>NW_026555078.1:21592500-24092500 GCF_021234165.1 Pteronotus mesoamericanus | reverse complement strand
CTGTCCCACGTGGTCTGGCGGAGAAGAAGAGGATGACCAGTTCCCAGCCACACATCAGCGCCAGCCCAGAGACTCTGGGCTCAGACATAGAGATGCAGCTTCAACTTAGATGTTTAACATCTGCCTGGTTTATAGCCTCTCTACTTTATGAAGAGAGCCAGTAAAAGCTGTTGAGGAGTATTTTGATGTCTCTTGTGTTCATTTTCAGCAATAAATTGTAATGGCATTGCAAGATCAAGTGTAACAGACAGTCAGAGTCTATTATGAAAATCGCAGTATATAAAGGATGCAAAAATCTACTACCTTCAAGTATCATTTGGGGCATATTTTTAAATACCCAGAAAATTTGGAATATTGACATTAAGATTCCCCATAGCCACACTAATTGGGCCACATGATTATCTAGCCATAAGATTGTGTTTGGCATTGAGCAGGACAGACTATTGTCTCAATTAGACCCTAAAGTCAATCAGCCATCTGCAGTGTGGAGTTGTCAAGTCTAATGGCCTTACTATACTTTGTTTCTGTACTGACATTTTACATAGCTTACGCGGCATCTCCTAACTTAGCATTTCAATCACAACTCTGGTCTCCTTTCCCCAGTTCTCCCCTGAGTCAGGAACCCTCACTGTTTTTCACCTCAAAGCTTCACACAATTTTCTCTGGCACCAGGCACTCCCCCAATATCTCTTCTACAACAGAAGACCAAACTAATCTTTCTAAAACCCCATTCTATTTATATCAACCACTGTTCAAAAACCACCAGTGGACTTCCACATCTTTTAAAACAACATATATTTACAGCCAACTGGCTATGTGGATCTGGTTTTCTGGGGTACCTACCCTAGGCCCTCAATTGTAGACAATTTTTATATCTTCTTAATTTGACATTAAACTCTCTGATGGCAGAGATAGTGCCTGCATATACTAGGTGCTCAATAAATATTTGCTGAATAACTAAATGAATCAGCCTACTCATACATAGCAGGTGGCAATATGAACTAGTAAAAATTCTTCTGGAAAGTAATTTGCAAATATCAATATTCATTAAAATATTCATAATCTTTGACCTTAGAATAATATTTCTGAGAATACATTCTAAGGCAATCATTCATTGGGGAAATGATGTTTATGAGGTATTGCCTATAATAAAATGTCAGTTGAATTTAAAGCAATAACAAGAGAATGGTTAAGTAAATTAAGATAAATCCGCTCCAATGAGCATTATAAAGTCAATAAAAATTATTATGAAGACTGGTTAGTGTGACATGGAATGTTCTTATGACCTATTTCTTTTTAAACAGTATTGAAAATTAAAACTATTTCTTGTTTTATCCACTTATAAAGCAAGGGTGGTAAAAAAATGCTTAAAAGTGAAAATGGTAGTACAGATTTTTTTTTCTTTTATTTACATTTCTGTTAGCGTAGTGCAAGTAAAAAGATCACCTTCCCACCTGATAAACAAGCACTTCAATGGCTTCCTATTCTACAGAATAAAATCCAAATCTAGCGTAGCATTTCAGATGCTGAACAGTCTCTTCTAAAGCTATATTTCTTGTTCATTTTTTGGTTGTGAACTACATATAATAGACATACAAAAAGCACAGAAATCTAAACGGTGTAGATCTGTGATGTCCCACAAAGTACAGCCTTATGTGACCACCACCCAGATCAAGAAGACAACATTCAGGCCTTGGCTGGTATGGCTCAGTTGGTTGAAGTTTTGTCCCATAGACTGAAGGGCCATGGGTTCAATTCCCAGTCAGGGCACCTACCCAGGTTGTGGGTTTGATCCCTGATGGGACGGGTATAAGAAGAAGATTCCAATCAATGTTTCTAACATCAATCTTTCCCACTCCTACCGTATCCTTCTCCCTCTAAAAGCTATGAAAAATAATGTACTCCACTGAGGATTTTTTTTTAAAAAAAAGACAACATTCAGAACACTCTCCCAATCCTTGCCCCTCCCCCCTCCACAAAGGAAACGGCCATCCTGACTTTATTTGGAATCAATTCTTTTGTTTATTGTTTTTTCACATTAACATTATCCCTGAATACCGTAGTCACAATTTGTTTTCAACTGACTTAAGTAGAATCACATAAATAAAATGTTTGGCTTCTTTTATTCAGTATCATATTTTTTGGCTTTACCCATGTTACTGTGTGTGGCTCTATTTTGTTTATTTTCTTGATTGTCTAGCATTCCACCCATGAACATACAGCATTCATTTACCCATTCTACTGTTTAAATATTAGTCAAGGTTCTTTCCAGTTTGAAGTTATCATGATAATGTTGTTCTTGTACACTCTTCTTGGTGCTCTTATATATATATTTCTGTTGGACATATACCCAGGAGTGGCATTACTAGATCATAAGGTATGAGTATTTTTAATATTAGTAGATAATGTCTAATTATTTTTAAAATGTTTGTGCCAATTTCCATTCCCACCAGCAAAGTATGAGAATGCAGATTGCTCCATATTTTTGCCAAAACTTGGTATTGTCAGTCTTAGGATTTAGCCTGTTCTAGTGAAAGTGAGGTGTTATTTTATTGTGATTTTAATTTGCATTTCCCATGACTAATTAAATTTTTGTATGTTTATTGCTTATTTGAATATTCTCTTTAATGAAGTGCCTATGCCTATTCAAATCTCTTACCCATTTTTCCATTGGGTTGTCTGTTATTTCTTATGGGTTTATAGAATTTATTTATATATTCATGATGCCAGTTCCTTGTTATAGATGTTCCAAATATCTTCTCCCATTGCGTTGCTTGCCTTTTAGCTCTCTTAATAATATCTGTTGATGTACAGTGGTTTTAAATTGCAATGATGTCCAATTTTTTACCTTTCCTTTATGACTACATTTTTACTGTCCTGCTTAAAAACTCTTTTCCTATATAGAGGTCCAGTATTATTTTGCAAAAGTTTTATTTTTGGCTACTGACATTTAGATCTATAATCTATAAGCTGGAATTGACTTTGGGGTAGTATGTGTGATAAGGCTGTTTCTCTTTCTTTTTTTCCCCCATAATTCTGTTTTCCAACATTCCCCACTTTCTCTACATACAGCCTTTTCTTCATTTTGCACACTTGTCCTCATACCTTTCTCCCCAACTTTGCCCACCTTTTCTATCACCAGCTTTCCAGGCTCTACCCGTTCACCAAAACCTCGCTTATGTGCAATCCCAGCTCCAGTGCTCAGTGCTCAGAATTAATTTCTATACCCATTATCTCTCCTCACCATGTACTCCCAAAGCAAGTTTTCAGTATCTCTCATCATTTAACACATTTGTACACTGAAAAATATAAAAATGATGTGTAATTAATACATCTATTCAATTTTACTAAACAATAAGTTCCCTGAGGAAAGTATGTATTTCCTTTTTTAATCATTCATGAATAATAAAGGAGGATTGATATTCCTACCAGTCAGGAGCAATCGGGCCTCAAAACGGATTCAAGGAAGTCAGAGAAAATAAAGGAAAGTGACATTTCTTTCACCAGAATTGTGGGGTAAAAGTCATACCCCTTATTTTGTCACTAGAATGTTTCAAGGGTGTATCAAAGACCAAAAGTTTCTTAAATCCAAAATGCAGCATAGCCTGGTGGATTCCCAGAAAGAGTGGGGTTTGTAGAAGGTGTTCAAATACCTGTTGACTAATAATAGATAAAGTGTTAGAGAGATATTTTAAGAAACAGACAACTAGTTAATTGGTGAAGATAGCTTGTCTGGATTATTGAAGAGGTGAAATGTCATTCATTTCTTTACATTTATTCAACTTGTGTTTACTAAGCACCTATTATGTTCTAGGCACACTTCTAGGTGCTGGACATTAACATTCCAGCCATCATATAGCTGACAATCTAGTGAAGAAAAGCATAATAAACTAACCAATACAGGCATTGACAAGTGCTATGAGAAAAATCAAGCTGGGAGAGAAATCAGAGAGTGAATGCAGAATGGGGTGGGGCTCTATTTATATTAGGGAGCCAGAGACTTAAGTGGCATTAACCAAATGGCTAAGGTGAGAGAGCAGGCACAGTAGGCAGAATTACAGTCCCCACAATCTCCACCCCCTGTTGCCATGCTTGTAATTAGGTTGCTATGTTGTATTACATGGCAAAGGAAACCAATTAAGGTTACTAATCAGTTTGACCTTAAGATAGGGAAATTATCCAGAAATGTGGGTGGGCTCAATGTCATCAGGTGAGTCTTTCAAAGCAGAAAGCAGGAACAGAAGATGAAGGAAACAAGATGCAAAGTGTGAGGACTCGACACACACCCTTGCTGACTTGAAGATAGGGGGGCCCTGTGAGAAGGGCTGTGGGCTGCCTCTAAAAGCTGCTAGACAGAGAAATGAGGACCTCAGTCCCACAACTACAAGCAACTGAATTCTGCCATCAACCCAAATGACCACGGAAGCCGATTACTTCCCAGAGCCTCCCAGGAAGAGCCTAGCAGCTAACACCTTGACTTCAGCTTTAGGAGACCCCAAACACAGGACCCAACCCCACTGACTACTGAGCTATAGAACTATGAGATAATGAGTGGGATTGTTTAAAGCTACTAAATTTGTGATGATTTGCTACCACTGACACAATAAAGGAATATTACAATGGGCCACCCACTCTCTGGGAAAAAGCAGTCCAGCTTAGGGAAGTGTAGCAACCCAGATTTGGCAGCACATTGGCATAGTCTAAGAACAGCAAGTCAGCTAGTGTGGTTGGAATAGAGTGAGAGAGGGAGAGTGGTAGGAGATGAGGTCAAAGCTACAGTTAGCGGTTGATCCTTAAAGGCTTTAAAATATTATACGAAGCTATTGGAGAGTTTTGAGCAGGAGAATGATAAAATAAGAATTACATTTTCAAAGGATTTCAAAAGGCTAACTGTTGCTGCCACATAGTAATTATCTATAAGAAGATATAGATGCATGAGCAGTAAGGAGTCTCCTGTAGTAGTTGAGGAGAGCAATCACTAGGGCTAGGAGGAGAGGAGAAGATAAATGTTGAATGTATTTTGAAGACACAGCCAGCGGGGTTTGCTGATGGAGTAAATGTAGAATAAGAGAAGGCAAAATACAGAGATGTTGAGGACATAGGTGGATGCACAAGTCTGGAGACTTGTTCAAGGAACTGACAGGAGAGAGAAGCTATTTCAAGCCATAAGACTGGAGGAGATTTCCTGGGGGAGTGAATGTAATTAGGAAAGAGGACTGTGCTCTGATGCAGACAATATTTAGAGATCTGGAAGAGGTGGAGCAAGTAAATCAGGTTCTAGGGAAACCAGAAGGTGGTGTCCAGGAAGCCACAGGCTACGAGAGGCAGGGAGTGAACAATGTCACACACTGCCGGAGGCTGAGGACAAAGACTAGGAGTGAATAACTGGATTTGCAGCAGGTAGGTTACTGGTGACCTTAACAAGCCTGGTTTTGTAAAGCAGTGAGGAGAAGCACCTGCCTGAGTGATCTCAAGAAGAAATGGAAGAAGCGAAGACAGTGAGTACAGACACCTTGTTTCAAAAATTATTTTACTGTGAAAGGAAGCAGAGAAATGAGGCTGCAACAGGAGAGAAATGCAGGGTCAGGAGATGTTAAATTTCTTCTAAGATAGGGGCTCTTACAGCATGTGTTTGATGTTGATGGGAATGACCTAGCAAAGAGCAGGGATTCTTGCAGAATATGGACCCAGAATCCAGGAAAGAAGGCAGAGTGGACAAGTACAGAGGTCAGCAGATTGGAATGCAAGGCAGGAGGGTGTGGACGTGTCCTATGGAAATAACAGTAACTACAGGTAACACACACAGCAATGGATGCTTGACAGAGAGATGCCCCTTCATTGCCTCCTTGGAGTCTCGGGGAGATGGGCCTTATGTCATATGTGAAGACAATTGTACTTCGAGGAGATTAAGTAACTTGCCTCTGGCCACCCATCTGTAGGGTCGGAGCCAGCTGGCAGGTCTTGGAACCAATCTCGGAGACCTACTTCACGCTCGGCCTCTTCTAGATCTCTGAATACCACCTGCCTCCAAGTGCAGTCCTCTTTTCTAATTACATTCGCTCCCAGGGAATCTCCTCCAGTCCTATGGCTTGAAATAGCATCTCTGCTGTCGGTTCCTTATAGGAGAGAGAGAATAATTCATGGAGGATTTGATGGATTGATTTTCTCAGTCCAGGGGATGATTCCTGCTTACAACAACAGGAGACCGCCTGGAGTCAGCCAGGTCTGTATGGTGGAGAGAGCTCAGAAAAATTTGGAACAAAACGATCTTATTGCTTTGTGAACAGATGAGGTAAGAAACAACACATTAACTAGATGAAAGGTACATGCAAAAAATTATATAAAATGAGGAAGAGAAAAGATAGAAAATTCAAAAAGGACAACATTTTATACCTGACCGTTATTTACTTGTATAAGGTTTGGGCCCAGAGAACTTACCCCTTACAACAAAGCCTCTTCGTACTCGTACCAGAAGTATCACCTGGATCCCATCACACTGTTTTCAAGGCCTCCATCCATGCCAAAACTTGACTATTGTCACCTTCTTACGATGGGATACACACGGACACCCACAGAGCAGTCTGTAAGCTTCAGGATCGCTGGTGTCTGCTTTGTTCTTGTCAGACTCCTGTTCCCACCTGTTTATAGCCTCAACCATGCTACCTGTGTTAATTACAGAATGCCCTATCTGGGCCAGGGACTGGCTTACCTGCCTGGCCTTGGGTGGTCTGTTTGTGCAGGGTCCTGTGCAGAGTCAGGGAGAATATCTCCCTTCCCAAACTGAGCAATATTTTTTTTTAATCCTTACCCAAGGACATTTTCTTATATTGCCTTTAGAGAGAGAGGAAGGGTAAGAGAGAGAGAGACTCACAGACAGACAGAGACAGAGAGAAACATCAATTGGTTGCCCTCTTGTACACACCCTGACCAAGTATCAAACCCACATCCCAGGCATGTGTCCTGACTGGAAATCAAACCTGTGACCCTTCAGTCTACAGGACAATGCTCCAACCACCTGAAGCCACAGCAGCCAGGCTGGGCCTCATTTCTTTTCCTGGGGCCCAAGCAGCACTGTGGGGTCAGAGTCTCAGTGTTCTATAACCCTCCTGTGAGCCCTTGGCCTCAGCCATAGCCCAGTCTGGCACAAAGACATCTATGTCCATTTTTGACCTCAGGTGAGTTAAGCCCAGGGCAAAGCAATGGATGAGGAGTAGACATGACACCACTTCTCCCTCTTTATTTCTTACCATCTGCTCCCAGCCCACACCTCTCCTTTCTCTATGTTTAAGTCAAGGTTACCAGCAGCTGGGGAAGAGGACGTGTTCTCTGTGCCGCCAATGTCTGTGCCTCAGATCAGGCCAAACTCCTTCTTCCACCCTCTGCCTAACAAAGGGCAGGCTGGCCGCAGTCCCTGATCAGAGTGGGAGAAGAAAGAAGAAAAAGGAAAAGGTGGTGGCTGGTGGAGAACATCTCACCGGCCTCCTTAAGCTCTGTGAGGGGTTAAGCTTTCCAGGGGTCTGTTCACTTAGAGCTGGTGAGCAAAGAAAAACAGGTTCAAATTGCATTTGTGCACCTACCAGGAAAACAGAGTGCTGCATCTGACTTTGTTTTGGGCTGTAAGACCCTCAGGGCAAGGATTGTGTTTCTGCTTGGCCTCGCCAGGTACCACGCTCAGACAGACATAAACATTCATCTAAACTGTACACAACTTGAGGGCAAGGAATGTGTCTGACAGTGTCCTGGTTATTTACACAGGGCTTGAAGAATGCTCATTTCACATTAAAAGCTCATCATATGCCCACTGACTAGCTGTCATTGAGAAGCAGGTCAAGAGCACAGGAGTGGGAAACAAAGGACCTGGCTTCCAATTCTGATTCTGCTCTGTGACCTTGAGCAAATCCCTCACTCTCTCCGAGCCCCGTTTTTCACATTGTAAATAAAGAACACCACTGCTCTACAAGGCTGAGTGAAGTCAGATGAAATAATGTAAACAGAAGTCCTGAATACACTCAACTTGAAGCATTGGTCAAAGGAAAGTTACTTCAACTCGGCCTTTCACTCTCTTCTGCCACCAGGCACAAAAGGCACATTTTAGAAACCTTTGGAATTGATGAGCAGCACTTCCAACCACAGAGATCAGGTCTCCATTTTCAGCACTGTTAGCAGACTAGAAACACAGAAAGAAGAAGCCACTTCCATGCACTCTGGAAGATCAACAGGAGGGTACTGAGAAGAGAATCTCAGGAGTCCTGGAAAGAAACCTGTCCCCAAGTCCAGGGTTACTCAATTCATTCTGCAGAGACCCAGCGTCAGAAATAAGTGGGCATCAATTTAGTGGCAACAAGAGGCATTAAGGAGACACTTGCTCATTTTTACTTTTCCTGCAACCAGATATGTTAGACATAAAGCCTCATTTGAGGTCTCCCTAAAGTTAATGAGTCTGAGCTGATAGTTCATTGACTTGCTTCAAAGAGTTTATTTTACAAGTGTCTTTAATCCACATGGCTCTTCTTCTCCCTTGAGTCTCAACCAAGAGGAAATCCAGAAATCCCGTGGCTTATATATGATACTTACCATCTTATCTCAGACACAGTGTTCCCTCGATCAACATAATTACTACTGTGTTCTGTGAGAGAAAAAACTATTTGAGAGACCATGTTAATTCACATGAGCACACACATGCACAGTGTGAGTGTGTGTGTCTGAATATTCAAGTTTTAGTTTTAGATTTCCCACAGGGACTGGGCTTGCTGTTCAATCTATCATCCAGGTGCATTTTTCAGGGGATGGCTCTTCCCAACTGAAAATTAAAGATTTCCCAACTGTCTCAGGAAAGGAAAGGAAAGAACTTGGACTACTGATCTTTTTCAAGACAATGTTCCCAGGCAAGGGGCAACCCGCAGAGGGGATGACTGCACACCATACTCAGGAAGGTCCCTAGACCCGGGTTTCCAGCCACAGTGAAGATTCTGATGTCCTGAACATGGTATGGGAGGTGTGGCAGACAGGCCTGAAGGGACCATGGAGATCTCAGAATTGATAGCTCATGTACATAAATGACCAGTGTCATCCCCTACACTCCACTCTACTTGGGACATAGAACTTAAAGAATGACTGAGGTTAAATTTCCTTCCAACTCAGTGAAATGAGGAATCAGAATCAAATTTAAGATTATAAAAGTAAGAATTATGCACTCTGATTTTATGGATAGAATTCACATCTATTCCAAAGGGGAAGTA
Organism: Pteronotus mesoamericanus; assembly: GCF_021234165.1. Lineage (NCBI taxonomy): Eukaryota > Metazoa > Chordata > Mammalia > Chiroptera > Mormoopidae > Pteronotus > Pteronotus mesoamericanus. The sequence goes on along the minus strand of NW_026555078.1, from coordinate 24,083,261 downwards.
ATTTATTACCTAAATGAATACCATTGCTTTGCTAGATTAAGTCTTTTCAAAATTTAGTCTCCACGAGAAAAATCAAAGTGGTTGTGGGGACAGGGGATGCAGGAGGCAGGAGTCTTTGGTGGTGAAGACATTGGACATGGAGTTTCTGCCGTAATCCCCAAGCACACAGCACTGTCTCCTCACTGTCCTCCCCTGCCACCCCTGGGCTCCCATGAAAGACCCCACCTGGTGTACTGTTCTCAGGCCTTAGGGGGCAATGCTGACTTGCTTTGCTTCAGACCATCTTTACATTGTCTCAGTTAGCCCATCATCTGTCCCCACCCCCCCCCCCCACCCCAAAGGAGTTTGTCCAACTAGAAAGGCAGGATGAATGGATTGGCATGTTTAGCCAGGGTCTCTGGGCTGCAAAAAAAACAGAGCCATTCAGGTGAGTTCACATTGTAGGGGTCTATCACAAGGACATGGATGGAAGCAAGAGAATGCCATGAACCCCAGAAACAGACACATAATAGGCCTTGAAGGAATATAGGAGCCTAGTACAGATATTCTATCAGTGGAAGTATTTTATTAATCCCTACTCTGCACCCCGCCGTTAACACTGACACATCTCCATCTCTGCTTCTGCCGCTCCTGTCCCCACAAACCAAGGCAGCCTCTACTCTAGTGATCCTTTCCTGCCTCATAACTTGTATGCTCATGGTTATCATATATTCCTGGGCTCTTCTACGTCATGATACCATGACCTACCTTCCCTCACTGTGCTGTCCCACTGTCCCGTTTCTGCTCCTCCTACAAACTAATTAGCCCTCTGGCCCTAATTGTAGTCCAGAGTTCTAAGGAAGACATGATGTCCCTATCTGGCAGAGTTTTCATGCCCTGAGACATCATAGGTTGCCGCTAGCCAGCCTATGGATTTCCTAATCTATACATTTCCTAACCTATACACCTTTTGCTGGTTCAATCAGTTTAAGCTATGGCAGTGAGGTTCCACTTTGTAAAACTTAGCCACTACTTCCATAATTAGAAGGCAGTTTATGAGAATCCCACAATATGAGGCTGTGGTCAGGACAGACGTTGCAAGGCTTAGCTTATTTGGAATAATTAGGACATCAGAGATCCACTGTCAATTAGCTGAGTATACTTTTGCTTATCTCTTGGATTGTATTAAATCAATATTATTTTGAAAATCACATTTTATGGAAGCTCACCCTCTCCATTTAAGAAAGGCAAAAACTATAGATATTTGACACAAGTCCCACTTTAAAGTGGAATATATCACTGCAGAAAAGTGAGTTTAAACACCAAACAAAAGACCCAGGTGAAGAGGCCTCCTACTGAGTGTGTCAGCCACAGCAGGGTTACTGACGTCAGCAGGTGATTCTCCTTGAATAGGGAAAAGTCTCTTTCCTCATAATGAGAACCTCATGTTTCTAGACCAGTTCAGAAGACAAGCTGCCCAAAAAGGACTGTCCTTCCCACGTAATCCCACTGCCTTGCCATCTCCGGGTACTGACATGGGTCTGAAGCTGCCATGAGCCTAATCCAAGACATGTGCCCCAAGCACACATCCTCTGGCATATGAATCTAAGGGACTGGCTCAGCAGGAGGGCTGTCTTGTCCATGGGGGGCCTACAGGTTGCCTGTGTGGGCTCCTGGGGTCTGTAGATGGGACTGCTGCCTCCAACTCCATGTCCCCAGAAAGTGCCACTTGAGCTGCAATCAAACAGGCTAGCGAAATGAGCACACTTGTGCTCTGTGGTGCATCTGGAAATTGGCCTTCTTTGGCTTTTAACACAATATTTCTCCAACAGTTTTATGATTATCAAGGACAATCAGGACAGTTGGAAGCCTGGAATATTTGTACCCTTTACTCTGTTTGGGTCTCAAGCACTGAAAACAGTAAGTCAGTGCCCTAAAGTGCCCCTCCCCTTTATAGAAAAAGGAAAAGTTTTCATAATTAAAAGGCACTGTATTTTTGTACTCATTAATTTGAAAATATTCCCCAGTCAACATTCTTAGCAATTAGCACGATTATTTACTGCTTAGTGATGAGCTGAGAATATGACAACAGTCTTTCTTTTACCACCTTCTGTTATGAGGAATAAATAGAGGCACTCAACTGACTATTCACAATATCTATTAGCAACCTGTGCAATTTTAAATACTGTACATAAACACCTATTTTTTTCCATCAACTTTTGGTAGCATTTTTTGACCATCACCTGCCACTATCTTATTGTCCCTAATTTACAGTCCCTACTTCTCTACTTTTCTTATCCATATTTCTATTGTATATTTTCTTATACATCGTTGATGATAATAACATTTAAATGCTATTCCATAACCTTAATTAAGTCTTCCACACTTTGTTTATAGGTTGAGTCTAAAAATTAACAAGCCAATAAATACCTTCTTTGCTGTAATTACTATGTAAATATTATTCACTACAGTGTCAAATGGTAGCATATAATTATTTTTTCTCCTCTACAGATAAAATGCCATAACCTCTGAAACATTTGGAGAAGAGCATTGTTAGTGTCAAGGTCAAATACATTATCTGTCCAGACACTCAACCAATGCTCCAGTCATGTCACAATATAAGAAAATTTCCATGTGACCCATGACTTTGTTATAAACCCATTTGGATTTTCCTGAGATTTCTAATTGCCTTTTATTTTTATTGTTAAAAGAAAATTAATAAGCTGTTAAAGTATCTTCAATTTTTTTTCTTTTTCTCAATGATAGTGTTGCACAGTAACCCCATTTTCTCAGAGACAACCTCCAAGAGCCTTTTCTTTCTGTGGACCAACTGTTCTCCAGGCCTGATGTCCAGCTGCCACGCTGGACTTGCCTTCGCCACACTATTGGGTTAGAACCACTGTTTCCTCAATCATGGCTTTCTTTCCCCCTGATTGCTAGAAATCACTCCTTTGTTTTGCCAAGTACATATTCTGATTCCCTGTATGTCTAAAAATGTATTTTAATTTCCCACTTGATTGGCAGTGGGGCAGGATACCAGAATTCTAAGTCAAATAAAATTCAGGTCAAAATAATTTTCCCTTTGAACTTGATGGCATTGCTCTGTTAACTCCTAGCAGCCCATGTTGCTAATGCCAGTTGATTTTTGTTACAATAGAGACTATTTGATTTGCTAATTGTTTCACACTGAAGACTTTTAGGATCTTCTCTTTTTCTGACCTTTCTGAGTTGGATGAGATTCTTCTTATGTGTGGATCTCTTTCCTTTCATGCTACTCAGCACTTGATGAGCCCTGTCAAACTAAAGACTTGTGCTTTTTTTCAACTCTTGGAAATTTTCCTCACGATACAAAAAATTTTGACTCATATTATACAGTCTAGTTCTGGAACTACCATTAGTCATATGTTGAACCCTGGACTGATCTTCTCTTTACATAATTTTTTATCTCATGATTTCTGTCTATCTTTTAGCTCTATCATTTGGGATGTTGCTTTCACTTCATTATCAACACTCATTACTGATTTTTAAAGATTTTTAACATAATTTTTATTACAAAAGCTAATTCTTTGACAATTATTATGTCACTCTATTCTTGTCTCAAACACAAGTCTTCGGAGTTCTCTGTAAAGACATAATCAGATTTTTAAAAATTATCTTCTATTTCCTGAAATATCTTCTCTGTGGTTAGTTATATTTATTTTAGTCCTTCTTTTACTTACTGCTCTTCTTCCTCATATATTGTTCACTCATAATTAAGAATAAGGGACAAGGCTGATCATTCAAGATAGCTGGTATTGTTTCTGCCTGCTGCTTTATGGGTCTTTATGATTCCTTCCCCCAACAGAACCCTGCCCGGAATTGAAAGGCTGTTGCTACCTTTGTGTATCTGGATGGAATACATTTAATGGTAGACTTTGCTTTAAGGTGATCAGTGAAGAACAAGCTGCCCAAATTCCAGAAGAAAAAATGCTTAATTCTGAGACAGCAATAGCCATCAAAAGTCTTAGATTTCTATAGATTGTTTGCTCTCTTAGAGAAAGAATGTTTTTCAGTTTTGGTTTATTTTACTTTTTGTTTTTGGCTTTTATTTGTTTTTTTAGTCTTGGAGCAAATGCAATCCATTAGTTGTTCGGTCATAGGACTCCGAAGAGAAGGGGAGAACAGGGCTGACTTCTGCTGCTCTTCAACCAATCCTCTTCTCAGCTCCCTCTCACTATCGCCCTCTGTAACTGCTGGTTGAGTGTGTGGAACCTTTCAAGGGTTTCACCAAAGAGATCAGCTTCCACCTCTTCAGCAGGCCCCACTGTGGCTTCTTCTGCTTTGCTCACTAATCAACATATTTCAATTTCCCTCTTCTGGGAATTTCTTAAAATAATTTATTCACCAATGATACCTCTTCCCAAATTCTTTGCCATTATAAGGTTATTCCTTTTTGTGTTTTCTCTAAGTCCTGAAATTTCAACCAAGTCTCGGGTAATAAGGGGATTCTATGAGTGAGCAGATTTTGCATCTCAAATCGGAAGTCCCGAACACTTGTTTTTTGGGGGTATGTTTAGAAAAGAGGAAAGCAGTATTTCCTCTCCCCCAGGCCAGAGACAAAATGTCAGTGGTGGTCACCAGGGGAGGACAGTTGAGCCCAGCAGAATGGCTCTCACAAGAGTCATGAGTCACAAAGGCTGTGTGGCAGCAGAGCAAAGGGTAAAAGACATTAAGAGACAATTGTGCCAATTGTCTAGGCCAAACAATTGTGAGTTGGTGAGTCAGGTTGCCCGCAGAACTCTCATAAGTAACTGGAGGTCACTTTGAAAGAGGGGGTTAATTTCCAAAAATGGCCATTACCTCCACTAGTGCTGGAGAGCCCATTTTTTTCCCTAAGTAATTTCTTTTTGGGGCAGACATCCTGGGGTTATTCAATCAGCTACTCTAATGATTATGTGCTTATCTGTTCCTTGCTGCTCTATCCCTCCACCCCCTTTCTATGCTGCCTTCTACATTTGTACCTGCCCCCCAGCCCCCAGCATTCACTTTAGGTCTTTGCCCACTTCAGGTACACTTATAATGGCTATCTGCCTTCACCACCATCATCTTCCTTCATAAGACAAATGTATTGAGCAGGGTAACTTAATGATCATAACCACCTGTCTCCAAATTGGAGTGGACTAACCCAGTAAATGCTATTTCTTCCTCATATTACAGTCCAATGCAGGTTGTCAGGGTGTATGGGTGAACCCTGGTTTCATAGTCATTCAGAGTCCCAGCCTCCTTTATTTTTTAGATTCTACACTTCTCTGGCTCTATGACATTCTCTCCCTGTTACATGGGAGGGTTTCATGGACCAGTTCTAAAGTGGAGCATGTCACTTCTGCCCACATTGATTAGCCACACTCTTGTCTCTTGGCCTCACCTAATTAATCACAAAGGAGCCTGGAAAAAGAGTCCCCAGAGAGAAAAGGAAAATACTTGGTGAACAAGTAGCCAGTTTACACAGCAATGAATATTATATTATGTTGTATAAAATAATACATAAGGTAGGATATGACCTGACAATACTGATGATTTTTAAATTGTGTATCATCCATATTCTTGGGTATATTTTGAGATCTTTTAGGACAAGAATTTTGTAACATTTTTTCTAAAACAGTATCTGACACTTAAGAGAAGGGGAGAACAGGGCTGACTTCTCAATAAACGTTTGATGAATGAATTGTGGTATGTTGAAACTAAGAGTCCTTAGAGGTTTTCTAATCTAAACCCTTCATTTTAAATGCAATGAATCAGAAATCTCGATACTTTGTCCAAGTTCACTGGCGGGTCTGGGGCCCATTTTTCTCGTATCCCAGATCAAATGAAACAATCTCTTTAAACCACCTTATCTTGTTTCCCCAACCAAATGAGACTTCTTTTTAACCAACTTAATCAGAACTTGCCCATCTGAACAAGTGTTATTTGTTCCAAATAATTCTCCACTAGTCAAACACTACTGCCACTTAAAAATTCATGGAGCTTCATTTTAGGAATTGCTTTCATAGCCTATGGCGTTTTCTCTAAAATCCCAGTAATAGTGGCTGATAAGTATTTATCCTTTGGAGGGGTAAATTTGATTTTGAGAAAGGGAAGTTGTTTGGAGCCTATCTTGATAAAGGTGAATGGAGGTGATCTAGCTATGCATTACTGGAAAAAAAAATACAGTTTTGATTTTAAAAAATGACACAGTGAATCATTTTGAGACAGGCCATATGATTTGCCAACCAGCTTGGGGGACAACTCCAGGAGTGGAGATATATGAACATTTTTGAGCAATGGCATCGTTGTTGGAATAAGTTCATGGATTTCTAAGATGACTAGTGTGAAGAGAAATCACAGCCATCTGAAATGTATGCATTCTAATCTGTATAACTCCTGTGTCAGAAATGCCCATCCTAATTTCTAGTGCCTTGAGATTCTACTAAGAAATTTAGATAATTTTTAGGTTGATATTAGCTCTTTATTCAGAAACCAGACATAAGATAGGAGAAGGAATTGTTATTAGAAGAATGGGGGGAAAGGCTTCTGGAAAAAATAGTAGAAAGTTGCTAACCTGATCCACCCTCCTCTTGGAAAACAGGAAAAAATAAAAACAAAAGACTGCAAAAAGTTGACTGTACACCCAACCAATCTATCAGTTCAGGAGATGAGAGACTACTAAGAGCAACCACATGCCTGGTGAGGCTCCAAGAGAAAACTGGCCTCTCCCTCAACAAGCCTGCGACCAGGGGAGGTCTGTCCTTCCTGGCAATAGCTAAGGAGTAAAGAGGAAGCCACAGGGGCCATTAATGAAAGTCTGAAACATAAAATAGAGCAGTGCTCTAGAAAGTGTCCAGGGTTCTGCCTTAATTACTCTATGGTAAGCTAGGGAAGAGGGAAGTCAAAGTTCAAAATCATTGCTTTTATTTTATACGCTACATTAAAATTTAAACCTCAGTCTCATTACTTTATGCTCACACCTGGCCTGTTTTGAGATGCTCCATGACATTTCCCAGACAATCCAATTTAAAGACTTTTCAACTGCATGATTACTCACTTTTGGTAAATTACCATCTTGAGCAAGGGCCCTGGTGGAAAGAAGGGGACTTCTGGGCATCTGCTTCCTGGGAAAGTGCTATTATTCTGCACTAGGGATTTTTTCTGAAGTAAACATTCATTTTAGGAAGTAGAAACATGTGAGCCACAGACCATTATCAAAGGATTCAACAAAGACCCCAGCCTAGGAAGCTTAAAGGCCTTCGCTGCCCACACAATTACGTAACAAGAAATCATCACGATGCTTCCATCTCTAAGCCACCCTTTTGTCAGGCTGAGTTCTGCTGTGTCTTGGAAGTGGCATTTCTAAGAAAGTGGGAGCCATGCAAATACACTGGTGGATGACTTGTCTAACCACATGACCTGTCCTTTCTGCCTCACCTCAACAGCTGAGCTGCTCAAAACTTGTTTCCCTTTGGCTTTGTCAATGACCCTTAACTGAGGAAGTGCTGAACCCTGACGTATAACACCTGAAAGGGCAGTTATTCAGACACCAACATCAGGGGGTTTCAAATTGGATCTCTTCACAATCACCGATAGGTTAAATTGCCCTCAGTTAACAGTCAAAAGCTGACTCCTCTGTCTCTCTGTCTGCCAGCCCTGCAAATTCCACCTGGGGCGAGGTACCCAGCTGGGCACTATTCTGCTTTTCACATCTTCAAAAGCAATAAAGTCCCAGCAACTGAAACTTAACTGTCAATTTTGCTGATGAGGCAGCAGGAAAACTAGAAACTAGTTCTGAGCCTATAACTGTGCTGGACCCAACAAATGCTAAGTGGAACAAAAAGTTGTGGCTGCACACAAGTCAGCAACCAGGACCAAGGCTTGGGGCACTGGCATATTGACTGAGAAAGGGGCATTTTAAAATAGTCACTTTGCTGCCCGTGAATCTTATTTTAAGGGAGGCTTCTCTGATAATTGAGGGTTATTTAAAATCTGATCTCCTCAGTTAAAATCAAAACAAACAACTTAGAAATGCCTCAAGCAGATTCCCTGGAGACCAATATAACCTAGAAAATATAATAACGCAAAGCCTAGGCAGCTGAGTTTTCATTTTTGCCTTGCTTCTGAAAGCCAAATCCTGAAGGTGTTTGAACCCAAGGTTCATTTATTCTTTATAAGCTCATTTCCAGAGGTGCTGTCAGCCTCCAGGCAATGACAACACCGTCAGCAGCTGGGGTAGCTGGATTCCAAAGGAGAGTGAGGATCTAATTGAGACAAATATGAGTGTGGACTCATGTCAGCATTCATTAATGTCCAGGTCCCACGTCTTAAGTTTCTAACAGCTCATCCAGCATAGATTCTCTAGCCCCTGAGAAAAGAGTGCTTCTTGGTGCTAATCAAGATGACCCTGGAAACAGAGACAGTGGAAACAGAGACAGTAACAAGCCCCTTCACCCCACCATCCACAGACATAGTTCGTAGCTACCCAGAGAAGCTTGTCCTGGCCCTTGGGACACAGGCGAGACCTGTGCAAAGTTACATTCCAAACTAGCTGTCCCCTGGTCATGAGTCTTTAACCCAGTTGATGTCATGAACTCACATTTCACATGCTCTCCAGGGAATGAGGTGTTTGCTCCTTGAGGAATTCAGGGCTGATAGAGCCCGAATCTGTGTGAAGTGAAGGATGTGGGGCAGCAACTTCGCTGCTTTCTGGTCAGTTTGGTCTTGTAAAGCGACCATCCTCTCACTCCAATCACCTTTCCAGGGCTCCCGGACTGTGTAACTCAAGTGATCCTCTCTATTCTCTTGGTCAGACCCATCCGTGAACAAAAGCAAAGCATTTCCAAAAAGGTGTCAGCAAAGGAACAGGGCGAAGTTAACTGGCCCACAAGGGGTTGATTCTTGCTCTAGATGGGCCTGGATTGTGTTTCCCTAACAGACAATGAAGAGGGGTTTCTTAGCTGAGGGCATGTCAAAAGCAGACAGAGAAGCATTCTTGGTAGAAATAGCGGGGTAGAAACACTAAATTTAGGAGGCTTTTCTGATTTCTGGTTTCCACCTGTCTACAGTCTAGTTCAAGTACAGAGCCTTAAGCTCTGAGAAGACTGGTGTTTTGTTTTCCAGTGAAATCTATAGCCTGAGTCACAGATTCAAATCTCCAGCTTGGACTCTTCCTTGGGTCTTGATCTGCAGAACCACGTCTACTCAACATCTCCACTTAAACATTTCAAATGATTATTGAATTCCACCCATCCAAAATGAAATCTGTGATGGCCTCTCCAAACCTGGGTCTCTTCCTATGACACCTCCATGAGTGACCCCATCATCAATCCAGTCACTTTAGCCAGAAACTAGGAGTTGTCTTTGATGGATTTCTCTTCATTGCCCACTCTCATATTTAGTTGATCATGGAGTCCTTCCTGTATTAGTTATCTCCAAAATGTCTCTCAAATACACCCCTCTTCATCTCTGCAAACACTCTTTTTCTAGTCCAAGTAACTTTCATCTCTCTCCCCAAACACTGCCATTGACTCCTCTTCTGTCTTCATATTTTCACCTTCGTTCCTCTGCATTTAATTCTCTACACAGTACCTAGGGTGACTCCTTTGTAATACAAATCTGATATATCACTCCCACGTTTATACCATTCAGTTGCTTCCTGTGGCTCTTACGACAAAAGCTAAATCCTTAGCTTGGTTTGTAAATCTTTCCATGGCTTGGCTCCTATCTACCACTCCAGCTCTGCTTGCTGTTCTCCGGACACATTGACTTTCCCTCAGTCCTCAGAGGTCCCATGCTCACCTCCTATCACAGAAGTTTTACACTGACAGCCCCTTCTCCCCAAGTGCTCTTCTCCATCTGTGTCACAGTCACTTCTTCAGGGCTCCTCGCTGACCTCCTGACCAGGTCAGTTTTCCTGTTCAGGAAAATTGTATCAGGTACCTCCCTTTCAAAGCCCTTTTCACAGCCTTTCTTCTCTGACTGCTTGATTGGTGCCTCTGCCTTCCAGTTTGCTGTAAGCTGCATGAAGGCCACTTTTCCTCATTCAGGTATCCCCTTTATAATGATGCATAGTTGGCATTCAAAATTGGTTAAAGAAATTTATTAAGTGCCAGAGGCAATAAAACAATGTATACAGGTTCTTGAAGGAAAGAATGTCATGGCCCAAGAGATTGCTTTAGGTTTTAATTTTACTTGTGTCACACCCTCCTTTCTTTAAAAAATTAAAATCCTACAGCTAACATTAACAGTGTCTTTGACTACTACCCACTCCCAACAACACACACACACACACACACACACACACACACACACACACACACAGAGTCTATTCCTTACTTAGCAGAAATAACTACTGTTGGAAATTTGGTATGTATCCTTTCTGAATTTTCTCTATACCTTTACATATATACACATGTACCCAGAAAAGTACTTCATACTAGTTTGGAAGAATGAGGAGGTAAGGTCCTCAAGAATTTTCAACTTGCATAGGCTGTCCTTTACTTGAAAAGACAACAACAGTAACAACAACATTCCCAGATAAACAAGTACTAAAAAAAATACAGCACCCATGTAGTCTTAAAAAAATAAAAGCTTTTGAAAAATCATTTCATCTAAGGGAACATAAAATAACAAAGGACTCATGGCTAATCTCCACACAGTTTAGATGTCAGAGTTGTATTTATGTTTTCAGATGAGGTCTGCGGTCAGAGGACCAGATTTCTTTACAATGTTTCACGTTATTTTTCTCTTTTTGTTTCCACACCATTTAGTGCCAGGAAACTGGGTCCGGGGCCGTATATGTCAGTTCCCAGTGACTGCTAATTTTGTCTAATACCATTATAAAATAATAATAATGCTGTTCCAGTCCTTGCTAATAATAATCACACTCCATGTGGATAGAATGCTGTCCCAGGAGAACTGCTAGAAAAATCTCTTTTTTTTTTTTCTTCACAAAGGCATAGCTATAGGAAGAGCACATTATTTCTTTCATTGCCAAAGGAACTGGGATAAGATTAGCTGCTTTAAAACTCATAGTTGTGTTTTTTTTAAAGTGATGAAGAATAACATTTATACTTCATTTTTTATCTAATATCTATGAAGGTACCTGTGTTATTGGTGCTTAAAAATCAATATACAAATGAACTGTTTTAAAATAAACATAAAAATAAATACACCAAAAGGTAATAATTGCTATATGTGAATTTAATTAGTAATTCAAACAAATATTTATTGAGACCCAGTTTAATGACATGAACAGGAATGATACAGTGGACAAGATGGATAAGAAAGGGTAGAATTCTGGCTGCTTTATTTCTATTTTCTCATACTCTATAATAATTTACCCTTTCTGGAAATTTGAACATTTCTCATACTTTGGGGTTCATTAACACTAAGCTATTCATAACATTATTTTGTAATATTCTTAAACTTGTTTGCATAAGTAGTTTTGTCTTCTGTCTCATTCTCGATATTATTTCTTTGTGGCTCCTGCCATTCTTTTCTTAATTCTGCTGGGGATTTGTCAATTTAGTAAAGCTTTTCAAATAAAAACTATTATTTTTGTTGATTCCTTTACTGTAACTTCTTTTCCCTAGATCATTAATTTCTGTCTTTTGTTGATTACTTTCTTTCTTCTATGTGTTTGGAAGTTTATCCTTTTTAACTTTGTAATTTGGATGCTAAACTTATTTATTTTCAGCCTTCTTTTCCAATATGAAACTAACAGGCTATAAATGTCCCTCTAAGTACCACATATATATAAGACTATAAATTTCCCTCTGAGTCCACTATCACACATTTTAATACATAGTATTTCTTCGTTGTTTATCTCTAAGTGCAAAAGAATCCTGTAGTACCTACACTCTGTACATTACTTGCATTTACAACCACAGCAATCTGTCACAGTCTATACCTGATTAAAATTTTCCAGTAATTCCCAAACAAGAAGCCATCCAGTACTAATTAGCACTGATAGAATTATGATAAGTACTGACTTGAATATAAACTCTGTCTTGAAAATCTGAATACAAAGACTGACTAAATAGGCTAAGACCATATAACATTCACTCCCTATGAAGTTGCCGGTCCTTTAGTTTGGTAAACAACCTAATCTTACTTTCTCTCATCTTGAATAAAAATTCTTTCCCAAGTATCCTTGGGAAGTTATTTTTCTGACTGTATCTCATGTATGTATCCATAGATCTGTTGATGTGTACAAGTCTACAATAACAACTTGGCTAGGGCTCAGCTCAGCTAGTGCTTTCCCTTTAAGACACTTTTTAATACCTATGATTTCTGACAGATGGATTATTTAGAAGTAACCATTAAAGTGTACAAATGTGTGTCTCCTTAAGTTATCTTTTTGGTGTTTATTAATTTCTCATTTGTTAGCATTGCAGTCATTGAGTATGACCTGAACAATATAAAAACTTGAAAATCTGTAAGGACTTAATTACTTTGCATCAATTTTTATAAATGTTTCATGAGAACTTAATACAAATATATACAGGTTTCCCCCATTATTTGAAAGTTTAGTGTTCCTGTGAAACTTTTAGTAAGCCAAAATGGCAAAAGCAAAGAATATCTCCTGCTTTCTGAAAATTCATGTTAAGCCACTTTGATTTTACTGAAGACCTACATTAGTACAGTAACATTTCTTTTAAAAGTGAAAATCTTTTGGTTAGCAAAAACAGCATATCTTTCGATCAGGTCCAGATCATTCTGAAACAAAAATAGTTCTTTCCTAATGCATTTATATGGACACATACTGAAAACAAGTAACCTCTACTGCATGAGGAAGCTGTCAACTAACATCATGTTCAGTGGCTAAAAGCTGAAAGCTTTTTCTCTAAGATCAGGAATATGACAAGAGTGCCTACTCTCATCATTACTATTTAACATAGTACTGGAGTCTCCTTTGAGAGCAATAGGCAATAAAAAGAAATAAAACATATCCAAGTTAGAAAGGAAGAAGTTTGCAAATTACATGATGTTACATAGAAAGAAAGCCCTAAACTCTGAGCCAAAACTGTTAGAACTAATAAATAAATTCAATACACTTGCAGGATACAAAATCAACATAAAAATATCAGTTGTGTTTCATACACTGACCATGAATATCTGAGAAAGAAATAAAGAAAACACTCTCACAATAAAATTAAAAATAATAAAATACTTAGGAATAAATTTATATACTGAAAGCTATAAGACATTCATGAAAGAAATTGAAGAAGATGCAAATAAATGGAAAGATATCCCATCTTCATGTATCAGAATAATTATTACTGTGAAAATGTTCATATGACCCAAAGCCATCTATTGATTCAATGCAATTCCTATCAAAATTCTATTTTGATATTTTTACATAAATAGAAAAAACAGTTCTAAAATGTGTATGGAACCACAAAAGACTCCAAATAGCCAAAGCAATCTTTAGAAAGTACAAAGCTGGAGGCATCACACTTCCTGATTTCAGACTATACTATAAAACTATAGTAATCAAAACAGTATACACTGGCATTAAAAAAAAGACACGTTGACCAATGGAATAGATCAAAAGCCTAGAAATAAACCAATGTATATATGGTCAACTAATATTTGACAAGGGAGCCAAGAATTTTCAACAGAGAAAATATAGTCTCTTCAATGAATAGTGTTGGCAAAGCTGAATATTCACATGCAAAAGAAATGAAACTGGACCTCTATCATTTGCCACTCACAAAAATTAACTTGAAATTGATTAAAAGCTTAAATTTAAAACATAAAACCATAAAACTCCTAGAATAAAACATGGGTAAAGGTCCTTAACATCAGTCTTGGCAATGATTTTTTGGATATGACACAAAGCGTTACATATCGAAAAGCGCAATGAAAACAAAAATCAACAAGTGAGACTACATTAAGGTAAAAAGCTTCTGCACAACAAAAGGAATAATCAAGAAAGTGAAAGGATAACCTATAGAATGGGAGAAAACATTTGCAAAATATATATCTGATAAGGGGTTAATATCCAAAATTTATAAGGTGTCATACAACTCAATACCAAAAGAACAAACAAACAAACAATGCAATTTAAAAATGGGCAAAGAACCTCAACTGACATTTTTATAAAGATGATATTCAAATATTCAACAGGCACATGAAAATGTGTTCGACATCACTAATCGTCATGAAAATGCAAACCAAAACCATAGTGAGGTATCATCTTACACCTGTTAGAATGGTTATTATCAAAAGACAAGAGAGTCCTGGCCGGGTAGCTCAGTTGGTTGGAGTGTTATCCCAATGCTCCACGGTTGTGGGTTTGATGCCTGGTCAGGGCACATGCAGGTATCAACGAATGAATAAATGAAACAAGTTGATGTATATCTCTGTCTCCCTCTTCCTTCCTCTCTCTCTAAAATAAAATAAAATAAAAAATTTAAAAAGAGCAAGAGATAGTGCTGGTGAATAGGGAACCCTTGTGCACTACTGGTGGGAATGTAAGTTAGTACAGCTACTATGGGAAATTATATGTAGTTTCCTCAAAAACTTAAAAATAGAACTACCACATGATCCATCAATCCCACTTCTGGTTACATATCGAAAAGAAATAAAATCGCTATCTGAAAAAGATAACTATACTCCCATGTTCACTGCAGCATTGTTTATAATAGTCAAGACATGAAAACAACCTAAGTGTCCATAATGGATGAATGGATAAAGAAAATTTGATATAGATAATAGTCCATTACATATAACAGAATATTATTCAGCCATAAAAAAAGAAGGAAATCCGGCCATTTGCACAACACGGAGAAACCTTGAGGACATTATACTAAGTGAAATAAGTCAGAAGGAGAAAGGCAAAAATAATAATAATAATAATAACCAAACTCATAGAAACAATAGATTGGTGGTCATATGGGTGAAGGTAGCCAAAATGTACAACCTTCCAGTTATAAGTTGAGTAATTTCTGTGGATCTAATGTAGAGCATTGTGACTATAGTTAACAATACTGTATAATATCCTTGAAAGTTGCTAAAAATCAGAAAAGCTCTCACAAAAATACAATAGCAACTGTGAGGTGATGGATGTATTAACTAACCTTATTGTGGTAATCATTTAAAAATATATACATATATCCTGTCATCATGTTGTATACCTCAGTGTTATTTTACCATTATATCACAATAGGGCTGGGGGAAACAAGTTCTCTCCATGTTGCTCCATATTGTCATAGGACGGGCAGTAGCTTTATTATTTTTCCTAAACCATTCTACATATTCTGGACATTGGAAGGGTCAGATTCCTATATACTTACCTACTTTGGTTTTTGTGACTCCCTCCTCGCTTGCTTCCCTCCTATCACCTACCATTGGTGGTTCTCTTTCGGTCTCTTTCTTAGACCCTCCCCCACCCCCAGGCCTAGCACAGAATATCCTTACCTTTATCTTAAATTCCCAGGGCCTATGACAGTGGCTGAGCCCTAGAGGGCCTGCAGTAAATGTCTGGTGGAGGGTAGAGGGACAATCCATGCTTATATGATAGACAGACTTCGGTAGTACAACACACATACAAAAAACTCCCCAGTGCAACAAGACAAAAAGCCTCAAACTCCACCACTGAAAAAACATGCTTTAAAAAAAAAAAAAAAAAGCCTGTTGCTTGAGATCTTTATTGAAAATAAAATGCAAGAAGGCCAGCATCTCTGACAAGAGCAACAAATCAACTTGTTTTCACTCATGGCTGCCTTACCTCTAATGCTTAAACTAATTAGACTGACATCTGGAAGAGAACTGTGAGCCTGGATTCAATTCAGAACCATCCAAACAAATGCTTGAGATCGTGTTTGTTGGACACCAGGAGAATGTAGAAATAGACCAGCTAACGTCTAAAGGTGGGTCCAGATGGCATAACAGGCAGCGGGGAGCAGCCTCAATGTGTGTGTGTGTCAGGGGGTGTCTGCGTAGGAAGTTGTTTGAGGTTTAAATGACACAAAAGTCTTGGTGCACTAAAAAGCCCTAAGCCAGTCTTCGAGGTTGTTATTATTATTGTAGAAAGAAAACATTCACGAACTGCCAGAAGGAATGTCACCCCATTCAGGATTCAGCCTGGGGATGACCCTGTTTAGTTACAGGTACAACGAAAGCAAGGACCTCAGGATATCTTTGATAGGTTTCAGACTCTGTGCTTGTCTAAGCTGCCACCCTCCTGGTTAGCAATGGGCAGAATTACTCTTGTGTAATGCACGTCATGGCAAGCGATTACAACAAATCCCACAAGAGCTCTTAGGCATCTTGAGTCCATTGGGCTACGCTTCCTTCACGCTGGCTCGTTTCCTCTCAGAAACCTGAGCCAAGCAGGTGAATCCCCAAAAATCCACCTTTTCCCTCCCCCTTCCTTTTAAAGACGCCTCAAGGAGCAATGCACCAGCAATCAGCCCTTCAGGGCCCAAGCAGAGCTCTGCTTCTAAATGCCTAACCAACACACCAGGGTAAGAAGGAAACATAAGGCATAAAACCTGCTTCCCCAAGCAGAGCTGCTCTGGGAATTCTCCTCTCAGCTTCACAGTCCCCTCCCTCCCTTATAACGCCTAGCTCATTTTTTTTAGAAGAAAGACAAAATGAACAGATGATTCCTTAACATCCAATGGTTTATTTGTTCAACATGAATATAGGAGCTTAGCATAGATTAAGGGAATTAAACATAGAGGCTTGCATTTGTATCAACCATTCAATGGATCCAATTCAAAACAGTGGGGGAGATGGACCACAAGGACAAACCGAATGAGAGGTCCAACCCCCCAAATGATGGGTCTTTGCCCAGAGCCATGTCTCAGGGTGTTCTAAACAGGAATTTTAAATATTGGATACTGACACATTTTTATAAAGGTCCTTTTTTTCTTATTTCCTTGTTTGCTCAAAATTTTCTCTTGCTAGGCTGAAGCCCTACCCAAGCGATCATTTTAGACCCTTCCTCCTGCATTGTACAATCCCTCCTGAGGGACCTCTGCACGACCATACAGAGGCAAGTGGGAAAAATAGGACGATGGGGGGACAAGAGATGTAGGTTGGATGGGAACTGTAATAAAAATTTCATCCTCATGTTTTTTTCCTATGTGGGTTACAATTAAATATAATGAATTTTCTGCTTTAGCCAGAAACACTTACAGATTTAGCTTTCTGGAACAGACTCTAATTGCATTAGAAATGAAAATGGGGGTGGAATTTGGAGAAGGAAAGGAAAAAAAAAGATTTGAACTCAAGAGGGGAAAAAAAAACTATGTACAAACTTAAAATGGGGGTTGGGAGAAAACAGTGACTTCACAAAGGCACCTAGAGGCTACCCCCACTTGCAAAGTGCCCCTCACAAGCCTAGCAAATTTCTTCTGGAATGCTTTTCTTTAAGTTCAGGAAAAAAGGCTTGGAAAATGCTGCATCAGCAGTTACACTAGCCAATAGCAGCAGCTGTGCTGAGTGAGGCCTCAGCATCCTGACAAGAATTAAAGACAACAGAGAACAGTTGAGAGCATGACCTCTCAAGTCAGAAAAAACACAAAAGAATAACCCTCCTGGATCAGACATAACACTTCACATATGCCATTGCTTCGAATGCCACCTGCAGATATGGATGCAAATCCTGGCACCCTTCACTTACTTTGAGAAAGAGAGCGCATAATTTCTCTGAGCTTTGTTGTTGTCATTTGTAATAATATTACCTCCCTGGTAGGGCAGTAGTGAAGGTCAAATTGGAAAGCCCTTTAGACACTATATCTAGCCATTAGCACTCAATAAATCTTGGGTAGTAATTATAATTATTATTGCTCATGTTATCAGGAACTGCAGCACTGTTTGAGTCAAAGGGGAGTAACTGTTTGCTCACCTTGAAGGTTAAAGCCATATTTTCATCTATTCTCTTCTTCAGCAAGTCTCATACATGTCAAAGTCTCCCTTACTCTCTTTTTATTCACTGACCTTTCCCTAAACTGGCCTACAACGTGGAGCCATCTACTATTTTTTTTAAAAAATATAAAAATCAATTTTATTTCTATATATGAGCAATGAATATATGGACATGAAAATTTACAATACAATATCAATTACAATCACTCTGAAAAAAGGCATGTATAAATCCAAAAAATATATAGAGGATGTTTTTATGGAAATGACATCACACTGATGAATAAAATCAAAGATCTAAATGGAGGTATCTATCCCGATGGTCCATGATTTTGTTTCAACCGTGGGTCTGCTGAGAGATGCTTTTTCATTTTTTATTTTTTGAAAATAAAAGGCCAAAAATAAAGCCCCTGATGCTTGGGTGGCCAAGGTTGGTCTCCATGGCATCCACCTGTGTGAACATCTTTTCCAATGTGGTTGGTCAGAAATAAAGGTTTGCTTTGTAAAAAACTTCAGTTTCTTTTCTGAAGTCATTCAAGCTCTTTGAATCCATCCCTCCAAGGACACATGAGAAACAATATGAGATGTTCTACTTTGCCTTAATAATAAAGAACTTTTCTGAGACCAGACACAAAGTACTGCCACTCCTTGATGTAATGCCTGCCCTGAATTTCAGTGCCTGTCCGGTTAAACATGCCTCCTGAGCGGAAGTCTTGACTATCCTTGCTCTTCAGTGGGGTTTTGTTGGTGTAGCTCACTGAGAATAGCAAAACCATGTATTTGGAGCTGGAAATGATCCTGGAGACTGTAGGTTTAATAATTTTTAAAAGTAAAACTCAGAGAGGTCATGGAAAGCAAGATCCACACATCTAGAGGCAAAGCCAAGATCAGAACCAAATCTCCTCACTTGGGGTTTAGAGCTCTTTCCACTATCCACATTCAAGAGAGAGACCTAGTCAAAATTTTCTATTCTCCCCAAACACTCATTTATTCCCTGTTTGCTCATCGGTGTCTCGAAGGTGACCCTGAACACAATAGCTCTGTGCTTGTATGAGGGACCCAGCAACTTCTCCAATCAGCGGCTCCTCTTTATCCATTGTTACATCAACACTGACATTTTTCAGCCAGCCAACAGCTCTCCAGGCACACATTATTCATCAAAATGGAAATAGACAATTTGTACTGTGACCCCCACAAGGAAGGTTAAAAGTCCTGAGGTGTATTTTTCCCTGGTCTCTTCAGGGTGCTCATCAGCAGCCAGCCTTTGACCCACAGCCGTTTGTATCCCTGCAGGCCTCTGCCACCAGCTGCCACGATAGATGTTTTGAATGAAAGAAAGCTTCCTAGTTTTGTGTCTAAAAAGCAGGGATTCCCAGAAATGAGGAGTCTGCGTCCTGAGGAGAAAGTGTCTCCCGAGGAGACTGTGTCCTGAGAAGAATGTCCTTCTGATTGTCTTCTAAGAGGAAACCGAGAGACCCTGTCACTGACAGTGAGGAGAGGGAAGCCAAAACAGAGAGGGGGACTTAAAAAATATTGAGAAACTAACACAAGGAAAGTCACAGAGATAGGAGAGGAAGAACACAGCCATATAAAAAGGGAAAGAAATGAGAAAGTGGAACAGTAGAATTGGGAGCTGGTGAGGCTCACAGCAGAAAGAGCACCAAGCACAACACAATCTGCTGCTCCACAGAAGAGCTCACTGGTTCCGTCACTGGTCTGAGGCATCGCAGAATATGCCACCCCTAACTATGTCACTTTGGCATAAGGATTATTTTTTGTTTACTTTTATTAGTTTTTATTTTATGCTGAATTTTCTGCTGGGCCGTAAGTTTTTGTTTCTTCAGTTTCTTCTGGGATATCTTTTTCTTCTGTGCAACCTCCTCTTCTGGTTTAGGAACAATCTGATGTTTTTCAGTGAGGATCCTCTTGGTGAGGCAGGGAGAGCTTGTGAATGGGTTCCTCCAGCCATGAGCTCTGCAAATTCTGCATTGCATCTTGGGAGCTCAGTTTACCTGGATGGGCTGGATGACCAGAGAATCTACATCTAACCCCTTGAACTTCAGCATTACTCTCCTCTTCTTTAAGCACATGCAGCAAAAATTCACCACTTTTGGGGGCTACTAACCCTGGGTCCAGCCCCACTGTTCGACCTGGGCTCACCCACCAACTCCACCAGTGTAACGACAGAATGTCACACATTGTTTCTGTAAAGTGACATCCTTCAGATCCTTTGTAGCTTTTCAGATATGCTTACTCCTGATGGCATGGGCAGTCCCACAAATGTTCTTAAAGTGAATACAAATATTTTAACCTCTCAGTTTGCATGATTTTGTGTGGTTTTCTACGTCAAGTGAATAACGAACCATTCTCAGCAGTCACCTCAGACTGCTTTTGGGAAGAACAGCATAAGGATTACCTTGAATGAAGGCAACTGAGAAGAAGCAGACACAAGAAAAGCTCTCTGTCCTCCCCCTATTTATCCAAAAGCAGGACATGAGCTTGTAAAGGTGACTCCCCTCCCCGTCTACCATCCTAGACAGGAGTTAGTCTCCAGAGACAGTTCTATATCTTACCAGCCCATAAATGGCACCAGAGGAATCTACACATTTTATTAGCCAACACTTATCTTCCATTAGGATCCCCATATATTTACTTCCCACAATTTGTCACCCTGGAAACTTGAAGTCCTTTTCCTTTTTTTTTTTTCCAATCATTCTAAATTGTATTGTTCTTTTGTTAAAATGCTATATAAGCCCAAGTTCTAACCACTCCTTTGAGTTACTCATTACTAGGTGTTCGCATGCATATTTGATCAATGCAGGTGATAATAAACTTCTGTTTGTTTTTCTCTTGTTAATCTATCTTTCATCGGTCTAATTTATAAGGCCTCAGCCAATGAACCTAAACTAACATGGTGTTGTAGACTAAATGTTTGTGTCCCCACAACATTCATATGTTGAATGAATGTGATGTTGTTAGGAGGTGGGAAATTTGGGAGGTTATTAGGACATGAAGGCAGAGCCCTCATGAATGGGATTAAGGCCCTTATAAAAGAGACCTTAGAGTGATCCCTCACCCTGTCTGCCGTGTGAGGAAACAGAAGAAATATGGCTGCCACCAGACTCGGAATCTCCTGGCGTCCTGATCATGGACTTCCTAGCCTCCAGAACTATGAGAAATAAATTTCTGTTGTTTATAAGCCACCCAGTCTATTGTATTTTCTTAAAGCAGACTGAATGGACTGATGGATAGAAAAAAATTTTTTCTTCTTCTGTAGGTCAGCCAGAAATGGTGGTCTAGCCTTCAAAAAAAAGTTTGACAGTTCTTACCACTTCCCCAAGTGAGATGTGATGGATGGTACAAGACATATATGGTTGTCCCTGGATATCTAAATAATAATACTCAATAAATCATAGTTAAAATCCCATCCAAATGCCAAATGTCTTTGAGACATTTTGAGGAGACACTAGGCTAATGCTTCTGAAACCAGTGCCCCATTAAAAGCTATCTGTACCTCTGACGCACTCACAGAAAGCAGTGGCAAGGACTGCAGAATAGAAATTTGAATGTAGAAGGTTGCAGTGGTAGGGGTTCAGAATGAGTCACCCTAAGATCTGCCTCTGTGATACGTGAATTATTCTGAGCTAAAAGTAACCAAGACCCTGCAGGCTCAACAGAAACTTCTGTGCCACACAACCTCTCACTCCCCTGTCTGGTACTACAAAGAAGAATTTAAATTAGGGGCCTTGCTCATAATAGGAGATTATCAGTTACATACTTTATGACT
Organism: Pteronotus mesoamericanus; assembly: GCF_021234165.1. Lineage (NCBI taxonomy): Eukaryota > Metazoa > Chordata > Mammalia > Chiroptera > Mormoopidae > Pteronotus > Pteronotus mesoamericanus. The sequence continues at coordinate 24,061,609 of NW_026555078.1, read as the reverse complement.
TATCTGAATGGCAGGGCAAACTACTAGTTAAGGAGTCATCCTGCCATGCCCTTCCTCCCCTCTGAAGCCCCAAGGTGCCTCACATCATTCTTAAATCAGAATACCACGTATACCTCATTTTAACTTTCCTTAAACTTCTCGTGCATGTGGGGTCTCTGACTCTCATGTATGTGGGTTCTCATATGTATGTATATAATAAAACTTGGTTGTTTTTGTTGTTAATGTCTCATGTAGATTTAATTATTAGACCAGCTGAAAAAACCTTGAAGTGTAGAGGAAACTTTCTTCCTATCCCGCAGAATGGCACACATCAATAGGATTGAGTTCTTAAGTTCCCAAAGTGGAGAGCAAAGTACTCTAAATAACAGGTAAGGCTTTCCAGATCACTACCTAGAAATACGTGGCTCACACATCTGGGGCTGTTTCCCTATCAAAAAGAATAGAAAATCTAAGAGAAAAAGCACAAAAGAATAACCTTCCTGGATCAAACACAACACTTCAAATATTCCATTGTTACAAATTCTACCTGCTGCATACAACACAAAAGCCTCTAGCTGTAAGATTTTTGGATTCAATTACCACTCCTAAAAAAAAATTGAAGGTAAAAAAGTTCCTTCCATGTATCAATTCAACTTCTTGGAACCTTTTTTTCCAGATAACTCTGTATGCCTGGGGAATTTTCTGAACTTTGAGCTTTGGTTCATGGTCCTCTCAGTAGCAGGTTGGGTTTTTATTTTTAAGCTCAATTTTTTTCAGCCTTACTATCATACTGGTAATTTGCTGCATATACCTAATTTAAACATCTTTAAAAATCTTAAATACAGGTTTATCTATAGTGTTGAATAAAGGAACTTTTTAGGATCCCCAAATGAAATTATTAATGAGGAATTCTGTATACTATGGCAGATATATACTGACTTCCCCAAAACTGCTGTGTGCCCTCTTCCCCCCTTGTTTTCCTCTGCTATAGAGTACGCAAAACCAAAATATTCACCTTCCCAGTTTGCCTTACAGCTAGGGGTAGTCATGTGATTCCTGAGGAGGTTTCCCCTCCCCAAATATGAAGAAATAATCTCAGAAGGAAAAGGATTAGGATTTCTCCCCTTCTTCCTGCCTGGAATTCAGGAAGAAATGCTTGGAGGCATAGCAGCCACCTTGAAACCATGAGGGTGAACCTAAGGACAGAAAACAGGGGACTGGATCTAATGCCCCTATAAACCATGTACCAGCTTACAACTGCTTATCTCCAGGCTTCTTGGTACATGAGAAAAATAAACACCTTATTTGTTTAAGACACTGCAGGGTAAAGGAAAAAAAGTGAAGGACTTTGTTTTGTTGTTTTTTTTTCTTTTAATTGTTGTTCAAGTACAGTTGTCTCTATTTTCCCACCACAATTTTCCCCTACCCCACCCATCCCCACCCTCAACCCTTCCCCACTTTGGCTTTGTCCATGGGTCCTTTATACATGTTCCTTGATGACCCTTTCCATTCTTTCCCCCACTATCCCGCTCTGTCCTCCCCTCTGGTTACTGTCAGTTTGTTCTTTATTTCAATGTCTCTGGTTATATTTTGCTTGCTTGTTTGTTGTGTTTATTAGGTTCCACTTATAGGTGAGATCAAATGGTAATTGTCTTTCACTGCCCAACTTATTTCACTTAGTGTAATATTCTCCAGTTCCATCCATGCTGTCATGAAAGGTAGGAGTTCCTTCTTTCTTTCTGCTGCATAGCATTCCACTGTGTAAATGTACCAGTTTTTTGATTCACTCATTGACTGATAGGCACTTAGGTTGCTTCCAGCGCTTGGCTATTATAACATGTGCTGCTATGAACATGGGGGTGCATAGGTTCTTTTGAATTGATGGTTCAGAAAAAATGAAGGACTTTGAAATGGGCCAATTGTCTTCAAAGGAAAACTAATCACCTAACGGCAGTGCACTCTTTCAGCTTACCTGATTCTACGGAGTCTCTGCATGTTTCAGTGCCACCGAGCCATTTTACAGCTCTGTAAATTACACAGGACTGCCAGCAATGTAAATGACTCTTGTCTGTAAATATACAATTGAATTTTGTTGCCAGAGGTGCACCTGATCTCCCACAGTTTAACTCTACTAAGCAAATTTGTTAGTATTCTTCCTTGCCTATATATGTGTCTGGACTCTGAATTTTCCTTTGAATGGGTTTTAATATCTTACTGGTTCCTTCTTCAATTAATGAGTTAAATAGAATAACTGGTATGTTTTCATCCTCCATTTGGGTTTTCTATTACTTGCAGCCTTACCAAACTAATCTTAACTGATGCCTATACCTAGCATGACTCTATCCAAATAAACCAGTACCCAGGCAAGAGCTGAAGTCACCACCACCACAGAAAAGGGTAACAGGAGAAACAACTCATTCCGGCAGACTCTCATCAAACCAGTGTGACCTGGACTTACCACATATGGCCATTTCCTATTCACCATCCCTCCCAGCAGAGAATGAGTAGGGGCAGTTGCTTGAACAGAGTTTACTTTCCTTACAAACTCCTGAGATATTTTGGCAGGTGAGAAAATGCACTCTAATAAAGTCTGGAAGAGCCCGTGTGGCTTTTATTTTATTGCTGGTGCTGACAGCTGAGGGTTTGACTTCGAGGTGATCTTGTGCGCACTTAAAGAAAGGAAGCACCGCTCCTGCTCCATCCACTCTCTTTTGCTACCCACGGCAAGACTCCAAAAAGGGGAAGAAAGGCTAATTAGGGTTTAGTCTCTTTGGCCTCTGACATAAGGAAAAAAGGTCAAGCACCTTTCCCCTTGTCCTCTGTGTTATTTGTCTAGCCCTCTCTGGCCCCGGAACGTGCCACATCTTTCCTTGATAGAAATCCCTTAAGGGCTGGGAGCTTGGTGTTCGGGATGGATCTCATAAAGCATCCAGCACACGAGGGGCATTTCATTTGAATTAAAGAGCACACTGGTAATTGAAATTTAAAAATTAGCATTTTTCTTTCTCCAGGGGGATTTTGTCGCAACAGTCCCTGATGGTAACCTCAGTTATATTCTAATATGCGTGGGGGCATTTTGCATGAGACCATTAGACCAAGTCCTATTCCATCTGACTCCCACCATTATCTGACCTTCAGGAGGAGTTGAATTCTATTGTCTATGCATGAAGGTGTACTCTCTTGCGGACTAACACGTTAAATGTTGGTGGTAGTCAGAAAGCATTTTCTAGGACAGGTGAACAAGGGACCAGAGATTGAAGTGGAAAATCTTAACATTTGAAAGAAAATATTTTAACCATCATGCTATTTAAGCCTAGGCATATTTGATCTAAAGGGCAATCAAAAACCTCTCCTGGGAGAGCGAATGCTTGAAAACTGTCCTCCCCCAAAGATGTGGATTCTAAAATAACCTTCTACTGGCTGGGTCTGAAGTACTTTTCTTGGAAAGTAAATTAGAGTTTTAAGATGCTAGTATCTGAATGATGTTAATTGGTCCAGGACATAGCTTTGGAGTCAGACAGACGCTAGTTGTTGTCACATTAAATTAGATACATAGGGAGCTTGACAGGATGCCTGGCGCACAGCACCAGTAAATGGCCATCATTGATGAGGACAGCAAAGTGTATCTGGCTTGTATGACCTCCCCTTTGAAGGCTGATGGCCTGGTCTTAGCCAGTGAGGCTTATTAGGTGAGAGGGAACCTTTTAAAGAAAGACTGGTAAGACAAAAGGCACTGGAATCAGTATGACAGCACTAAAATGGGAGCGAAGACTTTGTCTTATTTAGCCTGTGTCTCCAGTGCCCAGACAGGGCCTGACACATAGAAGCCGTTCAGTAGCTATTTGTTGAATCCATGAAAGACCAAAGAGCAGGAGGTCCAGCTTCCTTCTCAATACTTCTGAGCATTCCAGGGGACACAGTGCCACATTTTCATGGTGGTTGTCCCTCCTTCTCTCTGAGCTCCCACCCTTCACTGGCCTTTGAATCTTGTTCACCAAGTATGGACACATGGACACTGGTCACTTTCCCTTTTAGTTTCACTAACATCTCTCATACAAGACTGGTGTGTGAAGTGGACCTTTTTTCAACAGCAGACGAGGATTAGAGCACTGTTCAGGAAAACACTTCCCTTGGAAGTTGGATGTCACCGTCCTGGAGCCTCTGGATCATCCCCACCACTGTAGACCCATGTTAGACCTGCTCTCTTCTGAATGCTTTTGTGTCAGCTGGTTGGTACTGGTTCTCCCATCTGCTTTCTCCCTGGAGAGACTCCCAGGGTTGGCTCCCATGCTGACAGATTGGCGGTGGCAGAGGTGGTTGTGGGAGGGAGTGGCTCAATAGTTCTGCTCAGACAGAGTGGGCAGATCCCTTTTGTCTTAATCTTTCTCTTTCAAACTGTACCAAAGTCTTGTCTATCAGAACGAAAAAGGCTGCTAACCTATTTCTTAAAATAACCATCCCTTCTTATTTATCTCCCCTAGTATACCCCCTTACCTCCAACCCCATCCCCAAGTTCAAAGACCAACACGTTCAATTATTTCATTGTCTTTTTTTTTCTGACACTTACTTCCATATTATTAACATGATGCTTACACTGCTTTTTCTTGATTTATCCATTTTAGACATTATTAATTGACTTCTGTAACAGCCAGACTCCATGAACCTATGCCAGATAATCCAACAGAGGAAAATTTAATCTAGGGTATTGGTTAGAAAGTGTTAGAATTGCTGAAAGAGCAAAGAGTGATCAGTAGCTCCTGTTCCCGCTACCCCCAGGGCTGGCAGGACAAGGAGAAGGAGTCGTGCCTCAGACCCACCCAGCAGGAGGGGAAATCCCTGTGGCCAAGTGGCAGAGGATGGAAATATTAGTCACTGTTGAGTCAGTACTGTAATTACATTTTCCTTCTCAAACAATTTTTGTGGTTTTTCCTGAAATAACTGCATTTTTGGGTGAATTACTGTAAAACCAGTGCCAAGTGTTGCTCAACACTCACGAATCTGTGAAACCTCTCTAACACTTTCCTCCATTTGATCCAGCACAGAAGTGAAGGGTTTCAGAAAGTGCCACCCCAAAATATGCTGCTTTGGCATGTTGGTGATTTTGAGCTGAAGGCACTTGAGAAACAGCAGCTTCAGGAAGGATTCTCTCCGCACCCCCTTCTATCTAAAGGCAGGTCATAAAATTGCCCATGAGAAAGGTACCCTTCCCATACTAGGAAGAGAAAAACAATTCTATCACCAGAGTCTAGGAGTCTATGCCAAATCGGACTTATACAAACTTATTCAAATAGCCCTTATCTTCCATCAGTTCCCACCATGTATTTCCTTGTCCCAGGCCCACAATTTACTACCCTGAGCCCAAGCCCCATTCTCTTGTCACATCCCTGCAATTTGTTATTCTTTGTATAATAAGGTTTATTAAGCTCTCTTCATTTTTACTTTGAAGACTACAGTGTGCACATATTAAATGAATTTGTATGTTTTTCTCCTGTTCATTTGTCTGATGTTAGTTTCATTCTTAGGCCAGTCACAGAATTTGAGAGGCCAGAGGAAGTTTTCCTCCCCTACACAGGCAAGCCATCAGTTCCATGTACTTTCCCTGGAGACCCTCCCGGCCACTGCCCTGCGCCTGCCTGCACTGGTTGTTGCCTGGGCCTGGAACACAGCTGTCATCCCAGATCTCCTATCACTGTCTTGCATGGAAGCTTCCATAGAACCCTCTTTCCTGGTTTACTCCTTTACTGTACTGAAGCATATTCTCCACAGAAAACTAGAAGTACACACTCTGGCTGGTATGGCTCAGTTGATTGGGTATTGCCCTACAAACCTAAAGGTTACCAGTTTGATTCCTAGTCAGAGCACACACCTGGGTTTCAGGCTAGATCCCCAGTTAGGGGCGTGCAGGAGGTAACTAATCAATGTTCTCTTGTTGATCAGTGTTTCTCTTTTTCTGTTTCTCCCTCCTTTCCCCTCTCTAAAAAATAAATAAAATCTTTAAAAAAATAAAATAAGAAAAGAAGACTAAATGTACAATGTTTGAGTCATGGTTATCTGAAAACACATTTATCCCATCCTTACACTGGATTGGATTCCAGATTGAAAGTTTTTTCTCTAGTATTTTGAAGGCATCACTCCATTTTCTTGTAACCTCCAATGTTACTTTTGAGTGGTTCACTCCCACTCTGATTTCTGATCCTTTGTATGTGACTTTCTTTTCTCTCTGGAATCTCTTAGGATTTTCTCTTTATCCCTGGAGTTTGTCCTTGGTCTAGGTATTTTTTTTCTTTCTTTTCATTGTGTTGGCCAATGCCATAATCTTTTCATCCAAATGAAGAGTCAGCCAACACTTTTTGGAAAGAACATGATGGTAAATACTTTAGGCTTTGTAGACCATATAGCCTCTGTCACAACTCTCAACTCTATTATTCTAGCAAAGTAGCCATGGGTAACATGTAAACAGATGGGCATGGCTGTGTTCCAATAAAACTTTATTTACAAAACAGGTAGCATGATGAATTTGGCCCACAGACCATTATTTGTTAAACCTTGATCTAGACTCTAGATACGGTCTTCAGTTCAGGGACATTTTCTTGTGTTATTTATTTGATAATATCCTCTTCCTCATCTTCTCTATTCTCCCTTTCTAGATCTTCTATTAGTCAGGTGTTGGCCCTTTTAGATTGATTCTCTAATAATCTTTTATTTCTTATTGTCCATATCAGTCTTTTTGTTTTACTTTATGAAATTTCTCCCACTACTGAATATTTTTGTAATTCTATCATTTAAAATCTAAGACCTTTCTTGTTCTCTGATTCTTTTTTTTATCCCAAACAGTAGCAGGCTTTTGTTTTGCAGATTAAATGTTTTTGTCTTTCTAAGAATATTATTATAGAGGGTTTACCTTTATATTTTGTTCTACTCTGGGCAATATTTCTGTTTCCTCTGAGCACCTCCTTCCCAAATTTTCCCGATTTTTGTTTGTTTCATGTTGGTTCTCTTTTATGATGGATGCTCTCCTCAAACTTCTACTGATTCTTAGCTGTTCATTCATATTTAAAAGTAAGGTAGAGAAAATTTATAGGAGAATAAAAGTTATCAAAATGTACCATAGTTTGCCATGCATAATGTGCATTTTTTGCCCAAAGTTTTGAGGGAAAAATAAGGATGCACATTATATATGGATAGTACCTGAAATACCTTGTATCTGTTCTTATGTTTTGTAATTATTTGTTACATAAAATTTCTTGTACCATAATATGTTAAAAAATAAATGCTATAATTCCTTTATAACACAAAAAAAGTATCTAAATATAAATGAATAAAAAATTGAATAAAAATTAAAAATAAAGATTATTTTCCTGAAAGTTTGGGCCAGAAATACGGGTATGCATTATATATGGCAACAGACACTAATAACTACCAAAATGTAGTTCCTATTAGCTTTTATCATACCAACCCTCCCCAGGAAAGGGAGGCTTGTAAAACCTGAACAAAGTATAAAAATCAAATACATGAAGGCACTAAAGAGCAATCTAAAATAGCCAGATATTGGAGAACAGTTGACATTTAGAAGCAAAGAGTCATTTCTCATGCTGTTATGGCTTCTAGGCTGAGAACAAGTATCATTCTGTACCAAGCAGAGGGTAAAAATTTTAACAGAAACCCTCTGGCCTGCTGGCTTGAATAATCAGAGTCCCGGGCAACAACAAAGGGAGGGGCAATTTGGAAAGGAGACATTCACATGAGGGGAAGCCCGAATTCTGCGTATGAACTCCCACTCGGCCTCTGGCTGCCTCCTGACCCACAATGTGCTGGTAGGCTTTGAGCCACTCAGCTAAGGCTAAGGTATGAAACTGAGATTTCAGCGGCCACCCACCACACAGGAGAAGGAGTTTTCAGTTTGAGTTTGGACTTCTTTTATAAATAAATAAATACAAAGAAACAAATAAAAATAGAAGTGCTGGGAAGTCCCACATGCCTAGGCCAGGTTTATCAACTTCTAAAGTTCAAGGAGGCCCTCAAACACCTGTAAGCATTTCCTGTTCAGCTATCTCTCCCGAAGAAGGTTAGGCTCTAGCTGTAAGCACACGGAGGGCAGGGCTCTGAGAAGGTGACCAGAGGGCCCCCTCATTCTGAATGCAGACCTGCAATGGATCCCCAAGTCAACCTGTGTGGAACCCCATCATCTGCGCTGTGCGATGTCCTCGTGGCCTCAGCCTTCCCAGCACCAGTTTCTAAAGGGAGGATTTAGGAGTGTTGGAGGGGTGGCGGTTATTTATCACCTGTCTGCCAGGACTGGAGAAGGACCTGGGGCTTTCATTGAACCTAGACAGATTTCCAGTCAAGCCCTTGGCTCAGCCCATGCGGCCCCCTGGAGCACACTGGCTTGCTTCTCCATAGTGCCCTCTGTGGTCACTGAAGCCCTCGCTTGCCCCTCTTTGGTGAGTCAGTCACCATTCATTTCTTCATCTGCTCTCTGTCCTCTACGAAAGCATGGACATCTTTCATAGTTTCCCACATTTCCTCTGTCCTGTACTTCAGAGCATTTAATTCTTTGGCAGCCATTAATAGTGAGGCTGCAGGAGGAAGGAGAGCCGACTGCAATGAGTTAAACTGCCATGCTTAATTGGAAGGAACTATGATTTTGGAATATGCTCAGCATCTAGCACCAGATAGCGATGGCACCCGGCAGCCCAGGAGAGAATGCTGCGAGTGCCGACAAGATCAGCATTGGTTGCCCTGGGAAAGGAGTCACGGGAAGAGAAATGTTTAAACCACCATCTTTGGGTGTCCTGAACTGTCCTTTATTCTGTCTGGAGAGGACAGCAGCAGGAGCTAGAGTTTTTATCTCTAAAGCATTCATTTGTAGGAAAAGAAAAAAGACACATAGCCCCGTTCCCGAGCAGGTCACCTATGGATAAAAGCCACAAATGTCCTAATGTTCTAGTTGAACCTGCCCTCTTTTTCTAGCATCCATGTGATTTATACTAGGGCCTCTCTCAGGGGACAGCTGCCTGTCTTTTCTCCTAGACAGGGCTTTTGGCTGCTTCCAGATTCCTTTTAAGGAAACAAAATAGCATTTTTCACAGAACATGAGGGGCCACCTTGGGTTCAAGTTTCTTTCCCAATTAAACTGCTAGAGAAGGAAGCCAGGCAGCCTCCCGCCCATCTGTACCTTTGGCAGTTTTCACATACCCAGAGTGCAAAGGGAGCCAAACCTGCCTCACAGGTGTGTGAAGACACAAAGATTTCCAAGTAACTGAGGCTGGCATTCACTGAGCAGCAACCCCAGGCAGCGTGCTAGTGTCCGTGGGAATTCATGGCTGGAGTGAACGGCTGCACTCACCCCTTAGCCCCAGGCCCTGGCAGAGTGTCTAGCAAGTGCAGTAGGAGCTCAGTAAAAATCTTGTGACTATGAGAGTGAATGAGAAGAGGTTAAGTACCTGATCGAGTCCACTAGCTAGTACCTGAGGGAAGGGAAACTGGAAGCCAGGACTGTCTGACTCTCGTGCTGAGGTTGGAGCCAGTGCTGTGTGGACAGAGGGGAGGCCAGACGAGAAGTAGCCCCTTAGGAGAACTGCTGAAAGCCCACAGGCTCCACCCACATCTGACCAATCGCAACTTGTGTCTGCCTGGCTGAGCCTACTTTCTGCTTCCTTAGCCAGCCAATCGTGCAGAGTTTTTCTACAACCTGAGCAGACCGACTGCAGCAAATCGATACTCTTGGATCAGGAGCTGCCACCTTCCATCTGCAGAAAGGCTGTTTTTCAGCTGTAAAAGAAATCAATCCCTTCTGTAGTTACTTTAGCCAGCTTCCAGGATGATAAGGCAGCACCCCCTGCCCAGACACAGCGGGGAGGGCATCTGCTCAGCGGCCTCAGGCGGGCTCTCCAGGGCGCCTTCTGGGAGAAACAGACAACGCAACTGGAGGCCGCGGAAGGACGGATGACCCGCCAGATAGGAGCTGCGCCCGCCCCAGCCACTGTGCCCACAATTCTCTCATGCACTTCGTGTGCCGATCAACAAATCACCCCACTGGTTCACTCTTCACCATCACGGACATCTGACTCCATCCTCACTCAGGAGTCAGAGAGAACCTCCTGCCCTCAACAACCCCATACCTATTTTCCCTGAAAACAAGCAAAAAAAAAAAAAAAAAATCAGCCAGCTCCCAAGCAGCCAGCAGCTCTAGGTAGCTTCAGGAAATAGGAAGAAAAGCATGTATGGACATCCTTTTCTAAAGAAAATTCTGGAAATTGGCTTCTCTTCAGTATCAAGAAAGACTGGTCTACCTTTCTTGCTTCATTCCTTTTCATGTGTTCCCAAGATAAAGGCCCCTTGGTTGTTAAACTCTTGCAGTAGGGGAATTGTTCCTCTGCCATTCCCGGTACCTAAAAAGCCTCAACCTCACTTTGAAAAGGATTCCAATTCCCAAGAGCAGAAGGGATCATGCCATATAGATATAAAATAGGATTTATTGGGGGGGAACCTACAAGCAGAGAAGCAGCTGAGTAGATGGAAGGTGTGGGACTTCTAACTATCCCACGGCTCAGGCCAAGTGGAGATGGTCCGCATGCTCCACCCGAAGCTCCCATGAAAGGGGTCTGTCCCTGGAATGCTCTGCGCACTTGGAGGGGCAGTGTGGGACTGTGACGGACATGGCTCTTCCAAATCCCAGAATGGAAGCCTGGCTGGAGGGTCCCTGGCCAGAAAGAATGTGTATTGCTTTGGGGATGGATTGTAATTCTCTCCATATCTCCTTTTGGAAGCAACTTCTTGTTCTGTGTGGCTGCTTCTTGACCTTTTCCCTCCGCATGTACACACTGAGGCTCTGTAGTTGAGAGTCACATGCAAGACACGTGCTCTCTTTGTCTGGGACCCCTTAAAACAAGGCTCAGACGCAGGGAGGTGCAGTCCTGCTTTGCAGATCTGCCACCGTTGGTGCTCCCTGTAATGTGGGTACTAAAGGCTGTAGCTGCTCCATCCAGCCCTCCCTGTAAGTTTTTTTGGCTTATCCGAACAAGCAGTCAGCAGCTGAGATCCCTGGGCTTGACCTGTGTCACAGGCAGGGAACAGCTTTGTGACTGCAGCACAGACGAAGCTCACTGGTGGCTTTGTGCTTCCTGGTGGCTTTGTTAGAGACAGGCCTTTGAAGCCCAGGGGCAGTTGATCTGTTCAGCTTACTCAGCCAGCGCTTTGTGAAGTTGCCAGGAAGGGTGGAACAGGACTGAGCTGCTGGGACATCATATTCATTTCTCAAATGAGAGAGGAAAAAAAACTGCCGGGATGCACCCTTCCTTCGACTGGACACAGGGGTTCAGGCGATAGCAGGTCTACAAACTAAGGGTGACTCAAAAGATGAAATGTTCTCTCAAAATTAAAGGGTGCAGCTGAGTCCCTCTCAGCTGCACCTGGGGAGTGAAGTCTTCGGCTTCCCTCGCTCCCCGTCTCGGTGCTCTTTCTGTTTCCGTGGTCTCCCATCAGCATCCCATCCCTCCTCCTCCCAGGAGCTGAAATTGCTAAGTCATTAAAATCGTATAATCAGCTGTGATAGCTAACTTTCGTGAAGTGCTTTAGCATTTACAGGACAGCTTTGTGTCTGCTCTTATTTGATATGCATAATAGGTTTTTAATATACTCCTAGCCGGTCCTAAGTACGGCACCAAATGATGGGAGTCCCTGGCAGAACAGAATTTAAATGTCACTCAAATGTCTGCTACCTGTGTGTCCCAAATTACCAAGCATTCCCAGGCCACCCTTCCCTTCATTTTGAAAGATTAAATGGGTTGAGAATCCTTCCCTCACTTCATTAAACCCCAGGGTTTCTATGTGTTTCTGAAAGGGCTCATGCTTCTGTCTGGTTTTCCCTCCCCACTAAACTCTCAAAAAAAACCTCCTTTGAGAGCTTCTTGCAGATGCTTCTCTCCAAGTCAGTGTTCCTAGCCCTGCTCCCTCAAGATTTTTAGCAATATCTTCACATTAGAACAAATTCCAAGGGATTATCCATATTTTTATTTAAGCCCAATTTTTCCCTCACTGAATACTGCCTGATACAAATAGGCCATTGGGAAACACTGGGACGCACAGATTTTCACAGCAGCAGCATTGTTATGTGGGACTGCACCCATGTTTGAAATTTTCCATTGGCTTCAAATTGAATTCTTTCCTCTGACCTTCCAGAATAGGAGATGCAATTCCTCAAATTATCATCACAATTTTAAATGATATGGACCTATCCACCTCCTCCCCCCAAAAGAAAAAACCTCTCAGGCTTCGAGGAAAATCTGGTAAGGACAGAAATATATTGATATGTGCAATATCAGGAAAATGTACAGACCTCATGATAATCTCAGAAATAGCCAATACAATGCCTCGAGTCTATCTCAAAGTAGTAAATTTTGTCCTCTAATATATACAGGTCAGGTCCTTCCTCAGACTATATTTTTCTACCCAGTTCAACATTCCTGTGACTTCTAAAACAACATTCTGTAAAAAGTCGTAGCAGCCATGTTATTAAAAAAACCAAACTCAGAATGGCTGGTCTTCAGATGCAGTTTATGCCTTGATTCAAAGTGCTTATCTTAGAATTAGTATCTGATGTTATTATTTGAAGAGTTCTTGGTCTCTTCTGAGAATCTGCTGCCCACAGGAAAGGCCCTCTGTTGCTCACAAGCATTCCCAATATGTTGACTATCAAAGCTACCACTTTTACCTTCTCCATCACACACACACCCTGTCCAGCAAATGCCAAGTTCATATAAATCCTAAAAATCATAGTTTAGACAACCTACTACACTTCAATCACAGTATGAGTCCATAAAATGCTCTAAGTAACCTACAGGGGCATGTTGAAAGTCATCGGAACTGAGGATTACCTACGCCAAGAACATTTATATGAAATAAAAGGAAAGAGAATTATAAGCCAAAGCACATGTAAAAGGTCTACTTAATGTGGGACTTGCCCTTACATTTGGTTCTTAGTATAATTTACCTCAATTAAGTATGAGCATCTCACCTTTTAAAACTCTACAACCCATGTCACCCAGCTTTGAGACTGCCAATTGTCCCTGGGTTCAGTTACTATCAAGAACCTGGTCCGAAGAATCCAGCTTGTGCTGGCTGATGGTGCGTGAGCAACTGCCAGTGCATGAGTCTGTGTGCGTGGGGTGCCTTTGAATCCATTTCATTTGGGCAGCTGCTTATCAAGACTTTTCCCCAGAAACCGATTTAGCCTAATGATTGTGAGCAGCAATGACTTCTGCTTAATTAGTACAGTAATCAGTGCAAATTCCCCCTAAATGGTAGAAACCCATTTGGCAGGTGCCAAGTGATGCTTAACCAGGTGCTAAATAGGTGTGAAAGCTTCAGTTCTGGTCTTTCTCAGCTAGTTGCCAAATACATAAAGATGAAATGAGGTCCTAAGTATGCCTGGATGGATGAGTTGTTTAAAACTTCCCTCTAAATGCTGGGAAGAGCCGCCTTCTCTTCACACCTCCCCACAGTGAGTCATTCTGAAGGCAGAGGGGACACTAGGAGTGGAACAGAGCAAAAGAAAAGTCACTGTCACTTCAGTATCTCTGCTCCTGACTCCCAATTCCTCCTTTTTCCCAGCCCTGACTCAGCATTCCTTTCCTGGTCATATGTCCTAATGTCTACCTTTGCACTTAAAAATGAAGCTGCTTTTCATGTACAAATAAGCCCAAGACTACTATTTCAGTGTGTGCATGCTCTGTAATCCATTCTGATGGGGAGTGAGATTGTGCCTATAGACTAAAGGAGGGAGTGAAGATAAACATTAAAGAAAAAGAACACTCCCCAAATAGTCAGGCAGGCATATGTAATTGTCCCAAATCTGTTATTAGGAAAATCAGCTAACTTCTATGGAGTGTTAGCTATGGGCAGAAATGCTCATGGGTTATACTGTTTAATAATTCTTCCCAACACTCAGTCCACCACATGCTAAACTAATTCATGCATGACGTTTCACTGCTGGCTATTTGTCCATGGGTAGGCACATGTCCTAAGAGCTCCCTAACTGATGGAAAAGAAGTGCCTATATTCAACTGTTGGAGGAGGGGTTTTTCTGTCTCCTGAACTAGACACGGAGGAAGCATATTGCCTCAGTTACTGCCGATGACCCTCTTGCAAACCCTCTTGCAGAGCCTAACATCAAAGCTGAACATCAGAACAGGACAGAGACATGAGAACAGGGGAAATCCTAAACTTGGCCCCAATGATTGCATTCTGCCTGGAGCCCTCTTTACCTTTGGACTTCTCCCTAGGTGAGCAAATAAATTTCCAGTTTGTTTAAGTCCATTTGAATTGGCTTTTCTGTTATTTGCTGCTTGAAGCATCCTAATTAAAACTACAGCATTCTGGGGAAGAAATGGTACTATCCATTTCATAGCCGACAGACCCGAGGCACAGGGGTTAAATAACTTGGATGAGGAGCTGGCTGAGTCCAGATTCAAACCTAGGACTGCCTGGCACCAGAGCTGCCCAAGCTGTCTCCCTAGGATTGAGAAGAGCCTGAAAACACCCTCAAGAGTGGCAAAGGTTCATTTCTGTGACAATTAATTTTATGTGACAACTTGACTGTGTCAGAGGATGCCCAGGTATTTGGCTATAAACGTCATTTCTGGGTGAGTCTGTGGGATTAGCATTTGAATCAGTGGCCTCAGTAAAGCAGATGGCCCTCCCGCATGCAGTGCAGCCATCATGCAAGTTGTTGAGGGGCTGCATAGAACAAAGGCTGAGGAAGGAAGAATTTGTCCCTTTCTGCTTGTCTGCATGAGCTGGGACATTGGTCTTCTCTTGCCCTCAGCCTGGGATTTTACACCATCAGTTCCGCTGATTCTCAGGTCTTCAGTCTCTGCTGACCTGTACTACTGGCCTTCCTGGGATACATTCCTAGGCTATATGCATATATATCCTACCAGTTCTGTTTTTCTGGAGAACCCTGACTAATATAATCCCCTATAATTATTACTTTTAGACAATAAGTGATTTGGAGCCAAGTTTGGAAAACCAATTGTGGGGGTGGGTCTGATATTTTTGGCTAAAGTTAGGAGACCTCTCCCATGTGGCTGGAGGCAGTCCTAAAGGAAGAGTTCCCAATACTTCTTAGCAATGACAGCATCATCAAAATAAGACCAGAATTTCCTAAGCTAACTACTTTGAAGGGTCTTACTTTTTAGAGGCACATATTCTTGTATATTTAAGAAATCATGAGATCTTGATTATCATAACCACACTGCACACACATTCAAGTCCCAGGCTTGAATCTCTGGAAACATCTCTGAGTCCTCCCTCTCTGTCTTTACCCAAACACAAAGTCCCGAACATTCTTCACTGTGTCTTTGGAATTCATCTTCACCTTTCCGTTCACCTCAATTTCACCACAAACCCCTTGTTCATTTCTCTCCTCAGACCAGTCACCACCTCACTGTCTGGCCTATTGAAACAGCTACCCCACCTACAGACTCTCTGTTCTGACCTCCTCACTGCCCCACACAACTTCCATTATTCCTGCCTTTAAAAAGACTCAGAAACTTGCAGTGTAGCATTGTACTAAAAAATGCAGGCTTTGTCAAACAGACATGGGCCAGATCTTGGTTCACCGTTAATTAGCTGTGTGATTTCACATAAATTACTGAGCTTTATTAAGCCTCAGTTTTTTCATCTTTAAAATGGCAGTAATAAGAAGTACATGATTGGATTGCTTTGACGATTATAAAGGACAATGAATACTTACTGATTTAAAGGGTGATTAAGTGAGATAGCACATTAGACATCTACTGTAGGACCAGATAAATATGAGACATCTAATACTGGCACCAATCATCATTACTATTATATTTAACATATTGATTATTATACAGTATGTGATTGCTGTCATCAGTGATCTAACTACCTGGTTTGACATTAAGCTTTACCTGGATTCCTAGGCTTATGTATCTGCCCTCTCCAATATCAACACTTGACTCCATTCATACTCTTTTGTTCATTGTCTTCTAAATATGACTCATGCATTCCCAGCTCTAAATACTAGTTTCTTCTGCTACCCTTGCCTGAATCATTTATTCCTATACCCCTTCCTTTATCTAAATATTATCCTTCATTTGAGGTCTTTACATCATCTTATCTCCTCTCTAAGTCATTTCCAACTGTACCAGACCAGAAAAATTTCTCCATCACTAAGCTTTTTCTACATACCAAGCATCCACCACTTAGCCTAAGTAGGTCTTCCCAACTTGAGTAACTGCTTGAGGATGCGGACCTCATCCTATACCTCTTGGATCCACAGTGCTTAGTGAAGTTTACAGCATGTAATAGGAACCCAATAAATCTTAACCATTATCATTATTATCATTATAATGTAGTTAGGTCACAACTTTTTTTTGAAATCATTATCTTATACTACCAAGTGTCTATTAAACAAAAATCTCTTCATGATTTTTGCAGTTCTAGGTATGGACTCACATTTCTAAAGTTAGAAACATGATTCCACTGGAAGTTCATTTAAATAGATCTTGAGAAAATTGGTATCCATAGAAGCTATTTCGGCTTTTACTTCCAACATCACATATCTGAGATAAAAACAGGTATGAGGATAGATAGATAGATAGATAGATAGATAGATAGATAGATAGATAGTTGTTTTTTTTTTAATTTGAGGTCTGCAACATTCACAGGTGACAGTCCTGAAACCTTTGATTAGATCAGTCACCGTGGCACAGGCTTCTCTGTTTCCCATCCAAGTACTAACCAGGCCCGCCCTCGCTTAGCTTCCCAGATGAGACGAGATGGGGCGCGTTCAGGGTGGTATGGCCATAGACTAGCTTCTCTGTTCATTGATGATAAATTAGCATGAGAAAATCTGCTGAGTTTCCACTCCAGGGAAAGTAACATGTGAAGAATGAGTTAATAAAGGTGAAAATACCTTATCAGCTGTAAAACAGCAGTTCATGGGCGAATATTGCAATCATCATCACCACTGTTACTGCCCCCTGATAATAATTAAATCACAGAGTTTCTCTGAAGGGATGGTCTTATCCCTCTTGGAGTCCTTCCTACCGTCTAAACTAGCCCCTCCCTCTTTATAATGACCAACTAGAAAAAACTTTGAAAATTCTGCTTATTAATGACCCTTGCCCCCAAACAAAACAAAATAACACTCCCACAAAGAAAGAATATGAGAGCTTAGGTATGAGTGAATAAATGTCTGAGTGTGTCATAAATAGCCCAAATTTCTCTAGAAACACCTGGAAGGGAGCCATACCTTCTGACAGTGTCATTAACAAGCTGTGTGCATTCGTTGTTTCCATGCACGGAGCTCCCCACTGTGAGCTGGAATCTGTGAGCAGGGGACCAGCTGCTCTGCCAAGCACAGATTTTAATGAGGAACTCTGCGACAGGAAGCCATAGCTGCCATTGCCCTTTACATTACTAGGGGCTGCTGACTGGCACCAAGGAGGTGTGCCAAGGTCTTGGGGCATGTGAAAGGGAGCAGTGAGCTGTGTGCAGATAGATTTTTTACATGTCGCTGACAGCCAGTGAGAGCAAGCTACCCAAACATAGCTTCCAGCCACACGAAGCTTGCAGCATTAAACTTACCTGGATAGAAAATACAAAATTAAACTTAATTTCATTCAAGTGCATTTCAGGCAGAAAAAAGTTTGTTTTGTCATGCAAACCTGTCTTCCTCCAAACCAAGGTACTTACAAATAAATTAATCAGATCCAAGATTTGGAGTCAGAAGTTCTGGATTTAAATCCCAGCTCTATAGCTTATTTATTAGTTGTGTGATTCTGAGGAAATCATTTACATTCTAGGGATCTCAGTTTTTGTTTATGAATGAGAATTAGGAAGGTAAATTTTCAAAAATTTAATTCTCATTGAGTGGCTGTGAGAATTCAATGAGATAACATTGGTTGGGTCAGGTTTCCCAGAAGCAGAGCCTGATGAGGATCCACAGGCAAGTGATTCAGTAGGAAGTGCTCCTGGGAGTAACAGAGAAGGCAGTGGGCAAAGCAGGACCGGAAGAGAAAGAAGCCAAGCCAGGGTACAGTTGCAACCAAGGTCCCTTGGGAGTTCCTTCCTCCTGAACCTGCAGGGGAACTCTGGAACAGAAATTACGCCTGAGGTTGTCCCAACCCAAGGCAGGGAGCTGGCCTTTCCTACTCCACACCTGCCAGTTATTGGATAAGGGTCATCCCAGGGACTGAAAACTTCAGGCCCTGACAACTCTATGTGTGGGGACAGAAGGCTCGGTTGGAGACAGTCTTCAGAGAAGGGAAGCAGGGGCAGCCTGATGGAAGCAGAAGGGCACAAAGCTGGGAGAAAATGATATGGTTACAGTAGAATGGAGTTGGGAGTGAACCTGGGCCTGGAAAACAGTAGGGGCTGGGTCTGAATCAGTCAGTGGGCAAGAAGTACATCCTCTATTTCACATCCTCTAGGTCACAAGGTGGAAGATTCTATGCTACTAAATATCTACAAGCCTGAAGGATTTTCTGAACTGTTGGCCCTGCCCAAACGCTGTGTGTTCAATGCCCTGGAGAGTCTTGAAGTAGCTTCTTAGGAAATACAATCAATATGTTCTTCCTCATTGCTAGTCAGGCTGTGAATGAGAAATCGAGATGAGGTTGACATTAAAACAATGAACAAGAAGCAATGCAGGGAAAATGAACTGAATTCTTCCTGAACCTTTGGAGGTTTTTGGCAGAAAATGGAAAGGGGTCAGGAAATGGCTCCAGCCCTGTTAATAGACAAATTCCCAGAGTTGACTCCTGAAACAAATTTAACAATTCTTCTGTAAAGATGTCTCTAACCACATTCCTGAGTCCGAACCAGCTTCGGTCAACACCTACAAAGAAGACATCAAGCAGCCCCTAGTGGCTGTCTCATTATATTGTCAGTGGCTTTGTGGGGTGCCTCTAACCTTTAAGGGAAAGGAGGGGCCAAAACTTCAAAACTGAAAGAAGCTTAGATGTAAGTTTTGACTTCATCCATCTCTGAAATCAGGATGCTCCAATACCCCTGGATCTGGCACTTTATCTCCCATGAGGCACTACATTTTGGTAATTAGTAAACTGATGAAAATCTGATTCCTACTATGTGAATGTTTGTTCACATTCTCCAAGCATGTTTGTTGTTTTTTCCTCCAGGTAAAGAGAGGACACTGCCCAAAATATTCAGTCTTCCTGGGGAAAAATAAGAAGAAGGAGGGCTGAAACAGAGCCCAAAGCTCCACTTACAGACCCACATTTTCATTCCAATTAACAGATAGTTATTGAGCTGTCCCTGTAGGCTGGGCTGTCTGCTACAAGCCTGAGGCAAGCAGAATTGAGTGCGGTGGCCCTGCAGTCACACACCAGACAGTGGCACACTGCGCGGGTCCTCCAGGGAGAGAGTACTGACACTGGAGGCAAAGGTGAGCATTTCAAGAAAGACAGGTAACTGTGAGGGACAAGATCTGAGGCGGACAGAGAGGGAGGATGAAGAAAGTCAGAGGGATTTTGAATAGGGATAGAAGCCAAGAAGCAAGAGTGAGTGGGTGGCGAGGAAGCAGAAGCAGCAGCCCAGATTGCTATGGTGAAACTATTTTTCTCCATGTCTCAGCATTCTTACCTTGAACTTCTTACTCAGCACTTTTGCCGGAGAAATATCTGCACTTGGGGGAACGCTGGGGGAAAGAGCTTCTGCCTTCATTTCCTCCCCACTCACTCTTCCCCAAGGCAGGAGATAAGGCAAACCATACCCCAATCCCCTAAATGTTATTGCAAAGATGGCTCACAATAAATGTGGATGAGGAATTTGGTTTCTAAGCAGATGAAAAGGAGAAATTGAAAACAAAAGCTATTTGAAGAATCGAGGTTTAAAGGTGTGGAGGGGCAGCTGAAATGGTAATGATCATATGTCCAAGTTTTTGCAGGACCATCCTTGCATTGCCTGTTGTCCTGACTTCGTTATTAATAATTGTCCCTTTTATTCTCAGCAGTGTCCTAGTTTGGACAATAAGTTACATGGTCATAAT
Source organism: Pteronotus mesoamericanus (assembly GCF_021234165.1). Lineage (NCBI taxonomy): Eukaryota > Metazoa > Chordata > Mammalia > Chiroptera > Mormoopidae > Pteronotus > Pteronotus mesoamericanus. The sequence goes on along the minus strand of NW_026555078.1, from coordinate 24,041,592 downwards.
AAAAGAAATGGGATTGAGCATATAGCGGGGAGAGTAGCTGGTCTTAATAAAAAAACATCTACTCCTCAGATAAAGAATGAGGGAAGAGATGAAGATTTACAGGTGAAAACACTTCAAGTTGTTAAAAGAGCAGATTTTTATCCCAACCCAAGAAGCTGGATTAAATTATTTTAAAAGCCTCTTCCAGGTCCTAAAATTCTATGATTCTATGGTTTTTCCCCTTAATAAAATTAGGGGGAACTGCTGGAAGCTTTGAGTGGTTCCTTGGCAAATAGTTACCAAGAGGTATTTATCTTCTGATTTTTCTCTACCCAGTATCTCATCTGCAGGTTTCTAAGTCTTACCCTGCCCACTAAGAAAACACTAACTAGAGAAGTTTTAATCACCAAGAGATGAGCTGGAACCTAATTACATGTACAGAAAGTTATGTAAATAGAAGAGAACGTGATCTTCAAGGAGTCTAGACAGAGAAAGGCCAAACACCAGAACTGCTTTCAGCAATGCCCAGAGGACAACTGGTCCTTTAAATGGCTTGTTCTTAACAAAGAATTTTTAAAATTATAACATGGATTTGCTTATCAAGAGAGAAGAACACAACCAGCCGATTCACTAATTACCCAGACACAAATACACATTTATCCTTACCCCATTCCAATAATTATATATCCTCATTATAAATAAGTAACAGGGGCTTTCCACTTATACATCCAGCTCACACAAGTTTGGTGAGTGTGAGTCAGTTCCCTTAGCCTGGCCTTCTCAGAACAGACAATTCATATTTCTGAAACCACTAAGATAAAAAGCTGACCCTCACTTCAGGCAAGGTCCACAAGGCCATGACTAAGCTGGCAGCTCACTTCTCTTTCTGGTAAATCTGTCTATTCTTTCTTTAATATTAATAACCAGAAACTGAACAGCTCCAGAGCCTCGGGCTCCTCTGCTGTGGGTCAGGACTGAGCAGCTCAAGGAGAGCCTGTGCTGGGACTGGACCTCTGATTCCTCCTGCCTCCATCCTCTGAGCAATACTGGACCATGGCCCTGAATTGCTCTTCTGAGAAGTCTAAGTCCCCCCCAACCCCCACCCATTCCCTTCACTCTGGGACCGACTTCCCAGAGTGGATAGAGTGGCATCTCTTGCCCCTCCCAGACTCTTCAAGGCACCTCCTCGGGCAAATAGAAGTTTTCATTAAAACAGTAAGAATTTCTTCCGTGATTTCTTGTCTTTGCCAACACATCTGACTTTGCAAACGTTATTTCCGGCTATTCTGTACCCCAGCCAGGCAGACATGGCCAGCCCCGTGTCCCCACCGGCGCTCAGGCCCCCCGCCGGCAGTGCTCTCCCCCTCCCCCCCGCACCCCCCCTACCCCCCCACCCTCCGGCCCAGCCTGAGTGCCCCTTGCTCCAGGAGGCCTTCTTCATGGGCTGCTTCACTTTTCCAACACCAAAACGTGCTCGCTACTTGCCAAACCAAATGTCTGGCACTTGTTCACACCCCAGCAGCAAGAGAGAAGCTACAGTAAGGGAAGTGAGCATGGTCAGGGATGCCTGGAGCCCAGGGTAGAACCTAGTAGGAGCTGTGTCACTTACAGTCACCCAACCACCGATGGCCATTTTAGACTTTTAGGCATGCTGAAAGTGATATTTTATGAAGAAAACGGCATTTTTAATAATACAGTGGCATAGGGTGCTGTTAGGACAGAAAGCAGGCTAGAAATGCCTACTGGTTAGTATGCCTCTGTGAGGCTACATCTTTCAAGCCTGATTAATACTTAATGGGATTGCCTTTAAAATCTGTCACTATTTGGCAGTGATCAGAGGAGTGCCAGTGATAGAAGCACAAATGTTTGTATTAAGGCCATGCTGTCAGCTAGGGTTATATGATTAATAAGATTTGCCTGATCACCCACAGAGATTTTGTTTTCTAATTTACCCAGCAGTAGTGTTAACCGAAAATGCTGGAATCAGTGTGGGGGGAAAAAAAGAGGAAGGGGAGGTTGTTAGTAGCTTTGGGTTTTTTCCTTTAATTATTGAAAGGGTAGCACATTGCTTAAAGGGACTGGCTGACAAATTTAAAAGTCCTCAAAATCCTGTTGGAACCAGAGCAGACACTTTAGAAACCTGAATTTCACCAAGGCTGACAGAGTGTGAAGAGAGGAGACTATGCTAAAGAAATGCTTTAAAATTTAAAAGTGGGGGGGCGGGGGATGGGTACAGACAGAAACAGAGATTTTGCTGCAGGGGAATAGTAAACTCAGATAGATAGATAGATAGATAGATAGATTTCAGAGAAAATACACACAAAATAACAGATGCTGTAACTTCAACAATCCAAACAGAACCATATTACATATTTCTGAGCAAGAAAGAACATTCTGAAAAGAGACAGAAGAAAGGAGTGCCAAGCTGCAGTTACCCCATTAACAGCTGTGAAGTAGTTACTAAAGGTTTTGTCTGCTCTAGGCAAATTCTAAAATTTGCCTTTAACTCCTCAGTGGTCACAAGGTGGTCACATGGGGCACCATGTTCTAGTTTTTCTGATGTCAGGTGGGAAGAAAGGCCTGCAGGTATCTCGCTAGAACCATATGATTAAGCCAACTATTTGGATTCACCAAGTCTTACAGGGTGGGGTTGTGGGTTCCGAGAATGGGTTTCAGTCACTCAGACCTGGGTTTGAATCTTAGCTCTGTCACCTATTAAGTATGTGATCTTGGGCAAGTTATCTAAACTCTCTGGGCTCCAGTTATCTCATCTGTAATATGAGGACAATACTCGGGAGGGGAGTATGATGTTTTGAGATTTAAGTGACCTATAAAATGAGAAGTAGTAGCCATTATTCCTGGAGACCAGTATCTTCCAAATTCCTCCTTTCCTACCTCCTTCCCCTTTTATCCCTTTCTCTTTTACCTTCTCGTGAAATGTTAATTTTCAGCCACCCTATCAATAACAGCCCATTAGGTCTCCTGGGTTACCTGGATACTCATCTCCACAATACACACAATCATCTTTCAAGTACTAGAGCAAAGGCATTGATCTAAACAAAGAAAGACAGTAGTCCCTACAGGATACAATACGAACAGAAGGCGTCTAGTTCAATCATCACTATATTATTACCACAATCCCCATTAAGTAGGTGTTTTCTATGTGCTAGTTTTATAAATGATGACTAGCCACCTATGCCCTATAAAACAAAACCAATACATTGTTAGTAAGGCAAAATTACTCTGTACCAAAAGCCAAATACTGTACAGGGTGCTGGCGGTGTAGAAAGGGGAAACCAAAAGAGAAGAGGGATTTGGATTCAGTGGTCAACTCTGAAAGCTGACAATTGCATGAAAGGAGCCTAATTAAGGGGATAAGTCTGCAGGCTTCTTTTTCTCCAACTTTATGGAGCTATAATTGACATGTAACATTGTATAAGTTTAAGGTATACAACCTGATAATTTGATATATGTATATATTGTGAAATGATTACGGTAAGGTTGGTAAACACATTCATCACTTCACGAAGTTAACTGTTTTCGGGGGGTGTGGTGATAAATTTTCAGATCTTCTCTCTTAGCATCTTTCCAATATACAATACAGCATTGTGAACTATGGTTACCTTGCTGTACATTAGATACCCAGAACTTACTCGTCTTATAAGGAAGTTTCTAAGTTTCCACTTGACCACCTTCCCCTGCTTTCCCTACTTCCCCACACTTGATAATCACTAATACATTCTCTGATTCTATGAGTTTGATTTTTTTAAAATATTATACATTTAAGTGAGATAATACATCATGTCTTCTCTACCTGATTCATTTCATTTAGTATAATGCCCTCAATTTTCCTCCACGTTGTCCCAAGTGGTGGGCTTTCATTCTTTTTTATGACTGAATATTATTCGTGTGTGTTTGTGAGTGTGTGTCACGTTTTCTTCATCCATTCATCCTTCAACGGACACTTAGGTTATTTCCATGTCTTGGCTACTGTAAATAATGGTGTAATGAGCATGGGGATGCAGATATGTCTTCAAGATAATGATTTCATTTCCTTTGGATATACACCCAGAAGTGGGCCTCCTGAATCACTCTACAGCCTTGAAATAGTCAATGAGAGACCCACAAAGGAATCATACCCACAACCTACACCTACATTCAAAATTAAAATTTTGAACATAAAGCCCAACATATATAAATGCAAATACAATTCAACATGCACACTTATATAATGAATTATGTTATTATATTATAAAACATATTCAAATAGATTAAGTGAAGGCATAAATAATAGTTAGACTCTGAAATAGAAATTCTAAAATTTCTTCTATCCCCCATGGATCACCTTGTAGAACTTATGACATGTGTGCACCCCACTTTGGAGATGGTTGTTCTAACCAGTTAAGACCTAAATCCCTTCAATAGAAGTGCCTGTTTCACCCATAACTGCTAAGCTGAGAAAATCGTAAGGGTGAGCATCTTCTATGAGTCTTGCTCATAGTGCTGGAGATTGAAAGACGAACAAGTCAGACCCTCTTTTGGCCCTCAAGGTGCTCAGGGGCTAGTGGGAGAGAACCACAGGACACTGACCTGGTCATCAGAGTGCTGGAAGTGTGCCGGGGCACTGAGTCTAGGGAGGAAGAGTGAGGAATGTTTCCAGGAGCGCACCTGAACCTGGTTGTGCAGCATGAGCAGGAGTCAGGAGTTGAAAAATGGTGATCAGTCAATTGACTGAAAATTTGTCTTTCCATGTATGATCCAAAAAGCACATCATTGAAAAGGGGAGCGCTGGATAATTGAACCAGAGGATTAAAACTCAGAAAAGAATATTAAAAAGGCATATGTGGCATGCCTTGACCTCTGAATGATTAATTTGGAATTACACTAAGTCTAAAAGCCAACATCTTGGCATCCCATTCCAATCTTCTCAGCCAAATCCCTGAGAAGCAGGAAATAAAGCACTTAGAACTTCTTGAACCCTATGACCCTCCTATAAAATGGAATGTCAACAGACCATTCACTAACTGTAGAAAATACTTTAATCACTAAACATGCAAAACTCCCTTATAAATAAAAATACATGCTCTTTTGAAGCTTGAATCTAAGTCATTGCCTAAGTATTGATGAACAGAGCTTAATTATCTCAATGAAATAGAACCAATTTTCAAGGGGAGAAATTGAGTCACAAGAATGACCGTAGCCTCTCTATACTGGCACTGTGGAGCCCAGGCTTATTATCAAATCCTCTACCCACTCATGTTCCTACTGTCCCTGCAGTTTCTGCCTTGGGCCCTCTTCTCCATTCTGCCCTCTTCCTGGTGAATTTACCATTCCCACGTAGGTGCTGAGAACCCCCACATCTCTATGTGTAGCCTTGACCTCTTTTATGAGCTCCGTCTTCCTCTAGGAATTCTTCCCTCATCCACTAAATTAACTTGTTAGCCTGCAGTGAATTCCCAATTTCTTCAAGAAAGTATGGGCTATGCTGTGACAACAGTAAACCCCAATACCTCAGGGACTTAATCACATTATTTCTTACCATTTCATTTGGAAATAATTTCAAACTTACTAAAAGTTGTAAAACTAAACATAGTACAAGGAACACCCATCTACCTTTTACTCTGTTTTACCCACTGTTAACATTTTCCTCCCACTTGCATCAGTATTTGAGGGTAAATTACATAAATAATGGCCTTCTACCCCTAAATACTTCAGTGGGTACTTCCTTAGAATAGAGATGTCTCTCATATAACCATAGTACAATTGTCATCTTTGCATGCTTATATTAATACAAAACTTTTAAAAATTGAATCTAACATTCATACCCTAATTTTGTTAACCTATGTCCTTTGTAGCATTTTCCAACTCCAGTACATCATCCATTCTAGGGGCATATGTTGCATTTAGTTGCCTCCTTTGGATCTGAAATATTGCCACAGTGTTTCTTTGTCCTCCCTGACACTGACATTAAACGTTTACTTCTCATTCATGTCACAATCTGAAGCAAACTGAGCCACCCTCCTCCATTTTATAGATTTGTTCTCCAGAATGTGTGGCCTCCAGTCATCCAGGCAAGGTAAGAGTGAGCATGGAGAAAGTATGCCTTGGATAAAAGTGACTCATCACATCTACTCACATTGCTTTGATCAAAATTAATGGTATAAGTATACCAAGTATAAGGAGCTGCGAAATATAGAAAAGCAGATAAATGAGCGGAGAGACACTTAGCTTCTGCCAGGCCTCCCATACTTCTTCTATCATGAAACTTATCCCATTCTTTTGTAAATGCCTATGGAACTGGTGGTCACACATGCCGATTTTTGACTGTGTCATGGCAGGGTTTGCCTTGGTCACTGCCATCCCCTGAGTCCCTAGTGTGGTGCCTAGACCATAGTCAAGGCTAATTAAATTCTTGTGAATGAAGGAATGAATAACCAAATTTGCTCAGTTTACACATTATTTCAAATGTCATGCCCCCTCAAGAATCTTCACAAATTTCGCTCACCCTTAAGAACTGTAACAACATGCAGAATGTTCAGAATAGAGTCTACACATTGAGTTTGGTCAAAGAATTTTTCCAAAGCATCCAGATAGATGATTAATCCTAGAAACAGGATGTAAGTCTTACTAATGATCATAAATAAAACCAGGACAATATTTCCTATCCACTGCTGGGTAGGATATGTGAATTAAACGAAAGCAAAAATTGCAGTTATGTCGTCTCCAACCAGTCTCTGGGTGGAGCCTTTAACATTTATTAGCGATGATTCTCTGCCTCTTCCTTAAAGCCCCTGGGTGGAACTTAATGTATATGTGGAGGGTAATAAGAAAAATGTGTAAGACCTTAAAAACCTATAGCCCATAGCTGTAGAGAGCCACCCAATAGCACAAAACTGGTGAATAGCAATGTCCGCATTAGAACTGAGATTTCGGATTCTATTGCTCATGCTATCCTCCCATTTTACCCAATAACCTAGTCAAGCCACGACCGCTTTCTAGCTCTTTCAATCTCACCATCCAAATTCATCTCTCCGTTAGGGTTGCGCCTCCAGAGTGGTCTATCTCCAGGCTTAGACTTAGAAATCTCTCATTGTGTTTGGGATTCAATACTTTAATGACTGTTTTTCACATAATATCTCTAGGACATGGATCCCTGTTTTCTTCAGTTATATTTTTCCAAAGTTGGTCAAAGTTGTTAACGGCCAGAGTTGTTAAAGCTCTGATAGCATAAGCTCCCAGGTTCCTGCACCGTTGGGTTGCACTGAGATTTCCTAGTCAGAAACCTCAGCGTTGGCTGGCATGTAAGAGGATGTGATATGGCAGGCAGAGGCTAAGGAAATACAGGCATCATTCTGGCTCTAGGAATGGTGGCTTTCATCATGTTTCTTCTCTTTAATGCAGCATAGTTAGGTCTTGTAAAGCTTTACCTTGACTATCTCTTACTAATGAAGCCCCCTCCTTCCTTCCCAGCAGCCTCTTTGTGCTGCAAATGGGACTCAGCACTGGCTGCCCTGCCACTTGCAGCCTGTGCGTTACAGGGTGCAGGGTGCCTGGAGAGCACTTCCAAAGGGACGGGAGCCAGGAGAGGGGCCGAGGGAGTGGTAAGTGGTGTTTTGGTTCTAAGTGAAAATTTCATATCCCCTTCTAGACTGTCCTTCTAAACACCAAATTGTTGTAATACCAAGCCCTGAAAAGAGCCAGAAAAATGAGTATTTAACACATGGAAAAACCTACATAAAAGATTAAATCATTTGGCAAATAATGTGAAACAGCACTCTTTTTTAGCTTTGCATTTTCTTAATAGCCACCATATAATATAGTGATTACTTTATGCCAGACACTTCTAAAGTACTTAATGTATTTTAGTTCTTTGAATCTTGCATCAGTCTTATGAAAGAGATGACATTATTATGCCCACCTTACAGATGGAGACACTGAGGTACAGGGAGATAGCATATAGGCAGATCTTATAATACCAAGTGGCAGACCTAGGATTTGAACTCAGCAGTTTGACTTCAGAGTCCATGTACTTAACCACTATACTAAATCCTCACAGAAAAAAGAAAACTATCATTAAATTTCCTCACTTAGTAAGAGTGTTACTTTGAGCATTGCTTGATCTCAGTCCCTGTTTCCTCATTGGGACAGTGAAACTAATAGTACTCGCCTTGCCAGGTGGCTACAAGAATTAGTGACTATGTCTGTAAAATACTATGGAACCCCACTACAAATACTCCATTAAGATAGTTTTTATTATTATCTTTGTCATTTTTTATCAAGAGGGACTCCACAGTAGCTTCTTATGTAAACAGAATCACCATGCAAAATGTACTCATTTAAACCCAAGCCCAGAGGCATCAAATAAATATTAATATTTACAGTTTTCAGTATTGAAAATCTAACCTCAAGTAAACAAATGTCATGGATTCAAATACGCAGGAGAAATTTCCTGAAATTTTCACCTTTTTCTCTCTGTGGCTCATCAGGTTCTAGTCAGTTCCAAGGGCCACCCTCATAGTAAGGGGCCTTTGGGTGGCCTGGGTTCAGCACCTCCCCAGAGTATACCTCATTCCAGACTTCCCCCTAGACCCCCAGATTTGGTGCAGCCTGGGCTAACTGGAGGAGGTCCAGATTGGAAGCTCTTCCTGGAAAGGAGGAGAAAGAGAAGGGTAAAAAAACAGTCCAAAGCTCTCAGAGCTTCCTGGGTCCAGAATAAACCTTGAATCAAGCAGAAGACTAGTTGGGTTCATAAGTGCCTTTCAGCTCTCATGCACATTTTTTTATGAAAAAAATAAAAGCCATAAAACACAGAGCTTCCTGCCGGTGCCTGGTGACCACAACAGGCTTCTAGCCCAAGGATGGAAGCCCAGATGAAACATAGTACAGAGAAGGGAGATTAAACAAAGTGGACGCCTCTTGGAAGCTCAGCCATATGGGGGATATCTCTGAAGAGCGGTGGAATAGTATCAGAAAAGGGTGTCTGTCCTGCCTGGGGTCTGCTGAGGCAGAGGGAGAGCCTCAAAAATTTACAAGGCCTTGTTCTTTCAACATGGGGGAGGGGTCAGCGAAAGACACTGAAGCAGGTTCTTTGAGAATGAAGTTGAAAGGGATTATATTGATGTGTGGTTTTATTAGAATAGGATAAAAACTGTCACTAAAAAAAGAAAATTGCTCATGAAAGGGCATGAGCCCTTCTCATCTACACAGAGGAATGGAAGAAAATGCATCTGTTTAGCTGCCAAACTCTGCTTGAAAAGCAAAGAGAAATCCATGAAACAGGAGAGCTAACCATATCCCTGCTCAGGGCAAGGATTCCTGGTCAAGTTAAAACTTCAGTTTGAAGAAGCTGATGGTAAAATCCCCAGATATGAAATTAATATAATTAGATAATATCTCCTGAACTTAGATTTTTTAGCAAGCTGGAGAGAGAGGTGGCAGGAGGCAGCTAGACTGGACCTCATTAAAACTAAGGGAATAAATGCCAGCTTGCAAAAGAACTGCAAGGAAAAAAAATGCCATGAGTGTATGTTCAGGAAGGGGCAGAGACAGAGTAACAGAGCAGAAAGACCTCTAAACTGGGTGTCAGGAAATCTAGGCTTGGCAAAATGTCGCAAACCAGTGTTGTTGTTTTCTTTAATTACAGTTGACATACAATATTATATTAGTTTCAGGTGTACAACATGGTGATTAGGCACTGATATAGACTTACCCACGAAGTGATCACGTGGGTAAGTCTAGTGCCCATCTGGCATCGTACATAGTTACTATGATACTATTGACTATATTCTCTGTGCTGTATTTTACATCCTCATGACTCATGTTAGCCAATGTTTCTTTTTTATTTCTTTCCTTTGTTTAGGAGAGAGAGAGGAAGGGAGGGAGAAAGAAAAGGACAGAAACATTTATGTGAGAGAGAAACATTGATTGGTTGCCTTTCCTACACGTCCCTACCCACTGGGGACCAAACCAACTCAGAAGAGAACCTGAGACCTTTTGGTTTGGGGGAGGGCACCCAACCAACTGAGCCACACAGGCCGGGGCTGAGGCAGTGTCTCGTAAACTATGGCATAAATCAATCCCCTGGAGCATTAGCTAAAATGCAGATTGCTGGGTCCCATCCCCAGGGTTTCAGATTCTATAGGTGTGAGGTGAGGCCTGATTATTTGCATTTCCCAGAAGTTCCCAGAGGAGGGGGAACTGCTGGTCACAGAACCACATTTTGGGACCCACTAGGCCTACCTAGGCCTCAGTTTCCAAATCAATAAAATGAACAAGGAAACCAGGTGATCTCTAAGCCCTCTTCCTGTTCTAAAAGCCTATGAGATGAACAACCAGGGAAAGCAGGGACAGTAGAAAGAGAATTACTTCCAGAACAGCGTGCATGCTGCCTGGGCCTTCAGGAAGCAGTTGTGCAAACACGCGGTTGGAGAGGAGCTTACAGAGCCATTTGGCCGGTTTATGGGAAACCACACAGCAGGGCAGGGCTGTGAGCAATGCATCCGGGTGGCAGCAGCACCTGTCAGACACACCTGTTAAAAAAGGAAAAAGAGAAAGGTGGAAAAAACGTCAAGAATATCATTGTCAAAATGAGGTTAATTTGGTAAGAGTCCCAGTCAATTTGTGAGGAAGAGGCAGCCAAAAGTGACTGAGGAAAGATACTCTATGATTCCAGAGATAGGAGAACTATTTGAAAAGATAAACTATAACCTGTTTTAACTTGAAATGTAAAGTCAATGGTTAGTTTTGGTACCCTTGACCACTTTCATATGTTTCTATGTGAACATATTGGCTATGCTTGACTTTTTGGTAGGAAAAATAAAATAACTATTTCAAAAATTACATATAAACTCCAGAGCCCACTCAAGGATCTAAGAGCCCCATGTTCACCTTATACCTGTTAGCTGATATAAGTAATTAAAATAATAAATTTTAGGTCTTTGGTATTCCTTGACTATTCAGTCTTTCCCCCCTTCATTATTAATAAATAATTATCTCTTATAACCATAATATACATGGGAGAGTGTGTAAACCTGATGTGACAAATTTGATAGAAATATGAATCTTTATTCAGATTTATAATTAGTTGAGAGTATATATATATATATATATATATATCCATGAATATATAATTAAATCATGTGAGTTTCTCAGAAAAACTTATATAACTTTTCATATAATATTCATATACTATCTCTTCCACAATGTCTCCCCTGATCCCTTGCAATCAGTTTCATGTAGTAAAAAGAAATAAATCTTACTTTTAGATGAGAGCCTTATTCAATTACTTTTGTGATTAAAAATATGACTTTGGAATGAAACCACTGTAAGTTCAAATTCTGGCTCTACCATTAGGTAGCTAAAAGATGCTGGGCAAGTAACTTAATGCCCTGAAACTTGGTTTCCCCCAGGTAGAAAAAAAGGGGTAAAAATACTGAATTTAATAGAGTTATTGTGAGAATTACATGAGTTCATGTATAATAAAGCACCATATTTATAAAATGGTAGCTATTACTATAAAACAATGTGACAGTTTTTTTATTAAAATATTTAATAAATTATGTATAAGAGCTTTAATAAATATTAAATTAACACAATCAGTTTCTAACTTTTAAAATTAGGTCTCTATTTCCAAGGTTACCTTCAAAAATATTGTAGCATCTGTCAGATGGATCTCAAGAAGGGAGATGTTGATAAATGTGGTAACCTAATAAGCAATGACCATGACCTAAGGGAAACAGGATCATTTTATAAATTTGCTGCTTGTTCTTTTCTGTTAGATCTTTAGCCATGACTTATAGTCAATAATTCATGTTTGAAATGGTCTTTTTTGCCCATATCTCTGACCTTAACTACTAGCTTACTGGATTGTCTCACCACCGCTTTCTGCATGACATTCTCTGCCTACTGGCTATTTCCACATACATCCCTCTTCCATGCTGTCAGCCTGGCATCATCAGTGACATTTACAGACAGCTCAAGGCACACACTTAATTGTGTGCAAATACGCAAAAAGACCCAGGCTTTGCCTTACGCATATGCTCTTATCTAAGGTCTTCAATTTTACGTTTGGTCAGTAATAAATTATGTTTATTATATCAGCAAGCATTTAGAGAACCACTCCCTGGACCAGACTCTGGGCCGAGCACTCTGGGAGACCACCTGGGAAGGAAAAGCATGATCTTACAGACTAACAGGAAAAATAGTATTTATATGCACATAACTATCGTAGGTAGAAAGTAGGGTGCACTGAGTGTCACAAAGTAGAACTCCAAACTAAGATATACAGTTCAGAAGACAAAGTCTCTCCTTACTAAGAGGGGTCTAGGAAGACAGGCCGGAGGAAAGTTTTGAGTTTGAGCAATTCTGACATTTTGTATTTCTCTAGAAAAGCATAAGTTAAGAGAAGGAACTCCAAACATATTGACATATAAAGGTGGGGTTTCCTTTGGCCACAAGTAAAATAAGAGTATAAAGGAGTGGATAATAATTGTTATTATTGGCCAACATTTGCTGAATATCTGCTGGGTGTTTTATGTACTTTTGTCCGTTATTTTATTTAATCTTTGCAACAGCATTATGAGGTACTAACTGAAACCAATATATTTTCCTCCCCATGGAAACAATACTAGGACCAGGCAAAAACAGTTGAGCCACTTGTTGCTAAAATAGCAACTCCTGGAAGATAAGACTGAAATGCCCGAAATAACTCACTTCAAGACCTTTGCCTCAGTGCCTGCCAATCCAAAGCTATTGTCATAAACTTCCCAATCCCAACCTCTCTCACCTTTCAAGACCTGCCTTAAAGTCATGCGGCCCTAAAACCCTGTAAACACCATCTCTTGACTTCCCCCTTCTGAGATACTAAAGTCTTTGCCAGGTGGTGGCCTCACCTTTACTGCAGTGAGTCTAATAAACATGATTAAGTCTAATAAATCTGTGCTTGATTAACAGATTTTTAAAGTTGTCTTTGAGGAGTCAACAGTTGACATTCTAACATTATACCCATTCCCATTTTACAGATGAGGAAATCGAGGCACAGAAAGGAAAACTAACTTGTTCGATGTTTCAAAATTAAGCAGCACAACTGAGACTAAAACCCAGATATTTCTGATGCTAAAGTCCAAGCTCTTAACCAGACAGTGGAGGCTATAAATGGCAAGTTGGGAGTTTGCATATTTTTGGTACCCAAAGGGCTATTCAAAGGCCCCTACTCCTAAAGCCTTCCTGCCTTGTGTCTTGCTTGGCAACTTCCTCAGTGACATCACTAACAAGGGACCATGTAGCTTTTCTTCAGCATTTCCAGATATGGGCCCTTGCTGACTCAACTAAATTAAGCACTTTTTAGCACTGGGCATTTATAAAAGAAAAGTAGCCCACTTAGTGGAGCACAGAACCATCCAATATTCCTTCACTCTAGCCCAAGAGTAGAAGATGCTCCAGGGTTCTCTCCTCTGGATGGAGTTAGCTTACAGTGTCATGATTTTAGTCACTCCATAATTTAGATTAGCAGGCCTCTTGGTTTTCATTCTGGAGTACCCAGGGGAGTAGGGCTGGACTTTCAGACATCTCCTGACATTTCCAGTTAGTAATCAGAGCGCAGATGTCTATGCTGGGTTTTCAAACTTCTGTTCATCAGAGTGCAGCCAGCTTCCCGCAGATCCTTCTCCCCAAGGGTATTTCTTCAGAAGTAGGGAGCAGGGTATGGATCGGGGAAGTGTGGAGAAAGACGTAACTCATTGACTTATTACCTCCTGAAACTCAGGCAGAGGATTCAGGGTTTTACTTCTATTTGACCACTTCTTTTCTAAATTTAATAAGCAAGAACATCCTTCTGGCTGAGTTGTGCTGACTGGTACAAAGTTAGCTTTTAATACTGATCACTTCTGAGCCAAAATATAATTAGAAATTCTTTGGCTTCTGTCTTTTCCAAAGGGGATAAACATATTCAAATGAAAATTATCATATACAAGACAATATCTCATTTGCCTTTTTTTATTCCAACCTAAAGTTTAGAAAGTTACCCAGAGAATTTTAAGAATTTACTGCTTCACAGATATTAACTTAGTACACAAAATCATATCAATCATAAACCTGAGCATGAAGTCTTCTGCCAGAATCATTAATTTTTTTAAACGGGGGTGGGAGCAACAGCTCTTAGACCACGTGTTTATAAACCTTCCTCCCAGTTTATAGTAATTCACTTAACAACTTTAATATATCAAACTATACGATCACCGAGGTAACACTGCTCCGACTTCTCCATAAGAATTTCATTCAATCTGATCAGAATTCTAGCTGAAATTCAGACAAACTGAATCTTTATCTCCCATTGATCTTTAACTCTAATGATCCTGCCAAAAGAAAGAAAACATGACCAATCTTAGATGATTTGTTTGTAATGAGCTAGGTTCATCCCATCTACTTATTAATAAATTCTATAATATGTCTAAATATAGATATCAACATCACTAGGCCATAGAATATAGACTTCTATATATTTTTTTAAAAAATTCAGACATCTATCCATCTTAAATCGCCCAAGATTTTTCCAAATCACCACCATGCCCTAAATGTTACCCAGTTATCCAACAGTTTTCAATTGTGCCTCTTTCAGCTCCCAGAAATGAAATTTACCTTTGCACAGATATTTGAGGCCAGTTTCAGACACTAAGTACAATCTCCTTATCTCCTCCTAAGTCTTGTGCTTTACTTTTCTTAATAATTGTTAATGAGAATTGTTTTTCCTTTCTGAGAAATTAATATCTCCCTCCTCTATACACAAGGTACTCCTGCCTTGCTCCTTGCCCTGGTCAGTCACTCATTGGAAGCAGCTTCAACACAGGGACCAGGTGTTGGTTCTTTATGTGTCCCTTCAGTGCCTATCACTGTGTGGGCAGGAGCCCCCTCACTGTTTGTTGAGTTGTTGCTGAATGGAACCAATGAAAATGACATTTTGAAAGAGTAGTCCAGGATCATTAAAATGGCTATGGCATGTGGGACACGTGGAAAAGTGTGGAGAGGAGAAGCCAGGAAAAGTCATGGATGCTTTGGGGTTCCTGGTGGAATTCAGTACTTCGGAGAATTGTTTTAACATAATAAGAGGTACCAAGAGGAGGATCATTCAAGAGGGAAATACCAATACCCAGCCAAATGACATCATCATGTGAGGAAAGTGCCAGAAACTGGGAGTTGGAAGGCTCAGCTCTAGACTCAGTTGCTCCACTTAAAAAGGATATCTTTAAACAAGTCCCTTAACTTTTCAGCCTCAATTTCCTCATCCAGAGGATAATATATGGAGACAAGTCTAATAAGCGATAAATAGCTATTCCAATGTAAGATGGCATTATTATCATCTTCTCACCCCCTTTTAAAACTGTAGGGGATATTATATCATCTAAGTGAGAAAAACACTAAGTCTCATATAGCAGTTACTATAACCGGGCACAGCATTAACTCATACGATTTTCATGACGTAGATACTATTATTACCATCATCAATTTGTAGATCAAAAAACTGAAACACAGATGGGTTAAGTAATTTTCCCAAGGTCACACCACTAGTAAATGGAAAAGTAGGGATGAAAACCCAAGGCAGCCTGGCTCCCAAATGGGTGCTATTTACCACCACAAAAAACTATCTGTTCTTGGTACAGCATCTCCATTTTAGATGTGGAAACTCAGGTCATGTCACACAGGTGGTTATGCACTAAATATAGACTATAGTGACAGAGAAGGCAATTTTCTCCCCGGGAAAATTCTAGTTTCTTATAAAAGGCTGGATCTGCAGAAAATCACTGAGCTGAAACTGCATAAACTACTAAAGAAACTGAACCAGATATTTTGAGCAGAATTTATGTTGATGGAAGAAAAAACAAAATGAGCCTTACTGTTGCTATATCTTTCCAATACGAATTAGAGGGATAAGGAGATGAATTTATTTAAATGGTTTCCAGGTAAACTTTTTCCCTTGGTTCTAAGACATATCAAGGTCCTTAGAGAAATGAACTCCAGTACTGTGAACTCCTTTCAGTCCAGAGCAGACAAATGGCCCCAGGGTGATCATGAGGCCAGATCAAACTCAGCTCTTCTCCTGAAAGCACTTAGCCAGGATACACAAAGTGTGAGAAGCTGCCAGGAGAGCCCATAATATGCCCCTCCTCCTTGGTTCCCCTGAGTTACTCATCCCTGAGGAACCTGAACATCAAAGCATAGCCCGTTGACAGGCTGAGGTCAACTGAACCTCCTTCTGGACCACCTGTGAACAACTCTGCCCCTCCAGATACCATCTAAAACTATCATGTGAGAGCCACTTCTCCCATTAGGAGGTTATTCGCAATTGCTTACATTCAGATCAGAGAAAACCTCCTGTTCCGAAAGCCCCAGGGGCAACATGGTTCTCCCAGGAACGAACTAATGACAGGATTCACATGTCTTACTCATTCCTACTCATTCTGTTCTGGAATGGCATCATTTTCTTAAGACACAGGTGGAACAGATGAATTTCCAGATGGCTGGACTGACCCTTTTTTATCCCACACTGATACAGATGCAGGCCTGTTGGTTGCTACAGACCTAAACAGACATTTTTGAATATGTTTATCATCCCTGTATGATAAACATTTCTGACCATTCAGTGACACAGAATAATTTTAAAAGGCTCAAAAATCAACACATATTGACAAATATCTTTGTTATGAAAGGTGAGTAAATGATAAGATAAAATCAAGAAGAAAAAACAGATCATAAGAAAAAACAGGAAAGGTTAAAATAGGGGGATTTGGGGTCTCTGGCAAAAAGAAAGAAACCAGTTACTGCAGAGCTTTCTCCTTTCTGCCCCAAAGTCAGGGGTCTAGACATCCAGATGACACCTGCCCCCGCCAAACGGGCGAATGCAGAAGGCGGGGAAAACCATTCCTTTTTACCTTTGGACTTCACCACTTGCAAAGCCTCTCCTAATTGGTCTTCACAGCAGCCCATTTTATAAGAAACTGAAATAAAATTAAGTGATTTGCCCAAGGTCATAGAGTTCTGAACACAACATGCCTACAAATTCCAGCCCCAGTCTCTGTGCCCTGCCCCCTCTTGTGCCACCATGTGAACTTGTAAAAAACACAATTTCTACCACCAACCAGCTGTGTAATCAAGGATGAATTACTTCTTTCGGGCTCAGTGTATTCACTTGGAAAATGAGGTTACACTAGAAATGGATGATCTACAGTTCTGAAAGTTTGTGAATCCAGAAGTCTGTACATCCATGAAGTTTAACAAACCACTGTTTTTTAAATTGCAGTTACAATTTATTAGTGGAATGTGAAATTAATTTAGTGGGTAGCCACCATTCTTCTTTTTTTTCCTTAAAGTGGAGTAGAACAAAAAATACTTGAGTAGAGTGAGGTAGGGTAAGGTAGAAAAAAAAATGGAGCAGGAATAGGGCAGGAAAAAAATGTCAGCATGCATTCTATAAAGTAAGCATGAACATTGTTTTGTAAAACTGTGCGTGGGTACCAAGTACAGTATAAAATTTATTTCTTACTATGGGACACAGTAAAAAATGATGGAAACTCTATATTTAAATTATAGACTCACATGACATGTTATAGCAAAGTTTTACTCTATTCCCCAAATACATATACTTGCTGGTCTGGTGTTTGTTTGTTTGTTTTGTTTTGTTTTGTTTTGTTTTGTTTTTGTGGTTCATTTTGGCTCTGGTTTGACTTTCTCTTTCCCTTCGGCATATTTTCCGCTGGACCAGGAGTTCTCATCCCCTCCTCCCCTGTCTCACCTGCTCAGCTTCTGGCTGCGGCCAGAGAGGTGGGTTCTGAAGGAAGGGAAGACATCAGAATGTTGGATGGAATCACATGTTCTGCTAAGCTCAAGACATCTGGTTTCCTGAACTGGGGAAACACAAAGGATGAAGGGAGTCCAGATGGGATGACAGGAAAGGCCCTGTCGTGGGGATCCTGGACAACAGGGGTCACGATCGGGGAGGCGGAGCTACCATTAACCGCATCTCTGGCTCTTCAGCCTTCTCCTCCTTGAAGGAAGGTGAGTCACATAAATGTGTCACAAGTCTTAAAAAAAAAAAGTCTCTGAGAAGGAACCTATGTTTAGTGAAGTGGGGGTTGTACCTGTGTTTCCCAAGCCTGGCTACCTAGAAGAAATTGTCTACAGTCAGAGGAGAAATGAATGTTTGGGGAGGGAATTTTGAGGACTATAGCTTCTAGTCTGTTGCTCAAAACCACTCTCCCCCAAAACACATTTTGCCTCTTCCAGTACGAGTTTAAGCAGGTGAAACAGGAGCTCCATGGGGCTGGAAAGGAACTCCACGCCCCTGGGGACTCCCATGTAACGTTTCCCATCGTTACCCTCTCCTGGAGCCTCTTGTGTACAAAAACTCTGACTTCCTGTGTAATTCAAAGTTTGAAGTCCAGGTGAGTGGCTAGAAAATGAAGCTCCCCACCCGCCAACCCCCATGCTTTCAGATTCTTAGTCATTCAATGCCTGAGATGAAGGTCACTAAACGTTTGACAGAAACCTTTCATTCTAAGTCATTTGTGTGAAACCTTGAGATATGGCATCCTAATTCTTCCCATCAGCCTGGTCTCAAGACAGCTTGGCTTGGAATAATGCCCAGGAAATTATTAATAGTGAGAAAGTATCATTCCTAGAAGACACAGTCCATTATTAAAGTGATGTGAAATGTGAGTGCAATCTCATGGGTTCTACACAAATATATACTTTTGGTCTCTCAACAAAAATACCAATGTTCCCTTCAAGGGCCTTCAGGCAGGGGTGAGATGAGAGTGACCTCCAGGTTCTAACTGGCTTCCTTCACTGAGCTCTTTACACAGAGGGTCACGGTGTCCATTTCGGATCTGCCCAGGAAGGATGCCTTGTCAGGTGTTACCGTGTTAAGCAGCCCCTGTGGCTTTTAGAACAGTTGACCAGCTATTGACCTGTTCTGTGTCACTGGAGCTCAGGAGCAGTTTCTCTGACTAAATACTTATGGGCCCCATGATAGATTACATTAATGAATATAAAGGCACAGCTGTGCCTGATGGCTCCCAGCTGCCCCTCAGGACAAAGAGCAGTTCCTGTTGAGGGGGCACAGGTGAGCCCCTTCAGGAAGGTCAGGTCTGCAGCAATGGCTCCAGAGTTGCTCAGTGACAATCCCCTCCTGACTCCTACTCCTCCAATGAAAGCCAAATGGTCTACTGGGGAAAGCTCCACTTTTCCAGAAAACAATCTTTTCCTAAATTTATTCCCAGATCTAAAGGGGCTCAACAAATTTCCACACGTAAAATCTCATCTTGATCATCGAAGATGACTTCCAGGGATTATCTTTCTATGCTTGTGACAGGACAAGAGAGCATGGTAAGCATCATTCCTGTCCTGTCCATAGTCAAATAAGTTAGGCACTTACAGATAAGAGAACCAAAACACTACAGATATACTTAGTTTAGATAAAATCAGTGTTAACATCTCCCCGTAAGATGGGAAGTTTACCAAAGATGACAGAAGAAGCTGTTGGCAGTGCAAGTTTGGACAGTCTAGGAAAGGCTGCTAATATTTTTGAGCACCTTCTACATGTCACACACTGTGTTAGCTATTTTATATCTCTTATCTCATTTAACCTTTATCATACTTTTAGGAGAAAGGTATTATTTTCTCCTTTTAACAAACGAGGAAGCTGATGCTTAGTGAGTGTTTTGGTTTTGTTTCTCAAGCTTTATTAAAGTGTAACTGACAATTTTTAAAACATATATATTCAGTGTGTACAACTTGACAATATTATATATATTCACCAGAACCAATCTAATGAGCATACCCATCACCTCACCTAGTTACTACTTTTTGTGCATGTGGTGTTAATGAGTTTTAAGTAACTTGTTCTAATACCAATCTCCTATTGGCATGTGAAGATTAAATGAGATGATGTAAGTGAGTCCTTAGAGCCCTTGGTATTATGCCCAATACATGTTATTTGATCATTGCTTAGGTTTCCCTCACCTATGATTGTTATCATTAGCTAAGCGGATGTTTGTCATTGGAAGAGACCTAATGGGACAGTCAGTCAGGATGGCAGCCTAGGTCCAGGAACTGAACTCTATAGCCCATTGATCTCTCTAGCATGGTTTTGGTTGTTGATTTCTCTATTTATTTGTTTATACCAGTCTTCATTCTTTGCAATACTATGTGATGGATCACAGGGTACCAATATATGTTTAAAATTCAAGATGAAGAAAAATACGAATATGTGAAGACAAGACCAAAAACACAGAGATGGAGACCATCAGGAGCTGGGCAGGTGCTAAGCTGAACTCAGTTTAGTGAGCACTGAGCTTCCTGGGCACCAGCCCACAGGGAGCGTGATGAGTTACACAGCTTTATTTGTTCAGGAAGAAGGAAGTGTGCCAGTTCCTTAGAGGAAATAAAGTATGTTCTTAAAAAGTTTCCCTAAAATACATTTCTCCCATGAAGCTTCATGTCAGATGCCATGCAAGGATGATGTCCTCAATAACACACAGTTCAGTGACAGGGCTTTGCCATTTCTCTCTAGGAAAGCCAGCAGGAGAACAAAGCACAACTCATGAAAGCAGTCTGTTGGAGGCCAAGCAAGACAGCCTGACCACATCTTTCCTATGGCTGGCTTATCAAAGAATGAGGAACGGAATATCTGAAGAAATAGGTGGACCTTTCAACAGTCCTCCATAAAGAGTACTTCCTCTGCGGAAAATACTAGAGCAGTGGATCACAGCCTGCCCCACCTTCCAACTCTCCCTCTTCTAAGGAATCTGCTCCACCAAACCACCAATGCCCCATCTGCACAGGACACAGGTGATTCAAACAGAGCAGACATTTCATCAGATAGCCACTGACCTGTGAAGCTTGGCTTGGAAGATGAGCTCATCTCATCAGATAATACCCCAAAATGTTAATCCAAAGCCCAAGTTGGAATGAGAAATGATTCTAAGGGCAGGGTTGGGAAAGACCGTGATGGTCAATTGTTGAGATGGGGAAGAAGATATAGATGTCATATGTAATCAGGAACAGCAAGCTGCTAAAGAGTAAGAACAGAGCACATCTTCATACAGAACGAGAAACAGCGCAGGTGAGAGACTACACAGCTCCTGAGAAAGAGATTGTGACCATACACTTACCCCTAAAGCTGCCTTGGATTCAAAACCACCTCCCATTTCCAGACCTAGCTGTGATGACAGTCTTAATTTTGGATTCCTGGAGAGCCCTGGCTTCTCATAATAAACCCTTATTTTCTTGGTAAGGCCGAAAGGGTTTTTACTTCTTGAAAACAAGTGAGCCTGACTAAAACACAGGCTCTTAGTAAGAGCTGAACAACAGGTAGTATGATATTCTAGTCTCTACACTGCAGGCATCATGCTGTATGTTGTCAAGCAAAGGCAGATCTGATCCAGGAGAAGTCAAAAGCAGATGGTATAACACACAACAGTGTGGATGAATCTCAAAGGCACTTTGCTGAGTGAAAGAAACTAGTCTCAAAAGGTTACACTCTGAATGAACCCATTTATATGTAATTCTTGAAAAGACAAAATAATAGTGATGAGAATAAATCAGTGAGTCCCAGAGGTAGGGGTTGTGGGAAAGCATGACTATGTTAAAGGATAGCACAAAGGATTTTGGGGGGTGATGGGACTTGTATGTATCTTGATGGTAGAGGTAGTTACATAAATTTATACCTGTATTTAAAGACAAAGAATTGTAAAAAGAAGAGAAGGGAGGGAGGGAGGGAGAGAGGGGAGGGGATGATTTCTCTCTTGAGTAAGCAGGGTCACTAAATAGGCCCTGAGAAAAAGGACCAACTCTCAGCAAAATCGTCTTGGCTTAAGATTCTCCTCAGTGGTCTTACCCTTATCATTTTGTCCTTCAGTCTCTCCTTTTCTTCTTCCTGGCTGACATCACCTTCATAACAAGGTCAAGCCAAGGAAATGAACAAAGCAGGTGAAGTTTTATGTATCAACCAAGAGGTGAAGGACATTTTGATAGGTCAGATTAGGTCTTGCCTTCCTTCCTAAAATCACACCATAAATACAGAAAATCTTTTATTCTTCCTACAAATGATCTTGGTATGGAAGAAGCAGGATAAGCTAGAAGCAGCACTAAAATTTCTCAGGGATAAGGAAAGAAAAATTCTAAATGGGGAATAGACTGATAGGAGGGTAGAAAGAACTAAGGCAAAAGCAGCTTTCACTTTTATCAAGACAATTACTCCCAAGAGTTGAGGTTAGAAAGAAAAGCCTTTCTGCTCTGGCTTAAGCTCTTTGGGCCTTCCCGGTGAGGCAAGAAAGGACCTTTCATATGGCCCAGCCCAGCTTCCTGGTCCTGGCTGATAGTGACACCTTGCTTTTTATCACTCCTTTTCCATACAGATATTTCCTTTGGGAAGTGTGGCTGAAGCAGCACAGAATATGAGTGTTTCTGCATTTCCTAACCAAATGTTATCATAACACTATCACAACCTTACCCCAGTGTGTTATTTTTAACAATGGTGCCCTATTGCTCTAGATAGCCTGGTGCTCTGCACAGTGGCTATAGCATACAGCAAGTAACAAACATTTATTGAGTGGAAAGAGGCAAATAGAGAGAGAAAGAGAGGGAGCAAAGGGGGGCGGGGAGAGATGAAAGAAAGTAGAAACAGGAGCAGCCTAAGGCTCATACCTCGAGGGAACAGACTTTATGAACACAATAGTGACTCATTCAGCAGGTATTTATTGAGTGCTGTGCTGAAGATCTCTGTCTCCCCTCTAATAGCTACTCTCCACCCTTGTCCACTCTGCTCTGAGCCCCAGGAGACCAAACTATAAGGAGTGAATTGACAAGGTGTCCTTTCACCCAGCAACCAGCCAGAGTCAGTCACTGGGGAGCACCAGCAGGAGACAGAGGAGGGAGGGGAGTAAGATCAGAGAATTGATTTCCCTGTTCCTTCTCTCAGGGGTTGCCAAGGGCAGCTTGCAGCCCTTGAATAAAGAGGCCTCCCTGTCCACACAGCTCTCTGGGTCTCTGGGTTGCAGCAACCCCTCTCCTGTCCCCGCTTCAGATTTGGGGTGGTAAGAACTCAACAGTTGCTAACGCAGGTGCTGTACTATGCCTTCTGGTCACCTGCATCCTATTCACACCTTTGTAAATAATGACTTTAGTAAACTTTGAGTTAACTCTGTTTGAGTTGTTGACAAAAAGGGGCTACATACTAAACCTGACAAACTCAGGGGAGGCCCGCATGGTGGCCTTATAAACTCAGAGACTGAAAGTAGCCACCTAGGAGAGTGAAGATAGAAATTCCTAACTAAAAGCAGATCATGGTGGGTAGTCTTGTCCTGGGCCTGTAGCTTCTTTGGCAAAAGTCAATCTTTACCTTAAGTGAGCCTGTCTATTGCCTTTTTGCATCTAAGGTAACATACCTTCAGAATGTCAGAGTAATCCCCTTTTTCCAGGTCCCTCGGAGCACAGTCTCCCAAAACCGCAGAGCCCCTCCAGGTTATTTTGTTCCCTGCCTACCATCTCTATGTACTATAAATGTTTATTACCCATCTTATACCTACCAATGTAAAAGAAGTATGTGCCTCTCCATTTTACTTTTTATCCAGTTTCAGAGGCTTCCACCCTTTTGCCTTCTCTCACCCCCTTAATCTAATGTAACTCCACTTACATCTCCTCCTTTGATTCTGATGTATAAAAAAGAGTTGTAAAACCGCCATTCTTGGGAGCATTTTCTCAATACATTGAGATTTTGTTTCTCAGCGATTGTCCTCAGTTTGACTCAAGTAAACGCTTCTAAAGCTTTTTTGTAGGCTGGACGTTCTTTCGTTGACAGGGTGCACTGACTGCTTTCTGCCAAGACCCTCACTGATACCAGCACCACCCAAGTGCCAGGCACTATGCTAGCCTCCTGGGCTGCAGATACAAAGAGTTGCTCCTCTAAGAGCTGACCATATAGTGGGTAACAGGCACATCAGCAAGCTCCAGCGCAGGCTGCAGTATGGAGCGAAGGAGCCAAGCATAAGGCAGTGCTGTCCAAAGCCAGTTTATGAAAATTAAGCTGGGATCTGCCTCTCAGCAAAGCAGTGGAGAAGTCTCATTGTGCACTGCAGAAAGTCTGGAGATAACACTTGCAGAGTTTGTTTGGCCCAGTTTTTTCCTGGTCCCTGGAAGAGGAAGGAATGACTTGTGTGACACCTTCAATTTGTGATTGCAGAAACAAAAGCAAGTTCAACATGAAATCTAGCTATTCAACTGATTGAATTCTTCAGATTCTTCCACTAGCTCATTACAGCCTTTTACATCAATTTTTAGCTTCTGCTTACCCTTAAGTAAGCTTTGCTAATTTCTGAACTTTTCAATATAAAAAATATCACTGTACTTTTTGGGGGGAAACAGTTAGGGTTTTATTTGTCTCATATCACAAGAAAGTTAGAGATAAGCTATTGTTGGTATTGTTTCAGCAGCTGAGCAGTGTTACTGAGGACCGAGATTCCATTCCCACTCTGCCCACCACAGTAGGTTAGCTTTCCCTCTTCCTGCTTGCTGCTTCACCACCACACGATAACAGCTACACCCCAGGTGTCATGGACAAGTTCAAGGACAGAAGGCAGCAATAGGTTCTCCTCTCCTGCTTATACTTTTTTTTTTATCACAAAAGCAAATACATTTTCAGGTACCCCAGGCAGACTTCTCTTTGCATCTTATTGGCCAGAGGCCATTCCCATGATCCCTTCCAGCTGTAAGCAAAGCTGAGAAATTGATTACTTATTGATTACCTGGCTTCATTTTTGTGCCCAGTCATCTTCTTTTCCTGTCATTATCAAGTTCATTTCCTCCCCCGAACTTTTTTTTTTTTTTGCACCTAGCACAGCCTTTTTTTACTTGTTCTGAAAGTCACTCTTTCAGCTGGCTAAAGAGATATTTCATGACAGCTTCCCAAACATAGGACCCAGAGGAAAAGCTTGGACCGGTAATTCTTACTTCTTTCAACTTTCCTGTTTATTGGAAGATATTGGTATGTCCTGACTGACCTCAAAAGCTTTAGCTATAACAATCTTGTGTGAAATAAAAGGAAAACTGGGTTAGTGTATAAAATAGTAGCAATACACATCCTGGAGGATCTAAACTGTAACTTGAACAAGATCCTCAGATAACTCGCAACAAAAGAGTGTGTCACAATTTTTTTACAGAGGGGTGGAAGACAACCCTGCAGATCAGCAGGACTCAGAAACAACAAAAAAGGAGAGTGGGAAGGCCATCTATACCAGGGCTGGCCACCCACTAGTCACCTGCCATCTTATATGGTCATTATTGTCCCAGCCACTGAAATGCACAAAAGGCAGGGTGCCAAAGGGTCAAAAGTAGGGTCCCTGGAGCCACACTCTGGCACTACCACTTCCTAGCACCATGACGCTTGGCAAGTTCCTTGGGCAAGGTCCATCAGCTTCCTCGGCTTCCTCATCTATAAATGGAGATAATAATAGTATTTGTCTCATACGGTTATGAAGACTAAATAAAATATAAATATAAAGCATTTAAATAGTATCTGGTTGATGATAAACATTGTGAATAATAACAGTTGTTATTATTATTATTGGAACTTTAATCCTTGGAGTAGCGCTGGTGTTAGTGGTAATAACTAGAAGAGATTGAGAGTTAAGGGCCAGGTTGCGATTCTTCCACTCCCACTGACTCATGGAGTGAACTTGAGTAAGTTATTTCCCCTCCCCAGGCCTCAGCTGTCCATAATGATATTACATGTAGTTCCTCATAGCTCTAAAATTCTATGGTTTTATCACCAAAGTTTAGCCACTAATGTTTCAGAAGAAATATCATCCACAGTAAGGAATTCAGCTTATACTACCCAGACCCAATTAACTAGACAACAAGGACAAGTTACTGTAAATAAGGAAACTCAGAGTACAGAGTCTGCCCCAGCAGGTAACCTGGGCACCCACCTTAGTTACAGGACTCGGCTTGGTTCCCTCAGTTTTCCACTCCACCGATTTCACTCCCAGGAAAGTTACCCTCTCTCTGTTCCTGGCCAATCATAACAACATATATATGTATATGTATGTATGTGTATACACACACACATATATATGAAAAAAGCTGAATTATTTTCTGGAGAGCAGACCCCTTGTAGTACAGTTTTCCCTGCTAGGTGAGTGTTCTAGGAACCCATCTGTATCAGTGTACCAGCTGGTGTTGCTATGAGAGGCTGCATTTGGCTTCAGTGAGTTTTTTAAAAGACTCTTTCAGCACATTTGCCCATTTCATGATGGGTGATTTCCTAGTGCACCTGCCCACACTGCACTGAGTGTTCAGCAGTTTTTGACCAAAAATGTCATGACCCCCATTCCCCACCCTCCTTATTCACCCAGTCTTGCCCTTGAGCAACTTCTTTTCATTTTTCTGGATGAAAAAAGTCCACAAAGGGAAACGTTTTGCCAGTATGGAAGAGGTAAAACAAAAAATGCCTTATGCAAGCTCTCATTTGTAGGTTCAGCCAAAACTTAGGCTCTGATACCAGTCCTGTTCCTGGAATTGGTAAATTCAAGAAGCCTTAATAAAGACAAACACTTAATGGTCCAGTATCAAAACAACAAATCTCCAGTCCCTTTCTGACTATGTTCCTAATTTTATCTACTTGACATTAATCTTGTTGTCAAGACCTGCCTGGCACCCCAGACTCAGGGGCTGGGCCCCTAGATCGACCCCAATTACAATATTGCTCAAAAGTCCCACTTTTATTCTCTCCACAAATGACTGTCAGCATCCAGCTGTCTGTCCATGATTCATCCAAGGCCTCCTGCTTCTTTTTCTATGTATTTATTTATCACTTATTGAGCCCTGATATAAGCCAGCCCCATGCTTTCCTTGTCCTTCTGGAGACGCAAACATGTTCTATTAACACATCCCTTTCTGCTACCTAACTACAATAAGTCCATCTCCAATTATTGATTATTCAATATAAATTAACAAGGCAAATATTTACTGTTAAATATTTTTTATATTCCAAATTGGTTTACAATTATCAATTTAAAATGTATTTATCTTCTTTTCTAGCCACAGATGAGGTACAGCTTATTAGATCCTATGCTTCAGCATAGATTATCCATTTAACAGATGCCAGATGACTTCTTCAAGATGTATGTCCTATGAAAGGCAGAGCATCACCCCAAAGAAGAGCTCTGCCAATAAGAAGAAGACAATGAGGAACCCTAAGGACATTCAGAAGCAAAAAGAAAGAATATAGATTTACTCAGGACTGGATTTTAATCTTGTCTTCACTTCACACTAGTTTACTAGTATAGCAGTTTAAAAATATGGTCCCCAACTTCCCATCAACAGATGGAGATATATAGCTAGGTAGATATAGATATTATATATAGATGATGATAGCTAGATATACATATACATCATATACATATACATATACATTTTGGATCTTGTGACTGCTTGATCAATACAACACAATAGAAATGAGACTATGCCAATTTCCAGGCCTAGGCTTTAGAGGCTGGCCTCTTCCACTTTCTGTCTCTTTAGATGCTTGATCTTAGAGCCCAGCCACCATGGTGTGAGGAAGCTCAAGCCACCCCACAGAGGCCACATTGTGGAGAGAAGCCACAGTTCAGCATCCTTGCCAGCTATGTGAGTGAGCCATGCTAGAAAAGAATAACCCAGACCCAGTGGAGCTGCCCCAGCTGGCACTGCATATAGCTGAATGATCTGGTTCCACCAGTTCGTGCTCAAATTGCAGGTTCAGGAACAAAATAAATGATTGTTCCAAGCCACCAAGTTTGGGAGTGGTTTTCTTAACACAGCAATAACTGGAACTCTAGTGGCCAAGTCCTTTAACCCTCTTTGAGTTTCATATCCTCATATACAAAATGAAGGTAATAATAATACTTAACTCATAGAGTTTATCATGAGGATTAAAAGAGATGGTGACCTTGAAGCACCTACCATATGTCTACCACTCAGAATGTCTTAGATCCGATCTCCCAGAAGCTGACTCTGAGATGAGGATTCATATACACATTATTTATTCAGAAAGTGCTCCCAGGATTGAGGGTATGGGAAACATAGGCAGAGAAGGGGAAGAGGTCAGGCAAAGGTGCAATTTTGCGCCAAGTTTATAGAAAGTGGCTCCAGCCTGATCCTGTAGGAGAACTCTGGAGGATAAATTGCCCTGCATCAAGGCAACTAGGCTTTCATGCCCCTAAACCCATCAGTCATTAGATAAGGGGTGCTCTCAGGAAACGTAAATGCAAGGCAGTTCTTGTGGCCAAGCAGGCCCAGGCACTCTGAGGGACGAAGCCTGAGAGGAAGTCTAGGGATAGAAGTGGGGGAAGGGGGAAGCTGCAGATGCTGGCTGTTGGAAGTGAAAAAGTACCAAAGCCCTTTTTGCTGCACTTACCCCTCTCCAACACACACACACTCATACACACACACACACACACACATACATGCATGCGCGCGCACGCATACACAATCATTACAGTTATTCAAGGTGATCTAGGTGTAACACCAACATTGTCTAAGGCACAGGAGCACTCAAAAATGCTAGTCCTCATTAGGATGTACCTTACAATGAGCCACCCCTGCTCCCCATGAGGAGTCAACTGAATGAACTAGGAGACTTCCTCCCTGAGAAGATTTACCCTAGTAAGACAGGGAGTAGTAAATAAAAGCAACAGATTAGTGCAATATTACTAAATCCCATTATTTAGGTCCCTGCCTGGCAGATTTAATAAATGAGATCTATCTCTTCTCGGTGGATGCACAAGCATAAGTACCATCTAAATCAAGTCTACAGAGAATAAACTGACCTGATAGATAGCTATCCTTTAGCTCAGTATCAGTAATGCATGGAGGATTTGGAGGAATTTGTGCCAGGAATAAGAGAATGTAGTATTTGTCTTGAATTAACTAATTTTTATAATCAGTGTACTGTGAGTGATACACTCCTGCCAAAGTAGATTTGTGACCTGCCTGAAGTACCAATTATGTTCCAATTTATACAGTAAAATTTGTTTGGTAATATGAGGTGTTGCAACAATTTTAACACATCAGCAAAGATGAAAATCAGTTTATTTTCCATAGTATTTGGCAAGAAACTTTGTAAATAAAAAAAGAAAATGTGGGGTTTCTAGAGCCAGGCAAGCCTTTTGCTTTAACCTTTTCCGCTTCCTGGCTGCAGACTGAGGACATGATTTGTCCCTTTATGAATCTACTCTGACCCAAGACCAAGCTAGTGCCCCCTGGGCCACTAACTTCTAAAGTCGTTGGAAAGAGTGAGGTCATCTTCAGAACAAGTTTGTTTCTGTGTTGATGGGCTGAAACTGAGCTTTAAAAGTGTGTCAGAGGCTGTTACACATTGTTTTACCTGGCAAAGGAAGGTGGGCAGATATTGGCATTCCTACTTTAGAAATAAGGAAACCAAGTTTCAAATCTGACTAGGGATTTGCCAAGGATAAAGGTGACACTCATATTCTGAATCTTCTGATAATAAATCCTGATTTTTGTCTGTGAAAGTAATTTAACAGTTTAATCACTGCATAAGCCTGCCCCTGTCTTCTGAGAAGATGAGAACATGAGGTCCCTGGGACAAGTAGGAGGTTACCGGGTAGAGGAAAGGGGAAGGAACTGCAGGCAGAGCAAATGTGCAAGAGCAAGGAGGCCTATAAGTACATGGTGAGACTCCCAGTTTCCGCTTGAGATAGAGCAACCTGGAAAGAGTATCACTTTACAGTGTCCAACCTGCGGCCTGAAGGCTGCATGAGGCTCAGGATGGCTATGAATGTGGCCCAACACAAAATCATGAATTTACTGAAAACATTATGAGATTTGTGTGTGTGTGATTACATGTCACAATGTATTTAGTGTGTGGTCCCAGACAACTCTTTTTCTTCCAGTGTGGCCCAGGGATGTCATAAGTTTGGACACCCATTCCAAATGGCCAAACACATCCCAAACTTCAGTGAAACCATCAAAGAGTTGAGGTGACAGGACAATGAACTAACCCAAAACCTAAGAAAAGACAGGTGCTTGCGAGGAGGAATAGTAAGTCACGAGCTCTCGCTTACCTAGGACAGACGCTGTTGGACATTGAAGAATTCAGCCAAAATTGTTAACAAATTGGTAAAGGCCGAGGATGAGCCAGTGAGTATGTTTAGAACCCTGGGGGCAGTGGGTATACAAGAAATCCACACCCACTTGCAGTTTCTTCTTTAGAGACCTACCTGCTCACTCACAGAAAATTCTGGCAACAGTCCTGAGAAGCCAGCCCTCACGTGGCAGTGTTGTAGGAAGAAAACAGCAGCTGTTGCAAGAAAGACAAGAAACCTAACCAGGATCCTACTACTCTATGTCCCCAGGTGAACAAAAACTTTAAAATAGAGGAAGAATAACACACACTGTTGCCCTAGGACACAGGAGAAAACCTACTGCAGCTGAGGAAAGAATATAGACAAGAACCCTCCACTCCTAGGGGAGGCAGTAACACCTTCTGAGCCAGAACTGCCTCTGGGAGGGGGCAGAAGCACCAAGAGCACCACCGCCTGAGACCCAGGGACAGAGCACCTGTCTGATAATGTCTAAATATTTAGAATGACGGAGAAGACCTCTCCACTCCCCACCACTTCCCATGACCAGGCTAACAAGCAGCAAGTAGCAAACAACATTAAAATATTGCCGACTTAAAAGAGTGTGGAGAGAGACTCTTGGAGGCACAACTCAGAGAGACCATTGAAACCTGAGAATAGAGAAGACATTAAGAAAAACCTGACAAATCAGCCTGCACCCTAAACACAGAGAAATGTTAAGCCTGCAATGCACTGAGGCTAACCATGGCACAAAAAATATTCACAATCTCTGCGATGCTATACAAAATGTCTAGCTTTTTAAAAAATTACAAGGCATATGAAAAAATAAAGAAAACAATATTATCAAGATAAGAACTCTCCCTAACACTAGGCATATCATTAAAAATGCTGAAAACACAACGCAACTTTTAAAATTTGTAAGAGAGCCATGGGAAAAAAAATACATTATATACAAAGGAACAAAGATAAGAATTACAAGAGACTTCTTGTCGGAAACCAAGCAAGCTAGAAGACAAAGGAGTGACATATTTAAAGTGCTAAAAGAAAAAAACTATTAACCAGAATTCGTTAAGCAGTAAAAATATCTTCCATAAATGAAGTAGACATGCTTTCTCAAATAAACAAAAACCAGGAGAATTCACTGTCAGCAGACATTAAAGAAAAATTCTCAGGCAAAAGCAATACTTTACCAGAGAGAAACATAAATCCACACAAAGAAATGACAAGCATTAAAAGGGAATAAATGAAGGTAAAAATAATATTTTTCTTATTTTAATGACTCTAAAAATAGCTGATTGTTTAAAATAAAAATAGTAGCAATATATTGCATTTATACCATATGTGAATTAAAATATAATAATAGTACAAAGGATGAAAGAGAAGGATTGAGACTGGACTCTTGTAAGGTCTTGACATTACACACAGAGAAGTATAATATTATTTGAAAATGTACTCTGATTAATTACAGATGTGCAAACTTGTACACTGCAAACCTATTGGCAACCAAAAATTTTAAAAAGAAAAGGTATAAATAATAAGCCAATGATGTTGACAGAATGGAATCATATATTTTTTTATTAATCTAACAAGGCAAAAAATAGGAAAAACTTTGAAAACAAATGGAAAAAATAGAAAACGACTATCTAGGGGTGTCCAAACTTTTGGTGTCCCTGTACCACACTGGAAGAAGAGTTGTCTGGGGCCACACATTAAATACATTGTGACATGTAATCACACAAAAAATTTCATAATGTTTTAAGTAAATTTATGATTTTGTGTTGGGCTGCATTCATAGCCATCCTGGGCTGCATGCAGCCCACAGGCTGCAGGTTGGACACCCCTGAAGACTTTAAAGCAACCATATCAATAGCAACATTAAATATAAATGGTCTAAACTCACTAATTAAAATGCAGAGATAGTTTAGTTATATTAAAAAAAGCAAGAGCAACTATAAGCAAAAAAAAAAAAAATAGCCAAACTGAAAGGAAAAATTGACAAATCCATAATTATAATTGGATACTTCAACACTCCTCTATCAGTAATTAATAGAACAAGAAGATAAAAAATCAGTCAGAAACAGCACGATCAACCAACTAAAACTAATTGATAGGATACTCCACCTAACAAAAGTAGAAAACATTCTTTTCAAAATAAATATAGACTATTCCCTAGACAGGTCATTTCTGGACCAATAAACTAACCTTAAAAAATTTAAAGGAAGAGAAATCATACAAAATATGTTCTCTAAGCATAGCAGAATTGAACTAAACATTGTAATAGAAGGATCCCAAAGTTGAACTAGAAACCTCACACCACCAGGTTAGGAAGCTCAATGGGCTTCTAGGACTGTGCTGGTTTCAAAGCATGTGTTGCACATGCTGATTAAGACAGGAAAAAGCTTTATAATTCGTTCAGAAATTAACACACACAGCAGGAAAGCAATTTGTGTTGTCACAGTCTTTCCCATCTATCAGGAAATACCTAGGCTTTGTATTGACTTGAGATGTACATACACAGAAAGACTGTGAAATACAGACTGATCTCTGGAAACCCAAATCCAGGGCCTCCTGTTGATCACACAGGCCCTCGTTCCTTCCTTTTCTCTATCAGATCACACAGCGCAAGCAATACAGTGTGAGGATTCAGCACTCAGGCCTCTAGGACCTAGAGAGATAGGCCCAATTCTTGTTCCACTGTTCATGAGCTACGTGGTTCTGGGTATATTACTTAAACTCTCTAAACTTCATTTGCTCATCTGTTAAGTGGAGATAATAATTGTACCTATCTGAGGTGGTTTTGTAAGAATTAAATGAAGATGATGTATGAAAGTACTTAGGACAGGGTGTACAGACCACAGTAAGTGCTCAGTAGTTATCACCATTATCATCCATTATTATCATTCCTGGGAGAGAAATTCACTGGGGGAGTTCTCCATAAGGCTAAAGAACATGTGTTGTTTAGAGACCATTTGTTTAAATTTGGAACCTGTCAAGAGACATAAAATCTATAGGGAGGAAGAAGTTAAATCTGCCATGATTTCTTCTCTCATCTCTATAAAGGCTGGGGAGAATAAAATGGAGCCAAAACCTAGTACTGCCCTCACACAGCCTCCCTCACAGGGCACACCTGACCCACCCCAAACTGCCTCGGTCGTTTTCTCTGATTGTTGGTGCTTGAAATTCTTTAACTGAAACACTGTCATTCCACAACACAAATATGACTTAAAAATATATATTGTACTGGGATGGATGATACAGTATACTACATTTCTATTAATGTGGAAAAGCCAGTTTTACACAGGGGGAAAGGGGTCTTTTATAGGAAAAGTGAGGAATTACAAAGTTCTCACTGAAAGGGGAGACAGTGCATCCTGAAGACCTTCTGAACCCAAAGGAAAAAGACAAGTGAATAAAACTAGAAGGATCCGGAAGGCACACAGAGCAGAGATCTACACACACCAGGCCCCAGACCAGTTTGTTAGAATCACCTGGAGTGCTGAACATACAGACTCCTGGGTTCCACGCTAGAACCACAGAAGCTGAACCAGGTGGGAAGGCATGATAGGATTTTAACAAACAGGAGTAGCCACATGTGGGAATCATGCATCAATACCAACTTTTCGCTTTGCAGAGGACAAAACTGAGCCAAGAATAATGAAGTAACTCTGTCGAGGCCCAGTTCACAGCTGTTTTCAACAAACTTGGCTTGGCTGTAATCGTGGGAGTGAGAAAGCAGTGTGAGTGGGCAACTCTACTCACTACCCCACCTGCCCCTAATGCTCCACCAAGGATTTTATACATGTGGACAGCATCACCTTCCTGTGATCCCAGTCTCTCTATGCTATCGATAGTGACGCCTCTCTCAGGATGGCTGACCAAAGTTCAAACTCTATTCTACATTCAACTTCTTGATTATACCCTCAACTTTTCTCCAAACAATAAAACTATCAAAGGTGGAAATGTCATATTTAGTCAATAGCTGGCAGTCACGTTTAGAGCACATACTAACAAGAGGAAGTAGCAAGAGGCCAAAAATGAATCAAAAGGGAACAAAGTGACCTCTAACCAACCGCAAAACACAGGTCAATATGCCAAGAAAATCAATGAAGTGAAAATGGTCTGCTCAGGAAAATCAATAGAGTGCAAATCAACCGCATTCAGTCCCATGGCCTCACAGAGGGCTCTCACCCCAAAGTTGAACTGCATCTTTTCTGTTCCCCAAAGACAGCTCCTCATTCCCACCTCAAACTCCTCCCCTCAACATCCGCCTGTTCAGCCAAATGTATAATTCTCCCTGAAGTGCCTTGTCACCACATGAAAATGTCCTCTTTCCATCCTCCCATGGCCACCACTCTTGCCAAGCACCTCATCATTTTATATCTAAATTATTTTCAGAATCTGCCTTCTCTGCCTTCATCCTGACCCTGGTATCAAGCTGGCCAACAAAGCTCAGAATAACCTGCCTCCTCTGTCTCCCGTTACTCCCTTATATGATGTCCCTGCCAATCAGTCAGATCTCCTCTTTATCCTTCTTCCTGAAACTCAAATCTTTTTTCAGACTGGTCCTCAGAATACACGTTCTCTTCTCTCCCTGAATATTCTGATCTTCTACCTGCTTTGGCTGTGAGCTAAAGTGCCCCCTTCTCTGCTAAGACTTCCTGGACTACCAACATTCCCCAAAGGTCTCCTCCCTTTCTCAGCACTGATGGAACTTTTCATCTGCACCCTTCCTTTCTATGTTAATCAATTCCCACTTTCACTGTTACTGTGTTGGGTATTAGAGGCAAGAGGTGGTATTGCTGCAATATTCGCAACTCTTTGAAGAAGGCAGGGTAGCGTGGAAACGCACACTGGGATGAGACGCAGGAGTTGCTGGTTCTGCCCAGCCCCTGCCTCTAATTACTGTGGGTCTATAAGCCAGTGATTAAACCTCTCAGGGCTTTTCTATAAAATGAGATGGTTGCAGGGAAGATAGCTCTGAGCTTCCCCCTCATTTTAATATTCTAGACTTCTAAGGCAAGAATTGTCTCTTTTAATATCCCCCATAATATTTATTAGCATTTTGTTCTTAATCTTCCTTAACCTCCTCAGATTCTCTTTCCTAACTTATTAATGAGGTTGATAATAATTTTTGAGAGATTTGTATAATATATGGCTTGAGAAACTTGTATAATATATGGCCTGTAAGATACATAGAATTTTTGAGAAACTTGTATAATACATGGCTTGTAAGATACATAGCACAGCCCTGACACAAAGTAAGGGTTTTATGAATTTTTGTTATTATTAAAAAAAAGAAGTATATATAAATATCTTAGATGAATAAACAAAAAGAACTTTTAAAAATAACTATTGTTTGAAGCAAAAAAAAAATCTCAAGAACATTTAATTTCTATTCAAATAATAAAGCATGTTATCTTTCTTTTTAAAGCAGAAAGTATTTTCTTTTCCTGAGCTAGAAAGTCTCATTTATGATGGCCCTTCTGCATCTGCATTGAAAGTAGAAGCTCAGAGCAATTTCTGTGGCCCACCATGCTGGAAAGTGGGTTCCAAGGAAGCCAGAGAAAGATACCCTTGCCTACCCAAGATGGCACTCCTGGAAGTCAAAGTTGCTGCCCTCCCCCCAGACAGGAAGAACAAACATCCCCTTTAGAGAATCTATAGTTGCTTTAGCCTGCGACTCGAAGATGGTGTTCCTTGAGAATACAATGAGGAGAAGTCTATAGTTCATGGCTCCTGGTGCCTGGCTGACAAGTTATGAAAATGTCAGTGAGCTCACTGAGTGAATTTTTTTCCTTCTGAAAGTAAATCCACTTGATGATACTTCTCTCAGAGTCAGAAGACAGAGAAATCTCACCCATTGGTGCTCATTTACTCAGCCAGCCAAGTCCAAAGCAGAGGAAGCCTGTCCTGAGGCAACCCCAAGGGATGAGACCACACCCTGAGCTAAGCCACTGGGAGGAAGAGTCTCCGCTCAACCAACAGGAGAGTTTCAGGAGGAACCAAGACAAGGCCAGCTGCCCCAGAGACTGTAAGACAAGACAGTCCTGCCATAAAATAGTACTCAAGGAAATGGAATGAGGCTGCCCAGAGCAGGTTAGGAAGCCAAAACACATGGCATTTCAGAATTAGAATAATCTAGCCTAGGTTTATGGAGAGTCACAATATCCCCCTCAAAAATATAACAACTTATTAAGTTCACAGAAGAAAGAGCTTCATACAATTAAAAAATGTTTTACTATTGCTTATGATTCCAAACATTTAAAGTACTGCTTCAAGCGTCACCAAGAAATAATTTAAAAATAAAAAACCAACATGCTTCCTCTCCTTTGTTGGAATTCTACTGGGGCTAGGAGGCAGGTATGAGTGAAAGATGTACAAGGTAATTAAAAAAGAAATAAACACTTTTTAAAATGTATTGCTCAGTAACTAAGTTATAGATGAACAATTTGTAAAGGAACTGAACCAGTATTTCTATAATCTTACATATGCTCAGTATGCACCCCCATTTCACAGGACTCACATTAATCCTGAAGCTGAATCCATGCCAGACCCTTTGTAGTCTGATGGTCAAAATGGCAACCACAGTGCCTTCCTTCATTCACTCTGGGTCATGGGGAAGATGGAACGAACACAAGCTTCTGAATTCTCTGCAAAAAGTCAAGTGCTGTGATGTCTGGGGACAAGTTCAACCACTGTTTAATTGTATTTAGTCACATGATTTTATAGGGTATGTCTGTTGATATCAGATATATAAAGCACGTAAGAAAACTTGAGCAAAATTATTTGGTAACAAGGAAGGGAATGCTGAAAGTGTATCGTCTCCTATAGTGAAGTCTATGGGAGAACAAGGGTAAAAGAGAAGAGAATGTTTTAAAGGAAGTCATATAGCAGAAAATATTATCTTTAGGGCCAAAAGAATGGTCACATGTTATCACTGTGCATCTTACCAAATGTAAGACATTGTGTAAGTCCTTCTGTTCTCTAGGCTCCATCGCCTATAAAATTGAGAAAATAGTAATTGCTCCTTGTAAAATCAAAATGTTGTTTTTTCCATGCAGAATCTCAGGGAGCAAAGTATAAACACCGATCAGTGAGAGACCTAGAATCTTGATATTTAACAGATTTCTGAATTGATTTTGAAGGTGTTATTTGTGTTAGTATTTTCTAGTTTCAGGGTGACCAGCATGATCCTGGGCATGAAATAAAGTGTCAACCCCTGAGTCCCCAAGTCCCCAAGTCCCTGAGTCTATGAGTCTCTGAGCCAGGAAGACCCCGCAATGCAGTTGGAATCCAACACGGAACTTCTACCATGGAAGCTGGGAGAGAACATATGGGTACTCACGTCTTTCCACCTGCTCTGGTTAATAAGGTACAAGGGGCCAGCCAAGATGGATGTGTAGGTAGATACACTTTACCTCCTCCCACAGCCAAAAGAAGGACAACAAAAACTTAAAAACAAAAAATAATCAAACTGCCAGAAAATTGAATTGTATGGAAGTTCAACAACCAAGGAATTAAAGAAGAGACATTCATACAGACCCGTTGGAGGGGTGGAGACAGGCAGCCAGGGCAGAGAAGACGTGTGATAAGGTGGCGGCTGGAGGACTGGGAGGGTGAGGTGGTGGCTGGTGGACCAGGTGGTACCACATTTGTGTGCTGATAAACCCCGGGAGGAACAGCTGGGGAGCAAGACAGACCGCGCAACCCAGGGTTCCAGTGCAGGAAAAGAAAGCCTCAAAAACTCTGGCTGTATAAACCTCTGGGGTATGCCACAGCAGGAGAAACTCCTAGCCTCACAGTAGAGTTCGTTGGAGAGATCCACAGGGTCCTAGAATGTACACAAACCCACCCACCCAGGAATCAGCACCAGAAGGGTATGATTTGCTTGTGGGCAGTGGGAGAAGTGACTGAAAGCCAGCCGAGATCTGAGCAAGCGGCATTGTTCCCTCTCATCCCCCTCCCCCACTAATAGCGTCACAACACAGAGCTGTGAGTCGCCCTGCACTGGCGAATTCTAAGCCTCCGCCCCTTCCAATGTAACAGGAGCACTGAGACAAAGAAATATGACCCAAATGAAAGAACAGATCAAAGCTCCGAAAATAGAACTAAGTGGTGAACAGATAGCCAGCCTATCAGATGCACTATTCAAAACACTGGTAATCAGTATGCTCACAGAATTGGTAGACTATGGTTACAAAATGGAGGAAAAAGTGAAGGCTATGCAAAGTGAAATAAAGAAAAAAAAAATACAGGGAACCAACAATAAAGGAAAGGAAACCAGGACCCAGATCAACAGAAGGAAGAGATAAACATTCAACCAGAACAGAATGATGAAACAAGAATTCAAAAAAATGAGGAGAGGCTTAGGAACCTCTGGGACAACTTTAAATGTTCCAACATCCAAATCATAGGGGTGCCAGAAGGAGAAGAGGAAGAGCAAGAAATTGAAAACTTATTTGAAAAAATAGTGAAGGAGAACTTCCCCAACCTGGTGAAGGAAATAGACTTCCAGGAAATCCCGGAAGCTCAAAGAGTGCCAAAGAATTTGGACCCAAGGAAGCACACACTAAGGCACATCATAATTATATTACTGAAGATTAAAGATAAGGAGAGAATCTTAGAAGCAGCAAGAGAAAAGCAGAGAGTTACCTACAAAGGAGTTCCCATAAGATTATCAGCTGATTTCTCAAGAGAAACCTTGCAGGCAAGAAGGGGCCAGCAAGAAGTTTTCAAAGTCATGAAAGGCAAGGACCTACATCTGCGAATACTCTATCCAGCAAAGCTATCATTTAGAATGGAAGGGCAGATAAAGTGCTTCCCAGACAAGGTAAAGTTAAAGGAGTTCATCATCACCAAGCCCTTATTATATGAAATGTTAAAGAAGAAAATCAAAACTAGGAAAAATAAAATGACAACAAACTCACAACTATCAACAACTGAACCTAAAAAACAAAAACAAAACAAACTAAGCAAACAACTAGAACAGGAACAGAATCACAGAAATGGAGATCTGAGGGGAGGGGAAGGTGGGAGAATGGGGGAAAAGGTACAGGGAATAAGAAATGTAAATAGTAGGTACAAAATAGGCAGGGGGAGGTTAAGAATAGTATAGGAAATGGATTAGCCAGAGAGCTTATATGTACGACCCATGGACATGAACTGGGCGGGGCGGAGGGGGGTGCTCATGGAGGGGGGTGCAGGGTGGAGGAGAATAAGAGGGAAGAAAGAAATGGGACAACTGTGATAGCATAATTAATAAAATATATACATAAAAGAAATAAAAAATAAGGTACAAGGGTAAAAATTCATTTTTATTTTCTTTCCTATAGAAAGTCTTATGGCCTGGTCTCCTGTATACTTTTTACATGTCAAAAGGAGGAAGATTAAATAAGTTAGTCCTGCTCCTATAACAGACACCTGAAACTCTGTACTAGATTATGTTCCTTCAGTCTCTGGGTGTCAACCACAATAGAAGGACCCTGGGTCTAGAAAGCCACTGACTTTGAAGGAGAGAAGCAAAAGTGACAAGCTCAATCCTAGTACCTGCGGGACTTGCATTCCTGACCCATAGTGGTGGTCTCTGAGTCTCCCTCCAAGTAGTTTCAGCAAGTCTCTTAGCCCTGCCTCCCCTCAGTGTCCAGGCCCTCTGTTGTGCCAAGGCTGCCAGCCAAGGGACCAATTAGTGTCAACTGTGATGTTAACACTTGCCTGGTGAGTTCTGCATCCAGCCACATCTTCCTAATGAAGCTCTGAACTATTTAATTAGGAGCTGCTCTGACAGTTCTGTCCTTGTCACATCAGCAATAGATTAGAACACAAGGGAGAAAATTTCTATTGAACCCATGCCACGCCATTTGCTCTGTAAATTGAGACGAGTGGGATGCGTTCACCTTGCTAATGCACAGAAATAAGAGGTAATACAGTCTCTCACCATATCAAATGGGAAGGTATAAAGACACAGCCATACATAAAACAAAGGGTGTTTGTTTTTATCCCCACCCGAGCATTCATTTGTTCACCATTTTTTCTTTCTGAGACGTATGTGTGCTGTACTGAGGATATTACCTTTAGAGCCACCTGAGTCTGAATTCTGCTCTGCCCTTTATCACTGCCTGAGCTTGGTCAGATTCTTAACTTCTCTGAGCCTCAGTTTTCTCACCTGTCAAGTGGAGATAATTATGCCTACCTCTGAAGTTGTTATGATTAAAATAAAACAAATGTATATAAAGCACTAAGCATAAATACTAAATATCCAGTAAAAGAGTCTTCTAATTACTGTCACATCTAATATCCTGTGTTCTAAATTAAGATGAATTCCACACTGCAATAATCATTGCAGTGGCCTCCCCATTTTCTACTCCAGACACTTTTCTTTTCTAACCTAGTTACTTCATGAGTCTTTACATAACTTACGGTCTGTCTGGGAAAAGTCCAGCTATTGTTAATATAACAAAAATAGTTTGCACAACATCGATGTAACCTGGTAGCCAAGGAGAGTAGACTGGAATGTGCAAGAGTGAACAATGACAACTTCACTGTACTAGTCAATGGGAGCATTGGACACTGTTGAGTGAGCATGTGTACTGTGTGGTTGTCATATTCAAAATGACAGAGTAGAGCAACAAAGCTGCATCAAATTTTGCATTAAGCTTGAACATTCTTCCATAGAAACCATTCAGATGATTCAGAAGACCACAGCTATGGACAACTGGTGATTGGCAGCTTCATCATGACAACGTGCCTTCTCATGCATCACATCTTGTGCAGTTTTTTTGTGAAACATCAAACCAACCAGGTGACTCAGCTCCCTTACAGCCCATATTTGGTGCCTTATGACTTCTGGCTTTTTCCAAAACTAAAATCATCTTTGACAGAGCAGCGATTTCAGACCATCGATGAGATTCAGGAAAATATGGCAGGGTAGCTAATGGCGATTGGGAGAACTGTGTGGGGTCCCAAGGTACCTACTTTGAAGAGGACTGAGGGGTCATTATCCCATGTACAATGTTTCTTATGTCTTATATCCTCTTCAACAGATGTCTCTGTTTTTCACATTAGATGGCTAGATATCTTCTGGACAGGCCTTGTTAGTTTCAGTCATCTTACCACCTCAATTGTCCTCCTCGATTAATTTCAGTTTGTAGGCAATTTTCAAACAGTTGGCTCCCAAGTCTGAACCCCAAGTCACTATCACAAAGTACAATGGGACTTTGAATTGGAGCAAGTTTGCTCACTAATTCAGTCTTGGATCCCATTAACTTTTTAGCAACCATTCCACGTGGGGATGGGAAAGGGCCCTTCTAGCCCAAAGGCCAAGAAAAGGTAATTTATTTAGAAAAAAATCACCTAACTCCACCCATTTAAGTTTTTATTAAATGGAGAAGAAATGAGATCTTGACTTATATAATTCATTTGTGATTATTGCATTCTTTGAAAAGGTTAAAGTGCTTACACAAAATATAAAACAGTAATCTGCACATTTACTGCTGCAAATTCAGAAAGAAGAGCTGGAAATTTGGAAGGCAATCACTCTGCTAGTCTTGGGAGATAGGGTATTAGGATAAAGTCTGACATCAAGGAAAATGAAAATAAAGAGTAAAATTGATAAAGAGTAAAATTTCACTATTCTTTCCTTTTAGTTCAAAAGAAAACAAAAGAAAATGTAGGTCTTTTCAAAAGCTAAAATTGCCTTGAACAAAACAAGCATGATGGGATTTCTTTCTTTTTCTAAGGATGATCTTTTTAAACACAGTCCTTTTACCCTTGAAACCACCACTCCTCCTCCCTGAAAATGCCCAACCGGGCACGATGCCTGTCAGCAGAGAAATGATGTTCCAGCAAAGAGACCTGCAATTACTTTGTGATCATAGCATAAGAGAAGATTAATTGGGAGCAAGATCCATTTAGAATCATTTATTCCCCATTCAAGGTGTACCCAGGTCAACAATAATTTTTTATTGAATTTATTGGGGTGACATTTAAAATAAATTTATATCAGTTTCAGGTGTTCAATTCTATAATACATCACCTATATATTGTATTGTGTGTTCACCACACCAAGTCAAGTCTCCTTGCATCACCATTTATCCTCCCAGACTCTCTTCTACCTCACTTCCCCCCTTTTTCTGGTAATCACCCTACTGTTGTCTGTATCTATGAGTTTGTGTTGTGCATGTTTTGCTTAATCCCTTCACCTTTTTCACCCAGTCCCCCAAACCCTCTTCTCTCTGACAGCTGTCAGTCTATTCTCTATGAGTGTGTTTATATTTTTTGTTATTCATTTATTTTGTTAATTAGATTCCATATAAGAGTGAAATCACATGGTACTTGTCTTTCTCTGACTGGCTTATTCCACTTAGCATAATGCTCTCCAGATCCACCCATGCTGTCCCAAAGAGTAAGATTTCCTTCCTTTTTACAACTAAGTAGTATTCCACTGTGTAAATGTATCGCAGCTTCTTATCCACTCATCTACTGATGGATAGTTGCGCTGCTTCCAAACCTTGGCTATTGTAAATAATGCTGCAATGAGCATAGGGGTGCATAGTTTTTCTAAAATTTGTCAGGGATTTCCACATTCCACGTCATCCCAATGCAGTTGGCACATTTGCTAAGCCCTTATGTCCCTAAAGAGCCAGATGGACAAAGAAGAAAGAACGACTTCATTGAGCCAAGTTTTGTGAGATCATGAGCAGCCTGTGGCAAAAACAGAATTTGATGATGACAAAGATGGGAAGTCAAAACCCTTGCATACTGACAAAGGAGCGTTTTCACTAACAAAGAGGTAAGCAAGATTCCTTAACAGTCCATCAAAAGGGAGGACCAATAGAGAAGGTAAAGTCATCTCTCCCCTCAACCAGTACATGGAATCAGGAATACAGAGGTCCAACTGCTAAGAACTAGGGACTCTCTTTGGGAGATGTAGTAGAGAGGGAATGAATGACCCAGAGAGACAGAGAGCCTGAGGGAGCCCAGAGAGAGAAATGAGACAGAGAAGTTATGATTCAAGGAAGCTGAAGGAGAGACAGAGGTGGGGAGATAGAAATGCAGGAGGCTCAGAGTGAGTGAAAGAGAAAAGTGATGAAAGGAAATCAAAGGCAGAATGAAGAGAAAAGGCATTTGTTGGGCAGGCCAAAGGAAACCTGAAGGAAATGAAAAATAATGGGAATCAAAATGAAAAAGGAAAGTGGAACGGCTTAACGAATGCTGGGCTGCAGAGCCGCTGAGAACATGATGAGGCATGAGGCCTTGTGCTTCGTGCAGCTCTTCAGGGGACCTGGTCATTGCAGAGCAATAGCCCAAAGCTATTAATCTTTGCTTTCCAAGAGCATGGACTTTGGGGTCAGACAGTCCTGAATCAGGTTTTTGGACAAGACAAAAAGTTTAGTTTGCACATCTGCAAAGTGGGAGTAGTAACATGCTCCACTGGATTGTTGTAAGGATAAAATATAATAAAGTATATAAAATTCCACCATAATAACTGACACATAATGGATACCTGATGACTGTTAGTCTCCCTTTCTTTTCCCATGTTAGCCTTTCTACCCTGGACGTTTTAATCATTAATAATTCTCTGTACTGCCTCCCAGCCCCACTGCAAAGCCTGGCTTTTGACTGTAAGTACTTTAAGGGCAGA
Organism: Pteronotus mesoamericanus; assembly: GCF_021234165.1. Lineage (NCBI taxonomy): Eukaryota > Metazoa > Chordata > Mammalia > Chiroptera > Mormoopidae > Pteronotus > Pteronotus mesoamericanus. The sequence continues at coordinate 23,997,846 of NW_026555078.1, read as the reverse complement.
ACCTGTGACTGGTTCACAAGAGAATCCTCAGTGCTTTGCACGGCATTAGGCACAAGGCCAATACTCAATAACTGAATATATGAATATTTATTGACTGAATAAACAAACAAACCAGCAAATAAGTGAGTTAATAAACAACAGTCATCTTTTGGGGGGAGTGTAGTTACTATACAATCAGAGTTCAGTACAGAAAACAGAAACTACTCCAGGCAATTCCAGCAAAGAGCTTATTGGGGGCTTACAAAGACATTGGCAAAACTGCAGAAACATCAGTTGGAGAGCTGTCACTCAAATATTGATTTCAAGATCACTCCACCATGACGAGCCACAGACCAGGAATCTGCTGCTTTGGCCATGGCCACCACTACCCTTCATACCCACAAATCTGGTGACTAGACGGGAACCCTGACTCAATTTCCCCAATTCTTCCAAATCTTACATGTTATGACCCAGCTTGCCAGAAACAACAGCTGTAGTCAAATGGCATCTGCCTCTTTTATTCCAAATCTCAACCCAAGTACTCCTAACTGGAAAAGCAAAATGTGCATCTTTGAGTCTGGGAAATGCAGCTTTTATAGCTTTCTAACATATTGAACTAGAAAGAGGGTGGAGTTAAGAATGAAAAAGCCAATTTACGTCAAAAAGATTTTCAGTCCTGGCTGGTGTGGCTCAGTGGATTGAGAGCCGGCCTGTGAACCAAAGTGTCTCAGAGTTCAATTCCCAGCCAGGGCACATGCCTGGGTTGCAGGCCAGGTCTCCAGTTAGGGGCACCCAAGAGGCAACAACACATTGATATTTCTCTCCCTCTCTTTCTCCCTCCCTTCTCCTCTTTCTAAAAATAAATAAATAAAATCTTTAAAAGTTTTTTCAGTCTGATGAAAAAACAAGTTTCAGTCATGACACAGGAAAAAGCAAGAGAAAAATCAGCAAGGGCTAAGAGAAAAATATAACTATTCTATGGCCTTGATTTTCTAGTATTGTTCCTATTCAGAGACATGGGTCCATCATCAGACCTCATGTATATTTTTAGGTTTATAAAATTGCTAAAATCAGATACAGAAGAACTAAATTCACCCTATTCCTCAAATATCATTCTTTCTATGACTTCATCCACATAGCAGACAGCCAGTATTCTGGGGAAAAATTACAGTAATTTAAGATGGGGATCTGTCCTCCCAAATGTTTTCTCAGAATCTTGAAAACATTCCCATCTGTTGCATAGAGGAAGCATGTTTTCCAAACCAACTTCTGAATAAATCACAAGCTGTGGCAGCCATGAGAATGGGTCTCACAATCTTCCAACCGCAGGGAGTGTAACTGACCAAGAGCCTCAAGCTGCTGCTGGCTCTGACACCCATCGAAATTCATCATGGCCCTGGCTCCAAGGCCACTCTTCCCACAACCTGTTCCCAGGCGATGACTAAGCACAGAAAATGCTAGCTCTCTCCCGGAAGATATGGGACTCACTTGATGGGTGCCTTTGGCTCAAAGACTTCCCCAGAGCCTTGCCAAACTTCCTTAGAAATTTCCTTAGTCTGCTCAGCAGTCTAGAGTGCTTTCGTTCAACCGTTCCTTCCTCTATCCTTCCATCAAAGTCAGACTTGCATTCTGATCTGCAGGCTCTCTCACACTCTCTCAGCGTCCTACCATTTTCTCTGACATTTTCCCAGGCATTTTTCTTAATAAAATCCTGTCTTGACATCTGCTTTTGGATGAACCTGGACTATCACATAAGGCATGCCTTACGGTTGATCTTTAATGTCCTAGTCCCCAGCATGTCATCTGGATAGGGAGGGAGATGCAAAGGAGGCGGGGATAAGAGGGTTGCTATGGAACCATCCAGAGTAAAACCATCCAGAGTAGGCAATGGAACCATGTTCTACCTATATGCCTGTCTAATAAGAGAACAGATGTGAGAGAGGAGGAAGTCACAGAACAACCAGAAGGGCTCAGAAATAAACACAACTACTCTATGGCCTTGATTTCCAAGATTGTTCCAATTCCAATATTCTGGTCCATCACCAGACTTCATGTACATTTTTGGGTTTGTAAAAACATGTTCACATCAGATACAGATACAGAGAAGAAAATCCACCTCATTCCCTAAATACCACGTGCACACATAGGCACGTGTGTGGGTGTGTGTGTGTGTGTGTGTGTATGTGATTATACAGGGGCAAAAACTATTTAAAGAAGGACATTTTTTATTGTTAATTCCTGTCAGGAATAATAGCTTCCATTCATGAATAAATAAAATAATTAAAATGCTTTAAAGCTTTCTTCTCCTGCCTGTATTCTGACAAAATTTTCTTTCTTTTTGGTGGGTTTTTATTGTTGAGTTTAGTACTTTTGTTTAAACTGTCATTGAATCATAGTTTGCCTTGATTATTTTATTTCTGAATATTCTCCTTGTTATAATAGATACATAAAACCGATCTATCTCATGATTTTAGAAATCTAGTCTGTAAACTTCATGTCAGTCTCATTAAACACCGTAACATCAGTCCTTGGCACAATGCTGGGCACATAGTCCGGATGTTAAAAAAATTGTTGATTATGTCTCAACCTTGATCCTCATGAAGCCTGACTCAATAACAAAATAACTCACAGAAGTTTCTCCTTGCACTTCTTTTCTAATATTTTCTAATCCCTTAAACAAGAACATTCTGGAAGAAACTGGATTTGGAGCTAATTTTCACGGTTCAGATCATGTGACGTTGAGAAAGCGATTGCCACCTGCCTGTTTGGGACAGTTAGTGTTACCGGCTCCAGTAAACACAGTCTATCCAAATACAGTGATAAAAACCCCAGTTCAACCACCCTTAAAATCATTATGATGTGAAATGGGGAGGGGCACCCACCACTCTTTAGGCAGCCTAAGCAGTTTGGGGGTTCTTTCTGCACCCCTGTTTTTGGCTTTTGAAGGTAAACCTGAAACCAGAAACCGCCTGCTGCTCCCCTGAGAGTCAGACTCACTTGGCCTGTGTCCCCGGGGCTCCTTCGGCCAATAGGGCTCCACTCTAAATAAAACGAGAACTTGGGGTCTGGCCCAAACCATCACATAACCTAATTATTAGCACCTTTAAAGGGTAACTTTGATTATTTGGCTAGGAATGCCACTTTTTAGTGGCCTAGAATCTGATTGTTTTAAAAATCTTTTTAAATACAAAAATAAGACTATTGGCATGATGAGTTTGTGTCTCTTGTTGTGATTTTTTTTCTTTACTCCTCCTACCATTTTTTCTGCCACTCTCGATCCTGTCCCTATACAACCAGGCACAATTATCAAGTAGGAAAATCCTGACCCTCATGAAGTCATTCAAAAATTATTTATTGAACATAGACTATATACCAGGCCTAACATTAGGTTCTACAGAGGCCATGATGAACAAAACTGACACACTTTCTGATATCATTAAGGCTTTAAGTTTTGGAGGCAGACAACAATAAAGTAATCCCACAAGTCAAATTATAAACTAAGAAATGTGTTACAAAGAACAGGATGCTAGGAAGCATCTCAGAATAAGTAACAAATGAGTGAGTTGTGAAGTGTGAGCAACAGTTAACTAGGAAGGGGTGGTTAGATAAGAACCGCAGGGAGGGGATTCCAGGCATGTAGATCAGCATGTAAAAAAGCAGGAACAAACAGAAAACATTTCAGAAGCTGGAAGAAGGCCACAATGGCTGAGCCCCAAGCATGAGAGGGTGTGCAGTGAAATGAGACCACAGAAGAAGGCCACAGTCAGACAGGTCATTAGGCCCCTGTACACATGCCAGGGTGGGTTTTTCTTTATCCCCTCACCCCAGAGCTCCGTATCCTCAGAGCTCCTTCAAGCTGGCTTCTGACTTAGCTTTGTACACTCTCCCTACACATTTCAAAGTCCTCTCTCACCCTCCTTCCTCCCTGTGAAAACACCACAGCCCTCCTCCTGGACTAGCCTGCAACAACACTGTTCTAGAGCCCCTGTCCTTGCCTGCTGTCAGCTCTGCTCCTTGGCCCTGCTGCTTTTTCAGTGCAAAGTGCCTTGCTACTTTTTTCACCCTCTTAGTTGGAATTTATTCTCACTTCTGGCCAAGATGGAGGCATAGGTGGATACGCTTTGCCTCTGCACACAACCAAGAGAAGGACAACAATAAATTTAAAAACAAAAAACAACCAGAACTGCCAGAAAATCAAACTGCAAGGAAGTCCAACAACCAAGGAGTTAAAGAAGAAACATTCATCCAGACTGGTAGGAGGGGCAAAGATGGGCAGCCAGGGAGGAATCACCAAGCCCTATGGAATGTTAAAGGAACTTAGCTAAGAAAAAGAAGATCAAAACTATAAACAGTAAAATGACAACAAACTCACAACTATCAACAACTAAACTTAAAAACTAAAAACAAAAGAAAGCAAACAACTAGAACAGAAACAGAATCCTGGAAATGGAGATCACATGGAGTGTTATCAGAGAGGTAGGTGGGGAGAATGGGGGAAAAGGTACAGGGAATAAGAAACATAACTGGTAGGTACAAAATAGACAGGGGTAGGTTAAGAATGGGGGGGGGGGGGGGGGGTACTTCCTTTTTTTTGGCTTTCTCCTCAGGGGGCGGGGTTTTAAACTCGCTTTGGGTTTTTTGGTTTTCCATTTTTTCTTTCAGTAAGCCAGGTGTTCTCAACTGAGAGGCCATTCTGCCCCCTTGGGGCCTTATGGAAATGTTTATTGTCATGTTGGAGTCTGGTGGTGATGCTACTATCAGCTAGTAAGTAGAGGTCAGGACAGCTGCTAATATCCTAAACATCCTACATTGCACAGGTCAGCCCCCACAACACAGAATTATCTGGCCCAAAATGTTAATAATGCTAAGGTGAAAAAACCCTTCAATAAACCCCTCCAAATTTGACATGACAGTTCAAGGTCTACACACTTCATCACTGATTAATATCATTAATTTATCATAATTAATATAATTTGGTTGATAACACCTCCACAATGCACTTAGATAATTACTGCCTGCATCTGTATGTATTTTTGTTGATTACAGTTTCATCCTTTTTGTCTTTCCAACTTACATATTTAAGGCCTTCAGGAAGCTGATATATCATACACACTTAGTAATCCAATAAGACCTGGTTGAGCAGTTGGCATTCAATATTCTTACTCTGTGCTGGCAGACATGATAAGGCTGTTACAAAGTGCTAGGCCTCCCTTTGCTTTGCATATTCTCTTTATATGGGGGATGGGACTGCTGTAACGGACCCCAGGGTTTCTCGAATAGGGGGTGATAAGGGTCTTTAATGGTCAAGATAGAACTGAATATCCTATAGTGACAACAACCTCAAAATCTCAGTGACTTTAAAACAAGATTTTATTGCTCACTCATGCTACATATCCATAGCAGACCCACTGGGGTTCTGCTCCTCCTCGTCACTCAGGGCCCCAGGCTGATGGACACTGCCATTTCAAGATGGCAATTCAATGTTTATCTCACTATGAAAAGAGATGCTAGAGAAACATGCTTCAACCCAGAATTCACACAGGTCACTTCTGCTCATAGCTTATGGGCCAGAAATGGTCATACAGTCCCATCCAGACTAGAAGTTATAGCAAGAAGTCTAGCAAATACAGGGAGGCAAATAGAATATAAGCTGAATTTGTGTTCCATTTCACATCTCTAAGCCTCAATTTCCTTTCAGTGTAGATGTTACTTCATAATTGTGCAGATTAAATAAGATGTTTTCTATATAATTGTGATATAATAGAAAAAATATATACTGGTTTCCACCCCCAGCTCCTGGCACAGAGCTCCAGGAACCCTTGTCATTTCCTCACTGATAAGAGCTCTAGGAGAATTTTTTGTTCCAATGAGGCAACTCTGGGTGGCCTCCTAGGTGGCTCCAGAAGGACCAACTCATAATTAGAAGTTTGGATTTTCAGCTCTGCTCCTGAATTCTCTTGAGTCAGGAGAGGAGCTGGAAAAAGAATTAATAATTGATCATGCCTAGTGAGGAAGCCTCCATAAAAATTCCAGTAGCACAAGTTTAGGGGAACTTAGAGGAGGTGGGTGAAGACATCCACATGCAGGGGGGTGACACACCCCAACTCCAGAGGGTAGAAGCTCCTGTGCTGAGGGCTCTCCCAGCCCCTAGGTCTCTCTCCCTGTGCGTCCTTCATCTGGCTACTCATCTCTGCCCTTTATCAGAGCCTTTAATAAATTGGTAAATGTAAGTGTTTCTCTGAGTTCCATGAGCTGCTCTAGCAAATTAATGAACCCAAGGAGAGGGTCATTAGAACCTCTGATTTGTAGCCAAGTTGGGCAGAAGCCTTGCCCTCCTGCAAATAGGACTCAATGGCAGTAGTCCCCTCTTATCCTCAACTTCCTTTTCTGTGGTTTCAGTTACCTGTGGTCAACAGCGGTCCAAACATATTAAATGGAAAATTTCAGAAATAAACAATTCATAAGTTTTAAATTACACATTCTGAACAGTGTGATGAAACTTCATGCCATCCTTCTCTGTCTCGCCCAGGACGTGAACCATCCCTTTGTCCGGGGTATCCACACTGCGTTCACTATCCCTTAGTGACTTAGTAGCCCTCTCAGTTATTACATCTACTATTGAAATATCACCATGCTTGTGTTCAAGTAACCCTCATTTTACTTAATAATGCCCCCAAACACAAGAGTAATGATATTGGCAATTTAGATATCCCAAAGAGAAGCCATAAGAGTATTTATGCATAGGAAAAAAAACATAGTACAACATATAGGATTTGTTGGAAATGGAGTGACTTTAATACTAGGGCAAGATGTAGCACAGACATTTAGGGGTACAATGTAAAGTCTGATGGAATAATATCACTCAGACTTCTAGGAAAACCTATTAACATAACCATTATTCAGTCTGTGTTCCAACTGCAAAGGCTGAAGAAATAAAATTGAAAGCTTTTACACAAGTATCCACAAAAAAATTAATCACCAAAACAAGTCATGCTGATAGTTATAGGTGATTGGAAAGCAAAAGTAGGAAATAAAGCAGAATCAAATGTCATTGGAAAATTTGGACTAGGGGTCAGCAGTGAAGCAGAAGATCAGCTTGTGGATTTCCGTGAAGCCAACAACTTGTTCATCACAAACACATGCTTCAAACAACTGAACAGATGACTGTATATATGGACATCACCAGATGGCCAATAGAGAAATCAAACAGACAATGTAATTGGAAGCAGGAGATGGAGAAGTTGTATTCTCTCTGCCAAACAAGACAAGGAGCAGATTGGGGTACTGACCACAAACTGTTTATACCAAACATTAGAGAAAGCTAAATAAGTGCACTAAAAGGATAGTGTTGCCAAAATATAATATAAATAACATTCCTAATGGATTTAAATTTCACATAAAAATATTTGCAATGTTAAACTTAATTGACTGAGATCAGGTCTGTGGACTGAAACTAGAAATATTATTTAAAAAAATGCAAAAAGACAATGTCAGAAGTAAAAGGAAAGAAAAATTAGGTAGATGACAGGAGAAACATTAAAAATTGTTTTTAAGAAATGGGTGAGATGGAAAAGAAAAAGATAACAAAGGCAGGGTTAGAATCCTGAATGCAGTTTTTCAAAGACTATCTCGTAGTGATAAAAATATCTATTGCTGTAGTCACTGAAAAGAGATAGAAGAGAACAACAACAAATCTCTACAGAAGATTCAAGAAATAAAAAAGAAATTTGAATCTAAACTAGGAATGCTGAAAAACCAACAAAGCAGCACATTATCTGATCAGGAAAAAATAAAGGGAAGGTGGAAACACTATACTGAAGATCTATACAGAAGAAACAAAGGATGACAGATACCTTTGAAGAAAATTCCTGTGAGGAAGAACCTGTAATTCTAGAGAGCAATGTGAAGGCTACCCTGAGAGTACTGAGAAGAAACAAATAATCCCCAGGGGTAGATGGGATACCCACAGAATTAGTTGAAGGCGCAGAGACAGAATCTGTCAAACTCTTAACAAAAATATGTCAACAAATATAGAACACAAAATAATGTCCTACAGACTGGAAATGTTAAATGTTAAATATATAAGAAAGGAGAAGCCCTGGCCAGTGTGACTCAGTTGGTTGGAGTGTCATCCTGTAGCCAAAAGATTGCGAGTTCAATCCCTGGGCCGGGCAAGCACAGGAGGCAACCAATCAACGCGTCTCTCTCACATCGATGATTTTCTCTTTCCCTTCCTCTCTCTCTAAAGGCAATGAAAATAAAAATGTCCTCAGGTGAGGATAAAAAAGAAAAAGGAAAGAAGATACCAAAGAGTGCAGCAATTATAGCACCATTGCTCTAATTTCCCATGCAAGTGAAGTGATGCTCAAGGTGCTGCAGCAAAGACTTCTACCTTATATGGAGCAAGAAATGCCAGGTGTTCAGGCTGGATTCAGAAAAGGAAGAGGCACTCAAGATCTAATTGAGAGCATTTGTTGGATACTGAGGTGCTCCAAGAATTTCAAAAGAAGGTTAGTCTATGTATAGACCATCATAATGTCTTCAACTGCCTCAGTCACGAAAGGTAAGGGCTGTTCTGAGAGAAATGGGAGCTACTCAGCACTTGATTGTTTTGATGCAAAACCTGGATTGTGGACTGGAGGCTTTCTTCAGGCAAGGACACCAGATAAGGGTGCATTCTATCTCCATATTTATTTCATCTCTAAGCAGAATGCATACAAAAAACTGAGCTAAACTCAGAGGAAAAAAGAGTGAAAATTGGTGGAAGAAATATCAGTTACTTAAGCCAGAGAGGTGACACCACCTTCTTGGCAGGAAATAGAAATGATTTGAAACAACTTCTGGTGAAACTGAGAAAAGCAAAGGGCCAAAGCAGGACTGCATTTGAATATCAAGAAGACAAAAATCATGAGTACAGATGTAATATACGACTTTAACATAAATAATGAAGACATGGGAATTGCTAAAGATTTTGCTCCCCTTGGTTCTATCAGCAATTTGAATAGACACTGCAGCCAAAAAGCCAAGAGAAGGCTAAGCCTTGGAAAGATAGCAATAGAAGAATTAGGAAAGATCACTGAGTACAACAATGTGTCATAGAGACCAGGGCTAAGATCATCCACACTGTTGTGTTCCCAAATACTATGTACAGATGTGAAAGTTGGCCAGTGAACAAGGCTGGTAGGAAAGAAAATTGGTTCATTTACAATATGGTGTTGGAGGAGAGCTCTGCAGAGACCCTAGACTGTCAGACAGATGAACAAGTGAGTCCTAGAGCAAAGTAAGCCTGAAACATTGCTAAAGGCAAAAATGACAAATCTAAAGCTGTCCTCCTTTAGGCACATTGTGAGAAGCCTGGGGTTTTTGCAAAGACAATAATTCTGGAAAAAAACAGAAGGCTGCAGGAAGAGAGGAAGACCAAATATGAGGTGGATTAACTCCATAAAAGGAGCCATAGGCATGAGTCTACAGGAACTGAGCAGGGCTGCTGAGAACAGACTATTGTGGACATCCCTCATTCCTGGAGTCATCAGGTGTCGGAGCCGACTCAATGACACTTAACACACACAGAGTTTGCTACTACTATTCATGGTTCCAGGCATCCAGTGGGGGTCTTGGAACATATACCCTGCAGATAAGGGGGACTATTATACTTGCATTCGGTATCTGAAGTGCAGAGGGGCTGTCTCTATGGAACTGAGCCCTTCACCTATGAAATCTGATGCTTTCTCCAAGTGTCAGAATTGAGCTGAATTGAAAGATATCCAGCTGGTGTTGGAAAATTGGTGGTGGTGTGGGGAAAAAAGCACACACACACATACACACTTTGAAATTGAGCTCAGGGCCCTTCAATAACTCACAGCATAGTTTCTGTGTATAGTATTGGCTCAATAAATGAAAACTGCTCTTGTTGTAACAGTGGTAACAATAATAGTAATGTTTTTCTTGGTCTTTGGGCCACTAGCATGAGTAGGTCCAACAAATCATAACGTAAAGTAGACTCCAAAAGAGGCTACTCCCAGACTGTGGTAATACAGTGATTTGTAAAATTTTCTTTTGTATCCTTGAGAATAAAGACTTTTACTGATTGCTCACTCATCCAAAATAATTTTGGAATACTTACTATAATATCATGCAGATGCTGAAACAGATAAATAAGACCTCAACCCTGTCCTTCAGGGGTTCAGCCTGGAGAAGGGGACAGTTAAGGTCTGTGGAAACTCTGAAACAGCACCCTCAGATCAGGGAGGCCAGGGTCAGGTCACAAAAGGCAAACAGAAATTATGAGGGAAGTGGATGGTCTGGATAAGGAAAAATGACCCAGCCAAGGAAAGGTCCTTTGCAAAGGTACAGAGAGAGCCTGGTACACCCTTGTCTTGTCATTTAGCAAAGCCAGAGCACTGAGTGAGATGAAGGGGCAAATGTAGAGGGACCATTTACACACAGAAGAAATTTAAGCAGAACAGCGATATGATCAAATTTATTTTTAAAAGAATCTGTTTAACTGGGTATATTAATCTGCGAGGGCTGACATAACAAATTACCAGAGACTGGATGGCTTAAACAACAGAAATTTACTTTCTCACAGTTCTGGTGGCTGGAAGTCCAAGATCAAGGTGGCTATAGGTCTGCTTTATAGTGAGGATCTCCGTCCTTGACTTGCAGATGGCCACCCTCTTGCTGTGTCCTCACATGGTGTTTTCTCTGTGGTATGAAATCCCTACTGTCTCCATCCTGTTTTGAAGACATGGTATATTAGATCGCACCCACCCTCGTTTAACCTTAATTACTTAAAGGTTCTGTCTCCAAAAGAGTCAAGCTGGGGTTAGAGCTTCAACATATGTATTGGAATGGGTGGGGCGGGGGAGCGGTGGGAAGGAAATGACACAATTCCGTCCATATCAGTGGGCAAGTGTGGCAGCAGAGAGGTAAAAGGTACAGCAGCAATCCATGCAAAAAATTATAAGGACTGCACTGAGTTAATGGAAGTAGGAATGAAGTAAAGGGGAAGTATCTGAAAAATAACAAGCTGGTAGGATTGATGAGACAAGGTAGCTGGTTAATTGTCGTATGACTTAGGCAGCTGTATAAGGAATACTCCTACCATGCACTGAGGTGAAAGAAAAGCAATATGCAGGCAAAAGGTGAAGGGTTCTCTCTTTCACTGGTTTTGGGGTCCCTGGGAGACATATCAATGGAGAAATTAAACTGGTAGTAGGTATGTGGTCTGGCTCAGGAAAGAAACCTAGGCTGGAAATACAGATTTGGGAATTGCCAGCACGGGTAGGGGCTGGCTAAGAAGATGAGAGTAAGTGAAACCACCCAAGGAAAGTAAGTAGAGTGAAAAGAAGACATGGCCAAAATCCAGACCTCAGGAAAAAACATTTAAAGAGTGGCTGGAAGAAGAGTTGCCTCTGAGGGTGCCTGAGAAAAAGAACAAGGAAAGAAATTGAGAAATCAAGAGCATTTGAGGTGATAAAAGCCAGGGGAGCAGAGGGTTTCAGGAAAGACCTGGTCAGTAAGGTCAAATGCCACAAAACCATTAACAAGCATGCATTTAAAAATAGATTAGCATGCAGATATTATAAGTGAGCACCATCAGAACAGTTCCAGTGCAGCACAAGAGGCAGAAGCCACTCAGTGGTGGGGGTGTCTGATGAAAGGGGTAAGGAAGGGGGTGAGTAAACTAACTCTTTCAATTTGTTCGTATGGAGAAAATAACGAGGAAAGACTAGAAACTAAGAGGGGATTTAAAAGCAAATTATGGACTTGATTTGTTCAGGTAAAGGACTTAGAACATATGCTGAGGGGGATATGCCAGTAAATAGTAGACTGAAAATATAACCAAGGGTAGGAAACCGATGGTATAAGGTCTCTAAGGAAAGAGAGGGATGCCATCCAGGGTCCAGGCAAAGAAATGGCATACGAATCTTTTGCACAGACCAGTTAGGTCCCTGAAGTCAGAAAAGAAAATGAACGTGCCGCAGCTCTTACCTCTCCCCACCTTGTCCTCACCTCACCACCTCTGCTTCGCTAGAGGCCTTTGCCTACTCAGACCTCTCTCTCTTGTTGAGGACAAACATATTTTTTACAGGCTGGACTATCATTATTAGCTAGACATCCAGGATTTAGCACAGTTGCAAGTGCCTAGTAGGTTCAATAAATATTTGCTGAATAAATAAATCTAGGGGTGGGGCCTTAACCTTTCAATGCAGACCTTGTACTCCCACAATCACTGAAGAATGGACCAGACAGTGGTCAGGTGAAAAGAAAAGGCAGATCCTCTTGCAGGGAAGCTCTCTGCATAAGACTCATTATTCATTCCACGAACACTTACTGAGAGCATGGTGCTGCCTTCAGCCATAGAACAGATTGCTCAAGGCAACTAATTCACAAGGACTCCTTCTAACTGGAGGATTCCCTGCTCCCTGCAAATGACAAATCAGTGGCTTTTACACACACCCATCTGCCATGATCTGGAGCCCAAATATTCTTCCTGAATCCTCAGCATCAGGAAGCGAATCACAACCAATTTTTCTTTCTGTCAACAGGAGCTAAGGAATAATTATGCCCAATTGACATAAGCAGCTCCAATTGCCTTTAGAATTTGGCCTGAAGCCCAATTTTATTTCTCTAGCTTGTGCCACAGCACATGCACAGTACAATTTGTCTCATTTCTTTCTCTTGCTTTTTAGAATATTCAAAAAGCTCAGTGAAACCAACCAAGCATGTTCTTTAAGAATAATTTTGAGCACAATCCATAAGCTAATATGATATATAGTCTGAGAGAAATTCAGTTGAAAGTATCTAGATATATTATTTTTAAATTATATGCACATGAGTAAAGTATATTGCACACAAATAATTTTAAAATGCTATTGCTAGGCTGAATATAAATCAAGACTGTAAATTTGTACATACATACACACACACACACTCACACACAGTCCTAAATTCACCCATGAGCAACTTGTAAAAAATTATTTTTCTAAGCTGGCTGCTTGAAATTTAGATCGCATGTTTCCAGAAATAATAACATAAATGGTGGGTGGCTTCCCAGGGTCGTCTCCAACAACCGACTTCACCTATCATTCAAATGACCTACATGGACTAGTATGGTTCCTGGGGAGAGTGGGGAAGAAAGAGAGAATAGAGGAGGAAAAGATAGGAAAAATAAAACACAGCTCCAGCCAAAAACTGTTAGTTGGTGGTGGTCTGTGCATCTTCCCCTTTCCAAGACCCCGTGCTGCACTAGGTCTCAGGTTTTCTGGAAACCCTTGCTCAGACCTCCATTGGATACCAACAGTCTATGCACCAACTGTGCTACCTCTGACCATGAGCAAATTTACGTCCCCTCAGAATGATATATCTTACCCCACGAGCAGACCCCCACCACCTGTGGGCTTGTCCTCAGGGCAGGCCTCAGCCTGGAACCCAAAGGCGAGACCTAGACCAGCACTTGGCTCACTCAATGAACGCTCACTCAGTCTTGTGTTTTTTTCTTTCAAACCGTATTAGGTGCTACCCTCTAAAGCCAAGAGCAGAGAATAGATATTCCTAGTGCCCACCAATATCCACTTATCCTCTTCTGGGTCATACTTTCCAGCCCCTCAGTACTGGTGGGGCTACAGGACTGCTTCTGGTCAACAGACTGAGCAGGAAGGGCATGTACCCTTGAGGCTGAGGACAGGGAAAAGCTCCTATGTGTTCTCTAGTCTCTCTGTTTCTTTCCTGGGCTGCTCTAACAAAGTAGCACAAACTGAGGCTGAAACAAAAGAAAGTATTGTCTCCCAGTTCTGGAGGCTGGAAGCTGGAAATCAGGTGCTGACAAGGCCATGCTCCCTCTGGAGGCCCCAGGGAAGGACCTCCTCCTCATTGTGGGCTCCAGCTCCAGGCCTCTCTCCTCACTTCCCGCAGCGCCTTGGCCCATGGCAGCATGATTCTTCGCATGGTGTTCTCCCTCTGTCTGTGTCTCTTTCTGTGTCCAATATTTCCCCTTTTTAGAAGGACACCAGTCATAATGGATTAGGGCCCATGCGGTGATCTCATTTTAATTTAATGACCTCTATAAATACCCTATCTCTTAAATATGGTCACATTCCCAGGGACTGGGAGGTTAAGCCTGCTATATATCTTTTTGGAGAGATATGGGTCAACCCATAATAGTTGGCCATGGGGAACATGGAGACCTGGTGCTGAGATGGTGGAGCCTGGTCCCTTAGGTCGGTACATGGAGGAAATTCCCTGGAGAGCTGCCCAGAGTCCCAGAGGACATCACATGAGGGAGAAATAAACTTTTGTTAAGACACTTGGATTTCCTGTTTTTTTGTTATCACAGCATAGGCTGGCCTAACTACCTAACAATACAAGAATATTTCATGTAAAAATCCATATTTCTTCCTTGGAAGGTCCAGCCTGCTGGGCTTGTATCTCAGGGATGGCCATCAGCAAGCAGGCAACTGAAGAACAGCAGTTTCCCTTAGGCTGAACCAAACACTGCTGCCCGGTCCCAGCTCACTACAATCCACACTCCTTCCTACTATTGCAGCTCAATTTTTATTCAACTACCATTTTCCATTACAGGTCTGTTGCCATTTTTCTTACTCCTACCTGGCTTTACTTGTTTATATTACCTGCATGGACTCTAAGCTTGTGAATCTGCCAACTCTACTCTAAACTAGTCTTATTATTCATAGCTGCCTCCTTACTTCCTTCTCTGAAAGTTATAAATTACAATTTGTGTGTGTGTTCACAATAGCTCCCTAGGTAGCTGCAGGTTATAATAGAGTAAGTTCCTCCTACCTCAGAGTTCATAATTACCTGTTTTTCCTGTTCACTTTTACTGCAGTGGCATAAACACATTTCAGGGGCAATTTCAAGTATTATGTTTCAAAAATCATCATAATAGCATAAAGAGAACTTTATGCTCATAACAATTCTAACAAATTAGAGGCAAAAATATTACCATTTCTTTATCAATGAAGAAACTGAAGAGTAACAACATTAGGCGATGCAAACAGCCCCAGAACTGATCGTTTGTGAAGGTGGCATGGAACTTGCGGCTGTGCAGACTCCAAAGCTGTGTTCTTTCCAACTATGGGGTCTTTGTTTCCTCAGAGAGAACAGAGGTTATTACGTGAGAATTAGGAGTTTCCAAACTTACAGTCAGTTGTGTAAGTTTTATTTTACCCAAAGCTCACAGAGAACAGCCGGCGTACGTGTGGCTCTGGCTGTCACACAGGTGAGCTCTAGCATCAGACAAGTGACCTCATGACACCGACAGGTGCTGTGATCAAGGGACATTTGACTCGGGAGAAATCAATCAAACTTTTGATTTAAAAAAAATGATGAATTTTCCTTTTTGTTTATTTTATTTCAACTTTTCTTTTTAAATTATCAAATGCCATCGTTTGAATGGTGACCTAAAAACAGTATATCTACATCCTAATCCTTGTAAATAGTATCTTACATGGCAAAAGATTGAAGCTTGACTTATTTGGAAAAAAGGTTCTTTGCAAATATAATTAAGGACATTGAGATGAGGAAATGAATCTTATCCTCTTCTGGGTGATACTTCCTAGTCCCTTAGTGCATCCTCCCCTTTTGAAGGTCCTAAACTACCCAGTGATAAGCGTCCTTATATAAAAGACAAGAGAAAACATAGACACAGAGGAAAAGACCACCTGAAAACACAGGCAGAGATTAGAGTTCTGCAGCCACATAATAAGGAAAATCTTGGTCAATCAGAATCTGGAAAAGATAAGGAAAGAGTCTTCCCTAGAGATTTCAGAGGAAACACGGCCCTGCTGATGCCTTGATTTATGGCCATCAAAACTGTGAAAGAATAATTTTCTGCTGTTTTAAGCTGCCAAGTGTGTGGTAATTTGTTACAGCAGCCACATGAAACTAAAACACCAAGTAATTGTGAAAACCCAAGGAGCCCATACTATGCCTTTACTATACCGGCAATGTCATTCCAGGGCAGAGACATAGGGATGAGGTCGAAGTGAAGATGTGGTGAGGATGCATGAGGTTCGGAGACAGGGTGAGGCTCAGGAATTCTCTAAGAATCTATTTACCCCTTGGCTGGTGCAGGTCTCAAGTTCTCTCGTTCATCCATCAAACTTAAAGACATTTTGTGTAAAGATATTCAGCCCTTTATTCCCAGCTCCAGACTGCACAGGAAATTGCCAATTATGTTTCTAACAGTTCTCTCAGAACTTTTGGTAATATACATTTTCATTTCATAACATTCCTATGTAATGCTGGCTTGGGGAGATAAGCCTGATGCTCCTAAGAACTTATCCTAGTTTAATAAGACTTCTAAGAAATACCTTTAATATTTTTCTGAGTAAAAGTAATAAATGTGCATAAAAATTCAAACAATAGATAAGTGAATAAAATAGAAAATCAAAATCACCATAACAGGAGGAGTTGGGGTAGAATAAAGATCAAGGGCGGCTACTGTACACATTATTGATTATTAGAACCAGTGATATTATGATTTTACAGGATCACCTTGTGCAGGCATGCCATGATACAATGCCTGCGTCCAAATAATTGAGTCAAGATGACTCTTGTACCAAGATAGCCGTGTCAAAGTGCCTGCTTCGCCCGTAGAACCGTACATACCCTGCCCCTGACCTTATAACACCCGGAAAAATCTCTTAAGGGATTTCCAGAAACCCCTAAGAGCTCTTTGGGACACAATTTTAAAAAATACTGGATGAGATGTCCTTAAAGTGCCTTTCAGCTATTACACTGAATACATGTGTATAGATGTGAATGTGTTTAATAGATGGTCATAAAATAACACAACAGAAAGCTATTGGAATGGATACTCATAAACCAGTTAATGCCTGCCAGCAATCAGAAAACTAGTAGGTCCTGCCTCTGTTGATACTTATAATTGCAACGTAATAATGTTTTTAGTTAACTGATGGCAGCTGTCTCCAGGAGAAGCTATTAGCACTTTAGATCTTTATTAAGACTGACAAAGAAATAAATAATGTCTGCAACTTCTCTTTTGTTTACAAGGTTAATTGTTGTTTAATAGTATTATTTTTATGTGTTAAGAGTGCCTGAGGAATTATATATGCAAAACGTTAGACTAAAAACAGAAGTCTCAACAATCTACTAATTTACAAGTTGTTGATAGACCCAAGATATAACTGATGGCCAAGTACTGGGTATTGTGATGACTACCCAGGGTTTGGCATTTATTCTAATTTTTTCATGTAAACCAACAGTACTTATGTAGCCATATACAAAGCTAGAAACTCTGGGAGATACGATGTTTGAGAAGCGTTCAGTGTTGTTGAGGAGGAAACTATATACATGTTAAGTAGATTACCGAATGAGCTTCATTCAGAGGAGGCAAAGAGAAAACTACTCTGGCTGGTTGCAATATTACACATTGCTGGATTTGGCTTGCTACAATTTGTTTCAAAATTTTTTTAAGTCTATTCCATTTGTTTCACTTATTGTAAATTTGTTACTTTGCTACTTGCTGCCAAATATACCCTAACTTACCTAGGTGTAGTTCTTTAGACACCGCTCCCCTTGGGTAGGACAGGGACTAAGAGACCATTAATTTCGGTCTCTCTCTTCTACCAAAGGGAAGGGTAGAGACCAGAAAAATGAAAGGATTGTCCCAAGTCACATAGCAGCAGCAAAGGATTGGACCAACAAGGGCCCAGGTCACCCAATCTCTTATTTCCTTGAGGCCTTAGAAGATGATTTCATTTGTGCCAGTACTGCCCATTATAGCTTGCCCAGTATATACACAATAGCTCAAATCCCAACACACAAATTAGACACACATGCAGAAAGGAAACAAGATGATGACGATGATGATGATGATGATGACGATGGCGGTATGAATGAGGAGAATGAGAAGAAGAAAATGTCCTATATAGTGATAGCATACAGTGGACCAGATGCTTTACAAACATATGTACAGTGATATTTACAGCATCTCTCTGTGGTAGGTAATACAATTATTCTAACTTTATAGATAAGGAAACAGGGATGCTAATTGCCTCAGGTTGCCCAGTAAGTGGCTGCTAGTAAATGTGAAATCCCAGACTGGTCTGACTTCAGAGTCTGGATTCCAAACCACAGCACGTGTAACACTATGGGCTATGCAACTTCTGGAAAATACTGCCCATCCTACAAGTCTAACAGGGACTAGACAGGGACACAGACAGTCCCCACCGATGCTGGCTGAGGGAGCCTGGAGAAAGGCTCAGGTTGCTGCAGCAGCCCCAAATGGCACTTTCGATGTTCTTGCTCTCTGCGGTGCATTCACTTACCAAGACAATCATCTCAAATAGGAATTCCAATGAAGCTCAGAGCAAATTAATTAGCCATGCAGCAGACACATTAAAACTCTGGGAGCAGTTACCATAGTAGGTAACCTTGCATGTTTTACAAAGTATGGCGTTTTCATTTCAGCTCACGTTGAATAATGAATAATCTTCCCTGCCCCCTGCTACACAGTGAGTGATGACAAGCCCTTTGATAGTTCAGCGATGTTGAATTAATCTGATGGTAGAATATCCACATTTTTTCCTAGACCATCGTCCCCTTACTCTAATGGTCTTTTCCCTTTATTCTCTCTCCCTCCCCCACAGATTCCACCGGGTACCTTAAAAGAAAATGGCGTTCTATTCCTGGCTACGAGGCAGCACCTGCAGGCCAGGCCCAGCCAAAGGCAGGCCCGAGTGCGAATGGGGGCGTGCTGGACGCCACCGGCGTCGCAGGCCACCCAGAGGCAGTGCTGCTGCCTAGCAGCCTTCCGCACCCACCCCCAGCGATTTTGCCTGAGGCATCACACAGCATTGCCTCCAAGGAAGACACTTCCAAGACTCCCCACGGCTCTCCAGACCCTGCCCTGCTTTATTGGTCTTTAGAAAACTTGTATGTTTATTTGCTTTCAATTTTATTTCCCTCCACTGAATGTAAACTCCATGATAGCAGGGACGTTGTTTTACTCACTGCTACCGGGAGACAGCATAGAGAGCAGGGCCTCCCACGCAGAAGACATGTTGTGCCATTTGCTGAATGGATGAATGGATGCCCTACGCACTTGCCAGCATGTCAGTTTTACTGAGGTTTTCCCGGGGAGGTGGAGGAGAGAATGAAATCATTCCCATGGAGCAAGGCTTTCTCCTAGGCCCCCACTGGACAT
This sequence comes from Pteronotus mesoamericanus, assembly GCF_021234165.1. NCBI lineage: Eukaryota > Metazoa > Chordata > Mammalia > Chiroptera > Mormoopidae > Pteronotus > Pteronotus mesoamericanus. Next base: position 23,978,675 of record NW_026555078.1, on the reverse strand, counting down.
CTGTCCTCTGAGGTAACCCCTCCCCTTTTCCCACCTGGTCACCACAAATGTCCCTAAATTGTCCCAACAACGTAGGAGGTGCATGCCATCAAAACAAAGCCAGAGTCACTGTGCATACTCCCCACCTCGACCTTAGAAATTACTTTGGCCAAAGACAAAACAAGCCAGACGTCAATAGGGAAGTGACAAAATAAACTATGGTACATATGTAAGATAAAATACTATGCAACCATTAAAAATAATTTGGCTGATGGGAGAGGGAAGTGGCGGAGGGCGGGGGTTGGGAAGAGAGAGAAAGAGAGAATAATGGCCAAGGTGTAATGTTTAATGAAAAAAGAAAGGCATAGTACTACACATATAGCATGATTATATATATGAAAGAGAGAGAAATACACATATACTAATATTTACTTAGTGATCTTTGGAAAGACATGTAAGAAATTGCTAATGGCAGCTGCCTATAGGAAATAGAACTAGGAAGCTATGTAAAAGGGTGGGAGGAAACTACTTTTTAGGATTTTTTAGTACTGTCTGAAGTTTTAGTTTTGGGTTTTTTTTTTTATTTGTGGTGTGTTTGAATTTTTATGTACGTCACATAAACATAATTATGAACTAAAGGAAATAAAGAATGTGGGGAGGCAAGGAGTCAAAGCCAAAAATCAGAATTTACCCAAGCAAAACAGGAATATGATGCCTTGGCGTATCTGCTGGGAACATAGTCTTGAATCTTCACCCTTACAAGAGTGAAGCCTCAAACCACATAATGGCACCCGCTGGTCTGAAGGCCAAAGAAACTCAGTGAGCTGACAATTAACTCAAAAATGCATTTGCTCCAGCAAAGCTGTTTAAATGTAACTATGAGGTTGGTTTCCCCAGAACTTTTAGTTCCTCCAGCCATTCTTTTCACAGAAAATATTTTTTTAATCAGAATAAATTGCCTTCTGTGATAACAATAGAATGTAATGAGTGTTTGGAAATGTTATATTTATCAAAGAACTCTCCAATCACATCAACTCAGTTTTCTGGAATGTATTTCTTACTGAATTATTTATTATCTGCTGGTCCTGTTGCCTGTATTCACCACGTGTTAATATATCCTATAAAATTGTTAGGTCAATTGTTGGGAGTAAGAGAGCGAGAAAGAGCAAGGATTTTGTTCTGGTGTTAATCCCTGGGAAAAATCCAGCCTGCTCCTCTGAAGGGTACTATGAACGCTGCTGAGGGGTGAAGATGTTGGCTCTCTGCCAGGGAGACCCCATGGCAGCTGACAATGGCTTTCGGTGGCTGACCAAGCCTTGTTTCAGAGCCACTGGGGGAAGCAGGGAGTTAAATCGGGATCCAAGAAACATTCAGTCTAGGTCATCCTCACCTACCACAAATTTTGCCAGGCCCTCGTCTATTCCTACACATACCCCTACACCTATAACTACACCTACAACTATACCTACACCGACACCTATACCTAACTAGGACCAAGATATCTATACCCTTTTTCCTTGGCTGAATTGGACAAAAGACGGAGTGGATTGAGCATAGACAAGGGAAAGGGAAGTCTGGTGAATTTCATGCTTGAAAGAAGGACGAGGTGCCTTTCTCCTGAAGTGATTTTGCACTATTTGGCACCATCAAGGAGCCCATGGCAGAAAGGGTAGTTCCTCTCTGATCACCAAGGAACAAACAGGGTTGAATTTTATACTCCCAAGGCAGCTAAAAAGAGAGGGGGACTGTGATAAGGATAGAAGAGAGCAGCTGGTACTATTAATTTCTGGATGTCAGGTAGCCAGCACAAATGTAGGTGAGTGAAGCCTGGCATACAAGCTTGTTTGTTTATTTAAATTATTTCAGGGCATATGAGTTTAGATGCATATCTTCATAACTGTCTATTTTGCATCTTCCTGGAATTAAAGAAAAATTGCTAATGTAATCAGCAAATTCCTAGATCAGTGACGGTTGTTGAAGGTAATTGAACACAAATGCATTTTAATTTAAGAGCTGATTAGCTAATAAAAGGGATGCCATTTAGAACCAGATGATGCCACGTTTCTAGCCTTAGAGCTTCAGTCCCTTAATTTAAAGCCTTGACAGTCAGTTTCAAATCATTCAGGACAGAACCCACAGTTCACCCTTATTAGTCATTCATACCTAAATGTGAATCCATATATTTAGATATCCTTTTAAGAACAGCATTCAACAGGAGGAAGAGGGACAGGACACAGTCCTGAGTGTTTGCAGGAGTTAAAACAGAGGTGCCACCATAGGATGCGGTCACTGAGAAGAGATGGAAAACACAGTAAAAGCACCGAAGACAAATTTCACTGCTTTTCTTGGGGAGTTGGGCTCTCTGGCAGTGGAGAGCTTTGCCCACTTCACATGCCTCTGTGCTCTGTCAGAGAAGACGGGGTTTCCTGGCATCTCCAGATTCATACTTTTATCTTTAAATATTTATATGTAAAGTAGCCTCATCCAGGGGTGTCTGTCAGCTGTTCAAGCAGTGGTTGTCCTTGATCTATTCATCTAATAAATAGCAGAATAGCATAACCTCACTCAGAAGTTTCACAAGAATCACTAGATAGCACTACCTGCACCTGGCCATTTCTTCTCCCTCTTAACCACAGTAATGTATGCCCTGAAAATCCTCATTACACAATAAACCTAGAATTCATAGTAGTTTATGAAATCATTTGCATGGTGTTATTGTCAGCTTCTTGAGGAATCAACCCTAATGTTAAATGTGACTTCATTAAGAAAGTTACTAGTCTAAATTCAAGCCGACTTCCATAGCCAGAGAGCTGACACTTAGGGAAAACTAAACCTCACCATCATGGGTTAAAATGTGTCCCCCAGATGTATCTACTGAAGTCCTAACCTCTGGCACTTCAGAATGTGACTGTATTTGTAAGTAGAATCTTTGCAGATGATCAAGTTAAAATGAAGTAATTAGCGTGATCACACTAATCCACTATAACTGTGTCCTTGTAAAAAGGGAAACCTGGACACAGAGACAGACACGTGCAGATGCATGTTGGAAGAATGCCACTTGAATATGAAGGCAGAGATCAGGGTGATGTGTCTGCAAGCTGAGAAACAACAAAAATTCACAGTAAACCACCAAAAGCTGAGACAGAGGCATGGAATAGATTCTCTCTCACAGTCTCGGAAGAAACCAACCCTGCCAACCTTAATCTCAGACTCAATCTCTAATTTCCAGAACTGTGAGACGATAAACGTCTGTGTTTAAGTCACTCAGTCCATAGTGCATTGTCACAGCCACCCAAGCAAACTAATATACTAACCTTCAAAGCCCTAGTTCAAGATCTGTTGACATAAACCTTAATATCTAAAAAATGTTTCTTTCTCTTTTTTACCCAACCATTTCAGGGATCATAGCTCCCAACAGAGACGAGTCTTGAGTTTCCAGCTGGGGAAATAAAAACTTGACTATTAGTCCCGGTTGGCTATTTGTGTGAACTTGAGCAAGTTATTTCATATCCCTATGCCACAGTTTTTTGATTGTCATATGAGGCAGTTGAGCAATATTTTGATTAGCAAATAGATTTCATCTCCTGTGCCTATTCTGGTTTGTAGCAGTAATGTAGAGCACAGTCTTGACCACTCTACATGGACTAGATCCCTGCATCTGTGAGCCGGACCCACTGGCTCTTCCCATCTCATCAGGTGAGAATCATAATTTAATGATTTATATCCATCCCTTTTGCACACTGTTCCAACAAACTGTAGGTGGGACTTTACATTCCCACAGAGCAAGTACTTCAGCTTGCCATTCAGATGTCTTGACTGAGTAGAAAAAGTGCTATGATTGATCAGCAATGTCTACTGTGGGTACAAGACAGGAAATTTGCCCCACATGACCTGTGGATTTGTCATCCTTGGACTGATTGATCTCTGAGCCCTTCCAAATCTAAAAACTTTACAATTTCTTTCTTCACTGATCCAGGACTGCTTATTATTGCCCTCATTATCACTTTTAATCACTGCTGCTGCTTTATGCTATTCTCTCCCAAACCATCTGCTCTTTATTTTTCTTTCTTCCCCTTATCTCTTCTCCAACTGTGATGGTTAATTTAATGTGACAACTTGACTGGGCTAAGGGATGCCTGGATAGCTGGTAAAACATTATTTCTGGGTGTGTCTGTGAGGGTGTTTCCAGAAGGTATTAGCATTTGTACAGGAAGACTGAGCACAGTTGATGGCCCTCACCAAGGCAGGTGGGCATTTTCCAATCTACTAAAGACCTGCATAGAACAAAAAATAGAGGAAGAGTGAATTTGCTCTCTGGCTGAGCTGAGACATCCATGTTCTCCTGCCCTTGGACATTGGTGTTTCTGGTCCAGGGGCCTTTGGCCTCCAACTGGGACTTACACCATTGGCTCCCCTGTTCTCTGGCCTTGGGACTCAGACTGAATTACACTATCAGCTTTCTTGGTTCTCCGGCTTGCATTTGGTAGCTCATAGGAACCTCTAGGCCTCCATAATCATGTAAGCCAATTCCTACAATGAATAAATAAATAAATCTATCTATATATGTATGCATATATATGTATATGTGGGTATACAGACATATCCTGTTGGTTTTGTTTCTCTGGGGGAACCCTAATACACCAGCCTCTTCCTGCTCTTTCTCTCCTATGCTTCATGGCTCTGGTGCTAGCAGAGTTCTCTGCTACAGCCATCCCCAGCCAATTCAAATGTACTTTTTCTTCTGGGCTGATAAAATGACCAATCACAGGACATTGTCTATGACCTTTCAGCTTCAGTTCTTGGGTATTTTCCTCTCTGGTTACACTAGTCTTTTTTTTTAAGTCTCCCATGGCCGTGCCGGGCAGTTACGAGTGCAGGACACTGATAAACTGGTCAGCGCTGTGACACCACAAAGAGCCTTCCCAGCACTCAGTGACTGACGGGAGGTAGAACCCACAGTCGTGGTTTCTGAAAGGGAGGTGCTTACATTGCAGCGAACAAAATTCTATTTTTATCTATAGCTTTTCATATATTATCCTGTTTGATCTTTACAGCCTTGTGATGTGGGCAGTGCAACTGCTCTGTTGTTCCCACATGACATTTAGGAATCAAAATCGGAAAAACAAAGTGACTCAATTACACAGAATTAAAACATTTTCAGGTTGTGTCATTTCACCAGTCACTTGACAAGTTATTTAATGTCACTCATAGAGATATTATCATATATGAGTAGATCCTTTTAGTTAACCATCAAGATCCACCAAATGAGTAGGGTTAGACAGCTTGGCTAAGATTGCATTAATTACAGGTTACATCTAATGGAGCCTTAAACTGTGTCCAAACAGCTTTTTCCCAAAGCAGTAGAATGGCTTCTCTCTAAAGCACTCTCTCTCTGAGTGAACCAGTTTGCAATAATTTCAGACTCACGGGCTCTGCTTGCCTCATCAGGTATATACCCGATAAATTAAAGAAATAACTAAATTCATTTTGCACATGATTCTAAGTCAGTGGGCCTAGAGTGAGGACAGATATGTTACTCCACACTAACCCCACAACAGTAAAGGGTTTTGGGGTTTTCCTTGCCATCCTATGGTATAGATACCATCAGTGTGTCTAGGAGTCAAATGCCCCATAAATATAATAACACCGTGCCAAGCACTGCCAATAAAGCAACCAATCTTTAATATTCATTACGAAAATAAGGAGATCATCATAGAGGTTTATGCTGAGTATAGGTGCCCCTTTTTTTCAATCCTTGCCAATGGGCTTTCCTGAAATATTAGCAAATAGAAATAACAGGTTCTCCTTTAGCCTGAATTTTCTTCTGGACCAAATTCTAAAGACAGCTACGCCAAGAGCTCAAACAGAAAAGGCTTGTTGTGAAAAGCATACATCTCCGAGGTGAGAAATCAGTATTTCCTCTGCCTCCTGGTTTCTGGTGAGACATCCAGCACTAGAGGGAGTTCTGTGGTGGCGAGCGTTGAAAGCTCACCTCAGGAGGTGCAGCTGTGTCCAAGTTTAGAACAAAAACTACAGGTTTGCTCCCTGAAGATCTGCAAAGTATTAGGAAGAGGTAGCAACACCACCATCCTTCTTTGCTCTTGACAGGTATTACCCAAGTTACCTGCCAAAAGGCCAGAGCACGGGTTTCCAATAAGTCTTTCAGGCTGAGATAGCACAGAGCTCATTATCAGATGAGAGACTGAAAGCAGCCGGGTGATGGCTGCTGGGCAGGCCTCCCGCAGCCCTGAATCACTCCTCCCCAGGCCGGCCGCCCACACACCTGCACCGGCTCGGTCATCTGTCAAGTGTCTCTAGTGTGTGTAGGGCTCAAGCGCTCAGATACTCTTTAGGCCTTATTTTGCCAGACTTTTCATCAGATAAATCATATTTGATCATTCTGTGCTTCTTTACATCCTCTTTTTTCTCTGTTTGGATGACACTGTACTCTCACAGGTTTTCTCCCACCCCTCTGACGAGCTCTTCCCAGTATTTCGCTTGTGCCTTCTCCTCTCGCTGACTTCTGAATGCCGGTGTTCCTAAAAGTGCATTCCCAGTTCCTGTTCTTTTCTCTATCTGCACTTTTTCCTCGGTGATCTCATTCAATTTTATCATTTAAAATGTTGCCCGTACCCTGCTCATGCCAAAATTTTTCTCCACAGAGATTTCTTTTCCAAGTGCTATGTTTGCTTATTCAACAGCTTTTGTGTTATCTTACCTTGAATATCTCAAAAGCTCTTCTCATTTAACAAAATGAAAACTGAAGTCTTGATCCGAAAAAGGTCTGAGACTTCCTGCAAAGATTTTGATCCAGAAGGACAGTCACTTATTCAGGGAAAATCACTCCTGGGGAAGGTGCACTAGAGAAATCAGACCAACTTTCCCACCAAGAACAATTAAAAGAGCTGGGAAAATAGTTCTAAATCTGTTAGAGGGAATCGGAGAATGAACATGGCAGTGAAGAATCATGAGGCCAAGATCCAGAAACAAGAGGAAACCCTGAGAGATGAGCCCAGCTTTGAGGGACCACTTTTTTCCCCTAGGGAGAGCTTCCAAACATGCCCAGAGGCAAAGAAATTGAATACAGTGTTTAACAAACTTACAAGGCAAGGGGACAAAAATGAGAGTTTAGGGCCTGCCAAGGATAGAAGCCCTCATTAACTCCCCAGGCTTTGGTTTGGGCCCCATATTAGTTAGGGTTCTCCAGTGTAACAGAACCAATAGTATGTGTACGTATATTTACATGAGTATATATGTGTGTGTGAGTGTGTCTATACACAGTCATATCTTGGTACTTGTCAGCTTCAGAACTCGTCAAACCTCTTACTCGTCGCATTTTGACAAGAAAAATGTTTCAGCATTCAGCGCTTGCTCAGGACTCATAGCTCTGGCTAGAACTTGCATGAGTCACAATACTGCCCTGTCAGAGAAAATGCTTCATAATTCAGTACTCGTCAGGTTGGGCACTTGTCACAAGTTCTGGAACAAATTAATGATGAGTATTGAGGTACCACCGTGTATACAGTCTGTTCAGAAAGTGTCCAGCCATGTAATATGAAACATAGAGACAGTTACTGAAGAAAGAGACAAGAAACAAGAAACATACACAGGACAATGATGCCTCAGTCCCCTTCAAAGTAGGCACTTTGGGGCCTCACACAGTTCTCCCAATCACCATCAGCTACCCTGTTGTATTTTCCTGAATTTCATAGACGGTCTGAAATATTTTCCCTTTCAAAGGAAATTTTAGTTTGGGGAAGAGCCAGAAGTCACAGGGCACCAAATCTGGGCTGTAGGGGGTCTGTCACCTGGGCAATTTGATGTTTCACCAAAAAACTGCACAAGACATGATGCATGAGCGGGCACATTGTGGAGATGAAGCTGCTAATCACCAGTTGCCTGTAGCTGAGGTCTTCTGAATCATTGGAATAGTTTCTGTGGAGAAGTGTTCAGATTTAATGCAAAATTTGATGCAGATTTGTTGCTCTACTTGATTAGACATTTTGAATGTGATAACCACAGAGTACACATCCTCATTCAATGGCTTCTACTGTCCCCATTGATTAGGACAGTGAAGTCATCATTGTTCATGGGTGTATATTCCAGTCCACACTCCTTGGCTGCCAGGTTACATCGATGCTGTGCCAACCCTTCTCATTATATTAACAATGGTTGGATTTTTTCCAGACAGACCATATATATATGGTATACACACATGCGTTTCTATATATGTGTGTGTATGTGTGTATATACAGAAAGGAGAAAGGAGAAAATAATAAAGATAATAACATATATTAATGAAAAGAAAACAGACCTATAATAGAGGGGATCATTAAAAAAAGGTTTGTTAAAAAGACTATTATAGTGACAAACTCCTATCACTATACATCCTACAAACATTGAAAAAATAATAAAAATATTGTTTTACATGCAATATATTCAAAAATTTAGATGACTTAGATATATTCTATAAAACACAGACACACATACCTAGCAAAACTAAAATAAATTTAAAAATTAATTCACTGTTCAAAAACTTTCCCACAGAGAAAACTATCAGCATTGGATGGCTTCATTGCGAATTCTGCAAAATATTTCAAGAAGAAACAATGTCAATTTTTTCACATATTTTTTCAGAGAAGAGAAAGGAAAGATCATTCTTCAAGTCATTTTTCAGGCAAGCATAATCTTGATACCAAAGCTGAACAAGGACATTAAAAGGAAGAAACATTGGAGGCTCATGTCTCTTATGACATTGATTTTTTTGTTAATGCTAAACAAATTCCAGCAAATCAAAACTAGCAATGTATGAAAGAGATTATACATCACAACTAAGTCAGAAACAAATAAAAAATGCAAAGTTGGTTTAACATTCAAAAATCATTCAATGCAATCTGCTCCATAACATAATAAAAGAGATTAGTCCTATGATCATCTCAATAGGTGCAGAAAAAGCTGTTCATAAATTCAATATACAGAAATTTAAAAATTTATATAGCAATCTGGAAATAGTAACATCTTTCATTGATAAAGACTATCTACAAACCCCTCCCCTCAAAAACAAGTTCTTAATTATTTGCTCCAGACTCACTCTCCTTCCAGCCTCCCCCCACCTTAGTAAAATAACATCTCTATTCATCAAAAATTGCTAAAGCTTAATATCTGAAAATTATTATTTAGAATTCAGCCTCTCTGTCTCCAATCCACTGCCAATCCATTGCCAATCTATTGCTTCTACTTTCAAATGTTTCCAGAGTTTATCTACTGTTTCTATTTCATTCATTACCACATTGGGCTACTGCTATCTCTCACCTAGATTACTGGCATAGACTTGTAATTGGTCTCTTTGTTTCTATTCTTACCCCTCAAACTGCTATTCAAATCCACTTAGCAGACAAAGTAATTATCTTAAAATGTCAATCAGATTACATCACTGCCTGTTTAACAACTTCCCAGGGTACTTGGAAAAAAATACAAAATTCTCATCAGCATCCTATGCATCACCTGAGTATCATTCCCATCCTCAACCTACTATATCATATTGACCTCTTTCAGTCCTTTGCATTTGCAAACTAGTCCCCTCTTCAGCACTGTTCCTTCTACCTCTAGTTCTACCCAGTTCTCATTGGCCAGCTCTTAGTCAAACCTACAGGATTCAGTTTAAATGACATTTCCGTACTGAATCTTTCCTGGTCACCCTGATCAGGCATATACCCTTGAGCTTTCAGACAAACCTTGAAGCAAATGAGCATCATGTCTCAGTTAGAGCACTGCAATTAATTCTAATTCCTAAAAAACCTTATCTACTGACACTAGGGTTTGCTATGCACAGATCTTACAGGAAGTCATTGCAAACAGACATAAAAGCAACCAAGACAACGTATCAAGAGTTAAAAGCTTTTATCCAGCTACAAATACAGTTTTCTACTGAGCAGAGTTCAAAGTCAAGTTAAAAACCTTTATGTTGTGGTAAGCAAATAATGCTCCTAAAATAAAATGCAGCCAGTGATATTTACTTATAAATAGCCTATGACTACTAAGAAATGCTAAATGATGGCAAAACTTTAAAAGCCATCAGCACAACTAACACAATATGTTTGTTAAAAATAACATCATCTTCAGAAAAGTAATCTTCATTAGACTTGCAACTAATCTCTAACTGCAGAATGATACAAAATTAATTTGGGCATGCCTTTGTACCTCATTTTTTCCACCTGCAAAAGGTGACTGCAAAAAGGATACTATGTGAAAATAGAATGCAGGAACCCCATTTTCCTAATATATTTTAATGATAGGGTCAACTGTCTCATTATCCTAGAAAGAGGAAATACATTTTCTTTCTTCAGAGGTTGAAAGACACAGCCAGACTTTATGCAATAACTGGAATCAGCTCAAAGCTATGTTCTTCATAGGATTAAGGCAAAATTAAAATCACCAGTTGATAATTGATACAAAAAGGTAGTTAACAAAATTGGAAAAGGAGAAGCACTCATTGTCTATATCCTTACTTGAAGTAAACAAGAAGAGTCCAAGTAAATATCAAGCTGTGGACCCCAGGGCACTTGAAGGGGAAGGCTCTAGAAGCAGTAGGGACTGGTAAGAGCTTTGTACTCTCTTGGTTGTAATTTCAGATTCCAGGTCTTTCACACAGAAGTCACGTGACCCTAGGCTAGTTACCAAGCCTCGCTTAGCTTCAATTTCTTCATCAGTAGAATGAGGATAACAATGCTACTTCAAAAGTTCCAGTGAGAAGTTAGAGATGATCCACAGAAAGTACCTGGCACATAGTAGGAGTTCAACAGATGGTAGTTATTCAGTGGCATAGATATTGGCCTTTCTTCCTATTTCCCTTTGTTAAAAATAAAGAAAAGGAGCATGAAGCTAGCAAAAGGTGTTCTTAAATACTAACATTCCTCCTGAGGATGTTTATTTTTTTAATTATCTTTTATTGATTATGCTATTACAGTTGTCCTAATGTTTCCCCCTCTGCCCCCCTCCACCCAACATGCCCTACTCCTTCAGGCAATACCCCCACCATTGTTCATGTCCATGGGTCATGCATATAAGTTCTTTGGCTACTCCATTTCCTATACTGTACTTTACACCCCATGGCTCTTTTGTAACTACCTATTTGTAATTCTTAATCCCCTCACCTCTTTACCTATTCCCCCATACTCCCCTACCATCTGGCAACCATCAAAATGCTCTCTGTATCCATGATCTCGTTGTTCTTCTTCTTGTTTGCTTAGTTTGTTTTTTAGATTCAAGTGTTGATAGATATGTATCTTTTGCCATTTTATTTTTCCTAGTTTTTATCTTCCTTTTCTTAAATAAGTCCCTTTAATATTTCATATAATAATGGTTTGATGATGATAAACTCCTTTAGTTTTTTCTTGTTTGTGAAGCTCTTTATGTACCCTTTGATTCTAAATGATAGCTTTGCTGGATAGAGCAGTCTTGGCTGTAGGTCCCCATTTTTCATGACTTTGAATATTTCTTGCCAATCCCTTTTAGCCGGTGAAGTTTATTTTGAAGAATCAGCTGACAGTCTTATGGGAACTCCTCTGTATGTAACTCGCTTCTTTTCTCTTGCTGCTTTTAAGATTCTCTCTTTATCCTTAACATTTGACATTTTAATTATGATGTGTCTTAGAGTGGGCTTCTTTGCATCCATCTTGTTTGGGACTTTCTGTGCTTCCTGGATTTTTGCACATCTATTTCTTTCACCAAACTAGGGAAGCTCTCTTTCATCATTTTTTCAATTAGATTTCCAATATCTTGTTCTTTTCCTTCTCCTTCTGGCACCCTATGATTCAAATGTTGGACCTCTTTAAGTTGTCCAAGAGGCTACTTATATTTTCCCCATTTGTTTTATTCTTTTCTCTTGTTGTTCTGATTGGTTGTTTTGTTTTGTTTTTCTGTTTTGTTTTTTGTTTTGCTTCTTTATGTTCAGATCATTGATTTGATTCTCAGCTTCATCCACTCTACTGTTGTTTCCCTGTAAATTGTTCTTTATTTCAATTAGTGTATCCTTCGTTTCTGACTGGATGTTTTTTTATGCTGCTGAGGTCTTCACTAAGTTCCTTGAGCATCCTTATAACCACTGTTTTGAACTCTGCATCTTATATATTGCTTATCTCCATTTTGTTTAGCTCTTTTTCTAGAGTTTTGACCTGTTCTTTCATTTTAGCCATGTTTCTTTGTTTTCTCATTTTGGCAGTCCCCCTGTGTTTGTTTCTATATATTAGGTAGAACTACTTTGACTCTGTGTCTTAGTAGTGTGGCCTAATGTAGTAGGTGACCTGTAGGGTCCAGTGGCACAATCTCCCCTATCACCCAAGGTGGGTACTCAAGGTGTGCCCTTTGTGTGGGCTGAGTACACCCTCCTCTTAGAGTTGAGCCTTGGTTGTTGTTGGCCAATCAATGGAAGGTATTTACTCAGGCCAGTCAGCTACAAGGATTGGCGGTGACCACTTACCAACATCCTCTGTGGAGGATCAGCTGTGCAGGGGCAGGGCGGTAGTGCTCCAATGTGATCTATAGCTGTCCACTGAGTGCTTTGGCCCTGGGATTTCCCGGGTGGTGCAGGCCAAGGTCAGCCCCCACTTGTGTTTTTCCCGGGGCCACCCTGCCTGAGTTGTAAAGCAATCTGAGATGGCTGCTACTTGTGCTGGGCTTGGAGATTCTCAGGCAAAGCCAAACTGTAAATATAAGCTGGCTGCTGCTAGTGCCGGGCCTGGTGCTCACTGAGGCCAGTTATTGCTTGTTTGATAGGATTTAGGAAATTGTAAAGCATGAGCCAAGACCAGCCATTCACATGGAAAAGAAGCTTGGGTGGCCCCATAAATTGGGTGGGGTGGAGTCTTCGGGGATCTCCAAGGTAGGTGGAACACTGTTAACCAGGTGACGGAGTCTCAGATATGGCACCAGCTTGCCAGCTCTGTTGGGGGAGGGTTTACAAAAGGGACAATGACCTCTGCTTGCCTTGATGCCAGATACTTCAGTTCCTCTCTGTATGCCACTGGTGCCTTTCAAGCTGCTACCTGGCTGATGGAGCTCAGAGAGAGTAAGTCTGAGTAGGTGAGTCCGTGTGTGGGCTCTTTAAGAGGAACTGCTTGGGGCTCCAGAAGTTTCTTCCACCAACTCAATTCCTGCTGGATTTTGTCACCAGAAGTTACAGGTGCTTATCTTCCTTTCACTGGAACCCTGGGCTGGGGTGCCTGGTGGGGAGCTGGGACTCCTTGCTCCTGAGATATCCCTCCTGAATTTTTATACACCACATATGTGTGAGAGACCAGCCCATTCTGTGTTTGCCCCCTTCCTACCAGTATAGATGGATATGGCTTCTTTAATTCCATAGTTGTCAGACTTCCATTCAGCTCAATTTCTGACAGTTCTGAGTTATGGTTGTTCTATATTTTAGTTGTAATTTTGATGCAGTTGTGCAAAGAGGTGAGGCATGTCTGCTACACTGCCATCTTGAGAGGAAGTCTTCTCTGGGGATATTTAATATTGCTAGGACACCAAAAAAAGAAATGTGAGCCAGATAGAAACATGACTGGTCACCAGGACTTTCTTATCTCACATTCTCAAATTACCATTATCTAATAAACTGAGTAACATCAAATCTGTATTAAATTGAGAATAATTGTCAGAACCCCATGGATAAGAGATAGAAAGGAAGAGAGAATGAGAAAGAGATGAATGGAAGAGGAAAGGGAAGGGAAAACACAAGAAAAAAAGAGAAAAAAAGACAAAACCAATCAGCTCCATCTGGGTTCAATTTGTTTACATGCAGAATGATGTGGGACTGTCTTCTTCTTTTTGCTATATTTCCTATGAAGCAAAGACCATAGCTGCTTTGTTCACTTCTGTATGCCCAATAGCTAGCACAGCACCTGGAACATCATAGGCATTTAATAAACAATTGTGGGCTGTGCAAATGATTAAATGAATGCTGCCTAAGTCTCTGGAGTCATAAATATTCATCCTACAACCAGGAACTGGTAAACCCAGAGGACTGATTTTATGTATTCTCTCTAGGTACTTGGAACTAGAATTCCAGATATGACTGTCCCCTGGTTTGCACCTAGTGGCTGTCACTTAACCATCTCTCTGGCCCTGTAAAATGGCCTTTTCAAATAAAGATTTGAGTGTCCTGTGGGGTGGCCTCAATTTCAGCTCTCACTCTGCCAGAATTCTCAGTTGCTTTAAAATATACTCATAATTTCTGGTGCTAGATATTAAAATGCAGAAAGAACTGTTTAGAGACTCTGAGTTGTATTTTTAAAAATCAAAGATAGAGCTGGGCAGTTAAAAGTCAGTCAATATAGTGTCTGCTCTCATTATTGAGAGATGCTTAATCTCATTATTCAGTTTCTGCAGAGAACAGGAGGCAAGTAGTAAAATTCAATACAGATAAAATATATAGCTTCATCTTAGCAACAGATAAGGCAATATTGCAATTACCAATTTCAACATGTTTACCTCTCAATAACTATAACTCTTCAATCAAAATATTATAAGAATATTTTTGGTACATTGCATATTAACATTTTTTAACCTATTAAAAACAGGTCAAATGTTTTTTTAATTTATGCTTTGGGACTTCTTCTAGAACAATTCATGTAAACTCACAGCTACCAAAACTCAGAGCTGTGAAAATTAAATTTACTTGTGTACGTAAAAGTGCTTTGCAAACATTTGATGACATTGTTCCTTTATCAGCCAGCTTGCATGTAACATGTAATGACATCACTTTCTATCCTTACCTGCTTTTCCCTTAGAGGCAAGACTTTTCTTCTTCCCTTTAAAAACTAATGAGATTGTTAAAAAGCAATCTCATCCTATCAGAAGCCACCATATTTCAGAAATGAAGTGATTTACGGGTGGTAATTACATTACCAAAAGTTTATACATCGTTGGGCTCCTTCAGGGGAAACAAGTCATATGTTACTGCTGGTATTAAACCCCAAAGACCCATTGATCAAGAATATAAAGATCAACCACTTGTTTTGTTAAGTAATTAATTAACTCTTCCCCATAGCTCCCATTTGGCTTTAGAATAATCCTGTTTCTTATCGGCAGTCAGTCCCCAGCAATGTATTCAAAAGGACTACTGAAAGGTGATGCCAATTAATTGCTAAAAGTAATTGTCATTTTGAAATCACATTATTGTCTAATTTGCTGCCACTAGATTGTTGAAGTGCCAATTATGCATCTCTGCTCTAATGCACTAATAAAAAAAGCAATCATGCATTTATTGCCTTTATAATTCCTGAGATAATTACGCAACAGGCTGAAGGTATATTTCTTCTGTGATGCAACAAACTTAGCAACTACACTGAAGGTTCCAATGGTTAGAAAATTAACATACCAGAACTGGCTATTAGAGCTAAAATCAAATATTCTCAGCTACTTTATTTGAAGTAGCAGAGGGCCATTCCATAGAATGAAGTTGTGAGAAACTTAAGAGCTTGCCTCTGCATGATAACCTGTTTCTACTTTCTCAGGTAGGAGTGAAATGGAAAGAAAGCCTTGTTCAGGAACAAGAAAATGTTTTCCAGGCTGGCTTATAGGTCATGTGCTCTTCAGTAGGTATGTGGTCCAGGAGAGGTGCATTTCTGGGCTACCCATGAACCACTGTCACCTTTAGTAAGTCCCATCCCTGCGTAAGGGGAGGTCGAAGCATCTCTGTAGCATAGAGAGGGAAGCGGGGGGCGGAAGGGGCAGTCTTGAGATGATGTTTTCAGGGTTTGGTTTTTATTATTGTGCTTGAAATTCTATGAATATCCAGATTATAAATTTTTTTAACATAGTTATAAAAACCCATTCTGCAGATAAATACAAATAATTTAAGGAGCCTTTATTTTGGATTATCTGCCCTCTCTACTTTTTTTCAAAAAATACTTTATTTACTTATTTTAGAGAGAGAGGAGGAGAGGGAAGGAAGAGAGGGAGAGAAACATCTATTGGTTGCCTCTGCCCCCAACATGTAACCCAGGCATGTGCCCTAACCAGAAATCAAACCTCAGTGACCATTTTTGGGGTTTTTTTTGCAAGATGACACCCAATCAACTGAGCCATACTGGCCATGCCTGTCCTTCCTACTTTTAACACAAATGAGTTTCAACTCAATTGAAGTAGCCTTTCTTATCAAAAGAGCTGTAACACTGCATGTTTTTTAATCCACTTTTCTCTGTATTTGTCACATTAAGATACAGTAGTTGTAGTCAGTGCTCCCTGGAGCTACACATTCCCTCAGATATTGAGGTAGCCATATTCTTGCCTCATAAAGGATTCTGTGCAAGTTGCTTCTCCAGCTTTCACAGTCCACTGATATTCCTTTATTCATTCCTGACATTATTTGAGTAAAGAGGTCAACAAACTATGGCCAGAAGGCCAATCCAGCCCACCTCCTTTTTTAAAGTATTATTGGAACACAGCCATGCCCATTTGTTTACATAGCGTATCTGTCTGTGTCTTTCTATATCAGCAGAGTTGAGTAGATGCAACAGAGATCATGGCCCACAAATATTTTCTATTTGGTCCTTTACAGAAAAGTACATCTATGCCCTGGCCAGGATGGCTCAGTTGGTTGGGCGTTGTCTTGCAAAACAAGAAGTCACCAGCTGAATTCCCAGTCAGGGCACATGCCTGGGTTGCAGGTTAGGTCCTCAGTCGGGGTACATGCAAGAGGCAACTGATTGATGTTTCTCTCTCACATAGATGTTTTTCTCCCCCCCTTTCTCCTCTCTCTAAAAATAAATAAAACCTTTTAAAAAAGAGAGAAAAGTTTGTCAATCCATGTTCTAGTGGGTTTTTTTCAGCTATGGCAGAATCTCCTCCCCTACAAATAAAGGCTTTATTGTTACTCTGCTTAATGTGTTCCTTTTCTTCTCTCTGAATTGTTCTTCCTAAATTACAGCATCTTCTTTAATTTCTGAAGTCTAACTCTTAGTAACATTTCATCTGCACACTCCCCAGTGACTTTGAGAACAGTTCTCCAAGGATGCTCACAAAGGCACTTACTTGACAACATCTCCTTTTGATCAGTAGTCTGATAAGAAATCACCCTCTGAGTGGATCAAAAAAATTGTTTATCCTTTCAAGTCATAGACATTTGATAAAGGTCTTTACTGTGTGCCAGGCACTGATGCTGTGATGAAAAAATCAATAAGTAAGACATAGTCCCCTCACTACCTAGAAACCCAATCAGGCAGGAAGACTTCAGACAATTCAGGATATTATCATTGCTGTGACTGTTGTTTGTTTTAACACTTTCACAGTTACAGGCTAAGAACTGTGTTAAGAGCTTTACATATATTAAACATTTAATCCTCATAATAATCTTATGAGGAAAATTCTTTTATTATCCCTATTTTACAGATTAAAAAACTTAGATATGCATAAGACAATATAAATGTAAAGGTAGAATTATACCAAAGGTTTAGCAATTTGCCCAAGGTCACACATTTATTGAGGAGTAGAGCTGGGATTTGAACCCAAGTGGTCTAGCTCTAGAGTGTAAGCTCTTAACTACTTTGTCAATAGTAGCTTTTATTCTGTCTGCCCATGACCTGAGAGGAGACACTGCTCCCACATGAAGCACCCCTGAACTCCCCATCACAGAACAGCAGAGGATCTGACTCGCACACTCCCCAGCATCAGCCTGCACCACTTCGCAGGAAGATGGGTAGCTGCTGGCACCTTCAGACTCTCAGTGTAAGTCTGGAGATCTGTAAATATTGTGATTTCCTAGGTTATGATTCTTTAACCAGACTAGAGCCTCTCAAAAAGGGGGGGGAAAGGTACTTTAAACTCCTCTGTAGTGGGAATAGGGATCTGTTACCTATTTTAGCCAAATTCTTGGCAGCTACTTCTGACTTCTAGGGGAGAGGCAAAATTCCTCTCCAAGAGAGACAATTTTTTAGTTTAGGAAAACACTTTGATGCATCTTAATGGAGTGTTTTTATTTTGGACTTGAGTCTGGTTATTTATTTATTTATTTGTTTGTTTATTTATTTATTTATTTTCTGTTATTGGGAAAAGTCCCTAAGCATAGATGTTATGAGTGTATGAGACAATGAGTGTTGAACTACTCTGCATAATAAAGAAAATTGGAGGCATCCTAAAGAGAGTAGATGAAGGGCTTGAGATTATTGATAATGGAAGAGGTGTGAGGGCAACCTAGAGAAAGAAGGAGGCCCAAGAAGGCGCCCATGCATTGGAACTGTAAGACGAGAAAATTGGCCAGAGAGAAATGCCTCCCCTAAATGGAGATCATCAATGGCCTTTAGGACGGTGATGCCTGATACCAGGTTTAAAGCTGTTTGCAGTGCTGTGTGACCCTGGGAGAGGGCAACAGCTCCAGAGAAGACAGGGAGAGAGAAATTGTTAGAGCAAGGCTGGTTTTAAACACAGCCTCCTAATTACAGGCATGACCAGTATTGGAAAGGAAGAAGTAAATCTACCTCTGTTCACAGATGACATGATCTTACACATAGAGAATCCCAAGGAATCCACAATAAAACTATCAGAACTAATAGATTTCTACAAGGTTGTAAAATAGATCAATATATAAAACGTCATTGTATTCCTGTACATTAGCAATGAACAATCCAAAAATGAAATTAAGGAAACAATTCCATTTATGATAACATCAAAACAAAATACTTAGGAATAAATTTAACTGAAAAGTATAAGACCTAAATACTAGAAACAACCCATTATCATTGGAGAAATTAAAGTTGACTTAAATGGAAAAACATCGATGTGTATTGATCAGAAAACGATATTAAGATGACAATTTGCCCCAAATTAACCTAAAGATTTAATGAAACCCCTATAAAAATTCCTGCTGTCTTCTCACAGGAATCAACAAGCTGATCCTAAAATTTATACAAAAATGCCAGGGACCAACAACAGCCAAAAAAATTTTGAAAAATAACAAAATTGGAGGGGACTTGTACTTCCTGATTTCAAAACTTACTATGAAGCTATAGTGATCAAGAGAGTGTGCTGCTGACATAGTATAGGCATAGACTGAGAATAAACCTATGCTGAATTGTTCTTCTATAGGGGGCAGAATTCAATGGGAAAGAATAATCTTTCTAACAAATGGTACTAGGACATGCAAAAGAATGAATTTGAACCTTATGTCATACCATTACACAAAAATTAACTCAAAAGGGACCAAAGACCCAAATGTAAATATAACATACTTTGAAGGAAACATAGGCATAAATATGCATGATTTGGGGGTGAAGCAGTGATTTCTTAGACATGACACCATAAGAACAAGCAACAAAAGGAAAAAATTACCAAGAGAATTTAAAATTTTTGTGCTTTAACAGATAGCATCATGAAAGTGATAGACAAACCCACAGAAAGGGAGAAAATTTTTGCAAATCCTGTATCTGACAAGGGACTTGTATAAAGAATATATAAAGAACTCTTATAACTCAGCAATAAAAAGCCAAACCAATTGAAAACTGATCAAAGAATTTTAACATTTCTCCAAAGAAGATACACAAATGACCAAGAAGCACATGAAAAGAGGACCAACATTATTAGTCCTTAGAGAAATGAAAATCAAAACCACAGTGATATAATTCACAACTACTAGGAGAGCTGTAATAAAAAAGATGGACTGTAACAAATGCCAGGGAGGATGTAGAGAAATTGGAATCTTCATATATTGCTCGTGGGAGTGTAAAATGATGCAGCCACTTTGGAAAAACAGTTTGGCAGTTCCTTAAGAAGTAAACACAATGGTGCAATGTGATCTTGGAAATTTCATTCCCAGATATACAGGGTCTGGCACAAATAACACCCCTTTTAATTGCAAAATCTTTTATTGCAAAATCTTTTATTACAAAATCATAAGCATGGAATTCTAGAACATAACAATATCAACTCAAGCACATTATATGACATTAGGTGAAATGTTCGAATTAAAACTATAAATTATTACACCCATACTATTACCCTACCAACCACACTCAAGCAGGTGTTACTTCTGTTGGACACTATATATCCAAAAGAAGTGAAAACATATGTCCATACAAAAACTTGTACATAAATGTTCACAGCAGCATTATTGATTTTAGATAAAAAGTAGAAACAACTCGAAGTTGTCCACCAACTAATAAATGGATAAACAAAACGCAGGATATCCAAACAATAGCATGTTATCCATCAATGAGAAAGAATGAAGTACTGATAAATGCTACAACATGAATGAACCTTGAAAATACTATGCTGAATTAAAGTCAGACACAAAAGTTCACATGCTGTGTGTGATTACATTTGTATGAAATGTCCAGAATAGGCAACATATACAAACAGAAAGTAGAATGATTGTTACCAAGGGTTAGGGAGAGGGGTTAATAAAGGGTGACTGCTAATGGGTATAAAGTTTCTTTTTGGAATGATGAAAATGTTCTGAAATTAGATTGTAGTGGTGGCTTTACAACTTCATGAATATGATGTGAGAAACACTGAATCATACAACTTTAAAACCATGAATTTTATGATATATGAATTATATCTCAATTTAATAATATTTTTTAAAAGCTTTTTTTTTACTAAACACAACCCAAAGAAGGTGATGCTGAATAGGGAGGGAAAAAGAAACAGTTGGCAAGGGAGGAAATAACCTCATTCCTAGAGACAGACCCTAAAATAAGAGTGTTGATTTTTTTTTCTATGTCAAGAGAATTAAAGGCAGTTTTGAAGTACTACACCAAATAGCAATTTCATCTAAACTAGAAAGTGGTTTCAAACAGTTCTGATTGAAAAAGAAAGGGAAAAGAGGCTTCCAAAACAGTATGTTTTGGGCAGGTCTTTTCTTTCTTTTCAGAGTGGCAGTTCAAAGAAAGTGTGGGCAGGATTCTCTGGCTGCAAAAAAGCCTTCGAGCTCTTAAAACTAGAAATGTTCTCAGGAAGAGCAGGCTTAGAATATATTAGGAGCCTGAGAGCCAGCCCCTGCTAGGAGTCGCCCCAGCACAGTGGGTGCGGGGCCAGCTTTGGGCAGGCCGCGAGGCCTGGGAAGAGGAATTCCCCAGGCGAGGCTGCCCCTGCACAGCCCCTCTCCACTGCGCACCAGACCCCCGTGCCAGGACTTGCGGCACATTCAAGGATGCCTCACAGGTGCCTTGAGGGGACTGTGGCAGAGGCCATTCCTGTGATGTGGACGGTGACTCAAACAAATTAGGGAAAATATGTGTTCCTCCCAGTTCTATCACTCCACTCCCCAAGTGCACCATTCTCTCTTCACTGGGACTTATTTTCCAAGACACTTATGTTAAGAATGTTTAGAAGTTAGGAAATGCCAGTATAGCAAGATGCATTTTCCCAGGTTTCTGTGTCAACACTAAGGCCAAGCAACCTGACCCTCCTCCACCTGCCTTCTCAATAAGATAAGCAAGTCCCCTGCTGAGGCGGCCTTGGCTAACAAAGGTGTTGCATAAATGATGGCTCCCTAGCAGAGAAGAGAATGAAAAACCAGACAAGTGGTCAGATGTGGCTGAAAACAGGACTCCCTGTGCTGAAGAGTATTTCCCAATACTTTCTACTGGATAGAAATTCACTTTTTGCAAAGGTATTGGGTGAGGGTTACAACTATTGGCTCCCGTTGCCTCTCTCATTTGTCTTCATCTGATCATGAACTAACTGAACAGTCTCTGGGCTTGGGGCTGGGAAACCAGAAAGAGAAGACAGGGAGACCACAGAGAAAGAAATAGGGCCCTGCGTAGGTCAAAATTTGCTAACTTTGTGAGATTAGTCATGTCCTGATGAACTTGAGACTTCATTCTTCCTGAAGGGAAGTGTGGACACTGAAGAAGGAAGCTGTTAATGGGAGAGGACAGCAGAAACTCAGGTCAGTGGGGGAGAGGTGGACAGTGGAAAACACGCTCAGAAACCCTGGAAAGCATCCCATGAGAAAAACACATCTCTCCCCTCCTCCGTCGCCCCCAAATCCACCCCCGACTCTACTCCTACCCGCAGCCCAGGTTGGAGGCTTCTTTCCTCATACAGGAAAAAGTCAAAAGTAGCTAGATCAAGGGCACACACCAGAACTCCCCAGTTTCTGAAACTCCAACAGTTATAAAGGGGTATCACCTACTCTCACCTCATCAACAGAGAGCAGCAACACTAACCACGGACATCCAGCGGCGTGGGTCCTTATCTGTAACTCAGCCAGAGAAAGAGTGAGGTGCCTGTCTCCAGCCTCCCCCTCCTCCTCCCCAGAGAAGACCCTCCCCTATAATGACAGGATGAGAAGGAGTCTACCACATAGGGTCAGCCCTCTAAGGCTGGGTACCTCCCAAACCTCCTATTAATACTTTAAACTTTTAGCTCCATTTCTGAAGTTGGACAGTCTAAAATTCAAATCTCAGCTCTTCTTCTAATAAGCTAATTGACCTTGGACAAGTTGTCTTCTCAAAACCATCTAAGAGGAGTTGTCACGTTTGGAACTGAGAGAACTAGACCAAGGACATAAACTTGAAAGTCAGCTGTTATTGGAGGTAATTGCAACTAGGGCTTAGACGAGATTGCTCAGAGAAAGCACAGAATGGTTAAAGAGCTCAGGACTGCCCAGGGAAATTATTAAGACCTTGGAAATGGGCAATAGAGATTACTGAGTCCTGGGCATTGCTCAGTGGACCCTCCAGGGGTTATCTGGTTCTATAGAACTGGACACCTTTGATAGTCTTTTTATTGGCCAGGCTATTTTACAACTTTCTAGGGATAGAAATTAATTTGTAGAAAATTGATATAATGCAAATGAATGCCCACAGCACTGTGAATGAATATTGTCCCAATAGAAATATATTTGATCTTTACCTTATACAGAAGATGCCCCAAGAATTATACTTTATTATTCTGTAGGCTATTTTATATATATTACCAAATTCATTTCAGCATTCCTGAGAATATGTCCGTTCTTCAGATTCTCCTTAGACCTGATTTTAATGCCTTACTGGTTTCTTCATTAATTAATGAGTTACATAAAATCTTTGATGTGTTCCTTTTACATTTGTCTGCGAGTCTTGATTTTACCTTTCTGTGAAAATGATACGTTAGCAGGATCAAGCCCTTGAGGAATGCCAACAGAGGAGCTGATCTTGCAAAGGAGGGAACGCAAAAGCAGCCAGTGAGGCAGGGAAAGAAGCAGAAATGTCAGAGCACAAAAGTCAAGGTCAGACAAGTGTTTGGGACACAGGGAGTGAGCAATGAAATCAAAAGGCATTTAATTGTTTTTCATCTTATTTGACCACACAATGACATTCAACACCTAGCCCTCCCTGCTGCACCACCAATTCCTCCCACGAGATATGAGGCAACCTTTCCTAAACCACTCAAAGCACAGGATGTCTTGTTATTCCTTTCTCCTGGAAACAGAGGCAGCTAGCCTGACATCTATATAACCAAGAGAGCCTACTCAAGCATTCTTTGTGAAACAAGGGACATTTACTTCAAGGTGATTTTCTGTTTCTAACTCAACTGAATCATATGACAGTGAAGAAAAAAAGAGAGAGGAAAAACCTTCCAATTTAATCTGCTAATGCACCTCTTTAAATAGAGCCTATGTACCCTGCTACACTAACATCCTTAGAGGTTGTCCCACAACATTAACATCCTTGGAAGGAAATCAGTTGGCATTCCAACTTCCTTCATTTCCAACTCACAGACTGGAAAAGAAAAGAATTATGCAGTTGTGTCTAAACATTTGTAAGTTACTCAGCCCCCCTCAACCTTTCCCTTACTTCTTGTGTGACTTTGGGATCTAGATAAGCCTAATTTTGCCCTCTTTTTCCCATGCACTGACCTCCAGATAGATTGCATTTACCATAGCAACAATCTTCCCATCATTTTCCAACTCCTACAACCTGTAGAACACAGGAGTAGGATGTAGTAAAATAACTGAAACACAACCAATAGTTTTTTAAAAAGCCAAAAACCCTGCAGATGTTTTCTAACCTTAAAAAAGCACAGGCCACAGGGAGCAGTTTGAAGACCCTCTCATTTTTTTTTTTTCATCTCCATTTGTCCAGGTTGAAGGAAAATCCCCCACCCACCAGCAGCGGGCACCATTGCTTTTCATTTGTCGAACTCCCAATGGGGGGATCAGCCTCTTGAACTGGGTGCTCTACTACACCACCTGCTATCATCTCTCCAGGTGCACACACCGATGACACTGTAGGTAATGAGCCTGAAATTTTTCTGTTCATCAGAAGGACACTTTAAGAAAGGACCCATTTGTCTAGCCCTACAGGTGGCTGCAGTCACTGGCATCCCAGATGGTCCCACTTTTCAGCAGTATGGACTCTAGAGGAGGAACTTGATATAATAGAGCTCCCTTTTCAACATCCACCTTCTCACTTGCTTCCTAAAGACAAGATGTCAAAGATGCCCTAGTGCAGGGGTGTCCGACCTTTTGGCATTTCTGGGAAGAAGGAGAGTTGTCTTGGGCCACACATTAAACACTAATGAATGCTGATGAGCGAAAAAAGAAAAAGAAAAAGAAAAGAAAAAGGGAAGGGAAGGGAAGGGAAGGGAAGGGAAGGGAAGGGAAGGGAAGGGAAGGGAAGGAAAGGAAAGGAAAGGAAAGGAAAGGAAAGGAAAGGAAAGGAAAGGAAAGGAAAGGAAAGGAAAGGAAAGGAAAGGAAAGGAAAGGAAAGGAAAGGAAAGGAAAGGAAAGGAAAGGTCCGTGCATAGTTTATGTGATATCCACCACTACAGATAAGCTAAAAATTCCTCACATAATAACCCTATTTATGCAGCAGCCCTTTCGATAATCTTTTAAAATCATTAGCAGGTCCCAAGTTTGTGATCACTAATATAGAAAAAGTACACACCTAAGTAATAAAAATAAGTAATATTTTAAGTAAATTTACGATTTTGCGTTGGGCCGCATTCGTAGCCATCCCAAACCACATGCGGCCCACGGACTCTGGGTTGGACACCCCTGCTGGTGGTTGTTTTCAAACCTCAGGGTTCCTGGTGCCTATGACAAAAATAACCACAGCCAAATTCAGAGGACAGTTGCGAATGCATGCCAATAAACACCTCTGATAAATTCCAACAGTTGCCGTTCTTAAACTTCACAAAATGTTGGGTAATTCTTTGGAGTAGTCACCAGATGGCAGGCTTGAACCTCCTAAAGGATCTCCAACGCTTCTAGTCTGCTGCCTGCAAGATTGGGGGACACTGAAATGACAAGCTGTGGGCAGAGGTGTCTCTTCCATTTATTAATATTCCCAGCACAGCTTGAGAAGCTCTCACTTCACTTTAGGGAACTGATTTGTTTGGACGTTCATTTGGTTTAAGAAGAATAATTCCCCAATCGTGTCAGGTGACGTGCTTTTACATTTCAGCTCCTGCCTTTATAGAAAAAAAAATGTCTACCTTCAAAAGATTCATGACAAGGAGCTGTGTATATGTGCAGAATATTCACCTGCATGTCAACAGAGAAATGTTGTTTTCCAGGAGTTCCAGGGAATAAAGAATTTACCGACCAATGAAATAAATGCACATATACGTTACTAGAACACACAAATCAGGGGGGGGAATCACATGAACAACAGCTTGTAAATATTCTTTCAAGTTCCAACCATATTTATAATGTCTGCATCAATCCTGCTTGTTCTTTTTGACTTCTAATGACTCAGTCACCTACCTGCTCTAAGATGAGAAAGTAAACATGCAAGAGTTTGCGTTTTCAAGGTGTCGGTCATATCTTTGAAAAGTAGAAAATACAAAGTCTGTTTCAAATTGTTTGGAAAGAGATAACTTGTACCCATGGAGAATCTACCAGCTGGGACAGGGGGCTGCTGAGGAGGGAAGGCAGGCAGAAAACGAGGGCAGGGATCCACACGGGGCACAGCGGTTACACAAACAGAAATAATCTAGGTTCTCTTGGACAAAATGAGGAGCTAATTTAATTGTAACTGGATCGAGAGGATTTCAGAGCAATAAGAATCAAGTAAGGGCAGCAGAGAGAGTTAATAGGGGACATTTTAGACTCACAATAAAGACATAATTTCCTCAGGGTCTTCAAAGTAACAATAGCTTCCAGAAGGTAGTTAGCATGCAGACTTGGAGATTACTTCAGCTCATCCTGTTCATAAAGACACACACATGGGTCCACCCACAAGAGCCAGTAATTAGACTCCACCACTCCCTGTCCCAAGCAGTCTTGCACAGTGACCATTAACCCTCTGCTCCAGAGGTGGGAGACGTGATCTGAGAACACTTTGTGCACAGGCCAGGGCTCATAATGACAGCAGCAATTACCCTCCCTCCGAGTGTGTGTCTGCCTCCGGTGGGGGGGCCAGTGCACTTAGCACATTAAAAAGCATTTATAAACAGTAGGTTAGAAGGGCTCAGGGGAAGAAGAACTGTGTAATGAGTGACGGTTATTAATGACCATTATTATCTTTGTCCTGACCTAAACACTATTCCTCCAAGAATGTTTACTTAGTATGCAGGACGGGAGCTGAGTCAAACATGAGGGGCTCTGAAACTCTGCTATTAATCCACCAGTTTTATAGACAGAAGAAATAGGTCCATGAAGTTCTCTTCTCCAAAATTAATATATATAAATGAAAATTTTAGAGCTCCCGTGTTCCACCAGAAGAGAAACAGATCAATTCTCTGTGCGGTGAGTCACATAATGGAGGGCAATAGGCCAAGTTTAACATGAATAAGATATTGATTTCTGTGTGTTACTTGATTCAACTTTATTCCTTTTGGATTGCCAAAGGCCTTTGTGACAACACAGGCTGTGGTCTGGAGGGCAACTTGGAGCTGTATTTTCTGGTCCTTTATTTATTCATTAAAGTTTTGCACTAACAATAGCTGAGTAGAAGCAAGGGTTCGGTAAAAGCCAACAAGTATGCCTGATCCTTTTCAGACTTAATAATGAGAGTGAACAAGTTACTTTTTTAGGCACCGGGAAAGGGGACAGGTGGAGTTGGTGTGATTCATGCTATTTGGGGTGGGGGCTTGGTTTGTCTTTTTCTTTCAAAATTTCATAATTGAAAAACACAGTTAATATTTGATTTAATGTAAAAAAATGTTGGGGAAAAAGTGAACATCCCCTGTCAGACACCTGCCCCCTTCTTCCAATCCACATGTCGGTAACACTGTTAACACTTAGACATGTTTCCACTCAGGATCTTCTGTGCATTTACATCTATATACACATATATATAGTTTCACTTTTACAAAAAAAAAATGGAATTATATTGTACGAATTGTTCTAGAACGTAACATGTTCTAGAGATCTTCCTATGCCTGGAGGTCGCTCCTTCTTTCTAGCAGCTGCATAGTATTCCACAATACAGATATTCCTTTACTATTTAATCATTTTCCCACTGATGAGTTTTCAGAATGTTTTCCATTTCCAGTTGCTACAGCGATGCCACAGAGCTCACACACTTTGACCTCACAGGAGGTCTCTGTCACATGGGCAACCAGATGAAAGGTAAAGTGGTGATAGGATAGGTCTGGGGTGGCAGAGATAAGTCCTGGGACTACCACCTCCCTTCCCTCGGAGACAGACTCTGGACAACGTCTGAAAAGTTCCCCTTGCTTGACCCCCTTCTCACCCATGGGACGCAAGAGAGATGTAGATGAGGTTGTGAGTGAGCAGACAGACCTGGCTGAGCCTCACAGTTCGGATGAGGGTGTTGAAGCCAAGTAATCTGGTGGGATGCAGTGACCCGATACCAGAGATGGCGTGGGGAGAGGACACTGCAGCATCCGAGCCACACGACAAAGACAGACAGAGACATATCAGCAAAATCCAGAGACTAGACACCTGTGTTGAGGCCACAGCCTGGAGAGAGGGACAGGAGGGGAGAGAAAAATCTGAATTGCCTGAGTATTTCTTCCAAAGAGACTGAGTTCAACAGATGAAGCCCAAATTTGTTTTGAATTGGCAAGATCAAGTTTATCGCTGTCATTGGAAAAAAAAAAAGAAGAAGATTTGAGTGTTACATTAGTTTGCTCGCGCTGCCATAACAAAGCACTACAAACTGGGTGGCTGAGAGTAAAATAGAAATTTACTCTCCCACAGTTCTCTCTGTCTCTCAGTTCTGGAGGCTAGAAAATTAAGATATCAACATCGTTACTTCCTTCTAAGAGCAAAGAGAGAGAAACTGTTCCATGCCTCCTGCCAAGCTTCTGGTGGATTTCAACACTCTTTGGCTTCCTTGGGTTATAGAAGCAGCATCCCAGTCTCTGCCTTTATCCTCACATAGTGTTCTCCCTGTGTGCATGTCTGTGCCTAAATTTCCCCTTGTAAATACACTAATCATATTGGGTTAGGGCCCACCATAATGAATTCAGTTTAACTTGATCCCCTCTGTAAAGATTCTACCTCCAAATAAGGTCATATTCTGAGTTTCTGGGAGTTGGTGCTCCAACATGTCTTTCTGGAAGGATAAAATTCAACCTGTACCAAGTTTTAACTTTAGTTAAAGAGAAATAAAGTTCTACTTTTGTTCACCTAAACTATGTAGATTGAAATCGGAACTCCCAAAACTATCTCATTTGTATCAAGAAATAGGCAATCTAATGGAGAAATCTGTCCTTGAAGATGCTTGACCTGTAACCAAAAAAATGTTTTCATACAAGATAGCCCGCCTCTCAGTTCAGCAGAATTTGCAAATAATCCCCTGAAAATCCATTGTCTCACCTCTGCAGAGCGAGATCCTTGAGGCTCCGGGGATGACCCCATTGGCCTCGGCCCTAGGAGGCAGCAGGGTAAGTACCACGTGGCGCGTCCCCTACTGCAGAGGTACCAGAGGAGAAGCCTAAGACCAGCCAAGGGGGCCTCCCAGGGTGCCTGGGCAGAGTGTAAATGGCTGAGGGCTGGGAGCAGTGCAGAAGCCAGGAAGCTCAGGTGATGCGTCCATTTGACATGCAGCCTTTCCAGGATCCTTCTCATGATTCACTCACCCCTCCATCCCAGGAAGAGCCAGAGTGCCCTTAGGAGGTGGGCTTCAGTCACCAGCCCCAAGGGACACTCAGGTGCTCTTGACAGCATTTTGAATAGAAGAAAGCTGGTAGGATCCATCTCAAATTCAGGGAGGGAGAAACTTGTCAGAAGCCAATTCACTCTCAGCTAGTCGATATCTGAAATGAGGTCAGCAACTAGGCAGTAGCGGGTATTTTCTGAAGCTTCTGAAGGAATGTAGTACCTGCCATCCATCTTGACAGTTCCTATAAGACCTCGTCCAGTTAGAGAGTTAGTTATAGAGCTTTGTTCAAGGCCGTTGTTTTCCCATATGTGTCAGAGGTTGACGGCTGCTTGGAGGGGCGTGGGAGTTGTCGGCACAGTGGCTGAGCTGTTGAACGCTGCCGCAGTGCATTGGCTGAGAGGGGAGCTTAGGAAAATTCTTGTGACAAAAACAATAAAACACACAGAGACGAACCCCAGCAAGTTGATGAGTGGCTCACACCTGACTGCTAGACTGGGTTTACTCCAAAAAGCACAAGCTGCATATGATGTTCATCGCAGGCTGGAAGTGCTAGAAAAGCAGCCTCAAATGATGGCTGATAGAGTGTGGTAAATAAGCACCTGGCTCCCTCACTGGGACTGGTCAAGTTCTGGGCATCTCTTGGACCCTGGCCGTAGCGTCCCCCTGGGTCATGAGCTCCAGTCACCCAAGTGGGTGCTGGAAAAACACCCCTTTACTGGCTGCCTCCATTCCCTGTCTTACTCCCCCTTCTACTAGTGCTTCCTGACATCACTCCCCAAATAAACTCTTGGCACCTACATCCTCGTCTGAGAGAAGACCCAACCAAGGACAACCACTTGCTGGAATGGATTGTTACTATCTTACCAAGATGTAAACCAGGATCCCAACATAGATTTGCTGAGAATCCTATACTGCTGAGCGCTGTGTGGGCGGAGGGAATCCCGACACACGCAGATGACAGCCTCTGGGATGGCAGCAAGTGTGAGCTGTGTTTGGAGGTGTGGAGAGAACTGGGTTTCACCGTGAAAGAGAAGATGGGTATAGAGGAGCTACTTTCTCCTCCTATTCCTGCATCAGATCTTAAAAGTAGAACCTGTGCCCTGTCCCCTACCTTCTATATTCCCTTTATGTCCCATATGCCAATACAGGGGAGTGTCTTGAGCACCTGACTAGCTCTCAGTTTTCTTTTGGATCCAGCCTGCCCACAGGCCTCAAGAGCCTCCACACTCTAGACTTTTTCATGCCTTAAAAGTCTGTCTTCACCCCTGTGGCATCTAGCTGCCCTGGCTGTGATGGGATATTAAGTTGAATTCAGATGGGGAAGATTATGAAGTCCATTCTCCCTGGCATCATGGGAATTCATGTGACTGAAAGTGATGACTTACAGAATTGACTTTGACTACCTTCTATTTTATATTCTGGTTAAAAAGTAAATCACTTATAAACTTTGGCATCTATTATTATCAATAGTAAATTAATTTGCCATTGATTGACAGGACAGTCTGATATCAACTCAGTTGGAACTGCTGACATCCAGAAGTTAGTAACTGACCCTAATGGTGTTTGGAAAAGAACAGCGCGGAGAGAAGGGAGTGGATGTAAATCTGGTGCCTGATGCATGAGCTATAATAAATAGGTGTGGGAATGCGGCAAGAACAGGGTTTTGCAGTGAAGGCAGAGAACAAACAGGCATAATCAGTTATGTGTCTTAAACTATATTTTGGAACCCAGACTCTAAAATGTTCAGTGGGTATGAAGTCGTACTCATGTGGTTTTGATTTTCATTTCCTTAATTACTAATGATGCTGGATTTTTTCACATGCTTGGCTATTTGTACATCTTTTTTGAAGAAACGTCTATTCAAGCCATGTTACCTTGGAATTGGAATAAGAAGGGTACAACTGAGACCCTTTGGACTCTATACCTAGTTCACAACTGGTTCAGAATCCAGAGGGCAATGACACGAACAATTGGAACTTTCAAACACGAACAGTCACTAGATATGCTACTCCCACAATGAACAGTGGGAGGAGGACCCATTCTCTTTGTTGGCAGAAGCAGTATTTTCAACTCTTTCATTTTGTGGGCAAAAGGTCAAAGGGTCAGCCCAGAAACAAATTGGCAGCAGCAGGTGTTAGGAGTCACAGCCCAACTCCAGTTGCAAAGATCTGGCTTCTCTGACTCACTTAGCGAAGATGAGTTCTCTTCACCTCCTCAAACCAGCTGCTTTGGAAAGCAGATCTGCCTGATTTGCAGCACAGGGAAGACAACCACCCATGTATCCTTAGCCAAGTCACTTCAACTCTCAGGGCCTCAGGCACCCGTGACCCCCTTTCTCCTGCCTTCTTCCCCAGCTCTGCATTACTAGATCTCCATGAACAAACATGTTTACATCTGTCAGGTCTTTGCCTTCCCATTGATCCTGTGCTGCAGCCAGCCTTTAATGTGTCTTCCACCCAAACCCATCTCCACTGATTAGGCAATCATAACACCCTTTCGGCTTTAGGACCCCTTCATTCTGTATGCTGTAGGCAAGACCATCAAGACGTCAGGGAAAATGCTGCTGGCCACCAAGTCCACCAGAGAAGAGCCCTAGGAGGCAGCAGGGCAAGCTGCCACACAGTGCATCCTGCACTACAAAGGATGAAGAACCACACACTGTGTCACCAAGTGTGGGACAGAGAGGCATAGGTAGAGGTAAGGACAGGGCTTTGCTTTATAGGTATACTCCACTCCTGGATTTATCAAAAACTCACTTCTATGAGAAAGATGAGGGGAGGGAGAACATTCCATCACAGTAAAATCATGTAAAAATATCTATTGGTAAGCACCAGGCACTGGCATTCATAACTCAAGTGGGGTTGATTTGCATAACATGGGGACTTCACTGTAATGGAATTTGACCAGAAAGGTTTTACCTGCGAGGAACGCTTGTTCTCTGTAACCTGATACTCCAGGCAATTTCTCAGGCTTTCCCCTGGGGTGAACCATGAAGGAGGGCCTAAACCAGCAAAAGGGTTAGAATGATGGAGCAATTCTGAGGTAGGAGAAAGGAAACAACCATTTGTCCTTTCTCTGTGAAACACACACAATTCAAATTCAACAGGGCAGAACTTTCATCTCCGAGGTAAACATCAAACATCGTAAGTGTCATTTATGCTCTCCCGCTCAAATGCCCTTGGACAGTGTGGGCAAAAAGTAACGTCCCACTTATGACTGCTTCTGCCACCCGTTCCACCAAGTGGGGTCTTTGACTCTACCAGGTGGGACAATGAGGCCTGGTACTTTGCTTAGAATGCCATTTTCAAGTCTACTTATTGGTGCTTATACCTCACCTCTGGCCTAGCGGAGAGGACCCTGGGCTGAGAGTTAGGGTCCGCGGCTTAGCCTTGGCTCAGCACTGAAAAGCTGGAGATCAAGGAGGTATCTTTGACCTGCTCTAAATTCCACTTCCTTGCTTCGGAAAAATAGATGGATAAACCAGGAAATCTCTGCGGTTCCTTCTGTCTCCTAAAATATCTCTACTGTTTTTCAATTTAAAGATACACAATGGTTTAATTGCCTGCCTAGACTATGTTCAGGGAAAGGGGTAAGAGAGACAGATGATTGAGAATAATACCCTTTCAAGACACTATTTAAAAGTAATTTATATTTTTAGACTCCTATTCTGTCTTCTTGGAAAGCCTGAAAGAAATTCCTTCTTTTTATCTAGTTGTCAGTCAAGCTTTTTATTGAGGGTTTAATTTCCTTTTTTGAAAAAGAAATATAAATCTGGCTTTAGATACCTGGTTATGAGTAAAAGCTGACTTCAGGTATCCCTCAGCAAGAATGTGAATTATGGTTGCCTATCAGTAGTTTGACTCAAATTGCAAAAATTTAAGAAGAATGCTTTCAGGCAGCTGATGAAACTACAAAATGGATAGTAGACCCTGGAGGTTAGAAAAAGTTATAGAAAAATTAATAATTAAATGGTGCATTGTATTTAGTGATTCTCTAAAGAATCCTGCAAAAAATGTCTTCGCAAATAATATTTCATCCTCATATTAGCATTTTGAGTAAGAAGGACAGATGATCCCTTTTTAACTGATGAGCAAATTACACCCAAAAGGATAAATGACTTGCCTTAATTTTCAAATCTAAATAATGACAGAGCCCAGGTCTGCAGCCTCTCCAACCTGGTGTTTCTCTCTGGGAGAGCATCTACAGAAGAAAAAGAAAGGTTATGTTCACAGTCAGTTTTCCTCAGATCAGCAGCCTAAGAAGGGCCAGGACAGAGAAAGATGAGAAGGCACACAGGCAGAGTAGTCAGTGTAACTGTAGGCCAGAAAATCCGGGGTTAATTTTGTAAGGGGCAAGAAGAACCACATTTCCCATGTCTCAAGTTCCTGCCCAGCCCATGGAAAGACATTCTTTCCCCGGCAATCAGGGCACCTCTCCTTGTCAGGACTCAGCACAATATTTTAAGAGGAAACAGAAAGAAGCAATTGAGTTGAGACCCTAAAATTAGGGTGCAGCCCAATTCAGCAGGCTGAATTGTTTTATTTCAGGTCCCTAGCACCACCCTGCCCATCTGCAGAAATAAGGACCACTTGTCACCTTGTAATTTATTTGTTTATATGTCTATCTTCCTATTAAACTGCAAATCTACTGAAGCATTTGGGTTGGTTTAAATTGG
Source organism: Pteronotus mesoamericanus (assembly GCF_021234165.1). NCBI lineage: Eukaryota > Metazoa > Chordata > Mammalia > Chiroptera > Mormoopidae > Pteronotus > Pteronotus mesoamericanus. Next base: position 23,945,024 of record NW_026555078.1, on the reverse strand, counting down.
CAGGGAGAAACCACATCCACTTAATCTGTGAGGTTACGTGCCTGATTTATTTGGCCAAGGATGCTGGAAGCAGCAGGGCAGCCACCCAGATCAGAAGCAGGGGAAGCTGTTCTTTGCAGTTTCACTTAGTGCCTAAAACACCTGAGGGGCTGGGTGTTACGATGCTGCCCAAACCTAATCCTTTCATATCTGAGACTTGTATCGCTATTCAAGAATGTATGCAAATAATTCATGCCTTTGATGGGAAATATTACTGGATGCCCATCGTCCTTTTGGTTATTCAGTTAAACCCAGCACGAGTAAGGCCATAGGCAGAGGCAGAAGTGGGATGAGATGGGCGAGAAGAAAGTAAAGGCAAGCACAGCAGGTCCTCCTCAAATACATCACTTCATTCAGCGTCATTTTGTTGTAACATTGATAAGGTGTTATAGGAACTTAACTCTTGTTTATATCAACTAGGTTATGGTAAAACTGGTTTTGTTCTATATAGGACTTTACACTGGAATCCACAGAACCTGCCGACGATGTTAGGTGAGGACTTACTGTAACCAGGACTTCCTGAACAACAGCCTTGCCTCAGGTGCCCCGCAGGCAGGAAAGTCCATTTCCCTGCCATTTCTTATTCCTCTTGTCCCCAATGTCTGTGTAACAGCTGGTCCATCGTTGGCACTTCACAGCCATGGAAGTGACTACTGCACTTCCAAATTTTTGAATTGACTACAGCCGCGGTCTCTTAGCTAGGTTTCCATCTAACCATACAAACACACTATGAGCCTTGGAGATACTCGGTGATTTGAATGTTGACCCAGCTAGTTAGCAGTGTAACCCAGATCTACAAGCATTTAATTCTATCATTTTTTCTATTATACCACACAGTTCTTCTAGTTCTAAAAACCTATAGCACTTCCCTTAGCTTAGCACACCAGCATATGTTTCTGCTCAATCTTCTCACCCAACCGCCTACTATCTTGCCATCTTTATTCACATTAACGAAAGACTCTCTTTACTAATCAAGCACACCTGCTGGTCATCTCATTTTTTGTCTTCTCACAAGCCCGTGGCCACAAATTAAAATTCACATTCTCCCTCCCCCTTGGAAATCTGGGTCAGACCTCACCGCTTCCAGGAATCCCACCCAAACTAGTACCACTTCACTCCAATCCACCCTGACCACCCCGCCACCAGCATTTCAGGAGTACTTATATTCTCTTCACGGTTTACACCGACTGACGCACAGTGGGCACTAGATAAAAATTTGTTCAGTGAATGAATAAATAGATTCTGATTCAATCTCTTCACCATTCCTCAAATGTGCCCTTTTCTCCCCTTCCCCACTGTCACAGCCCTAGAGGAGGCGCTCATCATTGCTCCCACGACCATCAGAACAGTGGAAGAGCTTCATCTTCCCTCCATCCTCATCTCTTCAGACTCCATAGTGCCACCTGAGTGAATTTTCTGAAAGAAATCTGATTGTCTCCTATTCTTCATGGTTCCTTAGTGCCTTTGGGATGCAGTCAATAAGGCTCTTCACAATCAAGTCTCAAACAATTTCTCCTGTCTCCATTGCTTTTCACTATTGATACACCCACGTTTAAGTTAACCCTTCAAGCAGAGAGTGCATGCCTTGTTAATGCTATTTCTTTTGCCAGAGGTATCCTCCCCTCCTCTCTACCTGATGAATACTTGCTTCTGTTTTGGGAATTATCAAATACATCACCACCACAGCCTGGCCGGCTGCCCTGCCTAACCTGAGGGGTAGCCCCGCCCTCATCCGGAACACCACCGATTTGGTCTTGAGTTGGGGGTGGAAGTGGCACACGGAGCACCGTACAGTGTAATTGCTTGTTGGTCAGTCTTACCTCTTGTTTTATGAGCCTTTTGGAAGCAGGACCAAATGTTCCTGTCTTTTACATCCACAGCCCCATTAGATTACTTAGCTCCTAGGATGCTCTCAGTGTTGCTGCATTAAAAGCATCTGTTCACACTATGTTAATTTGCATTCACTCAGAACCATACACTTTTAGAGTTGAAAGTGATATTAGAAAATATCTTTTCTACCCTCTCATTTTTTACATGAAGCAACCTCAACCTACAAGGATTTAAAAGACTTGCCAAAGGTCATAAAAACATAGCAGGAGGCATTGACTTTGGTCACCTGATCCATACCATATTCTGCTTCATTGTACACATAAAGGTGTAATGCTAAAGGACAGCATACGCACCTCAAGGGGGAAAAAAAGAGTATCTTTTCTGAATTTTTCTATACAGTGGGCTATATATCCTCATTTGAATTCAACAAATGTGACAGATTTAATAACATTTACTGAGCTGCATCTCTGCTTTGCAATTGGGCAGCTGCCCAGATATAATTTTTTAAAAGACTTTATTTATTTATTTCTAGAAAGAGGGAAAGGAAGAGAGATGGAGAGGGAGAGAAACATATATGTGAGAGAGAAACATTGATGGGTTGCCTCTTGTATGTGCCCTGACCAGAGACGAACCTGCAACCCAGGCATGTGCCATGACAGGGAATCAAACTCAGAGCCTCTCACTTTGCAGGATGATGCCCAACGAACTGAGCCACACCAGTCAGGGCCTTTGATAACATTTTGAAGGGCATGTTAGTGAGTCAATTCAGTTGTCTTGAATTTTATAAATTCTTCAGAACTCCCCTTAGGATGATGTACATGAAAAGACTTAAGTTAAATAATTATGGACACAGACCTCCTCTAATAGCGAAGCTCAAATTACAAAGTTCCTAATCTACGCAATTAATCTAAACAAACATCAATGTCTGGTTCTTCCATTCAGATTTCTGTTTTGCAGTATGATGCTTAGGATAATGTGCACTTCCAGGATGGGAAAAGTCAAAGACAGATGATAATAGTGGTAATCGTAGTAATAAGACACATGGAGAAGCAAAGGAACTGACACTGTCAGTCAGTGAGAAATAGGGAACTCGTGCCTTTTTTAAATCTTCTACAACACTCTAACACAAACAGAATTTTTTTTCAGGAAAAAAATTAGGTGAACTTATACTTTTTATAGCTATGCAAGGCAACGTACCCTCTGAATTCATCATCACTTCCTGTCTGTTGACACTATCAGTCATGAGTTTGCATTTCTAACTACAGAAAGCACATGTCTTAAAGGGTTCCTAGAATTTTGTTGAAGTAAATACACAACAAGGATTTTTCAGTCATTTGCCATAGAAGGGGAAATAGCACTATAGAGAGACTTAGTAGTTTTAACAGTACATCGTGCACTAATGTATGCACAGCCTGTAAGCAAGGAGGTTATCTTTACGCTCTTGTTAATACACTCCATTTCCACTCCTTTGTCCTGCTTATATAGCTAAAACAGGCTTCAGTAGTCACATTACTGTCATTTTGTGCTATCTCAAAGTTAAATTATAATGAGCTTTGAGAGTGTTAGTTTTTTCTCTTGTTTTTACTTTTCTGCAAAAATGCAGGCTCCTTTTTTACTTTGAAGAATCTAAGTCTCCAGGTTTCTATGATTACCTCTCACGCCTTCTCTCTTCTTTTCTTCTCTTCTCTTCTTTGGCTCAAAAAGCAAACTCATTACCAAACCAAATGTATAAGCCTCCCACACAGAATCTGGAGGAGAAAGACATCCCATTTAATTCGGAGGAGCCATTTCAGAGGCTAGCTGCAGTCCACAGCTCCGCTGGCCTACAGGACACGCCAAGTGTAGCCTAACTAAATACAGGACTGTCTCTTCTGGGACTGCTCTGTGGTTTAAACAAAGTCATTGACATGGAAAACAGCTACTTCTCCAAAAAGTACCCCATTCCCAAACAGTTTATAATTTAAAAATTAAAACAATAACAACAAACATTTATAAGAGCATTAATATGTGCCAGGCACTCATCAAAGCACTTTCCATGCATTATCTCATTAAATTCTCACAAGAACCCTGTGAGGTAGATGTTCTCATTGTTTTTATTTTATAGATAAGTAAAATAAAGGTTCAGAAAGGTTAGCAATTTGCCCAAGATCACACAGCGAGCAAGTGGCAGATAAAACTAACCTTTGTAAATTCATGCACTGGACTACTATGCTAAGCTGTCTCAAATTAAAGGATAAATGTACAATACAATTGTACGCCTGAAACTTATATAATGTTATTATTAACAAAAGTTACCCCAATAAATTTAATTAAAAAATAAATAACAAATGTATCTATTAATGATATTCTTCTCACCAAAAGTGTCATGGAATCAATTTTAAAGCTATATAATGGAATAATAATAAAAATAATAAGAACAAACATTTATTGAGGCCTTATGTGCCAGATACACAAGTTTTAAAACAACTTTATGGGTAGGTGTTATTATTACTCCTCATTTTCCAAATGAGAACACTTAGGCTAAGTAATTTGCCCCAAATCACATAGCTAGTAATTATCAGTCAGGAACTGAACTCACGCACCCTGACTCCTAAGTCATTTTGGCATCCTTCCCATTCTTGTTTCCATAAACATGAGGAAAATGAAGCACAGAGGGGTGTACTATATTATATAATACAATAACATGATCTAATTCTTTTCAAAGAGAGTTTGTTGAAAGCTCAGCCCAAACTCCAGGTCTTCTAAGCCTCGGCCACGTGCTTTTCTCTTTGCAGCTGCCCCTCCTATGTACCTTATCAGTGAATGCTGCCCCCTCCAATCAACCAGGAATCCAAGCTAGACCCCTGAAATCATTCCTAGTTTCTTTATAATGCTCACCACCCTACAGCCGACTCATCATTATGATCCCTTGACTCTACCACCAACCATTTCTTGAATGTATACCTGTTGCCTATGGGTTAAACTCCAAATTCCTGAAGGCCATTCATAATCTTACTTCAGTCTTCTGTGCCAGCATCTCATCACCACTACAAGTGGGACTGGCCCCAACACACACAATGCACACCCGCACACCCACACAATGTACATTTGCACTGTACTCACACTAAGCTACACGGAAGCCATGGTTTTTTTATGCTCATAGCTTTGCAAACTTCTTTTTGCAGGCATTACTCTATCCCAAACTCTCTGTTTTGTAAACTCTTACACAACCCATAAAGTCTTTCTTAGCTTATCCAGGGAGTTAGTTACTGATTCCTTGGCACTCCATGTCACTTCTATAGTATGTATCTTATCGTTTTGTTATTTCTAATAAGACTATAAATTCTGAGAGGGCAAAGACTTTATCTACCTATTTTGCTGTGTATAATGTGCACCCATGTTTTTGGCCTAAACTTTCAGGAAAAAATCTTTCATTTTAACTTTTTAATTCAATTATTTATTTATATTTAGATACTTGTGTTTTGTATGACAGAGAAATTTTAGCATTTGTTTTTGGACATATGGTACAAGGAATTTTATGTAACAAATAATTACAAAACACAAGAACAGATACAAGGTATTTCAGGTACTACCCATGTATAATGCACATCCTTATTATTCCCTCAAAACTTTGGGCAAAAAAGTGCTCATTATACGTGGCAAATTTCTTTGCATCTCTATCCCCTAACACCATGCCTGCTTCATAACTAAAGATTCCATAACTGAAAGTTGAATTATATCAAACTTCTCTCACATTACAGTGGCCCAGCTGGTCTATCTCTGTGTTCAAAGTGGGATCCAATAGTAAGGTTCTAGTGACGAGTATTTGAATCTCCCCTTAGCAATCATTTCCAATAATCTGGATATAGTTTCATTTTTCACATAACCAATATAACTGAGATTAACTCTGTTAGTCTTCTAAAATTTGTGGGAGTTCACAGATATTCAAAATTTCACAATCAGGTATTGTTTCTTTAGGTTTGGTCCAACATGGAGATACTATATTAAGGTAAACTTTTTCCCTTTCAATATAAAACAAAACAATTCAGGAAAAATCAGAGTTATACTGAGGAGGATAAAATCATTAAAATTTCTTTTTAAACAATTACAATAGAAATATAAATATTCCAACTTGAAAGTCTTTTTAAATGTTTATTAATTTTAGAAAGAGAAGAAGAAAAAGAGAGAAACATTGATGTTAGAAAGCAACATCAACCAGTTGCAACCCATACGTACCCCAACCAGGGATCATACCTTCAACCTAGGTATATGCCCTGACAGGGAATTGAACCCCAACCTTTTGGTGTATGGGATGATGCTCCAACCAACGGAGTCACACCAGCCAGGGCCAACTTGAAAGTTTTAATTGGCCTTGAAATTTCAACTAAGTTAATACATACATTAAAAATATACAGAGTGTATTTCTTTATCAGTTTTCAGACACAGAAGATGAATAGCAGAAGGAGTTGATAGCATTTCACATTTAGAGCTACTAAGAACCTAAAAACGTTTTTTAATTAGTTTTTCTTCCCAAGTTTGGGTGGCAGGACCATATGGCTACTCATTCATTTTAAAGATGAAAAGAATAAAGCACAGAGGGTTAAGTGATTTGCTGAAATTACCCAAATTACCACCTTCTGGTAGTAAAATAGTAGTAATCATTTATTAGTGCTTACTGTGTGGCAGACAAAATGCTAAGCATTATGAATTATCTCAGTCCTCACATCAATACCATGAAGTAGGTGCTATCCTAGTTCCTCAACTGTAAAATCCTAATTTTTTTTTTAATTTTAAAATGGATGATTTTGAGCACTGCCAGTATGACTTAGTTGGTTGGGCATCATCGCACCAACTGAAAGTTTGCAGGTTCTATTCTCACTCAAGGCACATACCTGGGTTGCAGGTTCAGTCCCCAGTTAGGGTGGATATAGAGGACAACCTATCAATGTTTCTCTTTCACAGTGAGGTTTCTCTCTCCCTTCCTCTCTCTTGAAAATATTTGTTTAAGTTTTTTAAAAAATGGGTGATTTTGACAATGTGTCATAGTTTGGTTGACAGTAATTTTTATTTCTTAGTTTACTTAAAGGAATGGTGGCATCTATAGTAGTTGCCCCATTTTTGTAGGTGAGGAAACTGAAACATAGTGAAGTGTAATGGTTTGTCCACAGTCAAACAGCTAGTGAGTGGTAGAGCCAGGATTTGAACCCATGCAATTTGACTCTAAGTCCACACACTCAACTATCTATGGTACCACCTTTGATAGGTAATTTGCACTCACAGCGTCTGAGTTGCTAGCATGGTAATGAATGCTCCACATTGGTCCTAGAAGGCAGCAGTCCCTTTGGTTTTCAGAGTCACTGGGAAGATTAATGAAAGATAAATGAATGAAAAATTAAGTTTTCCTTATCAGATGGCCTTTGACTTCTTTGGGGCTCCTGCAGTGACACAAAGCATCTATTAGTAGGGTAGGAAGCCCCTGGGGGGCTTGCTCTTCTCAGAAATTAGAATCGGGTTGCAATATCTTCCAGGGGGTGCCATGGGGTCACTTCAGCCCCAGTTCAGCATATCCCTCTTGCAAATGGAGCCAAACTAGAACTCACCTCAGATTGCATCATAAACCTCTGTGAATTTATTCTAAAAAAAAAAAAAAAAAAAGCCTGAGTTTTCTCTAAACTATGAAAACACTTTGAAGGCCACAGTTAAGATACCATTATTAGTTCAGTTTTAGGGGAAAAAATTTGACAAGTCTTAAACTTGGCAATAACAAAATAGATATGTATTTTTCATTAATGAGAGTTGGAGTGCAGTTGTATGCTGGAATTGAAATGTGTCAGCTGCTGAGAGAGAGAAGCAGTTGATTTGGGTGGCAGTGTGACTAATTAGGTTTTCTTTTGTGAAGGAATTGGTTTGTATTGATTTATTTATGTCTAGTGTAACTCTGCAGTCCTTCCCCTGCCCAGGAAGCCTGCCTGGATTGATAAGTGACAGAAGCTGGCAGAGAAGCTCGACCAGCTCACTGGGGGCATGTGCACATCTTGTCTGAATCAAGTGTGTGGGTCAGAGTGACCAGATCACCCTTGCAGGTGTCCATTCCCTGCTGGACACTGGCCAAGTCTATGAACTATCCCTGCTGGCTGGATATGGAAGCCCTAACACAAGGGTTGCCCTTGAAAACCGCTGGAGAGAATTCAGACTGAGCTTCAGAGAACTTGTGTTTTCAGATTTCTTGTGAACCCGATTCAATAAACTAAACCAAACAGAGACCCACTTTATTTTGTTTTCTGGAGAAAGCTCACTTTCCCTCTGGATTCAGGCCGTTCCTATCACTCCCATCATAGGTGAAGAATCTCTCCAGGGACAGAACTCAGCACTAGAGTTAGTGTATCAGAAAACCAGGCAGACAAAGCAACCAAGGCAACTTTCAGTGTGAACAGTGCTTTTCAAAGAGAATTAGGAGGACTGCATTTCAGATATGGTTTTGTAACTAGTTAGCTGTATATCTTTGTACTGAACTGCTCAGGCCTGTGTTTCTTTATTGTGTGAGATATATATATATATATAGATATAGATATAGATATAGATATAGATATAGATATATATCTATATATATATATACAGGAAATTTATTATCTCTAGAGCTCATGCAGCATCATTTCTCACAGGAAACTAATGGTTTTGCACTGAGTTATCCACCCTCTTTTGCCTAGAAACTTTTGTCTCAATACATACCAATTCCAATACATAGACAGCAGTCTGAAGTTCTGCATCCATAAATAGCATTTATTTCTGTAAAAACAGGCTTTGAGAGATTAAGTAAAGTCACTCAGTAATAGTGGGAGTGAGAATTTAACCCAGATTTGTCCCAATCCCAGACTCACCCCTTTACTGTTACTTTACTGCCTAGGGACTCTAGGCCTGGGAAGGACGAGTTCCTGAAACAGTGAATCCCCAGGAAAAAAAGAATGGAAACCCTCATTGGGCACGCCACAGAATTTATAGAGAAAATGGGAGACTTGCACAGTACCTACCAGAGACAGAAAGCATAACATTTTTAGTGCCAAAGCAGGCGGTAGAACAGGGACAGCTTAAGGAAATTGCCCTGGGAAGGGAATGTCCAAAGAAAGCCAACCCTAGGTCACACTAACCAGAATGGCAGAGCATAGGAAAGGCTGCCAGTCCATGTTCAAGTGAGTACAAAGAGAACGTTATCATCCCAATACTCAGTGAGCATTTTGGGGGCTCAAGTAGAGGGCTTTGTCATCTCACTATCTCCTGCCCTCGGTAGTTGTAATTTCAAGTATGTGAGGATGTGCATTGATTAAGGTTTTTTGGTTGTAAACAACAGAAAATTACTCTAGCTAATTTGAAAAACAATAAAAAAGAAATTTGGGGAAGGACATGGGGCAGTTCCCATTTTGGTTTTCCTGAGAAGCTGAACATTAGACCTTCGAGAAGTCAGAAATAAGGGGAATCTGGGAAATCTCAACAGTAGGACTTTTGGACGGTCGCATCAGGTCTCTCCTCCAACCACTTTTTATCCTTGGGTCAATCTGTTTAAAATTTAAATGCCTGAATAGAGTATCAGATTGGCCTGGCTTTTCAGATAGGGTGTGTATGTGTGTGGGTATGTATGTTAGGTATTTAAAAGTTACAGTAATCACTTATTAAAAATATTCATCTGTTTCTAAGTTATGTCAACAATTTAAATGCCAACATTCAATAGGGAATCTTTTCCATTGTTCCCAAGGTTTTGTCTCTTTCTGCTGCTGTAAGCATAGATAGCTTCCCTCCCTTCTGTCTTTTATGGGCTATGAGAGAATTCCAGAATTTCCAGCAGCTTTTGTATTTCCAGAAGTAAGCGGAATACCTTTTCTGCCATAACTATTCTCATCCATACATCCGGTAGAAGCATCAGATTTCAACAAGCATGCATGCACACGGTAAGAGATGACATACCTCAGTTGGAAGTCACACCAATAGCTGCTTGCAGTGCAGTGGTTACCAGTAGGAGGGAAGGATCCAGGGTAGGCAAAATCAATGGACATCCACTACAGGGTCCGAAGCCAGCCATTCTACAACAAGACTAAGAGGGCAGATCTTATGTCTTTCCAGGAGCTATACCTGGGAAGTTTCAAGGAGCTTGAAGCTATTCATTGCTGAAAAATACGTATGCAACAAAGCAGTGCTCCGGAATGGGAGAGACTTGAGAATCAGATATTCAGAGGAAATCTGGTAGACATCAGGCCTGGACAGTGAGACAAATTTCACCTCAGTCAAAATTGTCCATTTTTCTTGCTATGGTGGGTCCCATCCAGAAAGAACCTGGGTTAGCCAGCCTGGTGCTTCCAGTGACAGAAAGCGTAAGATGTGAGCTGTTCAGGAGTTGGGTAATAGTAAGTTTTGCCAATGACAAAATAGAGAAAGCTGCAACAATTAGTTCTGCCCACAGAAAGTAGGCGGGCCAAACAGGGCAGGAAATATCTCTGAGAGTTCCTAGTTGTGCCCCATTGCGCCTTTACAGATACACACAACACGCACACACACACAGACACACACACACACAACGTAAAACCAGGCATATAGATGCTATTGTGTCTTCCCAACTTGCTTCAAGAACTTACTTTGGCGTCCCTGGCTTTCAAACTCTATTCCCCATGCTTCTTTTATACAATAGCAAATTCATTCACAGTGTGTTCTCCTTTCGCATTTTAAAACTTTTATTCCAATTGTGGAATAGAATATTTTAGTGCTAAAAAGTAGTGAAAAGAGCATTTCATTTTGTGTCAGGGGACTTATGTTGATGAATCGAGGCTGGTCTCCTTTTCAGGCTCCATTACTGCAGGGTGATGCTCATGGTGCGAACAGTGTTCATTCATCGTTCCCTCTCCTTGGCCACTCCCCTCCTCTAGGCCCAGTGCTCCTCCTAAGCTGCCCCACCTTGTAAATAAATTGCATCCATCTTTCAGGTCCAGCCCAAGTGAATGCAATGTGGCACAGAGGAAAGCATCTAATTGCCTACATTCAAACCCCAGCTCTACTACTGATGAACTGGAAAACCTTAGACAAATTACTTTATCTCTCTGATGCTCTGTTTCATGATCTGTAAAATGGAGATGATTGTACCTCTCTTTCAAGGAGCCCATGAAATCATTTATGTAGAAGTAAATGCCCGTAGTAGGCACCTGATAGCTATTATCATTACCTCTTCCACAAAGCCTTCCCTGTCCAACCCTTTCCAGTGATCTCTCCTTTTACTCCATACCTTTGGGTGAATTCTCTGTATCATTTAGATAGTCATCAAGTGCTCTGGGCTACTAAAAACGTCACCTTTATTCTAATACTTATATCAAAAAATTTCCCCCAATGTACTGCTTTAAAAGCTTATTTGACAATATGTGATCCAGTGTGCTCCTTTTCTAGGAAATGTCCTACTAACTAACATATCCTTTAGGTTTAATCAGCATTAAATCCTATGATTCTAGCATTAAACCCTATAAGTAAGATGGTCAAAAATACTGTTTTGAATAAGAAGTTTATAACTACATGCTAAAATATCTAAATTTTTGCTCTTTTTCCTTTTCAATTTAACCCCAAAAGATTCTTCATGCAGATATGCTCTAAATTTCCAAACCTTGGGATAGCACTTACTTTCTTACAACCCAGAGTTAGTCGCTTTTCTTTTCCTGCTATTAGTCCTATCTGTACCAGCCACAGCCTGCCAGTCCTGTGTCCTAGTTGTGCATCTCACCCTCTGTGTTTCAGTTGTGCTCAGCATTGGGATTTATTAACCCAGGAAAAATGCAGAAGTGGGCGGAAATAAGAGCCAGGCTTTGATAGAAACCCTCCCTACCCCTTCCTTTCACACCTCCCCAGGCACCATAGCCTTCTAAGGAGTTACTGAATTTGAGTCTCATTTCATTCAATTTCATCAGAAGTCCAGCAACAGATGCTTCGTTTGAGTAAAAATGCAAAGAGTGGGGAACTTTAGAGCCGTAATATCAATTCAGCAAGTGCAAATCAGAGACACAATCTGGCTTTAGTGGTAGAGATGAAAGGGCATGCTTGATGGCTTCCCTGGGTGAGAGGGAAATGAAGTCTGAAGGCTGTTTCTGCTGAGCATGCTTATTGTCAGATGTCTGGAAACAGATGCCCCAAAATTGAACAAGATCAAAGGACTCATCAAAGAACCATTCATCAAAGTTGGAACTCCATGCAGTCTGTGTTAGAAACTATGTCCTTTATCCACACCCAGGAGAATCTGCGCAGGTGGAGACAGTCTTTGCTCCTGCTTATTGGTGTAAATCAAATAATATCCTAAATGGGGAGAGGAGAAAAAGACAAATGCCAGGAAAATCAAGATCTCTGAGAGCTGTATGGCCCCTTAAAATTCTTAAGAATCTCTCTACCTCTTTCTTCCTTCTTTTCCTAGGAAGCCTCTAGCTGTCACCAAAAATTGATTTATGGTTCTTACTATTTGTAAAAAGGTAACATGCTGAATGCCAGCAATGATATTGCACAATGTACAATTTGATCCAGTCTCTATCCTGTAGGCTCACGCTCAGAAGAGATAAACCACTGAGGTATAAAAATGAGAGAACAGACGAAAGCCCTCGAGAATTATGTCCATATGCATGTGCATATGTTTTCTCAGTTTCCCCACCAAGCTGCAGGACAGTGGTGAGCTCTGCACCCAAGAGAGTGCCTTGCCTGTATTAAGTACTCCAAGAGCTGGTAAAGGAGAAACTGTAATTTGTTTTAGCTAATTTTGAATACTAAATGAAAGCCGAAGGAGTTTGCCTTAGTCACAGATGATAAATAGGCAGAAAGGAAATGCCAGAGGCTACATCTATCCTTGATGAAGGACAAAACCATGACTGGCAGACAAATTTCCCACTGCATTTTCTGGAAAAGTGAAATACATGCTATGAAGAAAGGTTGGATACAGACTCACAGCAGACACCATATTGCAATTAAGGTTCAGGAGTTTTTCCACATGGTCTCCGAGGCCAAGCTCCAAGTGGAAGGGAACAATGGATGAAATGTCTCTCCCTGAAAGATTGTGATGAAACAATAGAGGATGCTTTTACATATTCAAGGTTATGAGCCCAAGTGTAATCCCCAATAAGGACAGGAAAATAGGAGTCAGTTTTTGACATTGTCAAACACTGCAATGACCAAACAAATCTTGTCTTAACTTGAAAGCATTTAAGAAATAGGATATTTCTTTACAATGGGGTTTCCCAGTACTTTTCATAGAACAAAAAAATGTTACAGAATTTGAAGGAACCAAAACTCATACAGTCCAATTAAATTTTCAGGTGAGAACTGAGTTCTCTTAAAGGAGGTCTTTCCATGAGGAAACTGAACCCTCATTTCCTATGATTTCCTTGAGGCTTGGTTACCACTAGCCTTGTCCTTCCTTATGGTTTCTGACCCTCTTCCAGGAAGTGACAGATGAATGCAAAATTAGGATGCGATCTTACCAGGAGGTCAGTCACACCAGGAAGACCGTTTCAGGGAGTCCCTGTGGGAAAGAAATCCACACACTTCGGTGACAACATTGGGAAATGCTCTCAACAGGCTTGCTACATGGCCACCATTGGAAGTGGAGTGGAGGATGTCACTGCCTGTCAGACACATAGCTTTTACTTTGGTTTCCTAGGAAAATAGTACATGCCCTTTCTGCTTCCCACTGAGAGTGAATTACTCTTGCCTGCGCTCATGCAGAGAGAGGCTGACTGGGCTGGGAGCACTCAGCTACAGCCTATTAAACTAAAGTTGCCTTTAAAGTTGGTTAATGACAAGAAAACTCTGTTTCCATCTATCCATACATCCAAGCTCAGCTACAGGAGGAAAAAAAAAAGTCTATGCAGAAAAATGCCCTCATTTTACAAATCTGAATATGTTACAGACTTGACATCTAAAAACTCTTATTAAGGACATTAAGATAAAACTAAACATGCAACTTGAAAATTATTAAATCTATATTCTATGATAACTCAAATGCATGCATGCTTGTTCACACACCCACAAATAAAGTGACTTTCCTGGAGGTCAAACTGTACACAGCTCAGTTAGGCAAAGGGAGCAGCCATAACTTCCCTCCCACTCTACATCATTACATTGGTGTTTAGCATTTCCACAGCACTGCACTTTTGGCTGTTCTCTATAAGCATTGCTATCAGCTGGCCCTCGGGAGTAACCTTCTTTTGGAGGTCAGGTCAGAGAATGCCAGTTTGCAAATGAGACACATAGAGACCAAGTTATTTGCCCAGCACCTCAAATCAAGAAACAATATTTGAGTACATGACTTTTAAGTAAGGACTGAAAATAAGGTATATAGCCATTGTATTCCCAATTCCAGTTGTTAATCAGTTAGGTCATTTCCTTAGAAAAATTTTCAGGCCAAGCTTGTGGCAATTTTATTACTCATTTCCTGGTATTTTTCTCTTTATTCATTATTACAATCCAGTAGGTGATTCTAAGATGAATTTCCTCATGTGAAATAACATTAATATTTTTTTAAAAACTACATACTTGGAATTATCCTTCTATCAGTCTTACAAAGCCTGGCTTTGTTCTTTATTTGTTTTAATATTCAAAGCCCATATCTAAATCTTTACTGTCCAAGTCAACTGATCTAATTATTGCTGTCATAATTTTAACCATTGTTTAATTACTTTAGATAAGTAAGAGTTGGGAAGTGTATATGTCCCTTTCACAGTTTTAAAAGACAAAGGAACAATTTTAACATTCAATAATTTAATATTAGCTTTAAAGGAAAGTAGAAACAAGTAAATAAAAAGCATAGCAAACTCAACATCGTGCACCATAATTTGTCAACTGTAAAGCACCAAACGTTTGTTGGAGTAGATGATGATGAAGGGAATGAGGAGGAGCAGGAGGAGGAGGAGACAGTTGTCATTTCTACAGAAATTGTCTAAGCTTCACTTCTGGTCCTTAGTTTCAATCAGATAGGCAATCCCAAACTAGTTTTGAAAACGCTAGAGGTGCAACATGGCTGGGGGTCTGGCCTGGGGGTCTAAGCTTCTGATTGGAGATAAACTGACCATATAACACATGAACTTTGATGGGTGACAGGATCTCAGTCATTTGTCTAGTATTTGATCTTGGAACTTGTCAAATGGGAGAAAGATTTAAAACATTATAAAATCTAACTGGAAATAACCTGATACTAACTTGTTATTTTCTCAAGCAAAGGACACTGAGAACATCTGGTTTCTTTTCAGAATCAGAACATCCAATGACCTGCAGTGATTTTACCCAGGCACAAAATGTGAACATTTTGAACTCAGATTGTAGCCCATTAAAGATTTCCTATCTGAAATTCTGCAGCAACCATGAAAATAAGCACCAACTCATATACTTTGGGCCTAAAGAAAATCAGACAATAAGCTGCAAATAGCTAACTCTGGTTTCTTTCTTTGTGCAATTTCCATGAGCATCTGTACAGTGTCTTGCAAAAAGCACCTTCACTGCATTCAGATGTCCTCCTTTCTGGGGCAATATCCATCTCACCACTACCTACAAGTATTTATTTCCTTAGCTCATGCTGCTCCCTCCCCCATACATACCCTGTTACCCTACCCCAATATTTACTATCTAGCTCAAGTCAGTGACTCTGAACAATCGGTTAACTGTTTGATTAAACAACCACTGCTGAGACATGAGTAGTAAGGCTGGGTAGTGTGGTCAAAGAGCCACAGACCCCAGTGAGACTTCCTGGGTTCAAATCTCAGCATTGCCAGTTTCTAGCTACTTGACCTTGGGCAGTGACTGAACCTCTCTGTATCTCAGCTCCTCCTGTGTAAAACAGGCATGATAAAATTGCCTCTCCCATAGGCTGTCATGAAGAGTGAATGAGTGAATATATTTGTGTGGAGTAGCACCTAGGATATATCAAGTGTTACACAAGTCTAAGATGTTTTTCATCATTAAGGGCAAATGATGAACAACCTCACTGATGTCCTATTTCTGAAAGAGACTCTGCCTTTCTCTCTGGATAGGAAGGCAGACCTCCGGACACCCTGTGGCCCCTGACAATTCTCTGACCCTTCTTGAACTCAACAGATGGGACCACAGCCACCAGGCTAGTGCAAGCAGTACCTGAACGCCATTCATCTCGCTGTCAAACATACTTCTCCTAATCAATTCCTCTGGCCACCAGCACTCACAGGCATCCCTAGAATGGATAGAGATTTGAGGGGAATTTTCTTGGGCAATAAAGAAATAAGATTGCTAATGTTAGCAAGACTACAAAAGCAAGGCCTCTTATCTATCTCCTGTCTGAGTACTCCAGTGCATAAACACCCTAGAACTCCATTCTGCATGGACAGTCTGCCCCTCTCCCCCTCCTTTGCAGAGTCATCTATTCAGTTCTTCTCTCTGGCTTATATAGAGGATGGATCTCAGCTACCCCTATCAAGGCTTCTTCCCTCTCCGAAAAGCCATAACTGGCCCACTTCTCTCCAACATTTCTTGCAGATTAAAATTTAAAGCCATGTAAGAGTGGGAGGAAACTGAGACCGGAGGAGACATTGTGTTAGGCAAGCTGAATTCTCATTGCACCTTACATTTCTGACCAGCCTGTTTCTGAGCAGGTGCTCACATCACATTTGCTGCTTTTGTTCTTTCCTTAGAAGGAGTCAGAAGGAAGATAGCAGCTAGGAATAGTAAAGATGGCAGGTCCAATATGAAACTGATTTTGAATGACATTTTTTTAAGCAAAGGTTGAAAAGCAGAGACCAGCATGCAAAGTGCTAGCTGTTTTCTACCTGTGAAGAAAGTGAATAACAAGCTGTAAAGCTTGTTATTAAATCAGCTACCTATCCTATAATATGGGATATATTATGTTCTACCATGAGGAGGAAGTAGTAAATAAGTGCTTTTTAAAATGAAATCTTGGAACCCTCCAAGATCTACAACACACCTCATTACAATTATTTTTTAAAACTTGTGACTTTATGGTAATCATGTCTTTAAAAAAAATGTAATCATTACTATGGGCTGAATATCTATGTCTCTCCAAAATCCATATATTGAAACCTGATCCCTAATGTGATGGTGCTTGGAGGTCGGGCCTGTGGCAGGCAATTAAGTCAGGAGGGTGGAGCCCTCATGAATGGAACTGACACCCTTATAAAGAGGCCCCAGGACCTCCCTCACCCCTTCTGCCATGTGAGGGCCCAGCAACAAGAGCACAGCCCTTACCGGACACTGAATCTACTGGCACCTTGATTTTGAACTTCTCAGCCTCCAGAACTGTGAGAAATAAATGTTTGTTGTTTATAAGCCACTTAGTTTATGGTATTTTGTTCTAGCAGCCCAACTAAACTAGATAAACATATTCTGGATCTGAACAAAAATATAGAAAAATGAATGAAATAAACTCAAAGCTAATAGATACAGATAAGCAAAATGGAAGCCAAAACTAAAAGAATTGGTTCTCTCAATTTTTCCACAAAAATTCTCCATTTTATTTTAGAAAATGTTGCCTTCCCTAAGCCCTATTTATAATTATTGTGGGAAAGGCATTTTTCCAGACTCACAGTCAACTTAGGTGATTCTAATAAGAAAAATTTCCAGGGCCCTATCTCTTCATCTCCCTGGACTGACCTGAGGCTGATAACACAGGCTCTAGTAGTAGCTCTGCCTCTGACTTACCTTGTAACCTCAGTGGGATTCAGTTTCCCACATGTGAAATGGAGATGGTGATTCTAAAGAAAAGCTCTTTATAAAGGAAAATATCTGTATTCTAAGACAATGTATTGTTCCAAGTGGCATGTGTATTTTCTGAAAAGGCTACAAGGGCAAGTACCCAACTAACTTTTTGTACTTAATTTTGGTTTGAGGTTTCCCAGTTCTTGATCCCATAAATTACACTAGTGAAAGATGCATCCCTCCCTTCTGCTTGAAACCTTATAAATAGTGGAAGGCTTTTACTGATTTGTTGAGGGAAGGGAACAATTATTCACACAAACATTTTGCAGAACTGAAAAGTTAGGCCAACAAAAAGAAATATATCTAGGTTATAAACTGAATTAAAATACAGAACAAAAGGAAAGATCATTTCTTTCATCACATCCTCCCTAATAAATCTCTTCCATTCATGAATTGGATCAGCCATTCTTTCAACAAATATTGATGCCAATTATAATCACAGGCCTTATTCTTGACCTCAGATACCCAGCAGTGACAAACGGAGGCCCCACTCACATTGAGTTCACATTCTAGTTATGGGAGGGGGTAGAAGCAGATAATAAATAAATACGCCAGGTGATAAGTAGAAAAATAAAGCAGGCTTAGGGGGCAGAGCATGATGGAGGGAGGGGGTGTTAGGGTGTTTGTTATGCCTTTCTTGTTAAATGACATTGCTGTTGAGGCTTAAACAGAATAGGGCAGCAAGTCGTTTAGATATATAGGTGCAGCATGTCCCAAATAGAGGGGGTAGTAATGAAATCTTGGAAGCCAGGGGGTACTTGGCATGTTCTAGGAAGAGCCAAGATGTCAGTGGGCCTGGAGCAATGGGAATACAGGGATGGCCCACGAAGTCAAGGAGGTGACAGAGGGACAGATGGTGTGGAGCCTTGCAGGTCATGGCGAAGAGTTTGCATTCTACTCAGCAAGAAGAGAAGACAGGATAGGTTTTAGTGTAAAGGAGTGACATGATCTGATTTATATTTTAAAGGATTTCTCTGTGGATTATATATTGGGGGGTAGAAACAGGGAGAACAATGAGAAGGCTGCTGCAACTGTCCACACAAGATGATAATGGCTAGCATTAGTGCGGTAGCAGTGGAGGTGGGAGAAGTGAGATTGTATTGTGAAGACACTGTCTCTGGAGGTTGCTAATGGACTGGGTGTGCACCAAGGACAATTACGCCAACTGGAAGAATGACGATGCCATCATCAGAGAGGGGATGCCGCGGAGAGGAACACATTTGGTGGGAGGAAAGGGAATCAAGATTTGTTTTGGACATGGTAAATTTGAGCTGCATGTTAGAAATTTAAGTGGAGATGTTGAGGTTATTAAATATGTAAGATTCAGCTTTCATTAACTATGCAGGATTCAGTTTTCCCATCTGTAAAATGTTCAGGAGAGGGGTTTAGGCTGAAAATAGAAATTTTGGAGTTATTAGGGAAAAGACCAGATGGGTGAATTTGCCAGACTCAGAAAATAAAATTATAAGACTAAAAAATTACTGGTTGTCTATCTGAAATTCAAATTTAATTGGGAATCTTGTATCTTACCTTTCAGCTCTGTGGGTGAGGCCGCAGAGGTCAGGGAGGATGTAAGTTAGAGTGAATTGAAGAGAGAGGAAAGGCCTGGGGACTGAGCCCTGGGGCAGTGCAATGTTATGAGGTCAAAGGAGTAGGAGGAGCCAGCAGAGGACCGAGGAGGAAAACCAGGAGGCGCTGTGTCTTAGAAACCAAGAAAAGAAAGTGTTATAAGACGAAAGGGGTGATCCACTATCAGTTGCTAGATTTGACAAAATGGAGGTGGCATGGGGGAAGGAAAGTCTGATTGGAAGGGGTTCAAGAAAAAAATGGGAGAAGAGAAACTAGAGAGAACAAGAACATACGCAATATTATTTGAGTTTTACTGTAATGGGAGTTTGTAAGTGGACAGTACCTTGAGGGTAATTTTGGATCAAAGGATGTGTTGTTTTTTTTTTTTTTTTTAAGATGAAACAATGGTCAACAACTGGGGCAGATGACAGAACTGGCATCCTGTCCGCAGAGTGGCCGCGCACTTGACCCTGAGAAGCTGGTACTCACCTGGCTTGCAAACACAGAGCTATGGCAGCCAGGCTGATGTGGAAGAACCACAGTGGGTCCCAGGCCAAGTTGTACCACAGTGTGACACCAAGTTTGACTTAATCCTGGGAAAGCACCGCTGTCTCCAGGGTGGGAAGTCCTGCTGCACATAATCCCTTGGCCTGGTGGTCTTGGGAAGACCCTGGGTAGATCGAGGGTACTACTGTGATTTCTGAAAACTCAGAGGGATCTGAAACTATGGTGTGTTGTTTTTTCAGCAATCAGAGATCTTTTCTCTGGCTAGAGACGAGCATTATGGAAATTGCATATATTTCTACTGCTCAGATAATCAGGGCTTCCAATAGGTAAACTGAAGATCCCAGGCATGTCCTTGCACTATCAGTGTCAAGGGCAGAGGATATGACCCAGGTGAAGGGTTGTCTGGGGGAGACTTGGAGACCAACAGGAGACAGTCAGCAGCCATTTGCAGGGTAGCCAGGTACCTCTGTAACCCACGCAACCAGAAACTCCAACAGCATGAGATGGGAGGTGCCAATGAGTCTACTGGCCGGGGCTGACAGAGCCAATCTGGCACCATATGCCTGCCCACTCTATCCTCAGAGGTGATGAGTCCTGTCAGTGATAAGAAATACAATTTAGAAATTTGCGTTCATTTTCCTTACACAATATGTGCACAATTTATTAATATTCTAAATAGCTTTACATTTAATAACTTGTCTATTACCTTTCTAGTCCTTTCTTGGGAGTAGGAGAGTCTAAGCTATTCTACTCTAAACTAATTTTAACATTATTTTTATCAAAGTTATATGATTTCCTATGTTTACTAGAAGTTTGTAGACCATCAATGTTCATTTTATTAATTCTTCCACAGAAACCTGGTAATAACTCCTCTCTGCTTTATTTTGGAATCTATCTAGTTTTAAATATAACAAACAACAAAGTTTGCTCTAGCATATTTTTATAGAATGTCTATTTACTGTGTCACTAATTTGGGACTTTGAAAGTATGTTTTATGCTTCACTGAGGAAAGGAGCCAGCTTCATAGCTTTTACCTTTCGATATAATATTTTACCTTATTAAAATTGTTATACATCAATTTGTTTATTATAGCCCATGATTAACAACTACATGGAAAATTTTTAAAATGGGATATTGTGATATTCTTGTATGTTACAATAATGCTCAAGTAAGGAGGCAGAAACTGATCACGCAAGAGACTGAACGTAAATTTTCAGCAGTGCTGGCTTTGAGTAATGAGAGCTGGGGGATGTGCAGAATCCAGCACACAAGTGGAAGGAGGTGCAGGGATAGTTCACCCACGGAATCAACAGCAAGAGCTGGTTTGTGGGGACAGGTGCAGCTGGGTTATGAGTTTTGGTGATGAGAACATGTGGAATTTCTCGTCTGATTGCTTGTATTCTCTCAGTGAAGTAAGAAATTAGGTCATGAGCTGAGAATAAGGAGTAGGGAGGGGTGCTGGAGGTGGAGGGGAAAGGAGAAGGCATGAGATGATGATCTAGGAGGAAGAGAAGGAATGAATCAACTAGGGAAATGCTGCAAGACTGGCTGACCACACTAAGCACCTGATGTCTGCGGTAATTAATTCAGAGTAGGGGGATGGAGAAAGAAAGGGGCAAGGGAGCTGAAGGTGTACGCAAGGGACATAAGGAGAAAAGCAAAGACATGAGAGAGAATGATCAGGGCAATGGTAATAGGGTCAAAGGATTGGAGGTGAGCTATTTGAGCACAGGACTAGAAGAAATAAGCTGGAAAAATAGGAGATGTAGTAAGATGTAGAATGCTTGGAGTTGAGATTATTAAAAGGTGTATATTTCCATAAACAGTCTCATTGTCTGCCATTATTTCCAAGGTTCAATACAAGTCAGTTTGCTATTTCCATAAGAATACTACATAAACGCCAATGAATGTGGTTCAGAAAGTCTCGTGTTCTCTTTTTTTCTCCCTCTCCCCTCATCGTCCCCTTCCTCCCTTCATCCCCACCTCATAATTCTGAAATGGAATATAATTGCTCAAATTTGAATTTAACCAAAACAGACTAACACCAATGCCTGATGAAAGAGCATATTTCCATCACACAGAAGGTAGAGCAAAAACACAAAAAGAGCATGTTGCTGGTAGAAGCAGAGAGGAAGAACACAAGAAATAGTGTCTCTGACATTTAAGCAAGCCTGATGCTGGGTGTTTTTAGATTTATGTGACTGATAAATAATACAAGATTCCCTGTGGAGGATAAATCCAAGTGAAAAATAACGAATTGAAAAGAGAGGTATGTGTTAGTAATCACAGCAAATAAAAAGGCTGAGCTATTTGGAAGTCCAAGATAACAAATGATGATTTTTCATTCGTAATATATATCCATTGCAATTAAGCTGCTTTCAATTGCGTTCTCTCTCTTCCTGACTCTCTCTCTCTCTCTCTCCCCCTCTCTCTCTTCCTATCTGAAAAGTCCTAATGAATTTATGTCTCTGGTCAGGTAAACTGAGGTCCCCCCTATTAGAAAAGTTAGTCCTCGTTTTGGCAGCACATATACTAAAAATTTGGAATTATACAGAGATTAGCATGGTCCAAGGATGAGAAGCAAATTCGTGAAGCTTTCCATATTTTTATTTCACCCTTTGCAACAATATGAATGGATTTGGAGAACATTATGCTAAGTGAAATAAGAGAGTCAGAGAAAGATAAATACCATAGGAGTTCACATATATGTGGATCTAATGAACAGAGCTAACAAGGAAAATGGGGACAGACTCATAGATGGGGAGCAGGATGGCAGCTGGTGGGAGGAGGGAAGGTTAGGAGGTGGAAGAATTGAGCAAAAAGGAAAAAGGAGTCATGGAGATGGACAACAGTGTGGTGATTGCTGGGAGGAAGGAGGTATAAGGGGACTAAAAGGAAATATAAAAAAAAAACAGTAACAAATTTTAAAAAAAGAAAAAGTCAAGTCATATGTTTTATTCATAGGGAGTAATCCTGAAATGTTCTTTTATTTGGAAAATGAGTTGTTTGTCAAAACCCTTCTATTTTCCTTCTCACTCAAACATTTCAGCAAAATTCTTCTGCTCCATATGCGGCATTTACATGCTCTGGAATATTTCTTGAAGAGGGGAGGTGGGATCGAGGTTCCTGTGCTTTTCACTGGGAGTGACCTGATGTCAAAAGTGGAAAAAGAAATCCATTCCCTTTTTTTACACTAAAAATTAAGTATTTTGACATTCATATTGAGCAGGAAAAATGCAAATGGTTAATAAATATATAAGAAAGTTTTCAGAATCACGTGAATGCATTTATTTAACTCTGAGTGCTTATTATGTATCAGGCACTCTGAGCACCAGCCACTGTTCTAAATCTTCACAAGTATTCATTCGATTACATCTGAGAGTAATCTTATTTGGCAGGTACTATTATTTATTTCTCATTTGCAGTGGGAATGCCGAAACTGAGTCACAGAGCAGTCACGTACCTTGGCTTAGGTTACACAGCAAGCGGGCAGCACGGCCAGGCAGCTGGGCTCCAGGTCCACGCTTTCGGGCGCATGCCATACAGTCTTGCCAGGGAAATGCAAATTCAAACAAGATACCATTTTCTATCCAACAGATTGGCAAAAATCATTTTAAATATTGGGAACATCAAGTGCTGGTAAGGATATAGGCAAATAAACACTCAAGTTTTACACCCATTATACAAGGCAATCTGGCGGCATTCACTAAAATCTGAAGTACGTAAAGCCCTCTACATAATATTTCACTTTGAGGACTCTGGCCCACAGAAATGAAAGCATCAGTGTATGAGGCTGTACGTGAAATTGCAGCATTGTTTATGGTAATTCACAACTGAAAATAGCACAAATATCCATCACAGGAGCTATGGTTGAGTAAATTGTTACATCCATACTACAGAATATTATGTAGCTACTACATAAGACTTAAATCTACATCCATTAATCCAGAGAATGTTGCAATAATGAGCACAGTGTGATCACACTTTTCTGGTAAATATTTTTATGAACATATTTAACAGTTAACTCAGAAAGTATGATAGAGCAGAGAAGATTATTAATGTCTTCCATATGTACTTTGGAATTGTTTCACTTTTTACACAAGCTTGTATTGCCTCTGCAATTAATTTTTTAACATTTAAAAATGTTTGATTGCTAAAATAATATATTAAAATTAGGTAATGTGAAATAATAAAGGGAGCAAAATCAAGTCTCCTATAATTCTCCTATCCAGTGATACCCAGTTGCTATTTTGTATACTCTTACGTCTTTCTTTAAATTTCTTTTTATCGTTCAAATATATTTGTCTCCATTTTCCTGCCACCACTTTCCCCTGCCCCACCCACCCCCACCTCCCACCCCCACCCTCAATTCTTCCCACTCTGGCTTTGTCCATGGGTCCTTTATACATGTTCCTTGATTTGACCCTTCTCCTTCTCTTCCCCTTCACCCTCCTCTCTCCTCCCCTCTTGTTACTGTTGGTTTGTTTTTTCTTTCAATGTTGCTGCTTATATTTTTCTTGCCCGTTTGTTCTGCTGATTAGGTTCCACTTATAGGTGAGATCACATGGTATTTGTCTTTCACCACCTGGCTTATTTCACTTAGCATAATGCTCTCCAGTTCCATCCATGCTGTCAGGAAGGGTAGTAGCTCTTTCTTTCTTTCTGCTGAGTAGTATTCCATTGTGTAAATGTACCATAGGTTTTTGATCCACTCATTTACTGATGGGCACTTCAGTTATTTTCAGCACTTGGCTATTGTAAATTGTGCTGCTAATGAACATTGGTTCTTTTGAATTGGTGTTTTGGGATTCTTAAGGTATAATCCCAGCCGTGGAATCACTGGGTCAAATAGCAGTTCCATTTTTAGCTTTTTGAGGAAATTCCAAACTGTTTTCCACAGTGCCTGCACCAGTCTGCATTCCCACCAACAGTGCACTAGGGTTCCCTTTTCTCCACAACCTTGCCAGCACTTGTTGTTTGTTAATTTGTTTATGATGGCCATTCTGACCAGTGTAAAGTGGTATCTCATTGTGGGTTTAATTTGAATTCCTCTGATAGCTAGCAATGTGAAGTATCCTTTCATATGTCTCTGGGCCCTGTGTATGTTCTGCTTGGAGAAGTGTCTGTTCGGGTCCTTTGCCCAATTTTTAAATGGGATTGTTTGTCTTCCTGGAGTGGAGGCATGTGAGTTCTTTACATATTTTGGAGATCAAACCCTTGTCTGAGGTATCATTGGCCAATATATTTTCCCATATGGTTGGTTCCCTTTTCATTTTGCGGATGTTTTCTTTAGCTGTGCAGAAGCTTCTTATTTTGATGGGGTCCCATTTGCTTATTCTTTCCTTTATGTCCCTTGCTCTAGAGGACATATCAGTGAAAATATTGCTGTGTAGAATGCCTGAGAGTGTCCTATGTTCTCCTTTAGGACTTTTATGGTGTTGCAACTTATATTTAATTCTTTTATCCATTTTGAACTTATTTTTGTGTATAGTGTAAGTTGGCAGTCAAACTTCATTTTTTTTTTTGCGTACAACTGTCCAGCTCTCCCAACTCCATTTGTTGAAGAGGCTATTTTTACTCCATTCTATGCTTCCGCCCCCTTTGCCAAATATTTATTGATCATAGACATGGGTTTATTTCTGGGCTCTCTATTCTGTTCCGTTGATCTATGTATCTGTTCTTATGGCAGTACCAGATTGTTTTGATTACAGTGGCCTTGTAATATAGTTTGATGTTTGATGTCAGGCACTGTGATCTCTCCTACTTTGTTCTTCCTTCTCAAAATTGCTGCAGCCATTCGGGGTTGTTAATGGTTCCATATACATTTTTGAATTTTTGTTCTATATCTGTAAAATACATCATTGGTATTTTAATAGGGATTGTGTTGAATCTATAAATTGCTTTGGGTAGTATGGGCATTTTGATGATGTTAATTCTTCCAAACCATGAACATGGTATATGCTCCCATTTATTTGTGTCTTCCTTAATTTCTTTCTTCAGTGTTGTGTAGCTTTCTGAGTACAGGTCTTTTGCCTCCTTGGTTAAATTTATTCCTAGGTACTTTTTTTCTTGATGCTATAGCAAATGGGATTTTTTCCTGATTTCTGGTTCTAATAATTCATTGTTGGTATACAAAAATGCCTTCGATTTCTGAATATTAACTTTGTATCCCGCTGTTTTGCTAAATTCACTTATTAGGTTGAGTAGTTTTTTGGTGGAGTCTATGGGGTTTTCTATGTACACTATCCTGTCATCTGCAAACAATGACAGTTTAACTTCCTCCTTTCCAATTTGGATTCCTTTTATTTCTTTTTCTTGTCTGATCATTATGGCTAGGACTTCCCATACTATGTTGAATAGAAGTGGTGAAAGCAGATAACCGTGTCTTGATCCCTATCTTAGTGGGAAAGCTTTTAGTTTTTGCCCATTGAGTGTGACGTTGGCTGTAGGTTTTTCATATGTGGTCTTTATTATGTTGAGGTAGGCCTCCTTTACTCCCACTTTGCTGAGTGTTTTTATCATAAATGGATGCTGTACCTTATCAAATGCTTTTAATGCATGTATTGATATGATCATGTGATTTTTGTCTTTCCTTTTGTTTATGTGATGTATTATGTTTATTGATTTGCAAATATTGAACCATTCTTGCATCCCTGGGATGAATCCCACTTGATCATGGTAGATGATCTTCTTAATGTATTGCTGAATGTGGTTTGCCAATATTTCATTGAGGATTTTACCATCTATGTTCATCAGCAATATTGGCCTGTAGTTTTCTTTCTTTGTTTTGTCTTTATCTGGTTTTGGGATTAGAATGATGCTGGCCTCATAAACAGAGTTTGGGCGTCTCCCCTCTTGGATTTTTTGGAATAGTCTGAGAAGGACAGGGGTTAGCTCTTCCTTAAATGTTTTGTAAAATCTCCTGTGAAACCATCTGGTCCAGAGCTTTTGTGTGCCAGAAGGTTTTTGATTCCTGCTTCAATTTCACCAGCTGTTATCAGTCTGTTCAGGCTTTCTGCTTCTTCTTTATTCAGTGTTAGAAGATTATATGTTTCTAAAATTTGTCCATTTCACCCAGGTTTTCAAATTTCTTGGCTCTACTATAATTGTTCATAGTAATTTCTTACAATCATTTGTATTTCTGTGGTATCAGTTCTCCTCTTTAATTTTTGATATTATTTATTTGTGTCCTCTCCCTTTTTTTCTTAATGAGTCTGCTTAAAGGCTGGTCAATTTTATCTTCTCAAAGAACCAGCTACTGATCCTTTAAATTGTTCTTTTAGTCTCTATGTCATTCAGTTCTGCTCTGGTCTTGATTATTTCCTTCCTTCTACTCACTCTGGGCTTTGTTTGTTGTTTCTCCAGTTCTTGAAGATGTATGGTTAGGTCCTTTATTTGAAATGTTTCTATCTTTTTTAGGTGGCCCAGTATTACTATGAACTTCCCTCTCAGGACTGCCTTTGCTGTGTCCCTTAGGTTTAGGACTGTTGTGTGTTCATTTTCTTTTGTTTCCAGAGACTTTTTGATTTCTTCTTTGATCTCATTATTGACCCATTCATTGTTTAATAGCATGCTAATCGGTCTCCATGAGTTTGAATGTTTTTGAGTTTTTTCCTTGAGGTTGGTTTCCAATTTCAAGCCTCTGTGGTCTAAGAAAATGCTTGTTATGATTTCAATTTTCTTGAATTTGTTGAGGCTTGTTCTGTGTCCTATCATGTGGTCTATCTTTGAAAATGTTCCATGTGCATTTGAAAAGAATATGTATTTTGCTTCTTTGGGATGAAAGGTTCTATATATATATATATATATATATATATATATATATATATACACACACACATACACACATATACATATATATATCAGTTAAGTCCATTTGATCTAATGGGCGTCATTCAGTTACACAATATTCTTGATAGTTTGGAAGATCTATCCATTGCTGACAGTGGGGTGTTAAAATGCCCTACTATCAGTGTGTTGCTGCCTATATCTTTCTTGAAGTCCTCCAAGATTTTCCTTCTATATTTGGGTGGTCCTATGTTGGGTGCATATAGGTTTACAATGTTATGTCTTCTTGATGGATTCTTCCTTTGACTATTATGAAGTGTCCTTCTTTGTCTCTTTACTGCCTTTGTTTTGAAATCTATTTTGTCTGATATAAGTATAACTACCCAGGATTTTTTTTCCTGTGCTTCTGCCATTCAGGGGAGTGGTCTGCCTTAGCATGATGGCTGCTGCTGTACAGGGGATGAGTCAGCACCGGGATCCCACTGGCTATTCCCTCAGTTCTCTCCTCAAGGCCTCCTTCTCCAATCTCTCCTCAGGCGTCACTAGCCCACGCTGTCCCCACCTTTGCCAGAGACCAGTATAAGTGGATGCAAATAGAATTTATGCGTTGGCCCTTTAAATGGCTCTTTGCATCTCCATCCACCCTTCTCCGGCAGAGAGCAACCCTGCTGCTTTTCACAGCTGACTGTTATCTGTGTACTTCTTGGCCTCTGGTGCTCTAGGCTAGGGATCCCCACTGATGGTTTAGACCTCTTTCTTCTCAGGGGGATCCAACTGGCCATTTAAATATTCCTCTGGTGCTGCTTCCCGTGAGCACCCAGCCAGCCTTCTCAAGTCTCCACTGCACTCCTTACCAGTCAGGTTGGGCTAAAGCTTATTCTTCTGTCTGTACAAGGTTATAAGGCTTATCTCTTGCTATTGTTCAGTTGTTTGTTCCAGGTGATTTCTCCACAATTTAATTGTAATTCCAGATTGGTCCTGGGAGGAGGTCAGTGTGACTTCCATTCATTCCACTACCTTGCTTCTCCAGGTGTCTTCCAAATTTTCCCTCTGCAATTTAAAACTCTAAGTTAAACATAATTATAAATGAATTGTAATGATCCACCTAGAAAATATGTTTGAGACTTGCTGCTCTACATAGAAAATTATATAAATAATATAGCTTTTAAATCAGATGTGGAAGACTCAGATTTATATTTATGAACACCTCTTATGTACAGGCATTGTAATTTATAGTTCTCAGCAATTACAGAATAAACATTTTTCTTTCATGGTCATTTCAGGTCTTAAAAAGCAGAGGAAATAATCTGTTTACTCTTTGTCTAACAGTATAACTAGGCAGAACACAGTAATATAATTTTTAAAAGTCTGTGTATGATCTACAATCCATTTCTATTCCTTCAATTTCACACTCAAATGGAAAGAGAGTCCACATTTAGGAGGGAAATGGAGGGGCTAGTAGCATTGAAAGGTTTTAAAATGCCTTTCTTCTTTGATAAAGAGGATTAGACAGACATTTCTTGGGCTTTACGTCCTTCTCCCTATGCTCTACACTGTGCAAGGCTCAAAGACATACGTTGAAATCTGAAAGAGTGACTGGATATGTTGGTGGGGGCGTGGAAACAACAATAAGGAGGCTGCAGCATCATCTGATTAACCATAGGGCCTTCCTGGGCTCGTGAAATTTAAAGTGCTGCTGCCATCTTCAGGAGTTCCCCATTGACATATTTGAGTAAAGTTACAAGTAAGTTGGATACAGCCTCAAAAGGCTCTCCAGGAGTTCTGAATTGCAGCTAGAAAACAGACACCCTAATTGACTGCTAAAATGAAGGAAGGCAGTTTCTCAATAAAGCTTAAGATGATTACCTACCTAGTAAGATAGTTTCTAGTGTGTATGTTTAATGTTATGAAATGGTAAGTTTCTCCCACTGAGATGCAACATAAACTGAGTAAAGATTTAGGGTCCAAAAAAAGGGTGTGACTGAGAAGCTAAGGCTTTAAGGAATGGGAGCAGCTGTAGGGGGTAAGTTACAGCATTTTTGGATACACTGAGTAGTTCTGAAGCACATTAAGTCAGTCTCCCAGAGGACCACGTGCTCAGTCTCCACATGCTCAATTAAACTCCAACACTGAGTTTAGAGAGCATTTCATCACAAGCAACCTGTGGGCTTCCATTTTTACCTGATTTATTGGGTCATTTGTTCATTAATTCTGAGCCTGTCTCTTCTCTGATTGCTTGAGTTATGGCTACTTGATAGGAAAAGCCAAACTGTCTAACAGATCTCTTAGCGCAGCTCCACTTCCTTCTGGAAATAATTCTATTTCATTATGTTGTGAATAAAATTAATTAAGCCCTAAAATGAAAACAAGTCCATTACACTATCTTTTTTTAATCTTTTTTTAATTGTTGCACAAGTACAGTTGTCTCCATTTTTCCACCACCATTTTCTCCCACCCCACCCACCCCTACCTCCCACCCTCAATCCTCCCTCCCTTTGGCTTTGTCTATTACACTATCTTTCTTTATCGTTGTTAGAGGTGTCTGTGAATGGTCTGGAGAGTCCAGGAGAACATGAATATTCCTAGTGGCTCTCAGGGGAATAGTGGTCCAATCCTCAAGCCATGAAACCACAATGTTGTCTGCAAATGCTCCTTCGAGACCAGCTGAAGTTTCCCTATACCTCATTTCACACTGGTTCTTCTTATTTCTTCATCATTTTAAGCAATCTGAAGTTCTCACAGCAAGTTAGAATCTACCTCATAGAGTCCATTTTTATTCTTGGTTTGCATGATTAAAAGAAAAGAGAAAAATGCTTTCAATTTACCTTTAGAAAAATTCACATCATTTTAGGAGATACACAAGTTCTCTTTTGCCACAAAACTAGCAATTTAAAATGCATTTTGAAAGAAAGGATTATAATACATAGCTAGTGCCATAATAGATAATATGTCATCAACATGATACTTCAGAAACCTTTCTGTATTTGGAAGGCTGTCTATGTTCTCTGAAATTTTGCCTTGAAGTTATTCATTTCTTTGGCAAATACTTTCTAAGGGCCTATTAATATGCTAAGTATTCTGGTAGGCATTTTTATGTTATCTCTTCATTTTTTCACAATGATTTTGTGAAGATCATACACTCCCATTTAGCAGATGAGGAAACTGAGATGCAGATAGTTTAAGTAACTTGTCTATGGAATCAGGATTAGAAGCCAAGTGTGCCTTCCTCTTATGCCTACACGGCTTGCATAAGAGCATCACCAAAGCCGGAAGCACTTTTAGCATTTTCCTGCCTACTATGATTATGAAACAGTCATTCAATGAACATTTGACTCTTTGCTACAATTGAGGCATTGTGCATTTTATTAATAGAGCAGTAAGAGAGGAAAAATGAGTCAGTCCTAAAAATTAGGCTATAACACAAGTAAAAGTTATAAAAATGGAAAGTATGACTCAAAGCACATTGAGCTGTTTGTGCTCACTGCCACTGGGGGCATTGCTGACTTACAAATGGAAGAAGGACAAGTGAACAGATCATGTACCAAGAAATGCCTTAACCGTAAGATAAGTTTGAGCCCATCCACAATGCCACATAGAAAAAAAAATTATTAAAAATCTAAGATATACCAAAATGCACCTAACCACAACTTTGAAGCTGGGCCAAGCTATGAATTTACAATTTCTACTTGTACATTACTTCTTATCCCTATTACATCTGACCACTCAAGCCTTGAAATGGGAAAACGAATGGTCCTTTGCAAAATTTACTCCATCTTGTTGTATGTGTAATGTCTTTACAATTTCTGGATCTTAGAGCCTATAGCCTTAATCACTGTTAGGGCAAATCTGGCCATGTTCAATTTCACTGCACTCATTACTCTGTTCTTCCTCCAGAGGTCCAAATGGCCCCAGACTCAGAAGTTGAACAGTGAAACGACCATCTCAACCTAATGCCCTCAGAAGCCTCTGGAGCCACCACACAGCTGCTTACAGCTTAATGAACCACTGTTCAGTGTGCTGCTAAATGAGGTTGCAAAGAGAAAATCATCTCAAATGGCACCAGCATTTCACTCGAGGAAAGAAGTTCTTCTCATCACTTACCAGACTTCACCTGAAGGACAAAAATATCTGCCAGACCTTCACATTTGGGTAAACTGGAATTCTTGAGGGAGCAGATCTGTCTCTGCCTGCTGATCTGGTTTTCTGCTCTCGTGGCCATTGTTAATATTAATGCTCAATTGGAAAGAGAGACACTGGGGTCTTCAGGCAGAAAGTCAGCAAAAAAAAAAGGCTGAATATGAATTAGGCAGGATGGATGGACCACACTTGGTGCTAATAATGATGAAAACTTTACATTGCTCAAGTGCTCTTTGAGGAGCTCAGACAAATGCTACCCAGATTCAGCCTAAAAGCAATGAAATCACTAGTCCTGTGATGACATTACATGAACTAAAATTAAAAGTTAAGGAAATCACTTGTATTCCTGTTTTGGGATGCACTCCATACTCAAAGAGACCCTCTACCCTAGAACTGCTAAGGACATTTGCCTGAGCCCCTTGTTAAAACTACCCCAAATACTATGAACAATCAGATTTTCCTATCACCTCAAACTCAACACATCTAGAATATTGTCTGCAGCATCCGCAGCTTCCTCCTAAGCCCACTTGATACCTCAGCTATCCTAGTATCTCCATCTTCAGCAATGGGATCTCGCCCACCCTTTCCTTGGCCCCTACGTTCAATGCCATAAGGTTTTCCTTAGTGAATTCATTTCAGCATCCTTCCATCTGCCTTTCCCCTTGTCTAGATTTTCACTGTTACGCTTCTGGTCCTACACTAACTTGACTCTGAAGGGTAGCAGAATACGCCAATGCAAATATGTCACTTTGGTATATTGATTATTTTGAGCAATAGGCATGTGAAAACCAGCAAATTCAGGGTGGGACTTTCTCTGAACTCCCCTTATCTAAAAGTGAGATCCTCCAAAACTCACTTGTTATAAATTCCCTCTCCAGGAGTTTCATCAACCTGGGAAAACTGACTTTTGTCATAAGAGAGACTAGAAGTCAAATACTATGGCCAGACACCTTGTCACCTTAAAGATGGTATTTAACCTTGATTTCTAAGCCACCTTGGGGAATTACTCATTTTTCCCTGGGTATCTCACATGTACATACAAGGTATACACATTAATAAATTTCTGTGTGTTTCTCTCTTGTTAATCTGTCACTTACTACAGAGATCTCAGCTAGGAGCTAAAAGGGTGGAAGTAAAATTATTTTCCTCCTCTACAACTCCTAACCAATCTCCTGGCCTTGCAGATGCCTTCATCCTTTCAGCACAGATTAGTTTTCCTGATATATCACACTCCCTCGTTCAAAACCCATCGGTGGGTCCCAAGTCTTCAGAGTAAAGGACTCTTCAGCCAGGTATTCAAGGTCCCCCACAATCACTGCATGCAGGGCTTCCACTACTTCCCCTCTGGGCTCCAGTCAAACCAGCCTCTATTTCTGTCCCTTTAACAGGATATGTACATTTCTTTCTCTGAACTGTTATTCAGGCCATTCTGCCTGCCTCTTCTTTCATATAAATCCTACCTCTTTTCAAAGACTCAGCTTACACAAACCACTACCACCTCCAAGTAAGATTTCCCAGTTCATTCGTCTGTGTTCTTTTCTTTTCAACATTATTTCTTTATTTATATCACTACTCCCCAAAAGGATTTACACGTAACTCCTGCAGAGATTGCTGAATATGCCACTCATTTACCACTTTCCATAATAATAGTGCCAACATATACAGTGCTTACTAATGCCAGACTCTGCAGAGTGCTTTACATATATAAACCTATTTAAAACTCACAACAGCCTTATCAGGTAGGTACTATTACTATCCTCTTTTTACAAATCAGACACTGAGAGCTCTCACAACTTGTTCAAAGTTATCCAGCTAAATAACTGCAGAGCCAGGATTTTGACCCAGGCAGCTAAACTCCAGAAACTATGCTCTTCACTGCATTCTAGTAGATAATCTTTTTATTATTAATTAGTTTTTACACCTACTCTTATCTTCCCAACCAGATTCTTTAAGGGTAGTCACAACGTGTCATGCCTTTTGTTATCCCTTTCAGTAACTAGTATAGGGTTTCACACACAGTTAGTTCTTTACAGTTTGCTGATTTCATCTGCATCACAATAGTCTTAAATCCTTTCTGGACAAAAAGGTGGGATATAAGCAAATAAGCTATGAAGTCTTCTTACACACCAATCCCCCCTGAAAATCTGCGACAAGACTTATGAAGCTGTTGGTCATCTTCTTTGAATCGGGTATGAGGATTGCACAGTCTGGAAAATCTGACTTTGCAGAATGTATGAACTCTAACAACAAGAGCTGTAGGTGAAACCATGTGCCACTTCTCTATACACACACCAGTTTTCAATATGAGTATTTGAAAGTGTTTTCACAGGAAAATGATGTCCAAGAAAATACTTCTGAAAGGCATTAAATACAAAACTTGTATTGAAGAAGGTTTAGGGGGAGTAGTCAGACCCTTAAAATGCTGGTTGCACTATTATCCTAAAAAAGGTCTTTGCAGCATTTAGATCTTTAGAATTGGTCATTCTAAATGTATAATCACTGGTGAGGTCAGAAACCTTGTCTGATATCACATTTATATTGTTCAAGCACCTAGCATAGTGATAGACATAGTTAGGTCTTTACAAATTCTCTGGATTGATTTCTCCAACTCTGGTGTTTTCTTGCCATCTGATTGCTTTTTCCGTCTTTCCTTGGAATATATTAATGTCTCCCAAACTAATGGCTTCCCCTTTCCACCCTTCCAGCTCCTGCAGCTTTGTTCTCTTTGTTCATTTTTTACTGGGCCATTGCACTGTTAGTTAGCCTGTAATATCATATTTGCCAGCAGGTGCTGCCATTTGCCACAGGATTTGCTAATTTTCAAAATTCCATAAATCTGAGACTCCAAATTGGGCAAATAGTACAGTGCCTAATTTATCAACTTGGCAGGTTTGAAATGCTATCAAATCAGTTATTCAAAATGAGTGATACTTGTAATGTGCTGCACAGTTCTAATGAGCAGAGCTCCGCTGCTCCATTAAGACAACAGGACCCCACATTGGAAAACAAGCAGCAAGAATGTGAGGCTAAGAAAATATCAGGGAAGGCTGCTTCTTGCCACAGGATCTCAATGGGAACAATATGTTCAACAAAAACTTGGCTTTCTCGTTGGCAAGTTCATAGGGACTCATCTTGGTGTCTTTCACATCTGTCCTTCTTCTCCATTTCCATGCAAGTTCAACCTTTTATTATCCCCTATAAAAATTACTCCAGTAGCCTTATATCTTTTCTCCCTAATCCAAGGGTCTTCCCACCCTAGATCATCCTGTGCATTGCTGGAACAGTCTTTCTAAAATGACACTTGCTTAAAAACCTTCAGTGATGCCCTTAATCAAGGCAGCCCTCTTCAGTGTGACACACCAGCCCCTATATGAACTCCATTCTCAAGTTACTTGTCCGACCTTACTTTCTATTATCCCAGATTCTCCACATTGACAAAGCAGGAATTTTATTTTCCCCCACAGATGAAGCTCACGCCCTTCTTAGCCCCTTTGCTCCTGCAACTCCACACACCTGAAATGCCTTCCCTCTTCTCCTAACTCCTTAGTCAACACTATTGCTATATTAATTTCCCAGGAGTAATTAAATGCATAGAATATTGCTGGTTAACATAATTCCTTCTCCCAGCATCTCCGGAAACATCTGAAATATAGGACAAGCACTCTATGACGGAACAATATTAATGAAATACAGCACTTTGTGACACTTATATAAAGCATTAACTCAGCAGACAACATACTCTTGGGGGACCTCGGTCAGCACAAGCCCTTCTACTTGCCTACAGTCATTTTTGCATCCCCAGTGATTTTGAAGGTGCTTCCTCACTTTCTCAGGATTCATCTTGACCGCCTGAGTGAAATCGCAGAGGTAACCAACCAGGAGAACCCTCTGCCCCACTTTAAGCACCATCTTTCCTCTCTGCCAACCAACCCACATTTTCTTACTCTCCTGACTTCCTGAATTTCACAAACCACACTATGCTGTTATTTGCCCTGCTACCCTGGACCTCAGGCATACAAATCATGTTATGCATTAATAGCACCAGGAGGAAGGGCAGCACCATAATGTTCTCCTCTTCAATATTTTCACATTCTGACCAGGGTCACTTTCCAACTCCAGTTAGTTCTCCAAGGGCCTCTCTGCTCACTAAACTGGCCAATCTCTGTATCCTCTATGATACATCCCTGATTTACTATTTTTAGATGAAACATGGACTATTTGGAGTCAGAAATCAAAAGGTTTAGATTCCAGTCCTAGCTCTGCTACCATCTAGCTGATGTATTTGAACCTCTGTTTCCTCAGAGGTAAAATGGAAATGATAATTTCCATAAATTCTAGAAGTGAGCTCAAAGCGGATAATGTATCTGAAGCACACTGAAAACTATAAAGCACCATACACAAGCAAAATGTCATGTTTTTTCTGCATTCAGTCGGTAGCAGTCACAAACACATAGTTCACCCCATGAAGTAGAAACAATATAAACAAAACTAAAACCCTGGCAGGAAAGAGGAACTCTTCATTTTTTATCTAGCATCATTAAGCTATAGAAATAAGAATTTGTCCACAAGCTCTATCTGAATGCCATGTAGTGGGCACAGAGTTCTCCTGAGAACTGAAGTGCTACAAAAAAAGACAAGTGACAACACCTGAAGCACGAGCTTCCGTCAGTGCCATCAATACACAAGACAAGTCATAGCCTTAGCAGGAGGCAAGTTAGTGGCCACCTGTGAGGTACAATATAAAGGATTCTAGGTGGAGTCCTTGTTCTTGGTGATTCTACCCCTAACCCCAATACACCCAAAATTTCATCACTAGAACTCCATTTTTTCAAGCATTGGAGGGTTTACAGTCTTCAAGCCTCTTTTATTAAAATTAAAAGACCCCTGAGCAAATAACCCTTAAACCTCTTTCATCTCACATCTCAGCAGGGTTTAAATGAAGGTAAAGAAGAGCAAAGTCATACAGCAATAGAAATCACGAGGGGCAGGGAAGAGTGGAGGGCCTTGGAGAGTCATGAGAGGGTCAAAGAGGAGACCAGGAAGACCAAAACTGAGCTTCATACTCACCCCAGATTTGCTTGAGCCAGGCCTTGTTATATAGTTGTTTGCCTGACCTTCATTCTTTTTGTATCTTGATGCTTACAATTAGCTTTAATGGTTGATAAAGCCCACGTTCAAGCAAAAGTGGGAAGAATGTGTATTTTTAAAATTTTAGATATATCTCTGAAGCCGTCTCAGCACTCACAGAGGCCAGGGGGTGCGGGGGTGGGGGTGGGGGGGGAACGTGCCTTGTTGTTTAAGTCCAAGGCCAATCGGGATTCCCACCAGCAGCCCTAGCTTCTTGGCAGCATGACACTGGAGGCAGACCTCTTTAGCCTCCTATCAGAGCTCCTTAACATGCTTCCTTTTCTATCTACAGTATTTGGAAAGATGAGAGACAATGCTGCGAAGAGCACAAAGGCTTTTGCAAACCAACTCTGGCTTCCTCATTAAAGATGTCGCGACCAGGGTTGGATTTAGTAACTTGGCATTCGCTTGGTAGGACCACCCATGTTCACAGCCATCTGGAGTCTTTTGGAGAATTTTTAAAGAGGCACTGCTTTGACAGCATTTTGTAGTGAAGAAAGCACTAGTGTTCAATTCATGAAGCCTGGGTTTGAGCCCAGCTCCAGTAGCTAAGTGACTGTGGGCAACCCCCTGCACTTTCTTGAACCTCTGTTTCTTTGTCAATTAAGTGATTTGTCAACTCCTTGCAAGATTTAATAGTCTAAGGCAGAGATTCCCAAAGCATGGTCCCTGGACTAGCAGCATCAGTATCATCTAGAAACATTCTCAAACTCCACCTAGGCCTCCAGAATCAGATACTCTGGAATAGCGTCCAGCAATCTGTGTGTAAGTAACGCTCCAGGTAATAATTACCACACAGTCAAAACTGAGAACCATTGCTGTAGGGTTCTATTATTCTCTTTCTGCTGCTTCCTTTCTAGGTGAGCCTGGGCAGCACTGATTAGCAGCTAGTCAAAGGTGTGCTGGAGGCCAAGGGAGGCACTCATTTGCAAATGTTGGCTGACCGGGCAACTGGAGAGGAATCAAGTGTAAACAGGACTCCTGCGGAAGAGCCCTGCATTATTTCCCTCAGCCCTTCTTCCATGGCTGAAGTTCCAGAAAAATTTGAGACTGCCTACAGAAAAGACATCTTTTTGGCCATGTTCTCAAAACACATTTTTACAACATCAAAAGCAAGAGTGAAAGTGGTTTTTGTTAATGATGCCAACCTCTCTTTTTACTATTTTTGTCTCTAATCCCCATAGATACATGCCATTTAGTGCTGGGCAAGGAAAATTACTTCCTTTATTTCAGCTTTTTGTTTTTCCCTCTACCTTTTCTGACAGCTCTTCGTTTCCTCTAAGTTATCAGGGACAACCTGCAAGTGTTGTTCTGGGTTCCACAAGGGAACGTGGTTTCCTAGCAACAGCCAGAGCCTGCTGGGCCATTCTCTGAGTCACCAGCTCCAGGCAGCTCCTGATAAGCAGTGCTGTTTGCAGAGGAACCCTCTGTGGACCCCACATGGGAGTCTGCC
Organism: Pteronotus mesoamericanus; assembly: GCF_021234165.1. Classification (NCBI taxonomy): domain Eukaryota; kingdom Metazoa; phylum Chordata; class Mammalia; order Chiroptera; family Mormoopidae; genus Pteronotus; species Pteronotus mesoamericanus. Next base: position 23,906,854 of record NW_026555078.1, on the reverse strand, counting down.
TGCACACACCTACTTCACAGGGCAACAGGATCTACAGAGAACAGAGACCTGACAGGACCTAAAGAATACCATAAATAGGGCTCCCTTTATTCTAAGCTAAATGGATCTCCTTGATTTTTCTATGAGGTAATTTTTGTATTGAAGAAGGAAAGAGGGAGGGATGTAAGGGCAGAAGGAGGAAAGAAGAAATTTTTTCAACAAACATTCCCTGAGCATCTGCAGTATATGCTTTAGCTACATACTGGAGATGGGAAATCAAATCAGACATAGTCCTTGCTCTCAGAAAGCTTCTAGCCTAAGAGGAGAGACAGTTCATCAAGTCCAATTTGCTCTCCATCATGATAGCTGTCATCACACAGGAGAACATTGGTCCCATGACCAAGTAGAAGTGCAGGGCCTCAGAAGCCATGGTTTCAGTTCTGCAATTTTTTTTTTATTTCCCTATACAACCAACCTTGTTGTTGAGATTTTCAAATGTATTAAGTCGTATATAGTATGGCTCTTACAATGTGTTTAATCACTCTATCTGTGGTTATATTAGATTTCTTATTCTTAAGGCTATTTATTTCAGTCTTTTCTCACTTTTTTTTTTTTTACAATAAGGTTTTCCAAGAGTTTGTCTCTTTTATTGATTTTTTTGAAATAGGCCCTTGGTCAGTTTATCAATTCCACTTTTCTTTTAAATGTATTGATTTCTGTTTTTGTTTTCATTGATTCCTTTCTCCTGCTTTCCAAAAGTTATGTTTGTTTTTATGTCCTCTTGAGTTGAAGCCATAATTGAATCCATTTCTTTTCATTTTTCTTCTGTATTAATAAAAGCACTTTAAGCTGTGCATATCTCCGATTTCAGGTTTGGCTGCTGCCGTATGTCTTAATATACGGTCTTATTGAATGTCCTTATTTACTTTTGTCTGTTTGATATATCACAGGGATTAAAGTTCCATCTATGATTATAGTTCCTATGGATTTCTCCTTGTATTTCTAAAAGGTTTAGATAGATATATTTGATGCCATGCTATTTAGCACTTAAAGTTCCAATGATTCCTCCATCTTTGTCATGGATTACACCTGTTAACAATAAAAAAAAAAATCCTTCTTTATCTCACTTAATGGCCTGCTTGAATTCTATATCATCTGATAATAAATTTTAAAATATAAAATTATCACCCATTATTTACTTTTATTGTCCATAGTTCCTTTTTCTTTAATATAAAGATGTGTCTTGTATTTCAATCCAGAATGTTTGGTCTGGACCTGTTTTCCCTCTTCTTATTCCTCATTCATCAGCTCTGCATCTCAGTGGGACCCCTACAGACTGTCAGCTGGACTCCCACTGGGTTTGACCAACAAAACCAACCAGTGGGAGAAGGGGACAAGCAGGTTATTCTATTTCCCCTTCCTGTCATGTGTTTTCTGTAACAGCTGTATTTCCGCTCTATCTGCAGCTGCTGCTGAATGGGCCTGTCCTGGTTCTAGCATCTGCCCAGTGACCCCAGTAATTCTGTCTTCTCCTAACATTGAGTGGACACTGGCTTCCTGAGATAGCTAATCTCTGCACTGCCTTACTGTTCCCTGCTTAGCTTCTCTACTCTTTTCACCATACACTACTGTGTAACCGATTTCCTGCATTAAATTCCTTTTGTTGTATATATTCAAAGTAGTTTCTGTATTCCTCAGTGAACCTTAATAAATCCACTCTTTTTATTTTTGTTTAAAAATTTAACCTACTCACTTTTGCAGCAAATACTATGGGTTGACTTACTTAACCCCCCTCCCAAACTCCTTTTTCCTTGCCTTCCTGTAGTATGAAGGCTGCAAGGCCAAAAAAATAAATTTCCTTCCAGCAAGCAAGGCCATGTAGTACAATAAGATGTAAATAGAAAGCTACTGAGGATTTCTGGAAGTCTTGCTTTCAAAATACAGGTATTGGCCTTTCCTTCTTTTTCTTGTCTGGACACTGGATTTGACAGCTAGAGCTTCAGCAGCCCCTCTGGACTATGAGGAAAAGAAATAGAAATACAGTGAGAAGATGGAGACATAGGCATACAAGGCTCACCTTTTCATAAAACCACATCAAAATTACAACTAAAATACATAACAACCATCACTCAGAAATATCAGAAATTTTATTGAATGGAAGTCTGACAAGCATGGAATTGAAGAAACAACATCCATACAGGCTGGGAGAAGGGCCACAGAGGTGGAATGGGCTGGTCCCACACCCACGTGGATAAATATTTGGCAGAGATATCTTGGGAGCTAGGAGTCTTAGCCCCACACCAGGCCCCCAGACCAGGATTCCAGTCCCAGCAAGATAATTTCTCACAACTTCTGTCTGTGAAAACCAGTGGGGGTTGGATCCATGGAGGAGGCCGCTAGAGCCCTTGGGGAACCCACACACAGACTTACCTACTCAGCCTCACTCCTTCTGAAACATTGATCGGCTGCCTATCGTACACACCTTTACTGGGATGGAACCTGCAACCCAGGTATGTGCCCTCACCAGGGATCAAAACCACAGCCTCTTGGTGTACAGGACAACACTCCAACCAACTGAATTACTCAGCCAGGGTGAGGTTAGTCAATTACTTTTTGTGTAGGGGTGGACTTGCCAGTAGCACCATTTAAGTATTGTGCATATCTAAATCTTCCCCCATATGTTTCCAAATGTTTTTGGAAGGGATAGAGTTGTATGCTCTCCAAAAAATAATGCACACACACAGCACACACATGAAGTTTTGTTTTTAAAATAGTATTTCAGAAGTTACGCTTCTGGATCCACTCTCTTCCCCCTAGAAACTCATCAATCTTCTAAAAGAGTCATTGTTATAAGGACATAAGGTTAGATATTTATAACACTGTTGGAGGAGTGTGAAAGTTTTTAAAAATAAAGTACAAGAATAATATAACAAACACCCATGTATCCACTATTCAGAATTAACAAATGTTAACATTTTGTCACTTTGCTTCAAATTTTTTTGATTAAAAGAAGTTGAAGTTCTTTATTCCAATCCACAATCTCAAAACTCTTCTTCCTCTTCAGAGATGGTCATTATCATGAATTAGGCATGTTTCCATTTAGTTTTTGGTTTTTACTGTTACTTGCTGTCTGTGTAGGCATACACAATTTATAGTAACATGGGTGTGGCTTTGAGTGATTGCTAAATGTACAAGAATACTAGCATGCTATACATACTATTATGCAATTTGTTCTTCTATGTTTTTGTTATTTAGTTGAAACACAAATGTAGCTCATTAATTTTCTCTGATGTACATTATTAAATTGTATGAATTTATACAGTTCATTTATCCCCCTTTTCATGGATGTTTAGGTTATTTCTAATTTTTTACTATTCCAAATACCTAATGACAATCCTTGGAAGAGTTCATGGGGGCATATTTGCAGGAGTTTCTTTAGGATATATGCCTAGAAGTGGAATTGCTGAATCATAGAGTATGCACATCTTCAACTTTGCTTTATATTTCCAAATTCTTTAGAGTAATAGTACTACTATAAAGTTACACCAACAGACTAAGAGAGTTCCCATTTCCCCCACAAAGTAACCAATACTTGATATTGTCACACATACTAATCTTTGGCACTTAGATTAATGAATGGGAATTGGTATGTCTTTGTCATTTCAATTTGCATTTTTCTGATTGCTAATTAGTTTGAGCATTTTTTCTTCTTTGCCTTTTGACTTTTATTTTCTTCAAATTGTCTACAAATTGTGTTTTTGTTTCATCTTTTTATCAGATAGTCTTCTTATTATTGATTCATGGGAGTTTAAATTCTAATCGATTGTGGAGATTTAGCAGACCTTTCCTTCATTCATTAGACACTTCCTATGGTACCAGTCTAAGCCTGGGGATAAAATAGTAAACAAATCAGACAAAATTCATATTCTCACAGAGCCTCTCTTTATTTCCTCCCAATTCCTCCACACTCAAAAGTGTATATGTTAATAAGCTATCCCTTTAAGTCCAGATTATTATCATTTTAATTTGTTTTGTTAAATTTGATGATAAAATTCATAACAGCAATTTTTAAAAATATTTTATTTATTTATTTTTAGAGAGGGGGAAGGGAGGGAGGAAGCAGGAGAGAACCATCAGTGCGATATAGAAACATCAATGGGTTCTCTCTCCTACCTGCCCTGCCCAGGCACAAAACCCACAACCCAGGCATGTGTCGCAACTGGTAATTGAACTGGAACCGGCGATCCTTCACTCTGCGGGACGTTGCCCAACCAACTGAGCCATACCAGTCATGACCATAACAGCAATTATTTATACACATACTGAATTTTACTGGTTTCACTTCACACAAAAAGCTCTATGATGCTCTGGGTTTCTCCAATTTGAATTATTTATTTTTTTCTCGAATTGCTATAGGACATCTTCAATAAATTTTTCTCAAGAAGAGGAACACTTTATGTATTTGTGGCCATCTAAGAACAGATTTTTCTATTGCTTTCACATATGAACTGAATAAAAGATTGTTGAGTAACAATCTCTTCCCTTCAAAATTCTGTATGTTATTCCCTGTCTTCCAACAATTAGTATGGTAGAAAAGTAGTACGCTGGTGCTCTTATTTTCCCCCTTTCTACATCATCTGTTTTGTTTGTTGTTTTTGACTGAGTGCAGGAAGGGCTTTACCTCAGTATAGGAGTCTGTATACTAATTTTAACTGATTGCTAGTAGATCTTTTTAGTCTGAAGACTCAAATGTTTAAATTTAGGACTTTTTTTACCCTATCATTTCTTTATTGTTACTATTTCTCCAGCTGCTGTATCCTTTTGGTATTTTTATTACACCTATCTTGGACCTGTTGGATTTTTTCCCCCCATACATCTTTCCTTTATATGCATTATGGTAAGTCTGTGTATTTTCCTCTGGGAGAATTTCTCAACCTTATTCATCTAATTCACCAATTCAATTTACTTCAGGATTCAATTTTCTCTACCCTGCCTTTATTTAAAATTTTAATCTAAGGATAATATTTCTGAATTATGGCAATATTTTCTAGTCTCATTCTGTTTTTATAATACTGTGTCTTCTCTAATCTTGTATTGAGATATTAAAAGGAAATGGTGATTCACTAAGTCCTTTCTTGTTGTGATTTCTTGGAATATATCCATGTCAGAGGGGTCATTTCCTCTGATTGCTCTTACTGGCCTCCCTTGTTTGAATAATTTGAGTAATTATTGATTAATTTCTCAGGCCCAGTTGTTTTTCCCTGCTTACTCATCCTTCAGCTCCTCGATTGTCCTGTGTTCTGTTTTTTCTTGCCTTCGGGTCTTTGCAAATGATGTAAACCTCTGAATGAAACTGTCATCTTAGCGTAATGCTTAGCACATAGTAAGTGTTCAACAAAAATTTGAGTTTAATGAATGAATATTTATATTTTTTTCTGTTTGAAGATTAGAAAGGTGGCTTATCAGAAACTAGAGCTCTCTATCCAAATTGTTTAGTTTCAGACAAAGGAGAAAAGAAAAATTTCATGGTTTCGTAGCTTTATTTTTACAGGATTGACAGTCTAGTTTGTACCCAGGGCTTAGGCAAGAGCATATGCAAGGAAAGTTATTTGCTTAGCCTACTGTGCTTGGTGGCTGCTTTTCTGTGTTCTCTGTCGTCCCCCAAGCCAGCCCCTTCTCTGACCGGCACAGCCCTCCTCAGTACAAAGCTGCTGTGGTAATGTATCCATTTCACTTGACATGATAGGTCAATGGTGGAGTCAAGAGCCAACTTCCCAAGGTCATTGGTAGGGCTCAGATGTGTCCCACATTTACTTAAGCCCCTGTTGGCCTGAGCTTGGAGATTATCTGAGGGTCTGCTAAGGCAATCTGTCCACTTATTTTCCAGGTGAGTCTTTCTTTCACATGTGTTGAATTGCATCTGGTTCAGTAATTCCCTAAATCTATTTTTTAAGGTTTTCATTTATGCTTGTATTAGTTTCCTAGGGCTGTCATAACAAATTGTCACAAACGAGGTGACTTAAAACCACAGAAATTTATTTTCTCAGTTCTGGAGGCTAAAACTTCAAAATTATGGCCACGCTCCCTCTTCAGGCTTTAGGGACGAATCCCTCCTTGGCTCTCTCTAACTTTTTTGGTGGTAGCTGGCAGTCCTAGCTGTTGCTTGGCTTGCAGCTGTACCACTCCAATCTCTGTCTCTATTGTTACATGGCCTTCTTTCCCATGTATCTGTGTCCAAAGATCCCTCTTTTAAAAAGGCACCAATAAATGGATTAGGGCCCACCCTAATCAGTGCAACCTCATTTTAGTTTGATTACATCTACACAGACCTTATTTTCAAACAAGGGCACAGTCATCGGTGCTGGGGGTTGGGACTTGAACTTATTTGCGGAGCTACAACTCAACCCATAACAGAGATCTTTTTTAAAAAATCATAAAATAAGGGTTACTCTACAGTAGACCATAAATCTAGCTTTGTATATACCATATCTTATGTAAATGTCAAAGCTTCTGGCTTGATGGTGACATTGTTTTCTGTTTTCTGCTATAGGTGTTACTTCATCTTTCTCTGGCCATTTCAAATGGAATTTGGATGGACAGAAGGAGAGTGAAGTGTGTGGATACAAATCACCATCTTAAAGTGAAATAATGTCATTCACAGACTTCATCAATATTTGCTTATTGATGAATGTAATATGGGATTAATCAGGAGCACTAGGAGAAAATATCAGTGCCATTTTTTCAGCTATTAAGGAAATACAGATAAGATGACCATTAATGTAAGAAAAAAAATTCTGCCTTGAGGTTTCATGGAACCATAACTCAAGGCACATTCCTTCCCTCCACTCAAGAGTAGTCCCCCAGCCCCACCACCCAGGGGCTTGTTTAGTTGCCTGGCTTAGAAAATATCTAAAAGTGTTTCCCTAATTTTTCTAATGTCAGTAGAAATGGAAAGATAACGGGCAGTGACAGTCTGTCGTTGGCTGTAGATGAAGGGAGATGGGAAGCCCTGAAGCATATTCGAGTTTCACGAGCACTGTAGAGCGGCCAGCGGGCGTGACGCCGATGGCCAGACTTGGGGAGAGATGAGACCCCTTCTCTGCACCCACACCCGGCCAGGCACCGTTCATAGATTAATGCACGCAATCCTCACACAAGTCTGCAAAGTGAGTGGTTGTAATCCTGTTTTTACAGATGAGGAACCAGGCTCAAAGGGACTGATTTGCCTGCTGTCACACACCGGTTAAGTAACAGAAGCAAGCGGGAAAGGGTGGGTTGCCAGTGCCACAGTCAGTGCTGGGCTGAGCGATGAGCGGGGATGACGCACCTTAGACACAGCTTTGAAATCACACTTATTCTAGTCTTGCCTCTGCCAAGCACCAACCAAATGAGCAACTTTGAGCAAGTTACTGTGCTTATCATCTCTGAGCTTGTCAACGCATCTGCAAAATGATGTTAAATGAGACAAAATATGTGGTACCTGTTTCAGGAGAACATCAGTTCCCAGCCTAGAAGGGGAAATATCCCCAAGGGAATTCTAACCTGCCTAATTTTGTTACATTAAAACTTTTTCTTTTCATTCTCAAAGCATGTTCACGTGCTTTAACACAGTCAAAACTGGCTAGGAAAGTCTAACTCCCACTCCACTGCTCTGGCAGACAAAGAAACAGCCTCAGAAGCACTGAGAAAGCTTCCCAAGGTCACAGAGCTCCAGCTGGAACTGGGCTCCAGATCACTTGATTTCTGGTTACAGCTACACCTAATGGAGCAGCCTAACAGCACTGCATTTGCTGAATTACAAAGCGCCGTGGCTGTACATCAAAGCCAAAAGCTATAATAAGCTGCTGTGACAGCAATTTCGGGTTGAGTTTCTACTGACCTGTTAGCTGTCCACCCTGACTGAGGCATCAACTATCTCACCCGTGCCATGTACAACATGGAGCTTCAATAAAGAGCCAGGTGGGGACCATCCATCAGTGTCACCTGCTGTGTCTAAAGGGCCTCTTGGAGACAGGAGTCGGGAGAAGTAACACTGCCCACGATCCATGAGCTGGGAAACAGGTTCACATAAACATTTGAATTGCTGCTCCACCGACACTAGGCCACTCAACTGCACTTCCCAGACAGAGCCTTATCTAGGAAACAGAAATGAAAAACCCTCTCCCCTTGTCCCTACAAATAAAGCAAAAAAATAATTGTAAGTTGTAAACAATGGGGAGTCAATAAAAATTATCTGTAAGGCTTACTATCATTTCTTACTTTCCACTTCCATATTTCTGTAGCTACTACTTAATACTATCAGACACACATACACACACACACACACAATCTAACTCAGGTTCAGGTTGTTTGTATACATCTATCTTGACTTTCACAGAAAACAAGGTAATTGTTAACTCCTTCTCCCCATTCGGATCCAAATCAATAATTTTTGAGAGTCTGAATACTAGGAGACAAGCTCCAGAGTAATGCTCAGTTAAAATGCTGCACAATCACCTCATTTCCATCACAGTATCTTAATCTCCTGATTGTTAAACCTTCTGTGGTGGGAATCCCTTACTTACTATTCCCCTCCTGTGCAGTCTGCATGATTAGCAAGCAGCTTAAACGTGAGCCATGCTTTACGCCAAGGTGATCGCAGGCTATTGCACACATTATTCAGACTTTGCATATAGGGAGAATAAATCTCAATGACCCTAAAATCTCTCCCCCATAATCAGTTTTCTTTCTTATAACTGCACCTCTCGGAGGACTGTTTGGGGCTTTACAGCAACAAATAAGCTAATGCACAAAAGGAAATAGATGGGCTTGACTGCATTCTGGGATTATTATAAAGCAGCTTGTTTTGGAAATCATAAGTGAGGTTTGGCCGACAAATTCCCCAAAGGCATGAATTAAGAATGGGAATTTGGTCCCCATTATTGTCCCAAAGAAGGACAATAATTACAGTTCTAACCCACAGTAGCCTGAGAATTCAGTCAGTAGCACTGAGGTTCTAAATGCTAATGCCAGGATAGTCTCTAATTCACTTTATGATTTTGCACATTGGTTAACAGCTCTACATTGGGTTGGAGTTTTCATTTGCCTCACAGGTTTGATATAAGAAATATCTTTTCAAAGTGAACATGTTACCTTTTATTAGCCACGAGAGAGTTTTGTGCCTTGTCTTAAAGAAAAGTTCAAGGTTCAGTTGAACTTAAAAACAACAAAGTGTCAGGGAGAGGGGTGGGTGGAGATGGGACAGAGCAGAAGGGGGATAGCTGGTAACTGGAAAACTACAATAAGAAAAGAAAGAAAGAAAATGTTTTTAAATAACAAATTGTGAACTGATCACTTGCAGCAATTGGGACTACACTAAAGGCGGTGCGCTAGCTGGGGTTAGCCCTCCCCCTCTTTTCTGCAAGCTGTGCCTCGGCGGCGAGCCTCTGCGTGTGTGTACCATGTCGTCGTTCTGCTCCCACACTCCGCTGCCCACCCCCATCCTGAGCGCAGTGAGAGGGGGATAGATCTGATCCAAAGGGAAGCCATCCTGAGATTGAGCGGGGCTACTGTCTACCAGACACTGTCTCCTAGACATTTGAAATTAAAAGGCAGTGGGCCTCATCAGACATTGCTGGTGGGAATGTAAAATGGTGCAGACACTGTGGAAAACAGCATGGCATTTCCTCAAAAAGTTAAACACAGAATTACTGTACGACCCAGCAAATCTACCGCTAGGTATAGATTTAATAATATATGTCTAACGCACAAACTCATACACAAATGTTTATAACAAATGTATTGATAATAGCCAAAAAAGTAAAAGCAACCCAAATGTCCATCAGCTGATGGAGGTGTAAACAAAATGTGGTCTATCCATAAACTAGAATATAATTTAGCCATAAAAAGGAATGAAGTGCTGTTTCATGCTACAATATGAATGAACCTTGGAAGCATTATCCTAAGTAAAAGAAGCCAGACCCCAAAAGACATATATGATTGCATTTATATGAAATGCCTATAATAGGCAAATCTATAGAAACAAAAAGTAGATTAGTGGTTGCCAGGAAATGGGGGAAGGAACAATTGGGACTAGCTGCTAATAGGTACAGGATTTCTTTTAATGTGATGAAATCAGATAGTGGTGATGGATGGACAACATGATAAATGTATTAAAAAATCACTGAAGTGTACAGCATAAAATGGTGCATCGTGCAGTATGTGAAAAATATCTCAATAAAAAATACTACAGGGTGGGGCAAAAGTAGGCTTACAGTTATTAGTATGGAAAATAATACAATAATTAATAACTAATAATACAAGAATAGACACTGTTTTGTGTACTCACAATTGTAAACCTACTTTTACCCCATCATGTATATTAAAAAAGAAAGCAATGGGATTAAGTCAGATATTTATGGGCTCTGGGTTGAGAACATCCTGTAAGTCAGAGACGGAGGATACCATTTAAGGGCACCTATAATATACAAGCTAAGCAGAGAAAGTGTGCAGGGGAAACAGAAGCAGCAGATACTCTGGGAGCAGCAAAGACCAGGTGACTGGCAGCCCCCAGGAGTGAGAAGTTCTCCAAGTCCTAGTACAGATCCTTGTGAGACTCAGCTGAATATTCTGCCCTTGGGAGATACTGCGATATCTTCTTAACAGATCCCCCACTTTTGCTCAGAGAAGATTTCTGTTACTTGGAACTGAGCAATCCCTGTCTAAGACCAACACCAACCAAATGGCAACACAGTTAAAACACCTATTTTCCTTCTTGCTCCTCCAAGAAGTTAAAAGCACTTTCCAGATCTCTCAGGATGAATATGAAAAAGGAAATATCCTCAAGTATCAAATACCTGACTCTCTAAAGAAAAGGAAAGCTCACTTTCACTTGGTCATCACACTTTCACTCGAAAAGTTGTGAAGCCCAAACATAGCAGGAGCTTAGAGTGACCTATGTCTAACCCAAGGGACAGGGGACATGGAGGACCCAGCCAATGCTGGTCTCACCTGAACCCTCACTCTGTGCTTCAAGGAAGCCCCTTCCTTCAGAGCAGCTGCAAACTACTCCGAGAGCTCCTCTCAAGTTTTCTTCCTCCACCTTACCTACCCTGAGTGTACCTTTATTTCCCGCTTTGGGCCTAAATGGTAAATCCTGCGGGGGACAATAGGTCAAATATAGTAGAGAGGGTTAAACCATTCCGAAGTCTGTCTTTTTTTATTTTTTTAAATCACCTACATAAGATCTTAGTTTTTCTCCCAAACTATAAAGTAATATGATATATGGTAAGAGAAAGTCTTGGTGAACACTCTCTCTAATAGCTTCCATGAAAATTAACTTTCATTGATTTGCTATTAAAATTCTACATCCATAACTGCTTTGTATAATGATTTACTGGGTAAGGCTAATCTTGAGTCATGAGCTGGCAGGTGCATAGGTACATTTATAGCAGAGGAGGCAATCCTTTTAAGGATGCTAGGAGATGCCTAAACTGAGAATCACTATTCACCTCAAGGCTCCTGAACATTGAAATCTCTACATCTTGCAGAGAGGCAGTTTACAGAAACTGGTGCTTGCAAAATCAGAATGTTGCCTGTGAGGTCATCGGACCTTGGTCTAACTCTAATTTGAATAATTACATTTCGTTCCACCCTGAGTCAGTAGAGGTTCCTGATTAATAATCAGCATGTGCTACATGCCAATGAAGTATCTGCTTCTATAAATAGACAGAATTAACAATCAAATTAACTGTGGAAACTGGCAAGATGAACACTCCATTCAGGGAGAAAAATAGATGGCATTTTTAAGGTTTGTGAGTACTGAGCTGTCCCTGACCCTAATCCATTAGCAGTTATTGTCAAGGGTCACTCTGTTAACCCTCATTTTTTTTTTAATAAAAAAAAAGCCTTCCAAAAGATGCCACCTTTTCTTCCTGGGGGCAGACATTTCAGCAATAAATATTCTATAATGATATGATGGAACCTTGAGGTGCCTAAGGAGAAGTGTGGCTGGAGGATATATATCACTTCATCCTAATGCTTCTATCCACTCATTGTTCACAGCCTTTGGACTTGCTGCCCTCAGTGACCAAGTCCTTGCCTCTTGAGGCCAGGCAGGAACAATTCTGCTATCACCTGTTTCACATCAGAGCTTAACTCTTGTGGAATTTCTTTGATGCTTTCTTTTACCCATTATAATGAAATAAAATCCAGTATAGGACAAGCCTCCTGGAAAAAGAATGTGTTCTATTAAGTGATTTATAAACTGAAGTTCACAATCTTATTCCCATCTAGGAATATATTAAATTAAAATAAACGTTTTGCCAGCAGTAGGGTTTCCTTTTTATTCTCTCATATTTTACCTGCGATAATGTGTTTCCTTCCCTGGTCTTGATTCCCAAAAGAAGATGCTTGAGCACTGGAATAGCAGGCCAGCTAAGCTATGACCTCACCATTGAGCAAATCTCTGGCATTTACAAGGGGTCTTAAAGACAGGATCTTTGTTCTTCATACATTATCTAAATGCCTATACAGTATCTTAGTGGCTGTGAGCCCAGGGTTTGGGGTGCACCTCCATATTTGATATTAGACTGTATATTTATCTCCTTATTATCATCAAAACTCTCTACTGAGCAGTACATAACCGTTACATTGGGCCTCTACCTTCACTGCCACCAATAGTGACCTAATGACAAAATGCCATTCCCATAGATTTATTGAAGCCTCTACCACTGCTGAGCTCCTTTTACATTCCATCTTTACATTCTATCTAATTCTTTCTTCCCTTGGTATAACAAACATTTTTTTGGTTTCTTTCAACCTTGATGATGCCAGATTTATCAAATAAAACAATGGGGCACCCGGTTAATTTTGATTTCAGATACATATGCATGGGACATATTTATACTAAAATAATATTTGTTGTTTACCTGAAATTCAAATTTAATCGGACATCCTATAATTTATCTGGCAACTCTACTTGGCGATACCCCTCTGCCACTGCCCATCCAGGCTTGTCTTCATTCCCGCTTTTTCCTTTATCTTTCTTCATTTGTCCCTCTCTGAATCTATCTGTTCTACTAGGCTCAACTATCGTATCTCTTCTAAGTCACCTCTCTCCCTCCTCTGAACTCCTTAAACCTGCTCAGCAACTTAATAAGCCTCCCTGTCACATAAATCTCTTCTATCGTATTGTTATTATTTGAATCATTCATATGTTTATTATTTATCTTTTACACTTGATTTTAAATTCCTGGAGGTAAGGGTGGTTCTTTGTATCCCAACACCTGCAGCAAGACTTTCATGGGTGGATTGTCAGCAAATGCATGAAATTCCTATATCTTTTGGATTCTACTCATCCAAATAATCCCTTACATTTTTTTTATACAGTGCTACCTGGAAATCTCACCACTACATGTCCGTAGTACATTTACTCTTCCAACCTCCTGGATGTTACACCTCTTCATAATTCCATCTCTTCCAGCTCCTCACTCTCAGCTGATGGCCTCACTTCATACATTGCTGAGAAAAGAGAAGCATTCAGAGAAAACTCCCACGCGCTCTCACCTGTGTCTGTACCCATACATTCCACTTTCATTCTGCCTATGACAATAAACCATCCTGTCCTCCTTTCCAAAGCTAACCTCTCCCTGGCTTAGTGGACCTCGTCTTCCCCACTGACTCAGGTCGTCACCAGCAATTCTCCCTTCTCTGCTCTGTACAATGTTCTCCCTTTTATGGGGATGTTACCATTAACATGCGCTAATATTTCCCTTTTTAACTACTTTTTAACTAGTATTTTCATAACTACTGACCTCCGAACCACTCCTCTCCCACACTGGCCTCCTTGCTTTTTTTTTTTTTTAATAATTTTTTAAAAAGATTTTATTTATTTATTTTTAGAGAGAGAGTAAAGGAGGGAGAAAAAGTGGGAGAGAAACATCAATGTGTGGTTGCCTCTCAGGTGCCCCCTACTGGGGACCTGGCCTGCAACCCAGGCATGTGCCCTGGCTGGGAATCCAGCTGGTGACTCTGGTTTGCAGGCTGGCACTCAATCCATTGAGCCACACCAGCCAGGACCCTTGCTGTTTTTTGAAGGTCCCAAGCAAACTACTTGGGATTGCTTTTTATTTGCTATTTTCTTGGCCTGAAATAATCATTCCCAAGATACCTATTACTTCCTTCACAGCTCTGTTCAAAGATCACCTTATCAGACAGGCCTTTCGTGAAGACTTTATATAAGATGACAGCCTTCCTCTCCTCTCTTCTACCTCATTCCTTATTTCTACCACCCTGTTTAATTTTCTCCATAGTAATTCCATGTCAAGATAGAAATTTCTTTCTTTTCTATTTTCAGCACTACAATGTAAGCTCTACCTGAATAGGAACTTGATCTGTTTTGTTACTGCATTATGTCTGTTCCTAGACCCCTGCCTTAAACTTGGTAAACATCCAACAAAGTTTCATTCATTCAACAAAGTTTCATTCTTACAACAAATGCACATTGGCCATTTACTATGACAACATTTACTATGTCTTCCTAAGCACTATAAAGTAAAACACATAGCCTAGAGAACAAAAAGTCCTGTCCCTAGTACTTAACACCTGTGTTGCCTTTGGCATGTTAACAGCTTCCCCAGGTTTTTCATTGATCAGCACATTAGGTCAAGACAACATCCACCCTGTAGGGTGATTGGAAAGAATAAATAAAATAACGTTTTTACCTGGATGTGCTTTGTAAATATTCTAGTGATATGTAAATATAAATCCTTACTGATCTGCATAACAACTTTATGAAGCAGATACAACAGCATTTTTACAATATCCCCATTTTTAAAATTTAAAAAAAATCCTGAAAGTTAAGTGATTTTCCCCCTAATCTCTTAGAGCTAATTACTAGCAGAGCTAGAGATACATCTCAGGGCTTAGTATCTGTGTTCTAGTTCTATTTTCATGATACTCTTACTTCCATAGTTCAATGAATGTTGTATGGGTTAATGTAATTATGTTTATGAAAGCTTTCAAATGTCTTTGGCAAAAGATCTAGAGAAGCAGTTGAATTGCTTTTCTAGGGCTGCCATAACTACTACAAATTCAATGGCTTAACACAACAGAAGTGAATTCTCTCAGTTTTGGAGGCTCTGAGTTTGAAATCAAGCTGTCAGCAGGGCCATGCTCCCTTTGAAGGCTCTAGGGAAGAACCTTTCTTCAGCTCTTGCCAGGTTCTGGTGTTTGCCTGCAATTCTTGGCTTTCCTTGGCTTGTGAAATCTCATTCCAGTCTCTTCCTCCATTGTCACATGGTTTTCTCCATATGAGTCTGTATGTTCGTGTCCTCTTCTCATAAGGACACCGGTCATTGGATTAGGGCCCATCTGAATCCAGTATGTCCTCATCATGACTTGATTACATCTGAAAAGAACCTCTTTCCAAATAAGGCCACTTGCACAGGTACTGAGAGGAAAAGCTTTGAACGTCTTTTGGGGGGACACTGCTCAACCCACAACAGCATTTAAAGGGCCTAGATATTTTTAAAGAGCACACCAGGGAGAAAGTTAACATTGTTGGAAGGTATACATGCCCAAAGACAGTCCAGCTGTGCATGGATCAGACACATACCAGAGTTTCTCTTGCAACTGATAAACAAAAGGAAAGAGACTCAACCCAAAGGAATGAAATTGTCATCCTGGTGGAAAAGGGTTTGGCAAAGTGCTCTAGTTTCTCAGCGAGGCAGATTGATTCATAAAGTAATCTACCTTAATCAGCATTACATAATCCCTCAAAAGGACAAGAAATGGAAGCAATGATGCAAGCAGGGCAGAGCTCAGGGAGAAATCTTGCCCTACATTGTTACACGGCGCTACTGCGCAGCTGGCACACCTTTCAGCTTGCTCTGCCTCAAGCACCTCGCCTGGCAACTAACCCAATTTAGTCAGACCTTCCAATGTTAAGGGAGGTTCTATATTTAGACAATGTTTTCTGCCTGAGGATGAACTTTACTGGCTGCAGTGCCATACCTTAACATAGCTCTCTTCCTGCCCTTTGTTTTTGTTGGGGAAACCAGCAGCCCTTTTTGACATATGAGCTTAAGGTATTTTTAGAGCTAGAAAGACCCAAGCTAATCCAATTCAACTCTTTCTTTTTGCAGCATCCAAGTGGAGACTTTGGAGCCATTACCTGGATATGAATGAGAGTCCCAGCAATTCCTAGCTGCTCACCTTTGGACCAGTTCCTTAACCTCTCTGTGCCTCATTTTTCTAATCTGTAAAATGCAGACAATACACAGCAGTATTTACCTAAAAGGGTTATTGGAAGAAGTAGATCCATGTAAAGTATTTAAAGCAGTGCCTAGCACGTAGCAAATACAAAAGAAATTTCAACCATTATGATTTTCATTGTTTCAGATGAAGGCTCAAAAAGACATGATGTGAACTGCCCGGGTTAACCAGCAATCTAGTACAGTCAGGCCTGGAATTGGTCCATTGGGTGATACCTCTCATTTGGTCCACAGTTAGCAAACTTAAAGTAACTCCTTTGAGATCAATAAAAAAGGTAAGAGTCACGCCTCACCAGCTCTGGCTTTAATTTGTTTCCCAGATTACCTGATTGTCACTGTGAAATTCAGGAGATGGACCTGAGGGGATGAGGCAGTAACAGTAACAGCAAGATGGGTTGAAGGGGTGTGAGATTAAAGGCGAGGAAATCACTTAGTGGCCATTACAGGCGTCTAGGTGGTAAATAATTAGATGGGAAAGGAAGAAAAAACAGGGAAATGAAGTTTATTACAAAAATAATAATAAACTAAGGAGGTTTATTACTAGGAAAAGTACAAGGCAACCAAGTGAAAATGTAAGTGTCTCCCTGGATAAGACCAAGGAGGACTCAGCACATAATATTTGTATGGTAAAACTGTATGGTCTCTTTAGCCAAGTAGAAGTTAGGAGTAAAATAGAATTGCTGATGTGCCCAGGTGGAATCAGGTTTCTGTAACTATTTAAATCATGGCAGGGGTGGTGGGGGGGGACAGTGAAAGGGAAAGGGATTAGGGTGAAAGCAATGAAAATGGAGAGAAGTAGATGGATATGGTATATCCCATATGTTGAGCAGAGAGCTTATGGACTAGATGTGGAGAGTGGGGGGGAAAGAAAAAAGGACTCAAGCAAGAATAATCATCATCTATTCTGGTGAAAGGGGGCATCTTTAAGCCTAGGCCATGGATGTAGCAATTCAAGGAAACCAAGGTGGTATAGAAAATTAGAAAAGACTCAAGTTTTGAAAGCTAAATTAAGCTCAAGTTCTGGTTCCACCACTAATGACTGTGTATTTCTTCATCTATAGAATGGTAGCAGTGAGTGTCTGCTAGAATTTTTACTAGATAATCCATGGAAAACACTTAACATGGTAGCAACATATCTTAAGTGCTCCACAAATGTTAGATTACCAATATTATTTTTTTCATTAAGAATTACTCCCAGGGAAACAGCTATCACTTTTTTGTTCTCCTCTGCGTTTAGCTCTGGGTCTCTTATTTCTTATTACACACCTAATCACACCATCCTCACTGATCTGATCATAGCATCTCTTTCAGTTGGGTCTACAAAAGAAAGGCAATGGATCAACTGCTCTCTGGTGTTTACATCATGCCAGCAGGTGGGAGGCTTCTGAGTCTGCCCCAGGCATCCTTTCCAGGAATGTCGGTCAGGTAGGACGACTTTACAGGGCACCTCTGGCCAACTCTGCCCGAGCCAACTAGGATTTCCTTGACTATGTTTGGTGTATTCAGAAGCACAACTCAAGTTTTAATGCTACATAGTACATAATAAAGCTCAGTTATTCATGATGAAGTTATGTTGTGATATAACTATATTAGTTATCTGCCAGACCAGCATCTTTAAAAAAATTTTTTAAACTATGAACTATAATAAAAAATACATCATAACCCAGGAAACAGCGTGTAATGGAAACAAACCATCATGAAACAGCATTTATCCTTACTGTACATGGTACACTCCGAACAATTCCTGTCCTGTTTCCACCACTACCTTTTGTTTCAAATTCTGGTCATGACCCATTAAGTTGATTTCATGACCTCTTAATGGTTCCTGACTCAGTTTGAAAAGCTAAGCTGAAGGGCTAGCAGATTGTTTTATACAAAGTTTCTGTTTCTCTTGCCTCACCCCGTGTGGTTTGTTATGATTTGCATGTGTTTGAACTCTCTACATCTGTAAAAGGCATTCATTGCTTGTAATTTTTCAAAGGATGCTTTTAACTCAAGTGTTAGCCCATCTGTTAAGACCTATTTATTGCTTTTTAAAAGAAAAAGAATTAAAAGCAAATTAGGAATTCCAGGCTTACACTAACCAGGATTTTTTTTTCCCTTTTGTAAAAGCCTTCCATCTGTCTGCCCTCTTTTGGACATAATTCAAATAGGGGCACACATCTCATCAAATCAAATGTGGGAACTGTCAAAAAGCTGCCAAAATATCATGTCAGTTGCTTTATTTTTTAAGGAGAATTAAAATCAGATCTAACAGAATGAGTTGTTTGTGTTGTTGCTTTTTCTTCTGGCCATTCTAGAAACATGGACCTCAATTTAGCACATAAATTTGTGCGGTAGCCTTCCAGGGACAATCCTAAAGTACACTAAAATAGATACAGATAACACAGTTCCTCTGGGGCAGAGATTAGTGGTGGATTAACAAACCACTGTTGGGGGGAGCTTCCAGGGGGTACACCAAGAATTCTAGCTCTGAACCACTTTAGACTAGGAAGCCCAGGGTGAGGTCAATTATTCCGATTTGACTTATTTTTCTCTCTCCCACAGAGCCTAGTTCAGAGGAGCCCAATACCCTCCAATTCCATTCCCCTGGCAAGTTAATCTTTGACAAGTTCTTTCTCTTGACCTACCTAACTTTAAGATTTGAAAGAACAGCTGTCTAGCTACTCCTCCAAAGATCTTCTAAGAATAATCAGTAATTAAAGGCTTTATATAACTAGATAGAAGGACTGAAGAGTTATTGCCCAGTTATCGGATGACAGAGCCTTGAAGTCTCTTGGAGAGCCCTCCCTTTCTCCACAAGGTGGGTGGCCTCAGGGCTGTAGCCTCAGGACTACAACCCTAGCCGCCACCAAGGATGCTGCACGCAGAGGGGCAGCTGGTGCAGTGAAATGGTTCAGAGCAAAGACTCTGAACAATTATGTTGAAATTCTGGCTCTACCATTTAGATCTGTATGGCCTTGAACAAATCACATACTATCTCTGTTTCCTTCTTGTTGGGGGATTAAATGAAGACAAGTCATATAGGGCACTTAGCATACAGGAAGTATGGAAAAGGAAGATCACAATGGCAGGTGCTATTATTATTGTCTTCGCTATTATTCTTGTTATGAAAGGAAGACACTTTACTCAAGTATTTTGTAGGTATAGAGCAGTCAAAATGCTGAGAAACCTGTAAAAAAGAAGGGGACACAAGTAAGATAAATAAGGTGATAAAAACAAATGCTTCTACTTGAAAAGCAGTGACACAAAACAAAAGGGATGGATGAAGGTGAAAACGTAAAGCTGAAAAATTATTTTAAATGAATCAGTTTAATGTCTCTGGTAAGTCCTTGTTTAATCATGCATGTATCTTGTTACCTAATCACAGAAGCAGAGGCTTATTTTTCAATTTCTGTTCACATCATTTTCATCTCTTCTTGTCACCTTCTCATTCTAAAGAATCTTCCTTTACAAGAAAGCTAATATTTGTTGATTGAAAATATGCTTGTTATGAACTCCAACATACCTTCTCCACTAATACTTTATTATGCTCTGTGATGTTAAGTCACCTTCTGTGGTTCTCTGATCAGCGTACCTTTTGAGTAGTAGTACTTGGGTACTCCATGCATAATATCTGAAGTAGAACTAATTAAAAGCGGGGAAGGAGATCCTCAAGTTTGAAGACCATAACAGAGTAAAAATAATGGGAACAACATATTTAGGTGAGTTTTAGCAGCAACTCTTTACTTGAAGCATAATCTATTTAGTTGGTTTACCCATTCATAAATGAGAATGTTGTCTCCAGTTTTTAGTTGAGTTTAGTGACTCTCCCAATGATATCTTTCAGGTGTCTTTTAAATGCAAGACTTCTAAAATAGCTTTCCTAACTACCTAGGCAAGAATACATTTCAGCCCAAGTCAATGCAGTTCTAGTTTACATGTATTTATGGAACATAGAATATATTCTGTTGTATTTTCCCATGATTTATTTTTTTATTCCAAAAATTATTTATCCTTATTTTTGATTGATCAGCATTTGGTAGTAGTTCCCCAGACTCTCCATAAAGTAACAAATGACCATTAAATAATATGTGCAAAGGAAATTATAACTTAAAGAAATCCTGCTATTTAAGAATAATTTATTTGTACAGTATTACTTTATAAAATACGTTTCTAATTTATCTACATTTATATTTAGATTTCTGTGTTTTTCTTAAAGTGAAACCTCAAGGCTATACCATAAAGCCCCTATTAAAATCTCAGTAATATCTCTTCCATGCAGCCTGGGCAAGATATTTAGCTTATCAGAACATCAGTTTTCTTCTCTATTAATGGCAACGATAATATCTACCTTCAGTGTTGTGAGGATTAGAAGTGATCATGTTGCTGGCACATAGCAAGCACTTAATAAAGACCAGCTATTATTATAAACAGGATTGCTCATAGAAAATAAGAGACTAATGAAACTGAAGAAAAAGTCGAGCTGGAATTTTTTTTTTTAAATGGAGTACTCAGGAAGAACTACTTTTTGTGAATCAATCAAATCTTTGTGGTGATAAATCATTCAGACTAAGCAGCCAACGACTGCCTATTGACTGATGTGGCTCTTTGGGGGAAACCCTGAAAGTTTAAATTTCTGTCTCATTGGAGAACTGGCCACTATTCCTTCTGTCATTTAGTAACCAACTTTGTTTGATTTATCCAAGTATTATCTAGATATGGCCCTTTATTAAAGACTAGTACTGATGTTTGTTAATGTGATGATCAAGCAGGATTAAATCAGATAATGCAGGGGTGGCACCTTAAGTGCCCACTTAATATTGTTATTTCATAGCTGGTAAAAATGACTAGAACCCATGGACATGGACAACAGGGTGGGGATTGACTGTGGGAGCAGGGGGTTGGTAGGAATGGGACAGCGGCGAGCAGTGGGGGAAAATTGGGACAACGGCAATAGGACAACAATAAAAATTTTTTTAAATGATTAGACAAGGTGACCCCTGAACCCCTGAATTCTCTTCTATTTTTAATATTTCATGATTTAAACCCAAATGACACTTGCGTGATTTACTGAAAACCATGTAAAGTCTTTAATCTTTAATTACAAAACACAAAGTGTTCCTAAAACTGAACATTTTTTTAAACTCATTTGTCCGCAAACCTGACCTGAATGGCTGGGAAGCTATTTATAGTCCTTACATATTTTACTGAAGAAATATTCATGCATTTGATTATAGGGTGCTTGCTGCAGACTCTGCTGGCTGTTATATAAGATACACATATTGTGTAAACCCCTTACAGTGGCCTGTAAATACTATAATCCAGGACCATTTCTGTAAATCCCCAAGATTCACCCACCACCAGCCTTTTTCCTACAGAAAGCTTGGCACTGTACCTTGCCCAAGGCAGCCTTCCTCATTCGCCTGATTAGATTCTGGCGAAGTACATTCCTGCCTTGTAGTTCTTCCTGCAACCCAGGTTTTAGCCATTTGATTTGATGAAGGTAAAAATGGGAAAAAGCAAGGAAACAAAAATCAATCAGTAAATTTGCCTAATTATTAGCTGCTTGGGGAAAAAATGATGGAAAAAAACTATTGATATTATTAAAAAAAATACTCCCAAAAGATTTAGGCATTATGTGGACATTACACACACAAACATACCCTTCTGAAGAACTTTCACATATTACTGTCCCCAAAGTTGTATTTATAGAAAATACACCAATTTTTACAAATGAGAAACCCAAGACCCAGCAGAGTTTTCTAACTACCATGGGCAACATCAATAACAACAAAACTGTCTTGGTTTAAAAGAGTACAGTAGTCCCCCCTTATCCACAGGGTTACATTCCAAGACCCCCAGTGGATGCCTGAAACTGCAGATAGTACCAAACACTATATATACTCTTTTTCCTTATACACACATACCTATGATAAAGTTTAATTTATTAAGTAAGCACAGTAAAAGATTAACTATAAAATAGAATGATTATAATAGCATATCATAATAAGAGTTATGTGAATATGATTTATCAAAATATCTTATTGTACTGTATTCACTTTTTCACTTAAAGAAAGCACTTTACAGCTTCTCCTGGACATGTCTGAATTGTCCGCATCATTCTTCTTGCACTTTGGGGCCATTATTAAAATACGTAAAAATTCTCTGAACACAAGCGCTGGGGGACCTCAACAGTCAATACTAACCCAGGAGGCTACTCAGATAATGGGTGGAGAGCATACAGAGCGTGGATGTGCTGACGGGGCCAGTGGGGCAGGGGTAGGCGTGGGCAGGTGATTCACGCCCTGGATGGGCGGAAAGGGGACTCACAAGATTTTGTCAGACTACTCAGAAGACATGTCATTTAAAACTTATGAATTGTTTATTTCTGGAATTTTCCATTTAATATTTTCAGACCAGAGTTGACCACAGGTAACTAGAAACAAAGACAGCAAAACTGAGGCTAATGGGGAACTACTGTGTAGGTTATTGACAGACTCTGAAGTAGGATTGACTTATGTTTCAGTTTGCTTGGGAATGAGGGATTTCCCAAAATGTGGGACTTTCAGTGCTAAAAGAGGAAAGTTCTGGGCAAACTGGGAAGAGTCATTCTCCCTACTCTGCTGTTATCTTAGTCATGATTTTCTTCTACTCTTTTCCTGCTTGGAAAGGTAACCATCTCACTTTTGAGCAAGCAGCTAGAGTGTAAATCATAAAGAGAAGATGATTATAAAAACTACTTTCAGGTAAACATGCACCCAACTCCATATTTAAACTTTATGCTATGCCAGTAAAAAGCACAGAACAAGACTGAAAAACAATTTATTACTAACAGATTTTGTTTCTTTCTTCAAGCTTATCTCTATATTTTAATTCTTCCATAATGGGCACACATTATTACGTTTTTAAACAATCATCCTGTCACCATACAATCCAGCAATTCCACTCCAAATATATACCAAAAAGAATTGAAACTAGGGAATCAGATGCTTGTATATTAGTGTTCATTATAGCATTATTCACAATAGTCAAAAGCTGGAGACAATCTAACTGTCCATCACCAGATGAATGGATAAACAAAACATGGCATATGCATACAATGAAATATTACTTAGTTATAAAAAGGTATGAAGTTCTGATACATACTACAACATAGATAAACCTTGAAGACTTTATGCTAAGTGAAAAAAAAGCCAAAAATAAACATACAAATATTGTATAATTTCATTTATATAAAATATCTAGAATAGGCATATTCATTGAGATAGATTGGAAGTTACTAAGGGTTGGATGGAGGGAGAATGAGAACTTACTGCGTCATGGTTAGAGAGTTTCTATTTGGAGTGATAAAAAGTTTTGAAAATAAATAATGGTGATTGTTGTACAATATTGTGAATGTAATTAATGCTACAGAATTGCACACTTAAAAATGGTTAAAATGGTAGATTTTATATTATACATTTTACTATAATAAAATAAATACCAAAAATATCATATCTAAAGATTGAAAAAAGTGAACAGGGAAAATTTAGGCAAAGTATTTGAAATTTATGGCTAATATATTAATAGAACATTAAAGTTGGGTTTGCTCAATCCAGAATTATATCTGATGATGTATGAAATACACCTATCTCTTGTGCCTTCAACATATTTCCCCTTTCTATACACAGATCTCTAGCCAAACATTAAGCTCTTTCAAAATATAATTAGCAATCTCTCCTACATTCTCTATTAAAATAGGTTCCTTAGATCTGTGGGAGTGAGATTGTTTAAATACCAGAGAAGAGGCAGCTTTTCAACTCAAACTAATAAATAACATACTATGTACTTAAGAACACCAATTTTTAGAAATTAAGTTATCCCTGAACTTCAGGTAACACAAACACATCTCAGAGGAGAAATGTACCAGAATAGACATCTTCCAGGTGTCACCCTGTAAAGCTCCAAAAACACTGAATCTGGTTTCCAGTTATCCATTCATATAGTTACTCTCTACTAAATCACACCTGAAGAATACTTTTTGCATATACATATCCAATTGTCCAAGCAGATTTGTTGTAAAGATTATATTTTCTAGGCCTCCGTAAAAAATGTGAAGGGATTAAGAAGTACAGATTGGCAGTTACAAAATAGTCATGGGGATGTGAAATACCGCATAAAGAATGCAGTCGATAATATCATAATGTCTAAGTATCATGCCAGATGGATATTAACTTATCATGGAATTACTTTGTAAAATTATATAAATGTCTAACCACTATACTATATATCTGAAACTCAATAATATAATATTGAGTGTCAACCATAATTGAAAAAAAGTTGAATAGAGATATAATATTAGGGAAAACAACAATAAAATTAACATTTTTAAAAAAGATTATGTTTTCTTACTGTTGCCTTGGCACTATTGTTGAGAGTCAATTGACCTTATATATTAGGATATATTTTTAGATCTCCTGTTCTGTTGATCAATTTTTTTGTCTTCATGACCCAAAACACATTATCTTGATCATTTGAGCTTTAAAATAAATCTTGAAATCAGATATGGTAAGTCCTCCAACTTTGTTCTATTTACCAAGTTGACTTGTCTATACTAGGTCTTTTGTGTTTCTATATAAATTTTAGAATTAGCTTGCCAATTCCTATTCAAAAATATCTACAAGGATTTTGACATCTTAACAATATTGAGTCATTCAATATATGAACATGGTATAGCTCTCCAAGTATTTAGGTCTTTAATTTCTCACAATTAAATAATATACAAATTTTCAGTGTACAGGTCTCAAATTTAAAACATACATCTGTAACTTATCACAGCCTATTTTCCAATAATAGTATACCACCTAATGTATAAGACTCACCACAGTATATTTCCATTTTCCCCTTTCATCTGTTGTGCTGTTGTAGTTCTGTATTTTATTTCTGCATATATTATTAATTCTAAAGTACATTGTTATTATTTTTAAATAATCATCTTTTAGAATTTTTAATGTGAAAAAGGTCTTCTGTATTTGCTCATAAAATTGCTATTTCCAGATAAGTCCTCTGTGTAGATCTAAATTTCCATCTGGCATTATTTTCCTGTTTTGAAAATCTTTCTTTCTTTTGCAAGTAATTCATCTTTATTAGGAAAAAAAAACTAGAAATAAAGATAAATAGAAAGGAAAAGAACAAAATCCATTACTGACATTTTATAAGCTTTCCATATTTTCAGAGTATATGTGTGCATTAAACTTATTATTATTAGTTGTTTGAGCGACTTTGTTTCCCCTCCCTCCCTTCCCTCCTTCCTCCCTTCCTGCCTTCCTACCTTTTAATTCTTGTTTATTCTATTACAGTTGACCCTATTTTCCCCCTTGCCCTCCTCTTTCCAGCCCACCCCCTGCTCCCACAGTCTGTCTCCACACCATTGTCCATGTCCATGGGTCATTCATACATGTACTTTGACTAATCCCTTCCCCTTCTTTCCACCATTCCCCTGCACCCCTGGCCTTTCTTCTGGCGCCTGTCAGTTTATTCCCTGTTTCCATGTCTCTGGTTCTGTTTTGCTTCTTAGTTTATTTTGTCCATTAGAGATCTCTTATAAGTGAGATCATATGGTATTTGTCTTTCACTGACTGTCTTATTACACTTAGCATAACAGTCTCCAGTTCCACCCATGTTGTCAAAAAAGGTAGGAATTCCTTTTTTTTCATTGTGCTGTATAGTATTCCATTGTGTAAATGTATCAGTTTTTTAATCCACTTATCTACTGATGGGCATTAGGCTGTTTCCCACACTTGTCTATTGTAAATAATGCTGCTATGAATATAGGGGTGCATGAGTTATTTTGAATTTGTGTTTCAGGATTTTTATGGTATATTCCCAGCAGTGGAATTGCTGGATCAAAAGGCAATTCCAGTTTTAATTTTTTGAGGAAATACTATACTGTTTTCCACAGTGGCTGCACTAGTCTGCATTGCAAACTATATTGCATGAGGGTTCCTTTTTCTCCACATCCTCACCAGCACTTGTCATTTGTTGATTCGTTAATGATGGCCATTCAGACTGGTATGAGGTGGTATCTAATTGGGGTTTTAATTTGCATCTCTCTGATAGCTAGTGATGTTGAACATTTTTTTCAGATGTCTATGGGCCATCTGTATGTCCTCTTAAAGAAGTGTCTATTCAGGTCTCTGCCCATTTTTTTTAAATTAATTTATTTTTTCAAATATGGTTGTTTCTGCCCATTTTTTAATTGGATTGCGTCTTCCTGGTATTGAATCATGTGGGTTCTCTGTTTTGGAGATCAAACCCTTGTGCAATGTATCATTGGTAAACATGTTCTCCCATACAGTTGGTTCCTTTTTCATTTGATGATGGTTTCTTTAGCTGTGCAGAAGCTTTTTAATTTGACACAGTCCCATTTGTTTATTTTTCCCTTTATTTCCCTTGCCCTAGGAAATACATTGGCAAAAGTATTGCTATCTGGGATATCTGAAATTTTACTGTCTGTTTTCTGCTAGGAATTTAATGGTATAACTTATGTCTAAGTTTTTTATCCATTGTGAGTTTATTCTGGTGTATGGTTTAAGTTGGTGGTCTAGTTTCATTTTTTTGCATGTACCAATCCAGTTCTCCCAACACCGTTTATTGAAGAAGCCATTTTATGCTCCTGCTTCCTTTGTCAAATATTAATTGGACATAGAAACATGCATTTATTCCTGGCGTTTCTATTCTATTCCACTGATCTATGTGTCTGTTCTTATGCCAGTACTAGACTCTTTTGATTACAGTGGCCTTGTAGTATAGTTTATCAGGTTTTGTGATCCCTCCAACTTTGCTCTTCTTACTCAAGATTGCTGTGGCTATTCAGGGTCTTTTTGATTCCATATAAATTTTGAAGTATTTTTCTAGACCTGTGAAACATGCAATTGCTATTTTATTACTTTTTAAAATATATTTTATTGATCATGTGATTACAGTTGTCATATTTTTTTCTCCCCTTTATTCCCTTCTACCCTGCACACCCCTCCCACCAGCATTCCTCACCCCTTTAGATCACGTCCATGGGTCATACATGTAAGTTCTTTGGCTTCTTCATTTTCTATACTATTCTTAACCTCCCCCAGTCTATTTTGTACCTACTATTTATGTTTCTTATTCCCTGTACCTTTTTCCCCATTTTCCCCACTCCCTTTCCCCACTGATAAGCCCCATGTGATCTCCATTTCTGTGATTCTGTTCCTGTTCTAGTTGTTTGCTTAGTTGGTTTTGTTTTTATCTTTTAGGTTCAGTTGTTAATAGTTGTGAGTTTGTTGTCATTTTATTGTTCCTAGTTTTGACTTTCTTCTTAGATAGCTCCTTTTAACATTTCATATAATAAGGGCTTGGTGATGATGAACTCCTTTAACTTTTCCTTATCTGGGAAGCACTTTATCTGCCCTTCCCTTCTAAATGATAGTTTTGCTGGATAGAATATTCTTAGATGTAGGTCTTTGCCTTTCACGACTTTGACAACTTCCTGCCAGCCCCTTCTTGCCTGCAAAGTTTCTTTTGAGAAATCAGCTGATGATCTTATGGGAACTCCTTTGTAGGTAACTGTCTCCTTTCCTCTTGCTGCTCTTAAGATTCTCTCCTTATCTTTAATCTTGGGTAATGTAATTATGATGTGCTTTGGTGTGTGCTTCCTTGGGTCCAACTTCTTTGGGACTCTCTGAGCTTCCTGGATCTCCTGGAAGTATATTTCCTTGGCCAGATTGGAGAAGTCCTCCTCCATTATTTTTTTCAAATAAGTTTTCAATTTCTTGGTCTCCCTCTTCTCCTTCTGGCACCCCTATGATTCGGATGTCAGAGTGTTTAAAGTTGTCCCTGAGGTTCCTAAGCCTCTCTTCATTTTTTTGAATTTTTGTTTCTTTATTCTGTTCTGGTTGAATGTTTATCTTTTATTTCTGCTCCAAATCATTGATTTGAGTTCAGGTTTCCTTCCACTTACTGTTGGTTCTCTGTACATTTTTCTTTATTTCACTTTGCATAGCCTTCACTTTTTCCTCCATTTTGCGACCATACTCAACCATTTTCTGTGAGCATCCTGATTACCAGTGTTTTGAACTGTGCATCTGATAGATTGGCTATCTCTTAATGTCTTCACCTATTTTTGGAGCTTTGATCTGACCTTTCATTTGGGCCATATTTCTTTGTCTCAGTGCACCTGTTACGTTCGAAGGGGCAGAGACTTAGGTATTCACTGGCGGGAGGTGGGGGGAACATAGGTCGCTGCACTGTGGTGTTCTCTGCGAGGGAGGGGTCCAAGAGTAAAAAACGCCACTTGCTTGGCTCTCAGCCAGCTTTCATTCACTTCCCCCACTACCCACAAGGAAACTGGGCCCTTATAGTGTTGGCCCAGGGGTGGGGGGGTATGTATGTTCTAGATCCCTGTGGGTCTCTCCACCAAACTCTCCTGTGAGGCTGGGAGTTTCTCCCACTGCCCCATCCCCCACAGATTTTTATAGCCAGAGGCTTTCTTTTCCCACACTGGAACCCTGGATTGTGTGGTTTGTCTCGCTCCCTAGCTGTTCCTCCCTGTTTATCTGCTTGCAAATGTGGGACAGCCAGGTCTTCCAGCCACTACCTCACGCACCTCGTATTCCAGCCACCGCCTTGTCATGCATCTTCTCCGCCCTGGCTGCCTGTCTTCACCGCTCTTACCAGTCTGGATGAATGTTTCTTCTTTAACTCCTTGGTTGTCAGACTTCCATACAGTCTGATTTTCTGGCAGTTCTGGTTATTTTTTGTTTTTAAATTTGTTGTTGTCCTTCTTTTGGTTGTGCAAAGAAGCAGAGTATATCTCTGAAAATCTTTTGTTTACATTTCTTGCAGTATAATCTGCTGGTTATGAGTTCGTTCTGCTTTTGTTTTTATAACGTCTCTTTTTTTTTACCTTTTTAAAAAAAATATTTTGCTGGGTATAAAATCTTAGGTTAGATATTTTGCCCTTCCATATTATGAAGATATTATTCCATTGTTTTTTCTGACTTGCATGGTTTTTAACAAATCTATTATCATGTCTATCTTTGTCAATTTTATGTAATATGTCTTTTATCTCTATTTTAACACTTTGACTTAGTCACTGGATTTCAGCAATTTTATTATAATACATTTTCTGTGGTTTTCTTCTGTTTCTTCTACTAGAGCTACATTGAACTTCTTGAATCTGTGGGATTATAGTGTTCATTAAATTTGGGGATTTTTTTTTTAATTCCAGAGAGGGAGAGAAACATCGGTATGAGAGAAACATTGATCGATTGCCTTCTGCACATGCCCCAACCGGGATGAACCCACAACCCAGGCATGTGACCTTACTGTAAACTGAACCCGTGACCCTTTGATCTACAGGACAACACTCCTATCAACTGAGCCATACTGGATAGGACTAGAATTTTTTTACCATTAGTTTTTTCAAATATTTTTCTGTTTTTCTTTTCTGTTTTCTTCTCTGGGCTCCAATTACATGTAAAATAGATCACTTGATAGTATCCCAGGAATCACTTATTGTTACTGACTTTTTTCTCTCTATGCTTCATTTTGGATAGTTTTACTATGATATCTTCAAATTCACTGGTCTTTTTTTTTCTGCAGAGTTCTAATTACCTATTAAATCCATTCAATGTATTTTTAATTTCTGATGCTGTATTTTAATTTCTAGAAGTTAAACTGGGAGTTTTTTTATATATCTTTCTCCATCATTTTTATGCTTTCTTATCTCTTCTCAAACATATGGATATCAGTGTTTTAATGTCTTTGTTAGGTAATTCCATCATCTCTGTCATTTATGGATATGCTTCTATTGATTTTCTCCCTAATTATGGATCATATTTTTCTGCTTCTTTCTTTTTATTTCATTTATTTAACAGATTTTGTTTGAAGAGAAATCTTCTATTCACAAAAGAAATGAATGAAATGCACAAAGAGTTCTCACATAACCCCATCCCCACACATGTACAGCATCTCTAACTATCAATATTCCCCAACAAAGTGGTACATTTTTTTAACAACAGATAAACCTACATTCACACATCATTATCAAACAAAGCTTATAGTTTACATTAGGGTTCACTCTTGATGTTGTACATTCTACAGATACTGATAAATGTATGCACATCATAGTTTCATACAAAATAATTTCACTGCCCTTCCAACCACGGACCTTTCTACTGTATTTACATTTTTTGCATTTTTCAGGGTGCTCTAAAGTATAAATGGTACAGTATGTTGTTTTTTTAGGTTGGTATCTTTCAGTTAGTAATACAAATTTAAGAATCCTCTATGTATTTTCATAGCTTGATAACTGATTCCTTGTCAGTGCTGAATAATGGCCCACTGTCAGGATACACCACAGTTTACTTATCTACTCACTTACTTAAGGTCATTTTTATTGCTTCTAAGTTTTGACAGGTATAAATAAAGCTTCTATAAATATGCATGTGCAATTTTTTTCTGTGAAATATATAAGTTTTCAAGTCTTTTGTGTTAATACTATGGCACATAATTACTGGATTATATGGTAAGAATGTGTTCAGTTTTGTAAGAAACTTCCAAAGTGTCTTCCCAAGTGGCTGTACCATTTTGCATTCTCATCAATAATAAATGAGAGTTTCTGTTGCCCCACATTGTTGCCAGCTATTGCAGTTCTCAGCATTTTGAATTTTGGCCATCCTAATAGACATGTAGTGGTATCTTGCCATTGTTTTGATTTGCAATTCCCTAATGACTAATTATGCATAACATATTTTAATATGTATCTTCTTTGGCAAGGTGTCTGTTCAGATCTTTTGCCCATCTTTAATTGTTTTGTTTATTTGTTTTATTCAGGTTTTCCTATACTTATTCTTGTTTGTTTTTTAAAATTTTATTTAGAGAGGGGGAAGGCAGGAAGAAAGAGAAGAAGAGAAACATTGACATGAGAGAGGAACATCGACTGGCTGCCTTTCATATGCACCCCCTACTGGGGACCAAACCTGCAACCCAGGCATGTGCCCTGAGCAGGAATCGAACCAGTGACCTTTCAGTGTGTGGGACAATGCCCAACCAACTGAGCTACACCAGACGGAGCTTATTCTTAAGTTTTAAGAGGACTTTTTATAGTTTTGGATACCAATTCTTTATCAGATATGTCTTTTTCTTAAACTGAATTTATTGGAGTGACATTGGTTAATAAAATTATACAGCTTTCAGGAGTACCATTCAATAGTTCATCACCACCTCAAGTCTCCTTCCATCACCACTTATCCCCCCTTTATCCTCTTCTAACTCCCCCTATTCCCCTTTCTGTCTGGTAATCACCATGCTGTTTGTGTCTATGAGTTTTCTTTTCTTTCCTTTTTTTTTTTTTTTGCTTAATCTTATCACCTTTTCCACCCAGCCTCCCTCCTCTCTGAGAGCTGCCAGTCTGTTCTCTGTATCTATGAGTTTATTTTTTCTACTTCTTTAGATGTTTAGTAATTTTAGTTGAATATAGGCCTTACCACTCTGTCTAGTGAGAACACCAGCTATTCCCTACTCCTTTTCTACCTACTCCTTTTCATGGTTCTTTCCATGACCTTAGGTAACTTTCTCACATGCATGAACAGATAATTATTCAGCCAGACCCAAGGAACTCCTACAGACATTCAAAGATCTCTTTTTGTGAAGTTCTCGCCTTCCTGTATTTTTCCCTGAAAATTGTAACCACTTGGTCTGCCTAAACTACAAACTCTGTTTCTTCATCTTAGCATGACTGTTAGTCTCTGTTTGGGTTCCCCTTCCCTGTGCTGCCATCTGGGAATTTCTCCAGGTAAATAAGCTATTATAATTGTAGGACTCGCCTCATTTGTTTTCCTTGTCTCAGGGATCTGTGTCTCATACTGGGTATTGCCCAATGTCTGAAACCTATTGATTAATCTATTTTTTCTAATTTTATAGTTGTTTAAAGAAGGTGAGTAAATATGGTCCTTGTTACCCCATCATGGTCAGTAGTTCCCTGATGGGTTCCTTTTAATGCAAGACATTTTAAAGATAAATGAAAGAATTAATCGAAAATAATTGAACTGTTTTTTGAAGACACATTAAGGTTTGTTCATGCATAGGAGTTCAGTGCATGGACTTTAGAATCAGGTTGTCTCAATTGCGGTGCGGCCATTTACAAGCTGTATGAGACAGGTCCATCGTCTCATTTCCTCTCTGCCTCCACTCCCCCATCTGTAAAATGAAAGTGATATTACTACCTATTTTATGGGGTTGTTATGAACATTAAGTGAGCCATATGTATGTAAGGGACTATATGCATTATCTATGGCTACATTACAAAGTTGTATAACAAAATACTCTAAAACTTAGTGGCTTAAAAAAAAGAATCATTTATTTAGCTCAGTTTAGTAGATTACAGTTTGACTGGGCTTCTCTGGGCAGTTCTGCTGGTCTCATTGAAACTTATTTGTGCATCTTCAGTCAGTTGCCAATCAGCCAGTTGACCCTACTTCTGGGGTTCAGTTCATTGTTAGCTCTAAAGATGGAGGTAAATGAACCACATGTCCCTCATCCTCCCACATGGTAGCCTGTACTTGTTCACATGCCTGTTTGGGGTTCTAAGAGCAGCAACAGCTCCATTGCTCAAGCACTTCTCAAGTCTCTGCCTCAGTCACATTTTCTATTTTCTCATTTATCAATACAAGCCATATGGTATAGCCCAGTCAATGAAGAAAGGCATCATCAGAGAGATGAATATGGAGAAGGTGCAAATTTGTAATAGATTGCCATTTTTGTAGTCTATCACAGACACAGCAAAATTGTAACTGTTTAATACATTAGTAATTTTTCTTTATTTTATTGTAATATATTGTAATACATAGAAGCATGTTATAGTTACCATTTATAAGTAACAGACAGTAATAAGAACCCGGTAGCTGATGTGTTAACTCTATCTCATCAGTATACTATTATAGCTAGAGTAAATGTGTCTGTCTTGGTTCACCTAATCTTTTTACTGTGCTTCTGTGCAATCATCACAACTTCAGGGGACATCTCTTGCCTCCAGTTCTATAGTCGCGTTCTGCTGCAGAATTCTCTCTGCACTCTTCAGTGGGAACAGCTGAATAAATCACCAAGAATGTTGGCAAGAGCAACTTCTGGGCTGAGTGCTTTATGAAAAATATCTTCCCTGCTACCCAGAAGTCATTTACATAGGTTAATTCTTGCAGGTTAAAATTCACAGTGCCCCTTTTGCTGTAGCAACTGTGAGAGAAACTATCTCTTTGCAGAATCACAGAGGGGTTACTGCTTAACCATTTTTTGCACACATATGTGGGCACCCCAGCAACAAAATGCTATTTGTTGTTCCTGCACATTTAGGTTGAATAGCACTCCCTTTCTGGGTATGTTACTCTCCTGACACCATATACTATAATTATTGTACGAGTGAAGTATTGCCTAAATATTCCTGGATGAAGCACTCACCTGCAATCATCGCTCAATCATTCTCTGGTCCTACATTCCTAAACTCACTTCAGTCATAGATATGTGTGCATATCGCACAAGTCCTCACCAAACTTCAGTCACTTACAAGTCACCTACTTCTCTGTGGCAGGATGATTCATTGAGATATTAATTTTACCCTGTTCTTGCTGCAGTAGGAGAACACAAAGAATGAAAGGGAAATTTTCCTTATATACTTCCCTACCAAGAAGAATAATCATGCCGCTGTGATCAGCCTCCCTCACTTTGTAGGAATTATTTTTAGTAGCTTTTTTGTGTTTCAGAAGACACCCTGAAATCAACAACTCTCCTACCCATTCCCTGCAACATCACACCCAGCTCTTTGGGAAGAAGTTGGTGCTTGGAAAACAAGGATCAATGGCCTCGTTTTCTTCTCTGAAGAAAGAGAAGGATTCCTATAGAGTGGGAGATTTTTGGAGGAAGAGAAAGGAATTGTGTGTTTAAGATATAGATAGAAGACTTGGGCCTCACTCCCCTGCTGTGACCCAGGAGTGATCAGACCTCTGACCAGACATCACATGGATACCAGGTACAATGCCCTTTGGAACCAGGACCAAATTTGGTGTAAGAGAGTGTTCATATTCTAATGGACCAGATGGGCTTGGACAATAAACATGTTAGCAGCCACTATGACAAAGACTGAGGCCCTTTCTCCAAGTTTCCTACATTGTGTTACATCCTGGTAGGGGAACAGCCCTGTCCCCACACCCCTGCCCCATGTGCCCACAATTAGATTTCCTGCTAACCCTAGCTAGGAAGAAAAGTGTGTGGTATCTTTCTCACATCCTAGTCAGAGTGCAAAATTATACTGATGTACTTGTAAAAATAAAATCTTCACCAACAAGTTTCTGGGAGCTGGCCTTCTAAACTATTTTTCATCTCTGCATTTTTTTGGCTTCATGCTAGTTACCAGAAATCCCAGAGATAACATGATAACAGGAGTTGGTGGGAATCTAATAGGTCAGTGCTAAAATCTCATCTGGATCTGGTACACAATAACTAGCTGACTGGCACCAGCAGGACTGCTTGCAGGTGTGTGGTAAAGAGGATTCAAATCCTACCATGGCTTAAAAAGCAATTATACAGAAATGTTGCTGTAGGACTTAACATTAAAAACTCTCCATAAGTTCTGGTTGGCTCTAGCCACTAGTCCAAAGGCAATTTCCTCCCAAACTTTTAGCATTATAGATTCCCTCTTTCCCCTTGAACCTGAAAATCCAGCTGTGTTCTCTCGCTTCTGACATCAGCATTACTGGCTTTGGTACAACCAACCATCTGGTTGATGGGGCATGAGGCAGAATGAATCCAGCTCACTGTTCCCTGCTGTTTTCATATGAACACTACAAAGTTCACTGGCGTCACCATGGATGATGAGCTGTGACTCAGACTCACAAGGAATTAACATATTAAATGACCCAGGACCATAATTTCTGATGACCATTACTGATATTTTCAGGTAGAGATTGAAGTGGCTCTTCTTGTGAGATAATGAAACTTTGGGGGACATTTTTAGTCAGGTAGTCTCTCCAGGCTGACCAAATAATACAATATCCTCAATACAGGTGATAACATAGAGATCTAGAATATTGAAAAAAGGAGTTAACATTTTTAGCTATTTCATTGTTTCAACCATGAATTGTATCTGCTTATTTACTGCTTGAATTCATATTTCTTTTAAAGCTGCTCTTTATTTTTCCCTACTCCTTTTCACCACCTTTAAGTAGCAAAGTTTTATCCATCAACATTAACCACTTTCTTCACCTCCCACCCATAATACCTCACTCCTCCAGCTTTCCTGTCATTTCTAACTTAGGGGATTCTAAAGGGGGAAGAGAGAAAACCACCACACACACACATGTGTGCATGCGCACAGACGGAATGAGAGTAAGAAGAGGCAGCATGACGTTGGAGACAGATTTTGTAATCAGAAAACCTGGATTTAGTCTTTACTATGCTACTTACTAAACGAATGATCTATGTGTAACATCATTTGAACTCTCTGCACACTTCAGATTCCTAACCTGTAAATTGGGGGGAAATAGTAAATGAGGTAAGGCATAACCTAGAGAGTCCTTATAGATATTATTTATTAAAGGAAAATTGAGAAAAGGATTTTGAACTTCATATTAGACCAAAAGTAGAGGCAATAAAATGAAAGCTGCTAAAGAAAACTAGTTTCTCCTCCTCATTTTCCCCATGAGCACTGGAGTAGGGACTATACTTGTTTGGTTTTGTGCTTTCATTATGGAGATGAATTCTCTGAATAGATTTTCCCTGGCAGGATGAGAATTTCTCTCTCTCTCTTTCTTTCTCTCTCTCCCCGCCGACCCTCCTTCCAGGGATTAGAAATTTAGGATTTAGGAAGCAACACCATGCCCTCTACCCATTTATTTGCCTGTGTCCATGGACTGTCCAGTCAACCTTTTTCAGCTTTCCTCTGAAACTAAAATATAAAAAGAAAAGGGCTAACTATAGCTTTGCTCAGTGTGACTGTGCAAACCTGTTTCATTCTTACTTTGTATTCAGGACACATGCGCTCCTCCTCCTGTAGTATTTGCTGATATACTTTGCACTCCAGCTGCTGCAATATTTAAATCAGTGATTCAGTACACAAACCGCACGATGTGCCACTACACTCCAACAAGCAAGGTCTGTCTCTCCATGGGGACAGAGGATCTAAGCATCTGTCATTCTCCCCCCTTCACTTATAATTAACCACATACCCCTTTACACACATAAATATTTATGTGCAAAAATAAAACTCCCTGGTGCTTTAAGCCTATCTCTTTTCTCCTCAGTGAGCTTTGAAAGTTGCCAAAATAAATTTTTTACTTAATTCAAGACTCTATAAGAAATACTTTGGTGTGAAGAACTCATAACATATAATTATATTACCAGAAAGTAATTATAAAACCTCAGAGTTAGAAGTATTGTAGATACATGCAAACTTCCAGAATATAAGCTACACGAGGAAGCAATCTTTATTTCATTGATAATATCCCAAGTATTTAGAATAGTCCTTTGTATAATATGTAGGATGAGATTAATGAATATTTTTCAATGTTAAATGAATAAATACACAGGAACCCCAACAACAAGACATGATTTTGTTGTTTAGGATGAAGAATTTAAGACCGGAACTTCTAGGCAAACATTGTGGAACCTGAAGATATCGATACTCTGATGTTAACTGAGAATAAGCCAGAGTGAGAAATAATTGCCCACTTATTTATTTGTTCACTTGACAAATCATTATTAACCATTGTCAAGCATCATCACATTAGATCCTGAAGCAATTATAAAAAATAGTGTTGTTTACCTTCAAGGAACTCTTGGTTTGTGTGTGATTCTCAAAAGATGGTCCATGGATCATCTTCAATATTTGTTACAATGCAAATTCCCAGATCCCACCCCAAACTTACTGAATCAAAATCACCGAGGATGATCCCTGGAATCTATATTTTCAACTTGCTAGGCACAGTCACTGTTTGAGAAGCTAGTCTAGTGAAACTCATATTATCTGATTGCTTCTCAGAAATTATGTGTTCCCTGTTACCATTCAGATAACATTTACATTGTCATAGACAAACATTCCTTAGTGAACTGATAGAACGTAATAATATTAAACTAACCTGACAATTTTAGATTAGTTATTTGTTATCTGATTGATTGGACCCTATAAAATAGTTCTCTTCTTAACTAATTTTTACCAGGACTGGTGATTTGAGATGAATTAGAAGGATAAACATTCAGCAGATGTAGACTTTCAAAAACAGATCTAAACTGAATTTCCTGCATGTTTACCAAGTTCCTCAACTTCTGCTAATAGTGTTTGAAACTTACCTCGGGCCCCATCAGTTTCAAATATTCCAGTGTCACCATTAACCTGACCTGCTTAGCACTAACTCCAGAATTGACTGACAACTGCACACCTTCTTCAGAAGACTTAATTAGGTCCTCAGTGTCCAAGGTGTAGTCAGAATCAACTACCATCTGGCTCAGAATGGTGAAGCCTTAACATTCTAAATGTTTAGCTTTAATTATGTGTTCCTGTAATTTAATGCAATTTTCTATAGACTACTGACAAATCACTTCTTTAAACAAATTTGCTGACTCCCTGTGCATTGTAAGATCCATTTCCCAGTTGTTCTTCCCATTTAAATATCTCCTTGCACCTAGCTTCAGCAGGAAGAGCCTTTCACAAATACAAATTTTAATGTCTTACTCACTTCTGCTCTTTCATATCTATACATTATTCAACTCTTATTTCTGCTGGCTCATGAATCGTGTCCTGTGTTGATCCTAATACCTTTAATAACCATTCTCTTCATTTTAACATTCGTACCAACCCTTCTCCAATTCTTTTTGAAATAATTTGTAAACATTTAATATTTTGCTATTTTCCTCCTTCTATGCCTTGGAACTGTGTTGTTTGCCATTTCACTAAGTATAGAGTTTGTACAAATTGAGAGTTTGATCACATACAAGTGTGGTTATTATTTATGCATAATATCACATTCTTATCCTCTGTGGAAAAGATATATTAAATTCAATGTCAGCCAGAAAAAAATGAAAATAATTAGAGAATTGCAAACATTGGTCACTGAGCTAGCTACAAGTACCTCAACATTTTGAGAGAAAAAAATATTACTAATGATTTGAGATAACACCCTTTAATGTCTTAATGTTAAATGTGCATATTTGCTGTTAATCAAAACAACTTTTTCAACTCAGAGTGATGATACTTAATGCTCTGTTAATTATGCTAGGAGCTAATCAATTTGTCCCTTAAATGGATGTTCAACTGATTAAAAGAAGCTAATCATCAGTTATGAAATCCATACAGCTCACATGAGTCAGGGATCAAATGCTTTTTGCTTACTTAGGGCCAATAACTCTGTCTCCTTAAATTTCCTCCTATTTCAGTTGGGAGAAGTTCTTTTCTTTTCTTAAATATGTAGGTGTTATACTCTTACTTATGAGTTGGAAATTAAAACCTAGGTTAGCCTAAAGTTGACAAATCGGACCAAGAACAATGCTGTGATAGGCTCAGCTTCTGATGTAATCCCTAAAGGACAATAACTGGGAAAAGGAATAGTATTTGGACATTAAGAATAGATTGTTATGAATGAAACAGGATGATTTACAAATTTAACTCCCCTCAACACTATAAAGAGAGTTTAGATATGTTAATTGTTCAGTACTCTAAAACCAGTCATTTTTAAAATAATAGTAATCCATTGAAAAATATTTATTAAGCATCTATTAGGTGTCAGGTACTGTGATAGGCACCAAAAATGCAAATAAGGCTATATAAGTCACAGTTGCTGACCTTAAAATGCCAACAAAGAAACAAAGAGTAACCAGCATGGTTGATCATAAAAATTCTCATCACAAGAAAAAAAAGATTTTTTTATGTACTGTGACAAATATTAGACTGATCGTGGTGATCATTTTGCAATATATACCAATACCTAATCATTGTGTTGAACACCTGAAACTAATGTAATGTTATATATCAATTATAACTCAATTAAAACTTTTAAAGCACACAACTTGGTAAATAATTAGATACATTTTTACTTACTAGAGTCATTTAAAAATAAACAAATTAAAAAAAAACGATTTATATAGCAACATGCTATAGTTTATACATCAAGAGATTAACAGGTGAACAAAAGCTACCCATGTAATAAAAATAAAGCACAATTCAGTGACTCCAAATTTAATGAACTGGCAGTCAGGCTGTCTGGCCTTTAATTCTAGCTTGTAGCTATCACTAATGCCCTTTTGGAATATTTAAATTCTCTCTGCATTTCAACTTTCTCATCGGCAAAAGAGCAGCGAATTTTTCCCCGTGTGGTAGGGGTCAATTTCAGATCATTTGGAGAAAAACCAGGACATCCTCAAGGGCTTCTGTACTTGGAATCCAAATACAAAGTGCATTAGTCAATCAATCATTCAGTCAGTAAGTATCTATTGATTATCTCCTGAGTGCTCTCCATGGTACCAGGCCCTGTAGAGAACACAGAGAAGAAATAAAATGATCACTTTCTTCATTAGCTGCCATTCTTGTTGGAGAGAAACAATTAATATGCAATAACAATTAAAAAGGAAATTAATAAATGATATGCCAGGTGCTT
The DNA here is from genome assembly GCF_021234165.1 of Pteronotus mesoamericanus. Taxonomy (NCBI): domain Eukaryota; kingdom Metazoa; phylum Chordata; class Mammalia; order Chiroptera; family Mormoopidae; genus Pteronotus; species Pteronotus mesoamericanus. The sequence goes on along the minus strand of NW_026555078.1, from coordinate 23,866,989 downwards.
TTATACTTTTTACACTGTACGGTTCTTTCACATGTTATGCTATTTAAGAGTGAGCAAGTGTATATAATCAAAAGGTAGACTGTGTAGTCTGTTAAGAGCTGTAGAGGTTGGAGGAGAGAAATATGAATTAGGTGGACTGAAATTAGAGGATTTGAACTGAGCCAAGTTGTTGAACTGTTCAGGAGGAGATGAAGTTGAATAGAAAGCAGTCTCCAGAGGAAAAGAGTCAAACTCAAAGGAGGCAAGGAACAGAAAATGCTAATCATAGTGTATTTATGGGCATATGCTTTTACTGAAATAAATAGAGGTCTTATAGACAGGTGATGGTGGACTTTAAAAGCCTGACTTAAAATTTGCAAGAATGCCAATTTAGAAGAAAGTGTATATGAAGAAAGAAAATATTTGAAATAGAAAGAGGGTAAAATTTCTAGGCTAGGGAATGTATGTGATGAAAGCGATTTAAGGGACATCAGTCTGGTAATGGCATATTGACTGGATTTTAGGGTGCAGCAACTAGACCATCAGGATATTGTCTCCTTCTGACCCCATATTTCCAATTTCCGCAACACCTAAATCATAGATTTTGCTCTTATCATTTTCAGGATAACATATCTGTTATTTGGTTTACTGAACCTCCAGTGACAGATGGCTTATGAAATATAAAGCACTAATTCTACTTTGTCCAATTTGAGATTTGTCATGCAAAGATTTCCTCAAAAAGAGAACAGTTGTCTATCTGCCCAACTTTTATTTCGTCACTGTCTTCCTATCTACCTTGTGGTTCAGTGTTGAGTTAAAACAAGGTCAGCAAAGTAATGCCATTAATCCTTTTTCCTTTAATTTTCAGACATGATGAGTGCCTGGCAGAGATGAAATGGGGACATGAGTTGTGTGGGGTCCTCAAAGCTTTTCCTGGGATGAGAAGTTGGAGGTCAAAGACAGAAAGAATAAAAATGAAACTGCCATAGCAACTGCCCTCTGCAGATTGGCTGAAGAGAGCTCAGAAAGAAAAAGAATGTGATCTTTACTCAGAGCTCAACCTATTATCAAGTCTGGGAGAGTAGCCATGGGGCCAGTTCAAAATACAAGCTCAGTTCTATGATTGCTTGGAGCATCTAAAGAAACTCCTGATCAGCAACCCTCAGCAGAAACATTTGCCTTTTGTCCCTCCTCCTCTAGTTCCCCTCTTCTCTTTAAGTCTCCATCCTACAACACTCCTCCTTTGCCAGAAACCAGTCCTTTTTTAAAAATACAGACCCACTCCAACTGTTCAGAGGAGAAAGAAGAGGAGTTCTTTTGGTTGCACACAGGATGGGGTGACATTTGATTTTTATAGTGAGTACATTTTTATAAGTTATGCTTCATGCCTGTGTATCCATCATTAAACACACACACACACACATGCACGCACACACACACACCCCAATTATCCTTTTATTAAGCAGAACCTTGAGAGATCTTAATTTCAGTCTATCTGGAATCCTCACAAGTGTTTCTACTATCTTATTTTGTTCTTTCTTCTTTTCCCCTTCCCTTCTCCCCTGGCTCTGCTCTCCTCACTGCCTTTTTCTCTTCTCCAATCCCTGGCAGAAAAACACACAAAGCAAAAGAACATACGGAGAATTTTCTGAAGGAATATTGACTCTAAAAGGGGAGACTCACATTCTGAAAAAGGTAGACTGTGCAGGCGAACCTCCAAACAGTGCACTCTTGTTTCTTCGTCATTTTTGTCCATGGCCAAAGGACATCCCTCCTTCCTGTATTGGTGGATCTGAAATTGTGTCACTTTAACCAACGCACTATTTATCAAGGTTCCAAGAATCATTGTGCTGTAGCCCTTGTGCTCTCTTTTTGCCTCTCACCAGAAACCCAGTGGGGATGGGATAACTTCCTCGCCAGAGGAGGTTTATCACTCAGGCATGGGCTTCTGGTCACCGAATATAACATGAAAGTGCTGAGATGTCCCACTGTGCTGGAGAGTTAGAGGAGATGAAGATCTAGACTAGAGTTTGTATGGAACTTTCTGAACCTTTTCAAGATTCTGTTTATTTCTAAAATCAGACATATTCTCATCATTTCTAATTTTTTGTTCTCCCCCCTCCCTCTCCCCACTCTTTCTCTTACACACACACACACACACACACACACACACACATTCTGCTTTATTCTTTTTTATAACAAAGAAGTTTTATCTAGCTCTCTGTGTTTTCCTCCATTTCAATTGTATGTAAAAGCTATAAAGTTTATGATTTGGAAATACTATAGTCTAATTAGGTAATAGTGCACAGAGCTTCTACACAGTTTTTCAGATCAAGTTATGATTACATTTCCACAGTGCCCTAACCCCATCCTGTGGTCGATTTTGTAAAGGAAATGGGTAAGTTTTAATAAACATTGTTCAAGGTCACACATTATGAACTAGTCTTCAGATTACTTGTCCATCCTTAACTGAGCTTTTCAATCACAGGTACTCTTTAAATAATATAATAATATTCTCCATTGTTAATCAATAATAATTTTGTATTAGCTAATCAACTGACCTTACTTTATAAGAACTTCTGCATACATCTGAGTATTCAAATAGAGGAATGGAAAAAGAAAAACAAGACAAAAAAACAAAAAAAATAGAGGGATGAGATGCAGCAGAGAAACCATCATTTTTTTTTTATATGTTTGGTATAGTATCAGACACAAGTTTTATTCTTAATCTTATTGTGATGATTTGAAAACAGACCAGGTCACTGATAGTCAAAATTTTAATATTTTAAAAACATACTGGCCTTATTTGTCCTGTAAGTCTGACAAAGATTTATTTCCATGATTTTTCTTCTAATACAGTAATATAGTGTCTACCTGTTGAATTAAGTAATCTCATTCCATTTTAGCCTATTTAGAATTAATTTTTAAAATTAAAATACTTTTTGACTCTTCTTGTCTCAGAATGTTTCAGACACATACTGCTACATCAGACACATTTTACACCCACATTAATCAAAGCACAGAGAAATTATTACTAAAGTGGTGAGATTGATAACACTGTCTTTTGAGACATCTAAAGCAAATACTAAACTGCACAGAAGATAATATTCCACCCACACTCCCATCTGCCCTCCTTCTGCTTCTCAACGGATCCTTACTAAAAGTTTTTATTTATAAGCCAAAGAATCCACCACTCGAGATGAGAGAAATTGTTGAAATCTTCTTTACACCAGACCTGTTTTTGAGTGTTTATTGAGCAAACAAGTAAAACAAACAAACAAACAAAAGCAATGATCAATGGCATATGTGGTTATTGAAGCTCTGCCCAGGTAAAAAGGCGAGGAGAACAGAAGTCAGCTTTCCCTGGAAGCCATATCACTCTCCATTAGCTGTAATGTTGCCATTTGTTTTTACAAAGCTCATTCACACCAGGGCTCAGCAATGTTTTTCCTGAAAGTACATTTGTTCTTCATTCAAAAAATATTTATTTGACATCTATTGTGTACTACACAAATTCAAAGTACTGGGAATACAAGATTCCTCTTTTCCTATACCTTATATTGTAAAATAGAATTGAATAATAGAACTTTCTATAATGGTTGAAATGTTCTATATCTATGATGCCCAATATGGTAGCCACTATCTATGTGTAGCTATTAGAACTTGAAATGTAGTTAGCACTGTTTGGAAACTATATTTTTTATTTTAATTAACTATAATTCACTTAATTTTATATTTAAGAAACCTCATGTGGCTAGTGGTAGATATATTGGACAGTGCACCTTAGTGAATGTATGAGTGTGGTGTGTGTTAGTGTGTCCATTTATTGAGAGGATAGTGAAAGACTTGATGATACATTAATGAGTAAGAAATATCAAGTTGTATTAAGTGCAAAGCAGACCATTATAATAGGGTGAATGTAATAAAGAGCTTTGGGGAGGATACATTAGAATGGGTGGTTGAGGTAGAAATCTGAGAGTAACATTTAAGCTGAGAACAGAATGATAAGAAGGATCAATACAAAAATGAGGGAATGAATATCCCAAATAGGGGGAATAGCTAGTGAATAGCCCTGGGGTGGGAACCAGCAGGTATTCTAATACCCAGGACAGAAGAGAGAGCAGTGTGGTTGAAGGGTAGAGAGCAAGGAGAGGGCAATAGAAGTGAAGCTAGAAAGTTATGAATGCACATGTATTAGTTTCCTAAGGCTATCATAACAAAATATCGCAAACCTGGTGGCTTGAAATAACAAATTATATTCTCTCACAGTTCTGGAGGCTAGAAGTCTGAAAGCAAGGTGTCAGCAGAACCTATTTCTTCCAAAGTCTCTAGGCTTTAGGAGAGAATGTTGCCTTGCTTCTTCCCATTTTCTACTTTTATCAGCAATTGTTGGAATTACTTGCTTTGTAGCTATATCACTCCAATCTCTTGCCTTTGTCTTCACATGGCCTTCTCTGTATCTTTTTTGCCTCTGTGTCCTCTCCTCTTCTTATAAAGGCACCAGTCATTGAAGTTAGGGAACATCCTAAATCAGTATGATCTCATCTTAATTATGTCTGCAAAACCTTATTTCCAAATGAGGTGTTATTCTGAGGTTCTTAGTAGACATTAATTTGGGGACATAATTTATTTAAACAACTACCAATTTTTTAATACTTTGAAAGCCAAATTAAGGAGTTTGATTTTTATTCTAAATGTGATGAGAAGACATTGGAGGATTTGGAGTAAGGAAGTAACAAATACTATTTATGCTTTTAAAAAATCATTCTGGCTATAGGGAGATTGGATTTTGGAGAAGTGTAGAAGAATAGAGACCAGTAAAGAAACCACTGCAAGAGCCCGCACATGAGATGACACTGGCTTGGATAAGACAGTGCTGGTGAAAATAGAAGAAGTGTACATAGTTGAGACATGTTTTGGAGGTAAAGTCAATGGGGTTAATTGATGGATTAGGTATGGGAATGAGAGAAAAAGAAGAATCAAGGGAAATACCTAGATTTGGGGTTTGAATAAAGAGTAGGTTGCAATTTATATGCCAGGGCAGAAAAGGAATAAGGCAGGTTCTATTTGGGGATGTTAAGTTTGAGATGCCTTTAGACGGCCAAGCTGAGATACAAGCTAGGTGATTTCACATACAAATCTACAGTTTGGAGGAGTAGCCAATCTGGAGGTGTAAGTTTGGAGACTCAGATAAAGAAACTAAGGCACAGAGAAGTAAATAAACTTTCCCTAGGTCACACAGCTAGTAAGTGGCAGGGCTGGGGTTGGAGCCTAAGCAGCCTGGCTCTACAATTCATGCATTTAACTATTTTTCTATACTATTAATTAGTGCATAACAGTAACTGAGAATTTTGAAGGATGGAGGAAACAGCAATGGGGGCAAGAAAAACATCTATAGCAGCGGATTGATCACTATACCAGAATGTAAACATAATCTTCATTTATTTACTTATACGTGTGCTTTAACTTACTCTTCAATATCAGTGTGTGCATCTTTGACCATTTTAAAGGAGGAGAAAATGTTAAGGTAATCCATGTTCTATTCAAAACATGTTGACTTGTATACTGTCACGTATTTATTTGGAATAAAAAAATTATATACTATGTGAGAATCAAAATCTTTGTATCATTCCTTCCTGGTAAGAAGAGTTTCTACAGATGAGAATCAAGATGATGGAGGAGTGAGTGGAAGTCACACAGATCTCCTCCCAGGACCAATCTGGAATTAAAACTAAATTATGGAGAAATCACGTGGAACAAACAACTGAAAATAGCAAGAGAAGAGGTTTATGACCTCAGACAGACAGAAGAATCCGCTTTAGCATAACCTAACGGGTAATGAATGTGATAGAGACTCGAAAAGGTGGGCAGGGTGCCCACAGGCAGCAGCACCAGAAGGATATTGAAACAGCCAGGGGGATCCCCCTGAGACGAGCAGGGTCTAAACCATAAGTGGGGATCTCCAGCCTACAGCACCAGAGCCCAAAAAGTACACAGATAACAGCCAACTGTGAAAAGCGACAGGGTTGCTCTCTGCCAGAGATAGGCGGCTGGAGATGCAAAGAGCTATTTAAAGGGTCAATGCATAAATTTTTATTTGCAGCCACTTACCCTGGTCTCGGGCAAAGGCAGGGGCAGAGTGGGCTAGAGACACCTGAGGAGACACTAGTGAAGGAGGCTTTGGGGAGAGAACTGAGAGAGTAGCCAGCAAGATCCCAGTGCTGACTTCTCCCCCATACAGCAGCAGCCATCTTGCTCAGGCAGGCCACTCCCCTGAATGGCAGTAGTGTGAGAGGACCCAATAACCCTACCCCCAGGAGGGACTCTGACCAGCCCTGTGGTGTCTAAGTCTGCCTGCTGAGTGCAGAGTGACAAGATTAACAGCTGAAGGAGATAGCCACAAACAGTAGATTCCTGGAAGTCTCAAACAGACTGCGTAAGGCCAGACAGGGTCAACATCTGACATCATCAGAGGCAGATCCAAAAAGAAAAAATAGTGGTCTCCTCTCATAGAATTTCACACCACAAAGTCAGGAAGTCAAGACAGATCAATTTAAGAAGCAGAAGCAAAAAAGAAGAATCTCACAAGTAATGGGAAGACAAAGAAGCACGCCCCCCACCCTTCATCGAAGGGAAAGGAGGTATCCACACAAAGAGAACTCAATGAAATAGAGGCAAGTAAACTATCAGATACTGAGTTCAAAAAAATGGTTCTAAGGAAGCTCAATGAACTCAGTGAGCTCACAGAGAATTACCAAAAACTACAGGGACACTACAAGGAACTTACTGCAAACTATATCAGCATGAAAAAGGACATAGAAACTATCAATAAGAGACAAAAGGAAATGAAGAATACAATTTCTGAATTGAAGAATACAGTAGAAGGAATAAAAAGCAGGCTAGATGAAGCAGAGGAATGAATCAGCAAACTGGAGCACAGGGTAGAAAAAAGCTCCCAGAAAGGGGAAGAAAATGAAAAAAGACTCAAAAAGAATGAAGAGGCATTTAGGGAAATGCAGGACAACCTGAAACGTAACGATAGACATATAATAGGGATACCAGAAGGAGAAGAAGAGGAGCAAGGGAAAGAGAACCTATTTGAAAAAGTAATGATGGAAAACTTCCCAAATTTGAAGAAAGAAAAAGTCACAGAAGTCCAGGAAGCACAGAGGGTCCCATTCAAGAGGAACCCAAGGAGGCCCATTCCAGGACACATCATTATTAAAATGGCAAATATCAAAGACAAAGAGAGAATCTTAAAGGCAGCAAGGGATAAACAGGTAGTAACATACAAGGAAGCCCTGATATGGCTAGCAGCTGAATTCTCAACAGAAACACTACAAGCCAGAAGGGAATGGCAAGAAATATTCCAAGTTATGAAAAGCAAAGGCCTGCAACAAAGACTGCACAACCCAGCAAGGCTCTTAATTAAAATGGAAGGCGAAATAAGGAGTTTCCCAGACAAAAGAAGGCTAAAAGAATATCCCTCCACCAAATCAGCATGCAAGATATGCTAAAGGAACTGCTTTAATAAGATGAAGAAAAGACTCTATGAATACCCAGTTCCTTTCACAGTCACCAATACTTGATATTAACAATATTTTTAATACTTATTAATCTGATGGTGACAATGATGTGTTATTTTAGTGTTACTTTATTAGTTGTTGAAACTAAACCTGTTTTTGTATATTTCTTGCTGGTTTCTATTATTTTTAAAAAGCTTTAAATGACTCTTTGGTATTCTTTATCCATTTTTTGAATAAAAGTTTGTAGAATTTTTTTCCCTAAAAAAACTATTAACCCTGTTTTAGATGTGTCACAAATACTCTCCTATTCTATTACCTGTCCTTTAACTATTTTTATATGTATATTACTGTATAGTCTTAAACTATTTAATATAATCATATTGTCAATATTTTACATTATAGCTTCTGGGTTTGAATATTTTACTTCAGGCTAAGAAAAACATTATTTTGTATTTTCTCCTAAAACTCCTTAGATTTTACATATTGATCTTTAACTCACCTGAATATTTTTTGTATATTGTGTGAAATAGGGATCTATGTTTGTTTTATTTCAAGTAACAGTGGTCCATGCACCCTATTTGTTGAATAAGCCTTATTCCCCCCATTGATTTGAAATATCAATTCAATTATATATTACATTGTTATACAGATATATATGTTTGTTTCTAGAATGCTCATTTTATTTCATTGATCTACTTGATTTCTGTGCTGGTGTCATGTTGTTTTAATTGCTGAGACTTTATAATGAATTTAATTTTTTAATATTTTATCATGGATCATGACATTTATAAATAAATAAATAAATAAATAAATAAATAAAATCTGCATTTAGGAAAAAAAGAAGGAACTCCTACCTTTTGCAACAAGATGGATGGAACTGGAGAATATTATGCTATGTGAAATAAGCGAGTTGATGGAAGACAAATACCATATGATCTCACCTATATGTGGAATCTATTCAACAAAATAAACTAATGAACAAAATAAACCACAGGCATGGAAACATAGAGCAGACTGAAAGTGACCAGAGGTGATGGAGAAGGAGGACAATGATGGAAAGAAGGAGAAGGAACTAAACAAAGAACATGTATGAATGACCCATGGACATGAACAACAGAGTGGGAATTGACTGTGGGACAGTGGGGTGGGTGTGGGATGGTTGGAGAGGGCAAAGGGGGAAAAACTGAGACAACTGTAATAGAATAAACATGATTTCAAAATAAAAAAATAAAAATAAGAAGAGTTACTACAATATTTCCCATGTGTCTCTGTATTCCTCATTGACTTTCAAGCTAATTGCAACATAAAGAATATAGCCAATGAGAATTCAGCAATGCCTGATCAAGTACAATCATGCATAAATAATTATTTATTTACATCAATAACAATTTAGTAATTAAACTATAACAACAGTTGGTGCAGTACCTTATTTTTAGTATGTCAATTTTTAAATGACATCAATAATTAGTGACAAATAGCAAAACATTTAAGGTTATTGTTGCTGTATTTATTACCAAGAGAGAATGTGGCCTTGGTAGAAAATTCAAACTTTTCAAAGGAGGGAAGTAGGAGATTTTAGAAAGATATAGTATGCACTGTAGACTCTTTTATTTTGGGGCTTTTCTAGCTTGTAAGCCTAAGTATCTTGGTGTGTTGGATAGGAAGCAACAATGCACAGTAATTAAAAGCACAGATGGTTCTGGTTCTGCCATGTACTAGATATAGGACCCTAAGAATGTTATTTAACTTCTCTTGCCTCCATTCCTTACCTACATCTTAGAGTTATAGTAGGAATAAAGTGAGATAATACAGAGAAAATGCTTAGAGTACTGCCTGGCACATAATAAACACTCAAAAAATGTTAACCATTTTCAGATTTCCTCAACCTGCCTGTCTTCCTGGCCTTAGTCTGAAATAATTGTCTAAGTACAAGGTGGCAAATATATGTTCCATATTTCTAAACTGGCTAGGCTAGAGTCTCTTCAGAATCTCCCCGAGTTGAAAGGGTTCACCCTACTGCTTCTTTTCTTTTATTTCTCTCTGCTCTTGGGAGTTAAATGTTTTCTCCAGGAAATCATTCAAAATCCCCATTGTCAACCAGGAAATTCCACTTCTAGAATTTATTAAATTTATCCTAAAAAAGAATTAAGAATTTATGCTCAGATTTAGTTGTGATGTTGTTAATAACAGTGAAGAAATAAATTCAGGAAAATGTAGTGAACAACAATAGAGGATTTGTTGGATAAATTGTAGAGCACCATGAGACCCGAAGGAGCTTCCTACATGCAGCCAGCCACTGCAAAGGGCCTTGGGGTGCAGTCACCGCTGTTTGGCTGGAGCCAGAAAATGAAGCTGGAGGATTCAGAGCCTGGGCAGAGCAGGGAGTGTGCACTGACTGCCACTCTCATCTAGAAATATTTCCGTTTTATGATGAAGTTCTGCACACCTCAACAATATTCTCAGATCTCTTAGAATATTGAAGTTTAAGAGCCATGGCGGACCGTGGATGCCACCTGTTTCAATCCTTCAGCATACAAGGTATGATGGAGGCTGGATTCCCAGTCAACCAGCTAGATTGTAGACTCCCAATCAGCCAGCTATACTGTAGAACCCAACAACCAATGAGCCTTTAGTAATCAAAGCCCAAGTAAAGAGAGTCCACATAAACTGAATAAAGGGCAACCCTAGAGCATCCGGATCAGGAGATCAAAAAGACTGTACCTCTGAGTACCACAGAACTCCTACCACAGAAAGTCACCCCACAAAGACAGGCAGGCAAAACAGAGCAACCTGAGACATAGAAACAAACAAAAAGAGTCACCTAAAGTGGGGAGACAAAAAAAGAACCCCCAATCAAAAGGAAAGGAGGACTCTCCAGAAAAAGAGCTAAATGAAATTGAGACAATCTATCAGACATAGAATTCAAAATAATGATTTTAAGGATGCTCAAGGAATTAAGTGAGAACTACAAGGAACTTAGTGGGAACTACAACAGAATGAACAAGAACATAGAAACTATGAATAAGAACCAGGAGGAAATGAAGATTATCTAACATGAAAAGCACACTAGAAGGAATTCAGTGCAGAGTAGATAGAGCAGAGGGACAAATCAGCAAGCTGGAACACAAGGTAGAAAGAAATACACAGTCAGAGTAACAAAATGAAAAAAGACTCAGAAAGAACAAGGATAGTTTAAGGGAGCTTCAGGACAATATGAAACATAACATTCACATCATAGGAATATCAGAAAGAGAAGAAAATGAGCAAGGGATATGAAACCTCTTTGAAAAAATTACAGAAAACTTCCCTAACTTGGTGAGATAAAAAGTAATGCAAGTTCAGGAAGCACAGAAGGTCCCAATCAAGAAGAACCAAAAGGGACCTACTCCAAGATGATCATAATCAAAATGGTAAATTTTAAAGACAAAGAGAAAACTGTAAAGGCAGCAAGGAATAAACAGCTAGTAACATACAAGGGAGCTCCAATAAGGCTATCAGCCAATTTCTCAACAGAAACACTACAAGTCAGAAAGGATTGGCATGAAATATTCCAGGTAATGAAAAGCAAGGACCTACAACCAGGACTACTCTATCCAGTAAGGCTCTCATTTAAAATGGGGGGTGAAATAAAGAGTTTTCTGACAAAAGAAGACTAAAAGAGTACATCTCCACTAATACAGCACTGCAAGAGATGCTAAAGGGACTTCTATAAAAAGGAGAACAAGAGAGAGAGAGAGAAACACAGGTACAGAAAATATGGCAATGAATAAGTACTTATCAATGATAACCTAAAATGTAAATGGATTAAATACTCCAGCAAAAGACACAGAGTAGCTGAATGGATAAGAAACATGAACTGCATATATACTGTCAACAGGAGACCCACCTCAGAACAAAAGATGTACACAGGTTAAAAGTGAAGGGATGGAAAAAATATTCTAAGCAAATGGACATGAAAAGAAAGCTGAGGTAACAATACTTACATCAGACAAAACAGACTTCAATACAAAAGCCATAAAAAAAGGACAAAGAGGTCACCACATAATACTTAAAGGAATAGTCCAACAGGAGGATATAACCTTTGTAAGCATATACACCCAAAAGAGGAGCACCTAAATATATAAAGAAAATATTGGAGGACTTCAAGAAAGATATTGACAACAATACAGTCATCATAGGGGATTTTAACACCTCACTGTCGACAGTGTCTTCCAAACAAAGAATCAACAAAGCTATTGTGGCACTGAACAACACTCTAGGTCAAAGGCACTTAATTGATATATACAGAACCTTTCATTCCAAAGAAGCAAAATGTACATTCTTTTTATTGCACATATAACATTTTCAAAGATAGACCACATGATAGGACACAAAACAAGCCTCAATAAATTCAAGAAAATTGAAATCATAACAAGCATGTGCTCAGATTACAATGGATTGAAACTAGAAACAAACTTCAAGGAAAAAACTCAAAAGCATTCTAATACATGGAGACTGAATAACATGTTATTAAATAATGAATGAATCAACGATGAGATCAAGAAAGAACTCAAAAAGTATCTGAAAACAGCTGAAAATGAACATGTGACAATTCAAAATCTGTGGGACACAGCGAAGGTAGTACTGAAAAGGAAGTTCACAGCAATACAGGCCTTCCTAAAGAAAACAGAAAAATCTCAAATAAACAACCTAACCCTTCATCTATAGGAACAACAACAAACAATGCCCAGAGTAACTAGAAGGAAAGAAATTATCAAGATCAGGGCAGAATTAAATGACATAAAGACTAAAAGAACAATTCAAAGAATCAATAAATCCAGGAGCTGATTCTTTGAAAAAATTTTTAAAAAAATTGACAAAACTTCAACAAGGCTCATCAAGAAAAAAAGAGGGAGGACTCAAATAAATAAAGTCAGAAATGAAAGAGGAGAAGTTACAACTGATACCACAGAAATACAAAGGATCATAAGAAATTACCATGAACAACTATATGCCAAGAAATTGGACAACCTGGGTAAAATAAACAAATTTCTAGAAACATACAATCTGCCAAAACTAAATCAAGAAGCAGAAAGCCTGAATAGACCCATAACAACTAGTAAAACTGAAGCAGTAATCACAAAACTCCCAGGACACAAAAGCCCTGGACTGGATGGCTTCACAGGTGAATTTTGTCAAACATTTAAAGAAGAACTAACTCTTATTCTTCTCAAACTATTCCAACAAATTCAAGAAAATGGAAGACTCCCAAGCTCTTTTTACAAGGCTAGTATCATCCTAATTACAACCAGGTAAAGACACAACGAAGAAAACCACAGGCCAATATCTCTTATGAACATAGATGCTAAAATCCTCAACGAAATACTGGCAATCCAGATTCAGAAAAACATTAAAAAGATTATACACCTTGATCAAGTGGGATTCATCCCAGGGATGCAAGGAATGTACAATATTCACAAATCAATGAACATAATATACCACATAAACAAAATGGAGGACAAAAATCACATGATCATATCAATAGATACTAAAAAGCATTTGATAAAATCCAGTACCAATTCATGATAAAAACACTCAGCAAAGTGGGACTAGAGGGAGCATACCTCAATTTTATAAAAGCCATTTATAAGAAACCTACAGCCAACATTATACTCAAAGGGCAAAAACTCAAAGTTTTCCCTTAAGATCAGGGACAAGACAAGGGTATCTGCTTTCACCACTCCTATTCAACATATTACTGGAAGTTCTCACCACAGCAATCAGACAAGAAATAGAAATAAAAGGCATCCAAATTGAAAAGGGAGAAGTAAAACTGTCTTCAGTCACACATGACATGATAGTGTACATAGAAAGCCCTATAGTCTCCACCCAAAAGACTACATACCCTAATAAGTGAATTTGGCAAAATAGTGGGATACAAAGTCAATGTCCAGAAATCCATGGCATTTTTGTACACCAACAATGATATATCAGAAGGAGAAACTAGGAAAAAATCCCATTTACTATAGTAACAAGAAAAAGAAAGTACCTAGAAATAAATTTAACCAAGGAGGTAAAAGACCTGTACTCAGAAAACTATAAAACATTGTAGGAAAAAAAACAAAGGAAGATACAAATAAATGGAAGCATATAATGACCATGTTCATGGACTGGAAGAATTAACATCATTAAAATGTCCATATTACCCAAAGCAATCGATAGGTTCAATGCAAATCCTATTAAAATACCAATGGTATATTTCACAGATCTAGGACAAATATTTCAAAAATTTATGTGGAACCAAAAAAGACCCCCAATACCCTCAGAATTCTTGAGAAAGAACAAAGTAGGAGGGACTACAATACCCAATATTAAATATATTACAAGGCCACTGTAATCAAAACAGTCTGGTATTGGCATAAGAACAGACACATAGATCAATGGAACAGAATAGAGTACTCAGAAATAAACCCAAAACTCTATGGTCAATTAATATTTGACAAATGGAGCAGGAGCATAAAATGGAGTAAAGATAGCTTCTTCAATAAATGATGCTGGGAGAACTGGACTGGTACATGTAACAAAAAAAAAAAAAAATGAAACTAGACCACCAACTTAAACCATATACCTGACTCAACTCAAAATGCATAAAAGACTTAAATGTAAGTCATGATACCATAAAAGCCCTAGTGGAAAACATAGACAGAAAGATTTCAGAAATCCCACACAGCAGTATTTTTGCCAATGTATCTCCTAGGGCGAGGGAAATAAAGGAAAAAAATAAACAAATGCGACTACATCAAACTAAAATGCTTCTGTAAGGCTAAAGAAACCATCATCAAAATGAAAAGGGAACCAACTGTATGGGAGAAGATATTTGTCAATGATACCTCAGGCAGGAGTTTGATCTCTGAAATATATAAAGAACTCATGCAACTCAACACCAGGAAGACAAACAATCCAATTCAAAAATGGACAAAGGGTCTGATTAGACACTTCTTCCATGGAGGACATATAGATGGCCCATAGGCATAAAAAGATGCTTAACATCACTAGTCATCAGAAAGATGCAAATTAAAACAACAATAAGATATCACCTCACACCTGTCAAAATGGCCATCATTAATAAATCAACAAACAATAAGTGCTCACAAGGATGCAGAGAAAAGAGAATCCTAGTCCACTGTTGGTGGGAATGCAGACTCGTGCAGCCACTGTAGAAAACACTATGGAGTTTCCTCAAAAAATTAAAAATGGAACTGCCTTTTGACCTACCAATTCCATTGCTGGGAATATGCCCTAAGAATCTCAAATCATCAATTCAAAAAAACATATGCACCCCTATGTTCAAAGCAGTGCTATTTACAATAGCCAAGTGCTAGAAAAAGCCGAGGTGCCCATTAGTAAATGAGTGGATCAAAAAACTATGATACATATACACAATGGAATACTATGCAACAGAAAGAAGGAACTCCTACCTTTTGTGAAAGCGTGAATGGAAATGGAGAGTATTATGCTAAGTGACATAAGCCAGTCAGTGAAAGAAAAATACCGTATGATCTCACCTATAAGAGGAATCTAATGAACAAAATTAACTAAAACACAAAATAGAACCACAGGTATGGAAACATGGAACAGACTGAAAGTGGCCAGGGGTGGAGTGGGGTGGGAGGTAATGGTGGAAAGAAGGGGAAGAGAGTAGACAAAGAACACGTATGAATGACCCAGGGACATGGACAACAGAGTGGGAATTGACTGTGGGAGCGGGGGGTTGGGAGGAATGGGCAGAGGAGGGCAAAGAGGGAAAAACTGGAACTGTAATAGAATAACAATAAAAAACTACAAAAAAAAAAAAGAGAAAAGAATTGTAGTGCACCACACACAGTACACTTTTAAGAAACTCTAAAAATAATATTATATAAAAATGATGAATGACAGAAAATGAAGTTCAAAATATATATTTTTTCAATTTTTAAAAAGTAGGCTACAATGTAGCATGTGCTACATGGTACTATATTTTTAAATGTGAACATAAGCATAAAAAACATCAAAGATTTTAGTCACCAAATGTACTGCATTACCCACTTATTCCTCCCATTAGCACTGGAATGATCTACTAGCAATTCTAGATATCTGGTCATTCTTGTATAAACTCAGCCTAAACTTTCTCTTGCTAAGCAAAGACTGGGAAGGGAAAGGGGACACATTGGTATCACTAGCAGGTTGGAGTAGCAGTTTGCACCTTTTTAATTCTCTTTATAGCTCTCGGTGTTGACGGGGGTTTTTCCCCTCCTCTGGGGTCTCTCCTGTGACAGTGTCCATATGTAGCTAAAGGAGTCATGGATAACCGCAGAAGCAAAGAACTGTATTTCCTGTGTAAGGCTTTGCCCGCGGTCACTGCCACGGCTCCAGGACCATTGTCCTAGCTCTGACCTAGGCCATTCAAATGACTGTGATCATTTAGGGATTTAAAATTGTTCAAATAGTAAATGATCAAAATTGTTTTCCTTTATTTTATCATTATTTGGAATATTTAAAAAAATAAATTATAGACCTACTTTATTATTATACTCTTAATTATGAAATACATGACTTTTCCATCCTTATTAACTATAATAATCACAAGTGCTTGTTTTAACTTCAGAAATGGAAAAGACTGCTATGTGTTAAGGTTATCAATATTTAAGATCATTAAATCTTTTTGAAACAACTGAGATGGTCATTCTACAGTTCTAGTAGGAGATTTGTGATTAACCATAAAAGTTAGTAGTAAAGGTGTCAGCTTCACATATTTTAATGAAGGTGCTAGATTATTGCTCAGATTTTCTAGGTCACTTTTCAGTCCCTGGCATTTGAAAGCAAAAAAAAAGAGCCCTTTTCAATGAGCATTAAAGTATTTAATGTTTAATATATTTTTTCCAAGCTTCAATTTTTCCATCTCTTAAAACTGTAGGCATAAACCAGTTAGTAATTTATAAACTAAGATTAAACCATATTAAATTGCCAATATTTGACCAACAAAAAATGGCAATTTCTTATGATAGATCTTAATGCTGTAATAAAGGTATATAAATATGTTTTAAATAAAGCTTTGTAAAAAATATTTTTAAACAATTATTTTACTCAGATATATTTGTTACATACAACAGCGGTTTTTTTTCCTGTTAGTTTTTTTTTTTTTTAATCTGAAATTTACTGATAGTGTTATTATCACACTGGTTCAGGTTCACTATGTTCTAAAGGAATCAGGAACATGAAACATTTAGTAAAAGTTATGTAACTTGCCCTAGGAAGTAAACAGGTTAAATAGGCAACTAAGGAAAGAGCCCCAGAGCTGAAATAGTCTTGTTATCCATTCAGGAGATACTTGCTGAATAAATACTACGTATCAGGCACTATACCAAGTACTGAGAACACACAATGAACAATAGACCTCTATGATCCAACTTTTTACTTAATTCTCATGAGTATATTTCCTATTTAAATTCTAGCAGACATTTAGCTCCTGTTTATGTTTTATCTCACACAAATAAATATAACTATTATCTTATATGATTATGACACCAAAATATTAATTTTTGCATTGTGTAAGTTTATATTATTTCTCATGAACTATTTCCACCTTGTTGCGTTTTTTAAGTTTTGATAACATGGATAGAACTTAAAATTTACTATTTTTACCATTCTGGTTATATGTTTTTGTCATCAGGTATGTAAAGAAAGTGTTAAGTCTATGTACAATTAATTCTGAAGATCTATGTGCATTGGACACTGTAGACCTACCTAATACTGTAACAAAATGTAGAAAAAAGTAGGAAACCAAATCAAGGAGACCAGTTTACCCTTTGGAAAATTGGCAATCAGAGCACAGTACCAACTTGGCAGCAAGTTCTAGATCACTATTTCCCAAACATGTTTGATCTCATTATAATGTGGTGATGAAAAATCAACATGAGTTCATAAAATATAAGCATCTGGATTAAAGTAGATGGTAAAAAATGGTTCCAAACAATATGCAATTGCTGTTAAATGTAATCAAAATTACATCCATATTTCAAATATGCGTAAGATAGGCTGCAAATCATGGAATAATTTAAATATATTAGTGTTTAGAGTGCACTGGTAAAATGTCAAATCTGACTCTGTATTCACTAACAAATTGAGCACCAGTCAATTATCCTTCAGGTGACATATGCAAATTTTCATTTCTCTTAGAATGGTCTACCATTTCTTAAAGACAGACTTTGCATAATAAAAGCAACAGAAATGTGCTTAGTATTTTCTTACATATATTTTTGAAATGTACTTTATTTATTTTTTATTGTTGTTCAATTACAGTTGTCCTCATTTTCCCTCCCATTACTCTCCCCTGCCCTGCCCACCCCCACATTCTCCTTTCAATCCTCCCCTCCCCACCCTGTTGTCTTTGTTCACCGGTCCTTTATACATGTTCCTTGACTTGACCCTTCCCCTTCCTTCCCCCATTATTCTTCTCCCCGCCTCCCCTCTGGTCACTGCCAGTTCGTTCTTAATTTCCATATCTCTGGTTCTATTTTGCTCACTTGTTTTGTTGATTAGGTTCCACTTACAGGTGAGATCATATGGTATTTGTCTTTCACGTCCTGGCTTACTTCACTTAGCATAATTTTTGGAATGTACTTTTGAAGAACATATTAGTAACACCAGGTTTTGAGTTTTATTTTGTTTTTGCTGAACCTATTAATATCTTAGGACTGTTTGGGAGCATTGTTTTATATGCTATGCAAAGCTATAAAGGATTAATAAAAAGGGTTTGGGGCCATATGTGGCAGCTCACCTAATTTTTTTAAAGGTTTTATGAACATTGAGAATATCTTCCAATTTATGTGGCTATGCATGATCTCCTCTACTTTTAAAAAAATCAGATTGGGAGATTAAAGAGGAAGTTAAGATGACTGATTAATTAATTAAGGGGTTCCTTCTTTAGAATATAAACTCTGAGAATAAAGAGAGAATGGGCTCCTTGTTTATATTCCTAAAGCACCTAACAAAGTACCTTGCATATAGCAGACATGTAATAACTATCTGTGGAAAAGAGAGAGTGTGGCCTAGTCAGAAACCCCTGAATTCAAATTCTAACTCTACATCTTACAGCTGAGCAAATTTGCCAAGGGCAAATTTGTTAATATTGGAATTTGTTAATTCTGTATTATATGATAATGATAACTTGTTACATAATTACTCTGAAAATTAAATGAGATAATAAATATAATGTGTCCAGGACAAAAAGTATAGGCACATAAGAGAGATCCAATGCATGTTAGGTCCTTTCCCTTACTTTGAGGGGTGTCCAACCTTTTGGGATCTCTGAGCCACACTGGAAGAAAAGTTGTCTTGGGCCACACATTAAATACACTGTGACACGCAATCACAAACAAAATTCATACTATTTAAAATAAACTTATGATTTTCTGTTGAGCCACATTCACAGTCATCTGGGTCACAGGTTGGACACCTCTGCCTATTCCTCATATCAGAGGCTATTCTAGAAAAAATTATAAAGTGACACCCCCTTCCACTCCCCATAGTACCCAGACATTTCCAATTGTGGTGGGTTACTTTGGGCTAAGAGACAATTCCCGTAGGTTTGAGTTCCTCTTTTGCCATTAGAGCTACTTTGTTGAAAAAGTTGGTGACCTTTGAAGGTTTCTTCATCTCAGGAATTCTTTCAGCTCCTCATTCCCTTCCTTTCCTCTCTACCAAATTTCAACTTAACTGATAAACTAGGCATTAGGGAAAACCTACTGCATATTGCCCAAGGCTTCCAGAGGCAATGTTCTGGGCACAGCAATTAGCTGCCCTAGGCAAAACTGCACAGTAGGCAAAGCTTTCCTCCTCCCTCTCCTGCGGTACCCACGCCCATGCCTGCAGGCTTCCTCCACTGCCTGCAGCTGCCAGTGCTCTCACACCCACCTCTGAGCCTGTCTTCCGCCCAAGCCTCAAACTCTAAACTCTCCCGGTCTCCTCCTATATAATTTCTTATTCTTTCTTTGAGGTTAATCTCAGCTAGGTTATATACAAGGTAATCTGATTTAAAACTTTGTGACTGACACTTGCATTTTAAAAAGAATGTGTTAGCATAAGTAGTGTAATATTTATGGGAAATATTTCTAAACGCTTTAAGATAAACCCATTAAGATGCACTTTGCACACTCTAGGCTACCAGATTATGTGATACCAGTTTTATTTCTTCAAAAGGATAGAGATCATTTCTTAAACCATTGCTTTTAAAATATTGCCAATCCCTATGATAAATTAATCAATGCCAGTAGAGTTCTCAGATAACATTCAGGTCTTGGCGATTTTTTTTCAAATGACTCCGTCAGTCTGTAATGTCTCACTATCCTTCCTCCATACATACATATCAGGAGTCTCAATCTGGTGGCCGAGGATATCAGTAGGGCCCTGGATATGTTTTGTTTGCCCATTTCATTGGGCCTATAATAGGTATTGAAACACATATTATTCTTACCCAGCAACACAAGCAGCGTAGTATACATTGTGTTGTATTTGGTCTACTTTACATATTTAATTGTAAGACACATGACTGTGTGAACCCCTATTCATTCTTCAAGACTCTCCTCCCATTCAAAAGTCATCTTTTCTCTGAAGATTTGAGACCCAGGCCTTTGCGTATTTACAGCAGATTAATTGCTAGCTGCATTAAACATAAGCCCCTAGGCCTTACGTAGAGGCTTCAAATAGAATAGTTGACTGCAAATGTACCCAATGAAGAAGGTCTCATGATGGAGATTTCAGACTGTGACCTCCAGGAAGTAGATATTTTGAGGCTGACTGGGTTTTTTGAGCTCTTAAATGGCCCAATGTAGGATGTTATGACTACAGACGTCTAGTATAGCTTTTTACCTTGTAGTGGCTCAGGAGGCCATACACACCCTTGTATGCTGTTGATTTACACACAGTGTCAATATGTAACAAAATTTTATTTGCATTAGGCAACATCATTTTTTTCCCTCTTCACATGCAAACTGAGCTATTTGGATCATTTGGACTACAGACAGGACCTGTCCCTTTGTTGCTTTTTTCCCTCATCTGAACAAAATAAGCAAAAACAGCACATCCTACCCTCAATTCCCTCCATTGCCATGACTCTCCCAAGAGGGTAAACATAATAATGACAGTAACTACTGTTAAAAAAAAAAAGGCATAAATCTAGTGTCCTGGAGCTTTGCTATGAGCCTGCCATGTAAGAACCATTCTCCTAGTAGTTTGGTAACTGAACCTCCTTGGACTATAGGTCTAAAGGAGATAATATTATTCTAAATTATTATTCTAAATCTTATTCATTTGCCAACAGTGTAATGGCAAAATTCCAGCATAATAATACTGACATTTACATAATACCCTTTTCACAGGCATTCATAGTGCTTTGCAAAATTTCTTATGCATTTTCTCAATATTAGATAAGAGAGAGGGAGATGATTGGTTCTAGATGGCAAAAGAAGGATAGGCAAAGCTTGAATCAAAAGAAAGAAAAAGAAATAAAGTGTGGAACAGAAAGCTTACTGGTGAATTCCTAACTCTGAACCTAATGTTTTCTCCACTATCCCTCTGACAGCAAAGGGTTTTTCTTCTTCTGTTGAGTCTGCTGTTCAATAACAGCAAGTGAACATTAGAATGGAAAAGAACATTAAAATGGCCCTTAAAATTGGACACAGATGAGAGACATCTTTAGAAGGCAGGCTTTATTCAAAATGGGTCGGTTCCAAATAAGCCTATTTTTAAAATTAAGAACCCAATAGCAAGTCAAAATTAGGAAAAATATTAAATGCTCATAAAATGAGCTGTGTCTTTGTGTTCCCTAATGACAGAAGATACAGGCAACTGTTAGCTAGAAAAAGACCAGACTATCCTTAAATAACCTAGAGGTAAGCAGAATAAATTATAATTCATCTGATAGATTTCTCAAAACAAAAATACATCCAGTTGGGACTCACTAGGGATTTTTCAGAGTACTAGATTTAGAAGAGAAGAAAAAAAGTACTTGAAATAGAAAAGGGGGTGGGGAAATAATATATAGAGTGATTTAAAAACCTGAGTCTGATTTTTTTTTTTTTAAGAAGCAGTAACAAGAACTAGTGATATAATAATAGCCCCAGGGATTTAAAAAGAATTTTCTCAAATATATCTGGGGGATAAAAAACACTGGAAAGAAAATAGGTCCATTAATAAGTGAAGAATGAAATGAAATGAGATTTTGAAATAGTTGGGCTACTGAACTGCCTTTTTTGTTTTAAATAGATCTTTTAACAAGGAAAACAAAAAAGCAGCTAAGAACAGAAAAGAAACAAGACTGGTCAGCAGAATGTTGATAAATAACAAGCAAGGGAATTCAGTCTTTGCTAAATAAATAAATAAATAAATAAATAAATAAATAAGGATTTTCCAAATCAGCAAAGTTGGGGGATATGCCTTCTACTGGGGATAAGAAGGAACTGAGTAATTTATATTCTGAACCACATTTTCTCTTGTACCTTCATCCAGTCAGAATGATCAAACCATATTATGAACTCCAGGAGCTGCTTTTACTTCACCCAAACCACCTGTGTTGTATTCTCACTCTTAAAATCCTCAGATAATCTCATATGCTTTTAACAAACATTAATTATCTACGAGCACCAAGCACTATCATAGGTACTGTGAATTCGAACACTGAAACACTAACACCTTTTCTAAATCATCTAGCTTACCTTGGGGCCCCTCAGTTTTGGTTCAGGACCCCAACTGCCTTCCAGCATGTGCACATATGTGCACACACACATGCAACATTTACCTACAATTATACAAGGTAACACATTTTTTTTTCCTTTACATAACATTTACCTATATTTACTCCTAAATGGAGGACCTAGAAACTAAATTCCTATGACCTTGAACAAGCCAGTCATATCCCTGAAGTTCCTGAGAAGCCAATTGACATTCTCCTAAAAAATATTAACAGTTTTAACTGAAAAAGTAATTAGTGTGTATGGTTAACATTTCCAACTTTCAAAAGGATGATACACCGTTAAAAGTAAGTATTCTTCTTATCCTAAATCATCAGTCCCCTTCCCCAGCATTGATCACTATTGAATTATCTACATAGTCTTTCACATATTTTTCCTATACAAACATAGGTGTATGAATATCTTTTTTTAAAAAATCAACAAGAGCTGATTTTAAACCCTTTCCTGCATTTGGCCTTTTTTTTTTTTTTAAGTTAATACTATATCTTGGGCAACTTTCCATATCAGTTCATGGAGATCTTTATAATAGCTGCATAAAAAAAATAGTTGCATAATATAGTATTTTATTGAACAAATTACTATAATTTACTTAGCAAATCTCATATATTGCACAATTTATTGCTCCTCTCTTAGACTATTACAACAAACCATGTCATTTATGCATCTATAAAAAGGAGGTAATAACATACTTTTGCACAAAGTTAATGCAAAAATTAAGTGAGACAATCTATATGAAAGCATATAAAATGCCTAGGAAATGTTAGGTATTTTTACCACATGTTAACTAAATGAATGAATTGAATGACTGAGCAAAAAAAAAAAAATCCAACAATGCTGCTGATTTTGTTTCCTGCCTGACGTCAGTCTCCACCCAGTAGATTGAGAGCGTAACAATAGGGATCAATTGTGTCTGTCTTCTTTCACAGCTGAATTCCTACAGCCTAGGACAGTATCTGCATATAGAAAATGTTTAAATAAATAGTTGGTTAATAAATGAATAAATATAATCAGTCATCTGTTTTACTTTCCTCTGCCCAATAGTTTTAATTTCAAGGTAAAAGGGGATGTTTAAGATAAAAGACCAAGAACCCTTCTTTCAAGTGAGATTATTTGCAGTTTGATTCCAAAGAAAAGTTAAAAAGCAAGGCCACTCCCAGGTGAATGTTGAACCCTGGCAACTCAACCTCTCCTGCCTGTCCAAAATAATCTCACTTGAAACGAATCTGCACCATCAGCCACTTTCATAAGCCTCTTGGGATCACATTATAGGAAAGATTTTTGAAAGTGATTTTAATTACATTCACAAAAGAGAAATAAGGTGCAATATCTACATGGCCCTGCCTCCGAGTATGAGGCCTGGGGGGTGGCTACCCTAGTGGTGCTCTCTAAGGGATGAACCTATTAAAGACATCCAAAATTTGTGAATTAATCACTATTTTCAAATATAGACCAAAGTATAGTCAAGAATTTCTTTATAATAACATTATGCCCACTAGCATTACTTTTTTTTTTTTAATTTGGAGAGAAAGAATTGGAGTTAGAGAAATGTCTCTTAACCCTGGGTGTACCATGGGAATATATTCCATATGGGAATGTCATCTGTCCTGTATGTTACCAAAGAAAAATAGTTGACAACCACTGGGCTAGATTAGGGCTTTTCAGGTTAGTTGAGAAAGTTGGTCAGATTTCTAGAGCATGCAATTGCATATTTAGGACAATCAAGTTTGGGGATGATAGTATATCTCAAATATATTGTGTTGGGCCTCACCTCACTTTCAACACATTCTCGTATTCAAAGACACACAGCTGAGAAGTCACAAACTATTAGTACAATACTCTCCTCACTCTTTATTCCTTGAGTGGAGAAATACGAGGTCTGTCCAGAAGGTATCCAGCCATGTGATATGAAAAATAGAGACAGTTATTGAAGAATATACAAGATACAAGAGACATTGTACATAGAACAATAATGCCTCAGTCCTCTTCAAAGTAGGTACCTTGAGACCTCACACAGTTCTCCCAATCACCATCAGCAGCCCTGTCATATTTTCCTGAATCTCATCGATGGTCTGAAATCTCTTCCCTTTCAAAGGTGACTTTAGTTTTGGGAAAAGCCAGAAGTCGAAGGGCACCAAATCTGGGATGTAGGGAAGCAGAGTCACCTGTGTGATTTGATGTTTCATCCAACAATTCTACACAAGATGTGATGCATGAGTGGATTCACTGTGGTGATAAAGCAACCAAAAACCAATTGCCGGTAGCTGCAGCCTTCTGAATGATTCAAATAGTTTCCACAGAGGAATGTTCAAGCTTAATGCAAAATGTGATGCAGGTTCACTGCTCTACTTGCTCAGTCATTTTGAGTGCAAAGGCCACAGAGTACACACACTCATTCAATGGCGTTTACTGACCGCACTGACTAGTACAGTGAAGTCATCCTTGTTCATGCATGCGTATTCCAGTCCACACTCCTTGGCTGCAGGTTCCATCAATATTGAACAAACTGTTCTTGTTATATTAACAATGGCTGGACTTTTTCTGGACAGACCTCATATGCACCTCAAAGTAGAGAATGCATTCTGAATGCAAAGAATCTTTTAAATCCTTTTCTGATTGTTGTACCTCTCAGTAGCTTCAGACAATGGCAGATATTCCCCAAAACATTCACTCTCAACATTTAACTCCTCCAAAATTCTGCCCAACACCCAGCCAATGGGTCTGTTTCCTTTCCCACCTCCTGAAAGCATTATCAATCTGCTTTGTCCCTTATGCAGTGGGTGAATGCTTGGGAGCATTGTTTTCTTGCCTCGACTTCAATGCTGATTGAGACAGATAACCTTTTTTGTCAAAACTAATCCCAAGTGACTTGAAGGACTTTTTTTTGTTCTGTTTTTAATTTTACATGATTTTTTCTAAATATAGATGTTTCAATAGTTTCTTCCTTTTTTCTGTACTTTCTAGTTTTTAAATTAGCATTTATTAATTTCATAAGAAAAAGGTTTGAATTTTAAGTTTCTCCATGTTCATTAGAGAAATTTTGGAGTGAAAAAATATAATTACTGAGAATGCCTTAATTTTAGTTTGTTTTCTTCCAATCTTCTGAATACGCATATACACACACATATATACACAGACTATACTGTTCTGCATTCTTTTTATTTGACATTGTATTTTGAGCATTTTTCTCTTTATATTAAATACCTTTTAAAGTACTATTTTAATGGCTCCATTGCATTCTATTGTAGGAATATATCATGATTTATTCATCCATTCCCCCAGTTGTTAGAAATTTAGATTGTTTCCAATTTTTCATAACTCTATAATGAATGTTCATTAGTTTTAGCATCTATATTTCCTTAGAAAATGGATCATTAAAAATTATAATTTCTGAGCCAAATACTATAAATATTTCTTGAAATTTTATGAAAAATTTCAACTGTACCCAAATAAGAGAGACCAGTATAAGGAACTCCTCCCACAAATATCACCTACAGTCAACATTTATCAAAATTTTTCAATGCCCTTATTTTTAAAGCTATTGATATGAAATATATTGTCTAATCGCCTTCCAGAAATGTACTAGTGTTCATTTTCATCAGCACTGGGAAGCTCCTACAAGTACTCTACCAGTACAGAGTATTTTTAATACCTAATCTTTGCTGGCTGATTTTGGTCAGCTATTTCAAACCTAAGTTGTCAGAATCTGGCATTGTGTTGTCTTATGAGTCCGGTTCAGATCCTTTGAGAATTCATTTCATTCCACAATGCAGTTTCTATTTTTGTAGGTTGTCTACCTATCTTTAATTAAGCAGAGGAGATCAGACTTTAACTGACAGTCCTTCAGCCTCTGGAGAATGGATGTGGGCAGCAGCTCCCTCTCTATGAGAGTATCCTTGGTGTACTCAGGGAGCCCAAGCCCAGCTGATAATTCCATTACTCATCAGGACTTTTGTGAGTAATGACGATTGAAGGTGGTTGGCAGCTTTTAATCTCATGCTAACAGCTTCCATATGTCATTGCTCTTCAAGTTCTGCATCTTTGCTGAATAGACTAAAACTTAGAATATGTAATTAAACATGGCTTATTATATGCATAATCAAAACTAGGTTGGTCTTGTTATAGAGAAATTGAATCTCTCACTGGCTTAATATTTTTATTTGAGGCTAGATATTCGCAAGCAAAGATTTAGTAGTAGTAGTAGTTTTATCAGTAGTATTATTATTGTATAATACTATAATGGCTCTATGGTAAACTGGTAATATCACTAAGATAGGAATAAAAGGATAAAGTGTAGACTTAGCTCTGCTATTAACCAATTATATAATGTTAGGTTAGTTTTAAAATCACTTAAGATTTAATTTTGTTCCTCTTAAATTTACTAAAATCCCTTTTAGTGCTAAAGATTCCACAACTTAAATATGTCTTGATATAATTTATTATCTATTTGCTATTATAAATATACTTTAAAAGATGAGAGCATAGTAATTGTTATTACAGTATCTGCAGGAGTAAAGGAAGTCACCCAGTTGTGTTCTGGTGAAAATGGTTAACAACCCACTCTCTGTGGAATAAGAGTTCCGATAGATGTCATTGCTATAATTCCATCGTGTAAATACACACACCATAGGTGATAAAAACTATCATCTTGAAATCACTGAAAGCAGAAATGGGAAGAGAGAGGCACAATTATCCCATAGACCAGTGTGCATTGGCTCTGGCACACCACTAGCCTGGTGTTCCAGGTAGAATGCATTAAGCTGCAAGTAATAGAAAACCTTGCTTTCTATCAGTGACTGAAACAATAAAGGCATTTAATTTTTTCATGTATCAGAAAGTCTGAAGGCAGGTAGTTCAAGGCTGTTTCAGCAGTTTCAACATGTCAAAGTGCTGTGTTAGCTTTTTTTATCATTATCTTGACCATCCACCTCATTGTTGCAAAATGGCTACAGTAAGTACCTCCAAGTTTTCTGTTATTTTAGGATGATGTCCAAAGTAAGGGGAAAGAAGGTGGAGAGAATAAATATATTTTCCTTGTTTGTTTGTTTGTTTTTCCTTTCTCCTTTTATCAGGGAGGAAAATTTTTGCCCAGAAACCCCAGCAGTCTTCCCCTAATGTTTCATTGGTTAGGACTGAATCACATGTCCATACCTAAACCTATCACTGGCCAAGAGGATCTGACTTGTAACAGTTGGTTCAAATCAATTGTGATTCCAACCCTAGGACTGGACAAATGGAAAAAAGAGGAAGTAGTATTGATATTGGCAAACAGTGTTGTCTGCCACACCAAAAAGGTTCCAAGCTGAAAAACACTGATGTTTTCAACTATAAATTTCAATTCAATTTGATAATTATTGTATCTGTTCAATGGTCAAGACAAAAGAATTTATCTGTTCTCTCTTTCCTCATGATTACACACCCAAGAGGGGCTTTATAGAGAACTTTCCAGAATAGTCCTTTAAACCATTTAAACTTTTTAAACTTTTTTGTGTTCTTGGGGCAGTATTATTTTTAAATGTCAATCCATATTATAACTCAACTTCCAAAGAAATTTTACTTAATTAATGTGAACCTCTTAAATCTAGCTTTCTGACCATTTAGACACAAGTGTGAATAGTTCTTAGTGAATTAAAAAATTTAGTCAGAGCCTAATTCAGAACTTTTATTGTTATGACAAGTTACTACTTATATACTTCATTTTGCTTATTAGCACATGCTGCTTGGTTTATAGATTAGTTTATAATACATGTACCTAAGTAGTAACACTTCATTTATTTAAAATGATTCCCTGGTTCAGAAATAATGTTTTATTTGATGCCTCATTTTATAACATTCAGAAATGTGGTATAGTGCACCGAAACCAAAATTTGAAATAGAGTCTGATTTGGTATATCAAGCAAGTCTCTGAATAAAAATTTTTTGTGCATGGAAAAGAGCAGCTTACAAAGCCAGAAGATTCTCAACTTCATCACCTGGGACTACACAACCTTTAAAAATATAATTCCTGCTCAGACTTTGCTTCTTTATATTTTCTTAATTATCACTTATACTCCTCTATTTATTTGCAAGTGCAAATAAAAAAAGAAAAAATACTGCTATGCAGAAGACAGTAATATGACAAATGTCATCTCTTATTTTTAGTATTTGATCATTGAAGCCACATAGTTGACAAGTGTACCTAATTTGGTTTTATTTTTATTTTGGAGTGTCTAAAATTATACATGGTTATTATTAAGTATAAAAAATTACAGTAATGTTTTAGGTTGTTTAGTTTTTTCAATTGAGATAGCATATGAGCCTTTAAAACAGCTAAAACAGAATTATAGAATTCTCTGCTCAGTTTAGACTGCAGAGCCTACTTCTGATTCTGGCTATGCAATATGACCTGATTGTCTAATTTAAGGTGCATTATATGCAATACCTCCAAACTCTTTACAAATTTTATGTTTTATCTATGTAATATTTTTATGCTCCCATTATGCCTAACAATAGATGTCAAAAATATCTGTTGTTTTGGGATTTGGGTTTTCATTTTATTTTGTAAAGTGTTACCACTGTCATCCATTCTCTGACATAATGAATCTATAAATCTATCAAATTAGGAAATGAGATCAAATTGACATTTTATATAATTTCAATAAAACACTTCTTGAATTATCTGGATTTAAATGCCTTCTTTAAAAACAATCATTTCAATGCAAAAAAAGAAAAAAAGAAAAAGTTCAAAAGCACAGAAAGAAAACGTCAGTCTGCAGGCCAAATGAAACCCACAAATACGTTGTTGGGTCCATGCAGCATTTAAAAGTCAAAAGGTCACATAAAATCCAGACTTCCATTTTCTCTTAAAAGTCATTAAGAATTGGTAGGATTGGGTCTGTATTTTCAGCTGGAGCTGAGTTGGGGCTCCTAACCCCATACCCCGCTGTAGACTAGGCCTCTGCTGCCCTCTCTCCTTGCAGTCTCCACCATGCAGTGAGCTCCATGTTTGCACTTAGCACCCATTCCCCTGCCAGCTCCTTTCACTGTACCTACCCTGCATATGGTTGGGTAGGTGTGCCCTAATAAGGACTCTCACCAAAGAGGCAAATGGGGGGCTGCCCTCATGCCCTACCTATGCTAGGCCTTGAGCCTGGGGGGCCTTATTGCCAAGGGGGAACATCTTCTAATTTACTAAAGGAGGCCCTCATGTTTCCTGGTCTATGCTTGGAAAGTTCTAGGAGCAAAAATTTTCTTTTCTGTCTCATTGATTTTGTAACTTTGAGGCTGGGGCTGGGTAAATCTAGAATATAAAATAGGATTTTTAAAATAAAGGACAAGTACATGATTCTTGAATACATATTTCTAGCTTCTACCCTCTACCAAACATTATTTTGAAAGACTCTCAAAAAATATAAGGTACATTTGGAGGAATATTGGCACATTCATAGTCACCAGCCTGTGGGATCTGGACCTATCTCAAGATGAATTCTGTGGACCTTGTATTTCCTTATTGACTGGTTAGACTGCTCCATATTAATAAATTCTATTTTTCTTACTTGCTATGTACTACAGTTCCCTGATGGAACTGAAGCCTGGGCACCTCACTAGCTCCCCAAGTGGACATAGTAGACGGACTACTATGTCTTATGCCTTATTTAACTAGTTGTGCATCTGGAATCCCAATATGCCTTACTAAATATGAGTATGCCCAAAACATAATAGTAAATTCCATCAATCCATTATCTACTTACACAAGCAATGCAAACTTCCTTTATAGATGTTTACACACACACATAGACACACACATGCACATACACACACACAGAGATAAATAAAACTAGAATAATTTTTGCTCATTTTATTATACTTCCCTAGAAAGGATCTGAGACAATTTTTTAAAATGATAAAAAGAAGAAAAAAACCTATTTAAAAAATCAGGATCAAGAAAAGTCTTAACTAGTTTAGACAGTCATAAGCAGAAGTTAGAACCCAAATGTCCAAATTATCTCTGAGATTCTTAGTAAACCAGAAGAAAAGAAAAGAAAAGCTAGCTTACTGACTTAGCCCTTAAAAAATGCTGATATTTCCTCCAGACAAACAACATTTTTTTTTAGTACCAAATTCTAAAAGGAAAATATGACACATGGTCACCTGTAAGCAGCAGTGGTGGCTGGGAGAGCTGGTGATGGAATAATGTCTTGAATAATTTTCTTTACAAATGCAAGAAGCTTTCACAAAATTTTCTCAGGGCATCCCAAGTGAAAGGTAAAGGTGTGATACAAAACATAACTCAGAGGTGGCAGTTTCAATGATGGCCCAGAAAAAAACAATTCAAGTAATCAGCTTTTTGCTGATGCATTGTGATCTGAGAAGAAAACTTGAAGTGGTATTTCTCAAAGGTCAGTCCACAGATCACACATGAAAATCACCAGGGAGTGCTCGATAAAACTGCACATTCTCCAGATATACAGAGTAGGCTCTCTGGGGAATGAGCCTGGAAATCTGTAGCTTTTACAAGTTTCCCAAGGGGATTCTTATATAAACCAGAGCCAATAACTGCTACCCCAGAAGCAATGGCCTTAAGACTTTATTTTTTTGCTTGTATGTTTCTAAAAGAATGTTTAAAAACCAGCTATCATTTCACACGTTTTTAGGTTGACATCTAACATTTCTTATTGTTAAGTATAAGTAATTACAAAAAAAAATAATTTCTGGTTTATTGTAATATTGATGTTTTCAAATAAATCTTTTATATCACTTTAAAATGTATATGATTAATTTTAAAAACCTATATCCAATAAAATCTAACTACATAAACAAGCTCTTCTTTAGTAGTCAAATTTTTTACATTTCTTCATTTTTCTCCTTGAACTGGTATTTCCACCTCAATTTCCCTACAGAATTTTATTGAAATGTAACATATGTTATGCTTGGAAGTCATTTTTTAAAATGAGTCTATTATTTTTCTTTTTTTAAAGTATATTTTATTGATTATGCTATTACAGTTGTCCCATTTTTTTCTCCCCTTTATCCCCCTCCACCCAGTACCCCCATTCCCTGCAGCATTCCCCTCCCTTAGTTCATGTGCATGGGTCGTACATAAGTTCTTTGGCTTCTCCATTTCCTATACTATTCTTAACCTTCCCTGTCTATTTTGTGCCTATCAATTATGCTTCTTATTCCCTGTTTCTTCCCCCCATTCTCCCCACTCCCCTTCCCCACTGACAACCCTCCATGTGATCTCCATTTCTGTGATTCTGTTCCTGTTCCAGTTTCTTTCTCAGTTTGCTTTTGTTTTTGTTTTTGTTTTTTTAGGTTCAGTTGTTGATAGTTGTGAGTTTGTTGTCATTTTAGAGTTCATAATTTTGATTTTCTTCTTTTTCTTGGATAAGCTCCTTTAACATTTCCTATAGTAAGGGCTTGGTGATGATGAACTCCCTTAACTTTACCTTATCTGGGAAGTACTTCATCTGCCCTTCCATTCTGAATGATAGCTTTGCTGGATAGGGTAATCTTGGATGTAGGTCCTTGCTTTTCATGATTTTGAATACTTCTTTCCAGCCCCTTCTTGCCTGCAAGATTTCTTTTGAGAAATCAGCTGATGGTCTTATGGGAACGCCTTTGTAGGTAAGTCTCTTCTTTCCTTTTGCTGCTTTAAGAATTTCTCCTTAGTTTTAATCTTTGGCAATTTAATTATGATGCATCTTGGTGTGCACAAACAAGTCTTTGGGTCCAACTTGTTTGAGATTATCTGAGCTTCCTGTATTTATATGTCTATTTCCTTCACCAAGTTGGGAAAGTTTTCTTTCATTATTTCTTCAAATAAAATTTCAATTTCTTGCTCTTTCTCTTCTTCTGGCACCCCTATGATTTGGATTTTGTAATGTTTAAAGTTGTCCCAGAGGTTCCCCAGCCTCTCTTCATTTTTTAAAATTCTTATTTCTTCATTCTGCTCCAGCTGGATGTTTTTATTTCTTTGGTTCCAAATCATTGATTTGAGTCCCAGTTTCCTTCATTTCATTCTTGGTTCCCTGTATATTTTCCTTTATTTCACTTTGTATAGCCTTCACTTCTTCCTTCATTTTGCAACTGGACACAATCATTTCTGTGAGCATCCTGATTACCAGTGTTTTGAACTCTGCATCTGTTAAGTTGTTTATCTTCTCATCGCTTAGTTCTTTTCCTGGAGTTTTGGTTTGTTCCTTCATTTGGGCCATATTTTTTTGTCTTGGCATGCCTATTACATTGTAAGGGGTGGAGCCTTACATATTCACCAGGGGGGGATAACCCTCTTTGCTGCGTTGTGGCATTCTTTGTGGGAGTGTGGTCAGAGAGGGAACAATGTGACTTCCTCAGCTCTAGCCCCTCTTTCAGTCACTTCCCCCACTTCCCACAAGTGAATTGTGCCCTTTCAGGCACTGCCGTACTGCTGATTCTCAGGTGTGTGAGCTTGTGTATATTCTAGGACCCCATGAGCCCCTCCAACGAACTCTCCTGTGAGAGTGGTAATTTCTCCTGCCACTGCAACCTTCACAGGTCTTTATAGTCAGAGGTTTTGCAGCTTTATTTCCCACACTGGAACCCTGGGTTGCCTAGTCTATCTCACTCCTCAGTTGTTCCTCCTGTTTTATCCACATGAGAAAGTGGGACCGCCTGATCCACTTAGCTGCTGCCTTGCCATGCACTTCCTCCCTGCCTGGCTGCCCATCTCTGCCCCTCCTACCCATCTGGATGAATGTTTCCTATTTAACTCTTTGGTTGTCAGACTTCATACAGTTCACTTTTCTGGCAGTTCTGGTTGTTTTTTTGTTTTCAAGTTGGTTGTTACCCTTCTTTTGGTTGTGTGAGGAAACAAAGCATATCTACCTATACTTCCATCTTGGCCAGAACTCCTGAGCTATCCAGCTTATCATTTTCCTCTATAAAATGTGTATATATATAGAAACTTAATTTTTTTCAGCGACCTTAAGATTCTAATTGTTAAAATTCCTTCAGAATTACATTAGCATTATAATTTTTAATAGTACACAATTGACAAAAACATGTATTTTCATAATTTCTATGTATAACTAATTCTTTTGGAAATGTTTCCATTAATTTTATAGGTGGGCTTTTCCCCTCCATTTAGTTTGTGTATTCATAAATGAATATTACTTATTGCTAGAATAAGACAGTCTTCAGCATTAATTTTACTCATTTTTTTTTTGCTTACATACAATATTCACTGAGAACACTTTTTACACAAATAAGTAAATAGAAACGGAAGGCATTTTATTATTAGCAGTGTCACTCAAATCTTTGAAATCCTTCTGAATTATAAGCCAAAACACATATAGTAATTTAGTATCAAAATAAAAAAATATTTTTTTCAATAAATTTAAGCTGACAATTTGATTAGGTCACCTTTCAATTTTGTTGAAACCTAAGCATTGTAAACCACCTAACATGCAAAAGAATTTGTAGTCTAGTCCTTAGCAATCACTGGGTTTAACTCCAACACCAACATTTTAAATTGCTGTTAGTTTCATGCCCTAGAGGTCTTCACACACCCCAAAGCAAATCACTGAAGTAAGATAACAAGTGGGAGAAGCGTGATTAGGAAAAGGTAGATGGGAAAAGAGCCCAAAGGCCTTTTTCAGGCAGACCCATTTAGCAAAAAGTACTTGTGGAAACTGAGGATCCAGCAAAAGTTTCCCTGAAAACTGCCTTTGTTTCCATATTCCTTGAAAAGTCTTTGCGAAAGGTCACATACCTCAGTTTGACGATCATTACACTAGGTATTTGGACATGTTGAGAGAATGCATTGCTTTCAAAAAGACCTCAACAATAACACAGAGAGTTCCAGAGTCACAAAAATTTCTCTCAATCTTCTTAACTACATGGATTCACTTCAAACGTAGACGCAGCCTGGCTTGGAACAGCTATAGCAAGGGTTAAGGCGAAACAGATGTAAAATGATCATAACAAACAGCACAAGAAGATGTGAATGAACTTTAAGAGCCTATAACTTTTACTATTATGATTTTGCCAGCACTTCTCATCTTATTTTAGTTAGTGGAATTCTTATAATCTTCTCAAGGGTTGAACTGGCTCCGGGTCAGAAAGGACCAGAAAGTCTTCATTCTGTACTTTTGTGGCCACTACCAAAGTTGGGGAGAGGCAAACTAAGAAAGTCTCTCTCTCTCTCTCTCTCTCTCTAAATAATTGCTTCTACTCTCGGAAACATGACTTAATTAAACTAATCTGATTTTCTACTGGTAAAGCTGACATTAAAATGCTATTGCTCTGAGATCTCTAATTATAGAACAATCACACTTTTTCCTAAGATACTAAAATCAAATGCTATAATGTTGGATGAGGTCATTGTGAATAGCTTGTTATAGGCCTATTTTGAGGTACCACATGTATTTCAGTGATGATTATGCAGAGACAGAAAGCAACAGAAAGTTTATTGCAGAAAAAAAATGAATTGCTACTACAATTAATCTAAACAAATGAGATTCCACAAGTTATTTCCTAAGATGTTCACTGGCCATAACCACCTGTACTTCCACCACAAATTCCTTAAACTCATTCCCTTTCCAATTTCCCATCTTAGCTACCCCTTCCTTTTCTTTCCTGCACAGTCTGAATGCAATGTCCAGTCCTTTGATGGATACTCTCACCAGCACTCTGAACCCCCTTACTCTCTTAAACGTCTGCCTATCTGTTCTGCCAAGTCACAGATCAAATAACCATCTGTTCTCTCTACTACTGCTTCTAGTTTGCCAAGCACTGTTGGAGAAATTGTATAACTGCTGATTCATGCCATGACAAATCTGCAGTTCCCAAACTCACCTTGACCTTTAGCACTACTTGGCAATCTTTTCACTCTTGCTTGGTTGGCTTCCTTTGCCACTGCTCAGGTGCTATTCCAAACCGCAGGTCATTACTCTTTCAAAGTTTCCTACTGTGCTTCCTCAGTTAACAGATGACCTAACATTAGTGTTCAGCTTCCCTTCTTTCTACTTCTAATGGTCAACTAGAGCTTCACCCTTCCTACCTATGTCCCAGAGTTAATGCAGTGTGTCAATGATCCCCTTGTAATACTGTTTTATTTTGTTTCAAGTTCTTAAAGTCTGTATACATTATCAAAAGATGAATTTTCTTTTTGTAAGCCATATTCCAGGTTGAAGAAATGGCCCTTGGAATGTTGGGAAATAAAAGAAGCTGATTGGCTTTGGCAAAGAGCACATCAGAATAGCAAGTGTTCTTCCACTTTCAATCATTCACAAGCAAGGACAGAAAGGAAGGTGAGTTGGGATGCTGCCTGCCTGTTGAACGTTTTAAAATTCTAACATAATTCTGCCAACCAAATGTCACAACATGAAATTTAAAGAGGTCATGTTTAGTGATCAATGCCATTTTTGTCCTCTACTATTTGCTACCACCTGCAACATCTGCAGTCCAAAAAGCTACTACTAATAATAATTAGTCCACTTAGTTCCCTTTTTTAACTGTGTGAAGTTGGCTCACCCTCATTTAACCCAAACTTTTCATGGGAACTCTTAGGGCAATCAAGGTGAATTATATTATAGTTTACCTGATACAGCTGTTCTAATTTAATGTCATATTACACTAGCTATCATACAAAACTTACAAGTGACACATACATGCTTTAGAAAAAGTATTTGTAGATACTGTCTAATGAGAGGCTTTGATGTAGAAGATACTTAGAAGAGGTATGTATCATATCTAATCATGGGCAGGTCCAGGTTTTGTGGGACCCATAATTTGGGTTGTTCTCCCTTTCTAAAAAAGAATGCCAAATTATGAATACAAAATGAGGTCAAGGGCCTTTGGTAGAGGTTTGTGAAAATGAAGGGCTCTTAAAGCTGAAGCTTCATTAGTTTCATATAAATCAGCTTTTTTGTATTTGACTGCTTACTTAGGGCATTAAAAAATTCTCATACCCAAATAAACCAAAAATACACTAAAATATGACATGAACTAGGAACATGACATGATATTACATTTCATTCTCATAATAAATCTTTTTTTTTTTACCATTCTCATTTTTACTAAAGGAGTAACTGAAGCTCAGAAAATTTAGTAACTTATAGCTCATAGCCTAAAGTGAAGATGAGATTCAAACCAAAATCTGACAAACTAAGTCTTGTGTTATTTCTCCTGCAATACTCTTCCTTTAAGGTTTCCTAACAGAGAGAGGGTTTAAGTTAATTTGGAAACTGCCCCTAGAAAATACTTGGAAATAGTTAATACTTGAGATTAACATGACTTGGTTAACATTTGAGAACATCACTAAAATTACTCCCCTAAAACTGTGTTTAAAGGGCATGAAGAAACAAATGTATAACTCTTTGGGTTATTTTCTGCTCATTAAGTGATATAGATGAAAACAGGAAATCTTAGGGTCTAGGAGAAATGTGGTTCTAATAAGGAGAAGAAAGTGAAGGCAGAATCAGAATCTTCAGGTAAGTCTAGAATTATAGCCTCTCAAGGAAAAGCCTGGCTATAGGACATACTGACAGTACGGATCTTTCACAATTGTGTCCTCTTGCTACATGTCCAATATCAGTCTACATTCCCACTGTGATATATCAACTTTTAAAAATAGGAAAACAGTGTTATTTGCCATATATATAACATTACACAATATTATAACTATACCTTCTATTTGTCAGTTTGGCTTCTATTTTTTAAAAATATCTCTTACAGGTATCCTTCCCTCCTCCTAAGACCCCCAGAAGGTAGGTAGATGCTTTGTCTTTATCTTTTCTTCACTCAAAGAATCCAGCACTGTGCCCTACAGAGAGTAGGCATTCCATGGAGGTTACTTGCCCTAGAAGATGGAGTTGATGAGTTAGTTTTGATAGGCCACCATTTTCCACCATAATAGGAATTCCATAATATAGTTATCTTGTGATTCCATACTATTCAATCAAATATTTCAGAATAAAACTTTTGGCATTGGTTAAAGCTAAGGTGAGAACTTATCAGATGTAGTTAATAGTATTTTTATTCAAAACATTGTCACTGATGTTGGAGGTACTTGAAAGACCTGATGATTCTGTGGTTGTAGGACTATTGTGACCTCAAGCTGCAGTTAAAATCAGTCCAATGCAACAGGAGTTTCAAGAACATAAGCACAAAAATGATGACAACTGAATGGAACAAAAAGGCACACATTTTTGAGAAGACCTCTTTATATTAAAAGTAGACATTTCCCTTCAAGATGACAAGCAGTTCAAATTCTCCAGGTTCTCACTTGCCCTCCAAAACAAGGTGAGTCTCTGACAGAAGATGCTAAGTAGTAACTATCCAAGAAGGAAAACAGGATCTCTATTAACGGAGACTAAGGGCAGATATTATGGTGTCTCTTCCCACAGAAGTTCCAAAATAGATTACAACTACTTGAAGGAATTGAATGAGGACTTAAAACTAAGAAAGCTGGAACTGTTAGAGATGCTAAAACCTCTTGAAAATAAGAACAACCTCTTATTCCAGAAGTTAATGTCTAACTTGGAGGAAAAACAAAGAAGGTAATGGCTCCCTACTGAGAAATTCCTAAAGGGAGAAAGCCTGGAGAACTTAAATCCATAGTATTAGCAATGATTATTTACATTTTTAAAAAAGGTTTAGAAATTCACCTATAGAGTTTGTAATCATAAAATCGGAATTGCAAGGAGTCCTTTATTTTCTTTTAGTAAAATTAAATATGACTCAGCCCTCATCTCACAGGATTACAGTTATTACTCTTTTTCAATAGGGTATCTACCTAAGAAACAGGTAAGAGGCTTTAATATCTTCAGATCATCATGGTCACACTGGTAGCTCCTTATTCATGTTTGTGGAATCACTTTAGAATAGATGACTCTGCTCGTTCCATGCCAGTGGAATGGCAATCTTTTCTAAACCTAGGGTCTGGCTTCTCTAAGCATAGTAGACAGCTGAGGTCCTAACACTTCACTAAGATACTCATGTTCTTGGGACCCGTCAACTTTCTGTTTCCTTTCTAGTCTTGGGCAATCTCCCCTTAATAGGTCTACTACCTTCATTCTCTACCCTTACCATAAACATCTCAGGGAGCTCAGATTTTTGGAAAACAAATGCCGGGCAGAAAGTTGTGTCAAGCAAATCCAGAAACTCAGGCTTCCCTCAGGCCAAGAGAACACAAAGTCTTGCTTTTCTGCTTATAATTGGAGAGAATAAAAGGATAATGAATATAAACATTACTAATGCCATTAAAGGATGTCAAAGACTTGCTATTAATTCAGATTTTGTTAGAAACTTCTTGATGGCTTGATTCTCTGGGGGCTACCGTAAGGCTATAAGTGGTTTCCCCAACTAACTCAAATGTCTTTATGTGGAGAAGCAAGATGGGAGAGATAGACGGATACAAGTTAGGGAGTAATTCTGGGATTTATCCTGAAGACAACGTGTTCTTTGACTGACCTCATTCTTCACAGGGGCAAAAGTGCCCCATTATACTCCAAAAGTCACACACCAAAACATTCTTCTGACAGGATGGAGAGGAGTATCACTGGCTGTTGAAGATCTAAGTGATGAGCATTATAGAGCACAGAATTCATTATAGGGCACACAGCTAAGGCAAATGTCAGTTGGGAATGGAGCCAACCTATAAAGGCCTGCTATGTCCAGACGGACTTCCATAACTCCTGTGGTTTCAGCCCCTATCTCACTTCCATGATAGAGTACTTTCTGACTGGTTGCAAAATATTGATATTACTCTTTAGGAAGTATTATGTTTTATGATGTCTCTCTCTTCCTTCTAGTCTGCAGATCATGAGACAGATCATGGCAGGGAAGGGAAGTGAAGAATCCTCAGTCATGGATCTCATTAAGGAAGCTGAGGAGATGAAGCAGAATCTGGTAAGAGGTTGATGGGCACTTCAGGGAATGGCTTCCTGAACAGAGATCAATTCCATTGCTGTCATCAGATGTGAAAGGAAAGACAGAGTGCTCATCTCTAGTATGCCATGATTCAACACTTATACCTCCTTGATTAACAAAGTCCAGGATGATCCAAAGGAAGTCAAATACAATGTTTGGGAAAATCAAGGACTAGTAGCTAGCAAAAATTCTATTTCTTTGACTTGAAAAAACTTTTCATCTAGTGGGTAAGGAATACAAGTATATTAATCCTTCACATTTCAGAAGGAATAGAAAATACCTACCAAAATAAAAGAGTTTGTTTTAAGAGTCCTATAAGATATTTAAAAATCAACAATGTAAAGGATCTTAAAAACTGGAAATTAGTGGTCTAAGCCCCAAAGAAATTGCCATGTGATAAGAATGTTTTAAAGTTTATGTGTGAGGAACTCATTTATATTGATACCATACCATAATTACCACAATTAAAGTTATTCAAAATTGTTATTATTTTTTATTGTTGTCATCATCATCAAACTCTTCTCTTATGTTCCTGGGCTAGGCTCATTTATTGCTTTCTTCCATGACTGAATATGTCCCTGTACTCCTCTTTCCCTATTACTTAATAATTTCTTCCAATTTCACTTTAATGACAGACAAACACATTTCTGTTTGCTTGGTTTCCCCCTCCAACAGGAAAGGAAAAACAAGATGCTTCGGAAGGAAATGGAGATGCTATGGAACAAGGTGTGCCTCTAGGGGTCTCTGGAAAGTATTGCCTTACAGACCATAGGGCAAAAAAGTTCCCTTTCCCCTGCCCCTGTCCCCACTATTTTCATGTCCCTACTTCTACTCACACCTCATTTCAATTCATCCCTTGCACAGCAACCACAGTGATATTTTTAAAACAATCACATCATATCATTCTTCTTATGAAAACCCTTTACAGATGCTCCTTAATGTGGCATAATCTGGCTCTTGCTTACCTCTCTAGTCTCCTCTCACAGAAGTCCTTCCTTCCCATGCTGGCCTCCTTGTGGTTCCTCAAACATGCCAAGACTTTTCCTATCTCAAGGCTTTTGTCCTTGCTTTATCCCTGGCCTATAATGGTATTTTCTTATGGTTGGCTCATTCTTATCCTTAGGTCTGTTTAAGTGTCACCAGGGAGGCCCTCTTTGTTCATTCTCTCTAAAATAGAGCAACCCCTGTCCCCTTTTTTCTGCTATACAACTCTGTTCATGTCTTCCATAACACTTTTTATAATATAACATTATTATTTTTATTTTATTATTATTATTATTTTACTTGTTTCTTGTCTACCTGCTCCCCTCTGGAATAGCAGCTCCAATATCTTGATTGTGTTATCCATCTCTGAATCCCTAGCACATAGTACAAAGCTTGGAACACAGTAGACGATCACTAAATGTAAATTGAATGAATGAGTGAGTGAATAAATGAATACCTAATTCTAATTCCTCTATAATTTTTCAAAAATTATTTAAGATAACAATGGTAGGGCTTTTTGCTGGGAAACCAGGCAGGAGCAGAAATTCCTTTGTGCACTAGTCCTTTGTATCAGAGTGCTTTTTCAGACTGTGAGAACAGAAGAGTAGGTTGTGTCTTCTGATAAAAACAGGAGTGTCATGTGATTTCTGACTGCTTTTTTTTTTTTTTTTATCTCACCTTTCCACAAATAATCAGGATACCGTCAGGTCTTGCATCTTACACTGAGATCTGCTCTGAGTTCTCAGCGGCAGCTACAAATCAGTTCAATGAATTGTCAGAAATTTTACTTCCTGAGTTCCTGAGTCCTTGAGACAGAAAATGTGCCAGCACAAATCCTCTATCAAAATCCAGCTTTTCCATACCTCCCAAAAGACTTTTTATAATAGATGGCCATATGACTTAGCTTGTGATTGACTTTCCCTACACATATTTTTAGACAGTGAGAAATGGAGAAAGAAGAGCAGCGTGCCTCGTGGTTAAGAACATGGGCTTCAGAGTCTAAGAAATCTGGTTCAAATTCCAGCTCTCTGCTCTCCTAGCTTTGTGATCCCAAACAACTGACTTAGCCTCTCCAAGTCTCAGTTTTCTAACCTGTAAAATGGAAATAAAATAGACTTGTGAAGATTAAATGAGAATATTTTTAACATAGTACTGTAAGTAAATAGCTTATAGTAGTGATAGGTATACAATATGGGTTCAGTTAATAGTTATTATTATTATAAGGTACATTCAAGGGACCAAATGGAGGAGCTTGTTCCATTCTGAACCTCCTTTGCTAGTTCACTTTTCACGTTGGGCCCTGAGTGGTTGCTGACTAGCAGGAACCAAAAGCCTTGACCCATATTGGCTTTCCACTTCCCTTATTAATTCCTGCTAATTTAAAGTTTGGCCAAAATGTCTCTCTCTAGACATTCAACACAGAAGAACTCAATGATCAACAAAAAACACCACAGATGAAAAACAAAGCAAACTTGCAGGATGAAAAGGCAAGTACACTTTATGGTATTAGAATTTAAAGATTGTTGATGCCACAAAACTGGAAACAGTCTGTTGACAATCAGGGCTGTTTTGGGTAGGCAGATAGGCAGGATTTGGGCCTTTAGGATACTGGATTTACCATCTGCTAGGACATTGTATTTGTTTCCTGGGACTTGCTATTCCTTTAGCTCTCTTCTTCCATCCTAGGTTCCCCAAACCCCCTCATTGCCTAGGGAGACCGAGAATGAATTGGAG
Organism: Pteronotus mesoamericanus; assembly: GCF_021234165.1. Taxonomy (NCBI): domain Eukaryota; kingdom Metazoa; phylum Chordata; class Mammalia; order Chiroptera; family Mormoopidae; genus Pteronotus; species Pteronotus mesoamericanus. The sequence goes on along the minus strand of NW_026555078.1, from coordinate 23,825,111 downwards.
ACATCATATATAGAGAAAGTGAAGGAGATGAAAAAGGTAATATGATCTTTCTGAATGGCATTGGCTTTTAAGCCTGACGGATTAGATATATTTAATGTAGCAGTAATATGCCTAAACTCTAGTATGCTCGTGAACCAATGGAAAAATTTATAGATCTGATTCCCTTGTGATATTATACTTGAGTCAAAGTGATACTGCAGTGTCTGGGAAATCATGTTAGTTCTAGGGCAAAGTGAGAGAAGCTGTGCCAACAACAACTTCACAATAGCTATGTGACATCAAAACACTTGTTAATTTGTTTTTGAACATTTATTTAGAGGTATTATGCTTGTATATAATCCTCTCTCAGCCAACTCATCCATAGAAAACGATCCTATTTATTTAGATTTTAACTTTTGGAGAGTGGATTGTGCAAGGTGAGGTCAATTAATAGGACTGTGCAGTTGAAACCAATTTGTCAGTGAATCTATGATACCATAATTTTACTATGAAGTTTTTACAGCATATTGAGAAACCTGATTATTGATCTCAATTTACTTTGTCACCCAGAGGCTCTTTCTTCCACCAGGAAAAGCAACAGAAGAAAATAGAATGGGTCAGGTATCAGGAACAAGCCGACAACCTTCAGGTATTAATGTCTTCCCAGGCTAGACTTGGGTTACAATTGCATTCATACAATGTAAAGCCTTTTAGTTTCATAATGTTAAGCCCAAACCCTTCATCTCAATTACCAATTGTCCAGCTAAAAGAAATATTACATGGGCAGATGGCTGGAGAAAGCTGTCTTCAGTTTCACCTTGAGTAACTTGGGGCAAATAGCACTTTTTCTTACGGTCTTGATTTTGTTCTATTTGAAATGGGGAAAAAAAATCACACATATTTTCTCCTCAACTTTTAAAAACTAAGCATGATGGGATCATTTTTAAACTTCTGAGTAAAAAGGATTCAGGTTGCAGTGGTTTTAGAGAAGCCAATAATAGTATATGAGTAGTTTTGAAAAATGTTCTCTTGTAGAATGACTTTAATGGAAAAGTGATTGAGCTCAGAATTGAAGCCTGGAAGAACTACCAGAAGGCCAATGACCTGATACTATCACTGTACTTGCAGCAGAATTTTCAGCCAAAGCAGGTATTTTTTTAATCTTCTCGGATCCCAAGAAGGTAGGTAGAGTTTCAAAGGTACACAGTTTGAGGTTTGTTTTACATTAGAGGTCCCAGTACATGCAAAGTGATCAATATAATGTCTGGCACACAGAAAGTTAAATAAATGTTAGTAGTGTTATAATCAGTGTTATCACTATCATCATTATTATTATTATTACTCAGAAGGTTTCATATCAAGGTATGGATTCCTCTGGAGTAGATGAAATTTTCTTTTGTAAAAACTAAGTAATATATTATATACGTAACATATATAGTTGGTACATAGTTGGCACTTGATAAAATATTAGTTTCCTCCCCACACTTCCCCTTTCCTAGGAATTAAAGTAGTTTGATCTCATGAATTTTATTGGCATAGACTCTGCTACTTCAGAACAGAAGGCCAAGGAGATAGACATCTGACAGTGGCTCTGAGTTTCACCAACCCTGATATTCCTCTGGGAGTTTCAGCATTTTCCCCAAAAAGAATTTATGGCATCACTAGAGGAAATCATATAGTTTGCCATAAAAACAAGAATAAAGGAATAGTTTCTGAGGTGCAGGAGAAAAAGAGTTCTAAAATTTTGGGGGATCTACAGATCTGAATGCTATATTTTAAAAAAGAAACATAGAATGAGAAATCAAGGCTAAGGCATGATAATGTTTTTTTTATCACTATCAGTAATGTGTATTTCTAATTTCTTCTCAATCATATTCCATAAAGGGCTTGAACAGTTTACAAAATAACACATTGCACATAGGATTAAATAAGCAGGTTAATAAATCAATGCAAAGGGAAAATAATTTGAAGCCAGGTAAATACATGAAAATGCATGATGGAAGTAAGATATAGTTGATAGAGGCAGACTTCAAACTTAGTTCTGAATCCCCCAGAAAAAGAAACATGAATTTATGGGGTCCACAAAATAACAATCACCAATTGCTCAGGAGAACCATAGCTTTTATTGGACTGAGACCAAAGAGAAATTTCTTTCTAGGTCCTTATCACATGGACAGGACATTCTCTCTGTATTATATCAGCTAATGTCCTCAACAATATTTCTAAAATGAATTCAGAATCTAAATTTCCTAGGCTTTTTCTTATCTGTTACTTGGCACCATCTGATAAATTATTAATTTGAAATTTTAAAAAACTGATGAATCAGCTCAAGACGATTTAGTCCAGGTACATGCTCCATAAGTAAAATTTAGAAAATCCAAAAGACTAGATGGACTACCTATCTTTCAGCCAGTGTTCTATTAGTATTTTTCTTTTAACTGTTGTTTTGATAAGAATTGGATGCAGAAAGTTGGAGGTTTTCTTCTCCAATAAGAACATGGAATACAGCCAGAAGTCATTAAGATACAAATGAAAATGATTAGAGGAAAGAAGGATTATGAGGAAGACAAATCCTTGTTTTATTTCATTTAAAAATTAGTTGAAGGTCATCTTCAGGGATCCATAGTGTAAGGGCCAAAATTCTTTTAGTTTCAGATTCAGTCAAGCCAAAATTAGTAATGAATGAATGATTCCATTTAACTTGATCATTTCAGATTTTTTTTTTTTTTTTTTTTTTTGCCTGCTTGCTTGTAAAACTGAGTCTTTGAACTTTGAACTAGCACAGCTCACAGATCAACACTTTTCTCTTGTCTCTTCTTATGCTTCTGGAGAATTAATGATAGGGCACCAAACTGTTTAGCTACTGCAAATGACTGTAGCCACAAGCATGAGTGGTCCACTGTTCCTGTGTTTTATTGATTGTGCATTCATTGAGCATGGATTATACGTCACTTTCATTTTCTAATACACATGTAAACAAAATATTTAGGTTTGTTTGAGCCTAAGTGGGTCTGAAATTTGAGTCTCAGAGTTTGGTTGTGTTGACCTATTTATAACCTAGTGTTTGATTATTTAAAAGTAAACAAAAGAAACATCAGTTTTTTTATGTTAATATTATTATTAACAGTGATATCATAGGGAGGTAGTTTGCTGGTGCTCAATGTTTCATAACTTTTGTGTACCTTAGATTTGCTTATTCAATATTTTTTGTTTGGATTGACTTTTTTATTTCTTAAGTGAATTACCTGAAAATAAAATTTATATTACTGTTTTAAATGAAATTCCAGTGTAGTTATTCATAATAGAAAGTTAACTTAATAATAAGTATACAGAAAACAAAATTTTAATATTCAAACAAGATGTTGAAGCCTGAGGTATGTTTTTTCTTTATTAGGAAATGAGATTAGCAAGATGTAGAGAGTTTTAAAGAAACCCAGCACAAACTGAAACTTACTCCTTGATGTCAACAAGTTTGAGAGAATTGAAAAGGTAATAATTTTCCTGCCGTGATTTACAGTATTTAAAGCATCTAGCACCCCCTATTGTAGATCTATCTTAGTTACCACCTAAAATCATCTCACCATCAAATTTTAGAAACTAGTAATTTAAAAGAAAAGCACTAGATTGAGTTGTATGTATGAGTTAAAGGCCTTACTCTGAGGCTAACCAGGTAAATAACTTGGGCAAGTCATTTAGCTTCAGTTTTTTTCTTTATCTAAAACAACCATAACATATTATAGAGCATGTTGAAAACATATGACTTTGTTTAACCCTCACAACAACTCCATGGGGTAGTTACAGAACAAGAAACAAGTTCAGAGGAAGTCAGGCTTCTGACTCCATAGACAAAACTCATCTTCTAGAATAGGCTATAAAATGGCAGTATTAAAGTATGTGATTTCTCATGACTCATCCACTTCTAAAGGCCATGACTTGAATTGGAACTTGTCACTTGTTTAATTTATAATTTTCCGAATGAAGAATCATACTTGCTAAGATGTGTTCAATAATAAAACGGTTCCCCAACAGGTTGACAGATTTGTAATTCTGCACTTATCCCAGTAGGTGGCACCAATCACGTCCAGCCGCCTAGTCCACAAATCCTGGTAATTCAGGAAATGCTTTGGTAGCGATTGGCCTTCTATTACCCTTAGGACAAAATGTGCTACATTTATATATCAAATGAAAACAGAAAAAAAAAAGCTATTGATGTTTTCTGCCATGCTCTGTGGCACTGATATGTATTACTGGCAGCCTTGAGTAGACCATATTAAACTTGGTATTTGGCTTCACGATCCTTACCTATTATTCTACTCCCTCCATTTCAAAAAACAGTCAACTGCCCACTTTCCCCACAATCCCTATTGGGCTTGGGACACTAAATTTAAAAAAAAAAAAAAAAGCAAAAAAGCAGGTAATTGTACAAGGTGTGGTGATTTTTTGAAGGTTCAGCATTCAGTACTTAACAGTTTTCCTGGATAATGTTTCTTCTCTAGTTTCAAAGAATTTAATTTCACAATCTTCCTTAAGGGAAGGGTGAAACGTAATTTTGGACACACCTTCCAGCAAATCAGGGTACTAGCTCTTCTGTTCTAGGCATTTCCAAGTAGAGAGAATCCCTACTCTCACGTCAACTGTCCTGTGTGCTGGTTGGCTGCTTCGCAGGGGTGTGACCTATTTGGCTGGCAACATACAATCCTGTGTTAATAACACTGACTTTGCTACACTTCAGGCAATCACTGCTTGTAAATTCCCTTGAGGTCCAGGGTACAGTATTACCCTTGCAGGCTTATCTGTTTGGCATAATGCATCACCTAGTCTTATGGAAAAGAAAAACATTTTTATGCCTAGGGTAAAGTCTTTCTTTTTAGTCTTTCCAGAAATGGGTCACATTTGATGGGATTTACTGCCCCACCAGAGTATAATTACAATTTGAACCACAGTGTATGGCAACCTTTCCCTGGCTTCAGCAGAGTTGAGAGAACAGTTTGTGGCCTTTGGCAATCACCTATCTTAGAGGACACCTATCTTAGAGAACATGAAGCAATCTTTAAATTTAGCTGAATTTCCCGTCGTTCATACTGGTGTTTAAAGAAGTAGTTTATCTTTAGTAATAATAGAAGCAGTGATAAGACATTTGATTCTGACAACCTTGCTTTTCTCTCCTCCACCCCTCCTCTAACTCTTAGCATTTCCTTGAGCTCTTTTCAGAAGCTAAAGGTTGGATATGAATATTTTGCTACACTTACAAATTCAGATGAAAGTCCAGTGAGGTGGGAAATGAATACCCTTGAGACCTTATTTATTCTATAACTCCCTCTGTTCTGAAAGCAAGGCATTTTCCCAGCTTTAACCTTTACTTCACTTTAGTATTACTCTTCCTGATGGCTGAAATGCACTCCAGCATGTGCTGTTGAAAGGAAAATAGTAGTGTCAAGCTAAAATGCTGAAAGGCACAGGTGGAAACCCACAGCTAGCTTAAATCTGGGTCCTTGATAAATAGTATTGTTCTCAAGCACAGAATTTTGTAAGTTTTGAGGCAACTTGATGTCAAAATTAGGTTTATGGTATTAGTAGATGATGAAATTAATTTCTAAACTCAGTCATTCTTTCACTTCATATGAAACCCCCCCACAGAATTCCAGGGGGATAATAAAAGTCCTCTTTCAAAAATATAAATTGAAAAAAGTTTTTAAAAGTAAACTGTACCTTTATTCATATTATTAATATTATAATTATTTCAATGAGTGATAATAGAGTCTAAATTTTTTTGCATCATACACTCGGGAGAGCAGCAGGATGTCTAGGAAAGGGTTGTCATGTTTAGCAAATAGAAAGTGGATGCCCAGTTAAAATTTAACTATAGATAAATAATAAACTTTAGTATAACTATGTCCCAAATGCTGCATAAGATGCAATAATATTAAGAGTTATTTAGTGTTTGTTGAAATCCAAATTCAACTAGTTATCCTATATTTTAGTCTGGCAACACTAACCTAGGACAGATTCATTACAGAGTCTATTTAGCACCCTACAATTTTCTCTCTCTCCTCTTTTTTTCCTTCCCATTTTATTGCCTCCCTTCTCCTACTCTGTCTCAGCCTGTGCCTGTTATTCACTCTGCCTGCTCTTTCTCCTCCCCACCCCCACCTTTATCTTCCGTTTGTTCTTCACTATCCACTGGTGGCCATTTTTATGAAATATATATCTCGGTTATTGGGTGTGAATACATATACACATATGTATGAATTAACATCACATTTCTTCATTTAAGAGTTGTATTAAAAATACACTTTGTAGCCTCTCAAATAAAATTGTTTGCATGTAATATTCAATGATTATTTTTTTTCATTGGGACAAGTGGGACATGAGCTCTCAACAAAAAAAGTGTGTCGCTCCAACTTTAAATACTGTTTGATAAAGTTTTTTTCTAAAACAATTAGAAAATCTATATTAATGCTAATACCAGAGTCAGTTCTACAGTCATACAATGAAACAATACAGTGATGAAGGTTAATAGCCTTGCAACTCAAAATAAAACTAGTTTTCTTTGTTTTTTGTTTGTTCGTTTGTTTTTCTCAATGAAAGCTCTCATTTTCCCAGTGTCTCCTTTAAGGTGCTGTGGGCACTACAGCTAAGAGCAGAGCAACTACTGGAAAAAAATGCATCTAATGTAGTGAGGACTACTCTCATTTTCAAAATCACTTTAAAGTCTTGAAAAGTTGTAGATTTTTGGAATGCATTTGTTAATGTATATTCTATTTTAATATTTTTAGGGATTTGCAAAGTGAGTGCCAGGGCACTTGATGTTTTAGCTGTCCTTTTCTTTCACCCTGGTTTTTTTTTCCTTCCTGCTTTAGAGAATCCTGGGATCAAAGATCTACACAGAACAACAAAGAATTAAAGGAAGTCAGTTTGACGATGTAGGAGGGAGGCTCTTTTTTCTGAGGTCACTGCCAGATGAATGAATCTCTGAAGGATTGAAGGCTTTTACTCCATTCGCTTGGACAGATTTAAAGACTAGGCATAGCCATTTGTGTTCATTAAAATCTCTCAAACTTTTGTTTTAGTACTGTTTTCCCTCTCATTCCCCACCAAAATTGGTGGAAATACCAATTGGATGCTCACCCTTAAGCACATTAGGAATTTAGTCATTTTGGGATTGTAAAACAGCCTCTGATTATTTTGATAGCTTTTGATTTTGAAATGACTAGATTCCAACCACATTGTATATTAAGTCCATAAAAAGCTGCTCCTCTCTGTCTCTGAAATGTTTAATTCTGGGCAAATCTATCACTGGCAAATGAATAAAAATAGGCACAAAATAAAGAAAATTATACTCCATAGGCTCTTCTTACTCTCTCACCAACCACATCCAACTGCCCAGTTGATCCTGCCTCCTAGTTATCTATTCCTTGAATGTCTTCTACCTTCCTAGCACTGCTGCTTTAGTTCAGGCCCTCTTTCCTGCCTAGATTACCGCAGCCTCTTAATTGGTTTCCTTGCTTCCAGTCCCTCTAATCCACCTTCCACAGCATCACTGAAACTACCTTTTCTGAAAAAGGAATAAGATCATGTCACTTCCTTACAGGTTTCCCACTGACTTTAGTGTAAAGTTCAAATTCATTCCCAGACCATATAATAATGATTTGCTTCCTGCCTACACCTCCAGGCTCATCTTTCACTATATTCCCTTTCCCCTATATATCCTTCCTACATTGAGCTCTGCAGAACTATCTGCAGTTTCCCTGGTGCACCATGAGTACTATTATCTTCATGCCTATGCACAAAGCTGCTCCTCTGCCTGGAAGATTCTTTTTCCCTTGTCTGCTTGACCATTGCCTATTTAAGTTTGGTGCCCACCTTTTATCCCAGTAATTCTCAACCCAAGCTGTGTATTAGAATCTTCTTGGAAGCTTTTAAAAATACCAATTGAGTGGACCTCTCTCCAGATCATTTAAATCATGATCTCTGAGGAATAGAGCGAGAGCACCTATATTTTTAAAAAGCTTCCTGGGAAATTCTTAAGTGTAGCCAGGTTTGAGAATCACTGTTCTAGGCTCTCTGACTTCTATCATAGCACTTAATGAACTATATTGCAATTATTTGTTTACTCAGTTATCTCCTTCACCAAATGGTAAGCTCTTTGAAGCCCAGGACTATGTCTTGTTCATCTTTTCATTTTTTCAAAAAGATTTAATTTACTTATTTTTAAGGAGAGGGGAAGGGAGGGAGAAAGAGAGGGAGAAAAACACTGATGTGAAAGAAATATCAATTAGTTGCCTCCCACATGCACCCCCAACAAGACCAAATCCGCATTGCAGATATGTGCCCTGACAAGGAATCAAACCATCAATCCTGCAACCTTTCGCTTTGCAGGATGACACCCAACCCAGGTCAGAACCATCTTTTCATTTTGACCACCTTAAACGGTGCCTGAGATTTGATAAAGGCTCAGATGTTGCATAATGCCACAGAAAGTTAATTGCAAAGTCCCAGGTCTCTTGACACTCTGTCTTATGTCAATATGATACTACTGGATCATACTGTAGTCCCTGAGAACTTCAGATTTTTCTTTATCCTGCATAGCTGTCATTAAATTTCTATCTCATGTCAACATGAGGAAAGTTGATTTGTTACAAAACACTTGATAACCTGTAGGAATCCCTTTTAAATTCTAGCAATGAGCAAAGTAAGCCACAATTAAAGGTCTTCTTTCCCCCAAAGTCGATTTAAATTTTAAGGGTGTATTTTCCTTTTTTCTTTTTAATATTTTTATTGTTGAAATACATTTGTCTCCATTTTCCTGCCACCACTTTCCCCTGCCCCACCCGCCCCCACCTCCCACCCTCAATCCTTACACACTTTGGCTTTGTCCATGGGTCCTTTATACATGTTCCTTGATTTGAGTGTATTTTCTTAATGTACTTTTGGACTAGAAAAGTTAACACAAGCTCATGAAATTTGGACTCTAGAAGGGACTGTAGGTAAGCATAAAGTTTCTTCACAGCAGAGGTAACTGGAGTTTAGGTATGTTGAAAGAATATCCAAAGTTCCACAGTTAATTGGGGCTGTTAACAATTAATCTGATTACCACAGCCAGTCTAACTCATACTTTGTCTCTCTTTACCACAAAAATAACAGGCCCTGCAGCCCTGAGATCATCAGTTTCATGTTCTACCAACTGAGTTATCTGAGTGTGTAATGCATTTTCTGTTTTAAGAAAGTCAGAAGTCCTAAGAGATTTTCCAAGTCAATTGAATTAGAGAAATGAGAGCTGAAATGAGGAATATAAAATCTGACTGTACCACTATCTTGAACAAATCATTTAACCACAGGGTCTTAGATTCCCAATTTAAAAATCAGATTAAAAGATCACCATTCGAATGTTTAAAATCATGTGGTGTTGCTTTTTTTACCCCTTCAATGGGTTTAGATGAGTATCTGACCTTTATTCCTTATTTTTTTAACTAATTGCAATTATTTGTCATTGTTAATTATTCATTAACTAAGGCATGGAATAAGCTAGTTTACTTGCTAGCAGAGACTTACAACTTCTTGAAAAATTAGTCATTTACCATCTTTAAAGTATTGAAATTGTATGTTCATTATCAATCAGGCTTATCACCTTTCTTCAAATACTCTAAATCTTTCAATTTCTTCAAAACACAAAACTGAAATATTGTACCTTTTAATTCTACCCTGCTTTTAAGACTGAATTTGGAATCTGACTTTTACCTATATGGCAGTGCAAAGTTATCAGGTAGGCTGGCTATCCATGGATGTCTGCATTTTGATAAATCCAGTGTATGGATCTCCAGTTTGTATCTACAAATTTGTTTGGTTTACTTTCCCAAAAGATCAGATACTCATTTAAACTACTCAAACTCCCAAGAGAGTCACTGACAAACCACATTAATTTAAATTACAGAAAGGGCTATACTTTCCAATGTAGTTAGAATATGTCTATGTTTAGGGCATCCCACATCTCAGAATCAAATTACGAGGAAAACTGAAATAGTAGTCAGAAAGTATTCATGGAACTGAAACATCATTAGTACAGTTTTATTTATACTCATAATATTCCAATTATGTTTCTCTGAGAGTAAAGCTCCTAATACCATTGACTGTACTTGGGGAGACACTTTTCAATTTTAAGTTCAATTGACAAAAAACTCTGTCACATTAGCAATACCTTTACAAACCATCATGATGTGTAGCTTTATTTTTGTGGCTTATCTCATTTATTTTATTTTGAGTTTCTAGCTATTTATGAAATAATTGTTTACACTTCACCTTCCACAGCTACCTTTTTGTAATGACCTCAAAGTGATTAGTAATGTTTGTCATACACTTTTTTCCTAAATGAAATAAGGCCAGTACTTTCATCTGTAGTCTAGAATAGCAGACATCAAAGAGGACAAGTGGCAGTATGCAGTATTATGCCTTACATTTTTAGATCGAAGCAGAAAATCCAGCTTTAGTATTGTTTAAGTGAACTATGGCCACCTTAGGTGGTATCCACTGTTACAGGCAGAGGTTTCTGCAATCTGTTACATGGCAAAGCAAATTTCTAACGGCCCCTCTGGCACCTTGGGAGGAACCTGCATTGCCAGCAATTCAAAGTCCCCATTGCTTCATATTGTCTGTATTTAGTCATCAAATATTAAGAAATGGGAAGAGAACAAGGTTCTGTATTTGAAAGGTATACTTGCTCTGGAACCAGTCAATCCCACATGAGATACACAAGCAGACAAATATGGAAGTAACTATTACATGATAAAATGAGAATTTTCAGAACAGCTGCTTCCTTCACAAATTCATTTATGCTTCCTAACATTTCAAACTTTTACTTAAGGTTCATTTGAAGCTAAAACTCTGTATAAACATCCCATAATTCACATTTTCTCCAATTTTAGTCAACCTGAGAGAAAATGAGATTATTTAGGTTAACAAACTACTGTATTTTGCCATGTATAACATGCTCCCATGTATAATGTACACCCACATTTTTGGCCCAAACTTTCAGGAAAAAAAAAATCTTTCATTTCAATTTTTTTAATTCAATTTTTTATTTATTTACATTTAGAAACAAAACCTATTATCATATTCCAGGGTATTACTTTGCAAACAGATATCACTATTGCTTTCTAGAGTTATACTTTTAATTCATAAGCATAAATAAAAGAATTAAAAACATTTATATAGATATGGAATTAGTACTATCCATCTATAATGTGCATCCTTATTTTTCCCTCAGAAATTTGGGCAAAAAAGTACGCGTTATACATGGCAACATATGGTAGTTTTCATTTTGTATATTGCTTTCATAGAAACAAAAATAATTTTCTAAGGGAGCTGGGCTTTAAGCTAAGTTTGATGACCTGGGAACCAACTAATAATAATAATTTAAGAAAAGCATGACACTTTTGACTTTTTAAAGGTTCACATAATTTTAATCCATGTCAGTTAAGTTTGGGACTGTCTTTCTTGACTTGTGTATATTGAACACTAAGAAATGAAGGCCTTGTAAACAGAGCCCTTTTAAGAAATCAAATAGCTTCTGGGTATTTAATGTTACTTTTCCATTTAACAAATGTTAGCATCCTTCACCTTATCTAATAATTCTTTCTTCTTCTTTCTTTCACCAGATAAGCAGCCATATAAATAAGTGGTGACCTTGTACATTTGTAAATTATCAGGACATATATGGAAGAGTTTCTCTATCTTATGAACATAAACATGAGATGAAGCAGGTGGTATTAAAGGTATAAATTAGAGCTCTTAGAAAAGAATAAAATCTTTAATAACGGTGGAGAGAGAGAGGTAAGAAGAGCTGAATTGTCTGCTAACCTGTCCAGGCACTAGCCTTACATATAGTACCCAGATCCATCTTCCCTTGATCTTAGTTCATTTGGTAAGGGAGAGTTCATCTCCATCCTCTGGGTGAGTACATGATCAAGGTCAAATCTATCAGAAAATGTCACTCCCCTTGCCTTAGTAAGTGCTTTGGGGATGGGCACATGACCTAATTCTATGGTTCTCAAGATTTTGTCTCAGAACCCCTTTATATTATAAAAATTACTGAGGACTCCGAAGAGCTTTTGTTTAGGTTATATCTATTGATATTTATATATTAAAATGTTTTTAAAAATAAAAATATACAAACACATTCCATTAGCTATCAGAGTGATGATATTATACATCATGAGGCTTCTGGAAAATTCCACTGTATCTAATGAGAAAATGAGAGTGGAAAGACAAACAATACCTTTGTGTTACTGTGAAAATGTTTTTGACCTTGCAGATGTCAGGAAAGGATGTTGGGGTGTCCAGGTGCCCCAGACAGACTTAAAAACCACCGATCTAAATTACAGCCTACGAAGTCAATACCATCTTTGCTACTATGTACAAAGAGCCTATGTGAGAATTAAGTCAACAAAGAACAAAGTGTAGCTGAAAAATGGCATCTTGATGGCATGATTTCAGACCCTGAAGCTAGCCAATCCTGAAACTTTACACATGCCTGGACTTGCTAGTTTCATAAGCCAGTGAACTTCTTTTGTCTTAAACTAGGATCATTACTTGGAACCAGAAACATCCTCATATATCTGAATAGCTGGATGAGAACCTCAGAGGAACAGAGTAAGGGTGGAAAAAATACAAAGGATGAGGGCACAAAATAATTATTCAAGCAACAACCTGCATAGAACAAACAATATCAAGAGTGCAGGGAAAGTTCAAATTTATTTTAAACATGGAAGACATTGGAAAACATTGTCCTAGTTGTTCCCAAATCAGTGCCATCAAACTCCATAGGCAATTGAGGTGGCCCAGCTTCACCAGAAGATAACAAGGGCATAGAATTGAAAGCAAAATGTCAATTTCATTAGTAGGAATGAATGAATTTACCTCACTAGACTTTAGAAAATTCTAATTTAGAAAACTACTTCTAGGGGGAAAGCATTAGGCTACTTAAGTATTAAAAATTTCTCCAGTACTCTCTATGGAGCTGTGTTTTCTCTAAGAGTTTATCTATTTTCTAAATCCCAGCTTTTAAAGAAATCTTTGAACCTTCATTTCTGATAGGCTGAATTATCTGTTTCATGGCGATACACAGTGATGTAATCTATAACTGCCCATACTGGGTTGAATAGTGACCCTCAAAATTTCCCACCCACCTAGAACCTCAGAGCGTAACCTATTTGGAAATAGGGTTATTGTAGATGTAATTAGTTAAATGAGGTCATACTGGATTACAATGGTCTCTAAATCCAATGACTGTATCCTTGTAAGAAGGACAAGTGAAAATGCACATAGAGAAGGTCATGTGAAGATGGAAGCAAAGACTGGCATGATGCAGCTACAAGTCAAAGGTTGCTGACACCAGAAGCTAGAATGAGACAAGGAAGAATGCTTCCCTAGGGTCTTCAGAGGGAGCATGGCTTTGTGATACTTTGTGATACCTTGTGATTTTAAACTTCTGGCCTCCAGTCATGTGAGAGAATACATTTCTGTTGTTTGTGCCATCCAGTTTGCAGTACTTAGTTATTAGCAGCCAGAGGAACTAATGTACTGTATAATTCAGCCAGTCTAAAATTCATCTTGACTATAACCAAGCTTCTTTGGGGGAAAATAATAGGTTAAAATCAACCAAAGCTTCACCTTGTACCCATTTTTTTATTGTGCTAAATACACATAAAATTTACCATTCTTGCCATTTTAAAGTGTACAATTCATTGGCATTATTACATTAAAAGTGTTGCATGTACTCATTTTTAATCCACTCAGTTTTAGTTGTGGCCATTAGCCAAACATGAAAGGGGAAAAGAGTGAAATGAGCCTCAGAGAAAGAATAATCCATTATCAAATTTGTTTTTGCTCACATCTAGTACTAATGAGGAGAGTCCGACCACAGAACAGCAAATAAGCTTTTACCTTATTTACATGGAAATTGTGATTAACCACAGGAAAACTAAAGTATTGATACCAGAGGGCTAAGTGTAAATACACTGTTACTGGAAAATACTCCAACTTCATTCAGCAATTCATCTCTACTGTTAAAAGTTTCATCTTCATAATAAAAATCATTATGAAAACCAGATGTTTATCTTTTATGTTAATTCTGAGTTAATGTGAACTCCTATAGTTTTCATTATTAAAACTTAAGGATGGAGAGAATGAATCCCTGGGTGCTTCTGATTCTTTTCATACAAACTCTTTTAACTCTTTCACTCTGGTTCTCTCTCCCACCATGTTCCTGAGACTTTTGTCAGTATTTAGAAAAGCTACACTCTTCCTACCTACCAAATAATGTTCTTTGTTTTAACACCCAATTCAGGATGAATTTTGAAGAAATGTTGCAATGTAACAGGAGTAAAAAAGCATGTGCATACTGCCATATTCATTCAATAAGAGCCGTCGGAGAAAAATGGTCACATTAGGCAATGAGGTCATTGGGTTTTTCCTGTGTAAATTCTGTTACAGCTTGCTAAATTCAGCAGAGATTAATATACCTTGTGGAAATTTGTTGGATGACAAGCATCGATTATAATCGTCCAGTTCAGTTCTACTAATATCGCTTTCTTCATCAGTTTTAGTAGTTTTAGCAAACAAACCTCCATATACTTTTTAACGCTTAATTCGTATTCACCCTTTCCAATTAAATTTTGATGTTTACCATTACTACTTTTATACAGAAAGTCTCATTTTGTTATTTGTCAGAAGCGTAAGTTTCTTTCCATAAATATAGAACTTCTAAGTTGAAAGGGTGATTATTCAGTCTACCACCTTATTTAACTGATGAAGAAAAGGGACCAAACTTGTTGAAAGTTACAGAACCTATTAGTGGGCAGGTTTAGGATTTATCTCTCCGAAAATTCAAGACATTTAACCTTTTCAAATTAGAGGGAACTGTAGAGAATAGATAGGTTACAGAGGTAACAATGTAAGCAACTATTTGCTCTTCATCTTTAGAGATAAAGGAAACTGCTCTTGGACAGACTTTCCCATCTAAGTGTATATACGTCATTGAAACTGGTTGTGACTCCCTTGGCCACCAGGCTCTACGGTCATAATTATACGAAGTGGATTCATGATCTGGCTTCAATTTTTAATCCATAGTCGAAAATACTTGCAATACCCATACTCAAAAAAAAAATTTAATTTATTTTATCCTACCTCAATTCCATTCACCATCTCCTTTTACTCCCATTATTTAAAATGAAATACGTAACAATGTGAATCGTTAGAGGTCACGTCCATGTTCCAACTAAAATAAAAAACTTATAGCCATCAAACTGAGATTTTAATTGTGTACAAACGTTGATTATACATTTTTGACACTTTGCTTTTCATTTTCAACCTTCCCAGGTTTTACCATGGCTGAGAACCAAAGGGGAAAATATATACGTGTATGCATATAACTTTTTTTTAAATTCAGAAGCTGAAAGGGCTAAAAGAAGGGAGCTAAGAAACTGATACGAAATAGCCACAGGTGATTAATAATACATTTTATGAAAAACACCTGAAAAAAAAGTGGTGGCAAATACTGAAATGAAACTCAGTATTGAAACTGCCTTGGTCTGGGTTCTATTTCCACTGTTGTGACACGGTTGAGGGGGGAGGAACACCTTCTAAGATTAGTGCTTTTCATTGAAAAGCAGAGACTGTATCGAACAAGCTACAAAACCACGGGAGAACCGCAGGAGGCGCAAAGGCCAGCGTGTCTATACTCAAGATGCTCTGCTGCAGACTCCTAAGCTTGTGAAGATCGCCATGTAGACACAGACTTGGAGACGGGATCCTAAAGCACAGGAGAAGCAGACTGGAAGAAGCAATCGGGAAGACGAGGCAGGACAGGATACCTCTTTCTTCAAGACCCACCACGGAGTGTCAACGTAGTCGCCCGTCGGCCACCCACGCAGCTTTCTAAGCTCCCTCCGGGTTCCCTGGCGCCTTCAGAGGGTCGTCTGGCAGCTCCAGGGAGATGCGAGGTGTGGCCCCCTCATGCGAAGCCCTTTCCTCATCCGCTCAGGAGAGCGGCTCCAAAGCTCAGAAAGCCGGCCAGAGGCCCCACCAACGCTGAGGCGCCCGGCTCGGCAGGGGATTGCTTCTGCCTGGCGCTCCGCTGAGGGCTGCGTTCGTGCCTCGCGCGCACCCGCTCCAGGTTCTCTCAGCCAATCCGGCGCTACTCGCGCGTCCCGGAGCGTTCCCCGGTCCTCCTCGGGCTGGGCCGGCTTCTTCCCGCTCCCAGCACTCCGCTACCGAGCTCTCCCTCCTCCCCTCACTCTCCACGAGTTCCACGCCTCGCAGTGTAGCTCCGCCCTGTCCTCGAGTCCGCCCCCACAACCTCCCGAGCGTGTGCTCTCCTTTTCCCTCAGTCTCCAGCCATCCAGCCGCCCTGTTTCACGCGCCCTGCGGAACGGCCTGGGTTTCTTCGGCTGGATCGGACACCTCCGCGCGGTCTCCACCAGCAACAACAGCGTGTACCTCCCGCAGCTCGCAGCCTCCGACCCCGCTGTGGGTCGCGCGCCCTGACTCCGCCCCCTCCCGCGGACTCGCGCGCTGCCGGCTCGGCCTCCCCCGGGGGCAGGCCGACCAGCACGCGGCTGCCTCCCCCTCCTTCCCCGCTCACCTCGCGCTCCCGCTCTCGCGCTGTCCAAGGCGAGCGCGCTCCCGGCCGGCGCGCTCCGAGCTCCGGCTTCTCCCGGCTCCTGTCAGTGCGGTGACTGCGCTGGGAAACATGGCGACCGAGGGAATGATCCTTACTAACCACGACCATCAAATCCGTGTCGGAGTCCTTACAGGTAACCGGAGAGGAAGTCCGAGACTGCCACTGCCACTGCCCCCGACTTGCCTCAGTCTTCTTGCATGTGGTGACCCTTCTCTGCGGCCCCGGGAGGAGGGAAAGCTGAGAAGGGGGACGGGAAAGGGGGGCGTTTTACAACCGCGGAGATCTGCTCTAGGTTGGGGTGTTCCCTTGGAGCCCCTCGGGAGCAGGAGCCAGTCCCGTGGGATGTCAGACCCGAGCGCCTTCGCAGGCGAAGTCCCTGGCCCCTGGGGACCAAGGGGCCGGTGCGGCGGGCGCTGCGGGGCTCCTTGTTGCCGGTGCAGGCGGCGGGATCCCGGGGCTCCGCAGTCTGAAGCACGCCGCTCTGGGCTGGCCCGCGCGCTTCCTCAGCTTATGCACGTCCAAGAGAGGGGGGGAATCCCATTTCCACCCCCTCGCTACCTTCCCCCACCCCCACTCTAGTGGCCCCGCGCCGCTCCTGCTGTGCTTGTCGGGGGCACGGGCCGGACACGACTTGGGTGTTCATCAGGCGGAACTCTGCTCAGCCTCAGGCTGCCCCTCACGAGCCGGGCTTCCCCTCAGCCACCCATGGGACACCCCTAGTCTGCCCCGAGAGGTGGGAGCTTGCAGCCGGACCTCAGAAAGTGTCTGCATTCCGCCTTCCCGAACTAAGGGCCCTCTGCCCGCCTCACCGTTTCCTTAAGAGGGACTGGCTGAGCCTGCTGCCGGGGATCCAGCCCTTTTCACTTGAGAGGGAAGGATTCCCTCCACTTGGGCACCTCTGTCCTCCTCCCCTCTGGATCGCCCCCCTCCGCCGCCACCCCTGGGTCCCGAGGCTGGTGATGAGCACACTTTTCCCGGTCGCGTTTCCCTCCCTCGCGGAAACCGTGTGTGCCCTGCATGTCTGATTCCGTTGCGTTGTGTTTGGGTAATATCCCTCAGTTCGGCGTCAGGCAGTTGCTGCAGGGCATGACTTCCGAGCAGAATAGCAAGGCAATTTGTAGGGGTTTCTGCTGTGGTTCTGTAGTTGACAGCGCTTATGTGTAACTGAATGGCAAGGCAGGGGTTAAAGAACTATATTTAGACTGTGAGGGTTAGTTCAGAGTGAAGGAAATCCAAGATTTACTGTTGTGATTTCGGAAAAAGAAGTGATGTAAACGGGAATCCTAGTGCCCCCCCCCCATTCTTTTTAATTTTTTTTTTTTTTTTTTTTTTTTTTTTGCTTGTCAGATTCTGACAGGTTGAGACGGTGCTCGAGAAGGGACTAAATTGAATGAGACTTGCTTTTATTATTAGGTAGGAAAAAAATCTCTGCCGGTAGATACTGAGTGCAAAGCTTAAATTGGCTGCTGAGTTTTATGAAAAGGAGCTATCCGCGACACTCCATCCACTCTTAAGTAAATGGGTTTCTATTTCCTGGTTTTCTTTCCAGATGTTAATGGTCATTTATTGAGTTTTTCTAATCGAAAGCTTCTTGGAGAGGGAAACTAGTCTAAACCAATTGCTGGAAAGGGAATCCCCCCACATCAGAAGATGAGCTGTTCGTTTTCTCTCTCTCTCTTCCCCCCCACCCCCCTCCCCCGCCGAAACTGTTGCCTTGGCCAAGGATTCAGTTATATTTCAGAATTGTTAGAGTTAACATTGCTGGTTTTCAAAGAATCTAATCGCGGGGTTTAAAAGTGTATACCCTATATCAACCCTCAACTTACTCTTTAAATTCTAGTCATGTTTGAAAACTAGTACAATAGTGAGAGTGAAACTTAATAAAAATCAAAGTATATCAGCTGACCATGGAAGTGAAAGGTCATAGATGTTTTAAAGTTAAACCGTAGAGATTTTTTTTAAAAAGTTTGTTTTTTGTTTATTTAAGCTTTCCCTAATAGTTTTATTTAGTAAATCATCCTACTTGAGTTGTGACATAGTTGTAGAGAAGGCTTTGAAAAATGCAGCCCTTATCCTTATCCCTGCAGTCCAATAGAGATAAGATTGATATGCAAACAACTAAAGAAACAATGTATGCAATTGTTTTGCTAAAAGTGTCAATAAATTATCTGTGCATTTGAGGACTACACGTAAAAGGAATTCCATATTCAGGTGGATTAGGAACAAACCTGAAGGCAGAATTTAATACATTTACCAGAGGCTAAGTAGAAACTGACATTTCTAAGGGTAATTGTAAGTAGAAAACCTTAGAAGTGAAAATATTGGTGAGGACAAGGCTCTTGAACAGAATAAAAATGTAATGCAAAGGCCTTGAAAAGCCCAGGTGGTATCGGTAGGTGGCATATACATAATGTCAAGGAGTGAAAAGAACTTTGCCAGTGGAGTTTGAGATAATCTGGAGAAGCTGTCTCAAGAGAATGAGGTATAGTAGTTGAAGGGAAAAGTCTAGGGTCAGGAATAAGGATGTAGCTAAAGGAATGAAGAGGAAGTTGCAGATTTGGGTACAGTGGTAACAGAGGGCAATAGGATTTGATTATGTGATATTTGAAGTTAGAAATCACTCTGAGGTATTTACTTGAAAAATTATTGATATAACTATTTTCTACTATGATTGAGCCTGGAAAAATGGAGAAAAAAATCAGATGAAAGAGCAGCAGCCCTCAATCTGCAAGTAGTGGATTTTATTACAAACGGCTTAATATTTATGTTCTTGACATTCCATTTAATTTTGTGCAACAACAACAAAAACCCTGTAAAAATGAAGCTATGTTGTGCAATTTTGTGTCTTGTAGAACTTCAAGTGTTGCAGTTTTACTGTGTGAGATTATCCTTTACTGAACTTAAGTACTATGATTTTATACTTAAGAATATCGAGTTAAGAGGCCACATTTAAAACTGTGATTTTATGAGTTGTTAGTTGAGGCTCTTTTTTAAAGGTGAAGGACTTGTTTTATAAAATATCTTATACATGCTTCATAATAGGGATTTTAAGTATTTTAGCTAAATCAATTTTGCAGAGGTAGTGGAAAGTGTTGTCTACCTATGCATGCATTTTACTATGTGGTAGTATTTTTGTGAAACTTTACTGTCATTTCTAAATCTTTAATTGGTTTCTTTGTGACATTTTTGATTTTCTGTTGCAGGATACTATTTATACTGTGAAACTTTCATCTTCTGGATGTTTTTGTATTCTTCAGCTCAGTTATGTATTTGGCAATTATATTATGCAGTCTATTGAAACTTCTTATCAAATGAATTAACTATTAGAATTTTGAAAGAATAGTGGGAGGAAGGAAAATATTTACTAAGTCATTTATTCTTCTACCTAAAATCTTCAATTATTTAGGACTTGAAAATTAGTTTATGTTAATATAACTAATGGATATTAGTTATACTAATTGTAAATATACTAATGGATATTTTAGCTATACTAATTATTTTTATCAGGAAAATTGAGAACATTTTTGTATATAAAATAGGTAATCATGGAAACATTTTATGTTGAATGTTATTGTTCATCTCTAGGAACAGTGTCTTTGTTAGTAACTTTTTTATTGATTTGCTATATATAAATGAAGTGTTACAGGTCTTTTGTGATCTAATATCTAGTATTTAATATGTTTCTAATGTTCTCTATTTCTGTTGCTCTTTATGACAGAGGCAAAAGACAATATGATGATGAATATCATAAGACAAAGAAACAAGTATCTGCTGTTTTGAAACTAGAAACAAGATGTGGGGTAGATATAGGTGTTTTTTTTTTTTTTTGATAGCTTCAGTCATAATTATACTTAGAATGAGTCTTAACAATTATACAGCAGGGTAACTATATTTCAGTTTGTCACTTTTTACCTAAATTTTTCTGTTTCTAATGAGGCTGTTTATCAAGGGAGCATACTAGTTCTGCCACTATAAATGTTTCTCCGTGACATCAGGAAAATAATGGATACATGTATGAATAATATAGAATGAGACAGATTACGTTCCACTGGGTATTTAATTTGTACTAGCTAGCCACTGCTAATGTTCAGTACCAACGCACTGAGCTAAAGATGATAATACATTACCTAATTTTCACTAACAGTGGTATGGATGAGAAATGATGCAAATATTTAGGAAAGAGTGTTTTAAAAATCATACTTGTGCTCTAGTAATACTTGCTTTTTATTGCACTAAAGCTGTATGTTTTTAATCAGTAAGCAATATTAGAACAAGAGATAAGACTAGATAATAGAGATAAAAGACTAATTGTAAGCTAGAACACATAAAATATTAGTTACCTGTAGGGAGTATTTCAGTCATTCAGAATATTTAAATACCAAACTTTAAGCCAAGGAGAGGATAATCTTGTAACTCTGGAATTGTTTAAGCATTTATTTTATTTCATTCTTCAAGCCTAGCCTTGTACATTATAACTGTCAATATTACATCCTAAAAGCCCATTTATTGATGAGAATACATAAATATATCTTTGTTTTGAGAGTAGATATTGTCATTAAGTAGCCAAATCACTACTGCAAACAAAACCTAAATCCTACCAAGTGGAATTGTGTATTCTGGCAGACATACCAACATTGATCTATATGACTTTTGTTAAAAGGAAGCCTATTTCTTAACCTAGATTGTTCTTTCATGAATTTTTGGTTACAGGCAATGTATTAGAGAATTAAAATTTCAGTTAAAGTATAAAATCATTAAGTTAATTTCTAATGAACATACTTAATATTATCATCAGTGATCAAAGACTTTATAAACTATGATTACATAGGTTGTTACATATTAAGATTTTTAACTATATTAAAAAAAACCCATATGACTATTTCACTTCAACTGAGTATATGGTGGAGAATCAGCAATATGTTGTTGAGGAGGAAATGATGTATGAGTCTGTTTTTACTCTTTCAGGTGATAGATTTCTGGTTAAGTTGAATAGGGTGCTTTCTTAAAACAGTGACTAAATCAGGTAATACCTATTCTTTGCTCCTAGAAGTAGTACTGAAGAACAATAAAGCATATGTGGAATTTGAGATGTTAAAAAAAAATACTAAAAAAGAAAGTAATGAAACCATAGAGATTTCTTCCTTCACATCTAGGCAGAGAGGATAAATGGGGAAGAAGTAAAGATTATTTAACCTTCCTAAAAGTAATTGGTAGTATAGTTACTATAATATGAATAGCTGCAATTCTTACTTAATTTTTGAGTGACCTTTAAAAAAGCCAATGTCTAATCAAGTATTGACATGTAGCAGTTCTGTCCAGATTGTTTAGTAAGTTCCTAAGTAGATTGTATTTAATTATTTTTAACTAAGTAGAACTTCTTGAAACTTTTGTAATTAAAATAGACAAGCCCAACAACTTTTACAGTAGTTTTGCCAGTAACTATAAATTTTGTAAGAATGGAATTAAATTTACTTTGCTTTAAAATTTTACTAATTTGAAAAATAAAGGAGCAAAGAAATGAGATTTGATGAAAAGAGCATCACACAAATTGTGCCCTGCTTTTCAAGTTGGGGTACATGACATTGTGTTAAAGGATACTCTACAGATTCTAAATCTTAGAATCTAAGCTGTGGGAACAAACATAATAATTCTTTTAAAATTTTATTAAACTTATTGGAGTGGCATTGGTTAGTAAAATCAAATGTGTCTGTTTTACTTGAGATTATGTAATTTAAACCACTTTAATATTAGATAAGCATGAGTAAATTAGGCACAGAATGTAGAATTCGCATGAGCTTTTAAGATAAAATCTAAAACTTCAAATGAACTTCAAGTGAGTCCATTATATAACATCAGACTTCGTTCTTCTGTTATTGGTAGTTTGGCCAAAAAAAAAAAAAAAAATTAAAGGAACACTGGGTCATAGAACACTAGAAGACTTATTTTCTAATGCTAGTCTGGCCAGTAAAATCTTTATAACTTTGAACAATGTTACTTAACTCCTTCTCTCAACTGTTCTCATCACTAACATGAAGGAATCATTCTCTGAGATCACTTTAAGCTTAGTGGCAATATATATTTCTATCCTTTAGTATTTTGACCACAGGGAAAGAGAAATATGGAATATCAGGCTTAGTTAATTTTTTTGTCTTTACAATGGAAATGATTATGGGGGAGACATAAATTATACAAGAAATACAAGAGAATAAGAAGTGGAAGAAAAGATAAAAATTTCAGGTATCAGTTGCTGTCAGTATAAACTAAAGGAAAAGTATTAAAATTTTTTTAATTTAGAAATTTTTATGACATTAACACTTTTTCTGTTACCAATAGTTTCAGTCTTGCCCTTAATCTCAAATTTAGCTCAAGTCTCACTTCCTCAATAAAATCTTTCCTAGGATTTATTGGCTACAATGATATCTTTCTTTGTTTTCCTACAGTGTTTATAAATTTTTGTCTATACCCTGTAATCATGTACATGTGGGAGACTGGAAGGGGTGTGTGTGTATCTGGTTTTTGTTTCTTTTTTAAGAAAGGACTTTGACTTCAAACAGACTTGGATATCAGACTCTGGTTTGCCCTTGATAAGGGAAGTCATTTAACGTCATCGAATTTCAGTTTCCTTCTCCAAAATAGAGATGGCAATACTTCACAGAGTTTTAAGAATTAACTGAGATAATATATGTGAAAATGCCTACAATGTATGTCTAAATTAGAGTATATACAGTACTCAGTAATCTTTATTTCCTTTCCTCTTCTTATGTTGCTTTGGTGCGTTTTGCCAAGAGCTTCATGTATGATATCATATTCAAAGTAGATTTTAGAGTTCTTCAAATAGGTTATGTGTTCTTTACTTCTGTTGTGCCCTTCCTCCATAGCACCTATTAATGAAGTAGTTGCATATAAGATGTTCAATAAAAAAATTGGGTAGTGTGACATTAATATGGTAGCTTAGGAAGCAGCTACCCAGAAATACTTAGGTAAGCCAGGATGTAACTGTTACTAATGAAAAGAAAGTTCAGGGTAGATGGAGTGGGATTTAGTATGTTTTATGTTATATTTATAACTGATAACAGGGTGATATTAATAATGTGTACTTGAGACATTTTATACTATCAAATTTAATATACTGTCTCTTAGTTGATGGTCATAGTATGTATGGGGATTATTTTAGTGTAATTTTTAAAAATGTTTCATTTTAAAAAATGAAAATCTAAAATTATAGGTAAAAGAAATTTTGAAAATGCTATTATTTATTTTGAAGGTTACCATAATGGTCAAAATAGCAAAACAGCATAAAGTAGGAGTGAAAAGCTGTACCTCTTTTATCATTTTCAAGACACAACCACAGTTTACCTGTTTCCTTAGCTTTGAGTGTGAGTAACTATGCTTACCTCATAGTGTTAACCTTTGTGAGAAAGGAAATAATGTGTTTAATATTGAACACCTGCTACATGCCAAGTTCTGTGTTCTAGTGAAGGATACAGTAGTCAATAAGACAGACACAAGACCTTATCTTTTTGGAGATTGTATTTTAGCACTAACATGAACACAGTATTTAATCAAGTTGGATATTGACAAAATCATGCTTAATTTATGTTGCATTTTTAGGAATAAAGTGCTTATGTATTTTATTTTGATATAGGTAAGTGTAATTACCAAAATCATTTTCAAGCCACTTTTGACACAAATTTTTAAACCATTACACATTGCCTGCTTTTTAAGATAGAAAATATTGAATGGACATAATATCATTATTTTTGTTTAAACAGGTTTAAGTAATTATAGCTAACATGTATTAGGCCAGTAGAAATTTAATAAATATTATTTTAAGACTTTAAAAAGATGAATCACTTTACTTTTTTAAAATATATTTTATTGGTTATGCTATTACAGTTGTCCCATTTTTTTCTTCCCCTTTTTTCCCCTCCACCATATACCACCACACCCCCCAGCATTCCGCCCCTTAGTTCATGTCCATGGGTCATACATATAAGTTCTTTGGCTTCTCTATTTCCTATACTATTTTTAACCTCCCCCTACTATTTATGCTGCTATTCCCTGTACCTTTTCCCCCATTCTTCCCCTCCCTCTCCTCTCTGTTTTACTGTTCATAGCTTTTGATCTTTTTCTTAGATATTTAACATTTCATATAATAAGGGCTTGGTGACGACAAACTCCTTTAACTTGACCGTATCTCGGAAGCACTTTATCTGCCCTTCCATTCTAAATGATAGCTTTGCTGGATAGAGTAGTTTTGGATTTAGGTCCTTGCTTTTCATGACTTTGAAAACTTCTTGCCAGCCCTTTCTTGCCTGCAAGGTTTCTTTTGAGGAATCAGCTGATGGTCTTATGGGAACTCCTTTGTAGGTAACTGTCTCCTTTCCTCTTGCTGCTTTTAAGATTCTCTCCTTATCTTTAATCTTGGTTAATGTAATTATGATGTGCTTTGGTGTGTGCTTCCTTGGGTCCACCTTCTTTGGATCTCCTGGATCTCCTGGAAGTCTATTTCCTTGGCCAGATTGGGGAAGTTCTCCATTATTTTTTTCAAATAAGTTTTCAATCTCTTGTTCTTCCCCTTCTTCTGGCACCCCTGTGATTCAGATGTTGGATCATTTAAGGTTATCCCAGAGGTTCCTAAGCCTTTCTTCATTTTTTTGAATTCTTATTTCTTCATTCTGTTCTGATTGAATGTTTATCTCGTCGTCCTACTCCCAATCTTTGATTTGAGTCACCAAGTTTCCTTTCCTTTACTGTTGGCTCCCTGTGTATTTTTCTTTATTTCACTTTGCATAGCCTTCACTTTTCCCTCCATTTTGTAACCATATTCAACCAATTCATTAAGCATCCAGATTACCAGTGTTTTGAACTGTGCATCTGATAGGTTGACTATCTGTTCATAGCTTAGTTCTATTTTTGGAGCTTTGATCTGTTCTTTCATTTGGGCCGTATTTCTTTGTCTCAGTGCACCTCTTACATTTGGAGGGGCAAAGCCTTAGATATTCGCCAGGGTGGGGCAACCCAGGTAGCTGAGTTGTGACTCTGTCTGTGGGGGAGGGGTCCGAGAGGGAACAATACTGCTTCCTCGGCTCTTGGTTGGCTTTCAGTCACTTCCCCCGCTACTCACAAGCAAATTGGGCCCTTCTGGTGCTGATTCCTGGGTGTGTGGGTTTGTGTACATTCTAAGACCCTGTGGGTCTCCAATGGATTCTCCTGCAAGGCTGGGAGTTTATCCTCCCACCGCATCCTGCACAGGTTTTTACCTCCAGTGGTTTTGAAGCTTTCTTTTCCTTCACCGGAACCCTGGATTGCATGGTCTGTCTTGCCCCACAGCTGTTCCTCCAGTTTATCCACATGCACATGTGGGACCACCTGGTCCTCCAGCTGCCCCCTTGTTGCGCATCCTCTCAGCCCCAGCTGCCCATCTTCACCTCTCCTACCAGTCTGGATGAATGTCTCTTCTTTAACTCCTTGGTTGCCAGACTTCCATAGCAGTTCGATTTTCTGGCAGTTCTGGTTATTTTTTTGTTTTTAAATTTGTTGTTGTCCTTCTTTTGGTTGTGCGAGGAGGCAAAGTGTATCTACCTACACCTCCCTCTTGGTGGAAGTCTTCACTTCTGAATCACTTTAAAAAGTGATCATCTTTCCCCTTGCATTTAAAAGTCAATATTGGACATTTTTATTTTAATGAAAACTTTTAAAATAGTGTTTTGTTAAAATTAATATCCATATAATAGGAGTTACATTTGAATTTAGTTGCAAGTTGGAAATCTAAATTCTTCAGTCATAATTTTAGTTTTAAAAACTTATTAGAGAGTATTTGTGTATTGTAAAATATAACAGTACAGAAAGGTAAAGTATAAAATTAAGCCCTATCCCCTTACTTTCTTAGTCTCTCCAGTGTTAACCACTTTTAAGATTTTTTTATTTTTTCTTCTATATACAAGTATGTATTTGAATATGCACATATGGAATCAGACATTATATCAGAGTTTGCAAATTGGCCATAAATGACCAGTAAACATGTTTCATTAGGCCCATATCATGTTTTTGTAAAAATGTAAGTTTCTAACATTTTAAAAAAAACGTATTTCATGTAAACCAATATTTTTAGCTTTTTAAGATCCAGCAACACTGTATCCTCTTTCTGATATGACAATAGTTGGTTAGAGTCACTGTCCCCTTGAGATAAAGGCCTGCTATTGTCCAGTTTCCCACAATTCCCACTTAATCTAAGTATATTAATCTAGCTCACCCCATAGGCATCTGAGTTTGTGATCTGTGCTCAAACGTAACACAGGTAGTATTCTGCACTACCTTCTCTCTCCAGCAAATCTTTTCACATCATTTCATATCATTTCACATCAGTGAAAATAGTTAACCTTATTGAGAGCTTACCAAGTATAAAACACTTTTCTAGAGCCTATTAATTCACTTAATCCTCATAATAGTATGGCCATTCTACAGTTGAAATTGTAGTAGAGATTAAGTAATTTGCTCACATCACTGAGATAAAAGGCCAAGTTTCCTGTTGAACCCATGCAGTCTGTTCCTAGACTGTGAGCTCTGAACTACTACATTATACTCCTTGGCATTTAACAATTAGCTTGTATAAATATACATCTTTCTTTTTAATGGCTCTGTATAATTGCAGTACAGGTTATGATTTAATCAATCCTCAGTTGATGGTGCGGTTTCTAATTTTTTATTGTGACAAATGAAGACAGTATTATTGTGTATTTATCACTGCATATTTGTGAGTTTTTTAAATGTAAGATTACTTAAAATAAGTAGATTTTTGGGTCAATGGTATATGAATTTTAAAATTTTGGTAGAAATTACAGACTTGCTTTTGACAAAGGATGTGATAATTGTAATTAATATTCTCATCTTAATTTGGTATTATCTTTTTAATCTTTACAAATTCTTCTGAGATTATCTCTTTTGTGAGTTGGTTTCATTCGTGGATCAGGACTTTTCATTGCAAATGACTGATACCCAGCTCAAAATTAGTTTAAGTGAAAAGGGGAATTTATTAATTTATGTAGCCACAGAGTATAGAGGAAGAACTGACTTTAGGGACTCCAGCAACGTGATCAGGTTATTAATGTGACCACAGACACATTCTCCATTTCAGTGCTTTGATTTTCTGAGTATGTTGCAGACTGACTTCCTTTATGTAACCAGAACTGAGGGAGTGGGGCAGGTTAGGAGATAGAGAAATAAACAATTTCATGCTTTCCCCTTCTCAACTAGTGAGTCCACAGGGAAGATTTTCTTTCTCATGGCATTTGTATATAAAATTCCAGGATACTCTTTCCTCTGGCATGGCTCACATGCCCATCTTTGGGCCAATCATTGTGACAAGGAATGTTAGGACTTTTACTGACCAGTTCATTATTGTATGTCCACCTTGGGAGTGGAATACTAAATAGGCAGCCTCACCAGAATAACATAGGAAAAAGGGAGGCCTTCAGAAGAAGATGAGTTTCTGCCACTAGAAGGGGAAATGGGCGCTAAGCAGATAGCTCTTTCTAGAGGTTCCATGAAATCATGAGGTCTTTGTATAGTTTATTACATCTACCCCATTTCTTCCTTCTCTTGCCTCTTCCATGAAAATGGCCCTCTGGCAGATAGTTCTAAATTAGAACTGTAGCAAGGTAAGGTGTGAGAATTAGTGTGTTAAACTCAGTGCCCCCTGATGTCAACAGTGGTTATTTATCTGGATCGTTTACAATAACTACCACTTTCTTTGTACTCTATGTAGGAATGGTTATCTAAGAACATTTTAGAACAGTAGTGTACACATAATAGAGAGTAAGATTTTAGTATTTTTTACAATGGCCCTTTTATGTTGCTTTATTTTAAATTTATAATCAGCTATGTGTGTTTAGTCTTTTTTTTTTTCCTACAAATGATCCCTCCCAGTGTTTTCTAAATTTTGTGCTAGCAACACTTTTCTGAGAGGTGTTATAACAGGTATATTAGGAAGAGGTTTTTACATGGTCAAATAAATTTGGAAAGTGCTATGTAATTTATCCCTCCCTTTGGAGATTCAGTCTATTCAAGCATATTAAAGATGTGAGAAATAAAATTGCAAATCCTGGTTAACTTTAGTTAATCTAGTGTTTCCAAACTTTTTGACAATGGGGTACTTCTTGAAGACACACCAGAGTTCTGTTCAACACCTCTTTGGGAAATAGTGATCTTTCCTTTGCAAGTGGTCTTTTTGAAATTTATGTAACATCTGTATATTTATTCTTTTAGATTTTTGCTGTAAAAATAGTGGTTTCCTACAGTCAGCTCTACTGTGAAAATGAATTCTTTTATTCTGTATTTAACTTTAAAATATATATTTTCCCATTCATCACCTCTTATTTTTTCTTTTCTATATTAAAATATTGGCTGAATATATTATCTTACTCAGAAAATTGATAACAATAAAGAATAGGAGGACCAATCTTGATTCTTTTATTACTGTATGGGGAGAAGAACACTAGATCAATTTCAATTTTGGATTTTTTCCATTGGGTATTTGGTATCATCTGTTAAATGTGAAGTACAATAGATGATGTCTAAAATCTCATTCAACTCTCTAATTTTATTAATCCTAATCTCAGGAACATACCTCATATTTACCATTCTTTTAAGGCTTGCATTCATGTTATCTATAATCTATTAATGGCAGCAAAATTATTGATCTGAAATACTTTCCTTCAAGCAGGAAAAATTGCTAGAAAAAGACACTGACACTCATGCCAAGTGTAAATGGAAATAAATGGCTGTTACTTTCACTGCATAATATGTGCGATTTTATTTCATTCAATATCACATGCTGTAGAGAGTTCAAATTGCAAAATGCTTAGATTTAGAATAAAAATTACATGCATATAAGTGTAATAACTGATTCACACAATCAGCCTTGGAAGAATAATAGTGATTCAGAGGTATCTCATATATTACCTTTTTAAAAAAAATTTTAATTGTAGTAATATACCAGAGGTCTGGGAGGCAAAGGTAGTACTCCTCCCCAAAAAGTTATGATTAGTACCATTACATTTTTAAAATAACTCCTCTATGCATGGAGTTTACAGATCTTCTCATGTCAGTGTGGGTTTTCTTCAGGTACCCCAGTTTCCTCTCATGTCACAACAATGTGTACATTAGATGAATCGGTGTGTCTAAATTGTCCCTATCTGAGTGACTGTGGGTGTGTGTGATGCACCCTGCAACAGAAGGAGTCCTGTCCAGGGCTAGTTCCCTCCTTGCACCCACTTTGCCCTGCTGAGACAGGTTTCGGCCACCTGCAACTCTGAAGTTGAAGAAGCAGGCTGGAAAATAATTATTTGTTTTTTATTAATTTTTCTTAAATGTAGGTATAGATCACATTTTTCAATGTTTAATATTAGAAGTGTTTTGGGGCTTTATTTAGAAGTTTGGTTGTTGCTAGAAATATGCTGTAAGAACTTCACTTTTGTTTATATCAGTTAGCCTCTGGTAAAATTGATTTTGTTATACATCATTTCATTAAAGTCACAGTTTCCAAGATCTTATTCTTGATGTTAAGTGAAGACTTATTGTACTCAGAATAGATGGTCTGAATTAGACCATCTGAGTTTATACTTAAGTTTTTAGAGTTACTTAACTTCTCTAAGCTTCAGTTTTTTCATCTGTGAAATGGGGAATACCAATGCTTACCTTAGATAATTTTTGGCAGGAAAGTTTGAGAATCATTGACTTAGGTTAATACTGGACTTGGATTTTCCAATTTTTTGGATCTGTGAAGTAATACTAATTTTAAAAATTGTCAATTATGCATCATAATGAAATATTTATTCTTTTCTGATTCTTAATATAACTCAGAAGTGAGTCATATTTAATACATAAGAAATTTGAAATGGAGACACCCCTACTCCCATAGTAGGAATTTTTAAGCAGTTAAATAGTTATGGATCTGATTTCATTACTTGGTTGTTTTTCTGTCCATTATTAATGTATTAGTCTAACCGTAGCCTGACTTGTTAACAAACAGAGCCCACTTCAGTATTGTCTTAGTCCATTTGGGCTGCTATGACAAAGTGCCATAGACTGGGTAGCTTATAAACAACAGAAATTTGTTTTTCATAGTTCTGGAGGGTAGAAGTCCAAGATCAAGGTACCAGCAGATTCAATGTTAAGTGAGTGCACATTTCCTGTAGACAGTTGTCTTATCTTTGTCTCCATACGTGGTGGGAGAGGGGAGGGAACTCTCTAGGACTTCAACCTCATGATTAACTTCCAAACACCATCACACTGGGGGAATAGATTTCAACATCTAAATTTTGGAGAGAGGGGACACAAACATCCATTCTATGCCAAGTATGTACCACTTTACATACTTTGCATTGTATTGGGCTACAACTATGACAGGCATGCCTTGGAGATACTGAGAGTTTGGTTCCAGACCACTGTAATAATGTGACTATCACAGTAAAGCGAATCAGATGAATTTTTTTAGTTCTCCAGTGCATATGAAAGTTATGTTTACACTGTACTGTAACATAGTATGTGTGCAATAGTATTATATTTTAAAAAAATGTACATATCTGACCTAAAAAAAATACCTTATTGCTAAAAAAATGCTAGCCAATTTTGAGTTATAATCTTTTTGCTGGTGTAGACTTTTACCTTCAATTTGTAAAACAAAATGAAACAAAACCCCCCACAATATCTGGAAAACACAATAAAGCAAAGTGCAACAAAACAAGATGTGCCTGTAGATATAGTATCGACATTTAAGTGTGAAGAATTGTCTGTAAGTAGGTTTACATATTAAGTCATTTATATGTTAAAACACTTACCTAGTACCCAGTACTGAATGATAGGATTTGCCAAACTGTTTCTGTAAAGGGCCAGATGGTAAATATTTTAGGCTTTGTGGGCAATATGATTTCTGTCACAGGTACTCAGCTTTGTCCTTGTAGCATGAAAGCTGTCATAGACAACATGTAAGTAAAGAAAATGTGTTCCAATAAAACTTTATTTGCAAAAACAGATGGTGGGCCAGAATTTTTTAATTGGTATTCTAAGACATACTCTATGTTAGGCAAGTATAATTCCAAGTTACTTCAATACGAATTGAACTTTTATATTAGTTACAATTTACATTATAAACCACCACAATATCTAGTGGCTTAAAACTACAACTTAATATTTTTCACATATCTATGAATTAACTCAGTGGTTTCGTGTTAGGAGGCATTGGTTGGGGTTCTGGTATAGATGCAGTCACCTAGAGGCTTGACTAGGACCTTTGTCCAGGGCCTTGGTTCTCCTGTATATGAGTTTCTCCACATGGCTAATTCATTAGCCTCATGTTATGATGGCAGGGTTCCAAGAAGTATTCCAAGAGCAAGCATTGTGATAGCAAGGAAGCAGAAGCTGCCAGGCCAATTAAAGTTTAAGCCAGACACTGGCTCGGCTTCACCTCTGCCATTATTCTCTTGGTTAAGATAGTTACAGGCCTGGCTCAGAGTTATTGAGGGAAGAGACTAGGAATACTAGGGAAGCATGTTTAATTGGGGGCCATCAAAATAACAGTTTAGCACAATATTGTTTCATTGCAAGTAGCAGCTCAAATTGAGCTAGCTTTAGTAAAGGGGAAATTTATTATAAGAGTAATGGGATGTCTATCTCATAAAACCTAAATGTGGGATGAGGCCCTAGGTATATTGAACTCAGGGTTTGAAGGTCCTCAAGACTTTCTTATCTTGGCTTCACTCTTTAAGCTTCATTTTCTCTTACTACAGATATGCCTTTCCACAATGGAGAAAAACTGTAATTGACAGCTCCTGTGTTTTTTCTATCTTCCCATTTTAGCCATTTAGAGAGGGACTGACTTTATTTTCATAGTTGTGTTTCTAAAATTTTTGATGAAGACGTTTGTCCTGGACCAATCATTGGTGATCAGGGGATAGAAATTACGTTATACCAACCATGTGGATAAGAGCAGGGTTAGTTAACAGAAAAGTGATACTGAATATATAACCCCCAAGTAACTTACTTGCCTGCCCCTTAACCATCTATGTATGAACATAAAATAATTTGTTCATACAAGACTGGTACTTCTTTCTTCAGCTATCTGCCTTTGTCAGTTTCATTGTTCTGCTGGAGAGAAGGCTCAAGTAAGGACTGGAATTAGTTTAGTACCTTGAATATTTGTTGTAATTTTTTCTTGCTTTAAGTACAGGACAGCAGCATTAGTATCTACTATTTCACTTTGCCACCATTAACATAGAATCAGATATGAAGATGATCTTACTCTGTGATTACCCACTGATTTTCCAGGGTTGATTTGGCTTATTTGGCAGGCTGAGCGGGTATATCCTTCCTCTGGAAAGGGACTACTTGCATACACGAAAGTAAGTAACTCTAATACAGAATGAAACAAGAGCTATAATGGAAGTACAAGTAACATACTGTGGGTGTACAGAGAAAGGAGCAGTTAATTTTGACTGAATGGCTGTAGGAGGGATGGTATTTTAAATAAGACAGTGTTTGAGCAGGGCCTGGAAGAATGAATAACCCATGCTTAGAAAAGCAAGGAAAGGTAATCTGGCTGTCAGGTTGGTTTCTTGACTGCTGAAGGGGTGGCACCAGAATGTCTAGGCTAAAGTAGATGAGCTTAAATATAGATATTGGGAATTCAGGATAAACAGCAACATGCACTTATCTGACTTTAATTTTCTTCACTTACAAGAGCTAACTTGGTTTTGCTACATTCAGGCCTTGGGTGATAATATGGTAGTTTGAAATTTGAGAATTGGATTTTTTTTTAAAGATTTTATTTATTTATTATTAGAGAGAGGGGAAGGGTGGGAGAAAGAGAAGGAAAGAAACTTGACGTGTGAGAGATACATCTACTGGTTGCCTCTCCCATACCCCCATCTGGGGACCTGGCTCACAACCCAGGCATGTGCCCTGACAGGAAATTGGACCAGTGACACTTTGGTTCGCAGGCCAGCACTCAGTCCACTGAGCCACAACAACCAGGGTGCGAATATGATTTTCTAATTCAACACTAATCTGAGTTTATCTCAGATACTCACATATTTGGATATAGAAAGAACTTTAAAGATGATCTATGCTAGCCCCCTGTAGAAGGTAAAGAAACTAAGACCCAGCTAAATGATTTATTTAAGATTACACATCTAAATGATAGACTTAGGTCTAACACCTAGGCCACCTTATTTCTAGTCTTTGGATATTTAAAACAAATTTTTACCATGTACCCTCTGTAATAAGAGTATTTATTAAAAATATATACCCATTTGAATTGCTTGCTATAACAGTTTTTAAATTTGAGCTATAATGTGCATACCACAAAGTGCACAAATGTTCCTTCTACAACATGATGAATTTTTCATATTCATAGACCCTTGTAAGTACCACCCAGATCAAGTAATCATTATTCTGATTTTATCATCAAGGATTAATTTAGCCTGTTCTTGAACTTTATATAAATGGAGTGACTTTTTTCATTCATTATTATGACTATGACTTTCATCATGTTGTGTAAAGCAGTTGTTCATTCTTTTTATTGCTATGTGGTATTCCACTGAATAAATAGATCATTATTTATTCTTCTGTTAATGGACATTTGAATTGCTTCTAGTTTTTTGGCTATTTGTGAATATTTTCATATATATCTTTTGATGAATATATTATCTCATTTTTAGGTGTACAATTTCTGGGTGGTTATTTTCCCAAAAATTTGTACCATTTTCTATCCCCATTGAGCAATGGAGAGTTTCAGTTGGCCTACACTTTTCTTAAAATTTGGTGTTGTTGGCCTTTTTAATTTTAACCATTCTAGTCCATGTGTTAGTGGCTTCTGACTTATATTTCCCAGAAGTGTAATGATGTTGAATACCTTTTAATATGTTAATTTTTAGTATGTTTTTTAATGTGGCTGTCTTTGTCTAAGGGATTTATAGTAATTATTTATAATTCCAACTTAAGGATATATGTAATAAACTTTGGATATATGTATGGCAAATATCTCTCAGTCTGTGGCTAGTCTTTTTACTGTCTTAATAGTGTCTTAATAAATAAAAATTCTTAATGAAGTTTAATTTATTAGATATTCTTTTTATGTTTAGTGTTTTCTTATGTGTGTTTTGTTTGTTTCTTATTTAAAAAATCTTTGCCCACTACAGGATCATGAAATTATTCTCCAAAACTTTACAAGTTTATTGATTTCCCTTTTACTTGAAGTTCTAGGATGCATATCAGATTAATTTGTATAAATAATGTAAGGTAAAGATTAAGAATTATTTTTTTAAACATGTGGATATCTAATTGATTCAGCACCCTTTTTTCAAAAAATAATAATTCTTTTCCCACCGGATTTTAGGGTACCTAAATCAGATAGATTTGTTTCCTGAGTATATATTCTGTGCAGTGGTTTCTTCGTCTGTTCTTGCACCAATATTACACTGTCTTAATAATTACTATAACTTTATACTAAGTCTTGGTATCTGGTAATGCAATTTCTCCAAATTTTTTCTTTAACTTTTTTTCTTTTGTGGACAAGAGTGCTATACTATAGCTTCTGTATTGTCATATACATTTAGAATCAGATTATAATGAAAAAAAGTTGTTATTGTGATTAGGATTGTGAAGCTGCAGATCAATTTGGAGAGAATTGCCATCTTAACAATATAGAATATTCTACTTAGTGAACATGGATTATCTCTCCATTTACTTGGGTCTTTAAATTCTTCTGGCAGTGTTTTATGGTGTCCAAGGTAGACATCTTGCACACAATTTGTTAGGTTTATGGCTAGGTATTTGATGTTTTAAGAGTGCTATTGTAAGTGGTATTATTTAAATTTCAGTTTTCAGTTGTTTCATATTAACACACAGAAAAACAATTGATTTTGTAATTTTGTCTTACAAACAGAAACCTTGCTAAATTAGCTTATTTTACGTATTTAACAGTTTGTAGATTCTTTTGAATTTGCTATGTATACAACCACATCATGTGAGAATAATGATAATATTACTTATTTCTTTCCGGTCTTTATACTTTTTTCTTTTTTTCCTTATTACAATGACCAGCAATTTTTCAGAACAATGTTTAATAGAAATAGTGATAGTTTTATTTCTAAACTTGGGGGAGAATGTTCAATATTTCACCATTAATTATTATGTTAGCTATAGGTTTTTACATGTCCTCTTTATCACATTGAAGAGGTTCCCATATATTCTTAGTCTTTTGAGTTTTTTAAATCATTTATTGTTTTCTGGTTTTTAAATTTTATCAAATAAAAAGCAGTTTTTCTGCTTTATTGAAACAAATCATATGGTTTATGTCCTCAATTCTATAATATAGTGAATTACACTGATTGGTTTCTTTTAAAATAACATTGCACCCCTAGGATAAATTCCACTGTGTCATGATGTATTATATCGCTGGATTCAGTTTATTAATATTTTGTTTAGGATTTTTATATCTATTTGTGAAAGAGATTAGCCTGTAAATTTCCTTTCTTATAAAATTTTTTCAGATTTTGGTATCAAGGTTTGATGGCCTCATAAACCATTTGAAAGTTTTCTATGTTTTATTCTCTGAAGGAGTTTGTATTAGATTGGTACACTTCATGTGCACTAGAAAAGAATGTTTATTCTGCAGTTTGCTGATGTTAGTGTTATATGTTAATAAGGTCAAATTGTTCAATCACGTTCAAGAGATTGTGCCTTTTTAAAAAAAAGATGGGGCATTTTTTTTCTGTTTTTATCAGTTATGACAAAAGAATCTCAAAATCACCAACTTTGTACATTTACCTGTTTTTCCTTTCAGTTCTTTCAACTTTTATGTATCCTGGTGCTCTTGTGAAATATATAAAAATTTGGGATTGTAATAATTTGTTTGAACTGTTATGTCATTGTGAAATGTCCTTTATCCTAAATAGTATTTCTTGCCTTGAAATCTCCTTTGAACTTCTGTCAATATAAGGATTCTGCGTTTCTTTCAGCAGTATTTCTACAATTTATTTTTTCCTTTTTCAGCCTATTTATATTTTTATATTGAAGGTATGTCTTTTGGACATAGCGTACTATAGGTTTATTTGTTTCTTTGATCCAGTTTGACAGTGTTTGCATTTTTATTGGAATGTGTATTCTGTTTACATTTAATGTAGTTACCATTATAGTTGGATAAAAATACTGCCATTTCATTAGGTTGTGTCTCATCTTTTTTAAAAAAATCTTTCTTTTCTCAACTATTTTTGATTTGTCAAGTTTTATAAATTTTATTCTTAATAAGTAGCTTTTCAGTATACATTCTTCTATAATTATAATTTTAGTCATCCATGAGGTTTTGGTAAACATGTTTGATTTATTAATATATTATAAGTTAATATTAGAAAACTTAAGAAAGTTTAACTTCATTTGCTCCTACTTGGCCTTTGCACTATATTTTCATGTTTTTACTTCAACATGTGTTATAAACCATATAGATATTGTTGTGGGTTTTTTGGTAAATAATATTCTTTCTATGTTACACACACACACACACACACACACACACCGTTCTAGCACTCTTTGTTCATTTTTGCATTTCTTTGCTACCATCCAGGATAATTTTCCTTTAACCTGAAGAAATTTCTTTAATATTTCTTGAAATGCTGATCTGCTTAGAGACATATTTTTTAGCTTTTTGTTTGTATGTAAACATCTTTATATTGACTTCCTTTTTCTTAAATCATTAAAAAATTTTTCAGTTACACTTGACATACAACATTATATTAGTTTCAGGTGTATACCTGAGTGCTTAGATATTGGATAACTTACTAAGTGATCATCTTGTTAAATCTTGCACTATTCTGAAACCATACATAGTTATTAGAATATTATTGACTATATTTCCTATGATATAATTTAAAACCCCATCACTTTCCTGTAACAACCAATTTATACTTCTTAATCCTGTTACCTTCGGACTTGTCCTCACACCCCCTCTCCTATCTGGCAACCATCAAAATGTTCTCTGCACCCTGGCTGGGTGGCTCAGTCGGTTGCAGAGTCATCCCATCAATAAAAAGGTTGCAGGTTCAATTCCCAGTCAGGATGCATAATGGAGGTAACTGATTGATGTTTCTCTTTTACCTCAATGTTTTACTCTCTCCCTCTTCTTCTCCCTTCAAAATCAATAAACATGTCCTCAGATGAGGATTTTAAAAAATGTCCTCTGCATCTATGAGTCTGTTTCTGTTCTGCTTGTTTATTTATTTTGTTTTTTTAGATTCAATTCTTGATAAATATCTATTGCCATTTTTTGTTTATATTTTTGATCCTTTTTTTGTTCTTAAAGAAGACCCTTTAATATTTCATATAGTACTGGTTTGCTAGTGATAAGCTCCTTTAGCTTTTTCTTGTCTGGGAAACTTTTTATCTGTCTTTCAATTCTAAATGATAGCTTTGCTGCATAGAGTAATCTTGATTGTAGATCCTTGCTTTTCATCACTTTGAATGTTTATTGCCAGTTTTCTCTGGCCTGCAATGTTTCTGGTGAGAAATCAACTGACAGTCTTATGGAGGCTCCCTTGTAGACAACTAATTGCTGCTTTTTCTCTTGCTGCTTTTATGATTCTCCCTTTGTCTTTAATCTTTTGCATTTTAATTATGATATGCCTTGGTGTGGGCCTCATCTTGTTTGGGACTCTGTGCTTTCTGGACTTGTACGTCTATTTCCTTCAACAGGTTAGGGAAGTTTTCTGTCATTATTTTTTCACATAGGTTTCCAATTTCTTGCTCTCTCTTCTCCTTCCAGCACTCCCATGATGTGAATGTTGCTACACTTGAAGTTGTCCCAGAGCCTCCTTACACTATCCTCATTTTATTGGATTCTTTTCTTTTTGCTGTTGACTGGATATTTTTTGCTTCCTTATCTTCCAAATTGCTGATTTGATTCTCAGTTTCATCTACTGCACTGTTGATTCCTTGTAAATTATTCTTCTGTTCAGTTAGCATATCTTTCATTTCTGACTGTTCCTTTCTTTTGCTCTTGAGGTTCTCACTAATTTCATTGAACATCCGTATAGCCATTGTTTTGAAATCTGCATCTGGTAGATTCCTTGTCTCCATTTTGTTTAATTCTTTTTCTGCTGTTTGTTCTTTCATTTGGGCCATGTTTCTTTGTCTCCTCAATTTGTCGGCCTCCCTGTGTTTGTTTCTATGTATTAGGTAGATTTTCTACATCTCCCAGGCTTGGTAGAGTGGCCTCATATAGTTATAGGTGTTTTGTAGGGTTTAGTGGCACAGACTCCTTGATCACCCAACCTCGACCCTCAAGGTGTGTCCCCTCTGGGGCTTATATACACCCTCCTCTTCTAGCTGAGCCTTGATTGCTGTTGGCATATCACTGGGAGGGATTTACCCCCAAGTTGATCAGCTGCAAGGATGGCTGCCACCACCAGCCACCATGGAGGATCGGCTGTGCATGGGTCTACCGAACAACACAGGACTTACTTCATGGGGCTGTGGTGCCCAATGAGTCTGCTCTTTGAGTGTGTTTCTTGTGGAGGTTGTTGAATGGTGGTGCTTTCATGTGATCTGAAACTGTCAGTGGGTGCTTTTAGGGTCTCCTGGGACGTGCAGGCCAAGGATGACTGTCACCAGTGTTTTGCCTGGTGCAACTGCCATGACCTAACAAAATGACCTGCAGATGGCTGCCCCTTGTGCTGGGCTAAAAGGTGCCCAGACAAGGCAAAGTGGCAAACCAAAGCCAACTGCTGCTAATGTTTGGCCTGGGGCCACTTAGTGAAAGGTATTGGGCATGCTGAAGCCCGATATTGCTGTTTGAGAGATTTCAGGAAATTCTGAAGCATGAGCCTTTACAGGTCATTGATATGGAAAAGCCACTGGAAACAGCTTGGGTGGGCCTGAAAATTGGGAGGGACAGGGCCTCAGAGAATCACTAAGTCAGGGTAAGCAGTGTGAGCCAAGTTGATGGAGTCTCAGATGTGGTAGCCACCTGCTGGCTCTGTCAGGAGGGCTCATCAAAGAAACAATGGCCTCTACCAGCACTTCTGTCTGGGAGAAAGCTGCCATGCTTCATCCTCCCTGATCCTCCCCCATCTTTTGTCCTGATGCCAGTTTATTTCCTCCGTATGTATCTCTGGTGCTTTTCAGTCTGCGGCCCCAGTGTTGAAAATCAGAGGGAGTGAGTCTTAGTGAGTTCATGTGCAGGTCCTCTAAGCGGAACTACCTGGGACTCCAGAAGCCCTCAGACACAACCTCAATCCCTGCTGATTTTTACAGCCAGAAATTATGGGGATTTCTCTTCCTGGCACTGAAATCCTGGGCTGGGGGCCTCCTATGGGGCTGGGACACATGCTCCTCAGTGGGAACCTCTGCAGCCAAGATGTCCCTCCCAATTTTTATCTGCCACATTTTGGTGTGGGATAGGTCTGTTCTGCATCTCCACTCTGGTCTCAATGCAGCTTCTTCAATTCCCTTGTTGTAGCACTTCCATTCAGTCAGATTTCATGCAGCTCTGAATGATGGTTTTTCTGTAATTTAGTTGTAATTTTGATGTAGTTGTGGGAGGAGATGAGTACCACCTTTATCTACCCTGCCTTCTTGACCAGATGTTTGACCTTTTTTTGAAGGAAAATTTTTCTGGTACAGAATTCTAGGTTGGTACCTCCTCTCCCCGTCACCCCCCTCCCCTCGACACTACAAATATGTCATTCTTTTCTGGCCACTTATGATTTATCTTGAAAAGTCAGCCATCAGTCTTACTGTTGCTCCTTTACAGATATGTATTCTTTGCTGCTTTTAAGATTTTATTTTTGTTTTTAGTTTATAACATTTGCACGATTTTCTTTGCATTCATCCTGTTTGGGGTTTTCTGGGTTGATGGATTTTTAGAAAAAATACTTTAAAATAAAATTCGGCTTTTATATCTTTAAATGTTTCTACCATAATCTCTCTCCTCTCTTTTCATCCTTGTTAGATATTTTGGCTGTATCCCTTATATCTCTTATCTTTGTTCTCTCTACTCTTTTCTCTGTATGGGTCAATTGGATATTTTTTAAGCTGACTAGTTCTCTCTTTTGCTGTTTCTAGCCTAATAGTAATCCACCCAATGAATTTAATTTCAAATATCTTATTTTTTTTCAGTCCTAGGAAGTATGTTTGATTCTTTTTTATTACATTCCCACTTGTTTTGACTATCTCCATCCTTTCGAAAATTTTTTTTACTTTTTTTATGAATATATTAGTATTTTCTGTTTTAAAGTCTTTTGTCTACTCACTCTACTATCTGCATATGTGGTTCTGTTTCTATTCTCTGCTTTTTGCCTTGGTTACAAGTTATATATTATTGTCTTTTCACATATGTTGTGAAGTCAGAAAGAAATATACCATTAAAATATTGATGAAAATAAAGGTAGAGTAATTATATTAATAGAAGTTCAATTTTTAAATTATATACTGAATATTCTATGCCTGTAAAATTTAACTCCAAGGAGGCTGAGGAGGATATTTTCCTTCAGTGGTGGTTCTCCTTTTTAACTTTTAGGCCATTTAGGTAAGGTGCTGACACCTCAGTTTATTTAGGAATTAAATGATTTTATTAGAGTCAGTTTGGATTTGCATT
Source organism: Pteronotus mesoamericanus (assembly GCF_021234165.1). NCBI lineage: Eukaryota > Metazoa > Chordata > Mammalia > Chiroptera > Mormoopidae > Pteronotus > Pteronotus mesoamericanus. The sequence continues at coordinate 23,783,811 of NW_026555078.1, read as the reverse complement.
TTTAGTAAGATTTAGTTATCTCTCATTCGTCAACATTGACATGCTATGTTTTTGATTGAAAGATTGTTAGGTTTCATCTCCACAGTCCTGAAAGATTACAGGAGATTCAGTTCCTTACTTTGGAGGTTTTGAGATTGGCTCTTTGATCTCTCGCTTTACACTGCTTCAAATTCAGGCGGGTGTTGGAGGCCTGTCATGTATTGCTTGTGGTTATTCCCTCTTTCCTAGCAAGCTTTATCCTAAGTACCACGAGACTTAGGGAGATTTTACTCTGCCATTCTAGCTCATTCCTACAGCCTCCTGCATCACTGTAAAACTCAGCAAATATTCCTTTTAGTCTTATATTTGAAAGTTTTCAGTCCACTACACTAAGAAGCTCTTGCTGCTTTTTGTTTTCACCAGTTCTGCTTGGTTCAATCTCTATTCTCAACTATACCTAGAATCTTTAAATGATCTTAGGAAAGAAATAGCAACTGATTGTCAACTCACCTAGGAAGGGCTCTTCTCTCTCAGGAATTTTGGCTTATCTACTTCTTGTTAAGTAGATAAGTAGGTAAGTAGAAACTTCTTGTTATCTACTTCATAAGCTCTCTGATGTTGTAAAAATATGATTGAAATTCATTCATTTGGTTGGTGAAGTATAATAAACACTGCTATCCTTAAAGTTTGAAACAGTGAAATCTATTTTTTTGTCATTATAAATATAATACATGCTATAGTTACTTTAGCTAACTTATGCTGCATAACAAATGTTCCCAATAATTCATTGATTTACAACAACAAGGTTTATTTTTTGTTCCTGCTATATGTTAGCTGAAGGTTGGCACCGGTTTTGCTCTTGTTCCATGTATCATCTAATGCTGAGATCCAGGCTGGAGACCAGCTATTTGGGCCACATTGTTCTTATAACAGGAAAAGAAAGATATTTGACAAAAATACAAATAAGACCTTTGTCTTTTTAACCATTTACTCATAATAACAGAAAAGTTCTCAAATTGGGCACATTTAGTCTTGCTTTGCCAGGTAGTCCCAAATATAAAATAGCTTTAACCCAAGTTTGTGTCTGATCCATGACATTCAGTGCTATTATGTTCTCATTCTCTGAGAAGAAAAAAATTAGAATTGTGAGATTTTGTAAAGGATATGTTTTAAAGAAAGAGAGTGCTAGAAATAACAAAAGACAAGAGCAAGAAATTCTTGGTCCATCTAATTTTATTTTACCTAATTCAAGGTCTGTCTGGAAAAAGTCCAGCCATTGTTAACATAACAAGGATGGTTTGTGTAATGTTGATGTAACCCCACAGCTAAGGAGAGTGGACTGGAATGCACATGCATGAACAATGATGACTTCACTGTACTAGTCAGTGGGGGAGTAGAGGCCATTGAGTGAGCATGACTGTGTGTCCATTGCGTTCAAAATGACTGAGCAAGTAGAGCAATGAATCTGCAACAGATTTTGTGTTAAGCTTGAACATTCCTCCATGGAAACTACTCAGATGATTCAGAAGGTCACAACTATGGGCAACTGGTGATTGGCAGCTTCATCAACACAATGAGTCCACTCGTGTATCATGTTTCATATAGTTTTTTGGCAAACTATCAAATTACCCAGGTTACTCAGCCCCTCTACAGCCCAGATTTGGCACCCTACAACTTCTGACTTTTCCCAAAACTAACGTCACCTTTGAAAGTGAAGAAATTTCAGACCTCTCCCTTGGAGTCCTGCAGTATCTTCATAACTTGTCTCTCAGTTGCCCTCTTACATGCCCTACTACAGTCCTTCCTCAACACGATAGCCCAGTGAGCCCTTCAAAAAGTAAGTAAAATATTTCACTCCTCTGCTCAGAACTCTCCAGTTGCCCCTAGGAACTACACAACTTCCTTAAATGCCACATTCTCAAACCACTGTAATTAAAATTATAACTTCTTTTTTTCACAGATACTCTAATTCCCCTTACTTGCTCTTTTTTTCTATACTATTATTGCCATTTAACATTTTAATTTACATATTTATTGTTTATGGTTTTTCTCTTGTTAGAATAAGCCTCACCAGGGCAGGGAACTTTATCTATTTGTTTTGTTTACTAATATATTCCAAGTACCTGAAACATTGCCTAGCACATAATAGGTGCCCATTAAATATTTGTTGAGTAAAAGAAAAATGCCTGCCTCTCAAGATTTTGTTGGTATTAAATGTGATAATGTACTTGTATACCTCACAATAGCTGGGATGTTATATATGTTTAGTAATTTTGTTCTCTTTTTTTCCCTGCTTCCTAGTTACTATGCTTTGTGTAGGATATCTGAAAATGTTAGAAGTGTTGTAGACGTCAAGATACCATATTTTATTCCATTCTCCCAGGTATAGTCTTTGTAGCTGAACCCAGATTTTCCTCATTCCTCTTTTTGCTTTGAGACTTCTTCCATCCAACAGAGGAGATGTAAGGAGTTAGAATCAAAGGAGTAGAAAGAAAGAGAAGGGAAAAGATCTTGGGGATTCTTATAGGTGGGAGAAAAATTGATCAGACTTCTTCTTTTAATGATTTTTCTCTCATATTATTTTCTGGCTCACAATTCCTGGGATGTGGTTGATACTCCACAAATTTTTGAATGACTACATTTTCTCTGTTCAGTGGAATTGCTCTTTCCAAACATAGGTCTCTTGTATGGATTAAAAGAAGCAAAAGAGTCTGAGGAGTAGGTGGTTATTCAGAATAGTTAGTAAAAGCTGACATAGCCCTATGCTACGTGGGCCAAGAGGAGAAAATAGATGTATGAAGTGAATCAGAAATAGACAGGTTTTGGCAAGAACAAGGTGTTAAAAAAAAGTATAGCCCCTTAGACTGTATAAAATGTTTTTGTTGTTTTACTGTTATAAAACTTCCTGTTATACATTATTGTAAACGGTGAAACTGAGCTTCAGATGGGTGATACATCTTGTACAAGTTCAAACAGTAAGTATTAGAGTTGATGCTCAAAAGTAGATCCTCTTAATAACTAATTTCATGCCCATGCTAGTAAAACAAGGGAACAATAAGGAATAGCACAAAATATAGTCTGAAACACTTATCCTAGGTTTATGTCTTGACTCTGCATATTATAGGTCAACTCACAGTCTTTCTCTGAGCCTCATAACCTTTTACAGGGTGATGGTTATGAGACTTAAATGGGAGAATGAAAGTAAAAATGCTATAAAAATGTGTAGTTGGTGTTGTTATTCCATCACAGGGTGGTAGACCATGACTGAGTTGAGATTATAGAAAATGGTATGACTGAGGAGGAGCAAGTAAGAGTACAATTGTATCGAACCCCTAGAAACATGTCACCAGAGACAAGTAAGAAATAATGGGGCTGATGAATCTGAAGAAAATTGGTAAATATTAAAATGAATGAAATAAATGAGAAGTTATGGAAGAAGGAAATAATTTCATAATGAGCAGGGGAAAGAGATAATATGAACTCCTAATTAATGAGAAGTACCTATAGATTTTTCTCCTTAGCACATTACAACATAATCACCTATTTTCAGACTGAATGAGACCTTAGAGTTCATCATATTACAGGCAAGGAAATGGAGGAGGCTCTGAGAAGTCAAGTAAATTGCTCAAAGATATACAAGTGGAAGGATAGAAAATCCAGGGCTTTTTCTGTGTATCAGGAAGACAATTATAATAAGAATTATGGTTAACTTTATCATGCTTACTATATATCAGGCTCTGTATTGAGCACTTTTCATATATTAACTCAGTTAAAATTGTTCCCAGCCTGTTGGGATAATGTAGCCTATTATTGCAATTTTACATATGAGGAAACTGAGGCACAGAGAAGTGAAGTGGTATGTCTAAGTTACATAGCTTAATGGTGGAACTAAAATTTCAAACTGGATGGTATGGATTGCCCATATTGGGTTTTTTAAAATTTAAATACTTAAATTTAAATTTAAATATTTTATGCACTTACAGTTGTCCCAGTTTTTCCCCTTTTGCACCCTCCACCCAACTTCCCCAACTCTCATAGTCAATCCCCACACCATTGTCTATGTCCATGGGTCATTCATATATGTCCTTTGATATGGGGGCCTCCATCCCATGGAGTCCTCTGATTCGCTGCAGATGAAAGAATGCTTTGTTCCAGATACCATTTGCCTGTCAAGGAAAGGGGAAGGTTATTCTTTCTAAAGGATAATGCCCAAATTCCCTGTGCTCAATGGCTTTTATTGAGAGGGTTACAACCAGGGGATAGGTGGCAGGAATGTATAGATGATCTAATTACATCAGTACTTTAAGGTTACAGAGAACAGGTGGTGTTTAAAGATGACAATGGCAGGAACACAGTGGACATTATGGCACCAGGTGGGATTTGGGTCAGGGTCCAGCAGTCTTGTAAATTTCTTTCCCAGTCTGGAGCTGGTTATCTGGTATAAGATTAACAAAGTTTGAAGGAGAAACAAAGCATGCTTCAAGGACTGTAATTTACTTCTAAGTTTCATTTCCCAAGGGGGCCCTCAGAGTTATTGTCGGGTCTTGCTTGCCTCCACATTACCATTGTTCTGGCCAAGGCTTACGGGTCCTCTCCCAGGCCCCAGCTTGCATGGGGCTATAGTTCCTGATACTGCTCAAGGCAGCCCCCTGCACTTTGACTAATCCCCTCACCTTCTTTCATCCAGTCCCTATCTCCCCGCCTTATCTCTTACAGCTGTCAGTCGGTTCCATGTTTCTATGCCTCTGGTTCTATTTTGATCGTTAGTTTATTTTGTTCATTAGATTCCACTTAGAAGTGAGATCATATGGTATTTGCCTTTCACTGAGTAGCTTATTTCACTTAGCAACAGTAGTCTCCAGTTCCATCCATGCTGTCAAAAAGGTAAGAATTCCTTTTTTATTGCTGTGTAGTATTCCATTCTGCAAATATACCACAGTTTTTTACCCACTTATATACTGATGGGCACTTGGGCTGTTTCCAGATCTTGGTTATTGTAAATGATTATGCTATGAACATAGGGGTGCATATATTTTTTTGAATTGGTGCTTGAGGATTTTTAGGGTATATTCCCAAAAGTGGAATTGTTGGCTCAAAATGAAGTTCCATTTTTAATCTTTTGAGGAAACTCCACACTGTTTTCCACAGTGGCTGTACCAGACTGCATTTCTACCAGCAGTGCACTAGGATTCCCTTTTCACCAATCTCTGCCAGCACTTGTTGTTTGTTGATTTATTGATGGTAGCCATTCTGGCAGGTGTGAGGTGATAGCTCATTGTGGCTTTAATTTGCATCTTTCAGATAATGAGTGATGTTGAGCATTTTTTCATATGTTTATGGGCCACCTATATATCCTTTTTGAAGGAGTGTCTATTCAGGTCCTTTGCCCTTTTTTAAATAGGATTGTGTGTCATCTTTGTGTTGAGTTGTATAAGTTCTGTATCTATTATGGAAATTAACCCCTTATCAGATGTATCCTTGGCAAATATGTTCTCCCATGCAGTGGGTTCCATTTACATTTTGTTGATGGTTTCTTTTGCTGTGCAAAAGTTTTTAGTTTGATATAGTCTCGCTTGTTTATTTTTTCCTTTGTTTCCATTTCCCTAGGAGATATGTCAGCAAAAATATTGCTACAAGAGATGTCTGATACTTTACTGTCTAGTTTTCTTCTAATATTTTTATGGTTTTGCAACTTATATTTCAGTCTTTAATCCATTTTGAGTTTATTCTTGTTTATGGCGTAAGTTGATGGTGTAGTTTAATTATTTTTGCATGTTCCTGTCCAATTTTCCCAACACCATTTATTGAAGAGACAGTCTTTACTCCATTGCATCCTCTTGCCTTCTTTATCAACTATTAATTGACCATACAGGCATGCATTTATTTCTGGGCTCTCTGTTCTGTCCCATTGATCTATATGCTTGGTCTTACGCCAGCACCAGGTTGTTTTGATTACAATCACCTTGTAGTATATTTTGGTGTCAGGTGTTGTGATACCTCCAAATTTGTTCTTCTTTCTCAAGATTGCTGAGGCTCTTCAGGGTGTTTTTTGGTTCCATATAAATTTTTGGAATATTTGTTCCAGATCTGTGAAATATAGCTTTGGTATTGTAATACAGATGGTGTGGAATCTATAGATTGTTTTGGATAGTAGGAACATTTTGATGATGTTAATTCTTCAAATCTATGAATACAGTATGTTTCCACTTATTTCTATCTTTCAAAATTTCATTCTTCAATGTCCTATAATTTTCCAAGTACAAGTTTCTTACCTCCTTGATTAAATTTATTCCTAGGTACCTTTTTTTTTTTTTTTTTTTTGGTGCTGTAGTAAATGGGATTGTTTTCTTAATTTTTCTTTCTGATATTTCATTATTGGTGTACAAAAATATCACCAATTTCTGAATACTAATTTTGTATCCTGCTATCTTGCCAAATTTATTTATTAGATGTAGTTTTGGTGGAGTCCTTAGAGTTTTCTATGTACACTGTCATGTCATCTGCATAATGACAGTTTTACTTCCCCCTTTACAATTGGATTCTTTTTATTTCTTCTTGTCTGATTGCTGTCGCTAGGGCTTGCAGTACTATGTAGAGTAAGAGTGGTGAAAGTGGACATCCCTGTCTTGAGGAACAATCATTTTTTTAAAGAGGAAAGTGATAGAATAAAAAATATAATAAATAAATGGATACTGACTAAGCTAAAAAAAAAGAATTGTACACTTGAAGCACATACAATTTTATTAACCAATGTCACCTCAATAAATTTAATAAATAAAAAATCAAATCTACAGAGGGAAAAGAGTGTAATGTATACACTGATATACAGTATTTATCCTTATAGAAGGTAATGTTAAAAAACTATGATTTCTGTGTTCCAGTCTGGCAGGTGTGGAAGTTGGACATTGTTTATTTAATGTTAAAATTATAGCTCACTACCTAAGTAAATACTATGGCATATAAAGTCTTGAGAGAAAGAAATTCTATGGATTCATTTACAAAAATACTTGCTGGGCCAATCATTTATCTAATTTATATAATTATTTTATTTTTAAGTATATTTTATTGATTATACTATTACTGTTGTCCCAATTTTTTTCTCTCTTTTATCCCCCTCTGCCCTGTACTCCCCCACCATCCAGCATTCCAACCGCCCCCCCCCCCCGCCCTTAGTTCATGTCCACAGGTTGTACATATAAGTTCTTTGGCTTCTCCATTTCCTATACTATTCTTAACCCCCCTGCACCAGTCTTTTGTGCTACAATTTATGCTGCTAATTCCCTGTACCTTTTCCCACATTCTCCCCACTTCCCTTTCCCACTGTAAGCCTCTATGTAATCTCCATTTCTGTGATTCTGTTCATGTTCTAGTTGTTTGCTTAGTTTTCATTTTTGTTTTTTAGGTTCAGTTGTTGATAGTTGTGAGTTTGTTGTCATTTTACTGTTCATAGTTTTTGATTTTCTTTTTCGTAGATAATTCCCTTTAACATTTCACATAATAAGGATTTGGTGATGATGAACCCCTGTAAACTGTACCTTGTCTGGGAAGCACTTTTCATCCCATTCTAAATGATAGTTTTGCTGGATAGAGTAATCTTGGATGTGGGTCCTTGCTTGTCATGGCTTCAAATACTTCTTTCAAGCCCCTTCTTGCCTATAAGGTTTCTCTTGAGAAATCATCTAATAGTCCTATGGGAACTCCTTTATAGGTAGCTCTCTCCTTTCCTCTTACTGCTTTTAAGATTCTCTCCTTATCTTTAATCTTGGGTAACTTAATTATGATATGTCTTGGTGTGTTTCTTCTTGGATCCAACTTGTTTGGGATTCTCTGAGGACCTTGGACTTATATGTCTAGTTCCTTCGCCATATTGGGGAACTTTTCCTTCATTATTTGTTCAAATAAGTTTTCAATTTCTTGCTCTTCTTCTCCTTCTGGCATCCCTATGATTTGGATGTTGGATTGTTTAAAGTTTTCCCAGAGGTTTCTCAGCCTCTCCTCATTTTTTTTGAATTCTTGTTTCTTCATTCTGTTCTGGTTGGATGTTTATTTCCTCCTTTTGTTCCAATCGCTGATTTGAGTCCAGGTTTCCTTTCCTTCACTGTTGGTTCCCTGTATATTTTCCTTTATTTCATTTTGGATATTCTTCATTTCTTCCTTAATTTTGGAACTGAACTCGATCATTTCTGTGAGGATCCTGATTACCACTGTTTTGAACTCTGCATCTGATAGGTTGTTTATCTCTTCATTGCTTAGTTATTTTTCTGGAGTTTTGACCCATATCTGAGTCAAAATTTGGGTTTCATTTGAGCCATATTTCTTTGTCTTGGCATACCTGTTATGTTGTAAGGGGTAGAGCCTTAGGTATTCATCAGGGTGGGGTAACCCACTTTGCTGCATTGTGGCAAGCATTCTGTCTGGATGAATGTTTCTTCTTTAACTCCTTGTTGGATTTCCATGCAGTTTGATTTTCTGGCAGTTATGGTTGTTTTTTTGTTTTTAAACTGGTTGTTATCCTTTTGGTTGCGCAGTGAAGCAAAGTGTTTCCACCTATGCTTCTATCTTGGCTGGTCCCTGGAATTTCCCTAATTTATAAAATTATTTTAAATGCATTTTTAATGAAGTCTTTAGCTACTTCATGCATAAATGTATTAATGTATTTTTAATGTAATAGAGCCTCAAGCCCTTATATGTTCTATCTTTAAGAATAAATACCAAAATATTTTTATAAATACAAATTATGTGTTCCCTTTGCACTTCTGATCATAGAATTTTTACAATGCACTATAAAATCTGTCTCATACCTGTTACCTCCTTCTAAAGAATAAGCTCTGCCCATATTGTTCATTATGATATCTATAGTCCCAGGTCAAAAGTTGGTTTCATTAAGTTTTTGAGGAATGAATAAAGTAATGAATTAATATTTTATTTGAGACCATTTCTTCTTATAATGTTCTAGTTATACCTTCCACAATCTTCAACTTATGTGAATAAGGTACAAATAACAATAACAACAAAAAAAACCTGATGGATAAAGTAGTGTTGGTTTTAGGTCCTTGCCTCTCATTACTTGGAAGTCTTCGTGCCAGTCCCTTCTGGCTTTAGTGTTTCTGTTGAGAAATCAGCTAACAGCCTTATCAGAGCTTCCTTATAGGTAACTATTTCTCTCTTGCTGCTTTTAAGAGTCTTTCTCCGTCTTTGAACTTTGCCATTTTACTTGTGATGTGTCTTGGTGTAGATCTCTCTGGATTCATCTTGAATGGAACTCTCTGTGCATCCTGAACTTGTGTGATTCTTTTTTCCTTCAGCAGGTTAGGGAAGTATTTTGTTATTATTTCTTCAAATAGGTTTTTTATCCCTTGCTCCCTTTCTTCTGGTATCTTTATGACATGAATATTGTTTTATGTGGTCCCAAAGCACCTGTAAACCTTCCTCATTTTTTTAAAGTTTTTTTCTTTTTGTTGCTCCTACTGGGTGTTTTTTTCTACCGTGTCTTCCAAATTGCTGATTTGATCTTCTACTTTATCTAGCCTGCTTTTAATTCCTTCTAGTGTATTCTTCATATCAGATACTGCATTCTTCATTTCCAATTGGTTTTTGTTCATAGTCTCTATGTCCTTTTTCATACTGATGTAGTTCTCACTAAGTACCTTGAGCATCCTTATAACCATTATTTTGAACTCTATGTCTAATAATTTGCTGACCTCATATTCATTTAGCTCTTTTTCTGGAGATCCCTTCTTTTCTTTCATTTGGAGGTTGTTTCTGTGCTTTCCCATTTTAGCTGTCTCTTTTTGTTTGTTTCTATCTATTAGATACATCTGCTTTGACCCTCTGTCTTTGTGGGGTAGCCTTGTGTGGTTGGGGTACTATGGGATTCTGTTGCCGTATCCTTAATCTCCTGAGCTTCATGCTCTAGGAATGTCCTTTGTGTGGGTAATGTGGATTCTCCTGTTATATTTGGGTCCTGATTGTTGTTGGCCCATTCATTGGTGAGATCTCCCCTCTGGCTGGCTGGCTGTAGAAGTGCTGACAGAACAAAGCAAAACAACACACACACACACACACACACACACACACGCAAAACAAGGAAACCCCCTTCTCAACAACAACAGCAAAATCAGCGACAAAAGGGCAAATAAGAATAAAAATGAAAAGAGAAATAGAGTAGTAAAAGAAAATAATATGAGAAGACCAAAAGAAAGAAAAGTGATTGTGAGAGAAGAAAAGGAAGAGAAATAGTAAGAGTAAGGAACAGAAAGAGAACAGGGAGAAACAATAAAGAGAAAGCATAACAAAAGTAATAAAAGGAGAGAAGAAAAAAATGGAGTATGAGAAGGTAAGAGTAAATAAGAATTGTGAAAAAATACAGAAACAAGAATAGAATAAAAAATAATAAAAATGCTATGAAAAAGAAAAAATTAATGACGGTAATGAAAAAGAACAAAGTGGAGTTCATCTCAGCAGAATTTAATGTTGCCTGCTGGGTTCTCCCTTTTGGGTATGGTTCTGATGTTTGAAGCTGATAGAAGCCAATGTCAGGTGCTGTCCAAGTCTAGCCCTTGGCAGCCTGTTTAAAGCTTCAAACAATCCACAGTTTGTAGCTGTCTCCTCTGGGCTTGGCTACGCACATTATGGTCCAGGCACTGCAAGCCTGGCTTTTACCAGCACTGGGCTTAAGAGTGGGTAACCAAAAGTCCCAAGACACCTCAAGATCTGCCTCTGCCTGCCTCTCCCTGCCAGCCTGCTTCAGTCTTAGACTTGTCGCTGACCCAAGTGTTTCTGAGAGGGCTTCTGGTGGAATCAGGGTGATGGGACCCCTGGATCTGCCATGGGAGGTACCATTCAGACTTCAGGGAACATGATGGATGTGGTCCCCACCCCTGAGCCACACTTCTGTGTCTGTTCCAGATTATTTTCCTGAACTCTGGCACGGTGGAGCTTCTATTAGGTGAGCCAGTGGGACCTCCAGAGTCCAGAGTTTGGCTCTGCTAGAAACCAAGAGGGTGTTTCTATGGCTCACTCATGACGGGGAAGTACCAGTCTGGTTCCTGGAAAAGTGGAATGGCTATACTCCACAGCCAGTCTTGACACCTCCTGAATCTGATATGTTGTCTCCTCAGCAGGGGTTAAGATGAAGGATTGAGGGAAGTGGGATTCCAGAGGATGGGGCAAGCAGGATCTCAGAGGGTAGGTCGAGTGTTATTCCACAGGGTGGGGTAATTGCTTTTCCCCTGGGAGGGGCTTGGTCTTCTCAAGTAGGATGGCTGCTGCAGTATTATGGTACGTCCTGTCGCAGAAATCCTCACAACTGCTCCCTCAAGTCTCTCCCCAATGCCTCTTACTCCAGACTGTCCTTGGGCGACTCCAGTCTGCACTGCTGTCCTTTCTCTGGATCCCAAGGTGAGTTACTGTGGACAAAAAAACCCTGTGCTTTGGCCCCTTTAAAGAAAAAAAAAAAAAAAGAGGATTTGTATCCAGTGGGCACTGTCTCTCCCTGGCAGACAAAAACCTGGTGGTCTTCCACCACTGGATGTTATGTGGGTACCTGATCTCAGCACTGGTGCCTCTCAGGCTTGGGAGCCTGATCTGGGGTCCAGGTCTCTCTCCTCTCAGGGGAAAGCTCCCCCAGCCACGCTGTAACCTCAGCCTGCTTACTGATGGGAATGGGGCATCCCCTTTAACATTCCCACCCTTCTTACCCATTTCTGGTTGGTTTCTGCCTGTCATCAGTTAAAAGTCTCCTTTTCAGGTAATCTTCAGTTATGTATTTTGAGTTGCTGTTCCCCTCTTTAGTTTGTTTTTTGTTTTTCCCAGTTTGCTTCTGGCAGGAGGAGGTGTGAAAAAGATCCTCTTACTCCACCATCATCTTGCCACCAATTAATGGGTTGTCCATATTCTTAATCCTATAATATTATATTATACTACAATTTTATTTCTTTGAGATAAATGATTTGAAGATAACATAATTAGATCTTTGAATGAAATGTGCCTTTGAGTGAGGGAATGTATGGAACTGGAGAGTATTATGCTAAGTGAAATAAGCCGGGAAGTGAAAGACAAATACCATATGGTTTTACCTGTAAGAGGAACCTAATGAACAAAACAAACAAATGACCAAAGTAGAACCAGACGTGGAAACAAGGAAAAACTGGCAGGGACCTGAGGGGAGTGGGGAAGGGGATAAGAGAGGAAAGAAGGGGAAGGGCCTAGTTAAAGAACAAGTATAACTGACCCATGGACGTGGACAACAGAGTGGGGATTGACTGTTGGGGGGTGGTGGACGGAGCAGAGGAGAGCAACAGGGAAAATTGGGACAACTATAATAGAACAAAAAAAAGAAAATTTTAAAATATAATAGAGATACCTACTTAATAGAATTAGCAAAGTGAACCCTTGTTTGTATTTTTCAAAATAATGCAAAATTTTTCAGATATCTAGTTTTTAAGTCACTGTATTCAGTTAATATAAGGGTATTACTTTGTGATTTTTTTGGCTTATTTATTACCAAACGATACCAATTTCAAATGTTTTGGTATAACTGAAATTGAAAGGAAGATGGCATTGAATTATCTTCTTTTCTAGTAAATGTGCTTAAGTTATTCACCTGTCTTTTCTCAAATAAATGTTATCAATTTAGAATTAATGTAAAAGAAATATCATAGAAATAATTTTTGATACAAAATAATGCTGAAGTAAGCATACTAATATTAATAAGTCATCCAATAAACTTTGGTAGCATTATGTGAAGTCCTTGAGTTATTTTAGCTAAAAAAAAAACAGGTTTTATTTTTTAAATGGCAGTTTAGGCAACCCCATTTAGGCTTATTCTTGGTAACTATTTTAGTAAGGATAGAGTTTATGCAATTTCCATGGCTCTTCTTCTCTTTTAAAGAAATCCTCAACAAGTCTGTTAACAGGTTTCTTTGGTTGGTATCTGGTACTTAATTTACAATTGTTCTCTGTTTTCTGTCAGCTTTTCTTTATACTTCAATGACCATGAGCTCTTTGATTTCACTGTTAAGGAAGCTGCCTCTTTTCTCTATTAAATGTGCTGTGGTAAACTACAGAAATGACAACAGTTTTTTGTATCTTCTCCTATTGTGAGATAGGGCCCTTAATTTCACCCCTTGAATGTGGTCTTTCCTTATTATTTGCTTTGACCAATTGAATATACCTAAGGGCCATTTTGCAAGTCCTATACCTAGACCTCAAGAGAGGCCTTGTACAGCTTTTCCATTTTTGCCCCTTTTTGGAGCCTCTCCACTCCTGCTGTGTATCGGAGCTTGGGTTAACTTCCAGCATGATATGACACCTACATGACCTAGTCACCCCTATTGTCCTGATAGCCTGCTCACTGACAGGTATGTTATGTCGCCACCATCCAGACATCAACTGACACATCAGTTAATGTATGAGCAAGCCTGGCAGAAATTAGCTGAGCTGGGTAACTTTTCCTAAATTTTTTTACCTTAACTATCCAGTTGATCCGCAGAATTTTGAGCTAAATAAATGTTTGTTTAAATGTTAATAAATAAATAATAAATAAATATATTTTTAAAAAAATAAAGATAAGGTATTCTTTTCTTTCTTTTTCCAGTTTTTTTAAATTGTTCAAATACATTTGTCTCCATTTTCTCACCATCACTTTCCCTTTCTCCACCCACCCTCACCTCCCACCCTCAATCCTTCCCCACTTTGGCTTTGTCCATGGGTCCTTTATACATGTTCCTTGATTTGACCCTTCCCTCTTTTTTCCGCATTACCCACCTCCTTCTTCCCCTCTCATTACTGTCAGTTTGTTTTTTCTTTCAATGTTATTAGTTATATTTTTCTTGCTTGTTTGTTTTGTTGATTAGGTTCCACTTATAGGTGAGATCATATGGTATTTGTCTTTCACCACCTGGCTTATTTCACTTCATGTAATGCTTTCCAGTTCCATCTGTGCTGTCACGAAGGGTAGAAGCTCTTTTTTTCTGCTGCATAGTATTTCATTGTGTAAATGTGCCATAGTTTTTTGACCCATTCATTTACTGATGGGCACTTAGGTTGCTTCCAGCACTTGGCTATTGTAAATTGTGCTGCTATGAATATAGAGGTACAAAGGTTCTTTTGAATTGGTGTTTTGGGATTCTTAGGGTATAATCCTAGCAGTGGACTCACTGGGTCAAAAGGAAGTTCCATTTCTAGCTTTTTGAGGAAATTCCAAAGTATTTTCCACAGTGCCTGCACCAGTCTGTATTCCCACCAACAGTGCACTAGGGTTCCCTTTTCTCCATAACCTCGCCAGCATTTGTTGTTTGTTGATTTGTTTATGATGGCCATTCTCACTGGTGTGAAGTGGTATCTCATTGTAGTTTTAATTTGCATTTCTCTGATGGCTAGTGATGTGGAGCATCCTTTCATATGTCTCTGGGCCCTGTGTATGTCCTGCTTGGAGAAGTGTCTGTTCAGGTCCTTTGCCCATTTTTTAATTGGAATTTCTTCCTGGAGTGGAGACATGTAAGTTCTTTATATGTTTTGGAGATCAAACCCTTGTCCAAGGTATCAGTGGCAAATATATTTTCTATACAGTTGGCTCCCTTTTCATTTTGCTGATGTTTTCTTTAGCCATGCAGAAGCTTATTTTGATGAAGTCCCATTTGTTTATTCTTTCCTCTGTGTCCCTTGTTTTGGGGACATATGGGTGAAAATATTGCTGCATGGAGTATCTGAGAGTTTCCTGCCTATGTTCTCCTGTATGACTTTTATGGTGTTGCGACTTATATTTAAGTCTTTTATCCATCTTGAGTTTATTTTTGTGTATGGTGTAAGTTGATGGTCAAATTTCAATTTTTTGCATGTAGCTGTCCAGCTCTCCCAACACCATTTGTTGAAGAGGCTATTTTTACTCCATTTTATGCTTCTGACCCCTTTGTCGAATAAAGACATGGGTTTATTTCTGGGCTCTCTTTTCTGTTCCATTGATCTATGTGTCTGTCGAACAAATTTTTAAATGGGCTAGCAGGTTTGACTATTGTAGTCACCAGAAAAGAACTGTATTCATTGCCTAGCTAAGAACTGTATTCAGTGGGTTAACAAGTTTGAATATGAGAGTTGTCAAAAGAATGTTTATAGTTGTTTATGTGGAAAAAGACATGCAGGTTACAATTATTACAATAGCTTTGTTAACTCAAAAGAAAGTCACAATAGATTATTAGTAAGGATATAAAATAATTAGACAAATAATACAATAGGTAATAAATAAATAATAATACAAGAATAAGCTGTGAGTTTCATGTACTCACAGCAGTAAACCTACTTTTGCCCACACCTGTATTCATCAGCTAAGAAGTTAACTTGGGATTCAGACTATTGGCTTTAGTTTCCTCACTTTTTTCCCCCCCTTTTAAATAGTGGAGTTGAACTCTGAATGTATCTCTGAAATCCAATTTATTTCTAAAATTTGGTGGCATTTTATGATTCTGTTTCCCACCCCCATGCCAAAATAGTTTTGAGTTTATTTAAATTTAGAAAACATAGAAAATTTTTTTTCTATGTATAAATACTGTTTAGGACTCAGAAATTGAGAGGGTGCAAATTCTAAATGAAACAATATATTATCAATAATCCCTTTGCTGACCAAATGTATGATCTAATAATGAAGGAATTAAAGAAGCAGGAGTTCTAGGTTAATGTGAGGTGAAGATTGTGTATGTGTGTGTATGTGTGTGTTTGGTGGTGAGATAGATAGAAAGATAGATGCATGTGTATGCATGTGTGTGTATACTCCTACTGTCAAATACTGTTATCATTAAGCCTCAATTTTAGGCAGGCATTATGAACCTGAGTATTTAGGATTATGGCCTTTACAAGTGTTACTATCCCTCTTCCAGTTGTAATGCTGGAACTAGTGTATGTTTTTATTCCTTCCCAAGAGCAGAGCCACCTCTTACCCTATGTTTCTCTCTTCCAGCAGCAGTGAGTTTCCACCAGGCTGTGGTAATGATATACTTCCCACTACGTATTAAGGATTTTGCTCCATAGGGGAAATAAACCAAATGGGTCCGGTCAATGTTCCTCACCTACATTGAATGGAATTGCACCCGTGTCCTCAAGTGCAGGTTTGCAGATTAAGGTTTTTGTTTTGTAGGGGAGGGTAGGTAGGCTAGATGGTTCTAGATGGGATGTGAACATGGTTTACTATTCTCCCTTAGTCAGCAATGGGGAGCTGACTTTGAGATTCTCTCTCTTCTGTGTTCCTAATGGGGTTCAAGGAAGAAGAGTGTGCAAGAAGGTGTATGTAAAGGAAAAACTTACTCCTCTGTGCCTCTTCTACTTTCAATACTCTTTTCACACCTACAACACTCTAAAGTTTATAACACTTCTGACACCATATGTGCAGATTTTCCATACAAAAAGCAGTTTTGGGACACCAGCTGGTTGTCCTGCAATTTAACTCAATTATAACACTATGTACTTGGAGTTAATGGTTTAGTCCTACAAACTGCCTCCCCCAAAATTCACATGCCAGTAGCAAGCCCAGTTGTTACCTGTGCTTCTAACTGATGAGCCATAAACTGGAGGTCCCCATGACCCCATCTTTGGGTTTGATTAATTTGTTAGTGTGGCTCACAGAACTCAGGAAAATGGTTTGTTCATTAAATTTCCTGTTTATTATAAAAGGGTGTAACTCAGGATCAGCTAGATGGAAGAATGGCATAGGGCAAGTTATATGGGAAGAGCTACGGGGCTTCCATGCTCTCTCCAGGCAAAACCCCATGCTGTCATCTACAAAGTGTTTGCCAACCTGGAAACTCTGCGCCCTGTCTTTTTTTTTTTTTTTAATGGAAGCTTCGTCACCTAGGCATGGTTAACTAAATCATTGGTCATTGATGATTGAATGCAATTTCTAGCCTCTCCCCTCCCCAGGGAGGAGGTTAGGTGGGACTGAAAGTTTCAACCCTCTATCACTTGGGTTGGTTTACCTGGCAACTAGTCGTTTTCCTTAGGTTATCTAGAGTCTTTCAAAATGTCACCTCATAAACTCAGGTATGGTTGAAAGGGGCTCCTTAGAATAACAAAAGACACCTATATTCCTCTTACGATTTAGAAAAGTCCAAAGATTTTAGTAGCTCTGCCAACAATGGGGAGGAAGAACAAATATATATTTATTATTATAAATCACAATATCACAGTGTGTATGCACCCTATGTTTGCAGCCCTGGGGGTTCACACTTTTTTGATAGCTCACAGTCACCCTTTAACAGTTCACTTATAATTTCTAGTTTAATCTCCTTGGTGGCTTGAAAAGGCTTGTATAGTGTTCAGTGGCATCTGTCCCAGGTTAGGAAAAGCTCAGGTCCTGTTTCATCCCCTAGCTGCGTGTCTTCAGATTTCAGCTTAGTTGTTTGACCTGTGACCTCAATTCTTTTATGGACTTAGGAAAAGTCATTAATTTGGAGTTCTCGAGGTTTTTTTCCTTCTTGTATTTATCAGTGGGAGTGACATTCTTTCCAGCTCTTTGCATCTCTGATCCTAAACTGGAAATCCTTTTGTTTTTTAAAAAATACTTTCATTTGTATGCTGCTCTTGTCCACCTGTTAAATCATTGTCTTTCTTTCCTTTATGTCTAAAACATACTTATAATAACTGATTTAAAATTCTTGTATGCTCCCTTCTGTATTTACTGTCAGTTTTTTTTATTCTTATGAGTCATATTTTCCTGCTCCTTTGAATTTCTAGTAATTTTTATTCTATGATGCGGATATCCTGGATGCTTTTTTATCTTTGTGATCATTTTGAAGCTTTGATAGCCTGATCTAGATTAACTGTATTAAGTAGTAGCCTTTCTGGGAGCTCATTTGAATGCCTGGAGTGTTCAGTGAGTTTGCTCTACTCTCCCTGGTCAGGACTTCTGGGCTGTGCAACACTGTGATTTCTGAAATACCAGTTTAGCTCAAGCTTCCTAGTACTGTGGTCTGCCAGATCTCATAGAATCTCCCCCTGTGTATGCACAGTTTAGAATTTACCAAAGCAGTGGGCCATTTTGCAGATTCTGGAGCTACTTCCCTGTAAAGTTACCTACTTTTCTGTAAACTGCCCTGCAAATTCCATCCACACTGATATCCCTAAACTTTTATCTCTCCTTCCTTAGTTCACTGAGTCTGTTGTGTAATGCTTGGCCTCTACCTTCCTGCAGGGTATTTTGGAATATGCCTCTGGGCAGAAAGCCTTGGCTGATGTGTTTTTCATTTCTTATGAATCTCATTCCTGGGCTGCCTCTTGTTCTGTGTCTGAAAACAGATAATTGTTCTTTTCTTTTTTTAGTTTTATAGTTGTATGTCATGAAAGGGCTGATCAACTACCAGTTATTCTGACAGGTATCAGTTATTTTGACTTGTCTGGAAATGTAAGTTCGGTTAGTCTTTCTTTTTGTATTGAGTAAATTCTGTGCCAATCACCTTGTTAAACTCTTTACATCTTATTTAATCCTTTTTTAATTTTTACAAAAAAGTCATTTTGTTACAATAATTTGTAGTAGCTAATAATTATTATCATTTCATAGATGAAAAACCTCTAGAAAGGTTCAGCAACTTCCTAGTGGAATAAATCCCAGTAATTAAGTAGCATAGGCATATATTAATTACTTAAAAAAATAGCTTTGTGATTTTTTAATTTTTATCTAAGATTGTTGTGCTTTTTCAGTTTTTAAAAAAATTTAGTTTTCTTTTCATTTATTATTTGAATTTGATACAGACACTAGAACCAGTTATATCAGAGGTTGGCATTATTCTCCTTACAGGGCCTCATAGTAAATTAGGCTTGTGAACCGTATGGATTCTCACTATTACTCAGTTCTAGCTCAAAAGAAAACTATACACATTACATAAATAAATTGGTGTGGCTCTGTTTTAATATGGCTTTATAAGAAGACATGACCAGTTAGTGGGGCTACAGTTTGCAGGCTGGTAAGTTAAATATGGGGTTCCTGTGGTTTACATCTTTAGTATTTACATATATTATCTATTTTTTAATGTTAATGTTTGGAAAACTTTGCATTTTTTAGTGATATAATAAAGGTCATCTTCAAACTTGTTTTTTTAATAAAAGCAAGAAAGTACTTTTGTGATAAATTGCCTCATCTCTGCAACAAAGTCCTAATTCTTATATATTTCCCTCTCTGAAGTAGGATGTATATTTTTTTGGACAGTTTAACTTCTAACAAAGTGTAGATGGGTTACTTGGTTAACACCTAAACTACCAGTAGCAGGCTATTTTCGCAGTTGCTGTATCCTCAGTGGCTAACATGATACCTGTCACTAGAAAACCAGTGAACAGTCTTGAGTAAGTTATTGTGAAGAATCAAAATGACATAATGTTTTTTAAAATGTATTTTTAATGATAATTAAAATACAATATTATGTTAGCTTCAGGTGTACAGCATAGTGATTTAACATTTTATATACCATATAAAGTGATCATTACAATAAGTCTAGTAACCATCTATCACCGTAAATAATTATTATGGTATTATTGACATATTTCCTGTTCTCTACATTATATCCTGTGATTTATTTTATAATTGGAAGTTTGCACTTCTTAATTCTTTTCCCATTTTCCACCCATCCCTGAACCCCCTACCCTATGATAAACATCAGTTTGTTTTCTATATCTAAAATTTGTTTTCATTTTGTTTGTGTGTTTTGTTTTTTAGATTACACATATAAGTGAAATCATATGACATTTGTCTTTCTTAGTCCAACTTATTTCACTTAACATTATACTCTTTAGGTCCATGCATGTTGTCCCAAATGGCAAGATTTCATTCTTCTTATGGCTGAGTAATATTTCATTACACATAATTGCACATCTTTTTAGCTACTCATCTATCAAAGGACACCTAAATTGCTTCCATTTCTTGGCTATTGTAAACAATGCTGCAGTTAACAAAGGGTGTATACATCTTTTCGAATTACTGTTTTTGTTTTCTTCAGATAAATACTCAGAAGTGAAATTGCTGGATCATATGGTAGTTCTATTTTTAATTTTTTTGAGGAATCTCCATACTGTTTTTCATAATGGCTGTACAAGTTTACCACTAACAGTGCATGTGTGATCCCTTTTTCTCTATATCATTGCAAACACTTGTCTTTCTGATAAAAGTCATCCTGACAAGTGTGGGGTGATAATATCATTGTGGTTTTGATGTAAATTCCCCTGATCATTAATGATGTTGAGCATATTTTCATGTGTCTTGTCCATCTGTATGTCTTCTTTAGAGAAATGTCTATTCACATCCTCTGCTTGTCTTTTTAAATTGGATTATTTAATTTTTGATGTTGATTTGTATTAGTTCTTTATGTATTTTGGATATTAACACCTCACCATATGTATCATTTGCAAATATCTTCTATTTAATAGGTTTTCTTTTTGCTTTGATGATGGTTTCCTTTTTCTATGAAAAAGTTTTTAGTTTGATGTAATCTCATTTGTTTGTTTTTGCTTTTGTTGCCTGAGAAGACATAGCTAAAAATAAATATTGCTAAGACTGATGTCAAAGAGTTTACTACCTATATTTTCTTGTACCAATTTTATGATTTCGGGTCTTACACTTAAGTCTTTGATTCATTTTGAGCTTATTTTTGTGCATGGTGTAAGAAAGTGGTCTAGTCTCATGTTTTTGCATGCATCTGTCCAGTTTTCCAAACATTACTTAAATAAGTGACTGTCATTTTTTCATTACATATTCTTGCCTCCTATGTCATAGATTAATTGGCCATGTAAGTGTAGGTTTATTTCTAGGCCCTGTATTCTGCTTCATTAATCTATGTGCCTGTTTTTGTTTCAGTACCATACTGCTTTGATTACTATAGCATTGTTGATAGTTCAAAATTAGAGAATGTGATACCTACAACCTTGTTCTTTCTAAAGATTGTTGTAGCTAATTGGGATCTTTTGTGGTTCCATATAAATTTTAGGATTATGTGTTTTAGTTCTGTGAAGAATGCCTTTGGTGTTTTGATAGGGATTGCTTTGGGGAGCATGGACATTTAAATAATATTAATTCTTCTAATCTATGAATATGGTATATTCTTCCATTTATTTGGGTAGTTTTCCATTTCTTTCGTGTCTTAAGTTTTCAGAATACAGGTCTTTTACTTTCTTAATTAAAATTTATTTCTTTTTTAAATATGTTTTCTTTTTTATTGTATTTTTTCCATTACCATTTATCCCCCTTATACCCCCACCCCCACAATCACATATAAAATTTATTTCTAGTTATTTTATTCTTTTGATGTAATTGTAAATGGAATTTAAAAAATTTTCTTTCTGATTGTTATTTGCATGCAGAAACACAACATATGTCTGAATATTAATTTTGTTTCCTGAATCTTTACTAAATTTATTTATTCTAATAGTTTTTTTGGTAGAATCTTTGGGGGGGGAGGTGTGTGTGTGTGTGTGTGTGTCTGTGTGTGTATCCATCCCCATGTCTCCTGCAAATAGTGAGTTTTACTTATTCCTTTTCAACTTGGATACATTTTATTTCATTTTCTTTTTAGATTGCTATGTTCATTAAGAGTGGTTAGAGTGAGGATTCATGTCTTGTTCCTGATCTGAGAGAAAAAGCTTTCAGCTTTTCACCATTGAGTATGCTGTTAGCTGTGGGTTTGTTATATAAAGGCTTTGATTATGTTGAGGTGTGTTTTTTTCCAATACCCACTTTTGGAGAATTTTCATCATAAATGGATATTGAATTTTGTCAAATGGCTTTTCTCTATTTATTGAGATGACTATATGATTTTATGTTTTATTTTGTTTATGTGGTATATCACATTGATTGATTTGCAAATATTGAACCACCCTTGATCATGGTGAATGATTTTTTTAATGTATTGCCGAATTTGGTTTGCTAATATTTTGTTGAGGATTTTTGCACCTATATTCATCAGTGATATTGGCCTGTAATTTTTTTATTTTTTATTCTTTTAGTGTCTTTGTCTGGTTTTGACATTAGGGTAATGCTTGCTTCGTAGAATGAGTTTGGAAGCTTCTCCTCCTCTTCATTTTTTTTGGAATAGTTTGAGAAGGATAGATATTAATTTTTCTTTGAATGCTTGGTAGAATTTATCTGTGAAACTGTGGGGAAATTCAGAGGCAAGCTGCACCATGGCTGCCATGGCAGGCTGGTAGAAAGGTGGCCCGAACAGGCTATGGGGAGACCGAGGGGTAAGCTGCACCAGAATCTGGAGCTGTAGTTAGAGAGGGCACCAGCAGCAAGGAGTTCTGAGGACAGGCCATGGAGCCAGTGTGGGCCTGGAGCCTGGGTGCACTGGGATGGCTTGGCTATCTTGCTAGAGCACCCAGACCACCTGCCCATCTGATTAAGGTAGGTGGTGCACAGCAAATGGTGCCCTCTGGTGTCTTCAATGCCAGAGAAAGATCCCACAGATCACCTTCCATTTCAAAGATGTTCTAGACTTAGTAAATGGATTTCCTTCCCTTATAGTTTAAGTGCCCTTTAAACCACTTTTTTTGCTGTTACCAGTGCAGGTGAGTCTTCAGTGATCTCTTCCTACTGCAGGGAGATGCATTGGGGTTTGGGTTCCCATGATACCAGCATGTCTTCTTTTCTACCCATTTCTATGTGGTCTCTCTCATTTGTCGTACAGAAGCTATTCAGTCAGCCCTTGGTTCTTCAGAAGAAATTATGTTGTCTGTGTGTAAAAATTTGATGTGTTCATGTGTGGAAGTGAGTTCAGGTCTTCCTACACCACCATCTTGGACCAGAAACCATTAAAAAAAATACATTCTTATATTTTATTGTTAAAAATGTCAATGAGGAAAAAGCTGTATAATAAAGATAATTTGGCTTTTTACATAGCATTTTATTTAAGCATTACATTTACAAATTAATTAAAAATTATCCAAATTGCTATATCTTTGCTCTAAATTTTTTGCTTGTTTTTTTTTTTACTTCATAAAAGTAGAATTATACTATTTAATAATTCCTGATGTATTTAGGAAGATATGCATGTTAGCAAATGAAACCATGTCATGAGGGGTTTATAGAGAGAAAAGCAATTTCTTAGAAGGACAACTTAGAATATGCCCACCTGAGAGAACTTAAGAAAAAAAAAAAAAGCCCTGGCCAGTGTGGCTCAGTTGGTTGGAGCATAGTCCCATACACAGAAGGGTCACAGGTTCAGTTCCCAGTCAGGGCACATACACCAATCTGGGAGTCTGTGAGAGGTAACCAATCAATGTTTCCCACATCAGTGTTTCTCTTTTTCCCTCTGCCCTTACTCTCTAAAAGCAATGAATAAATGTCCTTGGTTGAAAATGAAAAGAAAAGGAAAGAAAAGAGAAACAAATAGTCAGATTTGATAGAAGAAAATAAGAAAGGGACTGTACTGAAGTCAGAGTTTATTGGGGAAAAAAGGAACACTTATTGTGTAGAGCAAAAACCGAAACAACAAACAAGCAAATAGTATATAAAAAGTGTCATTGCAATATAAACTCTAGTAGTGTGTTTTTAGATCACTAGAAATCCAATTCTAAGAAACCTGTGAAGTCTTTCATGACTTACTTTACACATACACATGCACACAAAACTGAAATTGATTGGTTATTTAAAAAGTGAAGGTGAAATAGTTAAGTTCTAGAATGTCTGACAGGTGAAAACAGAGATGTAGATGAGCTCAGTTCCATAGGTGAGGAGAAAGGATAAATATTTTGTTGCAGGAAAAGAAGTAAAAAAACATATGAATTAGGATGTAAGGCCATAAGCTTCACTTTGTTTCTTTAACTCCAGCTTCTTTATTTAATTTAAAATAAAAATTTAATTTTCTTTATTCATGATCCATCAAAATTTCAATTTGTAAAACCTGTAAAGCAGTTGTTTTCAAAGCTGTGTATAAACCATTTGATAATTATCAATTTTATTCCAAGTTGTGTTTGGATTACTGTATTATTTTTTGACCTCTTCTTTTATTCTGAGGCTTAAAGCTGAAACATACTCGTCCTTGAGACTGACAATTTTAGGGATGCTGGAACTACCTTTCTCTGGACTGGATGTACTTTGGTTCTTTTGATTATAATGAGATGAAAATTTCAGTAGACTAGGAAACAGAAACTTATGAAAAGAATTTCTCACACCATGTATTTATTTCCTATCCAATGGAATTCAAACAATACTTGTATTTTTCTTGCTTCTACTTGAAGGTGGTACTCCTCAATTGTCCAGAAATTCCTTGTACTCAGAACTAGCTTTGTTACCCCAGTAATTCTAGCTGGGCCAATAGGAGTGTTTTGCTTCCAGTCTGTGTCCAGGCATCTAGATACCAGCAAATGACTGCTCCAGCAAAGGCAAAGTGTGCTCTGGCCCTTCATATTACTTTCTTTATGGCAGAAATTTTGGGGTTTAGTGACAACTCTTTTTGCCTTGTTCGGCAGACTAGGGCACAGGTATGTCCTTAATTTATTTATGGGGACAAACATATCAAGCATGAAAAAGGGCAGTAGAAATCTTTAAACAGGGAATTTGGAGAAGCTATTTCTTTTCTCTAAGAGAAAAATTATCCATGTAATCCATGCTGAAAAAAAGGGCAGTGACTATATCTTGCCTAAGAATAAGGGTTATGATTTGTTAACCCCATATTGGTTACATGGTGGTACAAGGAGTCTGAGACTCCTTTGGGGGTTGATTATTTTTATAATAGTGTCTATTTATCTGATTGCTGTGGTATAGTAGAAAAAGCATTAGAATTGGTGTCAGGAACTTAAATTTAACTTTATAATTGAAATGCCTTCAGACAAATCATTTATATTCATTCGGCCTCAGTTTCCTTATGAATAAAATTAAGATAATAAACCTACCAGAAATTAATTTAATACCTTATATAGAAAACATGCTAAATTGTATGAGTACTGTACAAGTATAAATTTGTATTCTTTTAAAAATAATAGGTAAAATTATTGATGCTTCTAAATCAATATAAAGTTTATTTTGATGAAAATTCATAGGTCATAGGAAATGAATAGATATCATCTGGCCAAGAATAAAATAGAAGTATTATTTCTTAATTCATATAAAAGTACAGGGCTAGCCCTGGTCAGGTATATCAGTTGGTTAGAGCATCATCCTGATCCACCAGTGCTGCGGGTTCCATCTCTGGTCAGAGCACGTACAGTAAGCAACCAGTGAATGCATAGACAAGTAGAACAACAACTCTCTCTTTCTCTCTCTGTCTCTCTCCCCCCGCCCCCATCCCTGCCCCTCCCCTTCTCTCTCTCACCCTCCTTTCTCTCTCTAAAATCAATAAATAAAATTTAAAAAATAATTCAACTGTAGGGCTAAAAAATTAAAAAGTGGAGAATAATTTTGTCAGCATTCTTGAGATGTGAATAAGAGGACTTAACTTATTTTCTTCCATTCATTTGGTAAAAGAAAAATGATGGGGATAAGAAAATGTTTCAGATTTCTTCACAGAAGCATAAAATTGAGTAAAAATAGCCTCTTCAACAAATGGTGTTGGGAGAGCTGGACAGCTACATGCAAAAAATTGAAATTCGACCACCAACTTACACCATACACAAAAATAAACTCAAGATGGATAAAAGACTTAAATATAAGTTGCAACACCATGAAAATCCTACAGGAGAACATAGGCAGGAAACTCTCAGATACTCCATGCAGCAGTATTTTCACCCATATGTCCCCAAAACAAGGGACATAGAGGAAAGACTAAACAAATGGAACTTCATCAAAATAAGAAGCTTCTGCACGGCTAAAGAAAACATCAGCAAAATGAAAAGGGAGCCAACTGTATAGGAAAATATATTTGCCAATGATACCTCAGACAGGGGTTTGATCTCCAAAATATAGAAAGAATTCACATGTCTCCCCACTCCAGGACGACAAACAATCCAATTAAAAAATGGGCAAAGGACCTGAACAGACACTTCTCCAAGCAGGACATACACAGGGCCCAGAGACATATGAAAGGATGCTCCACATCACTAGCCATCAGAGAAATGCAAATTAAAACCACACTAAGATACCACTTCACACCGGTCAGAATGGCAATGATAAATAAAGCAACAAACAACAGGTGCTGGTGAGATTGTGGAGAAAAAGGAACACTAGTGCACTGTTGGTGGGAATACAGACTGGTGCATGCACTGTGGAAAACACTTTGGAATTTCCTCAAAAAGCTAAAAATGGAACTGCCTTTTGACCCAGCAATTACACTGCTGGGATTATACCCTAAGAATCCCAAAACACCAATTCAAAAGAACCTTTGCACCTCAATATTCATAGCAACACAATTTACAATAGCCAAGTGCTGGAAGGAACCTAAGTGCCCATCAGTAAATGAATGGATCAAAAAACTATGGCACATTTACACAGTGGAATGCTATGCAGCAGAAAGAAAGAAAGAGCTACTACCCTTCCTGACAGCGTGGATGGAACTGGAGAGCATTATGCTAAGTGAAATAAGTCAGGTGGTGAAAGATATACCATATGATCTCACCTATAAATGGAACCTAATCAGCAAAGTAAGCAGGCAAGGAAAATATGACTAGCAATATTGAAAGAAAGAAGAAACTTACTGGGATGGGAGGGAGGGAGGGGGGTAGTAGGGAAGGGAAGGGGAAGGGTCAGATCAAGGAACAGGTGTGAAGGACAAGTGGACATAGCAAGGTGGGGAAGGATTGAGGGTGGGAGTTGAGGGTGGGTGGGACAGGAGACAGTGGTAGCAGGTAAATGGAGACAGATGTATTGGAACAATAAAAAAATTTTTCAAAATGTTTCAGATTTTTACAGTTAAAATTATATAGTTCTCAGATATGACTGTCTTAAACTCTAGTCTGAGGGTGCAGAGCACTGAGATGAGTTGTTAAATAATATTATAACTAATGTGATAACAGTTTTACAGTTAAGAATGTGTATTGTTTCAAAATATAAGGTAAAGTTTGCATTACTATTGCAACACTGCCATGTTCTTACCTATAATTTATTGGTGTTTAGTTGGAGAGAATTAGGCTAGTTTTTTTTTTTTTTTTTTGAAGTATATGACCACTGGAAGTAAGAATCATAAGGGTTTTTTTGTTTACTTGTTTTTAATAGAAGGTAAAGAAGGCAGTGATTTTGTACTAGTTTCTGATCTGTTGTATCAGTTTCCAAAAGTTAGCTCTCTTGGTTGAGATGCAAATTTAAGTTAAATGCCACAAAGCGAGTTTTTCCAATGTAAGAAACGTAACACGCACTTCTCTGCTATACCATTTCTAGTATTGAGAAGCAAAGCTTGAAACATATAGTCACAAAATGTAAGGACTCATAAAGGCTTTAGAGATTACTCACTCTAACTCCTTCTCTTTTCACATTTTTGCATAGATGACTAATCATTTTGAGTTTTCGTTTAGTTTTATGTAATTTGGTAACCGACTTGTTGAACCTTTGTGATTGTGAGGATTAAACTAGTTAATGTAAAAGATGTTGGTGTAAAATGTTAATGTTTATTAATATCATATTCAAAGTTATTACTACCCTAATTTTTAAAAATCAAGACAAGCAGTAGAAAAAGATATCACATATAAAAAGGCAAAGCACAAGAAACACTTGAACTGAAAATGTTGCCTCTAAATTTCTGCCTTTATTGGTGAACTAATAAATATTAACTTATGTTTTTGAATGTTTGATTTTATCTTTGTCATTTTGCCACATTGCTACATAAATAATGAGATTTAAAATAGGTAAGGAAATATTGAAAACATGAAAATAATAGATAGCATTGGATTCAAAAAATTCTTTTAAGACTTTCAGGAAAAATAGAAGCAATAAAAGAGAAAAACCAAAACAAAAGCAAAAAGAATATTCTTCTTTTTAAGAATATTCTTCTCAAAGAATATCCTTTGACTTTCTATATACTTATTTTAAAATCTTTAATTTTTTTTTTATATCATCAGCATATCAATCCCAAACATTTTCCTTCTTGTCTTTTAAAAAAGTCTCCCTCCATTCCCCTACCTTTAACTTTCACATGTTGGGAATTCAATTAATTCATCATCTGTGTTAAAGCATCTTAAACTTAAAGCTTTCTTGACATTTGTGTATCTTATTAGATACTTTAAAAAATCTCTGAAGAGATTTCATCATTTCACTGTTCATGTATTTAATAGCTCTCATTGAAGAGATATTTCCATTTAATCAAATAGGTAGGCGTAAGAGACATAAATCCTTATGGCCTGGGTATTTTCTTTATCCTGTAGCTGATGTTAGAAGACAGCTAGGCAGTTTTATGAAGGAATAAATATGCTAAGGAATTGTATTGACTGTCTAACACATAGTAGGCAGCTGGTAAGTATGTGTTTATTGTCTACTTTTTTTTTTCCGCAGTCTAGGTTGTATGCATTCCCAAACTGTCCTTACTGTCAGCTTAATGAAAGACTTTTAGGCCCACTAGACCCAGCTCCTTGAGTAAAGGAGTTTTTCCTTTTCCATCTGCAAGATCTTTAATTAGGCCTAGCCCTGGCAGGTAATCAGTTAATTTGTGTTTGTTGATTTGTTTTCTGAACTAGAGGTATTTTGAGTTTTAAAGGCTTAATAGTGTTTATAGACTGCTAAATATTTTTCAGAATAAAGCTGATTACATCACATTTTGGGGCAAAGTTTTTCGTGGTAACACAGGGCTGTTGACAGTTACTGAGGAGCCTGGGACCTGAGGGAGGCCTAGCCTCTTTGGAGCTTTCTAGTGCAGATTAGGCTATAAACGCTGATTTTGGAAATCGAACTGAGCAGTAAGAGTAACCAAAAGGTGTAGTGGGTTAGATTGTCTTTAAAACAATGTAGTTTGTGCTGTTATCAAATGGAGCTGGTGCCAGTCAGGTAGTCAGAGTAGATTAGAAAATTCAATATAGGTAATCATCATGAAGGGATGTAATTATTATCTTGGAGCCGAATTTTGCCATTTAGTGGAGTTCTGGGATGTGGCTATAGATCCCTAGAAAGAGAACTGGTAAGAAAGCAGAGAAGCAGGTACTAAAGCAGAATCCTGAAAATTGAGTGTACTGGGTAAGGGAAAGCTAAACTGATAGTTCAGAGCAGCATTAGAGCCTAGACGTAGTATCTAATCTTTACATTTGCTTTAGCAGCCTCAGTGACTTAGGATGGTGACACAGCCTTTGGCAGTACTGGCTCTAGGTCAGTACTTGATCTGAAAGGGTGACTTTCGCCAAGCCCTAACAGATAAATAGGTAAGGCTATTTAATACTGAATTGATTTCATCTAGAATCTTTCAGGGGCATGACCATTCTGTTGAGATATAGAGCAAGAAAAGGCAAGCGAGGGGTGGGATATAGAGCTGCCCAAACTAGTAGGTTTGTCTTGATGCCTGTTAAAAATCCCTAAGGATTTGTTTGGCTTTTGGACTGTGAAGTCATATGTTGTAGTACACTGTAGGATTCTTAAAAAATACCTATTGAATGACTGATTAAATAAAGGTAAACACTCAGTTGTCTTCAGGCCTTTAATGCAACCTAGTGTAAATTATGTGGATTATTTCCTTTATGTGATTGTGGAAATAAAAAACTCATCACTTCAGAATTTAAGTATAAAATCTCCAGGTTAAATTACCAGTCTGTATGATAGATTTTATTGGTTTCACTTTTGTTGCTTTTGTTCACTAATATATATCCTACTCAGTAAATGTTAATACATTTTGTTGAAGAATATTGTGTTTTGTCGTTAACTTTATTTTGTACCATTGTGAAGTAGGTGTTTTTTGAGGGTCACCCTGAGTATGTTTATGGCTCTTTGGGAATTACAAAAATCTGTTAAGATGTACTCCTTCTCAATAATGAGCCTAATTTAGGGTAGCTAACTCACAGAAAGTTAGGCAACTATACCAGTCAGTAATGAAGAGTGCAATGAGTGATGTTAAAGATGAAAATATTTATAACTGTCCATTTAAAACTGGATAATGACAGCCTTGTTCATATTTTGAAAAAATTATTCTCTAATATTTTCTTATTTTTAACAATGCACTGTTAAGGAAAATAGTTAAGTACTGTTATTTCACATTTTAATTAGGGGAAAGAGGACCCATTTATTTTTTAGTAAAAGTGTTCTTAAATCATTCATTAATATTTACAAAGAAACTTATAGAATTCTAGGTAAGCTGCATACATAAATACATAATGAAATGCATAAATGTTTTATAAATAACCACCCACCATATTTAAGATTTGATTGGATCAGTGCATTAATTTATGCAGATATTCAGGATATTGTTTTATATTTTTGATAAAAACACATTAGTGTTCTAAATTAGATTTCATGTCATGTTTCTTGTTAGTGACATTTCAAGACAAATTATTAGGTCCATTTTGTTTTTTTGTTTTTGTTTTTTTTTTTTTATGTGTCATTTTCTTTATTTTAGTTTTTTAAATTTTATTTTAATTTATTTTTTCAAATACATTTGTCTCTGTCTCCCCCCCACCACTTTCCCTTGCCCCCTCCCTCATTTTGATTTAATGGGAATAGTGCCGTCTATTGAGTTACCAACATAATATGACATCTATATTATTTCCAAGGGGAAAATATGTTTACTGAGTTATTTTTATTTCTAATTTTATTTTTAATTCTAATTTGTTGTTCAGTCTCAAGAAATTTTAACAAAAAGATTTGAGTAAATAGGTGCTTTGAATCTTAAAAATTCCTTAGTTGGACATGGCAATTGAACTTGAACTTTAAATACATTCTTTTTCTTGTACCTTAAACAGATTGAATACTATCAAAAGCCCACTTGAACTACTTATATATCACTTTTTCTATCCATCATTATTCTGTGCTTTTCTACTTTATATTCCCCACTTCATGAGCATATCTCTTCTGCTTCCTAAGTCAGTGTTTTTAATAATGAATTGAATTTTTGTCTTTTCAGTTCAGTGGGGTAATTCAGTGAATTGTAAAATTATCTTGATATCCCATCACTATATAAATTTATAGCATATTTATAAACATGGTTACATTTAGCCTTGGAAAGATATTGTAGGAAATACCTATATCCAAGAATAAAAAAAGCATTTTGAAGAAAATATGTTGTGCTGTATATTATAGCTAAATTAAAATAATTTAAAGCATATGAAATAGTACATTATATATATATGCATATGCATGTATGTATCTTCTTAATTTATTAATACTAAGTGTTGGCCTGTGTTTAAACACTTCCACTAATAGTTGTAAACCTTGACTAATGAAGAAGGTGTTCCTCCTCAGAAACTAACCAAACCTATTGCCCCATACACCAATAAATCTATTGATATCTTTGGGAATTGATTATACACAACTGAAAGGAAAAGCTTTTACTATCATTGTGAAATTGAGTTAAACTATGGTAGGTAGTATTTTTTTTTCTGTCTAGCATACTTCCCTAATTTCTGTTAATAGACTACACTTACTCCGCAGCACTACCATTATGTTTTTGATGGGACTATACCAATCGTAATATTCTACCCTTGACTATTAGGCTGGAGAGTTAACCCAGATATAAACAATCATAATGTCTCATCCCAGTGGCTATAGTAATATATCCAGGGCTGGAAAGAAGTTCTAACCTGCTAAACATCGTACCCGCTCTTCCATTTACCACACCATATAGATACATAACCTGTTTATTTGAAGAGAATGAGATCCACTCACAGAAAGGCAGAGAGAATCCTGATAGTGTGGTTGATTCCCAGGTTCTAATACCCCATGTCCCTGAAGTGGCCCTGAATCTGGCCAGTTTTTGATATACTCTAGATATAATAACCCTATGCCACTGCTCCTATTATAAGTTAAATTATATCATTTGCAAACAAAATAACTCTATTTTCATAATAATGTTGTCAGTTAATTTTTTAAGCTTATCTTCTGATGAAGCTGACTGTACTTTAGTTCACAAAACTTTTTTTCTATGGCATAGAAAAATATTATTAAGTCAGGGGTTTAGAGATAGATTTTTCAGTTCAAGGGTTACTACTATTTTGTATTTTTACTGTCACTCTTCTTGCAATCTTGAACATGTACTTCTAGTTAGATTAGGATTGAAGGCTGGGAGTTGGGAAGAAACCTATGGAACACAAGTGATTGGGATTCCAGGCATGAGGCAATTCTTACAGTGATAAAAAAGTAAATTTAGATGATTCTCACTAAGGCATGGACATAGCCACCTCCATGAAATTATCCTCTGCCTCTCTACCCTTTAACCTGGGGGAATCTTTGAAATGTGGGTAGAATTCTGGCTTGGTATCTTTTCCAGCCTAAGATTTCCTCTTCTTGTGGAGCATTTTTGGGCAACTTATCTCTCAATGCCTGTTACCTTCCCCTCCTCACTTCCCCAACCTATTGTCCTTCTGGCCCTAAATATTATAAAATACCAATAGGATTGTTTGCCTTAAGCCATCCATTTGACATCTACCTTCATAGAGCTGTTAGACTAACAACGAAGAAATCTCAGTGTCATTAAAAACAAATCTGGATATCAGGCTAGTCATTTACTGTCTTTGGTCCTTAGCATTCACATCTTTGAATGAGTAAGAGTAATAGGTGATCTCATGAGACTTTCAGCTCTACGAATTCAACAATTCTAAATAAATTGCCTGGTTTAACGACCTGTCTTTTCAGTTCACTTGAATATATCATTAAGTGGTGCCCACTTATATCACTTATTTGACTAGGTGCTCTGGAAATTAACTATATGATTCATTTTTCTGTTGATAGAATTCAAACTATTGTGGGGAGAAATATTTACAGAGAGAAACATCAATTAAAAAACAACATGATCCTGGGTAGTGTGGCTCAGTGGTTTGAGTGCTGGACTGCATACCAAAAGGTTGATGGTTGGATTCCCAGTCAGGGCACATGCCTGGGTTTTGGGCCAGGTCCCCAGCAGGGGGTGTGGAAGAGGCTACCACACATTGCTGTTTCTCTCTCTTTTTCTCCCTCCCCTCCCATCTCTCTAAAAATGAGTAAATAAAAATCTTAAAAATAAAATAAAATAAAATAATAAAAACTATTGAAAAAAAACAACAACATGATACAGTGTTTCTCAAAGTGTGTCATATTCTGATATTTGAAATGGTATTAGGGATGTCATGGGCAGAGCACTAAGTAATATCAACACATAAAAAGCTTTTCCCTTTTTAATTCTTTTTCAGTCCTTCTCTTTATATTTATAAATGTAAGCTCTTGGCACCTCTTGAACATTTACCATTCTCCCTTTTTAACAAAGAGGGGCTTGGGCTCAGAGTATTCTGTGAGCAACATTCTGTATTAGAATTTAATGAAATATGTATCATTTATTTATGGCAAGTCATACTTTTTCTTACTTGTTAGTAATGGTAAAAGATATTATTTGAGAGTTTTTGTTTAAAAAGTGAGTTGTTTAAAAATGGCTAACATTGGAAAGCTGGCATACTATTTTAAGAACTGCCAAAATTAATGATGACTTTCCTCTCTTGCCTGGACTGTTTTAATATTTTTAATCACAATAAAAAAGAAATTTTAGGAGAGATGGGTCAAAGAGACTCACTTTTTCTTCATTCCTTATCAAATGCAATGTTTATTCAGTCATGCTTTAACCCTAATTCTGTCCATAGTGAAATCTCATTAGACTTCTCCTCAGGCAAAATTCCTTTAGTTTTTTCTTTTGCTTTATTTGCTAATCATAACAGACAGGTCTCTCTTCAAAATATCTTAGAAAGAAAGAGACCAGTCAAAACAGAGAGCAGAAGTTCTTAATTTCAGAAGCATGATTTGCATGTGTTATTTATTTTCCCTTAGTGTAGATATACAGATATCATTTAGACCCTGACTAGAAAATCTTGCTGTAATTTATTTGTGTTACTTGAGGAAGGAACAATTGTGATTTCAGTTTCCCTGTATAGATTTACCAGAGTGTGTCCCATAGTTATACATAAGTAACTGAAGTTTGAGAATAACTGATGTAGTAGAAAGTTCCCTGAATCTATAGATAGGATAAGTTGGATTTTCTATTACTAGCTATAGTGACCTTGTTTAAGACCCTTAAACTCTCTGTTTTACTGTTCTCATCTTTAAAACAGCAGAATAGCCTGGCTAGTGTAGCTTAGTTGGTTGGAGCGTCATCAGTCCTGTAAATGAAAAGTCATGGATTCGATTCCCAGTCAGGGCACATACCTAGGTTGTGGGTTCAGTCCTTGGTCCAGGTGTGCACAATCCCCCATCTGGGTCTGTACAGGAGACAACCAATTGATGTTTCTCTCCCACATCGATGTTTTTCTTCCTTTTCTCTCCCTTCCTTTCTCTCCATAAGCAATGAAAAAAAAAAATGTCCTCAGGTAAGGATTAAAAAAATAATAAAAAAGTTGGAGGATATATGTGGTGTTAGATGGATTACAAATTTTGTAAAGTTTTTTCCAACTCTAAAACTTTGTAATAACCTACTACATACCGTATTTTAAGTCTTTTGCTATTTTAGGTGTGATCTCTGGACTAGTAACAGAATCACCTGGGTTTAGTTAGAAATGCAGAGTCTCAGGCCCCAACCCTAGACTTATTGAATCAGAATTTGTATTTTAAGAAGATACCTGGGTGATTACATGGAAATGAAAGTTTGAGAAGTACTGCTGTAGACTATTTTATATTGTTACTTGAATGCCCAATTGCTCTTTAAAACAAAGGTGAAATGTAGGGGTGGCAGCACCAGATAGCAAGATAGGAATTTCTTGAACTCACCTTATCCCACAGACACAGCAAATCTACCTGGAACAATCCCCTTTGAAAAAATACTGAAAACTAGCTCAACAGTTCTTTCATAGTAAATGATAAAAGGGCCACAATGAGACAGGTAGGAGATGCAGAGATGTGGTCTCACTAAATGCCCCCATTCCCGGTGTGGTGGCCCACAATCAGGAGGGATCTCACAAATCCAGAACTTCTTCCTTATAAGTGAGGGGTTAATGTCCCATATCAGGCACCCTAATCCTTGAGACCTGCACAGAAGAGACAAGCCCCCAAAATGTCTGTCTCTGAAAACCAATGGTGTTTACATCCAGAGACCCAAAGGTCTGTAGGAAACTGGAAAATACTACTCTTTAAGGGCTTGTGCAGAGTCACTCACCTTGGGGCCAAGAAGAAAAGCAGCAGTTTTTAAAGAACCTAGAATATATATGAAGGAGATTAATTTGCTAATCTTAAAGCATCTGCTGGTGAGGCACAGTCCAGCTGGGACTCTCTTTGTGAATGGAGATCCCTGTGGGCACCGTCTTTGCAGTCTCTGTGCTCTCCCACTGCCTTGTTAATGCTGGCAGGTATGCACAGTCCACAGAGGAGACACTACTTTATCTCCTAGCTCTAGTGGCTAAGGGAACTTGTGTTCCTAGGTCCCACCGGACTGTAACTGTAACAATCAGAGAGACAGTTGTTGGCAGGTCACTGCCCCTGGGGTGCTGCACAGACAGAAGGTTGAAATACACCCCCAATCTTTCTGTAGAAAAGGCTGTTTACTTGTTCTGCAGCTTCAGCCTATGGGGCAAGCTTCAAATTTGCCACATATCTAAAGGCCGTGGAGAAGAAATAAGGAGAAGTATGCCAGGAAATGCTGTCATTATGCTTTCCCTCAGCCTCGCTGCCACTCACTGGTACCTCCCAGAATGAAGCATATACAATTATCTAGAAGCCCAATTTTTGCCACTGTCACCTAGGAGACACCTCCAGATTGCCTGACCTGGAGGTTAATACAGTTTACAATTGTGGTCCCACAGGACTGTATATATTTGCATATTCTAAAAATTTCTGCCTGAGAGTTTGTCTTCTAGTTGCCTTCGAAACTAGGTGCTGAGATCCTTCCATCTGGAACATTAACAGATCTTGGCACCCTCAACAACTGGGATCTATCAAGAATAAATTGGGCTCCTTAGATGATCACAAAGTTTTGAGACACAACCAAGAGGTAGGGAAAGATTAAATGATAAGTTTCATCTCTTACTCAAGACCACTCCAATACTGAAAGAGGTAGCTTTTTTCCTTTTACATAGAAACAAATAGAATCAAGCAAAGTGAAGAAATAAAGGAGTATGTTCCAAATGAAAGAAAAAGATAAATTCTCCAAAAAAAAACCATAATGGAAGGAAGTTAAGTAATTTACCTGATAAAGAGTTCAAAGTAGTGGTCATAAAAATGCTCATTGAACATGTGAGAGGAAGGAATGAACACTGTGAGAATCTCAACAAAGAGACAAATAATATGAGAAAGTACTCCAAACAAAAGTCACAGAGATGAAGAATACAGTAAGAACTGAAAAATGCGCTAAAGGGGTGCAACAACAGGCTAGATGATACATAAGAATAAGTCAGTGATCTAGAAGACAGGGCAGTGGAACTCACCCAAATGGAGCAGAAAAATGAAAGAAAAACAATTTTAAATGAAGATAAAGCCCTTGGGACAACATCAACAGACATAACATATGCATTATAATTGTCCCAGATGATAAGAAAGAGAGAGAAAAAGAGGGGGGGAGAGAGAGAGGGAGAGAGAGAAAGAGAGGGACAGGGAGAAAGGGGCAGAAAACTTATTTAAAGAAATGATGAATATGTTTAGTTTTATACCAAAAATTACCAAGCTGCCTTGTGAAGTTGCTTTTTCATTTTGCGTTTCCATAAGTAACAAATGAGAGCTCCTATGCTCCATATACTTACCAGTATTAGATTTTGGCCATTCTAATAGGTGTGTAGTGGTACCTCTTTGCCATTCCCTAATAACATGTGATGTGGAGTATTTTTTCACATGCTTATTTTGTCACCTGTATATCTTCTTCAGTGAGGTGTCTATTAAAGTCTTCTTCACATATTATAATTGGATTATTTTCTTATTTTTGAATTTTAGGAACTCTATATATTTTGTATAACAGTTCATTTATAAGATATGTCTTTTACAAATTTTATCTCCCAGTCTGTGGCTTGTCTTATACTTTTGACAGTGTCTTTCACACAGCAGTTTTTAATTTATGAAAGTCCAGCTTATTAACTTTTTCCTTCATGGATCATGCTTTTGGTGTTGTATGTGAAAAGTTACTGCCCCAACTACGGTCACCAAGATTTTCTTCTATGTTGTCTAATAGGAGTTTTATAGTTTTGTGTTTTACATTTAGATCTATGATCTAGCTACTTTGAGGTAATCCTCTGTCCATTTTTAAATTGGGTTGCTTTTGTTGTTGTTATTGACTTGTAGATGTTCATGTTCCTCATCACATATATGACTTGGCAAAAACTTTACATTCTATTCATTGTCTTTTCATTTTCTTGATATCCTTCGAATGACAAAATTTAAAATTTTTGATTATGTCCTATGTATCTATTTTTTATAGCCTGTTCTTGTAGTGTTTGATTAAGTAACACTTGCCTGGTTATATACACTTTATATATTATATATTACACTTTATAATATATATATTAAGTTCAGGAAGATTTACTCCTATGTTTTCTTCTAACAGCTTTATAGCTTTACCTGCTACAGTTTGGTCTATGATCCATTAAGAGTTAATTTTTTGTATATAAGGTACTGGTCCAAGTTTACTTCTTTGTTTTTGGATATCGAGTTGTCATAGCACTATTCATTGAAGAGAATATTTTTTCTTCATTGAATGGTTTGCCACAATTGTCAAAAAATCATTTCACCATAGATGTTAGGTCTATTTCTGAACTCTTGATTCTGTTTTATAGGTCTTTAGCTAGTATCAGATTGTTTTGATTACCATAGTTTTCTAGTAAGTTTTGAAATCAAATCAGAAAGTGTGACTCTTCCAACTTTGTTTATATTTTTCAAAATTGAACAAAACTTTTTCAGAAGTTTTGACTATTCAGGGCCCCTTGCAATTTCATATGAATTTTAAGATCAGCTTTTGCATCTCTGCAGAAAATGCCATTGGGATTTTGATAAGGGTTGCATTGAATCTGTAGAATATATAGATTATATTACCATCTTAACAATAGTTTTCCAATTCATGATCATGTCATGTCTATCCATGTATTTACATCTTATTTATTTTCTTTCAAAAATATTTTGTAGTTTTCAGTCTATAAATCTTGCACTTAAAAAGAAATTTCTAAATATTATTTTCTTTTGTATGTAATTGTTAATAGAATTGTTTACTAACTTTAATTTTTTTATTATTCATTGCTAGCATATATAATCATCTTATATTCCATGACTTTGCTGAATTTATTTAGTTCTAACAATTTTATTGCTGGCTTCTTTGTATTTTCTATGTGTAGAACATGATCATGTTTCTGCATATATAGAGAGTTTCAGTTCTACTTTTCCAATAAGGATGCCTTTTATTTCTTTTTCTTGCTTAGTTGCTCTGGCTAAAACTTCTGGTATAAGTGTTCAATATAAGTGGTGAAAGCCATCCTTTCTCTTATTTTTGATCTTAAAGGGAAAGCTTTAATTCTTTCACCATTAAGAATTATGTTCTTTTCATCTCTATTAAGATACCAATGACATATTTCACAGAAATAGAACAGACATTTCAAAAACTTATATGGAACCATAAACGACCCCGAATAGCTGCAGCAATTTTGAGAAAGAAAAACAAAGTAGGAGGGATCACAATACCGGACATCAAACTATACTACAAAGCCACTATACTCAAAACAATCTGGTACTGGCACAAGAACAGATCCATAGACCAGTGGAACAGAATAGAAAGCCCAGAAATAAGCCCAGGTCTCTATGGGCATCTAATATTTGACAAAGGGGGCAGAAGCATAAAATGGAGCAATAATAGCCTCTTCAACAAATGGTGTTGGGAGAGCTGGACGGCTACATGCAAAAAATTGAAATTGGATCATCAGCTGACACCATACACAAAAATAAACTCAAGATGGATAAAAGACTTAAATATAAGTCGCAACACCATCAAAGTCCTAGAGGAGAACATTGGCAGGAAACTCTCAGATATCCCACGCAGCAATTTTTTCACTGATATGTCTCCTAAAGCAAGGGACATAAAGGAAAGAATAAACAAGTGGGACCTCATCAAAATAAGAAGCTTCTGCACGGCTAAAGAAAACATCAGCAAAATGAAAAGGGAGCCAACCGTATGGGAAAATATATTCGCTAATGATACATCAGATAGAGGTTTGATCTCCAATATATATAAAGAACTCACGCGACTCCACTCCAAGAAGACAAACGATCCAATCAAAAAATGGGCAAAGGACCTGGGCAGACGCTTTTCCAAGGAGGAGATACAGAGGGCCCAGAGACATTTGAAAGGATGCTCAGCATCACTAGCCATCAGAGAAATGCAGATCAAAACCACCATGGGGTACCACCTCACACCGGTCAGAATGGTCATCATAAACAGATCAACAAACAATGGGTGTTGGCGAGGCTGTGGAGAAAAGGGAACACTAGTACACTGTTGGTGGGAATGCAGACTGGTGCAGCCATTGTGGAAAGCAGTGTGGAATTTCCTCAAAAAGCTGAAAATGGAACTGCCTTTTGATCCAGTGATTCCCCTGCTGGGACTATACCCCAAGAATCCCAAAATGCTAATTCAAAAGAACCTATGCACCCCAATGTTCATAGCAGCACAATTCACAATAGCCAAGTGTTGGAAGCAACCTAAATGTCCATCAGTAGATGACTGGATCAAAAAATTATGGTACATATACACAATGGGATACTATGCAGCAGAAAGAAAAAAAGAACTACTAAACTTCGCGACAGTGTGGATGGAACTGGAGAGCATTATGCTAAGCGAAATAAGCCAGGGGGCGAAAGACAAATACCATAGGATCTCACCTATAAGTGGAACCTAACCAACAATACAAAGATGCAAGGAAAATAAGACCAGCAACACTGAAAGGAAAAGAAATCAACAGAGACAAGAGGAAGTGGGGACGGGGGCGGGGAAAAGGAAGGGAAGGGGAAAGTCAAGGAACATATAGCAAGGACTCATGGACAAAACCAAAGGGGAAGAGTTGAGGGAGGGAAGGAGGGAGGGGGCAAGGGAAAGTGGTGGGGGGTAGGCAGAGACAAATGTATTTGAAAAAATAAATTAAAATAAAAAAATTTTAAAAAATTATGTTAATTTTATTTTTCATAAATGTCATGTTTTCATGTTGTGTAAGTAAGTTCTTTTTTATTCGTAGTTTGTTGAGTGTGTTTATCATGAAAGGTGTTGGATTTTATCAGATGCCTTTTCAATGTCAATTGTAATGATTAGGTATTTTTTATTTATTAATTCGCCCTCATTACATTAGATTTTATTTTGGTTACATTTCTTACTCTCTTCGGCTTCATTTTCCTGTAGTATTCATTCTTTCATTCCAATTTTTTAAATGTTTTTGAGCAGTGTCCTAGACTTACACTTATTTATTTTTGCCCAGTTTTAAGTACTTTTATATATACCTTAAGTTAAATATTATAATTGGGGTTTTTTTTTTTTACTGTTTTTTAAGCTTTGCCTATACATTAAATGAATTAAAAAAAATTTTTTTTAATCCTCACCCAGGGATATATTTATAGAAAGGGAAAGGAAGTGGGAGAGTGAGAGAGAAACATCAATGAGAGAGGGAAATATTGATTGGTTGCTTCCCATATGTGCCCCAACCAGGGACCAGGACACTGAACGTGCAACCTAGGAATGAGCCCTGATTGGGAATCAAACCCATAACCTTTTAGTTACAAGATGATGTACCAACCAACTGAGCCACACGGGCCAGGGCTAAACAGGATTTCTGATCACGATTTTCACTCCTTATTGATTCCTTTTGAGGACATATTTCCTCTTCTTTGGTTGCTTCATTGAAAACATTTTTTTAAATTTTATTTTATTCTCGTTTATTCTGTTACAGTTGTCTCAATTTTTCCCCTTTTTCCTCCTCCATCCCTCCCCATCTCCTGCTCACACAGTTCATCCCTACCCTGTTGTCCCTGTCTATGAGTCATCCATAGGTGTTCTTTGACTACTCCCTTCCATTCTTTCTATGTATCTGAAAATGTCCTCATTTTGGCCTTGCTTTTGAGGAGAGATTCCCCCCTTTTCCAAGGTACACAATTACCATTTTAAGTTAGTAGCTATTTTCTCTTAGCATTTTAAAGTTATATTATCTTCTACCTTCATTTGAGCTATTAGAAGTCTTCCATCAATCCAGTTGCCATTCCTTTATAAGTGATCTGTCCTTTTGAGTGTTATTATTTCTTCATTCTTTCTAGTCTCTTATTGTGCCAAGTACCATGCTAAATAATTTGCTTGTCATAGTCTTATTTAATCCTTACAGCTGCCTTTTTTTTTTTTACATATAGGAATACTGAGACTGAGAAAGACATTAACTAACTTACTCATAGTTCTTTATCTAGTGAACCCCACAGTGTTCTCCTCCCCAACTTCCACTCCTAAAAGTCACAAAGCAAAATAAATAAATGTAAAGAAATTCAGTAGTTATGTCATCCACCTCTGTGGTTTATGTGGTCTTTAGCTGAACACTGTAATAGTTTGGAAAAGAAGGCCATTAGTATAGTTTCGTATACATTGAATGTAAGATGCTTTTGAGACATGGATCTTTGATAGTTTCCTTATTCTCAAGCATAAAATATCATTGGCTCGTTATCAGCATTTTCGTCCCTTACTGGGAAGGAAATCATGTCAGTGAAGGTGATATTAATTAGGGCATTTAATTGATTAGGGGCTACT
Organism: Pteronotus mesoamericanus; assembly: GCF_021234165.1. Classification (NCBI taxonomy): domain Eukaryota; kingdom Metazoa; phylum Chordata; class Mammalia; order Chiroptera; family Mormoopidae; genus Pteronotus; species Pteronotus mesoamericanus. The sequence goes on along the minus strand of NW_026555078.1, from coordinate 23,742,121 downwards.
TTGTAACCATTGTTTTTAAGTATTTTTATTGGATGGAAGTCAGAAAGATGCATTTTTTTGGACATAAAAACATAAATTGCAGGTTCACCTTAATTCTAATTCAGGCTGAAGATTTTTAGAGACTTTTATTGACCTCATTTTTATTTTTTGTCTTTTTTTAAATAACTTTTTTTCTTCCTTGTTTTAAGTTCACATACTTCTCTGCTGTGTATGTACCTTGGGATTTAATTTTATTACTTTAACTGTAGTCAGTTATGTCACCATTTTTTTTATCCTCACCCAAGGATATACTTACTGATTTTAGAGAGAAAGGAAGAGAAGGAGAGAAAGGGAGAAACATTGATCTACTGCCTTCATCTGTGCCTCTACCAGGGACTGAATCTGCAACCTAGCCATGAGCCTTGACCAGGAATCAAACCCGCAACCTTTCAATTTATGGAATGACATTCCAACCAACTGGGCCATACTGGCCAGGGCTCATTTTTCAATCTAAGTAGTTTGTGGTGGTGAGGATATATGAAATCACTTTTTTTTTAACATAATCAATAAAATAGATTTTTTTCTAATTTTTCATTGTTATTCAAGTACAGTTGTCTCCACTTACCCCACAACTCCCCCCACCCCATCCATCCCCACCTCCCACCCTCAATTCTATGACCCTTTGGCTTTGTCCATGTGTCCTTTATACATGTTCCTTGAGGGGGATAATGGAGGAAAGAAAGAAATCAATTTTTATATGTAAATTTTACATCTTATTTACTTATTGTCTTGTGATTTGTTATAGATTTTTATTGATACTTTTGTGTTTTTGTGATATGAGAAATTATAAATATAGGTTGCTTTACACCCCCCACCCCCCATCTTTGGCTTCTAATGTTCTTTCTTTTTTAAAAAAAAATATTTTATTGATTATGCTCTTACAGTTGTTCCAATATTCTCCTTTTCCCCCCCTCCGCCAGGTACCTCCATTCCTTCCAGCCGTCCCTTCCTTAGTTCATGTCCGTGGATCATGCATATAAGTTCTTTGGCTACTCCCTTTCCTATACTATTTTTAACATCCCCCTGTCTATTTTGTTCCTTCCAATTTGTACCTCTTAATTCCTCCACCTTTTCCCCTATTCTCCCCTTTCCCCCTCCCAATTGATAACCCTCCAAATGATCTCTGTATCTGTGATTCTGTTCTGCTTGTTTGCCTAGTTTGTTTTTTAGATTCAGTTGTTGATAGTTGTGAGTTTGTTGTCATTTTAATGTTCATAGTTTTGATCTTCTTTTTCTTATATAATTCCCTTTAGCATTACGTACAAGAATGGCTTGGTGAAATCTAATGTTCTTTCTCTCTAATTATGTTGTTTAGTACTACCAATAAATGATAAATAATGATAATGGACATCCTTGTCTTGTTCTTTATTTTTTGAGAACATGTCTAGTATTTCCCATTAAGATGCTGGTTATTTAAGTGCGCACACACATGCACATACGTTGTTAAGGTTAAGAAAATATCTCTTAATTTCTATTTTAAACTTAAAACATGAATGGTGTTGAATTTTGTCACTTGAGTTTTTAGCAGTTATATTGATGAACATGAAATTTTCTCTCTTGGCTGCTTGATATGATGAATTTTGTTAATGGATTTTGAATATTGAAATGCCTTAAATTTCTGGAATGTACTCCAGTTTTCATAATTTGTTATTTAGTGTTTGGATTCTTTTGAAAAGTATCATAAGATTTTTACATTATTATTTATAAGTGTGATTGATTGATTGATTTGTAGTCTTCTTTTTTGTGCAGTTTTTGTCAAGTTTTGAGGTTGATATCATACCTGTTTTATAAAAATAATTTGGAAATTTTCTTCTTTTTTCTATCTTGTTCTTATTTTATTCAGGCAATAATTCAACAGAGGTTAGGGTACAAACTATGTGCTAAATAATAAAGTAGTAATGATAATTACTAGTTACTGAGCTCTATGTATTTGATCATTTTCTAAACACAGTTTATTCTCATTACTTACAGTAATGTTGTACTATGAAGATGCTGCATATACTGAATTAGTAGATACTGAACCATTGCTTTTACAGGAATTACAGTGGTAGGTTCCCAAGAGGCTCTGGTCACAATGTTTTGGTCAACTGATCAGTGCATAATCTTATTTTAGGCATGTTTCTGTTTAAAGACACCTTATTTAATATATAGTTGGTTCATTAACATTGAATTCATGTCCAGCAGCACTATGACTCAGGGCTGAATGAAGCTTATCTAACACATTTTCTCCTTGAAGCATATAACAACCTTATTACACTTTGGAACACTAAGGACTTCAGCACTATGCTAGGTGCACATTCTAAACAGCAAAATCAACAAAAAGAACAAAAATGCACAGACATGGCACTAAGTAGATCATAAAAAGGATACACGTTTACAATATGAGCACTGACAAAGGCAGAGTATCACCTTGTTCAGCCTTAACTGAGATCATGTGAACTAGGGAACTCAAGTTTTTCTTCACTCTGTATATGTTTGCAAATGGTTGCGTTTACATTGTATTAAGTATTATAAGTAATCTAGAGATGACTTAAGGCATGTGGAAGGATTTACGTAGGTGTTATGCAAGTACTACTCCATTTTATATAAGGGACTTGAGTATTCACAGATTTTGGTATTGGGGTCCTGGCATCAATCCTCAGTGGATACTGAGGGACAAATATATTCTATTGTATTTTATAATGACTTACGATTCTAAGAGGTTTTTGTGAAAATACATACAAAGCCTAAGTGGTAGAATCACTATTAGAATGTAAGAACTCTGGTTCTGGCACCTGTATTTGTAAATGTATGTAACCTGAATGTATGTCAATACTGTTCTCTTCCTTCTATTCTCATTTGAATTTATTTTTTCAAGTTTATCTCCTCTTATGGGTTATCTCCATTAGTGTAAACAGTTGAAAAATTTACTATATCTAATACGTGCATGTATTGGGTTGGTGAAAATGTTCATTTAGGGTTTTTTTTTTCTGTTTTCCATATGATAGCCCTAGTGATGTTCAGTTGTCTTTAACTTCATTCCAAACACTTTTGTTAGGTTGTATTGTGACAGCTGTTATATCAGCGTGAATTTAAAAATACTTATCAAAATTGGTGAATTTTTGTGCAGCCATTTTAATATTGAAGATGAAAGAAGATATGCAACATTTTCAGAGTATTATGCTTTATTATTTCAAGAAAGCTAGAAATGCAACTGAATTGCAAAAAGAAAGAAAATTTTGGACAGTATATGGAGAAGGTGCTCTGACTGATTGAACATGTCAAAAGAAGTTTGTGAAGTTTCTTGGTACTACTGACATTTTGGCCAAATAATTCTTTGCTGTAGGGCTGTCTATGCATTGGAAGATATTTAGTAGCACCCCTGTCCTCTACCCACTAGAAGCCAATAGAATCTCAAAATATACAAATCAATGAAGTTATTGACGAAAATAAAAAATGCATCTTATTTTATGGAAAACACTAAACAGATTTTTTTGGCCAACCCAATATTTGCACTTATATATGTTTGTATGTACTTAGGTGTGAATATGAACCTACAAGCACAACTTAATATTAAACGTATTAAAATAGTTACTTACTAGAGATTAGGTTACAGAACAGTATCCATTAAATGAAATCTTGTTTCTAGCTATAATTTAGGCATTTCTCTTTTAAACAATATTTTAAAAAGCATTTTACTATTTTCTTCAGAAAAATATTCTAATATGTAACTGTATTTGTACTCAGAAGTACTTATGTCTAATTTTAAATTATTCTTTAGTTTTAAGCCAATATGTTTGTTGTTATAAAGATGGACAATAGTTTGTCTTTATAAAGCTGTTTAAATAATCAGAGAAGTTTTAATAATTGTGAATTTGACCTTAAATAGAAATTTTCCACATAAGAAACTAATATATAGTTCAGAGATATGAAGGGTCTTTACTAGTAATTTAGTTTTGTGTTTCTTTTTCTTTCTTCTTCAGAAGTTACATGAAGGTGTTAGTGAATTCTTTGACTAAGATTTATTCTCTTAAATATAAAACATTATTTTCATAGCCAAAGCCATTGGTGGTAGTGGTGGAGCTAAAATAAGAAAATTTGTTGGATAAGATGCCCTTAACACCAATAGAAATACTTTTTGTTTTAACAGCACTAATGTAATGGCAGCAAAGTATAGGAATATACTCACTGCTATTTGGAGTACTTTATGGCAAATGTGGAGTCCTTGCTTATGCTTTTATACTAGTTCCATAACAAGGTTATTTTTAAAACAACATACAAAACCAAAATTGCAACATTAATTGGGTTCACACTCCAAGTTGTAAATTAACACTTGTAGTTGTAAATCTTGAGAAAATTGGCATTAGACTTCAGCATCCTCTGTTTTCAGTAGGTTAAGTATTCTCAGTATTATGTTGTGCTGAGGAGAAGAAGCTCAGTGCTAAAACATCTTCAAAGCCATATAACTTGGTATTGGCTCATTTGAAAATCTTAGTCATCAATTACCAACTCAGATGCCTGTGTCCTTGGCTCCCTAATCTCCCTATCATAGCTGTGTTAGAGCATTATTATATCTTAGTAGGGACATTGCAGTGCTTTCATACTATTCTTCACATTACTGTTAGACTAGTTCTGATCCTGCATACCCAAACTTCAATGTGCACAATGATTCCATATTACTCAACGTGTTTTCTTTGGCCTAACATTTCAGGCTTTTATTTTGACTTCATCTTCCATCTATTAATACATTTTCAGGTCTATCTCTCATTATTCCTTTTTCTTGACCTTATATTAAGCCTGACTGTTCCTTAAATAGTACAACAGCAATAATACTTTCATGATTTTTAAATACTGTTTTCTTTTTATGAAATGGCCTTTCCTTGTTTTTACATGTCCAAAATATACCAAATGTGCCCAATTCTAATGACTTTTCCAGGAAGACCTTCAAACCAAGTCATCGCTTTAACTGTTTCTCTTTTATAAAGCTCATTTTCTCTAATAGAAATAATTCTTCTACATACTTGCTACTCTTCTGTTTTTTTTTTTTTACTTTCCATTTTGGAAAAATTAAGGAATATACAAGGTAAAGAGTATGGTATACCCACAGGTACCCACCATCCATATATAGCAGTTTTCATTATGATAGTGTTGTTTCATTTATCTCTCTCCCAGCTTTCCATCTTCCACTCAATTATTGTCAATTCTTTGAGGTAAAACTTACATATGTTAAATTCATGTGTTAGCTATACAACATTGACAGTGATAAGTGCACACTCGGAACCCCTTCTGCTTTTATAATATAGAATGTTTCCATCTCTCCAGAAAGTTTTTCATGCCCCTTTCCAATCAGTCCTCCCACCCTGAGACAAGCACTATTAAATTTTTTCACATTATATTTGTTATCCCTTTTTTATCCTTTCCATGCAAATGGAATTACACTCTTTGTATAAGGCTTTTTTTCTCTTAGCATAGTTTTTTTGATATTAATCCCTTGTTATTCTATTTTATGGTTGAGTACTGTTCCTTTGTATGATTATTCCAGTTTATTCATTCAGTTAACAGACACTTAGGATACTTTCAGATTATGGCTGTTGAGAGTACAGTTGTTATGGATATTTTCATATGTCTTTTTGTAGATACAGTTGATTCTCATTTGTAGTAGTTATGGTCTATAAAGTCACTGTGAACATTGAATTTGTTAATACTGAACAATTTATTCTAGAGGAAATACAGGATTAGGTTCCTATGAACTTGTGGTCACAATACTGTTTTGTCAGCTGGTTAATACATAAGGTTTTAGGTATATTTTTGTTTAAAGACAACTTATTTAATATGTATTATTGGTTTATTAACATTGAATTCACATCCAGTAGCACCTATAACTCATGACTGAATGAAGTTTATTTAACCGTTATATTTTCTCTTTAAGGTATATCGTAGCCTCTAGCACTTAGAAATACTAGATAGCACTTCAGCACTATGCAGGGGGCCATTCTAAAAGCAGTACCACCAACAAAAAGCACAATAACATGAAAAACATGTCACTAAAGGGACCACTAAAAGGACACTCACAGTATGAGGGTTAAACAAGGTAGAGTGTTTGACTTCAGCTGAGAATGTGCATGTCAGGCAAATCAAATTTTTCTCCATTCTGTGTATGTCCACACATTGTTGTGAAGACACTTTGAATATTGATTATTGAGTTACAAATGAATTTTAGTAAGCAGGTGAATTCACAAAGAGGGGTTCTTTGAGTAACAAATATCTGCATATGTTTTCATTGGTCTTGGATAAATATTTATAAGTAGCATTAGTGGATCAAATAGTATCTTTAATGTTATATGATTCTGCCAAAACTTTTTCTAAACTAGTTTTATCATTTTTAATTCCCACCAGCAATGCATGAGAGTTCCAGTTGTTTCAAATACTTACTAATGTTTAGTATTTTTAGTCCTTAATCTTAACCATTATAGTGTTCATTTTATTTTTATTTGCCATAATTATTAGTTCATGTTTTATCTTTCCTTCCTCCTCAAACTGGAAGCTTTTTGACGACAGCATATAATTCACCTTGGTATTTGCTAAACTACTATTTTAAAGAGGTACTATTTTAAAGAGGTACTATTTTAGCCTTGTTGCTAAGTACACACACTTTGGAACTAGATTGCCTATATTCAAAGCTTAGCTCTTCCACTTACAAGTTTTGAGAACTTAGACAATAAAAATAACATAATAGGAAATGAACTTTTCATAATTAATTCATTGTGCCTCCCAACAAAAAAATTAGGTTTGAAAATCAAGCTTCTTTGAGGGTAAGTACTTGTTCCAGATCAAATGAGTAGAAAATAGTAGAACATGATTTCAAACCCAGGCCTATCTAACTTCTATGCTTTTAACCGTTATACAACATAGTATTGCTACCTGAATCCCACTTTAAAACCTACTATCCTCAGTTAATATGTAAATGAATGAAGGTGCATCTTTAAATGTTGATCTTTCCAATCCGTGAATTTGATGTATCTCACCATTTATGTAGGTATTTTCATTTCTCTGAATAAAAATGCATAATTTTTAATGTGGAGGTTTTGCATGTTTTTCATTAGATATATCACTTGTTATGTGATATCTTTGGAAACTTTTGTTAGTGGTATTATTTAAAAAACCTTCATTTCTCAGTGCTTGTTGCATTTAATTTTTTATATTGATTTTATGTCTTTCAACCCTGCTAAATGTACTTATTAATTCTAATAGTTTATTGATACATCATTTGCATTTTTTGCCTTATTGTACTGTCTAGCACCACTAGTTTATTTTTGAATAGAAGTGAGGATAGTGGATATTTGTGTCTCACTCCCAATTTGAAAGGAAAAATTTTAAACATTTCACCATTACATGTAATGCTCAGGTGGGTAAAGAGAGATAGGCACTGCCTTTTTACTGCCAGGTTGGCATAGAAGTTAAGTTCTACATTTGGCTTCCTTGACACTCTAGGTAGGGCCTCTGTGTACTGCTTAGTGGTCCTGGTTCTGATTTCCCACTGAGTCTTTACTGAGCTCTAATTGTTTAGAATTTGAAGAATAATGTGTACGGGGTGGGATGGAGATACTTGGAATTTTCCTTAATAACTTGAGTTTTGAAATGTGTTTGGACAGAAGTATAAAGGAATAAAGAAGAATGTATATCAATTAGCACCGTCTGTGCAAGACATGAGCATATTGTATACTAGTGCGTGTGTCAGGAATTACAGCATCAACCAGCTCTCCACAGTACATGGCAGTCTTACTGTCTGTAAACCAGGGGTCAGTAAACTTTTTCCATAAAGGGGAGAAAGTAAATATTCTAGGTTTTGCAGGCCAACAGGCAAAATTGAGAATATTATGTATGTGCTACTATATCAAAAAAGAAAACAGATTTCCACAATTTTTTTAAGTTTATGGAATCTAAATATAATAATGAGTACAATATTTGTAATACATGTTTAATACCTGTTTACAGTTTTAAAGAATGGTATTAAGGGATAATTGGAGTTTATAATTACTATTTCCTATCATCAAAATCAATTGCAAATGTTTATTAATGCTGATTTATATGGAATATTTGATCTTTGCAAATGTCTATTCACAAAGATAGTGATTGGTGAATACTGATATCAGTCCATAAAGATAGGATTTTTTATTTGTTTCTTTTTTCTTTTTTTAAGTATATTTTATCAATTATACTATTACAGTTGCCCCAATTCTTCCCCCTTTGTCCCACTCCTCCCAGTACCCCTTTTCCCTCCAGCAATCCCCCACCTTAGTTCATGTCCATGGGCCATGCATATAAGTTCTTTGACTTCTCCATTTCCTATACTGTCATTAACACCTCCCTGTCTATTTTGTAGCTACCAATTATGTTTCTTAATTCCTGCATCTTTTCCCCCTTTCTTGTCCCAGCTGACAACCCTCCAAATGATCTCCATATCTATGATTCTGTTCCTCTTCTGCTTGTTTGCTTAGCTTGTTTTTGCTTTTTAGATTCAGTTGCTGTTAGTAGTGTTTGTTGTCATTTGAATGTTCATAGTTTTGGTGTTCTTCCTTTTCTTAAGTAAGTCCCTTTAACATTTCATGTAATAATGAGTTGGGATGATGAATTCCTTTAGCTTTACCTTGTCTGGGTAGCACTTTACCTGCCTTTCCATTCTAAATGATAGTTTTGCTGGATAGAGTAATCTTGGTTGTAGGTCCTTGCTTTTCATCATTTTGAATACTTCTTGCCAGTCCCTTCTTTCCTGTGAACTTTCTTTTGAGAAATTAGCTGATAGTCTATGGAAACTCTTTCGTAGATAACTCTTTGCTGTTCTCTTGCTGCTTTTAAGATTCTCTCTTTATCTTTAACTTTTGACATTTTAATTATGATGTGTCTTGGGGTAGCCCTCTGTGGGTCCAACTTGTTTGGGATTTTCTGTGCTTCCTGGACTTGTATGTCTGTTTCCTTTGCCAAAATAGAGAGGTTTTCTTTCATTATTTTTTCAAATAAGTTTTCAATTTCTTGCTCTTCCTCTTCTGGCATCCCTATGATTTGGAGGTTGGCACTTTTGGAGACTTCCCAGAGTTGTCTTACACTCCTCATCTTTTTGAATTGTTTCTTCTTTCTGTTCTGGTTGAATATTTATTTCTTTCATGTGTTTCAAATAGTTGATTTGCATCCATCTTCCTTCCCTTCACTGTTCGTCCCCTGTGGATTTTTCTTTATTACAATTAATGTAACCTTCATTTCTTCTCTTATATTTTTGCCGTATTCAAAAAGTTCTTTGAGCACCCTGATCACCAGTGTTTTAAACTCTGGATCTCATAGGTTGCCTGTCTGTTTCATTTAGTTCTTTTTCTGTGTTTTGTTTTGTTCTTTCATTTGGGCCATATTTCTTAGTCTCCTCAATTTTGCAGCCTCCCTCTGTTTGTTGCTGTGTATTAGGTAGAGCTGCTTTGACTCCTTGTTTTAGCACACCTGTTAAGTTGTATGGGACAGAGCCTTAGGTATTCGCCAGGGTAGGGCAACCCACTTCACAGCTTTGTTCTGTGTTGTGGGGAGGAATACCACTGCCTGGCTTCTGTATGTTTGCCCGGGACACACCCTGTTCATTCCCAGCCCAGTCACTTCACCAACTTCCCATATACAGCTAGCGCCCTTCTAGCTGTTGCCCTGGTGGTGATGTTCTAAGTCCATGCAGGCCCTTTAGACCCTAACTCTAACCCTAATCATCTGGATGAATGTGGCTTCTTTAAATCCTTGGTTGTCAGACTTCCATACAGTTTGATTTTCTGGCAGTTCCGGGTGTTTTTTTGTTTTTAGATTATTTGTAATTCTTCTGGTGGTTGTGGGAGGAGGCGAAGAATGTCTATGTATGCCTTCATCTTGGCCAGAAGTTGCCATGAATATATGATTTTAATCGAGCACATTCATTGTTTGGTGTGTGCTTTTAGAATTGTATTAGATTTTCTTGCCTTTCAGCATGTCATTTACATTGCAGAATAATCACTTCTAATTGAAGATAAGGTGGAAGCTCCTCAGTTGCAGAGTTTAATAGCTTTTTAAATATGAAAATGTTCTTTGCACTTGCATTAGATCCAAAAATGACATTGGAACTGTAGTTCAAACTCAGAAATCATATCTGTTGCAAATTTATCAGGAAAGGAAATTTTGTGTCTTTGTTTTAACTTTTGTCATAATGGAAATATGTTACCTTTTAACAGCACACAAAGTACATAAAATCTAGAAAATATGGTACTTCAAGTTGAAACATTAGAGTGAAATGACTATCAGTGTATAAATTTTGCATGCAAGCATTCTTTTGACTTATAATTTTAGGTTGAATACATTAAGACAATTACCAATTTTTCATCACAACAGTGTACTTTCTTTTATTGTTTATGTACCTCATTCAGTTGAACAGTAATAGTTCTTTTTTCTTAGTTAACATCTTTAGAAGAATTCTGGGAACTTTTCTCTCTGCATTTTCAGCAGGTTGAAAATGGTAGGACTTAGACATGGAAAAAAATGTAAAATGATATCTGAGGATAAATAAATGGTAACAGGGAAATGTGTCTTAAAATTAATATGGTTAAAGTGGGGACCAAACTTTGGTGTACAAATGGATTAGAATGCTAATATTCATAAAGAATTCCAAATGCTTAGTAGACAAAAATATGTTGAAAAAGAAGATGCTTAGTAGACAAAAATATGTTGAAAAAGAAGAACAAAGTTGGGGGATTCACAGTTTTCAATTTAAAAACTTCCTACAGAGCTGCAGTAATCAAAACAGTGTGATAGTAGCATAATAGTAGACATGTAGATCAATGGAATATCCCACATATTTATGACTAAATGATTTTTTAAAGGAGTACCAAAGCCATTCAATGAGGGAAAGAACAAATGGAGTAATATTCAGCCATAAAGAGGAATGAAGTAATAATACATGCTGCAGCATGAATGAACCTTGAATGAACCTTTTACTATGCTAAGTGAAAATTAGACACAAAGAGTCACATTGTGTGCTTCTGTTTGTATGAAATATCCAGAATAGTTATTTGTAGAGACAGAATGCAAATTTGTGGTCTCCTGTGGTTGGAGGAAAGGAGGAATGAAGACTCACTGCTTAAATGGTACCAAATTTTCTCTTGAGATGATGAAATGTTTTAGAAATATATATAGGTTGTAGTTACACAATATTGTGAATATACTAAATGTCACTGAATTGTGCAGTTAAAAATGGTTTTGTATTTGTGAATTTCACCTAGATAACAAAAAAGTAGAGATTTATCGTAAATGAAACCAAAAATTATGGAGTCAGATTAATATTTCTTATACCACGTATTAAGGTACCTCATATATTTTCAGGAAAGAATAAAACAAATTAAATGCTGAATTTTTTGGCTCTATTTAAAAATTATAGCATGGTGACTTTTTCACTAAACATTTACCTTTTACCTTATAATTATAGAGAGGAACATTTTTGGAAATATCTGTAATGTACCCAAGAACCAGCTCTTAACTTTTAGATATTCAAATATTTGTTTTTTAAATGCTCACATTAATATTCTTATCCTTTTCTCTGATTTTAAACTAATGTCTCATTGTCCAGTCAGACTTTGAATGAATTAATTGGAATTGTCTATGATACAGAGTTATATTTCATTTTAATATCAATTGTTTTCCCAGGGCCATTCCTTACTTTGGCATTTTATTTCACAGGATATTTAGAAACTAGAGAATGACTGAGTTTTGAAATTGAATCTGTTTTTCCTTTATTTTTAAGCAATTTTCAAATGGTTATTTTCATTTTCTTAAACATGGGACAACACAGTCAATTTTATAAATATTGAGTCCTTCCTATGTTATATTTTGAACATGAATTTTTGAGGATAGAAATTTTCTTGTTATATGCAAACCCTTCCTGATCAGAGCAAGATAGAGTATGTTATCTTAGAAGTAAGAAAAAGATAGAGCCAGGTCTTTTATAACATAGTTCCTAATAACCATTTGGAATAATTCAAATAATAGGATTCCCATATAATACTATATTATACTTTATACAAGTAAGAATATGTATGTGAAGTGCTTAGCACATAATAAATGTCAACTTGATTATTGACCAGAAAGATAAATATATACAGAAAATGGTACTTATGATACACTAATAATCCTGCTAAGGGTCCATTTGGTAATAATTTCTAAGTTTATACTCAGTTTGAGTACTGACTCTTACTGATCATAGACAAATAGCTATTCTCATCTATAAAATAATGGAGAGGAGAACTAATACTGTCTTAAGGTACGTATGTATGTATGCATATGTATGTGTGTTTTTCAGCTTCTACAAAATTTTCTGTAAAATTTCTTCACATGTAATTTTTGAAGCAATATAATATATAAAACAAAAATAGAACTCTTTAGCTGAAAGAGAAAAAGGATGTCATTTATCTGAGATACCGCCACAGAACCTAGGAGATATGAAATACAGTTAACTAGCTACTTAACTAGAAGATCCCTTAAGTTTCAGCTTTTAAAACTTTAATTTTTAATAATACTTTGGATGGCATTTACTACCTCATAATTAATTTTAATTGCATAACTTTTATTTGTTTTAAAGTTATGGGAAGTTTTTCATTTATTCTGCCTGAGACTCCAGAATATATAAGAAGCCAGTGAGAGCTATGGCCAGTATGGCATAGTGGTTAAGAGTGCAGGCTCTGCAGTTGCAGGCTCTGGATTTTCCCAGTACTGCCATTTATTCGATACATGATCTTTAATAGGATGCTTAATTTCTTTTCTCCTTGGTTCAGTTTTGTATCTGTAAGAGGGGGATGCAAATAGCAGGTATATCGCTGGATGATTGTGAAGATTGAGATTTTGATATGAAATGCTTAGCACGTCTTGATTACAGATCCAAAAAATCAACATTTACAGAAAAGAAATGCATGTGTTTGAATAAGAACTCTGCTAAAGAAGTACATTGCACAAACATTTGTAATTAATTTTCATTTGTTCCCCTCCAAGTTATTATATTAATATAAACCAGATTGATATGCAAGTTTATCATTTTCATGTTAGTGCCATAAAGTTTGACTACATATTTCTATTATAATTTCTTCTGTTTTATTTGACTTTTTTAATGACATGTCGAAGAATATTTATTAATCAGTGGGACAGAGAGCATAGTAATTTCTTCAGTTGGCAATATGCTGGGGGGAAAATATGACTAAAATGGATTCATTTTATGTGATTTACACATGAGAAAGTATGTTCATGTAATAATTAAAATGTACCATATCTTATTTATAATTTGGAAACAATATTTGGCATTAGTGAAAATAATCTTAATTAAAAACAAATATATTTATTAGGCAGCCAAAGTTTCAGATTTTTGTTAAAAAAAACCTTTAGATTTCTTGCTCTGTTTTTAACTTAAAATATGGGTAGGACATGAATTTTAGAAAAGTACCTGTGTTTAGCAAAATTCATCTCACAGCTGATCAGCTGATTGGCAGTCTTTAAAGGAGCAAAGGTTTATTTGATGTTAATTAAGCCTCTCAAACTTTCAGCTCTTGAAGTTTTTAACTAAGCATTCATATTTGCCAAATTGGGCAAGACACTTTATGAGAACAAATTTTATGTTATAATACATTATACTTTCAACTTTAGTTCAGCTCAGCTGGAAACCAACTTAGAGTGTGGCAACATTTTATTTATTTATTTTTTGGCTCTACTCAGGAAATATAATTAAGAGCATTTGTGTTAAATTATGAAAAGCAGAAAATTTGTCTAAAATCAATAGATTGAGATGAGTGTCTATTAAATATGAAATAAAAATTATATATTAATCAAAATCACTCCACTCATTGCAAATAAAAAGGAGAGGATGTACTTTTGGAATTAATAAGCAATTCACACTTCTTTCAATTTCAGATATTTTTACAACACCCTTGTTTGTGTATATTAATCATTTATATCAGAAGCGAAGCCAGATTTGAGGGGCTTAAAGCTTATAATTTTGAAGGACTCTCTGTTGAGGTAATATAATGTCCAATTAAAAATTATTAGTATCTTTGAATGAAACCAAGCAAGTGTTCTAGTCTTCTTGCTATTTATGTAGATTATAAATTATATATATAAAATTGTTAATTGGAATAGAAAATGATCATTTAATATTTATACTACAAATATAAAATATTATTTAAAACTTTATTTTGCCATAATTTTAGAATCAATATTTTATTGAATTATTGACTTAGATTCTCAGATTCTGCCCTCCTTTCCCAGCATTTGAAACCTGTCATTCCATTGTCTTCTGGATTCTATAGTTTGTGTTGAACATTCAGATGTAAATTTTGCTTTTCTTGTGGTGGTAATGTGTTTTTTTCCTCCCCTGGCTCTATATAAGATTTTCTTATTATATCTGATTTTCAGCCATTTGACTTCTGGATGTGATTTTCTTTCATGTTTTTCAGTGTAGGGTTGGCTATATTTCCTTTGTCAGCGAGTTAATGTATCAGTTTTGGTATGTTCTTAGCTATTTTTTTTTCCTCCTGAGACTATTGTTTCATCCTCATTCTCTCCTATTCTCAACTGCAGTTACACTGGGCTTTTTGATTCCCTCATGTCTCTTATGTTTTGTTCTTTTCATTTGTTTTTTTTTTCTTTCTTTGCTCTAGTTGGATATTTTCTGCTGACCTACTCAAGTTCATTAATCTGTGCTTTGCTGTACTGAGTCAGCTATAAAACCACACCCACTATTCTCAGTTTTATATACTGTATTTTTCAGCTTTAAAATGACTAATTCTTTTTAATAGATTTAAATTATCTGTTGCAGTTTTCTTCTACATGAACATGTTTCTATACCTTCTTTAACTTTTGTTAAATCATTTTCTTAAAGTCTTTGTCTTCTAAATCTGTATCATCTTTGCGCCAGTTTATAGATGTTATTCTCTTGGTTATTGGTCACATTTTGTGGCCCTTCCTGTGTTTCATTATTATTACAATATGCCAAATACTGTTTGTTATAGGATCACAGATTCATGTAAATGTTATTTTTCTCCTATATTTGAAAGAAATGATGAAGTGCTAATCCCTGCAATTTTACCATGAATTGAGCTGGGTAATTTGAATGACTGCTTTAGATAAACCTAGTCTATCTCTGGTTTTAAATGTTTTAAGAGCAAGATCTGTTGTGTTGCAGGTATTTCTCTTTGGTATAACTCTATTTAATGAACTGTAAAATTGTGGGAAATTTTACTCCATTTTGGGGGGTTTTGCCTCCATTTTCTCAACCCCCCCTCTCAAACAAAGTAGGGTGTTTTTTAGTTGAGAGCAAACATCTTGAGGGAAAATCTGTTGAAATTCTACACTAAAACTGGTAGGCACCACCTGCTGTAGTATGCCTTTGACTCCTAAACACAATAACACTGCAGAAAACATTACTTTTCCCTCTAGCTCAGCCTACCTTTCTTTCCCAGTCCGCTTGTACAGTTTCAGTCCTCAGCAGATCTCTCAGAAGAAAACTGTCAGGTCTGGAACATTCCATTAGATTCCAATCTATTATACCAGCACATGATCCATAAAGAGCTATGCTGTTTCTCGTTTTCTTAGTAGTGTCACTCTTTCTGATTCTTAGTTTGTATCTAAATGGCAAATCTCTCAGAAATGAAAGCAATCAGGAGGCTCAGTTTACCTAAGATTGGGTGTCACTTTTCTCTTTACCCATTTTGCTTGTACTACTTTCTAGTATATTTAAAAATATAATTTGGGGAGATAATTTATCTTTTTTCTAGTTGTTGTAGAAACAGTGACTTGCTGCTGTGTGCTGGCAAATTAGTTTTGTAAAAATAAAAACAAAGTTTAGACCTATATGTTACTCTTTTATGTATTATATTTATATAAAGTTTGTGTTTTTAGATTATTGGTCTGTTATTGAATACTAATATTGTTGCTAATTGTAACTAAGCCCAGAAATTGATCAAGATTACTGTTTGGAAAAAGTATATTTTGAGAATCAATTTTAATTTCAAAATTCCTTTTCATCAGCAGTAATCTAAATGAAATGTAAACAAAAATTAATGTTTTTTTCTTTCCCCCTTTCTTGTTTAGTGAGTGATAGTTGCTTCAGGAATCTCGCAGAAGATCGCAGTGGGATAAATCTCAAAGATCTTGTACAAGATCCTTCTTTGTGAGTATTTGGCTTTTAGTATTAATTATTATTTAAAAGTCTATGGTTGATGTGACTTTTTTCCAAAAGAGTAGTAACTGAGAACTGACTTAAGGTTGAGCTATTTTTTTTCTAATAATTTTCTTTTGGCTTTTAATTTCAACTACCTCAATCATTCTAATTTACAGTATTTCTTTTTTTTATTCTTGTTTTGTTACATATAGTGACGCATGCGTAACAGTTTTAACAGAGGTGAAGTTACCTTTTAGAAATGTAAGAAATATTAGAGGAAAGAATAGTGTTATGATTAATGATTGACTTTCAGGGGATATGGCTAATAACTGATGATATCTTGCCAGTAGGACAGTAGATACTAAGCAGGGAAGATGATTAGTAGTTTCTTTGCTTGGGAAGGTGAGATTGAATTTATTTACATAAATTTTAAATATTTTTGAATAATCTATAATTCTTTGTAAGCATATTTACAAATATAAAATAATAACTTTAATAACAATATATTTGAGTGTATTGAGTATATTTCTAATGTTTTACATTAGAAAGCTATATACTGCACAAGATGTTTGAAGAATTTTATGTGTTTCAGTTTTTAATTTTCTTGCTTATGTATCAATCCCATTCTTTACCAATATGCATTTTAATATAATGTCACTTTCTATTTTGTGAATTAATTAATTTTTTGCAGTTGTATATTTACTGGAAATTATGTGCACTGTTTTCTACATGAACATCCCTTCCCAGGAATAACACCTTTTATTGGCGGAAAAAAATCGAGACTAGTTAAGCCCTGGGCAGCAGAGAAAAGAAAATTGAGTGCTGGCAGATCACTTTCTTTAATGATGTATAATGCCTTTAACAGAACATCAGCCTTCCACATCACATGTAATCTACAATCCCACAACTCTTGTAATTTATTGAGAATGTTGTGAAGAATAAAAAACAAAAATGTGTTGAACCTGAACGTTCAGCCTTCCACATCACATGTAATCTACAATCCCACAACTCTTGTAATTTATTGAGAAGAATAAAAAACAAAAATGTGTTGAACCTAAACGTTATTGATTCCTTAATGATTTTTCATTCATTTAAAAAAATTTAGTCACAAGACAGATTGTTAAAAATGATTGAATATTGAATTTTTTAGTGTAATCAGTTCAGATATGACTTTCCAAAACCAACTCTCTCAATTTTTTTCTTAACCTCTCTCTCTTCCTCATCAAAAGGATTACAGATATTTTTTTTCTCCATGGTTTTTATTCCAACTTTTTATTAAAAGTTGCCCTGTCAGTCTTTAAATATTTAATTAAGAATATAATTAAGATATGTGAATGTAAATATTCCTCCTAAATTAATATTGAATAATATTTATTTGCATGAATAGTTCTACTTTTCTTATGGATATGGGAGGAAACTATAATTTTTTGGAAAGATTTTACCCATTTTAATGAATAAATTAAATAATTTTATTATTGTATTATCTGTAAGGTGTAGTTCTGGTACAGTAGGATTATATAACTGTTTAATGCAATCACTGTGAAAACTAATGTGCTCATATGGACTTCAATGATGTAAAACCTGTGAAGAATTATTCTTCAATAGCAGATTATAATAATGAGTTGTAGTGTTTTGAGAGAATTTGGTACTTGTTTCCAGAATGTGAATAATACTTATCATGCAACCCATAAATAAATTCTAAATTTATTAGGATTCTAAGAAAAATTTATCTCAGATTACTACTGCATTGGATGGGAAAAGTAATTTTGAGTTTTCTGTTTTGAAATAGCCACAGAGTATCTTAATTAAGGATAATTCTCCTAACTTGGCATTGGTCTAGAATGTAAGAATGTAGTAAAAAAGAATTTTGTTTTGCCCTTGCAACTTGGATTTGGAAAGAACTTTTTTTAATTTAAGAATTATGAAAATTTACCATTAATGACTCTTATTTATGTTTTAGAGATATATTTTTTACTTTGTGAAAGTCTTTAAGGAAAGACATGCCCAGTGTGGAAAAAACAACATACTTTTTTTAGTTGTTATGGTAAGAAGTATTTTATTGTGAGTCACCATTTTATAGCAATATTTACTTAGTACATACCTCATGGGTGAGGATTTTTTTTTTAAGCCAGACTTTTTTTTTTTGCTGTGCCAGATTCATGACAAAAATTTTTACTATTTGTTCACTGATTCACGTACACTATATGGAGTTGAATTTTTTGTTACAACATTGAATTGGAAATATGTTGGAAATAACTTTTTTACAAAACTCCCCTCCTTACAAAAATCCCTGGCATTTGATGAGTACTTCAGACTAGTGTAATGGTTGTAAAAATTGTATATTTATGTTATTTTAATGGATGTCTCAAGTAAAAAATATTATTAAAATATTGAATGAACATTTTCTGTGTTAATATGCCTGGCAGATTTGTTGAACTGCTTATGCTGAAAGGTGTTGATGTATAAAGAAAAATTGGGTATTTCAATCATTAATGTTCTAGAAAGGAAGGCATAATAGAGAAGGAAAAAAAAAGGCTGAGGAAAACCCATTCTATCTGGCAAGTATTGGCACTCAGAACAATCTGTAGCTAGTCTTAATCAGATAAATGAGCAGGTACTGAATTTCTTTGGGCAAAGTACAGAAGTAAGGCTTAGCTGTGTGTGTGTGTGTGTGTGTAGGAAGTTTGAGGGGTTTATGGCCTCAGAGCAGAATGAAAAGGCAGAACCAAAAGTGACTAGTTCATACTCTAAATCTGGACAAGCTTTTAGAATAACATGATAGGCCCTCTGTAATTTATCTAAATTGTGTATAGTACACACCCCATGGTTTTGCTTTTATTGTAGTGAAGTAAATATTGAGCTTGAATGAATTGAGTGAGCTATATTGTGTGAACATGATGAAGGAGTGATGCCATGGAAGAAGAGAAAGTTGTGTATCTTAAGCAAAAACTTCCTAATCTTGAGGAGTTCCGGTTAAGATGGTAGCATGTGTAAATGAGGTACTTGGAACCTCCCACAACCACATTAAAATTACAACTAAACTACAGAGCAAGCATCATTTAGAACTGCTGGAAGTCTAGTAAACAGAAATCCTGTAACAGGATATAAAGAAACCACACTGAGACTGGTAGGAGGGGCAGAGATACAGAAAGGGCTGGTGCCCTACCCATGTCTGGTGGCAAAAAATCAGGAAGGATATCTAGTTAGTGGAGGCTCTTCTCTGAGGAGCCAGGGGTCCCATCCCCACCAGAACACCAGCCCAGGGTTCCAGTGCTAGGAAGAGCAGTCCCCAAAACTTACAGCTGTAAAATCCAGTCGGGACTGTGGCTGAGTGAGGTGTAGGGTACCTGAAGTCCCAGGCGCACCTCTTAAAGGGCTGAACACAGACTTATGTGGACTCACTTGCTCTGAGCTTCAGCACTGGGAAGGCAGCTTGAAAGGCACCACAGACATACAGGAACTGAATTATCTGACATTGGGGCTAGAGCTGGGATGGGGCAGCTTTCTGCCTTGCAGAAGTGATGACACAAGTCATTGTACATTTGATGTCCTCCCCCCACCAGAGCAGGTACATGGGCACCATAATTGAGTTTCCATCAACCTGGCTAACACTGATTCCCTGCCCTCGTGATTCCCTGAGACCTGCTCCACCTAACTTGTGGGCCCACCAATGCCTTTTCTAGTGGCTTTTTCATATAAACAGTCTCTCTTTTGGCTCATGCTTCTAATTCTCCTAGAATCTCTCAAACAACTAGCATCTGTTCTCTGCATATCCCAGACCTCTTGCTTAGTGGACGTAGGCCTGTCACTAGCCCAGCATCTGCCCTCTCCCAGGTACCTCCAAGCCCAGCACAAGTAGCAGTCATTTGCACATTGCTCTCTAGCTCATGCTTGGTGTCTTCTGGTAGGGTACAGGTGGTGTCTGACTTTGATCTGCACATCCCAGGAGGCCCCAAATTCAGTTAACCCAGTTGACAGCTTTAGACCATGCTGGATTACAACCAAACCCCTTCCATGAGTGGAATCCTCAAAGGATAGACACTTAGGGCACTAAAGCACCACTGAAGCAAGTCTGCTCTGTATGGTTGGCTCCTGCACAGCAGTTCTTCCACAGTGGTCATGGCCAGTGCTTGCAGCCAAACAGCCTGAAGGGATCAATCCCTTCCAGTGACATGCCAACAGGAATCAAGGCTCAAATATAATAAGGGTGCACATGGTCCACACAGAGGTCATACCTGAAGCACCAAGTTCAGTGACTGGGGAGGCTGTGCCACTGTGCCCTACAGGACACCTACTATATAAGGCCACTCCACCAAACTCAGCAACGTAGCAGCTCTACCTAATATATAGAAACAAACACAGGGAATCAGTCAAAATGAGAGAAACAGGTCCTAGATGAAAGAAGAGGAGAAATCTCCAGAAAAAGAACTTAATGAGATGGAGACAAGCAAACTACCAGATACAGAATTCAAAACAATAGTTATAAGGATGCTCAAAAAACTAGATGAGAACTTCAACAGCATTAAAAGGACATGGAAACCCTAAAAAAGAAAGTCAAATGAAAAATAACTAACTGAAATGAAGAATATATTACAGGGGATCAACAATGGTATAGATGAAGCAGAGAATTAAAGCAGTGATTTGGAAGACAAAGAAGCAGAAAACACCCAATCAGAACAGCAAAAAGAAAAAAGAATTTTAAAAATGAGGATAATATAAGAAGCCTTTGGTACAACTTCAGGTATTCCAACATTTGCATCAGGGAGGTGCCAAAAGGAGAAGAGAGAAAGCATGGAATTGAAAACCTCTGTGGAAAAAAAAAAAAGAAAACTTCTCTAAATTGGTAAAGGAAATAGACATACAAGTCCAGGGTGCTTAGAGAGTCACACACAAGATGAACCCAAACAGGCCCACACCAAGACACATCATAATTAAAATGCAAAAGGTTAAGCCAAAGAGAGAATCTAAAAGCAGAAAGAGAAAAGCAGTTAGTTACCTACAAGGGTGTTTCTGTGAGACTATCTGCTGATTTCTTACCAGAAACTTTGCAGGCCAGAAGGAACTGGCATGAAATATTCAAAATGATGCAAAACAAGGACCTACAACCAAGATTACCCAGCAATGCTATTATTTAGAATTGAAGGACACATAGTTTCCCAGACACAAAAAGTTAAAGGAGTTTATCACAACCAAAGCAGTATTACAAAAAATGATAAAGGGTCTTCTTTAAGAAGAAGGAGAAGGAGAAGAAGGAAAAGGAGGAGAAGGAGGAGAAGAAGAAGAAGGAGAAAAAGGGAGAAGGAGGAAGAAGAAAGAAGAAGGAGGAAGGAGAAAGAAGAAGGAAGAAGAAAACAGATGCCGTCTTTTATTCATTCATTCATGTAGGGACTCTGGGTTGCTTCTACATTTTGTCTATTGTGGATAATGCTGCTGTGGATGTGTGTGTGCTAATGTCTCTTTGAGAGACCCTGTGTTCACTTCTTTGGTTATATGCCCAGAAGTAGAATTGCTGTGTGATATGGTAATTCTGTTTTTATTTGTTTGAAGAACTGCCATACTGTTTTTTCTCACAGTTGGATCATTTTATATTCCTACTAACAATGTATAAGTGTTCTAATTTCTCTACTTCACCAACATTTGTTATTTTTTGTTGTTTGTTTGGGTTTTGGGGGGCTTTTTGATAGTAGCTATTCTTATGAGTTTAAAGTAATACGTTCTTGGTATTTTTACTTGAACTTCAGTTCTTCACATCTTGTATTTATTTATGATTTTGATGCAACTCATCTACTTAATAAAAAAACAAAAAACAAAAAACAAGTATTGTCTGTTTCATTATTGTGATACTTTGGTATATTGTGAGATAAATTATATAAAACTATGGTACTTATTTAGTAAAACAAATTTTTCACTATCATTTTGAAGATGATAAAGTACAAATAGGTACATAGTAATTTTGTGCCATAACATTTTAATCAATTTATCATCCTTATTTTGTATTGTATTATTTGCTTTGTATTATTACTGATCTTGTTGTACCTCATCTAAAGGATTGCTTTAGTGTTAAAAAAGAAAATAACACTTTAAATTACAAGATGCCAGATTGGAAATGCAAGGTAGTAATTTAAAAAACAAAAAACAAGAAACCTGCTAGTTTAAATGAATTTTGATATCATAGATCATTAGTACTTAAAAATGGTGTTTCATCTTTAAAAATGAAGATAAAATTGCACAAAATAGTTGTATCTGATTATAAATTTCTTAGACATCAAAATTTGATTTACCTTTAAGTGCTTTACAAATTTTACCATCTTTGGTGGAAACTCTTCTTTTCATGGTTCTGAAACTCAGCCTAATCTACTTTAGTATACTTGTCTTCACACTACAATCTGATTGAATGATATTTTGGTTCCTTAGATCATGGCATTAAATATGAAGGAAGGCAGGATTGTCGTCTGGAAAGCAATCATATCTAAATATAGCTGGTGTTAAGACAGGTTGCTATGGTGAATTGAATTTCTTAAAAATGCCAGTCAGCAGAGGATAAACAGTGGTTTTTGAAGTGGTTATTTTCCATAGAGCTGTATATTCTTGTACTGAATTTTCAGGTAGATGAATTTAAATTTTTTAATTGTCCATTTTTTCAATTGAGAATATCTTTGAGACCTTTAATACTTATTGAACAAAATAGAAGAGTTTTTTATATTGCTATCTTTTGTTACTCTGAAATTAATTTTATTTAATGGGGGAATACATTTTTCTAATGGCAGCATTTTAAACATTACTGATCATTTTGCTCTGCTGCCAATAGCATTGTTAAAACTAAGGCAACTACCAATGCTGCCTTGTTTATAATAATATCTGATGTTATCATTTTAAACAGGTTACTTTTTAGCTTATGTATTTATTGGTCTATAAAGTGTACATTGGGGCAATATAGCTTAATCTAGGTGGGTGCTATGGTATTATTGTATTATGTTCTATTTTCAGAACTGTAAATCCAAAGACTTTAAATTTTACTTTGCTTTTAGAAGACTTTCCTCATTTCCATCATTCTATACATTCCTGAGAGTGTATATATAACTCTTTGGAGTGTTCATTCACTTCAGAATTTATTTAATTGAAAAGCACTGGTAGGTGCTTATCTGAAGTTCTTCAGCAACTATGTTTAACAGATATTGTTCTCATAATCAAGGAACATGATTGAAGATGGACAGTATTTGAGTTGTCCACTTGAGGCATAAAGATGGCCAACCTGGTATTTGAACCTTTTAATGAAATAAATAATGTATTATTTTAATTAGTTGATTGTTGAAGTTTCACGGTACAGATACCTAAGTCAAACTAGCTCTAACAGCAAAATGTAACTTGATTGGCTGATATAACTAAGTAATACCTCTCATGCAATCAAGAAAAAGCTTTTGAAACAAGGACGGGTATAGGAACCTCAGAGAATAGAATTAGGGAGTTTGTGCAACTGTCATTATCTTCTCTGCTCCTGTTTGGCTTTAGTCTCTCTTACTGCAGTCAGGCTTTCTCCATGAACATAAAATCCCTTGGAAGAGTTGTAATTTTGTTAAATTGGTCATATGCTCACATCTCAGCCAATCACTGTGGCCAGAGGTATAAACTATATTAACTGACTAGTCATAGGATAAGTGCCTGTTGCCAAAATGGTGGGATACCCTAATTAAATTAGGGAAGAGTTACTCCCAGAAAAAAAAAGTGATAAAACCAAGAGATGTATGTTATACTTGACTCTCAGTTGTTAACCTAAAGAACTAATACATTGTCAAGAATTGTTATTACTTTAATATAGAACATTTTTACTGGCCTGGACATAGTATATCAATTAGAGAGGTATTGGTAATAATACTTGTAACAATTTTAAGATATTATATAATTCAATTAATTGATAATAGTTGTTTCCCACTTGCTGATATTTATCAACTATATAATACATACACATAAAAATGAAATGACTAAGATTAATTTATTACTTTAATTTCAACTGGCTAGACAGCAAGTGAAATAAAAACAGGTTATTTCTGTTTTCCCATCTTTCTTCCCTAAGAAGAACTTCACCATTATAAATCAAAAAGGGAAAAGAATTAAAAGATTTTCATTTACCATTCAATTATAATACCTTAACTGAGAAATGTTATTATAGAGGCATAAAATAGTTTAATGGAAATGCTGATGAAATATTCCGAGAGGTGATCCCTGAAATGAAACTTTTTGTTAGGGGAAAAAAAAAGGAGAAAGGGATGGGGGAGGGAGAGAGATAGACAAAGAGAGAGATTAAAAGAATGGGAACTCCATGAGTATGTTATGCAGTTTAGCTGGAGATAAATAAGAATCTAGGAGGTTAAAATTAAAAACAAAATTTTGATGTCTGTGTATTTCATTACTGCAGAACTCATTGATTCATCTGACATTGATGCTCAGAGTTAACAAATGAATTATTGCACTGTCTGCAACAAATCACCACAAACTTACCATCTTAAAGTAACAAACATTTATTACCTTGCAGTTTCTATGAGTCAGGATTTTGGGCACAGTTTAACTGGATCCTCTGCTCATAGTCACCCATGATTGAAATCTAGATATTGCATTTTTTTTAAATCATGTTTTTATCTTTCAATTATAGTTCACATATATTATTATATTAGTTTCAAGTGTACACCCCAGTAATTAGACATTACATAACTTACTAAGTGATCATCCTGATAAATCTCACACCCACCGGGCCTCAGATAGAGCTATTAGAATATTATTGATTATAGTCCCTACACTGTACTGTACATCCCCATGAGAATTCTGTAACAACCAATTTGTACTTAATCCCTTCACATTTTTCACGCATCCCCCCAAGGCACCAGCCCGTTTGTTAAGCTTCTTTATTTATTTTGTTTTTTATATGCAATTATTGATAGGTATGCTATTTTATTGTTCATATTTTTAATCTTTTTTTTTTAAAGACCCTTTAACATTTCATCTAATACTGGTTTTGTGATGATAAACTTCTTTAGCTTTTTCCTGTTTGGGAAGCTCTTTATCTGCCTTTCAATTGTAAATGATAGCTTTGCTGGGTAGAGTAATCTTGGTTCTAGGTCCTTGCATATTTCTTTTATCCCTTCTGGCCTGCAAAGTTTCTGGTGAGAAATTAGTGAGCAGTCTTCTGGAAGCTCCCTTGTAGGTAACTAACTTCTTTTCTCCTTCTGCTTTTAAGATTCTCTTTGTCTTAACTTTTTGCATTTTAATTATGATGTGTCTTGGTGCGGGCCTATTTGGGTTCATCTTGTTTGGTACTCTACACTTGCTGGACTTGTATGTCCATTTCCTTCACCAAATTAGGGAAGTTTTCTGTCATTGTTTTTTACATAGGTTTTCAATTCCTTGCTCTCTCTCTTCTCCTTTCACACTACCATTATGTGAATGTTGGAACAATTGAAGTTGCCCCAGAGGCTCCTTACACTATCCTCATTTTTTAAAATTCTTTTTACTCTTCTCATTGGGTGTTTTTTTGCTTCCCTATATTCCTAATGTCTGATTTGATTCTTCGCCTCATCTACTCTACTATGAATTCTCTCTAAAATATTCCTCATTTCAGTAAGTATATTCTTCATTTTTAAATGGTCCTTTTTTTATACTGTTGAAGTTCTCAGTAAGTTCCTTAAGCATCCTTATAACCAGTGTTTTAAACTCTGCATCTTGTAGATTGCTTGTTTCCATTTAGTTTAGTTCTTTTTCTGGAGTTTGTTTTGTTTTTTCATTTGGGACATGTTTCTTTGTCTCTTCATTTGGCAGCCTTTCTCTATTTGTTTCTATGTAACAGGTAGAGCTGCTACATCTCCCAGGCTTGAGAGAGTGGCCTAATGTAGTAGGTATCTACATTAGTGGCACAGCCTGCTTGATCACCCAAGCTTGGCACTCAAGGTATTCCCCGCCCCCATACACAGAAGGCTATGTACACCCTCCTCTTGTAGTTGAGCCTTGATTCCTACTGGCAAATCAACAGGAGGTATTTATTGCCAGGCTAATCAGGTACAGGGACTGTCTCTGACCACTGACCACTGACCCTCGACCACTGTGATGGATCAGTTGTTCAGGAGCCTACCCCAGAGAGCAGGAGTTACATCAGCAAGATTCTGGTGCCCACTGTGTGCGTCCCTTGACTGTATCACTTATGGAGGTCAAGTGGTGATGCTTTGACATGGCCTGAAACTGTCCACTGGGTACATTGACTCTGGTGTCTGCCAGGAAGTGCAGGCCAAGGTCAGCCACCTCCTGTGTTCTGCCTGGGGCCAGCCAACATGAACTACAAAGTGATATGTAAATGACTGCTACTTGTGCTGGGCTTGGAGGTGCCCAGGCAAGGCCAAGTTGTAAACCAAGGCTGTCTGCTGCTAGTGTGGGGCCTGGGGCCACTTAATTTAAGGTACAGGGCATGCGGAGACCAGATGCTGCTTGTTTGAGAAATTTTAAGAAAATCTGAAACATAAGCCAAGAGAGGCCATTAGCATGGAAAAGCCAGTGGAAATAGTTGGGTGGGGCAGGGCCTCAGAGGATTACCAGGGTGTGACAAACAGTGAGCCAAGGTCATGGAGACTAAGATACAGCCACCGCTTGCCAACTCTGTGCAAGGAGGGCTCATTGAAGGTATAGAGGCCTCTGCCATCTTCTATCTGGCATCAAACTGTATTCCCAACTCTAGCCCTGATCCTAGACAATTCACTTTTCTCTACATATGTTCCTGGTACCTTTTGAGCTACTGCCCCAGCATTGGAGCTCAGAGGGAGTGAGTCCAAGTAAGTCTGTCTGTGGGCCCTCTAGATGAAACTGCCAGAAGGTCTTTGTCTCTCTCAACCTCAATCCCCACTGGTTTTACAGTTAGAAGTTATGGGGACTTCCCTTCTTGGCACTGGGAGCCTGGGCTATGGGCCCTGGTATGGGGCTGGGACCCCTGCACTTCAGGGTGGACCGCCACAGCTGAGATATCCTTCCTGATTTTTATC
Organism: Pteronotus mesoamericanus; assembly: GCF_021234165.1. NCBI lineage: Eukaryota > Metazoa > Chordata > Mammalia > Chiroptera > Mormoopidae > Pteronotus > Pteronotus mesoamericanus. Next base: position 23,714,896 of record NW_026555078.1, on the reverse strand, counting down.
TGCCAATAGTGGTGTGGGACCAGCCCAGTTTGCATCTCTGCCTCTCCTACCAGTCTTAATGTGGCTTCTTCTTTAATTCCCTAGATATAGAACTTCCATTCAGCTATATTTCAGGTGGTTCTGAAAGATGGTTGTTCTGTAGTTTAGTTGTATTTTTGACATGGTTGTGGAAGAAGGTGAGTACTATGTGTACTTATGTACCATCTTGGACTGAAGTTCCCTGGGTTGCATCTTTATCTGGAGGCTTGACTGGAGAGAATTGCTCCAAACAAATTCAAGTTGTTGGCAGAATTCTTATAGTTGTATGACTAAATACCCTGTTTTTGCTGGGTGTTGGCTAGTTTCCATCCACAGCTCTCATCATCTTTACCATATGTCACCTAATCATGGGATTAACCTTTTGGTTAGAAAGCAGTCACAGGTTCCACCCACTCAAGAGGATTACGCAAAAAGTGTGAATACAAGGATATGAGATTGTTGGGGATCATTTTAGGGTCTGTCAACCAGAATACTTTTGAAAATTTCTTTCCTACATGGAAGTCATATTTGAATGGTTTAATCCTGTCAACTTAGAGATGTATAAACTAAAGTTCAACAAAGTTGTTATTTATCTAAGGTAATGGGCCATCTGACAACCAGGCTTGTGTTCTTTCCACTTAACACTTCAACTTTGGCTTTCTTGGTTTTGTAAATTTTTTTTGGTTTGTAAAATATTTTTGTTTTTTTCCAGTTTTATCAAGATGTAATTGTCATACAGCACTGATGTACAGCATAATGACTTTATATTTGGTTTCAATTTGTGTTACTAAGTTTATTAAAAGTGTGATGACTACCTCTTACTACTGGAGATCAGAAATATTCCTCAAGTGGAAGAACAAAATAGATATTCAAATGTTAAAAAATATTTTTTTCTGTTATGGCCCATAGGCATATGTTTTTTGGTTATTGTTCTCTCACTATATATATATATATCTCCCCTCAATTTTTGTTTGGTGGAAATGAAACAGAATTTTTGTTCCCTTTGGTTTTGTTTTATATTGATATCTGAGGAGTGAGACCACAGGGACTAAAAGTGAGACTGAAAGGGAGGTTTAACACCTGCAAAAAGAAAAACCTCTATGTGAACTCCTGTATGGATTGTTTAGTAGAGGATTGCTGGCTGTGGGTTAGGAAAACACTCAAACAGGCAGGTAAAGAAGTTTGTTAGGTATGTTTCCCTAATGAGCTTTTTAAGAAACACCTGCTTATGACTCAGCCCAAATTAGGAAGAAAATGACAACAGAAAAGCTAGGGGACACCATTTTTTTAAAGAATTTTTTAGAGTTTAAAAGTTCTAAATTACTATTTTTGAGAGATTATGGAGAATTAAATTACCTCTGCCCAGCAGGGACAATTTTCATAATATTAGATTATTGGGCAACAGTTTCAAGGAAGTCAGGCCTTCCTGCTCCTTTCTTCTACTGCTACCTAAACAGTGTAGTAAATGAAAATTACCCTAATATTTTTTTGCCTTCTGGGATAAATGCAAATTAAGTCTAGAAGGAAGCCTAATTTTCAAATATAGGGTAATTCTTTTAGGAGGGAAGGCTGGTTGAGCCTGGGTTTTTTCCTCCTGGAGCCCTGTATGATCTCCCATGCGCTCCTCCTATGTTTTAGCTCAGCATCTGTTACAGCTTTTACCTATATTATATCATCACTGTCTGTGTACTGTCTGTATTTCTCATTGGAATATAACCTCCTTAAGGGAAGAAACTATGTTCATTTTTAATATTGTATCACTACCACTCACCACAGTATTTTAATACCTAGTAGGCCCACCGGAAACATTCTTAAAAACATGAATGAAGGAATGAATATGTGATTTAGTGACTAAATTAATGGCTGGAGAGAGAATAAAAGAATAACAGATCCAATGTATAGTGAACATATGTTGGCAAAACCGCCTTTCTCTAACTCTTCACACAGTTCTGATTCTAACATTCAGCCTTTGTTCTTGTTCTATTACAAAAATTCACTCTCAGGTGACCTGATGGCTATATTTAAACTTTGATCAACATGGGTTCCCTCTGCAGCCTCAGCATCTTTATAAGCGTGTATGAAATAATGAGAGACCTAACTCCACGAGCAAAAGGAAATGATGACCTCCTTAATCTCCATGGTTTTTATTTATAGGTACTTATTGCCCAGACTACTGAGAAAAAATAACACTAAGAAAGGATTCCATTTTTACCTAATGAAATCAAGGAAGATCACTGAAAGCATTTTCAAAGTGTATTTTCTGAACACTTCACTTTGAGAAAAATTTTATAGCATAATTTTAGTAAAGGAAATAAATATTTTGAGTTATTCAGTCCTAAATTAACTTATTTCTTAAAAGGCAGTAATTAAAAAAGTCAAGAAGATGATATTTTTCTTTTTTCTTTTCAAAGTTCTGTCTTATTTCTCCCTCTTTTACAAATCACTTAGAGCATGGTCAAGCTGGAAAAATATATGAGTTGCAAGGTATGAGGTGAGGTGACATTTTTATTTTGGTCAGAGTTTCACTCAACCACCTCACATTGAGTGTAAATTCTTACAGCTTACTTAGATTGGAAGCAACATAATTTTAAGTCTTGCTTTTTTTTAGCATAAATAAATGAAATGCAATTAGGATGCTTTAAAATACTTAGTTTAAAACATTGTCTCTTACTCTATCAGTGAGCCGTAGATTTAGGAAAAAACAGCTAGTATATATTTGAGTACCTACTGTGTGACACTTAATATGGAAAACAATGGTGAATAAAGTATGCATGTTCCTTGTATAGTTCCTTGATAGTGTCCTAAATCTCTTAAGCCATCTTTACTCTCTTTCATTCTTTTTTTCTTTTTGCTCCCTTGATTGGATGAATTCCACGCCCAGCCTTCAACTGTGCTTATCCTTTCTTCCACTTTATCTCCTCTGAAGTTGAACCCTTTTTGTTGAAATTTTCAGTTTAGTTTTTGTACACTTCAACCCTGTGATCTGCTTGGTGTTATCTTGTGTCTTCTATCTCTTTGTTAAAGTTCTCATTTTGTTCATGCATTGTTCTGATCTCAGCAAGCATCTTTATACCATGATTTTGAACTCTTTATTAGGTTCATCATTTATCTCCATTTTATTAATCTGTGTTTGGAGTTTTATTCTGTTTTTTTGTAACATTTTTTTTGTGTCTCCATTTTTCTTGACTCGCTGTATTGGTTTCAGTGAAGTAGATAAAATAACCACCTATCCCAATTTGATAGAGTGGTTTTGTGTAGAAGATAAACTTTTTCAATGAGGCCAGCATGAGCTCTTGATTTTCTCTTAAACCTTCGTGGTTGTTTAAGTTACCACCAGTGGAATCTAATGAACAAAACAAACTGATAAACAAAACAGAACCAGAGGTATGGGAACAAGGAACAAACTGACAGGGAGCAGAGGCAGGGGAAGAAAGGGAAGAAGGGGTTAAGGGAGGAAAGGAGAGGAAGGGCCTAGTTAAAGAACAACTGTGAATGACCCATGGACAACAGGGTGGAGATTGACTGTGGGAGTGAAGGGTGGCCAAGTACGGGAGAGAAACGGGGGAAAATTGGGACAACTGTAATAGAACGGAAAAAAAAGCCACCATCTTTGTTTTTAGAGACTTCTAGTAGTTGAAGCTGTCATGAAACCCATCTTAATGTGTGTTATGCAGTTATTTCAATTCACTGGATGTGTAAAATTTACTCAGCTACTTTCTGGATTTGAGAGTTACTCTGTAGTTTCAGTGTGTACCTGAGAGGTGGTAAGTTCAGGAGGCTCCTATGTTGCCACCTTGGACAACTGCAAAATTACCTGCCTCACGTTGCTGCCATACCAAACTCTTAGGGGCACTATACAAGATAGTTAATTTTGAGGGAAACCCAGCAACATCATTTGGATGCCACACAAATTATTACCTTAGGATGGTTCACATTAGAGTGTACTTTTGATGATGTCCTGTCCTATACCAGTCGTTACTGTGGTGAAAATCAGATACTGCAGGTTTCAGAATATGTGCAGGGTTCAATAGGTGCACCCATTTCATTTGTAAGTAATTGTGGTTATTTAATGAAGAAATTAAAACATTTTTCTTTCAATTTTATTTGTTTATAAATAGCAACCAAGTTGTTAGGACATAAATATGTATTAATTTGTTTGGGCCTATTTAATAAATAGAACTGTAGTTCTTTTTACTTGGGAATGACATGAAAAAAAATTATTGTGTCCTTGCCAGGTGTTTCAGTTGTTGGGACTTCCTCCTGTACACCAAAAGGTTGCAGGTTTAATCCCAAGTCACGGCACATACCTAGGTTGCAGGTTCCATCCCAGCTTAGGGCATGTACAGGAGGCAACTTATTGATGTTTCTCTCTCACATAAATGTCTCTTTCTCTCTCTCTCCCCCTCCCCCTCCCTCCCCCTCTCTCTCTCTTTCCCTCTCCCTTTCCTTCTCCCTCTTTCTCTTTCCCCTCCCTCTCTAAAAGTCAATAAAAACACATCCTCAGGTGAGGATTTAAAAAATCAATAAGAAACTATTAAAAAATTATCGCAATACTAAGTACTTTGATAAAATTTGGAAACCACTCTAGAATTATGTTTATAATTGGTGTATAGAGTATTATGGAAGCTTACTTGGTGCTTACTGTATTATAAGCATTATTTTTAAATCTTGTTTAATACTTAAGCAATCCTGAGACATGAATGATATTATTTCCATTTTATAGGTAAGAACCAAAGGTTAAAGATTAAATATTTTGCTCAAGGCTATGCAGATAAATGAGTGAAGCTAGTACTTAAAGGTAGTTCCAAAGCTTATGCTATGTTTATGATGGAGGACCAGTAATTTTCCTGTTTATGGGAACCCTGTAATGAAGGCTTATTGAGGTGATTCTTACGGTATTATTTTCAACTCAGGGAATTAATTGGGTAGAGGATCAAGGTAACAAAATTTATGTTGTAGATTTTAGAATTGGAAGTAACACTGAAGGTTAGATTTTTATGTTAATTCTCAGTCCCAATTGTATATGCTAGTTTTTTTTTAAATTTGTTAGATTATTAGTTTTAAGTGTAATTGCTAGTCTTATTTCAATATTGTACAATCAGTGAAGATTATTTTAGTGTATACATAGTTAAGTTTGAGCATTTACAATTTAATAGTCCATAGAAGTCAAGTACTGCAGGGTTAACTTTTCACTATGAATTTTTCATTTTGAATGTGTTCTTGCCTTTGTGCTTCCAGAGCATGAAGTCAATACTGGAGTCCCCAAAAGGCCTTTTATTATTTGTTCTCTATTATCTCCTTCTGTAACTCCTACAGAATTTTGAACTATCTACCAGACTCTATATCTTTTAATTTTTTTTATTTTCTATATTTTAACTTTTTGTTGCATTCTGTGTCATTTCTTGATACCTGAATTTACTTTCCATCCCTAAACTCCTGCAGTCTCCTTAGCTTCTTCCCAAATCCTAAAATATTTATTATATGTTTCATATATGAGATGTCTGATTGGTTATTTTAAATCTGCTTAGTTTTCCTACATTTAGTACTTTGTCTAAGTATATTGAGTATATTAATGTTCTTTATCTAATAATTCTAATACTTATATTTTCAGGTCAGATTCTATAGTTTGCTTTTTCTCTAAATACTCCTTGTGGTAGTTTTTTGGTTGTTTGTTTTAAATTTATTTGTTGATGTTGGAATGTATGGAGTTCATTCCTTTATGAGAAATTTGATTTTTCTATGCACACAGGGATAGTAGCAATCCGGAACCACTTCAGATTTTTAGATTGAGGTCATAAACCTTCGTAAGTGTGAATTTGTGGTTATTAGTTGTAAGGGCAGCCTTTTTTCTTTCTTTTTTTATCCCTTTTCTGTTCTATCCACATCCAAGATGGATGGGCCTATATTGCTGTCAACTCTCTGTTTTGGATTTTTGTTTATTTGTTCATTTTTAATAGTTTATGATTTAAAGATTCTTAACTGTATTTGGATTTTATATGATAGGACTTCATGTCCAGATTGAACTCTGAATTGCTATGCTTAAGAATGGGGCTCTTTACTACCCATCCTCTAAGCTACACATGAGCAGAGGCCACCAGGATGCAGAAAATACTGGCCCCAGATCTCTTTATTAATCTGGATTTCTGCTTTCTTTTATTTTATGGTCTTGTACAAAATTTTTAGTTTCCAGCATATGTATATATCTGTCTGGAAAAAAGACCAACCATTGTTAACATAATGAGAACCATTTGCACAACATTGCTGTAACCTGGCAGGCAAGGCAAGTGGACTGGAATGTGCATGCATGAACAATGACAACTTCACTGTACTAGTCAGTGGGGGTGGTAGACAGGTTGAGTAAACATTTGTACTGTGTGGCCATTACATTCAAAATGACTGAGACTAAAGCAACAAATCTGCATCAAGTTTTGCGTTAAGCTTGAACATTCCTCCCTGGAAATTATTTGGATGATTCAAAGGCCACAGCTATGGGCAACAGATGATCGGCAGCTTCGTCATGACAACGTGCCCTCCTGTGCATCACATCTCTTACAGAGTTTTTTGGTGAAACATCAAATCACCCAGGCAACTCAGCTCCCCTGCAGCCCAGATTTGGCACCCAGTGACTTCTGGCTTTTCCCAAAACTAAATCACCTTTGAAAGGGAAGTGATTTCAGACCATCGATGAGATTCAGGAAAATATGACAGGACAGCTGATGGCAATTGGGAGAACGGTGTGAGGTCCCAAGGTGCCTACTTTGAAGGGGATCGAGGTCATTATGCTATGTACAGTGTTTTTCATATCTTGTGTCTTCTTCAATAAATGTTTCTATTTTTCATATGACATGGTTGGATACCTTTTGGACAGATCTTGTATATCTTCAACATTTTTAGATGTGGTATAGTAGGAGGAGTGTTAACCAAATATCTTGGTCTTCCATAGTACAAGAAAACAACCCATTTGATTTTCTGGAGGATTCTTACAGGAATCTGTCCTCTCTGGACTCAGAAGCAAGTTATAAACCTTAGAACTCTTCTGTGTGGATTTGCTGTCACTTTACCCAGAGGTGGAATTAGGACCCTGACTGCCCTGGCCATAGCCAAGAAACTCCTAATTCTCCAAGGAACATTTGAAATGGTGAAATTTGCCTAAAAACATATCTGACTCTTCTGAAACTATAGAAAAATTTTAAAGTATACTGGGGTGTCAGAGGAGAAACCAGTTTTTAGTTATTCTATAGTCATTTTTAAATACTACTCCGAAAGATTAACAAAACTCAAGTTAGAACTGAAGCACTGTTAATTCAAAACTCTCTTTCTGTTTTAGTTTAAAGTGTTAAACTAAAACAGATTTTCTTCTTACCCCAAAATAGTTACAGAAGAACAGTCTGTTGTCACAGAAGTCATTCTATTATAAAGTTATTCTATTATAAAGGGTATAGTTTCTATTTAAAATGTTAAGTTACAAATATTTATCCTTCGAAGCCATCTGTTCTGTTAAATACCCATAAGTATTTTAAACTAAAATCTTAAAAATGGAAGTACTTGAAAACCTTTGCAATATTGACTCTTGACTTTTTTATAACATGGGTCTTGCTTTGAGGAGAAATAAATTATGCAGAAAGTTTATTTGAAAAAACATTACATTAAGCTTATTTGGAAAACATTACATTAACTTCATTTAAAAAAGTTTTAAATCCCATTATAGAAAACATTATTTTATTAAAAATATCTAATTTCTAATCTAAATAAATGCAAATGAAATACCTTTATTCAACGTTTATTCCCACAGTAATTATATGTAAGTCTAGAGTTCTGTTAGGTGAATTTATGTTCAAAATCATTGCTTTAATTAACTAAGAAAGTTTCTGTTAGAAATGTTAAGAGGAAAGTTTGCTCCTTGCCCCCTCCTAATGTAATCATTTTATAATATCTTTATAACTCCAGGAAATTAATGTCTTCAGCTAGCCATTTCATGAATACATGTTTTATTGAGGGCTCTTTTCACATTTTCTTTTTGGATAACATTCCAATAATTATGTACTTTCCTCCACTCTCATCACACACATACACATTCCTTTTCCCAGAGGACTTGATACTGGAAAGAAAGATACATTAGAGTTGGACCAAACAGGTTTAAGAAAAGTCCCTGAGACATTGTAACCATAAACTCACCGTACAATTCATATCACCTAGACTATACAATAATCCTTAAATGTGTGAATTTAGTTTAAAATAGTTTATTGTGCTTCTGAGCATCTGATGAAACAAATACAAATTCTCAGGTAAATATACTTTTATTCTAAAATTCAAAGAAGAACCACAAATTATTTCCCAAATAATATGAAAAGCCCCAAGGAAATGAAATGTCATGAATGAAACAGCAGAAACACTAGGTGTGTACAGTTTATTTGGAGGCCATTGCATTGTGGATGCTATCCCAGTTGGATAGGATTGAATATACCTCTCAGTCTGTATAAATCTTACTGTAGAAATTTATTGTGGTTTTCTTACTATCGAGCATCCCATCCCTGTTAGGATTCATTAATGGAAGCAATGGTGATGGTACCCAGAAAGCATGATGGTTGGTGGTCTGAGACTGGAGTAATATGTGGTAGATAGTGCGAGCCATGCCATATCACTAAAGTCTGATCATTTTTCCTGCAGCCTTTGGGGTTGATTTTGTTTCCATTTACTTTCAAACCCTGGTTTCCGGGTCTTCGTTTGGTTTTCCAAGCTTCTGTTTCTTAAATTTATTCCCTTTTTTGTTTAATAAAGCTAGAGTTAGGGTTTTTGTTGTTGTTGTTTGTTTGTTTATCAACCAATTACTCTGTCTGATAGACACTCACTGCCTTCACATAAGAAGAACCCTGCACACTGCTTCAGTTATTTGTGCCTTGTGAACACACACCAGGTGAATTGGCCTCTCTTGATCTGTGGGCCCTGAAAAAGTTCTATGTAGAGAGAATTTTTTTTTTAATTGCTCCAATTTATACTTTTGGTTGACTTTTGATCTGTGTTTACTACCCCAGTGGGTCCCACTGTCATTTAAAAGTACAACAATAGTGCTCTAGTCTCTATTCAAACACTTAGAAAGTCAAAATTCATTGCTTTTCACAGTAACATACTCCATTTCTTTTTCCTTTAAAAAATGACTACAACCTCCTTTCTAGTGAGCACTGATTTTCCTCTTGTTCTAGCTTTCTTTAATAGAGCTCCCAGAAAAGTTAACTCACCTTTCCATATAAAAGCACTTTAATTACTTAAAAATTATGTTACAAAGTCTTGACTTCTTTTTCTCTTTGTATTTTTGTTGTATTACCTTGTTTGGTCAAAAGTGAAAATTTTAGAATTTAATGTTTGCCAAGTCAATATAGGTAAATCATCATTAAGTAAAGAATAAACATTAGCCATATTGTTATTTTAAATGAAACAATTACATTTTATTCTTATTCTCAGACTCCTGCCTATTTATACTACTTTTCATCCTTTCTTCTAAAGGGTTCCAAGCTTGTTCAACTTTAATTATCTGAATAAAAAAGGAACTCACAATTTTAATTAAAACAACTATGTAATAGGTTAATGATATTGGATCCAGCTTTACATATTCTGTAGGCTTCTATCTACAACTTGATTATAAAATGACTTTGAGTACAATAAGAGACTGTTGAAGGCCTACTCTATTTTACTATAAAAAAGTTATTTTTATTACTTCTACTTTCCTTTCCATATCCTTTCATTACTGTCTTTGTTACCTTCATGATCTCTTCTTTTTCTTAAACCTTTTCTCAGGAAAAGATCTGATCAGCCAATTTACTAAAGATTTAAGTAGCTGGTAGTCTGAAACATGTTCATCTTCCAGTAATATCTGCAGTTTAAACAAGGAATGGAGTCACACTGTTTTTGGTGAGGGAGGGTGTGTGTGTATGAGATCTTCATAATAGTCATTAAATTACATTTTGTATGCAACTATCTACTTCTAAATCCAATGCTTAGGATAAACAATGAATTATCTAATACATTTTGCAATTTTATTGTATACCTTGAGAGAATGTGCATAAATTTTCTTATACAGAAACTATGGTCTAATGCCTGATACAGAGTGAGTATTCAGTTCTTACTGAATAATTGATAATCGACTAAACTTTCAGAACACTGAAAAAGTAGGAATTGTAGTTGACAAAATATTTTAAGATGCTATTATAGACAAATTCACAAAACTCTTGACTTCTAGATTGGACTCTGAATAGATAATTCTATCTAGAAAACCACCTATATATTTGAGAAATGATTTAGTTTCAATTTCTGGTTGGAAATTTAATAGCAATGAATAATCTTTTTAAAAGTTTTATTATGTGGGATTATGATACCAAGTAGTAGTTGACATTTGGATAAAATTTTGTGGGGTATAGGACCTTTATCTCTATGGTAGATGTTCATAAAGTCTTAGGTCAAATTGATTTTATTTACACTTTAGTTAGAAGGCCAGTTAGGACACAGGACAGTGATAAGACTAAGTTTTCAAATGTAAAAATTTCTACATCTCAATAGATGTTATAAATACTACATTAATTTGATCACAAATTCATTATTTTTACATTTTTGTAATTGTTGTTATGCCGTAACGTTTTGTTTTTTATTATGAAAACTTTCATTTTTAGAAATGATGAGAACAGTATGATGAATACATGTTCACTTTACACCTAGATTCATGATTGTTAATATTTTGTAATACATGCTTTATCTATGCAAATCTATGTTTTACTTTTTTTCTCTATTTGAAAATATTTAAATAAATCATGGTACTTCACCTCTGAATACTTCAGCATGTTTTTCTAAAAATAAGGTCTTTATTTCACAATACCGTTATCCTATGCTCGATACAAAATTTATTGATGTTATAATATCACCTTTATACAGTTCAGTGTGTATTTAGATTTCTCCAACTTTCCCAAAATATTATTTATAGATTTTTTTTATTCAGTATTCTACTAAGGATTATAAATGGCATTTGATAGTGATGTCTCTTCATTATGTTATGTATAAATTTCAGAAATTTGATATAGTGTAACTCTGTATTTTAGCAACTATGAAAAGTGTTTTAGGTGCCATGAAAATATATTAATCCAGACGATCTAGAAATACTGCACTATGACTTTTATAATATAGTTGATTTTATTATTTAAAGTAATTATGTCCCAGCAGGTGTGGCTCAGTTGGCTGCAATGCAACTCTGTGAACTAAAAGGTTGTGGGTTGACTTCTTAGTCAGGACACATGCCTAGGTTGCAGGTTCATTCCCTGGTCAGGGCACATACAAAAGGCAACCAGTTGGTGTTTCTCTTCACATTAATGGTTCTCTTCATCTCCCTCTTTCTCTCTCTCTTCCTTCCCATTTCTCTAAAATCTATAAGCATGTACTTGGGTGAGGATAAAAAATTTTTTTAATTAAAGTGACTTGAATTCTTTGAAAATAGTTTACTTATATGTGTTCATGGTACCCTAATTGAATTGAATCTATTGTCTCTTTTTAAAAATTAATTTTATTTTTAAAATAATAATACTGTAAAACTGGCTTCTTTTCTAACTACCACACAACAAGGATACAGAATAATTCCATCATACCCCCCAAACCCTTTGTTATCACTTGATAGTCATACCACAACATCTTCATACTGTCTTTGACAACCACTAATCTGTTTTCTGTCATGATAGTTTGTCTTTCCTAGAATGTCAAATAAATTGAATTGGTTAGTATATACCCTTTTGTGACTAGCTTCTCTCAGAGCAGTGTTTTTGAGATCCATCCAAGTTGTTTTGTGTATCAATAATTTATTCCTTTTTACTGGTGAATAGCATTTCATTGTATGGATATACCACAGCTGTTTATCCATTCATCCATTGAAGGACAACTTTATTGTTTTCAGATATGGACTATTACAAATATGAGGGGGGAGCAAAAAAACAGAACTGTCTTCTGGATGGCAGGTTCCTTGTAGTATAGACTTCCCAGGTGGGTGTTCTAGAAACCCATCTGTATCAGTGTACCAGCTGGCGTTGTGAGAGGCTACATTCTAGCCTCAGTGAATTTTTTTAAAGACCCTTTCAGTGCATTTGCCCATTTCATAATGGGTCATTTATGAGAAAACTTGCTCACACCATGCCGAGTGTTAAGCAGTTTTTGATCACAAATGGCATGATCCCCCATGCCCCACCTTCCTTCTTCTCCCAATATCACCCCAAGTGACATTTCCCCCCCGATGAAAAAGTCCACAACAGGAAACATTTTGCCAATGTGCAAAAGGTGAAACAAAAAATGGTAGAAGCACTAAAAGGCATCAAAATCAACAAGTTCAAAAACTGTTTTGAACAGTGGAAAAAATGTCTCATTAGATGTGTTGCATCAAATGGAGAGTACTTTTAAGGTAACTGAAGTTTAAACATGTAAGAATAAATACACAATTTTTTATAAATAAATTCCAGTTTATTTGAGTCCCCCCTCATATGTAGAATCTAATGAACAAATTAAATAGCAAGCAAAATGGAATCAGAGGCCTAGAAACGTGGGGCAATAGCCATTCTCAGAGGTGTAAATTCTCATTGTAATTTCTATTTGCATTTTCCCAATAACTAATGAAGTTGAACATTTTTTCATATATCTGTTGGCCATTGGTATGTCTTCTTTGGAGAGGGGTCTATTCAGGTACTCTCCCCATTCTTTAAAAATTCCTGTCTCCCCAACCTCTGTCTTTGGAAAGAACAACCAGTTTAACCAGAGATCATCTCTCACCCTTCATTCAAATTTTCCTTTTTTTCGCAAAGCACTCTAAAAAAGTTGAGCTGGGAATCAATTTTATCTCCAGACCAAACAGAAAGCAAATACTTCCTTATTGGAGTATAATATTTTTTTTCTTTGCCTTTTTTTGTTGTTGTTGTTTAAATACATTTGTCTCCATTTTCCCGCCACCACATTCCCCTGCCCCACCCACCCCAACCTCCCTCCCTCAGTCCTTTCCCACTTTGGCTTTGTCCTTGGGTCCTTTATACACGCTCCTTGATTTGACCCTTCCCCTTCTTTTCTTCCCTCTTGTTACTGTCAGTTTCTTTTTTCATTTAATGTTGCTGGTTATATTTTCTGTGCTTGTTTGTTTTGCTGATTATAATATTTTATTTAAACAAATGGCAACATAGTTTTAAACAAATCCACTATCCTCTAAAGAAAGAAAGCCAAGGCTGTCTGGGAAATTCTGCAGTGGCACGGGAGTGGGAGAAGCATCCTGGTTACTGAAGGTACTCTGAGGAGTGGAGCATCTAGTGAAACTTGAATATGTGACCAACCACCAGGTGGAAAGTGCTGGTGAGGCAGCCTAGCATGGGCATGATTGGTCAGAGCAGGACCAGGTCTTCTGAGCCTGCTCCTCTGCCCATTTTAATTGGATTGTTTGGGGGTTTTGTTGTTGAGTTGTATAAATTCTTTGTGTATTTTGAATATTAACACTTTATTGTAGATGTTATTTGCAAATACCTTCTCGCATTTGGTTGATTGCCTTTTCGTTGACAGTTTCTTTAGCTGTGCAGTGGCTTTTTATTTTGATATACAGTGGTACCTTGGTACTTGTCGTTAATTTGTTCCAGAATTCATGCGCTGAAACCAGTGAGTACTGAACGATGAAACATTTTCTCTTGCGGGACAGCATCATGACTCATACAAGTTATAGTAAGCACCTAGTGCTGAAACATTTTTTTCCTCATTAAAATGCAATGGGTACAGAGCTTGACGAGTTCTGAAGCCTACAAGCACCAAGGTATGACTGTATTCCCAATTCATTTTTTTCCCTTGCCTTTGAAGTCAAAGTCATAAAATACTCTCTAAGACCACGGTCCAAAAGTTTAATTCCTACGTATTCAATGTAATTTATTGTTTCGGGTCTATATTTAGGTCTTTGATCAACTTTGAGTTAATTTTTGTCTACAGTGACAGATGGCAGTCTAGTTTCATTCTTTTGCATGTGGCTTTCCAGCATTCCCAGCACTATTTATTAAAGAGGTTTTCTTTTTTGCACTGTATGTTTATGGCTCCTTTGTTGAAGAGTATTTGCCCATTTATATGTGTGTTTATTTCTAAACCCTAATTCTCTTTCTTGTTCTGTGTGTCTTTTTTTCTGTCACCACCATGCTATTATGGTTATGTTACTTAGTAGTATAACTTGAAGTTAGGGGGGATGATACCTCTGGCTTTATTCTTTTTTCTCAGGTATTTAGGGTCTTTGGTGTCGCCATGTAAATCTGATGCCTTTTTGTTCCATTTCTTTAAAAAAATGCCATTAAGATTTTGGTGGAGATTGCATTAAACCTGTATATTGCTTTGGGTAATATGGCCATTTTTAACTATGTTCACTTTCAGTTCATGAACACAGAATATCTTTCCATTTATTTGTGTCTTCTTCTGTTTCTTTTAATAATATCTTAGAGTTTTCATTGTGGAGGTCCTTCACATCTTTTAAGTTTATTCCTAGGTATTCTTTTTGTTGTAATTGCAAAAGGAATCATTTATTTCTTTTTCTGATTTTTCATTGTTCGTATATATTGGAATGCCATGGAGTCCTGCACATTAATTTTTTTTACATAATATTTTTTTATCCTGCAACTTTGCTCTATTTTATTGTTTGTAATAGTTGTTTACAAACTATTACAAAATAGTTGTAATAGTTTAGTGTTGTCTTTAGGGTATTCTTGATAAACAGTCATGTTATCTGCAAAAAGTGAAATTTTACTTCTTCATTCCTAATTTAGATACCTTTTATTTCTTCCACTTGTCTGGTTGCTCTGGCCAGGACTTCCAGTACTATATTGAGTAAGAGTGGTGAGGGTGAGCAACCTTATCTTCTTCCTGGACTTAAAGGAAAATTTTACAGTTTTTCACCATTGAGTATGATATTAGCTTGAGGTTTTTCCATATTAGCTTTTATTATGTTGAGGCAATTTCCTTTTATACCCATTTTATTTTTTTAATTATAAATGGATGTTATATCTTGTCCAATATTTTTTCTGCATCTCCTGATATGATCATATGATTTTTATTCTTTATTTTGTTAATGTGGTGTATCATACTGATCAATTTGCATCCAATGAACCATCCTTGTACCCCTAGAATGAACTGTAGTTGATTGTGAAGTATAATCTTTTTCATGTATTGTTGTATTCGTTTTGCCTATATTTTGTTTAGGATTTTTGCATTTGTAATCATCAAAGACACTGGTATGTGGTTTTCTTTTTCAAATTTTTGAAAGAGTTTGAGAAGAATAGGTATTAAATTTTTGAATGTTTGGTAGAATTGACTAATAAAGCCATCTGGTCCTAGACTTTTACTTTTCGGGAAGTTTTTGACGGTTCTTTCAACTTTCTCACTGTTGATTGGTCAATTTAGATTTTCTCATTCTTTGTGGTTCAGTCTAGGAAAGTTATATGTTTTTAAGAACTTGTCCATTTCTTCTACGTTATTGAATTTGGTGACCTATAGTGTTTCACAGTATTCTTGTATGATCCTTTCTATTTGTGTGGTGTTCTTCATAACTTCCCCTTTTGTTTCTGATTTTGTTTGAGCCTTTTCTCTTTTTTTCCTTAGTAAGTCTAGCCAGAGGTTTGTCAATTTTATTGATCTTTTCAAAGAACCAAGTTCTTTGTTGTTTTAATGTTTTGTATTGTCTTTTTGTCTCTGTTTCATTTAATTTTGTTCTAATTTTTATTTCCTTCCTTCTGACTTTGGGCTGCTCTTGTTCTTTTTCTTGTTCTTCAAAATGTAATATTAGGTTGTTTACTTGTAATTTTTCTGGTTTCTTGAGATAGGTCTGTAATGGTATAAATTGTCCTCTTATTACTGGTATTGCTGCATCCCAAACATTTTGATATGTTGTATTGTCATTCTCATATGTTACTGTGTATCTTCTGACCTCTCCTTTTATTTGTTCTTTGACCATTTTTAGTAGCATGTTGTTCAATCTGCACATACAAGTGTTTGTGGTTTTTACAGCTTATTTGTACAGTTGATTTCCAGTTTCAGAACATTGTAGTCTGAGAATATGTTTGGTAGGATTTCAGTCCCCTTAAATTTGTTCAGGCGAGTTTTGTGTCCCAACATACGGTCTATCATTGAGAATATTCCATGTGCACTAGAGAAGAATGTCTATTCTAGGGTGAAAGGTTCAGTGAATGTCAATTATGTTTATTTGGTTTAATGTGTCATTCGAGGCCATTATTTCCTTTTTGGTTTTCTGTTTGGGTGATCTAGGCATAGTGTAAATGGGATATTTAGATTCCCTACTATAATTATTTTTGTCATTTTCTCCCTTTAGTTGATAGTTGCTTTATATATTTTGGTGTTCCATGGTTAGGTGAATATATATTGAAAAGTGTTATGCCTTTTGGTGTATTGTCCCCTTTATCATTATAAAATGTCCATCTTTGTCTCTTGTTAACTTTTTTATCTTTAAATCTATTTTGTCAGATATAACTATGGCTACAACTGCTTTTCTCTGGGTGCCATTTGCTTGGAGAATCATTTTCCACACCTTCACTTTGAGTCTACATTTGTCTTGCAGCTGAGATGTGTCTCCTCCTGAAGGCAGCATATGGTTGGGTTTTGTCTTTTTGATTAAGTCTGTTACACTGTGTCATTTTATTGATGAGTTTAATCAATTTACATTTAGGGTGGATATTGATGTGTGAGGATTTTCTATAGCCATTTCATATTTTTGTTTTCTGGTAGCTTTGTGTCTTCATTATTTTCCCTTGTGCTTCTGTCTGCTGTTCTAGTTTGGTGGTATTCTATGATTTTTTTTCTCTCCATTCTCTTTTTTTAAGTTACGTGTCTCAGTTTGGGTTTTCGTGTGTGTGTGTGTGTGTGTGTGTGTGTGTGTGTTATATACAAAAGAAAGTGTATATATACAGTAGTCCTTTTGCTTCTGAATGTTATCTCCATTCCCCCTTGTACAGTCAGACCTTTACACCCTCCCTTTTATGTTTTTGTTGTCACAGATTATCTCCATTTATGCTGTTAGTTCATTTCCAAATTGCAGTAGCTCTTGTCTTCTCTGTATTTTTAATGTTTTTACCTCATTTAACCTTTATATTTGAGTGCATAATACGCAATTCTGAAAAAGGGTTGCAATATTTTGCTTCTGTCTTTCTGTTAGTAATCTTACTCATAGTTTTGTATCCTTTTGTCTTTTGTTTCAGGTAGAATAACCCCCTTCAGTATTTCCTGTAATGGAGGTCTTGTGGTGGTAAATTCCCTCAGCTTCTGAATGTCTGGAAAATCTTTATTTCTCCTTCATATCTAAAGGACAACTTTGCTGGATATATTATTCTTGGCAGGTAGTTTCTCCCTTTCAATAGTTTGAATATTTGAGTCCATTCTCTCTTAGTTTGTAGGGTTTCGGCTCAGAAATCTGATGATAATCTAATGGGAGGTATGTGTGTGTGTGTATATATGTTACATATGTGTGTATCATATATACACACACATACCTATATGATATATATACACATATGATGTGTGTGTGTGTGTGTGTGTGTGTGTGTGTATAAAATTGTCTTCTTTTCCTTGCTGCCTTGAGAATTCTTTGTCATTTTTTGGCACTTTTAATATAATGTGTCTTGGAGAAGGTGTTTTTGGATATAGAGAATTAGGTATTCTGTTTGCTTCTTGAATTCAAGGATATAGCTCTTTCTATAGGTTTGGGAAGTTTCGTTAACTATTTGTTTGAATAAGCTCTCTGTTCCCCTTTCTCCCTCTTCTCCTTCTGATATATCCATTATTATTACATTGCTCTTTCTGATGGAGTCAGATAATTTGTATAGCATTCTTTTTTTTTTTCTTTTTTACTGTCAAGTCTCTCTCTTCTTCCATCTGCATTATTTCTGGTTTTCTATTCTTGATGTCACTAATTCTTTCCTCTAACTGGTCAGCTCTGTTTCCTAAGCTTGTTAATTCATTCTTCATCTTTTTTATTGAGTTCATCTCCAGAATTTCTATTTGGTTCTTTTTTAAAGTTTTAATCTCTTAGGTAAGGTATTCATTTTGTTCATTGATTTTATTTCTGACTATTAAACTCTTTGTGTTTTCTCGTAAGTTGTTGAATATTTCCAGAACTGCAATCTTGAATTCTCTGTCACTTAAAATCACATATATCCATATCTTTAAGTTTATTTTCTGGAGATTTTTAATTTTCTTTCTGAGCTGCCCCATTACCTTGGTTATTCATGGTATTTGATGAATTCCTTCTGTATCTAGGCGTCTATGGGAATGAAATTATTGAGTGGTGCTTCTAGTAGATTGATACAAAGTCTTGTTTTTCAGTTGGTGATACTGAAGCCCAGGGTTTTTAGTTCTCCTTTGCTGCTCTGGCTTCTGGGATCTCTGTAGGGTGGTAGAAAATGCCCTTTATTGCCTGGAAGGTGGGTATCTCCTCTGTGACCGGGTCACCTCAGTCTCAGGGCACCACCCTCATGGGTGAATGTGCTGTACAACAGGGTTCAAGCCTGAGAAATCCCAAAGCTGTCACCTGCAACCAGACAACTGTGTCAGTAGGGGGAAGGAGGAGTGACATGTGAGAGGTTGTTGGTGCCTTTTGGCTTTGTCTCCTCCCAATTATGGCAACTAACAGATCTCAGCCACCTCACTCTGTATCTCTGCCCCCCGTCACTGGGATCAACCATAGCTTGTGCCCACCACTCAGGAAAAAAAATATGTCTCCATTGTTCTAGTAGCCCAGCACTCCCGGCTACAGCCTTCTTTGGGCCTACTACTATATCTGGGAAGGTTAAGGGTAGTGGCAAGCTCTGGAGCAATAAGGGGAGGCAGCCAGGCTTCTTGGCTTTGTTCTGCCAGGCGTTTGTGGCCTCCAGACAACTGCAGTTGCACCTCTGTGCTTTGTCGCTGTGTCCAGTCACTGGACTCAGCCTCAGCAGGGACCAACCACTCTGGTTGAGCTCACAGGATCTCCTTGCTTCTCTGTGCTCAGGGAATGTAAGCAGCAACCTGATTCTTCCCCTCTCCTAAGACCTGCAGTGTGCTCCAGACTCCATCCTTCTCCCTTCCATCCTCCTCCGCTTGCTCCCACTCACCCACCTTTAGATGCTTCAGTTAGCAAATCTCCAAGACATCAAACATGTTTGTGTGTTGATCAGAGAATTCTTTGTGGAACTATAGCTGTTCAAATTATTGTAACTTAACAGGGAGAGACCAGAGGTACCTCTCATGTGCCATTCCTCTGATGTCACACCCTAAAAAGCTTTATATACAGTCCCTAAGAGGTCAAATTAATTATCAGGCATTTTTCTAAATCGGTATTTGAATATAGAATTGACAAACCAGATATTGAATTTGAACTAAAATATCATTAGCTATAGACTTTAAAGATTGTTTTAGGCCTGCCAAATGTGTTATATTATGGATGAAATTTTTAATATCTAACATATTAAAAATTAAGTAAAATAATGAATTTGGAATTTGGTGACTTTGGCTAGGAACATTCATCATGCCCTTCTATAGTTTTCTTTTTTTCCCCAGGGCCATTTTACCCAGTATCATTTCTTCACTGTACTTTATTGCAGCTACTACTCAGAATGCAATTTCTAATATTTCCAACTTAAGGAATTTCTTTGTACCAGGATACTTCTATTTCGTATAACAGGATATGGATATTCTTATTATCATTTTGTAAAGGAAAATTTGTGAGAAATTTAGACTGTGTAATAAGTTACTGAGAAATATCTTATTTCATTCTTGTAGTAAGCGTACATAAAGGTCCTCCTGTAGTCAGGCATTTTTCTTGGCTTTGGAGAAATGAAGAAATAGTTCCTGATCTTAAAGACCTTATGTGGTAAAGTAGAAAGCCATGATATGATAATAAAACAAATAAAATGACATAAATGCCAAAATATAAGAAATACAAGAATAATACATGCACATTTAATTGACTTCTCCTTAACCAATGCACTGGATTAACATTATCTTCTCAATTGCTTCTGTAAATAAAACACACTAACAGATGTTCATAATCTGTTAAACCTTTACCATTAGAGTGATAGACCACTCTCTAACATAGCTGCATACTTCTATTCCCAGCAATTGACATTTATCTTTCAAGAATCAATTGTATTTATCCCAAACCAGTTTATGCCAATAGAGCTTTTTATTATAATTACTGAATAAAATATTAAAAACTGTTGTAATGAGTGAAAAGTTCATTGGCATTAAAACTAAGCTTTAGATAAATTATAAAGTTACTAAAAACTTTTTAAAATTATATGTGATTATATTATTTATGGTGTAAATTCATACAAATATTCTAAATGATGATTACATAAGTAATTATAGATAATTATTGGTGTGGCTAATGAAAGAAACCAGATGCCAACTTTAATAAGAAGACCCATACTTAGAGAAAAGCCTTAACTTCACATCAAAAGATGGGTTGGTAGATATTCATTTATATTTTAAGATAAAATAAAATACATAAGGAATTTAATGTAGTTATGACTTCCCAACTGTTATTGATTAATCAACCAACACATATGTTGAAATAGACAGCTTTCATAGATAATAAAACAATTAATTCTTTTTCTAATGACTTCTGCTTTATTTGCTTGTGAAACATCAGAAAAGATTTTGAATATTAAGCAATTGTGAGGATTTTCCTTACAGTACCAGTCCTACTTTTCCCCTCTTTTTTTCTTTAGTTTACGTCTTCATAGTCCACATACCTTTGTATTCAGTGAATACTAGTATCTCTTCATAGCCAAAGTTTGGCAACTCTTCTATAATACTAGTTAGTCATTAACAAACAACCCAATGTTTTTGTTCATTTTTTTATAGACAGTTTATGTCTATAACTGTGAGTATATGTCTATACATTTATGTCTATAAACGCAAGTCAAAATATGCCCAGTATCATCTCTCAGATTTGATGACTGTTCTACATTTCATCTAATGAGATGACAAAAGCATTATGTTGAAGTAGAATACTAGAATAGGAGCCAAGAGATATGATTTCTCTGACTGGGTGCAGTGTTAGCAGAGATGACCTTGGGCAAGGCATTTATGTTTTTTTCTTATTTTAAACTGGAGAGTTAAACTAAGTTACTTCTGAAAAATTTTTCCTTTATAAAACCTAAACAAAATAACCCAAACAAACCCCATCATCTCTCTATATATTATGAGTTCTTTCAGAAGGCTGGGGTTCTGATTTTTGACTCAACAAGTACCACTTTTCTGATACTAAAATCAGACTTTTATAACAGCTCTGATTTCTGAATCTGAAAATATAGACGGGACTAGCACAAAAGTAGTAACCATGGTCTTATGGATCCTAAAATAAAGAAAATACATTAATTTGAGGGTGAGGGGTATAGAAAGGATGGTTTCAGTGCGTTTTTTTTTTTTTTAACCAAGATAAGGTTGATTTATAATCATGTCAACATGTACTTCTTTTTTGGTAGTAGGAACAAAATAAATTAAAGCTTAACCAGACTCAGTGAAATTCTAAATGTCAGTGGCCTTCTTGTATTTTATCCATGTAAAAAAATCTGCTGATTAATTCTACAAATAAATGAATTTGAGACTGGACTGAACATATTCTAAGACTTCATCATTTTGATCCTCATGACTTATTTTTCCATGTTACTGTTACTCCTAATTGTGCCAGATAGTTTTGGCTTAGATTCTAGAAAGGTAGGCAAACTGAAACAATTGTCCTGGAAATAAAGTTTTTGTACTACTGTTGTATTATTTGACTGGTTTTTTAACTTTGTTGGCCTTGGAGTATAATTAATTATGTCTTACTTTGTTATCAATGGCAGACCTGTATTTGTAGTATTTTTTTCTAGAAATTGTATAATTAACAAATAAATAGAAAAGAACAGTAAATGATAATGAAAAAATAGTGCCACTCAGTTTTGGTCACAATCTACTGTAGGATCTTAAAAGAAGCATTATTCTGTAGTAGATTGGCCTTGCTTTCTTTTGTCTTCTTTTCATACTAAAAACAAACTTTGGTTAGAGAAGAGATTAGGGTACCTCCCTTCTTTTGTAAGTTTGTGGGTATTGGTGAATCACAAATTGAGAGCAGAGAGGTCTACAACAGTTTTTCCAAGTGTGATTTTGAACTACCTACATCATAACCACCTAGAATGCTTGCTTAAAAATGCTTGTTTCTGACTCTCATTCAAAGCCCCTTGAATGAGAATCTCCAAAGATGCAATTCAGGAATCTGGATTTTAACTAGCTCTCAAGTAGTTCACATATCCACTCAATCTGAAGTAGTAGTCTCTAAAGTGGTTTTCATGCATTCCAGAGTACAGCTTTTTGATACCATTGTGGCAGAGATGCAACTTATTCACCAAATCCACTGCCCCTCCTTCCTTCTTAACCTTCCTTGCAGTTAGGTATGGCCATGTGTTGACTGCCAGCCAATGGAATATGAACTTGTATTATATGTTTGCTGCTTCCCTGGTCTGGCCCATATAAACTTCTATGCATATTCTTTCATGTTCTTTCTTCATCTGACTAACTAGGATTGAGATGACTGTACAAGCTTGGAAGCCAAATGTTGAAAATAATATTGTAACTAAATTTTGGGGGATATGTTACAACATCTTAGCTTACTTATTCTATCTAATATGGAAATGTTTTGGATTGATAAAAAATGTGAAAACATTTATTTTTATCTGAAATTTTAGAATATAAACTTTCCCAATGCTTAAGATAGATATTGTCACTGACATACAGGTATAATATGGTGAGGTATCCCAAGGGAAAAGGAAGTTCCATGATATAAGGGAGTTGACAACGATGCCCTCATTTGTTCAGTTGCTTTTAGTTTATAGGTACACAGGTCAAGTGCATTTAATATATTGCATTATGTAGTTCTGATTACACTAACTCTTACAAAATAGGCAAATATCTTTAAAGATGCCTGCAAGTATACCCCATGTTATAGACAACACTAATAATATAAACAACAAGAAAATGACAGAGCTGAGTCTTATACTTTTAGCAGGGCTGGTTTCTTTTTTTTCTTTTGTAGCCCCATTATGAAATTTTTTAAAAGCCTTCAAAATCCAATCTAATTAAAGATCAGCCAAAAATTATACTACTAAGAAAACCATTATAAATAAGGACTTATATTCACTTTGTTGAGGAATGAACTACCTCACCTTAAGTATATTTTATATCTTGAGATACTACCTAATGGCAATAGTCTATGAATATACTTATACATAAA
Organism: Pteronotus mesoamericanus; assembly: GCF_021234165.1. NCBI lineage: Eukaryota > Metazoa > Chordata > Mammalia > Chiroptera > Mormoopidae > Pteronotus > Pteronotus mesoamericanus. Next base: position 23,691,594 of record NW_026555078.1, on the reverse strand, counting down.
TACACAAACATTGCCCTGATCCATGTGGCTCAGTTAGTTGGGCATTGTTCCACTAAGTGAAGTGTTGCTGGTTCAATTTCCTGTCAGGGCACATGCCTGTGTAGCGGGCTCAGTCCCCTGTTAGGGCATGTGCTAGAGGCAACCTATCTATATTTCTCTCCTACGTTGATGTTTCTCTCGATTTCTCCCCACCTTCTCCTCTCTCTAAAAATAAATAAATAAAACCTTTAAAAGAAGAGAGAATTTTGCCATGCGTTATATAACTTAATATCTTTATTAAAAAATTAAATAAATAAATACGCATACATAAACTGTGAGTGCATGCTAAACATTTTACAGATGGAATATTCAATCAAAAATATTTGAAAAACATTGGTATAGGTCAGCAATTTTCAACCTTTGTCATCTCATGACACACTAAAAAAAGTATTTTTTGCCGATCTGACAAAAATTAGGTATAATTTTGATTCATTTGCATCTGATGGCTATTGTTTTGTTGGCTGTTATTTTTTTATTGGACAATCTAAGGGAAAAGAGGTCAGTGCCCATGACTACCATGTTTTACCATGTATAATGCATTCCTGTGTATAATGCACACCGTGTTTTTGGCGCAAACTTCCAGTAAAAAAACCTTTCATTTTAATTTTTTAATTCAATTTTTTGTTCGTTTATATTTAGAAACAAAATGAATTATTGTATTACAGGGTATTATTTTTTACACAAATACCGTTCTTGCTTTCTGGAGTTACACTTTTAACACATAAACATAAATAACAGAATTAAAAACATTCATACAGGTACAGAATTAATACTTCCCATGTATAATGAGCACCCTCCTTTTTCCCTTAAAAATTTGGGCAAGAAGGGCACACTATACATGGCAAAATATGGTGAACAGTCAGGTACTGCATGTTTTAAAAATTACTGTGACACACCAGTGTGTCTCTTGCAGCGCACATCAGTGTGCCATGGCACACTGGTTGAAAATTGCTGTTCTAGATATACACTGTTCAGAATGGTAGACACTAGCCACATGTTGCTAGTAAGCAGTTGCAAGGTAGCTAGTCCAGGCTGGGATGTTAGTGTAAAATGTGCATCAGACTTTGAAGACTTACATTAAAAAATTTAAAATATCTCATCAATAATTATTTACATGTATTGCTGAAATCATAATTTTTTTGTTATATTGAGTTAAATAAAATACACTATTAAAATTGATTTTACCCATTTATTTTCTTAACAGTACTAGCATGCTGTACATACTCTTCTGCACTTTAAAAAAGTTTTCATATAGCTCATAGATAGTGTTCTATATTTTTACATTTAGAACAGCCTTTTTTTTTTCTTTTTTTTTTTTTTACAATAGTTACATGGTATACCAGGTACAAAATATTGGGTTGGCCAAACAATTTTGTTTTTTTCTGTAAGATGGATAACTCTAGTAGTGCTCAGTTGTCTTTAACATCATTCAAAACAATTTTGTTAGATTGCATTGTAACAGCTGTCATATCAGTGTGCATTGAAAAAGAACTTACCAGTTTTGGTGAATTTTTATGTAGCCATTTTAATATTGAAGATAGAAAAATATATGCAACATTTTGGCATAGTATGTGTCATTTCAAGAAAGGTAAAAATGCAGCTGAAATGCAAAAAAAAAATTTGTACAGTGTATGGAGGAGGTACTGTAAGTGATGGAACGTGTCAGAAGTGGTTTGTGAAGTTTCATGCTGGAGATTTTTCAGTGGACGATGCCCGATGGTGAGGTACACCACTTGAAGTTGATAGCAATAAAATTGAGACATTAACTGAAAACAATCAACGTTATGCCACACAGGAGACAGCCGACATACTCAAAATATCCAAATCATTAGAGTTATTGGTGAAAATGAAAAATATGTCCTTTATTCTATGGGATAAACCATATGAACTTTTTGGCCAACCCAATATTAAAATTGAATGAGCCTCCTAATGGTGGATCTTTGAGTTGTTTGCAGTTCTTCGTTATTATAAACAAAGCTTCATGAATATCCATGTTATGTGTCTTTGCGTGCATATGCAAGTACAGAAAAAATTAATAAGAGTTGAGTCACTGGGGCAAAGATTCATGTACACTTAATAGCCATCAACGTTTCTCCATCTATACAATTTATAATCTCAATGTCAATGCTCTATAGAGCCTGTTTACCAACATCCTTGTTAGTACACTCTTAGGAAATGTTTTCTTTGTTGACCTGAGATATTTCCTTTGTGTTTGTTTGCTTTGCTCTTAAATGGAGTGTCACTGAATTAATTTCATATGTTTAAAAGACATTTTTATTTCCTATCTGCTCCTGACCTTTCCCATTTTTCCATTGAGTTTATTTATTTATTTTTATTGATAACAGGAACTATTTCAGCATTAATCCTTTACTTAGTAGAGTGTTGATATAGTATTTTTAAGTTTGTCATTTATCCTTTGACTTTTTTTTTAAAGATTGTATTTATTTATCTCTAGAGAGAGGGAAGGGAGGGAGATAGAGAGGGAGAGAAACATCAGTGTGTGGTTGCCTGTCACCCCCTACTGGGGACATGTTCCACAACCCAGGCATGTGCCCTAACTGGGAATCGAACAGGTGACCCTCTGGTTCACAGGCTGGCACCCAATCCACTGACCTACACCAGCCAGGGCTGTCTTTCAACTTTCTAAAGGTATCTCTTTTATGAAATATGTTTTGTTTTTATTGAAGTATAGTTAGCATACAATATTCTATTAGTTTTAGGTATGTATCATAGTGATTGATATTTATTCATTATGAAATGATCATAGTCTAGTTATCTGCCACCCTATAAAGTTATTACAATATTATTGACTATAAATTTTATACTGTACATAGTATCCCCATTACTTATTTATTTTATAATGAAATTGTGTACTTCTTAATTCTCTTCAAATGTATCATCTGCCCTTCTTCCCCTCCCAATTCTAGTAACCACCTCTTTGCTTCCTGTATCTATTAGTTTGTTCTCTTTTGTTTTGTTTCTTAGAGTTCACATGTAAGTGACATCACATGGTACTTGCCTTTCTCTGTCTTATTTCACTTAGCAAATACCCTCTAGGTTCATCTATGTTGTTTGTTGCAAACAGCAAGATTTTGTTCTTTTTTTATATCTGAGTAATATTTCATTGTGTACACCTCTATCAATGGACACCTACATTGCTTCCATATCTTGGCTATTTTAAACAGTACTGCAGTGAACATAAAGTTGCATATCTTTTTGAAGTATTGCTTTTCTTTTCTTCAGATAAGTGCCTAAAAGTGGAATTGTTGGGTTGTATAGTAGTTCTATCCTTCATTTTTGAGACATCTCAAATGCAGTTTTCCACAATGGCTGCATTAGTTTATAATCCCACCAACAGTGCATATGGGTTCTCTTTTCTCTATCATTGCCAATACTTGTAATTTGTTGTCTTTTGATTATAGCCATTCTGACAGGTGTGAGGTGATATCTCACTGTGGGTTGATTTGCAGTTCCCTAATGATTAGTGATGTTGAGCATATTTTTACATGTTTATTGTCCATGTGTATATTTTTAAAGAAATGCCTGTTCATCTCCTCTGCCCATTAATACTTGGATTATTTGTCTTTTTGATGTTGAGTTGTGTTAGTTCTTTATATATTTTGGATATTAATCCTTTATTGGGTATATCACTTACAGATGTATTTTTCCATTCAGTAGGGTTACCCTTTTACCTTGTTGATGATTTCCTATGCTGTGCAAAGTCTTTTTAGTTGATGTAATTTATTTTATTTAGTTTTGTTGCCCTTGCCTGAGGAGACTGGTCCAAGAAAATATTGCTAAAATTCATGTCAGACTGCTCACTGCCTATATGTTCTTCTAGGAGATTTATGGTTTCAAGTCTTACATTCAAGACTTAATTCATTTTGAATTTATTTTTGCATATAGCTTTACAGTTTTTCAACACTATTTATTGAAGAACTGTCATTAATCTCCATTGTATATTCTTGCCTGCTTTGTCATAGATAGCTGACCATATAGGTGTAGGTATATATATTTCTACATTATATTCCATCGATCTCTAAATCTTATTTTCGGTGGGGGATTTTTGTTGTTGTTGTGCCAGGACCATACTGTCTTGATTGCTATAGCTTTGTAGTATAGTTTTAAGTCAGGGCGCATGATGCCTCCAGCTCTAGTTCTTTCTCAAGACTGTTTAACTTATTTGGAGTTTTTGTGATTCCATACAAATTTTAGTATTCTTTCTTCTTGTTCTATGAAAGCTGTCCTTGGTATTTTAATGGGGGTTGCACTGTATCTGTATACTACTTTGGTTTACTCATTTCCATTTACTACAAATTGGGCTACTAGAAAAATTTAAATTACAATGCAGCTGGCATAGATTTCCTTTGTACTGTGGTAATCTAGAGCTTACAATCATTGACGGGAATTAAAAGCCCTAAATTTCCCACACAGTTCTTCTTAATTTTTTCTATCCATCTGAATAATAAAGATGGTACATATCTTATTTATAATTAGTATAGAGCTGAAGTCTGAACTTATAATTTTGGGTTATTGCGAAAGGTTAATATATTAAAGACATTAATGGGAAGAACTATTGATTTTAGGAGCCTAAGAAACTTTTAAGTACTACTGAACTTAAACGTGTCTATCTTTTATCAAGTTTCTATGGGTATAGCTGCAAAATCATTGAAAATCAATTTGAGCCTCAATTTAGATTTTTACAAAACACTTATGATATTGTCAAATAAAAGTCTTAAAGGATTATTTAACACTTGAGTAATTCTGCTGATTGCAGTAACACTCATAAATAATTTCTTATTGTAATTTATGGTTAGAACAATTCAATGGGATTTTTAAAAATAATGTTTGTCTACATTTAATATCTGTTCAATGAGGTTTGCTGATTTTTCACAACTATAGATGGATTTATATACAGTAGTTACTTTATACTTGAGTACAAATACAACTAAAATTTTTAAAAACTGATTTACTTATTTTTACTTCATGTATTTTCATTGGAAATGTATTTTTAAAGGAAAGATAGTGGTTTTCTCTTAACTTCTTGTGGAATCTCAAATTATAAAATTTCTTATAGTAATCGTGAATGAGCCTACAGAAAAAAGTACATTTGATTTCTGTTTGCTATTTAATATGTAGTCCTTGATCTAGCAACCTTAGCATCATCTAACACCTTGTAAATTATGCAGTACTTCAGGTTCTTCACCAGATCTACCCCATCAGAATTTACGTTTTAAGTTTGATTTCTGCTGAGACTGCCACCTAGTGACAGATTTATAAAATTTCTGCCACTAAAATGTCCATTTTTTTTCCTTATTATCAAAGTAGAAAAATAATTCATATAGAAGTGAAGGGCATAAAATTAAAAGGAAGATACTATTCTTCCTGTATCCGGTCCTATACCAGTTCCCTAGAGACAGTTACTTTTGACTGTTTCTGATTTCAATTACTCACATGTTTACTTTCATAACTAAAGATGATAGTCCTAATCCTTTGTTTCTGAATCTGTCAAATTTAGAGAATATTTATGGACTTCCTGCTATAAAAGGGAGGAATTGACTCACACCATCCCATCTCTCCCTTCCCCCTTTTTAAAATAACTATGCTGATTTAGTTCTTTGATGAATTTGCCTTTTTCACATAATATGTACTCATTTCTTTTAACATAAAGTTTAGACATCCTCTCTTCACACAATAAATCATTTTAATCTTACACAAAATCAACAAAGAACTTTTTTAAAAGGATGATTGAAAGGAAAGAAATAGAGGAGTCCAAAATTCATTTAGTTATACTAGTAAAACCTGTACTGAAAGAAAAACCAGCAAGCAAAGTACAGAGATTAATTACAGGCCAGCATCACTCCTAAAAAAGGATAGAAACATTCAAAACAGAGTAAAAGCAAGCCAACAATGTATAGTATTCATAGACACAAAGTTTCAGAAATACAGTGTGTTATTAGTCTCTAAAATGGGTAAAAGAAAAGAATAGTTAAAAAGAAGGCCTTCTATAATGGAACCAAAAAAATATTTTGGCTGATGAATGAGTACAGTACAGGGTTATACATGCCAGAGTTTACCTCATGTCCTGATCTTCAAGAGTTTCTCCCTGTCAACTCATTATAATTAATTAATATTTGTACAATTATCTGTAAATGTCTCCCTTTATTATAAATTATATGAGTGTTGGGATTGTCTATCTGATTTTTTCTTCATCCCCAATCCCACACATTGTCTGACACATGATACTATTTCTCAAAACAATATTTGTTAAATATATTCATAAATTGGAATATTTAACTTATAAGTTAACTTAAAAAGTACTTTTGAAGAGCTTGTAGATTTATCATGCATGTAATAAGAATATTAATTGCATGTTCATATGGCAATATTTTAACACCTAACAATTATTTGGTGCTCATTTAATTTAAAGTTTGCAAAATCCCTTAACACTTTATTATTTGTTATCACAGTAATCCTGTGAGGTAGATGATGGTATTGTTCTGTTTTATAAGTAAGCATTTTGGACTTTAAATTATGCTCTGCAAGGATTTACAAGTGACAGATCCTGGACTTGAACCATTTGCTTTTACTATTTCTTGTATTCTTTTATTAACATTTATCATGTACCCAGTTCTTCACTGACTAAGGGATGGTTCCAAAATTAAGGTACATATAATTATCATTAAGATATACAAATAAATAGATGAGTACTTTTGATTATTTCACATGTGCTGAGAATAATACTCATCTTTGATAATGAACATGAAATTTCATAAATCTAGGTTGTGCTCATTTAAATCTGAATCACATAAATGAAAACAGAGCAGTCATATTTCTAAATTAGTTTTATAAAGCAGGAATAAAAATACATGTAAGTTAATAAAGTAACACATAGTTGTCTTTGAGTTATCTAATTTAGTTATTTTCTTGCTTGTCCTATAAATACTTGAGTTCAGCTCATTAAATATTCTGTTATTTCTTTAAATGAATGCAATTAGAGGGAATACAAGGAAAAGAAATGAAAACTGAATAGAGCAAGATATTTTATTTAAGAGCAAGTGTGTGTGAGATGCGGATGTGGTATCCAGGAAAAGCCATGAGGATATGAAAACATGCAACTTAGTTGTATATTTTATTGATAGACTCCCCAAGAACTAAAGGTATTATTACATAAAAATCATCTTTTTTGAAAAAATGTATAAACCTTATCTAAACGACTAATAAAATATGAAGTGTATATACTTATGTAAAAAGAAGAGTATCTATTTCTACATATACATATGTCATTGCTTTTATATTCATAGAGGGACACAAAGGAAACTGTTATGTCATGGTAGGGAGGAATACTTTTTACTATACTGTCCTAATTTTGGAAATTTTTTACCTTGCAAATATATTATTTATTACAAAAAGTAACAAGTGAAAAAAATAATGATTTCTTAACATGATAGGAGAAAACTATACTCAGATTTTTTTATGATTTTTATGATTTTCAATTGAGTTTCCTCTATGACTTTTTATTTTTTAACTGGTTGTTAGCAATGTAATATAAACCATTATATTTTTTAAGATTTGTTGTGGTCCACTAGATAATAAAAAATATGAAGTAAGGAATAGAATATTTTTAGCTTTGTTGAGGTATAATTGACATACAAAAAATTCCATACATTTAGTATATACACCTTGATCTGTTTGGGGTTTTTCCTACACTTACGCTACCATCACCATAATCAAAGTGCTAAGTATATCCAGTACCTCCAAAAATTTCCTTGTATTATTTTGTATTGCTGTTATTCTTAGGTAAGGAGTATTGCATGAAAGCTATCTTCTTATGGTTTGTTTGTTGTTGTTTTTTTGAAGTTTTTAAAAAATTATTTATTATTTAATTTTTAGACAGAGGGGAAGAGGAAGAGAAAGAGGGAGAGAAACATCAATGTGTGGTTGCCTCACACTCCCCCTTACTGGGGATGTGGCCCGCAACCTAGGCATGTGCCCCAACTTGGAATCAAACTGGCATGCCAGTGCTCAGGCCACTTTTGTTTCACAGGCCAGTGCTCAGTCCACTGAGTCACACCAGCCAGGGCTATCTTCTTATGTTTTAAAGTACACAATACTATATTGCTATAGCTATTATTTTGAAAAGTAGATCTCTAGCATTTATTTATCTTGCATAACAGAAACTTTATACCTGTTGAGAAACAATTTCTAATTTTCATTTCCTCTAACCCCTGGCAGCCACCATTTTTTTCTCCGCTTCTAAGACATTCATTATTTTAGATATTTAATATAAGTGGAGTCATACAGTATTTGTCCTTTTGTGACTGGCTTATTTTACTTAGCAGAAGGTCCTCTAGGTTCATCCATGGTGTTGCAAAAGGCAGGAATATCTTCATTTCTAAGGCCGAATAATATTCCATTGTATGTATGTACCACAGTATCTTCTGATGGACATTTGGGCTATTTCCATATGGTGGCTATTGTGAATAATGCTGTAGTGAATATGGTGCAGATAACTCTTCTAGGTCCTGATTTCAATTCTTTAGGATATATACCCAGAAGTGGGATTGCTGATAATATTGTAGTTTATTTTAATATTTTAAGGAAACTCCATACTATTTTCCAGAATAGCCATATCATTCATATCATATCTTTCCACCAAAACCATATAAGGATTCCTTTTTCTCTACATTCTACCCAACACTTGTTATCTCTTGTTTCTTTTTGTTTTGTTTTGTTTGTTTGTTTCTGTTTGACAGTAAGCCTTCTAACAAGTACAAAATGATATCTCATTAAGGTTTTAATCTATATTTCCCTGAAGATTAATGATATTGAACATTGTTAATAATGATGGGTGCTTTTTCATATACCTGGCATACGTTTGTATGTCTTCCTTGGGGATGGTCTATTCATGTCCTTTGCCTGTTTTTTAATTGGATTACTACTCATCTTTATTACTATTTTGCTTTTGCATTGTAGGAGATTCTTAAATGTTTTGACTAATAACCCTTGGTAAGCAGTTTGCAAATATTTTCACTTATTCTGTAGGATGTCTTTTCACTCTGTTTTTCTTTCTCTTGCTGTGCAGAATCTTTTTCATTTCATGTAGTCCCACCTGTCTATTTTTATTTTGCTGCCTGTGCTTTTTTTGGTGTCAAATTCAAGAAATCATTGCCAAGATCACTGTCAACCCCTATGTTTTCTTCTAGGAGTTTTGTAGTTTTAGGTCTTACATTTAAGTCTTTATCCATTTAAAGTTTTTGTTTGTTTGTTTATATTTGTATATGGTGTAAGATAGGGATCTAATTTTATTCTTTTGCATATAGATATCCAGTTTTCTTAAAATTAGTTTTTGAAGAGTCTATCCTTTATCCATTTTGAATCCTTGGCACCCTTATTGAAGATTGGTTGACTGTATATAAACTGATTTATTCCTGGAGTCTCTATTCAGATAGTTCCATTCATATATGTCTATTCTTATGCCAGTGCCATACTGTACCAATTACTGTAGTTTTATAACATATTTTGAAATCGGTACGTATGATGCCTACAGCTTTGTTCTTGTTTTCTGAGATTGCTTTGGTTATTTGAGGTGTTCTGTGATTCCATAAGAATTTTAGGATTGTTTTTTCTATTACTTTTTTAAAAATGCCTTTAGGATTTTGATAGGGTTTACATTGTGGCAATAGATTGCCTTGGAAAATATGGACATTTTAACAATATTAAGCCTTTTAATACATGTACACATGCTGTCTTTCCATTTTTATTTGTATCTTTTAAAATTTATTTTGGCCATGTTTTGAATATTTTATTCTTTTTGATACTATTCTAAATGGGATAGTTTTCTAAATATCCTTTTCAGATAGTTTGTTTCCAGCATTTAGAAATGCACCTGATTTTTGTTTGTTAATTTTGTATCCTGAAACTTTGCTGAATTTGTTTATTAGTTGTAATTTTTTCTTATATATATGGATTCTTTAGGGTTTCTATGTATATAAAATTACATTATCTACAAACAGAGACAATGTTACTTTTTCCTTTCCAGTTTGAAAGCCTTTTACTTTTTTTTTCCTTGTCTAATTGTTCCGGACAAGACTTCCAGTACTATTTTGAAAAAATGGTAAGAGTATATATCCTCGTCTTGTTCCTGATCTTAAAGGAAAAGCTTACAGTTTTTCACTATTGAGTATGATGTTAGCTGTGGACCTTTGTTTATTTTGTTGAGGTAATTCCTTCTATATCAAATTTGTTGAGTGCTTTCATCATGGAAAGGTGTTGAATTTTGTGAAATGCTTTTTTTTGTATCTTTTGAGATGATCATATAATTTTATCTTTCATTCTGTTAATGTGATGTATCACATTGATTCTTTTGGACATTTTGCACCTTGCATCCTAGGGTTAAATCCCACTTCATCTAGTGTATGATCCTTTTAATGTGCTGATGAATTCAGTTTGTTAGAATTTTGTTGAAAATTTCTGTGTCTATATTTTTTAATATCTTTTTTCTGAATTTCCGTTGGCTCAATACCTTATCACTTTTTTTTTTTAATATATCACTGTCCTCCTGACTTCTCTGTCTTTACTAATTAAATAATTTTGCATACTATTCTTGTGAAAATAGTACACAAAATGGCCCTGGCTGGGTGACTCAGTTGGTTGCAGCATCGTCCCAGTACACTATCCCTGGTCCCTAGCTGTGGATTTGATCCCTGGTCAGGCATATACATCAACCAATGAATACATAAATAAGTGGAAGAACAAATTCATTCTCTCTCTCTCTCTCTCTCTCTCCCCCTCCCTCCCCCTCCCCCCTCCCCCCTCTCTCCTCCCCACCCCCACTGGATCTCTCTCCCCCTCTAAAATCAAGAAATGTTTAAAAGTTAAAAAATTATCACCCAATTAAGAAGTGCAAATGTGTTCCAGTGTTTCCATAATTCATTCCTCCCTTATTTACATACATTTATATTTTACTAAATTTCACCAAAATGTCCCTTATTTTTTTGCTGTCTCTCTTCTACATGTACAATTCTAATTTCAGCTTTCATGCTTTTGTTCATACTTTCCTTTTCTTCAAGATTATTTTTTACTTGTCTCCATCTAATCATATGTGATAGAGATTAAATATTTAAAACATTTTCAATATTTTATACCTTTCATATCTTCAAACTCTCTTCCTGGATAATAGGTATAGAGTCAAGTTGGAGAAGCTAAAAGTATACTAGATGCTTCAGGTAGCAAAGAGGTGGCTAGAGAAAGGGGAATTGAAAGGGGAAGGAAAGGTTAAGGTAAGAGGTGAATCTTGAGTGACTTTTTGAGAGAAAGGAGAGATTGCAATTAAATGAGATATAAGGTCCTTACCTAAGAGATTAACAAAAGGAAATTTTAAGAAATTTGGCTATGCGCAGGGAGTATGCAGTGTAATTACTTCCCTCATTCACATATTTTATCGTTAAAATTTTCTCATATATCTGAGAAAATATGAGAAAAAACATAAAATATAATCCAAAATATATATTATACTAATATATTTATATATCATATAAACATACATATATTATGTGGTATATGTGTATCTATATTTTATGAGATATAACCTATATATTTATATATTCACACACTATATATGTTTCATGTATATATACACATGTGTGCTCACATTTTGCTTTTCCATCAAGATTATGAACTTCTTGGAACCAAAAACTGTCACTTCATATTCCACGGATTATCATGAATATTGCTAAAGTGAATTTCTTTCTATTGCTTACTCTTTTAATCTTTGTATTTTGCTCCTTGTATGTATCTCAGTTAAAACCCTGTTACTTACTTCTTTTCCCTAACAGGTTACCATTCTTCAGTTTCACTTGGTAGGCAATTAAATGTCTAGAACATCGTGTGTACAGAAAATTATTTTAAAGCCAAACAAGCCCTCAGAGATGAATTATATATTAGTATCTTGAGGTGGAAATTTATTACAGTTCTTTACTTTGAGTTTTAGTTTTAACAACAAGAAAATGCACAACTATGTAAATCTGTCCTAAGATCAGAAAAGTTATTTTTATATTTTTTGTATTTATTATAGGTAATAAAAAGATAAAAATAAATGTGAATGTTTGTATTACAGGAATTCAGTTGACAATAGCCACCTTTTCCTTTCCAGTTAGAACTGTTGGACGTCGTGGAAATGCTTCAGGTTTATTTTTGCAATTATAGCAGTTACCATTATTCTTTCCTAAGCTGGTAAAAGAAGAGACTAGATGTGAGAAAGTAATATTGAATAATTTCCTCATAGAGGAAGACTAGTGAAAGTATGAGATTTTTGACTGAGAAAGAAAATCTGTTGCTATTATAAAAGTATATCTGCTGTATGTATGTATGTATGTATTTATGTGTTTATGTATTTATTTATTTATATTGTTCAAGTACAATATCTGCTATCTTTTATAACTTTAGTGTTTGGGGCGAGATACTTGAATATACACTTTTTAAAATAGTGTGGTTTTTTTTAAAGATTTTATTTATTTATTTTTAGAGAGAGAGGAAGAGAGAAAGAAAGAGAGGGAGAGAAACATCGATGTGAGAAAGAAAAGTCCATTGGTTGCCTCTCATAGAGGCGCCAACGGGTACCAAACCTGCAACCCCAGCATGTGCCCTGACTGGGAATTGAACCTGCGGCCTTTTGCTTTGTGGGACAGCACTCAACCAACTGAGCCACACCCATCAGGGTTAAAATAATGTTTTTGAAAGAATGTTAATAACTGTCAATAATTTCTTATGGTTTTAACTATAGCAATTTATTTTTTGTTCCCACATTAAATTTTCTCCATTTTGTTTGTATGAATTCCCTTTTATTGCCTTTTCTCTCACTTTTCCACTTTGGAGAAGTTTAGCTTGGAGTTAGTTTTTCTAGGCTTTGATTAGACAGTTGTATCAGTCATGATTCAATCAGAAAACAGAAACCACTCCAGCTTTTTCAAATAAGAAGCAATTTACTGCAGGGAATTAACAGCTTATAAAATTTTTCAAAAGGCTAGAGGAATGAAGGTCAAGTAAGACCTGTGCTAGACCTTAGTTTTGCTACTAACGTTTAGGGAGTCAGGAAGTTGAAGCCATTTCAAGAATTGTAAATGGATGATTATGGCTGCCTCCAGTTCCAAATGGGTAATTTGTAAGAAAATGCCTAGAGGAAAAACGATACTGAGTTAGCAGCAGAAAATCTGGCACCTTAGTATAATATTTATATATATTTTAGTAAATACTTATATGTAACATTTATAGAGAGAGGATATGGTTAATTCGATTGGAAAGTAAGCTCTATAAATGTCATTAAGGGGATAGGATAGCATAGCATTTTTTTTTTTAATGCATCAAATTCTATGTGGTTATATGTCACCATTTTCTTACTGTGCCTGTTAAGTACTGACTCTGTGGAAGGTCACCAACTTCTAGCTGTCTCATGTCACTGAATCCAAATCATATTGCATATATTTTATTTTTAAGGCATGAAGTACTGAAGATAAGCCAAATATGCCACCTTTAGAAGGATAGAATTATTAAATGTGCATGAAAAGGAAAACTTGGTTTTCAGGTAACATGTTCAAACATTAGTAAAAGTAGAGTAAAGGTGAATATCATCAGGTTCTTCTACTACATTCAAAATAACCATCCTTTTGGGTAGCATTTTCCACTAGACTATGGAAAGAAAAAGGTAATTTCATAGATAGTGTGCAATAGAAAGGTGCAAATACTCATAATTTTTAAAAATGACTAATTTGGAAGGCTGATTTTCCTGTGCTAGTTACACTGTATACATGAGTGACACATAAGCCTTTTCATAGAAATCCTAGAATTCCCATTGTTAGGTATTTGCACTCTTTGTCATTTACCTCAGGTAAGATTTTCTGTAGGAGAAAAGATTTATCTCACTGCATTCTTGCACCCTGATGATTCTAAGTATTCAAGTACTCTAATGATAGATAAATGCCTGCACAATGTTTATGTGCATTGATAGTGACCAGCAATTTAATTAATCATGATAATGAGTGAAGAGAGAACAAGAAGATATAGGCTGCAATTTCATTGAGTCAGATTGTGATTATAAGCAAACATTCAGAGAATCATTAGTATTCCAAGATGAATTTTTCCACAGAAGTCAAGAGAATAATGTTATTTGAGAATTTTAAAACTTAATAAAATTTAGTTTTAATTATCTAGAGATCAAATACAGTAGTTTGGTCTTTTTCTGGGAAGTCAACACTCATTTATTTACTTATAGAAAAATGTCTTAGCTAAACAAAGCATTTTTTCCTTCAAAACCACAAATATGCCTTAATCCTAAAAAAGCCAAAATTTTTATTTCCACTCTGAGGTGTTTTTTATATGGCACAAAATTATGAAAAGAATTAATACTTGTTGAAATGGGAGCAAAATAAGATGCTGCCTTTCCTACTCTTATTTGTTTTGAATCTAGTGTGTTAGCCTCAGTTACATATAGTTTTTGATATTTTTATATCAAATATGTATTTTTTATACTAAACTTTACCTCCACAATAAGGAAGATATGTTGATGGGAAAATGCTGCTGTGGATGAAAGTGACAAAATTTGTCCTTGCCAACCTCGAAAAGCTGGTTTTGGAAACCAAAATTAAATAATGTATTTAAAAGTATTTCTTAACTGATACCTGTCATACAAATGTTAAAAATATTTTTACTAATTCCTCCTAAGGATCTAAAATATTTTATTTGAATAAATTTAAATAATCACATGTAGCTAATGGCTACCCTGTGTGGACAGCACAGTTTTAGAATAACACTTAAATTCTATACAAATAAACCCAGAATTTTAATGATTTAATCCAAGTTTTATTTCTTTTTCATGTAATAGTCCAATGTGAATATTTCTGTATGTCTGAGACAGGTCTTATTTCTTCATCTGTGGCTTCATCATCCCTTAAGATCTTGGAGACCTTTGCTTCCAGATGACAAAAGGAAGGAAAAATCCTCTTAAAACCTCAGCCAGAAAGTCAGAAAGATCACTCTGCTGACATTCAATTAGTGAGAACGAGTCATGTGGCCACATCTAGATCCAAGGAACAGGAAAATATGGTCCCATTTATGGGACTAAGGCTTTAATCAGTCCCATTGCGTAGCAGGTTCATTTGCTATAATGTGTTGATATTTTTTGAAAATTGCCTTATTTTAAATAAGAGCATATTTGTTTACTATTGCTTACCACAGTGAATTCTAACTATTCTTTTTCCATATCGTTGGAGTAAGAGTATAAACCTACAACCAAGTGATTAGAGTTTATCTCTTAGCAAATATAGGAATAAGCTCAATCAAAATAGAATTTATAAGCAAATGTTTTAATACTTTAAACATGTGAAGTATTTGGTTATTGTGTGCATTATGTACACAGTTTGTTCTAACACATTTGTTTTAAAATCTCCCTAAGATCATTCAAAAATTAATAAACCAACAAATATTATTAAGCACTTATCTTCTAGGAATTGTATGAGGTTCTGTGGAAGCCATAAAAAGATTATAGTTTTATGTCCTCAGGAATTCTATACTCAAGTTAACATATCGTAAAATCTAGAGCAACACTTAAATGCCTTAGTTGCCAGATAGGTATTACAAACATGTCTTGGTATAAAATAATAGGGAGATTAACTGTTAACTTGGTTAATGCCTTAATTAAAGGTATTTACATAAACATATGTATGTACAGATATCCAGAGAAATCACCTTAAAAGATTGATTTTAGCATAGCCCTAAGTTTGCAACCCAGCCTTTGACATTGGGGATCAATCTTCAGGTATCTGGAAAGAGTCTGAACTTGAAAGAAGTGCCTTCACAATGTGCCAGTGGACACACACACAGCTTTCTTTAGTGAAAAACAGATTTTTCAAATTTCTTATTAGTTTTATTTCTAGATAGTGTGTTTGAGTGTATGTGGTGTATGTGTGTGTGTGTATTTCCTGTGATGAACATAGTTCTTTTAATTCTCTTATATTTTATAATCGGTCATTGATGTTTTGAGTTTTGCTTATTAATCTCATGTCTGCCTAACATATTGAACTCCTTTTTGTTCTACTAAGGCTTTTGATATGAATTTAATAAAACTGAAGGTACTGTGCTTTCCTGACTTGTACTTATTTTAGTGAGAACATTAATTTTTCACTGTTTAATATGATGTTACTTTTGATTTACTATATTTTCCCTTAATCAGGTTGAGGAAATTCTATTTCTAGTTTTCTTTAGCTTTAGTTTTTGTTTATTTAAATCAGGAGTAGGTATAGGCTGTTATTGAGACTTTTCCAATATCTATGGGGATGGTCTTATCATTTTCACTTACTTGAACCCTACTCCAGTGATAAATCTTATTTGGACATGATATGTTATTTATTTAATACATTGCTAAAATCTATTTGGGATTTTTGCATCTACACTTATAAAAGTCTTTAACCTAGTTTCGATACTGAGTTGATGCTAGCTTTATAGAATATGTTGGGAAGTTTTCTATCTTTTTTTTTTTTTATGCTCTGGAATTGTTCATATAACAGGCACTGTCTGTTGACTTACTGTTTTGTGAGACTCAACTGTAACAACCATCTTGCTCCTGCTCATACTGTCTTTTTAAAAGTGGATTTTACCTGCCTTTTAAATCTCTTCTTTGTTTCTGGCCTTTAATAAAAACTTTTAAACTGCATCCTGTATTAGTTTTTATAATTATATTTTTATAAGAAACCTTCATTTCCTTTAGCTATTTCAAATTTGGGTGCATAATTTACATATAAAATTATTGAATAACCAGTTTGTCTTTTTAATATTATCTTACTTTCTCATGCTACTAAATTACTTCAAAAATTTTATTTGTTTTTTAATATATTACCTAAATACACCATAATTGATATAACTAATCCCATATTTTTTAGACATTTAGGTTGTTTCCAACTCATCAGTAAATAGTCCGAATTTTTACAATAGTTAGAGATAAAACCCAGCAGATGACTTCTAAGTCATTGCTCTTCCCACTATACTGCAGTATTTTATGTCATCTGTTTTGTATAAATTTATAATAAGAAAATACATGTAATTGAAAGTCATTTTTATATTCAGAAATTCATATAATAGACTATGAAAATGGAGAAAGTAAACTATGGCTAATTAGCAAAATAAAGTTTTATACAAAACCTGGAGTTAGAGTTTTAGTATCTAATAATTTTAAATTAAAAATCAGATAATTTTTACTCATTTTAAGATCATCAGGTCTTAGTAAGTCCATATTTATTATAATTATAAAATTATCAGGTACTATCTACCTTTTCTTACATTAAATAATGATTATAATGTTTTTATTGCAGTTACACTTTATAAGCATTGACAGAAAAACCTCTAAGAGTCTCTTTGAGCCAAACTGATGACATATGCTGGGGAACAAGATTGCAAATGCTTCTGGGAATAACAGTTTAAGTTTTCACTTATACTTCTAAAATTCAGGAAGGAATTTAAGGAGGAATACAGGAAGGTGTGAGAAAGCAAGATGGGGATTGCATTAAAGGGTATTTAAGAATATGTGCTTTTTCAAGGGTACTCCACTTTAAAAGGAGAGTCTGAAAAGAGGCATTTCAAAGGTATGTTAACCTAGATGCACAGAAACAATGGACAGAGCTTGCTTAAGGCAAAGATAGACCTTTTACTAAAAAAGTTCTATGCCTGGGGCATGACTGCCCACCATGACCTGCCAGTTAGGAATTTATGACTTATCACAGTACCCCTTTTCGTCCACCTTAGGTATAGTCATATATATTATTTAACTTTTTCCTGGCAACAAAACTATGAGGTAGGCAGGTTGGTCACAATTTTCCTTATTTTACTGAAAAAGAAACCTGGCTGTCAAGATTAAGAGGTTTACTAAAGGCTTATAACTCATTATTAGTAATGCTGTTATCAAGCTAGGGTTTATTTTATCCTCTTCTGCCTGGTGTTTTGTAGAAATATCTGAAATATGCATTCCAGACTTTTTACAAACTATTAAGTGCAGAACATTTACTCTTCATTTTTTAAAAACCAAGTCCTGTTTTCCCTTACTTTAATGTTTCCCTGCTTCTCTCTATTCTTTCTTCTAAATCAGACCCTTAATATCACATACATGAATAATTACTCTTTTTCTTTTTTAAATTTTATTTTTAATCACAGTTTACATTGAACACTATTTTGTATTAGTTTCAGATGTACAGCATAGTGGCCAGAGACAATCATATACTTTACATAATGATTCTCACAATATTTGAAGTACCCATCTAGCATCATTCATAGTTATTACAATATTATTGACCATACTTCCCATGCTGTACTTCACATTCCCGTGACTATTTTGAAACTACCTATTAGGACTTCGTTATTCCTTCCCCTTTTTCACATGGCATTCCTAACCCCTTCCCTTCTGGCAACCACCAGTCTGTTCTCTGTATCTATGAGTTTGTTCATTTATTTTGTTTTTTAGATTCCACACGTAAGTGAAATTATATACTTATTTAGGAAGACAGAGAAGTCTTTCTCTGTCTGACTTATTTCACTTAACATAATACCCTTTAGGTCTACCCATGCTGTCACAAATGGTAAGATTTCGTGCTTTTTAATGGCCAAGTAATACTCTATTGTACACATGTACCACAACTTTTTTATCCACTTGTCTATTGATGTTGCAACCTGGGTTGCTTCCATATTTTGGCTCTTGCAAATAATGCTGCAGTGAACATAGGGGTGCATATATATTTTTGAATTAGTGTTTTGGGTTTCCTCAGATATATACCTACCTAGAAGTAGTATTGCTGAGTCATAAGGTAGATCCATTTTTAATTTTTTGAGAAAACTCCATACTGTTTTCAATAGTGCCTGCAGTAATTTATAATCCCACCAACAGTATGATAGGATTCCCCTTAATATCCTCACCAATATTTGTCATTGTTGATTTTGATTTATTGATGATAATCATTCTGATAGGTATGATATGATATCTTATTGTGGTTATAATTTACATTTCTCTGAAGATTAATGATGTTGAGCATCTTTTCATATGTCTGTTGGCCATCTCTGTGTCCTCTGGAGAAGTGTCTATTCAGGACCCCTGTTCATTTTTTTTATTGGATTGCTTGGTTTTTTGGTGTTGAGTTGTATGAGCTTCATATAAATTTTGGATATTAATCCCTTATTTGATGTATCATTGGCAAATACGTTCTCCCATTCAGTGGGTTGTGTCTTCCTTTTGCTGATGGTTTCCTATGCTGTGCAAAAACTTTTTAGTTTGATGTAGTCCCATTTGGTTTTTTTTTTTCTTTTATTTCTCTTGTCCTAGGAGATATGTCAGAAAAAGTAGTGCTGAGAGAAATGTCAGAGCTTTTACTGCCTATGTTTTCTTCTAGTACACTTATCCCTTTCTGATATTTCTGTCAGCACTCTCTCATGCTCCAATACTGTTTCCAAATTAACTTTCTTGTGATGGTTAATTTTATCTGTCAACTTGACTGCCCGTGGGATGCCCAGAGAGATGATAAAACATTATTTCTGGGTGTGTCTGTGAGGGTATTTCTGTAAAACATTTGCATTTGATTCAATAGAACAAATGAAGAGTTTTCCCTCACCAATATGGGAAGACATCATCCAATCCACAGAGTGCTTAAATTAAACAAAAAGTTCACGAAAGGGTGAATTCTCTTTCTCTTCTTGAGCTAGAACATCCATCTTCTCCTGCCCTTGAACATTGGAGCTACTGGTTTAGGGCCTTGGAACTCCAGACTTACACCAGTGGCTCCCTCGTTCTCAGCCTTCAAACTCAGACTGAATCAACCACCTGCTCTCCTGGTACTACAGTTCATAAATGGCTGACTGTTGGACTTTCTGGCTTCCTAACCATGTGAACCAATTATAAATATCCTTATATATGTATGTACATCTATATGTATAGTTATATTCATATTCATAATCCATATTTTGTTCTGTTTCTCTAAAAAATACTGATACACTTTCTAAATCTGCTTTCATATATTGTTTCCCTTATTAAAAAAATGTTGATTGCTACTCATTGACATCATAATAAGAACTGTCTTTCAGCCAAACATTTAGGACCTCCTTGGTCCTGATTTGAACATCCAACTTTTGTTCTAGGTAATATGTGTAGCTCTTTACTATCTTAATTCATACTGTGCTTCTCACAGGAAGTACTTTTCTTCTTTATCTCTACCTATCTAAATTCAATACATATAAGGCCCTAAATAAATCTCCTTTTTTCCTGAGTGACCATTCTAATCTATTCTGGTTTCTGTATTCTGTGCTATACTATTTGATAGTTCTCATTGTGTGTATCATTTATTTTAAGTTTAATTATATGTCATTATACTTGATTATATTACATTTTTATAACTATATTGTCAGTTCTTCATAGGCCAAGATGATAACTTAAACTTGTTTGTATTCTAAACTTTTTTCTTTGTATTCCCTTCAGTGCACAACAGAGTTTTTTGCATATTATAGTTGCTCATTAAATTTATTTAAATAAACAAAACTACATATTTATTGTTACTATTAAACTAGTATGTTGGAAAGACAGGTTGGGACGAAACTAGTAGACACTAATACGTATCAGATCCATGATAAAGATATTGTGAATGCTTCTAAAAAACTGTTTTTGCATTTTCTATTTAGCTTCTACATTTCTTTAATGCAAGATTTCTCACTTTCAGCATTATTGTTATTTTAAGCCAAATAATTGTTGTGGGAGGCTCTCCTGTGCATTGTAGGATGTTAAACAGCATCTTTGGCCTCTACCCGCTAGAGGCCAGTAGCACCATCCAAGCTGTAACTAATAAAAATGTGCTCATTGTCAGGTGTCCCTTGGGAGCAAAATCACTGCCAGTTGAGAGCCACTCTGGTGGTTCTAGCAGATTTATTTTTTCCACAGAGCCTAAGTATGTAAAGAAAGCAATTAAAATTATAATCTTATTGAAAGCACCTCTTATTATTTTTTAGTGTTTTATTGAATTTCCTTGCTATTACGAGTGCATGTTGCTGGACTATAAAGAATACTGTAGGGATATGCTCATTCAGTGCTGTTCAAATTTATAACTTCAGTAACTTATAATATCTAAGGTGAATTGTCAGAATGTTGAATTAGCTTTGGCAGGAAGCCTGGATAAACCACTTACTGGGGAACAGGGAATACAGGAATAGAGAATGAAAAAGGTACATCCTTAATTGTTCTTCTTTCTCAAGGTGAAACATCTTCATATTTATTCAACAGTCATATATAAAGTGCTTTTATATATGCATACACGAATAGAAAACAGAGTGGAATCTCTTTTCTTAGAAGAAGTTTAAGAACTGTTCTTGCTTTTTAGAAATTTGTAATGTGTTGTGAAAATACACACACACACACACACACACTCACACTCCAGAAACAATAACAAAAACAAGACAGTATATGTGATTACATACCAAATGAATGGGAATAACCAATTCATATTAAACGTCTGTATCAAAAGAATTTATATTGTCTTGGAATGGTCATTTTCCAACCAGTTTTCATTTGCAGCATCTTGCATTTACTCTGCTCTTTCTCTAAAAAATCTGACTATTTTGTCTTGTTACAGTCCTCATTTAAATTTTTACCAAAGTTTAAGCTTATTTCATGGACTTGGAGTTGGAATATTCTCCAGCCACACATCCCTCTACCTACAAGTTCCCAATCAATAATATGAGGTAATGCAATACTATGCATTCTATTAACATCTCAGTAATTAACTTGTAAGTGAAAGTAAACTATTTTACTGTTAAAAGTCATGATCAGCAAACCTTTTCTGCCTGTTAGTCCTATTGTTTATTCTGTAGTGTTAGAAGTTTAGAGGGAAGAATAGGTACATTTGGGGTGAGGATAACAGAAAAGTTTGAAAGGTGATTGCTAATTAATGATAAAAGTAAAAACAATGAAAAAAGATCAGCTACAGCTCAGCTTAGCTGATTTCTCCACCCTCGCTCCTGACAAACATTACAAGAGCAATCAGATTTTTCTACCATATAAACAACCTCCTTAGCTTGTTGTTTTTCTTTTTTAAATTTAATTCTTATTTTTCTTTGAAGTAATGCATTCACATATTCTATAAAGTCACATGGTTCTAAAATAGTTCATGACAACAATAGAGTCTATCTGTTTTCCCTGCTGCTTCCTGAAGAACTTTCTTTTAGTTGCTTCTTCTGATATTTACATTCTTACTTCATACTATGTCCTTTGCTTAATCAATTTTAGACATCATATGTTTACTTCTGTGCTAGTTTTCTGTAGCTACCATAACAAATTATCACAAACATAATGGCTTAAAACAAAAATTTATTATCTTATAATTCTGTAGTTCAGAAATCCCATACAGGGTCTTTCTTAGGCTAAGATCAAGATATGGGCAGAGTTGCATTCTTTTTTGGAAGCTCTAGAGGAGAATCCATTTCCGTTCTTTTTCCAGTTCTTAGTGGCCACATTCTTTCCTGGGCTCATGGCCCCGTTCCTTCATCTCAAAGCAAGCAACATCAGCCAGACCTAGCCTTCACACTTGCCATCTCTCTGATTCTTTCTTTGATTTTTAAGGACCCTTGGAATTACATTGGGAATGGAAAGATAATCCAGAATAAACTCCCTTTTATAAGGTCAGTTGATTAGCAGCCTTAATTCCATCTGAAACTTTAAATCCACTTTGCCATGTAACCTAACACATTCACAGGTGTCATGTATATGAAACCATATGTTTAGAATGAAAATACAGAATTATTTAAAATATTTTAAGATGTTCAGTACACATTCTACTCAATGTGTTTATCCCCTGGAGTGAAATTGAGACAAGGTATTTGAATCTGTATCCCCCTTAGTTACTCACAGGTAATTAAGTTCCTCTTATAATGTGAGCATCTGACCAAACTGACTAAGAATAATTATGTATTTAAAAACACATGTTGTTGGTACAACACAGCCTCTAAACATTAACTAGCTACATCTTCCTTGGCTCAATTTAAAAACAAAAACAATAATCTGTTCTGATTCTGAAATAAAAACTTTGTCTGTTGGAGTTATAAGATGGATTAAGTTTTGAAAATAAATAGTATTGATGGTGTCTCATCATTGATTTTAATTAATGTCATTGTGTAATTGTACACTTAAAATGGTTAAAATGGAAATCTTTTAAAATACAGTTACCACAGTAAAATAAAAAGGAAAACAAAAACTAGTTGACCATAATGTGACATTTATTCCTGGACTTTGTTCCATTCTCTTGGTTTCTGTCTATCCTTATGCCAGTACCGTATTGTCTTTTTTACTGTAGCTTTGTAGAAACTTGAAATCAGGAAGTGAGAATCCTCCAACTTTCTCCTTTCCAAGATTGACTATTCTGTTTCCCTTGAAGTTCGATTTGAATTTGAGAACTTGCTTATCAATTTTTGGAACTGAGTTCTTAAGCCCAGCTCTGCTGCGCTTAGTTGTGAGACCTTTAAAAAATTGCTTCTCTCATTTTTTTCATAGTCATTATTATAGGTTATGAGAGTTAAATGATAAAATACATATAAAGCCTAACATAATGCTTGGCATATAGAAAATGCTCAATATATTAGGATGGCCAAAAAGTCTGCTATGTTTTTTACATAAGATGGTTCTAGTAGAATTATTTCACTTGAAATAATTTTGTTAGAATGTATTATGACAGCTATAATATCAGCGTACGTTTTTGAAAAATCAAAATTGGTGAATTTTTGTGCAGCCATTTTAATATTGAAGATGGAAGAAGATGCACAGCATTTTCAGTGTATTTATTATGATTTATTATTTGAGAAAGATTAAAAACTCAACTGAAATGCAAAAAATTTGTGCAGTGTATGGAGAAGGTGCTGTGACTGATCGAATGTGTCAAAAATGGTTTGCAAAGTTTCTTGGCACTATTGACATTTTGGCCAAATAGTTCTTTGCTGCGGAGCTGTCTTATGCATTGGAAGATGTTTAGCAGCACCCCTGGCCTCTACCCACTAGAAGCCAATGATGGAAGATAGACAACATACTCAAAATATACAAATCAGTAAAATTATTGGTGAAAATGAAAAATATGTCTTTTATTTTAGAGAAACAATGTAATGGACTTTTTGGCCAACCCAATACTACCATTAATAGTATTGTTACTATTATTAGTACTGTCACTGCCAATGTAATACCACATGTATACTGAAGTAAAATAGAACTCTGCCTCAAGTGTATTCTTCCTTTTACAATGAGGACAGTGTGTTGTAATGGAAAGAACAGGAGATTTGGAATGAATCTGCCTGAGTGCAGTAACTATGAAATACTGATAGTAATGTTAAATTTATAGGTATTTTAAATCAAGCTGTGATTTATGATACCATGAAAATAGAAATGTCTTTTTCAGAAATCAGTTCAAAGGACAAAATTAATAGTTGGTAAAATTGCTTTAATTTAGTTGTAGTCAGGAAATAGGAAAAAAAAAAGATGGGTTAAAGTAAGTTTATTCTTGACTTTTGTTAAATAATGCTTATGACTGAGTTGTTTTCTTTATTTGTTTCTAGATTATTGAGGATTTTAGCCATCTATGTTCATCAGGGATATTGGCCTATAATTTCCTTTCTTTGTAGTCTTTAACTGGTTTAGGAATTACAATGCTGGCCTTGTTAAAAGATCTTGGAAGTCTTCCCTCTTGAATTTTTCAAAATAGTTAGAGAAGGATTAGGTGTTAATTCTTCTTTGAATGTTTGCTAAAATTCTCCTATGAAGCCATCTAGTCCAGGACTTTTCTTTGCTGGGAGTTTTTTGTTTTGGTTTTTTTTAAGTACTGCTTCAATTTCCTTATCTCTGATTGGACTTTTCAGATTTTCTGACTCTTCCTGATTCAGTTTTGGAAGATTATATGTTTCTAGGAATTTATTTATTTCATCCAGGTTGTACAAGTTGTTGGCATGTAGTTGTTCATAATAATTTCTTATAATCCTTTGTATTTCTGTGATGTCAGTGTTCTCTTTTTTTTCTGATTTTATTTATTTGCATCCTCTCTTTTTTTCTTGATGAGTCTGGATAAAGCTTGGTCAATCTTATTTATCTTTTCAAAGAACCAGGTCTTGGTTTCATTGATCTTTTATATTGTTTTTTAGTCTCCATGTCATTTATTTCTGCTCTGACCTTTATTATTTCCTTCCTTCTACTCTGGACTTTGTTCGTTGTTCATTTTCTAATTCTTGTAGATGTAGCATTAGGTTGTTTGAGATTTTTCTTGCTTCTTTTAAGATAGGTCTGTAATGCTATTATGAAATTCCTTCTCAGGACTGCTTTCACTGTGTCCCATAGATTTTGGGTTGTAGTAGATTTTCATTTGTTTCCAGGTAACTTTTGATATCTTCCTTGATCTCACTGTTAAACCATTCATTGTTTAATAACATGCTATTTAGCCTCCATGTGTTTGAATGTTTTAAATTTTTTTATTGTAGTTGATTTCTATTGATAGTTTCATACCAGAAAAAAATGCTTGATATGATTTCAATCTTCTTGGATTTATTGAGACTTACTTTGTGTCCTAACATGTGCTCTTTCTTTAAGAATATTCCATGTGCACATGAGAAGAATGTATATTTTGTTGCTTGGGATAAAATGTTTTGTAAATATCAATTAAATCTATGTGACCCACTGTGTCATTTAAGGTCACTCTTGCCTTGTTGATTTTTGCCTGGAAGATTTAGCCATTGATGCCAGCGGAGTGTTAAAATCCTCTACTATGATTGTATTTCCTATCATTCTCTCCCTTGATGTCCACCAGATGTTCTTTGTGTATTTAGGTGTCCTATGTTGGGTGTATATATGTTTACAAAAGTCCTATTCAGTTGTTATGGCCCTTGTTTTGAAGTCTGTTTTATCTGATATAAGTATTACTGCCCCAGTATATTTTTTGTTCCTATTTGCATGGAATATTTTTTTCTATCCCTTCACTTTCATTATGTCTGTATCTTTTGTTTTCAGGAGGGTCTCTTGTAGACCACATATATATGGATTATGTATTCTAATCCATTTAGCTACCCTATATTTTTTGATTGGAGCATTTAATCCATTTACATTTGAGGTTATTCTTAAAAGGTACTTATTTATTGCCATTTTATTCTTTATTCCTGTTTCTTTATATATTTCTTTATTGTTTTCCCTCTTCTTAAAGCAGGCCCTTTAACATTTCTTGCAGTACTGGTTCAGTGGAAATTAACTCCTTTAGTTAGCTAGTTAGTTAGTTAGC
The DNA here is from genome assembly GCF_021234165.1 of Pteronotus mesoamericanus. Lineage (NCBI taxonomy): Eukaryota > Metazoa > Chordata > Mammalia > Chiroptera > Mormoopidae > Pteronotus > Pteronotus mesoamericanus. Next base: position 23,665,246 of record NW_026555078.1, on the reverse strand, counting down.
CTGGAAAGATCTTTATTTCACCTTCAATTTTAAATGATAAGCCATGCTGGATAGAATAGTCTTGGTGTAGGTCCTTTCTTTTTTCTTTCTTTTTCTTTTTTCCCTTTAATTTAATATTTTGGGGTGACACTGGTTAACAATATATGCAGGTTTGAGGTGCACAATTTCACAACATATCATCTGTACACTGTACTGTGTGTTCATCACCCCAGGTAAAGTCTCCTTCCACTAGTAGGTCCTTGATTTTCATCACTTTGACTATTTCATGCCAGTCCCTTCTGGCCTGAAGTTTTTGTGTTGAGAAATCATTTGACAGCCTTATAGGAGCTCCTTTGTAGGTAACTGATTGCTTTTCTCTTGCTGATTTTAAGAGTCTTTGTCTTCAACCTTTAGCATTTCAATTATGATGTGTGTTGATATGGGAGTCTTTGGGTTTCTCTTTACTGGGACTCTTCGTGCTTTCTGAACTTGTGTGACTTCTTCCTTCTCCAGGTTAGGGAAGTTTTCAGCCATTATTTCTTTAAACAGGTTCTCTGTCCCTTGCTCACTCTCTTCTCCTTCTGGTACCCCTATAATATAGATGTTGTTACATTTGATGTCCTTTAGGCCCCTTAGACTTTCCTTATTTTTTAAAAATTTCTTTCTGATGTTCTGTTTGGGTCCTTACTGTTATCCTCTAAATCACTGATTTGGGTCCACTTGGGCATGGTTCAGATACAGGTCAGTGGCAGATACTGTGTTTAACTGGCCTTGGGCTACCTATCTGGAGCTACCACCCTGTTCACTGTTTGTGGCTGCATCTACTGGGCCTGGATGTGCATGTGAGGTGCCAGTATGTGTAGAGGGGTTGGCCTCTTCCACCTTAGAGCTGGGGGCAGATCTAAAAAAGGTCCAAGGCTCCCTGAGGTCTGTATCCACCTGCCAGCTACTCCATCTCCCCCTGACGTTGCGTGGTCCAAAAGACCCAGTTCTGCATGGCTCTCTTACCCCCCTGTGCAACTAAACTCGGCAGGGTGGGGCCACAGAGTGGAACGGCAGGCCAGGTGATTTAACAGGTCAAAGGGTGCTTGAGGTAGGGGAGATTCGTCTCCTTTCCAAAACTGTACAGTTCAGTCACTGAGTCTCCACCAAGAGCTTCTCTAGAAAAAGAGCACCCCAAAGGCTCCTGCTGGGTACAGTCAGTCAACCCCTCTACAGTATCCAAGCACAGTAGATTGGTGTCACCTTTGGAGGACCAGGCACTGCACTCACCCAGGTTTATGCTGTAATAATAAGAGTGTTCAACCCTGGGATGGTGGCACCTGGGCCTCTGGCAGACTCTTCTTTCTCAGGCAGACTGAATATCCACTGATTTTCACTACCAGATGCTATGTGGGCTCTTTTTCCCATCTCTGTTGCTGTGTGTTGAGGATCCCTGCATGGGGTTGAGATTCCACACTCCTGTGAGGAGGGGGTGGGAATTTTGCAGCCAACATATCCCTCTGGCTTTTCAGCCACCACACATGGGTGTGGGGACCAGCCCTTTTCAAATCTTTATCCTTCTCACCAGTCTTTATGTGGGTTCTTCTGTAAATCCTTGGTTGTAATACGGTGGTACCTCAGTATTCATCGTTAATTCGTTTCAGAACTCATGAAGAGTGCCAAAACTGCTGAGTACCTAACCTGATGAGTGACGAAGCATTTTCTATTGCAGTGCAGCATCATGACTCATACAAGTTCTAGCAAGTGCCATGAGTCCCAAGCAAGTGCCGAGTGCTGAAACATTTTTTCTCATCAAAATGCAAGAAGTACAGGGTTTGACGAGTTTGGAAGCTGATTAGTAATGAAATATGGCTGTATTTTAGTTCAGCATTCAGGTGGTTATTCAGGTTGATTGCTCTATAATTTACCTGTAAAATGTTTTGGCATTGGAAACAGGTGAGTGTAGCTTCCACCTACTCTGCAGCCATCTTGGAATCCTAGATTGCTTCTTTTTAATGAATTTTTTCCTGGTGTTCCTATCAGCTTTAACATCCTTTCTCATTTCTTTGTTTAGTATAATACAGTCACACTCCAACTTTCCTTTGTTTTTTAGGCATTCAATCATATGATTACCCTATTTTGTCAATACACTGTTGATATGCATAATATTTATATGTCATACATTTATTTTAATCCAAGTAGGAATATGTTAAATCATATATTTTACCTGCCATTTTTTTATCCTCTCCTGAGGACATGCTTATTCGTTTTAGAAAGCAGGAAAAGGAGGGAGAAAAAGAAGGAAAAAACATTGATAAGCGAGGGAAACATCAATCAGTTGCCTCTCCTGTGCATCCTGACTGGGGACCAAACCCCACAACCTAAGCATGTGCCCTGACTTGGAATCAAACCCATGACCTTTCAGTTTATGGGGCAACTCTAAATCAACTGAGCCACACTCATTGGGGCTACTTGCCTTTTTTTTTAAGTTTTATTTATTTATTGGAGTGACATTGGTTAAAAAATTATGTAGATTTCAGGTGTATAATTCTGTAATAGATCATCTGTATATTGTATTGTGTGTTCACCATCCCATCAAGTCTTCTTCCATTACCATTTATCCCTCCTCTGCCCTCTTCTACCTTCCTGTGTTGCCCCCCCACCCCCACTTAACTGTCTTAGTCAAAACTATTACCATTGGCTTGAAGTTGATGTAGGAATACTAATCTAGAAGCTTACCTTCCCCAGGTGGGGAGTCTAAGAAAGGCAATATTTGAGGTAGTGTTAGTCAGCATTTATCAAAAAAAAAAAAAAAAAAAGTTTGTTGAAGTAAAATTGAAGTTTATCATAGAAACTTTCTTTTTACTTTTCTTCTATAATTCATACATTAATACCATGGCATCTTTAAATCATTATAGCACTAACAAGTTGAAACATTTCTGTAATCTATGCCATTTATGTAATAGGTGTTACAGACAGCTTATATTATAGCCAATCTACTTTACAATGATAGGTGCTTTAAAATTTTTAATTTGAAATAATTTCAAACTTTCGACTTCTAGTGTATATTACAGATGTTTGTGTATTCATCTGCTTCCCTACTTTGACTTCTTTGCTTTCTCATTCACTGGATTGTATCCATTACATACCATGAATTCAATTAATAAAACAACACATTCATTATTTGCAAGTCTATAAATTGAAATCCTTAAGTTTTCAGTAGTGTTTTTGCTCTAATGTGTTTACTGGTATCCCTACAGTCTCAACTCCTAATTGTATAGCTTTAATAATTGACAATGAAAATGATTTTTAAATGGCTATTTTAAGCCTCCTACAGAGTTATATAATTTGTCATTTTAGTGACATCTAGTGCTGCTCTAGTTAATTTACTGTGGTCTTATTTAGTATGTCAGTAATGGACTTTACATGATATGAATTAAATTAAATTTCAGTAGTGTTTTCAGCATTCAGTCATGACACTTTAAGTCTAGGAAATCTCAAATCAAGATCTGAACACTAGTTCCATTAGCAAGAATAAATGGTAAAATTAAAGTGTTTAAATGCAGAGTTTTCAATAAAGTAATTTGGTTAGGTTATTATTTTCTAATGGAAAGAAGAGTGTCATTTATTAATTTATATATGAGACAAGATATATCCTAAAGTATCTATAATATATGTTCCTCACTTATGATACTCCTTTGTTTGGTATCTTCTCCTTATAAAGTCAAACAAGTAATCAGAAAGTTCCTTTTTAAGTACCATAATAGAGCATTGTTAGGTAGGTATCTAGAAATTTTAAGAACATAGAGTACCTGTCTCATAGATATATGATAGTAGCCACAAAAACAAACCATGTATGTAATTTAAAATTTTTAGTAGCACATTTTAAAAACTAAAGGAAGTCAATGAAGTTAATTTTAATAATACAGTATAGCGTATTTAACTCAATATATCCACAATGTCATTTTAACATGTAATCATTATTTTATAATTAACCTTTTGTATACTAAATATTTAATGTCTGGTATGTATTTTACACTTAATGTACATGTCAATTATCACCTTTACTTGCTAGGTCCTTCAGTTACTTAAGAAAATTACTGAATATTTCTGTGTCTCAATTTCCCCATTTTTTACAATGGAGGCACTTATAAAAGTTACATTAGATAATATATAACATGCCTAGCAAGTGATAGGCATTAACATAAATCTTAGTTGCTTTCCAAAAAAATTTCAAACACATGAACATGACATGTCATGACATCACTGCCTCAAGGCAAAGATCATATACTAAACCTTAAATTTGTAACCCTCAAACATCATCTCTTTTCATTGCACAGTGCTGGGTACACACATCTCTCTGAACCCTTGTTTAAATTATTTTTTAAAGGAAGCAAAATCATTATTGGTTTATCAGTTGTGACAAGTTTACCACACTAATGCAGAATGTTCAAAGAGAAGACTGGTGGGGTATCTGTGAAATAAATTTCTTTACTTACAGCTTAATTTATCTGTAAACCTAAAACTATGTAAAAAATAAATTCCATTAAAAAAAAGCAAACATCATGTCTGCTATTTTGTCTTGGTACATCTTAGTGACAGAATCCATCAGTAAAAGTAGCAGTTTCAGTTTCATTAAAACCATCAATCAGAAAAGTTTAGTTATAGTTAAAAAATCTAACAATGTTTTCCCTTGTTTAGTAGTCATTCGTTATCCACCTCTTTTTAACTAGTATATGGAAAAATTAAACATAAACATAAAATGGTGGTTGTTTTCTCCATGATTATTGGGGTGGTCATTGGGGATTATTGGTGGTACTGTGATGCTACTGGCAGAAATTAGTCCTATTTTTTTTTAATACACATTTGCCAGTTTTGAGAATATTTTCTTCTGATTTCAGGTTGGGTGGGACGATATCAGCATACAAGATAGTACCAGATGAAATAGAAGAAATCAAGGTATGGTATGGCATTTTTCACCCCTACAAAGACTTGGTATCTTGGTGGGAAGTGGGAAAAAAATTGCTTATTCTTTATGCTATTTAATCTTTAGGTGTGTTAGTATACCATTTAATTCCCAGTTATCCTATTTGAATTACACACACACACACACACACTCACTCAGAGAGGGTCCGGCAGAAGTAACACCTGCTTGAGTGTAGTTGGTAGAGTAACAATATGGGTGTAATAATTTATGGTTTTAATTTGAATATTTCACCTAAAATTTCACATGGTGTGCTTGAGCATTATGATATTGTTACATTACAGAATTACATGTTTATGATTTTGTAATAGAAAAGGGGAGTTATTTGTGCCAGACCCTGTATGTGTATATGTATAATGTGTGTTGTGTGTGTGTGTGTGTGTGTGTGTGTGTGTATATCGGATAACCACCATAAGGCTTCATCTATCATTATCAATGCATTTCTAAGAAAAATTTTAGAAGAATCAGAAAGGAACCCTTTCCTGTGAAATTTGTTGAAAATATACTTAAGAAGGCACTGTATATAAGCATTAGCATGCACAATGTATTATCTTTTTATCTTGTTTTAATGTCTTTTCTCTATGAGTTTGCACCAATTATAAATAATAACTGACTTCTAGTAAATATTTTCTGCTTCCTTTGAAAACTATACATCAATTTAAAATTTATAGTACAATAAATAAAAAATTGACCTTTTTGAAAATTACAGCATTACTACAATCTTTTGCTAAATCCTATGCACTGTTAGTCTTCTAACATAACATGTGGCCCTTGTTTAAAAGCAATTTAGCCAAAAAATGTATAGGCATATGATGAGTTCTTTCCAGAAAAAAGTCCAGCCATTATTAATATAACAGGAATGGTTTGTGCCACATTGAAGTAACCTGGCAGCCAAGGTGAGTGGACTGGAATGCACATCCATGAACAATGACAACTTCACTATACTAGTCAGTGGGGGCAGTGGATGCCATTGAGTGATCATGTATACAGTGTGGCCACCGCATTCAAAATGACTGAGCGAGTAGAGCAACGAATCTGCATCAAATTTTGCATTAAGCCTGAGCATTCCACCACAGAAACTACTGGATGATTAAGAAGGCCAGAGCTGTGGCAACTGGTGATTGGTAACTTCATCACAACAATGTGCTCATTCATGCATCATATCTCCTGAAGAGTTTTTTGGCAAAACAGCAAATCACCCAGCTTATTTAGCCCCCCTACAGCCCAGATTTGGCACCCTGTGACTTCTGGCTTTTCCCAGAACTGAAATCACCTTTGAAAGGGAAGAGATTTCAGACCATCAGTTAGATTCAGGAAAATACAACAGGGCAGCTGATGACGACTGGAAGAACTGTATGAGGTTCCAAGTTGCCTATCTTAAAGGGGACTGAAGCATCCTTTTCCTATGTGCAATGTTTCTTGTATCTTGTGTCTTCTTCAATAAATGTTTCTATTTTTCATAGTACATGGCTAGATACTTTCTGGACCGACCTCGTATATGCATAGCTCAATGTCACAAACAATGTGGTGAAGGCCAGGGACAGGGCCTTGGTGAAAGAGGGCAAAGAGGGGTAAGAGGAGGACATCTGCAAATGTGCCTACAATAAAAAAAGAAAGAAAGAAAGAAAGAAAAAGCAGTTTACAGTCAAACAAGAACTGAACTTACTACCTTTTTTATAAATAGAATGAACAATTACATAACAATAGTCAAGGATAAACAATACTGAGTTAAGTTGTTTAAAATAACATGAAAAGTTCTCAACAAATCATTAACCTTGATTTGATTAACTTTTCAAAATCAAGTTCAATAAATCCAATCTTAATAAACAATTCTTTGTTTATGTTATTTTTAAATTAGTTGAGCTCATTGCTCTGTATTATGTAATATACTATTAGTTTCAATATGTCAGGTGTTACATATAGTCATCAGAAGTTAATGCCATGATTATATTCTAGCATTAAAAAAAAGGAATGTCAATATACTTTTTTAAACTTATAAATTCACAAGTAGTTGACTGGGAGGAACTTTTGGTCTAATACAGATCTCTCATTTTTCAAAAGAGATAATGGGAATTAATAAAGGTGAACTTCTTAAAATTAATTGTTTGAGATCCACTACCTATATAATTAAGGGTTTAAAGGGTCAGAATAATATGAGCACATAACTTCTTGAAGAAAAAACTTAAACTGTAGAAACTTTAAGTAATCAGTAAATGTATATATAAATAATTAAGCAGCATTTATATAGAGGATACAGAGTTGAAGTCCATCTCTCTACAAGGTGCTCTGTCTTATTTACAATAATAATATGTTGAGTGATTAAGGTAAATGAACTGCTCTTAAAAGACATAGAAAGGGCACTTGGCTATTTGAAAAAGATAATCAGCAGTCTTTCCAAGAATTCAGCAAATTGGAGTTTTATACCATTCTATATTCTGTGAATACGTATAAAGATGAGATGATATGGCAACAGATCACAGAGTGTAAAATAAACTGTTGAGCTATAGGGTTGACAGTGGGCCTTTTTGCCATGTTAAGAAATTTAGATTTTATACCAGAAACTATGGGGTGCCATTATGATATTTTAAGAAAGAAAGTAACATAATCAGCTTGGTAAAAAAATTAAGATTTTTCTGTGATGAGTAAGAAAAATTATTTCAGTGAGGAGGAGTTTCCATCTATAGTGGAGGAGACCAGATTGCAGGAATACAGGCACAAAACAATTAAAACCTGAGCTAAAGTGGTGGCTGAAAAATAAACTCAGATTCAAGAAATATTTAAGTAGAATAAAAAATACTTGAGTTATTGGATGTCTAGGGAAAGACAGAAAAATGGACTCAGGTTTTTGGATTAGGAAACTGAGTGGATTGTATTAATTATTAACTTAAAGAAAAGATACAAGAAAAGAAGGTAAGTTTTGGACTTATTTAATTTGTTATTATATATTCCTCTCAGATAACCAAATGTTCACTAAGTCATTGGATAAATCAGCTGAAACTCAAAAAAGATAATTCTGTCTTTTGATTGGTATTGGGATTGTCATTATGCAAGTTAGTTGAGGCCATGCTCATACATACAGTCACCTAAAAAAGTTTCATGAGGTAACAGTAGAGGACTGAAACTCTTCCCCTGGAGAAGGGCTATTATAGAACCAGAGGATTAATATTTTATTGTTTTGGTTTCATTAAGTGCAGAAATGTTGCCGATTTATAATAGTGACTTTTCTCTAAAGGAGTTTTTTAATTGCATATTTTGAAATTCTAGAGTTACAAGAGTTATCACTTCAGAGATTTTTACGAAAAAAGCATAGTTCACAAATGACATGTGGTAATATGATTTTTTTATCAATTACTAGTATTATATCTAAAACAGCTTCAGAGTTTGAGACCTGAGGCATAAAAAATATGAAATTAATTCTTGCAATCTAAAGTGTTAGGAGAAGAACTGTTATAAATTATTTTACCAGCATATGATGCCACCATTAACATTTTCAGCTGAAATCAGATAGCATGTATAATTTTTTTGTTTTCATTGGAGGAAATGAGAAACATCTGGTTGTAATATTCATTTTAGTTGGATAATATCTGAGTGGTTTTAAATTATTTATCTAAGTAGTGCCACTGAGTTTAAATTTGAACTATTCTGTCTGTAATATACGATGTATAAATAAAAATGTATGTAAATTTTTATTATTAAAAAACTATGATTAATGAAACACAATTTTTGTCAGATGGGGTTATTTTTTACAATGTTTCTAATACCAGAAATCATTATTTAGTTCATACATAATTTGAATTAAGTATATATTTATTGATTACAATAAATCACCTCACAGTGAATGGATGCTTGGCCAAAGGCTTAAGGAATAAAGAATGAATGCATTCCTGGTGCAATCACAACCATCTCTTCCACCCAATATCCTGACTTTTTATCATTATCAGTTCCTTACTTTTATTTAGCTTACCACTTATGTGCACATTCTTAAACATTTAATTTCTTTGTGCTTCTGCTTGAACTGTATATGAATTGAACCACAATATATGTAATCTTTTGTGTCTTACTTCATTTGCTCAATACTGAGATTCATACATGTTGTTGCCAATAGCTGTTAATTAGTTTCGTTTCCTTCCTCCCTCCCTCCATCCCGCCTTTCCTTCCTTCTTTTCTTCCTTCCTTCTATAAAATACTCCATCATGTCACAAATTAGGAGAACTACTGTTGATGAACATTCAGCTTGTTTCCATTTGCAGTTACTATGAAAAATTATGCTATAAAATTCTTACAAAACTATCCTGTATAAGAGATTCTCTGAGTATATACTGAGAAAGGAATTCCTAGTCTTTAAGTAGTGTGTATTTTGAACTTTTCTGGATGAAATCACTGTTTTCCAAGGTAGTTATGCCAATTTATGCTACCACCTTAGGTGTATTTATTTTAAAGAGAGATGTTTAAGTATTAATTCTTTTATCTATCTATAACTTACATTGATATAAACTTATTTTTATTTATATATAGGATGACTTACAGTTTGCAGCCTAATTTATTGAAAAACCTATCCCCTCCCCAAGAATGAAAAGCCTCATTTATCATATACTAAATTTTTATATTCTTACACACACATACACATATATATAAGTCTGTCTTTTGTTTCATTGATCTGTTTATATATTTTTTATTTTTATTTATTTATTTTTTTTGCTAGTACTATACATGGAGGGGCAGGGATTAGAGGAGGGTGGTGGCACCAGGAGGAAGTGGCACAACATTTTTCAAATGCTAAAAAGAACTGTGTTTGTAGTGTCAACCACAAAGACTATAACTAGTGAAGTTATTCTTTAGGAATGATTGGGAAATAAGGACATACTCAGACAAAAGAAAACGGAAAGAATTTGTCACTAGAAAACCTACCCTGAAAGAATGGCTACATAAATTCCCTAAAGAGAAAGGAAATGTTAACAGAAAAAGGCTTAGGACTTCAGAAAGAAGGAAAAACAGCAGAATATGTAAATATAGTAGACTACCTTTTTTAATGATTTTATTAAATCACATTTGTAGGTTAAAACAAAAATTATAAACTCTATAATGTGGTGTAGAATGTATATGGAGTAAGTAATGAATACAGTCATATTTCAAATGTAGGCAGGTAAAGGTGCCTAAATGGAAGCAAAGTTTCTGTATTTTACTTGGAATGATAAAATGTTAATACCAGTGAATTTCATCTATAAATTGTAATACTCAGCGCAACCACTAAAAGAGGTATGTATACAAAACAACGTATACCAAAAAGAACTATAAAATAAGATGAAATCCTAAAAAATTTTCAGGTAGTCTACAATAAGGCATGAAGAAACAGGAATGAGAAATAGAAGGCACAGATTTAAGTCATAAGATATCAAGTAATTACCTTAAATATAAATAATCTAAATATACCATTAAAGACAAATTGATATAATGGACTTTTAGAAATGATCCAACATACGCTGTTCACAAATAATTTCAAAAACAATGATACAGGTAGATTGAAAGGAATAGGATAGAAAAAGATATACCATGAAAAATTTAATTTTTAGAGAAAAGGAAAGATCTCAGGTCAATAATCTATGTTTCTTCCTCAAGAAACTAGAAGAAGAGCCAGATATAGTCAAAACCAAAAGACAGAAAATACTTAAGAATTAGAATCAATGAACTTGAAAACAGGAAAACAATAGGGGGAAAAAATCAATGAAATAAAAAGCCAGTTCTTTTAAAAACTCAGTAAAATTGATATACCTCTTACTAGACTAACAAAGATAAAGGAAATAAGACACAATCATCAATATCAGGATTGAACAAACACTATTAATACAGAGTTCCTGTCCATTAAGAGGACAATTAGAGAATACTATGAAAAACTTTATACTTATAAATTGAATAACTTAGGAAAAATGGAGCAGTTCCAAAAACTCACAAATTACTAAAACTAACCAATATGAAATAGACAATCTGTGTAGTCTTAGAAACTGAAAAAACACCTAAAAAAGAAATCTCTAGGCCCAGATGGTTTTACTGAAGAGATCTATTAAGGATTAAAGAAGAATTAACATTAATTTTACTCAGTTTTTTTTCAGAAAACAGGAGGAATATTGTCCAATTTATTTTATAAGGCTACTATTACACTGATACCAAATCAGGGAAGGAAAGGGAAGGAAAGGAAAGGGAAGAGAGAAAGAGAGAGAGAGAAAGAGAAAGAAAGATAGGGAGGGAGAGAGGGAGGGAGGGAAGGAGGAAGGGAGGGAGGGAGGAAAAGAAAACTGCTGACAAATATCTCTCATGAACTTAAAATCCTTAATTAAGTTGGGGCATGTAAGATCAACTCCCCCCCAAAAAAAGTCAATTATGTTTTTATATGCTGACAACATTTGGAAACTGAAATCTAACATATACCATTTACAGTTAGTCCAATGAAAATTAAATACTTAGGGATACATTTGAGAACACACAATGTATCTATGCTGAAAATTACAAAATGCTGAAGAAATAAAAGGATACTTAAAGAAATGGACAGATATACCATGTTCATGGATTGGAAGATTCAACATAGTAAAACGGCAGTTCTCCCAAAATGACATACAGGTTTATGTGATTCCTATCCAAAACTGATCAAATTTTTTGTAGAAACTATTATATAAATTTATATGGAAAGACATAGGTCCTAGAACAGCTAAAACAGTTTTGGAGGGAAAAAAAAACACAGTAGGGAGACTATCTCTACCCAATAATAAGGTTTACTATTAGCTCTAGTAATGAAGACATTGTATACTGGCAAAAAGATACACACAAATTGTTGATGGAACCCATGAGTAGACTCACACATGTATGGTCAATTGGTTTTTAATACAGCCTCAAAGGCAATTCACTGGATAATCTTTTCAACAAATGATGGCAGAAGAATTGGACGTCCATTAGCAAAAAAGAAAAAAAAAAATGAACCTCACCTAAACATTATACATTATACAAAAAATAGCTCAAAATGGATAATAGACTTAAATATGAAACTAAAACTGTTAGGGAATAAAAAGAAAATGTTCAGGACCTATGCTTAAGCAAAGAGTTTACAGACTCTATTAAAAGCACAATTTATAAAAGGAAAATTTTTGAATTCTAAAATTTTTCTGTGCAAAAGAACCTGTAAGTAAAAACACAAGCTGCATGCTGGAAGAAGTTATTTGTAAACTACATATCTAATAAAGGATTTCTATGTAGTTTACTAAAAATTCTCAAACTCAACAGTAACAAAAAACATTTTTATTAGTAAATGGGCAAGAAAATGAAACAAAATAGGTTTTGTGAAAAAATATTCCTGCCAAAATTTAGATGAAAGTTTATTAATTTTACAATTATTTTGGGAAGCAATACAGTCATGCACTAGTTAATGACAGGATACATTATGAGAAATGCATTATTTTGGTGATTTCATTGTTGTGTGAACATCATGGAGTGTACTTATACAAACTTAGGTGGTCTAACCTACTACACATCAAAGTTATATGGCTCCTACGCTACAAGCCTATATAACATGTAACTTTCAAAACATGAGATTTTATCAGGTACAAAAAATTATGCAGTCAAGAGACACAGTAAACAGGAAATGTATGAGGCTGCTCTTGGCATAACCCAACATACTGTTTTACAGTAGACTTTTATTTTTATGAGTAGAAAGCGTACACTCTAAAATAATAATAAAAAGTATAGTAAATATATAAACCAGTAATATAGTCATTTATTATCAAGTATTATGTACTGTGTAATAGTTGTATGTGCTATACTTTTATAGTACTGACATGTATTAGGTTTGCTTATACCAGCATTATCACAAACATGTGAGTACTGCATAGTGCTGTGTGTCATTAGGGAATAGGAATTTATTAGCTCCATTATAATCTTATGGGAACACTGTTTATATATGGTACATTGTTGACTGAAACATTGTTTTTGGCACATAACTGTATGTCTTTTCAATAGTGAATATTCACATTTAGAAATGTAATAGAAGTCTATAAGTAAAGTCATTTAGTCTTGTTCATGTAAATCTTTGCAGTTTCTTTTAGTTATTTTTAGTTATGTCCTATTTTATTTCTTACTATAAATGAAATATTTGCTCTGTATAATTTTATTGTAATATTTCCTATATATTTTAATGTAATTGATGTATAGCATACCTTTAAAATTGGATTATTGCCAAACCTACTTCTGTACTAAGAATGAGGAACTCTGTTGGACCCATTTCCCTGTGAATCAACAATATCTGGTAAAAATGAAAAAGAAACAACCACTTAAAGTATCTGTGCCCATCAGTAATGAATGGATAAAAAAGCTGTGGTATATTTACACCATGGAATACTATGTGGCAGTAAAAAAGCAGGAATTCTTACATTTTGCAACAGCATGTATGGACTTGGAGACTATTATGCTATGTGAAATAGCCAGTCAGTGAAAGGCAAATACCATATTATCTCACTTATATGTGGAATCTAATGTACAGAATAAACTGACAAACAAAAAGAAACAAACATGGATACATGGAACAGACTGATGACTGTCAGAGGATGGGGGGACTGGATGAAAGGGGGCAAAGGGATTAGACAAAGAACATGTATGCATAACCCATAGACACAGACAATAGTGTCGTGATAGTCTGAGGGCAGGGAGAACAAGGGCTGGGTGGAGGTGGGCAAAGGGGGAGATATGGGGACATCTGTAATAGTGTAAACAATAAAAATAAAAGAGAAAGTATTTGGATGTTGTTATAAGCACAACAACAAATGAGGAAACATTTATTCAAGTAATTCTAAATATTAGATGAAACAGTGAGAATGTGTGGCACATAGCCATAACCTCATCCCTTCTTCACTCCTCAGCTTGATGGAAACCTGACCTCAAGTATGGGGCTCCCTCTCCCCTTCTCCAAAGGTGGACAGGCCTTCATTATTTATCATACCTCCAACTCTGTCTTGTGGAGGTTAAATTCCTGATGAATTCCGCTGAAAGGTCATTGACTCCCTTGTTCAATCCAGTCCCCAATCATTGGATGGAAGCTCTAGCCCAGGTACAGCAGGCTGAGAACACCTTATCTTGCTCATTGGGCAGAACATCTATATTAGGTGAGGCAAGTCAAAAAGATGAAAGGTTACCAACCCTATACAACACTCACAGCAGTGGCTTAAAGATTTTATTTAGCACAGTCCTTATGTACATATTTCTCTGAAGCTCTTCCCAAAGGAATGGCCTTATTTGAAACAGAATGCAGGGAAGCTCAAACCTAAAGTCACTCTGAAAAACAATGGAGATTTTGGTAGTAAACCAGTAAAAGGAAGCTGATGCGAGAACAAGAAGTTAAACCAGTTAGTTTACCAGAAAGAACCTGGGAAAAAGTCCTCCTTGAATCAGAACAAACATCAAAGTCTAGGCTGAAAAACTATCTTGCCTGAATTTAACTGAATCAGACTATGGAGTAATTTACCTCCTGGGCATTATTTATAACAATAGTGCAATTAGCTGAAAATAAGTAGGGCAAAACAGCTGGGTATGCTAGCAAAGAGACAGGCAGCTTTACAGAGAGGACAAGGAAAGAAAAGGGACAAAGAGAACCCTACTAAAACCAATGTCACCTCAAGGCGACTTTGTGCATGCCTTAGCTGCATCCTCTGAGGAGGAATATCAAAAACAGGTTTTACTAAAGTAGCCTAGCCAATTCAGTAAACAAAAAAGAAAACAACAACAAAGACCGGAAAAGGGGTGAGGAGTCACTATCCAGAGCTGCTAAAACATATAAGATGTCCAGCTTTCCCCAAAGAGCCAAAAGCCAAAAAGCACCCAATAGCCCAAAACCACCCAGTGCAGGCGCACACACTTGCGCCGAGTGGCCAGCGAGGGTTGACAAGTGTGTGTGTGGACCCGCATGGGCTGGCGAAGGCTCGCGCGGGCTGGCAAGGCCTCCCACAGACTGGCACCGATGGGGCCTGCGAGAGAGTGCGCAGGTCGGGGAGGGCAGGTGTAAATCGACCCGCGCGGGCCCCCGAGTGCAGAGCGGTCCGCAGAAATGGTGGATCCCTGGCCGAAGGGGTCACAGAGCTGCCCAGAGTCCCTGGAGGAGAGACTGCAGACAGGATTAACCGAAGAGTCCTGGAGCTCACTTCCTCCCATTTCCATGGTCTCCATTTGGCGAGGGCAGGCAACGCCTCCAAAGAGCCAAAAGCGGGGAAAGCACACAATAGAAGATCCTAAACTGACCAGTGCCCGGGTGCCCGCCGGCCTGGGGAGCCAGACGAGTACGCGAGGTCGCGAAGAAGCCCCCTGGGCTGGGGCAAGCACCCGCGAGCCCAGGCGGACCCGGGATCAAGCCGGGCCGGGGAGCGCGATCAAGGAGCCGGCATGAGAGTGCAGAGCGATCCACAGAAATAGTGGATCCCTGGCCGAAGCGGTCACAGAGCTGCCCAAAGCAGGAGTCAGACACAGACAGTAGACTCCTGGAAGGCTCAAACAAACGACCCAAGGTCATGTAGGGTCAACAACTGACATCATCAGAGGCAGGCCCAGAAAGAAAAGTAAAGGAAAAAACAAACAAACAAACAAACAAACAAACAAACAAACAAATAAAAAGACCCGCCTACTATCATAGAAGTTTAATCCACAAAGTCAGGAAATCTACACAGCCCAATTGAAGCAGAAGCAAAAATATAAATAAATAAATAAATTACTTAACACTCACAAAAATGGGAAGAAAAAGAAGTTCCCCCCAAATGAGTGGAAAAGGGGACTCCCCACAGAGAGAGCTAAATGAAATAGAGGCAAGGGAACTATCAGATATTGAATTCAAAACAATGGTTCTAAGGAAGCTCAATGAGCTCAGCCAGCTCAAAGATAACTATGAGAAACTGCAGAGAAACTATCAGGATCTTAAAACAAACTATATCAACCTGGAAAAGGACATAGAAACTATCAAGAAGACACAAGAGGATATGAAGAATACCATTTCCGAATTGAAGAACACAGTAGAAGGAATCAAAAGCAGGCTGGATGAAGCCAAGGATCGAATCAGTGAGATGGAGGATAAGGTAGAAAAAAGCTCCCAGAAAGAACAAGAAATGGAAAAAAGACTCTTTTCTCTTGTTAATTCCTGTATTACTCCTTCACTCTTTTCTTTTACATGAAGTAAATATTTTCTAATGTAACATTTTAACTCCTTTAATATTTTTTCACTACATTTTATTGGAGCTCTTTTCTTAGTGGTTGCTCTAGGCTTTACCATGTACATCTTACCAGAATCTACTTCAGATTTATATTAACTTAATTCGTGATACATAGACATCACTCCTATATAGTTCTATTCTCTATTCTTCCTTTTTGTGTGATTATTGTTATCCATGTTATATATATATAAAACAAATATATATATTTGTACATATAAATATATATGTATATGCACATATATCAAATCCAACAATACATTGCTATAATTAATAATATTAAAGAAGCTAATATAAATAGGACAAATAGATATTTATAGAGTTTGTTATATTAACTTACTATTTGTGGTTCTCCTCTTTTGTTCTTTTGGATTCAAGATACCATCTGGTGTTAAGTACTTATTCCAGTGCAGCTTTGCTTTCCCACCTACCTGATTTGTGCTGTTATTTCCAAATATATTATATTTATATTTTACAGACTCAACAAAACAGCTATATATCTATATTGTTTTATACAATTGGCTTTTCAATCAGTTAAGAGGGAAAAGAATATGAAATATGCATTCATACTATCTTTTATAATTACATAATTACCTTTATCAGTGTTGTGTGTGCGCATATGTGGGTGGGGTAGGGTGGGGTTTTAATTACTGTCTGTGGTCACTTGCTTTCAGCATAAAGAATTTCTTTAAATATTTCTTGCAAGGTGGATCAGCTAGGAACAAATTCTTTCAGTTTTTGTTTATCTGGGAATTTATTTCATCTTCAATTCTGAAAGATAGTTTTCCTAGATAAAAGATTCTTGGTTTGTTGGCAGCTTTTTTACTTTCTGTATTTAAATATGTCATCCTACTGCCTTCTGGTATCCATTTCTATTGATGATAAAGTCACATTAATTTTATTGCAATTCACTAGCACAATATGTGATGAGTCTCTCTCTCTTACTGATTTATACTTTATTCTCTTTGTCTTTGTCTTTTGGCACTTTTACTATGATGGATGGTAGGGAATAAAAGTTTTTGTCTCATCAAAATTCATATGTTGATACCCTAATTTCAATGTGATGCTATTTGGAGGTGGGGCCTTTGTCAGGTAATTAAGTCATGAAAGTAGAGTCTTTATAATGGGATAGTGCCCTTATAAGAAGAGGCCAGGGAACTAGCTAACTCTCTTTCTGCCATGTACAGATACAACAAGACGTCTACTGTCTATAACACAGAAACAGTCCTCACAAGAACCTGATCATGGTGTCAACCCTGATCTTGATCTTCCTGCCTCCAGAACTTTTAGAAATAAATTGTTATTTATGAATCACCCACTCTACAGTACTTTCCTGTTTGAACTAAGACTATGTATGTGGGTGTTGGATTTTTTTTAGTTTATCCTATCTGAAATTGATAGTTTCTTGGCTGTGTAGATTAATTTTTATAATTAAATTTGGCAAATCTTTAGCCATTTATTCTTGTAATAATTTTTTCTGCACTTTTCTTTCCTTCTTATACGCCTCTGTCCTTATGTTGGTGTGCTTAAGTCCCACATTTCTCTTAGGTGGTATTCATTTTTATTCATTCTCTTTTCTCTCTGTTCTTCAGCTTGAGTAATCTCTACGATCCTTCACTGAGTAGTACACTGATTCTTTCTTCTGCCAACTCAGAAACTGTTGATGAGTGAGTCCCTCTAGTGAATCTTCCATTTCAGTTATTATACTTGCAAGTCGAGAATTTGCATGTTGACTTTCTTCTTTCAGTATGGTGTCCTAGAAGTTTTCCATTTTAAAAACCGTATTTATACAGACTGCTTTGAAATCTGTTAAACCCAAGATTTAGAACCTCTCATAGGCGGTTTCTGTTGCCTGCTTTGCTTCTTGTGTATGGTTCACTCTCCTTTTCTTTGCAAAACTAATTATATTGAAGCTGGACATCTTTTTTTAAATTAATTTATTTTTTCATATACATTTGTCTCTGCCTACCCCCCACCACTTTCCCTTGCCCCTTCCCTCCCTCCCTCCCTCAACTCTTCCCCTTTGGTTTTGTCCATGAGTCCTTGCTATATGTTCCTTGACTTTCCCCTTCCCTTTCTTTTCCCAGTCCCCCACTTCCTCTTGTCTCTGTTGATTTCTTTTCCTTTCAGTGTTGCCGGTCTTATTTTCCTTGCATCTTTGTATTGTTGGTTAGGTTCCACTTATAGGTGAGATCCTATGGTATTTGTCTTTCGCCCCCTGGCTTATTTCGCTTAGCATAATGCTCTCGAGCTCCATCCACACTGTCGCGAAGTTTAGTAGTTCTTTTTTTCTTTCTGCTGCGTAGTATTCCATTGTGTATATGTACCATAATTTTTTGATCCAGTCATCTACTGATGGACATTTAGGTTGCTTCCAACACTTGGCTATTGTGAATTGTGCTGCTATGAACATTGGGGTGCATAGGTTCTTTTGAATTAGCATTTTGGGATTCTTGGGGTATAGTCCCAGCAGGGGAATCACTGGATCAAAAGGCAGTTCCATTTTCAGCTTTTTGAGGAAATTCCACACTGCTTTCCACAATGGCTGCACCAGTCTGCATTCCCACCAACAGTGTACTAGTGTTCCCTTTTCTCCACAGCCTCGCCAACACCCGTTGTTTGTTGATCTGTTTATGATGGCCATTCTGACCGATGTGAGGTGGTACCCCATGGTGGTTTTGATCTGCATTTCTCTGATGGCTAGTGATGCTGAGCATCCTTTCAAATGTCTCTGGGCCCTCTGTATCTCCTCCTTGGAAAAGCGTCTGCCCAGGTCCTTTGCCCATATTTTGATTGGATCGTTTGTCTTCTTGGAGTGGAGTCACGTGAGTTCTTTATATATTTTGGAGATCAAACCTCTATCTGATGTATCTTTAGCGAATATATTTTCCCATACGTTTGGCTCCCTTTTCATTTTGCTGATGTTTTCTTTAGCCGTGCAGAAGCTTCTTATTTTGATGAGGTCCCACTTGTTTATTCTTTCCTTTATGTCCCTTGCTTTGGGAGACATATCAGTGAAAAAATTGCTGCGTGGGATATCTGAGAGTTTTCTGCCAATGTTCTCCTTTAGGACTTTTATGTTGTTGCGACTTATATTTAAGTCTTTGATCCATCTTGAGTTTATTTTTGTGTATGGTGTCAGCTGATGATCCAATTTCAATTTTTTGCATGTAGCCATCCAGCTCTCCCAACACCATTTGTTGAAGAGGCTATTATTGCTCCATTTTATGCTTCTGCCCCCTTTGTCAAATACTAGATGCCCATAGAGACCTGAGCTTATTTCTGGGCTTTCTATTCTGTTCCACTGGTCTATGGATCTGTTCTTGTGCCAGTACCAGATTGTTTTGAGTATAGTGGCTTTGTAGTATAGTTTGATGTCCGGTATTGTGATCCCTCCTACTTTGTTTTTCTTTCTCAAAATTGCTGAGGCTATTAGGGGTCGTTAATGCTTCCATATAAATTTTTGAAATGTCTGTTCTATTTCTGTGAAATACGGCATTGGTATCTTAATAGGGATTGCGTTGAATGTATAAATTGCTTTGGGTAGTATGGACATTTTGATGATATTACTTCTTCCAATCCATGAGCACGGTATATGCTTCCATTTATTTGTGTCTTCCTTAATTTCTTTTTTCAATGTTGTATAGTTTTCTGCATACAGGTCTTTTACCTCTTTGGTTAAATTTATTCCTAGGTACTTTATTTTTCTTCTTGCTATATCGAATGGTATTGTTTTTCTGATTTCTTCTTCTTCTATTGCATTGCTGGTGTACAAAAATGCCTTTGATTTCTGAATGTTGACTTTGTATCCTACTATTTTGCCAAATTCACTTATTAGGTTGAGGAGTTTTTTGGTGGAGTCTACAGGGTTCTCTATGTACACTATCATGTCATCTGCAAACAATGATAGCTTTACTTCCTCCTTTCCTATCTGGATGCCTTTTATCTCTTTTTCTTGTCTGACTGCTGTGGCTAGGACTTCCAATATGATGTTGAAAAGAAGCGGTGAAGGGGACATCCTTGTCGTGTTCTCGATCTTAGTGGGAAAGCTTTTAGTTTTTGCCCGTTGAGTATGATGTTGGCTGTAGGTTTTTCTTATATGGCCTTTATTACGTTGAGGAACGCCCCATTTATTCCCATTTTGCTGAGTGCTTTGATCATAAATGGGTGCTGTACCTTATCGAATGCTTATTCTGCATCTATCGAGATGATCATGTGGTTTTTGTCTTTTCTTTTATTTATGTGATGTATTACGTTTATTGACTTGCGTACATTGAACCATCCCTGCATCCCTGGGATGAATCCCACTTGATCATGGTGGATAATCTTTTTAATGTATTGCTGGATGCGGTTTGCCAATATTTTGTTGAGGATTTTAGCATCTATGTTCATCAGCGAAATTGGCCTGTAGTTTTCTTTCTTTGTAGGGTCTTTATCTGATTTTGGGATTAGGGTGATGCTGGCCTCATAAAAAGAGTCTGGGAGTCTTCCCTCCTCTTGGATATTTTGGAATAGTCTGAGAAGGACAGGGGTTAGCTCTTCCTTAAATGTTTTGTAAAATTCTCCTGTGAAACCGTCCGGCCCTGGGCTTTTGTGTGCCGGGAGTTTCTTGATTACTGCTACAATTTCCCCAGCTGTTACCGGTCTGTTCAAGGTTTCTGCTTCTTCCTCCTTCAGTGTTGGAAGATTATACTTTTCTAAGAATTTGTCCATTTCATCAAGGTTTTCAAATTTCTTGGCATATAATTGTTCATAGTAGTTTCTGACAATCCTTTGTATTTCTGTGGTATCAGTTGTTATTTCTCCTCTTTCATTTCTGATATTATTAATTTGGGTTCTCTCTTTTTCTTGATGAGTCTGCTTAACAGCTTGTCAATTTTATTTATCTTTTCAAAGAGCCAGCTTCTGGATTGGTTGATCCTTTGAATTGTTCTTTTCGTCTCTATGTCATTCAGTTCTGCTCTAATCTTGACTATTTCCTTCCTTCTACTTGCTCTGGGATTTATTTGTTGTTGTTTCTCCAGTTCTTGAAGTTGTAGTGTTAGGTCTTTTATTTGAAATGTTTCTATCTTTTTTAGGTAAGCCTGTATTGCTATGAACTTCCCTCTCAGGACTGCCTTTGCTGTGTCCCATAGGTTTTGGACTGTTGTCTGTTCATTTTCATTTGTTTCCAGAAATTTTTTTATTTCTTCTCTTATCTCATTATTGACCCATTCATTGTTTAATAGTCTACTGTTCAGTCTCCATGAGTTTACAAGTTTTTGAAGTTTCTCTTTGAGGTTGATTTCCAATTTCAAGCCCTTGTGGTCCAAGAAAAAGTTTGGTAGTATTTCAGTTTTCCTGAATTTGCTGAGGTTTGCTTTGTGTCCTATCATGTGGTCTATCTTTGAAAAACTGCCATGAGCATTTGAAAAGAATGTGTATTTTTCTTCTTTGGGATGTAAGGTTCTATATATGTCAGTTAAGTCTATTTGATTCAGTGTGTCATTGAGCTGCACAATATCTTTATTAATGTTTTGTTTGGAAGATCTGTCCATTTTTGACAGTGGGGTGTTGAAATCTCCTACTATCAATGTGTTGCTGTCTATATCTTTTTTGAAGTCGTCCAAAATTTCCTTATATTTTTGGGGGCTCCTATATTGGGAGCATATAAGTTTACAATGTTGATGTCTTCTTGATAGATTCTTCCTTTAAGTATTATAAAGTGCCCCTCTGGGTCTCTTTTTATGGCCTTTGTTTTGAAATCTACTTTGTCTGATACAAGTATGGCAACCCCGGCCTTTTTCTCTTGCCCATTTGCTTGGAATATTTTTTTCCATCCCTTTACTTTCAATCTGTGTAGGTCTTTTGCTCTGAGGTGGGTCTCTTGTAGGCAGCATATGTGTGGGTCATGTTTTCTTATCCGTTCAGCTACCCTGTGTCTCTTGATTGGGGCATTTAGTCCATTTACACTGAGAGTTATTACTGATAGAAACTTACTCATTTTTTCTCTTTGTTCCTGTGTTTTTTTCTTTCTCACTCTTTTATTTCATCTTCTTAAACCAGACCCTTTAGCATATCTTGGAGTGCTGGTTTGGTAGAGATGTATTCTTTTAGCCTTCTTTTGTCTGGGAAGCTCCTTATTTCCCCTTCTATTTTAATTGAGAGCTTTGCTGGGTAGAGCAGCCTTGGTTGTAGGCCCTTGCTTTTCATTACTTGGAATATTTGTTGCCATTGCCTTCTGGCTTGTAGTGTTTCTGTTGAGAAGTCAGCTCCTAGCCGTATGGGGGCCCCCTTGTATGGGCCTTTCTCCTTCTCCCTTCTGCCTTGAGGATTCTCTCTTTGTCTTTGATAGTTGCCATTTTAATGATGATGTGTCTTGGAGTGGACCTCCTTCGGCCCCTCTTGAGTGGGGTCCTCTGTGCCTCCTGGATCCATGAGACCCTTTCTCTCCTCAAATTGGGGAAATTTTCCATAATTACTTTTTTGAGGAGGTTCTCTATCTCTTGCTCCTCTTCTTCTCCTTCTGGTATCCCTATTATACGGCTATTATTGCGTTTCAGGTTGTCCTGCGTTTCCCTGAATGCCTCTTCATTCTTTTTGAGTCTTTTTTCCATTTCTTGTTCTTTCTGGGAGCTTTGTTCTACCTATCCTCCATCTCACTGATTCGATCCTTGGCTTCATCCAGCCTGCTTTTGATTCCTTCTACTGTGTTCTTCAATTCGGAAATGGTATTCTTCATATCCTCTTGTGTCTTCTTGATAGTTTCTATGTCCTTTTCCAGGTTGATATAGTTTGTTTTAAGATCCTGATAGTTTCTCTGCAGTTTCTCATAGTTATCTTTGAGCTGGCTGAGCTCATTGAGCTTCCTTAGAACCATTGTTTTGAATTCAATATCTGATAGTTCCCTTGCCTCTATTTCATTTAGCTCTCTCTGTGGGGAGTCCCCTTTTCCACTCATTTGGGGGGAACTTCTTTTTCTTCCCATTTTTGTGAGTGTTAAGTAATTTATTTATTTATTTATATTTTTGCTTCTGCTTCAGTTGGGCTGTGTAGATTTCCTGACTTTGTGGATTAAACTTCTATGATAGTAGGCGGGTCTTTTTATTTGTTTGTTTGTTTGTTTGTTTGTTTTTTCCTTTACTTTTCTTTCTGGGCCTGCCTCTGATGATGTCAGTTGTTGACCCTACATGACCTTGGGTCGTTTGTTTGAGCCTTCCAGGAGTCTACTGTCTGTGTCTGACTCCTGCTTTGGGCAGCTCTGTGACCGCTTCGGCCAGGGATCCACTATTTCTGTGGATCGCTCTGCACTCTCATGCCGGCTCCTTGATCGCGCTCCCCGGCCCGGCTTGATCCCGGGTCCGCCTGGGCTCGCGGGTGCTTGCCCCAGCCCAGGGGGCTTCTTCGCGACCTCGCGTACTCGTCTGGCTCCCCAGGCCGGCGGGCACCCGGGCACTGGTCAGTTTAGGATCTTCTATTGTGTGCTTTCCCCGCTTTTGGCTCTTTGGAGGCGTTGCCTGCCCTCGCCAAATGGAGACCATGGAAATGGGAGGAAGTGAGCTCCAGGACTCTTCGGTTAATCCTGTCTGCAGTCTCTCCTCCAGGGACTCTGGGCAGCTCTGTGACCCCTTCGGCCAGGGATCCACCATTTCTGCGGACCGCTCTGCACTCGGGGGCCCGCGCGGGTCGATTTACACCTGCCCTCCCCGACCTGCGCACTCTCTCGCAGGCCCCATCAGTGCCAATCTGTGGGAGGCCTTGCCAGCCTGTGCAGGTCCACACACATGCTCGCCAACCCTCGCTGGCCACTTGGCACAGGTCTGCACACCTGCACTGGGTGGTTTTGGGCGCTCTATTGTGTGCTTTTCGGCTTCTGACTCTTTGGGGGTGTGTCCTTTTCCCGCACAATGGAGACTAGGGAAAGGAGAAGGTGTCGGGACTCCCCGGTTCCTCCTCCCGTTCTTTCCCCAACGCCTCAGTTTCCAGTCTCTCCTCAGGGGTCTCAGGGCATTTTTGTGACCCCTTCGGCCCAGGATCCACCACCTGTGCAGACTGCGTTTCAATCGTGGGCAGTCTGGTTCGTGCGCTCCCCGCTTCTGCCTCTTTAGGGGCGCGCCTTGCCTGCCCAGAATGGAGACTACAGAACAGGGAGGGAGTTGGGACTCCCCAGTTCCTCCTCCCATTCTTTCCCCAATGCCTCTGTCTCCAGTCTCTCCTCAAGGCTCTCCCAGCCAGTCTGCACTTAGCCTCCCAGCTTACACGTGCACAAGCTGTGCGTGGAGCGCACAAAAGGCAGGTTAATTGATTCCCTTATGCCTGAGCGAGATGGTAGCTGCAGAGTGGGAAGTACGTTATCACCCGGGCTCCACCAGCCACCCTGTCAGTTCTCTTCACAAGTTTTCCTCACCAGTCTTTTCCCAGGAACCAGCCCACCCTGCTGCCGCCTCTACCCAGAGATCAAGGAGGATGGCTGCCACTGCAATTTTTGCGTTGGCCCTTTAAATGTCTCTTTGCATCCCCAGCCACCTGTCTCTAGCAGAGAGTGCCCCTAAGCTTTTCAGGGTTGTGTTTTGTCTGTATTTTCCTGGTTTTAGCTGCTGCAGTTTAGAGGTCCCTGTTTATGATTCAGACCCCGTTCTTCTCGGGGGGAGCTAACTGGCCGTTTCAATGTCCCTCTGGTGCTAGTGCCCGTGGGCACCCCAGCCCACCCTCTCGAGCCTCCACCATACTTCTCACCCATTGGGATGTGTGAGAGTTGAATCCACTGTCTGCCTGCGGCTCCAAGGCTCCTTCCCCACTATAGTTTCTAGTTCCATTGTTTCCCAGGTGATTACTCCATTATTTAGTCGCAATTCCAGTTTGGTCTTGGGAAGAGGAGGTCAGCGTGACTCCCTCCTCCACCATCTTTTCTCTGCTTCCACTCTTGACCCCACTGCAAAATCAACACCTGTTAACTTTTTTTATACTAACAATTACTTTTATCATTTTTAATAGTAATAATTGCTTTTTATTGATATCTTTCATCAATTTGGATAAATTGTTCAACATTGTTCTTGACTATTGCTTCTTCCCATTCTCTCTTTTCTCTCTTTTGGTGATCTAATTCTATATAAATTAGACCTTTTAAGTATGTCTCACATATCTGTACTTTTTTGTTAATTTGTCTTTGAGTTTAATATTATTCTTTTTTCAATCTATGTTTACATTCTTTAATTTTGATAAGCCTATTCATTTAGACCTGAATTTCAGGAATTGTAATTTTATGTTCTATTACCAATTTTCTGGTGAAATTCATCATTTCACCTGTTTTGTTTTATATGTCTTCTATTTTTTTAATATATTAATTATATTTTACTTTGAAGTCCTTTGCTGCAACTCTGCACACATCTATTGTGAAGTTTTTTTTAAGTGTTTTTTATATAATATTGGATCTGTTTTCTTGCATGCCAAGTCATTTTTATAAGTTTATTTTGAATGTAAAAGAACCATATTGGTAAAAATGATTTATCATCCATCATAGACTGTCTCTGTTTCTCCTGATAGGCTGAAAGTACAAGAAACTGATCACTCCAAGTCCAATTTGGAATTGAGCTAGGTTAGAGATGGGTTGAGAATATAGTAGGTTCCCATCTCATTCCTGAATGACAATAGGAGATTTAACTCTATATTCATAGATTCTACCCTAGCTCTCTAGCCTGCAGCCTAGCCAGTATAGGCCTCAAAAACTGGCAGATGTCGTTCTGTCTTCCTTATGTACAACACCATAATTTACAATTAGTCATAGGAGGAAAAACAGTCATGTTTGGCTCCAGTGAAGGGATTATTGAGAATAATTGCAGATGAGGCTGGAAAGTTAGGTTGGTGTCACATTAAACGATGTGTATGTTTTAGGAAGGGAAGTTGCTAGAGAATTTGAAGCAAATACATTTTCAGATTTTATTTTAGAGGATTTACTGTCCATATCAAAATGAATCGGAAGGAGGCAGAGAAAAGCAGAACCCTTAGAATACTTTATACCAATCTAGATGAACAAGGATAAAGACAAGGCTCATGTCAGTGGCAACAGTAATAGAGAGTATGGGAGGTATATCACAGTGGTTAATAAAGCAGGCTCGGCACCTTAATTGAATTGTGACCTTTTGTATATCTTAATCATTCTGTGTTTTCCTAAAATGCCTTTGCTGAATTACAAAGTCTACTGTTGTTCTGAAGTAATGTTTGTAAAGTACTTAGCATAGTACCCAGTACATAGTAAACACAGTAAATGACAGTAACGTGAGATGACCCAAGCAGACTTGAGAAGTGAGGATTAGAAATAAAGGCTAACTCAGGTTTTTAGCTTAGACAGTCTCATGGAAGAACCATATCTGAGGGGTGTAATGAATGTTGCGGGTCTTTAAGACTTGCAGGTAATATCCTATAACTGGAAGTTTATTCATTTCCCCAACCAAATAATTTAATAGTTTTGTCTGGTTTGTTGACTGTCGATGACTTCCATCTCTCTTCTTTGCT
The DNA here is from genome assembly GCF_021234165.1 of Pteronotus mesoamericanus. Lineage (NCBI taxonomy): Eukaryota > Metazoa > Chordata > Mammalia > Chiroptera > Mormoopidae > Pteronotus > Pteronotus mesoamericanus. Next base: position 23,638,585 of record NW_026555078.1, on the reverse strand, counting down.
GGTACTGTTTATTTAATTGAGCGTTTCATTTCCTATGTTATCTTCTCCTCAGAATAAGAGCATCCCAGGAAAATGATGGAAAACATACATATATTTCAAGTATAAGGAATATAAAATTGCTACACCTTTTCTCTCTACAGTACTTATAATCATTTAGCACCTCCCCCTTTAAGAATCAGAAGTTAGCATTACCATTGTATATGAAATATGTAATTTTCCTCTCAACATCAGAACATTCTGATCTGATAAAGGGAAAATTTTTGTATAGCTTTGAAAAGATAGTTCAAACCTTCATATTGCCTATTTTGCAACAGTGAGTAGAATGGTTTGAAATGCTGGTCCCATCATGGGACATACAAAATTTTATTGATAAAATTTTATTGATAAAATGACAGGAAGTTTTATTGTTGTATACCTCAAGAGCTCCTATCAGAAACTACTATCTGAAAGTAGTGGAGAGTGACCAAAAGCAAACGGATTATGACATTTGGAAGGAGACACTGGTTGAGTATCCCATTTTTATAACTTTTATCCTGATTGTAAGCCTCAGTCTGACCAACCTGGAAGTTCAAATATTCAGGCTTACTGACCTGAAGAACAGTTTGGGGCAACCACAGCTGCTTTAAAATGAAGAGGAAGGGTAGCCTCAAATTTTGTAAATAGCTTCCTAGATATCTGACTGACATCTAAACCTTGAGTGTGCTGGGTAAACTATAAGCCACACAGCTAGGACTAAAAGAAGAATTGAATTTTCAATTGTCTTCTACTGCAGAGCAGATAGAGTTTGCAGTTGTGTCTCCTCAAGTCATCTGCTTAGAAAAATAAAAACAAATGAACATTCTTCAGAATAATATACCAAAACTGAGTATCTCCTCAACATATCATTTACCATGTCCAGGGTACAGTCCAAAATTGTTCATCATAAGAAAAAAAATAATGAACTGATACTGACCCTAAGATGACCCAGCTATTGGAATTAACAGATAAAGATTCTTCAAGTAGTTACTATAACCCAGCTTAAAGAGGACAGGAAAATATACTTGAATGAAAGATATGAAATCTTAGCATAAAAAATGCAAACTATTAAAATGAACCAAATGAAAATTTTAGAACTGAAAAATACAATAGCAGAAAAGTGTTTTGAAAGTACCTTTTTTATCTTTAAATTCAGGGTCCCACATGAGCCAGTTTAAAATTGATGGCAATGAAATTGTGTAATAAATATACAGTGTTATTAAATAAAATTTTAAAGCACATTGGATTAGCTTTTGAACAAATAAAATTCATACCTTGTTATTTGTACTTGGAAAGTTTTGGTAGTGTTTATTAATGGAGCTATACTGTGGAAATTATAGGTAAAATAAGAGAAAAATTGGGAAGTATTCAGAATTCTTACTCTGGAAAAACATTTTGGTATAAGATAGAGACCACACTAAAGATAATGAATTGTTTTACCTTGGCAAACTTCTTATGTAATATAGCATATTGATTTAGATTAATAATAGGTAGTAGAATAGCTAGTTTTAGTGCTTCAAGCTCCCATCCCTCCACAAAATACACTGTAAAACAAGCAGAATCTGTTAGAACCAACTTTTTCAGAACTCTGTTTCAAAAAACAGTCAAAGGTTTATAGCAACCAAGCAAACACTGAATCAAGAATGTTGGTTTGTTTGTGGTGACGAAAAAGTTTTTTGGTTTTTTTTTTATCCTCACCCGAGGACATTTTTTTTTTCACTGCTTTTAAAGAGAGAGGAGGGAAGACAGACAAACATCAATGTGAGAGTAACATCGATTGGTTTCCTCCCATAAACACCCACAACAGGGTCTTACGTGCCCAGACCCGGAACCAAACCTGCAACCCTTTGGTTATACACAACAGCACTCCAATCAACTGAGCAGTCGTAGCCAGGGCTGGGTAGTGCACAGTTTTAAAAATAGATTAGTGGTAATGGTTGCACTATATTGTGAATTCAATTAATGCCACTGAATTGTACACTTACAAATGATTAAAATGGCAAGTTTTATTATATAAATATTTTTTACCACACTAAAAATTTTTTATAAAAATAGAATGATATACTGATAAATGTTACAGCATGTATAAACCTTGAAAACATTATTATGTAAAAGAGACCAGTCACAAAAGACCATATATTTTATCTTTCCAGTTTCATGGATGTAAATTTGTGGTTGCTTGAGAACTCCCAATAAGAATAAGAGTGACTGCTAATGTTTACCAGGTTTCTTTTTGGGTGCTGAAATGTCCTAAAATTAGATTGTGGTAATGGTTGTACAACACTGTGAATATATTAAAAATCACTGAACTGTGTATTTTAAAAGGTTGGCTTTATGATATGTGAAATATATCTCAATAAAGCTCTTTTAAAAAAATTATGAACTCACACAAGTACACAGTGTTTTAAGTAAGCCTATTTCATGGGATATGCAAAATAGTGACAAAATAGAAAAGATTAAAGGACTGGTAAGTAATAATTTAATACAGATTTTAAGTATGTATAATTAGCTTTACAGTTCCTGGTCTTAATGTATTTGAGACAAATCAGGATGTGCTGGGGTCAGGCAATAAGAAGATAGCCAAGAAATACTAAATTATGTCACCTGGATACATATTCACCTTTACACTGTTTACTAAGCATTATGTCGGTACTGCCTGAGTAAACATATGGCCTGCTAGAGGAATTATACTCAGTTTTTTTGAGATTATGAATATCTTGCCCACTCCCTTCCCCTCAGAAAAATCCTCATAAGTATATAGTTTTGGATATGATCTTACAGGAAATATAAACCATGAACCATGATAAGAACACAGACCCTTGCTCTAATGAAATCTCCTGACTTGAATAAAAGAATCAGGAGTCTGTGAGAGAGAAAATCAATATAAAGATGAAAGCAGCATGTTTCAATATTTCTATTGGCTATATTGCTCATGGAATTCACAAAAAGCTTACTAAACTTTTTGATCATAAGTTGTTCATTATCAGCCTGGTCACATAAATGTTCCTTATTTAGTGTGATATCTTTATAACATAGGAATTAATACTCTTGCCATTTTCTTATAGGATAAGCAGATTTGTCCTTACTTGCTGGGAGTTCTTTAGCACTGGACCACAATATAGTCAACCTAGATTTAAAAACCAAGGAAACATGTATATTATCCATAGTAGAAAAGGAATGGTGTTGCAGGTAATACACACACAAGCAAAACTTGAAGACTCTACCAGTATATACTATGTGCAAAGATTGTTCTCAGTAGTGTTTAACAACCTCAAGGACTCAACTTAGTATACTAAAGAGACAAATGGTTCTCTCCCGTTTTAAAAGCCCTTACCATTTTGACTGAAATATATTGAATTCCTAATATTGAATTACTCTCAAACTGGTGGTGTTATAGTTCCCATTTGTTTGTTTTCCATACTTCAACCATTCACTTTTCCTATATAGCAAATACTTGACTCCAGAAAGCCTGAAACTGCATTTATTATATGAAGTAGATTTCTTAAAGATTCCTATTAGATATTGAGATAATGTGTTTGATTTACTATTATATGGTTTTAATTATTTCTATTAGAGTCATCTTGAAATAATATGTATGATTTATTATTACATGGTTTTAATTATTTATTCCAAAGTCCCCTTCAGGGGTCCAATTAGTCTTAGAACAAACTTTAATGTTAGTAGAATCATCATCATTTATTTAGCTTACCTACTATATAAAGATCACGGAAGAGTACAGATATGAATAAGATCTGCCACTTAAGCTCAGGAAAGACCTTAAGGAAAAATAGGATAAAAAGGTCAAAAGATGTACCTCTTAAATCAAATAAGTTACTTGATTATTCTGTTTTATATCTGTTCTTTCCTTTAAAATATGACATTTCAGTCTTGGCTGGCATGGCTCAGTGGATTGAGTGCCAGCCTGCGAACCAAGGGGTCGCCAGTTGGATTCCCAGTCAGGGCACCTGCCTGGGTTGCAGGCCTGGTCCCTAGTTGGGAACGCGTGAGAATGACCACACATTGATGTTTCTCTCCTTCTCTTTCTCCCTCCCTTCCCCTCTGTCGAAAAATAAATACATAAAATTTTTTTAAAATAAAATAATATAAAATAGGACATTTCAATTATTGGTCTTTCAAAGTTAGTGATGAAAGTATTACTATGAACCCTGACACTGTTTGGGTTTTCTAAGGTGATTAAGGTTGTGGAGAATGTTCATATTTAGTATAACTGTGACATAAATTATATTGAAAAGAACAAAAGTAACCATTTATTCACCACTCATTATGTGCTAAATACTTTGCCAAGTTCTTAACTTGTTCTAGTGAGATTTCATCTCATTAGAAGCAAATTATTGATGTTCTGTGAAAGAATTGAGGAAACTATGTCCTCATCACAATGCAGAGTTTCCATATTGTTATGATGATTGCAGAATGTGGAACCAGGTTACCCTAACTCAGAATAAAAGACTGCATATTCCCAAGCACAAATTAATTATATTTGGATAATTTGGCATGTGATATAGTTGCATCTACTCATTTCTATTTCTTGCAGTAGTGAAAGTACTAATGTATTGTTATCAAGTAAGGTTGAGAAAACCATACTGATGAAAAACATTTATAAAGTCTGATTAAATGATTATTGTAATAGTAATCTGCTCTTAACAACCATTTGACAAAATCACAAAGATAATGAAACAATTTAAATGTGCACTTAATAGTTTTTTTAAATAAATAGCTAAAATCTAGAATAAATTAATAGAATTATCAATAGTATAAGCTGACACAGATCGTAATTCCACTTCTTTAAAAAGTATCTGGGTAACTGAGTAAATTATTTAATCATTTTGTACTTCAATTGCCTTATCTAAAAAATGAAGAGCCAAATGTTCTAAGGTCTCTACTAACTCCAAAACTTTATAGTGTATAATTCTGTAATATTAACCTCTATAAGTGTCATAGTATTGTGGGGGGATGGGGGAAACTGTAAACAATCACTTATTCCTACATCTTTTATTTAAGGCAACCATGTAAAATAAATCCCAAAATATTGTAAAACTTCCTAAAGAACTTGAAGCTTAACAGAAAATATTGACAATCTCAGGCAGAATATAGGGGAACATACATTGAGGATCCCACAGATCTGGTTTGAATCCTGGCTCTTTCTCCTTCTAGTTTCTGAGCCCATGAGCAAATACGTTTCTTGATCTTTCAGAAGACATTAATGAAAAATGAATGAGTCTGTTTCTTTAAGTATGAAATTGAAGTATGAATATTTACACGGTGGGATTGGTGTGGTTTTTAATAATGAGATCATATAATTGACATATAGATAGTGCTCATTTTTTTAAACCTGAATATATTTTGAATGGCTGAAAAGAACTTAGATATGTGAAGGGGAGGAATTGGGATAACTGTAATAGCTTAAAAAAATAAAATATTTTTAAATAACTTAGATATACCATATGAGTACATAACAAACATTAATTATAAACTTACAGTATTTCTTTAAAAGTAAATGTGTTTCATTTACTTTCAAGAACTTGAAGCTTGCATCCTTACTTTCCATAAGTAAAATAAAGTTCCCAAAACTGCAGTGTTTTCATTAACAGTGAAATTGTCCCATGAATTGTGCTTCAAAATTTTTGTTTATTCTTGACTCTGTTTTTCTTCACTATACATAATGTATTTGAGTATATGGATGTTTTGAGCAGACAAGAGCATCCTTCTGCATGTGACATTATTACTGTTTTCTTTCAGGAAACCCTGATAGATTGGTGTGATGAAAAGGAACTTAATTTGATATTAACAACTGGAGGAACAGGGTTTGCACCACGAGATGTCACTCCAGAGGTGAGATAGAGTATGCTTTTCTCATATTCAAGGAGTAAACTATTTATGCACTAAGGATGTGAAAAACTTGCTGTGAAAAGTTATCTAAAAAAAATGTTTCTTGACTTTTTTCTTTATACTTAAACTAGAAATGATAGAATATGAGGAAGAGCAAGCTGGTCCAGAAGATACTTCTGCATTTGCTCAGTGGTCTCTGGTTATCAGCTAAAATTCAGGCATATTGTCAAAGAAGGCGATAACAGAACTCTGACTGTTAGCATGGCATCTGGTCTGATGTGCTTTCTTAATATACTTCAAAATGTATCTGATTTCTCTTTTCTTTAGATACACTTGTCACTAGTCTTAAAGCACTGTAGGATGGTTGTAAAAGAATATTTATACCAGTTTTACAGCTCTTTTGATGAGAAAAGGTGGTATATTTTATAATTTTAAATGTGAATTTAGTAAGTCAAAAAGCAGAATTAATATCTAGGATTGATGCCACAAGCATTACCTCAGCCTTTGCACAAGGGGAAAAATTAGGAGAAGAATGAAGAGTAGGCAGTGTTCATGGTACAGGGGAAAAAGCCTTTTTTTTAAAGGAAGCCATAAACCAGGTGTCATTTTCAGAGTTATATGCGAACTTAAACTGCTTGTGACATTGTTTTCTTTACCTCCCCCAAAAAGTGTTTCTTGACTAAGTTTCTTCATGTCAACTGTGTCTTTCTATTTTCCAACCAATACACTATTTTATCTACTCTCTTCTTAATAGCAGTATACTTTTGCTCTGCACCTATTAAATATTATACTGTCCTTTTCAAACTTTAGCCTGCACCACACACAGTGGGCTTGTTAAAACAGATTCCTTGACCCTACCCACAGAGTGTTTGATTCAGTAAAATCTACAATGGGAGCCAAGATTTTGTATTTTTAACAAAGCCCTAGGTGATACAGATATTACTGGCCCATAGACCCTGCTTCCAAACATTTTAGAACCACCGTTTTAGTATATGAAATTACAAATTTTTTAACAAATTGTAATTTAGTTTCTATTCTATGTAAAAGTCATGACAGAAATTTTTTGGATACTATTATAAGTAGGCTTATAAATAAAATGGCTTTATGTATGGAGAAATTCTTAACTTCAGCTGTTTAAAAATGAAGTCATCCTTTCATAATTTATTTAGTTTCTGGGCCCTAAGTGGAAATGCTCCTTTGAACAATTTTTACATTTCTTTTAAACTGTGAGACTAACTTAATGGGTACAGTTGGAGGGAAGCTATCTCCTGTAGAGATGCGTTTGTGTTGTGTTTTGTTTATAAGAAAATTGCCTATGTACGTGAAGACATTGATTTTTAGAGTTAGGTATTGTGTTGTGTTTGAAGTAAATGAAATTAGGTTTATATGTCTCCTTTTATGTGTGATGGTTTGATATTTTCAGATTACTTATCTTCACATCAGAAAAGTATTAAAAAGTTACCATGAATTCGTTATAACCAGAAAACATTATTTTTAATTATGAGGAAATAATTTATACCACAAAATTAAGTATTATTGTATTCCATGGAGCTTCAATACCAAAATGCTAGGTTGAAAATTCAAACCTCTGAATTCTGGCTCTGCTATTTACTAATAAGGTGGCTATAGACTAAACTGCTCTGTGCCTCAGATTCCTACAAAAGGAGGGAAATAAAAGTACCTATCTACCAGGGTAAATATGAGGATTCAGTGCTAGTGCTATGTAAGGGTTAATTTACAAGGCATAAAGATTTTTGTATTAGTTACTATGTAACTACCAAGTGGACAAATCTGATAGTATTTTTTGTATGTAACTGCCAAATGAACAAAAAGTCTTATACTAGATTCAAAGTATATCCATGAAATTGTCACAATCCTGTTATTTTAAATTCCGATATAGTAAGCTTCATATTTTACTTTTTCCATCTTCATGTAAATTAGGAGTCTTGAATTTCTACCATTCTAATATCTATTTATTCCTCGATTCCCTTTTTTGGATACTGTTAGTTGACAAGAGTCTATCTCTTTCTATGATCTTGAGAAACTCTTTATTCTTCAGCTGCCTGAAAAACTTTGAGCTGCTCTTATATTCTTATATTCATATATACCTATAGCAAATAACTGGGTAACATTGTATTAGGCTTTTTTAATGATTTAAAAATATACATGAATATGTATTCTCTGTTTTTGAAAATAGGTGATTACCTCATTGTGAATTCTTGATCTTTAGTAGATTAACTTTATATCTTATTTATAAATACATATAGTATGATTATGTACAGCAAAAGTCCATTGGACTGTTAAACCTCTGAAAAAATAAACATGAAAACAATATAGGGCCACCCAAAATATTTCTACTAATTTCCTATTTCCTCTACACCCATGAATAGTTGCAATTCTTGTAATATTTAAAAACAACACTGAAATTTCCAGAATCTAGAAATATAATTTTGGGCTTGTAATAATATAGTTATTTGTCTTTAACTTTTTTGTCTTAGATAGTTATGCCTAAAGAGAGAGGAAACTACTTCTAGACCACATTTACCTATATAAAACTAAGGGTTGCAAATATTTTTAAATAGATTCAGAAGTTATTGATAGACAACACAAATATTAATGGTAAAGATAAAATAATATAAAACTTCTCCCTTCAGGTACTAATATTTTACAGTGAGTAATTTTCAATAATTAGTTTGATCTACAATCAGAAAGGATGACTGTAAGATGTGTGTATTGTTAGAAAATAATGAAGGGGGAAATGGCAAACTTAATGAATGAAATAAAGCATTCTAAAGTTATTGATGGCAGTAAACTGTAGAGAAAATGAAAAACTTAATAGGCTTAGATTTCTTCCCAGGTCTATTAAAAAAATAAGAATTAGCAAGTTTAGAAAAGTATATCCTATTTACATATTTTATAGGAATAATGTAATCAATTGATTTTCTAAGTTATGAATTTGTTTCTGTTTTTAGGCCTTGTATCTTAGAATATAGTTCATCTGATAGTTAACATGCCTGCTGGCCCGCTCCCTGTCTTTAAACATGAGATACTGTCAAAGCTAACATATAACATAATAATCCGTACTCTTCAACTTCTTAAAGTTTTATTTTCATATGAAAAGCTCTTTTTTAAAAAAAATAAATTGCATTTTCTTTGATCTTATAAAAAGGTTGCTTAATCTATTGCACTGGTGAAATGCTAGCCATTATAATTTTCTATAGAATATAAGAACTCATTACTATACAAAGCATTATCTTTTCATGTCCCATTATCTTTTAAATATGATGTATTTCCAGAACAGGTATTATTATATAAAGAGTTTTTAATTATTTTTTAAAAGTAAAGTAAAAGTATAATTAAGGATATATAAGTGAGGGGAAGTGAAACCCTTTAGACATAAATCCTGGAAGAGACTAAAAGATTAAGAAGTATAAAAAGATCTATATAATTGCAAAGAAATATTTAATACCTTATGGTAAATTAAAAAATAGTAAGCTACTTAATATTTATAAAGTGAAAATAACTTTCATCACTTTTGAGTACTAGGCTACACCAGAATACAGGATTGTATACTAATGTATTGTTTTGATCATGAATTAATGAGTTAAATCAGAGACTATAATACATTTTAGTTTTCATCCACTCATTCATTCATCGAGTTTGGTATTTGTAATTCTTAATATGTATTCGATACCATGGGTGCTAGAGTTAAAAAATAAGTATGGTGTAGTCCCTGTCCTCACTTTAATCTCTCACAGGGGTCGGCAAATTATGACCTGTAGGCCAAATCTAGCCTGTCATCTTTTTGTATGTCCTGTGAGCTAAGGAATGGATTTTTCTTTTTCGTGTGTGTGTGTGTGTGTGTGTGTGTGTGTGTGTGTGTGTGATTCCCCCAAATAAAGGCATATCAAGCATCCCCATGGCTCAATGCATTTTCTTCTGTCTACCTGAGTCTCAAATGGACCTGCCCAGCCTAGGGAGGCTGCAACACAGATATAATAATGGTTTGGCAATGATGAACTCCTTTAATTTTTTCTTGTCTGGGAAGCTCTTTATCTACCCTTCAATTCTAAATGATAGCTTTTCTGGGTAGATCAGTTTTGGCTGTAGGTACCATCTTTTCAAGACTTTGAATATTTCTTGCCAATCCTTTCTAGCCTTCAAAGTTCCTTTTGAGAAATCAGCTGACAGTCTTATGGGGATGGCCCTGTAGGTAACTAACTGCTTTTCTCTTGCTGCTTTTAAGATTCTCTCTTTATCTTTAACCTTTGGCATTTTAATTGTGGTGTGTCTTTGAATGGACCTGTTTGCATCCATCTTGCTTGGGACTCCCTGTGCTCCCTGAACTTGCTTGTCTAGTTCCTTCTTTGGTGAAGTCTTTAGGGTTCTCTATATAGAATATCATGTCATCTTCAACAAATAACAGTTTTACTTCCTCCTTTCCAATTTAGATGCCTTTTTCCCCTTGTCTGATTGCTGTGGCTAAAAATTCCCATCTGTGTTAAATATAAGTGGTGAAAGTAGCCCTGGCTGGTGTGGCTCAGTGGACTGTGCACTGGACTGCAAAGCAAAGGGTCACCGGTTCAATTCCCAGTCAAGGCACACGCCTCGGTTGCGAGCCAGGTCCCTTGTGGGGGGCGCATGAGAGGCAACCACACATTGATGCCTCTCTCCCTCTCCTTCTCCCTCCATTCCCCTCTCTCTAAAAAGAAATAAATAAAATCTTTTTTTAAAAATGGTGAAAGTAAATTTCCTTATTTTGTTTAGAATGCAAAGAAAAGTAATTTGAGCTTTTCACCATTGAGTGTGATGTTGGGTGTAGGTTTATCATAGATGGCCTTTAGTATGTTGAGATATGTTCCCTCTTCCCAGTTTGCTGAGAGATTTTTTTTTAATATCACAAATGGAGGCTGGCTTTTGTCGAGTGCTTTTCCTGCATTTATTGGTATGACATATGATTTTTATCATTCATTATGCTTATGTTTGTGATATACATTGATATGCATATATTGAAAAAAACCTTGCATCCTAGAAATAAATCCCATTTGATTATGATGTTATCATCTTTTTAATATATTGCTGAATTTGGTTTCCTAATATTTTATGGAGGATTTTTTTCATCTATTTTCACCAATTATATTAGCTTGTAATTTTTATTTTTTTTTTATAATGTCTTTGTCTCATTTTGCAATCAGGGTAATGCTGGCATCATAAAATAAGACTGGGAGCCTTCTTTCCTCTGTAATTTTTTGGAATAGTTTAAGAAGGATAGGTGTTAATTTTTCTTTGAGTGTTTGGTAACTTAACTGTGATGCCATCCAGTCCAGGACTTCTGTTTGTTGGAAGTTTCTGATTTACTGATCCAATTTCATTAGCAGTTATTTGCCCGTTCAGATTCTTTATTTCTTCTTGATTCAGATTTGGAAGATTGTATGTTTCAAAAAATGAATCCATATCTTCCAGGTTTTCTAATATGGTGGCATATGATTATTCGTGGTATTTCCTTTTTTTTTAACATTGTTAGAAACATCTTTTATTATTATATTTCTTTTTTACATTTTTTTATTTTATTTTTATTTTTATTTTTTTAATTTATAAATCATGTTTATTATATTACCGTTGTCTCAGTTTTTACCCCTTTACCCACCTACACCCATCCCACCCCCACCCCCTGCTCCCACAGTCAATTCCCACTCTGTTGTCCATGTCCAACAGTCATTCATACATGTTCTTTGTCTAGTCCCTTCCCCTTCTTTCCACCATTGTCCTCTTTCCCCATCCCCTCTGGTCACTTTCAGTCTGCTCCATGTTTCCATGCCTGTCATTTATTTTGTTCATTAGTTTATTTTCTTGAATGGAGTCCACTTATAGGTGAGATCATATGGTATTTGTCTTTCATCAACTGTCTTATTTCACGTAGCTTCATATTCTCCAGTTACATCCATGTTGTTGCAGAAGGTAGGAGTTCCATCTCTCACTCTCTCTCTCTTTCTTTCTTAAATGCAGATTGATTTTATTTTTTTAAATGTCAAACTTAATTATAAAATACTAAAAAAATTTAAAACCATTATAAAGTCTCAGCAATTAAACCAACATGACACCAGCATGGAAATAGTGAAGTAGATCAATGAAGTATAGTGAGCATTCTCGAGACAAACATATATATCTGTCTAACATTATAATATATGATTAAGTTGATATTTCAAATCATTGGGTAAAATAAGGCTTATTCAGCAAATAAGGTGCATGGACCACTATTACTTGAAATAAAACAAATATAGAGCCCTATTTCACACATTATACAAGAAATATTCAGATGAATTAAAAATCAATATATAGACTCTAAGGAGTTTTAGGAGAAAATAGAACTAATATTTTTCATGACCTGAAGTAAAATATTCAAACCCAGAAGCTATAAACATTGACAGTATGTCTATATTAAACATTTAACTATATAGTAATCTACATATAAAAAGTTAAAGGACACGGAATAGAATAGGAAAGTATTTGCAACCCATCTAAAACATGGTTAATAGTTTTGTTTTTGTTTTTAGGGAAAAAAGTTCTACAAACCCTTAATCAATAAATGGATAAAGAATACCAAAAAGTCATTTAAAGCTTTTTTAAAATTAATAGAAGTAAGCAAGAAATATACAAAAACAGGTTAGTTTCAACAAATAGTAAAGGAAAAAATAAAATAAAATCATTGTCACAATCAGATTAATGAGTATTAAAAATATTGGTAATATCAAGTATTGGCAACTCTGAAAGGAACTGAGTATTCATAGAAACTTTTTCTTCATTTTAAAGCAGTCCCTTTAGCATATTTTGCGGTGTTGGTTTGGTGGAGGTGTATTCTTTTAGCCTTCTTTTGTCTGGGAAACTCCTTATTTCGCCTTCCATTTTAATTAAGAGCCTTGCAGGGTAGAGCAGTCTTGGTTGCAGACTGTTGCTTTACATTACTTGGAATATTTCCTGCCATTCCCTTCTGGCTTGCAATGTTTCTGTTGAGAAGTCAGCTGCTAGCCATATTGGGACTCCCTTATATGTTACTTATATTCCTCTTTCTCCCTTGCTTGCTTTAGGATTTTTTGTTTATCTTTGCTATTTGCCATTTTAATGATGATATGTCTTGGAGTGTGCCTCATTGGGTTCCTCTTCAATGGGACCCTCTGTGCTTCCTGGACTTGTGTGACTTTTTCTCTCCTCCAACTACGGAAGTTTTCCATCATTACTTTTTCAAACAGGTTCTCAATCCCTTCCTCATCCTCTTCTCCTTCTGGTATCCCTATTATCCAGACATTATTACGTTTCAGGTTGTCTTGTATTTCCCTCAATGCCTCTTCATTCTTTTTTAGTCTTTTTTCATTTTCTTGTTCTTTCTGGGAGCTTTTTTCTACCTTGTCCTCCAGCTCACTGATTCGGTCCTCAGCTTCATCTAGCCTGCTTTGGATTCCTTCTACTGTGTTCAGTTCAGAAATGGTATTCTTCATTTCCTCTTGCCTCTTATTGATAGTTTCTATGTCCTTTTTCATGCTGATATAGTTTGCAGTTAGTTCCTCGTAGTTTCCCTGTAATTTTTGGTAATTCTCTCTGAGCTCACTGAGCTCATTGAGCTTCCTTAGAACTGTTGTTTGTAACTCAATACCTGATAGTTAACTTGCCTCTATTTCATTTAGTTCTCTTTCTGGGGATTCCTTCTTTCCCTTCTAGTGGAGCGCATTTCTTTGTCTTCGCATTATTTGTGAGACTCTTCTCTTTTGCTTCTGATTCTTAAGTTGATCTGTCTAGATTTCCTGACTTTGTGGTGTGAACTTCTGTGGTTGGAGACCTCTGTTTTTACTCTCTGGATCTGCCTCTGATGATGTCAGATGTCATCCCTGTCTGACATTAGGCAGCCTGTTCGAGACTTCTAGGAATCTATTGTCTGTGGCTGTCTGCTTCAGCTGTTAATCTATTCACTCTGCACTCAGCAGAGTGCCTTAGACAGCTCACGGTGGGGCCGAGCACCTCCTGGGAGCCGGGTTATTGAGTCCTCTCACACTTCTACCATATGGGGGAGGAGTCTGAACTGGGATCCTGCTGTCTATTCTCTCAGTTCTCTCCTCCTAGCCTCCTTCCCCAGTCTCTCCTCAGGTGTCTCCAGCCCACTCTGCCCTACCTTTGCCAGAGATCAGAGTATATGGCTTCAAAAATTTATGTGTTGGCCCTTTGAACAGTTCTTTGCGTCTCCAGCTGCCCATCTCTGGCAGAGATCAACCCTGCTGCTTTTCACAGTTGGCTGTTTTCTATGTACTTTTTGGGCTCTGGTGCTGTGGGCTAGAGATCCCCGCTTTTGGTTTAGATCCTGCTATTCTCAGGGGGATCCTACTGGCCGTTTCTGTATCCTTCCGGTGCTGCCACCCGTGGGCGCCCCGCCTACCTTCTCAAGTCACTACCGCACTCCTTTCCCGTTAGATTGCGCTAAAGCCAATTCTTCTGCCTCCGAAGTTACAAGGCTTCTCTCTCACTGTTGTTCGGTTGTTTGTTCCAGGTGATTTCTCCACAATTTAGTTGTAATTCCAGGTTAGTCCTGGGAGTCAATCAGTGTGATTTCCACTCACTCCTCCACCATCTTGATTCTCTCTCCATTTGTATCGGATTTTTCATTTTTAAATGACTGGAAAAAAATCAAAAGGAGAGTAATATTTCGTGACACATGAAAATTATTTGAAATTCAATTTCACTATTCATAGATCAAGTTTTATTGGAACACAGCCACACTAATTCATTTATATATTGCCTATGGCTACAAAAGCAGAGTTGAGTACTTGCAATCAAAACTATAACCTGCAAAGCCTATAAAATATTTACCATCTGAGCCTTTGCAGAAAAAGTTTGCCAGACCCTGATCTGTTGGACAACAGTAATTCATCTTTACTCACATTTTAATTGGCTTTTTAAATTGATATTTAATTGACTTTTATTGATTTTTACCTTTTTTAGTAATCTAAAATGATGTTTGGTTTCATTTCTCAAATTTTTAATTTAGAAGGAGCTTACAAAAAAACCCACTTTTTTGCCATAATGAAATGTATTGTCCCATTGTCTTAATAGAAAACATAGCATAACAAAAATAAATGATCCCTTATTCTAAATAATGTATAAAATTTTCAACTTTCAAAACTGGTTAAATTAATGGATTTATTATACAGTATGTAAAATCTCACCCTTAAAATATTTTTAACTGTTCTTAGCAATACCTTCTAATAAATGTCCTGATATAATTGGTCATTATAGAAATAAAAGAAAGAATGGCAAAAATTTCAGAAAACTATAAATTTGATATAAGGGATATCCATTTAAAAGGATGCTTATGGTTCATTATGTAAGTGAAGAGGCATCTGACAAAATTACCAGTGGTGAAAGGGGAGAATACTCATAATCTGGTACAAAGGATGAATTTCTAGGGAAAGACTGTGATTTCCAGAAGTCATATTCTATTTATAGTCTATGTAATATTTATATTTTATTTCTTTAGAACAGAGCTAAGCTTGTCCACAAATATTTTTCACTTAGGTTATGAGAAACATTTTCAAAAATATCAAATCACAGAAAAATTATTTTATAAAATTGTTTTAGAATCAACTTGTTAACATTTATATATTTTATAACTTTAGGTGAGAGTATAATGTCAGTTATTTCTTGCAGTCATTAACCATTTTTCTTTCTTATGTTATAATGCTTTAAAAACACAAATACTGTGTAAGTTAAAGGAAGGAGACATAATTGCCCTGACTATATGTTAATGATTATCAGTTAATGACTTATGAAAATTGGTGAAAATTGACAGTTAACAACTTCACCTAAAAGTTAACATTTGACATTTTAGCAATCAGAAAAACTCTCCTATATTAAAGCAGCATAGCAAAAACACCATGTTTAATAATTCCTGTTTTTGAAAGAACTTTTTCTTTCAATTTTATTTTATATTGGTTTCAGGTGTACAGCCTAGTGGTTAGACAATGATATACATAGTGTTCCCCTCAATATTTCCAGTACCCCAACTGGCACCACGCGTATTTACTGCAATATTGAGATAAAGGGGCTGAGAAGCACAAATTGGTAGTTACAAAATAATCACAGGAAATAAGTAAAACATAGAAAACATAGTCAATAATATTGTTTTTGAAAGAATTTGGTCTCTAACATATGTCATTTAAAATACAGGGTCCAGCAGAAGTAACGCTTGTGTGTGGTTGGTAGGGTTATAATATGGATGTAATAATTTATAGTTTTAATTTGAACATTTCACCTAAAATGTCATATGGTGTGCTTGAGTGTGATATTGTTATGTTACAGTATTTCATGCTTATGATTTTGTAATAAAAGATTTTGTAATAAAAAAGAGATGTTATTTGTGCTGGACCTTGTATATAGTTGTTCTCAAGTATTGCCTAGAACACATTGATTACTTCCCTGGCAAAATGTCATATACTGGAACTCTAGAACTCTATGAATATTTATTTTACAGTTCTATGATTGTTTAGACTAAAATAAAATACCTGTTATACATAAAGCTAAAAATAACTATATCGAGCTAGGATTTTGAGTATCTTAAAATTGTTCTATATAAATAGGATAACTCAACACTATGAAATGGATAACAGAGCAGAATACAAGGAACCCTTTTTCCTGAAGTATTTAAAACTAGATTGAATAAAATACAGCACTACTTTATGGTCAGAGAAAGTTATATTTCATGCCAAGTTAAGGAGCTCTTTCTATAATTTTTGAAAAAGTAATCTTGAAAATGGGAAATATGTTTCTAGGTCTATCTTTATCTAAACATTTTGGCATGTAATATGATATAGTAGAAACACTAAAACTATAAGGTCAGACCTGAATTTGAACCCCAACTCTACTACTAAGTATGAAATTAAGGCAAATTAACCTATTCAAAGTTCAGTTTTCTCATGCGTTAAATTAGCTAATTCCTACCTCTTAAGGGGTTTTTTTCTAATTATTAAGATAAAAGTAGCCAATAATAATAATAATAACTAGTTCTTGTATATAGAACTTAGTACGTGTCAGGTGCTGTTCTAAGCATATGTTAATTCGTTGAGGCAGGTACTGTTGTATCTGTTTTAAAGATGGAGATACTGAGACACAGATCAATTAATTGACTTGCCCAAGGTCATCCAAGCTAGTGACTGTAATGCATATAAAAGAATCTAGTGCAATGCCTGGTACCTTTTAGATGCTTGGTAAACTTTTTTTTTTCCTTAACCTTTTTCTTTCTCATTTAATTAATGTTATTACCTATTACCTCTAATTAGACATGGCAGGGCCAAATAAATCTGCTACTTACCATTGTACTTCTGATATGTTAGCTACTAACGTATCTGGTGGATATGTCTAAAAAGGTAAAAATGTAAGTCAACATTTTTCCCACTAGCTAAGGTACAGTGCAAAGGAATAATAATACAGATTTCTATAATCTATATGATATGATGAATGTGGACTATTTTGTTTTAGGTCTCTTATCTCTCTGTAGTTTAAAATTGTTGGAATACGGCTTTAAATGGCTCAGATATGTGATATTCAGGATAACATTTTTGTGATAGCCCACTTTATCTTGGGGTTTATAATCATTTTGCATTATGCATTGAAAAGCAGTTACTATCTCAAAGAAAACATTTGTAGTCTTCGTTCCATTTAACAAGAAATTATCAAGCACTTTGAGCCTTAATGAATGAATGCTAAGGTACAGGTACTCCTAAAATAGTCACTTTACAAATCAAAGAATGTAAAGCTAGTACCAGAAATGTTCAGCCATTTCAGGTCAAAAGATGTCTTTAAAAGGAAAAATTAAGAGAGAGCCATCAGGGAAATTTTTATACAAATAGAATTTAAGCTATAATTGAGGAGAAAAATAGTGTTTAGATTAGGAGAGAAGAGAACATTACTGATAGTAAAGAAGAAGGAGAAACATATATCAAGCTACAGAGGAAGATACAATTAAGAATATCTTTCTGGCAAGAGCAGAGAATTCACTTTACATAGAAGGATGGATAAATTAGACCTATGTTATTTTAATCTCTTTCTTAGAACAGCTAGAGGACCATCTGTAGAGATGAAAAACAGCAACTGTCATTATTCAGAGATTCTTTAGAAGCCAGATTCAAAAGTCTACTATCAACACAGTAAATCCATGCCATCAAAGCTCTCTAAAAATAGACCCTTTTGAGAATTGGAATTTATTCGAATGCACATCAATACATTCCTCAGCTCTAACATTCTTTTTGAAGATTATTTTCATGCCCTGTTTTTTTTATTTTTTAAAGTCCTGTTGTAATCTGCAAACCTAGTTACTAACCACCCCATTGTTTGCATATAAAATTTAAACTGCTGTGAAGTACAAAATTCCAATTTTGATTTGTTGTTTGGAAACCTTTTCAATTAATAGTGATCTTACAATTAAGACAATCAAGGAATATTTTCTTATCATAGATTTCTTCCATGTTGAATCTTGACTCAGCATTTTTTATAAAATTATAAACAGTATAATAATCGAGAAGTTATAATTTCTCACTTTGAGGAGATGTTGTGTTCAAAGTCCTAGCATGTCCTTTTTATCATTCCCAGCCTTTGCCTGAACATCTTAGTCACTGCTTCTTCCTTCTGGGAATTCATTATTTGTGGAACTTTAATTGTTCAAAAGTCTAAACATATCAAACTGAAACCTGATGCCTTATAATTTCTACCTAATAGTCCTACTTCTGCCCTTTACAGTGCACAAAAGAAGGTAAATTTCTCTTTTGCATGACAATTCTAATGTTCAAAGGTAAATAATACATTTCTCCCTTAAGTCCACTGACCTTAGTATTATTTTTGCACTCATTTTTTCCACTAGCCACAGACTTTCTCGAGACAGCTACTCTCTCCTTTATTTATGCATTAAAAAGAAAAGTTCTTTAGTATAATTGTACCAATGAAAGTTACAGGTACAAAAGTAAACCATTTAGATGAAGTAATTAGGGCAGGAAGTAACATTACATTTAAAAGTATTACTTTGAAAGGCTCGCATTTCTTTTTTTTTTTTTTTTTCTTTTTCTTTTTTTTTTTTTTTTTTTTTTTTTTTTCTTTTTTTCTTTTTTTATTTATTTTTTTTTTTTGAGAAAGAAACACAAAGTAGGAGGGATCACAATACCGGACATCAAACTCTACTACAAAGCCACTATACTCAAAACAATCTGGTACTGGCACAAGAACAGACCCATAGACCAGTGGAACAGAATAGAAAGCCCAGAAATAAGCCCAGGTCTCTATGGACATCTAATATTTGACAAAGGGGGCAGAAGCATAAAATGGAGCAATAACAGCCTCTTCAACAAATGGTGTTGGGAGAGCTGGATGGCTACATGCAAAAAATTGAAATTGGATCATCAGCTGACACCATACACAAAAATAAACTCAAGATGGATAAAAGACTTAAATATAAGTCGCAACACCATCAAAGTCCTAGAGGAGAACATTGGCAGGAAACTCTCAGATATCCCACGCAGCAATTTTTTCACTGATATGTCTCCTAAAGCAAGGGACATAAAGGAAAGAATAAACAAGTGGGACCTCATCAAAATAAGAAGCTTCTGCACGGCTAAAGAAAACATCAGCAAAATGAAAAGGGAGCCAACCATTTGGGAAAATATATTTGCTAATGATACATCAGATAGAGGTTTGATCTCCAAGATATACAAAGAACTCACTCGACTTTACTCCAAGAAGACAAACGATCCAATCAAAAAATGGGCAAAGGACCTGGGCAGATGCTTTTCTAAGGAGGAGATACAGAGGGCCCAGAGGCATTTGAAAGGATGCTCTGCATCACTAGCCATTAGAGAAATGCAGATCAAAACCACCATGAGGTACCACCTCACACCGGTCAGAATGGCCATCATAAACAGATCCACAAACAACAGGTGCTGGCGAGGCTGTGGAGAAAAGGGAACTCTAGTCCACTGTTGGTGGGAATGCAGACTGGTGCAGCCACTATGGAAAGCAGTGTGGAATTTCCTCAGAAAGCTGAAAATGGAACTGCCTTTTGATCCAGCGATTCCCCTGCTGGGACTATACCCTGAGAACACCAAAACGCCAATACAAAAGAACCTATGCACCCCAATGTTCATAGCAGCACAATTTACAATAGCCAAGTGTTGGAAGCAACCTAAATGCCCATCAGTAGATGATTGGATCAAAAAATTATGGTACATATACACAATGGAATACTACGTAGCAGAAAGAAAAAAAGAAGTACTAAACTTCGCAACAGCATGGATGGAACTGGAGAGCATCATGCTAAGCGAAATAAGCCAGGGGGCGAAAGACAAATACCATATGATCTCACCTATAAGCGGAACCTAACCAAGAATGCAAAGAAGCAAGGCAAATATGGCCAGCAACACTGAAAGGAAAAGAAATCAACAGAGACAAGAGGGAAGGGGGGGGGCAGGGAAAGGGAAGGGAAGGGGAAAGTCAAGGAACATATAGCAAGGACTCATGGACAAAACCAAAGGGGAAGAGCTGAGGGAGGGAAGGTGGGAGGGGGCAAGGGAAAGGGGGGGGGAAGGCAGAGACAAATGTATTTAAAAAGTAAATAAATTAATAAAATAAAAAAAAGAAAGGCTCGCATTTCTTATTTCCACACTAAAGAGGGAAAAAGCACATTGATACTCAAGGTCAGAATTTTGAATATAAGGCAAAAATAAAAATTTCATATATAGCTCTGGTCGGTGTGGCTCAGTGGATTAAGTGCTGGCCTGTGAACCATTGGGGTCACTGGTTCGATTCCCAGTCAGGGCACATGCCTGGGTTGCAGGCCAGGTCCCCAAGTAGGGGATGTGCGGCATGCAACCACACATTGATGTTTCTCTCCCTCTCTTTCTCCCTCCCTTCCCCTCTCTCTAAAAATAAGTAAAATCTTAAAAAAAAAAAATTTCATGTATAAAGAGCTATAAATAAAGTACTGTCTTTATTTTCTCTTAAGTATATTTCTTAATCACATGCCTACACTGTACCAGAATATATACCCAGATTTTTGGGGGTCTTATGGGGAAGAGAGATTATATCAGTAAAATACAAATATATTTATTATGACAAAATCTATGTCTAAATAGAGCTCTTAAGTAGTGTTGCCCATTTAACCATATATGAGGAACTATGACATAGAGGTTAAAAGCACGGACTATGTGTGTTGAATACTAGATTCACATCTTACTAGTGTGTGACCTTATGCAACTTTACTAACTTCCTATATTTATTATGTGTAAAATGGAGAGAATAAAAGTTCTTCCCTCATAAGGCAGTTATATTATGTAAATTAATGTAAGTAAAAACAATATTTATTTGCTACATAAATATTTGCTATTATTACCTGCAATATAACTACAAAGAGCTTTAGCTTTAAAAATAAGTAGATAATGGTTGAATAAACACTGACAGAATTTTTCCCTGGGGGAAAAATAAGTAAGATAGCACCTAAAGTTTACAATTAAAGTTAAAGTTAAAAGTGTAGTTGTGGAAAAATTAAAAGAAACAGAGATGACACGCTAAATATTGGGAGTTTTTTTACCTTGAATTTGCCAGAATGATAAAATCTTGAAATCATTTTTCCAGCTCACCCTTGTAAGCGTACTCTCATAAAATGTACAGATGCTGGCATATATGACTAAGTTTAGTTTTGCAAAATATATGCTAAGACATTGCCAACTAAATATCATTAAATAAATTACAAATACAAGTGCTAAAGCATATTTATCTAGAGAGATATTTTCAGGAATGAAGATTTCAGGATATCTCTTAATTATTACTGCCTGAAATCATGAATGTGTACTCACCTCTCTGTATTAGATCTCCACCTATAAAATGGACTTAATGTTGCTTTTCACACAAATTGTAATGACAACAAATGACTTTTTATCTATCAAACCCTCTGAGCTTCTTAGAATGATATCACTGTAGTAGAAGGGCAAAATATAATTTTGTTATTGCCTGCTGAAAAAGGAAACTTACAGGGAACTGATAGAGAGTCAGAAAGCAGATTTATATAAAAAAATAAACTATTTGGAATTATTCTAATAATTTTACAAGTATTATTTCCTCATATTGGAACTTGGATAGAACATGGCTGCTATTAAAGAATGGAGGACAAATGTCCAATGGAGGGAGTAACCATTTCAGGTAGTCATTAATGACAGACGCACCGATGCGAATTTACAGGAAGAATCTAAATTCCTTCAAAAGATGCTGAGGAGGAAGAAGCACTAAGCTGTTTGAAGTGTGGATTCTGCAAATGAACTGTTGTCAGTTTCACTGAGAGAGAGAGAGAGAGAGAGAGTGAGGAGAGAGCGCAAAGGTCAAAGGCAATAATGCAGAAGCAGCAGATTGATTGTGCTGAAGGACCAATTTGATATAAGAAGAAATAAGTTATACTACAATATGAAGATTGAAGATAGTATTATAGTGATGGATATCAATGGAATAATTTAAGTGTGTTTTCCCCTCACCTTCTTCACCACTTTCCATAGTTTGATTGTAGCATATGATATAATATCCTTTCATGTAATAATTCTTAGAATAAAACTTTATGTACTGAGAAGATAGGTCAGTTTTTTAAATTTTAAAAATACTTTTCTACAAAGTGTAGGCATTTCAGCCAATAAGAAGATGATGTTAGTTTTGAATATTATATAAGTATAATGGAATCTTACAATGTGTCTATTGTTTGCTACGATTTAAGACTACATTGTATACAAACCTCGACTATCATGAGGCCACTTTATTATAACCCCATTGATGAGGTTCAAAAGAGATTCACATGATGCCAATTTCCCATTATTGTTAAACAGGGTATTATGATACTTTGATATGAGATTTATTTGTGGGCCCTAATACTTTCTTCTCTCATTTCTTCTTTTTTTGCCATTTTTCAGGACTTTCCTATACTATACCCTGTCTCTTAAGATGGGGCTTCTCTGTGTGGTGGATTGATGAATGAATATCACCATCAATATTAAATAAAATTTAAAGAAATGAGAGGGCTGCTTTTATATATATTGAAAACAAATCCTGGTATAAATGGACCTTCCCTCATGTTTACCTTGAACAACAATAACAACAGTAGTAACAATAATGCTGTAGTTTATCTTTGTTTGAATTTTAGTTATTTTTCTTTGCTTTCTAAACAAACCAAAAAAATGCCTTAGGACAGGTCAGAAAACTTATTCTTCTGAGGTCTAGACAGCAAATATTTTAGGTTTTGTGGGATATATAGTCTCTATCATAACTGCTCCCCTTTGCCAGTTCAAAAACCGCCATAAGATGATATAAATGAATGGGCTTTACTGTGCCCTGATCAAACTTTACTTATAAACACTGAGATTGGATTTCATATAATCTTCATGTGTTGTGAAATATATTTCTTTTGAATTTTTCTAATCATTTAAAAATGTAAAGATCAAGCTTAGGTTGCAGGCCATGCCAAAAAAAGAAAAAGAGGCAGCAGGTATGGTTTGTTCCATTGGCCATGGTTTGCCAACCCCTATTTTAGTGCATTCCTATCCTACAGTATACTAGCATCTGCTCTGTAAAATTAAAAGCCCATAGTTCTTGAGCTTTCAAGAGAATGTTCTGAGAATTTCAGGCAGAGAAGGAAGTGCCCCATAAGAAATTAACACTTCACAGACTCTAATATGTCCTGAATGCCTACTATATATGCCAGGTACTATTCAAGATATTAGGAATACTGCAATAAATGAAGAAGTAAAAGTCCCTGCCTCGTGGCAATTTACATTTTCGTAGGGCAGCACAAATATAAATAAACAAGTGAAAGGTATAGTATTAATGATGGTGATAAGTAATATGGATAAAAATAAACCGGGGAAAGTGGGTAGGTAGTGCAGTCAGGAAAGAGGATTGTAATTTTAAATAAGGCCATCGCAGAAGGGCTTCATTAATAAGGTGACATTAAAGTAGGAGAGGAAGCAAGCCATGGATCGAGTAGAACCAGCATGTCATTGTTAGAATAATGGAGAGTTTTGAGCAGAGGTGTGGCATGAACTGACTTATATTTTAACAGAGAAACCATTTAGGAAGCTATTGAAATAATCCAGGTGAAAAACGATAGTGACTTAGACCAGTGATAGAGGTGGAGGTAGTGAGAAATACATTACTGATATGAAGGTAGAAATAATACGTGGAATAAGAAAAGTCAAGTATAAGAACCAGGATTTTGACTTGGGCAGTTGGAAGGATGAAGTTACCATATACTGAAATGGAGAACACTGGGAAGAGTAGGTTTGAAGAGGAAGATCAGGAGTTTTACTTTGGTCATGGAAACTTGAACTGTCTTTAAGGTATCTAAGTGGAGATGTTAAGTTGGCTGTTAGATGTGTGCATCTGGAGTTCAGAGAAGTCTGGGCTAGAGATACAGTGGTAAGTTGGTACTCATAGTTAATTCATTCTGAAACTCATGACAAGTGCCAAAGCCAATGAGTACCCAACTGAAGCATTTTCTCCTGCAGGCAGCATTATGACTCTTACAAGTTCTAGCAAATGTGGTGAGTCCCTAACAAGTGCTGGGTATTGAAACATTTTTTTCTTGTCAAAATGCAATGAGTACAGAGTTTGACAAGTTCTAGAGCTGACGAGTACTGAGGTGTGACTATCTTAATGGCATTAAAGCAGTTGACAATTGAGATCACCAAGGTGCTGATTAGTATTGCTATTTCTTTATTGGTATTATTGCCCCTGTTTTTTTTTCCTTTCACTTTCAAAGAAGTAGGCAGCTTCTAGTAATCTGTCCCCTCTGCTCACACATGAAAAAGGGTGGAAGAGATCCCACTGAATCAGAAACCAGACCTACACAAGAAGTAGTACTATTAGTAAGCCATTCTCAAATTTTGCCATGGTGTTAAACATGGGAGTGAATTTTCCCAAGTACCTCCTTGCTGGAAACTGTTTGCACTGGAGGTAAGTGTGAAAGGGGAGGTTGTGGGAAATGATGGGGTGAGGGCTTCCTAAACCTTTCCCAAACCTCAGAAATGGCTTGATTCTGAGGAAGGGAGAAGGTTCAGGCTGGTTTTTATTTTCATGAGCCAGTTCATACAGCCCTGAATTTGATCTGCTTTCCTCAAACTGGGAGTCAGAAATCCCTTTTCTCTTCTGTTTTTCTGCTGCAGAAATTCCCAACATTCCCATTTTGTGGGCTCCAGAAAGGGGTAAGCGAAGACTTCAATCCCAGCCAATCATTTCCAGATTAATAATTTTTAGTGTTTTGGTTTTTTTTATCATTATAAAAATGCTTGGACCCATTTTTCCCATCTGTTTTATTTTTTTGTGGATTGTTATGTATCTATGTTCTAGGGTCATTCTGTATCCCTGGGCAGTAGAGTTCAGATCCATTGGCTATTTCCATTTGTGTGCTGTTCTCTTGTGGATTCTCATATGCAGTTTATTGGTTACTGTTTCCTAGATTGAAGACACCAAATTCAGGAGATTGCTTCACTCTCAGTGCATTTTTTCCTGAATGGTGTTTTGTTCCCCTGCTGACAGCTTTTCACTTCCCTACCCAACTGCTTCTGAAGATCTGCCATTGCCTCTCTGCTATTCTGTCTTCTTGCTTTGACTGCATTTGATTTTTTTTCCTCAACTTTTTTGCCCTACTTTACACATCTGCTGATTGATTTGCATTCTTTACTCACTGGTGCTTTGTCCATCAGCAAATGGCCTGGTTACTGCCATATCCATCTGCTATTTTAGCATTTTAGACTGCCCAGCGTTCTCTATCGGCTCTCCTACCATACTCCTATACCATCTGCCTGCCTGATCTTGCCCTGCCCAAACTATGCCTGTAATATTATATGTAGGTTCAGCTTGTTTAGCACTTCTCTACTTGCCTTCTGCCACTAAGTTGGACTGCTGACTGAGTTTGCTTGACTACTGTCTCCTCTATCTAATGCACATGGCTGCCCCATTAATTAACTTGAAGTATTATGTTTATCTCCTATGTATTCAGCCTTGAAACATGCTGATTGGCCCATATTACCTCCTTTTTACTTCTCTGCATCTGATAAATCACTGGCATTGTTCCTCTGTAATCTTACCCTGATCAGATTTTATTTTTAAGTGTTGCCTACATATTGTCCAAACATACCTTATAAATAGAAAAACGCTTCACTATGTAACAGTCCAGTCCACTTTATTCCTAAACTGACTTTTAAATTCATTACCTCAATCCTTTCAGCTTTTTTATGCAACTCTACATTTTTCTCTTTAGTTAGAAATATACTTCTTTCTAAGTCATTTGTTATCTTTGCTTCAGTTGCCTTTTCACGTCATATATTATGTACTTTTGTTCCTTGTGTATGGAATCTCTTAATAATTTTTCCCTAATATTCCAGGGCATCATGATAACAGATTACTACTATTAATTTTATTTAAAATTTAAAAGTATCACCTCTAAAAATAATAAATTTACTTACAGTTTTTTGTAGTTAGGATTAAAGTAATTTTCCACTCTGATCCATTTTTTTCCTTTGAGAATATCACTTCTCAGCCACCCCATAATTTACATAGTATCAATTCTTTAGAGATCCTTTTGATATACTTACCTTTCCCTCCTTTTCTTTCCTTCCTTTTTTTCTTGTGTTTGGGTAAACTTTTAAAATTGACATGCTCCCATTATTTGCTGAGTACCTGGCATCTAAAAGTACTTGGAATAAAAAATTATCTGCACTGTAAAGCCTATTGTCTTAATCACTGATATTTAAATAAAAGACAAGATCAAACAAGTAATGGAGATTTTGCAAATAATTTAAAGAGTCTAAGGAGATTTAAAGTATGGTATGTATGCTTGCATACAAGTGTATATGTATGTGTGTACATATCTGTAACATCATTGTGCTTGAAGTATAGTAAATGCTTAATATCCATATTAAATTTTGTTTTATTTATTTCTAAAAATGAAATAAAAAAAGGAAAAAGTTAAAAAGAAAGTTATAAATTTAGGGAATATAGAAAAAAGATATGGATGGGGTTTTTTTAATTTATTTTTTCTAATAATATTTCAGTAACTTTTATTATGGTAAAATGCACATAACATTTACTATTTTAACTAATTTTAAGTGTACAATTCAGTGGCATTAGTACAGTCACTTTTTTTTTGCAACCATCACATTCCTGCTTTTATAACTTTTTTTATCATCTCAACAGAAACTATGTACCCATTAAACAATAACTCCCCATTTCTTCCTCCTACAGCCTCTGATTTTGAATTTGCCTATTCCAGACACCTTATATAAGTGGAATCATACAATTTTTGTTCTCCTATGTCTGACTTGTGCTTAACATTATATTTTCAATGTTCATTCATTTTTGTAGCATATATTAGAATTTCATTCTTTTTTGAGACTACTATTCCACTGTATATTTATACCACAATTTGTTTTTTCATTCATCTGGACACTTGAGTTGTTTCATCTTTTGGCTATTATGAACAATGCTGCTATGAACATTGGTATGCAGATATCTGTTTTTCTTTTCATTATTTTGGGTATTTACCTAGAAGTGCACTCAGAACTTTTAGTACCGCTGTCCAACAGGAAATTAAATCAATGGCAACGACATTGGGAAACTACATAATAAACACAAAAGATGGATAAGTTCAAGGTACTGTATTAGGAGAAGAAATTATAAACTTTTTGAAAGGCTACAGAAGGCCATGTGAGATTTAGAAGACCCTGTATTCTAAGAATGAAAAAGAATGAAGTGAAATAACACAGATAGATGAAGGACATCAAAATGATTATGAAGAAGGTTGAATTTAAAAAAAAATACCAAACTTCAGGACAGATTGATGGCATGTCTTTGAAATAGAGTAATGCTCAATTTTAAAGAAAAGAAGACAAGGTTTAAATGAAGATAATTGAGCTGAGATGAGGCAACCAAGGTATATTTAGAAGAACCAGCAATGGGAATGGGAACCTTCTACCTATAGAGACTTTTCTGAAGAGACTCCTGGGCCTGACCCCTGGAGATTATGAACTGGGGATATGGTTTAAGCAGTGTGTGCATGCGCGCATGTGTGCGTGTGCATGCATGTGTGTGTGTGTGTGTGTGTGTGTGTGTGTGTGTGTGTGTGTGTTTTAATCCACTGGTGAAACACAATGTTTGTTAAATTGAACTGTGTAGCATAGTGTCCTAGACCTTACAGGAGTTACAAAAGTTGGAAAGAATTGGTCGTTGTCTTCAAGTAGTTTAAAACTGGAGTAGTTAAATATGTAATAATAATGGATTTAGGAAAGAAGGCTTTCAGTCCATTAGTACATAATGTTTTCACTTGTTATCTTAATTTTTTTTGGTGATTTTACATTCTCAACCCAGCCTTTTTCAGCCAAGGTTCCTCATGTAACCTGTCAAACAGCAAAAATTTAGTGACTCTCTTCTCAATTCCCCCAAGGTGGTGCATAAACTTGTACTATTCTATATGGAGAGAAATTATTTCATTATATCCAGTAATTCTGCTACAACCTGTTTAAAAAGTTTGCTCTATGCCACATTGTCTCTTAGGAGTATGTGACACAAAGATAAGACCTTGCTTTCAGGGAGTTTGCATCCCAGAAGAGGGAAAAAGCATTTAACCAAAAATGTAGTATCCACAAAATTTTGTTAATTTTTTCTAGTTCTTTAGGGAAAATCTTCTAAGAATGATTGTGTATAAGGACATCCTTTCATCTCTTGCAAGCATCATTGATTCAGGAATAAGAATGTCTTCTATATTAATGCCTCATCACAGCTGAAGGATTCTGGTAGTAGTTTAAATGCCAATAAGAATCTCTTTAATTTTAAAACCTAGAGCTCTTAATGACAGATTAGTGATTTCATTGGTAGCTGTTAATAAACAGCATTACCTGAAACCAAGGTTATTAGTTTTATAGTGGAAAGTAGAGATTGGCTAGAGATAAGTAGATAACTAATGTTTAGGAAGTTGTTCTTGAATGTAATTACAAGCACAATAAGGATCCCCCTCCTCTCCATAAGTAAAACTATACATTAATATTGAACCTGTTTAGGATTAATTTATTCTCATTATCAACTAAAGCTCACTTGAATTCCTGGTGTCAGAAAATTCAGTCACATTAATTAGTTTTTATGAGGGATTTGGTTAATTAGTCACTTAAACTAGAAATTTATTTGTCCTCTTTAAATTAATATACACCTTTAAACTTGGAAGCAGTTAGCTTTATTCTTTTTGCTCACTGCTTCACACTGATTTTTCTAAAGAAATCTCTTTAAAGCGCTACACTTAAGATAAGTTTTACTAACCTATTTTTCCTCCCATCTCCTGATGACCTACTAGAAATTTATTTTTAACAGCACACTTATGGAAAGATCAAAGTACTTGCGTCAGTATTCCATTGTGTAAATGTACCCCAGCTTTTTTATCCATTCATCTGCTGAGGTACTTGGGTTGTTTCCAGAACTTGGCTATTGTAAATAGTGCTGCAGTGAACATAGATGTGCATATATTCTTTCAAATTAATGTTTGGGTTTCTTAGGATATATTCCCATAAGTGGGATCTTTGGGACAAAAGCCAGTTCCATTTTTAATTTTTTTGAGGAAACTCCATGTTGTTTTCCACAGTGGCTGCACCAGACTGCATTCCCACCAACAGTGCACAAGAGTTCCCTTTTCTCCACATTCTTGCTAGCACTTCTTGTTTGTTGATTTATTGATGATTGCCATTCTGGCAGGTATGAGGTGATATCTCATTGTGGTTTTAATTTGCGTCTCTCTGGTGATTAGTAACATTGAGCTTTTTTTCATATGTCTGTTGGCCCTCTATATGTCCTCTTATGGAGGTGGACAAAGAGGGGAGGAAGATGGGGACGAAGAGACTTTGCTTGGGGCAGTTGGTCACCATGCAATATGCAGATGATGTTTTGTTGTTACTTGAAACCTGAATGGTTTTGTTACCCAATGTCACCACTTAAATTCAATTTAACAGAAAAAGTACTTCTGTCAGGAGAAAAACACTAAAATAGAAATTACACCCAGATATAACTTGTTTTCTTAACAATAATGAATAATTTTTAAAGATTTTGCTTGTATTTATTCTGAAAAACATTTTTTAATGTAAGAAAAGATTATGCAGATATTTTAAAGTATCTGGGATAAAGGAATATAAGAATATCATCTTTCTACCTAACTTGTTTAATAATAATAAATATACTTTTTCTTGTGATCTCTGAAATCTTATTTTTATTTTGAGGAATGACAAATTGAAAATAGAGTTGTGTAATGTGTTTCTTTTTTGTGTGAAAGTTAACCTGAAAAGACTATATGTCTATCATTCACTTATTAGTCTTCAAGTCCTTTTTATATTTAATAACAAGAAAATCCTATAAATTTCCTTGTGATCATGAAATTCTTTATAGGCAAATACTCCTAACATACAAGTTGTCATCTAATTTTCTCCTCTTTCTCTCCTGAAGAACTAACAGTAGGACATATTCAAGACCTCGCAAAGGAAGATGCAGTTTACTTACATGAACATTTTATGGAGGTAGTTTCACTCCCTGGTTTTAAAGATAGGCAGTGAATAACAGGCAGTAATAACCAGCTTCTATATCCCCTCATCTTTTTTTCTCCCCTTTGCTCTCATACCATTAAATGTTTTAGTGTTGCTTGCCAAAACTCACACATTACACCTGTAGTACAAGAGGTCTGGTGGAGTGAAAGGGAAAGTTAATTGCCTCAGACACAGAAACTGTTCAGTTTAAAGCTCCTTTATATATACTTAATAGTCTTTAATATCAAAATCATTACCTGAAAAAGCACTTGTTAGACATTTGGATGTTTATAAAATACAAAGTATTTCCCAATGTTTTGTATTTATCTCTGAATGCTTTTAGATTTGTTATAATATTTAGTATTTATGAAGAAATAGAGATTATTTTCTGTTCATATCAGCAGCATTAAAAACATCTCATGTTCAGGAATCAATATTTTTCTTTGTTCATAGCACATATTTATTTTATAATCAGATAATTCCATTATAGAGATCTTAAGCAAATATTCTGAAAAAAAAATCTCTTATAAGTTAAATTATTTTTTCATCCCAACTCACTGCCTTCTGGTTAAAAATAAGTAAATTTTGTGAGAAGATTAAAAGACAGAGAGATTTTTGAGATATTCTGCTTTTTGTAATGTTTATTAATTGAAAAATAAAACTTAAAATCATTTGTAGAAAGCTCCTATTTTATTAACAAGATCTATCTTCAACGTTTTATTCTATTCCTATTGTTGGAATTTTAGGATCACAGCACTTAGCATGTATCAGAGATGTTCAGTAAGAGCATAAAATGGTGACTTTTTTTGTGACATAGTATTAAAGATAAGATGTTTAACTTAAAATTATATATATTTGGGAGAAGGAAAAGATTTTTTGCTATTTATCTTGCCTTTTATTAATAGCTTTTAAAAACTCCCATTTTTATGAATGTAGATTTATGTATGAAGTAAATAAAAACCACCAATAATCTTGACACATAATTATTACCTAGGACTGATTGATTAATTTGAACAATTAGGAACCCATCATAAGTAAGGTTTGGGTTTCTTAACAACATCATCTTAATTGTTACCATAGCTACTGCAATTTGTTGTGCATTTACTGTGTGCCAGGCTATATAATATTTTATTTAATCCTCACAACAAGCCTATACAATAAGTATCACTTCACAGATAAGAAAATTATATTTATAATGATTAAATCATTAAAGAATTTAACCCAGATCTCAGAGCTAGTCGAAATAATAGAACTAGGATTTGAAGTAGGTAGTCTTACTCCAGAGACCTTGCTCTTAATCACTCTCCTTTTTATACAAATTAAGCTTTTTCTTGTAATAACTGTTCTTTAAAAAGGGGATCTGTCAATCAGAGTATAAATAAGCTGTAAGTAAATTAACTTCGCTGTCATTGTTTATTTAAGTTCTTATTTCCTATCATAAACATTCTCTTTATGTAAATTGTCAAATACATTTCTCATTATCACTTTAGAAATATTTCTTAAAATAGAATAACTGAGTCAAAATTGCCCTCTATAATATATGTACAAATTTTATATTCATATTATCAGTTCATGAGAGTACATATCCATTATTGTTTTTAATTTTACCAGTTTGATAGATGAAAATTGTATGCTTTCATTGGCATGCTGTAGACTAATAGTGAAATGAAACATGTTTCTTGTATTTGTCCAATTTTGTTTCTTCTTCTATGAACTTTCTCTTTTCTTTGTTCAGGTTTCTTTTGGCTCAGTAACCTGTACTTAAAGACTGGTTGTAATTACAAAGAGATGTTTAAGGAAATACTTTTGGCAGAGTCAGATTTATAGTTTTCTATATCATTTGCCATATAAGTACATACCAGTTTATTTTCTCTTTTCTCAAATTCCATTAATATAATAGTACTCAATTATTTCATTACTCACCCTCTTAAAACAGAGGTCAGACTCAAAACACATTCTAAATCAAAGGTATGCAGTTAATAAAATACAAACACATTATATTCTAACAAGTTACATGTGCCCATTGTATGTTTTTTTAATAGCTGGTGCACAATAATTTATTTTTTAACTATTTTTTCTTCTGGAAAGTTTATGATAAATACTGTAGAGATAGAAATTTATTGAACCTTCATATTTTAGAATGAATGGTTTAGAAAGAATGAATAGTTTATAGATAACAAACCTTGGAAATAATTTATAATTAGGATATTGATGATACATAGCTACTATTAGCATTTTTAAAAATACCAAATACGTAGTTCTGTTTGCAAATTATTTTGCACATATCATTTTTCTGCATAAGGATTCCAGTGAAAACACTATTCAGACATGCCATTAATGTTTGTATTATTTTGACATTTAAAGCATTTTATAAACTTTTTTCTGACAGTTAGAGCTTAACTTCCCTCAAAAGATCCAATGTTTTTTTAGTCTCCCCTCACATGTAAATCATTTCAAGCCCATAGTTTTGGGGTAAGTGAATTGTTTTAACACTTGGCTTGTATTTTTCCATAGAAACATTTATTTATGTAAATTATTCTTAATCAGGAAGCATATTTGGTCCCCAGGAAACATTTAGCAGGGTCACAGCTGGAGGGGTGCTACTGACATAGTGTGAGTGAAGGCTAATGATGCTTCTAAACATCCTACAATGTACTGAACAGGCCCTACAACGAAGAATTCTCTGGCCCAAAGTGACTAATAGTGCAGAGATTGAAAAACTCTTATTAATATAATATTATTGAGCACTCACTAACTTCCAGGCACTGTGCCAGGAGCTGGGGACACATGGACAGCAAGTTATGATCTTAGCCCTGGCCAAGAGCTCAGTTAGAGCATCGTCTAGATACATGAAGGTTGCAGGTTCAATCCCGAGTCAAGGCACATACAAGAAGTAACCGATGAATGCATAAATGGGTAGAACAACAAAAATTTATGTTTCTCCCTGTTTCCCTCCCTCTCCTTCCTTCTCTCCCTCTCTTTCTCTGTCCTCCTCCCTTCCTCTCTGTCTCTAAAATCAATAAATAAAAATTTTTTAAAAGTTATGATCTTAGCATTCAGGGAAGTTACATTAGATTGGTAAATGAAAAGAATTGAATGAATAAAATATAGTATGATCATCAATATAGTATAGTTTTTGTATATGTTATATTAGGACAAGATAAAGTTTGCCTGAGGGAATTAGAGAAATTTTCAAAGAAGTGATAATAGAACTGTGTTTGTTGTTATTGTTTGTACTGTTTTTCTTTTACTTAAATTTACAAAAATCACACAAATAGTTTAGTTACAGCTTAATGGGTTTTCAGAATAGGAATATACCCATGTAACCAGAAGCTTCCAAATCAAGACACCAGATGTTATCAGCATCCCAGAAGACCCTCTCATGCCCCCTTCAGATACTGCCCAACCATCAAGAGTAACTATTGTTCTGGCTTTTAGTATTATAGAGTTTTTTTACTAAATTTTATATAAATGTCACCATGTACATAATCTATTATGCCTGTATTCTTTTGTTCAACATTATGTTTGTAAAATTGATCCATATTGTAAAGAATTTATCAATTCTATAAAGCCACAATGACTGAAATCATAAGTCTTCTAATATGCCAGTCTGGCTGAAGGCTGGGTTTTGAGAAGGAAGTGGCAGGAGAGAACCTAGAGAGGTAGATAAGGTCATATGGTGGAGACTGTCTGTGTCCCATAAAAGGCATTTGGATTTTTCTGTAGAAGGGAATGGAGATTTTTTGAAAGTTGTTAAACAGCGGAGAATTTAATAATATTTGAAATTTAGAAAGACCACTTTGGCAGCAGAGTAGAAAATGGGCCAAGTGAGAGTAAATTTAGTTATACCACTATTGGAATATTCAGACAAAATGCTGAGAACCTAAATGCAAGTGAGGATAGAGATAGGTAGGTGACTCACAGTGGAATTTATAGCACTTTTTGACTAACTGGATACGGAGATTGCAGAAGGTAGTTTTCTGAGCCAGCCTTCAAAAACCTATGTGTGTTACTGAAATAGCAATGAAGAAAAATAATAGAATTTAATGTCAGTAATAAAAATTGAATTCAAAATAATGTCCAAATTTATCTTTAGTGTTCAAAATTGTAGAAAAATAGGTATCATTAGTTGAAAATGAATAAACTGATGGAAATCTTCATGGAGAATCTGTAGGGAAATTGATAATAGTCTAGACTGATTAATGACATTGGCCTTTGTTTTCATTTTAATTTAAAATTTAAGTCTTGTTGTTTCAGACTTCACTCATTTAACTTTTCACTAAATTTATACATTTAGTCATGAATGACATTGTTTTAAGCTCAGGAAGAAAAAATGAGAGAGGGTGTGTGTGCATGTGTGTATGTTAAAAGCAAGAGTTGGGAGAGGAAAGGAAGAAAGGGGTTAAAATATGGTTAAAATATTGTACCTATATGAATAAGAAGGAAATTGTTTGAAGTAGAATTAATAGAGTTCCTGGTTGTTATCTCTGTATGGGTTGATTACTGTATCTTAATTTGTTTTTGCATGCATCCCTGAAGAGAGTAAAGGCAGTAAGTCAGAAAATTCCCCATAGTCAACAAGCAGTACCATCACTTCAAAGATGTATTGACTGCTATCTGAGACATTGGTAAAGTTAGTTGGCTCTTTGTGACCTAGAGAATGCTACCTAGCTTTTGGTAGCATAGCACACTGCCTACCAATGCTTTGGAAGATGAAGAACTTTAACGTGATTTTTTTTATAGTTGTAAACCCTGTATTTACAGATATGATCATTCACCAAGAAAACCCAAAGAATCTATTGAAAAAGTATTAGAATCAAGAAAAGATCATAGTGGCTGAATGCAAGCATATTTTCTTTTATAAATATCTATAGACTAATATTACTTAAATTAAAAACAACCCACTAGAAAATACAATGGAAAAATATCTTCTTTGCAATAGCAGGAAAAAAAAGGAAACTTCATAATACCTAAGAATAAATTGAAGAAGTTTGCCAATTCTGAATAAAGAAAACTTTATTAAAGGGCCTACAGTATTGCTTGAATGATTAGGAAGTCATAACATATTCTTAGATGTAAATATTTCTGTGAAATTGTCAGTTTACCTTAAATTGATTGGTAAGTGTGATATAATTCCCATTGATTTTGGCAGGAATATACCAGGTTGATTGTAAGTGTCATTTTAAAAGAACAAAATGTATGCCCTAGCCAGGTAGCTCAGTTGGTAAGAGTGTCATCCCAACAGGCAAAGGTTGCAGGTTCCATCCACCAGCCCCACCCCCAATCAGGACACATACAAGTATCAACCAATGAATGCATAAATGGGTGGAACAACAAATCACCCTCTCTCTCCCCCCCCCAATCACTCTCCCTTTCTCTCTCTAAAATCAATCAATAAAAAAATTACAGACTGAGGAGACACTGGGAAAGGAGGCTTTGTGGGGGGAATTTTTTTTCAAGAAAAGAACAATGTACGAAAATAGCTAGTGATTTTTTTAAGTAAAACAAGAGGGTCTTAATCATATGTAAACACATAAGGCACACTAATTCAAAATTTAGTACATTACATGAAAACATACTGAGATAAATCCAACCTAATGATATTCATTGATCTATATATGTATAACATTGGAATTTCATATATTATAAATGTGGCATTTCAGCATATTGGAGGAAAGAATGATCGGTCAATAAAAGATGTTGAGAAAACTGGATATCCATTTTGGTCAAGAAGATTGATCACACAACACAAAATAAACTACAGATGAGTTTAGACATTTAAATTAAAAACTATGAGTTTATGATTTAAAAATTAAAAGATTATGCTTATGATCTCCAGGTAGGAGAAACCTTTCCAGTTGAGACATGAAACCCAGAAAATATAATACAAATATTGATAGACCCTCCTATCTAAGCATTTGAAATCTCCTAATGGAAATACCAGCTATACAAAAACTGTTACAAGTGTCAAACTTAAAAATTAAGATTTGCAATAGATTTAACTGCCAACAGTTTAATATTTTCAATAACAAAGCTTTCTAATAATTCAACAGGAAGAACATGTCCATCAGTATAGAATAGTAGGCAAAGTATATAAACAGCAATTTGCAAGGAGAAAATTGCTTTTAAATATGTACTTGTTATAATGGGTAAGAAATGTATATTTTAAAAAGATTAGATTGCTTTTACATACCAGTTAAGTAACTATTTAAAATTTAGATTGCCTGGAATTGGCAAGGTTTGGATAAAAAGCATAGTTTTGTTTGGGAGGTAAATTGGTACCATCTCTCTGTAGGACAATCTGCAATATGTCAAAAATTTCAGTGTAATGGTACAAAAGACATCCATTTCATAGGGGAATAAAAGAGTTTACAAACAGTGTGTGGTCTGAAATAATTGTTGATTTGGTACTTTGAAAAATCTTCCCACTGTAGAACAACTTGACCTAGCAACAGGGCGTACCCTCAGAGGCATATCCTGTAGAAGGACATGCACTGTCAATCTTTAGATTTACTCTCTCCCCCAAAATACCATGTGTTGCAGGTCAGAGTAGCAGGGAGCAAGAGGTAGAGACATAGGAAGCCAGGACTTGGGAGAGACACAAGGCACCCTGAGACAATCCTTATAGCAGCACTGCTGGTGAGACATTTATCCTTGGACAAGGAACAATGTGTAAATTTCAGTATGGGATTCCCTGAGACTGAGACCTTTGTGGGCGGCCAAAGTGGAAACTGTTAGTGGTACCCTCTAGCTTAAGGTAGAAACAGAAATAATTTTTCTCCAAAGGAAATTTTCCCCAGTTTAAGTTCAACTGTACTCCCAACAGATTGAGATCATGAGCCTTCAATTACTATTACACTGATTCGATTCACATGTAGTATGTTTCTCACAACTGGATAGTCTCAAGTCCTTCTTCCATCATTTATGCTATTGCTGCTGTACATTTTAATTTATCTATACAATAACCTATAACACATTGTTGCTATTTTTGTTTTACTTACTTTTGAAGCAAATAAATAAAATGAATTTTATTTTACCATCAATTTACAAAATAAAAATCAAGTAATCAATGTGCTACCAAAACACACCAGCCACAAGTCAGCAAAACCATTATTCAATAGGTGGATTAAAAAAAATGACAACTGTCAAATTCAAAAATGTAGGACATCTAAGAATTAGGTGACTGTTATCTTTTATTGTTCATTATGGGAAACTTTTGTTAGGGCAAATACTAAACCAGACAGGATGCAGGCACAACACAAGTATATCAAACTGTCTGTGGCAAACCAGGATGTATGGTTAACCTGTCTGTGGTGAAATGTTCCAAAGAATGAAGATAAACTAACAAAGATAAAGTCATAACAAGAGACCATCATTTAGGAATGAACAAATTTGGGGGGGAAATGATATTCATAAGTTTTAAAAAATCAGTGAACAGATGAAACAGCAGATTAGACAGCAGAAGAGATAATTAGTATACTGAAGTATTTATTTGAGGACATTACCTCACACTGGAAAAATTACATAGAGACATCATTTAATGGAAATATGAGAGAGATATAGGTATGGAGAATGAAATGAACAGGTCCAAAATATATTACATCATACCCCAAAAAGGAAATAATGGAGTAAAGGAAATGATCTTAAAAATAACCAGACAGAAAGGACAAATCATTTATATAGGAATGACAGCAGACAGAATAATAAAAACTATAGAAAAAGTATTCCTCAGGGTATTTAAAAAGTATTCTTCAAAGTATTGAAGGAGTTATATTGGAAGTTGCTTTGTGCAGCCTATCATTTTGTGATGTACATATGTGAAGTGTTTACTTTGATGTTCATGGTATCAGAAATTTGTTCTAAAATTTTGTATAGAGACTTTTAGACCATATTTGTAAGGTCAGGATGACAATGATATCAAATCCTAGGATGACATGTACCCTTTGCATTTGCAGTTATATTAAAAGTTATAAAATGTTTTTTAATTAAGATATTTGATTTAGAGATAATTGATAGTTCCTAAGTATCTTAGATGCTTTAAGTCTAGTAATCATGTTTGACTTTATTTACTGTATTTTGCCATGCATAATGTGCACTTTTTTGCTCAAGTTTTTGAGGGAAAAATAAGGATACACATTATACATGGTTATAATAATTACATACAATGGGCACAGAAACCATGGGTGTGCATTATACATGGCAAAATAATTAAACTTCAAAAATGAATATCTAAAATCATATTTTCCCTTCCTAATGTATTTAATACTTTAAATTTTTCTAATGCTACCTGCCTTCTTACTTTGATGTTTTGGGGAGCAATTTAAAAAAACCTTCCATCACATAATAAATATAGTATATTTTAATATAAAAATAATACATTAAGTTTTGTTTCTCTCACATAATTTGGGCTCTTATAGTAATTTTACTGTTCCACTTAACTGAAATACTTTGGAAAATCTTGAGCAAAATCCATAGCACAATCTTTTTTTTTAAATTAATTTATTTTTTCAAATACATTTGTCTCTGCCTACCCCCCACCACTTTCCCTTGCCCCCTCCCTCCTTCCCTCCCTCACCTCTTCCCCTTTGGTTTTGTCCATGAGTCCTTGCTATATGTTCCTTGACTTTCCCCTTCCCTTTCTTTTCCCCCACCCCCTCCTCCTTCCCTCTTGTCTCTGTTCGTTTCTTTTCCTTTCAGTGTTGCTGGTCTTATTTTCCTTGCATCTTTGTATTGTTGGTTAGGTTCCACTTATAGGTGAGATCATATGGTATTTGTCTTTCACCCCCTGCCTTATTTCGCTTAGCATAATGCATAGCACAATCTTAATATGTCAGGATTGAAAACTCACTCATTTTTGAGCCTCTTGTCATAGTTATGCATAATTTAACCAAAAGCATTGTCCTTTATCTTTAAAGATTTATGTCCACAATATGTCATATTAGACTCAAAACATTACATTGTTCTGAAGTAGCACCTGAGTAATTGTGAAGTTACTTTTGTTATAATAATGAGCGATATCACTTGTCTTTTGCTTTATATAATCTTTACGGCTTTTAACAGACTAGTATTTTGGATTTCTATTAATTGCTGTTTATTTAGCTTTCTGACCTACTTCTGTGAATGACACAAGAACATTTTTATAAATAACTTTAAGAATAGAACTACATTTGCCCTGATTGATTTAGGCCAGATTTACTTTGAGCTGCTAGAAATGAATACTGTCATAATTTTTTTTTCTTATGTCTTTCTTTTGAAACAAACTTCTCTGATGTTTTCTTGTCATTGCTTTTGACAATCAGAGACAGGTCAAGAAGATTAAGGAAAATATTTCTTGTGTTGACCCATCATTTTGTAATGTGAAAAGGTTTTTAAAATAGAGAATTTTCAGAAGCTGTGATATCTGAAAATTATTCTGAGAAAATTGTAAGTCTGATAGCTTCTGGGAAACCTACATTAATGAAAGAAAGAAGAAGAAAAACTCTGGGAAACCTGGATGTGACAGGCTGTAGTATTGTCACCCCCTACATCCTCACCTATTTCTTTGTTTGCTTTTCTTCCCTAGCATCAAACTTGGTTAGTATAGAAGTCTGCCCCTTCCTATTACAATGTTAAACAAAATGTCAATTGCCTTTTGTCCCACTTAATATTTTTGCTTGGGGTATCATCTGCTCTTGGATATTTAATTTTTATTGAAGACAAGACCTGAGTTAACACTGTTCATAGTTATCTTAATATAAAATAATATTACCTGGTTATCAAATCTTCAGGTTTGTTTTATAAACCTTAATTTTTAAATATCCTTTGTTGGTTGATTCTTGTCAGTTTGGTTTGGCTCTTGCATATCCTAAGCCACACTTCAGGATACAATTTCTACAGGAGATCATTCAGCTAAAATGATCATCAAGGTAGCATCGAAAGAGGAAATATAAATGGGTAGCCTTAAGTATGCATGTATATGTGTGTATGTTAGTTAGGTTGTTCATTTCTATCCATTCTGACTAGGTGATGGACAACCAAGTTCTTCCTCCCGAGTCCTACCAGCTACCCTAATAACATCAGCTTTTCAGTTGCCTACAGCCCTAGACTGAAGAATTCGATTCCAGGCCTAGGATGTGTATGCATGTGCACACACCTACACACATATACATTATCCTTAGTTTTATGAAGTGCAGTTTTTTTGTTATGTCGTACAAGGTTGGGCTCTATTTTGATTTCTTTTAGATCATAAACTTGAAGGTAACATAGGCTTTTTTGGATAGTGAACTACCTTGTTCTGAGCACTATAGCCTGGATGTTCTGAAAGAATGTAGGACCTTCAGACCTTAAATTACAGATTTTGATTCTGAAATATCAGCCCAAGATTCCATACCAAAAATCTATATTTGTGTCTGTGTGTGTGCATGTGTGTATGATTCATTGAAAGATTTTCATAGTTACAGAATAAAATATTTCTTTTTGTTTTCAAATTAGAATATGCATAAGAACCGTTATTTAATTTTTTCTTACCTTTTGTGACAGCATGGATGGACCTGGAGGTCATTATGCTAAGTGAAATAAGCCAGTCAGAGAAAGACAAATACCATAAGATCTCACTTATATGTGGAATATGATGAATAAAATAGAGACAGAGGCATGGATAAATGAAACAGACTGACAACTGCTGGGGGTGGGGCAGGGAGGGAGGACTGGGTGAAAGAAAGTGAAAGGATTAGCCAAAGAACATATATGCAAAATCCATTATCACAGACAACAGTGTGGTGATAGCCAGAGAGAAGGCAGGGGCAGGGGCTAGGTTGAGGCAGGTAAAGGAAAGGAAATGGGGGCTTTTGTAATAGTGTCAACAATAAAAATACAATTTTTAAAAAAATTTTAATTTTATGATCTTTTTTGCATTTCTGCAATTTAACCTTTTTTGGTAGCAAAGATAGCTGCATCTCTTTTTATTTTTTCTGTTTTATTGAATGTATTGGGGTAACATTGGTTAATAAAATTATATAGGTTTCAGGCACACAACCTGTAATACATCATCTGTATACTGTAATGTGTTCACCACCCCAAGTCAAGTCTCCTTCCATCACCACTTATTCCCCCATGCACTGTTCTACTTCCCCGCTACCCCTCTGCTAATCAGACTGACAATTGTCAAAGGGAAGGAGGTTCCGGGACTGGGTGAAAAAAGTGAGCGGATTAAGAAAAAAAAAACTTTGCACCTCTTTTCAGAATAGTTTTTAAAAATTAGGTCTTTGATTATTTTTACCTCTTGTTTAGACATTTCTCTTCCATATAATAAAGGTAAAGTTTTTCTTTGATCTAACTTATGTCAATTTTATTTAATAAATAATGAGTCCTTTTGTATTTCTTGTAGATTATAGCTCACTGAATTTGTTAATCCATTCTTATATATGCAGATTACTCTACTGTGAAGTGTAATATGGTTGGTTTAAAATGACTATGGTAAGACCCATCTGTTAAGTGTGAGCACCAGAGCATTCATTGATTGAATTGAATAGACTCTCTGTGATCCCCAGTTTTACATCACCCTGAGTCCTTTTCCAGTTCTGAAAAGAGAAAAGGCCTAGGCTGCAGCTTTCAATTTTAGTGTATGTATGGTTGCTATGGAAATTGAAAATTGATATGAATATTGGATTACCAATTTGAACAATTTATTTACCACAAGTAGTTATAGATACTTGGTTATATTTTGTTTATCTGTTCTTAGGCACATAATTACGTTACTGCTTTCTTTTGGATTTAGGTGAAAGCAAGAATTCAGGAAGTGCTGTTCTTTTTTATTCAAAAGATATTTTCAATCTTCTCAGATTCTTTCCCCAATCTATTTTAGAGGTTTTGTGGGAATGTCCAAGGCTATATACCTAGTAATTGGTATCTCCAAAACTGTTACTTTATAAATATTTATTTATTAAATTTTCAAGGTTTTTTCTGGCATGTTGCATTCTTCAAACATCTGGTAATTCATACACATTCAAAATAGACATCCTCATAGCTTCTACACTGCTTATTATTATATTATGTCAATTTTCATTATTGTCTTGATTATTGTCTGTAATTGCAACTTCTGCAATATAGGTGACTAGATTTGTGCTTTAGCACAAATAATAGTACCAACATTTGTGAAGTATTTGCTATGTGTTCGGAATGATACTGAGCATTTTATATGTTCTATCTCATTTAAACAGAGTAAGCAATCCTGTAGTTTAATAGAGAATAGTGCCTTATAAACTGAAAATGCATAACAGATTAATGGATTAAGTTCAGAATTGGAGTCTACAGTCCTAAATTCCTTTGTGGAGTTTTCTATTGATTTACTTACTGTGTGGCTTTGGATTAGTCATAGAATTTATTGCTGTGTCTATTTTTCCACTTACAAAAAGAGAAGTAATAAAGTATATCTCCTCTGTATTATGTAATACAGGAATATTTTAATTATTTAAATAGGGAATATATGTGTTTGTAAGAAAGATACCATAAATAACTTCTGTTGTGAATATTTCTATTACAATTGAATTATGTGGCTAAATAATAGTATTCATGAGTAGTTTGCCAAAGTAGTAAATAAGAGAAATAAGAGTTTTTTCAGAGCATTATGAATTTATATGGTATAAAATGTTATAATACTAGCATTAAAAATATTATACTTTCTTTTAGTTAACTAAAAATGCTTTCTGTGTAGTGTTAACACTTCAGTTTTTAAGCAGGGTAACAAATATCATTACCCCTTTTTACAAATGAAAAACTGAGAGAGAGAAATTTCTGGAAGCATAACAAAAGCTGGTATTTAATATGTGAGTAATAAAGGATGATTAGACTATAGATGATGAGTAAAAAGCCTGATCATAAAGTGAGAAGTTAAGGGCTCTAAAATCTTTAGACAAG
Source organism: Pteronotus mesoamericanus (assembly GCF_021234165.1). Taxonomy (NCBI): domain Eukaryota; kingdom Metazoa; phylum Chordata; class Mammalia; order Chiroptera; family Mormoopidae; genus Pteronotus; species Pteronotus mesoamericanus. The sequence continues at coordinate 23,595,221 of NW_026555078.1, read as the reverse complement.
CAAAACTGTAGAGAATAAGTTATTTATATGTATACATTTTTCTCTCATCCTTACTAGGAACTTCTTAAGTTTATTTCAAGACAAGAGATAGATCTCTTTGCTTTCAGGGAGTACTGTGCTCATTTTCTTCTTTCCCAGTTGGCCCCTAATTTAAAACTGTGGGTGTTATGAGATGACAAACTGCAACACCTTATAATAATAACATTTTAATAATAATTAAAATAGAAAGGAGCTGTTTTGTGGGGGTTTTTTCCTCTCAACAATTTTTTTCACTCATTTCATATTCTTTACCTTACCTATTTCTTGTTTCTCTGATTTTGTCACATGTGCCTGTTTTGGTGAGAATCTAGTTTTGCAGAAACATAACCAAACATGACAATTCCATTTTTCTAATATGGATACTTTCTAAAGATGCCAGCAGTGAGAATTATCACATCTCAGGGCAAAGAAGCAGAGTTTTAGACTTTGAAAATCAGTTTGCAGTGAGCCACTTGCAAATAGTACATATAAACCTAAAAGTAGGAGCTTGTTTCTTCTCAATTAAGATGTTTAAGGACAGCCTAAAGTTATGTTATTATGTGAACATTAAAAACTTACACTGTTTCTAGTAAACCAAGTAATTATGTATAATCTTTAATAAAGTGGAAATTCAATGTATAGATTTTTTAGGCAGCTGTTAGATTTCTGCTTATACACTACTAACCTAATATAATATTGAATGCCAATTATAATTGAAAAATCAAATAAACCAAAATAAAATAAAAGTCCAGAGCAGCTGGAGTAAATAAATTGGGTTATGTATCCACCAGTTCACTGACCAAACAACAGCCTTTCAATACAATTTCAAATTGGATCATCTTTCAACTTTCAAATCAGATTATATCTCCCAAGTAAAACCAGGATAACTACCTGTATTTCTCAGATGCAGCTTCTTCTTAACTACTTAGTCACACTGTTATGAGACACTGATGTGTTATGATTGATTGAAAGGTGTTTGCAACTAGTATAAAATTAAGAAAATCTGCAAATGAATTTTTAATTAGAATAAATTTAAGGCTACACTTATAATAATGTAACTCTAAACTTTCACTCTGCTCTGTTTCTTAAATGAGGGGAGAAAAGAGTAGATTTATATCTTGTATTCCTTGAACATTCCTAGGCGTTAGTCATACATACAAGTTTTATGTATCATGTCTACGCAGTCCTGAGAAAAATATGTTAAAGATAGCGTCTGCACCATAGGATACTTAAAGGGGAAGGTTCTTCATTGTTAATTTAGTACTAACACTTTTTAAAGTGTAAAATAAAATTAATATGTTTGCCTTATAATAGGTAGAGTAAGGAAAATTTTATTGACTGGCATTAAACTGCTTATTTTTACCTAATTTATCTCTTCACTAAGACTACATTATGCTTTTATGAAAGATCCTAACATTTATTTCAGTGTACTTTACAAAGTTGAATATAAGGTAATCATGAAGATTAGATCAAGTAGTACACATTATCATGAATCTACTCTATTACTTTCATCTGCGGTGTGTTTTTCAAAGTGTAGTTTTCTGACCAGCATTGCAAGCATAACATGGCATCTATTAAAAACGCAAATTTTGAGGCCTCAGTCAGACATTCTGAATCCAAATCTCTGAGTGGGGCCCAGCCATCAGTGTTGACCAAGACCTCTATAAGGTTCTGATGCACAATAAAGTTTGAGAACCTCTCCTCTAACCATATCATATCTTGATAGCTTTACAACGTTATTAATAGCCATTAGGTGATGTTTCAAAGGTATTCTTTGTTACTTAAGATTATTTAATCAGCAGAAGGCACTGCAAGTAATTGTTACGAGGAAATTTTATTAAATCTACATAGTCAAGTAACAAGCATGTAAATATTAATACAAGTTATGCTCTCAATAAATGCCTATAAAAATAAGTAAAAGCACTATACTGTTTTTTCATAATCACCATGCCTGTAAGGAATTTCTATACACTTGCAGGTAGCTGTTGTGTGTCCTGGAAATATTTAAACAGAATTATCTATTAGCAATAACGTTTTTTAAGGTCATTTTTCCTGTGAAGTTAAAAATGGGTCTGAATATCACTGGCAAGTTCCCTGGCCTATAGAATCATTGTTTATGCACAGACACCCTTTTTTTCCAACTTGAGCAGTCTTTGAAGCATCTTTTTTACTTTAATGATATCTTCAAAGTGTCATGGGTAAAATTAAAAGATCACAATAAGTGATTTTCCAAAGGAATTTGCAACTTTCATAGTTTAGAAAGTATTTAGAAGTTAAAGATAAAATGTCTTATTTAGAGAGAATAGCTGGACCCAATTAAACTTCACTGTTTTGGCCTCTTCTAGTTCAGAAAAGGATATATCTGAAGTAGGAATATAAATTTCCACTATTGCTCAAGGAAAAAGAACTTGATAATCGAATTAATAATGTATAAGAAAGTGGGAATGTTAAGCTAATTAAGAAAAATGGTTTCAAACTTTCAATGGCATCCTTTTTGCCATTGATTATGAATAGTTTATTGATCATGAATAGTTATCTACTTGGTTAATAATGGCATGGATAACCTTCATTATCTATAGCAAACTAGTATATATGATATATGAGGATAAAGATACATTTATTAAAGCTATTCTTTTTTTTGTATTTTTTAATAACTTAGATCACTTTTTCATGTTTTATTCTCTTGTTCTTCGTCTTCTAGTTGTGCCTTCCCATCTATGGTTTATAGATGCTTTCACCAGCTCTTGCTTTCCTGTCTCCCAATTCCCATTTCATTTGACCTCTTGTTCCCTTCAGATGTCACTATTTCAGTGTTCTGCTTCCTGCCCCCATTTGCCAACATCCTGAGATTTAGGTTCTTGCTCTCCATTTTCTTTTCCAGCATCTTTAGTTCTCAACTACTGTTTCTAAGTTTGGTTTCTGGATTTTTGTATTAATTCCATTCTCTAACTGGTATGATCAAAACTGCTAGGATGTAAGGTCAATTGGAAAGTAGAGGCATAGAGTTAACATGAATTGAATACCTACTCCCTGCTTGGTGATTTATTATATCACTTAGTTCTCGTAATCAGATGTAGGTATATTTTATCATTATCTCCATTTTATTCATAAGTACACTGGAGCACAGAGAGGTTAAATATTTTGTTCTAATGCACTGAACAACTAAGTGATAAAGCCAGGTTTCATACCCATATTGGCTCAGTCATTCATTAATTCTTTTATTCAATGAAATTTATTGATTACACATACTACATTTTGGGTATTGCGCTAGGTGCTGCAATATATCCAGCCTGTATTCTCATGGACCTTAACTATATATTGGCATTATTTGACCTCACAGATGGTGATCTCACTCCTGTACCAGACAGCTTAAGAGGAAGGGAAAATAAAAAGGAATTAGGAGGCTCTGATATTTCATGGAAAAAAATATATTTGAGCTTGATGTAAGACCATATTTGTGTATTACTTAAGGATACCCTAATGAAAAGGCTTCTTTGTGTCTAGTCCCAAAGAGTCTGACGATCTTCATCACCACTCTCAACACCAATGCCTTTTAGTGACATCAAAGCAATATATATTTTCCTTTTCTGTTCTAAAAATACAAGATTTATGTCTATAAGCCCAGATTCTCTAGAAAACCTTCCAAAAGAATTAACTGTCCTCCCTAAATTATGTGTGGAAAAAAGATGAAGACCTCTGTGTAAAGAATACATACATTCATTCATCCATCCATCCATTATCCATATATGTATGTATGTATGGGTACATATGTACACATATATATTTTATTTTTAATAAATGTATGTTTTAAAAACATATATTTTAGAGTACAAACATACATATAGAGTACGTATGTACTCTATAAATAATTAAGATGACTTACTCAAACACATAAAACACAATTTTTAATAAGGTAAATGTGGAAAAATAAGATGAAATTAGGTTGTGTTCAGAAAGCCTACTAAAAAGGTATTCATGAATTTGTCTCTGTCCTTAAGGATAACTTTTTTTTATTTTTTTTATGGTTGTCTCCATTTTCCCTCATTGCTCTCCCCTGCCCTGTCCTCCCACCCCTGCTCCCACAGTCAATCTCCACCCTGTTGTCCATGTCCATGGGTCGTTCATACCTGTTCCTTGACTAGATCCTTCCCCTTCTTTCCCCCTTATCTCCCTCTCTCCTTCCCTCTGGTTGTTTGACTCACAAGCATCATAATTTAAAAAAAAAAAACAAAACACTGGTAACACTGAAAAGAACCCATTTCTAGTTGTGATACTTAAGAGGAAATTTCTGCTATAGATTCTCCTAAAGTAGACCACAGTGCAATGTAGTGAACAATGGCCTCAAATACTTCCTAATATAAATATGCATTTCACTGAGACATTTCATTGGCTTCAATTGATTGGTACAAAAGAAACATCCAGTAAAACAATTCTTTGAAAAGTAAGATGAGGCATTACAGGTAGACCACTTTGATCTGGCCAAATCCAATTGTATAAATTTTAGGGTCTCTAGAAAATTTAATGAATTGCATCCCTTGTAGGTAGTTTTCAAATGTAATTTGCCATTTCAGTTTTTTATGTACTAGGTGACAGTGAGTTTACATGCTCTTATATGTTTGTTTTCATTAATGCAACATCAATGTGTAGAATTCTTCCTAGAACGTAGTTGGTGCCTAATAACTAATGTAGAGATGAATAAATGTTTTATCCATCTCTTTAAAGTATCTATTTAAGTAAAAAGCTTCCTCTCAGCTGTGTGTTGATATTTTCTTCTCTTAGCCTTTAATAAAGTATGCTACTTTACTTTGGAGTACATTATTATAACATGGAAATGGTGTTCCTTATCAAGAGACCTCAAAATCATACCAAATAGATTGAATTTGGAAAACAAGGGATAGATTCTGGATAAAGCTAGCTTGACAATTTTTAACTATGTTTTTAAATGAAAGTAATCAACTCCCAAATTTAGAAATTTAAGAATTTCCTTTTCTCCTGCCTGCTGGCCCTCTTTTTTTAAAGCATATTTTATTGAAAAGAATTTTGGTAGTGTTTTCATTTAAAATTTCAGAGAGGGAAAGTTAGGGGGAGAAAGGATCGAGCAAAAAGGAGAAAGGACTCATGGTCATGGACAACAGGGAGGTGATTGCTGGGGGGAGGGGGATAAAAGGGGACTAAATGATAATGGAAAAAATATAATAAAGATTTTATTTTAAAAAATTTCTGTCATTGTTAAGTATTGTAGATTACATCAATTCTAGTAGTCCTTTATTCTGTATAATTCTAAGGGGTTAACTAACTTATATGCTTCTTAAAAGTTTATTTATATGTAAACATCAACTGGCATCTAACACATACGTGATGTATAGTAACTGCTTTGCCCAGTCCTCAACTTAAATTTTTCCCAGAGCTACAAGCTTATTTAGGAATAGCTCTCTACTTCTAATTAAATATTGAAATATCAACCTTACCCTCTATTATTCTGTAATTTACTTTTTATTTTATTTGCATTTTTTTCTCATGTACTGGAACACTTTGTTTTACAAATTTCATTTTTAATTTGCCCCTGAGTATTATAATCTGCTATATTTGTAGAAACAGTGGATCAGAAATTGATTAAATCATATATTTCACTCCTAAGTTTTGACCTAAATCATTTCTTTATCATCACAGATTAATAAATATATACCTATTTTAGTTCACCTTTAGAAAATGAAATTTTCCTGTCTCTTTAATTAGCTTATCTCAGGTTTAGTTTAAACATACTTGTCTTAAGAATGCCCTATCTCAAAACCTCTATTTATAATTAAAGCCTATCACTTTATTAATTCTCCTTAAAACAGGCAATTTATATTGAAGATATGGGATCTAGAGCTTTTCTTCTACCCAATACATGGGAAAGGTTGACTGGTGACTTTTTGAGTTCCTTTTCATTATATCATAAAATTAGAACTAGGAGATACAAAATAATATCAGGTTTTCATGAACCAATTATTTCAAGAGTAATTGACACAAAAAAAATACCCAGATTTCTTACCCTGTGAAAATCTATTGAGCTATTATAGCAATCTGATACTTCCTTTTAAAATTTAGGTTATTAGGTGAGGTGAGACTTTTATCAAATACTTATGAGTTGTTAAAGATACGAAAGATCTGCTAATACAAAAATTCCCCCAATCTCCTGGTCCTCAGCTCTTACTCAGTGGTCCCCAAGAACTGAGTCTTGATGCCTTAAAAAAATGTTTGAGGAACTACAAAGTATGGCTTATAAAGAACATTGTTTATAATTATTTTGAAGTTAATTTTACTACTCTGCAATCCTTCTTTTTGGCTAATTTCACTCAGTTTACTATTTAATCTTTAATTACAGGCCACAAAAGAAGTAATAGAACGGGAAGCGCCAGGGATGGCCCTGGCAATGCTGATGGGATCACTTAATGTCACACCTCTGGGCATGCTCTCTAGGTAAGAAAGTCACCAACGTGTTACAAAGAAAATTAATTTCACACCACAGTAGACTGACAAACACAAGAACCTTGAGTTGTAACGCTTCAGTTTGCCCTACTTGTTCCCCAGAATTAAAAGTCTTAGTATTCTGTCCAGTCAAATCTTGGCCATAGTTTCTTTCTGATTCCTTTTTATTTTCATTCTATATTCAAAGTTTTAAAAAATATTATATTACTGCTACAAGTTGTCAATCCTAATCCAAAGGAGAATACAGTTTATTAAGATGTAAAATTATTCTTTTTTTGGTAATTATCTGCAATCATTAATATGCATTAACTGTCATTAAATCCTAATTTAATAAAACTAAGCAGTAGAGTTTTTTTAAAGTAAGTTGTTCTCACAAGTTAGGAACTTTTATTCCAGTTTTTAACTAGATGTATTGATATGTGGTCAAAGAAAAAGCTCAATTAATTATATGTTATTATATTAAATTAGTATATTTACATCTGTGCCTTTGTTGACATAGATGTTGAGATCCATCCTCAATCTGATGATTTAGTTATTTGTTATTTTATCAACTGTTAGATCAAAATCCCCTCTATTGAGGACAACATATATCATTTACGTTAAAGACAGAAGTATCAACCTTCTGTTGATTTAATAACTTGGTTAAACAGACAGTTGATCTCAGAGCAACCTAAATACACAGAAACTTTGTAATTTAAAGATTTCACAATTATTATTTATAGCCATGTGTTGATCCTGTGTGCAATATGAATATAAAAGTAAATATATGCATTTAGTGCATGGAATATGAGTCATAATGCCCTTTGTGTTGCTTGGACTAAGTTTATATCACATTAATAGCAGCTACTTGAAGCATAGCTACAAAGAAATGTGAATGGATACTGTATTTCCTTTGCTCTTACATGTCCTATATTGTAACATTTTACCTTAGTAAGAGCAAAAAGAGAGTTAAAGTAGAAGGGTAGAGATTTTAAATTTAAAAGTCCATGCTGATCTTTAAGGAACTTATATTGATTCTTTTATTCTGTTTATTTTTTAACCCTTGCTTTTATTACCTATATATGAAGTCAAGGGGTCATCACCTTTGATCCCTTTTCTCTATGGAATTAAGTGTAGTGATCTTTGAACATAAAAAACCTCTTCTTGGCATACAAAACATAAAGTCAAGAAAGACTTAAACTTTATCTCTTGTTAATTCTTTTATAATAAAAATTCTAATTTAGCAAACATGGTAATACTCTATTTGCCATGCTTCATATTAACCAGTAGGGATACTAAGAATGGAAAAAGAAATAAAGCCTGATCCTTACCTTAAGGATCCCACACTTAACCTAAAAGACTTGTTCTTTGCAATTGTTAAGGTAACTCTTTAAATTGACTATAGCTTTCTTGAGCTATTATAGAAATATTACTTTTTGTCTTATTGAAAGATTTTTATGGATTAATTCCTTTCTACCTTTTAAATGTACATAATTACTGAGCACCGGACTGCTAAATAAGTGGAAAACTAATCAGCCTGAGCTGATTCTAAGTATTTTGTATAAGCTCACTGTCTTTATGCTAAAAGCTTCAAAAATTAAAACATACACAGATTCCTCTGACTTTTCTTTTTGTTCATTGCTGCCTTACCTGAGAGTTTTCACAGATTTGAAACAGATAATAGTCTACATGAGTTATAGAAAAGGGAATTGTAGAATATTTCCATGAATGTTCTTTTTGGGCTTATAAAGCTTTTTTAAAATTTCACTTTTAAAAAACACCTATGATTAGATTGATGCTTTCTTTCTACAGCATTTTTACCTTGTATACAATTTGGGCCTTGTACATGCTTCTATTGTAACACATGCTATATTGTAACTATTTACTTACTTGTCTATATTACCTAATTTGTGTAAAACCCTTAAGAACAAAAGCTTTATCTTATTCATTTTTACATCCTCAGCCCCCAAAACACCTTTTGACACATAGTAAGTACTCAAAAAAATGTTTATTGTTGTGGTTGCTATTGATAAATCAATATTTCATTCTAGTGCTAACATAATTTTTTGAGGTAAGGTATCATGTTGGTGCCTTGCATTCCTGTTTTATCTGTAGAGAGCAGAATGAAATAAAAATGACTCTTAAAATCACTAAATCTGTTTCAAATCATTTTTACTGACTTGATCGTTTAATATACTACAAGTTGTCTGTGCAAGTAAGTTGGAAGGTAGTATCAAGTAATAGTTAAGAGCATAATCTCTGAAGTCAGACAGCTGGCTTGGGTTCTGTTCTGGCTCTAGTACATACCAGCTACTTAACATCTTTTTTGTATTCTCATCTGTATAAATGAGGATGCTAATAGTACCAATCTTCTTGGATTACGTGAGTAAATCCATGTAAAGTACTTAGAACAACAACTGATCTATAATGTCTTATTTAAGTGTTAAATCATTATTATTGTGTTGTTACTGGTTGAGAAATCCAGTTCTTTTGGCAGGGGGAGGGGGAGACTGAGTCACAGAGAGTTTTCTTCTATTATTTTTTAAGTTTTTTTTTGTTGTTCAAGTACAGTTGTCTCCATTTTCCCCCCACCGCTCTCACCCACCCCAGTGACTCCCACCACCCACACTCAATCCTACCCTGCTTTGGTTTGTCCATGGGTCTTTTATACACCTTTCTTGATGACCCTTCCCCTTATTTCTTCTATTACCCTCTCCCCACTCCCCTCTGGTTACTGTTAGTTTGTTCTTTATTTCAGTGTCTCTAGTTATATTTTGCCCAGTTCTTAGACAATTCTGCTAGAAAGATATCCTAATACCTTTCCTTCATCTGAATGTTACCTTCATTCCTGACTGACATTTTAACTAGAAAGAGAATTCTGGATCAATAGTTCTTTTCTTTCAGCACATATTCCTACATATTGAGCTGCATGATTCCTACCAAAACATAAGTGATTCAGACAAAACAATGCTAATAAGGAAAATTACAATTGTGAATGCTTACATTTAAGAAGATTTCAGAACAACCACCTAACAACTTAAGGAACTAGAAAAAGAATAAATAAAACCCAAAGCTAGCCAAAGAAATAAAATAATAAAGATTAAAGCAGAAATAAATAAAATAGAAAATCAAAAAACAATACAAAAAAATGAACTAAACCAAATACTCAATCTTCAAAAAGATCAACAAAATTGATGGACTTTGCTATATTGACTAAGAAAAAAAGAGACATAAACTATTAAACTCAGAAACAAAAGTGAGAACATTAATACCATTCCTACAGAAATACAAATTATGATAAGAGAGTATTATGAACAGTTGTATGCCAGTAAATTGTATAACCTAGATGAAATGGACAAATTCCTATAAACACAAAGCAAGTAGATTGAATCACAAAGAAGTAGAAAATACAAATGGATCTATAACTAGTAAGGAGATTGAATTAGTAACCGAAAACCTTCCAATAAATGACATGCCTGTTATCAGATGGCTAAATAATTCTACCAAACATTTTTTTAAAATGGACATTAATTCTTCTCAAACTCTCCCTAGAATTTGAAAAGGGAGTACTTCCTAACTAATTCTACGAGACCAGCACTACCCAGATATCAAAGACAGACAAAAACTACAAAATTACTGACCAATATTCCTAATGAACATTGATGCAAAAATATTCAACAATATACTAGAAAACCAAATTCAGCAGCATAATAAAAGAATTATGCACCATGACCAAGTAGAATTTATCTCTAGAATGCAAGGATAGTTCATCATACAAAAAGCAGTCAGTATATTATACCACAGTTACAAAATAAAGGATAAAAAACACTTGAGCATCTCAATTGATACAGAAAAATCATTTGACAGAATTCAGCATGGGTTCATGTTAATGACACCTAACAAACTGCAAATGGAAGGAAACCGCCTTAACTTAACAAAGGCCTCATGTACATATTTCCTGGAGCATTCTACACATTCAATGCAATCCTTATCAGAATTTCATGGCAGTTTTCACAGAAATAGAACAAAGAATCATAATAGAACCACAAAAGAGGCCAAATAGCCAAAGCATCTTTATAAAAAAGAAAAATCACGTCCTTATTTCAAACTATCTTACAAAGCTATAGTAACAAAGACAGTGTCGTATGTCATAAAAAGACACACAAATAGGTATAACAAAATAGAGAACCCATAAATAAACACACATATATAAGGTCTACTAATTTAAGATAAAGGAACCAAGAATATACAATGAGGAAAGAATAGTCTCCCCAATAAATGTCAGGAAGACTGGATAGCCACATGCAAAAGAATGAAATTGGACAGCTAACTTACACCATACACAAAAATCAACTCAATATGGATTAAAGACTTGAATGTAATACCTGAAGCTATAAAACTGTTAAAAGAAAACATTAGGAGTAAGATCCTGAACATCATTCTCAGCAGTCCTTTTATGGAATTGACTTCAAAAGCAAAACCAACAAAGCAAAGATCAGCAAGTGGAGCAACATCAAACTGAAAAGCTGTGCAGCAAAGGAAACCATCAACAAAATAAAAACGCAACCTACAGAATGGGAAAAGATATTTGCTAATAATATATCTTGATAAAGGGTTAATATCCAAAATAAATCTAGAAGATATAGAAGTCATGAAACCAAATTTAAAAAATCTGATTTAAAAATTAACAGAGGATCTGAATACACATTTTTCCAAAGAAGATATCCAGGTGGCCAACTGGTACATGAAAAAATAGTCAATATCATTGATCATCAGAGACTTGCAAATCAAAACCACAAAGAGTTACCGCCTCACACCTGTTGGAATGTCTATTATCAAAATTCAAATGATAACAAGAACATGTGGAGAAAAGGGAACCCTTGTACACTGTTGGTGGGAATGAATGTAAATTGGTTCAGCCAGTATGGAAAACAATATGGAGTTTCCTCAGAAATTAAAAACAGAAGTACCATATGATCCAGCAATTCTGGGTATTTATCCAAAGGAAATGAAATCATTGTCTCAAAAAGATACCTGCATGCCTGTGTTCATTGGATGATTATTTACAATACCCCCAAACTGGGAAGAACCTAAGTGGCCATTGATAGATATATGGATAAAGAAGAAATCATGGCTGAAAATGTCTCTAACCTGGGGAGAGGGAGAGATATATATATCCAATGAAATATTATTTGGCCATAAAAAAGGAATCCTGCCACTTACAACAACATGGATGGGCCCTGACTGCATTTGCTAAGTGAAATAAGTCAAAGCAAGACAAATACTGTATAATCTCATATGTGGAATCTAAAATAACCAGACCCATAGACACAGAGTAGATTGGTGGTTGCCATAGGTGGGGATTGAGGAGTAGGTGAAATGGGTGAAGGTGGTTAAAAGGTACAGTCTTCCACCTATAACATACATAAATCCTGGGGACTATACTTAATAATACCATTTTGTATGTTTGGAAGTTTCTAAGAGAGTAAATTGTAAGAGTTCTCATCAAAAGAAAAAAATCATAACTGTAGTTATGGATGATAACCAAACTTACTGTGATAATCACTTTGTAGTACATGCATATATCAAATAATTATGTTCTACCCCTAATACTAATGCAATGTTATCTGTCAATTAAATCACAATTGAAAACAAAAGAATATGGAAAGTTTAAAAAATAGCTTTCAACTCTTTGTGCATAGGAAAATTTAAAAAAAGAAGATAATTTTAGGTTATTTTAGAAAGTGAGAATAGTTAAGTAATAAACTCAATCATAGAAGTTTTGGAAAAATATTTTACATGACTTTTTCAATTGGAGCTGTGTAATTTTAGAAATAGACTCATCTAATCAATGCCTTTGATTCAAATGATGAAAATGAGATGTTACCAGATAAAAGTAACACAGACTGTTATTGGTAGAGCATGATTCCAACTCATGAAATCCTTCAGTTCGTTTCTCAGTTTTCCAGTGTTTCCTACTGTTTGTGTTTCTTATGTAACCACTTGGTTTAAAGTGGCCTGGAAATTTACAGTGATCTCTGAAAGACCTTTTACTTTAAATTGACTATTTATCAATGGATCTGTTAACAACTGAGGTCACCAAACTCTCCCCAGTGCCTTTAATTTGTGAGACATGTTATTTTACCTTAAAACTTACTGACTTCCTGAGAAGAGTTCACATGTCTCATTTAGCTCTTAAGTGCTTTATGTGTTAGACTTATAAACATAAATATTATTATGCTAGGCATTTTTAATACATTGTGTCATGAAAATTATTTTTTTTAATTTGGGGGTAGATTAAGGGGTGGAGAGATTGAGCAAACAGGAAAAAGGACTCATACACTTGGACAACAGTGTGGTGACTGCAGGAGACAGGGGATGTGAGGGGACTGAATGGTAAATTCCCACAACTGTATGAGATATGAAAAACCTAAAGTTAGAGAAAAAAGATAATTTAATCATTATTTCTTTAAAGTGGCTTTAATTTACTCTGTTTCCATATTCAGTACATATTTCCCATCCACCACACTAGCCATTATTGTAAAAACCTCAGGCAGATTTCCTAATTTGTATAGCAATTGGTGAGTCTCTAGCCATAACAATTTTCTTTCTAAAGCAGTTGTTGACATGTAAAGTACAGTGATTGTTTTTTGTTGTTGAATGTGTTTATACCAACCATACATGGCCATTTAGTATTCATCAAGTTTCTCTTCCTTTCAGACCTGTATGTGGAATCAGAGGGAAAACTCTCATAATTAACTTGCCAGGTAGCAAGAAAGGATCTCAGGTAAGGAACCTTGAGAAATATACGATTCAGTGTACAAAGTTTTGGCCAGCTGTGAGAGTTAGCCAACCAAAAAGTTGGAGCACTCCACAAGGCTACCCTCACCTCTAACACCAATTGCAATTCAATTTCCAAAACCACTCTGAGTTCCAGTAATTCACTAAAAAGACTCACAGAACTCACTGAAAGATGGTATACCCATGGTTATGGCTTGTTACAGAGAAAGGATACTGATTAAAATCAATCAAGGGAAGAAGTAGAGGAGAATAACCAAATGGGAGCTTCTGTTATCTTCTCTCTGTGGAGTCATGAGTATATTAAGCTCCTGGCATCAATGTATAACAACACAGAGTATTGCCAATCTGGGAAGCACCAAGCCTTTGGTGTCCAAAGTTTTTACTGGGGCTTATCACATTTTGCTCACATGGTTGACCTTTAGCCTCTAGTCCTTCCCAGAGGCTGGACTGATAACTTTAACTTATAGAGGCAAAACTGATCATCGCATTGCCCAAAGCCCCCATAATAACACTGTTAAGCTATCTGGTGGTCAAGGTCCCCAGTACAAAGGCATTCCTATCACTTCTCAGTTACTGAGGGCAAAAACCAGACTCTCTTTGAATAAGGTTAATTCTTTATTAGATAAGCTACCCTCTGGCCTTTGGCCAATTCTATCTTAACAGCAAAATGATTTTATTTGTCTGGCTGGACACTTGTATTGTCTACAGCATTTTTATTATAGACACAAAAACAGTACAAATAAGAATATGCCTAAGATTTGGAAATACCAGTGTGGGAGTGGGATAGATTTAGAGAAACAACTAACCCATCCTCTATAACTATTACATACATTTTCATATTTTTGTACTGATTTTCCACCTTGATCTACTATTTATAGTCTATGATACATTCACATAAAACTGTTTACCATAGAAATTATGTATAGAAATTAGCTCTCTTGCTTAAGCTAGTCATTTTCTTTTGGTATTACATTTTGAGGAGGCTTTTACTTAGTTTCCCAGTACATATAACCACAATATCAGATGTATAATCTTACTGAACTGTCAGTATTATAACATATCACAGTATAGTAGTAGATATAATGTGAAAAATAAGAGTCAGAAGATACTGGTGTACGTAACTGGATTCCTATACAAACATTAACAGTTAGCCTAGCCTATCATCATATGACAAAAATGCCTCCCAAATGATGCTACTCAGGTTTAAGGCTTGGCACATTCCAAAAGGAATAGTCTCAACAACGTATGGTTTTTCCCTTTCTGGTACCTGTTACAACTGAGCTAAGAAACAATATCATCTCTTGTTTTAAACCTCTTTTGATACACCAATATAATATTGGATTTCCCTCATTGTATAACCCATTTATTCATTCATTAACTTTTAGCTACCATTTCTTCTCTCCATTTATACCCAAACTTTTCTTTTGAAAATCTTTGAATGAGACAGTTTTGGCCACTATACAATCCAGATTGCCATCAATAATGCTTGTTTAGCAAATGCCCCACCCAGTTCATTTCCATTCATTTAAGGTAGGATTACTTAGGTGCAGAACTAATAGGCACTCATAGTTACAGCCCTGGTCGTAGAGGTTCTACATCTGGTAGAAAAATGAAGTTGAGGTGATATGGGAAGAAAAGTATATTCCTAAAGTAAAATGTATATCCTAACAGCATCCTCCCCCAACCCTCACTTCCCCAGAAAAGTAGAGGAATCTGTCTAGTGGAGACTGTCCCTTGGCCTCCCTCATGTTGAATATGATCACACACCAATGAAGGTGTGTAAACCAGCCCTTCATGTCTTTATCTCCTCCCCTTTGAATAACAAGTATTTCAGTTGTCCAGTCCAATTTTCTATCAAATCATTGCTCTGTAAATGAAAGTGTGTTCCTTGGTATAATGGTCATTGATACAGTATCTTCTGTTCTGATCCTTTCATAGTACACTGAGCATTTGTATCTACCAATGGGTAAGCCAAACCCAGTCTAGAGGAAGTGTCTATTCCTGTTAGGACCCATTTGTAGCCTCCAGGAACTACTGGCATCAGGCCAACTTGCTAGCTGTGTATAGGACCTTCCCTCTGTGGGATTGTCTACATAGCCCTCTGCCGTCTCTGTCTCTTGTTAGCAGACGGAACAGTTCTTGCTGGCATTTTGTGTCTCAGAAAGTGCAAGGGATATATCTACATTCATCCCATCTCTGAAGCCCCCTAATGTCCACTGATCTCATGGGCCCAGGTGGCCATTTCAGGAATCACACTGATATCTGCTCACCAGTTCCAATCAGTTTTTAATTCTGGAAGGGGATTCTTTTGATGGGCATTAACAAACATATCATACTTTAATATACCCCTTGCATTCCCAGAGTGATTCCTACAGGGCCATGCCCCATACAGGAACCCCTTTAGAAGACCAGTTTTCCATGTCCTTAAGCCTGACCGTATGGCCAGGCCACTAGACCCTTCCCATGAGTCAATAAAAACCCAAACATAGGGCCAAACATCATGCAGTTCAGCCCATCGAGCTGATTTGTTTTTACCTTCTTCAATCAGAGTGGCGGCCTTCCAAACAGGATGCTGTCCCTTCACCTTGGAATTGCCATCCATAAACCAAGCAGCTCTTTGTTGATCAATAGAAAGCTGTTTATAGGGCACCGCCCAAGTGGCCCAAGTGGCCATAGGATCCAGCAGCTCCTCAGGTCGTTCCGAAGTCGGCCCTAGGTGAAAAGAGGCTACCTGCTCGTGAGTACCTCCTTGCATTCTCCTGGTAGCATGATCCTATATCCACCATTTCCATTTTATTATGGAATTCTCCTGGGCATTGCCTTCCCCATTAGAGCATTTCTCTGACATTACCTAAGACATTATGGATATTTCAGGTTTCAAGATTATATTATTTTATATCCGTCAATAATAAAGGAAGTCTCAAAGTTCAGTAACAAGCTAGTAATTGCCTTCTCAAACAGAAATTTTCTGGTTCAAAATTCCAGCAGTTGTTCCTGACTGGCACTTACGTATTTTTGCCAAAACCTAGTTTGCGCTCCATTCAGGGCTCTTGTACAGCAAATTAATGACCTTTGTGGTCCCAGACAATCTTACTGATTCCCACTTAGCATATCCAATCTATATTGGTGGAAGAGTGGATTTACATGCCTTCTGTTTTACAATACTAAGTAGGGGGAAAATTCTCCAAACACAATATCCATTACCATAATACATTCAAGTAAAGGAGATTCACCACTTCACATAAAGTTCACTGTACAAACATTCTGTTTCATCCAGACTTTTACCTTGATTCCTATTTCATTCCTATATCCTCTCAATTTAAGAGTATCCCCTCATTAGGACTTCAACAGGTTTTAGAATCACAGTACATGGGACTCCCATATCAAAAAGTTTCCCTAAAATCTCATGTTCGTTCCTGACCATTTTACCCATTTTTGTCCATATAGCCTTGGACTTCTAGGCCTACATTGGGCCAAGGGATCCAGACTTTTTTTTTCTGGATTTAGATTAGGGGACCATCACTTTAGGTGATTCAAGGTGAGGTTTCTTACAGTCATCTTTGCCCTCTAGCTTTTTAAATATTTCTAAACTAAGGTCAGTAGAGATTTGTTTAGGACTCAAAGCCCTCATAGTAAACCACATTGTTAGACTGTCCCAGTGGCCGTAGTCACCAGGAAAGCAAAGACCCTTCTATCAGGAGACGAGCAAGTGCTCCCAACTGTTTATTCAACCCACAACAGTGCTACATTAAGACCTTTGTTTTGCCCCCATCAGTGTTCACCCTATTAGCCATTTCATTTTTGTTTGTTTGTTTAAGTAAATTCATTAGGGTGACATTAGTTCGTAAGATTATATAGGTTTCAAGTATACAGTTCTATGATACACCTGTGTGTTGCATTGTGTGCCCACCACCCAAAGCCAAATCTTCTTTCATCACCATATATTGGACCCACTTTACCCTTGACTACCCCCCATTCCCTTTCCCCTGGTAACCACCATACTGTTTTCTGTGTCTATGAGATTTTGTTTGTTTGTTTGTTCATTTGTTGCTTTCAGTTTTATATCCCATATATGAGTGAAATCATATGGTTCTTAACTTTTTCTGTCTGACTTATTTCACTTAGCATGATATTCTCAATTTCTACCCTGCTAAGACAAGGTCCTTGTAACTCTCATTCTCTTTCCCCATTCTCTTATGAATCACTCTAACTTTATTCACTATTTATTGCTTCAACCTAACGTTTTTCCTCTGGAAGCAGCTCTGAGTTTACCAACTATATATATATATATATCAGACCAGCCAGAATCTCAGCTTGGCTCAGCGTCCAGATCCACCCCAACATTCTCCCTTACATTCATTTTGGCTAGCACAGATAACAGTAACCAAGAGATTGTATATATACCCTGTTTCTTGTTATTTTGCATTTATTTATACATCTAGTGGCACAACTCCTTAGGAGTTGAATCTTTCATTTCAAAATTCAATTGCTAACTTTTATCTTCAATAACTAATCGCAGCACAGCTGCATTCCCATTCTGTGGGTGACCCTGTGTTCATTCAAGCTCTGAAGAGTCATTATTCCTCACTCTCTCTTCCTTCCCCCTTCCAGATCACATGTTTCATGCATCAGATTCTTTCTAGTGAATGCGACTTCTAACACCAAATGTAAGGAGTTTTGGCAAACTGCAAAAATTAGCAAACTACAAAGATGAAACACTTCACCAGGCTGCCCTCACTTCTGACACCAATTGCAATTAAAGGGATTTCTGAAACCACTCTCAGTTTTAATAATTCAGTAGGAGGACTCACAGAACTTACCGAAAGCTGTTATCCTCACAGTTATGGTGTATTACAGGGAAAGAATACAGATTGAAATCAGCCAGGGGAAGAAGCAGATAGGGCAGAGTCTAAGTGAGGTACCAAATGAGGAACTTCTGGTCATTGTCTCATCACCTTCTCTCCATAATATGAGAATACATGCACAAAGTATTGCTCTCACTTTTGCAAAGGTACTCTCACTTTTGCCTCTGGTGTCTAGAGTTTTTATTGGGACTTAATCACATGTTGCCCACGTAGCCGACATTTAGCCTAGCCCTTTTCCAAAGGCAAGACTGATGATCTTACTACCTAGTTTCTTTCAAAGGCAAAAGCAGTATGTTTCCCCAAGCCCTCATAATAAACCACATGGTTACACTGTCCAGGAGCTAAAGCCCCAGGCTTTTAGAGACAGGAAGGGAGAGAGAAAGAGAGAAATATCAATGTGAAAGAGAAATATCAGTTGCCTCCTGTCCATGCCCCAATCAGGGATCAAACCCGCAACCTAGGTATGTGCCCTGAGCGGGAATCAAACCCACAAACTTTTGGTATATGGGACAGTGCTCCAACCACCTGAGCACCTGGCCAGGGCACAAAGACATTTCTATCAGACATGACATTCCAAGGAACTAGAGATCAACCCCCAAAATCTGAGCATAGAGGCCAGACCTCCCTTTGGTTAAAGTTAAATTCTTTGTTTTACAATCTTTATCAGTAAAGTGATTGAGCCATACAAAGAGAGGTCAAAGTATTGGACACACTTTCACATTGTCCAGTAACCCTACATAAATTTGAGATACATCTTTACAACTTACATTTTAAGGTAAGTTATTTTAAATGTAAAAAAGAAAGGCCTCTGCCCAAATACGTTCTTAAGACTTATCTGGCCCTATGTTCTAATGTTAAAGTTCTCACCTATTCTCTTTTTGGTAATATATTATTGATAATAATGAGCAGCTGAGCAGAAGACTATATTGACTTTAATGCAGTGTTCTGTGCAAACTTCTATCTAAACATTGCCTACCTATACTTTGTGATGGTAGTCAGAACTTAAGATCTCTGAATAAAATAGTTCAGTCCGCGTTTGGTTTGTTAGTTATAGTGCTCTGCTTTAATTAGAAAAGTGAAAACTGTTTTTTTCCCATAATGTATCTTTAAACCCCAAAGTTGTATAAAAAAATTTTTAATGTACTGTGTGCTTATATAGTACTGTAGTTCTTCAGAGAATACTGTAATATATGCCATGCCTACTTCATATTTCATATTACAACAATAATGCTCTAAATATGATTCATTCTTAAAACTGATAAAGAGAAATACAAATCCAAAATCACAAATAAATTTTTATTGCTACCATTTTATATGCCTGCAAGAGTGCTTCATCTTCATTTTTTTCCTCTTGCATACAGGAATGTTTTCAGTTCATACTGCCAGCTCTACCTCATGCCATTGACCTTTTACGTGATGCCATTGTAAAAGTAAAGGAAGTGCATGATGAACTTGAAGATTTACCTTCCCCACCACCTCCTCTTTCCCCTCCTCCCACAACTAGCCCTCATAAACAGACAGAAGACAAAGGGGTTCAATGTGAGGAAGAGGAAGAAGAGAAGAAAGATAGTGGTGTTGCTTCAACAGAAGACAGCTCTTCATCACATATAACAGCAGCAGCAATTGCTGCCAAGGTAAGCCTGCTGAGAGAGTCAAAGACCTAAAGGACCCACAGGTAAATGTACTGATTTCATCACTGTTCCCATGCCATCATTCCATAAGTTTAAAATCTCTTCAGTATATCCTTCATAAAGAACTGGGATACTCATCACACTCCAGAGCTGTTTCCCCCACAGTGTAGAGTTCTTGAAGGCACTGAAGCATGTTCAGAGGTCTGAGGAATTAAAAATACTGCTGTTGCAGTGAAGTAATTAACTGCAATGATAAACAATGTGACATTGAAGAACTCTTTGGAGATGCCATTTTTATTGTCATACTAACTGTTCATATATTCAAAACATCAAATATTGACCAATTCTTAAAGGAACAGCAACCTGAAGGTAGGAGACCTTAAATGATTGAAGAGATTAGTTAAAAAGATTAACAAAGACTTTAATATAAGGCTTTTCAGCAATTAACTAAGCACTTATATAAATATAACGTGACACAAATTACCCTAGTGGTATAGGGAAGAAACAGATATTTTATTTTCATTTTAATTTAAAAAAGTAATATTATTAGGATAGTACCAAAGTATTAAAAATACTTTTGGGGAAATTCTGGAAGTAGAGTACCATGAGGTGTACTCGAGTAAATTTAGTCATCTTAAAGTCACAAAACATGATTTATATTATTATCCATACCTAGTATAATCCACCCAGTATGCTTTAAAATCATCAGAAAGTAACATATCACTTCTGGGAATAATGATTATTTGTTGATTGAGAGCATACAGATTGAAAATCTAATTACCATTTTAAGTAATTCCTAAAGTTTTATGGATCATCCAGATATTTTGGTTATGAGGATAACACGAGAGGGTTTTTTTCACAACCTACAGATTAGAAAGGATCATAGAGATCCTTTTGAAGTATCGGTTGAGATAATCAGTAGGTGATTCTTTTTACTTAAAAGAGTAAAAAGCACCACCAATTTCAATCTTAAGAAAAAAGCTTAAAACATCTGAAATCCAAACTGATTTGACATTTCATTGTTCCATTTGTTTTCACCTTTTTTCCTTTCCATTTTGCTTGTGTAGTTTCATGTTTTATTGTCACTATATTCATAGTTGTTATGTGTTGTGCATTAGAAGCATCCATTCTACACCAGTCCTGCTGTTATCATGGCACACGGTGAGCAGCCCATCCCTGGTCTCATCAGTTATTTCCATCATGCAACAGGCAGTGCAGATGAACGGGTAAGAGGCTTTTGCGTAAATGATTTTGCAAGCATACCACCTATTTCCTATCATTAGAGGTAGGCTATAACATATTATGGAAGATGTGTTTTATTCTGAAGGATCTTCAGCAGTGCTTTCTTGTGAAAGTGAAAATGCCACTGAGTATATTCCATCACAGAATTTAATTTAATGGAGTTTCTCCTGTACCTAAACTACTCTAATATTATTAAGATTCTGTAGTATGTGGCAATGAGCATCACATGACTTCCAAGAAATTTCATTGCTCAGACGTTATTTTTTCTTTAGCAATTTTATCACATACTTTCAAATAAATTACCGGAAATTATTAAAGCAATCCCTTTGTAAAGGTTCACCTTATGTCTTAAAATCTAAACTGATTGGTCAAGCTAATATTTCATTTGTATTAACATTGGATTTTTTTGCTCATGATTTTGCATCTTATTTTCTTTTCCTTCACTATGTTCTCATTACAACTATTTAGAGTTGAGACTTGATACAGATCCTGAGATTCCTAATCTTCCAATAGAAACTTTTAAGGATACATATCACTTCTTTCAGTCACTGACTGAATTGTAGTTTTCAAAAACTGCCAGGCTAGATAAGATTTAAAAAGTGATGTTTTAGACCATAAATGCAAAAAAACAAAAAACAAAAACTATCTCAATCCCTAACATGGATATAAACTGAGATGAAAAGAAAAAGTACTAAAGTAAAATTTGACTTTAAATATTTAGGAAGAACAAGCACTAAGAATTTAGGGAAGTGGGTGGGTAGAGAACTAGTATCAGTAGTCTCTTGGGAGATATATTACCAAAATGGAGACTTTAACCCTTATATCCAACAAGCACCGCCTGGTTGGAAATAAACTTAGGCTAGTCAATGGACAAGTAGAAAATTTAAATATTGATTAGTAAAATTATTAATGAATTTCGGTTGACAACTAGTAAGTGAATTCTTGATACAGCTCTGTTATAAATTACAAGCATTCAAAAATATACCTAACTTGAAGCAGGACTGTTTTTTGTATTCTCATCTTATAGAACAACCACATCTTATAAAACAACTGTAATAATTACCCTGATTTTCAAACTGAAGTATTTGTATGCATAACCAAACTTTTAACTTATCGTATTTTGAGTTTTATATTATTACACTCTAAATTATTTTAGTGTCTTTTTTTAGTTCTTCCATGGCTTGCACATAACTAGTACCATCCTAGATGCATGGAAGAGAAATTAATCATTACATGCAATGGATTCCTTTTATTGTTAGGATTTCACTCTCTGGAGGAACTAGTTGAGAATGGCTGTTTAAGTGTTCTAACTGGATCTCCTCATATGGCATAACCCAGGAACTTCTTATTTATTGATTGATATTTAATAATCCTCTCTTTTAATGTGTATGATCTTTTTGACAGATAATACAGTTTTATAAGTAGTTATTTTTTTTGTGCTTTCTCTGACAAGTGATCATCAGAGCTATATATCAAAGAGTGTAATATTCAAGTTTTTCAGAACTAGCATCCATAGAAAAGAATAAAAAAGAAATAGGTAACAGAGAATAATGAAAAGGAAAGTTTTTGATGTTCTTAATGCTCCTAAAGAAGTTATGTTAACTCTGAAAGCTTATCTGGCATTAACTTTGTAAATGAGCCCCATTGGTCCTGAATGCTCTGCTTTATTGTCAATGTTTTAGATCTCTACATGAGAACAGTCATTTACAATTTATCTGTGTACTGATAAAATCAGTCTGGCTGATTTTTACAAGCTTTACCCATGTAAAATTTAAAAATTAATTTTTGAAAGGGAGAGTCCAGTTGCCTATTGGAGAGAAAACATGACAATTTCCCTCTGCCGGTTCCCATTCTGAGGCATGTAAAACAATGTAGAATAATGTAAAATTATGCAACTTAAAATCAGAAAAACAAGATGTAAATCCTGAGTTTACCAGTTAACTTTTGGGGCAAAGTACTCAAGATTTAAGGTTCAGTTTCTTGTGTATAAGATGGAAATAATAACCTCCCTGTAAATCACAAGAGGTTATTTCTTTGTACCAAATAATGCATATTGGGGGAAATTATAACTATATAAATTTAGAGTTTAATATTTACAAAATTCTTTCTAGGCATCAAACTCTATGCTTGATGCTCAGAATGCAAATATAAATGGATTGTTCTAGCCTATAAAGAATTCACAATATCACTAGGGAGTTCTTTTCATTAATTTTTTAATTTCCTAACTCACTTATCTACTTATGATAAAGAATGTGAAACCTAATCAACGTACTGACTCTTTAATAATTAGTTACTAGTGATCTGATTATTAGTTTTTGCTAAACTGATCAATTTGCTTTTTCAAAAAATAGAGTCTTGAAGAATGCCTCTTATAATAGATATTTGTTAGTTGCCTCTCCAGCAGCCATTTCCCATTCCCTCTTCCTAACTTTATACTTCATTTCCCAGTCACATAGTTTGGTGGAGGATTGACTAAACCTCCAGGATAGGTTGACTTAATATAAATCAGCATATCCATTTCATGTAGCCACAGTTTTTAGTTCAAGAAGCATATAATTCAGGCCAGTAGACACAAGTGGGTCTCATCTTTTAAATTTTATTTGAACTACTGGGGACACAAATTCTCTGTTTCTTACTGGATATTAATGAGGAAATACACAACCTCTTAGAATTTCATCTTGGAACCATGAAAGGAATAACTGGCAATAATGGAACCAACAGTAGAGAAGCAGTACTGAGAAATAGTGAAAGAGAGCTGTTGAGTCTTGTTTACAAGGTTTGAACCACTCGCTTAAACTCCCGTTGAGCTACACCCACCTCTTTACTTTTCAGTTACATGAGCCAATAATTTACTTTTTTTAAAAAGTTAATTAAAGATAGAAATGGGTATACGTCTTTCTTAAGAAGTATCTTAACTAATATACCTCAATATATACCATCCCATCAAACAGCTGAAAAGTCTTTCTTACAATGACAAAAAGATTGAATGGGAATCCCTGAAGTTTTATATGTGAGTGAGAAGCCTGATTCAAAAGGATAGAGAGTAGGGGAGTGTGACACAAACAGGGAAAAGAAGGAAAATAAATCCTGTCCTTCTGTCGTTGCTAAATAAGTACGAAGGTTTTTTCAAGTAAACTGGATCCAAATTTGAAGAAGTTATAATTTGTGAAATGCAGCTTCAAGGCAACTTGAAAATTTAAAAATCCAAGTCATAATGACAGGCAAAGAGGAGTTTGAGACAAAGAGAAAAGATACATAATAGGAAATCTTGTCTCACTGACAGAAATTAAGTCTTCTGGAGAAGTTTAGCACAATAATGATTATCCCCAGCCTCTACTGGATACAGGAAAATCTGCTGCCTACCCTGGGAAGAAAAAGAATTGCTGATTTCCCTTTGGTAAAAGATAGGTAGAAAACAGTATGTTGAATTCAAATGGCTAGTAAGAATTAACAACCTACCACTTCTGTAGATTTGTCAGGAAATAAATCATACCATTACAAAAAAACACAGGGATACTTACAAAGTTTTGATAAGAAAATCAAACAACATAAACCCATATATATGTATGTATGTATGCATGTATATAAACATAAACAACATAAACCCATATATATGTATGTATGTATATATACACACATAAACAACATAAACATACACATGTATCTGGAAAAATTCCAGCCATCGTTAATATAACAAGAACAGTTTGTGTATCATCGGTGTAACCTGGCAGCCAAGGAGAGTGGAATGGAATGTGCATGCATGAACAATGACGACTTCACTGTACTAGTCAGTGAGGGTAGTAGACACTGTTGTGTGAGCATATGAACTGAGTATGTGCCGTTGCATTCAAAATGACTGAGCAAGTAGAGCAATGAATCTGCATCAAATTTTGCGTTAAGCTTGAACATTCCTCTGCAGAAACTATTTGGATGATTCAGTAGGCCACAGCTATGGGCAGTGGTCATTGGCAGCTTGATCACAACAACACGCCCACTCATGCATCATGTCTCCTGCAAAGTTTTTTTGCAAAACATCAAATAACCCATGTGACTCAGACCTGCTACAGCCCAGATTTGGCACCCTGCAACTTCTTGCTTTTCCCAAAACTAAAATCACCTTTGAAAAGGAAGAGATTCAGACCATCGATGAGATTCAGGAAAATACGATGGGGCAGCTGACAGAGATTGGGAGAACTGTGTGAGGTTCCACGGTGCCCACTTAGAAGGGGACTGAGGCATCATTGTCCTATGTACAATGTTTCTTCTATCTTGTATCTTTTTCAATAAATGTCTCTATTTTCCATATTACATGGCTTAAGCAACTTAACTTTTCCCCCTTAAATGCTCAAACATCAAATAAAGTTAACATATACCACAGAAAATTTTCTGGTAAGGCACAGCATTTCTGCTAAGTAGATTACACAGATAGTAGTTAAAGGCACTAATCATCAATAAGTCAAAGAGAATAGCCCATCAAAAGTAAGCAAATTTTTTATATTCAACACATTTTATAACTTATTATCAGGCTCAGGTATTAAAAAATCAAAGGAAATAAACTTTATTTTTTAAGTTTTAGTCTTTCTTATATTCTTTCAGATATTGTTGAATAAGCTTTAAAGTATACTCTTGAACAAACTTTACTTTAGGACTGCAGTCTTTCTCAGATGATCCACAAGATGAAAATTTTTATCATAATTTTATCAAATTATATCATAGAATTCAAAAGGATAGAGAGTAGGGGAGTGTGACACAAGCAGGGAGAAGAAGGAAAGCAGGATAGGATGGGAGTGATCTCTGTAAACAGATTATAGATCATTTATTTAACATGCAATATGTTAATCATTGCTTTTTTCAAATGAGCTAATATTTTACATTTGTGTTTTGTTTTGACTTATAATTCAGTAAATAATGAAAATTATAACCCACTTGTACAAGAGCTTTAGGAGTTTTAAATAAATTTTAAATGTGTAAATGATCCAGAGACCAAAAGCTTGAAACAGATTTATGACAAAAAATTTTTGCCTTAAAAAAACAAAAGCACATACCCAGTTGTATTTCTCTATCAGTCTCGCTCCTACTATAGTGTCAGTGACTCATATTTATTATACCTTTAATCAAAGTAAGACATTTCTACTTCACAGAGAAAATCTGGAGGGGTAAGTAATTAAGAACTATCTGACATACATGTATTTTAGCAGACAGTAAAGCTCAATTATATACATAATAAAATTTTTACAACATACAATTCTTTGACTGCTTGTTGGGCTCAAAATGAAGAAATAGCCAAATAAAAAGGACTATAAACAGCACTCTGTCATCTTTCACCGAATAGAGAATAAAAACCTATAATCTGTTTACAGAGATCACCAAGTGGTCAGACAATAAAACCTAAGTCCCAATTACTGCTGCCACCAATGAGCAATAATTTCCTGGCAGTGCACAAAATAGAAATAGACAAAACAAAAATCAATATAATGGGGTTTTTATTTAAGTTTTTTTAAACCTAGAGGGAACAGACAGTTATATAAGTTCTATTGGCACTTGAGATTCACCTCTGGTTGCAAAGAAAAGATACCTGTGAGCTTAAGTAAGTGCTTAAAATTGTACTCTGGCAGCACAGTTTGTTCTATTAGATAAATCCACAGGGCATCTCAGTGGATGATCTCTAAAACTGTTAAAAAATAATTTTTAAAGATAAAATTTTAGTACAAATATCAAATGAATATATGTCAAAGATGTTATTTTATTCATTAACTAATGAGGGTCACAGAAAGATGTTACAACTAGTTCACAAAAAAACTCAGAGAACGCAACTCTACAGGCATTAGGAATGCTTAAATGAATTTACAAATAGATGCAATGCTTGGTCATTATCTGCAAAGCAGTCCATTTCACTTCCATGGTACAATAGAATCATTTGGACCAAAACTATTTACATTACTATCAGTTTTTACAATTTAGAATTGTAAAATAGCTGAAAGGCTATGAACAATACAGATAATCCATAATTGTCCACTACACAGGACACCTAGTAATACTGTTTTGTCCATTTCAAAGTCTTTCACAATTTTTCTTGACACAAAAGGAATAAGATTATGCATGGATGTTGACAAAAAATTAAATTATTGTTAAAGATGTTCATGTGCCTAGTTAGCATTTTTATTGTTTATACTATTATTTGTTTTGACTCATGGATTCTACAAAGCAGGATTTTGTAGAAGACTATATTATCTTTAACAATTAATGAATGTTTGAAGTCTTTATATAACTGCTATAGCTAATAAAGGAAATGTCTTTTTAGGATGCCAATTTTTTTTTCCCTAACACTGTCATTTGAATAATATTGTTGGATTAATTATGTATGTAAGTGTGATGAATTAGTAGTAAGTATTGTTTGGGCTAATATATGTTCTCATAAGTTTTTCACAAAGTTTACTACTATTTTATCAATAAAATAAATAGGAAAGTATTTTAAAGTACATAGACTTTTTTCAAATCTGAAAAGCAGTATGCATTGTACTTAACAACGTGAGCTTTAACATCTGGTAGTTTTAGTTCTGTCGATTATTATTTCTGACATTGGGTAAATTACTTCTTCTTTCTAAGCCCCCGTCTTCTCTAAAATAGAAATAACAATGATATTAACTCCATTATCACTGCATGAGTAATTTATGAATATTTAAATAAGAAAATGGATATAAAAGCACCTAACAGTGTCTGGATAAAGTAAACATTTAATATTAGGGGGTCGGTATCCTCATTGATACTAACTCAACCTTCATCACTTACACAATTCTCCCTTCACATCTCTTTCTTTGCCCAACTGGACAATCCTTTCCCTTTCCTTATTCAGCCTTTAGCTACCTTTTAAGGCCTAGCTCAGCGAGTGGTTCTTACATTTTTATTATTGGTTGCTTCCTTTGGGAATGTGATTAATGTTGCTGCCCCTCTCCAAAGGCTCATATGCACAAACATTGGGTACATTCTTGACCTTACTCTTTGCCTGGCTAATGTCTATTTATTCTTTCTGTTCCAGTTGAACTATCTCTTTCTCACAGAAAGACTTGTCTGATCTGCCTCCTCCACCATAAATTATTCTTGCAGTTATTCTCTCCCATAAGGCCTTTTCTTTTCCTTTATAGCACTTACTACAATTTACAATTATATACTTATTCATGTGTTTGATTTATATGTATGTAGATGATAAGATCCATGAGAATAAGAATTACATCTCTTAGTTTATATGATCTATCCAACATCCAACACAGTTTGGCATGTAGAATATAGTGTGTAAATATTTGTTCAATATGTTCCATGAAAAAATACAATGCCTCATCCATCTCTAAGGAATAGATGCCCATTAATTAACTTTATAAGGCAGGTATAAAAATACAAGATAAGTGGAATATAATCAATAATAGAGTGATAACTGCGTGGTCACAGACGCTTACTAAACTTACTGTGGTGATCATGTCACAAAATACATATATGTCGAATCACTATATTGTACATCCAAAACCAATTAATATTGTATGCCAATGATAGTGTAATAATCATAAATAAACTAAGATATATTTTGTAATGCCCATGATGTATAAGGACTCTTCCAAGAAATAGACAAAAAAATCAGCATATTCTCTGCCAATAGTAAGCCAATATATTAAGCAACTACAGTAATAATGATAAAATATACTTTCTGAATGCGGACTGTAGAGCAGATACCATTCTAAGTGTTTTATATATACCATCATAAATTGATACTGAAATGCAGGTATCAACAAGATTGTATCTTTTCATTTTCCTGGAAGGCAATACATAGGAAAACAAATGTTAATAAGGACTCTGATTAATGCCATTGAGAGCAACAAAAATTCTGAAAAATTTTTTATTGGGAGAATAATTTTAAAAGTATAAATAGCCCTTGTAAGAAACATTCATATGAATATTTAAATTTTTACATTTGTAAAAAATACAGGTTATAGTCATACTTTACATGTTTACTGTCTAGAAAAATATCATAAAGCATGTATTTTCTTTGTATATTCTTGTGGATTTTTTGTATCATAGATTTTAATCTAAATTCAGGTCTTTATATTAATTCTTGTTAAATTTCATTTTGTTACATTCAAATGATCAGTCTAGCCTAAGGAGATTTTTTTAAATCTATATTGATCATTCAGTATATTACCTGTTTTTTCTAGCTCTGTCACCTGCAGATATATTAACTATACTTTCATTCAAGTCACTATTATAACTTTTTTCAGGGTAGGCCATTGCACGTACTACCAGAAACCCCACTGGCTATAATTGTTTAGTCAGCTAACATATATATCTCTTAATAGTCTTCAAAACCCATTTTTCTTTATCTTGTACACAAGACTTTTATGAATGGCTTATTAGATACCTTACTAAATCAAGGTATACTAGTTTGATAGTTTTATTCTTTAGTATAATTTTCATTATACTTAATCATAGCCTTTAAAGGATTATTACCAAAACTCTGGGAAGATACATGATGTATATTTTCTGAAAGAACCCATAGGTATTCATATGTCATCTATTTTTATTATTCAGAGCCATTTTGAAAATGTCATTTCACTGCCTACTGATTGCTGTGGTTTCTGTTTAGAAATCAGCTGTTACTCTTATTGAGTATCTCTTATATAAGTTGCTTGTCTTTTGCTGCTTTCAGGGTTCCATCTTTGTCTTTGACTCTTGACAGTTTGATTATAGTGTTTCTTAGTTAAATATCTTTGAGTTTATCCAGGTTAGGGTTGTTGAGCTTCTTGGATATGTAGATTCATGTCTTCAGCAAGTTTGGAAAATGTTCAGACATTATTTCCTCAAATATTATCTCTGTCTCTTTCTTCTCCCCTGGAACTCTTATTGTGCATAACTTGGTACAGTTATTGGTGCCCCATAGGTTTCATGAGTCCTGATTACTTTTCTTCATTCTTTTTTTTTCTGCTCCCAAAACTAGGTATTCTAAATTGATTCAACTTAAAGTTCATTATTTCTTTTTCAGTTATGCTGCTGAACCCCTGCCCCAGAGGACTTTTCATTTTAGTTATATTCTCCAACTTTTGAATTTCTATTTGGTTGCCATTTATCTTTATTTTTATTGATATTTCCTATTAGCAAGACATCATTTCCATGTTTTATTAAGTTCTTTGTCTATGGTTTTCTTTAGCTCTTTGATATATTTTACATACTTGGTTTATAATTTTTGTCTAGAGACTCCAATGTCTGGGCTTTCACAGGGACATTTTCTATTTATTCCTTCTTTTTGTTTAAAACTGGATTCTTTGAATATCATAAGTGGCAATCTGGAAATTAGACTCCCCCTTCTCATTTGAGTATATTATTGCTGCTTGCTATTATAATTGTTGTTTATTTGTTGATTAACTTTTCTGAACTATTCTTGTCAAGTTTCTTATTCTTTGCTGTGTGTGGCAACTGAAGTCTCTGTACCATTAGCTTCATGGTCAGCTAGTGACTCAACAGAGGTTTCCTTAAATACCTGGAAAAAATATATACATATGGAAAAAGAAAACTATTCAATTCTTTGCAGATGGGTTCTTTATCTTTATCAGGGCATGTCTTCAACAATCAACCAGGCAGTTTACAACTCTGCCTAACCCTTCAATTCCTGATTGTGCAGTTTGAACTTCAATGAGTAGTGAAAGATTAGGTGAAGTCTTCCAAGAATGAGGCCAACCCTGGGCATATGCATGAGCTTTTGGATTCTTAGGAATACCTTTGAACTTTTCAAAGCCCTTACACCTGAACATTTCAATGAATCTATTTGTCCCAACTGTTATTCCTTGCCAAGACAGTAAGCGGTTAATATATCTGCTTTCAAATTTTGACAATTACTGCCCCCCTCGCCCCCACAATTAGTTTCCTGAACTCTGGAAGTGTTCCAAGCCAGGGGAAATAAAGGCAAGGCCTTCAAGTGTGTCCTTTAGTGAGCCAACGGACATGTTGAAATAAACAACCACAATTTTTGAGAATAAGGTTTGTTGTTCTTCAGTTTAAAACCTTTACCAGGAATGTGTACTGTCTTCAAGGCCACCACTGAGCTGTATAGTGGGTGATCAGTTGGGTGTTTTTAATTGATTAAGCCTTCCCCTTGTTGCCATAAACTTTTGATTAGTTTCTAGATTTGTGGTAAAGTTGTTTCTGACATTATTGCCAGTTAAATCACCTCTTTAGTGGAAGGATAGACTTTTAACTTTCCTACTCTGCCATTTCCACTGGTGTCACTCAGGGATGATTTCTTTTTAAACAGAAACTACTCACTATAAAAGAAAATATTGATAGATTTAACTAAATTAAAATATTATACTTATCAAAAGACATGATAAAGTAAGATATGATAAGCCTAGGACTATGTTATTTACACCCTATAAAACTGATAAAGGACTAGTTATTCAGAATAAGTACAGAAATATAACTTTTTTAATGCAGTAAAGAAGAGCAACCCAATAAGGGAAAGTTGGGCAAAAGACTTGAACAGGTACTTTACAAAAGAGAACATCTAAATGACCGATAAACATGAAAAGGTGCTTACTCTCACTAACAGTTAGGGTAAGGAAAAATCAAACCACCGTAAGATGTTGTTTCTACCTACCAGATTTGACAAAAATTAATAATATTGACACTAGGTAGAGGTAAATTTAGAGTAAGAGCAGCTGTTACAATTCTCTTTTGATAGACATACAAATTGGCTTAACCGATTTAGAAATTTGTAAAAGAAGGTATTCAGCCCTGACTGGGTGACTGTGGATTGGGTGTCATCCCGCCTTCTGAAAGGTCACCAGTTTGATTTCCAGTTCAGGCACATTCCTGGGTGGCAGGCCAGGTCCCAGGTTGGGGACATGCAAGAGGCAACCAATTGATGTTTCTCATAAACATTGGTGTTTCCCTCTCTTTCTCCTTCCCATCCCCGTTCTCTAAAAAATAAATAAATAAAATATTTTAAAAAGAAGATATTCATACCCTATAATAGTAATTCTTTTTCTGAGTATTTATATGCTAGAATTAATGCATGTGGGAATTATGATACCTGAACAAGAATGCTCATAGTAGCATTGTTCATAATGTCTCCAAAGTGAAAACAATACAAATATCCATCAACAAAGTAATCCATATTTATTGCCTCCTTTTTCTTACATCTACCTTTTCTATCTCGTATAATCAATAATTTATCTTCATGAAATAATGAAATAAGCCCTCTTTCAGACCATTAATGACTACCCCCATCTTATTTAGCATATGTTTCTTTTCTTTTTATCTCTCTTCGTATATTCTTGCAATATGATCTTTGTGTTTATGATGTCATCTGTGTATCTTCCATAACCATATCTGTGCAAATATTTTTTAAGTATCTCTAGCATAAGTTTCTTTTTTGAGATGGGTTGAAAATTTATTTCCAGGTTACATAATGAAATGGCATATTTATGGTTGCCAATATTGACAGGACCCGCACAAGGATGGCTGATAATTCCTTTGGAAAATTATTAGTTGTCTTCCATTGTCATTCAACTCAAAGCATTAATCCAGATTTTCGTGACTAGTCCTTGAAAAAGTTATCTTTCTCACCTCTACTTCCCTGTTTTCTCAGCAATAGATCTTTACCCCAATCACCAAAGAGAAAAATACTAGTGAATGTGTCTCTTCCAACAAATTACCTTGTATTATCCTTACTTGCTTCCTCATTTTTACTCTTTTTACTAAACCGGAGATTCTTCAATTGGTATATCTAAAGGATTCTTTTCAACTCTCATCCTACTCCTGTTTCTCCAATATTTATATATTTTAAAACATCTCCTTGAAAATTTATTCTTTTTTTCCTGTCCTTATAGCAACTCTTTCTTGATTTTCCTCTTTTGTCTCTAAGTTTCTTTTTTTTGTTATAAAGGAATTTTAGCATTTATTTTTGAACATGTTATGGTACAAGAAGTTTTATGTAACAAATAATTACAAAACAAAGAAATTTTATGTACTAGTAACTACCCACATGTAATGCGCATCCTTACTTTTCCCTCAAAAACTTGGGCAAAAAGGTGCCCATTATACACAGCAAAATACGGTATACTAAGGCACAGCCTACCTAATAGGCCTTGCCTTCAGGGAGAAGGAATTGGGGTACGCTACAGCATGCTGATCAAGCATTCAGACAACAGATAACCCAAGAATGAACACCTTTATTACATGAGCCTTTTGTTGTTGTTTTTTTATCGTGAGCTTTAAACAAAGGAGGGAAGATTTATTTGCCTTTCCGGGACTTAATTTTCCTCAGATAGAACTCCAGCTCCTTGCCTTCTAGCACATAGCCGGCTGCTCGGCCACACTGGCCTGGTCTTGAAGCGATGCATGCGAGAAGCTTGCCCTGCTGGAACTGCTCCTCCAGAAGACTGCTGATTTTGGCATTCTTTTTCCTTTCATCGTATTTCTTCTGAATTTTCTTTAACCGTTTTTTGTTTAAAATCTCTTCCTCTTCAGGAGTCAGCTTGGCCCCCTTCTCGCGGCCCAGGGGCAGTGCATAGTGGGATTCGTACCACTGTCAGTATGGTGTGCTGTCAATGAGCACGATGCGGTTCTTTACTAGGATCTTGGTATGGACCAGTTCATTGTTGGATCCATTGTAGACAACATCGATAATTCTCCTTTTGCGTGTACAACACTCTGAGCCCCAGGAGAAGTTGCCCACGTCCAGCCTCAAGGCTCGGTACTTCTTGTTGCCTCCTCGCACACGAACTGTGTGTATGCGGCGGGGGCCAATCTTAGTGTTGGCAGCAGGGTGCCCCAGCTCGTATTTTCGCTTCTTGTGGTAGGGCTTCCTCTTGCTCTGAGTCTTGTGGGCGCTTGTGCCAGTTGTCCTGAAATGCCCATGGCTTGGCACCAGCTGGAAAGAGCTTGTCTCTAAGTTTCTTAAGAGAGGAAGACAACAGTATGAAAGTTACCAGAGGAGAAGGGGACTAGGGGAGAGATGAAGATTGTGAAGGGGTTCAAATATACATATGGTAATGAAAGGAGACTAGACTTTGAGTGGTGAGCACACAACACAATTTACAGGTGAATATTATAGAATTGTACACTTGAAACTTATATACTGTTATTGACCAATATCACCCCCCAAAACTTTATTTTTTAAAAATGAGAGGAGGATGAAATAATTTATTTTTCCAAACTGATATACTCTTGAAAGTGTAAAGATGTGCTGTTTAATAATTGAGCCAGGAAAATAGCTATAAACCCAGATTATTCAAAGAAAACTAGAATTATGTTCATTCCATTTAGATTTTTTCCCCTATTCTTTTTTTCTGTACCCTTTAATATGGATATCACCTAGAATTTTCAACCATTATCTTTCATTCTTTTATATACTCTCCTTGGGTGATCTGAAACATTCACATGACTGCAAATACCACCTCCATTGATAATTCCAAAAGTAATATCCTATCCCTAACTCTTTCCTAAGCTGCAGTCTCATGTTTCTAATAGCTCATTGGGTATACTATTAACTCAAAAGTATATACCCCAAAATTTAAACCTATCTTTCCTCTCAAATACACTGTTTTGTTTACATTCATACACAGAGGGGGAAGAGAGATGTGTATTATGTGTACATGTGTGTTGTCTGGATATACATATATCACACATACAACTTTGTGTAAATATTTCATTAGGTACTAGACACACAGTAGTAACAAAAACACAGTTGGCATCACTATAACAATGAATTCTAGTATGGGAGGTAGACATTGATCAAACTATCACACATATAATGTATAAGTATGGTAATTGCTATGAAGTAGAGCAACATGATGTGTGAAATATAATAAGGGCATTTGACCTTTCCAATCATGGCCTTTTTATTAGACATAAGTGGCAACATATAGCTCTTCTAAATCAGACTACCTTAATTACTTTAGAATATCACAAATTTAGGACTCAAAAGTACTGACAGATGGAGCCATTTTTCTTCTCAGAATTTTGATTGCTTTTCATCATAATTATGGGGATATCTTTCATAAATCATATAAACTGTTTCAAGCCTTAAAATAGTGGCAGTATCATTGGTATTGAGGATGTTGGTATGGAAAGTAAATAAAAGAGCTTCTTTGGAAATAATACAATATTACATACTTTTTGAGAGAGAGATAATACATAAAATCAGGACACTTCTTAATCACAAAGTCTAGCTGCTGCTTCCTTCTTTTACTTAGTAAGTGCTACTTGTTGATTGAGTGTTAATTGCATATTTATTTTATCAAATGCTTTTCCCCTCTCGTGCACAAAACTTGAACATGTCCAAGTTCTTACTTTCAGATTAGAAGACCTACACCCATTCGTACTAGCCAAGAACATGAACTAAATTATGCATAGCCCCAAATAATAAATTTAATAATCAACATAAATATTAATGATTTGAAAAATAAATAATTCACATTATTTGTCCTTATGTTTGTATACTTTTAGGATAGTGATACTCAATTACATTGGTCTTTATGTGTTGATATGTATAATATAACAATAGCCAACATTTATTAAGTATTTACTATTTGGAAGTGCTAGATAATTTATATGTATTATTCAACCCTCAGCAGTCATCCTGTGAGGTAGATTTTATCGTTATCTTCATTTTTTAAATAAAGGAAATGGCAATTAGAAAAATATACAGAGAAATTATAAAAATATATACAAAAAAAACAAGGAACAGATATATTCATCACTGTTCCAGTAGAAATCATAGCATACTTAAATGGATAATTAAGAAGAGTTTAATAAAGAACTATGGTATTTACAAAGCTTTGGGCAGATTTTAGGAAAAGAAACGTGACAAAATGCAGTGCCATGGGACTAGTAATAGTGGAAACCATTAATACTCCTAGTCCTAATGGGGCAAAGGGAAGGAGCTGCTATTAGAATCCAGA
Organism: Pteronotus mesoamericanus; assembly: GCF_021234165.1. Classification (NCBI taxonomy): domain Eukaryota; kingdom Metazoa; phylum Chordata; class Mammalia; order Chiroptera; family Mormoopidae; genus Pteronotus; species Pteronotus mesoamericanus. The sequence continues at coordinate 23,559,272 of NW_026555078.1, read as the reverse complement.
AAAGAGCTATATGCAACTGTCATCTGACACAAGCTGTGATCCTAGCCAATCTAAGATGACCTGGTAGAGAAGAAGCCAGGGGAATAAATACCAGACCCTACTTTCTTCCAACCCTTCAGTTTCTTGACAGTGCCTCCCTTTAGCTGAACCCAACTAGAAACCAGAGAGTTCAGGTTAGATGTTGATTCTGTCTATATAGGTCAGCCTGGAGCAGAGAGGCTGAAAAAGGATAGAAATGAACCTAAAAAGGAAATGGAAAATATCTAGGAAATACAAGCTATTACATGAAAGAGCCAGTATGAGTAACAACCACTTTACTCCTACCCACAATGTAATTGTGGGTAGGAGTTCTCATTAAAAAGTTTAATAAAATATTATTTGGTCAGGGAAAATATTTTAAATGTGAAGGTTTCTATTCCAGTCCAAATTGTTGGATGCATTCTAACAGTGCATGAGGCAAAATACATGAGCACTGTACAGCAAAGAATACCCTGCCCTCCCCAAAAAAATCAGGTGTGGGTATTGATTTTACATACTGTTGGTAATTCCAGAATATTAAACCATGCTTATCCCCCTTGTTTAGATTCCAGAATCCATTATTTCTCGTGGCGTTCAGGTGCTTCCACGAGACACAGCTTCCCTCAGCACTACTCCTTCAGAATCGCCTCGTGCTCAGGCTACATCTCGCCTTTCTACAGCTTCCTGCCCAACACCAAAAGTAAGTACAGTTCCTTAGCACTGCGGTCTACTACATGAATCTGGGAAATTAACCAATATTTTCCTCTGCTTGTCAAGGTCAGATTGCATGCACGATAGTACAATGAAAAATTAATGGACTGTAAGATAGTTACCACCCACTGTTTCACAAATTGTCATAGTAGGCCAACATTAGAACAATAAAAATGTCATACAAAATGTCTACTCCTACATCATCACAGCTACAAGTATCACTCTCTGTATATACTCTTTGTTTGTTGTAGACTCATTATTTTCTTAGCATACTCATCAATATAGATGTGGAATTATATGTTTATGCAGAAGATGAATGCATTTCTGGCCAATAAATAGCAAGACTAACAAAATAAAGTAATGTCACAAATGGAATTTTTTTAACTTATCCAGGCTGGGGTAGCTCCCTGCTCTAGTATCATTCCAAATTTTTTCAAACATATTCAACTTAGAATGTCGCTGCCTAATATTTGGAAACAAATCTAAATTGATTAGAAAGTTTTAATGCCAACCTTTGGGGGAGGGAAGAAGTATCTTAGTATTTATTTTTTATAATTTTCCCAAGTAGTGAATTATGTATGGAGGAAATAAGGATTAGACATTCACTGCCTCACATATTCATGTATATGATAAATTAAGTAGCAAACTTGATAATGGCTGTGACTGCTTCCTCCTGGAATGTCTCAACCCTGGTTAAGATAGTCATTTGTGCTATTAAGTTTTCTATGGGATGGATCCGACATTGGCATCAAAAGGTTAACAGTAAATTTCTTTTTACTTAATAAGATACGGTGTTAGCTATCAGAGACCTTCGGGTAGTTTTTCAAGTTGTGACTTTTTCTCTGTCATCAAATTGAAGGACTTACATAGCTATCTTCCTCACTTCCAACTTTTCTGAATGTATAAATGTTATAATTGGATTTAACCAGAAGTGATCTCAAGCAATTCTTGAGATGTATAGTGCAGTGTTTTTACATTCTTAGGTACAGCCTTCACAGCAAAGTCTTCAGAGTGTTAGTGTTGTATATCATTGTTTTTAGACTTATATCAAAAATAACTGATATTTATTGTATAGTTTAAAAAATTTGAAGTCTTAAATCTTCAGTGAAGAAAATTTGTAAAATATTCTAGACATAAAATGTATGTTAATGACATTCAAATACCAGTCAACTTCATCTTCAACTGAATGAAAACACTGAATTCTCAAGACAGATTGAAAAGGTGAATCTCATTCATGTCTTTTGAATTTCTAAAACAAAATAATTTATTGTTTAACAGCATTAAATTTAGATTGTACAAGTTGTACTCATTTATTAAGTCTGGAAAATAATTAAAGCTGAAAGTTAAGGTCACTATTAATGTTTAGCTATTTACCAAATATTAAGATCTAAGTCTTGGGATTATAGAATTATCCAAGACAGTATTTTTCCCCTTAACAATATGCTGTGAACATGAATATTTTAAGTGTAATTTAATTATACATAGTACTCGGGCCTTTTTAATACTTTGTAATTACATTTTAATTACAAAGGAAATATTAAATCCAATTTTTTAAATGACTTGGTATTTCCAAATTTACTAAAGTGAAATCCTAAAAATAAAAATCTTCATACTTATTGCAAAACTTTAGGAGAACAGGTGGCTTCTCTTGACATTTTTTCTTTAGTTAGCACTTAGTTGTTCAAACTGACAATAAATTCAAATAAAGCAGAGTATTTGAATATCTTTTTTCATAAGAATTTTTATCATAATTTTATCTAGGAATAAGATTCTGTTCTTTTTAGATACTTTTTACCAGCACCAAAATGTATAGCTCAAAGATAAAATTATTGCTTTGGTATAATTTTAAAATTAAACTATTAAGGCCAAATCAGAATACTAAGGTAATAAACTAGTTTGAATATTGACATTTTTATTAATATTTTATTTTTTTATTATTGTTCAAATACAGTTGTCCCAATTTTTCCCCCATTGCTCTCCCCTGTCCCGCCCACCTCATACTCCCTCAGTCAGTCCCCACCCCATAGTCCATTACAATGGGTCCTTTATACATGTTCCTTGACTAGACCCTTCCCCTCCTTCTCCCCATTATCTCTCTCCCCTCACCCCTCTGGTCACTGTCAGTTTGTTCCTTATTTCCATATTCCATGTCTCTGGTTCTATTTTGCTCATTTGTTTGTTTTGTTCATTAGGTTCCACTTATAGGTGAGATCATATGCTATTTGTCTTTGACTACCTGGCTTATTTCACTTAGCATAATATTGACTTTTTAAAGGAGCAAAGACAGTCAAAGTAATCTTTCTATTAAATGTCTCAAGTTATAAGATTTCTTGATTAAATCTAAATTAGATGCTCTTAATATGTGCTTTTTTGTCAGTAACAGATATAATTTCTGCTGTTTTCATGGAGTTTACAGTTTAGTCGATGGTATATTAAAATAAATAAGTAGATAAACATAAATAATTCTATTAATTATAATTTCACAATGACTTAACAATTATACATTGAAATTCATTCAAGAAGAAAAGAAGAAGACATCGTAGTGATAGGAAACTGAACACTAGTTGGACACAGCCATATAACCAGGGATAGGTGGAAGAAGCCACATCACCACAACATGAGTGGCAGGGAGTATGGAGGAAGCGTGAGAGGGCTATCTGGACTGCCATCAGTGGCAGCTGAATTGCCAGAGAGATATTTCAGCAGCCAGGGCATTCCCTCTGAGAAGTATGGGGTCTAAAACCCTAGCTGGGCTCCCTAGCCTACAGCACCAGAACTGGAAAAGGAACTCAACATACGGTTGTGAAAATAACATACAGTTGTGAAAAGCAGCAGGATTTCTGTCTGCCAGGAAGAGATGGCTAGAGATGCAGAGAGCTTCATAAAGGGCCAACTCACAAAATTTCATTTGCTTACCCTGGGCTCCAGAAGAGGGAGGGCAGAATAAAGACACTGAGGAAAGTCTGGGGTCGGTGGGTCTGAGGAGAGAACTGAAGGGACAGCCACTAGGATCCCAGACTCATCCCCCATTCTATAGGAGCCATTTTATAAGGCATAGCACTCCCCTCCAAGTAGCATCAGCCGCAGAGGATGCAATAGCCCCGCCCACAAGATACTCTGCCCCACCCCGCGGAGCTTAAGCCAGGGTGCTGAATGCAACTTGAACCTATATCACTGATTAGTTAACAACTAAGATGGACTTTGGGGAGCTCTGAGGCTTATGCTGACTCTCCCCCAGGCCTGGTGCTGGTTAAAACCAGCTTTGGTTTGCAGCCTGATTCTTTCTGCACACACCCAGGCCCAGCAAAGGAAGCCACAGCTATGGGTCACTGATAGCTCGAAACAGATTGACTAGGGCTAGTCACAAGCAGCGTCTGACAAAGGCCTCCACCAGAGTCTTTGCAGATCTACCTAATACATAGAAACAAATACAAAGGAGCAGCCAAAATGGGAAGATAAAGAAACAGATCCCAAATGAAAGAACATCTGTCTGAAATATATAATACCCTGGAAGGAATAATCAGTAGGTTAGATGAAGAAGAGGATTGAATCAGTGATTTGGAAGAAAAGGGAGGAAAAAAACACTGAAACTGAGCAGCAAAAGGAGAAAAGAATTTTTTTAAAATGAGAGTTTAAGAAACATCTTGAACAACATGAAGTGTAACATCTGCATCATGGGAATAACAGAAGAAGACGAGAGCAAGCAAAGGATCAAGAATCTATTTGAAGAAATAATGACCAAAACCTTCCCTAATCAACACACAAGTCTGGGAAGCTAAGAGTCCCAAACAAGTTGGACTCAAAGAGGCCTACACTGAGACATATCATAATTAAATTAGCAAGGCTTAAAGACAATGAGAAAGTCCTAAAAGCCACAAGAGAAAACAAGGTAGTTATATATAAGGAAGCACCAATTAGACTGTCATCTGATTTCTCAACAGAAATATTTCAGGCCAGAAGGCAGTAGTGTGAAATGAAATTCAAGGTGATGAAAAACAAGGACCTACAACCAAAGCTACTTTACCCAGCAAGACAATCATTTAAAAATCAAAGGAGAAATAAGGAGCTTCCCAGCCAAGAAAAATCTAAAGGGGGTTTGTTAACACCAAAGCAGTACTGCAACAAATGTTAAAGGGCTTGCCAGAAGGAGGAGAAGCAGAAGAAAACAGAGGAATATGGTCTAACAATAAAATGGCAATAAAGACCTATCTGTCAATAATCACCTCAAATGTAAATGGTTTAAGTGCTCCAACCAAAAGACATAGGGTAGCTTAATGGATGAGAAAACAAGACCCATATGTAGGAGTTCCAGCCAACATGGAAGCATAGGTAGATATGATTCACCTCTTCGCACAACCAAAAGAAGTAAACAACCAATTTTAAAAAAATAAATAAATAACTGCCAGAAAATTGAACTGTATGGAAGTCTGACAACCAAGGAGTTAAAGAAGAAATATTCATGCAGACTAGTAGGAGGGCCGGAGACAGACAGCTGAGCGGAGAAGATGCATGACAAGATGGCTGCTGGAAGACTGGGCAGTTCCACATTCATGTGCAGATAAACTGGGAGGAATGACTAGGGAGCGAGACAGACCGCACAATCCAGGGCCGGCTAAAGCCTCAGAACCTCTGGTTGTAAAAACCTGTGGGGGTTGTGGTGGTGGGAGAAACTGCCAGTCCCTTGAAAGCAGGGTGAGAACTGAGCAAGAGGTATTGTTCCCTCTCTGACCTTCCCCCCCACCCCCATACAGTGCCACAATGCAGTGGAGTTGCCCCAACGTGGTGAATACCTAAGGTTCTGCCCCATACACCATAACATGTGCTCAGAGACAAAAAAGTATGGCCCAAATGAAAGAACAGATCAAAATTTGAGAAAAACAACTAAGCAATGAGAAGATAACCAGCCTATCACAGGCAGAGTTCAAAACACTGGGAATCAGGATGCTCACAGAAATGAGTGAGTGAAGCACAGAAATAAAGGATGACGTGAAGGCAATACAAAGTGAAATAAAGAAAAATATACAGGGAACCAACAGTGAAGAGAAGGAAACCAAGACTCAAATCAACAATTTGGAAGAAAAAGAAATAAACATCCAACCAGAATAAAAAAACAAGAATTCAAAAAAATGAGGAGAGGCTTAGGAAGTTGGGACAACTAAACATTCCAACATCCAAATCATAGGTGTGCCAGGAGAAGAGTTAGAACAAGCAATTGAAAACTTACTTGAAAAAATAATGAAAGAAAACTTCCCCAGCCTGGTGAAGGAAATAGACATACAAGTACTGGAAGCTCAGAGAGTCCCAAACAAGTTGGACCCAAGGAAGAACACACCAAGACACATCATAATTAAATTGTCAAAGAGTAAAGATAAGGAAAGAATCTTAAAAGCAGCAAGAGAACAGGGGAGAGTTACTTACAAAGGAGTTCCCATAAGACTGTCAGCTGATTTATCAAAAGAAACCTTGCAGGCAAGAAGGGGCTGGCAAGAAGTATTCAAAAATCATGAAAGGCAAGAACCTACATCCAAGATTACTCTATCCAGCAAAGCTATCATTTAGAGTGGAAGGGTAGATATAGTGTTTCCCAGGTAAGGTAAAGTTAAAGGAGTTCATCACCACCAAGTCCTTATTATATGAAATGTTAAAGGGACTTATCTAAGGAAAAGAAGATCAAAACTATAAGCTCTCAACAAACTCATAACTATCAACAACTGAACCTAAAAAAACAAAAACAAACAATTAGAACAGGAACAGATACTCAGAAATGGAGATCACATAGAGGGATATCAGTGAGGAGGGGGAAGGGAGAGAATGGGAGAAAAGGTACAGGAAATAAGAAGCATAATCAGTAGGTACAAAATAGACAGGGGGAGGTTAAGAATAGTATAGGAAATGGAAAAGCCAAAGAACTTAACGACCCACAAACATGAACTAAGGGGTGGATGCTGGAGGGACTGGGGATACCGAGTGGAGGGGGATGAAGGGGAGAAAAAAGAATGGGACAACTGTAATAGCATAATCAGTAAAATACACTTTAAAACAAAAAAAGAAAAGAAGACCCATATATATGCTGCCCCCAAGAGACCCATCTCAGACCAAAAGATACACACAGACTAAAAGTAAAGGGATAAAAAAAAAAATATTTCATGCAAATGAAAAAGAAAAAAAAAGGCTTGCAGAACAGTACTTATATCCGGCAAAATAGACTTTAAAACCAAGTCTACAGTAAGGGGAAAAGAAGGGCACCACATAATGATAAAGACTGGGCAGTTCCCAGTCAACAAGAGGATATTACCCTAGTAAACATTTATGCAGCCAACATAGGAGCACCTAAATATATGGAGCAAATATTAATGGACATAAAGTGAGAGATTGACAGAAATACAGTCATAGTTGGGTATTTTAACACCCCATGACTTCAATGGATAGATCTTCCAGACAGAAAATCAAAAGGAGACCTAGTGGCCTTAAATGACACAAATGGATTTAATTGATATCTTCAGAGCATTTCATCCCAAAGCAGCGGAATAAACATACTTTTCAAGTGCACATGGAATGTTTTCTAGGTTAGACCACATGCTAGGACACAAAACAAGTCTCAGTAAATTTAAGAAGATTGAAATATCAAGCATCTTCTCTGACTACAATGCTATGAAACCAGAAATCAATTAGAACAGTGAAAAAACCTGCAAAGACATGGAAGCTAAATAATATGTTACTAAACAATGAATGGGTCAAAAACAAGATCAAGGAAGAAATCAAAAGGTACCTTGAAACAAATGAAAATGGGGACACAACAATCCAACATCTGTGGGACACTGGGAAAGCAATCCTTAGAGAGCAATTCATAGCATTACAGGCCTATCTTTAAAAAAAAAAAAAAAAAGTCAAATAGTCTAACTTTACACATAAAAGAACTTGGGAAAGAACAACAAAGAAACCCCAACATGAGTAGAATGAAGAAATAATAAAGATCAGAGCAGCAATAAGTGAAATAGAGTCTAAAAATATGATGCAAAAGAGCAATGAATCCAAGAGCTATTTCCTTGAAACAATAAACAAGATTAACAAATCTTTAACCAGACTCATCAAGAAAAAGAGAGGACACAAATAAATAAAATCAGAAATAAAAGAGGAAAAATAACAACTGACACCAAAGAGATACAAGGGATTTTAAGAAAACATGATGAACAACTATATGCCAACAAACTGGAAAACCTGGACAAAATAGCTAAATTCCTAGAAACAAAATCTTCCAAAACTAAATCAAGAAGAAGCAGAGATTCTGCATACACATCACACCTAGTGAAATTGAAACAGCAATCAAAAAACTCCCAACAAACAAAAGCGCTGGACTGGATGGCTTCACAGGTGAATTTTACCAAACATTCCGAGATCTAACACCTTTCCTTTTCCAACTATTTCATAAAACTCAAGAAGCAGGAAAGCTCCCAAACTCATTTTATGAAGCAAGCATTGTTCTAATTCCAAAACCAGATAAAGACACTAAAAAGAAAATTACAGGCCAATATCTCTGATGAACATAAACACCAAAATCCTCAACAAAATATTAGAAAACTGAATGCAGCAGTACATCAAAAAATCATACACCATAATAAAGTGGGATTTATTCTGGGAATGCAAAGTTGGTACAACATTTGCAAATTAATAAATATGATTCACCATGTAAACAAAATGAAGGATAAAAAACCACATGATCGTATCAATAGATGCAAAAAAAGCATTTGATAAAATTCAGCACCCATTTATGATAAAAAAAAAACCTCTCCCCAAAGTGGGATTAGAGTAAACATAATAAAGTCCATATATGACATACCCACTGCTAGCATCATACTCAATGGGTAAAAACTACAAGCGTTCCCATTAAGATCAAGAACAAGAAAGGGATGTCCGCTTTCACCTCTTTTATTTAGCACAGTACTGGAAGTCCTAGCCACAGTAATCAGACAAGAAGAAAAAGTAAAAGGCACCCAAATTGGAAAGGAAAAAGTAAAACTGTCTTCATTTGCAGATGATATGATACTGTACATAGAGAACCCCAAAGATTCCACCAAGAAACTACTAGAACTAATAAATGAATTCAGCAAAACAGCAGGACACAAAACTAATATTCAGAAATCAGATGCATTTTTATATGCCAATAATGAACTAACAGAAAGGGAAATTAAGAAAATAGTCTCATTCACAATTACTCCAAAAAGAATAAAATACCCAGGAATAAACCTAACCAAGGATGTAAAAAACCTGTACTCAGAAAATTATAAGATGTTGGAGAAAGAAATTGAAGAAGATACAAGTAAGTGGAATACTTGGATAGGAAGTATTAACATCATTGTCCATACTACCCAAAGCAATCTATAAGTTCAGTGCAATTCCTAGCAGGATTCCAATGATGAATTTCACAGAACTAGAACAAATATTTCAAGAATTTATATGAAATCACAAAAGGCCCCACATAGCAACAGCAATCCTGAGAAAGAAGAACAAAGTTGGAGTAATCACGCTACCTCATATCAAACTACTATAAGGCCATAGTAATCAAAACAGCATGGTACTGGCATGAAGACAGACACATAGATCAATGGAACATAATAGAGAGCCCAGAAATAAACCCACACCTTTATAGTCAATTAATATTCGACAGAGGAAGCAAACTCATACAATGGTCTAAAAATAGTTTATTCAAAAAATGGTGTTGGGAAAATTGGAGAGATGCAGAAAAATGAATCTAGCCTACCTTCTTATACCGCAAGAATAAATTCAAAATGAATTAAAGACTTAAATGTTAGGCCTAAAAACATAAAAACTGTAGAAATATAGGCAGCAAAATCTCAGACATTAATTATAGCAGTATTTTATCAGCTATATCTCCCCAGAAAAGAGAAACAAAAGAAAAAATAAACAAATGGGACTACCTCCAACTAAAAAGTTTTTGCACAGCAAAGGAAATTGTCAACAAAAAAAAAGACAACCCACAGAATGGGAGAACATATTCACCAAAACATCTGATACAGGGTTAATATCCAAAATTTATAAAGTATTTGCAAAACTCAATCCAAAAAAACAAACAACTCAATTAAAAAATGGCACAGGACCTGAATAGGCAGTTCTACAAAGCAATGGCCAGTAGACATATGAAAAGATGCTCAGTGCCACTAATCGTAAGAGAAATGCAAATTTAAACCACAATGAGATATGATCTCACACCTATCAGAATGGCTATCAATAAATCAGCAAACAACAAATGCTGGCAAGGATGCGAAGAGGAGGGGAACCCATTTGCACGGTTGGTGGGAATGCAGATTGTTGCAGCTACTGTGGAAAGTGGTATGGAAATACTTAAAATAATTAAAAATAGATCTACCTTTTGACCCAGCAGTCCCACTTCTGGAAATATACACAATGGAATACTACTCAGCTATAAAAAAAAAAAAAGAAGAAGAAGAAGAAGGAGAAGAGAAGAAAATTTTACCCTTTGCAACCATATGGATGGACCTGGAAAACATTATGCAGAGTGAAATAAGTCAGAGAAAGACAAATACCATATGATTTCACTCATATAGGGAATCTAATGAACAAACTGAACTAACAAGGAAAACAGACACAGACATAGATAGAGAGCAGGATGGCACCTAATGTGGGAAGGGGAGGTTAGGGAGTAGAGGGATTAAGGAAAATGTACTCATGAAGTGAAGTACTTAAGGAAAAGTACTAAGTGTGATGATTGCTAGGGAGTAGGGAGGCATAAGAGGACTAAAAGACAATGGGGAAAAATACAATTAAAAAATAAATACATACATACATACACAAATCAATTAAAATAGCAGAATTTGCCCAGTGGGATTCCAATTTGGAAAAAGAAAATAATAGGGAAATCTTACTTAGGATGATCAGAGAAAACATCTCTAAGGAATTAACATTCACTAAGCACATGAAGGATAAATAAAAACAAAACAGAAGCTTGCGTGCTAGGAGGAAGTTTTGAGAACTATATTCAGCAATAATGACTACTTCAAAAGCAATTGTCACCAGGCAGTTATCACCAATCAAGAACTCTCAGACAAAATCTTCATTAGTATGGAATATATCAATGGTCTAATTCAGTGACTTCAAAATTCATTTTTAGGTATTCTTTTTTATTTTAAGTAATGAAAATTGTTTTTTGCCTTTGTCTACTGAACAAATTTCAAGGCCATATGTTTTAGCAGTCTGTTCTAGGTGAGTTTATTTATTTCAATTTTTAGCATTAAAATTTAGGACAGAGAAAAACTCAAAAAGAAAATCAGGTTTTTAATTTGAGATATGGGTAAATGGTGATGTGATTAACTACATTAAGGAGTAAAAGAGAAGCAGCAAGTTTTGAGGGTAAAAAGAAAGGAGAATAAATACAGTTTGGTTCTGAATATGTTCAATTTGAGAAAAGTATGAGACATTCCAGGAATAATATCCAGTACAAAATTAGAACACAAGTTGAATTTAACATTTTTATTGTTACTGCATCTTGGTTATGATATTTATAATTTAATTCATTTTAGGGTTGACCAAATTCTGTAGAAACTCCCCTCCTGCGTTCCACATTAGGCATAGAGTCTGTTGTGTACAGAATATATCTGCAAATTTTTTTTTACATCAGCTATACACTACAGTATTTAAAGATCAGCACTGAAAAGAGCACTTGATTTGATAATGGAAGACCTGGATTAAACTGCTGGGTTCTCTACTTAATAACCACACTACATTAAACAAGTTGCTCAAATTTTCTGAGCTTTATAATAACTGATAATCCTTGCCTCCCCAACAGGGTTAATTAATTTATTAAATAAGCCTTTGCTTGGTACTAAAAGAACAGTCATGAGCAAGTATTGTTCTTGTTTTTACAAACAGACAGAACAGGCAACTACAAATTATAATCACGTATAACAAGTGCTGATTTGTCATCAGGTATACAGAATAATCTGGGAATAACCATCACGAGAACTTAACCTAGTCTTTGTGAAAGCACAAAGTTTTAAGTAACCAAATTAGGATTCAAAACTAACAGTTCCAACCTTTCCCTCTGTAGCTTTTAATTATTGGGCAGTATTTAAGCTGAAAGACTTCTGTCCATTCTCATGTGTGCATCTTTTATGTCAACAAATATAAAATTAAATATTATTTTGGATTTACATTTATATATTCAGTACAATATAATATCTTAGATTGTACTTTGGTCCTTTAAGATTAGTGAAAACAAAACCTATAAAATATATAATCCAACTTTGGATTTCATTTTATTACCCTTATCACAATCTGATAAAGACAAATATGAATTGCCAAACTTTTGTTTTGTTTTTTAATTAAAATATAGTTAACTTTTTAAAGCAATTTTTCATTGAAAGTCATTGTCTCCAGCAAATAGTTATTGCCTGACATGACATTATTTTATTGGACTTAGGGGAAAAAGTTCTTTCTCTTTTATATCAGGTATTTTCTTTTAATGAAATCTGATTGAAATGATGAATGAGTTCCACTCTTCTTGCTTTATGACACAATGAGGTATCTTTTAAGAAAAAACTTGGATTTTTAATTTTTGTTTCCCTAAGTAAAATAGTGCCTAAGCCAAAAACCAAATGGTATATAGATTTTATTTAAATAAGAAGTGGGTAATCTGTGAGGGCTCAAGTTCTAAAGTGGTAATAGTCTCCAAAAAAAAATTATTTGCAAAAAGAATATATAACAGATAAATTCTATTTTAAAGTGAGCATGATTCACAACTTAATGAGTGCTGGCTTTCCATTATGAAAAGCAGGAGGGTTTCTATTAAAAAATTGAGAGGCTTGAGGAAGAGAATAATGACCATAGCAAAAAAGAAAAAAAATCCAAACTTTCAATCAATTCATTATTCCCTATAGGTGTTATTAAAATAGAGAATGTTCTTAAACCAATTCAATTATTATTTTATTCCGTAAGCATCTGAAGTTTGACTTTAAAATTAAATAAATAAATGTAGTCAATTGACACATTTTCTCTTGTACCTTAAAGGTTAGAGTGGAATTTTGTGCCAGACTAACCTGCAAGTTATTTCCCTCGTGGGGGGAGAATACAAGAACTTTCTATTTAATTGAAGTTAAGTTTACAAAATGATTAAAAAGTATATTATAGTAATATTGTTACATGAGCAATATGTTCATTTATATACTATCTAATCTTATATTCAAACAAAATGAATAATTATGAATTTTTTGTAGGTTTCTGTTATCTTTTGAACATAAGAATTTATATATTCTGAATAAAGAATAAAGTGTTTTCTTAACTCACAATTTTTAATGATTAAGTCTTTCTGGAAGACAACATGACTTCCTTTACATATAAAAATGGTATTATCAATCCCGTATCAGGGTAGTAATTCCTCTGAGTTTTTTTTCTTAGTGAAATAGTTTTTCAAACTGTTTCATATCATCGCCACTTTCCTTTGTGAACACCAGGGTGATTATGTGACATGGCAGCTTTATTGGTTCTAAACCTGAGGTTTCTGAGTCTCTGGAGAATCTCATAAGATTGCTAAAATTCTAGCCTAGGTCATAGTACTAACTGGGGCCTGCAAATTATTTTCACTATTTATAAGATTATAAACAAAATCAATAAGACTACCCTAAACATTGTGTCTTTGCTTTTGTCTGAAATTATATCAACATTGGTATATCAACCACTGTTCAGCTGTAAATGACATGATAGCAATATGGGTTAGTCAACAAATGCCTAAAAATGTTGGAAAACACTAAAGTAGTGATAGCAAATGTATATTCTCTAACCATAAAAATATAAGTTCTTTTGTGCACAGTTTTTGCCCCGTCTGATGGTTATTGAGCAATAATATTCTCAACGTTATTTCTCAAGTCCAGCAGTTCTCGGCCATAATGGTCTCAGTGCCCCTGCACACATTTAAAAATTATTAAAGACCACAAATAGCTTTTGTGTATGTGGATTATACCTAGCAATATCTACTGTAGAAAAATTTAAACCAGTACATTTTAAATGTTTATTTGCTTCACAATAAGAATAATAAGCTTTATGTGTCAATATAACATGTTTATGAAAAAAAAGTATTTTCCGAAACAAAAAAAGTCTGAAAAGAATGGCATTGTTTTGCATTTTTTCAAATAGATCTCAATGTTTGGTTTAATAGAAGACAGACAGATTCTCACATCTGCTTCTGTACTCAGTCTGTTGTAATGTTAATGTTTGGGTTGAAGAATATGAAGAAACCAATCAGCCTTACAGTTGTGTAGTTAGAAAAGGAAAGGCTATTTTAACAGCATTTCCAGATAATTGTGGATATTCTTTGAAACTACACCAAAAATTTACAACTGATAGTCTATTAAAAGTGTGGAATCTAAAACCTTGTCAAGGACCATTTTATATTCTGATATATTAAAATCCATTCTTCTGTCTTGAACTTTGAGTCTTCTACCAGGCATAATTTTGCAACACATGTAACCTGGAAAATATCAGTTCTTCCAAGTGCTGACATATTTCATTACATTATATTTTAAAATCATTTTCATTATTATAAGCACCAAGCTCATCAAAAAAGTTTTAGAAGCATCGAAAGCTCTCAAACTCACCACAATACATGTTTTCCACAACTTTAATTTTTGCTTAAAAGCTAGAATTTTATCTTTGGCAAAACAATGATTTTTGTCTGTTTTTCTTGAATTGACAGGCTCATTTTCTTGAAAAATGTCTACCAAATACCTAAAACTGAATAATCATGGTTTGTCAGTATTCTTTCATTCTTTCAAGTAAAAATGGTATTCTATTCAAAACCTGGCTAGTTCAGCCATTCAAGCAACTGCGTGAGTGCTTTTCCTTAAGACAATAATCATGCTTTGGTATGAAGGAAAAGTACTTTATTCGTACTTCTCTTTTTGTCACACTCAGGGGACAAGTTTAAATTAAGTTTCATTAATATTTACTATTTCAATGAAGACAATGCTAAATTAAATTATCTTTTTTTTAACTGTTAGTTTTTTTTTAACTGATAATACATGGTAGTGGGTAATACAATGACTATTCATACTGTTTGGATCCACTGCCTTAATTTACACTAACATGCCAATCCACCATTGCTTTTGTAACCATCATTGAAAATATCAACATAATGAAAGAGGCAAATGTCATAATACTATTGTTAAAATAATTTGGCCTTTGGACTCCTGAAATGGTCTCGCGGACCCTCATGGGACTGTGGACCACACTTAAAGAACCACCAGTGTAATCAAATGAGCAAACCACTTGTTTCTTGAAAATACCGTGGATCAAAATTACGTATTTTGAATCTTATTTTTCCAGTAATACAATATTGTAGTGGTATTCTCAGTCCAGAGATCTTATCCTATATGTAAATAACCACCGGAACCATGCTTGAGCATTATAAATGATTCACCCTCACTCTGTTATCCAAGTAAATTGTAGAGAAGGAAACAGAATTTCTGTTCCCTGATTCAAAATGAGAGATGGACCTTGAGAGCTTGTTTGGAGGTTCTAGCAGGGGAGTGCAACTACTCGTATACCCTTGACCGAAGACCGGTCTTCTCCTCTACTCACCTATAAGTGGAACCTAATGAACAATACAAAGATGCAAGGAAAATAAGACCAGCAACACTGAAAGGAAAAGAAACCAACAGATACAAGAAGGAGGGAGCGGGAGCGGGAGCTGAGGAAAAGGAAGGGAAGGGGAAAGTCAAGGAACATATAGCAAGGACTCATGGACAAAACCAAAGGGGAAGAGTTGAGGGAGGGAGGGAGGGAGAGAAGGAGGGGGCAAGGGAAAGTGGTGGTGGGTAGGCAGAGACAAATGTATATGAAAAAATAATTAATTAAAAAAAAATGAGAGATGGTTTCGCGAAGTCTTTTGAAGATACAAGACCAGAAATTGTAATTCCCAGCCAACTGTACTCATTTCCAACATGATACTATTTCTGCATTTGGATAGCAACTGATGTTTTCCCAGGATATCTTGTCTACTAATAGATACAGACAGCCCTCTTTTAAGTCATAACCTAGTTTTGAGAAGATAATTTTATTAGAGATATAATTGAGGAAAAAATAGGTTTAGAATATTTAAAACGATGTGCTTTTAATTAAAAATAAAAATTTTCAGCTTTTACTAAAAAAAAAAAAAAGATCAACATTAAAGGGCCAGCACTGGACATATATCCAGTTAAAACTCATTATACCCTCCAGGCTATTTTACTCATTTACATTAAGTGCCTAGGGCTCCTATAGACTTTTGAATAACTGATTTCTACACATATTCATTATTATTTAGTTTCTCCTCCTTTATAACAACGTGTATGTTTGTGTTTTTTTACTTTACTTTTATTATGGACACTATTACAGATGTCTCCATTTCCCCCCTCCCTTTGTATACCTCCCTGTTTGTTTTGCTAATTATTCTGATTTAATAGCAAAACTGATTTTGAGACTTCAAATAAAAGATGAACAAGAAAGGCACTACCTGGTATGGTAAAGTATTTTGTATTTTCATAAAACTGAAATTAGGTAATAGTAATATATTTTTGCTCATTATGAGTTTACAAATCATTTTAGGTCATAGTAATATATTTTAGCTCTTATGAGTTTAAAAATCATAAATTAAGTAATACTAATATATTTTAACTATTACTTAGGAGTTTACAAATCATTTTAAATAGTTGTTCTGTGACATTCTGATAAATATACAGAACTTTACATTGATTTTTGTTTCTTCGTTCATC
Source organism: Pteronotus mesoamericanus (assembly GCF_021234165.1). NCBI lineage: Eukaryota > Metazoa > Chordata > Mammalia > Chiroptera > Mormoopidae > Pteronotus > Pteronotus mesoamericanus. Next base: position 23,542,764 of record NW_026555078.1, on the reverse strand, counting down.
TGATTGTGTCCCTTTTGCTGTTATATATAATAATCATTGAAACTGAAATTCCCCCATCCTTTTCTAATTATTTAATATTCACATAATTATATTCATCTTTGAAGCTAAATATAACTTAACTGAAATGTGCAATTGCCATTCTGAAATCTGAACTTAAAAATGACATTTGACTAGTTAGCCAAATGACTATAGCTAAACAGACATCATTAGCTATAGAGTTAAATTTTATAGCTTACATAGTCTGTAATTGGTTCGGTTATTCTTTTATTCTTTTAATAAAAAAGAATATACCAGCTCATTTTAGAAAATTTATATAAAAAAAGAGTTCCTCTAAGACTACATTTAAAACAAGACAGTTAAAATTTTGAGGCAACTCTACTTGAACAACAATAAAAAATAACAGTAATTACCTTGAAAAAAAGAAAAAAGAAACATAGTGATAATGTTTAGTTTAAGTATTAGTCAGTAGGAATGTTAAAATAAATATCCTAAACTTTTTTGTTTTCAAAAAATATTTTGACATTCTTTACCCAGGGATTTGAAGGATATTTGGAAAACAAGATTCAGTTATTTACCTACATGTACTTTAAGGCAAATGGTTGGAGGAATAATCTAGTTAATTTATTTTCTGTTTGCAGAAAGAGGTACCTCGTAATGAAACATCTTTTGTTTCAGTTAATATATTTCCTTGTAAGTGTATAATAAACATTGATGAGAATTGAAAAAAAAATTTGCTGTATATCATTCTGTATTTTTTCTATGCACTGAAATACTTTATTCAAATGGATCATGTTAGGAAGGCAGTGAATTAGAGATCAAGTTTTAGAGTTTGACAGGCCGGGTGAAGAATCTCAGCTTTATCACTACTAGGTGTGTAGCCTTCAGAAGGTCACTTCACCTCCATAATCATAATCATCTCACCTGTGACGTTAAAAATAGTATTATTATTTGCCTACGGGTTGTTTTAAGGTTTAAATTTTAAAATTCATATAAATCACATATCACAGAGTTTGAAATACAAGTAATGCTCACAAAATGTTAGACTTTATTAAACTATATATTTTAACCATTCTTATTCATTTAGTAATATGAACATCTTTACATTATTTTAAATACTCTTATACAACATTATTATTGATTATTGTTTGCTATTCTAATTTGTGGACGTAGCATAACTTCTTCAGCATCCCCTATTATGGGTATTTCAGTTTGTTATTTCTGTTTTAAAAACAATGATGTAGCGTTGTTCTGGAAGTTAAATGTTTTACAGTTTTCTCTTAATTCAACTTAGCAACTTGTATTAATTCTACCTTTGTTTAAATTATATGCAGAAATTTTAGGCTATTGATTTGTATAATTTATGTGGATACCAAGAAGAGATCATTTATGCATCTTGATGAATTCAATTCATTAATATTCTAGGGGGAAAAAAGCAGTTCTTAGCATTTTCATTTGACTTACTTACTGGGACACATTTAAAAATTATGGATCCTAAGTTGTTTAAAAACTTACTAGCATTAAGTATGTAAAAGTGTTGCACTATGAAGCACAAAATATTGAGGATCATCCCTAGTCTGCCACTTTGTAACATTATTAAAATAGACCTCAGTTTCTATATTTGTGATATCATGATATTAAATTAGCAGCTTCTAAAGTTCCTTGTAGACTTATAAATCCGTTCCTTTGAAGTAAGTTTCTGTACTAAATAAATATTACTCTTCTGTTTAGTTTAGCCCTCTTTGATATTATTATTAGTATCCAATTAATCTAAAATGATTTACATTTATTTATGCAGGCTTTGCATTCCATGTTACTCCATAAACTTAGAGATTATCAACTGAAAATTTTCAAATTCACTCAAGATCTTTTTCATTTAAGTCAAGCTGTTTCTGTTAAATTAAACAATGATTTCTCTTGGTATCCACTAAAGTTTGTTCAAGTTTTAGGAAGTTAGGAAAGTGAGAACTGTAGAAATAAAAGAATACTGAAATTAAGAATACTGCCTTTCAACTTCACTTAAGAGTTTTGATTCCTATAAACTTCTTTTTAATTGTTTGGGGCATGTTTTGTGCAAAAGCAGCTCAACAAAAATAATCTGTGCCATCATTATTTCAGCCAAATTTATTAGATAGAGCCATCTATTAAATCTATACAATTAGCTAGCTATATCTCATTCATGACTTTAAGAGTGTATCCCAAACTAAACTATTCTCTAGATTTTTATATTTTTTAAGTGATATATATTCTAAAATTGGTCATGTATTTTTCTCACTCAAAACATCAGGATTATCTGCTCTCTCTACTCATTCTACTTTTACTAAAGACAAAACACATTAATTCAGAAACTTATTGAATGAATATTTTTAGTGCATATTATATCAAATATTTTGTTTTACTTTGCCTTAATAAATCACAAGTGAAACCATTGTTTTACAGTGAAGTACCAGTTGTATTCAAAGGGCTGAAATATAGTGAATTGGAATATTAACCAGTTCCTAAAAAGTATTTTATTTACAGAAGGTTGCTTAAATTTTGAGGTCTCAAGCAAAACTTTTTAAAATGTCCTCCTTCAAATCATAACTACCAGAAGCAATATATCGCTATCCCAATAGGCACTGAATGATATTGGTTGGAAGATAAATAATGTCTAAGAAAAAACGTTTTATTTTCTGTCATTGATGCCCATACTTTAAAAAAAAAAAAAGTGGCATAATAAAATAGGGTTAAAAATGTTTCTCTCTCAGGGTAATTCAGTGTAAATTAGATAATTCTAAATATAAAGCAACTCAGCCCCTAGGCCAAACAAACAGAAAAGTTTGTTTAATTTACATAAACTTAATCAAACTCAATAGAAAATATATCAGAGGAGAAGGAGGAGAGATCTGCATTAGTAATTTCATAGATGAGAATTTAAATATAATGAAAAGATCTGAGATTAAGAGAATTTAACTTCAGCTGTGTTTTTCTTAATTTATAGTTCCCCACAAAGCCACTGAACCTCTCTAGACCCTAGTTTTCTTATCAATAGAATAAACACACAAAATATACAACCTTTTCTCAAAAATTTTCAGTAAAGATCTTGTACTAAAGAGAAATGTGAATGCATACACCCAGTGATATAGGTACTTGCCTTTATGTGGCTTCTGTGAGCCTAAACTTCCTTTGAAATATATATATTTTTTAAATTGACATAAAATTGGCTTTCTACTCCACAAACATTGCTTCAATAAAAACATAGCACAACTACTTAATATTGGCAAGAGAATATAGAGTGAGATGAATTTTTACCATGTTAGCAGTCAAAGTGATTGTGCAATGAGCTCAGTTTTGAAGAATTGGCCTAAACCAGAGGGAATCAATAACCCATACTATATTAACTTCCATGCAATATCTTTTGTTGCATGACAATTCTAGCATCCAAACTTTATTTAAAAGGTGAATGCAAACAGCAGAATAATTTCACTGCTTTATAGGCCACATCCTGGTAATTAATCCCTAGTAGATTCCCTAGTAATTAATCTGTGATGAAAGATTCCCAGAGTGTTGCAAAAGAAGTGATACAATGCAATATTTTAAGACTATTTTTAATGAATATTTTGTTAAATATTCTGGCTGAGAGGCTGAGTAAAAGGTTGAAATGGTTTTGATCCTCTGGTTTATATCTTTTTACAGTCTCAGTGAAATGTTTGTAAAGGATTTATTCAGGGTAGAAAAATTATTACTGATAACATTTTTTTTTGTTTTGAAATTGGCATTTTAATTTTCAATATATGTGAATAAACTGATAATTTCAGCAAAATCATAATCCCTGCAATTTTTTACATTTAATTCTCAAACTTCATCAATATTGCAATGATCCTGTATATAACAGAAACATTTGCAATTTAACCTTTCTTGGTTACTGGTAGATAATGTTAATCTCACAGAAGAAAATGTATAAAATTAGCTAACTTATGAAGGCTCTTACAAATCAAGAAGAATAAATTAATTCATCTTATTCAAATGCTGATATTTTGTGAATTCTTTTAAATTCTTATCAGAGAAAAGTAATACAGGCAGTTGGATTAGCTATGAATTTCTTTTATTCTTCATCCAAATTGATGATTAAAAGTTGATTAGAATAAATGAGAGCATTGCATTTTAAAATTTATTGATTTAACTTTACTTCTCAAATTTTGATTTATGAGCTAAATCTTTTTCAGACTCTCTCTGAAGATTTTTAGTATTGGTATCGTTACCTGTTTCAGGAGCCACAGAGAATCACATGGCACTTCTGACATTGATAGGCCACTTTGGTTTTCTAAAGTCTTCTTCTTATGATAGTTTCAAATTTACAAAGTCTGATTTATATGAAGAAAATTGATGCCAAGCATAGACAAATGAGCTATCTGCTCCAAAAGTCTATCTTTAAAATAGTATTGTCTATGTTTCATGTTTAGTATTCAGTTGTGACTGTCTTTTCTTATCATTCAATCTTTAAGTTTCTGGACTTGCACTTGCAAATGGAACCGAAATGGTTTAGGAAAAATTTCTTCCATAAATAAATATAATAACAAAATTTCTTTTATAGGTGGAGAGATAGAGAGATCTATACATATATTTCCTCTTATAAGTATTAATTTTTGTCCTACCCATTTATTTCTAGGCCTATTAAGGGAATATAACTTTAATATAGAAATCAGGAACTGCAGATATTGTGACTATATTTGACATTAACATCCTATGTAACTTTGAAAAAGATAACCTCATGCTGCTGAACGTGATGTAATTTTAAGCTTTCTACTAATAAAAAAATGTAGAAAAGTGTGTTCACTTGTTACTGAAAGTCTTCACAGTTCCTGAAAGTTTCCAGAAAGCAGCATGAGACACTAGACTATATTTTTATATGAAAGTACATAGTTTATCTTTGTAATCAAGATATTGGGAGTCTCCATTTAAAATGGGAAACAGATTTTGATATAAAAATTTCTCTGAGGTCAAGAAAATAGCACAAGAGAGTAACTAGGTTATTAGCAACTCACTGTCTATCCAGAGGCCCTGTCCTGCAGGGTATCCTAAATTTGAGAATTCTGTTCGACAAAGAAGAATAAGCATTGGTGACTATCTTTTGGGTATAACATTTAGTTAATGCTGAAGATTAGTAAAAACTATTTATAGTAAGTGAAACAAGAAGTTGACAAAATTCTTATGTGTCCACATTCTTTTTTTCAAAGTGAAAATTCAGTTCTTAGTATTTTTACTAAGCAATCTCCATGTGCTACCAGAGATGTCCTAAATGGGATAAGGCAGACAATCTATAGCATGCCAGATATAATTTTGTAGCATGGTCAGTTTCCTTTTTTTTTTCCCAGGGAACTTTAACGTTTGGCATCAGGTTAATACTTCTCTACTGTCTCCTAATACAAACAGAAGCTAACTTGACCTGTGCTGGTCAGAGTGTAGACCATTGTTGTGCACATGTAGGAATCTACTTGATCTGAAACTTCTTTCCCCTTCATCCCCCACCTTTTTTGTCTTCCTCTTTAAATAAAATATTTATCATTACAGCTCTGTTAAAAAGCAAAAGAATAATGTCTGCCATGACAAAGTAACAGCAGAGTATTAGGGGAATAAATGGTAATAGAAAAAAATACAATAAAAACTAAACTTTTTTTTAAAAAAAAAAAGGAATTTCTAGTTCATACCTCATCTGATAAAAATTTTTGTGTTAAGAACGTTCCTTTTCCCATTTATAAAACAAGTTTTTCTCAGTGATAAAAAACAAGTTTTTAAAATTGCAGTTTTATTTTCCCCTATCTTACCTGAGAGGAAAATTCAACTGAAACACAGAAAGCTTTGAGGAAGTGACTGTATCTGACATTGGTCTGGCATTAAAATTTTCTGGTTGGGCAGCACAATTGTTTAATTAGGAATCTCAGTGACAGCTGAATAACCTCAGTGTTTGGGGTCAGCAAGCAGAGGAGCTTCACTCTGTCAGCTGTTAAGAATGATGCTTGTCAGGACTGAACTTTCCACTTGGGGAACCATCATATTTCTAATCATATCAGTGATGTTTTTTGATATTACAATGGGATAGACACTAAAACACTGAAAGAGACAAAGTTCTATGCATAGGTATATTTGTAATTCTTTGTTTTTCATAAGCCAAATGCAAATGTAACACTACTCCAGATACTGCTTCATCAGAAATCTCCAAGATAACTGAAAGTAAGTGTCCATTTCTTCATCTCAGGAATAGTGCCATGACAGTGGTTGAATTCGAGTGGTCAGCCTATTTGCAGAGCATGTCATATGGCCTCTGGGTTAGTTAACTCCTTGACCTCCTAAGAGGTACCTCAAAGAGTCAATTGATGTTTTTGCATGTATTACTTACTAATGCATAGAAAAATTTTTAAGTTCACTTTTTCTTTATTCTGTCTTTTTTACCCATCTTCCCTCATTGTAGCAAATTAGACGACCGGATGAAAGCAAAGGAGTTGCTAGTAGAGTTGGATCCCTCAAAGTAAATATGTTTCTAACGTTTTTTGGCAAGATTTTGTCTATAGCCTACACTTCTTCCTTTTTGGAGGGTGGTGGGAGGAAGGGGGCTTTTTCCATTTTTCACCATCCCATTTTTTTTTATTTTAATATTTTTATTGGCTGTTGGGTCATATTTTTTGTTTGTTTCAGCTACACATAGAGCAACCAGCTGAAGGCAAGCTGCCAAATAACTAGCTTTGAATGGCACCACAAACAAGAAAAAGGGCAACTGCCTCATTACAGATGCCTATAATTTGGGGTTCTAGAGTAAACCGTTCCTCTGACTGATGTCACTATGTGTTAAGTTCCTGTTATACAGAGAACTGATATTTATTTTCAGAATATTATCTTTCCTTTTTACATTTTTTGTAAAAAGTAATTAAATGTTATGTTAGTGTCATTACCATGTATAGTTTATTCCAGGAAAATAATTATTATGAGTTAATAACAGGTATTTTATACATTTATAGTAAATCTTAAGAATTAGAAAAGAAATTTTAATTTCTTTTAAATTAATTTTGAGTATAATGTACTCACCTGGAGCTAACAGTATTTAGGCACTCTTAATCCCCTTTGTTTTATTGTTTTAAAGTTAAAAATTTCATGTAACAAACAACAGAAATAATATATATCTAATGTTTGCCCATTTGTGTATGTGATCTGCTGATAGACAATGTAAAGATTTCTGATCTGATGGTCCCATTTACTAGTTGTTAAATATCTTGGGCACTTGATACTCTAACATTTAATCACAATGAAAAGGTAAACAAGTTATCACTCTTAAGAATTACTGACATAGCCATTGATAACTTTTAATGCTGCCACTATAAATGGTAGGTGGAAAATTTGAATTTTACAATATACAGAGGAGTCTCCCTCCAAATTAACTTCTTATATCTCAGTCCCACTTGTTCTTACAACAATAGTAAGTGTTAAATTAATCAATATAACAGATATTTCACTACACTGGGATGTCCCAAAATTCAGTAACTACCATGAGGCCTAATATTAAGTCATTTCAAAATTTTACACACCTTCAATTTGTTTCCATTTAACAATTTATGAAGCACTAATTTCTGCACTCTTTCCTCTCCTTGCCTCTTCTGCCTTCTTAAGTTTACTTTTTTTGTGTCTGTTTATTTATTTGTGTGTGTGCCATGCACATGAGTGCACATGGATGAAGGCACGTCTGTATGTTTGTGTCCTTTATTCCAGATAAGCCATCCTCTGTTCTCTAACACTGCTATAAACTGGGTAGTGTTTTTTAAGCATTATTTCATTAAGGATAATCAGAAGGGATGGGAAGTATTGATTATATTCCTATTTCAAAAAAGAGGCAAAGTAAAATTATTTAGTCAGAAAAATATGAGTTTCTGTATCCTGATGATGTAACAGTGGCATTCCTCACTGTCTATCTGTGAGGTATCATATTTTATCTTTGTCTTTAAGGAAAAGTAAATCTATAATTGTTTAGACTATGGATTATGAATCAGACTCAAGCAAAAATGTGCAGAGCAACGTAACTTTTTGGAAATTACTGATAGTGAAATAAAGATCAAATGGCATCCATAACTGCAGCACCATCTGCTATAAACTGGATTGTGTGTGCGAGTGCGTGTGTGTTTAATTACATCTACATTCAGTTTTTAGGGGTATGGGTACAGTCAAGTTATAATTGTATGCTCATTGTTTTTAAGTGTATATTTAGTATGATTAAGTATATACATATGTTGTATATAAGACAAAAGATACATTTTAGGGTTCAGTCAGTTTAATATGGATGTAGCCTTAAATCAGAAAGTGTGGGAAAGAAAGGCAAATTTCATAATTTTAAAATATATTTACTCCATATTTCTACCAAATAGAAAAATTTTAAGTAAATCTCTAAGGGCTTATCAAGATAGTTGCAGGATTTTTTTTCTGTAGTGCCTTGGGGGAGACAAGACGCAGTAATTAAGAGAAAATGTTGGCTTCCTAGTCATGGGTTTATTGAGCATGTATTCTTGTATGATACAAAGATCTTTGATGTGTTGAAGTGTTTGCCAAAGGCAGTGAGAAATGTATAATGCTCTGATCTTATTTTTAAAAGGAAAAAGGAAAACTGAAAAGAGAACAAGTTGCTTTTTCAATTCATTTTCTGATGTTTACATGTAGCTCCATCGAAAGCTGGAGGAGCTCAGAGATCACCTAGAAGGCAATGTGAAAGGATACTCTCTCAGAGTAAATGTACGATTTCATTCGGTGATTTTTTTTCTTAAACTTCTGCTGACTGGTAATTCCAAATCTGATTGGTTTGTCCTATCATCTCCATCTTTTTTACTTTCCATCTCTTTTCTCCCTTTCTCTTTCTTTCCTAGCCAGCTTCATGCTCTTGTTTATGAAATAAGGATTAAATTGGCAGAGCAGAGGACCCTTAAGCCACACTAATATTGAGATTGATTTTAAAGCATTCTGATTTCATTACAAAATAAAAACTTTCTTAGCAAAATCTGTGTTTCTTATACAATTAAATAATTTTCTGAGGCTCTTTCCATGAGACTGCATTTGGAGCTTTTCTATTGATGATGTCTTCTGCCCCCTGTTGGACTTGTCAGCAAGATTATAAATTATGGGCTCAATCCAAGTGGTAGAGCCTTTATGATCCAATTTCAATTGTCAAGGAAAATAGTCAGTGTTAAAGTGTTAACATAGTTATTTTGGCAAATAGACTTTTTTGTCAGAATTAATGGACTTTTCTCAACTCATTCTTTTTTTTATTATTATTAACTGCAAGGTATTTTTGTTTAAAAATAAGAAACCATTGTGTAACATCTTACAAATACTTGAGATAAAGGGTAATATACTCAAGATAACACTTTGAAGGAGAACAATACCATATAACCACTCATACTGTGCATATATAATATAATAATAGGCAAAAATAGTATTTTGTGACCATTAGTTCAGATTCAGAATGCTTTGGTCTTCTACTGAATATGTCTTTTCAAGATAAATAGAAGTAAATCTCTAAAATGGTATATGGTATAAATATGGCAGAAGAAATACTAAATTATTGTAGTAAATAATTTTTGGCTCTGTTTAGCCCTGACCTCCCATTCCTAAGGCTTTTTAAAAAGTTCCTCTGGATTATAGCTATGATTTACTTCTTCCAAGATTATTGCCATACATTTATTTCATACCGCTACAATAGTTTTACTATAGAAGTTGAATAAAAAATAATAGTGATATGATCATTCTCTAGTTTCTCAGCTTGTTTTTAATTATATACCATGCATAGTTATGATATCTCTATATTAAATTTTTGATTACTGAAGTCCAAAGATTTTATTAATATCAGTAATTAATTCTAATAGCTAAACAGAGAAGGAAATTCATTCTTTTGATCCAGTCCTTTTTGTATTCATATTATAGAATTTGAAAGACCAAATTTATAGAATTTGATATTCAACCTTGGAATCTATTCCACTGTTTATAAAAGATTAGCATAAATTTTATTACTAAATTAGTCTAAACATACCTGGATACTATTCTAATAAAACACTAAAAGTATTCTGATTATATTAATTAATATATGTATTTAGTGTCATACTCTTCCCTAACCAAACCAGAACTAGAAAACTGAGACTTGCTCAGGTCAGTTTGATAGGAAGTTAGTGTTATATTAGGGTTAAATTAAAAGTTCTGTGCTTTGCAAATTAGTTTATCTCATGACACTCTTCAATTTCTTTTTCTTTTTTCACCTATACTGCATAGTATAGTACATAATGACTAATCTCAGTATCTTCATCTTTTGTTTCATTTCACAGGGTCACAGTTTGTTGTGATTGCCTTTTTTTCTGAAAAGATTGACTAGAGGTGTATCATTCTAAGATTTCTGTATACTAAAAAAGTATAGAAAAATTATCAAAAGGCAAATTGTATCTTATCTAGAGACTTCAGCTAAGATGCAAAACAATGCTTAGCTGAATGTTGAGTTTCTCTCCTTCCCTTTTAATTCTTATTGTCCCAGAATGCCTTAAAATATGCCTTGTATATTAAAAAATACTCATTAAAGCAGAAAAAAGTTATTCTCAGTATGATAATCTATAAAAACAGGCTTTGTTTCTGTTGTAAAATGAGGTAAATTGTCAGATAGTGACCATTCAGTTTTGTGAAAATTTGTTGTAGAAGTTCACACACAAGAACAAATCTATGGGTGCCTTTTAATTCCTTAAAATATTGCTAAATATTTCATTGAGAGGAAAGATTCAGAGCCATGTTGCCACTTAAATAATTTATTTAATAGTTGTAGGAAGTGAGACATCATACAGAAGTTTGGGATAAGGACTTTATTAAATCATTGATGTTTCAGTTAGTATCATCTACACAATATATTATTTTTTAGAAAGAAAAGAACCTTGCATTCATTCTTATTTATTATGAATAATCAATGATATAAAATAGAATATTCTGTTAAAATGTAATTTTTAAATATTACTTATTGCATCTTTATTTTTCATTTACTCCTCTATGACAAAAAGTAAGATTTATTAGATTATTGATTCTAAATCTATCATCTTTTTCTATACATTGTACAAAACTGAAGTATTCTAAACTCTCAGTGTATTTTTAGTAATTTTAATAATAATAAAATAATTATGTTGTACCTAAGCAGAGTTTGCCTAATTTAATAACTACCAATATTACTACAAATCCTTAGATGGATAATGTGTTGAGAATAATGACAAGAATAAACCCAGACCTGGCTGGTGTGGCTCAGTGGATTGAGCGCCAGCCTGGGAACCAAAAGTTTACTGGTTCGATTTCCAGTCAGGGCACATGCCTATGTTGCAAGCCAGGTCCCCAGTTCGGGGCATGTGAGAGGCAACCAATCGATGTTTCTCTCCCTCTCTATCTCCCTCCCTTCCCCTCTTTCTGAAAATAAATAAATTTTTTTTAAAAAGAAACCACACAAAGGAAAAAAATTAATTTTCCATTTAATCAAATGTATGAATCTAGTAAGAATATTAACAGTAATTCACAAGATTGAAGAACAGTGCAGACAGTGTTGAAAACTGGAAAACAGCCCTGACTAGTGTGGCTCAGTGGGCTGGGCATCATCCCAGAAACTGAAAAGTCACCAGTCAGATTTCCTGGTCAGGGCATGTACCAGGGTTATGGGCCAGGTCCCCAATTGGGAGACATGCGAGAGGCAACCAATCAATGTTTATCTCACACATCAGTGTTTCTCTCCCTCTCCTTCTCCCTCCCTTCTCCTCTAAAAATAAATAGAAATAAAATTTTGAATTTAAAAAAAATTGGAAAACATGAGATAAGAAAAAGCAAACTAAAACTGTATAAAGAATATAAGTCAATGTAAATTTAGAAAATTGAAGTTAATTAGTTTAAAAAAGAGAAGCTTGAATATTAAAATATTGAGAAGAAAAGTTATATAAATTCTCATGAAATAATAACAAATAGAAAGGAAAGTGAGGAGAGGAGTAAAAATACCTCAAAGCCACAAATTTTATATTTTCACTCAGTTTATGTAATATGATAGTAAATTTCAATTCAGCTACAATTTTGTACAGATAAGTAACCAAATATGTTAACTTTTAAGAGCTTTCACAGACATTGAAAGCAAAGGTGGCTTATGAAGGCAGATTATTGGCACAAAGTGAATTAAAACGATGATGAAGTAGAAGGAATATGATAATTATAAGTACTGGTTATACTAACACAAATAAAAAAGATGCTATCATTAGAAGTGAAAACGTTAAGGAAGGAATTATCACTTAAAATAAGATGACATGTATTTTAGTAAGTTTAAGAAAAATTCCTGAATCATGTCAGAAAGTGATGTCTTTTTAATAATAATTTTTAATTGTTTAACAATATCCTGGATGCCAAAATAAGATTGGTATGAAGTAGGGCTAATATAAGTAATGAATTAGGTGGTTGTGGTTTTTTAGATCTTTTAATATCAGTATTTTCATATCAGCCTTAGTTCTGAACTATCTCTTATATTCATAGGAGGGTTTGTTATTTGGGTTTTTGGGGGGTCTTTTTGCACACTTTTATATTCATCAAATTAATGCTATAACTCAGGAGTCAGCAAATTAGACCCCTTAGGCCAAACCCTGCTTCTCTTTTGTAGGTCCACAAGCTAGGGATGATTTTTGCATTTTTAAATGATGGAAGAAAAAAATCAAAAGAACACTATTTCATAACATGTGAAAATTATTCAAATTTCAGTGTCCAAAAGTAAAGTTCTGTTGAAACACAGCCGCATTCAGTATTTGCATATAATCTATGGTTGTCTTTGCACTACAACGTCAGAACTAAACAGTCACAGCAAAGGCCATATGGCATGCAAAATCTAAAATATTTACTATCTGATCATTTACAGAAAACATTTGCCCAGAACTGTTATAACTGGGTAGCATCAAGATGACATTGACAAAAAATGATTATAATAGCAACTGTGTGAAATTATTTCATTTTAAAGTTTGAAAAAAAGGAGAGCTGCTCATTTTTCTAGGGATGTATTCAGATCATTCTGCATGGAAGCATGTGTTGAAAGAAGTTGATCCTCTAAAATCTTCTACCTTTACATTTTTGTCTTTCTTTTTGCATTGTTTTTTTCCTAGCTGCTCTCTCTTTATATCACACACACATATACACACACACAGTAAAACTCACCATGGAATTAACATTAAACCCTACAAATATAGAACTAACATATGGAAAAAGTGTAGATTATAAATTCCTCTTTTTGGAGGAACCCCTTAATTTACAAAGATAAATTCCATTTTTGCTCTTAAACTTTTTTAAAAATATGTTTTTAAAGTGTTTTACTGTATACATTGCATTTCTTTTATTACTTCATTATTTCTTGATGAAGATATTTCCCCTGAGGATTATGATCAGCTTTTGATTTCTACTGAATTTCCTATTTGACCTCACCTAAAATCATACCTTCTATCTATAAGAAATTTCATAAAAATGGGAAAGACACCCTGACAGGAACAAGTGATAACATCATACCTTAATATACAGCATTTAAAAATCAAAAAGGTATTTGCATTGAATCAGCCAACTTTTCTTGAGGTGAGGAAGAATAGCTGGAACATTAGTCCTTAGGCAAATAAATATTCAGTAGCTTTTAAATAAGTAAACATCAGTTTTTATTCTCTTCTTTCTTTAGACAAATATCTATGCCTTTCGGTTTTTGTATGTAGAACATTATTTGGGACTTTCAAGTCTTCCTTTTTTTTGACATTTTGGCATTTACTCATATGAATAATGTACATTTAATTTATAATAATTATGTAACATCCTGAGTACCTTGATAGATGATGTTTTTTGAGTGTGATCAGACTACAGTAATTATAAAGATGGCAATAAATCAATTTTAGGGTTATGTCTTTGGAAAACAGGATAATATTGCTGTATTTCACTTTGTTAGAATTCACATAACATGTAAAGTTAATACAATTCTGAGGTTTCATCTCTACTGAAAAATAACAAAAATGTATCTTATGCTTCAAACTAAAAAATTCTCATCTAATACTTACAAAATCACCAAAAAATAGCTTATGACATCATCTGTGAGGTGTTTAATGCTTACTGCAGAATTGCCCTTCTCAGAACTTTTATACAAAAATAAGGTACTAATACCTTCATTTTGACATATCCTATACCTTCATTTTCCCACCTCAACTTTGTGTTTTGGAACTTCATGAAGAATTCTGTAACTAGAGAATGCATACTTAAAAATTTACCTCACATGGCATTGTGACGACCCAATGAAAGAAGCCACAGAATTGAACATGACAGTGTGACAACCTAGAAAGAAAAAAACAGGCCAGAAATTCATCAATTCAAAGTCATAGAGATAGAACACAGTTTTAAATATAAAATGGTTATTTTAAAAAAATGAAGCATTGAAACATTCTGATAAAAAAATAGGTCTGGAGAAGAGTTTGTGTTTATGTTTTGTTATCTTTTTTGGTGTTGCTATTGGCAGAGAGAGAGATTGATTCAGTAATACTGAGAATGGAATAGGAGGAACAGGAAATCAGAAATAGAATACTGGATGGCTTTAGTGCCCTCTTTAACGAATAACAGGAGGAGGTACAGTAGAGTCATCCTGTAAATGTCACAGGTAGTTTGCTAGTGTTAAACCAGTGAAGATCAGTGTGATACCATAGGAAAAGTTACCAGTGCTCTGCTTTCCTGTTAACCTTAAATGAGCATCTTTTCAGCAAGATTTAACCAGATTCTGATCAGAGGGAGTCATCTTCGTCATGGAATTTTTTTTTTATAAGCCAGGTATTTTTTTTTTTTAATCACAAGGTCTCTTCAAATAGCTTGAACCTTGAGATTTCAAACTCAAGTGTCTTCCAAGTCTGTTTTATATCTGGCAAGTGTGTTGGTGATGGAGCCATCTAAACTTCTGAGACCCTTATTATGCTATCATTTCCTCTTTAACAGTGTTTTCTTTTCCCCACTGCAAAACCAGGCTCGGCTTCCCTCGTGTTCATCTACCTATAGTGTATCTGAGGTATACTTTGCACGTGTTTTATTACATGGTCAAAAACATGCTCGCCCTCACCATTTTTCTTATTTTATTTTTCTTTTGCCTTAATTTATTTTGCCTTGCACTTTGCATTTGGCTGAAAGGGGAAAAGTAAGCTGTTTTAGGGGGAAATTTCTATATCTTTATACTGCACTGTTTCTGAGTAACTTTTTTCTGGCAATCACTGTATCACATTGAAATGGTTAAAGCCCAAACAGCCAACTTGATTATTACCACCACCTTAATTACATACAAATTCCTTTGAAGCAAGTAATTCATTATTGAACTCATATTGGCTAAAGACAAAGATTCTAGTTTGCAGGCCTGTATAGGTCTGTCTCTGGCAGCTGAAGATTTACATTATATTAGTGAGAACTCCATCTCATTAATCATAGAAACAAGAAAATATTCAAACTGATTATTAAACTAAATGTTAATGATTCCACTGTTATAAAATTGCGTAAGTGGAATTTTTCCATTTTTCATTTTTGTTATAAATTCCATAAAATGTAAAACAGAAGATTTGTTCCCTTTTAAAAAGCTAATTAGGTTACTCAGGATACCTGTATTTATATAAAGTTTTTATAAGCTAGAAGAGCTTATCTTCATGAGATCCATGTTCTTTTAACAAAATTTTTTACATGAAATTTTACCTTTATGTTCTTTGCCTTTTTAGGGGTTCCATTTCCTACTCTTGCTCTGTTAAACCATAGCATAAATGGGTTTTCTGTTTTTATAAGCCAGATTTATTAAAGTATTATTAATTGACTTTGAATATTATTTCCAAAGCAGGGTTACTGTTGAGTAGCTAAACAGAAAGAGTAAATATACCTCAAACTATAACTACTAAATGAAAGGACTTTAATAGCCTATAAATTTTAAGATCTTTATTGGTTACTTTAGAGCTATAACATTTCTATACATATTTACTTTGTTCAAGCCACAATAGCTCCCATGGGACTACAGAAATATTATCTCATAATGTTATGCAAAACAAAACAAAACCAAAAAAAACAGAAAGATGGCACTATCTAAAATACCAGGTAGTATATGCAGACCACAGGCAGAATATCATCTATTGATTTTAAATTTCAAGAAAAAGGGTTAAAGGAATAGCATAACTAAAACCATAGCCTCACAAATTTTAATGTATTGAGTCGATAGAATTACAGTTATCTTCTTTAATTTTTTTCACTTGCAAGTTGCAGCTGTTACAGATTTTTTTCCTCTTAAAATTGATTTTGTGGATAATTAATTTCTTCTAAGGAGAAGCAAAAAGTAATGAAAGACAAATGAATTACTTGTGATTCAGCAAAGACTTTTGAAAGAGAAGATTGATATTTCATCACATTTTTTCATAGGTCTTAATTTCCCAGGATTACGATTCCTAGTGTAAAAAATATATAACCCATTTCTTTCTGCCACTTCATCCAGGCAATTCTCCATTTCCCATGAGAGTGTATAAGAAGTCTACCATTGGCATCATCTCCAATCACAGCCTACAACATCCATCAGGGTATTATTTCTCTGTGACAGCATGTGTGCTGGAGGGCTCTCAGGTTGGAATGTGGAACTGGTTTCTGGGGGATGGGATCCTGTATGCTGTGGCATTTCCTCCATAGCACTCAGCTCTTAAATGAACTCTAGCTTTATCTGAGTTTGTTTCTTTCATTGTGACACATGAGCTTTTTTTATTTGTCATGAAATGTGTTCCTCTTTTTGTCACTTGTGGTAGGGTTTCTGTATTCCATTCGATGCCAATACTGTGAAGAACCCCTTAGGGAATCTAATATTCATGATAATCATCTGGACAGAAATAGCTTTTTATAATTGTTTTCTATTTCATCTTAAATTGGTAAGTGATAGTTTCACAAAATTTTAGTCTACAAACATTAATTATTCGAATTTCAGGAATGTCCTCATGTTTTTCATATGCAGGCCTCTTGATGGGACTCTTGGTAAAGTGCATTATTTATTTTAGAGCATCACTATGGAGGCAGCCAAACCTTTATTGCTCAATCTCTTTCCCTCTCATTTACCTCATGTTTACTTACCTCCGCTACTGTAGAAATAAATTCTCCAACCCTTAATGCAGCATCTTGGCTTTTCCAATTGCATGTCACTATCTTCTGTGGCATTCGTAAAACCAAAAAATAATAAGCGTTGTTCAAAATAAATTCATCCATGAGTTTTACAAGAACAAGATAATTTCTAAACTTACATGGCTAACACTGCTCAGCAAATGTTACTCCATGTAATTGATGGCTCCTTTGTAGAAAATACAGTTTTCTTAACTATGTGACAAACTCTGTATTTATCTCATTTATTTTATCTTAATTAATCTTCACTACAGCTCTGTTTGGAAAATCTATTATTATCATCTTCATTTTACAGATGAGGAAGATAAGGGTCAAAGAGTTTAACTATCTTACTCAAAGACATAGAAGCTGCCAAGAGTGGTAGAAAATATTTTCTTAAATGCCATGGTTACTGCTGTTGGGAGTTACTAAAAACCATCAGCTCTCTGAATGTCATCAGTAGTCTTATATTTTCATAGTATACATTTACCTGGTTTTGGTTAGTTAAATAGTTTTGGGTGATATTTTAGGAGAGAATGTAGATGTATCTAAAAGATAGAAAACGTTAATTCAAGGAAATGTTAGACATCCCTTTGTGTAATTTTTTACTATTATTTTTGTAGTAATTTAATATATATTTATCGAGAACCTACTATGCTTTATTTAAATATAATCTGCTAGATAGTTATTGACCTATGTAATTGCCTTCACTTTTAGAATGCATAAAAATATTATGAATATCTCCCTGACTGGTATGGCTCACTGGGTGGAGCATAGTCCTGCAAACCAAAAGTTCATGGGTTCGAATCCTGGTCAGGGCACATGCCTGGTTTGTGAGACAGGTCCCCAGTTGGGGGCTGTAAAAGGCAACCCAGCAATGTTTCTCTCCCTTTCTTTTTTCTTTCCTTCCCCCCTCTCTAAAAATAAATAAATATTTTAAAATATGTCATGAATATAATGAGATTACTGTCTCAAGTTATACACCCCATCAAGTCACGTGAAAAAAAAGGAAGAGCTTACCTTCCAAATTCCTAACTAACCTTCAACTTTGTTCATCAGTGTACCAGCAGTGTTCATTTTTTAAAATATTTTGGAAAAAAATCACTTCAGAATTTTCTCAGCTTAAACAAAAGCCAGAATTAGTACTATCTTCTGGTAGAAATAGTGTTCTTTTCTGATATACAGAGGTGGGCACAAAGGTAGGTTTATAGTTGTAACACAAATAAATAATATAATAATGAAAAAATAATAATACTAGAATAAACTGTTTCATGTACTCACAACTGTCAATCTACTTTTGGTCAGCCCTGTATTTGCAAAGCTGGAATATACACTAGATATAAATCTATAATGATTTGTAAGTGTCTAGACCAAAAAAATTAATAAACATTGAACCCTTTAAAACTTATATTTAGTGTCTTGGATTTCCCAGTAGCAAGGTTGATGTAAATCAATTGAAATTTTGAAGCTAAATTGATTTTTTACTGTTAAGTGAACAAGGACTGAAACTTAATTTTATTTTTATTTAGTGCTCAAGAACTTAGCTATCTAAACAAAGGAAGCATTTTTAACTTGTAACATGCACAACTGTTGCCTTTTGAATTCCTAACATACTTTTAGAACACCACCTCTGATCTAAATAAACCTCAACTGACTGATAGTTTGGGGTTTCTGCAAATGGAAGTTTCGGTTGAATTGCAGATAGTAAACCTACATAGTCAAGGAAGGAAAGAAGGAAGGGAAGGAAGGAAACTGGACTTTAAACACTGTAGCATTTCCTGCTTAAAAAAAAAAGATAGGGTCATTTTTAAAACACCAACAGAACCACACACTGTTTAAAATAGAAGAAATTGTAATATAATAAAGATTCATAAAATAAATATTCCATGCTGTCAGATAATCACCTAAGATGTTCTATTATATAAAATCCCACCTAGAAAATTTTTAATAATTGATATACTATTTATTTCAATGTATTTTCTGCGTTGTTCCACTCTTTCCTTTCACTTTATGTATACTATCTTTATGCTGTTTGTATGTAATAGTTGGGAATTTGGAAATAGTGTAAATCTCTTAGAATTAGTATCTTTTTAAAACACAACAACTGTTGCTAGCAAGTTTCTCAACTCCTACCTCACTTTTGAATTTTTAAAAAACAAATTAGAGTGTACAAATTGTTTAGGTCAAAAATAAATAAATTAAGTACATCTCTCCAGATATATATATATCTTGTCCATCATGGAAATAGGAAGGAAGAAAGTCTATACAATACTTATATGGCAATCCAAGCCTTATACAAATACAGATTAACTTATTGTCATGATGTTATCATTTTATAAATGAAATAGATTAATACAAAATATAGTTAGAGCCCAAATAAATGTTGGCACATTATAGTATGCACAAAAATGGCATACCTTCCTTGCATCCATACTTACAGTTCCAGCTACTCTTTGAATGTCTTTTTATGATCTCAAACTCAGGATATCCAGTTCTACTAATTCTCTTCTACCATGTTCTTAAAGTTTCTTAGGTCATGTCCCTAAGTTTCCCATCATAAACATCTTGGTTATTTTCCACTCTTCCTTATTTTTCATCTCTGACAGTGTCGTTAAATTTTGTCTGTTTTGTTATTTCTTCCTTTGAATTATCTCCTTTTAATTCTTATTTTTAGTACATACAATAAACTTTCTAGTCAGATCTACTTTAAAACCCAGGCTGTAGTAAGATAAGTAATCAACTTGGCATGTCATATCGGAGGCACTCAAAAAATAATTGGGAAATGATGAGTGAGTGCTTAAATCAATCAATCAACTTTTCTAAAATTTATAAAGTTTCCACATCTGGGTTTCAGAGAAAATAGATAATTTATGTAAAATCTAATAGAGTGCCTGGGACATAGTAAGCATTAAATAAATATGTTGCTTTTTTTCTCTAACTTCAATATTTAAAGCCCTAATAACCTTAGACTTGGATTATGGAGGTAGCTAAATAATTGGATTCCCTTTAATAGTCCTTTTTTCTTATGTGAGACTAATCTCCCAAGGCTACTTTAATTTATTTCAGCTCTACAACCAAAAAAACTCTAATAGCTTACCTCTAAGTGGTTGTATCAAGAATAATACACATCTCTGCCAAAGACCTTCATGCTTTGACCAGCCACTAATTATCTAACATTTTTTTCTAGTGACCAAATCCTCCCAGTTTGCCCAGGACTTTCCTGATTTTAGCACTGAAAGTACCACATCCTGGAACTGTCCTGGTTTTAAAACTGAAAGTTCTACATCCCAGGAACCCCCTTAATGCCAGGCATACAAGAACAATTGGCCACTTACTCCTTATCATGTACCTATGACACCAATTCAAGATGAACCTTCTTGTTATATTTTTCTTCATATTGGCAATTATTTGTTCCAGTCTGCCTTCCTGAAGGGCCCTCTTCCACTTCATAGCTTTAGCCCATCTTCCTCCAGAAAATCTCCTCTACCAGCTCCTATTCACCCTAATCATCCTCTCAAAGGAATTTTGATTGTGCTTATAGACAGTATTATCTTACATTTCTTTTCCTCCTGCCTCATTGACTGTTGTTTGGTTTTTTGTTGGGTTTTTTTTTTTTACTGTTGATTACATTTAGGTGATCACCTTGATTCACTCCCAGATTCTCTTTGTTTTATTTTTCATTATTTCTCACTATGTATCTGCTATGCCCAATATAATAGCCAGTAGCCACAGGTGGTCTTCAAATTTAAATTCATTGAAATTAAATAAAATTTAAAATTTGAATCTCAGTTACAGCAGCCATGTTTCAAGTTCTTAATAGTCATGTGTGACTAGTGGCTACCACATTATAAAGATTAGCTATAAAACATTTTCATCACCACAAAAAGTTATTTTGGGCAATGATGATCTATATACTTCTGGGTTGATCTCATAATCAACCATTATTATTATTATTATTATGATAATCACCATCCATCATCATTATTCTACTTACATAGCACTGACTTTGGTCAGGGATCATTCTAAGAACTTCATATATATTACCATCATATTCTATATAGTAACTACCTTGACATCAGTTTCTATCTCTAGCTCATATCTCTCTCCATACTTATAAGCACCTTGAACTTAACTCAGCCCCCAAACTTTTTCTTTCATCCACTACCTATAACACTACCCAATTTTTCAAATAGGAGATCTAGGAGTTATATACCTCATGACGTAAGTCCTACATTTTCCTTCTTTTGAATCTCTGGAATCTATGTCCTTCTCTCCAGAACTACTTTCAATGATTTAGTTGGATTTCTTATGGATTACTTGATTACTCTTCAAACTAGGTCCTCTATCCTCATCATTTATCTCATAAATATTTTTAATCCATCTTCACTTTACTCATCAGAATGAAATTATTAAAATATTAATGTAATCATACAATTCTCCTACTTACAATCTTTCAGTGGCTCTCTATAACCCTTAGGAATTTGTCCCTATCTTACCTTATCAACTACTCCTCTTACCACTCCCTATCATGATTAAAATTAGCTTCAACCATACTTTTTTGTGCAAGTTGCCAGGGTCCCTAATACCTATGAATTGCACTTACCTTTTTCTCTGACTTTCCTGCCCTTTCTTCACCCAACTAAATTATTAATGTCCCTTAAAACTCTGCTTATATATCCCACCTTCAAGAAGCCTATCCTGATAATCTCCCCCAAACTCCCACTCCCATCAGTTAGGAATCTTTTACCTATCCCCAACACCAGTTTGTACTAACTGCTATCATAGCACTTAGCATGATGTGTTGTAATTGATGTTTACTTAACTGTCTTTCTCTATAATATTGTGAGGTCCTGGAGACCAGAGGCTGCTTTTATTTTTTTCCACAGGTTAGATCAGTTTGGGAAAAACAGTAGGTTCTATAAGTGTGGGTTAAATGAACGATTAAATGAATCACATCTAATTATTTCCTAATTGCTGTATTTATAATAGTATTTACTCTGTTATTAGACTATAAAACTTGGTTGGATAGAAACATTTACTTAGCTTCTTTGGGATTTTCTACTTCCTTCCGCCATCTAGCTCACAGTAAGCATCTAATAAACACAATATAACCAGGTCATGAGTTCGAACCCAGTCTCAAACATCTCATTCTGTATGTATCAAATATCGCTAAGATTTGCGCGCATTTTTTTTAATTCCCTGAAGCATATGTTAATTTAGGTCAGCAATTTTCAACCAGTGTGCTGCAGCATACTGGTGTGCAATCATAATTTTAAAAACATACAGCACCTGACTATTTATCAGGGACACTGACTTCTTTTGCCTTAGGTTGTGAAATTTAAAAAGAACAACAGCCAGCACAACAAGAGCCATCCAGTTTGAATGAATCAAAAGTATACCTATGTTTTTTTGTCAGAGTGGCACAAAATATATTTTTTTGGTGTGCTGCAGAATTTTAGTAATTAGTTTATGTGTGCCATGAGATGAAAAGATTGAAAATCGCTGATCTAGTTCAATGCTTCTAAAACATTTGCATCCTCCATTGCCTGACTGACTGTTCCTACAGTATATTCTGATACTGCATTTTTTAAAATAAGTAATAGGGACAGCTGGCCCAATTTTTCTTGAGTCTGGGCTTCATCAATATGAAACAGTTATTCCATTCTCTACAACTCTTAATTCCTTATTGACCTTGTATGTAATAGGAGGGAAGGGAATCTCAAACTGTAGAATTGACTTTCTTACCCTATTGTTGAAACCAGAAGTTCACCCAGAACAGTGCAGCTTTCTTCTCCATGACCCCAATCAGTCTCCTTGGCAACCTGTTTGAAAAACACTGGGGACTAAAAGTCTATGAAAAATCATGCTTTTATAAATTGAGATAGGAATTCATATGGCAGTCAGAATTGGTACACAAACAAAAAATAAATATACAAAGCTGAGATTTATTTGTTAAGCCAGTAGGAAATATTTCTTAGTTAGCTTTCAACAAAACTGAAGTCAGAATCCAATATTATTGATTGATAAATAAGTCATATATAGGCCTCTGATTAAAGCTTCTTTATTTATTATCAAGATACATCAGGAGTATTGGTAGGCAATTTAAGTCAAAAGAAGAATCAACGTATAAATTTCCAGTGGCTTTTTTTTCTTGCTTTCTGTTCAATAGTGAGGAAAATTGACATCAAAGCAACTTCTACTCCTAACAAGGCTGATGCCCATCATTCCTTTCCTTCATGTGCCTTATAAACCACAGGCCAGCATTTTGTCTTCATTTCTCTTCTTTCTTGATTAACCCAATTGCCTCTTCTGTATGGGAGGTAGTATAAGTATCCTTGCACAGCTTCCTATAAATCACAGAGCAGGAATACTGAGCAGCTCATGGTCATACCCAATTGTGGCTCATATCCATGGAGTTACTAGATAAGTTGGCTTTATCACCAAACCTGGTCTAATTTTTAAAGATTCAGAAAAGTATCTTCTTGACTACCAGCAATTTAACTTTTATTTTGCTTCTTCATACAAACATGCATTTGGGTACAATGAAATATATAGACTGGACTTCAGCAAGAAGAAATGTCAGTTTTCTCTGGTCACCTTTTTCTCCTTCCAAAAACATTTCTTTTCTCAACCAGGATTCCTGAAGCTCCTGTGAAGGTGGTGTCATTCTAGGTTCATAAAGGACAAGCTAATTTACTACATACAGTGGATGTGTAGTGCATCAGGCTTCTCTCCCAGAGTTGAGAAAAATGTAGTAATTCTTTTTCTGCTTTGAAGTTGTTCAGTTCTTCTTGAAGTCATTTGTTACTTAAAGTCATACTTAAAATTTCTACTTTGGGAATCCTCCTTATTGCCTTTTTCTTTGGATACTAAAATCTCTAAATAGCCTCATGCTTGCCATATAAATTTAAGGTTTGAGAATGTGAGGTATGTATTTTATTTGAGAGTTTTTTTAAATAAATTGTTTTTCTGAAAGAATCAAGTTTTACCAGCTTCTCGGCATGTTCTAAAAATGTTCATGCTTTGGCAGTTATATCTGTGTTCTCACAGTATTGAAGTAAACTTACTGAAGATCAATTTAGCATAATGCTTAAAAATTTTGAGTTTGGGCTAGATTTGAATCCCAGCTCTGGATTTGAAACCCAGCCCTGCCTCTTACTAGCTTTGTAGTCTTAGGCGAGTTAACTTGTCTGTACTTCATATTCCTATAAAATGGGAATAATATCACCCTTTAAGAGTACTTTAAGTATTGCATCACTTAGTACTGTTTGGTATAGTGCCTGGTATGTGTAAGAGCTCAATAAATATAACCTTTACTAAAGGTACAAAGGTAAAGTATTTTTTTTAATTTGAACTCTGTCAGACACGATAACTGCTAAGTTTGTCATGCAGCAAAATATGTTTTCATATGGTTATTAGCTGCACTTTCATTGAAAAAATCAAGTATTAACTTCACCATCAACTTCACGTAACTTAACATCAACACTTGTACCATTCCTGCTTGCTTTTTTTCGTGATCATGGTCAAGTATATTGAATAGGATATATCTGAACAACTATTTCCTTCATTCAGCCAGTTGACTGTCTTCCACAGATTTTCTCTTGCCTTTTTTCTCCAAAAATCACTTTTCTGTGTAGTGTCTGGATTACTTAATGTGCACACACACACACGCCCCCACCTCACTGAAGATTATAGTTACTAAAAATAGTACTTTTATTATCATTGTTATTTTAGGGCAGGAAAAAGTTTTCCTTGACACTGTTAGGATCCCTGGTTGAGTCTGAAAGTTAACCTGACACAGATTAACAGGAGAGAAGCATACAAATTTATTTATATAAATTTTACATGATGCAGGAGTCTTCATAAGGAAATAAAGATCTAAAGAAATAGTTAAGCCTGAGTGTTTTTACACTGGTTTTCATGATTAGTGGACAGTCATGGAGAAATAGGATAGGGCAAAGAGTATGAGCTAAGGGTAAAAAACTAGATGAAACATAGCAATGCCTGTTTGTTCTGATTTTTCATGCCTCTCCATCTTGGACATAAGGATTTTTCTTTTCCTTAGGGTCTTATAACCTGTTTCAGGGGAGAAGGGACAGAAGGACCTTCTTGCTTCTGCTTCTGCTGTTTTCTTAAACTTCTTCATTTAAAAATACTCAGTATGCCAAAGTGCCATATTTGGGGGTAGCATGTCCCAAACCCAACATTATATTGGCTTTGAATTCCACTATATGTCATACAGTGCAGGCATTTACCTTATAAGCAGGGCAATGCAGTTTGCCATAAAGATAATTTTATAAATGGTGACCAGATTTCTAGTCTACTACTCAGAAGTTTATATTACCCTTAATTGAATTGAGGGTCAAATAGATATGTAATAATTAATACAGGGATCTATGTACTATTTGTAACAGTGTTTCTTGGGAAAATGCATTTTAACCTCTAACAGAATTCAGCCTACTCCAAGGCATTTTTACCCTGGCAGATTCTAAATGGCAAGAAACAGGATTTTACATTCTGTTTTCTTCTTCCAGCAGCTCAAATGGAACATCTTTCTTAGAATACTCATTATAGTGGAAGGTAAAGGGAGAGGGAAACTCTGGCAATTTGGGGCAAGGATTTCTTCACAGCAGCATCAGTCAGTGTTGAATGAATTTATCAGTTGGACATTTATATCAATGATTTATTCCTATATAGTTAAATTTCAATAGTTTTCTATAGTGTGGTGTTATTATTTCTAATAACCTCTTCCTAGTGAGTGCTGACTTTTCTGACTTATTAAATGCCTTCTATGTCCTTAGTATCTTATAAACAAGATACATAGGACTTTGAGCCAACCGAGAAATTTAAATAGATGTATGACTGAATCAAAGAGGGTACTCCTACTGCCTGTTTATGAGAAAGCTAATTTATCATGAATGTATGAAACAGAGTTTTTAATCCTGTTAAAGTATTAATAGCATTTTATTTTGGTTTAATTTTAAAAGAATTTTATCTTGATTATCCTCTGTACATGTTGCTTTCAACACTAAAGTTCAGTCAGAGTACCAAATGCAAATTAAAAAAACAAAAAACATGCTTTGAGCTTGAAAGTTTGTAATGGGTTTGGATGTCTTGGGTGAATGTAAAAATTGAAATTGATATGATTGTATTATTTCTACTTGATTGTTTATACTTTGGGTTTTTCTAACATTATCAATATGTTATGATTAATCAAGTTTCTATTGAGCATCTCTACTACAGAGAAGATATTGGTATATTAGGTATATAGAGAATATAGCAAAAATTAAAAATAGGGCCTCATCTAAGAACTACAAATTGGGAATATTGTCTGGTGTTTCTTTTAAATCATATTCTATGTATTCAGGCTAAAAATTACAGTTGTTCAGTGTTAGTGTCAAAAAAGTATAGGAAAAACATCATTCTTGGGTACTGTGTTCACAAAATAGTCATGGGGGAGTTATTTTAAAACTCACCAAATTATTGTTAAGTCCCTCAAAAGAACTTGCTTAGGGCTGATTTTCCTAGAATAGATTTGAGTTCTTGGGGCCTTATTATATAACTATGAAAATGGAATAATATTTCTTAAGGCCATATTTTTCTCTATACAGAGATGGCATCAGTTATTCTAACTTGATGATGAGGCTTATTTAATTTATTTGCCAAGTACAGACCTCTTTGTAAAAGGGAGAAAAGGTCAAAGCATGATATTACTATTTATTAATATTACTTATTGGAGGAGAATGCAAAATTCCACCCTTTAAATGCTCTTCTCTGCTCAATTATCTAATACATTTGAGCGGTATAGAAGACACTGAAAGAGAGAGAACTCAGCAAACATTATTGGTCAGAATGAATATCATATGCAATGGAGATACAGTTTACAAAAAGGAATGTGATAAATGTATTTTAAGTCCACTCAGTTCTATATAAGGGCATATTTTGAATTCTGTGGAATCCATTTTAATCATACTGATAGTCTTTCCCACATATTTTAGCCTCTCATTTGTATTTGCTAATAAATGTTTCCTTATTTTACAATTCCATCTATCATATAGGTAAATTAACCTATAATGTTCACAATCTTAATAGTGGTATGCCTATTCTAGAGCTTTTTAATTCTTTTTTATCATTTTTTCATAGCATCTAAGACAGAATTTTTATTTTAATCTCATTTTAACAAGAATCACAGAATTAAGAACTATAGAGAAGTGTTGAGGGTTTTCCTACAAGGTACACTATCATCATCAATAAGCTAAGTTAGAAATAAAAATGGAGAATGTATGTTAATGTCCTTTCCAGTAGCTTTGAAAAGTTCAACTTGTAAAATTACATGTATTGATGTCAGGGTATTTTATATGTATGCTCATTTTATCATACTGATTTCTTTCAGCTTAAATGTTTTGTGGATCCAAACTCATGTTTAGTTTGTGAGGTATTTTATGTACAGAAGTAAGTATCAATGTATTGGATGACAAATTGAAATCATATACAGCCTTTGAAATATATGTGCTTGAATTTGTGAATCTCCCATTTAAAGTGCTTTTGACTTAATTTTCACATGACTTTTGATACTACAGAAAACAATCATGACCATAATAAGGTTATTATATAAAATAACACTATTTTATAATAAAATAGAGCTGGCTCTGTATTATACATAGGGAAACTAATATTGAATATATGCCTTGAAATTGAGAGTGGAGAAAAAGAAAGTATGTTGATGCTCAAATGTTTGCATTTTAAGAAAGAAGGAGAAAGAGAGGAGGGAGGATGGAAAAGAGAGGATAGGGAGAAAAGGAAAACAAGCACTGGTTTTTAATTCTGTTTTCTGACTCAGTATTTAAAGTATAGTTCACTTATTCTGAATTTCTCCTATTAAATAGTTGCAGAGCACAAACAGCAACTTATAGAACAAGAGTGAATTCAGAAAGACCTTAAAGATATTTTTGGATTCATGTTCCATGAAACCATGAATGGAGTTCAGACTCACATGGACTTTTATAGCCATAGTTTGCAACTATATTAGCAGTTTTCCTTGTTCTATTTCTAAGTTTGCCCTAGGATAAGAAGGGTCTATTTTTGAAATTTTGCTCATGCCATTCTGCACTCAGCATTGCCTAGAGTCATTCATAAAAATTGGACTTGCTCTTTTGTTTTTGTTGTTGTTTTTGTTGTTGTTGTTGTTTCCCCTTTAGCAACTTGCTGCTATACCAGTACACAGCCATTAAATCTAATTCTGTTTGAGTTACCATGCCTAACTGTTCTTGTTGAGAAGTATGACATGAACTAATACATGGCTCTTGGAGAAAACTGCTCTGTATATCTGCACTGAAAGAAAAATTCCTGTAGTAATTTAGCCCTTTGAATTTAATATTGAAGCTGCAGCAATAGATGATGAGCTTCTGTACAGTACTTGACGGATAAAGGAATTCCCCAGCAATAAAAGTGAGAACTGAGGGAAAAATCATCTTCTGCAATCAGATGCTGCTAAATTAGTCACTGGTACTTCTCAGTTGTGGAGGTAGGCAACCCTTCAAAGAATGCACGAGTGAAGAGTAGGAAAGAGAAAAAATGAGGCCATTGAGACCTGAAAGCAGTTGTATGAGAAAATGTGGAGTCAGTCTTCAACCTCAAATATTTGGCTCAGAATCTGAAGTGGTTTGGGTCAAATAAGAATGACTTCAGTCATCTTATCATCCAATTTTACAGCCTAATCGTACAGCTTTAAATATATTAAATAAGACTTAACTCCATCATATCCATGACAGTTACAAACTGCTTTTTAAACAAACTTTGCAATTGTTTTTTTTATTTATTTTCATGTTACTTTATTATTTGTTGAAACTAAACGTGTTTTTGTATATTTCTTACCTATTTCTATTATTTCTTTTTTCTCTTTTTTTTTCTTTTCAAGCATTTATTTATTTATTTATTTATTTATTTATTTATTTATTTTTTAAATACATTTGTCTCTGCCTCCCCCCCCACCACTTTCCCTTGCCCCCTCCCTTCTTCCCTCCCTCAGCTATTCCCCTTTGGTTTTGTCCATGAGTCCTTGCTATATGTTCCTTGACTTTCCCCTTCCTGTCCCTTTCCCTGCCCCCTCCTCCTTCCCTCTTGTCTCTGTTGATTTCTTTTCCTTTCAGTGTTGCTGGTCATATTTTCCTTGCAATTGCGTTTAATATTTCATTGTGTATTAGAAGCATTGATTTAATGATCATGTGATCAGTACCCTTCATTAGTTCCAGTAAGCATTCACCTTTTTTTGTGTATGCATTTTTATTTACTAGAAAATAAATTAAACTAGATGCTGTTTTTCTAAGTAGAAAAAATATATTCCTTTTTTCCTTTCACATTAAAGTTTTATCTTGAAAATATGGGAAACAAGTGAATGTTCCTGAAATTGGGCATTGAGTCTTTGCATTCCCAAATCATTTTTATGGATATGAATTATTAAGTGTTGCTTAATTTATCAGTATGTTCCCAAAGAAAATCAATGTAAGTACAGTAATTGAACCACACAACTGTCAGTTTACTCCAGCTTTTGATATGGAATCTAATGAAGTTGAAACAAACAAACAAACAAAAATACATGACCAGAAGCTCAGAATTACCTAAATGAGCTCCATTAGCTCATTTCCCTTTATAAATAGCAAGTTTGTCTGTAATGTCCCTCGTTCATGATTTAGAGCCACGTAGTACAGTTTAAGAGTTCAAAAGACAATTCAAAATAATCTTGGGTTATTCATTCAACCTCAACTGCCACCATTATATATAGCAAGGGTCTCTGGAGCCTTGCTATATATAGGTCAGTGATTATAGCATTTCTGAAGTGTTCTTGGACATATAGATACCACTGTTTCAGTCCATCTATATCACTATCCTTTCGCTTGTAATTAACTTTAGATATGACCGAGCTGGTTTTCAAGACTTTTGTCTGAAATATTTCCCAGCTAGAATTATCTATCTACTCGTTCTTTATTTAGTCATCTCTCCTGATATATATTGTTGTACTACATCATTGCTTTAATGTTTGAAGTTCCAAATTTCCACAAAAAGATATTTTGCTGTTCTAAAGTCATGATGTGGTTCAAAATACCTATTATTTCTCTGGCACATACACCTTTTTAAATTTTATAAGCTATGCCTTTTGACTCTAGCCTATTAACTTCCAAAGATAAAATCAGATCACAGGTAATATTGCTGCTTTTAAAGTCTGCCATGTGTTTTAAAGATTGAAGTAAGAAATGCAAAGAGAAAAATAACCTATAAAAATCCATATTCTGGTATTACCTCATTTACATTCACCCATTTTTTACTACAGTTCCCTCACTTTACTCTTTTCTGTGCTTCTTTTTCCTTTCCTTGTGTTAATATGTCTTTTTAAATAGACACTACGTATCTTTTTTTAATCCTTACCTGTTTCTTATTTTCCTTCCTCTTTTCAATGAATCCCCAACCCATCTCAGCCAGTGAGAAAGAGTATGAACTTTAATAACTGTTGTTAAAATGAATAGGTGTATCTCAGTTTGCTATAAAGAAACAAAATGGGGTGAGCATAACTGCTTTAGTGTTTAAATATGGCAACCCAGCCATATGCTGTTCTTATATTCTAGGCCAACTAGCTCACAGGAATATGGGAGAGGTAATCTAGATGAACCAGCATAAATTAATGAGGCCTAACATTTCTACCTATAAAATGTTTAAGTCATATAGTTACCATATAGAAGACTATTTATGAAAAGAATACATATTCCTTTTTCAGCTTTGTTGAGTTAAAACACAATGCTAATGAATACAGATTTCTAAAGCCAGTTAGCTTCAAAGTTGTTCTGTGATTACAGACTCTAAACTAATCCTAAATATTGTATTGCAGTTATGTATGCAGATGAAGGACTCAGAAAGGATGTTTTGATGGTTCAGAACAAATCTATCAACAATTTGAACAAATAAAATAATGGTCAGTCTATCCTAAGGGGTTTGAATTTTAGAAAAATTTTTAAAAGCAAATGTCTGTCATTTTCAACAGCAGTTTCTTTTTTTTTTTCATTTTCAATAACGTTTGTCTTGTTTTTCACATGTTCAGTGAATATGGATAAGCAAAGAGAAAATAAATTACTTTTGAACTCCCCCATGTTAATTGCTGTTAACATTTAACAGAAAGAAATAATTAAAATGCTATCATATAACATTAAGTTATAGCATATTAATAGTAATGCAAATGATCCTAAATCATGGAAATGCACATTGTGTCCTTTTGGAGAATCAGTCGATTTTTGCTCAACTGATCTGAAAATTCAATTCAATATTCCTGATGGTTCATGCATGTGGTTTTCTAATTCTCTTTTGAACCAATTAGAACACATTCCTGGTTCTCTCATTAATACTTTAGATAAAAGTCTTTGACACACATTCATTTTATATTCATATAAGTCATGAGTTTACCTTTTTTTAAAAAAATGAACTTTTAACATAGTTATCCCTCCTCTGTAAGCTAAAAGCCCTGTTTTAATGGCAGTGGATTTTCTCTTTCCATTTGATTTAGCCCAGACATCTAAAACTTGAGACTTCAGAGAAAATAGAAGGGATATACATAATGTAAATGAGAGTCTAATAATACTTTCAAACTATGTCTGTTAACTGTTTACTTGTTTAGATCATGAGAAGCTTGAATAAAATCATAATATATCCCACAAATGGATTGCAATATAAGACTTCAGAAAACTTAGCTCTTATCCCCAGTCTTCAAAAGAGCTTCCTAAACATTTTCTGAACCATTGCTACTTTAGTAATACTATAGAAATGCCTTTGCCTTTATACATCTGCCATGTGCTTATGAATGCTAGATAAGCATTTAGAGAAATAAGTCATAACTTTCAAACCAATATTGCAATATACCAGTCTTTGATATAGAAGGAAAACAATGCAGCCAAATTCTTACATAGCATATTATACCCAGTAGAAGCAGTAGTTTTGTTTGTTTGTTTTTTAATGAATAAATAAGTGATACAATATGACACTTAAGAATGTGTAGGGGAGGAAAATAATTTTCCATCTACTTTTATTAGTATGTTTGAGGTCTTGCCTGAGACCCCACTCTGCCTGAGACCCCCACTCTGATGAAAAATTAGTAAGAGAAAAACAAACAAATTTATGAACGTGTATACCTCTTTTATACTTGGAAAATGCCCAAGGAAAAATGAGTAGCCTAAATCAGTGATTTTCAACCTTTTTCATCTCATGGCACATGTAAACTAATTATTAAAATTCTATGATACACCAAAAACATGTTTTTAACTGATATGACAAAAATAGGCATAATTTTGATTCATTAATATTGGATGGCCATTGTTGTACTGGCTGTTGTCATTTTTTTATTTGACAACCTAAGAGAAAAGGGTTCAGTGCTGTAGACTAAATAATCAGATATTGCATGTTTTAAAATTTTTTATGGCATACCATTGTACCTCTTACTGAACACCATTGTGCCACAGCACATCAGTTGAAATCACTAGCCTAAACTATCTTCAGCTAAAGACAAAAGGAAAGTAGGGGCAGGGAGGCCAATCTGGGAGAGGTTAGTAGGAAAAGCACTGTAAGCAAGAGTTAAGATTGGTTATGCAAATTTAAATTAGTGCCTACTTCATTGATAAAATTCTCGTGATTTAGAGTCATCCTTCTCTTTTAGGTACAGAGATGGAGATACTCTTATAAATGGAGATTTGTTTTATAAATAGTACTGTAAATTTCCCATACAAAAGGATTACTTTAACTCTTTTTTCAAAGCGTCTTCTGTATCTGCTGTTTCTCAAAATAATAAACTCAAAATAATCTTTATGCCAAAGGGGCACACTTTGGGGTGGCATGTTCTGCTACCCTTCAGTGAAAATGAAGGAGAACATCAAATCTAGTTAGAAACTCATTATTTCAAAATTCATGTTTAACGAAATCCTATGTGATGTTCTTCCAGAAATGTCAGAAAATAATAATAATTACAAATGCCCAGTAATTCAGGTTTTTATGTTTTTGACTGTATCTATCTCTTTGCCTCTTTCATAAAATTTATCAGTGCTTTTTTAAACTTTTTTCCAAATACTTAGTTTGATCTAAATTGGTCTTACTTGATTTTACTTATGAGAGCTGCCAAAGTCACAAGAGAAATTACTGTAGTTAACACTCTTTATTGCAGGTCCAGAACATCATCCAAACAGAAGAGTGATAATAGTAACAAACATACTAATAACTAATACTCATATCCCATTCACTCTGGGCCAAATAATCTTCTAAACAAACACTTTACACATACTATCTTATTTTCTTAACAACCATATGAAATAGGTATTGCTATTATTTTCATTTTATACATAAGGAAACAAAGATTTAGAGAGATTATGACTTATTCAGCATTATACATCTAATAATGATAGAGCCAAGATTCATCTCCAGGCAATCTGGCTTTAGATTGCTACTTCCCAAACTTCCTTTCATCGCACCAGTTTTTCTTTTCACATGCCTATTCTAAGTAGTTCTCATTGCTAAAAGAAATAGCAGCAAAAGGGCAATGAAAATTCATGATTAGGAATGCAGTAGTTGCCATTCATAGATTAAAAAGACAGGGTCATCTACTACTGTGCAGAAAAAATGAATTCGGAAGTCGAGAGAGCTAAGTTCTGTTGCTAATATTGGGGAAGATAAATTTTTGTTCTACTCTTCTAGGTTCTTTGGCTGGTCTAATAATTAAATTGACATAAGACAGATTAACAGGAGGAAAAAATTAATTTTGTGTATATGGGAATCAAATAAAAATATGAGGCCCAATGACAAGAGAGGCAGTTGAGGTTTATATGCCCTCCTGAGCCAAGAAAAGGAATGGGGGCCTCAGGCTTCAAAGAGGACGAGGTAATTCACAACACAAAACGAAGAGCAGATATTTGTCCTGCCATACGGATAGATTCAAATAAAAGTTATTTCCGGTAATAGCTCTCTCTCTCTCTCTCTGAATCAGGCCCCCTATCTAAATTCTTTTCGTTTTAAGTAAGAGAGAGGTAAAGTTTTTCTTGAATCTGCTGGGTCTTGGTTGCCTTATCTCAAAATAATCCACATGCCAAAGTGGAACATGTTTGGTGGCATATTCTGCTCGCCTACATTACTTTACTTTGTGATCTAAAGCCGGTAACAATCCCTGTTTCTCATCTCTAGAATATCTATAAATTTCTCGGTAAAATAATCAGTTATTCATCTGAAGATTTGCAAATGGTGTCATGAATAACCCTAAATCCTTATTAGTCTAAAAATGTTATTTAGCTTTGTTTTACATATAAAATTAGGTAGTATATTTTCCTCATGTTTATCATAATCAACATTAAAATTCTCAGAACATCAACTCAAAAATACTGTTGGTACCAAATTGAGAGTGGCTCAACTTATAAGTAAACATACATAGGAAATACATTAATAATAGTCATTGATGTTCAGATTCATATTCCCTTGAGACATGGTGGGAACCAGTTTTATTCTTAGAAATGTTCTACATATTATACTGTTCTCTTTAGGAATAAGAAACTCACCAATTTTTACCTATGAAACAGCATAAGTAGGTTTTTGATTTACAATGGTAATTATAATTTACTTCATTATCTCTGTAACCTGTCAGTTACAGCTTGTTTTGGAAGAGGACAATGCTGGAAAAAAAAAAATACTTACATTTACCCAAGACTTAAGAAAATCAGGGGAATGTAAGACAATAATAATTACACAACAGTGGCAAAATATTTAAGAATGATCCTCTAGAAAAGATTTGTAAATTGTATCACTTATAAATATTGTCTGTGCACCTTCAAAGGCTTATGTTATGTTGCTCTCTGTGATCAGCACATAACTAAGAGTTCAAAGAGTAACTAGCTATAGAGGGCATGCGTGCGTGCGTGTGTGCGTGCGTGTGTGTGTGTGTGTGTGTGTGTGTGTTTATCTTTGGTTAGAGAGTTTTAAATGTGATGACTGTTAAATGATTAGTCTATTTAACTAGTTATCTAAACCAGTGGGAAAAGAGTGAAGCAGAATTTCTTCTTTTTGTCTGAGGTCTTTATAACTTTTTGATAACCATATTCCTTTTTTGTTTTGTAGAGGACCTAGTAAATGAGCGATTTCTTAATTCAGAGACCAATTTTATATAATTTTTCCAAAAAAAGGACTTCTTTTATATATGATTTAATAAAGGGCAGCAGATGGAAGTGGGAAAGGTTTCTTAGAGCCACAGAATTCTACACATAATAGGAAGCTTGGAAATTATCTTGTTCTGAGTTTTTTTCAACCTTTTTTCTCCCATGGACCCATATAGGAATCTGGCAAAGCCTACACTCTGCAGAAAAAGAATAATTTAAATATATGAAATAGAATACATAGGATTACAAAGAAAACAAAATTGAAATTATTATCAAAATATGTATAAAAATAAATTATGATATAATTTTGCTTTATAAATCCATTAAATAATAAAAACCTAAGAGCAAGTTGTTAAACTACTGTAATTTGAAATCTTGATGAACATCACAATATTTTAAGGTGCTCATAATACCTTAAAACAATAGCTGCTAACATTACTGTGGCTTGTCACCTAAGCACATAATGAAAGAAAATGTTCAAATTTATTTAGGTTGGTGTATATAAAAATTACAGGTTTTTTCTCTTCATTCCTGTGAATGGGCCCTTCTGACTTGTATTCACAGGTTCTCTCTAGGGGTCCATTGACCTCAGTTGAAACCTCTGGAAATATCCTCATTTTTGCAGTTGAGGAAACTAAGTCCCATAAAAATGAGATAACTTGACTAAAATCATACAAAACAAAATTAGATTAATCCTTGCAGAGGTAACCTCAGACCTTTACTCAGCCCTTTTTGAAGCTTTAGTCTAGAGATTTGGTAATTATATTGTTACCGATTGATTCATGGCATGATCTGGAGCAAAGTCTACATTCTCATTGTGCCTCAGATTCTACCAGTATACAATGCAAGTGAATTAAAATCCACATAAAGATGATAATAATAATGACAGATTTGTATTGCTCTTTTTTATTTGTAATAGTTTCCACTTTCACATACATTACCCCACTTAATTTTGCCCCATTTTATGGATGTTGATTGTTGTGTCTAAGGCCACACAGCTAAGAAAAGGAAAGAACAATGTTAGAAACCATACCACTGAACATTCCCATTATTATGCTGCCTTTTACATCATAAATAAACCAGAATTTTGAGTTCTTCAGTTGCATATGTGTTGTGATATCATAAATCTAATTGAACACAAATGAGTAGTCATTAGGCTCAGAAGAGCCAAATACTTGGATCCTAATTTATAAATAAAGTGAATGAATGGAATTATGGAAGAGGGCTTTTCTATACCAGTCATCCATGTTTGCTATAAGAAGTGGGAAAATAAAGAAATAAGATTTAAGACTCTGAGATTGTAGAGTTGCTGCCTAATGTTTAAATCAAACCTGTTTTGGGGTAGGCTAAAGAGGCAAATAATCTTGAGTAAATGCCAACGGGGTTCTTTTTTTTCTATTCTCTTATTTTTATGAGTAAATGGCATTCAGTGAAGTTCTTTCAAAAACAGATTATTCTTACATTAAAAAATTAAAGTGAAAGGGGCCATGATGCATCAAAAATCTTTATTACCTCTCATTCTAGTAATCTGGCTGTATGAGATACAGAATATCCTGGTCTTTTAGAAAATAATCTTCTTAACCTGAATGGAAACCTTTGGTATAGAATAATCTTTTATTGTACTCCACATGTCACTATTTAATAACCTTAAGTAATAAAAATAGTAATAAGTTTTCCAAACTTTTAAAATCATTCTGTAGGGTGCCCATATATTTCTTAGATAAAATCCACATACTCTTCATATTATATCTCTTAGTATTAGCAGACCCAAATAAGTAAAAATTATTTTTAAGCTAGTACAGGAATGATTATGATCATAGTGATACTATAAAAATCATTTTTAATCTGAGATTGAAAAACTATAATTACTACAGAATAAATATTCAAATTTAGCAAATATTTACTCTGTACAAAGCACTATGTTTGACATGGTAGAAAGAGAATATAAAAAGAATTAAAGTCAAGTCCTTTCCCTTCAGAACCTACCACATATTTTGGGACCTGCATCAACAATTGGAGTATTAGTTCAGGGAAGAAGCTTTAAGAGCTTAGGTAAACCTAAAACTAGATTGTTAGTGATAGTGGTACAGCCATATAAATATATTAAAAGTCATAAAACTGTATACTTACAATGAGTGAATTTTATGGTAGGTAAATTGTACCTCAATAAGGCTTTTAAAAGAGTTTAGGGAAAGAAGAAATTATTCCTGATTAAGGAATTCGGGCAATATTTTTTGCACCTGGTATAATTTAGGCTGGATATTTTCTTCTTTAGATTGGGTCTTAAAAGACAAGTAGTATTTAGATCAGAAAATAAGCAATAGGTTATTCTAGAGAAAGGAAACAGCTTGCTAAGATCTAAGAGTTCAAGAGTAAAAAGAATATTATAGAGGAATTAGTTCAGATTTTGCTCCATGCCTTAGATTAGTATGGCTTGCTTTCCAACCAGTACTTATGGCCATATGGCTATGACTTGGTCTATCCCTATTGAAATACATAACTGTACATGGATGCATTTCTTCCTTTCAATTAAAAATAAGTATTTGCCTCCATTTTGAACTGATGAGGAAGTTAGAATAAGAGTGTGCACTTACAGAGTTATTTCACAACGGTCAGTGGCTCCCCTGATAACAATTCCTGACCTTTGTTTCCACCTTGATTGCTGAAATCACTGATACTTGTATGATTTCCTTTGAGCTCTATGGTCTTTATTGTTCCTATGAGGAAACTGAGATTAAAGAATGACCCAGAGCCAAAAATAAAAACGACATGCTAACAAGAAAGTGAAGATATTCTGGCCTGCTAAGAATAGGATGAGGGAGAGAAAATGGTAATATAAGTAAATGATCTTTGTGCAATTAAAAACCTGCTAACTAAATTGCATGCCATACATAACTCAAAATCCATCTCATACAAAAAATAAAATAGATGAAGTTAACTACTATCATCAATTATAGAAAAGCAAATTTGAATTTTTTCCTAATGAGCTGATATTACCTTATTATTAACAGGAACAGGAATGGCCCATATTTTATTGACAGTAGAGAAAAGTACGTAGGGAAGTCAGTAATGTTTCTAAATATATAGCTTTTTCTTGTTTGCTTTTCAAAATATAAAAAGATTAAAGTTTAAATTGGGTGTTTTAAAAAACTGCCATAGAATTTCTCAGATTACATGAGTAAGCAGATATATAGAACCTTAATTTCTAATTTTAAGTATGCTTGCTGACCAGTAAAATTATGCTAAAAATAGAGAGGGCTTTCTTAACATCCCTCAAAGATGACTTCTTTTGTTCTTGACTTTAACCCCATTTGACTAACTGCTCAGAATTTTTCAGTGAGTCATATTGTGTTAATTAGTTTATTTCAAGTGTTTATAGGGAAAAAAAATACATATTAGCCTGGTGAGCCGAAAAATAGAGACAATTTTTAAGAAACCTAAGTTGTGTTAACCTGCCATCAAATATAATCTTTATTTTAATATTTATACCTCTTTATATTGTTATGAACCTATTCTTAATGTGGATTTTATTTTATGTTTCTCTCCTTCCTCACTTCTGTGAGATGCAGAAGGGAAAGGGTGTTTGTTATTCACACATTGTACCCCACTAACTGGTGTTACACATCTGGCTTCCACTGGAGAGCCCCTGACATCGCAGGGAACGGTGATCAAAATTCCACATACTAGCTTCATGCTGGGGGCTCGTAGCTACTGCAGCATTGAAGAGGGTCTTTTCCTGGCTTCTTTAAAATGAGCATGGTGATGGGATGGTTTAAGGGAAGAACACCTCTCAAATTACATAACCACTGCTGCGCTTCTGTGTGTCCTGCTTTCTTCATAACAGCTTGGCACTACATTCTTTCCCTGTATCTTAGTGGGCTTGTGTATGTACGAGTGGGATGGGGGTTGGGGTGGAAGCTTGTCAGTGGATGGTTATACATCATGCATGCATCTTTAAATGTTAGAGTGATGTGCCTTTCCTTATGTGTCACAGATTATGGTCACAGATTAAATCCTCTGTGTTCCTGAGAGACTGGGCCGTATCTCTCTTATTGGTGTGAGATTCATGTGTTTTGATGTTTACACCCTCAATTGTTATTCATGTTGCATTAAACATAAGTTGAAATGTTCTCCCATAAGAGTTAGCTTTTCATGTTGGGCTGAAAAAGTCTTCATTTCTGTGTAGCAATTCATGTTATTATAACCTATGGCTTTCAATTGTACCTCCCATAATGAAGAGCTGACTTTAAACACTGTGCTATTCTTGTTATGACCTAAGCATAAGGTAAGTAATTTCTCTAACTGTATCTAAAGATTGTGGTTGTTTGTTAAAATTTTCTCAGCTTTGTTTAAAGCATTTTCACTTTTCCCCTTACCATTTATTATGTGCTCTCCCCCATTTTATTTTCTATTTCATGACTCTAAGACTTGTTAATAGACATTGTGATCCTCAGCAAAATTATATTAGACATGTAAACACATGTTGAAATGAATTATATGAATTATTTGATGTCTGAAAGCAGTCTTGATTAGTAAATGAATACTTATGTTTTCAGTAAGTCTCTTGTATATTTTGTTTCCTCCATTGACTTTAATATAATATACTGTTTCTACACATTGTTTTAGTTTTTATTCCAGTTGAAAGGAAACTTCATTGTCAACACCATCAAGTCAGGCGTATTCCAATAGAATAAAGTAATAAATAATCCAGTACCATACCTTTCATTTTTAATTCCTGAAAAATTGGTATTAAGCTTCAAAATCTTGGCTTTATTTTTCAAACTTCTTTTTTATTTCCATTGAATAAAAAGCCAGGGTAAGATAAGAAGGAAAAAAACCATTAAACTTGAGACAGACGTGTGTTATCTTCTTTATAGTTCATACGTATAATAACAAGAATAGTTGTTTCTCAACTTTATTCTTTCAAGTAAATTCCATTTCATTGTGAGTTAGGTAAAATCTCTACGTTGGGATTTTACAAAATGAAGTAAATACATAAACATAGTGTAAGAGAGAGGGACATCTGCTAGCTACATGCATAAATATCTTTAAGTTTTTTTAATTATTTTCCTCAGTTTTTTTACATATATACTCAAGGTCACAAAAGTAAAGTTTATGTAATTATTTATTTTTAAAGTGATTTCCCTCAACTCTGGGTCAAATACCCAGTGTACCATAAATGAGAAAATATTGGTTATACTGCTGTTGGCAATTTGTGAACCTAAATAAATACCCCAGATTCAGGGAATTGAATTGTTTTTATCATCCAAATTTCTCTTCCAAAACAATTTGAAATATATAGTTCTAAACTGAGGTGCCACAAAGCAAAATTTAAGTTTAGTTATTAAATTTATGCTATGAATGAACTTCTTGTTAATTTTTTAAGCCACTGAAGGAAGGAAGACAGTGTCCTTTTATTGTTTTAGTTTGGGTTTGTTTTTTGTTTTGTTATTTTGGTAAAGCCAGCTCGTATTTCACCACCATTTCCATTTAGACATTATACAAATCTGTTGAAACATTTGATGAGACAATTTGAACTACTCATCTGAACTGTTCTGTTCATTATAAATCTCTTGTTTCTATCCATACACTAGCTCCACTCTAGATTGGAAGGGCTTAAAGATGAACTCTGGAGGAATAGAGGCTACGACTTAAGAGTAACTATTACTCATCAAAGGAGCTGCTTTCCATTCGCAAACATTGCTTTGCGTTATGGGTTTGGGCTCCTTCTGTTTCTACATCTTGTTGAAGACTTTCTTGACTTCCATTTGACTTCTCTGAACTCTGTTTTTGTCTTTAAACATTTTCCCCTTTCTTTTTCTTCTCTCTCCCAGATTTTTCTCTCACTCTTTAGCTTTCTCTTGTGTTCTTTGAATCGCTTTTTAAAACGTAGTTTATCTCTTTATTAAGCTTGTCTATTAATTTTTCTATTAGTGTTTGTTTATTTTCTCCTTTAAGGTTGTAGTGGTGTAGTTACACTTATTTTCATTTCATGGTATGCCAACTTGCTTGTTTATCTTGCAGCAAGTTCATTAGTCATTCTTACCTTCTTGGTATGAATTTTCAATAAGAAGTAGCAGAGCATTCCGCATTTACATATTGTCCCCTTCTGTACACCCATACTTTCTTTTCTATTTACTAGAGTTACCCCCTCGAACCCCTCTCTTCTCTTTTTTTCTCCTCGCTCTCGTGTTTTCTTCCCTGTATTGTTTTAAGTAGTCATTAATTTCTTTCCCATTTGGTCCAGAATTGTTCCTCAATAAAATTTCTGAGTAAAAGAATATAAAAATACTGTTTTAGATTAGCTCCTTTTTTCTAGTATATTTAAAATTAATTAAACAATCTGGGCCAAAAGAGAATAAGTTTAACATCTGGAATTATTTTTCGCCCTGTTTTTCTTTTTCTTTTATTTTCTTCCTTTTTTTTTTTTTTTTTTTTTTTTTTTTTTGGTGTGTGTGTGTGTTTTTTTTCTTGTGTGTATGTTTGTGATATTTTTTTTTATTTTTTTTTTTAAGCATTAACAATTGCTTTTTTCAGGGAAGGACAACCATAACCCACCCTAAGTTGCAACATTCCTTTCATAAGTTGTTTCATTACAATAGTAGATTGTGTTAAGCAATAGAAATTAATTTGTTGTGTATATACCCATTTGGGGCAAGCTGCTGTGGAATGGGAAAAAGAGGTGTGGAGTTTAAATACAATTTCTTCTAAAATTAACAAGTGGTAGTGCCATTCAGTGTGGCTCTTGAATTCAACAACTTTGTAGCATTTAAAAGAATGTTCCACTTTGAGATAAAATATTTTAATCAAAGCCTAAGGATTTCTGATTGATAAACTGTATACACACCTAAGAACTGGTAAATAAATATGTTCAAAATCATTGATATCCAACAAAAACATCTTTTATAACCAATATTAATAAATATAATAAATAACAAATGTCACTAAAATCACATATAAATATTGGATCTGAAGATTTTTCTTTTTTTGTCTTATTAACATATACAACCAAAAATGACTACAATAGAATATTTTATTACAACTTTATTACTTGAACTGCAGTATTCTAGTCAAGAGATATTCATAATGCCTTAAGATTAAGGGTCTGTTTTCACAACTGAATATGTGATAACTTGAATTCTTTTCTATATACTAATTTCAAATACATATCAATAAAAAATTGCCTTTGGTTTTTACGTCTGTCACATTTATAATATTATACTCCAAATTTTTTTCTATAAACAGTTGTTTAAAGTAAAGAAAGGATAATATAAAATATATATAACAAATGTAACAAATTTATGTAACATATTATGCTATCTGAGATATATAAAACCTTTGCTCCTAGACCTCAGGAGCTTGCCCACTAGGAATGCATACGTATCTGGCTATCTATGTTCTAAGCCCTAAATTACTGAGTTTATGCTTTCTCTACAGGTCCAGTCCAGGTGCAGCAGCAAGGAGAACATTCTCAGAGCCAGTAAGTATGTCATTATTTTAGATGGGCTACTGAATTAGAGCTTGTGGTTCAAGAGGAATGAGAACTAAAAATAACATTTTGGCCGGTGAATGAAGAAAGTAA
Source organism: Pteronotus mesoamericanus (assembly GCF_021234165.1). Taxonomy (NCBI): domain Eukaryota; kingdom Metazoa; phylum Chordata; class Mammalia; order Chiroptera; family Mormoopidae; genus Pteronotus; species Pteronotus mesoamericanus. The sequence continues at coordinate 23,499,861 of NW_026555078.1, read as the reverse complement.
TAGGTAACATTTATATCAAGAATATGAATATTAGGGATTTTACCTTCTAAAATTATTAGTATCAGTATATTAATGGATGTTTCCCAATTTTAATTGTTTTGCAAGCTGACAGCAAAACTTTGATGTCAGTCCCAGCTAGGGCAGTAATGAGCTCCTTTGTGATTCTAAGACGAGAGCCCTCTTTCATTGCCCACTGCCAAAAAGCTATTTAAAAACAGACTAACTGAAAATAATAATAATATAAATTCACTAAAGGCTCTAATTAAAAAAAAAGTGACTCCTAAGAGGATACATTGTAATCATTTTGTGAATATGAATTTTTTAAAGCTCTTTACTTCACAGGCGCATGTTTTAAAAATAGTGCCCTGAGCTATAGATGAAGAGTCCTTTATTTTATTTTATTTTTTGTTTGATTACTATTAACACTAACTTGCAAGTCATTTAACTTTTTGCATCATTCATTTTCTTATTTTATAAAAAAGAACTCTAAATAGCTTTTCCTTACCTGTATCCTTGAAACGATGTGACATTGAAGGTTGTCCCATTAAAAGGTTTGGAATCCTACAAGAAAAGCGCTACATAAATGCTAATTATTTTAATATTGTTCTCTGTCACTTAATATTAATGGTATCATCCTTTCTTCTTCCCAATCTTTATCAAGAGAGGAAGTACAGTTAGATCATACTGAAATGGGTCTATTTGATACTTACACATGTTACTGGAAGTTTTAGTAAATAGGATGATTTATATTTCCAGTAGAATGTTTAGTATTTAACAATCAAAATATAATTGGAGCACTTCAAATAGGTAAAAATGAAATTTTTATTTTAATTTCTTTAGTGTAAAATTTTCCAGTTTCTGTGTTGTGAATCTGTTACCTTAGTTTGAAGCCCTTGGGTCGATAGGCAAGCACGTTGCAGTTGTTTGCTCAGGACCTTTATATCAGAGTTATACAAAAATAAATGTGAACAGCTCTATACTTTTGTGAGTTTCCACAACATTTGGAAGACATCAGAATCTGAAGAAGGCTCTCCATTTATAAGAGATGTAAAGTCCTATAGTCCCATCACTAAGGTTAAGAAACCTAAGAGTCAAGGGACTGATTGAATATTCACTAAAATAGGTATAAATGAATTTTAAAATGACATCTTATGATGATTACTGTACAATTCCCATTTATGGTTGATCCTAAAATGATGACGGATAAACTGATAGTGATTATGGTGATTAGGAACAAAAATAATTTCTTACAGAGAACAGACTTCTTGAACACTTTTTCACCTCTCATGGATCTTTGTGTTGTTAAGACTGCCTTTAATTTCAGTTAATGCTCCTCCTGGCTTATTGGCTATTAATCATTTTGGCTGGACATCACAAAGGTCCAGGTTTTCCTGATCATGGTTTTTTAGAGTGAAATTGTCATGTAGGTGGTCCATATAGCCATTTAGACCAATGTAGAGAGCCCATCTAACATCATAGCCTCATAGTTCTATGACTTTGGTAAGTTAAAGTTCTTTCCTCTGAACCCCACTTTATTAACTTATATTCATGCCAATAGCCACACCTAGAACTGTTTCATCCCCATAAGCTGTTCTCAGTCTGAACTCCCTAACTTCAATATCTCATTGCTTATTTAGTTTTCTTTTACCTCGCTTTAGCTCTTCCTTTGCCATGTATTACTATATTGCAGTCATATAGACCCTATTAGCAGTTCACTGTCGTCTCAATACTATGTCCTGCCTCTATTCCTTTGGACCCTTTCCCCTGCTGCATAAAATATCAATTCCCCTTGTTATCCTATAAAATTCTTATTTGTTGAGACTGAGTTCCTGTGATCTCTGTGTTGCCTTCTCTGAGTTTTCCCCAGGCAACATGATGGATCCTTCTTGTATGTCTCTATCGTTCCTTTACTATTGTTCCTTCAAAACAATGTGGTACCTGCATAAAAACAGAGAGAGACCAATTGAACAGAATCAAGAGCATATGCAATCAATTAATATTTGACACAAGAGCCAAGAATACTCAATATAAAATAGATAGTCTCTTCCATAAATGATGCTGGGAAAATTGGATATTCACATATGAGAGAATGAAACTAGACACCTATTTTACACCACTCACAAAAATTAACTCAAAATAGATTAAAAACCTAACTGTAAGACCAGAAACCCTAAAATTCCTAGGGAAAAAAAACATAGGAAAAAAGCTCCTTTACATGAGTTTGATTTTTTTGAATATGACACCTAAAGGACAATCAACACAATCAAAATTCAACAAGTGGAACTATGTCAAAAGCTTCCGCACAGCAAAATAAACTATTAATGAAGTAAAAAAATGACATAGGAAATGAGAAAAATATTTGCAAACCTTATAACTGATATCGGGTTAATATCCAACATATACAACTCAACAGCAAAACAAAAATATAAAAATAATAATCCAATTAATAATAGGCAAGACCTGACTAGACATTTTTCAGAAAAAGATATATGAATGGTGAACAGGTACATGAAAAGATGCTCAACATCACTAATCATAAGGGAAATGCAAATCAAAACTACAATGAGATATCAACTTACACGTATTAGAATGGCTTTCATCAAAAAGACAAAAGATAAAAGCTGGCAAGGATTAGAGAAGAGTGAACCTTTGTGCATTGTTGGTGGAATTGTAAATTGGTTACAGACACTATGGATAATAGTATGGAGGCTCCTCAAAAAAATCAGAAATACTACATGCTAGCAATTTTACTTCTGGGTACAAAGGGGAAAAAATCACTATCTCAAAAAGATATCTGCACCTCCATGATCATAGCAGCCTTGTTTGCAATAGCCAAGACATGGAAAGAACCTAAATGTCCATCAACAAATGAATGGATAAAGAAGTTGTGATTTAAAAAAAAAAAAAAGAAGGAAATCCTGCCTTTTACAAAAATATAGACCTTAAGGGCATTTGGTAAGTGAAACCAGACATAGCAAGGTAAATCCTGTATGGTCTCACTTATATGTGGAATTGTGGAATAAGAAAAATCGTAGAAAAATAGATCATTTGCAGTTACCAGAGGTCCAGAGGTATTGGATGAAGGAATTGGATGAAGATAGTCAAAAGATACAAACTTCCAAATATAAAATAAGTACTGGGGATGTAATATATGACATGATGACTATAGCTAACACTGCTGTGTGGTATACTCGAAAGTTGTAAAGAGAGTAAGTAGATCCCAAGAGTTCTTATCAAAAGGAAAAAAATATTTGTGTCAATATAAGATAATAATGTTAACTAAACTTACTGTTGTGATCATTTCATGATACATGACAGTCATGTTATAATACTGTACACTTTAAACTTGCACAATCCTGTATGCCAGTATATCTCATTAAAGCTGGAGGGAAGAAAAAAACAAAATTAAGCCAAGAGAATAAATCCCTTTCTCAGTCTGAGGAGCCTTCAGAACAATATATAGAGTTATTTGTCAAATTACCCAATTTTCTGACTTCTTTATTTGCTTCCTGGTTTTTTAGTAATTATCAGTGATCCCAGAGAAGTCTACAAGCAAATAAGAAGAACATTCTTACCCAATATCAGCACATATTATTCCATAAGAAGCCAATATTATATGTAAAGCAGCTAAGCCACTGTCATTGTAATTTCATGAAACTTTCAAGTGAAGAGTTATTTAGCCTTGTGACTCACTTGCTGTTCTCTAAATCATAGCATATAGCACCTTCCTTACTTACAAGGCCTCTTGTAAAGCTTGAAGTAAAGAGGCTTGAGAATGAAGAAAGAAATCCAGAATTTCCCTTGAGTGATTAGGATTTTGATTTTTAAATCAAGGCCCACTTTTCTTACTTTTTAAAAATAAATTATCTAACAAGCTAGCAATCTGTTTTTCCCTTAGAAAAGAAACTGATGGGCTAAAATGGATGCTGGAAGAAGCTCCTTGCAGTATGTTGTCTACTGCCTCAGTTATCTCATCTGTAAAATGAAAACAATAGAAGACTATTTTGCACTTAGGGGTAGAAGTTTAGATGGCTTGATTTGAATCTCAATAGGTTCAGCCCCAGTAATTCTCCTATGTTTGTTGAAATTTTGCCCATAAAATATAAAAGGTCTGGCATCTTATTGAAATCTTCAATTTTGGGTTGATCTCCTTGAGAACTTCAATATCCAAGTTAACTATAATCTCATCACAAATAGGGGAGTACTCAGGGATTTCAAGGAAGAAAACCATCAGAATACTTAATCTAAGCAATTCCAGTATTCAGTACACTCTGCCTATCAAGTTGGCAGGAATGATATTACAAGGAATAAAGACTGTCTTTATGTTAAATGTCCAGAGTGACAGTTATGAAGAACATGGAACATGTATCAGAGGATTATTAGAGATATCTACCAATGGTTAGTTTTTTTACTCCAAGAAAGAGATTGTGTTACAGTGTTGAGTTTAAGGTTGATGTAGTGTGAGGAAGGGATCTAACTTAATCCTTTTACTTGTGGATATCCAGTTGTCCCAGTGCCATTTTTCAGGGAAACTGTCCTTTCTCTCATTGAATGGCCTTAGCATCGTTGTCAAAAATAAATTTGCTATAGATGTATTGGTTTATTTCTGGATGTCAATTCTATTCCATTGATCTGTGTCTATCCTTATGTAAATCTTACAGTATTTTGATTACTCTAAATATATAGAAAGTTTTGAAATTATGAAGTGAAAGTCTTTCAACTTTGTTCTTTTCCTATATTGTTTTTCCTCCTCAGGGCCCTTTGCCATTCCATATGAATCTGAGGAAAGGCTTTTACATTTCTGGAAGGGAAAAAGGCTTTTGGGATTTTGATAGGTATTGCAATGAATCCACAGATTGCTTTGGGTAGTATTGCTATCTTAATATTGTCTTCTATCTTACTTTGAATCTTAATGAGAGGCTCACTTTTACAACTCACTTTTATCTTCTATGATAATTTTACATTTTCACAGTGAAGTAGGCCACAGCATGTGGAGATTCCACTCCCAGTCACAAAGTAATCTTAGTATTTAGTCTCTGGAGGAACTTTTATTACACACTATCTTGCATTTTCTTGCCTCTGAAGTGAAACCAACATATCAATGTTAAATTTAGGACCAGTATGATCTGTTGTGCCAGAATCTAGGCACCTCTCCCCAATTTCCCCTCCATCCACTTCTTCAGCCAGGGCCCACAGCCAGACAGGCCAGGCCAATCACTAGTCCTGCAACAGGTTACCCCATGGCCAGCAGTGGAGACCAGGGCCCTGTGCCCACAGTATGTTCAATTCCTGGGGAGGAGCTGTGCACTACAGCAAGTATCCAAGCCATCTCTAATGCAAGGATTTGGAGATGAGGGCTTAAAAGGGTCTTGGTGTGTAAACTGTCTTTGATGATGGCTATTTAAAAGTCTTTCAGGAAATTCCTAAAATGAATAGTAAAATAATTTGTAAGTTTTATCTTCCTAAGCAAGAGTTTTCTAGATTACTAAAGTTATGTTTATGAAGACAGTGAAATAATAAAGTCATGTTTCAATTCTCATTCTAATGTAATAGCTAATGGTAGGTATCCAGGCAGAAATATCTATAGGGTGCAAAATAATTTACCTGCACCCTAACTTCAGGAACCGGCATCCTGCTCTATTTAACTATGTGTAGAATTCTATGCTAATTTCTGGAGATTATTATTTGAATAAACTATAACATAAGTAAAATAGAGACTTTGGGTTTGGGCTAATACAAAGACAAAACTAACTTTTTCTTTTCAATGTATTGAGATTTTACTACTTCAGCAGCAAGAAAATAATATAATGATTCAATTGAGTTACTACTGAAGTAAGGGATTTCACATGTCTCTTTTTTTTAAATGAACATTCTAGAAACAAATGTATATATCTGCCTAACAATGTAATATATGATTAAATTTATATTTCAAATCAATGGGGAAAATAAGGCTTATTCAACAAATAAGTTGCATGAACCACTATTACTTGAAACAAAACAAATATAGAGCCCTATTTCACACATTATTCAAACAACATTCAGGTGAGTTAAAAATCAATATGTAAAATCTAAGGAGTTTTAGGAGAAAATACAAAATAATATTTTTCTTACCCTGAAGTAAAATATTCTAATTAGAAGCTATAATGTAGAATATTGACAATATGACTATATTAAACATTTAAGACTATACAGTAATATACATATAAAAAAGTTAAAGGACAAGTAATAGAATAGGAAAATATTTGCAACACATCTAAAAAAAGGTTAATAGTTTTTTTTTCTTTTTTTAAGGTAAAAAATTATACAAACCTTTAATCAAAAACTGGATAAAGATTCCAAAAAGTCATATAAAGCTTTTTAAAAATGATAAAAATAGGCAAGAAATATACAAAAACAGGTTTAGTTTCAACAAATAATAAAGTAGCAAGTAAAATAACACGTCATTGTCGCAAGTTAATAAGTATTAAAAATATTGGCAATATCAAGTATTGGTGACTGTGAAAGGAACTGGGTACTCATAGACTCTTCTTCATCTCCTTAAAGCAGTCCCTTTAGCATATTTTGCAGTGCTGGTTTGGTGGAGATGTATTCTTTTATCCTTCTTTTTTCTGGGAAACTCTTCTTTCACCTTCCATTTTAATTGAGAGCCTCGTTGGGTAGAGTAGTCTTGGTTGCAGACCTTTGCTTTTCATTACTTGGAATATTTCTTGCCATTCCCTTCTGTCTCATAGTGTTTCTGTTGAGAAATCAGCTGCTAGCTGTACCAGGACTCCCTTATATGTTACTACATATTTCTCTCTTGCTTCCTTTAGGATTTTTGTTTGTCTTTGATATTTGCCATTTTAATTATGATGTGTCTTGGAATGGGCCTCATTGGGTTCCTCTTGAATGGGACCCTCTGTGCTTCCTGGACTTGTGTGACTTTTTCTCTCCTCAAATTAGGGAAGGTTTTCATCACTACTTTTTCAAACAGGTTCTCTATCCCTTCCTCCTCTACTTCTCCTTCTGGTATCCCTGTTATATGGATATTATTACATTTCAGGTTTTCCTGCATTTCCCTAAATGTCTCTTCATTCTTTTTCAGTCTTTTTTCATTTTCTTGCTCTTTCTGGAAGCTTTTTTTTTACCTTGTCCTCCAGCTCACTGATTCATTCCTCTGAAATGAGCCTGCTTTTGATTCCTTCTACTGTGTTCTTCAGTTCAGAAATTGTATTCTTTATTTCCTCTTGCCTCTTGTTGATAGTTTCTGTGTGCTTTTTCATGCTGATATAGTTTGCAGGTAGTTTCCCTGTAGTTTTGGTAATTCTCTCTGAGCTCACTGAGCTCATTGAGCTTCCTTAGAACCATAGTTTTGAACTCAATATCTGATAGTTTACTTGCCACTGTTTCATTTATTTCTCTTTCTGGGGATTCCTCCTTTCCCTTCAACTGGGGGGTGTTCTTTGTCTTCCCATTATTTGTGACACTCTTCTTTTTTGCTTTTGTTTCTTAAATTGATCTGTCTTAATTTCCTGACGTTATGGTGTGAACTTCTATGGTAGGAGACCGCTCTTTTTAATTTCCGGATCCACCTCTGATGATGTCAGATGTTGACCCTGTCTGACCTTAGGCAGTCTGTTCAAGACTTCCAGGAATCTACTGTCTGTGGCTGTCTTGTTCAGTTGTTAATCTAGTCACTTGGCACTCAGCAGTCAGGCTTAGGCACCACAAGGCAAGGCAGAGTCCCTCCTGGGGGGGGGAGGAGCAGGGTATTGGGTCTTCTCATGCTACTGCCTCTCAGGGGAGTGGACTGCCTGAGCAAGATGGCTGCTGCTGTATGGGGGATGAGTCAGCACTGGAATCCCACCAGCTACCCTCTCAGTTCTCTCCCAAAGCCTCCTTCCCCAATCTCTCCTCAGGCATCTCTAGCCCACTCTGCCCCTGCCTTTGCCAGAGACCAGGGTAAGTGGCTGCAACTAAAAATTTATGCGTTGGCCCTTTAAGCAGCTCTTTGTGTCTCCATCTGCCTGTCTCTGGCAGAGAGCAACCCTGCTCCTTTTCACAGCTGGTTGTGATTTGTATACTTTTTGGGCTCTGGTGCTATAGGCTGAAGATCTCCACTTATGGTTTAGACCCCACTCATCTCAGGGGGATCCAACTGGCCACTTCAATATCCTTCTGGTGCTGCCACCTGTGGGTGCCCCGCCTACCTTCTCGAGTCTCTACCGCACTCTTTACCAGTTAGATTGTACTAAAGCTGATTCTTCTGTCTGTCCGAGGTTATAAGGGTCCTCTCTCACTGTTGTTCAGTTGTTTGTTCCAGGTGATTTCTGCACAATTTAGTTGTAATTCCAGGTTGGTCCTCAGAGGAGGTCATTGTGACTTCCACTCACTCCTCTGCCATCTTGATTTCTCTCATGGCTCTCTTTTGCAACTAACTCAGCATTGCTCTCCTTTTCAAACAATATTTTCTTCCAAACTGTTTTGTCAGTTCTCAAAGATTAGCACATTCATTGATTTTACTGGGCTTTTAATTTTAAAATAATTTTATCTTAAAGACTTGTTTACTTGAAGGCATTATTATTTTATTGGAGACATTCATTATATAATAGAACAGGGTTCAGTAGATGTAGACAAGATAAATATCATCATCAAAATTCTTACCAGAAATATTAAATGAAAATTTTTAGGTATGTTCACTTATCTGCTGCTCCTAACTTTCTATGAGGCTTTGCTTTTTCTATCTTATGTGTAAAAGTTTTCTAGCCTTATGTTAACCAACTGCTTTGTGGTTTTTAGGGTTCCCTCCACTGATCTTAATACTTCAGTATTCCAAAGTTTTCAGAAATGAGATTAAACTTGAAAACTATTAGATAATAAATAATTTTTTGTTTATAATCTTGTATCTTCTTATTTTTCACATACTTTTTTTTAAAATCCCCAAAGATATGTTTATTGATTTCATAGAGGGGAGAGGGGGAGAGAGAGAGAGATGAGAGAGAAATATTGATCAGGGAGTCGAACCCTGAACTAGGGCTGTGTGCCCTAGTGGGGATTCAAACTCACCTCCCTTTGGTGTACAGGATGATGCTCCAACCAACTAAGCTACCTGCCAGGCTTGTTCACATACTTTTAACACCCATACATAAATGTCAAATATTCCATTTTTGCTGTCATTATTTTAACAATAGTGATCTTAATTATCTTTAAGGAACCTGCCAATCACCCCACTACCATCAGCTTTGATAAATATTACCTGTAATGATAGATCCAGTCCATTAAACCCCGTTAGTATTGAAAATGTTTTAGGTCCCAAATGTTAATTCTAATATAAGGAAGCAACAAAACAATTTTCAATAAGCAATATTTGTGTTTAGCAAGCCTATACCCTTAAAATTGATCTGCTCAAATTTAGGCTTACACATAAGCAGAACAAGTCATTGCATATTTAATGTAAATTGAGGTACAATTCAATATCTGTGAGTATCAAACACCTATCCTCATTGTCTCACGTTATGTAAGAAAACATGCTCTAGGGTTAAACTACCTACGTTCAAATCTTGAGTTCTCTTCTTACTAGCTGGACGAACTTGGGCAAGTGTTCATTTTCTCTGTGTCCCAGTTTCCTTATCTCAGTTCCCTTTATCCTAATAAAAATATTATGCCTCATAGGTTGTTGTGAGGATTAAACAGCTAAGTGCCTGGTACACACACAATAATCAATAAATGTTAGCTGTTATTGCTGTTATACTACTAGTATTATTGTTAGTGTTGTAACAATTGCTCTTTAGTTTGAAGGCATTGTCTTCTAAAAAAAAACCTACCACTTCATTGAAAATCTGTTAACCGGTTGTGGTAACAAATTAATCCTTTAGAATTCATTAATCTTAGATAAATTTATCAGATAATCTGGCTGCCACCCCTGAGGGCCCAGTTTTATGAAAATGGGTGTATACAGAAGGAAAAGCCTAAAGGAAGACAGGTCAAGATTGGATACTACTTTTAGCCACTCCCTCCTTCTTGAAACAATTGCCTTCCTTCCTTGCTTCTGTTCTCTTCTTTTAAACTACCTGTTCCTTTTTCTCTGTCTTCTTTGTTGACTTCTACTTTGGGCCCATTCATTAAATATCAGTGTTATTCAGAGTTCTAAGACTTTGCATTCACACTCCACATTCTGCATGAGTAAGGTCATCTACTCACCAGACTTCAGTAAATCCTTCTTTTCCCTAAATTTCAGAGTTATATTTCCAATCATCTCTTATATATCTCTTCTTGGAAACTCTACAGTTTTTTCATACTCAGCATGACCAAAACCAAATTTATAATCTCATCTCATATTCTTCACATATTTCAAGGAATGACATCACTATACACTTAGTTGTCCAAACCAAAAGTGTTTACAGTGTTTTTTTATCCCTCTTCCTTCAACAACTTTTGTCTTTCTAAAATATAAACCTAAACCTTTCATACTCCTTTAATGACTTTCATTCACCCTTTCATAGCTTCTCATTGTTCTTAGTGTCTCCTTAAAATTGCTTACAATCTAGCTTTTGCTTACCTCTAGTTTCACCCTTTACCACTCCTACTTGGAATTCAGTGTTACAGCTGTATGAAACTTTCAATTTACAAATAGTTACCTCTTTCCTAAAATGGTGTTCTCCTATTTCTTCCCCTGGATAACTCCTACTTATCCTACATTTCCACCAAAGACTTTCATCATTGCCCAAATCTGAGCAAAGTATTTTTCCTATAGTCCTCTCTAGTACCCTGTAGTTTCCATATTTTATTGCAAGCCTTTTTATAGTGTAGTAGTTCTCTGTCTTCTCCACTTCACCCTAAGCTCCTTGCAGGTACTTCATTTGTCTTGTTAACTGGCTCAATTCCCAGGATCTAGCACAGTGACTGTCTCTCACTGAATGAGTTCAATGGGTGAGTAAGTAAATAAATGAGAAGAAAACTTTGGGCAAGCATGGCAGGCAAGGGACCTCAGAACATCCAAGTGAGAAATCAGATTTGGAACAGAGAATGAAAATAATAAACATTAGCAAAAATGCTAATCTCTTTATTACCAATACTATTTTTCTTAACTGCTCCTTCTCTTCAGATTATTTCATGTTTTCATTCTGCCCTTATCTCTTCATTCACTCTCACTACTGCCACCCAAATTCTGGACCAATTAACTAACTACCTCTTGCCTGGAGTATTTTATCATACTTTTTGATTCTGTCCTTAAACCCTTTAATCTATCATAGGTTGATAAATCTTCTAGTTTATTTTCTTATACCTTGCTACTCTTTAAACATGAGAATAAAAACATGACTTTTTTTTTCTCTGTGATTCCCAGTAAAAAGGATTATGACATAGTCCTTGAAGAAGTATGCTAAATTTTTGCAGTTCTTATTTTTAGAAAAATTTTCCTAATTCTCTTCTGCTACAATCTAATCCCTTACCATATTGATTGGCACTTACTGGATCAGACAACAGCACTTATCATCACTTATTCAATTTTTCTTTACATAACTAATGACAATTAGCAATTCACTTCCATAAGAATTTAGTGAGGTGTTATTTATAAGCACTGTGTTCTCAACTTTCTCATCTAATATCCTTAATAAATCAACTGTATCTTGCATATATCCTCATATAGTTTAATTACCAAGTTCTCAAATGTTTTTTATTTGTGAAATTTAATAATTCCATAAGCACTAATTTAAATTTTATCTTGTCTAATTTTCCTAGATTAACACATTTTATTTTATATGAAAAAAATGGAACTCATTTACTACTTTTAATCAACTTTTTCAGCCTCTTAATTGTCAATGTTGTATCTGGTATAGCTAAAAAGATTAAGTTAATAGATTGCAGAGCAGGAAATTCCATCCCTCTTTTTCCCACAGAGACACCAACTTAACAACATACGGACCGAAATACCTTTATGAGACCTCCAGAAACCTTTAACAGGTCTCAATACCCGCAATGAGCACAAAGCCAAGAACAGCTGCATTAAAATGGGAAGAGCTTTTTCACTTTACCTCTGATCTCTCCGCCCCCTAGCCAGCACAGGTTGCCGTGATCAGCAGGGAACACCTGGCTTGCAGTCTCTCACAGAAGGGAGAATGGGAGAGAAGAGTGAAATATGTGTATAGCATTTTAGCTTTTCAGAAAGCTGCCTGAGGTACTGGTTTCTGTCTCTCCTGACTTGGAGCAGATGGAACCGGCATAATTTGGTACCTGGGGGCCACTGAAAGCAAGGAAAAGTAGAGCCTACTTGAGAGCCTAAAATGGTGTTGAGGCCACCATGGCTCACGGAAATGGGGAGAAGGCACCCAAGTCACAGCTTCTCCCTTGGGAGGAAGGGAGAAGAGTGAAGCATATGTCCCATAGTTCAGTTTTTTCAGGTTTCTGTCTCAGCTGACTTTGGGCATATGAATCAGCACACTTTGGGTACCTGGAAGCCACTGAGAATAATGGAGAACAGAGTGGGTCTAGTTGCATCACCTTAGCACCTGCATTACTGCAGACAGGTATCAGGAAGAGTAAGAGATTGCAGGCTTCTGAAAAAGAATAGTGACAAACCTCTTGTTAGAAAATTGTATGCACAGCCAAGAGAAATTAGACCAAAAAGCTTTCACAGGCCCCCAGAATCTCCAGCAGGCTGATTGTTGAAAGTCTATCCCTATATGAAACCAGTTTACAAAGACTGGGAGATGTAGCTATTTTTCCAGATGCAAAAACTCAGCAAAAAAAAAAAAAAGTCATAAGGCATGTGAAGAAACAGGGCAACATAGGCCAATCAAATGAATTTCCAGAAACAGACCCCAAAGGAACAGAAATCTGTAAATTTCTTCACAAAGAATTCAAAGTAATTTTCTTGAAGCTAAATGATCTACAGGAGAACACAGATAGACAGCTGTGGAAAATTAGGAAAATATGCATGAACAAAATGAGAATATCTGCGAAGAGATGGAAACTAAAAAAAAAAGAACCATACAGAAATTCAAGAACTGAATATAATAATAACTGAATAGAAAAAAATTTACTAGACATTTAAGCAGACTTAATCAAGCAGAAGAAAGAACTTGGGGGAAAAAAAACTATCATTTGAAATTATCAAATCAAAGGAGCAAAAAATAAAAATGATGAAAAGTGAAGAAAGCTTAAGGGACTTATTAGTCAACATCAAGCAGACCAATCAATATATATATCATGGGAATTTCAGGGGGAGAGGAGAGAAAAAAAGGAATAGAGAGCTTATTTGAAAAAATAATGGCTGAAATCTTTCCAATTCTGAGGGAAAAAATGGACATCAAAACTCAAGTATCTCAAAGTATTTTAACTAGGATGAATCCAAAGAGGCCAACGCTAAGACACAAAAGAAGTCCAACTGTCAAAAGTCAAAAACAAAGAGAAAATTTTGAAAGCACCAAGAGAAAAGCAACTCATCATGTATAAGTGGGCTTCCATAAGGTTATCAGTGTCTTTCTCAACAGAAACTTTACTAGAAGGGAGTAGGATGATATATTCAAAATGATTATAGAAAAAAAAGCCAACCAAGAATATTAGTAAAGCTGTCTTCAGAAATGAAGGATAAATAAGCACTTTTGCAGATAAACAAAAGCTGAGAAGTTCATAACCATTACACGTGCCTTACAAAAAAGTACTAAACACAGTCTTGCAAGTTGAAACAAAAGGACAGTAAACAGCAACACAAAATCATATTACAATATGTACTCACCAGTAAAGGCAAATATAGATAAATGCAGAATTCTATAATATTGTAATGGTGGTGTGTAAATCACTTTTAATTCTGACAATTTAAAACATAAAAGCATTAAAAAAACTGTAAGACTATATAATGAATGCACACTATATAAAGATATAATTTGTCACATCAATAACATCAAGTAAGAGTGAGAAGATGTAAAAGAGTTTTTATATACAATTGAAGTTATTATCAGCATAAAATAGAATGTTGTAATTATAAGATGGTTTATGTAAGTGCAATAGAAACACAAAAATGCCCTACAAAATATATACAAAAAACAAAATGAGAAAAGAATCAAAGAATATCAATATTAAAAATTAACAAAACACAAAGGAATGCAGCAAGAGCAGAAAGAAGGGCCAAATAGCTACCAGAAAGACAGAAAACAATTAACAAAATGATATTAAGTCCTTTGCTATGAGTACTAACTTTAAATAAAATTGGATTAAACTTCCCCATCCAAAAAAAAAATCTTCCAAGTTATCTTTTCCAACTACAGTCAAACTAGAACTCAAAAGCAATAGGAAAATTGGAAAACTCACAAGTATGTGGAAATTAAATAACAGACTCATGAACAACAAGTATATTGAAAAAGAAATCACAATGAAATTAGGAAATACCTTGAGACTAAGGAAAATGAAAACAGCCTAACTGTACATCTCAAAGACCTGGAAAAGGAAAAAAAAAAACTAAACACAAAGTTAGTTGAAGGAAGAAAATAATAAGATTAGAGCCAAAACAAATGAAATAGAGATTAAAAAATAGAAGAAATCAACAAAACCGAGAGTTGTACTTTTGAAAACATCAACTAATTTGACAAACCCTTAGCAAGACTGGGAATAAAAGGAAATCCAACTAACTAAAAGTAAAAATGAAGAAGGAAACATTATAACTAATGTCACAGAAGTAGAATGAATTATAAGACTACTGTGAACAATTATGTCAAATTGGACAACTTAGAAGAAATGGATAAATTCCTAAAAACACACAACCTACCAAGACAAATAATGAGAAAATAAAAAATCTGAACAGACCTATAACTAGTAAGGAGATTGAATCAGTAATCAAAAGCCTCCTAACAAAAAGCCCAGGACCAGAGCCCTTCACTGTTGAATTCTGCCAAACAATTAAAAAATAAAGACAGTTTTTCTCAAACTCTTAATGAGAGTTTGTAGAAGAGAAAACACATCTTAACTCAATTACAAACAAAGAAAAAGCAATTTAAAAATGAACAAAAGACTTAAACAGACATTTCTCCAAAGAAGATAGGCAAATGCCAACAAAGATACGAAAATATGCTTAACATCACTAAAGAGAAGAGAAATGCAAATCAAAACCATACCCACTAGGAAGGCCACTATCACAAAAACACAAATAACATGTGTTAGTGAGGATGTGGAGAAAGTGGAACCCTGTGTACTGTTGGTGGAAATGTAAAATGGTGCAACTACTATGGGAAGCTGTAAGCAAGGTGGGAAGCTGTAAGGTGGTTCCTCAAAATCTTAACAATGAAACTATTATATGATCCAGCAATCCCACTTCTGAGTATATATCCAAAAGAATTGAAAACAAGGTCTCAAGGAGTTATTTGCAAACTCATATTCACTGTACCATTGTTCACAATAGCCAAGATAACGAAGCAACTTAAATGTCCATTAACAAATGAGTACATGCATACTATAGAGTGTTATTCAGCCTTAAAAAAAGGAAATTATATCATATGCTACAACACGAATGAAGCTTGAAACATTATGCTAAATTTAATAAGCCAGTCACAAGAAGACAAATATTGCATGAGGTATTATCTGAGATATCTAAAGTAATCAAACTCAAAAACAGAAAATAAAATGATGGTTGCCAGGAACTGAAGGAAGGAGAAAATGGGGCATTATTGTTCCATAAGTATAGAGTTGCAGTCACAAGATGAAAAAGTTCTAGAGATTTGCTATACAACTGTGTGCATATAGTTAACAAAACTATACTGTACACTTCAATGAGTGAAAGAATAAAAAAAGAAATGTATGTTATTAGATTTACCTGCTGTATACTAATGACCCTTAAATATAGTTCCATCTTCCCTCCCAAACTTCATACCTCCCTTGCTGATACATACTGGAGTCACCTCTTGTTGTCCGTCTTGTATCTCACATTTTCCTCATCATGAACCAAATTTAGTACCCTTCCCTCCAAGTTGTTTCTATAATTTCCCCTTAACTAATGACACTTCCACCTACCCTATTAACCAAACTTGAAATCTCACCATAATATTTACTTTCTCTTTCCCAAAGCACCATCAGTCATAGAACCCTTTTTTATGGCTCTTCCTAATATCCCTTTTCCAATTCCTGTTGTATTACTTCAGGCCTTCTTTGTCTTTCACCTTCAAGGCTGTAGTAGCATATTAACTCCTCTGTATATCTAGAGCTTCTCTTCCTTCCAATCTACCATCAGCCAAGTTATTACAATTTTAACTATGCATCACTCCTCTATAAAAAGAATCTTAAATAGTTCTCTATTTTCTATAGTACTAAGCCTCTTCAAAATTTGTTCTTAATTGACCAGCCTTATGCCTTATATGTATTGCATTCTCTTCACCTCTAAACTCATTAGACACTTCCTCATTCTCTAAAAGTATGTACTTTGAAATCTGCATCATTTTGTTCATTCTGTTTCAAATGTTTCTCCCTTTTTATTGTTTAAAGCTCAACTTAATTGTCAACTCCTCTGTGAAGCTTTACAGTTTGTTCCATCAGAGTTATTTAATCACTTTGCTCTCAGTTATAGTATTTTTTAAAATAAAACATAAGCAATTACAGGAGTTTTTTCACTTCTTCCTTAAAAATAGCCTGATTTGTTTGTTCCATGAAACTGTAGGAAATAGGAATCTCATTTTATTTATCTCAACATTACTCCCTAATGTTTAATAAGTGCCTTATATAGAGAGAGTATTCAATTCATATTGAGTAAATGAAGTTGAAGGAAAGGAAGTTCTCTTTTTGTGATATAGGAGGAAGCACAGTGAGCTAAAAATTTGGAGATCTGGTCCTTTCATCTTGACCTACTGTCTACAGGATCTGGCACAAATAACACCCCTTTTTTATTACATAAAAATCTTTTATTACAAAATCATAAGCATGTATTACTGCATAACGATATCATACTCAAGCACACCATATGACTCTTTAGGTGAAATGTTCAAATTGCTGTCTATCTCATGTGAGACATTCATGTACCCTACCAACCACACTCAATGGCATTACTTCTACCAGATCCTGTATTTAGTCATGTCATTTTGAACTAATCTTCTAACTTTTCCATGGTAGAATTTGTTTTCCACAAGGAATCTGTGTATGTGCCACTCCTGTGCTTAAGAACTTTAAAATGTTGGCTTACATGATAAAGTTATGAAAATGTTTTTCTATTGGCTTATATGGTCAAGTTCACAATCCAAAGCCTAGCATTTAGGGACCTTCATGGTCTGGTTTTAGTTACTTTTCTAACCTCAACTCCCACTAATCCCCCCTAAAAACTAAGTGCTCTAACCACACTGATCTTTACATTCCCTCCCAATATGTTGTGTACAGCTGTGTCTAACCTTGGCTGCTGTATTATGTGGTCCTGGCAGGAGTCAGATGACACACTCAAACAGGATAATGAAGAAGAATTTAATGAAAGAATGAGTCACAACAGAGTACCTAATCAAGCAAACAGGGGGCCTAAGGAATAGCATGTCTCTACTCTTCTTTTGTTCTCCATTTTCCTGCCAATGCCTCCCATTGGATGAAGTCAAGCAGAAGCCACAGGGACAGAGACACTGCTTATATATATAAATTCTAGCCCCTTGAGGGTACAGAGCAAGGCAGAAAACATTATATAGTAATGTGGAGGAGCAAAGGGAGCTACTTAGTCAATGTTCAGTAGAATTTAAGTCTATTTATCTCAGACAATGACTCTATTAAAAATATTAATGTAAGTATATAACATTTATGGAGAGCTGCTTATGCTCTACAAATTGTGACACACAGATGGAGGAGCAGGTGTAGTTGGAGGGGCTGATAGGATAAGAAGAGTCTTGGAGAAGTAACCAGATTATGACCTCCCATTGGTTGAATAGTTTTTACAGATGAACCTCCTAATTGCCTCGTTAATGAGTTTGGACTTTATTGTAAAGGCCAGTAATGGGATTTAAACAAGGAAATGACAAGATCAAATGTGAACTTTTTAAAGAGTATTTACTACTGTGTGGAGAATAGATTGAATTGGGACAAGATCAGAAGCAGGAATCTGATGAGAACTTGAATTAAAGCTGAAGCAATAGAAATAGAAAAATAAAACAGGATTTTTAAAATATTTAAGGCATCACTGTTGACAGGGTTGGGAGCTAGATATGGAGAGCAGGGTGACAGTTTGGGGGTAGAGATTAAGGAGTGGAGGGATTGAGCAAAAAGAAAGGGGACTCATGGACATGGACAACAGTGTGGTGATCGCTGGGGGAAGGGGGCTATAAGGTGACTAAATGGTAATAAATATAATAAAGATTAAATTTTAAAAAGAAGAAAGTCAAAAATGACCCATAGTTTCTAATTTGGGCAATATATGAATTATAGTATCTTTTGCTGATATGACCTATACCTTTCAAGACTATGAAAATAAGCAGGTGTTTGCTAGTTGGACTGGAAGGGGAAGGAGAGTTGAGACAGATGTGTGGAAAAAATCATGCTGTGCACTAGAAATTATTGCTTGCTATAGCTGGCCTAAGGGTGTGTGTAAGATAAAGGACAGATTATGATAAGCCTAGCACATTATTCAAGGTAGTTTAAACTTCATCTTTAGGGTAATAAGAACCTTTTGATGGTTAAAAACACAATCGGGTGCTGTGGAGAAGTTTTCCTAGAATCTCAGAATTTGGGAGATATCGGTTGGGATTGACTAAGAAACTAATTATTTCAAATCAAAAAACATTTATTAAATAGTTTTAGTGGTGTATGATCATTGTCAAGAATCTGAATAGTACAGAAAATTAGGAAATAAAAATTCATCCTCACCATACTACTTAGAAAACTATGACTAATACATGTTATTATTTTTTCCCAGTACATACATTGGATTGTATTTTATTTCTATAGTTATAATCATACTATGATTTATACTTTTTTAAAAATGGTAGCACTTGTATCAGCAGAATTAATAGTTAATTAACCCCACTTTTTAGGTGTATAGAAAGACCTAGATTATATCAAGTGCCCAATAAATATAGAATAAACTACATACGTGCTCTCCTCTGTAGCACAGCTGAACCTTTCCTTCCCCTCCTCCCCCAGGAGCTACTTTTGCCTTTCTCTCTCCTAAGCTCCAAGGGTCCTTCTTTTGCTCTTATAACTTGTTTCCTGTGTTTTTGCAGCCCAGCTGAATCACTTCTACTACTTCTGTAATTTTCTAAGTAAACTTTCTCAAAATAAAAAAAGAGAGAGAGAAACTACATAGGTTTTATCTATGTGCAAAATACCTTAAAAACTAAGTTTCTGTTTTCACCAATGACACAGACTCAGTCTTTACATCCTCTATAACTGATCATCTATTCAAATAATTTCCTTTTCTCAACTAAACAAATCAGTATCTACCACATGCCTGAAAATCACGTTTAATAATGTTTATATCTTACAAAAGATACTATTTGAAATTTACTTTTTTATTAGTCTGTCATTGAATGCGCATTCTGGAAGTTGAAGACTTATATGCTCATGCCTAATACTATGGGAAACAACATCATGTAGAGAAGGTTAACTAAGGGAAATGTGAATTATGAGCTGATAAAATCCTCTAACTACAAAGATGATTTTGAACTTCTTCTCTTGGTCCTTTTACCCAGGGTTATAGAGACCAGTAAATGCTTAGAAAGCATTCCACTTTTAGAAATATAATAGCTTATGATTTCTAAAGAAAAATAACTGTTTCTCTACTTTAGAGAATGTTTAAAACAAGGACCTACTAAAAAAAACAAAATTCTAATTTTGCATTTTAATACCAGTAGTACTTACAATGAAAACATAAATTCATGCTGACAAAAATATATATATACATTTATATATTAACACATTTGAAATTGTTTCCTGACAAACTCTTTCTTTGGGAATAAGAGAATTCTTAATCAGATTTTTGGCTACTTAGGGTTAGAAAAAAATGGTTCTACTAGCCTAACAAAACAAGCTGTAGTTCAGAGGCCCAAAAAGGGCACCAACCCAGAAATAAGATAGCAGAACAGAAATGAGCCAAGAGATTACAGCTCAAATAATATACAAGCTCTGAGATTTTTATTCCTAAACCAGAGTGACAGCAAAGCAAAGGGAAATTAACCAATAGTATAAGCGAAGACAAGATCTGATCAAAGAAGGGGGAAGGACAGGGGAAGATTGTATCTGAAGCTTTTCTTTTGACATGGTGGCTATAACCAGAACCCACAATTATTAATGTATATACAGCACTAGTGTTGTTAGTAAGGGTAAAAATCCAAGGTCCCCGATTTGAGACCTTCCTCAAAAGCTCTCAGTCCTTAAGAACACCTCATAGTGAATTCCAGCTTCATAAAGACAATCATGAAAAATTTCTGTTGATCATCTGAAGCCACCTCATCCCAAAAGACTTTGTTTTCCTTTGTTGGGAGTGTTAGCACTTGACCCCTACATCTATACCTTTTTAAAATAATTTTATCATTTTTTATGTTACTTTAGCAGGTCTATTGATTGGCCGATTATATTTTTAATACCATTTTTACCTCTTTTACCCTGCTCTCTTGACTAATGTTGTCTATTTACCTTTAACATTGTATTTTTAGCTTATTTCAATTGTATATAAACAATTGAAAATATCCTAATAAAAGCCAAAGGAAGAAAGCTATAAAATAGTTCACAAATGACCATGGGAGATAAAATTTTTTTTCTCCTTTTGGCCTTATAATTTTTGTATAGATTAAACCTCCTGATCTAAAAAGTAACCTGTAAGAATTTGCTTACATTGTTGTTTACAGTGTTATTTCATCTTAAACTTGGTACATTGAAAAGAGGTAATTCTCCAATTCCCTAATTACAGGACCTTAGCTAAAAGTGGTCATTTTCATATTTTCTTATCCTCCTTTTCACTTTTACTACTACATTGATTTTTTTGCCACTTTTTAATTAAAAAGTAGAGGAAAGAGGAAAAACTTTTGTTTTCATTGTTAACAAATGTTTGCAATAGTTTTTTTAATGGACAATTCTAGCAAAAAGCATATTGAAATTATTGACCAGAATAAGGTTTGAAATTGTATATAATGTTTATCTTTATAGCTGATCTTCTTTGTCAGTGTGTAAATTCTAGACTGGGTAAAATTAAGCATTTAAAATTCATTCAACAGAAATTTTCTATGTAACCACTGTGGGCACATTATTCTTGGGCCTTGCTGTTAGGACACTTTTTTTCTTTCTAAAAGAGCTGATGATCCATTTAAGAAAACAGGCACGTATATAAATAAATGCAAGTACTATAAAGTAAGTAGTTAATACAATATGCAATGAGAATTTTAAGAGTATTTGATAGTGCCTTTGTGCACAAAAAAAAAAAATGGAATGGTCATGCATTATTTCATAAAGGAGAGACTACTAATAATGGTGTTTTTTTATTTGAAATAATTTCAAACTTCTGAAAAGCTACAAGAGTAGAACAAAGAATTCCTGTATATCTTTCACCTAAATTCCCCCAAATGTTAGCATTTGCCACAGTAGCTTTATTATTTCTCTATATGTTAATACAGATATTTTCTGAATTGCTTGTGAATAAATTATAGATATGATAATTCTTTTCCTCTAAAATAATTCAAATGTATATTTCCTTTTCTAAAAGAAAGAAAAAATATTTAAAATATTCTTCCATAACTGAAGTACAATTATCAAAATCAGGAAATGAACCTTACCACTATACTATTATATAATCTTACTCAAATTACATTTTGCCAGTTTCTTCTAATAATATTCTTTATAGCAAAAGGAAAAAAACAAGCTCCCTTTTTCTGATCTGGGATTCAATCCAGAATCATGCGTTTCTTTTAGCTATCATGTGCCTTAAGTCTCCTTTATCTGGAACAATTCCTCAGGCTTTGTCTTTCATGACCTTGCCATTTTGAAGAGTATAGGTCAGTTATTTTGTAGACTATCAAATTAGGCTTTTCTTATGTTTCCTGATGTTTTTGTCAGTAATACCTCATATGTGATGTTGTATCCTCAGTGCATCATATCGGGATGCTCATGCAGTAATTTTGTGCCATTACCGGTGATGTTAACTTTGATCGCTTGGTTAAGATGGTGTCTACCAGGTTTCTCCACTGTAAAATTACTATTTTTCTTTGTAGTTAAGAATCTTGTGAGGATATACAATGAGGCCATATAAATATTATTTTTCTTGAGGTTTTCACCTTCTAATTTTAGTATCCATTGATGATTTTTACCTCAACCAATTATTACAATGATGGTTGCCAAGTGGTGACTTTCTAATTCTAACATTTTTCTACTTACCAGTTGGCATTCTATTTTAAGAAAGAATTTTATTTAATCATTTGTTTATTTATATCATGGTATGCTAATGTATTCTTATTTTTATTTAATTAAATGGATATTATAAACTGTTATTCTCCTAAATGATTGTTTGGTAAGTTTTCCCAGTTTTAGCCAAAGGGAGTCTCTTCAAGTTGACTCCAATATCCTTTTGAGATGTCACCATCATTATTTGAGTACTTCCTTACAAAAGAAAGTTGTGAAGGAAGAATAATAACTTCCATGGGAAACAAAAATATGAGAGAGTAAATTGATTCTAGGCAAAAAGAGCATAATGTGCCAAGGCAAGAAAATATGAAATTGTGTGGTATATTCCAATGTCTACAATGGAATCAGTTATCTAAGTAATGGAGTAATGAGTGATGAGGCTGGAAAGAAAGCAAAGAAGGGCTTTATTCTATTCTAAGGATTCAAATTTTATCCTTTGGGTAACAGTGAACCAATGATATAAACTATAGAGCAAACATTTTGTGATAACAGTATCCTGATTTATAATCTTGATGCACAGAAATCTCAAAAGTGCTTTTCTTTAATATTTTTTATACAGCTCTAGACAACAACACAATCTTTTCAGCCATGGTTTCTAGGTTTTATCAGACATGCTATGAGGTTCATTATCTTGAATAAACAAATAAAAAACATAAAAATATTATTGAAAATACAAGAAATTATTTCCAAATATAGAAGTGCCTTTTAGTCTTGAGCCTAAGAACTCTAGTGTTGCCAGTGTTTCCTGAGAGCTTTGTACCTGATTTCACTTAATTTGAGAGATTTCTATGAAAGACTAAATGCTTTGTGTATCTGAACCACACACTTTTTGACTTACTAAATAAGATGTTTAACATAAACATCTTATAGATGTTTATGCCTAGATGTTTAGCCTAAAAAATATTACTATCATCTTCTCTCTTTAAGTTTCCTATGAAAGCTATTTATTTTCTTATGTGGTTTGCTGTTCAGAAAGAACCAGGAAATAGAAATACAAGGGATGCAAGCTACAAATACAAGGGGAAATAGAGGCAGTAATATTAATAGGACAGAAAAGATCTCTTCCTTTAGATTTTCTTGATATCCAAAGAATGAATATTGATTTATACTTTAGGTAGTTGGGGAATTCCTTTAATGATTGTTTTAAAGAATAAAGTTTCCTCTTGAGGTTTTGGATTTAATCAAGAAGAACCTGCATAAACATCTTGTTTCTGTTATGTTCTGTTCAATCACCTGAAAGCATCTTTTCCTCATTTACTTCTAATTTAAAAAATGGATTTTCAAGCCAAGATTAGACCTTGTATACTAAGAATTGGCATATTAAAAAGGGTGCATTTGAAGGGGGAAAAATCATTTTATTGGTATAAACAGCTTTATTTTAAGATGGCCGTATCCTCAGAAAAAAGATTACTGCTACACAGTGAAGATCCTTGCTTACTCTACTTAGTATAAGGAGTCCATTTGTACTTTGTATCCCTTTGAAATTCTTCTACATCCTAGACATTGCCATTTGTATTTAAACATGTCTTTGATCACGTGATCCTGAGTGTACTATTTTTACACTGACTTCTTATATAACCTTTTTATAGCTGCTGCATGGAAGATAGGAAATCTCAGTAACATTTTGAGTACCAGCAAAGATTCTGAACTAATATAGTCAACCTCATGTCTAGACTTATACACGAGAAAAGATAAATGATACAACTTCAGTTTTACTTATGGAAACCTAGGCTTATTAGAGAAACTTTTAGATCATTAATCTGTGGCTAATTTATAATCACTTTGATCCTATGATCTAGTTCAGAAAGCTAAATCATTATGGAAGAGTGTTGTCAATTTAGATGTTATGATAATTCATGCTGTTACTCTACTTAGTTTGGAAAACGACTAGTGGGGAATATGTCTAGACTTCCTTTCCCCATCCCCACACCCCACTCCCATATAAAGATCCCATATCCTAAAGCACTTTAAAGCTTATTTTGGTTAAACTAGCTAGCCCTCCTAGCAATTAGCACTAATAGCCACATATCACTGGCTAATTTTACTATTGTAAGTTAAAATAAATATTCCCTTGAACACTATAATCTTCTCAGTAGAGCATATTTTCAGACGTTGATTTTTGTTTTGCATTATAGTATATAGGAGATGAATGGAGCCAGTGCCCTCACAGATCCTCTTAGTGACCATTGGTATTCATTTGTAAGGTAGCAATTGGAATATATTTGTGGCCATGAAATAGTTTTTACTTTCTTGGAAAAACTCAATCTAAATTTTCTATCAAATTTTGGATATTTTCTGTACCCAAAAACCAAACGCCCTTTCATTATAAATTTCTGATTTAAAAAAATAATTATTCTTTCCATTCTTCTATCTAAGTGGGGCTTATGGGCCACTCAATGAAAATTGGATGCTAGGTTATATAACCCATCTGACTTTCAAGACACAACACTGCATACTTTTTTTTTTTTTTCTCAATTTTAATTTCTCCCATCAGATGTCTTTGCTAGGCTCAGAATCAAGAAGAGGGTTGGTATTTAGGAGAAAACATTTCTTGATCCTTTCCCCTGACTGACTGAGTTCTCTAATGACCCAAGATAGAAATGCTTTTTGAGGTTGTAATTTGCAAAATAAGATATCAAAGATAACTATTCTTAAATTTTCTGAAGCTTTGATTTTGAAGATTCTTAGAAATCACTGGTGTCAATGTCAGAAAGCAGTTGAAATTGTGTTTCTTCTAAAAATGGAAACAGACCAAAAAAGGAAACATAGCTGTTTGCTTACCAGATTTATTTTGAAAGTGTGTGCCTTAAAAGTAGACCGCCCTTGGGAAGCCCGTGCAAGAGACAATGCTGTATGGGTGAGTGCCATGTCCTCAGCCTAGCCCTCCAGCTGCTGTTGCTTCTTTTTATGTGTCCCTGGTGCTGTCCGTGGAGCATTGTCCACTTTTGATTTGGAAATGAGAGCACTAGATCACCTAGATCAGTGGTTCTCAAGCCTACTTTGGCTATAATTTTTTGTTAAATGGGATCATATATGGACAAATAGTCATCTTGCATATTGTGAGGGGTAAAAGACAACTAAGTGTGTTAATGTTATTTAGTAGTTCCTTTCACTTAAAAAGAGCAGCTGTTGTCTGTTTCGTTACTTTTACTCTTGTGTGTAGAAGGTCAGTTACAAATACTGTGTTTCTCATATTTATAGGACCAAGTTAACCATTCTTTATTGGTGAAGTAGCTGACTATTCTTAATGTGTAATTTTGGGTGGATCTTGAGTGGGAAGACATGTCTTGTCATGTGGAAAGTCCTCAATAAATATTTATTGAGAACATACACACACACATACACACACACACACACAGAGCTTCTATTGTGCCAGAGAATTAAAATACTCCTCTTTTGACACATTTCTTTCAGATAATTTATTATATATCCAGAAGGCCCCTGTGATAACATGCAAATAATTTAGCCAGAGACCAATATTGACACACTATCATCAAAATTTGGATTATTTATCCAGTAAGCAGTCACCTTGGGGCAAAGAGTCTCTAAATATTGGAGGACTTAGAAAAGCAAAAGGGACTTCCAGTCATAATGGAGGCATAGGTAGACATGCTTCACCTCCTCACACACTACAGGAAGATTCACAACTAACCTCAAAATAAAAAACACCCAGAACCGCCAGAAAATCAAACTGTGTGGAAGTCTGACAACCAAGGGTTTAAAGAACCCGCATTCTTCCAGAAGGGTAGGAGGGGTAGAGGCAGCAAACTGGGGCAGAAAGGATGCAGTGTGATGTGGAGAGGCAGTGGCAGCAGAACGAGTGATTCCCACATTCATGTGTGGTACAAAAATTGGGAGGGATACCTTGGGAGCAAGCAATCCCAGCCCCAGACCAGACTGTGAAGCCCAGGGTTCCAGGTCCACGAAGATTAAGCCTCACAACTTCTGGCTACAAAAACCAGTAGGGTTTAGGGCAGTGGAAGAAACTACCAGTTTCTGAGCAGAGTGCGTTTAAAGGGACCGAATGGTCCTAGAACCTACACAAACCTGCCCACTCTGGGAATCATCACCAGAGCAGCACCTAGAAGGGTTCCAGCTGCAGACAGGAAGTGGGTGAAGTGATTAGAAATGGGGTGAGTGCCTGGTGAGCCTCCAGAGCCCAGGCAGCAGCATTATCCCCTCTCCGACCATTCTACCACACACAAAACCACCAAGCGGTGAAGTGGGTTGCCCCGCCCTAGTGAATACCTATGGCTCCACCCCTTACAACTTAACTGGTGCACTATCAGGGAGTCAAAGCAGCTCTACCTAATACACAGAAACAAACACAGGGAGGCTGCAAAGTTGGGGAGACAATGAAATATGGCCCAAATGAAAGAACAGAACAAAACCCCAGAAAAGAACTAAGTGAAATGGAGATAGCCAACTTCTCAGATGCCAAGTTCAAAACACTGGTGATAAGGAGCTCAGAGAACTCACTAAATACAGCAAAAACATAAGAGAAGAAATAAAGGCTACACTAAGTGAAATAAGGAAAAATCCATAGGGAACCAACAGCGAAAGGAAGGAACCTGAGATTCAAATCAATGATTTGGAACATAAGGAAGAAATAAACATTCAACCAAAACAGAATGAAGAAACAAGAACTTTCAAAAATGAGGAGAGTTTAAGAAGACTCTGGTACAACTCCAAAAGTACCAACATCTGAATCATAGGGATGCCAGAAGGAGAAGAGGAAGAGCAAGAAATTGAAAAAAATGATGAAAGAAAACTTCCCTGATTTGGTGAAGGAAATAGACATAGAATTCCAGGAAGCACAGAGAGTCCCATACAAGTTGGACCCAAAGAGAACCATACCAAGACATATCTTAATTAAAATGTCAAAGGTATTTTAAAGATAAAGAGAGAATCTTAAAAGCAGCAAGAGAAAAGCAGAGTTACCTACAAAGGAGTTCCTATAGGACTATCAGCTAATTTATTTAAAAAAAAAAAAAAACTTTGCAGGCAAGAAGGGACTTGCAAGAAGTATTCAAAGTGATAAAAAACAAAGACCTACAAGCAAGATTACTCTATCCAACAAAGCAATGATTTAGAGTAGAAGGGCAGAGAAAGTTCTTGCCAGACAAGATAAGTCTAAAGGAATTCATCATCACCAAACCATTATTACATGCAATGTTAAGAGGACTTATCTAAGACAAAGAAGATCAAAACTATGAACATTAAAATGACAACAAACTCACAACTAAATCTAAAAAACAAACTAAGCAAACAACTAGAACAGGAACAGAATAATAGACATGGAGATCATTCAAAGGGTTTTCAGCTGGGAGGGGGAAAGAGGAGAATGGGGGAAATGGTACAGGGATTAAACATAATTGGTAGGTACAAAATAGACAGGGGCTGTTAAGAAGAGTATAAGAAATGGAGAAGCCAAAGAACTTATATGCACAACCCATGGACATGAACTAAGGGAGGGGAGGGGGAATTGCTGGAGGGAAGAGCATACTGGGCAGAGAGGGGCAAAGAGGGAAATATTGGGAAAACTGTAATGGTATAATCAATAAAATATACTTTTTTAAAAAGGCAGAACAGGAAGCACCACTTTGTCTTTCCCTTCCTGACTTTTGACTTTGCTTGAAAGATTGTTATTCATACACACAAGTATTTATTCAATAACTATTGTAAGTATAAGGAAAGAGCACTATTTTAAATGTGGCAAAGGATATAAAGATTAATGAGATATAAATCCTGCCTTCAAGAAGTTTACAATTGACCAACAGAGGTAAGGAAAATATTTAAATGCCTATAACATAAGATGGAGGGCAGTAGGTGCCATAAGAAAAATATAAACAAGGTACAAATTACTTTAATGGGGAATATTTTTCCAGGCTGGTAGATATTCACATTATAATTTCCGATTTAAACAGGGAAAGAGAACTACCTATCTCTATAGAGAACCATCAGTTGGCTTACTCTCCTCCTACTTTAAATTTTTTTTTAACTACTTACATGTCTTTTCTTCCTGCTCAGCTATAATGTTCTTCATGGCAGGGTATATCTTATTCTGTGTATCCCAAGTCCCTAACTGTTTCTGGTTCGTAAAATGCACTGGATAAATATCAGTATATGTTGATTCGGTGTGTATCACTGATAATCAAATTTGCTTCCTAATAAAAAAAATTCAGTTAGAATGCATATTCAACAAATTGTGCACAATTAAAAAGTACAGCTTTCTCATCAGAAACACCATTTTGAAAGGACATCTTTTATAAGATTATACTCAACTTGCACCATAAAGAAAGCCTATCTCAAAAAAGATCAAATCTGAGATCTATAAATCTAAATAAAAAGTAGAAGCATTGTATCATTCTCCCAATTACAGTGGTTGTGACAGTATGTTTTTATGATGTTTGAATGACAAGACCAGGACTTCAGTGAAAGTGAGTTATAAATAAATGTATATTTCAATTCCAAGTGAATGATAAATCATATGTAATCCTTTTTTATATATTCACTGAAATTCTGAGTAGAAAATATTGGTCATATTTAGCACATAAATAAATTTTTGAGGCTTTCAAACATTGAATTTTTTTTAATTTAGAAGTTTATGATTGTCCATGGGAAGAAATATCATAATTGTAACCATCTTTATATATATATTTTTCCTTGAATACTTACAATAATGTCATTTGTTTTAGAATGAAAACTCTTTGAGGTAGTACCTTTAAGTCAATTCAGCAAACGTGTAGGAAGCAGCTGCTGGGGTTGGGGTAAGAGTACTATATTTTTAAAAATTACAGTAATTAGGAACTAACAGATTACTAAGAGAAACATACAATCATTAGAGAGTGATTAAAGTGACGGAAGTCTGTCTCACATATCAAAAGTCTGGAAGCAGGCAGTTGAAGACTTGTCAGGAGCTCAGCATTGTCATCAGAAGCTCAGGTTCTTCTTCGCGTGTTTCCATAACTACTGAGTGGGCTTTCACCCTCATGACTGAAAATTGCTATAGCACCTTCAGTATTTAGCTGTGTTCCAAGCAGAAAGAAGGGAGGAGGACAAAACCTTTCTCTTCCTAGAGTCTTATATCTTTATCTTTTTATTTGTAATGGGAAGCCTGCCCCAGGGACTTCTTCCTACATCTCACTGACCAGAACTATATCATATGGACATGGACACTCTTAGGTGCCGGTGGCTAATGAAGAGTGGAGTTGTAGATAGAAGTTAGCATAGCCAAGCAACAGTGTTTGCAGTTACTCCTTTTCTGTTTACCCTTTGGACCTCAAACCCTTAAGGTTCCAAAGAAAAGATCAAGTTATTTATGAATAAGGATATAATGTTTTAAGAAGTCTCTTTTTTTATCATTAAATGATTTTTTTAATTCAACAAATATTTATTTTTTTTTATTGCCTAGTATGTGCCAGTTACTCTTCTAGGTATTGGAGATAACAACACTGAACAAAAATATTAAAAGTTGCTGCTCTTGTGGAGCCTACATTATACTAAGAAGAAGAAAGCTATAAACACACAAATAAAAATATATATTATATAAGTGTATATAAATGTAAATATTATCAATATCCGTATCTAGATATATGCACATGTACACATATATCCATAAAGAAAAGTAAAGTAGGATATGGAGAATAGAGGGTGATGGTAGGTAATAGTCTATACAGGAAGTTTAACAAAGACCCCTGATGAAGTGATATATTTTAGTAAACACCTGAAAGAAATGAAGGATAGATGGAACCATAATATCAAGGAAGAAAGGTCCAAGTAGAGAAAACAGCAAGTACAAAGACCCTGATGAGAGATGTATTTGGCATGCTCAAGGACAAATAAGGAACTATATAGAAAGAGTACAGTGAACAAAGGGGAAAATAATAGATGAGAACAGTGGGAGCCATGATATGTTCGGCTTTGTAAGCCATAGCAAAGCTTTCACTCTTAGTGAAATAGAAAGCCATTGGAGAGAGTAAATAGAGAGGAGCAAAATCTAACTTACGATTTAAAGGGATTCCTATAATTATTGTAGGAAAGATAAATTTTAGTGGATAAGAATAGAAGCAGGAAGACCAGTTAGGAGGCTATTCAGTTTCCCAAGAAATGAGTGATAGTTCCAACTATTGTCAGTAGTGGAGATGGTGAGTAATGATGAGATTCTAGAAGTATTTCAAAGGTAGTTTAAATATGTTTCTGACAAGAGGAGAAAAATCAAGAGTGTCTCCAAGGTTTTAGACCAATAACTGGAAACGTTGAGTTGCCATTTACTGAGATGGGAATTTCAAGAGAATAAGACACTGTATTGGTAGGATAGGATGGTAGGGAATTAAAGAGTCTGATCTGGACAGGTTAGGTTTGAGTTGCATGTTATAGATCCAAGTGTTTGTTGGATGATTTATAAGTTTGGAGATATGTATTCTTACCCATTGGCTATTTGCATGGCATACAAATCGATAGTTGTGGGCAGAGGTTGGGACTTAAGATACAAAATTAGGAGTTTAGTGAATAGGTGATATTAATTCCATGGGACTAGATGACATTATGTAGAGAGTAGCTAAGTAATAGTCTGTTTTATGACTTTTTTTCAGAAGAAAGAAATTTTTCTGTGAAATTTTAAATAAGATCAACTTTGGGTATTGCATTTCATTAACTAGCTCATTAAATGTTCAAAGTTTAGTATAGTAGTTAAGGACATGGACTCTGAAGCCAAGCTACCTAGGTTTGAATTGTGGCTCTTCTTTTCCCAGCTCTGTGATTTAGACCAAAACATATAATCTCTCTAAACCTCTCTTTCCTCATCTGTGAAAAAGGATAATAATGATCCTTCTTATAAGGTTTTGTGAAGATTGTGTTATTAGAACAGTGCCATGACATATAGTAACACTCAAAAAAGATCAGGCAATATCATCATTAAAGTTCACCAAGTTTTGACATATAATGTGAAATATCACTGACTTGATTTATTATTCTACCACAGCAGGCTATATTTTAGAAGTAAGAGAAAATTTCTCACCTTGTAATCTTCATTTGCAGATACAAGAAATTGAGAGTTGTTGATATTTATGTGTCAACTCTACTTTTTAATCAGTGTTTAAGCATCATATTCTTAGTTAATTATCTTCCTGTTTAGGTCACAGTGCTGTTGATATCACCAAGGTGGCTAGAAGACACCGCATGTCTCCTTTTCCTCTAACATCTATGGACAAAGCCTTCATCACAGTCCTGGAGATGACTCCGGTGCTTGGGACAGAAATCATCAACTATCGAGGTACAATCATATTTGCCCATTGCCTTTTCATTTTTTCCTCAAGCCAGATTCATAGGCC
The DNA here is from genome assembly GCF_021234165.1 of Pteronotus mesoamericanus. NCBI lineage: Eukaryota > Metazoa > Chordata > Mammalia > Chiroptera > Mormoopidae > Pteronotus > Pteronotus mesoamericanus. The sequence continues at coordinate 23,468,215 of NW_026555078.1, read as the reverse complement.
ATTAAAATCAGGTTGAGGGTTTTCAGTTTTTAATCAAACCCCCTTTTCTTTAAAATTCAGCATGAAAGTTGTATTTACAGAAGTCTGAATAAAATATAGCTTCTTAATTATTTTTGTTATGCAGATAAAAACAACACAAAAGGATTGATTTTACATTAGAAAAGACTTTATTCATAGATCATAAAGTACTCTAACTTCAGTGAACATTAAAGAGTATACAAACACCCTAATTTTTATGCAAGAAAATTCAGACCCAGAACAGCAGAAAAGGAATCAGACTAAGGCTCAAGACTTACATTCTTCTTTTTGCTACATGATAATGCTCTTCTTCCAGTATGAAAATATAAAAATGAATGATAGATAACAAAACAAATTATGTTAAAAATTAAAAGGTCTAAAACTAGTGAAATTTTAAGTGTCAAATTCTAGCCCTTTATTACCTGCTGCTACTTAGACAAAAATCTTTATATAGTTCACACTAAACTTGTATTTTTTAAATATGTATATCAGTAGGCTTAAACTTTTTTTGCTTTGTATTACTCCTCATTAAAGGAAACAAAGATTAGAAAGTCACTAGAGTGGGAAATTGGTCGAGAATTAACTATATGATTTCAAAATCACTTTTAACAAAATGAGGTTTTTCTATTATTAAATGCAAGATATATATTTTTATATCACTCAACACCAAAATGTATTTAGAAAATATGAATGTAAACTTAAGTTGAAAAGAAATATAAATAATATTTGACCTATTAAGAAACATACATTAACCATTCCAGTCCTCTTGTAATTTCAGAGGGGATTTTCTCTAACATCAGTCCTTAGAAAAATCTCAGTGTATGCCAAGTCACTTTTAAACAGAAATTTGTGTCCTTTTAAAGAAAAATAAAAGAATTGAAAGTGCCTATTTCTGTATTTCCTCTAAAAAAAACAAAAAGTTGTCAGATGGGTTCTCTTTTCCCTTCATGTGTTTCCCCTTCATTTGTTCATCAAATCAGTTGTCACTTATAAGTTAGCAAACTCTTCATGGGTGGTTAAATTTCTTGTCAAGTGTTTCCACTCATGATGATGAAAAATAATAGTGAGGTTTGCATTCAACCTTTGAGTCTGATCAAACTCAATTTTTAATGCAAGTGTGTTATAATTAAACCTCCTAGGCACTTTAGGTAGGTGTCTTTAAAACATCATATATAAAAATACAACTCATTTTGTTCAAAAAATATTTATTAAATGTCTACTAAATGTTAGGTACTACGTTAGATACTATGGATAGACAAAGAGGAATAAAACAACACTTCTGCCCCATAGATCTCACTGTATAGTGCAGGAGAGAAATAGGTAAAAAATGTGTTCTCTGTCTCCTTTATAGGCTTTTGTAGGCTTGACTTCCTTTGTCTATCCCTTGAATATAAACTTTCTATAACATTTTTGGTTTTGGTCCTTTTCACATCTTGCACATGCACTTCAAACAATCTTATGCATGCCTGTTATTTCAAATACCACCTCATAAATGATTTTTAAATCTGTATCACTGCCCAGACCTTGCCTGACTTCTGGACTCATACACCAAACGTATACATGCTGCTAGTAAATTTAACATGACCAAAACTAAACTTATTTTCTTTACCTTTTCAATACTTGCTACTTCTATGTCCTCTTGAATCCATCCCTTGTTTTCCATTACCAAAGCTGTCATTTTGGTTAAGGTCTTTACTATTAACTTCTGGGATTATTGTTCTTCAAAGCAAGTGCCTAAATGTGTATGTATGTATAAAGTATTGTTTGTTCATTTGTTTTCATTTGTTTTGGCTGTAGATGAAGTTTTTTATTATCTCTGGTCTGTCTTGTAGCATTTCTACTATTTTCAGCTCCTATCTGCAAGCAAGGCCTTTAAGGAGCAAGCACTCCACTGATTGTAAATACCTTCCTTTGGTTTCTTGTGAGAGGCATACCTAGCATAACAATGGATGATAATATTTGTAAGACTACTTATGATTCATCTTCTTTGCTTGTAAACTGTGTTGCATGAATAAATTACAACTTCACATTTGGTACAATGCTAGCGACCGTAAAGCAGATTGAAATGTTCTGGCATTATTTCCTGTAATTCCTAGTCTCTTTCAGTTAACATGGGAAAAACTGTGAGCTTTCAGTAGAAAGGATTCTGCTCTTAGCAGCATTATTTTAGACTACAAGCTATAAGGCCTTCTTATTTAAGATTAAATGATCAGAGGCTTAAGCATCTCTGACATTGTATTCTTAGTTTTTCCAAAAGACTTAAGTAATTCTGGTCAAGAAACTTTTAGGCTTTGCTATTAGAACTCATTCCGAAGGAGTGAAGTACAGTATCTTTTTTACAACATTGACCACAGCAGAGGCATTTCTCCTGTCTCTGACTTAAAGTGAGATAACTGCCTGAAGATAGGAGATTATCTTAAGCAGAAATTGCTGCCTTCTAGAAGAAATTAGAAGCTCCCGATTTCAAACTGTAGAAGGTTCTCACCAAAATGGTTCACAGGTCATGCTAGGAATTCATTAATTGCTCACGAGGATTCAGGAACTGTCAGAGAATAATGAAAAATGAAATAAGGTATACTGGAAGGAGCTTTACCATCAAACATACTCTTTACCTTGCTTTATTTTTCACTTGCTGAGAGACCTTAGTTGGTCAGCTACATAACCTTTCGGAGTATTAAATCTCTTATACATAAATATAGAAATAATGTCTATGCAATAAGGTCATTGTGAGATGCTATTAAAGGAAATAATAAGTCATCTAGTTTGCACTAAGCTGCCATATTTAGAATTTAGTAAATGATTCTCTTCCCTTCTCCACGTGGGATTCTGAGAACATAGTCCTGAGATAAGCACCTATAAATTACAGAGTCAAACCTAGAATTCCTTGCCTCAGCTCCATTTGTTAATCCACATGAACAATCTCTGGATCTCTATGCATTTTGTTGTAGCAAAATTTACGTGTTAACCACATAGGTCATCTAAATAGCAGTTTTCACTGGTTTTCTGGTTGAGCTTTACAAAATTGAGACAGAGTATTTGGGTAGTTAATGAAATATTTCAAGTGAAAGCATATATTTTTATTATCCAAATTACTGCCTCCGATTTCTACCTCAAGTATAGTGAGGTCTTCACCTGGGATGATCCTACTTACTTACAAACTCCTCCTGGTATATTAGTCTGTGCTGGCATTTGCTGTAAATTTTTCCATGAATGTGACTGCTTGAACTAATTCATAATTTTCTTTAGGTAGTCTCATCTCTTCAGACTCTTTCGTCCATAATCTTCATTGCACTTCTAAAATGTGCACATTCGTTATATCCTTTTATTTATATCATTTTATTTATAGCATAGCCTTTTATTTATATCATTTCATTTCTACTTCTTCCTGCTTTCCCCAAATATGAACATTTTATTAAATCCCTCTCTACATTCATAGGATGTTTGTGTGTGTGTATGTGTATCACAACATCTAGGCAATTGTACTATTGTTAACGTCCAATGATTGGGATTATATTAACAACCTGTTCTCTGTATATGTGCTTTCAGGTGCTTTTTTCCCCCAATGTTGTGATTATCACATGTGTGCTATTATCACAGTACTCACCAAGCCCCTTTGTGTGGGGGCTTCATTTTTATAGTTATATAATTGAATAGAATTAACTCACTCACATAGGAATCAGGCCTGTAATGTCCTGATTATCCCAGGTTACAACCAGGTAGACTAATCTTCCTATTTCATACTTCCTTCTATACATACCATTATATATTTTCATATATATATTCTCTATATATAAAAATAAAACATAATACAAATGTATCTCACCTGAAAAATTTTAATAGAAAATAATCTATATTTAATTAAAAAGTAAGGAGGAAGTAATTTTTCAATATGATTTCTTTAAGTCAGTTTATACAACCTCTATTCAGTATATCTGAGGTTAAAACGAAGTATAATTTTTAAATATGATTCTTAGTTATTCTTAGTTTTTTATTCATTTGGGATACTTTTTCACAATTTAAATATACATCTTACTTGGCATAGTTTATTTGGCAATCTTTTTATTCAGTATATATTTTGAGATACCATCATCTATATTAACAGTATCAGGTTAGGATTCAGAATATAAGCAATGGAAAAAATGTTTCAGTTAAAATGGAACAAAAATAGAAAATTTCTACAAAGGAATAGCATCAGAATACCTGACCCCTGCAATGACTGAAATCTCAAAGATCTCAGATTTTAAGAAATTCCTGTTTATTCTTAATTATATTAGTAGAATTATGAAAATTTATGTAAATATACAAGATTTTCCAAGCTTTGGGAAGAAAACTAGTACAAATGAAAAGAGACAAATTTCAGTGGCAGTAAAGGATTTGCCAGTACCACCAGCAAGAGAATTGCCAAGAATGAAAACAGCAATAGCTTTTTTATTTTTTTTTTTCCTAGTTTGAATCGATTAACTTTCCTATTGGAGCTACTAGTGCTGCAGTAGTTACCTTTTTGACTGTTTTCTTAAGTAAAGACTTTGCAACACCTGGCAGGCTGTTAGTTTACCCCATAGCATGTGCCAGGGAAATCGAAATCTTCCTTTAACTGTGGGAAAAGTGTATGATGGAAATCAGAGACACAATGATTCTGCCATAATCAGCAATAATCTTTGTAATGTGTTTGAATGTGTATAAGAATGGAATAGATTTGCAATAATTTTTAAAACTTTAACTCCGTTTTTCAAAAACAGAATGTATCTAAATAGTTAAAAATCTTATTTTCTCTTTTCTTAAACTCATTTTCTGCAGAATCCTAATGTCCTTGGTTAACTTGCTAAAAAAAAAAAATCAGCTATTAACATCTTGTCTTACCATTTGCAAATAACGTTGAATGATTCTCTGATACTATCGCGATCTTGAAACTATAATGCTTTACTAATTTCCTTCCTTTGACTAAAGCAATTTCAAAGTAAGTTATCAGTGTTACTTCTAAGTCAATTTTACAATTGGTACATTTAATATTTATTTCTTTTTGCATCTCATCTAGGAGCTTTATTTCCTCATTTTTCTTTTTTTTTTCTTTTTATAAAATACTTCTTACATATTACTTTTTCTTTTTTAATTGTCATTGTAATATTCTAATATAAGACAATAACTGTTGACAAAGTTAGCGATTATTTTTAGGATACTAGGATATGTGATTTATGCTAAACAAAGTAAGCCAGTCAGAGAAAGACAAGTACCATATGATTTCACTCATATATGGAACCTAATGAACCTAAACTGACCTAAGGAGCAAAACAGAGACAGACTCATAGATAGAGAGCAGGCTGACAGCTAGGAAGGCGGTGGCAGGCAAGGGTTGGGAGGGGTGAAGGGATAGAGCAAACATAAAAAAGAACTCATGGACACCAACAACAGTGTAGTGATTATTGGGGGGAGGGGGGAGGGTGTGGACAGGAGTATGAGGGGATAAATGGTGATAAAAAATACAGTAAAGAACATAATAAAATAATGGAAATTATAGTAAGAAAAACATCTTTTCCTGTGGAGCATATTGTAGTTTATAGAACAGTGATGGAGAAATTACCAATAAAGAAGAGTTTAAATTATTCAAACTATAGGAAGAGCATTTTGTTTGTTTCTACCAAATCCCAGCCAACAAATCCACCCCTTGGACCTAAGTGCTACCCATTTATCAGTGATACCGTCTTCATGTCATCTTGGTGACAAAGTTTCCATCATTAAGTACCACAAGGAGTGAACATTTATTCTCATCCGAAACATTTTCTGTGACCTCAAAAACATTTTGGGTATTTTTTTTAAACTAATATTCCCCCCCCGGAAATGTATCTTTCACTTTAATTAAATGCTTTTCCCCTTATTATTTTTAAAGCTTAATAATTTATATATAGAAATGAATATATAACACAGATATGTTATAGTACTCAGAAATAAAATTTATATCATGAAATCACAACACAACCTAGGAACTCGGAACAACCTAGGAATTCATTACCAATTCCATTGCATCTTTTTGTATCGCTAAATCATGACTTAATCATTTCTGTTAACCATAACATTTATCCGAATTCTATAACCTTACACAAAGATTATTTTTATTTTATGATGTAAGAACTGTAATGCTTGCCCTTGCTCATTACGTTGGCAGGTAACGAGTATCCCTAGATTGAAAAATGCAAATGCATAACTCAATAACACTTTGAACAAGCTATGTGTTTTAAAAGCACAGGGATTTTTTTCCAAATATTTTATTGTATTTTTTCCATTACCATTTTGTCCCTGTATACCCCCTTCCCTCCTATAATCATAGGGATTTTATTGTATTGTTCCATAAACATGACTTCTGCACTAACTAGAGATTAATTAATTTACTTGTTTTCACCAAAACAATATTCACCCCTAAATCATTTACTCTTTCTCGGTTTACACAAATATAAAAGTTGTAGTATGAGATAAGCTTGGCACCTTCTGGGTAGCATGACCTTACATGAAGCCTATATTATGTAAGTGAGATTTGTAATGTACCAATATTGTAGAGTCTTTCGAATTCACCATCAAAATGTAGGGAATAAATTATATTGGGATAGACTTGAGGTCACTCGCAATATTCCATGTTTAGTGTCTGTTAAATAATCATGAAGCTTTCTGCTAAAAGTTTCATGATAAAACTTTTTTTGTTAATGTTGTAATGACCCAAATCTGTACATGCTTCACCTTCCTCTTAATCCTTAGACTTAGCTAATATTGTTCCTACTACTGGTCATTTGGCGAGAATAAGTATATGTCTCAAGTCTGCCTTCTCAACTATTTTTGTGAGTACAGTGGGTAGCTGTTAAGTCAAAAAAGATCTTTTAGCAGCCTCTCACACAGATTAGATGTAATGGTGGGTTTTAAATGTTGTAGTAACATAAGTAAACTTTTGAGAGTTTTATAATCAATAGAAAACTGGCTTATCCATGTTTTATATTAGCAAGTCTTGGATAGTTATCTTTCCTTTCAACCTTCTGTTATCTACCACAATTTTCCTGCATTCCTGAGATATATAACTGATAGTATCTTAGCCAAAGTGAGGACAACAAGGAATCAATTTCCTGGACCACTGAACTCAGACTTTTCCCTTGACTTCCTCCAAAGCCTTCTGAAAAATAACTACACAGAGAACTTTACAACTGTCAAAGCATTTTGATAAATGACTTTGAGAAATTAACATGCTTTTCCTTCTTACATCCAAAAGTCACTCAGTTCTCCTAATATCTTCATTTAGACAGCAAGAAGAGACTATTGTGTAGGCCAGAATAAATGCCCAACCAACCAAATTAAATATTTACTTTTACCATTTAGAGAATACATTTGGATTTAATGCTCACAAATCATACTCAACTTTATAAATAGCTCTCTGTCTTGATTTTCATTGTATGTGTGTCCATTGTCAGCCATTTGAATTTGTAAATACTCTTTCTGAAGATATTTTTAGGCCAGTCATCTCAGTGTAAGAAGTCTAGCACTCTAAAGAGTAGGGAATGCATAAATGACTGTTATCTGTGGGATGCGGACTTGAATTTGAGTTTCCTGCTGACAACATAAAAAGGCTACCACCTTTTGAACAGGCAAACTGCCACTGTCTTCTTAAGTACAGGTGAACATACCACACAAAACAGTGTAAATCATCAGCCAGTCTTTTCCAATCCTTCCTATTTATCAGCCTCTTCAGAGCACTTAATTGTATGTATGGCCCAGGGTCCCCAGTGATACATAGCCTTTAAAATTTCTGACCTCCACAGAATCTAGAGATATACATATTTGTGTATCATCTTCATCAAATTGAACATATTCTTTATCATACAGAACTTAGAGAATACAGGGTGAGGGGAAGAGTAGAACACAATGGACATTATCGCCTCAGACTCTGAAGTGAGACCACAGCTTCTTGACACACAGCCTAACTTTCTACAACTGAAAGGCTCATTTCTAACTGTTACGAGCACAAATTCCTGCCACCAACTATTCCTAAGAAAAGCATATTAGTTATATTAATTATATATTGGTGAAACCATCTTTTGCTTATTATAAATATAATTCTCAGTGGAGTGGAGCACCTAAGAAAAAGGAATTTTGCTCATGTTTTCATGAAATTATGTATTTTAGTAAAACTTTTGGCTCCCACAGATTCAGTTGCTCACTGTTGTTTCTCTACTAAATGCGTAACCTAAAACAATGATAATATCTAGTTGAGAAGTTATTGCTGCCTGGGACCCATTCAAATATGAAGAAGGCTGAGGCTCCCTCAAATCACAGGCCCCAAGTTTTTTCATCACTAATACTTGGGCTCCACCTATGGGCAAGCAAAAGGGATGCTTTAACATCTATGTATCTGTATGTATACAAGAGACATTGTCCCATGTGATGAAGTAACTTTCACCACTGCTACATACTTTTTTGAGTTCCCAAATGGATCATCTGGTCAGGTGTTGAATGAACTCTAATACTGACAGCTTGGAAGAGCTATCCATTGTTTAGTTCTTAACCCTACTGAGAGATATGGATATACAGTAGGTGCTTGTGTATCTGACATTTATTCTTTCAGTACTCTAGTATCTGCTGCAACTGGGAGTCTTTACCATTTTTTAACCAATTGTATATTTCTCTATAAATCCTGTCCCTTGCCTTAGGCTTTTAGACCAAAACTTGAGATAAATAAATACATGTTTTTCTCTTTGAAGAGATTTAAACTCTGCTAGTAAGTTAACTTGAATGCAACTCCAAAAGCAAAAATAATCCAGTAGAGATGTGATTTATCTTATAGCTACCTTATATTTAGCACAAGTCGAAAATAGAAAACTGGCCAATTATATACACATATTAAGGGAAAGTGGTGGGGGATAGGCATAGACAAATGTATTTGAAAAAATAAATTAAAATAAATTTTTTTTAAAAAACACAAATAGAAAAATAAATAAGTAAATTATTAATAGCCTAAATATGAAGCAGTTGTTTTTATTTCCAGATGAAATGTTTTATTTTCCTTTCCATGATATTTAAACAAGGTCTATGAAAACCTGATGGTATATGTGTGCTATAAGTATGATTTTTCTTGATTTGTCTAAATATAGTTATATGTTAAAATGAGAGGAATATTCTTTTATTTAAAACTCATTCTTGCCCTTTAAAAAATAACAGCTTCATGGAGATATAATTCATATACTATACAAGTCACCCACTCAAAGTATACCTCCAATGTTTTAGTATATTCACAGATATGTACAACCAACAGCATAGTCAATTTTAGAACATTTTTATTACCTCAAAAAGAACCCCCATCCCCTTTAGGTATCATCCCCCTCCTATTCCCTCATATCCCTATTTATCTCTGAGTAACCAATGGTCAATTTTCTGTCTCTATAAATTTATTCTGGACATTTCATATAATGGGATCATATGTGATCTTTTGTGACTGACTTTTTCTACTTAGCCTTTTTTGTAGAGTCACTAATTTTTTTTAGGTTAATAAAGCCAAATCAAGGTTTATTCATGTTGTACTATGTATCAATACCTCATTTCTTTTTTATTGTAGTAAAAAACATAAAATTTATTATCTTAATCATTTTTAATTGTACAGTTCAGGGGCATTAAGTATATTCACATTGTTCTACCACCCCCATCAATCTCCAAAACTTTTTCATCTCCTCAACTGAAACTCTATACTTATTAAATGATATCTTCCTATTATCCCCTTTCCTCAGCCACTGGCAACCATCAATGCACTTTCTAACTAATTGATTTTTAATATTCTAATTATCTCATGTAAGTGAATCATACAGTTTGTGTCCTTTTGTGAGTAGCTTATTTCACTTAACATTATGTCACCAAGTTTCATTCATGTTATACCATATGTCAGAATTACCTTCCTTTTGAAGACTGAATAATATGAGGTCTATCCAAAAAAGTCCAGCCATTGTTAATATAATGAGAACTGTTTGTACAACACGGATATAACCTGGCAGCCAAGAAGAATGGACTGGAATTCTCATGTGTGAACAATAATTTCACTGTACTAGTTGGTGGGCGTGTTTAGATGCCATTGAGTGAGGATGTGTACTGTGTGACCATTGCATTCAAAATGACTAAGGGAGTAGAGCAATGAATCTGCATCGAATTTTGCATTAAGCTTGAACATTCCTCCATGGAAACCATTTCAATGATTCAGAAGGCCCCAGCTATGGGCAACTGGTGATTAGCTTCATCATGACTTGTCCACTCAAGTATCATGTCTCATGCAGAGTTTTTCGGTGAAACATCAAATCACCCAGGTGACTCAGCCCCCGTGCAGCCCAGACTTGGCACCCTACAACTTCTGGCTTTTCCCAAAACTAAAATCTCCTTTGAAAGGGAGGAGATTGCAGATTGTTGATGAGGTACAGGAAAATACAACGGGGCAGCTAATGGCTATTGGGAGAACCTGAGAGGTCCCAAGGTGTCTACTTTGAAGGGAACTGAGGCATCACTGTCCTATGGACAGTATTTCTTATATCTTGTGTATTCTTCAATAAATGTCTCTATTCTTTTTTTTAAATATATGTTCTTGATTATGCTACTATAGTTGTCCCAATTTTTCCCCCTTTGCCCTCCTCCACCCATTCCCCCCATTCCCTCCAGTAATCCACCCTAGTTGATGTCTATGGATCATGCATATAGGTTCTTTGGCTTCTCCATTTCCTATACTGTACTTAACATCCCCCTGTCTATTTTGTACCTACCAATTTGTACTTCTTAATCCCGTGCCTTTTCCCCCATTTTCCCCCTTACCTCTCCCAGCTGACAACCCTCCAAAATATCTCAATATTTATGATTCTGATCCTGTTATGCTTGTTTGCTTAGTTTGTTTTTTAGATTCAGTTGTTAATAGTTGTGAATTTATTGCCATTTTAATGTTCATAGTTTTGATGTTCTTTTTCTTCAATAAGTCCCTTTAATATTTCATATAATAATGTCTTGGTGATGAAGACTTCCTTTAACTTTACCTTGTCTGGTAAACACTTTATCTACCTTTCAATTCTAAATGATAGCTTTGCTGGAAAGAGTAATCTAGGTTGTAGGTTCTTGCTTTTCATCTTTTTGAATACTTCTTGCAAGTCCCTTCTTGCCTGCAAAGTTTCTTTTGATAAATCAGCTGATAGTCCTACAGAAACTCCTTTGTAGGTAACTCCCTGCTTTTCTCTTGATGCTCTTATAATTCCCTCTTTATCTTTAACTTTTGGCACTTTAATTAAGATGTGTCTTGATCTGGTTCTCTTTGGGTCCAACTTGTTTGGGACTCTCTATGCTTCCTGGACTTGTATGTCTATTTTCTTCACCAAATTAGAGAATTTTTTCTTTCATTATTTTTTCAAATAAAATTTCAATTTCTTGCTCTTCCTTTTCTCCTTCTGGCATCCTTATGATTCAAATATTGGTATGTTTGCCCTGAGCTCCAGCAGGGGAAGGAGCAGAGTGGGCTGGAGATACCTGAGGTGAGACTGGGGACAGAGGCTTTGGGGAGAGAACTGAGGGAATAGCCAGTGGGATCCTGGTGCTGACTCATCCCACATGCGGCAGCAGCTATATTACTCAGGCAGATCATTCCCCTGAGTGGCAGCAGCATGAGAGGAAACAATAGCCCCACCCCTAGGAGGGATTCTTCCATGGCCCTGTTGTGCTTAAGCCTGTATGCTATGTATAGAGTAGGAGCCACAGATAGTAGATCCCTGGCTAAGGAGAGTGGACTAGAGACACTTGAAGAGAGACTGGAGATGGGGGCTTTTGGATGGAGAACTGAGAGAGTAGCCAGCAGGATCCCGGTGCTGAGTCATCCCCCATACAGCATCAGCCATCTTGCCCAGGCAGACCACTCCCCTAAGCAGCAACAGCATGAGAGCAAACAATAGCCTTGTTCCCAGGAGGGACTCTTCCTCCACCCTGTGGTGCCTAAACCTGGCTGCTGAGTGCAGGGGGACTAGATTAACAATAGAACGAGACAGCCACAGACAGTAGATTCCTGGAAGTCTCAAACAGACTGCCTCAGGTCAGACGGGTCAACATCTGATATCACCAGAGGCAGATCCAGAAAGAGAAAACAGTAAGAGCCAACATAAAAGGCATCCAAAGAGCAGAAAGTTCAGGAGATCAAGAGAATGCACCACTGAATCTCACACATCTCCTACCAGAGTTCATACAACCAAGTCAGGAAGTCAAGACAGATCAATTTAAGAAGCAGAAGTAAAAAAAGAAGAGTCTCACAAATAATGGGAAGACAAAGAAACATCCCCCCATTGAAGGAAAAGGAGGAATCCCCAAAAAAGAGAACTAAATGAAATAGAGGCAAGTAAACTATCAGACATTGAGTTCAAAACAACAGTTTTAAGGAATCTCAATGAGCTCAGTGAGCTCAGAGAGAGTTACCAAAAACTGCAGGGACACTATGGGGAACTTACTACAAACTATATCAGCATTAAAAAGCACATAGAAACTATCAACAAGAGGCACGAGGAAATGAAGAATACAATTTCTGAATTGAAGAAAACAGTATAAGGAATCAAAAGCAGGCTAGATGAAGCAGAGGACTGAATCAGAGAGATGGAGGATAAGGGAGAAAAAACTCCCAAAAAAGAGGAATAAAAGGAAAAAAGACTTAAAAAGAATGTAGAGGTGTTTAGGGAAATGCAGGAAAACCTGAAATGTAATAATATTTGGATAATAGGGATACCAGAAGGAGAAGAGAAGCAAGGGATAGAAAACCTGTTTGAAAAAGTAATGATGGAAAACTTACCCGATTTGAAGAGAGAAAAAGTCACGCAAGTCTAGGAAGCACAGAGGGTGCCACTTAAGAGGAATCTAGTGAGGACCACTCCAAAACACATCATTATTAAAATGGCAAATATCAAAGACAAAGAGAGAATCTTAAAGGCAGCAAGGGAAAAACAGGTAGTAAACATACAAGGAAGACCCGGTACAGCTAGCAGCTGACTTCTCAACAGAAACAGTACAGGCCAGAAGGGAATGGCAAGAAATATCCCAAGAAATGAAAAGCAAAGGCTTGCAACCAAGACTACTCTACCCAAAGAGGTTTCAATTAAAATGGAAGGTGAAATAAGTTTCCCAGAAAAAAGAAGGCTAAAAGAATATTCCTTCACCAAACCAGCACTCCAAGATATGCTAAAGGGTCTGCTTTAAAAAGATGAGGGAAAAAAGTGAGAAAGAGAGGACACAGGTACAAAGGGAAAAAATTAATAAGTACCTGTCAATAATAACTTTAAATGTAAATGGATTAAATGCTCCAATCAAAAGACAAAGGGTAGCTGAATGGATTAGAAAACATGACCCACACATATGCTGCCTGTAAGAGACCCACCTTAGAACAAAGTACCTACAGAGACTGAAAGTAAAGGGATGGAAAAAAATATTCCAAGCATATGGACAGGGAAAAAAAAGCCAGGTAGCAATACTTATAAGAGACAAAATACATTTCAGAAAAAGGCCATAAAAAGAGATTCAGAAGGACACTTCATAACACTCAAAGGCAGAATCCATCAAGAAGACATAAACATTGTAAACCTATATGCACCCAACATAGGAGCACCCAAATATATAAGGAAATTCTTGGAGGACTTCAAGAAAGATATAGGCAGCCACACACTGATAGTAGGAGATTTTAACACCCCACTGTCAACAATGGATAGATCTTCCAAACAATATATCAATAAGGATATCATGGAACCGAATGATCCATTACGTCAAATGGACTTAACTGATATTTATAGAACCTTTGATCCCAAAGAAGCAAAATACACATCTTTTCAAATGCACATGGAACATTTTCAAAGATAGACCGCATGATAGGACACAAAACAAGCCTCAACAAATTCAAGAAAATTGAAATCATAACAAGCATTTTTTCAGACCACAAGGGTTTGAAACTAGAATCCAATCTCAAGGAAAAAACTCAAAAACATTCAAACTTGTGGAGGCTGACTGGCATGCTGTTAAACAATGAATGGTCAATAACGAGATCAAAGAAGAAATCAAAACATTTCTGGAAACAAATGAAAATGAACACACAACAGTTCAAACCCTATGTGACACAGCAAAGGCAGTCCTGAAAGGGCAGTTCATAGCAATACAGGCATACCTAAAAATTATAGAAACATTCAAAATAAACAACCTAACCCTACATTTTCAAGAGGTGGAGGACCAACAACAAAGCCCAGAGCATGTAGAAGGAAGGAAATACCAAATCAGAGGAGAATTGAATGACATAGAGACTAAAAGAACAAAGGATCAATAAATCCAGGAGCTGATTCTTTGAATAGATAAACAAAGTTGACAAGCCTTTAAGCAAACTTATTAAGAAAAAAGGGAGAGGACCCAAATAAATAATATCAGAAATGAAAGAGGAGAAATTACAGCTGATACCACAAAGGATTGAAATACAATCCTTTACGAAGAAATACAAAGGATTGAGAGAAATTACCATGAACAAGGATATACCAAGACATTTGAAAACCTGAGTGAAATGGACTAATTTCTGGGGAAATATAACCTTCCAGCACTGAATGAAGAAGGAGAAAGCCTGAACAGACCGGTAGCAGCTGGTGAAATTGAAGCAGTAATCAAAAAACTCCCGGCACACAAAAGCCCTGGACTGGATGGTTTCACAGGAAAATTTTACAAAACATTTAAGGAAGAGCTAACCCCTGTCCTTCTCAGACTATTCCAGAAAGTTCAAGAAGAAGGAAGACTCCCAAACTCTTTTTATGAGACCAGCATCATCCTAATCCCAAAACCAGATAAAGACACAACCAAGAATGAAAACTACAAACCAATATCACTGATGAACATAGATGCTAAAATCCTCAACAAAATATTGACAAACCACATCCAGCAATCCATTAAAAAGGTCATCCACCACGATCAAGTGAGATGCATCCCAGGGATACAAGGATGGTTCAATATTTGCAAATCAGTAAATGTAATACATCACATAAACAAAAGGAAAGACAGAAATCACATGATCAATAGATGCGAAAAGATCCATTTATGATAAAAACGCTCAGCAAAGTGGGAGCAAAGGGGGCATACCTCAACATAATAAAGGTCATATACGAAAAACCTACAGCCCACATCATACTCAACGGGCAAAAACTAAAAGCTTTCTTACTAAGGCTGGGAAGAAGACAAGATTGTCCACTTTCACCACTTTCATTCAACATAGTATTGGAAGACCTAGCCACAGCAATCAGACAAGAAAAAGAAATAAAAGACATCCAATTAGAAAGGAGAAAGTAAAACTGTCATTGTTTGAAGATGACATGTTGGTGTACATAGAACACCCTATAGACTCCACTAAAAAACTACTCGACCTAATAAGTGAATTTTGCAAAACAGTGGACTACAGAGTCAATATTCAGAAATCAAAGTTCATTTTTGTACACTAACAATGAAAATTTGGAATCAGAAATTAGGGGGAAATCCCATTTGCTATGGCAACAATAAAAATAAAGTACCTAGGAATAAACTTAACCAAGGAGGTAAAAGACCTGTACTCAGAAAACTACATAACACTGAAGAAAGAAATTAAGGAAGACACAAATAAATGGAAGCATATATCATGTTCATAGATTGGAAGAATTAATGTCATCAAAATATCCATATTACCCAAAGGAATTTATAGATTCAACGCAATCCCTATTAAAATACCAATGACATGCTTCACGCATAAAACATTTTAAAAATTTATATGGAACCATAAATGACCTTGAATAGCTGTAGCACTTTTGAGAAAGAGGAACAAAATAGGAGGGATCACAATACCTGACATCAAACACTACTACAAGGCAACTCTAATCAAAACAGTCTGGTACTGGCATAAGAACAGACACATAGATCAATGGAACAGAATAGGAGAGCCCAGAATTAAACCCATGTCTCTATGGTCAATTTATATTCGACAAAGGAGGCAGAAGCTTAAAAAGGAGTAAAAATAGCCTCTTCAACAAATGGTGTTGGGCGAGCTGGACAGCTGCGTGCAAAAAATTGAAATTCAACCAACAACATATACCATACACAAAAATAAACTCAAGATGGATAAAAGACTTAATTATAAGTTGGAACAGCATAGAAGTCCTAGAGGAGAACATAAGCAGGAAACTCAGATATTGCATGCAGCAATATTTTCACCCATATAGCCCTTAAAGCAAGGGACATAAGGGAAAGAATAAACAAATGGAACTTCTGCACGGCTAAAGAATACATCAGCAAAATGAAAAGGGAACGAACCATATGGGAAAATATATTTTCCAATGATACCTCAGGACAAGGGTTTGATCTCCAAAATATAAAAAGAACTCACATGACTCCACTCCAGGAAGACAAACAATCCAATTAAAAAAATGGGCAAAGGACCTGAACAGACACTTCTCCAAGCAGGACATACACAGGGCCCAGAGACATATGAAAAGATGCTGCACATCACTAGCCATCAGAGAAATGCAAATTAAAACCACAATAGTCAGGATGGTCATCATAAATGAACAAACAAGAAATGCTGATGGGGCTGTGGAGAAAAAGGAACCCTAGTGCACTGTTGATGGGAATGCAAACTGGTGCAGTCACTGTGGAAAACTGTTTGGAATTTCCTCAAAAAGCTAACAATGGAACTGGTTCTGACCCAGCAATTCCACTGCTGGGATTATACACTAAGAATCCCAAAACACCAATTCAGAAGAACCTAGGCACCCCAATGTTCATAGCAGCACAATATACTATAGCCAAGTGCTGGAAGCAACCTAAGTGCCCATCAATAAATGAGTGGATCAAAAAACTATGGCACATTTACACAATGGAATACTATGCAGCAGGAAGAATGAAGGAACTCCTGCCCTTCGCAACAGCAAGGATGGGACTGGAGAGCATTATGCTAAGCAAAATAAGACAGGGGGTGAAAGACAAATAACATATGATCTCACCTATAAGTGGAACCTAATCAACAAAACAAACGAGCAAGAAAAATATAACAAGCAACATTGAAAGAAAAAACAAATCAACAGTAATGAGAGGGGAGGAGGATGAGGTATAATGGAGAAAGAAAGGGAATGGTCAGTCAAGAAACATGTATACAGGACCCATGGACAAAGCCAAAGTGGGGAAGGATTGAGGATGGGAGGTGGTGGTGGGTGGGGCAGGGGGAAGTGGTGGCAGGAAAATGGAGACAAATATATTTGAACAATTAAAAAATATATATATTGGTACGTTTGGAGATGTCCAAGAGGCTCCTTAATCTAACCTCATTTTTTTAAATTCTTTTTTCCTCTTGCTGTTCTGATTGAATGCTTTTTTCTTCCTTATGATCCAAATTGTTGATTCGATTTTCAGCTTCATCCCTCCCCCCATGGCTGGTTTCCATATTGATTTTTCTTGATTTCACTTAATGTAACCTTCATTTCTGCCTGAGTGTGTGTGTGTGTGTGTGTGTGTGTGTGTGTGTGCATGCTGTTGCTGTACTCAATGAGTTCTTTGAGCATTCTGATAATCAATATTTTGAACTCTACATCTGATTGTTTGGTTATCTCCATTTCATTTAGTTTTTTCTGGAATTTTGTTCTGTTCTTTCATTTGGGCCATATATCTTTGTCTCCTTAACTTGGCAGCCTCCCTGTGTTTGTTTCTCTCTATTAGATAGAGCTCCTTTTTACTCCCCATCTTAGTGGCATGCCCTATTGTAGAAAAGTGCACCTGTAAGTTGTATGAGGCAGAGCCTTAGGTAACCACAAGGGTGGAGCAACCCATGTCACTCCTTTGTGGCTCTATGTGGGAGAGGGCTCAGAGAGGGGACAGTGCCACTGCCTGGCCTCTGGAGTTTTGTCTGGGAGAAAGCTGTCTCCCAGCACTCATCCTGCTGCCAGTTACTCAACCTTTCCCCATATGCCACTGGTGCCCTTCCGGCTGTTGCTCTGGATGCCTAACACCAGAGGGGGTGTGTCTGCTTAAGTCCTAAGTCCATTGCAGACCCTTTAAAAGGAGTCTCCTAAGGATCCTGCAGTTTCTTCTGCTGCCCTAACTCACTGGTTTTCACTGCCAGAAGTTATGGGGACTTATTTTCCTAGCACTGGTACCCTGGGCTGGGTGGTTTGGTGTGGGTCTGAGGCCCCTCACTCCCAAAGGTATCCCTCTGGATTTTTATCCACCACATGTGGATGTGGGACCACCTGCTCCATGTTTCTGTGCCTCTCCACACCACTCTGTGCCTCTCCACTACTCTGCGCCTCTGTGTGCCTATCCACTCATCGCTACATCTCCACCCCTCCTTTTCATCAGGATGAGTGTGGCTTCTTTAATTCCTTGGTTGTCAGACTTCTACACAGTTCAATTTTCTGACAAATCCAGGTGATATTTGTTTTGTAATCTAATTGTAATTTTTGCTGTAGTTGTGCGAAAAGGTGAAGCAGGTTTACCTATGCCTCCATCTTGACTGGACATCTCTCTTTTTCACATTACATGTCTGGGTACCGTCTGGACAAACCTGTATTCCTGTTTGTATAGACCACATTTTATTTATCCATTCATCCATTAATGGACACTTGGATTGCTTCCACTTTTTGACTATTGTGAATAATGCTGCTATTGAGACAGGAAAGTTAAAATATCAAACACTGGCCTCCAGCTCCACCTTTCCCCTTTTCTGTTTTTGCTGGAGCATCACAGTCATGATCTTCACTGACCACCTATTCTCCTGCTTCTCCCTCCCCACTTAATTGGGAGAACAAAAAGGAAGGAAGGAAGGAAGGAAGGAAGGAAGGAAGGAAGGAAGGAAGGAAGGAAGGAAGGAAGGAAGGAAGGAATTGCTATCTGGAGAGAAGGGACTAGGATGAGCCATGTCAGCAGTCACCCCAGTAACACCAGAAGCCAAAGACCACCCTATCTCCCACCCCTTGCCCACATTTAATAAGAACCTTCCACCCAGAACCCATTGGGGCAGCTCTATCTCACTTCTCAAATGCATAGTGTCACCTTAATAAATGTACTATGCTTTGCTAAATCTGTCATGCTCTCAGATTCTTTCTTGGACTGCGACAAGAACCTGAATCAGGTTGAGGCCTCCCTTGGCCTCCCTAGGTGCAACCTGGCATCACTGTGACCATGGGGGCACAAATATCTGTTCTAGCCTCTGCTGTCAATTCTTTTGGATATATATCTAGATGTAGAATTGCTGGATCATATGGTAATTCTATATTAGTTTTTTAAAGAATCACCTTGTAAATGTTTCTCATGTCAGAGATATAGAGGAAAAGCAGTAGGTAGAAGGAATTGTAGCTATTGGCCATTGTAATAAAGATTGAAGTTCTACGATCTAAACTTCAATCCTACTTTAGGCATCTATGAAATATATGGCCTCGGGTAAGTGATTTACCCTGTTTAAACTTCTCTTTAACTGTAAAATGAAAATAATGCTTTCCTAGATTTTTGTGATAACGAAATGAAATTATATATGTAATATTATTTAATAATTTATAAAATGCTATGTATACATTTACTAGATTAACTGGATGAGATTATAGAAAAACTCAGCCCTTGTGCTCTCTTTGATAATTAACCACTATTACTAAGCTATTTAGATGTCTGGCAAAATCATTCTCTTCAGATCTGAGCTGTCATACAACTCACATTTCCATCTGCTAGCCCAGGCCAGATTATTCCCCAATAAGGAGTCTCTCGGGAGGTTTATTGTAATCCTAGGCAAATGCCATGGGGTTTACTACCAGGGACCACTTTATAGCTTTAGGTTCATTTGGAAGTCAATGTTGTATGTGTAAATGCAAAACAGACCCTCTGGTCCCACCACTTCTCTAATCTTGCAAAGTATGGTCAATAGCTCCAGAAGAGCTCCAAAACAGCCTCAAACTCCTAGGAGTATACGAAGCTGTCTATCTGCCAAGAGGTTTTCACTTCCAATTCAGATGTCACTTCCAATTCAGATGTCACTTCCAATTAAGATGTCACTTAAAGGGAAGAGTCAATATCACTATTGCTATGGATCAGAGTAGAAAATTTAAAATCTCTCTGTACTTATATCTTGGTCCTGGATCTTGAAACCGGGGGTCCTAGGTGGTTATGAAGGACAAAGCCAAAAACAGAAAACAAACAAAAAAAGACTCACCCATCTAGCTATGGAAACAATGGAATTTTCTAAATTATACAAACATCTCATATAAATTAAGTCCTTAATTATTTATAGTCTTTGCAGAGAAATTTGGGTTTTTTCCCCTCATCCTCTTCTTCCTTCTTCACCTCCTATTTATTATTCTTTTACTTCTTTAAAATAACAATAATGAAGATTCTGGCTAGAGGATATAAGGAATTGGTGATGACTCTTGAAACATTTATTCTTGTTGACACTACTTCAAATTCCTGAGATCTAGCCCAAAATAATTATCATCCTGAGTGATTTGAATAGTCACTTCACACTGGAGGTTACTGCTGTTTTCTTGTAGTCTCTTATTTTTTTAGGTTTATAGAACCAAAACCAAGGCAAAAATTGAAATGAAATGATAAGGAAGTTCTTTTCTTTACTTATCTCTTCATAAGGAAGAATACTTTAGAAAAATGCTGTGGTTATTGTGGAAAACTTGGAAACTTTCAGAAAAGTATATAGCAAAAGGAATAAAAATCATACAGAATTCTAGCACACTGAAATAATGCTTTATTTTTCATGTATTCCCTATCCATCTTTTTCTGTTGACCTATGCATGTATCTTAAAACTACATGTGCAGAGGTTTAGAAAGCATTATCATATTTAATTGCTACCACCCTGTAAAATAAACACAATTATCACTTCACAATTATTATATCATTTAATTGCTACCACTCTGTAAAATAAACACAATTATTTTCTAGTTCTCATAGATGAGAGAAGTGAAATTAAATATAAGAAGTGCTTTTTTTATTAATTTATTTATTTTTCCAAATACATTTGTCTCTGTCTACCCCCCACCACTTTCCCCTGCCCCCTCCCCCAACTCCCTGCCTGACACAGTATGTCTTGAATAAATAATAGTTAATGAAGCTTTACTGATGTTGACAAAAATATAAAGCTATTACTACATATATGTATTTTTTGACAGTTATAAGGTTCTGAATGCCCTTGCAAAGAATCAAAATATGCATTTCCAAAAGATAAGTTAAAGCTTCCCATAGAGCTTTCATTGCACAAGGACCCTGGCCTTGAGCCTGAAAGAGAGAGGAGTCTGAGTGTGCAATTGAACTGACCTAATGTAACACGAGCTGTACTTTGTGATCTGGTAATGTAAACAAAGTGGCATGGCCTTGTCATTAAGCTCTGGAGACATAGGCTTCATGGTTTCTGAATTGGATAATAACGCAGTTGCCTCCCAACTCCTATGTGCGTTCTCCCAATGTTGTGCAATCATATCTTCCTGGACAAATACCAGCTCTATGGAAGCTTAATTTTAATCATGTAAACCTGTGAGATGTATTTCTAGGTTTACCAGAGATTTTCCTTGGTGACAAATAATTTATACACTCTAGTAAGTTTTACCCTTGTAGGCTAAAGGCCCAATGTTCCAAGAAATGCTGCCCAAGGCATGTGCTCACTGTCACTCTCTCTGTTTGCATACATACATACTCATGTACATATATATGTGTGTATATATGAGTACATAAAACATCTATACATATGCATTGTTTTACATACACATATATACATCATGCTTCTTGGTCTTGTCCAAATATAAGCAGCGCTTAGGATAGTTCAGCCAAAGCCACATTTAAAGAGAACATCGTCAATGCACATGTTAAAGCTTTTCCTGTAATTAATAAAAACATTAACTTAAAAAATTAAGAAAGTTCATCTTTGTTTTATTATGCTAAGAGTCTATACTGTATTTATTTTTACTTATTTAGGTTGATCACCACTGCCACATGTTATTACTAACCAACTTGCAGAAATGCACTGGTCTTGAAATGTGTTGTTATTTTAATAAAAATTTCACTTGTAAACAAAAAAAACTACATGTGCAATTCTGCATGTTTTTAACTATATCAAGAATTTTTCTATGTCAATGAATATTCTTCATAAATATTACATTAGCCTGTATAATTCTATCATAAGGATAGGTCATTGTCTATTTAAATTTCTGTATTAATGATCTTTTGATTTCTTCCCATTTCTCACTAATATAAGCAACTCAGAGATAAACATGTATATAGTTAGTCATTTTATTAAGATAGATTTCTAGAAGTGAAATTACTGGGTAAACTGGTATGAAAATATTTTAAAATCGGCTTTATAAATTCATCTTTGGGTTCTCAAAGAATCAGTGACATATCAACTTGAACACATCTTTGATGACTTCGTAGCTACTCATATACAGATAATCTCCGCAAGCATTACTGTTAATTGACTGAATATAATCTTTCACTTCAGACACTAGGATGTATCTCTTCCTTCTCCTATTCTGTGGTATAGAAATTAGAAGGTCTAACTGAGCATATACACAAGCCTTGTCAGACAAACACACATGCTTAGCTTGTCTGTGACTGCCTGTTTAACCATTACTCTCAAAACCCATATTTTGCTTCTTTTCTTTTCTTTCAGATGGAATGGGCCGAGTCCTTGCTCAAGATATATATGCAAAAGATAACCTACCCCCCTTCCCAGCATCAGTAAAAGATGGCTATGCTGTTCGAGGTAAATATTTTGGCTTTCTTGAGTAGCATCATAGCTCATACTGTTTTGTTTTGTTTTGTTTTTCAGATATTTGGCTCAGCCTAGGCACCCAACAACTGTCAAATCTGTTTCCCCCTTGGCTGTAAAAGTAATTTTATTCTCAGATAACAAAATGAATCTACACCTATATATTTTCTGACACAATCTTGTTTAAAACTTTTCAGTGAAATTACTGTAGTTTCTTGAAAATTCTTATTTACAAATATATGTAGAGATTGACTTAAAAAACAGTATAATATAATTTATTTCAACCTCTACACATACCAGACAGATAACAGACAGTCTTGCTTGGTCTAGAGTTTTTTTACGTGTTTTCCAGTTGAAAACATCTATATGGTACAAAAAAAGAAGAGCAGATTCCCAACATAAGGGTAAAGTGGGTGGTCTTTTCTCTTGCTTTAAATTCAAACATTAATGAAGGCTTTATAAAAAGCAACCATGAGGGAATCCTCTAATTCTTTGAAAAATGTCATATTCCAAATATCTGAAGGCCCAGACAGTACCAGCAGTTCACACCTTCAGAGTTGCCTCAAATTACATAAAGCTTGAAAGTAAATACAAAATAGCATTTGCCTGCCTAAAGTCCAATCTAAGGACCCAAAATGAAAATGCAGCTGAATTGCTTAGAAATAACTGTTGATTACTAGCTCAAGGTTAATGTCATTGAAGAAATGTCTAAAAACATTTCCCAGTTTATCAAAGATGTTAGGAAGGCCAGTTCCTTTTTAATGATCATTTATGGAGTCTCTGACCTGCTTTTTTGTCATTATTTTCTTTTTACTCTATGTAGCTATCGAAATAATTTTTTCTTTTTTGTAAATACATCCATTAATCTCCATGTTCCATCACCATCTCTTACCAGTATCTTTTTATGGTAGAAGCAGTATAGTGAATGGTTAAGGATATGGGCTTTGAGCAAGAGTGATATGGGTCCTAGTACCAGTTCCATTGATGTAACTTTGAGCAAATTACCTAAACTTTTTGAGCCTCAGTTTCTCATCTGTAAAATGGTGATAATTGTAACAGTATTTATTTACCCTAGCAGGTAGTTGCGAGGATTAAACAAGACTATAAAAAGCCTCAGTAAAGTTCCTGGCACCAAAAAAAAAAAAAAAAAAAGCACCCAGTAATTGTTTTTTAAAATGTTTAATAACAGCAACTGTGATCATCACTACTGTTATTATGATAAACACATTTACTTATACCATCTCTGAAAAAAAGTATAACATTTATCTAAATTGTTAATCTCATATTCTATGTAAATAAAATGGTGAGGAGATTAATTCCTACTAGTGTTTGCTTTCTCAGGAACACTATCTTGGATGCACCTCATTCAGCTTAATCTCACTCAATTAAAGTATTTCTGAAAACATAAATAACAGACCCTTAACAAATTTTTTCCCTATGCATTCCTTCTGCAGTGTTTATTATATAATGCATATTATCCAGAAATTAAACTATTTTAATTTACTGATGGCCTCATTGGATCTTTTTGTTTCTTATTCCCAATCTGAAATATAAAGTCTGGTTTGATTATATAATTGGTAACTATAAAGTAATACAATGAAATCACACACTCAAAAAAAGAATTCTTAGTCCTGAATAGAACAAACAGCTACAACAGATGAAATACCAAAGAGACCAAAAAAAGTTTATCTTTTATATCCTTTGTAACATAAAGTAGGAGAAAGTGAGAAAATAAATTAATTGAGGCAAAATTATCTTCAAATAGAATGTTGTTCTGTGATTTGTTCATGAGGTGGCTGGCAGCAGCTCAATAACAAGAAACTATTGCTCTTGGCTTTTCTTGTTGCCAAAAACATCAGTTAGCCTACATGAGCCATAAAAGAGCCTTTCTACTTTAGAAACTATCAAGGAAACTTTTGTGTAAAGGTATCATTCAGTAATTTATTTATTCTTTTGTTTTGAAGTGGTAGTATTTTAGTCGTTTTACACAGAGAAGAACACCTAAAATGACATCTCACAATATAAAAGTTTGAACTGATTATATATCATGTATCTGATTCATATTATTTCTTTCCTGTGAAGTATTGATATTTCTCTAATATATAGAACATATAGCAGAGACATACAACATAACAGGTAACAATTTTGGACATAGTTAAGTCTCAAACTGGGAATGGTTGGTGTGTCTGTGTGTGTGCGCTCGTGTATCTATCAACATCATAAATAAAGGAGCAAAAGTCATCAGTGAACAAAAAGGCATGGTCTTACTCTTTTCTGTGTTATAATACCACCCCCAGTCAGTGTTTAAAGAATATCCTTGAGGCTGTTGTTGTGGTTCTCTACCACTCTACTTGTGTACCTTCTTCTCTCCACCCCTGTCTTCCTTTACTGTCATTCCTTTCTCCCCACTCCCTTTATTCTCCCTTTTTTTCTTCTCCTTTGCCTTTGCCTTAGGCCTTCCAGTAATAACCAGTGGCACCTGTGAGCATTGCTAACCCTCTAGGTGTAAAGAGGTTGCTAACTTGCTCTGGATCACTAAGCATTAGCCAGTATCCTTCAGAAATATGTGGCATAAAACTCCAAACCAGTTGGAGGATCACTTGCTTTAAGGTATGTGAGTTGAAAAATCAAGACAGTAAAAAAATGACTAAGGAAATAAGAAATCGGAGCAACTTTTAAAAATTTAAGATAGAATAGAATGTAAAGAGGGCAGGAACCAAGTGATGAGTATTTAAATATTAGGAACAGTTGTGACTTAAGAAGCCTGAAAGTGCATTCAGGAGGGAGTGAGATTGAAAGATAAAAGAAAATGAAAGCATATTATCAATTAGAATCAATACAATATTTTTATTCATATTTTTGAAGTTATTTCTCCCTTCACACTGATTAAGCCAGTCACCTTGATGCATTCACACCCTCCTGTAGAGATGTGGATAGGTTCCCATCGTCTCACAATTTCTCTTTTTTTTTAATTTTTTAATTACATTTTACTTCAATATTATTATGTATTGGTGTCAGGTTTACAGCTAAGTGGTTGGAAAATCACACACTTTACATAGTGTTTCCCCGATGTTTTTAGTGCCCAACTGGAACCCATACACAGTTACTGCAACGTTATTGACTATATTTATATTCCATATGCTTTACTTTACATCCCCATGACTATTTTGTTAACTATCAATTTGTACTTCACCTCTTTCTCCCAGTCTCCCAACTCCTCCTCCCCTCTGGCAACCACCAGGCCACTCTTTGTGTGAATGAGTCAATTTCAATTTTGTTTGTTTATTTTGTTCTTTAGATTCCTTTCTCACTGACATGTCATTAAGCATAATACCCTCTAGGTCTATCTATCCTGTTGCAAAAAAAAAAAAAAAAAAAAAATTCCATCAATGACATACCTCACAGAACTAGAACATATATTCCAAAAATTGATATGGAACCACAAAAAATGTCAAACAACCTCAGAAATATTGAGAAAAAAAGAACAAAAGTAGAGATACTGTTCTACCTGATATCAAACTATACTACAAGGCCGTAGTAATCAAAACAACATGATTCTGGCATAAAAACAGACATATAGATCTAGGGAACAAAAATAGCCCAGAAATAAACCCATGCCGATATGAACAATTAATATTTGACAAAGGAGGCAAGAACATACTAGTCTATTCAATAAATGGTGCTGGGAAAAGTAGACAAATACATGGAAAAAAATGAAACTAGACCATTTTCTTACACAATTTCTCCTTACACATTAATGAAGGCAAAAATATCTCAGAATTCCAGATTCAGCTTTCTTGAAAATATTCAATTTGAAAGGCTTATCCTTCAGAACGTGTTTTTGGATCATTTGGAAGAAGGGAAAATTATAACAAGCCAGTAATTATTTTGATAACTACATGTTACAAACAATTCTGGAAGAATGTATTAGGAGAAATCCTTGCCATGTGAGTAAAGTAAATTTTAAAGTTTATTTTTTCTGATTGACATACATGCTTATGGAAAACACACA
The DNA here is from genome assembly GCF_021234165.1 of Pteronotus mesoamericanus. Lineage (NCBI taxonomy): Eukaryota > Metazoa > Chordata > Mammalia > Chiroptera > Mormoopidae > Pteronotus > Pteronotus mesoamericanus. The sequence goes on along the minus strand of NW_026555078.1, from coordinate 23,441,431 downwards.
AAATGAAAAAGAACATTTTAAGTTACCCATTATCTCACTGCCTAGCCTCTATTAACATTTTGTTGCACTCCTTTCCACTAAGTTAATTCATTATGACCTTTTTTTCCATCTACTTGTTTATCAATATAACCTTTTTGATTTAGAGCTACTTCTTAGTCTTTCATGAAAGTCATGTTCCAGGGTTTTCATTTGGCCATTCAAAACCTCTTTAGCCACAGCTGCTTCTCCAACTCATTTGAAAACCTATTGACTTCTGCTATAAGACACTTCACATGAAGAAGAGGGCCTTATGATATGGGACTATTTCTCATGTGAACAGAGACACAATCTGGAACAATTAATTTTAGTTACCACTCTATTTAAGGAAATAGTATCTTTTTTTCCAATACTAAGAGTAACTGAACATTTTTCGCCTAGCTCTCTGCTTTCAATAAGAAAAGGAAACAGATTTATAATTCCAAACAACTCACCTGATTTAATCCCTCAGTATAATTGCGGCAAGTGTTAATACTGGTGTGCTAGTCTTGTCACCTTTGCTTTCCCCCACCCCAACTCTTCCTAGTATACACATAAATACTATTACCCTATTGCCTATCATCCTGATCTTAGACAGTTTGGCTCCATTATCAAAGTAAACAAATTCTTAATCCCTCTGCCTTATTTCTCTGTTGAAGATATTTCTTAGGATCTCTGGAAGTTGTGTTTTCTCTATAGTCTCACTTTATTTAGCCCTAACATGGAAATGATGAGACTCTTTATTATTGAAAACAAATGAATAGCTCCAAAGTGTTTCAAGAGGCTTAAAGACAGCTCACATATGGCTGGAAGGTGAAAATGAGTAATAAATTTATGGCAAATGGGGAAGATAATTTTCTATTCGTTGCCCCAATGAATAGCTACCTAATGAAATTAATTTTATATCAAATGATATAATCAGAAATCTTTAAATAAACAGGTAAACAAGACTTAAAAAATGTTTTCTGGACATTAACAAAAGAATGGGCATGGGAGCAGCTTCAGGATCTAGTACTAAGCTTTATAAATTACTTATGCATTTGTGTTAGGATTTGGTTTATATTGCTTTATCACTTCCTTCAAAATAAATTCTACTATTAAAAAACATAAAACTTATTAACAGAAATGTCAGAATTGGGGGCGGGGGGTGACTGTTAGCCTTTACAGAAACCCTTGGAATCTCTTCATCCTTTCTAATGACATACTGTGGCTTAATTTTATTTGAAGATTTAGGTTCATAATGCCACCATCCTTCCACCTCAGCCCCCTCACACCCAAGTTTGTAAAATTCATCCTGAAAATGGCAACTTCTCGTTTACTTGTCTCTTTAATAGATATTTTTAAATAAATATCAGAGTGGTCATTATTATTTTTCTGTCTTTATAAGAAATAGTGAACCTTGGTATTAATGTAAAATCAGGACTTCAGTTGTTCACTGATTTTTATATTCCTTAAATTTTCTCTTAGTCTGAATTTGTCTGTATTCAGTTCAGTCTTTTCTGCTTCTCAAAAATAGTCCACAAACCAGCAGTATCAGCATCAGTTTTTTAGAAGTGTAGAACCACAGGCCCTATTCCAAACCCACTGAATCAGAATCTGTAGTTTAACAAGATCTCCAGGTGATTTATATGCCCATTAAGGGCTGAGAAAAACTATTGTAAGGAAAATATTTTTTTTTAAGCTGACTTTTCTCTTGGTTCCAAGTGCCTTTTATAATGTTAGCTGACGGAGTCTTCCTTGGCCAGCAGTATAGAGGTCTGTTTCCCAGGGCAAGGTGGAGAACATAGTTTAAGTGAGCACATATTCTATCCCTAGTCAGTGCACCTTCCCCAATCACAAAGGATCCTATTGCTTAGAATCATTAAAGGGCTCTTTCAGATGCTGGCCTCCCTGAACTCTATACCAGGCTTGCCCCAGATGATCTCCAGCCACTTATTACTCAGTGATATTTATTTAGAATATTTGTGCAGAACATCGATGTAAACATTTTGAGTGTATGTGCATTTGCATGTGTGAGGCTACAGGAGACATGAGGAATATTGAAGAGACGAGGGTTTCAAAAAAGAAATAAAGGAAATGATCCCTATTTCTACAGAACTCATAAGAGAAAATAAACACATTTATGAAAGCATTTAAAAAAGATTTACAAAACAATACCAACACATACAATCAATTTACAAACTTCCTACCATGTCTTCATTTTTTTAACAGTATTTATTGAGTATTAATGATGAGCTAGGCATTATGCTTGACTGAGTAACTAACAACGTAATCTAAGTTATATAGAATTAATCAGAGCAGTCTTTCTAAACATTCTAAAGATAGTGAATGTTGACACATATTTATAAAACAGTATGCCTAGCAGAAAATGAAAGGCATTCAAAATATTTTGTGTTGAAGAATATTATTTATTTGTTTATTCATGCATTTATCTTTCTAAAAAGATTCTTAGAAGCCACACTCATTTATTTATTGGACATTTTGAATACTTCACATATTGAACATGGATAGAATTCCTATGATACAGCAGGTGCTAGGGACCCCTCCTGAGACAAATAAGCAAATAATTGCAAATACACTAAGAAACCATAACTAGAGTTATTTGAGGAATAAACTGAAGAAACAAAAAGAGGTGACTCTTGAGGAAGGGGATATTATCTGACATCATAAAAAATAACATTTGAACTGAGTCTTAAAAGCTAAGAATTTTTCATCAAAGACAGGGATAAAGAAAGGACATTCCAAACAATGGAAGGAGCATATGTTATGGAGCTGAAATATGAGTCATCTAGGGGAGCTACAGTACTAGAAGCTGAGAGTGGCTAAAATGTAAGATATAAGGAGGACATGAACCAGAGGCCTTTATACATACCTCTCTTTAGGTGAAGATCTTTAGATAGAGCATTCTCTACTTCATCTCTCTCTCTCTTACTCTCTCTCTTTCTCACTCTCTCTCTCTCACACACACACTCACACACACACGCCCCTACCTTTTGCCTACTTAGCCTTATTTATCTTTCATATTCAAATCAAAAATCCTTTTATCAGGGTGGCTTTCCTTGACCCTCCAGTGAAAGTGCAGGTACTTTCATTGTGTGCTGCCATAAAACTATCTTCCTTTAGAGTGGTTTTCTAATTTGTGTTTATATATTCATTAATATGATTGATTAATAACTGCCTACCCTATTACTTAAGTGGCTTTAAGAGTTTTATTTTTACCATATTCATAGGAAAACACAATAAATAACGTATATATTGCATGCCAATGATATACACATACATATATACAATACATATGCACACATGTAAATAAAAATAAGTTTCATGAAACTAGTATTTATCCTTATTATGTGTGATGAAATATATTTTCTATTCTCTCTCATTTTAAAAAATTGTTTACAAGTTGATTTTAGAGCTCAAAATCATTTGTGATCCAGAGTTTAAAAAGCATTGCAACAGACTGACACTGCATTAGAATGGTAGCAATGTCTGGTTTTACTCTTAACTCTATCTCAGCACCTATGTGACACTGGGGGCATAGAAGACACTCAGTAGAAATTCAGTGAATGAGTGAAAGGAATGAAAAGTTTTAAAAAGTGTTAGTATTTTTAAAGAATGATTATCCCCATTTTTATCAACGAGAAAACTGAAGGCTAGAGAAAAGTTTAGCAATTTACTAAAACTCTGAGGCTCATAAGGGGCAGAACCATGATTCAGATTCAGCTTTGTTTAACTGCAAAACCAGCTAATTTCCCATTGCAAAGAAGTAAAAAGATAATGTCTAGGTTGCTACTGGGAGGTGGCAAGCTGATAATGTCTTTAGTAGAAAAATAATTAAAAATAAATTTATTCACATCTGAGATGCATTTAGTGCAGACCTCTGAAAGATAATTGACTTCTTATTGTCTACAGTAAGAAAATCACAATTTGCTTTAAAATATGCAAAAATAAATGGGGGAGTAGGTGAAACAAGATTGGTAAAATGTTGATAATTGTTGAAGCAGTGACTTTATGTTTACTTAAAATTTTTTACTTAAAAAAAGTTTTTAACAAAGAAGAAGCCATGAAAACAGCATAAGAATAGCTTTGCAGGAAAGCTGTTCTCTTTTTAACAAGTGAACACTGAAAATACAATATTTTTTAAAACACACACACACAGGAAAGCCAAGAGTTTGACTGAGATAATGTCTATAAAGCACAAGATCCAACATCTTGTACATAGAATATACCCAGTGTTAATTCTTGTCTCTCTCCACAATAGGTTAACCAAAGCCATCTGTGCAAAAAGAGTGGCTCGTTGTGAACAATACTGTGTATAAGCCTTTAGTAAAAGTACAGTGTTGTAGTCACATAGAGAAATAATGAATTTCATATGTCCCTTTTAAAATAGGGAAAATACTTTATATTATTTATCAGCATGATTGCAAATATAATTAAAATCATTATATAGAAGGTGTTATCTTTTCTGTGTATGTGTCCCAAACCCTTGTTGTATGCAGATAACATAGAACTAATTGTCCTTATCATAAAACTCATTAGATAGGCATTGCCTTTTCAGTAGTATTGGTCTGAAATCCATAACACATGTGAAGAAACCCCTTTTTAATGCATTTATCTCTAGGAATATTTTTATCTAGTCATTACTATATTGTATATAAAAAAATAGATAAGTTTTTTTTTAATCTCAGTTGTGATAGAGTTTCTTCCAATTTAAAAATAGTCAACGGAAAATGTGATGCAGCACTGCCTGTGCATTCTGATTCAGAAATAACATTTTGGCTCATTAATATGTATTCACACACACACACACACACACACACACACACACACACACACACACAGTACTGGGAATTAAGGGACTGGATTTTAGTCTTAGCTGTACACTAACCAGAACTTGTTCAACGTACTTAGGCTTTTCTACCTGAGTTCCTTCATTCTATAATTCATTTCCTTCAAAGATCAAATGAAGAAAAGAATGTATGTTTTTCCTACTTTACTGGGTTATGATGAAGATCAAACTGGGTTATAAATAAGAAAATATTATGAAATAGTTTAAAAATTGTATAGAAAATGGAGAAATATTCATATATATACTGATATCCATGAATGTGGATAAGGTGGTATTTAGGAGAATAGGCAAAAAAAAAATTCCTATTTTAAAAGTATATGTGGAAATTGTCAAGTAAAGGGAAGACTAACTCTCTCAAGTGACACCAAGAAAGGGCACACATTAGGAACACTTCTATGGATACTTGCGAGTTTTGGCTATCAAAGATCAAACCAGGAGTAACAAAGCTATTATCTAGTCTAGGAGATCAGAAATGTATTCCACTTTCCTGAATCCTTATATGATCATTTGAGTCAAATTTTAGAATTCCAACACTAGGTTTTTATTCCTTGCTATAGGTCCATTCTGATGTTTGTTCTTGGTTCTATTCATCTCACAGCTGCTGATGGCCCAGGAGATCGTTTCATCATTGGGGAATCCCAAGCTGGTGAACAGGTGAGATTCATAGGCCTGACAGGTCCTAAAGATTTCAGTTTCATGGACTTTCAGGATCTAATTCTAAGTTTCTTCCATCATTTTAAGGAAAATCTTAGAGAATCATTAGGTTGTCAAAGAGATTAAAGGACATTTCCCATTAGAAGAACCAATTCTTCCTTAACTGAAAAAATCTTTATCTATTAATTTTATGACATTGTGTTGTTTGTGTTGTCTCACAGACATGCCCACAAACATTTTCCATCCCTGTGATTGGATGATTCTTTTTTCCTGTGTAAACATCAATGTTCTGAGTAGAACTACATTCCAGAAGTTTTTTAAAAATTTCATGGCATGCTTAGGGAACTGCAAATAGTTTGTGGTAGTCACAGCTTAGGATACATATGGATAGGTAGCATATTGTTAAGGTCTCTATGGACTTCTTAAACTTTATTTGTTCACCAACTGTTCTGGAGAATGAGGAGCACAAGAGAAGTTGTGAAACTAAAATTTGCCAGCTTCTTTAAGTTCTTATAAAAGTTTTATGGGAAAAAAGATCAAAATTATACCAAAAAAATGGGTGGGTTTTTTTTCAAATTACCTGTGATGTCCTTCATCTATAACTCACATGTCATACGGATGAGCCAAATTGCTCACTTATTGAAAGTACATACACTTGAGCACTGGGGTGCCATTGCATTCATTGAGACAGGGATCTACAAAATGGGCTTTTGCTATACCAAAATACTTGATCTTAAAAAGCTTATAGTTTAGTCCTATTGATTAGCAGTGGACACTCTCAAAGAAAATATAATTTAATTATACAGTGCTGACATTGGACAAAGCTCAAAAAAATCCAGTTTAATGTATCCATTAAAGAAAAATCAAGATTTAAACTGTTTTTACATTATATAAAGCATGTAAGGTATATCAATAAAAATAAAAAAGAACTAGTTAATAGTCTTAACAATCTAAAAGAAGTACTTCACATATTACCAGAGTTTTTCAATTGATTCAATTCAATTGCAGTTTATACATCTACTCTAAATGAATATATAAATGTCTTTATGTATCCAATAATATCTTTTACATTGGATTTAATATAAGTGAGCTAGTAGTAATCTTTCACCTACCATTTAGACTAGTCTTGGAGAGGAGACAAATTTTTTATTTAATAACCCCAGAAAAACACTTCTTAAGTGTTGATTTAACTAAGAAGTAGAAAATAATTGCACATACAATCACAATAAACCTTAAAGTATTTTTACAGAATATGGTACATTGAACCCAACTAAATTAAGGTAGAGCCTCATGCTAACACACTTCAGTTTAAGAAGCAACTGCCCTGAAACTCACTTTAGGATTTACTTTTTGCCTTAGCCAAAAAAGCACTTTCAGCAAAAGGAGGACCTCTTTAGGCCTATATTAAATGTTCTTCTTTCCACAGTCTTAGTAGATTGTGTTGGCATTAGTACCTCTACTAAAACACCCATATATCATGTTAAATCTTTAATGCTTTTCATCAGAAATCACTGGACTGCAAAAAATGGTCATATACAGTGTATTAAGAGATGTACCAGACAATAAGTAGTAGTAGTAGTAGTAGTAGTAGTAGTAGTAGTAGTAGTAGTAGTAGTAGTAGTATCTGTGGTTGAAAATTAAAGAAGAAATTTTAATGTATTGGACCCTAAACTTTTCATTTTAAATCCTATGCATTACCTTGGTAAAAGATTATATTAAAATATGACAATTAAGAATAAGCCTGGAATGTCTTTTATTCAGAGAACAGAATAAGGGGATATATAATTTAGTCCCAAGAATCTCCTTCTCCAATGACTGTGGGAGAAAAGTGGGGACAACCTCGGAGATACAAACCAGAAAGGATTGCATACTTCATGCAATTGCGATAATGAGATTATTCATGGTTATTTATTCATCCTGGAAATATTTATTGACTACCAACTTTGTGCCAGGCACTTTCTAGGCTTTGGAATGATAGAGCAATAGATATCTCTGGAAAGGGGTGATTATGAAGATTAATGCAGAGACTATATCCAAGATATAGACAGGGTTAAGGGAAACTAACAAAGGAATGTGAAGCACTCAAGGGCTAACAGTGAAACTCTATTACCACCTCTTAGTCTGAGGGAGCAAAGGGAAAGAGTGGTACCTGGACCCATGGAGATTCATAGCTATGGGGCAGCTCTACCCCTCAGTAGTAGAGCTGACATAGCCTTCACCGAACTACAGCCCAGCAGGAAAAGAACAAAGGGAATACAAACACGACTTTTCTTTCTCTTCTACCCTGAAATCTTTTGTTGGCCCCTCCCATTGGCTTTACCTAACCAGCAGCCAGTGATGGGAACCTGGTTGAAATAGTCCATAAAGGTCAGCCTTTTAGGCTACAGCCCAAGATAGTATAGTGATGTAATCTGAGAGGCAAACACAAAATAAAACAAATTCCTGCCTTTTATCATGCACAGGTTATTATATAAACAGAATGTAATAATGCACTTACTACTATACCTAGCAGAGATTGAGAGTTCAATAATATCATTAGTGGTATTGCAATGATAATATTGCAAGAAGCTTTTTAAGGCTGTTCTAATAAATTTCTAGTTTTACTTCAGTTGTATATCCAGTGAAGAGATATATTTCCTTAGCCATTTCCTAAAAATTATTTTAATCTGTTAAGAAAACATAACTTAAAAGGTACCATCTTAATCATTTTATGTGTACAGTAGTGTTAAATTGTGGCCTAAATTTTTAAATAAATACTTATGAAGCAGATCGTCAGAAATACATTTTTATTGGGGAATTAATATTATCTCAGGATTTTATTTTAGGGGAAATTTGAAGCCCTTTTTCCCCAATTCTGACCTAAATCAAGGCCAATGACAAGTGGCTCTTCTGAGGCCAGATCACATCTATCAGATGGGTCTAACCGAAAAACATGCTTTTCCCTATGCTAGGAGAAGTTTGCCGGACAGGTCCTGTGGTCAGTCTCCTATACCATTCATATGGGAGCTCAGACAATGAAAACCTTGGATATAATGTTCCATCCAAATCAATACAGACACTGGAATAATTTTAAAATTATTTTATTACATTTACTAGACTTTTATTATTAATTGAAAGGTGAACTAATGTTTTAGAAATATTTTCGAGGGCAATAATTTAAGTGATTATTCTGACTTGCCTATATTTAACCACAAAGTTAGTTTTAAATTATGACACTTCTCAAATATTGGAACTTCAGTAAATAACTAACGTACTGGTTTTTCATAATTTTCATTCACAAAATCACATTGGATGGCATTTTTTTCTTGAGTCTCAAGTTTCTTGAGTCTTACACGTGTTAAGAAAATTCACATTATTTGAGTGAGAGACCATAGTGGCAAATTTAAGTGACAGTTCTTCAAAAGGAAAACAGGGCACCAAAAAAGGCATCTATCTAATGGTCATTACCATAAATCAAGTTAAAGCTTCTTTGTGTGAGTGTTCCTGTTTGGGGGTAGCTTTCATTTAATTGGCCTAAAATGAGTAAGATTGTAAGTCTTTGCTTTTATGGTTTGTTTCTTAAAATGTTACATCTCCTGCAGGAAAATGTTATTTTTCCTTTGCAAAAGTAAAGTAAATCAACTCTTTCATACATGTTTGTATTTCCAGCCAACTCAGACAGTAATGCCTGGACAAGTCATGCGGGTTACAACAGGTGCTCCAATCCCCTGCGGTGCTGATGCAGTAGTACAAGTAGAAGATACCGAACTTATCAGGGAGTCTGATGATGTACGTCATCACCAGGTCTTACTGCTGCATTCCTGTGGCAGTATTTTAAGTCATGCCCATTTTCTGCAATGTTTATGAGATTAACCCTGTGTGTTTTGGTTATGTTAGGATTTTACAATGTTGTGTATAGGTCTGCACTAAATAAGGAATTGCCTTAGGCTTGAAAGTGTTGTTATAGATGTTCTTGTGATCATCACTGTGATTATAGCAAAATCTGAACCACATTTGTTCCAAGAAATGTAACATGCAAACAAGAAAAGAAACCTCAAGATAGAAAAGCAGACGTACTAATTGTTGACATACCTTCTAGCTAAGTAATTTCTTAGTTGAGACTACCTTCTAATAAAATGTGAAGGAGAATTTAATAGAGAAGAATTTAACAAAGAACACTTGGGCAAGATCATGAATATTACACTAAGCCAAACATTTGAACCAAATGGCACTCAGCTCCGGTATCTATATTTCAGGAAAATGTATGCCACCAAATGACAGCCTGGAAATATTAAATTGATACCAGTTCCCTCTCTATTGCCTGAAATAAAGGACATTGAGATCTTTTTTGGTCTAAGCAGGCCTTCATCTCATTGAAACTAGTGGCAATTATTGAAACCAGATAATCAGCCACCAATAAAAAATAAAAAGAAATTAGTTTCCACTGAGGTTTTAATGACTGGCTATCTAACTTGCTTTGTGAAGAAGTTTAAGATATCTTGTATTTTAAAAGCTGAAGTTAAAAAATAATATTCTCCTGATCTGGCATATAGTAAAATTTGGTCATGATGAGAGACAGCCACTTTTCTTTACCTGGGTTTTTTTTTATATCATCTTCCCACATGTAAGGCTTATAAAATTCCACTCTTGGTATACAGATCCCATTGCTTGCCGTTAAAAATGCCCAGCAGATTTATTGGCATCAGGGAAGCCAGCAGAGCATTGAAATGCAGAACACATGTATCCACAGACTCTGCCAGATGACAAGATACAGTTGCAGTGTCACAATATTGTTCACAGCCCATAAGTGTAAAATTGATGATCACTATTACTTTACAGAAATTTACTACCAGGCAAATGATAAGTCCTTCACTGAAATTTCTACAGATAATTTGGGAACCTTGGTATAGTATTGAACCCATGATTCTTGGGAAGAGAAGAGATAGGTTATCTCCTTACACATTCACTGTATCTATTAGGGTAACCAAATATATGTGTGTGTGTGTGTGTGTGTGTGTGTGTGTGTGTGTGTATATATATATGTGTGTGTACACACACACACACACACACGGTGGGCAAAAGTAGGTTTACACTAGTGAGTCTGTGAAACACAGTTTATTCCCATATTATTTATTTATTGTATTATTTTCCATACCATCAACTGTAAACCTACTTTTGTCCCACCCTGTATGTATATAATTAGTTTTCCTTGAGAATGCTTACAAAATGAGATTCAATATTTTAATTTTTTTTTAAAGTGTGAAAATATTATATTTATTCCTTGGCATCAAACCTAAGTTAGCAGGAACCTATGATAGAAATTCATCATGTTCAAAAGGTTTAGCAAATGGTTTTCTGTTTCTCTATATTTGTATATATTCTGGCCTATCTGATAGTAAAAGCACCCGAGTAGCTAAATTTTATTGACCAGAAATTCTGTTAAGTTGTTTTGTTTGAAATTACAAGAATTGCTCTTATTATAGGGCACTGAAGAACTTGAAGTACGAATTCTGGTGCAAGCTCGGCCAGGCCAAGATATCAGGTAAGTTCATAACATATGGAATGTGTTGCTAACCTTTGTTTCTACAAGATCATGGACTTAGGAGAGCATGGCTATTATAAATCTGCAGCTCAGTCAGTTAACCACTAGCTTTTCAGGGTTTTAACAAGTAGGAAAATGAATTTTCTAAATTCTACATCCCATGTCTGCTCTGCCTACATTTTCATGGATATGGTAAAGGCAAATGAAATAATAGTCAAAAGCAAAGATGAGACCACTGTCCTACCATAAGAAGAGCATATACTTTAGTTTTCTTACAGTGGAATATATTCACCCTGATTTCGTTAATACTGATTTGCTCAAATCTCCTGTGACAAAGCTATATTTTTCCCATCCCTATGTCAGGAGGCCAAGGGGAACAGACTGATGTGGACACATAGCTGGACCAACCTAAGTGGTCCAAATGGAAATTATTTCCATGGCTGTAATCTCATTAACATTATTCTCCTCACCACAAAATGAACACGCTCTAAGCTTTTTATCACTAATGCTATATAATTTCTCACCTTATATCAAAGTACATTTGCAATTGGTGTTTTTGACAGCAATGTGGTACAAAGCAACTTGTAAAATAATTTTCAAATATAAAGTAGCATATTCCTGTTTAGCAATAATAGATACAAATCCTATTTCTGTCTTCTATGTGATTTAATATTTATAATTTTAGAAGCACAGAGTTTTTAGAATCTCCTCTTTTCCTTATTCTTTTCCTGCCTCATCTCTTGACATTTTTCTTTCCATGAGTGTCCTCCTTCTCTGACACTAAAACTTCCCTCTGTGTTGAGAAAATATTACTCTTTCTCATTGTGCTTATGGTTCTGCTTTGACTTTCAGACCCATTGGCCATGACATTAAAAGAGGGGAATGCGTGTTGGCCAAAGGAACCCACATGGGCCCCTCAGAGATTGGTCTTCTGGCAACTGTAGGTGTCACAGAGGTTGAAGTTAACAAGTTCCCGGTGGTTGCTGTCATGTCAACAGGGAATGAGGTAAAAAAGAGGTGGGGGGAATGAGACTTTCAGATAAAAGTATTTCTGACATCTGTGTGGTAAATAGAACCGTGTGGATTATAGATATTACCACATTCCTATGACAGAGAAATAAAAATTGGCTTCAGGATAGTTCAAGTACAGAAGATGAGAAAGAAGAACTAGAAATTACATATAAATAATTCCTTTCATTTATTAGAATGAAATATTATAACCACTGGCCTTTGCAAACACACACTATAATGTAAGAATGTTGACTGATAGCTACAGAACTCAACTGTCCAAACAGGTGCTTAGTCTATTAGGACAATGAATTGTACCCGCTCTGCTGTGATATAGGCCACCTCTGTGTGGTCAGTAATTCAGTGAATTGGATTACCATGGCTAGCCTTCTTCCTGCTAAAATTCCCTGTGATCTTTATCACCAGGAAGAGTTTGATAATTAGGTTTTTTCTCTCTCTAAAGATAGCATGTCTAGTGGCATGCAATTTAGAATATATCGAAATGTCATCTCAGCCCTGATTTAGGGAGGGGAATTTAGTCAATCTTTTTCTGAGAATTCTTGAAAAACTTGCTATTCCTGTTTTGCTTGGGTTATACAAAAATTCAGTTGGAGGTTCTAAAGTCAAATTAAGAATATTGAAAAGTAAATCTGCTGGAAATTCAAAGCCTAAGATGAGAATCAGAAACTATTGGTATTTTTTAAAATTAATTCCTTTAGACCTTACTATTTATAGAAAGATTAACAGGATTTCTTCTTCTTCTATCTCTCTCTTTCCCTCTTTCTTTCTCTGTTAAGCTTTAACTTAGATCTTGGAAAATAAGCCATTTGTTACCATTATTTTTCATCTCTCCATGTCTTGAGGAGGAACATTTTCAAGGATCTCTGTATTACCCTTATAATTCTTTTGGAAAGTGCAAAAGGAAAGAATAGAATGTTTTGTTTTGCTAATGGAGAGATAAATCAACAATATAGATTTGCTTACTTCCCAATATATGTATACTAGTCATTCCTTAAAACTAGTGATTGACCCAAAACATTCTTTCCAGTTGATCACTTAGTCATGGTTTCAATTTCCCTAGGACCAACTGACACTATGTTTAGCATCAGAAAGTAATTTATTTTAAACTTAATGAACTATTCTTACTTGTAATTTATTTATATGATTTCTACATCTAAGTGGGAAAACTAAATAGAATGTGTGAACTCATAAATAACTAGTTATTAGGCAACTTTGTTTCAGCTATATTTCTTGTATTCTTCCTGATGCTTTTGTAGGGCTGGCCTAATATCCACAGTTATCCCCAAAGTATATTGGTAGTATTTTTTAAAGCTATCTTTTGTACTCTTTTATAAGCTATTGATTGCTGGTAGGGAAAGGTGATGGGGTGAGAATAGAGATGGAATTTACATAATGAAATCTAAGGAAAATTTGTAGTCCTAGTTTCCTGCCCTCATAGACTTCATAATCCTTGGAAAGGCTTTGATATATTTTATATGCCCTCCCTCCCCTGCTCTCTCTGGCCTGTTGTATTACAGTGGTTTTCCAAGGAAATAATACTTCTAAATTCTATAATCTCTGGTTCAACATAGTTCAACATTCCTCCCCTACTGTAATCTGAAATTAGTTGTTATTATGACGTTCTATTATCATATAGTTTCTTTCAACAAACGTTTATTTCATAACTCTATGAGTGACACTATACTGGAAACTGGGGATAAAATAGATGAATAAAGCGTAGTATCTCCTAAAGGCTTGAGATCCTCAAATAGCCAAAAAACAATAGAAAAAATTATTCATTTATTTTCAGAGAGGCCAAAAGAAATTACACTTGTCTATCAATGTGGCAAGTCTATAATTTAGTCATTCATAGCACAACTCTCCTTAAGTATTAGTTCTGATTTCCCCTGTCATGTATGGCTCCACATATGTCTACTTCTTGAATTCAGTGTTGTATATTGGTAAGCAGAACAGTGGCTTTAGGCAAACCAAGAATGCCATACAAGATGTCTATGTATACCATATTTAAAACCTGCCCAATATTTTTTGACTACATGAACTTGTTCAGGATAAGGGAATTATTTCAGAATCTGGAAGGTACAGTTAGATGATAACTACCATAGTGTAGCCTCTGAAGACCCTTTTTTATTTCAACAAACTAGGTATGTTAAAATTTAATTAATACTATGCAGTAATTATATAATTTTAGGCATATGTTTCCAAAGTTTTGCATTTGTTCAGTTAATATTTTTGAGCAATTAATTACATGCTGGAATTCCCACCAGGGGTTCTCTTATTTTACATCAGACTTATAAGATGTAAATACACTGTATTGTGAACCAATGTGCTTTGATATTGAAAAGGAAACTCAGCATCAAGCAGGGCAATAACAGGCATTCTTCAGTGACACCAGTCTTCTTGGCAGTCCACACAGCCATCCAAGGGTATTTCCTTTGTTCTTCAAATGACATTCAGATGCAAGGGAATAAGAATTATATTAGAAGATTATGGGAGCCACCAACTTAGGAGCCCCATGTCCTACATAGAAATTAGTACTTCTTGCAGCTTCTAGGGTCCTCACAAGAGAAATGCCCAGTTGCAAGAGTTACCACGTTCATAGAAGCCCAAAGCTATAGTTTCCCACTAGGTATTTATAGTTTATCTGTATAATAGTTCATTCCAGTACATATGCAAGTTATTTGTTATCATTTTTACCATAGAAATGTTGCCTAGTAATACGGACATTTCATCTTTATCAAATTTCCAGGGGAACAGAGTTATAAAATCAACCCAAGATCAAATTTGTCCTTAGGGATGGAGAAAGTGTTTGTTAATCCTTTACCCTGCAGATACATTATCTGTAGAGAATTAGAAACCAATAATAAAACTGACTACAAGTCAGTCTGCTTTTTATTAATACCATGCACTGATAATTCTAAACACCACCAGTGATAAAATGCTCATCTCCACTGGGGCAGGCCACTCCCACTACCCTTTCCCCTTAGTGGGCTACTGCACTGATGCCAGGCACTGTTCTGACTGCTGGGGATATAGCAGCATGTAAAGCAGACAAGTTTCCTGTGCTTACAGAATTTATATTCTAACAGGTGCGGGGATTAGGAGGGTAATATTCAATAAACAAACCAATAGTAGTAAATGATACGAAGAAAAATAAAGGGTCAGATGATAAAGAGTGGTAGTAGAAGAGGTATAACGCCAAATATTATCTGTTGAAACTTACCCCACATTAACCCTTTAAACTCCTCTAAACAATAAGGCTGGAAGCCTGAAAACTCTATTTCCCAGGCTGTATTTCCATCTACGGTACAGTTAGGTTTTGCCATCGGAGTGCATTAACATGATATCTGAAGGTGGAAAGAAATTACCGGAAATATAATCTCCCTAACTCTAAGTAACATTACTTTCCACCAGTAGCCCTGGGGATTATGGCGACTTCCTGCAGTTATTGATCTTTAGTAACCAATACATTTGTAACCAATTCCCTGTATTAAATCCTCCTTTCTCCCACCCCCTTCCATCTGAAATACCTAGAGGAGTTTGGTTTTCCTGTCTTGACCTAATTCATTGAGTCTTCCGTTTTATATAGGATAATCAGGCCTCACTGATAAGGTGGAATTAAAGTGGAACTCAGAAGGCCTTGAGGGCATATGTCAAGTGAAGGGAATGTGTTCCAAACAGCAGGAACAACAAACAGAAAAGCCCTGAGGTAAAGTGCATGCTTGTCATGTTTGAGGAACAGCAAAGTGAGTGTGGCTGGAGTATAAAGGCAAAGGACCAAAGAAAAAGGAGATGAGGTTGGAGAGGTAGTAGAAACAAGATCATTTTTTCTAAATAGCCAATTTTGAGTAAGGAAAACATAATGCTAAATGTTACATCTTTTTTTTAAGTATAGCTTTCTTAAATTTTTAAATGTTTACTCTGTCTTCTTTGTGGTATTTCATATAGGAAGGTAAAGGAAAAAAGCAGGGAGACTAGTTAGAAGGATCTGCAACTCCAGCAAGAGATTTGGGCCGGAGTGGGAGCACTGGAGATGGTGTGAAATAATCAGATCCAGGATATATTTTGAAGATAAAGCCAATAAGTTTTGTTAGTGAATTCAAAGCAGTTTGTAAGAGAAAGTGAGGAGTCAAGATGAATTCCAAACTTTTTGGCCTGAGCAATTCTAAGGATAGTTATCATTTACCCAAGTGAGCGATTTAGGCAGTAGAAATCAGAAATTCTACTTCGGACATGTTAAATTTGAGATATTTATTAGAAATCCTACTAGAAATATTGAGTAAGCAATTAACATATTTAGTCTGGAGCTTAGGAAAAAGAGCAGAGCAAAGGTATATATTTGGAAGTTACCAGCATATACATAGTAAGGGGGTTTTTTTGTTGGTTTTTTGTTTTGGTTTTTTTTAGGATATACATACTATTTAAAATCATGAGACTAAATAAAGTCACCTAGGAAGTAAGTATAAATAGAAGACAGGAGATGCAAGTTTACGCTTAGGAGGCAGTTATATGCGTATTTTCCTCCTCTTTAACAACCTTTATATTTCCCAGTTGTATTTTCTAATTTTGACTCTTGATGACACCATCTCTTTTTCATAAAATACATTCTTATCCTCATTAAACTTTAGATAGTGACCTACAGGTATTCACACTGGACATCAGTTGGCCAGCTACCAGTATCTTCAAGAAGTCAAATTGTATACTTGTTATCTATTTACCTCAAGTGCTATCAATAATTATTCCTTCAGTAGATGCTGGTCTTCTAGTTTTGAAGGTACCGTTTCAGTTACCTTCAGCCATATTTCATAATTCATTGATTCATTCAAGTTCTCTTTCTCTTTCATTTTTTTCTAATTTTCTTGGCCACTATCAGTATTAGAGGCCAGCACAAACAATTTGAACTTTAGATATGCACAGTCTGTCTAAAATCTTTATGTAATGTTCTTTGGGGCCTTCCACAAGCAGCTGCTGTTATAAAGCTAGAATCTTTAAAACCTCCTTCCCCACTAATAAGAGAAGGAACAGGAAGTTGACTATTTACTATACCCAGAACTGCTTTGTGCTTTATAACTAAAGCAATACTATGAAGTTAGCATAATTATTCATAAAATTGACACTCAAAAACACAGCAATTTGCCTAAAACTTTTTGTGTAAGTTGATGTAGCCTTGTTTCATAGCTATGTCTTCTTGCTATAATATTTTCTCACTATGCCACAGTGCTTCCTACTAGAGCTTTCTTAAATTTCATTTCTCCAACTTTTCAATGGAAGTCTCTGAAATCTGTCAGGTTAGGTAGTATACATTACTTTCCTCTAGCTATATTATACTTCTTTTCTAGAGTAAAGACCGTGGCTCACTACTTTAAAGTTTCCTTCACTAACACTTCAGGTAGCTCTACTTGTTTAATCTATTCCTTTGCTTACTGTGTTAATACCAAAACTGGATGAGTCCATCCTCCACCTACAATTTTTCTCCCAAGCAGAAAAACATTACTGAAAACAATTCATGCAACTGAAATAACCACTACAAATTTCTACCATTTAATGTCAACCTGGCACTTAAAAGTTGCTCAGTAATTCTGATATAACTGTCTTGTTGATTTCCTGGTACATTCCTGCAGTAGACAGTTCATTTATGCATTCAACACCCTCTTTAAACCTCAGCACCAGCCCTTTCTCACTCCTATCAGATGACCTCACTGGTGACATTTATGGAAAAGCTAAAATATACTTGTCAAACTGAACTAGATGCGGGTTCCCTCATTTTTACCTTCCCTTTACCGCAAAATTTTCCCCATTCTATTAGCTATCTTTCCAACAATCTGAAAACAAAAATTAGGACAAACTTAATCAAACCAAAAAGTCCTGGGAACCTTATTCTTACAACAAACAAAATAAATATTGGCTCACTTTGGCATAAGTGCTAGACATATAACTATAGGCAAAGAATCCCCCAACCAAAGAGGCTCAAGGGACATCAGTGAAATGCAGTGTAACCAGTAGGATACTACTGATGGCAAGGGTCCTGCCAAAGTCTTGGTGGGAGCTCAATGACTGTCAAAGTCCTAACACAAGGACAACCAAGGAAACTCAATCATATGAAACGAGATATATGAAAGTTTCTGAGCAAAGATTGAGCATCACCTTGACAAAGTCTCAGTAGTGTCTCAAAAGGGAAGTTACAGAAGGATAGTTACAGGATTTTGAGGACTAGAGTTTATCATAAGGTGGTTTTAAGGTAAAAGTTTGTAAGGAAGGTCTAGGAAGAAACTAGTCAGATCTTGTAAAATAAATGAGTTGCTAAAAGTCTTATCTTTCTAGTATATGAGTCCATGTGCTAACGTTACCATGGTCTCAATTTGTCCACGGTCTTAAGTTGGAGCATATACAGGTCTGAACAAGCTTGTGTTAAAACAATTTGACTGAAGATAGCTTGAGTTATATGTCATGGTTTGATACAGTTTATCTTGCAAGTTGATGTTTCTGCTTTATATCCCAGAATGTAGGAGTTTGTAGGCAAGATAATGAGTTATAAGGCTTTTGCAGAAATTCAGACATGCTGAATGTCTGAAATTGGGGGGTGGGCAGTATTGATAACAGAATGAATGAAAACTTTGGGTCAAGGAGGAGATTAATTAGGATATTCTTAAGGATTGAGACATTTGGAAAGATAGTGGTATGCAAAGGGGGAAAAAAACAAAGATTAAATGTTTGAAAACTGAGAACACAGTGGTACCATTGAATATAATATAAAGAGGAAATCGAAATTTAATATGTGGTAGATAGGAAAGTAACAAGGTATGGAGGTAATGCATTATGTTTTGTTTTACTTTTTATTCACTCTAGAATGTAAAACTTTTAAATTAAGTATAGTTGACATACAATATTGTATTAATTTCAGGTGTACAACAGTGATTTGAAATTTATATAACTTACAAAGTGATCATCGCAAGAAGTAACTACCTGCCACCATACAAAGTTATTGCAATATTATTGACCGTATTTCCTATGCTGTACTTTACATCCTCATGACTTATTTATGTTATAAGTTTATACCTCTTAATCCCCTTCACCTTTTTGCCCATTGCTCCACCTCCCAACCCTCTGGCAACTATCAGTTGTTTTCTGTATCTGTGAGTCTGTTTGTTTTGTTTTATTTGTTTATTTGTTTAGTTTTTTTAAGAGTCAACATATAAGTGAAATGATACAGTGTTTGTTTTTCCCTGACTTATTTCACTTAGCATAATACCCTCTAGGTCTATCCATGTTGTCACAAATGGCAAGGTTTTATTCTTTTTCATGGATAAGTAATATTCCATTGTGTGTGTCTGTGTGTGTGTATAACTTCCTCTATATCAATTTATCCATTGATGGACACCTAGGTTGCTTCCATATCATGGCTATTGTAAATAATGCTGCAATGAACATGGGAGTACATATATTTTTTTTAATTAGTGTTTTGTTTTCTTTAAATAAATGCCCAAAGTGGAATTGCTGAGTCTCTCTTTGTCTTGTTTTAGCCTCTGTTTTAAAGACTATTTTGTCTGGTAAAAGTTGTTGCTATCTCAGCTTTCATTTCCATTTTCATGTAATATCTTTTTCCATCCCTTTATTTTTAGTCTTTGTGTGTCTTTCGATCTGAAGTGAGGCTCATGTAGGCAGCATAGGTAAGGGTCTTGTTTTTTATCCATTCAGCCACCCTACATCTTTTGAATGGAGCACTTAGTCCATTTACATTTAAAGTAATTACTGATAGGTCTTCCATTGCAGCTGGGCCACAACTACTACAAACACACTGTCAGGAGAGGCTGGCTGTGAGGCCTGCCTGCACCTGTTGCAGGCACGCTGCTGTGGAGGGCAGGCCTTCCATGTGGCTGCCACAAGGCTCAGCCTCAGCTTCTTGCAGGCACACTGCTGTGTGCTGGGGCTGACTGAAGCCACCAACCAGGTATGGCCAATTAGGAACCACTTTGAAGGGGTTCCAGCCTGGGTGTGTCCTCAGGGAAACACCAAGATAGTATGAAGAGTGTTATCAAGGTTAATAGAGAGAGTCAGAAATAGCACCTGCCAGCATCAGACCGGGTAGATGAAAAGAGATTAAAAAGGGGGAAATAAATAGTGCCCACCAGCACTTCAGACTCTGGAGAAAGTTCCAACAGACCCTTGTCCCTCCAGCAGATGCCCTACAAGTAGTAAGTGTATCACCTTCATGTATGACCCAGGTGCTTGTCAAACTGCTGCCTCCTGTGCTGGTACTCAAACAGAGTGCGTTCTTGGTTTCCTGCAGCCGTTTGGCTCTCCCAGACCTAAGCTCTGCTGGTTTTCAAAGCCAGATGTTATAGGGGCTCCTCTTCCTAGTGCAAGACCCCCCAGACTGGGATTCTGATCCCTCACTCTTCATGCAGGGACCTCTGTGGTTATGATATCCTTCCCATTAGTAAGTCACTGATTGCATGGGGCAAAGGGGGTAGGGTGGGTCTTAACTAGACTGAGTCTCTGCCCCTCCTACCTATCTCAGTGTGGCTTTTTTTTTTTTTTTAATATCCATAGTTGTAGAAATCTTTTCCGCTAGTCTTCAGGTGGTTCTCAGAGGTAGCTATTATATAGTTGTAGTTTTGTGTCAATGAGAGAAGGAGAGCTCAGGATCTCCCTATCCTGAACCCAGAGCCAGAAGCC
Organism: Pteronotus mesoamericanus; assembly: GCF_021234165.1. Lineage (NCBI taxonomy): Eukaryota > Metazoa > Chordata > Mammalia > Chiroptera > Mormoopidae > Pteronotus > Pteronotus mesoamericanus. The sequence continues at coordinate 23,420,690 of NW_026555078.1, read as the reverse complement.
TTGCTCTTAAATGACAATTTAACTTGTCTCTGAAATATTTATTGTTCCTTGTGGTTGGTGCACTGTCCCTACAAGTGCTTTGCATTTTTTTCTTTTGTATTTTAACTGTAGTAAGTTTCAAACATCATTCCAGAGATGACCAGAAGTATGATACCAGAAATTAAAATTCAGTTTTAAAGGGGAATATTGTGACTTTATTCTATTGTAGTATATTCAGCCTTATAATTTTCCATTCAATTCTGTATGCTTTCTTTGAAAATGCTTAAAATACACTGCTTAAATGCTTAAATTTAAAATGCTTAAATCCCATCCCCTCGTTTAACTAGTTACTATTCCATTATGTCAATTTTACAGACAAATAACAAATTTTCCAATGATCTCTAATTCTGTTATTTCTGGAACTGTTTACAACAAAATAGCAGAGAGGAGCATGAAAGGCAAAGAAAACACTCTAAGAACAGAGGGATCTTACTTAGTTGGTGGTCTGTACCATTTTGTGAAAAAAAAATTATATAAGCACATAGTTTTCTATCTGAAAAATGTTATCTGATTAATGGAGTTAAAGAGCTGCAAGCTTTGGCCTTTATAAAATTATAATGACTTCACTAATGGTGTGTTAATTAAGATCAGAAAATTAATCTGTATTAGCACTACAATAACAATTTTTCAAGCTCTGCCAGTGACTAAGTATGAAAGTGGGTTGCAATGTCACTTGGCATCTGATTAAGTTAAATTTGTACAGAATATGAAGAAAAGACTCCCAGGTGACACTAAGTTTTTCTCCAGCTATTATAAGGGGACAGTTAGTTGCAAAGCTACTACTTTTCCAACATAAAGCCAAAGGTCCAGCCACATGAGTCAGAAGGAAAACTGAATGGGCTAGAGATTGTTGTCTGGGAGAAATGAGATATGAAGCCCTGAGTGTTGACCATATTAACAAACAGCCTGAACATCTAAATGTGCAGGTTTGCATCCAACCTCCTAAGATAATATTCCAGATTTTTCTCACTTCAAGTTTGTATTTTTTTCATTTTACAATATTTCTGAAATCAAAGATCATCTTAAAATTAATATATAAAATTAAAGTTGTATGTTATATGTGTGCATGTGTGTAAGGACCCAATACTCTTAAGTATTTATAATCTAATCTAAATCCATGTTCACATTATAAACTCATTTCATCTATATGATCATCTAGGAGTAACAATATGAGAGCAATTGGGGGAAAACAGGTGCTCTTTCAATATCATATCATAAAGAAAGGAAAGAGAATATTGTTTATTGTATATTTATCTATATGAACTAAATACTCATTATCATTTAATCCTCACAACTACTATAGTAAGGTAGTTATTATTACTATACAGTAATGGACAAAAGTAGGCTTACAGTTGTGAGTACATGAGATAGTTTATTCTTATATATTTATTATTATATTACTTATTTGTATTATAACTTCAAACCTACTTTTGCCCAACCCTATATATTATAAATGAGAAAATTAAGGCATGTTTGGGCAACTTGAATTTGAACCTTATATGAATCCCAGGCTCCTTCTACTATGCTACACTGTTTCACTGGAACATCCTAACATATAGAAAGCTTCTTATAATTTTCCTTATAGACATATGAGAGTAGGTATTAAATCTCTATAAAGGGTGATTCAATTCTGAATCATGGAGTTGTATTACTTGTTTAAGTTTGCTAATAAAGAGACAAGACATCTGTCTCCTTCAAATAAGCTTGACTTCCTAGGTATTTTTTATTCCGCTTCAGAAAAGAGATCAAAAGCTTGAAAGAAAAGATAAATGATCATTCTCTTTAGACTTGAGACTGTCATGTCACACAGTCTCTACCTCAAGTGATGTCATGAAAGACAAATTGGAAAATAATATTGGGAGTTAAAATCAAAGTTGTTTTATTTAGTTTGCCCTAATAAGCAACCACTGGGAAGACTAGCATCTCCAGAGCACTAATGTCAAATTGTAGCCAGAGCTGTTGTAATGTTGGTCCTGATGTTTAGTTACCATTTACATTTTTGCAACACCATTTTCTCATATTCCTATACATTCAATATTTATTCAAATATCCTTTGAGTATATATCTTCTATGTGCCAAATACTGTTGTAGATGCTAGATATGCTAAACTCTGTTTACTAGATCTATTTTTTTTCCATCAACAATAGACAACATTATCCTGAGAGAATAATTTGTGGTGGTTGTTTCTGGTTTTATAGCTGCTAAATCCTGAAGATGACCTCCTACCAGGAAAGATTCGAGACAGCAATCGTTCAACCCTCTTAGCCACAATTCAGGAACATGGTTACCCCACAATCAACTTGGGAATTGTAGGAGACAAGTAAGTATTAGATTTTATTTTTAAGTTGTTATTGTACAAATAGGAATTTTGGGAGTACTAACTAAGTGGGATTGTTGCTAAAGAGACCAAAATTAAATACAAGAATTTTCACTGAACTTCATTCTTCAGAAGCTAAAGAATTATGGAGATAGTTGTGTCCATTGGGGACAGACATTTTCCTGGAATGCCTATTATAACAAGAGAAATATTTTACTCTCCTATGAGTATATTAAGTTTACAGGAATGTTTTTTGATAGTGTTGTCTTTGCCCTAGCGGAACTAATGGTGATAGTATTTTATTCCTATTCACACTTTTACTGTTTCGAGAAAGACAAGAAAGACATGGGTGAGAATAGTAAGAGAGAATGTCAAAAGTAGCACTTAACTGATTCTTTGAACCTTAAGTACAATTGCTTTCAAGAGCTTCTATATTTATTTTTGCATCCTTATGTAATCTGAGTTTCTCCATACTTCACCCACTTACAAGTTCAAAGGGAGCCACATTGACTAAAATATCCATCTCCAACAGCATATTTACTAAATTAACTCATTCCTCTGCTAACTTTCCCAGGTATTTCTGTGAATCTACAACTATGCCTTACATGTGATCAAAAGCAAGTCTGCTCTTTCTGAGCACCCCACCACCATGCAACACTGCTACTCAGCCATCTTTCACCAGGCACTATTTCCGGTTCACCAGAGCTATGCCTGCTTTTAGTAATTCTAGAATATCAGCCTGGTGGAGACAAAACTAGGAGACAAATCTCGGTGGTGGATACCATGAAGTGTCTGTCACCCATAATTGTCCTTCTCTCTTATCACTGCTTTGTCACCGAGGGAAGCTCATTATACCTTGATCCTTCATCCCTGAAGATGAGTGCTTTCTCAGGGATCAAATGGGCTTTTAAAGAGGCTCTGCCCTACCATTTCACAAGGTATGCTCTCACACTTCTAAGCCCCACCTTATGCTCAAACTGGGCACAACACATCAAACCCTGGACACAGCAGCCCTTCAGTAACCTGGGAAGCAGCAACTTTTATGTCATCTCACCTTTCAAAGGTCTCTTCTTTCTTCCTGATTTTCTTTCTTTCTCTGGGGACATTGGAGTAGAAGCTGTTAGACATATTTTCAAATGTCGTTCTTTTTAGATGCTTCACGTTTGTGTTTTCCTGGATGTTTAGTTCTAGAGAAGTCCATAGCTAAGTACCAGTCCCCATAGAACGCATGCTGGTGACGCCAGAGTTACCTCATGTCACCTCATGATCCAAGCTCGCCAGTCCAGTAGAAAGAAACCACTGAAAGAAGGGGGAAATGGGAGGGCTAGTATTTTGAATTTGAACCTAACCTGTAACCTCTCCTTCCATATAAATTTCAAACACCTAAAAATTATCCTGATGCAGATACATCTTTTAAAAAGACAAAAATTAACTTCTGAGAAAAGAGAGGACAACTCCAAGAGTTTCAAAAACACAAAGCAAGCCTAAAACTCAATAGAACAAACTCACTAGGTTGTTCAGGTTTTGTTTCCTACCTACCATTGGCTCTGGCCCTGCCTACAAGTGAATTAAAGATCACTAAGAAACAGTATAAAGTAAAAAGAACTCTTATAAGTGTGTGTGCCATTTTAATCTTAATCTGTTCTGGACTATGATTCTGTCCATTTTCTTATCTTATTTTGGTACTGTTGTATACCAAAAAAAAGGTTACTTGATATACTTCATATGCTGCTATTACCTTACTATAAAAGCCAAAACACCATGGAAACATTCTTATATTTAATTGTCTAATATTTAGAGGCTAATTATTTTATTATCAGGAGCCCACACTGTTGGTTTTTGGTAGGCATTTCCTAATAATTAATGTTGATATTACATATAACTCCAAATGTATCTTAAGAACAGCATATAAAGAACAACCAAGATACAGGCAATCCTGAAAATATTCAAATCTCCAGTGTATATCCTTTTCTTGGATTGAAATACCTTGGTGAAACAGAGAACATTCTTTTTTTTTAAATTACAATTGATACAAATCTAGACTTTCTCAGTCTAAAATGCTATATTAAAAAGGCCCAGAGGAAATGGTTGAGAACGCAGAGGTGGAATGTGGGAGGAAAGACTTTATAACTGTTCTAATGGAAATCTGTGCTGGGAGTTTAGCAAAGGAAACAAGGTACATTTAATCAGCAGCCTGTTGATATTCTATGATGGTTGCCTCCCTCTTCATTCTTCTCTTTCCTATGTAACCATTTACTAAAGAAAGTAAATGTTGTTGTACAGAAGCCTCTACCCTGGAGCTCTCCAAGGAAACAAAACGGGTCATGAAAGAAACTACCCTGTGTTTAAAGCAGAGAAAGAAATAGTTCAAGAATGTCAGCCAGGACACAACCTTTCCTCAGCTATGACAGATAAGAGTAGAGAGTAAGAGTTCTATTCCTGTATTTAAAACAGATTTGAGTGTGGTTTTGAAATTCTATTGATATATGATTCTACTTCTCAACTCTTATTCTTAACACCTACCCTAATTTTAACAATCAATATTAAAACTGTAGAATCAGACTGTGTAACATATTTAGATTGAATTGAGCTGAATTTTGCCTTTGCTTATTGTACATTTTATTTTAAAAAGAGGGTACAGTGAAAAATATGAGAAGGATATTTCGAATACCTGAAAGTTAACAACTATACTTTAAGAGCATTCATTTTTAAATATGTGTATGTTAAAATACATTCCTTGAGACATATTTTCTCACATTGTGTAGAACACAGTACCTGTTGGGGTTCCCACTGTTTTTCTCCAAAAAGACAAATTTTGAAACTCAAATATGTTCAGTGAATTAGCTTAACATTATACAAGCTAGTGGCAGAGGTATGAATGGAATAAAATTTTCCTGAAATTAACAATCCACAATTCTCTGCTAACAATAAATGTAAGTATGTCAGAAGAGAAGCATCACTATGGGAGAGAGGTCCATTTATAAAGATAAAGTTTTAGCTAGAGCATGAAGGATGAATAGGATTTATATACTGTATCTTGCCATGTATAATCTACATTTTTTTCCCCAAATTTTTTAGGAGAAAAAATAAGAATGCACATTACACATGGGTAGTATGAACTCCATATCTATATAAATGTTTTTAATTCTTTTTATTTATACTTATGCTGTAGAAGTATAACTCTAGAGAGCATTAACAATATCCATATGCAAAACAATACCCTGAAATACAGTAATTGGTTTTGTTTCTAAATATAAATAAATAATTCAATTAAAAATTTAAAACAGAAGGTTTTTTTCCCTGAAAGTTTGGGCCAAAAACATGGGTAAACACTATACATGAGGGTGTGTTATACATGGCAAAATATAGCAGTTAGAAAAAGAGAGTGTGTTGAGTAGGAAACATGAAAACAACAAAAATAGAGAAATAGAAAATAAAATAGAGAAGTAGAAATAAATAACCACTCAAGGAAAGCCAGACTGATTAGAACAGGAGGTTCAGGTAAGGAAGATAATGGAGGTAAATTTGGTAGGAACTTTGAAAGGCTTTGCAATCCAGGAAGAACTACTCGATTTAGTTAAATGTGGAACTTTTTAAAGCATAATTGTCATAACAAATCATTATTTTAGAAAAATAATTTAACCAAGATGTATCACATGGGCTAAAATTGGAGGTGAACTAAAAATAAGAGCAATACAATTTGTTTATTCATTGTTCAGTCAGTCAAGATGGATTGTGTACCTATATGAATCACCTAGAGATATTATTAAAAATAGTTATTATTCAGCAAATCTGGGGTGGGCTCAGATTTTACATTTTCTAACAAGTTTCCAAGTATACCAAGCTGTTGTTCCATTGATCACTGAAAGTAAATAGGATATAGTCAATTTCAGCATGCATCTGCTATGAATTTTAAGCCAAAAGCAATTGAAGATACAAAGCTGAAACAGACACAGATTTTGCTATTGAAATTACAGGTATTAGAAGTTTACAATAAATTATAGCCTAGTAAAACAATAAAAATGTATTTAGAAAGTTCCAGGACTCAGATTTGGAAGAAAAATTTTTTAAAAAGGTTAAATCAAAAGACATTGTGAAGTCTATTATAGAAAACAGAGGTGTGTCAATGTTGATTAATATTCATCTGGATTACAAAGCCTCGTTTAAGTTGTGTCTGTGAACACAAGTAAAATGCCTGCAAACCCCAGCTGTTAGTTCTCTCAACACAATTATATATTCCTCTCTAGCAACACCATTTCCACTTCTTCATGCTTCATTTGTAATTTTATCCTTTCTTGGTTTTTGTAGCTCCTCTTCCTGTGCTCACTCCCTGAATGTAGGTGTCTACCTGGCTCACTCTTGGCTTTCTGTTCTTCTAATTTCTTATGCTAATGGCTCACAAAGCTAATCTCAGTCTTGAGTTCCATGCCTAAATTCACCTGCTTATTAGATACATCCTTAAATGTAATATCCATTGCAAACTCAACATATCCAAAATTAAATTCATCGTTCCCAGCTTTCTCAGTGCCCTTCCCCGCTACCATCTTGCTCCATTTCCTTTAGTTCTTTTATCTCAGTGACTGCTACCACCATCCATGCAGTCACCCACCCAAAAGAAACCTGAATGGAAGTTATTACACCTCCTCTCTTATACTCAAACCTGTATTTAAGGCCTATAGATTGTTGTTTCTTCTCTACATTCCCATCTCCTCTTCCTTACCATCCTGGCTTAGTTTGGGGCTCAATCTATTTTTGTCCAGACATATGAGACTGGTCTCCCAGCCTCAAGTCTAGTTCCCCTCTAACTTACCATTGATTCTGCTACTAATATGACCTTTACAAAGTGCAGAGTATATACCTATGGCAGAATTGATGTTTTGTTATATATGGGTAAGCATACTGTAATAACTTAACAAGCTTTTATGCAGTTATGTTATATCGGGCCTTGTGACAGTCTTTGTAACTATAGAGGTTAATAAAAATTATTAGTAAAAACTATTAATACAAAGAAATTTTCGATTCTATTCCTCTTCTCTTTCTTCCCTACCTAATCCACATACATTTTCTCCAGCATTCTCACTCTAAACATGTGGGTTTTCACTAATCTTTACTGAGTACCTACTACACACACACACACACACACACACACACACACACACACACACACGGGGTGTGCAAAAGTAGGTTTACAGTTGCAAGTACTGAAACACAGTTTATCCTTGTATTATTATTTATTCTTGTATTATATATATTTTTGTACAAACAACTGTAAATGTACATTTGCCCACACCTATATAGAACTATACTACATTCTTTTACTTTCTTCTCTTATTTAAGCCTCATGAAACATCAGGGCCACTTAAGTATCTTTTATCCACATTTTATAGATAACAGTACTGAAGTCAAAAAATTAAGTAGCCTGTTCAGAATAAGGCAGTTAGCAAAAGGCAGAGTAAAGAGTCCAAACCAGGCCTGTCTAACTGCAAGGTCCTTTTTCTTTTTGCTCTACCATGCTGCCCTTTGAACGGGGTTTAGCATCCACAATTCATTAATATTAAGGTCAATAAACTGAATAGGCTATATCCATTTTCATGAATAAAACTCCTAAGTAAATAGTAGCTATGAATATTTAAAAAGCCAGAGAGGAAAATTTAGTTTAAAATAAATTAAATATTGACTCTGTGTATAAATAAATTATAAGGACCTAAGGTGCAAAATTCGAGATCCCTAGGTGATGCAGAAGTGGAGGAAATGGCAGAAAGACTTAATATAATAGTTCAGGTTTACTCTCCAGATTTCTAAATAATGCTTCTTCTTCACTTACGTAAAATAGACTACTCTCCCTTCCATAAAGAGAAAAGCCCCTTTTCTTATTTAATCTCTTCCCTTTTACCTTTCCTCCCAAAACTGCTGAGGCTGCTTTTGTAGTATTTATTACCTTTGGATAACTTGTTATATCAAGTTCATAGTATCTTCTATAGGGAGGAGAAGGAAAGAGGGAAGGAGAAGAGAGAGTGCATACAATGTGAATATATGATAATTTGGTAGTCAGACCTACATTCATTCAACTTACAAATGACCCAGATTCACAAATGGCTACCCCTATTCGTATCCTTCCCCTACTCACTATCTAAGCTCCTCTGCCATTATTTAAAAGAAGGGCACGAACAGAAAGCTTTTTGAGAAGTAAAAGAGGCTTTTTTTTTTTTTAAAGCCATGAACAAACAGCAAGAACAGTTTAGCAGACAGTTACTCTCCTTGTTCCCAGACCCTCAAGACCCAGCCTGTTAGGAGAAGTGTTTTATAAAGCCCAAATATCCTCCACATTAGCTAAATGTGTCCTGTTTATTTTGCTATACTTCCTGGTAAATTAATATTTAGAGATCCATTTGTGTTAAACAATATTCCACCTGAGACAGTTCTTCGCATATTAATGTGAATTTGTTCAAATCAGACATCAACATCTCGGTAATCTGCTGTTCTAAATGAACATGAGCATTTAGAACTTGGAGTACTTGGAGGCACAGGGCAAACCCTGATCAAGATCACATCAGAACTCTAGTATAGCCAGATACAAGGAGCCTGACAAGAAGTGCATTTGACAGGTAGAAAATCTATATAGTAAGCAAGGTAGGTGGGAAGATAGCATAAACAAATGCTTTACATTTCAACATTCTTTCTTCAGTCTTCCCTTGTGTTTCCCAATTCAAGCTAGTAATTCAACAATATATTAGTAACATTGTGAGCTAAATTAAGGTTTACTTGTGTTTTTCTTTTTAACTACCTTAGACTCTTGCCCACCATCTATATTATTGCTTTTTATAGAAATGTGTTCCAGGTTCCAAACAACCAATTTTGTGTACACACTCTTGAAACACAACCTGTGAGTTAGGAACTATCTATGCAAAAAAAGCTCTCCTAAAAGAGTCAACTTTGTACTGACTGCGTGATATCTTTTAATACTACTAAGACATTGAAAGAGGTTAAATTGGGGATAATATGATCATCTTTTATTCCTGGTTCAGTTTTATTAGGCACTTCTTGGGCCATTGTCCTAGATGTACATTTTTAATGTAATATAATTTCTATAATTAATGTAAAATAATAAATTGCATTAATTACAACAGAATAAATAAATGTTCATTGAAGAAAATTTAGAAAACATAAGATAAAAAAGAAAGGAAATTAACCCATAATTCCATTTCCCAGTATCACTCTTCTTCCATTCTTTAATTGTACGCATGTATACTATTTATGTGTGCATGTAAGAAAACATCATATTTTTATTTAACCTTTTTTTACTCGATATATTATAAATATCTGTCCACATCATTACTATATTATTCTCTAGTATAAAGTATAATATGATTTATTTATATAATCCCTTGTTGTCAGAAAATAGGTTGTTTCTAACCTTTCTCAGCTCCAAGTAAGTGATGAACATCTTTATAACTAAATCTTGGCATATACCACAATTACTTGAGAGTGTTTTTAAATTTTTATTTTATTAATGTTATGATAACTGTTGAGTGTCTTCATATGCAAAGCTATGTTAATAGCAGGGGTAAAATGATAAATAAAACAACTGCTATCCTCTGCTCCTGGTGGGCATATAAAACCAATTGTTCATGACTATCCTCAGCAGTTAGAACAGTGCCAGTGCATGGTAGCTAGTTACTCAATAAATGTCAGGATGTATAGGAAAAGGAAAAAGGGGAACACTGAATACGGCCTGAATATGAAGCTAGTCAAGCCTAGGGATTTCTATTTGGTACAAATTAGTGTGAGTTTATAGGGATAGACTCCTTTATACATATATACACAATGGAATACTACTCAGCCATAAGAAAATGTAAACTACTGCCATTTGCAACAACATGGATAGACTTGGAGAATATTGTGCTGAACAAAACAAATCAGTCAGAAAAAGCTAGGAACCATCCAATTTCACTCATCTGTGGGATAGACTACTTCTAAGCTCCATCCTATTTCTACCTTGGATATGGGTCAGTATTAGGGGGTCGAAGATGATGGAAGAGTAGGCAGAAGCTATATTAACCTCCTCCCAGGATCAAACTGAAATTACAATTAAATTATAGAAAAAATCATCCTGAATAAACAACTGAACACTAGCTGGAGAAAATATGGGTCAGTAGATGCCCTAGTTTCCTTTTCCACATGGCTGGTTCAATAACCTGGACTCTAAGGAAACACGAGCTACTGTTTCCCTACTGTGGGGGAAGAGTATAAGACAAATGAGGGTGTTTGGGTAGGTAAATAAGCACAGATTACTACATGTGCTAACAAAGACAACTGTAGCCTGACTTGGCTAAGATACTGGTCATTTGGAAAGATACGTACTTCTCTGTTTTTGCTTTTATTCCTTTCCCCTCAGTTTCCTGATAAAATTTCTTAAAGAAATTGCTACCTTTTGTGGACTAAACGCAGTGGGAAAAGGGTTTGCTCATATTCAGCTACTGTGCTTTCTTTCCCACCAAAGTATCAGCTCCATGATGCCTAGGACAAGGTGTATTTTGGTAAATCTATGTCCACAGCTCTTAGGAGGAACACACCTCTTAGATTAAGCAGTCCTACCACCTTTTCCTATACCACCCTGTCTTTCCATGGAATTTACAGACTTCCAACTATGTAATTGTCCAGCAGAATCTTACAGGTTCCCTTAAAGTGAGTCCAAAAACCTTTGCCATAGGAGCAGACCAGAAAGTATGGCACTGACAACACAAGTACATTTCAGTAACTAAGACACATCATCAAAGGTGCAATGTAAAGCTTTGCAACTGGGGCAATTCATCTTATATTTCTGAAGAAAAAGAAATATAAGATGGGGGTGAAAGCAAAATTCCAAATGGATTTAAGATGCTTCTAATTTAAAAAGTTAGGGAGCTGCTCCCTCAGACTTAAATACATGATGTTACACATTTACCTCTTAAAATATAACAAGCAGTAATTATGATTCAGATACACAGAATCTACTTGGGGGAAATCTTTTTAAATAAAGTTTAGTATTAATTGAATTTATATTATTCCTATAACTGATTTTAACTATTGAGCTCTTTATATTTCTACTTAAGCTGTAAAACAGCTTGGTAGTATAGCTTCCAAACTATTGACTTGGGCCTTCTAGCCTTTCAAGGCCTAAAGGGCTGGGAAATTCCCATAATTAAGAAAAGGGTTCCCCGCTCTGGAAAATTGCCATCACAGAAGCCTGCCCGACTCTAGCCATGCTGGGCTTGCTTGGCTCTGTCATAGATGGTGTTTTGGATTTGAATTGCCTGCTTCTGCTTCTGCCAATTTGTGAAGCTGCCTCTTCACATTAAAGCTTGAACAGAAGGGGAATAAGCACTGAGATAGCAAATAGGATTTTTATAAACTGGCACATTTAGCAGGAATTATCAAGATAGACTTAACAGTACGGTGATTATTTGGGCAAAACCCAGTGCCTTACATCTTCCAGTTTGTGAATGAAACATATGCTAACTTCCTAGTGCTTACCTAATGTTCTAAAAGTGGAAATTTCTAATTATCAGGGAGAATTTTATCTGAATTCAATTTGTTCTTGTCATCCTTATTAACTGCCTGCTTCCCTTTTCTGCTCAAAATGCAAAGAATTAATTTTTGAGGCAACATAATAGATCCCTTTTCTGACTAGTTATCAGCAAGGTCTCTGATTTTTATTGATTAACCAAAAACATTCATTCTATTTTAACAAGCATGTGTTTAATAACAAAAATACTCTTCCTACTCTCAGCGACAGACTATTTTAGTGGCTATTACTGTTGACTTTCTTAATCCTTAAGAGTTAATGTTACTGATTCTTCTAAGAATATCCTCTAGGTTTTACTGGACTTTTAGAAGTTGTTTTCCACACTACCTTGCCAACTTAAGGGGAGAGACCATGCTTTCTTCTGTCTTTGTCTAACTCCATGGTGCCCAAACACCGAGAGGGACCAAAGAAGGGCTAAGTGATGGCTATATGTAGTACCTAGTTTTATTCCATATATGAAGTAGGCGCCAGAAAATATTTGTAGTTGAGGAATTTATCCTTGACCTCTGAAGAAATTAGATTATGTCCTCAACTATTTTTTTGTTGTCTTGGTATGATCAACTGCCATTATTCTTTAATCTCCAGTCCCTGAATTTTTTCTCACTCTTACTGTCATCTTCACTCATCATAAAATGATATAGCTCACAGTTGGTGTAACAGATGAAACAGGAAACTAATTAGCAAGTGTTGTCCATCTGTGTGTTTATATTAAATATTTTAAAATAAAACTGCATTTGCATTCTGAATGCTCTATCTGAAATCCATAAAATCTAAACTTGGATAAAAGCTCTGTCTTGGTTTTGAATTTTATTATAGACTTCATGGTAAAGCAAAAAAAAAAAAAAAGCCAGAATCAGGACTGTGATATTAAGGCAGATGCAAATATCGAAAAGCAAAAAATCCTGCCCTGACTAGTGTGGCTCAGTTGGTTGAGTGTCATACTGCAAAGCGAAAGGTGGTTTCCTGTTTCATTCCTGGTGAGGGCATGCGCCTGGGTTGTGTGGTCCCCAGTTGGCCAAGAGGTAAACAATCTATTTTTCTCTTCCTCTCTTTCTCCCTCCTTTCTCCTTTCTCTAAAAGTAAATAAATACAATCTTTTTTAAAAATCCTGAAATAAAAGTAGGTCTCCAAAGCCCCCTGAAATCTAAAGGATTTAACAGTCAAAAGATATCATTGACATATTCTTACTTCACAGAAACTGATTCATACATAAAGTTTGAGAAAGCTACTTTTATTCTCTGATAGATGTATTTTGAGATTTACTTCTGCTTTTTCTTTTGTCTGACTTTCTTTTAAGTTTAAGCTTCTTTGACATCTGATTAAGCCAGAACTCTATGGAGACTGTTGTTCTTATAGATAGCCATCTCCCAGGTTGAAGGTAAATGTCATAGCTTTGGAAAGAAAAGATTTTTTTTTTTACGCAAGTCAAATAGTCAAATGTTTTTGATGTTCAAAAAGTGAAAAGGAGAAAAATAGGATCTACAAGATGACTATTATATTGCACTACTCAAGTCAGTATCTTCCTCTATGCTCCTGTCTATGTGTGAAGAGAAAATGGTTATTGTGTTCATATAAATTTCATTATTTCCATAGGATCACAATATGATAGAATTGAAAGGAACTTCTGATGTTAGCTTACTCAAATCTTTCACCATTGGAAGTATTAGAGAAAATTTCTAACTAGCCATCAGGTTTTTGTTTGATGCTTTTAGTGAGAAAGATCATATTTGCCTCATAAGGCAGCATATTTTATTGTCAGATAGCTGTTATGATAAGAATGTTTTTCCATTTCATTGAACTAAAGTCTTTATCACTTTTTCTTCTATCATTAATCGTAATTCTGCCCTCTAGCGCAACACCAAATAAATTGACTCCCCCTTAGGTATCAACATTTCAGAGAAAGTACTATTTATGATTATATAAATGTTAAGCAGTATCTTCTCTTCCATACATAGACAATATTATTGTCTGTAATAACATTATACTTGTAATAATTGTACACTATTCATTCACAAATCTACTGTGGGAAGATGAAGATTGAGTAGAGACCAGGGTTTTTGTTCAGTTCATGTACTGAGTTCCTACAATGTGCGGAGATTTGACAGCGCAATCAAGAAGCTTAAATAAAATGAGACACTGGCCTGTGAGACAGCCCTATATTGTTGTATCATCTTTATTAATTTTATTTTAGTCACAATTTGTTGCTTCTCTTTATCCTTTTTAGTTCTTTTAACTTGAAATTCCACTCTGACATTAATATCATTAATATGCCACTCCTACTTTTTTGTTTATTTACATTTGCCTCTTGGTGTCTTTCTGCCCTATCCTTACTTTCAGTCTGTCATTTTTAACTGCATCCCTTGTAAATAGCATTCCAATGGGATTTGGGCTAAAGAAAAAAAAAAAAAAAAACCTCAATCTTGCATCTGCCTTAAATTAATATAACCCTGTTCCTGGCATAATGTTTATTTTGCTTAACCATGAAGTTTGCTATGAAAAACATCCCTTGATGTTTTCTTTTCCTTTATATTTATGTTTATGTTAAATTTTATGTTTACTATTTATACAACTTTGTATTTATTTCTTGTCCTTTTTTCCTCTTTTGTTTGATCCAGATACTGTTTCCTTTTACCCCGTTATTATTTTGGAAGTTGTGCTGTAGTTTCACCCTCATGCTTTCCTTTCAATCTCTGATACTCATAATCAAATATTCTTTTCTCCACTATTATATTTTACAAAGATGCTAACTGTATCGCTTCTGCAAGGCATTCCCATTTCTTTTATTCACCCCTTGTGCCAGTGAGACCTTACAATACTTTTACTTCCTCCATCTCCTCCCACTCCCACAGCTTTTAGGTAGTATTGCTGTGAGCATGCTCTTAATTCTAGGTTATTATTAAGTTTTCTTTTGCAGTATGTCTCTACTACTTCTGGGGAAATACATGCAAATCTTTGGTTTATTTGATTGTTATATATTTAGATTTAGTTATATGTAGTTATATAAAGGTATGTGTGTTTCACTAGGTTCCTCCTTCTCTTCCCCTATCTTAACATCTCTGATTCATTTTTCCCAGAACATTACTTATTGATTATTCTCTGAATTTTTGCATTTTCACAAATATTGCTCTTCTATCCTGATTGGTGAATGCTAACTGGATAAAGGATTTGATGGTGGCAGGCCTTTTTTTCTCAGAATATATTGATGTTAATCTACTGTTTTATAATTTTTGGTGTTGTAGGTAAGAAATCCAAAGCCAATATTCTTTTTTTCTTAGTAACTCTGATCTTACTGTCTGACAGCTTCTAAGATTTTCTCTTTATCCTTGGAATTATACAATTTTACAAGGACATTCTTAGAGACAGAAAGAGATATTAGTCTGTCCAAAAAAGTCCAGCCATTGTTAATATAAGGAGAATGGTTTGCACGACATAGATGTAACCTGGCAGCCAAGAAGAGTGGACTGGAATGCTCACATGTGAAAAATAGCAACTTCACTATACTAGTCAGTGAAGGTGGTAGACACCATTTAGTGAGCATATGTACTGTGTGGCCATCACATTCAAAATGACTGAGCAAGTAGAACAACAAATCCACATCAAATTTTGCATTAAACTTGAACATTCCTCCATGAAAACTATTTCGATGATTCAGAAGTCCGCAGCTATGGACAGTTGGTAATTGGCAGCTTCATCATTACAATGCACCCACTCATGCATGACGTCTCATGTAGAGTTTTTTGGTGAAACATCAAATCACCCAGATGACTTAGCTCCTCTACAGCCCAGATTTGGCACCTTGTGACTTCTGGCTTTTCCCAAAACTAAAATCACCTTTGAAAGGGAAGAGATTTCAGACATCAATGAAATTCAGGAAAATACAGTGGGGCAGCTGATGGCAATTCAGAGAACTGTGTGAGGTCCCAAGGTGCCTACTTTGAAGGGGACTGAGACATCATTGTCCTATGTGCAATGTTTCTTGTGTCTTGTGTCTTAAGTAAATGTCTCTGTTTTTCATATTACATGGCTGGATACTTTCAGGATATAAATATATATACCTTGCCTGGAACTCAGTAAACTTTCAATCTCCAAGCATAGGCCTTTTCAATTAAATGAAATTTTATTCTGTTTTTCCCCTTCCATTCAGTTCCTGTTAATCTTTATTAAATTTATAATGATAATATAGCAGTCTCTTGCTCTGTCCTTCTAGTTTCTTATTATTTCCTGTATGACTCCCATCATTTTGTATTTTAGTTCATTCTTCTGAGATATTTCTACCAGTCGGTCTTCCAGCCTACTAGAGTTTTCAACAAAGATATAGTTACTTTCATCTAATAAATTTTAAAACTTGAAAATTACGGTTTTTGTTCCAGAACATCCTTTTAATGTTATAAATGAATCTCCATAGTGTTTTAATTATTTGTTGTTGTTATTAAAGTTATATGTTCCCCCAGCAGTTTTATTTCACTATGAGCTGTCCTAAATATTATGCTTACTATTCCACACACCATCTTAAATTGCTGATATTTCCTTGCCTGCTGCAAGTTCTATTTTCCCTCTGTCCTCTGGAAGCTAGCTGCTAGGGTACCGTGAACCTGATGGGAATGGAGTTGTAGCACAAAAGAGGACCACAAGTGGTAAAAGGTATAGAAGTCACAACTCCTGAATTGGCAAAGCACCAACAGCAAACGGCCAGTCTTCTATTGAAATATATATTTAAAAAAAAACAACAACAACAACTTCCTGAGCATTCAGTTGTAAAGGGCTTTCCCAGCCTTTCAGGATAGAGCAGCCTTATTATTTTTCAGGTAGACTTCTAGATCAACTTAAAAATTATACCTTGTTAACCTGAATCCCACTTACCTTCAAGTGCTTTAAATCAGTGAACATTAGAGACAGAAAGGGCCTAGTCTAAATGTTCTCATTTTATAATAAGGAAATGAGACCCCAAAAAATATTAGTTTTTCAGAGTCATCTCAGTGGTAGAGACAAAATTGGATTCTAAACCTTATTACACTTAGGCCTTTAGTTAACGGTTCTATTTTCTGTCACCTAGTATTTAGCATTTAGTACTAAATCAGCTCTCTTCTAGAATGCTTTCCTATAATATCGGACACTCTAACAGAACAATGGACAGTTGCTTAATAATTTAAATGAAAATGGATAGAAACTGTTAGTAAATCAAGATTAATGCTAGTATTCGATATATCTTTAATTAAAAGGTGAAATGATTAATCAACATCCAAATCTAATTAAAACTGGTTGTTAATGAAGGCAGAGGTAAATGATATCACAATATCCCTTTACAATCTGCTGCTCTTTAAGGGAAGAGATGCTATTCATATGCATCTAGAAAGCTTTTATCTTACGTCCCCTCTAGGGAAAATGGTGAGAAGATATTTCTGATTTTAAAAGTACAAGTTGTTTTTTAATCATCAAGGTTTGGCATACACAAATATGATTTATATATTTAGATAATGATAACTTTTATCTGAAGGTATATTATGTATAACAAAGTGTCTTTCACAATGTGAATATTACTATAATTTAAAAGAATAAAAGAATGAACATAGGATGACCTTGAATCTATCACTACCTCCTATGACCCTCAGTACCCTCTCTTGCTCTGCCTACCTCATAAAACTGTAAAATTGACACATAGGTGTTAAAGCATATTGTTCTTTAAAGCATGAGTATTATTGTCATTAATTTTATTCTTAAATATTAACTGATCTTAGATATAAGAAGTAATACATATAAGGTATATGAGGTCATATTATATAAGCTTACATTATATGACATAAAATCAGATTATAATGTTTTATTGTTTTATTTTCTTATCTTTGAGGAAATTAATGTGCTATGATCTCTTTATTTAACAAAACTGAGAAAATCATGAATTGTTTTTATCCTCTTATCCATGACTTGTCATTCTTATTACCTATTCCTCTTATAATTATTCAGTATAATCTTTTAGCCTTAGAAAGCAAACTCAATTTTTATTTCTTAAAAGTTAGAAAGTGGGAGAGAGGGAATATTAAGTAAATACAAGAAAATATTAATGTTTATCAAATCCAAGAGAAGGATACATGGGTGTTTATTATACTATTATCTTATTTTGGAAATATTTCACTATTTAAAATACAATATGAATCACAAAAAGAGCAAATCTGCCTTGTAAACAATCCCAAAAGTTATATTTAATCAAAATTTTTTTAGTTTCCATCTGAATATAGGATTCATAGTCATGTTTGTTTAATTCCCCAGACCTATACCAACATGTCCACACATTCATTCTCTTGGTCACCCAGAGAGATCCCCACCTGCTGCCTTAGCATCCTCTGTTTGATGCTTGGAACAAGCATTCATTATCCTGAGAATTTTCCTTGTATGACATGTTATACGCCTGAAAAAAACTAGACAGTCACCCTGATTAGGTAGTGGGATGGAACAAACACTTAAGAAAGAGCCAGAGGTCGTAGTCCTAGCTCTGCCACTCATTACTGTACTTGCCTTTAGGTTACTACTTTACCTCTCTGAATATCACTTTCCTTTACCATAAATGGGCATAATAATACCTGTTCAGGCTACCTCACAGGTTGTGAGAGAATAAGTGGAATCATAACATGCATCTTAAGTAAAGTTTACAAAAGATCCTCTATCGTCACATATTGGTAACTGTCCCTTTTCTAAGCCAAAATCTCTTACTAAATCCCAGACACCAGAAGCAGGCAACAGAGTAGAGACAAAGAGGAGGGGACCCAAGGAATGTGCCCAGCTGTAAATCTGAACACATTGACTCCCAAAGACCTTTCCAGCTTTGACATTCAATGATTTTGTGAACCCAACAGCCGCAAAGTAGAAAGCAGCTTTGAGCATATTCTTTAAAACATGAGAAATTACAGTAAGGATTTAGTATTAAATCCCTTTTAGTTGTTTCTGCAAATTAGAAATTTTTATATGGAGGGTTAATGACTCTGCAGTTTTAAAAAACAGGAAAAAAATATGTCCCAGATAATATGAAAGCAATGAATAAGGAAAGCATTGAAAAGTATGTTTATTTGCAGTTATCAGCTAGCCTGTCCCAGGACCTTTACCCACCTACAAAGATTAATAACATGATGATGTTATAATGTGTGCGTCACTGCTGCTTTGCAGAGTCAACATGTTATCAATTATATAGTAAGTCTGGTGAAATTAGCTAATGTTTATACTAACACAAATTTGTATTTTGTCGATAATATTCATTGTCCATTCACCTGAACCACATTCCACATCATCCTGCATTTGTAATATTTTCCCCATTTACTGAATAGGCCCATCATTTGGTTCAGTTTAATGATAATGAGATCCAACAAGGCATGCAGTGATCAGGAACCCATCACATGCATATCTTACAGTATTTCAACACAAAAGAATAAACTGGTATCTTTTTTAAGTAGTTTATGTTTTACACATTGATCTTACCTTCACTCAATACCTGGATACCTTTTTGCCTGTATAAGCAATTAACTGGATGATTTATTTAAGGGGTCCCTATGTTGGCAGGTTGAACTTCATGAAAGCCATTTTTCAAAGCTTTACTTTTATCTCTCCTCCTTGGGGGCTCACTCTTCAGAGCCAAGCAACCCCCACTACACACATGGACAGTCCTGTGCTTAAGGAGAAGTTAGGCTTTATACATATAGCTTTGTGAATGTATTTGAAGCTCAGTTTATAATTTTCTTCTATGTTAGTCATGGTTATTCTCCTGAATAAAAACTGCCAAGCATGCTAACGTTGAACTTTGCCAGGTCATTAGGTATGTTTGTATGATAAACATCTATCAATACCACAGCAATAACAACAACTAGCCTTTCTTAAAACTTATATTGTATCCATAAACTTTTATATGTGTTATGTTACTTAAGCTTCATAACAACCCTATATTATCCCTATTGTATAGGTGGAAAACTAAGACAGGGAAGTTAAGGGACTTGTCAAAGGTTCCACACCTAGCAAGTAGTAACACTAGGATTTAAACTTGATGCCCTGACTGAAGTTCACACTCTTAATCTCTGTGCTATGCCACTTCCCAACTTGCTTATCTCTTGTAGAGCCTGTGAAGGTAGCCTCTTGGGTAAATCTCAAGTTCCTGTCTTTATCTATGTCACCCCTGTGTAAAAAATTAAATAATGTGCTAGTTATAATTTTTTTCTTCTTCTTCTCCTCCTGCCCCTCTTCCTTCTGTTTGAACAAACTTCATTACCACAAAAGATTTGAGAAAACATATGCTATCTCACTGAGATATTTGATATCAAGTTAACAAAAACCTACTGCTAGCTTAAGCTAAGAAGGGATTTATGGGAAGATGTAGTCTAATCTCATGGAACCCAAGAGCAAAAATAGCCTCAAATGGGACTAAAAGCAAAAGCTAAAATAATCAGAAGCTAGGATTACTCCCTTTTTAGATGTATATGTTAGGTGTCCAAGGGGGAGGAAGGGTAACACCTGTACCTTCCCCATAGGGTAAGAAGTTTTTAGAAAACAATGGTATAGTCTGGACAAATATTCCTCAAAAGGCTCTTTTTCTGGAGCATCATTTGGAGGGAAATCTCAGGTGTAGTGCACATTGCCCACTTGCCTCTATGGCTTAAAAAATAGTAACTAAACATTCTTTTTCAGCTACTGCCTTTCTGTCCCCCTCAAAGCCCCAATACCTGGCATTTTATTTTTTCCTCACTTGGTTAATCTCAAATTAAGGCTTTACAGCTCTTTCACATCCAGAGGATAAGACCCTTGATTTCACCACACCTTTTCATCCCAGGCCTTCGACCTGTGCAATGAAAGGAGCTAGTGCACTTGTCTTTTTTGTTGGCCATCAGGAACCTGCCTAGTTTCAGTCCCTAGTATTCATCCTGTCCCTTTACCCTCTCAGAATGTTTCATATGGTCTTTGCTTTCTCTGTTCATTCTTTCTCTACCCTTTCTTTTCCCAGGAAACACCTGCTGGCCCCTCTTATTTTAGTGAACCCCCCTCACCCACTTACTGTTAGATGAAGTCCAAATTCTTTAGCTTAAGGGCCCTCCAGAATCTTGTCTTACCATACCTTTCCCAGTCATTTCAAGTCAAGTACTTCACTCTAGACTATTTATTTTCCCTACTAATCTAGGAATACCACAGGCTTCATCACAGACTGATCATCTTTCCTATTTTTTTCCACCTATGAAAATCCAGCCCATTTTTCAAGACCTAACTAGCTTAAGTCATATTCCCCACAAAGAGTCTTATGTGATCTCTCCAACACTAAGGTGAACAACTATCCCAGTTTGCCTGGGATTTCCTAGGACATGTGACTTCCAATAAAAAATGTGGGATATTCCTAGGCCACCTGGGATGGTTAGAAAGCCTACCAACACCTCATTGTTTTCCTTTATTATGTTGCCTTGTTAGATGGGGAAGAAAGGGGACCTCTGAAAATACCAGTAGCCACTACTTCCGTACTCACAATTCTTTCTCCATAATAAGAGTTATGTTCATGGTGAACAGAACCCCTATTGACTCCTACTTCATACAGGATATGGAGCTGTACTCCGGTTAGTGCCTACTCAATGAAAAATGTGGTTTAGTTTTAAGTGGGCACTATGTCTGAGATATTTTTCTTGTGTGTTAATGTACTCATCTTTATTTTTTCCAGCCCAGACGACTTACTCAATGCCTTGAATGAGGGTATCAGTCGTGCCGATGTCATCATCACATCAGGGGGTGTATCCATGGGGGAAAAGGTATGAAAAATGGGGCTCATGAAAATTTATCCACTGTGATATCCTTGCATACAGTTTATTAACTGTATATGATCAGGTAAATATCTGGTACATAACCAGACTCCCACAAAGCTAAAAATCCATGGGGCTTCACAAATTTCTGGGCACTCTAAAAGGGATGAAATATATATCAGAGAGCTTACTTCAGGAGCGGCATGGAAAAATCCCACAACTTGCAAAATGGTTTTGCTCTCTCTCTGAAGATTTCTGGATTTTTGTTCACTCAACTTTAGTACATTAGGACTTCCGTTATATGTAATATTTACCACTAAGTTAAAGCCCCAATATCCTTCCTTCTACTTAAATTTAAATTAAAGATGACCTCCCCCACCACATATTCTAAATCTGATAAAGAATCCACAAAGAAGAAAGGAAAGATTAGGTATTCCTTTGCCCCTCTTGACAAATAATCATAATCATAATAATGATGAATATAAAATACAAACATAGATATAAATATATTAGCTTTTATAAAACTGTATTTGCATATGATGTATGCTTAGTCCTATAAAACTGCAATTTCAATAGCTCAGTATCTTTAAGTTTATATATTTTATTGAAATGTGTTCATTCATGATGTTTATTGGGTCCATAGAATAATGTTATGAAAGTGAAATATTATCATACCCAACCTCTGTTTTGGCACAATAACATTTCAGATTACAAAATGTTTTGCCAGCCTATAATCACTTTCCATGTTTCTTTTTATCTCATATTAATGACAACTGAAAATTATGAAAAGATTGTCATAATAGCGACTTTTACTAAAATTCTAGTATGTAAAGTATCCGAGGAACAAATATTTTGAGAACTGGATTTTTTTAGCAATATTATTTTCTTCTTGAAAAATGGAAGAACACACATAATTATACTGTCATTATTCCTCATAGCATAATTGCAATTACACATATTTATCATAATGTTTAAGGAAAAGCTAATTTCTATTTCACAGCAAAAACTAGAGATACAGATCACTGAGAAATCATGTAAGCATTTTAGCAGACTATCAGGTTCATAAACACACAGAGTACAACTTTCTGCAGTCACATACATTCCTTTTATACCTTCTTAATGTAGCAAAGATGAAAGAACACATTCATGACCCAAAGATACAGCCTCTCTATAGCATATTTTTTTAAAGAAGCAAAATGTATTAACTAAAAAAACAAAAATATGCTAACTTAAAATCATGATTAGTAATTAGTGATCCAGTGTTCTTACTCAGAAGGCATCAAGATATATACAGCAATTATTTGTTAATTAAATGTCAGTTCAAGATTTTAAGTTATTTTCAAGATGATACACTACAAACATAATTACTCTTGAAATGAAAAGTTTATCATACCCAAAGCAATCTATGGATTCAATGCAATCCCTGTCAAAATCCCTAACAAAAGAGCCCAAATAAGAAAAGCAATTATTAGAAAGAAAAAAAAAGCTGGAGGTATCACCATCCCTGACCTAAAACTATACTACAAATCTATAGTAATCGAAACTATTTTGGCATAAAAACAGACATACAGACCAATGAAACAATTGAGATCCCAGAAGTAAATCAACACAGGCATGGATAATAATCTATGACAACGGAACCAAGGTCATACAGTGAAAAAGGACAGTCTTTCAGTAAATGGGGCTTGGAAAACCAGGTAGCTACATGCAAAATAATGAAACTATAATACTATTTTACACCATAGACAAAAATTAATAAATTAAAACTTTAACATAAGACCTGAAACCATAAAATTCCTAGAAGAAAACAAAGGCAGTAAGCTCTTTGACACCAGTCTTAGTGATGTTTTTGTGGCTCTGTCTTCAAAGACAAGGGAAACAGAAGCAGAAATAACTGGCACTACATCAGGCTAAAAACTTCTGTACAGCAAAGGAAACCATCCTCAAAGCGAAAGGCAACCTGATGAATGAGAGACGATATTGGCAAATTATTTATCTGATAAGGGGTTAATATCCAAATATTTATAAGGAATTCATACAACTAACAACAACAACAAGACCTGATTTTAAAATGGGCAGAGAATTTGAACAGGCATTCCTCCAAAGAAGATGTACAGGTTGTCAACATGAAATACGTTCAACACCACTAATTATTAGGGAAATGCAAATTAAAACCACAATGTACAGATGTACATGATTGTCAACATGAAAAACGTTCAACACCACTAATTATTAGGGAAAAGCCAATTAAAACCACAATGAGATATCACCTCAAACCTGTTATAATGGCATTTATCAAAAAGACAAGAGATAACAAGTGTTGGAGAGGATGTGGAGAAAAGGGAACCATTATGCCTTCCCAACTGTTGATGTGAATGTAAATTGGAATAGCCACTATGGAAAACAGTATGGAGAGTCCTCAAAAGTTTTTGATAAAGAACTACAATATGACTCAGCTATTCCACTTGGGTATCTAACTGAAGAATATGAAAACACTAATTCGAAAAGATATGTTTATCACAGCATTATTCACAATAGCCAAAATATGGAAACAAACCTAAGTGTCCATTGATGGATGAATGGACAAAGAAGATGTGGTATGTGTATTTATTTATTTGCTTGCTTGCTTATTTATTTATTTATTTGTATTTATATACATGCACACATGCTGAAATACTACTCAGCAATAAAAAAGAATGAAATCTTGCCATTGGCAACAACATGGATGGACATTGAGGGTATTCTTATGCTAAGTGAAATTAGAGAGAAAGACAAATACTATATTATTTCACTAATACGTGGAATCTAAAAGAAACAAATGAACAAGCAAAACAAAAGAAACTCATAGATAGAAGCAAAACAAAAGAAACTCATAGATACAGAGAACACATTGGTGATTACCGAAGTGGAGGGAGGTTGAGGCATGGGCAAAATGGATGAAGGGTCAGTGAGTTTTATCATGATGGATGGTGTCTATACTTGTAGTGCTGATTATAATGTATACAGATGTCAAATTATATAATAAAATTTTTTTTAAATTTGTCAGAATAATCTTTGATTTTTTTGAACCCAATTTTACATTTTTCTTAACCTTAATTATTTTGTAGAGACAGTGTTAGCTTATTTGATGAATAAACCCATATAAGCTTAGGAAAAACAAACCCAGGTGAAATAAGATATATTTGCCTAATGATACTTATACTTAACACTATACATAGATAAATAATAGAAAGAACATGGCTGGGTTTTCTTAAATAACCAAAATAATTGTTAGTCTCATTTCCCAAAGATTTACCTTAACCATGTGAACTTAACTTTTAAAATTATAAGAATACTCTTTAGTATAGCACATTTAAAATAAGTTAAATTTCCTTATTATCTGAGAATTTTAGGAATACTCTGTGTATATAAGCACTTAATTGTCTCTGTAAGTCAATCAGAACAGAACACCTTTAAGAGACAATGTTAATTGTTTTGATGTTTGTATCTTCCACCCTTGGCAAAGCAAGCTTTATTGTGGCCCTGAGAATCAGGCACTTATCCTCAGGTCCTGCAGAAACCAGAGCTGGTGGTGAAACACTCCCGTGTTCCCACCACCCCCGACAACTCCATCCCATTCAGATTCAGATGGAGAGGGTCTGGGTGGGGGTTACCTTGAATCCACAGCCTACTCCAAGAAAGGCTCACTTTACGTGGTGGTCTTACAGACATAATTTATAAATGCCCTCCAGAAATAAGAACATATTTCACACTTACAAAATTAGATAAATATACCTTTCAAATCACAGACAAAGACACATAAAGAACATACAGCATTAGCTCTAAAACTTCAACCATGGGTCAAGAGTAAACACAGAAACGAACAGCACTCATCATTCTCAAATAAAGAACTATTTTCCTTCCTAGACATCACAGGGTCCTTAATTGATTTGGACTTAAAATGACAGTAAGACAATAAACAAGAAAAACTAATAAGCCATATTCTTTGTCTTCTCTTACCTAACAGAATTTATTTCTATCTTACATTTATAGGAATCCCCAAATGTTCAGACCATAAACCAAATTTCTAATCACTGTTACTGCAAGGGGGAACACCTTATTGATTGTGTGTAGAAACAAAAATAGTACTAAAATCAAAAGAGGGGCAAAATTAGAGAAACCGAAAGTTAGCAAAGTTAAAGTTATATTATTGCTTGGTGTTTACTCCAGAAATCAAGAAAAGATGTGTCCAGGTTTAAGCCACCCATAAAGTGCACTTTGACAATCAAGTTTACCTGGTTCTGTCAGGTACATCAATCAATGTAGTGTCTCAGTGGAGTCTCCAGAATTTATTAAAGTACAACTTTTAAAGATAAAATCATAAATCTTACATATATCTATTCTCAAATAAATATATAATATATAATTATATGTATTCTCAAATATATATGTAATATTATTATAATATATGATATTATATATGTTTTGTATATATATATATATAAAATGAACCAATGAGATGTTACAACTGGTTCAATGGAAAATTCAGAGAACACAAACATAGTCAGGAATGCTGAAATAAATTTACTAATAGATGCAAAACTATTCTGTATCTACAGGTGAATAATCAGAACTAATTTTTATTTCTTTGGATAATAATCATGTTCACTCTCAGTTTTCTGTAGCATATTTTTTGTAAAATTGCTCCAACAATGAAAGGCACAAATAACCCAGAAGGTTGTGCTACACTGAACATCCAATAATCTTTCTGCCCATTTCAAAGTTTTTTACAATTTTTCTCACTTCCTTACCTGGGTTAAGGAAAAGATCTTGTTTCTTCATTCATTCATTTATCTTTTTCCTATCTAACTCTGGCTCAGAATATCAGACAGATTCTTGCTGCTTTTTTAGGTAGACAGAAACTTATGAACAGTGATGATTCTCAGCCTTTCTTGCTATGTCTGTTACAAGCTTTCCCTCTGTCACAAGAAACATGAAGTATTCCTTCATGTTCAAAAAGAATTTAAAAGGAGTTTTTTAAAAGAAGAATAAAATACTTGCATTTATTTAGCAAATTTGTGATGAGCATATCAGTTTTCTAAACTCTGTATCATAACCTTTAAGACCCTGCAGGCATAGCCACTTTCTGTCTCTCCAGACTAACCCTCTGCTTCTTTTCTACTCATTCACTACCTTCCATTGTCTTTTCAGTTGTAGGCACACTCTTCACTGCTTTAGAAGCTTTTGTATGTACTTCCCTCTGCATGGAATGCTGATTCGTCCACACTTCACATGACTGAATCCTACTCTTCCTAACCACCTCTTTTAAAATGGCCTTTTCTTATTCTCCACCCCACCCCATTATTCTTTATCCAAGTACCTTCTCATTTCCTTTGTAGCATGTACCACACTTTATATTAATTATTTTATTTGTTGGCTTACTTATTGTAAGCTGTCTCCCTCAGTAAAATATAACAGAGCATCTTTGTGTCAGTGACCATGTCTCTCTTGTTCACCATTAAATCTCTAGCACATAGAGAATTCATGGTACATAATTGATACTCAAAAATATTTGTAGAACTAACGAATGAATGAAAGTTATGTGCTATTCACTAGGTTTCATTAAAGATATAATGTGCAGGGTTCCTGTTCTCACAGACTCTATAGTCCAATAACAGATGCATATCAGTTATCAGGCAGTTGTAGTTTAACCTAAATGTGGTGTCTGAAATACACAGTATTACAGGAGCACCCAAGAAAGGCCTGGAAATTTCTGCTCTTGCTCTGTGGAGGGTCTTATTTGGATCAATCCTCCTACCAAGAACAACTATAAAAGCTATATTAAAAATTTTTTTAGCCTTGACCTGTGTGGCTCAGTTGGTTGGGTGTCATCCCACAAAGCAAAGGTTGCCAGTTCAACACTCAGTCAGGACACATGTTTGGGTTGCGAGTTTGGTCCCCAGTCAGGCGCATACAAGAGACAACCAACTGATGTTTCTCTTTCATGTCGATGTTTCTATCCCTCTCTGTCTCCCTTCCCCTCTCTCTAAAAATAAATGAATAAAATCTTTAAAAATAAATAATTTTTTTAATTTTTTAAAGGAAAAGGAAAGGAAAAGATATCCCAAAAAAATTAACCGTAGAGAATTAAAACTGAGATTCTTCACCACATTTTTCTTCAAAGCATTTATTGGGTTGGCCAAAAGGACCATTTAGTTTTTTCTGTAAAGTAAAAGACACATTTTTCACTTTCACCAATATCTTTATTGATTTAGATATTTTGAGTATGTCAGCAGTCTCCTGCTATAGGCTTCTTCTGGTGGGTAGAGGCCAGAGTGCTGCTAAACATTGTCCAATGCATAAGAGAGCCCCAGAGCAAAGAATTATTTGACCAAAATGTCAATAGTGCCAAGAAACATCGCAAACCACTTTTGACACATTTGATCAGTCACAGCACCTTCTCCATACACTGCACAAATCTTTTTTGCATTTCAGTTGCATTTTTACCTTTCTTGAAATAATAGAGGACAATAGGCCAAAAACGTTGTGTATTTTCTTCCCTCTTCAATATTAAAATGGCTACACAAAAGTTCACCAATTTCGATTCTTTTTTTAATGTATACTGATATGAAGCTGTCACAATACAATCTAACAAAATTGTTTCATATGAAGTTAAAGCCAACTAAGCACTACTAGAGCCATCTTACAGAAAAAAACTAAATGAACTTTTTGACCAACCTACCGCTAATTCCTAAGTCAGGGAGACAGGGAAAGTATAATGGTACAGAAGGCCAAGAAGCCAAGCATAAAAGATTAGCTGAGAAATTAATAAAATAAACAGAATTTTTAACAGTCTTAGGGATTCAGAGCCTGCCATGGAGGAGGGGCCTTGACAAATATCTCAGGCTTTCAGTTTAAACCCTTGAGGGCTGTGCTCTAGGAATAAGGACAAACTTTCACCAAGACTGAAATCCTTCCTCGGATTATCTGGATTGCTGATTAGGTCAAGGGTGACCTTAGTTTGTTTACCTTAACTAACTGCCAGAAGAAATTGAACCCTGTCTGGAAGAATATATCATCATCCAGAGCCTCTTTGGTTTTTTTTTCCCCATACATAATGTTTGGACTTCAGTTTTTTAAATTGCCAGCCAAAATGACTAAAAACTAAGAAAGAAAAAGAATATAGAAAAACCCTTAAAAATGATGGACTTTAAAACACTGTAATTGGTATGTTTAATGAAATGACAAAGTGAAGAATTTCACTTGAAAACTAGAATCTACTCATAATAATTCAATGAAAATTTTAGAAAAGGGATGAAAAAAAGCATGAAAGACATATGAGATGTGGTAAAAGGTCTAACAAAGGTATAATTGGAGTCCCAGAAGGACAGGTGAGAGAGTAAGCAGAAGCAACATATAGGAGATATTGGCAGAGAGTTTTCCAAAACCAGTAAGACATATCAAGTCAGAAATTCAGGGAACTCTGCTAATCTCAAGCAGGATAAGTACAAAGAAACCATACTTAATTAATTATAACAAAACTACTGAAAGTCAAGGACAAAGAGAAAATCTTACCAAAGGAAACATTTACTTCAAAGAACCAACAATAAAACTAACAGAAATGATTGAAACAGAAAGGATAGAACTCAGAAAACACTGTAATGGCATTTATAAAGTGTTGAAAGGAAATAACTGCCTGTGTGGAACTAGGTATCCAGCAAAAATTTCCTTCAAAAAATTAAAATAAAAACATTTTTAGTCAAACAAACACTGAGCAGACTCAAACTAAAACAAGTTTTTTAGGCAGACAGATTATGGAAGCATGGAAAATCAGATAAGACTGAAGAGCAAAAGAAAAAAAAGAGTTAATATGTAATTAAATGTAAGTGAGTATTGATTGTATAAAGTAATAGTGCCTTGTGAAGTTTAAAATATATAAAAATATATATTAAATATAAATATTAAGTATATGTCACCTGTACTGTATATGTAGAAAAGATATATTTAATATTTAAGATATATATAGAATGTATGGTATATTACAGCACAAAAAACAGAGAGGAATAAGTGGAGTTAACATGTTTTAAATTTCTTATGTTGTCTGGGAAATGATAAAAATTCCAAATTATGGTAGAGTGTGATTAGTCAATAATGCATGTTGTAATCTAAAATAATAATAAAAGACTCTGTAACTGACAAGCTAATAAAAGAGAAAGAAATTAAAATAACAATAAAAAACTGGTGAATCCAAAAGAAGGAATGAAAGAAGAAAAAAGGAAATAAAAACAGAAGTGAAAAATAGGGAAAAATAGTAGGATGATAGTTTTAAACCCAAATATAGCAGTAATTATATTAAATGTAGGTGGACTAAATCCTTCAATTAAAAATTGACATTCTGGATTTAAATAAACAATGACTTATATGATACTTATAAGCACACCTTTAATTTAAGAGCACAGCTAATTGAAAAGTAAAAGATTAGGGAAAAAATACAATGAAAGGTATTTGGTGAGGCTATTTTGATATCAGAGAAAATTAAGGTAAAAATGATTATTAGATATTAGGAGGAACATTTCATATATTTAAACAGATCAGTTCATCAGGAAAATACAACATTTCTAAATGTATTGTATCTAATAAGATAGCCTCAAAAATAAATAAATAAATAAATAAATAAATAAGTAATCCCTCATCCAGCCCCAGAAATTCAGGGGAGGTTGAGAAGATAACTAAGACTGAGATAAGAGTAGAGTGGAGGAAAGAGGATGGTATAAGAAGTATTCCAGACCGAAGGAAGAATATTTTCAAAGACATGAGACAAAAAAGCTTTAAAACTGAAAGCTGTATAGTCTTGCTAGGAGGGAGAGAGGTAATGAAATTGATTGATTGATTGATTGATTGATCGAGGAATGGGACTGGGTGGGAAGATCACCTGATAAGAGCAATGATTGGCAAAAGAGCTAGAAAATACATGAATCACAGATACAGTATTAAAAAGATGATCCCTAGCTGGTGTGGCTCAGTGGGTTGAGTGTCAGCCTACAAACCAAATGGTCGCCAGTTTGATTCCCAGTGTAGGGCACATGACTGGGTTGCAGGCCAGGTCCCCAATAGGGGGCCCGCAAAATGCAGCCACACATTGATGTTTCTCTCCCTCTTTCCTCTCTCTAAAAATAAATAAATAAATAATTTTTTTAAAAAAATGAGACTTTTCCTGGAAACCAGAAAGTTCTTGAAGTACTATGTAGTGACTTGATGAGAATTGTTTTCAGAAGATACCTCTAACTACTGTGGGGGCAGGGGATGAGTTGGAGGAGAGTAGTACTGCTGACAGAGAGATCTATTTCAGTAATCCAGGTGAGATGATGTTGGCTGAGCTGTGCAGATAGAAAGAAGGGAACCAGTATTAAAAATAAAGTGTCCCGCCCTAGCTGGTGTGGCTCAATGGGTTGAGTGCCAGCCTGCGAACCCAAGGGTCACTGATTCAATTCCCAGTCAGGGCACATGCCTGGGTTGTGGGCCAGGCCCCTAGTGGGGGTTGCATGAGAGGCAACTACACACTGATGTTTCTCTCCCTCTCTTTCTCCCTCCCTTCCCCTCTCTCTAAAATTAAATAAAATCTTAAAATATACATATATGGTTTCCCATAGCTTGTGAAATATTTAAAATTTTACTAGATTACTAGACTAACTCTTGGAGTAGTGAACAAGAAACTCAGCAGTGGATCAAGAGGTTGAGAAGTTTTAAAGACCGCAGCTTTTTTTACTTTCTGTCTGGAAAACCTACTGCAGGGCAGTGTTGCCTTTCATTTCCAAAGATCAGGTTCTGTCAGTTCACTTTGGGCTGGTCATAACTTAAGGTGGTTTGTTTTTGTTAGCGATTGTGCTAACAACTAAACTCCCTTTGCTTTCTGTTTAGACCACCATCCTATTTTTAATTTTTGTTGGTTTAATAAGAAGTGACAATCTGTAGGTAACTGTCCAAGTTGCTCCTGAAGGAATGTACATTATTTTAAATCCATTAAGCAGATTAGTGTAGGATACAGACATGTGGCTTTCCTGCCCAGGAACAATTTCTTAAGCCATATTTGTTAACAACCTTTCTCAGGCATAAAATTCTGTCTTAAAAGAGAGAGGTGGAAGAGGGTATAAGGGAGCTAAATGGTAATGGAAAAAATGCAGTACAAAAAAATTCTTTGTGAGGAAACAAAAAGAGACAATAACCTATCAAGTAATGGTTTATAGGTTAATGTACTTATTTGGTTTGTTATCTAAGTACTCCTACTAGCATGTACTTTCTATGAGGACAGGAACATTGTCTCTTTTGTTCAAGGCTGTATCCCCTGTACCTAGATTGGTACTCAGCATACAACAAGTGCTCAATAAATATATGTTGAATGACTAAATGAAGGACTGAAGAATGAGGGAATATTTCTCTTAAGCAATTCAACTTCACTAAAATAAGATGGTTTTTTATTTTAATCTTATAAATTCATTTTGTCTTCATTTAAAGTTTTGAAAGTCTGGTATTGGAATGTGTGAAAGTAAAGTGATTATTTTTCATATTTGCAGGACTATCTCAAGCAGGTGCTGGACATCGATCTTCATGCACAGATCCATTTTGGCAGGGTTTTTATGAAACCAGGGTATGAAAATAACCTTATTCTCTCATATATGGGGTTGGTTTGGCTTGCTTCGACTAACAAAGCTTTAAATGCTTTCTTTTTATATATTCTATTATGGATTATATATTCTAATAAAAGAAATATTATAGTATTAGAATTCTTTGCACAAGTGTAGCTCCTGTCTGAAAGGGGAATTATCTTCCTTATGAATCACTCAGTTTGATATAAACAAAGCAAAACAAGTTTCCAGACCTTTTTCTCTTTACGTCCCATGTCCGGTTCCCTCTTTCTCTTTTTTTCTCTCTCTCTCTATACAGATTCTTTGTCTCTCTTTAAAAACATTTTTGATATGAAAATTCTGAAACATATACAAAAGGAAGGAGTACAATGAACCTCCATGAACCCATCACCCAGCTTCTGTAACTATCAACATTTTTTCATAATTATTTTATCAGCCTCATCCCTCAGCTTTTTGTGGGGACAGAGGGCTGGATTATTTTAAAGAAAATTCTAGAAATCCCATTTTTGTATACATCTCAAATAATAACAGCAAAAACAGCAGTTCTATGTAATCATAAGGGTATTACCTCACCTAACAAAATATATAATACCTTAATATCTAATGCCCTGATCATATTCAAAATTCTTCTGTGTGTCAAGAAAAAGAATGCCTTCTTATAATTCTTTTGTTTGAATTAGAATTCAGGGTAGTTCACTCATGGTATTTAGCTGTTAAAGAATACTTACTGCCCCCTCCTCTTTTTGTCATGCCATTGGCTTGTTGAAGAAACTGAATCATTTGTCCTAAACAAATGGATTTAGCTAGTTGTTTCCTTGTGGCAGTGTTTAATTTGTTCCACTCTCTCCAGGCTATTCTATAGGCTGGAAATTAGGTCTATAGCCTTGATTAGATTCAGATTCAACTTTTTTTCCTTTTCATGAATACTTCCTAAGTAGGATTTCATACTGCTGCTTACTGCCTCCCAGGAGGAAAGAAAAATAACCACATACTAAGATCTTGCACATCTCCTAAAAACTAATAACTTTTTAAGGAATGACTGAGGGAGGTTCTGTAATCAATTTTAAGTCCTCAAAGAATGCCAGGCATTAGTGTTGATGAAATCTTTGTGTCCATGTCTTTAAGCAATAGTTTAGTTATTCAGACCACCTTCATTCCCTATTCAAAGGCTCGGTGTGTGTGTAGGTGGGCGTTTCATCACTCCTCCATGCTGTCAGGGATGGCAGTAGTGATGCTTCAGTTCAGAATTATACTCTGCCGGGTGCTCGCATGAGCCCTAGAAGAGAGAGGAGGTGAGATTTACCCGTTGTTTTGAGCTATGGGAACTATTAGCATATTCCAGAAGCCTTTCTTAAGTGTGAAGCTCGCCCTCATAAATCTCCCTGACGTATTACTTACTCACGTCAGTTCTAGGACAGAAATCAGGCTTTACCTCCATGATTTTGCCATTTAAGTATGAGGTTAAGATTATCCCTAAAGCTTTCTTCACAACTTGATGGAATTTAGAATTCTTGGTGTTTTATTTCTGTAGTTTCCCCAATATGGCTGCCATTGACAATGTTCTTTTATTATTGAAATTATTAGATTTGGATCATTGTTATTAAGAATATTTTGTCTTAAGCAATTATTGCTATGATATGGGTACACAGGCTTTTTTTATTTTCCTGTCTCTAAAAGCAATACTAATTTGATTAGAATACAGAGGACATCCTGAAACCATGTCAATATGCTTCTCATTAACCCCTAAAATTAAATTCATTATCCCCTTTGCAGTGAGACAGAAGCTGATACTACTTGCCCTCGCTGCTAGAAGAGAATTATTGTGTAATATATATCATTTAAATTAATCTTAGCACCTATAATTTATAAATTTAGTACTCTTTTTATTTTTAGTCTTTTATTCATCACTTGCCTCAACTTTAGGAGTTCATCAGATCCTAACACTTATTCTACTCATTTAAAGTCATAACCCTCTGTGACTAAAGCCTCTGTATAAATTATGCTATGGTCACATCTCAAGAGGAGGATTGAACAATGAGTGTTGAGTTCCAAGGAAATGGCTTCCCAGAGGTTAAAAAAAAAAATCAACTTTGCAGTCTCGCAGTAGAATACTTGTGATAGCAATGCATGATAACAGAATGTTTTCTTCTAATGGAATCTTTTTTAAATGAATGCCTTTAGGGAAATTACAGTACCTGTCTGCAAGGTGCAAAAGATTATTTAAATTGGCTTTAAGTACAGTAGAAAGAAAGTGTTACACATTCCCTCCTCACTCGTATTATGTGTGTTAGTTTGCTATAATAAAGTGTTTTAGAAGGTTTAATGGGCTTCCTTTACCTGGCCAGAATTTTATGCTTGTCTAAAGATAAGATTTTAAATGTAATTGCTGCTTAGGAGAACAAGAACAAATATAAAAGCTCAAGAACAATTTAGCCTTGCTCTTCCCACATACTGTGCATTCAGAATGTAATTAACCTCTTTCATTTTAGACACAGAGATACTCAAAAAAGGCATCTGCAGTATTATCAACCAGACCTACCAATCACAATTTTTATGGGCCATCTACAGTGAACATAGCTGTTTTAAAAATGTACCTTGGAAATTATTTTCATCACACAGTAACAATCATTGCCAAGTAGCCTATAGATAAATCAATATGACAATCTAATCTCATTTCTCTAAAATATAGCAAAGAATCAAAAAGTAAGCAAAAGCCCTCAGAGTAGCCAAAAATAGATGTTACAAAGTCCCTATACAGCATACCCTATGAGAGGAGAGCCTCATCGAATTATGAGCCATACAGTTAGACAAACGTTGGTTCAAATCTTTGTTTCCCCATTTAGTAGCTAAGTGATTTGGGGCAAATTGCATAATCTCTCTGAGCCTTAAT
Organism: Pteronotus mesoamericanus; assembly: GCF_021234165.1. Classification (NCBI taxonomy): domain Eukaryota; kingdom Metazoa; phylum Chordata; class Mammalia; order Chiroptera; family Mormoopidae; genus Pteronotus; species Pteronotus mesoamericanus. The sequence continues at coordinate 23,385,505 of NW_026555078.1, read as the reverse complement.
TTCCTCATCTATAAAATGGGATGATAATTGTCCCCTCATGAGATTGCTGAGAAAATTAAATGACATAATGGATGCAATGCATGAATGTTTCTTTTAAGATAGTGACTTTTATTGTTGCTATTAGTATTATATTGCAACAATATAACTATTATTACTACTCTCTGGCAGTAAAAATTCTAAAGCAAGCTTTGAGGTTTGAGATGATGACAGTCTAGCATTAAGAGGAGCCAAAGAAAAACACTAGTAAAAAAATAAAATTCAGAATAGAAACACAGCAGTATGTGGTGTGGGGTTATTGTTTATAAGTGAAAAGGAGAGTAGAATAAGTTCATAATGATGGCTATAAATAATCAAAAAATATTATTACTAGAGATAATGAGTGAGTGACCCATTTTTGAAATACCAACCTACAAAAACAGTAAAAATAAAATTAATTGGGATTCTTAAAAGGATAATTTTTCAACTGAATGGAAATTTCAACATTCCCTAAGGATTCTGCATTACTCAAGTTTCATGAATATAATGACAATTGTAGCTGAAATTCTATATAAAGAGTAATCAATAGGAAAAAAATCACTATTCTTAACTGCCCACCTCCACCATGCCTCTCACACTCACTCCTCTCCACACCCTTCCTGCTAAGGATTCCTACCAGAATCTTGAGGAAGCATAATTCAAGAAGTTTTTTAAATTGCTATTGCTTTAATTTTGTTCTAGTTATGGTATGTTATTTATTTTGACATTTCAAAACACTCCCTTCATAGGAGGGAGACTTTTATGTTTATTGCCGAGTACCGTTTTAAAGGGTTGAGAAATACTCATCTTGAGCAATAGGCAGTTATCGGATAGGCATGTATTACTAAGTAGGCTTCTTATAATAAGAATGATTGTTTTGAATTTCCAGCAACAATAATATAGACATCATTAGCTAGACGGGTGGAGAAACTGCAAGACTTGGTATACTCATGCATGACACTGGCAGGAAGGGAAAAAAGTAAGCTACAGGAAACAAGGAAGTTTGGTTACTTAGAGACAGTAGATACTAAAAACAAATTAATTTAAATTTAAATGCTCTTAAAAACAAATTAATTTAAATGCTCAAAGTGTGCTAAAAACAAATTAGTTTAAATGCTCTTGAAACATTGTGGGGTATAAATATTTAAATAATCAACAGAAAAGTATTTTTATATGCTAAGCTTTCTGTATGGAAATCCACATAACAAGAAAACTGGAGTACTGAATTTATTCGTCATACTACCTGGCAGTCACTAACCACCTCTTTTTTTCTCTAGACTGCCAACGACATTTGCAACTTTGGATATTGATGGTGTAAGAAAAATAATTTTTGCACTACCAGGTAAGAATAATTGAAATAGTTTATTTTGCTTTTTGTGGGGAAAAAAAAAAGACCAAAATTGTTTTGAATCCCAGGTGACCAGTATCCTGTCAGAGCACTCAACGTGGATCTGAAAGACCTGGGCTCAAGTCCCAGCTTTGCTTACCTGGAAAACTCACTTAACCTCCCTGAAGGTGTTTCTTCATCTATAAAATGGGGCTAATATCTATTTCACAGGGTTGGTCTGAAGGTCAGATTAGATAGTGTCTTTCAGGGCACATTCCAAGTGGAAGCTGTCCCTGGATCTTTCTGGGGCACCTGCTTTTCTCTATAGGAAAGTGGTCAAAGTTAGCAGCCTAATCACGTCGCACAACTTGAGGTATTGTGCTTAAGGGCCAAAAGGGCCTTGAATAACCCATGCAAATGTGAGAACAAAAAATAAGTCCCAAACTAGAAATCTAAAGAAAAGATATTAAACAGCAAAATGTAGGACTTTAGAATCATTTTTAAAGCCCCAATGTATAAGCATAAAAGAGATTAGATTTCTATCATATAGGAAATTTTAAGAGGGAGAGCATGTAAGTAAAGTAGTCTTCAAAATTTATCTGTAGTAAAGAACTCTTCAGGGCCTTTAATGTATCCTTAGGTAGTCTAAAAACCATTATATATATAAAAAAATGACCCTCTTTATAGCTTTAATTTGCCTAGAAGACACTGTAGACCATCAGTGTAAAAAAAAAAAAACTGTTAGAGGGGGGGGCCTAATTCACCATTACCAGGGATGTATTGTTTATCTACCAAAGGAGTTTTTTTTAAATAATCTATATTCAAATTGATACTTTAATTTTAAATTCTCTCTGTTCAGCCTGAATAAACCAAAAGAGGGCAGCAACAGATTTTTCAGATTGTAGAACCAGCAGAGGTTCCTTTTACAAGGATTTTAAAATTCACAATTTGTATTTCTGCTGTCCCAAAGGCCATGTATTTAAAGCCATTACTAAGCTTGGTAAGTTTTAATGCAGTTTAAAAGTTTTGTGTATCTACTTGCTATTTTCATAATTTCTTAAAATTACTGCATAACACATGTTCACTGTGAAAACATTAGAAAATACTGATAAGCATTAAGAAATTTTATTCATAAACCCCTACCCCCTGAAATAACCAATATTTCCAGTTTTTTATATCAGTCCTTCCAGTCCTATTTTTATAGAGTAATTTTTTAAAGCAATAGCAATTACAGGAATTCTGTAATCATTGTTAAATGAACAGTAGCAGGGGTTTTTTCCCAAAAATTTCCATCTATTTGTATTTTCAGGTAAGAGAAAAGCAATCAATTCTTATTAAGAGTCTGCTATTTACCCTAGCTGGTGTGACTCAGTGGATTGAGCACCAGCCTGGAAACCAAAGGGTTGCTGGTTCGATTCTCAGTCAGGGCACAGGCCTGGGTTGCAGGCCAGATCCCCAGTAGAGGATGCACAAGCGGTGACCACATATTGATGTTTCTCTCCCTGTCTTTCTCCCTCCCTTCCCCTCTGTCTAAAAATAAATAAAATCTTTTTTAAAAAGTCTGCTAATTTGTTGGACAACTCATTTTTCTGTTGAAATAATAAGTATCGTTCATTACGTTTTACAACTTAAAAAACTCTATTCTTAACTACTTTTGTAGGCAGAAGAAAATTAAAGGTATGGTTTTAGCTAATAATAGGCTAAACTCACCATTGCCTTTTACTTTGATGATACAATTAGCATCACATAGCCAGGTCAAGGGAAGCAAAAAATCTAATAGCCCACCACCTATCCCCTGTACATGCATACATATTCACATACAACTGTATAAAAGTATTAATAAAACTCGAATTTTAGAACCAGAAAGGATATTGAGAATCATATAGTTTAACTTTTCATTTTGTGAACAAGTTAATTTAAAACTCAAAAAGGTTTGGAACTTACTATGTCACATAGCTTGGTTAGTTAACATACCACACAAGAAACTAAATCTGTTATTCTTTCCCAGTCATTTATTTCATAACCTCCCTTTCCTCTCTTTAAAGCACATGACATCCCCTGATTTCTTGTTGGAGAGGTTCAGTTGAATTTCTCAAAAATTTTTTATAACTCTACAAGAACTTAGCGTTGTATTAGTCTGCTCAGGCTGCCATAACAGAGTGTCACAGACCAGACGACTGGATCACAGATTACAGAAATTTATTTCCTCACAGTTTTAGAAACTGGGAATCTACAAGCCATATGCGGCAAAGTTCGTTTCTATTGAAGTTTTTCTTCCTGGCTTACAGAAGGCTGCCTTCTCACTATGCCCTCACATGGCCTTTTCTCTGTGCACATACACTCCTGATCTTTCTCTTTTTATAAGGGCACCAATTCTGTTAAATTAGGGCCTCAGCCTTATGACCTCATTTAATTTTCATTACCTCTATAAAGGTCCTATCTCCAAAAGAAGTCACATCGGGGGTTAAGACATCAACAACTGAATGGGAGGAAAAATAACACAATTTAGTCCATGTAGTATTTATCTTCAAGTCCTTCCCATTTTAAATCACTTAGGTTTATTTTTTAAATTTAAAGAAATATCTAGGTAGGAGGGGTTGTGGATAAATTTATTTATGCTTATCCTGTATTCTAATATTTTTATACTGAGCACATATTACTATGGAAATTTTTTAAATAGCAGGTAGAAACTGCTTTAAACTTACCAAGATTAGTAATGGCTAAATGTATGTATAGCTCCAGAAAAGAAATAAATGATGTTAAACAACTTCTTGACATCAGAAGTTTCACTGCTAAACCCAGGGTTGTACATTCTGTGGCATTTGGTTGACTATAGTTCTATTCTGCATCCTTTTGGGTTCAGGGTGATTTAGAAGAGAAAGACAAGTAGCTACCTTTCTCTCTATGATACCTGAAGGTGTAGACAATCATAATTATTTGGTAATTTTTTATGTATATACTATAAATAACTGCTTGGTTGACTTTCAGGGAATCCTGTGTCAGCCGTGGTCACCTGCAATCTCTTTGTTGTGCCTGCACTGAGAAAGATGCAGGGCATCTTGGATCCTCGGCCAACCATCATCAAAGCCAGGGTAATGTTTTCTAATGACCAGGAACTGAAGTCGAAGCCTAGTAACAAATAAGGATATGATCTAGATCCAGAAATATCTAGAATTTTATAGTAGTTTTGAAAACAGAAAGGAAAGGTCCCTTTCCTTTCCCTTCCCACATTACTCCATGAGTTCTAACATGAATAATTTTCTCCAGCAAGAGGTCCATGTGGGAGTGGAGATGTATTGACAAGTGGTCAATAGATGTGGCGGGCACTAACATACCACTAAACCTATGTAGAAGGAGGGGCATATATAAACTCACAGAGGACAGCCATTTACCTGCTTGCTTTTTCCGTAACCTCGCTGATAAATTTTAAGAAAAAGACAAAGGACTAGAAAGAGACTCTAGTGACTCACAAGGAAAGGATGACCATCTTGTTTCAAAAAGGACTAGTATGGCTGAGGAATTACACGTACGGTATAAAAGTTACTTGGAAATTAGAGTCCCCGTCTCTACTGCCACTAACTACAATTTGGTTTTCTACTACACAACTAATTATATAACACGCACTGTATAACTAATGAACAGGTTTATTGGAAATATAAACTATAATACAAATCCATGGCTTTTTTAAGCTTTACTGAGGTAAAATTTATATATAAAAATTACACATATTTAATTTATACATTTTCATGTGTTTGGACATATGCATACATCCATGATACCATTACCACCAAGTCACTAAACATATCTATCACCTCGAAAGCTTCCTCGTGTTCTTACTGGTTTGGTTTGTTTATTTCATGGTAAGAACATTTAACATGACAACTATCCTCTTAACATTTTAAAGTATACAATATCATATTATTACCTATATGTTATACAGCAAGTCTCTAGAACTTATTCACCTTGTATAAAAACTTTATATTCATTGGGCAGAGATTTTCCATTTCCTTTTCCCCTTAGGCCCTGGCAACCAACATTCTAGTCTCTGCTTCTATGAGGTTGACTATTTTAGATACCACATGTAAGCAGAATCATACAATATTTGTCTTCTTGTGACTAACTTATTTCACATAGAATAATGTATTCTAGGTTCATAATGTATGTTGCCAGAAATGCGAGGCTTGATTTTTTTTAAAGCTGAACAATATTTCATCTTATGTATACACATTTTCCTTATCCATTCATCTGATGTACGTCTGGGTTATTTCTATATCTTGGTTATCATGAATAATGCTGCAGTGAACATGGGGATACAGAGATCTTTTTCATTTCAATTTTTTTTGACATATACCCAGAAGTAGAATTGCTGGATCATATGGCAGCTCTTTTTTTAATTTTTCAAGGAGCCTATATGCTGTTTTTCATAGTGATTGTACCACCCTACATTCTCACTAACTGGAGTTTATAAGAGCTCCAGTTTCTCCACCTCCTCATCATTACTTATTGTCTTTTGGTTTGTTTTTCTTTTTTTTAATAATTGCTATCCTAACAGGTTTGAGATGATATCTCATTATAGCATTGATCTGCATTTTTCTAATGATGAGTGATATTGAGCACTCTGTCATACATGTGGTGGCCATTTACATATCTTTTTTGGAGAAATGTCCACTGAAGTCCTTTACCCATTTTTAATCTAGTTATTTGGTTTTTGATATTGAGTTGTAAAAGATTCTTATATATTTTAGATATTAACTGCTTATCAGATGGGTGGTTTGCAAGTATTTTCTCCCATTTCACAGGTTGCCTTTTCACTCTATTAATTGTTTCCTTGGCTGTATAGTTTTTTAGTTTGACATAGTCATACTTGGTGATTTTTGGTTTTGTTGCCTGTGTTTTTGGTGTCAAATCCAATAAGTCATTCTTAAGACCAATGTCAAGAAGATTTTCTCCTATGTTTTCTTCTAGAAGTTTTACAATTTCAGGTCTTAATTTGAGTCTTTAATCCATTTTGAGTTGATCTTTGCGTATTGTATAAGATAGGAGTCCGATTTCTTCTCTTGAATATAAATATATAGTTCTCCCAGTATCCAAACCATTACTTTTCAAGAGCTCCTAATAAATTCAGATATGACAGAATGCTGTGATTGGTTCACAGGAAGAATATAAAAGAGTAAAAGGAAATGTTTATAAAATATTACTCTGAGAATATATAGGATAAAAAAAGTTAAGAAAATTTAAGCTTCAGATATTTTAAGATTGCCCTCCTAAATATTGAGATTTGTAGACTAGTATATAAAGGAGATATTTTCCTTAAAATTTCAGTAAAAGTTCAACTAGATATTTCTGAAATCAAATTTTCTTTAGTTTTTTTTTTTCAATCATCACAGTGGTAGTCTTATTTTAAATTAAGTGGAAAAAAGATAAAAAGCCATCAGTTATTCCAACCAAATCAAAAAGGCCAGAGCCATGAAACTTAGATTTATACATTTAAATTAGTGATTCTGAATCTGCCCATTATTTTCATATTTGCCAAATTTAGGAAATAAGGAAAACCCATACAGTTACAAGGGAAAAAAAGAGTACTTCTCTTTGACTTTCCAAAGCTACCATGAATCTTTTTATTTCTCATTTTGACATCCACTCTCTCTTCTTTAAAACTGACATTGTGGCAGTGATTTGTTCTGAGAACATAGTGCTCTGCAAACAAACTGAAGCTTAGTACATTCATCGCTCATGATGCTTCTCATTCCTGTCAGCCCATGGAATTGAGAACTGGTCTAAGAATCAGATAGACTCCTTTCCCCCACAGAGCAGTGTCACTGGGGCTCAGAAGGAGTCATCAGTATGCCTGGCTGCTTACCTCTTTTGTTTTAACTTCCCAAATCACCCCACATTGTTCCTGACTTAACTGCCACTTTAAAACATGATCCACTTCACTTACGTGAAACATGGTTAAAGCTTATTGTCTCTGTTTTTTGACCATCGGAGATGCAGCTTACAGACACCTCTTATTACCCTTCTCCAAAACCTTTGCTCCAGTCACAGCCTCTCTTGAGTTCCTGCTGCTTTGGGAAAGTAAGGTGGATATTAAATGCTGGCGTCAGGAACTCCCACTGCTGCACTGTGATGTAGCTGTCCTATGGGTAGGGCAATGCTGTACTATATTAAAAGGTGAGCACAAAAAACATCATCCTCTTATATCAACACATTCTAAAGAGCATCAGTTTGGGATAAACATTTTCCCTGTTTCCTTGGTCAGATATGGTTAACGTTGAAATACTTCTGATTTTTAATAGACAATCAGAAACATAATTCTAGCAATTCATCAAATAGAATCATTGACCTAATGTTTCCACAAAAGGACATCCTGTCATGTGTTTCCTTATTATCCCATCAAAGCACCCTGTGCTGCCCCTTGTTCTCAACTGTTTTCACTAGAATCATATCGGAGGTAACCCCTTCTAGTAGTAACAGCTCACCTCATGTCAAGCATTTATTAAGAGAAGGAAAGGGGAAAATACTTTCATCTCCCATGGGACCATGCCAGCATGTCCTAGGTACAAGCATGTTGGAACCTCACTAGACTATTCTAATTTGTCCACCTTTCCTCTTCTCTTCAACGTTAGTGTCCAGCATGGTATAAGAACTTGATTAATGCATTCTGACTGATCCTATAAACAATAAAATGCAAAGCATTTCAACAAAATGTTTATATTGTTTGAAAATTGCTAATGTGTTTGCAGTTGTCAAGAGAAATGTGATTGTTCATTGTGACAAAATCAGTCATTGATCAACAAGAGATTATGGAATGCTTGTTATATGAGAATATTATGACCTGTGGATCAAAAACAGATATTGAAAATGATAAAACTGTCCATAATTTATAAGAAATATATAAAGAGCATCTCATATATTTATATATAAAAAGAGCATCTCTTATATATTTATAAGAAATATATAAAAGAGTTATAATGGTGGCTCCAACATTATAACCCTTGGCATATTTAACAGCTTCCCTTCTACTAATCTTGCCTCCTCTTAAATCTTTCTTCTCTCTAACTTCAATCATATCAGCATCACAAATTAAAATCCTTCAGTGCTTCCCATGACCCCAGGGTTAAATACAAACTGCTCAAGTGAGCATAGAAGGCCCTCCATCTGTAGCTCTGTTTTCCTCTCCAGCTCACCTGCTTCCCATTCTGCACTGTGACCATATCAAGCTAATTACTACTTCTGCAGTGGACAGGAGAGGCCCTGCCTGTGCCTGTGTTTATTCTCCTTCCTAGAAGGTTCTCCCCTAACCACCACCATCTCCTTTCTCAGCTTAGAAAATTCCTTAGTCATAAGACTCAGGCATCACATCCCCTGGTAAGCCTTTCTCAGCGTACCAAAGAAGGGTTGACAACTTACTTCTTCATGCCCTTTTATACCACATAAAAAGCTCTGTGACAATATGATTACATTGTATTTGCAATTAGTTGTTTACTCTGTGTGAGAATTCTTTGAGTTCACTTCTCTATAAAATGGGCAAAGGGAAAAAAAGGAAGGACAAAATATATCTGCTTTTCTAATTAAAAATTTTATGTTTTGGAGCACATTTAGGTTTATAACAAAATTATAGAAAGTGGAGAGTTCCCATATACCTCCTGTCCTCGCACACGTACAATCTCCCTTACTATTGATACCCTGCACCAAAGTGGTACATTTGTTACAATAGATAAACCTACTTTGTCACCCAAAGTCCATAGTTTACATTAGGGTTCATGTTGGTGTTCTATATGCTATAGGTCTTGACAAATGTATAATTACATGTATCTGTCATTATAGTATCATACAGCATAGTTTCACTGTCCTAAAAACCTTCTCTGTCTGCCTATTTATCCCTCCCTCCCCACTAACCCTTGATCTTTTTACTTGTTCCCTAGTTTGGCCTCTTCTAGAATGTGATATATTTGGAATCATACAGTATTTAGCCTTTTCAGATTGACTTTTTTCACTTAGTAATATAAATTTAAGATTTCTTCATGTCTTTTAATGGCATGGTAGCTCATTTCTTTTCATGCTGAATAATATGCCTTGTCTAGATATATCATATTTATCCATTCACCTGCTGAAGGACATCTTGGTTGCTTCCAACTTTTCGCAGGTATGAATAAAGCTGCTATAAACATTCACATATAGGTTTTTGTGTAAACATAAATGTTCAGTTCATTGGGTAAATATAAAGGAGCACAGTTACTAGACTGTATGGTGGAAGTATGTTTAATTTTGTAAGAAAGTGCCAAGCTGTCCTCCAAAGTGGCTATACAATTTTGCACTCCTGCCAGCAGTGAATGAGAGTTCCTGTTCCTCCACATCCTTCACAGGGTTTGGTGTGGCCAGTGTTTTGGATTTTGGTCTTTCTGGTAGATGTGTAATGATATCTCTTTGTTGTTTTAATTTGCAATTTCCTAATGACATATGATGGCGAACACCTTCTCATATGCTTACTTACCTGTATAGATCTTCTTTGGTGAGGGATCTGTTCAGGTCTTTCGCCCATTTTTAATTAGGTTGTTCTTTTTATCATTGAGTTTTAAGAATTCTTTGTATGTTTCAGATAATAGACCTTTATCAGAAAAGCCTTTCACAAATATTTGTTCCCAGTTTGTGTGTTATCTTGTGATTCCGTTGACCTTTATTTTCCTAATTCTTTCCCTTAGACATTTTTATATACAACATGTCATATAATACTACACTAAGTAATACAATTTTATGCCTTGAATGAGTACTGTGTGCCAGGAAAATATGCAAAGGAAACAGTCCTAGTCCACAGCCCTCTGCCCATTTTGAATGAAGGGAAGAAGTCATCAGAAGTGAAACACCAACCTCTTCCAATGTTTTTTCACCAAAAATTGTGTCTGTGTTTACTCATAGTACATCATTCTTGCAAGCATTGAATCTCACAGCGAATAGGTGCTTTCTTAAGCTTAAGTGGTATAATTAATATACCAGAACTATGATGTCAGTATGACTGAACATATTGGTTAATGAAGCATTCTTCATTTCAGTGAAATACCATAAAATCTAATCAGTTGGATCTTTTGCTAGAAAAGGAACAACTGTTTGTGAAGCTATGAAAAAATTTAATTCACTTCGATTTGATGCAACTGATTCTTGTTCCTTAATTTACTGTAATATAAATACCTCCTTTAAAACAAACAACCCCATTTTGTAGATGAACAAACCTGTATAGGAAAGCAAAATAACTTGCTAGTACAGCCACCAGTTAGCAATAAACCTGGAAGTAGAACCTAGGTGTCAGGTATCATCTTACTTGAACTTCTGTTCCGCTATACTACCATGAGCTAATCAGTGCACTGTTAGGGGGAAAACCTTGCTTAAACATTTAGCAAGTCACACAGCCATGTGAATACTCCTTTGTAGGTTAGTACTGGAGAACGCACATACACACACATACACAGAGAGAGATTGAAAGGGATTTTTGCCCTCAGGTAAGCACCGAATAATTAAGGGATAATGGCAAGTTAAACCCCAATAGATAGGAAATAGACTATAAACATAAGCAAGATTAAGTGAAAGAGTGGAGTGTGATTTAATCAAAGAAAACACCCTAGAATTAAATTTTATTCTGGATTCCAGAGGAAAAGCATGGATTGTCAGAGTGAATGATTAGAATGCTTAAAAACATAGTAACCAATATGGAACAGAGATAGACTTACTTGAATCAAAATTCCCAGTTTTAATGGTAACATTTGATCTATGCAATATCTGTGTTAGTTGAATAAAGCCTTTCCAGATCATTTTAAGTGAGAGTATCTTAAATGATTATTATGCTAATAAAAAATGTTAATTCTTGTGCACTGGAACAAGTCTTATTTTCATTAATATTAAGCTAATCTTTGGGTTATTGTCCATAATTATATACTGTATAAACTTGTTGAAAGAATACCTTTTAGGACCTGCTACTAACACATTATCATATTAACTTATCAGATTTCAGTGTGAATTTAATAACATTTAAAAAGCAATGGCTTGAGTTTAAAGGTTGATTGGTCATTCTATGCCATGTATGTGAACTGAAGTTGGTATGATAGGAAGGACTTTACCCATGTTAGAAGAATATGAAAGATGTAATTTCATAGCAAAGACTCATTCAGAGGAATTCTTTTATTACCAGTGATGCGGCTAAACCAAAACTTGTTGTAATGACTACCTTTAGTTAGCTTAATGAGCTTGTGTATCAGTATTGAAACATTAGGGAAATATTCAAGAGAGAAAGAAAGTAGCTCTCTTATATTGAGGATAAGTATATGAAGGGGTAGCTGAACAGCACCTCGGAAAATATTTACTGTATATATGGATGGACAGATAAATGGACATACAGATAAATGGATATAGATCTTGTTTTTTTTGTTTAGGTCTGCCTCCTTTATTTTCAATGTTAAATTTTTTGAACTCATAGGTCAGAGGTATCTGTCCTGACAACCCATAATATTAGACTTCAAAAATAGACCTTATCTTTTTCACTTGCCTGTACCACCAATATGAAAACCAACTTCTTGGTTCTTTTCATCAGAGCAGCTCTGGACTTTCTGTATTAAGAACATAAGGTGGCAGTGGTGGAAACAGCAGATATTCACTGTTTTCTATGTCCATTGTATTCTTTGCACAACCTCCACCACCCTGTAGTTTTAAGAAATGGTCAAGTGACCAATTTGGTTTATTTTCCTCTTTATTCCATAGTTATCATGTGATGTAAAACTGGATCCTCGCCCAGAATACCACCGATGTATACTAACTTGGCATCACCAAGAACCACTGCCTTGGGCACAGAGTACAGGTTAGTCATTTACACCTGAAGGTATGTCCATGCACCAATCCTGCTGAAACACACATGTATGTAAGAGGTCTGCAGAAGGTATCCAGCCATCTAATATGAAAACTAGAGATATTTATTGATAAGAAACAAGATACAAGAAACATTGTACATAGGAAAATGAAACCTCAGTCTCCTTCAAAGTAGGCACCTTGGGACCTCACACAGTTCTCCCAGTTGCCATCAGCTGCCCTGTCATGTTTTCCTGAATCTCAATGACAGTCTGAAATCTCTTCCTTTTCAAAGGTGATTTTTAGTTTTAGGAAAAGCCAGAAGTCACAGGGCACCAAATCTGGGATGTAGAGGGTCTGAGTCACCCGGTGATTTGATGTTTCACAAAAAAACTGCATGAGACGTGATGCACGAGCAGGAGCATTGTCATGATGAAGCTGCCGATCACCAGTTGCCCATAGCTGTGAGCTTCTGAATCATCCAGATAGTTTCTGTGCAGAGGAATGTTCAAGCTTAACACAAAATCTGATGCAGATTCATTGCTCTACTTGCTCAGTCATTTTGAATCTGACAGCCACACGGTATAGATGCTCACTCAATGGCATCTACCACCTACACTGACCAGTACAGTAAAGTTGACATTAACACATGCGCATTCCAGTCCACTCTCCTTGGCTGCCAGGTTTCATTGATGTCACACAAACCATTCTCGTTTTATTAACAATGGCTGGACTTTTGGGGGCAGACCTTGTATATAACCTCCTTCCTTGGCTATACCTAATTTGGAATTATTATACATTTTCCTTTTTGGAAGATTAGATGAGTTAAATTTTCCTGAACAGTATAGCATAACAGGATAACAATAGTAAAATAATAATAATAAAGGTTTTGTTATTCCATGGAGCCATGTTTTCTAGATAAGCATTTGAAATACAAATCTGGAATTACAAAAGATTTTTATCTATTTGTTCAACCAGTAAGTTCTGAGCATAACTTTGGTTGCAGGAAAAGGAGGGATTGTGGCTATGCCACCCTGAAATGTGAGATTAAAGCCCAATTATGTGATTCTCTATAGCCACTAGTATACCCTAGATGTTGGTAAAATTTAAGGAGTGAGAAATCAATACTGGTATTTTGAGTCCCATAGTTAACTCCTCTAGACTCGAAACTTTTATCTCCAACTTTTCTGACCATATTTTACCTAACTTTTATGTGACTCAGTAAAATTGCATTGCCCTTTAAACAATAGTCCTATCAAGTGTATATATCAACTAACACCATGACTAAGTGCGTGGGTCTTGCAATCAGACACTTGAATTCAAATTAGCCACCAAGTAGTCGGTAGGACCCTAAGCAAGTTACTTCAAATCTTTTGAGTCTTGTAAGAATGAGAATTAAATAAGCTGGTTAAGTGAATTGCCTACCACCTTGTCTGTCACTTAGTAAATACTACCAAAGGAATGGTAGCTGTTGCTATTATTATCATTATTATTTTAATAGGGGTTTTTTTTTTTTGCACATAAAGGGTTTATTTTAAATGTTTTAAGGATAGGATAGAGTTATATCATAATTATAAAATCACTTACAGAATTAACTGATTTTTATTGTTTATATTTCTAAATGCAGAGAACAGGGAACTGTGTACACATTATATAAAATAAAATTAAAATTAAAAATAAATTCAAGCTTGAAAGATGAGGTCATTACCTAATATTGAAATGCGAACATGAAGACCTCTGAACTATACACATTTGTTCAAACTGCAGTACAATGATGGAAAATACAAAAAGAGCAGCATTTCCAAGGAATCACAGACATTTTGACCATAATTATTTGTTCCTGTTTTGTTTTTGGAGAGGTTTCTTTTTTTTTTTTTTTTAAGACAATCAGCTTAAGAATGTTTCAGGCACTACAGTTTGTGACAATCAGAATAGTTTTCTAATGGGTCCACAGTGTTCAGAGATTCTAGGCCAATGCACTTCGGGATTTGGCGCATAGAGCAATAATAGAAATGGAATCTGGTCTAGCAGAACTGTGATTGTTTTAAAATGCACAGTCCCTTCAAACGCTGCATGACACAAGTGAAAAGTCACCCTCTGTTGGCACTACGTCTGCTTCAGCTGTGCATTTTATCCTATAACCACTAAGACAACACAGTAAGCAAATATTACAGAAAACTGAAAACAAGTAAAAATGAAGATAGAAAATGAAAAACCTAAATATCTTTAACATGCATTTTTCATTAATCACATTGAGCATTATACTGAGCATAGAGCATGAAAAAACGATGGTCTGCTTTTAAAGTTTTCCTCTGAAGCTTTCTGTAGCAGCCAGACATCACACGCACACCCACAGGACACAGTAATACTATAGCAGGTCAATGAGGAAGGCCGATATATTTTATACGGAGATTCGTGTCTCGTGTTGCCACAAGTCCCATGATGATTTTGCAAATTAATGTTGGATTTCTAGGACAAGGAACCAACATTCAGATAGCAAGAAAATGCAAGCAATGCATGCAAATCTGAAACATATTTTAATAGGTTTTAAGAAGCCTCTCTTTGCAGACACACACAACATTTCAGCCTGAAGAGAAATTCTTTGGTATTTGCATAATGCTATAAAATCCTGGTTTTATTCTTATAAACAAAAGAATAAATAATTTCTAATTATTTTTAATTTCTAATGTTATTCTTAGAGGTAATCAGGAAAGTTGTAGGATATAACAGCAAGGCTACCTGAGAAAGGTACTGGGAAGTCTGATCATCTTTCTTCCTCGTGAAGACCTGCTTCTATTCACGGGTTCTTTGAAAAGAACAGCAAGAGCTCTTGATGTATCCACTGTGATGCTTGGGCTGCTGTAATGAGAGTATTTCTTTCTAGGTAATCAGATGAGCAGCCGTCTGATGAGCATGCGCAGCGCCAATGGATTGTTGATGCTACCTCCAAAGACAGAGCAGTACGTGGAGCTCCACAAGGGCGAGGTGGTGGATGTCATGGTCATTGGGCGACTATGATGGTCACCGGCGGGAGAAAGCTTTGATGCATGTCCACATATCATTGACTGTATCCTGTAATATGCAACGGCACAGCTAGTTTTTCTGATTTGGATAAAAGTTGATCTGTATAGTCAACATCTTGAACTATATTTCAAAAGAATTTAATTACCTTTTAAAGAAAAAACACCTAAAAATAAATCTTAACAGACAACTCTATTCTGATTATATCAAAGCAAATTTTTCCTTTCTCGCAAATTGCTTTGTGTGTTCAATGCTAGGTCTGATAGCAATAGCTTTTAGTAGACAGCAGTAGGTGCCTGCAGAACTTGTGTTTTTCTCATCTTTAAACAACTACTTATGCTCTTAAATCAAGGCTGTCTGCTTATTTATACTAGCGTAGGCAACACTTGGATTTCCCTTCTTAGTATGCTTCATAACCGCTTTACAGAGAGCTTTTGCTTGTTCTTTACCATGTATCTCGTGTTTATGTGCACAGTGCCAAAAGGAGAGTGACTGGGGAGGCCCGGCCCTGCCTCAAGGAGAGCCATCCCTCCCAGAGCTGCCAGGGAGGTTTCTCACCCCAGTAGCCTCGTGGCACAGTACTCTTGGGCAGTAACTGGATACCTTTTATTTGAACAAACAAACTGGGGGAAAAATGCTTCCTTAAGTGCTGACAGCCTTTTTAACCAATACATTTAAAATTGTACAGAACAAAAAATAAAATCAAAGACTGATCTTGTACAGATATTAGTGTTACCAGCATTCATGTGGAAATCAAGAGCAAAGACAAAATAATGTTAAACAACTCTGTACTATAACATTTTCTGTAATGATACTGAAACTTAATGAATAAAAAAATCCTTGATCATTATATAAAAATTCATTGTGTTGGCTTTGTTATTTAAAAAAAGAACATTGTCATGCATTCTGACAGGGTTCAGCCTGGAAAGAAGGCATATTTAAGATGACTTAGCAAGGTTAAGTGATATAAAGGAGATTTAAAATGTGATATAAGTACATTTTACTGCAGTATTGTGACCTGAAGAATTGTGAAAATACAGATTAGAAAGCAGTAGAAAACCTGCAGTTGGTCTGCCCTTTCCAGTCATAGCTAGAAACTAACAAGCAAATTTAGAGGAAAGATAGATGATAATTTAGGAGGAAAAAACTAAAATCTTATTTTAGATGCCATAAAAAACAAATTTCAAACATCTATGAATGAGAAAGTTTGAGGTGAGTAGAAATGTTTTGATCATGTTAGAAAAGAAATGAGAAATGGGAAAATTCTGTGCTGATCATAGAAGATGCAACAAATGAAATATACTCTCTCCACATGGCTCCTTTAATAAAAATTTAGGAGCAGTTTTCAAATGGTGAAAGCAGGAGACACTGACTATGCTGTAGCGTATACTGAATAAAGCAAACAAATATTGAACTCCTACTAAATAAGATGCCAAATGATGATGATGAATAAAGCCAAGTTGTAAACAACAAATATTTTACACTAATACTTGGTATTTCCAGAGTTGAAAATAAAGTGTTCCATATTTTCAGGTTTTTTAATGTTTGCAATTAAAGAAGATAAGGTTAGTTAATAGAGGTCAAATGAAAGATCATGAACAGTGCTTTACCCACATTCATTTAGAAAATACTTACTGATCATCCAACATGCATTTGGGTACAAGGTATATCGTGCTACTATTTACAAAGATGAATAGAGGTAGTAGCTAACATTAAACTCCATCAAGGGAGATAATAAAAACACATACAAGTTACCATAATACTTGGTATGTTTGATACTTGAAAATTCATGGTACAGTATGTAGAATGTGATAAATTACATAATTCAGATTTAAAGAGTTGGAGGAGTTCAAATGATAATCTCCTACAAGGTAAGTTTTCAAGGGATAAGATGGCATTTTAATGGATCTTAAAGGAAGTGTACAGTTTTAAAGATGACGCAAGAAGATGGTTATTCCAGAAATAATTATGGGCAATTAATAATCATTTTATTATAAAATGTAAGCTCTTCAAGCATAAGAATTTTTATTTCTTTTATTCACTTACATGGTCCTCTAGTCCTTAGAAGATTTCCTGGCATATGTATATAAATGCAAGCATCAGTAAATATTTGCCCAATGAAATACATTATATAGAACTTACTCTATGCCCAGCAATGTTCATTTGTTTCATTTTCACGATAACCCTGTAAAGATTATTATTTCTATATTACGAATTAGGAAATTAAGGCACAGAAAGGTTAAGCAACTTGTCCATGGTCACACAGTTAGTAAGAGGAGGAGCGAAGATTTGAATTTGGCGATCTGGCTTCCGGGCCCACACTCAAATACTGAGCTATAGAAACAGAAGTGGCAGAGAAGAGGTCAGGGCCATTGGGAGCATCCTGGTTTGGAGTGTTGGAGGGAAAAGGCCATGAGAGGAATGAAAGGACATTCTGCAGAAGAAAAGGAACTGGGCAGAGCAGTGTTCCAAAAACCAAGGAGGAGTTTCCAAAAGGAAAGAAAATCAACTGTGAAAAAACAACGTCAAGAAAGATGATGGTTCAGGAAGATTTAGTGATTAGGTAATTATTTGTCAGCTACAAGAGGGCAATTTGAATAATGGGCTGAGGGCAAAAGCCAGATTGCAAAATAGAAACCATGAATACAAATGCTTTGGAATTTGTGCATAAGAAGGATAGACACAAGATGGTAGCTTGAACTGATAACAAGATAGAGGAAACATTTTTGTTTGAGGGTTTTGAGAACAAAGAAACAGTAGTGGGCATATTACAAATGCAAAAGGAAGTTCCCAGATGGAGAAAGGGGAAGGAAGGGCTGGATTTAAGGACCCTAGTGGGCCACCCAGCCTAGAGAAGAAAAGAAACATTTTTCCTTCTGAGTTAGAAAAGGGAAAAATATGAACATATTTGTAATAGATACAAAGGAAATTTATTTATTTTTAAATTTATTTACTTTTTAGAGAGAGGGGAAGGATGGGAGAAAAAGAAGGAGAGAATTATTAATCAGTTGCCACTTGTATGCTCCCTGACCAGGAACCAAACCTACAACCCAGGCATGTGCCCTGACCAGAAATTGAGGCGGTGACCTTTCAGTTTGCAGGACGATGCCCACCCAACTGAGCCACCCAGTCAGGCTATTTATTTATTTTTTAATTGAATTTATTGGGGTGACATGGGTTCATATAACCATACAGGTTTCCATTGTACAACTCAATAAAATATCATCTGCATACTGTATCGTGGACCCATCGCTCCAAGCAAAGTCTCTTTCCATCCCCATTTTCCCATTCTTCGCCCACCTCCACTCCACCCCTCCTTTCCCTCTGGCTATCACCACGCTGTTGTCTGTGTCTATATGACATATCACATATAAATACACACATACACACATATTTTCTTTTGCTTAATCTCTTCATCTTCTCTCATCCAGCTCTCCACCCCCCAACCCCTGGACAGCTGTCATGTGTTTATGCCTCTGTTACTACTTTGTTCATCAGTTTATTTTGTTCATTAGATTCCACATATAAGTGAGATCATACATTTGTATTTCTCTGACTGGCATAATAATCTCCAGGTCCATCCATACTGTCGCAAAAGGTAAAATTTTCTTTTTTTCTTTTTTAATGACTGGCAGTATTCCATTGTGTAAATGTACCACACCGTTTTTGTCCACTTATCAACTGATGGGCGCCTGGGCCATTTCCAGCTCTTGGCTGTATCTTGGCTATTGCAGAATAATGCTGCAATGAACATAGGGGTGCATATACGAGTATTCTTTTGAATTAGTGTTTCAGGTTTCTTCCAATATATCCCCAGAAATGGGATCACTGGGTCATAAGGCAGTTCCATTTTTAATTTTTTGAGGAAACTCCACACTGTTTTCCACAATGGCTGCACCAGTCTGCATTCCCACCAAGAGTGCCCGAGGGTTCTGTTTTCTCCACATCTTCCTTTGCCAGCACTTGTTCATTGATTTATTGATGATATCCATTCTGACAGGTGTGAGATGGTATCTCATTGTGATTTTAATCTGCATCTCTCTGATGATTAGTGACAATAAACATTTTTTCATATGTCTATTGTCCATATGTAGGTCCTCTTTGGAGAAGTGTCTATTCAGGTCCTTGTTCATTTTTTAATTGGGTATTTGTCTTCTTGGTGTTGAATAGTGTAAGTTTTTATATATTTTAGAAATTAACCCCTTATCATTGGTATATATGTTCTCTCATTTAATTTATTTTTTTCTCTAATTTAAAAGTTAAGTTTCAATGAAATGGTTCTTCTTGACTCAGTGGAAGTCTCAATGCCATTTAATCTATTTGCATTTATTTAACCAAAATTATTTTAGAAGTACACATATATGATGTATTATATTCTTTATTTTAGGTGTTAATATTAAAATAAAAGACTATATAAAATGATTTTAGATTCTTGTTTATTGCTGTGTGGAAGTTAAGCAGCTTCTTTTTAACCTGCTTTTTTGGTTCTATATATGGGTTGTTTCAAACCATATCACACAATAAAAAAAAAATGTAAGCAAATTAAGTTTACCAAGTAAATGCTATTAAGTGGTGTTGCATATTGTAGCAAGTGGATTCTTTGAATGGCTTTCATTTTTTAAATTATTTGCCAACAAAACTTTGTGGCTATAACCCATAGCGAGCTCTGGATCTTCATGAAACCTTAACAAGGTAAGTTATTGTTATTCCCAGTTAAAGAAAGGGAAGGTTTATGTAAGTGCAGAATTCAAAGCAGATAAGCTATGTAGCTTGTTAGTTCAGTGATGACTGGATTCAAGTTAAATAATACACTGTATTTTAACATGCCTATAAGTATTAAGCCCAACTCTGACAGAAAGGTACATTGTTACAGAGTTCAATAACTTGGCCTAGAACCACAATGTTAAAGAATTGCTTAATTCTGGCCAGTTTTGTGTGACCAGCTGCCAATATTTCTCCTGTAGTCTTTTGTAATAATTCAATAACTTATTGAACAAGCATTTATTAAGTTTCTACAGTAGTATGCCAGTCTCCATGCTAGGCACTGAGGATAGAGTGATGAGACAAAGACGGATTGATATCCAACTGGAGAAGACAGATTATGAGGAAGCAAAAAAAAATTTTGGGGCGAAATACAGGTTATGAAAAGTCTATAAAGATTGCAATGATATGTTAGAGAGTAAGTGGTTGGACGCCTAAATCATGTTCTGTTATTGCATAAGAGTCCAGCCATTAAGAAAGGCAGAAATCACACTAAGAGACTTTGATGTAGGAATAAGTTAACTAGGTGTTGGCGACCTGGAAAAGCGCAAAGAAAACATTAAGATGTCAGAGATAATAACTACAGGAAGTAACTACCACAGCGAGGATCGGGGAGGTAGGTGGAAGAAGTTAGAGTACTGCAATTAGAATCTAGAAGCTCAGAGGTCTGACCCTTTGGAGATAGGATTCAACCCTCTAAGGAGAGAGCACTGCCCAGCCATTGATTCTGAGAGTACAAAAAAAAAGTCTAGAACCAGTTGCTGTTGCCAGAGTAACAGTGACCGAAACAAAAATAAACAGGAAGGAACACAAGTCCCTTCTTCCCTCCCTCTTCTTACAAAGCTCCCTGTAGCCGAACACAACCTATTGTTGAACCTAACAGGAAAGTCAGCTCGCAAAAGAAATGTAATTCGCAGAGTTTCAGCCCCAAGACCACAATGCAGATGCAATGGCAGACTTGGAGCTGAGAGACATCATTGTCAAGAGATCAAGAAAGGGCTCTCTAAACAGGTAACATTTGAACTCAGATATGAAAAATGAAAATAAGGCCCACGTGTTAAGAATTGAGAAAAGAACATTTCAGACCGAAAGGGGCTTAAACGATACATCAGAAAGGAGACAGAAGTACAGTGAGGGAGGTGGGGAGGGCTCTCAGATGGAGGAAACTGAAGCCAGGAGGGAGACAGTTCACACTTACAAATTTATAGGCTCTTGGGTGTAATACGAAATACACACGTACACACCTTACGATGTATGTCAGATATTCTAAGAGCATCAGGAAGCCACCAAAGGCTTAAGAAAAGCAATACATTATTTACTAAACACCTGCTGAATACAAGGCAACATGCTAGACAAGGATTCCCACAAACAAAGAACTCATTCTCTCTACCTCCTACACCTGTTCCTCTGCCTATATTTTGTTTTCTGGCTAATGACACCACCATTTACCCATTCTCCCAAACCAGAAGCCTCTGAGTCATCCTTTCTTCCCACTCTCCACATCCAGTTAGTCACCACATTCTGTCAACTCTACTAATAGTTCCTAAATCAACCACCTGTGTTCTATTCCCACCGCTACCACATTGGTCTCTGTGCCTCCAGAACTGCCCTCCCCAAATCCATCCTTCAGGCTGCTGCAAGAATGATCAACCCAGAACATAAATCTCCCCGGGTTAAAATTCATTAGAAAACTGCTGTAGCAGATGAGGCCCAAGCCCCGGGTAAGGTAGTCACGGCCCTCTGCGATCTAGCCTCCCTCTGCTCCAACTTCATGTAATACCTGGCCGTTTGCGATTTCAAACAATATCATTTTAGGCCACGGTGCCTTTGCTCAGGCTGGCTAACCTCTCAAGATTAACTTGGGCATTAACTCTTCCAGGAACCCTTCCCTAAATCCCCAGATTGAACTAAGTGCCCCTTGTCTCTGCCACTGCTTATCGCTGCATCCCATTGGAATAATCTGCTCACATGATCCCTCCAGCACTTGACAGTGAGTTCCTTGAAACAGAGGCTCTTCACCCTCGTAGGCCAGTAAATTGTAGGTACTTATTACTGAAGTGACCAACAGAACTGACCTTGTATTACACTCACCAAAGAACCAGAGACAGAACCTTGCAGAACTTCCTATCCCAAGCTTAGAACATGGGATCTACAGAGATCACATCCCATGAGGGATACAGGACAGAGGGTTAATTGGTCATAGGCCTCTCACTTCAACAAAGAGCCTCAGATTCTGAGGCATCATCTCCAAATGAAGCTATAAGAAGGTTTTATATTCTGTGTGTGTTTAAAAGCATTAATATTTTGAAGGTAAATATTTAAAATATACCATGATTTTTATTTCCTCCCTTTGCTATTTCTTCGCTTTTTAATATGCCAGTAGCCTCAAAAAAAAAAGGAAGTGAGATAATATCAAAGAGTTTCATCAAGGTACATCATTAAATTAATAACATCAACTTGGAAGCGATGAGATCAGATTTATGCAAAAATGTTTCCTGGCCCTGAGGCAGGGAGAACAGGTATTTGGCACGTGGATCGTGCAATAAATATGCTTGATGAAGAAATGGGTGGCTAAACATCTAGTCCATGGCAATCAGACAACTAGAGGAAGAATTTGTCCATCCAGAAGAGGGCATTCAGGATAGAAGATGGGAAAGGCGGTGGCTGAGGCCAGAGTAATGGGAAATTCTTGAGCCTGCACGCGGAGAGACTTCCTTTGCCTACAGGCTGAACCTGTTATCACCAGAGCCTGATGCCATGAAAAACTCAAGTTATACATTCACCCTCACCCCTGGTTCTGGGAAAGCTGCCTGCTATTCATCATATGGGAGAGGTCTTCCCGATACAACACCTGGTCCCAAATGGAAGCCACAGTTCTTGAGGAAATAGGAAAACTATAATCCTCTCAAAAAGACTCAGTTTGTGTTAATTCTGAGAGACTGAATATTCTCTGGGCCCTGTCAAAAGCAAGTGTTTCAATCTAGAATGTGGTGACTCAAAGGAATTGAGTTCATCAAGGAATTCTCCCACCCCTAGGCCTCAGTGGCCCACGAGTAGCCCCTGTGCCCTTCCACCCTCGTGAGCAGGTGAGGAAGTAACTAGGCAGATGGGCATCTGCAGCACCTGACTAAAACATAAAAGGTGAAGAAGGATGATACCATAGGGAAGGGGAGAACCTCCTCACCACACAGAAAAGCAAACACAATCTAATTACGTAGCCTCAAGAGAGAATACCATGTGTGTATTTACACTCACTCATTCATCCAACAGCTGCTGACTGCCTACTACAGCATGTGTCCAGAACGCACTCCATGGTGGAGGTCTGACAACCAAGAGGCCTCTGCCCTCTAAGAATTCTACATTCTTTAGAAGTTTCTCCTCACAGAAGTTCAAAGTGACTTCAGTATGTGTGTCTCGGAAAACTGGAATACTGGGAGATGGAATGATAAATTACCAGCTGAATGATACATGATATAAAGTCTTTTCAACTTTCTCAGTATATCTTTTCCATTGGTGATTCTACTGCTAAAGTGGCTTTTCTCACCCAAGTTTTCATCTGAAAACTTGACACTGCAACCAGAACTGCCCCTGCCTGAGCGGCCTGGGCTCCCTGGGGGATGCCGGCAACACTGAACCTCAGAGGCGGGCTCACGGGCGCCGCCTCCCAGGGCTCTCTCACTTCAGGACGCTGTCAGCACATTATGATGCAGGAGCAACGAAACAATGCCCTGAGCAGCCTGGCCTCCTGTGCTTCTTTCCCTAAGTGGTTACTTGCCTGCCAGGTAGACACAAACACCTTCTGCCAAAGAAATGTGAACAGAGTTGGAAGCGTGCTGTTTGGAGACTGGTCTCCTAGCAGACATCCAGGAGATCTCCGGAGTCCGCTGCAGCCTTGCTTCTCTGTAAGTCGCTCTGTTTATGGCAACTTTGGTGGGAATTGCACATAATTCAAGGGCAAAATGTCGATTTTCTTTTTATCTTCCCCTTTCCCTTCTAGTTTCACTTCTTGTGCCACAACCAGAATGAGCAGGAAAGCTCAGGGACAACACCTAGTTATTGAATGTCTTAAAAATAATTTCACCGAGAGTTTGAGATTGAAATAAAAACACGTTTTCCAGGTTCTTTTCAAGTTTTGATTTTTCAAACTGTTACCCCAATTATCTTTCATAAGTGCGTGAGAACTGAATGAATTTGTGGAAAGACCATCATTTTCCATTGCTCTGGAGAGGAGATACTGAACACTGGGCTTTTCTGTTCAAAGACGAAAGGTTAGCTGAGGGGTTCTGTTGGCAAGAGAGACGCAGCAGCAATATTCAGATCTTCGCAAAGGTGTAACCAGAATTACAACCTGGAATTGTGATGGACCAGTCCTAAAAAATGTTGATTAGGGTGTTAAGAATCTTTTTTAAAACATCACCTAAGTCAATGCTGAAGAACTGGCCTCAAAGCACCAAGTATCAGGGAGAACAGCTTTTTCCCCCCATTACCACTTAGTCCCCTAACGCCTCCCTCGCGCCAGCAATCGCCACCCTGTTGCCCATGTCCATGAGAACAGCTTTAACCAGTGATGGGTAAACACCATCATGGAAGAGCTTTCATGTAATTGCAGAAATAATACACAAAAGACAAAAGATGAGAGATTTTAGATGGTCAGTATGTGAGTGTTCACTACAGAATTCTTTCTACTTTGCTGTAGGTTTGAATTTTTTTATAATAAAATGTTGGGAGAAAAGACCCCATGGGGAATGGCAAATAGCATATACTATAGAGAACATTTTATGGGCATTTATAGACACCCTCTGAATTAAGTGGTCAGAAAACTGACAAACACTTCGGGCCAAGAGAAACACAAAAGCTGGCTTTCAGACGTCTATTCCCTCCCCTTTCCAATTTCCACTAAAACTCAAGTGGTCCCAGTTCCAAAAAATATTCTCAATAACTGTACTTATTCCGGGGAAATGAAGACATCCCAGCAGCACCATAGGGTGGTGCCTCACACCCATTCTGTTCTTAGCTCTAAGGGGGCTTTGGTCACCCTTGGAGGGTTACCCCGATGAAGCCTAGAGGCTTCATGGAAAGTCTACAGAGCAAAGCAGGAGTTCCACCCCTGAAATGTGCGCAGCCCACTGTTCCTCTGGCTCAGTTTCTCTGCTAAACCACGGGCATTGACTTCCGGTCGGTGATGAGATTTAATATAGAATCTCTCTACTTTTCCTTTTACTAAAAACCAACAGCGATTTCTCAAATGAAAGTTATCCCGTAATTCTGCAGAGAAGAGCAACCTGGTGTAAATCTCTGCTGAATTAATCTCCACTCGGAGTTGGAAAAAAAGGGGGAAAGAAAGGAGGATTGAGAGGAGAAAAAACCGTATTAAGAGAAGTAACGTAGAGTGTGAAGTCTCTGCTAGTGACAGGCCAAGGCGGAGCCCGCCCCAGGCAGCATCAGGTTCCTGGCGCCTCCCTTGCTCGGCAGCGGCAGCAGTTAAAGCCCTTCCCTGGACTGTCACTGTGTACCAGGCCCGCTTAGTTAGATGTGTAGGACGTTTCAGGGGTTTAGCGAAAAGCACAGATTATCGGGAAAATCCAAACTGTGATGTGAAAACTATAGCCAATACTGGTAGAACGGTCATGACAAGATTCTGTGCCTCTGAAACGAATCCAGCTGTGCGGCCTGCGCCGGCCTGCGGCGGCCACGCGGCGCTTCCTTGCTTGAATTCACGCGTTCACTCAACACCTGTTTATTGGAACTCCACGGTACGCTCGCTCATGGGCCCTTTAATGTGATTAATCTATTTGTAATGGTAATTTTTTTATTTATTAGTTTTAGATTGCAGGCCTATATTGCCCATGCAATATTAAATAAAACAAAATGATACAGGCTTTCAGAAGGAATTCGCATAAAAGTCTTGCCTTATTTTTAAGATATTTATATAGAATTTACAAATGCTCAGCTTATTAATGCGAATAACATCATTGCATCATCTCTCTGCTCTGACTTCTACTCATACAGACTATGGGCATATTCTCTGACATGCCACCATCGCAGGGTGACAAAAGAGAGACATAAATGTGTTATTCATGTTCTTCATTTGTCCTGATTAAAAATTTTGCCATGGATGATGATGAAAATGTTCTAAGGTGAGATTACAGTGGTGGTTGCCCCACTCTGTAAATGTACTAAAAATCATTGAGTTGTACCTTAAATGAGTGAAATTGATAGTATATAAATTATATCTAGAAAAAATGACCCATGGATAAAATTATGAGAAAAACAAAACTATCTGTAAAAGTTTAGCCCACACAAATCAGAGTCATTCTGAATCAGCAAAATTAGCAACAGTATCTCACTAAGGAGCGAGAAGACTGGGGGCGGGGATCTGTTGATTTAATGTTACAGGAAAAGATAAAAATCTATGGTATGCAGCACATAATATACATTTATGTACATATACATTTGTAAAGCTAAAAAGGTATCTATGTGTATGTGAATATATATGAATATATATATATCTCTCTCAAAAATTTAATACTGTCTCCAGATATTGAGAGTAAACCGAATAAATAATTCATTTAAGAGCTGATCCTTCTTTTGGACCATTAACAAAATGTAAGGTGGTGTGTGTGGGGGGTGGGGGACAAGGCTGGTTTCACAGAGTAAGTCCTATGTCTCAGAAACAGTGCATTCTTGACTAATTTACCAAGATAACGGGGGGGGGGGGGGAATTGCAAGGCACAGATTGATATTCTCAAATCACAGTTAAAACTAGTTAAAATTCAGCACACATTTGCCACCTATACACATTATTCAAAGATGTCAAAGTAATTCCAGAACAAATATTCAGAAACAACAACTGAGAAAAAAAAAAACCAATCACACAAGAGAAGATAAAAGATTTTGTTACATGTTCTTGCTCCTTAGCGACATCCCACTTGTTCCAAAGTTCAAGGGGGAGGAGTTCATGTCCCAGTCATGGCTGCAAATCTGCTGAAGCCTTTACCTTCCTGTCGCTTCCTCCTTCTTCTCTGTAACCCTGAATCCACAGCCACACGTGCTCCCCTGGGAGGTCATTCACTGATTGCTCTCTGGAGGGATGACGTTCCCTGTACAAGGGATCGGCAAGCCGCATGAATGACTGGGCTGGAAACGGGCATGCCCTGTTCCCAGCGGCTGCACGGCATCTACTGATTGGCACGTGTTTGTGGCATGTGTTTGCAAGCGCTAGCCATACCCTTCGATGTGCGGGTGTTGTCACTTTCTTCGTTTCAAAAATGTGTACTTTATCACTTCTGGATGAGCAAGGGTTGACTACTGCATTTTATCAAAATCTAAGACCCACCCATTATAGGATACACCATCATTTTATGGAACACTGAGAAAAAAATGCTGCTAATTACATAATTCAATACCTTCTTATTACTTAGATTTCTTCCACACAATACCCATCATCCTCTGCACCACTGTCCCCTGTGTATCTCTTAAAGGAGTGCTTTACTCTGGTCTCTGGGAGCTTCCAAGCCTCCGGCTTGTATTCTGCAAGCTTTGTCCTGGAATTTCCTTAACCTTAGCAGAAGATATCAAAGGTTCCCAGCTACCCATTAGGAACACATTTTAAATAGTAATTAAATGCAACCTGCGTCATACAATCAACAAACATAGTTTAATATAAAAAACCACGCTTAAGTTCAGGCATGCGCAGCCAATTAACAACCACCCTGTCATTGTCGCCCTGTTTGTCACCAGATATATTCCACTTCAGAGTTGTAAATGTGGGGAAAAATATGGTTCTTAGAATGGGAATTTGGGAAATACAAAACCAGCATTTTCAAGAGGGAACTCAGCCCAGTAAATGCTGGGTAGGTTATACTTTTCATAGACCAATATAGATACCACTTAGGTGCTTGATGTTTGAGAGCCAAGGTGTCCAGTGTTTTTTATATACATCAGTGCATTCAGGCTTCCCAACAGTGCATTGACTTTGGTAGTTGTATCCTCATCTTGTAGATGAGAAACTGAGCTCAGAGATGTGAGTAACATGACCCTAGGTCATAAAAGTAGCAGGTGATAGAGCCCAAATATAAACCCAGATGTGTCTGACTCCAGAATCCATTATCATTCCCACCAGACCAGTTTCCATACTGGCCTTAGGTCACCTAAGTTCTGATAGCAACAATAGTTACAGTTCACCTGGTCCAGACACTCCT
Source organism: Pteronotus mesoamericanus (assembly GCF_021234165.1). Lineage (NCBI taxonomy): Eukaryota > Metazoa > Chordata > Mammalia > Chiroptera > Mormoopidae > Pteronotus > Pteronotus mesoamericanus. The sequence continues at coordinate 23,357,350 of NW_026555078.1, read as the reverse complement.
AAAGGGATTGCTTAAGTCTCATATTTATGGAGACAAGATAGAATTGTCTATAGTGATTGTAATCACAATATGATACGAGAACTATATACAAGTGACGAAATAGTGAGGATAAGATAATATATACATACGTACAAGAACTACCAGCTAGGTAGTTAGGCAGTTGTTTAGGCTATTTTGGCTTATGTACAGAAAGAAAACCCTCAGGTTTCTTACTGCCCTCCATTGCACAAAGGTTATTTGAGTTTACATTACTTCCTTTGTCATACTACCAAATATCCTCATTGGTTACAGGAGCCCAGGATTTCACTGTTTGGCAGTTTCATGCCCATTAAGGGCTATGGACTTGGAACTGTTTGATTCCACTCCCCAAAAGACCATGATTGGGGTCACTGACAACAGCTCAGCCCAGACATAGACAACAGTCCTCCGACCACGTCACCCACCATGTTTAGCTAGGAGAACCCTTTCGAAGCCACCGACTTCACATTTGAAATAAGAGTAAGGATTAGTGTTGAAATTTTCTTGAAATTATATGATAAACTTTATTTTCTACTTTTTGTTTCTTTCATGGAAGACTTCATCATGAAAAGGAGGAAGCCCAAACTGAAGTGAGTTAAAAACATTGTCTCCAAGAGAGGACTGTGGCGCGGCCCTGACTTGAGGTAAGACGTGGTGGCGCATACAGGCGGGACTACGTCAACCTACACCAGCCACACTCTCCCTCTGTGTCGCTCTTTCTTCCTTTCCTACTTTGCTTTCCAGGCTTTCTTTCTCTCTTCCCCTTTTCTGGGAATTCAATGGACCAAAGATGCTGCTTATGATGCTCAACTTTCCCAGATCTCAAGAAGGGACAAGTGAGCTGATAGGAGAGTCTGAGTGGAGAGGGACAGAAGTGTAAGAAATCGCAGCCGTCCCGGGAAATGAAGGGTGAACAGTTACTATGATGCTGCTTGTAAGCCTGACCCAGAAGACTGCTGACCTTTGCCTGCCTTCCTCCGTCACACCATGCTGTCCTTCAAAAATGCCCTTTTGTAATGATTTCACATCAGAGTCCAGGAGATCTTCATGTATTTGGGCTCTCAAAGAGTTGGAGCACTTGCTGTGTCCCCTGGTTCCCCCAGGCAGCTTCACTGTCTCCCAACCACTGAGCGATGGTGGAACAAAGGTCTTGTCCCACTGGATAAGTTATGGAGGAGAGAATATGTAAACAGGCTTTTTCCTACCCATCCGATCACCATGAAAAGTCTTTCGTTGCTGTTGCAAAGCTCTGTCCTTGGAAACCTGAAGTGGTTTAACGTAGCCTTTTGCACTGGTGGCCGGAACCTCCGTAGTCGTCCATCTCCCCTCCCCTATCCTCTCCTCTCCACCTTTTTTCTTTCTCTTTCTTAGTATTATTATTCCCATTAATTTTTTAAACAATCACAAACTTAAAGAAACATTTCCTGAATATTTTAAGAGCAGTTTTCCAATTTGATGCCCTATTATCCCCAAATACTTTCGTTTGTGTTTCCTACAATGAAAGATGTCCTTCTACATAGCCAGAGTATAACCATCAAAGTTAGGAGATGAACATTGCATATTACCACCATCTAATCCTGAGACCTTGTTCAAATTTTGCCCTATGTCCCAGTAAGGGTCCGCATAGCTGGAAGGTCCAGTTTAGAATCTCACATGCTGCTGTTCTGGCTGTTTTGAACCTCACACGCTGCATTTAGGTGTCATGTCTCTTTAGTTTCCTTCAGTCTAGAACAGTGTCATAGTCTTTCATTACAGTGACATTTTTTAAGAACACAAGCCAGTTATTTTGTGGACTGTCCCTGAATTTGGATCTTTCTGATGTTTCCTAATGATGGGACTCAGGCCACGCATCTTTGGGAGGAATAGCGCAGAAGGCTGCTGAGTGCTGCTCACTGCATCCTATATGGTGGTGCGCCATTTTGATTTGTCCCATTACTGACAGTGTTCACAAATCACTTCATTAGGAGATGTCTGACTGGCTTTTTTACTGTAAAATCACTTTTTTCCCCTTTGAAATTAATGAATATGTTGGTTTGAACGGTATAAATATTCTGTTCCTTATCAACCTTTTAATTAATTAATTAGTTAATATCAGAACAAAGTCTCATGATCTCCTATTGTATTAGGACCAAATCCCCTGGACGTAACTGATTACCCGTCTCTTCCACCACCCTCTCTCCCACATGGATGCCCTCCTCACCCTGCTCGGGCTCTGATTCCTTACACTGGGCTGCACCCCCATCCTGGTAACAGATACCCTCTTGCCTCCCTTGGGCTCTGGGCTGAAGCTCCCCTCTCCCACCACCACAGATCCCTGCCTCTCTTTGTTTAGCTAATGGGTTTAAAACTAAATTGTTCAGGAAGGGACAGGAACAGAAAGAAGTGGAAAGACATCTTCTGTATGCTTTGATCCTCCTTCTTTTTTTCTCTTTCCCATTCATCCCGACCTATCCTGACCCCTCTGACCCCTGCCAGTTCCCACGACTGTCTTCCCAAGCGCTCAAGGCAGGACTGAATCTCCAGCAACAACATAAGCTCCTCTAGTCCGACTATGAGGGTTTAATTCCTGGTGTGTGGGGGGGACTTGAAAACTCGTGTGACGTCGGGCAAGTGACTTTCTGTCTCCAAGCCTCAATTACATGGTGTATAAAATGAATACCTGGCCCTGACTGGTGTGGCTCAGTGGATTGAACGCTGGTTTGTGAACCAAAGGGTCATTGGTTCAATTCCCAGTCAGGGCACATGCCTTGGCTGTGGGCCAGGTCCCCAGTTGTGGGTGTGTGAGGGGCAACTTCATCTTGATGTTTCTATCCCTTTCTTTCTGTCTCCCTTTCCCTCTCTCTAAAAACTACATAAAGAAATAAAATCTTAAGAAAATAAAATAAAATGAATATCTTAATAATGCTACTTCACAGTCTTACCGAAATTAAATGAGGCAAGCCTAATATAAAGCCTTTATTGCCTCCCACAAAACAAGCACTAAAAAATTCTGTTGATTATTATTTTCCTTCCTATCTGTTTTAGGTGGTAATTGTTTTATTGTTCTTTTTTCTTTTTTCCCCCAAATGCTTTTTTTTTTGTCTTATTCTTACTACATTTTGGTTTCCATGAACTAGTTTACTTTCTTGCTCTTCTTGACTCATTTTACTTCCAGAATGTTCATGCTTGAGGTACACTAAAGACGAAATCTAACGATGTAGAGCCATTGTTGTCTGTTGAAGCAATTTCCGGAGAGAGAGCAGGAGATGAATAGAAAATAGGAGATTGATTAGATCAATACCACTACCTCCCAACCAAGAACTAAGCTTGGTCGGGGTGAATGATCAGGAGGAAATGCTCTCCGTTTAGTATAGTTTTGATATCCTACTTATAAAAAATGACTTGTGAACCCTGAATGATGAAAAGGGTACCGGTACATCAATTAGGGGGACAGGAATTAATGGTTTGTGGGACACAGGGCATATGTTGTGAGGCCTCCTAGAGAGGCCTTCCCTAACCACCCTGATTAATTAGCGCTGCCAGCCTCACCCCCAGGCACTTTTTATTCCACATTTCTGTTCTAGAGTCTTTGTAAGCCCTCATCATCCAACATCGTTTTTCCTTTCACTTGCTCACTCTCTGTTTCCCATAGACTACAAGCTGCATGAGGGGAGGGGCCCTATCAGTCCTGCTCAGCTGAGTCTCCAGCGCACAGCACAGCACCTAGCATATCGTAGATGTTGATAAAATTTGTTGAACAGATGAGTGAATAAGTGAGGCTACTTATGTGCTACATTAAATTTTCTCTGCATCTGTTCATGGTATGTCCACTTCGTCAATTTTCTGATGACTGTGTGTAAGGACAATGAAGAAGAACAAGAGGAAGTCCACCACGAGGGTCAGCGAGCAAGAGGCCATCTACGCCCCGCCCTCGCACGGTCCAGGAGGTGTCCAAAACATGTTGGATGGAGGAGAGTATGCTCCCTTTGTAACTCCTCCCATGTTAGAGGGCAACTTTATCCAGGTAAATATTTGAGTCCTGAATTATGTTACAATAACTTCAGTCACCAACGTACTCAAAGATGACTGAAAAGATTGGGAGAAGAGTTGCTTTAAGTGTGACAAGAGGGCATGTGCTACAATTAAAGGGAACAGTTTGGGAACTTTGAACAACTGAAAATAATTGTACTGTTAAATAAAAATTCATTTCAAATTTTTCCAACTCTAACCTAGGAATTCTGTACTAACTCTACTGTAATTATTATCATAATCTTGCCAAAATTACATGAAGGGACAACAGCCATTTTCAGGATGTCCTACCATAGGAAAATATTCATATCACCGTAGGAAAATATTCAATAATATTCATATTATTTTGAAAAATAATATCTGTGCTGCAACTAGGATTTAAAGTGCATTTTGACTCAGTTCTGAAGGTAAAATATAATTGTCAAATTGTGTCATGGAGAAAAGTTTCCTGTCATAAATATGCACTATATTCTAAATGAAGCTACATTTCAATGCATTTGGGAGCAGTTCTAACTTTCCTTTGAACATTCGACATTGAAATATTCAGACAAAGAAATAGGGAAATGAGTTCAATGGCGTGGACCATACTCATAAACTGCATTAAAGTGCCACAGCCACGTCTAATAGGAAACGCATCCATTCAAGCAGCTCCTCAGCTGCTTCCACAGAGGGGTGACAGGGAAGACCACAAACACAGCTTCATCTCCACACTGACAGCTGGAACTTGGGGAGACCGCCTCACCTCCTCAGCCATAGACAGGAGGTGGCACCTCAATGAACACTAATGTCTAAGTGACACCCTGGAACACATGTAATAAGTCATAGTTTTATATACTTTACTTTTCATATGCTTCTTTCCTGCTAATAATCTTCTTATTTCATTTTTCACACTTCTTCTTGCATACTTTTCAAATAACCATTGCACGCTCCAGTGAACACTGGGGGGCAGTTAGCGTTCTGTAGTCCATCCACGGCCCCATGTCAGACATACTCGGATAAGGTTATCCCTTCAATGGGCAGCAAGATTCCTCCTCTTCCAGCTGGCAGAGGTTTTACTGACCCAGAGTCTTAGGCTTTGGGGAGTCTGCATGTGCTGTTCCTCAGCCTGGAAGTTCTGTCCACCAGCGAGTTCACCCCCACGTCTTTCTCAGCGAGAAGCCCTTCCTCAGGGGGCTTCTCTGACCCCGCGTCCAGGCTGCCTGGGCCTGACCTACTGGTAAGTGTTAGGTGTGCAAACAGTTGTTAAACAACAGCCATCATTAAACATTAAATTATATAAACCTTTAAAATTAAATCATATTCAGAACAAAGGCAACAAATACTCAAAACTCATCATTCTTATTATTTCATTACATTTTACTATTATCTATGCTCTTGAGGCTGTGGATGTAAGAGTTTGGCAAAGGTCAGTGAAGACGTCTGTGAAAATTAGTTGACTGAATGGAATTTAAAACAAAGGGTATCGCATATCATTATTTGTAAATTGTGTGCTACTTATGTTTTATATCAGTAAAATGTATAATAAACATACGTGTATGGACCTTCCAAGAGGCAGTTGTTGCCATTTACCAGCATACCGCTGCCTACGTCCCCCTCTAAGCCCAGCCCCCGCTTGGTGCCCCACAGCGCAGCACCCTGGGCTTGTACTTGGTAACTCTTCTTACAAGAGTAATTAGTGACACAGTTGTTCAACGCTTACCCTCCCTGGTAGGCCTCCATGCGTCAGGGACCGTGCCGGCCCTTTCACGGTCACAGCTCCAAGAATTCACAGGAACACATGAGTGAACAAATGCATCATATGCTTCATTTCCCCTTTATTTCCTACACTGCTCAGGCCAGCAAGGTTGTCAGGACCGTGCACTTTATCGGAAAGCCTCTCTTCCTGTTCTCTGTCTTAGGTCAACAGGAGAGGCGAATCCATTTACCTTCATAACCGAGCCAACTGGGTAACTGTCGGCATCTGCTCCTCCAGTCACAGCCACAAGGCCCCCAGCGTGATGCTGCTGGCACACCTGAGCCCCGGCGCCCGGAAAGATTCAGAACCCCTGTTTAAAAGTCTCCTGACATCTCACTTCCCCGAGAAACTGGTCCTCACCAGGTGAGTTACAAAGGGAAGAGGTGAAAGATGTTTCAGAAAATATGCTTTACCTCCAAGGAGCTGAAAATGGAGACAGCAATGACAATTGCTCCAAAGGGGCCTCTCACTTGCACTCTCTGCTGCAGATGATCGAGTCCCACCCTCGAAATCTGGGAAAATAGTTTATGACAACCTGGCAGTCAAATCGGAGGTTAATTTTTGTTTAAAATAAACTTAAATAGCAGGAACTGAAGACTCACGTAGAGCATCCCCTTTCTCCCCCACAACATCCCAACTTACCAAAATTATCTCTGGTCTTATCTCAAGCCACCAACTTGCTGCATGGCCTAGGGCAAATTGCCCAAGTTCTCTAAGTCTCAATTTTGCAGGATTAAATAGGACAACTTCTCATGGTAAATAGCTGATACTCTGATTTGTTTAGGACATCAGAGTGTTAGGAGTGTGACTCAGGTGAGATGACCCCCCCGACCCCGCTCCCAGGAGCTTGGTTACATGTACTGCAAAGGGCTGAGCCTCATGCACCAAGGACCAGACCTGGGAATGTGGGGGCTGCAAGAAGTCCCTGCCCCGCCCCAAGCCTGCCCCTCCACAGGCCTGGGCTGGAGGCAAGCCTGTTATCCTAAGTCTCGCTCTTCAAACTGCTATAAATCCTCAGTGGAAAGGCCTCTCGATATTTCTAATCAGGCCACTCGATGACCTCTGTGTTTGCTTGCAGGTTTCTCCCCCTGCAGTTTGTGACTCTGTCTGTGCACGACGCAAAGACTATGCGCCTCAAAGTAAAGCTGGTGAGCGGTCGAGCCTACTACCTACAGCTCTGCGCCCCTGCATGCAAGCAGGACACCTTATTTTCTCAGTGGGTGCAACTCATCTCCCTCTTGAATCAGGAGAAACCCAGAGCTTCCAAAATGTCGGGAGTCTCAAGCCTCTCCGAAGTCACAAATAGCACAGACATCACAGGCTCGGTGGACATCGTGGACATTGCAGCATTAACAGCTTTGCAGGGCCCACCCGTGTACCCAGACCCAGACGCTACACATGCCATAGAAAGCACCGAGTTCTCGGAATTAACAGTCATCACTGATGTCACCGACATCACAGATGTTCCAGAAAAAGAGGTCACTGAGGCTCCAGACGTCAAAATTTTCACAGAAATCACAGAAGTGTCGGACCTCCATGATGTCACAAACAGTTCAGGGGTCAGAGTGGTATTTGAAAATGATGACATAATAAGGGCCAAGGAAAAGGTACGTGACCTGGAAGACTTTCATTCTTTAATCATTAAGGACAACAGTGATCATCGAGATTTTGGTTAGCTACCTGACGTTGATTATCAGAATGCTGGGGAATTTGCTCTGAGTTGCCTAATTTCAGTAATGAGATCTGAGCCCTGAACCCAAAGGTAAAGGACTTGTCAGGTGTCCCCCGAAACAGGTAGTGACCATCCTTACCACCAAACTTTCCACAGTGTTGGAAGGCTATGGTGGGACGGAGACAGCTTTGGGATGAGGGTCAGAAGGCCTGGCTTGGAACCTTGCCCTGCTGCGGATGCGGCGCCGTCATAGAAACCAGGAAAGTGGGAGAACTTTCCTGGTTTCTGACTGAACCTGCACAAGCCTCAGTCTCTTCATCTCTAAAATGAGTGTATCAGAATCATGTAGGGGCTATGTTAAGGTGCAAATGTACAAAAGGATGCAGTGCATTGAAGGATGGGGTGGAACTTCAATAGATGAAAGTGAAGGTGGAAACAGAACACTAAAACACCAAAAGGAGTGGCTGTAGAAAAGGTCAGAAAGTGGAAAAACACAGAGCCATATCCAAGCATGTTAGTTTGGTTTGGCTGGAACATAAGATATGTGGAGAATATTCAGATATAGGATTGATAAGTTGCTTGCAAACCTTGGATGCCAAAATAAGAAGTGTGGGTTTCGGGCTCTGGGCAAAGCTAAGCCACAATACCCCTTTCTGTTAGGATGTGAAGGGGCTGTGTTTTAGAAAGATTAATTTGATGGCAGAATGGATTGTAGGTAAAGAAATCAGTTTGAAGACTACTGAGGAAAACCTCCAGGGGGCCCAGAATTTTTTAAAAATGACAAAGGGAGAGGAAGATATTTCAAAGAAGAAACTTCCAATAAATATAGTGGATAAAGTTTAACTCAGTAGTAATCAAAGAGATGCAAACTTAGAAAAAAATCTAACCTATAAAACTGTTAATTAAAAGAATAAAAATACTCAATGTTAGTAAACCTGTGGTCAATGTGGAATTCATATAGATTCATGGTAAGGATGAGAATTGCTACAGACTTTCTTGAAATCATTATGAATCAAGAACCGAGGTCCTGGTGGGTGTGGCTCAGTGGATTGAGTGCCAACCTGTGAACCAGAGGGTCAACAGTTCGATCCCTGGTCAGAGCACATGCCTGGGTTGCAGGCCAGGACCCCAGCTGGGGATGCACGAGAGGCAAACACACATTGATGTTTCTCTTTCTCCCTCCCTTCTTCTCTCCCTAAAAATAAATAAATAAAATCTTTTAAGAAACCAAAAAACCTAAGAATGTTTATAACCTTTGACACAGTGATCCCACTTCTGGGACTCTTTCTAAAGGAATTAATCAGAAATAGGAATGAGGATTTAGCTAGAGCGATGTTAATCATACCACATCTATACCAAGTGTATTTAAAATGATAATATTGTCATAATCTAAATGCCCACTACAGGGGAAATGACTAAATGGCTTTAAATCCATGAAGGGCAGTCCCTGTATTTGTCTTACTCAGGAGTGACCATAGTATGTGTCTGGCAAGATCATAGGCACTTAGTAAATATTCGTTAAATAAATAAGTACTCTATAGCTATTAAAATTGTTGAAGACTTTTTCTTTACTTGGAAAAATCTTCGTGATATAAAACAGAGTGAAAAATTAAGACTATGATTCCTACTATATAAAAATACTTTTATACACACAGAGACAACAGAAGAGGGAAAAGCCATATTGGGATTTGGGGATTATAGGCAATTCATATTTTCTTCACACGTTCTTGAATTTTCTGTTTCCTACAATGAAAACTAATTTTTATTAGAATAATTCAATTTATAATAAGGAAAATGCTTAAAATAAGTCATTAAGTGAAAAGTATAAGCTATGAAATGAAAATATAATCACAAAGTATGCGTATACAAAATAAATAAATGGACAAAAAGACCTAGTGAAATGTGCCATAGGAGTAGTTATTTCCGGCCAATGGTGTCAAGCAGGTGATCCTATGCTTCCTTTCACTTTATATCTTACCGGTTTTTTAAAATTAGTCTATAATAAATACATATGACTTCCATTGTCAGACTAAGTGAAGTTTCTAAGGAAGGAAGTTATTGCACTATTTTCAAGGACAGGTAACGGCGGAGGGGGACCCGTGAGGCGCAATTTAGGGCACCAAGTTTTAGGCAGAAGTCCTCAGTCTTTTGAGATCTGCTGTCATGACGAACCTTCAGCTCCTCTCGGCAATTGGAGGCTCTTAAACGGAGAACAGCGTCAGGCTGGGGAGGAGGTAGCAGGGCGTTTCTGGAAAACCGTCCTTTCCTTGATAACTCAGGGAGAGGAGGCACTGTAATTAAGTGCTAATTGTCTTGCGTGAGGTGACTGCGGGGTGCACGCCCCCATGAGCTTTTCCGCGCGGGGCCAGGTGCCCACGGCCTCGGGGTGGCGGTGCCTCGTCGGCCGCCTCCCCTCCGCACGGCGGACGCTGCGTAAACAGGAATAGAGGGATACCTGGTTGAGATACGGCCTCGTACATAACCGGCTTCTGTGTCATGCTCTGCTGTCACCTGATTTGCTGATGCTTATTATTTTCAAAGGAAAAAATAGACAATATCCTGAAGACTGGGTGTTTACAAGATACAGAAAGTAAGAATGCGTTACAAGAAGGCTCAGATCGCATCACCGACTCAAACGTAACACTGCCCTTCGAAGGTGAAAGATGTTTTCGTACCGCCTTGGCTCCAGAAGGAACTGAGACAAATACATCCAAAGAGATGAGAGACAGGACCTCGGAAACAAGGACAGCTGGCTTTCCCCGCGCGGCTCTCAGGGCTGAAGAATCCAGGTACGGGAGGCGCGGAAGGGCCAGGGATGCGAGGGCGGGGGGGCAGCTAAGTGTGTGCTTTGAAGGCCCCGCAACGCAGGCACTTGTGGCTGAACATTCTCAGACGTAGACACGATACAATGGAGTGACGTAGTCAACTCTTCATTATCCACCTTTGGTTCAGTCTCGTCTAATTTCACGCCCGCTTCCCACACCACTCACTCGGCGTTCTGGGCTCTCTGTCTGGTGTTGACGGTGCTGAAGAAAATAGACTAGGATCACAGGATCCACATTTGGGAGTTAGGGGACCCAATTTCTAGAGTGATCTAGAGTACCTTTTCTTCTTTATACTTCTCTATACTTTCTCCCCTACATATGCCTTACACTTTTTGATGCTTCCAACTAATAGCTTCTTCATCTGAAAAAAGCTGTTTTCATAATTTTAATATTCAATTGTAAGATGAATGGGAGAGCGCACTACAGTGTTATAAAGATAACAGTTAATCTGATCACCCTGGAGTAACACCTACAAAGAAACCAGAGAAAAACAGAGACCCAAATGCTTATATTAGCAAAGATGAAAATGAACGATGCAATGAATTATGTCTCAACTCTTTTTAAATATAAAAAAAGGATTTTTAATGGGTTTTGACACATGCATAGTGACATGTATCCACCATTGCATACAGAATAGTCTCACTACCCTAAAAATCCTCTGAGCACTAGATTAGCTCTTGATGGCTTTTTAAAATACTAAAATTCTAAGATAAAAAATTTTTACGATGAAAAATGCTCTGCAAGTGCAAAGTTTTGTTAGTTTCACTATTATAATCACCTTAGAAATGAAAAAAATTTTCTGCTATAAATAGCAAAATATCATAGAATTGTAAAGATAAAAGGGACCTTGAAGGTTAGCAAATCCCAAATTTTCAAGGCCCTGCCCACCAGTATCTCAGTGTCCTGTGTCATTTATCTGATGATTCTACTAGGGAGAAAATTAAATAGATAAAATTTAAAACACAAAACAAAAACCAAATTTTGGTTCTGAGTAATCCTCTTAAGCCCAATTTAATCAAGCCTGGATTCTTTTTTATTGCCCGTTTACATCAGGAATATAATAACTAGCTAGAGCCTAATTTGATAATCTTCATTATGGGAAGTGGAGGGACTGAGCAAAAAAGAAAAAGGACTCATGGGCGTGGACAACAGGGTGGTGGTTGCTGAGGGGAGGGGGAGACAAGGGACTAAATGGTAATGGGAAAATACATAATAAAGATTATATATTTAAAGAAAATATTCATTACGAATGATAGGTATAATCTAAGAGTAGAATGGAATTCACTGGTGCTTTATTCCTGGGACATTTGTAAAATAGTGTAAGATTTGTAAGATTGAGTCAGGCATTTGTGAGGGTGATAAATAAGTTCTACATATTTTTCTTCAAGACCATGAAATTCAGTGACACTTTACAACCATGTACTTTGGAGGAACGAAAAAAATTAAACAATGACCTTGTTAGATGTTTTGTCCTCAAATTCATTGTTCTTTAAAATATAAATTCAGAAATTTAAATATAGATTAGTGAAAGACTGTGGAGCCGTCTATAATGTCACTTTAGGTCCGTTAAAAGTGAAGGATTTACTTTATAAAGCATTAATATTCCTTTTCATGCCTTGATAATAGTGCTAGTATGACTCTTGCCTTTGCTTTATGGAGGATAATGGCTTTAGTTTAGTTTGTACCTATTTAAAGTACATTCACTTTATATTTTTCAGTCTCTTGATAACTTTTATTGTTAAGCTTAATCTTCATTTAAAACACTAGACCTATTTAGTAAAGACTATATGAACATTTATTTGCAAACTCCTCAGAAAATTACTCAATTAACCTTTACTATGGAAAGACCCATTAGTAGAACTCGAACTGGATGGATTTGCCAGAACCCTTGAAATGGATCATACTTATATCTTTGTACTTACCTGTGAAAGTATTATCTAAGGGTAATTATTTTTCTGAAACACTTTCTTTCACTCAAACAGTAACAATTCCAAAATATTTATTGAAAATGTGACAAAGAAACAAAGATTTGGTGAAAATTGAGTGACTTAGGTTTATGTTTTAGCATGCCAATAAGGTTAAGAAAATAAGTATTTTAATTATTGTTAATAATTTTTAAAATTAAGAGTGCAGAAAACAAACTTCTTTATCCAAAGACATTTCTGAAAGTGATATAGTCTGTAAAAGTGACAACTTCTCTCCTATTTCGTTCACTAAACCATAAGGAACATGGTAACTTAGGCAAATACCTCACCTGTGTTGAGGAGGAAAAGTAATTTTCCTTCTACCCTTCAAGTTTATCTGGCTGATCTAATAATCAAATTAACATGAGACAGATTAAAAAGATAAAATAACCAAATTTATTACATATGTACATACAAGGGTTCCTTAGGAATGTAGGGCGCTCCAACAGAACGGGCAGTAGAGGTTCTTGTGCCATTCTATACCAAGAAGAGGGAGGCAGGGGTCTGGATGTCAAAGGGGAAGTAGGCAATTCATAGGTAGATGAGAAAGAGCAAACATTTGGTAAACAAATCTTGCCAGGACACCCAGAAACAATGGGACTCAGAAGGGAGCCTAAAAACCCACTTTGCTTGGCTTCTTCCTTCCTACCCCACTGAGACCGTATTATGACACTAAGGCTCCCTTCCTTTGAGCTGGTTTTCCGAGGCAGGGGGCAAAGGTTCTTTCTGGGTCTTTTGTTTCTTAAAAATAACCAGCTTAAAATAATCAATATTCCTAAAAGACATATTTTGGGGTTGGCATGCTCTGCTTCCCCTCACCTGCAAGATTCCCAGGCACTGTCACCCCTATCAGGGCCACCGGAGACTGTGACAAGGAACTTCCAACCCCAGGCACCCATCCCTTCCTGAATTGACCCCCTGGCCTCCATGGAAACTTGTATTCCCAACACAGCTAACTAGTTAGGTAAGCCCCTAAGCTCCTCTCAGTCTCAACCCTAAATAAGTTGTCAGGGGCTAGGGAGGAAACAGGAGAGGGATGCTCCTCGCCCCCAACTGAGTGACAGGTAACAGACAATAAAAATAGATTATATGTTATTCCACACAATTCACTTGTATGGCTTTTATGGTAGGACAACTTGCCTGTTAGAGGAATTTAGGTAATTTTACTTTAATATGTATTATAATCACTAATGCCCTAGGTGTGCTAAACATGTCTCATTACTGCCTCCAAAGCATTTAGAGAATGGTCAGTTATCTCATGCCCAGTCATTATTTTCTAAATATTTGTGGTTTCACTGGCAAAATTTTTAAAATGTGTTGTTTATTTTTACAGGAACGTGAGAACTGATTCAAACACTTCAGGTATGGAACAAATTCCACTACGTTTACTTTGAAATCCCTGGTATCCAGTAGCCACTGCTGGGTCCTGGAACAGGGTAGTTAAGAGCAAAGGAATCAAGCGAGATGTTTTGATGCATTCCGCATCCTGCCTTCGCTCAGTTCTGAGAGTTCCACTCTGCAGAAACTCGTCGCAGAGCCTATCCGTAGGCTGCCTTTCAAGTGAGAGTCATCTCTTCACATTTTTCTGCCTGGTGGAGTTCAGTTTCCTAGTTCCCAGCATCTAACTCCCTGGGCTTGAAGCACTCCCGAGCTAGCACTGCAGGCGGAACCCAAACAATAGGGCCCCTTGTCCTTGCTGACTTGGAAGGGGACTGGTCCACAACTAAACCTCTTGGTAAATCTGAAATCATCTAGCCCTTCTTTTCTTCCTACTTTCAGCTTTAGCCTCTGCTTTGCTGTCAGGTGATACCATTTAAAGTTTTGTTTGGCATTTCTTCCTTTACAAATGCTCCTGTCTCAGGATTTAAAATTGTAACACAAGCTTCCGAGGGCGGGGGCCGGGGTGGGGCGCGTTCTATAGGCACCAGTGGAGATCTCTTCCTTAGCTGGCTTCTGACTCACTTCTAAGTTACTGTCTAACCGGGGTGGGGAGGGATGGGGGCGTGGCAGAGATCTCGGCTCCAGTCATGCACACAAAGAATGTCACAGAGGGAACACAGAGGCACATTTCACCGGACTTAAGTGGTGAGAGGAGAAAAAAAATGCTTCTACTTTAGGAACCAACACTAAAAGGCACTTTTAGCCACGTTTGTCAGAGTCCTCCTCAAAAAGGCAAATAATTAAAAGGTAGGTATTTATACAAATGGGACTTGTCTCTGAGCCTTCCCACTGGGCTTTAGTGTCCAAAGTACCAGATCAACTTCACTGTAATGTGACTTTAACCTATATTACAATCCACGGTACTGAACCTGAGAACATTGTAGGGAAATGCTATTGTCATTTATAAGAAAAATGCAAAGTCTCCTTTGTAGTATATGGAATTTTCATCTATCAATTTCTACCCCAAATTGTATTTCAAAAAGAAACCAAAGTGAATTTGTAGAAATTCCAAAGATGTCTAACTGGCAATTATTTTCCTCTCATTCTCTAAAGGCAAGGATCATCCAGCAGCAACCTTAGCACGAACACATAGAGCATTAGCACATAACTACACATACTCAGAAGCACTCATTATTTAAGCCATGGAAACTTTAAATTAATGTAGAACATCAATAGTTTTATCTTCATCCTACATGTGACTGGCTCTTTCACCCATCTTGGCACAAACTCAATTTGGTTCAACTGAACAAGCATTCGATACCTATCTATTATATATGAGCTACTGGCAGGCTCTGGAAGAGATCAAAACTAAATAAATAACAGGACATATTACCTCGCCTCAAAATAAGTGCACAAATAACATAAATTGTAATGGCATACGTACTTTAAGAGAAAAATGGAGAACCTAGTTTTAGCTCAAAAGAGAAAATCATGAAAGATTCTCTGAAGGAAGCAATCTATGAGTTAGGGGAGAGGAAATGAACGTCCTGGGAATAGAGAACAGTGGGGACAAAATCAAAGGGATGGGACAGTGCTGAGCCTGGTCATCTATAGGAATAGCGAAAGATGCAGCCAGAAATCCAGGCAGGAGCTAGACTATGTAGGTCTTGGGCCATGCTAGAGAGTGTGGATATTACTGTTTGGTAGGTAAGGAAAAGCTACCGAAAGAGAGAAATGACAAATTAGTGTTATGTTTTAGGACAATTGCAATTTCTAAGAGAAGCTGGAAGAGACTAGAGATAGGAAATCATCGTAACAGTCCAAATGAGAGGTGCCAAAATCTTGAGCCAGGTAAGAAGCAGTGAGACAAAAAGGACATGATTACAGAGTCAAAAAGATTTATTGACTAACTACCTGTGTGGACAAGAGAAAAGAAACTTAAGATGACAGAGTTTGGGAGGCAACTTGACTAGAAAGTAGTGAGTCCATGAAACAGGCTGGGAAAGGAATTGGAAGAATTTGGGAAAGTGAAGAAGTCAACTATCAAACGCTGAATTTAAAAACAAAAGCCCTGGATTTGACCTCTAACTGTACTTCCTCTGATTCCCGGATGTCTTACTGAATCTCTCTGGGCCTCAGTTTCTCAACTGTGAAATGTGTGTGCATGTGGGTGGGGGAATGAGGAGGGCACGATTAGCTGTGACCCGGCCCTTGCACTGTTCTGATTTTGTGGCGCATCTTTGCAAACGTAGCCGGCAGCCCGAAACGGGGCTCTGGGAACGAGGAGCAAAGCAAAGAACTGTCCGCATGCAGCAAAATTCCACTCTGAGCTTGTTAAGTCACAAGGATGGTGCAAGATACAAACCTGGTATGCAGTGTTCACAAAAGTATTAATTATTTTCCCTGTTTGTTTTCTTTCACGTACTTTCTCACTCTTTCCATTTTTCTCTCCTATATCTTCCTATTTTTCCTTACTTAGCATTGTATAGTTTTGCAGTTTTCTCTCTGATTTGCATTTCTTTCCCCTTTTTCACACTCCCCTGAATCACTGCTTTTTACCCTTTCATACTCTCTTCCTCCCGCTTAACACTCTTTACCCCAAGGAAAGCAAAGATTGGTAGAATCATAACCCCTCATCCCACTGAATTTAGACTGAGTGTAGACTAAAACTGAGCCTGTAAATCTGATTTCCACTCCAGGCAGGAGCCCGAGTGATGTGCTCCCACGGCCGTAAAACAAACCCCTGGCACTGTGAACCTCGTCAGATTTACCTTCGCTCCACTCCTGGGCAGCGGCTGGCCGCGGGCCACGGCCTCTCGTTCATCTCTCAAACCTCTCAGCAGTTTGAAAGAATCACACTTTTCTCCTTTCTGAATAAGATTTTTGGTAAAGTGGCACTTCAAATGTGCTTTTACAAAAAGGCTACAAGTCCAGGCGCAGGTTAAACCTGTCTCTCCGGAGGTGGGTCCGTCTTCCCTTCCTGACCTTCCATTTATCTTCCTGGGTTTTATTCTCCTTACCTTTGCTGATTTCTTAACAGTGAGCCCAAACAACAGGCTCATCTACAACTCTATGGTATTTTCCAAGACAGAAAGAAATGAAACAAATAGTAGAGATTCAAGAAAAGAAGAGGGGAAAATATGTATGAAATACTGGGAATGTCCTCCCCACCCCCACCCATATTTCTTTGATTACAAATCAAATTCTTTGGAATCCTAAGCAGCCAGGTTTGTTCTACCTTGATGAAACCCAGAACCTGTTTGTGAAATTCAACAATGGGCTCCATTGGAAAGAATAAAGATATTTTTGACGAGGTGGCTAAAACACCATTTGAATTTAAGACCCAGAATAAGTTTCCTCTCCTTTTGTGTTTTTTTTTTTTTTTCTCTCCCACTTTTGGCTTTTTCCTTTCTTCCTCACCCCCTCTCTGCCTCTTTCCCCACCATTTTTCCTTTTGCCCTCTGGCTCTCTCCTCTCACATCAAATCCTCTTCTCATTTCCTTGAGCTTGTGCCTCATCTGTCTCCCCTTTTCTCAGGGGAATGGATGTGAGGAAAGGAAAGTAAAACAGAAAAAGAAAAGACCAATGAGAAAAAAAAAAAAACATGTAAGACAACCTAAAGGTAATTTTTTACAATTATAAATCTCTGTAGATATAAAGGACAGATGTGACACTTTCACATAAAGTTGTCAATAAATTGACTCTTTTAACATTGAATCTTATTGCTTCTATTGTAGTAACAATAGAGGTGGATTGGAATGCTGAGGGTTGGTTGTGGTTTCGCTCTAGCATCCATCATGGGTCACAATGTAACAGTGCAGGAAAAGAGGGGCTTCAGATAAGGCACCTGAAGAGAATTACTTGCTTTTGCTTTTACAAGTGATCCCTTTCATTCTCATCCCTACTCTTCCTCTTTGCCTCTCTCATTATACTCTTTCCCAACCTGCTTTCTTAGATAAGCCAACACAGCCAAGGCCTGTTTCTTTCATACCAATATTATAGAAATATTTACAGAGTACCCACTGGGCTGCCACATAGAGTTGTGCAAATTGTACACTGCATGGGGTTGGGGACCCCTTTTGCATTGTTCTCTATGTGCAGTGCATAACCTTCATAGCTGAATGTGGTGGCCTGGGCCTACTGCATTTACATTTCTTTGAGACACTAGCTTGGCAGTGAGTTACTTAAGAATGAAAATTCCCTCAGCAGCCTCTCCCAGCAGAGCTAACATGTGTGTGCATACGTGTGCACACTTAGGGGCTGAGTTCAGAGAATTCAAGGGAAGACCAGAGAACAAGGAGTGGCTTTGGCAGGAACCACATGTCCGCCTCATCAGGGCTCTGATGATGGAATGGAGGTGCCCTCCCTCCTGTCCTTCCTTCTGTCCCTCTGCCACCAGAGGCAGCTAGTTTAGCACTGAGCACTTAGTTGGTTAACAGGGCCCCACCCAGATGCACACCATGGGCCAGAGGTTAAGCATCAGGGGAAAACAATGTGACCAAAAAAATAACAAATGTCCACACACAATAGTCCCCTGGCTTCCACATATACTCCTTAGTCTGTGCCTCTTCTTTTGCCACTTCTGTTTACCTTTAAGTATGTTCTTAATACTGTTCTATGGTCGTGGTGGACAGTGAAGGGGAGGCACTCGGGGTGACATGTACTGGCTCCTACAGCCACCTGGAGAGAGTCCCAAGCCCTGCTAGCTCTCAGTACAGGGTGGGGCAAAAGGGGGTTTACAGTTGTTCATATGGAAAATAATGCAATAGTTAATAAATAATAATATAAGAATAAACTGTTTTGCATACTCACAACTGTGAACCCCCTTTTGCCCCATCCTGTATATTATAAAATTTACAGAGAGGAATTTCTTTAAAGATACCCCAATATGCTCTAATGATTTCATCCTTTGATTGATACACTCTATAACAATGAAATTGCACATATTGGGGCCTCATTAAGAATTGCAAATGTGAAGAAAGGCAAAAAATGATGATGTATATACCATATTTAAATCTTGACTTCTGAATTTTAGAAAGTGGCTCCCAAATATTTAAACTGTGAATTGCTTATGTATGGGCAAAGGTAGACAATTTTTTTGAATGGTGAAAAAAGTTTGTTACTAATAAAGACTTCATATTACAACTGAAGTAATGTGAAAGTTATTTGGTCCCTTATTTCAATGAGCATATATTAGTGCATGTAAATCTCTTACATTAGTGCATGTAAGTCATGTGTACCTAGGACTTATTTTAGGACTCAGTTTAGCATCGATCTAAAACTTGCAAATAGTTCAATGATATGTCTATAACTCTTAAATAATAAAAGCCCATAATCTTACTCTTGACAGCTTGATCGATTAGATTCTTACATGGGTAGAAATAGCTTAAAACAAAAATTTTAAGAAATTTTGAGGTTCCTTTAACATTGCTTCAACCTCTAGATTTAAAAAATGAGCACTTATCTATCCAAAGGATCTTTATTGTTATATTAAGAAGAAAAGCTGTGTTATCAATGTAATCTTACTTATTGCAATCACTTATTTTATGCATAGTTTTTAAAAGTTTTTACTTAACAGAAATAACTTTATGCTGTATTTCAGACTTTTGAATTCATTGAACTAACTTCTCCATCTTTTTTCTTTCAGATAAATACAAAGTACTAAACTAGAAAACAAGCACAGCTCCAGAAATAACAATCAACTCAAGGGAAAAACAAAGCAGTGTCTTCCATGTGATAGAAATAAAGGCTACTACTAATCACTAAATATTTAAATTTATGTCAATCTAATTTCTTAAATCTAAATTACTGTGGATATCAATTTTAAAGGAAGGTAGAAAAGTATACAAAACCGTAAGGTTTTTGATTCATAAACTGTTTTCATCTGTAGGGCTTCTTTTCTTTGGGGTTGTGGGAAAATGTGTCGTTCTCTTTGGTTTTACTTTTCTTGTCTGGACGGTAGCCCGGCAGTGTTCTGTTGGGAACCACGTTCCTTCCATCTTTGTGTTCTAGCCAAGCTCCTGGCCTGAGAGACAGTATTTATGGAATCAATGAATCCCATTTTCAGGCAGGTGTTTTTTTTAAATCCCCATACTTTTAAAAACAAAGAAACTACAGATAGTCCGCATCCAAAAAATAGTTTGGATTTTTAAAAGCTACCACTTATTCATTCTCAAAAAGCTGCCAGTCATTCTGCGTGCATTCTTAATCTTCACAACAGTCTGAGAGTATTATTGCTTTCCTGTTTTACAGACAGGTGGCAAAAAGCAAAGCTTAGTGAGGTTAAGTTACTTGTTCAAAATCACGCAGTCAATATTATTTATATATATATATATATATATATATATATGTGTATACACACACACACACACACACACACACACACACACACTGCCACGATAGTTACAGTATTGAGAAGAGAAAATATTGGAGGGAAAGAGCCTATTGCAGTAATCCAGGCAAAAGATGACGATGTTTTGGAGTAGGGTGGCAGCAGTGGTGTTGTTGAGAAGTGATTAGATTCTGGATATGAAGGTAGAAATGAAAGGATTTCCTGATGGACTTGGATCTACTGTAGAAAGAAAGCCTGAACAACTGGAATAGTGAAATTTCCATACACTGAAATAAAGAACACTAGGCAAACATTAAAACTTCTGGCATGTGAAATTTTTAATGATCATTAGAAATTTAAATGGAGATGGTGAGCCAATAGTTGAATATATGATTCTGGAGTTATGGCAGAAGTTTAGGCTAGAGAAAAATTTAGAGTTGATAGTGTTTAGAACTTAAAGCCACTGAGACCTGATGCAATCATGTAGGTAGTGAGTGATAAAGAACATAATGATAAAAATAAGGAAGAATAATTAATGCATATAGTGCCTGGAATGTTCTAAACACTTTATATAAATAGATTTATTTAGTATTCGTAACCACTGTAAGACGTAGCTACTTCTATTACAAATTTATAAATAAGGAAATTCAATCTTGAAGAAATTAAGTGACTTTCTTCTGAGCAAACAGCAAGTGTTAGAACTGGGATTCAAACCCAGGCAAAGAAAAATAAAATATTAAATATTAGAGCCCTGGGACATTCCAGCTTTGAGCAATCAGGGAAGTAAAGAAGAACCACCCAAGGAGGCTGAGAAGGAGGTACCAGTGGGTAGGAAGAGAAGCCCAGAAGACAAAATAGAGAAAAGGCTCAATGGCATCAAATACTTGCTGACAGATCAAGGAAGACAAGGACTGAACACTGACCTTTGCATTTAACAAAGTGGCTCTAATAGGTGATCTTGATAAAGGCTGTTTTGAAGCAGTGATGGAGTTAAACCTACATCAGAGTGAGTCCAGGACAGAATAGAAGAGACACTAGAGTTCAACTCTCCAGAGTTCAGCACAGATATACCACCCCAGACCCAGTCAGAGGTATTCACATATGCATATAAGTTAAAGCAGCAGCTGAGATTTGTTACATAAACAAACTAGAGATTTGATTGGGAGTTTAGTGAGGAAAAGGTATGGGTAATTTTATAGTCCCTTTTTAGGAGAATAAACCTGATTTCCCTTCTCTTGGCATTCAGTCTTGGTCTTTTTTTATTAGAAAAATTTCCAAGCTCCAAATTTGCCTACTTTCTCTCTCCAAAATAAAATTTCTCCTGGACCACGTTTTATTTGTCTATACATCCTTAGCCTAGCACAGGACCACCCAAGAAGGGTACAGATAAAAGTGTAATAATGACTAACATTCTAAATATTGAATATGGTACTCTGAAGTTACTATTGACTACTTGCTGTTCCCATAATAACCCCGGGCTTTTCTCTGTTTGCTTCACACATTCAGACTGATAGAAGTTTTATCTTTTTCAAGCCACATATAAGATCTTAATTTTCCTTATTACCGTGGGTATTTTGATAGTAGTTTATTTTCTGGCCCTCCTCATTAGACAGCAAAGCTGCTCCTGGTATACGACTTCGCCGTTCCCTGAGCCCACAGGGCCCTGTTTTCATTTACTATATTTTATTTTACCTTTTCAGGCTTGTCTTGTCCCTTTTCCTACCTTACTTAACTCCTCCAGGACCAGAACTGTCACATTTCAGTTCCCAAACGGTATAGTACTTAGCATGTAAGAAGTACTCAGTATATCTTTTTTGAATAAATGAGTGAATATGTATTAAAGTCAATTGAGTTGAACGATACTCACATGCACTGAATGATACTGATGCTAAACTAACCAAAGACAGTGGGACCTCCCATTCCACATGGCAATGACTGTATAATGTCATTAGTTTAGGAATGTAATAATTTTAGCTAGATTTATGAAAGGTTAAGAAGTACTAAAAAAATAGTAATAACTAAACCCAATTAAATTATAAAAGTTCATGGTGTATTGGTTTGTTTTTGGAGGGTTTGGTATTTAAAATTTTTACTTTTTTTTTCAAATTCACTCTTTTATTTTATTTTTTTAAATTTATAAATCATGTTTATTCTATTACAGTTGTCTCAATGTTTACCCCTTTACCTTCCTTCCACCCATCCCACCCCCACCCACCACTCCCACAGTTAATTCCCACTCTGTGGTCCATGTCCATGGGTCATTCATACATGTTCTTTGTCTAGTCCCTTCCCCTTCTTTCCACCATTGTCCTCTTTCCCCATCCCCTCTGGTCACTTCAGTCTGCTCCATGTTTCTGTGCCTGTGGTTTATTTTGTTCATTAGTTTATTTTGTTTAATAGAGTCCACTTATAGGTGAGATCATACAGTATTTGTCTTTCATCAACTGGCTTATTTCACTTAGCTTAATATTCTCCAGTTCCATCCATGTTGTCGCGAAAGGTAGGAGTTCCGTCTCTCTTTCTTTCTGTCTTTCTTTCTTTCTTTATTTCTTAAATGCAGATTGATTTTATTTATTTTTTTAAATGTCAAAGTTAATTATAAAATATTAAAAAAATTTAAACTGTTATAAAGTCTCAGCAATTAAACCAATCTGACACCAGCACAGAAATAATCAAGTAGATCAATGAAATATATTGAGCATTTTCGAGACAAACGTATACATCTAACAATATAATATATGATTAAGTTGATATTTCAAATCAATGGGTAAAGTAAGGCTTATTCAAATAAGGTGCATGGACCATTATTACTTGAAATAAAACAAATAGAGAGCCCTATTTCACACATTATACAAGAAATGTTCAGGTGAGTTAAAAATCAATATGTAGAATCTAAGGAGTTTTAGAAGAAAATAGAACTAATTTTTTCATGACCTGAAGTAAAATATTCAAACCCAGAAGGTATAAAGTAAATATTGACAATATGACTATATTAAACATTTAACTATATAGTAATATACATAAAAAAAAGTTAAAGGACAAGGAATAGAATAGAAAAGTATTTGCAACACACCTAAAACATGGTTAATAGGTTTTGGGGGGGTTTTTTGTTTGGTTTTTTTAGGGAAAAAGTTCTACAAATCTTTAATCAATAAATGGATAAAGAATACCAAAAAGTCATTTAAAGCTTTTTTTAAAAAAAAAAAAATAGAAATAGGCAAGGAATATACTAAAGCAGGTTTAGTTTCAATAAATAGTAAAGGAACAATTAAAATAACACATCATTGTCACAATCAGATTAATGAGTATTAAAAATATTGGTAATATCAAGTATTGGCAACTCTGATAGGAACTGAGTATTCATAGAAACTTTTTATTCATCTTAAAGCAGCCCCTTTAGCATATTTTGCCATGCTAGTTTGGTGGAGGTGTATTCTTTTAGCCTTCTTTTGTCTGGGAAACTCCTTATTTCGCCTTCCATTTTAACTGAGAGCCTTGCTGCGTAGAGCAGTCTTGGTTGCAGACCTTTGCTTTTCATGACTTGGAATATTTCTTGCCATTCCCTCCTGGCTTGCAGTGTTTCTGTTGAGAAGTCAGCTGCTAGCCATGTCGGGACTCCCTTATATGTTACTACTTCTTTCTCCCTTGCTTCCTTTAGGATTCTCTGTCTGTCTTTGCTATTTACCATTTTAATGATGATGTGTCTTGGCGTGGGCCTCATTGGGTTCCTCTTGAATGGGACGCTCTGTGCTTCCTGGACTTGTGTGACTTTTTCTCTCCTCCAATTAGGGAAGTTTTCCATCATTAATTTGTCAAACAGGTTCTCAATCCCTTCCTCATCCTCTTCTCCTTCTGGTATCCCTATTATATAGATATTATTACGTTTCAGGTTGTCCTGCATCTCCCTCAATTCCTCTTCATTCTTTTTGAGTCTTTTTTCATTTTCTTGTGCTTTCTGGGAGCTTTTTTCTACCGTGTCCTCCAGCTTGCTGATTCGGTCCTCAGCTTCATCTATCCTGCTTTTGATTCCTTCTGCTGTGTTCTTCAGTTCTGAAATGGTATTCTTCATTTCCTCTTGCCTCTTATTGATAGTTTCTATGTCCTTTTTCATGCTGATATAGTTTGCAGTAAGTTCCTCTTTACCCTGTAGTTTTGGTAATTCTCTCTGAGCTCACTGAGCTTCCTTAGAACCATTGTTTGGAACTCAGTATCTGATAGTTTACTTGCCTCTATTTCATTTATTTCTCTTAGTGGGGATTCCTACTTTCCCTTCGAGTGGGGCATATTTCTTTGTCTCCCCATTATTTGTGAGACTCTTCTCTTTCGCTTCTGCTTCTTAAGTTGATCTGTCTTGATTTCCTGACTTTGTGGTGTGGACTTCTATGGTTGGAGATCGCTGTTTTTACTTTCTGGATCTGCCTCTGATGATGTCAGATGTTGACGCTGTCTGACCTTAGGCAGTCTGTTCAAGTCTTCCAGGAATCTACTATTTGTGGCTGTCTCAATCTATTCACTCTGCACTCAGCAGGCCACCTTAGACAGCTCAGGGCGAGGCAGAGTCCCTCGGGGGGCAGGGTTATTGGGTCCTCTCACACTGCTGCCATATGGGGCGGAGTCCAAACTGGGATCCCGCTGGCTACTCTCTCCGTTCTCTCCCCAGAGCCTCTGTCTCCAGTCTCTCCTCAGTTGTCTCTAGCCCACTCTGCCCCCGCCTTTGCCAAAGACCAGGGTACGTGGCAGTTAGATTACGCTAAACCCGATTCTTCTGTCTCTGAGGTTCCAAGGCTCCTCTCTCGCTATTGTTCACTTGTTTGTTCCAGGTGATTTCTCCACAATTTAGTTGTAATTCCAGATTAGTCCTGGGAGGAGGTCAGTGTAGATACTTATTTAATAATTAATGTACCTACTAACTTGTTTCTTAACTTCTCATATCTCAATCATAGAGTATTCTTTTAACTTACATCATTTCTGACCATGTGGCTTACACAATTATAAATGAGGAGGCTACTAATTCAGTTATGAAAACTTTAACTTTCAACTAGTACATAAAACCAAAGGAATATAACAGCCTTAGTTTAGAATTTCACATATAACAGTGAATGGTAGAATCTTGAAAGCTGAGGTTTCAGATCTGTTGCAAATGGCTAAAATGCAATATTACTATATTCCCCCAAGCCTTTAACATAATAAAATGGTACATTTTATTACATAAACATATAATAGAGGCTGTTGGTAGATGATAGGTTAAGCAGACACCAAGATGAGGAAGGAGGAAGGGTATTTACTATGGTCACTCTCCACCATACACTTGTTTTTCCAGTTTGTCTTTCACTACTCACCCAAAATACTTAGTTACAAATTTGCCAGGGTGACTCAGTGGGTGAACCTGCCTTGTGACAAGGATGAACAATTCTTCTGATAGGGGATTTTAAACCACAGATCACCCATTGCATTCTATTTTGGGATGAAATAATATTTTCTTTACTCCCTATGCAATCTATGCTAAATTAAAGAAGCTACCAGAATCTTAAAACTAGTTTAAAAAAAAATGTAATTAACCTGTTATATTACACATGAGAAAATTTAGGCAAGTAAGTTTAGGAAAATTTAGGGAGGGTTTAGGAAACTTTTCACACATCCAAGTCCTGTAGAACTTGTTAGCATCAAAGCTAAATCACAAATCCAATTATTTACCTCCAGTTTCTATATTTTACACTCCTCATTTTTGGTACACAAGGCCAGTAATCTGAGTGATTTTGGAATTCTGGGAATGGCTTTATCCACCAGAGAATAAACTTTTTATTTGTCATAGGGTCTACCCTCTTCTAAAATAAAAATACCTTGGGAAGGAAAAATAATAACTAACATTTGTATAGCATTTTACACAGGAATTTCCACATGTTTTGAGAAAAATTAGCTGCTATTTCACACAGCGATCATCTATTACGGTCCAGTCCGGTTACAGAGAACTCTAAGTGGCTGGGGAAACAAGCCTAGGTGGCTGGGGAAACAAGCCTAGGTACCTGGGGAGTTCATTTGGTTAGGGGTGTTATGCCAAATTGCTGGGAGCCAGGCAATTGGAATGCATGGGTAATGAGAGACTCTGAAGAGGACATTTCTTAGAACAGCCGGATCAGTGGTTCTTAAATGGACGTCATTTTGCCCCCAGGGGTACCTTTGGCCATATACAGTGACATTTTTCATGGTCATAATGGTGCTACTGGCATCTAGAGGGCGGAGCCAGGGATGCTGCTAAAACTTCCTACGATGCACAGGACAGTCCTCATAACAAAGCATGCTGTGGCCCTACTTGTCAATGGCCCTGAGGTTGAGAAACCCTAAGCTAAAGGAAGAAAATTCATTGAGGAACTAGAGGAGCCTTCTTGAATTACTATTTTATGCATTTAAGAATTTAGAAAAGGAAATAGATCATACACATAGACATCCTTTTTTGTATATGGCTAGCAGTTTCTAGGGAATTCTGGAGACTTTGTCTGGATTTCCTTGCACTGGATATGGGTTGGCCCTGGTAACTCTAAACCCATTCACTCGAGTTTTGTGAAACAGCTGTGGCCCTTGGCATTCTTTCTTTCTGGTTTTCAGAACTCGATCCAAGTTGTTAGTTTTTTGGAGACTCCTGCGGTAGCAGAGGATCTTTCTATGGGACACTACATGTGTAGTGTTCAAGTATGTCACGTTTAAAAACACACACAAATGTTAGATCATGTGACGTCTTTCACAGGACATGAGGAGTGGCCTCGTGGGGAATCAGATTTTCTTTAGAAGCGGACAGTCTTCCACGGATAGAAGTGTCAAGGGCTGTAGAACGGTGACCTGCTCCCAACTACGTCCCCGGGAAACCTCGCATCCCCACGCAACCTACACTCCATGAGCTCAACCCCTAAGCGATTTCCTATTATCTTTGAGCCCGAAGCAGTTTGCCATTTATACTTGGAGGCGAGCCAGTGCGCGCGACCGGCCGCTCGGGAGCTGCAGAACCGACCAATGAGCGGGCCGGCTCTCCGCACCGGGTCGGGATTGGGCGAACCGCGCCAGCCTCTCTGCCTAGCAGCGGGCGGGGCGCGCCCAGGAGGGACTGGGATAGGCGCGCCCGCTACGCCAGAGTCTCGGGGGCGCGTGCGCGGTCTCGCGGCGGCCGCGGGGGCCGGTCTCGCGTGGTACAAAGGTGGAGTCGCCGGCGGCGGAGACGGCGGCGGCTGGCGGCGGAGTCGGAGGCGGGGACTTAGGATTGTGAGGTGGGGAATCGGGAGTTTCTGGATTCTTTATCCGGTATCTTAAGTGCCTTTGGGTAGCTGTCGTTTCTGCAGTATTTAAAGGCGGCTGGGGCAGCAGGATCGGCGGCCGCAGTGGCGCAGAGGTGAGGCACGGACCGGTGGCGGCTCGGTGTGGTCGTAATCAACAGGTCCCCGGGAGCGCGGCGGGGGAGGGGCAGTCGGGCTCGCCCCCTCCCCCACAAGCCTTGCGCTGGGCTCCGGAGGGACTCGGGGCTTCTCGGTGGGCTGCCTCACGCAGTGGGAGCCGCAGCCCGCCGCGGAGGGAGTAAGCCCAACCTTTGTCCCTTGGAGGAACGCCGCCTGGCTGTGCCCAGTGCCTCTGTCTTGACGAGGGACTCGCCTTGGAGCGGCTGTTGCCCTCCCGGGCCGAGTTGCAGGGAGCGCGGCTGAGAGTCGCCCGTCCACTTCCCCCCCGTCCCGGAGTTCGGGACTCCCGGGACTGCCTCTAGGCCGGGTCGGGGAAATCGGCGGGGCGAACACTTTCCTTGGGAAGGCGGAATGTAGTCAGCGTTCCTCTGCCTGACTCAGCTCCTGGTATTCAGCTGCTCGTTGCGTTCTTTAAACAAATAAACAGTTCTTAACTTCCTTGTGACCAATTTTTAAGAAAAGCCTAATCTCGTAAATAGTTTCTGGTAATTTACTCAAGTTTGCAAGGTGAACTTTGAAGCCTGTAAATTGTTGGAAGCTGCATTTAATGAAAGGCGCTTTAAACAGTCTTTGGTGGAAATTATGTAACTTCCTAATAATAACTCACCTTATGTTTGATTGATATACAGTAATGTGTACGGAATTTAGGTTTCGGTCGAAAGTTGTTGGGTTTTGTTTTTTGTTTTTTTGTTTTGGCAGTTGGCGCTAAAATTAAAATCTGATAGCTAGGAGGTTTTTAGAAGTAGCATATAGTGTACGTTTTGTCTCCGTACCTGTTTAGAATTGTAAGAATTTACATTTGGAAAGGCTGTAGAACACGAATTTTGAAATTTCGATATTACCGACAAGGTGAAAGTTAATATTTCTACTTTTTAAAAAAAGTAATATCACGTTTTAATGATTGAATTTTAATTATGCTTTGGGATTATACCAGAAGTTAATAACCTATTAAATTCTGCAGTAGGAACAAATGACATGTTGGTTATTGGTGTCTTTGAAGTGAAAGTATTGGTAGTAATGAAATTGTTAAGTAAGCGTTTTTGGATTATGAAGTACTGATTTCTTTATTTTTTTACTAGATCCCTGTGGCCATGGCATATTACAAGTTTTTAAAGGCTCTTTATTGTAGCAGGCTGCTATGAAATTATAATGTAAGGCCTTTGTGTATGAAATAGGCAAAAGTACTAAAGGCAATTCATTTTATCTTTGTTTTTAAGAAGGAGCAAGTGAATCTTACCATGTACTTGGATGACTTTTGGCTGGACAGATCTGAACTTGACAAGTAAAAATGGGCTCAATAATACTTTTAGAATGTTAGAATGAGAGAGGATATGTGTTTTACCTGAGGGTGAGCTGTTTATATGTTCTTTCTGAATTCTGATTGTGATTAAAAAGCTCTTCAAAGACATACAAAGAAATTTGGCCCATTTGATGTATCAGTATACTAAGATGTTTTATTTCTCTGATAGTTTCTGATTTCAGGGTGTCTGGGGAAAATACTTTCTTTACATAGGGGCTTTAGAATATAACTTTTGGTTATATATTTATTAAATCACAATGTAATTGTTGTGTTGGAAGTATTCTTAGTGGCTGTATAGCCTTACCTCTTCATTTTCTAGGAAAAGTAAAGTGAGCTTTATTGTAGTAAGTACTCCATAGTCTTGATTGCTAAAATGCTTGTGTCCAGGTTCCCAGTGTGGTGCTGTTCTAAGAACTTACCCTTCATAAAATTACATATGTAGCCCGCCAGGTTGATTCTTTTCCTTATGCATTTTTTCCTTTCCTTTTTAAAATAACTATTAGCCACAATTAATTCATTCCCCTACCGAAGGGTTGTTTTCAGTTTTTCAATATTTCAGGCAATTTTCAATGACTATCTTTGTGCATGTCTGCTTGAGCACATGTGTGACTATTTCCCTAGGATGTATACCGACCTGTAAGTGGAATTGCTGGGCCATAGATTGATGTGCATTTTCAATTTTACTAGCTGCAGCCAAATTATCTTCTAAAGTTGTAACAATTTACATTCATGCCAACAGTATCTGAGTCATTCTTGCCCACACTTGGGATTGTCAGACTGGCACTGTCAGATTTTTAGATTTCAGCCAACCTGATGAGTGAGAAATGATGTATTTGTATTCTTTTCTTCAAAAAGACTTCACTTATAATTCTCATGAAATGAAATTAACTTTTTGTTGTACTGTTGTTTTGACAAGTGCATAAAGCTGTGCAGCTACCAAAATCGAGGTACAGAACAGTGCCAGCACCCAAATTCCCTCGAGCTGCTCTTTTATAGTGAACCCTTCCTCCACCCTTAACCCCTGGCAACTAATGATCTGTTGTCTTTCTCTGTAGTTTGTCTATTCTAGACTATCATATAAATGAAATCCTACTGTATCTAGCCTGCTGAGTCTAGTTCCTCTCACTCAGTGTAATACATTTGAGTGTCACCCAAGCTGTTAAGCGTACCAGCAGTTCCTTCTGTTCTATTGCTGAATATAGTATTCCATTTCATGGGATGTACCACACTTTGTTTATCCATCTACTAGTGGAAAGACACTTGAATAATTTTCAGGGTTTTGTTTTTTTTTCCCTATGAATAAGACTTTTGTAAATCTCTGCAAATAGGTTGTTGTTTGAGCATGTCTTCGTTTCTCTTGGGTAAGCACTTTGAAGTGGCATTGCTGGGTCATATGACAACTATATGTTTAATTTTATTAAAACTGTCTGTTGTAAGCAGAATAATGTCTCTCGCAAAGATGTCTTAATGACTGGAACCTGTGAATAAATTAGGTTACATGGCAAAGATGAGTTAAAATTGCAGGTGGAATTAAGATTGCTGATTAAGTGACTTTAAAATATTGAGATTACCCTGGATTTTCCAGGTGGGCCCAATGCATCACAAAGGTCCTTAAAAAGGAAAGAGAAGCAGTAGAGTCAGAAAACAAGATGCAACAAGGAAAGAAGGGCCAGTGACATGTGGAGTACTTGGTTTTGAGGATGGAGGAGGGGAGGCCATAAGCTAAGGCATGGAGTGGTCTGTAGAAAGCTAGGAAATGGATTGACTTCTAGAGCCCCAAGAAAAGGATGCAGCTCTGCCAGTGCCTTGATTTTAGCTCCGGGAGTCCTGAATCAGACTTCTAACCTACAAAACTGTAAAATACTAATAAATTTATGTTAAGCCACTGAGTTTCTGTTAATTTGTTATAGCAGCATAGGAAACTACATAATGTAAAACTGTTTTTCAAAGAGGCTAAACCAGTTTGTATTTCCCTCAGCAGTCTATGAGTGTTTGTTACATTATATTCTCATCTGTGCTTCTATGGTGAATCGTTTAACTTTGGTTATTCTAATAAGTATATAGCAGTATCTCATTGCGGTTATTTGTATTTTTCTCATGACGAATGATATTAAGCATCTTTTCATGTGCTTTTTGCCATCTGTATATCTTCGTTGAAGTGTCCAAATATTTTGCCCACTTTTGTTGAGTTTTGAGGTTTCTCTGTAGTCCTTTGTCAGATATGTGATTTGCAAAGATTTTTCTTCTAGTCTGTGGCTTGCCTTTTCTGTTCACTTAACAGTGTCTTTTGAAGTACAGAAGTTTTAAATATTGATGAAGTCCAAAATATCAGTATTTTCTTTTATGGATTTTACCTTTGGTGTTGTATCTAGGAACACTGCTTAACCCAAGGTCACAAAGATTTTCTCCTGTGTTTTTTCCTACAAGTTTTATATTTTACATTTAGATCTATTTTTATGTCCTGTTTTGAGTAAATTTTGTATGGAGAGAGGTTTGGGTTGAGTTTCATTTATTTGTCACGTTGTTCTTGACCATTTGTTGAAATGACTGTCCTTTCTCCATTGAATTGCCTTTGTTTCTTGGTCAAAAACCATTTGACTACATTTTTGTAAGTCTGTTTCTAGGCAGTTGCGTTTCATTGATCTGTTTGTCTATCCTTTGACGGTATCTCAGTGTTTTGATGATTAGAGCTTTAAAATAAGTCTTGAAATCAGGTAATGTGAGTTCTCCACTCATTCCTTTTCAGAATTTTTTTAAACTATTTTAGTTCTTTTGTCTTTCCATGTAAATTTTAGAATTTCTTTGTTGATATCCACAGAAAAATTCTGCTAGGATTTTGATTGGGATTGTGTTTCTAGTTCAACTTGGCGGTAATTGACATCTTAACAAAATTGAGATTTCCAATCTGTGAACATAGTGTCCTCTCTATTTAGGTATTTGATTTCTTTTATGAGTGTTTTTAGTTTTCAACATATAGATTCTGCAAACATTTCATTAGACCTATACTTAAGTATTTCAGTTTTTTGGTCCTATTATAAATGATCATTTTAAAAGACTTTGGTTTCCAATTGATCATTGACAAGATGTACACTTTTTTTTTTTGTATATTGACTTTGTATCCTGAGTTTTTACTAAACTCATCTATTCTGTGAGCTTTTTCAGGGTTAGGTTTCTTGGGATTTTCTAAGTAGACAGTCGTAATCTATTAAACACATGTTTCTTTCTTTCTAGATTGTATACCTTTTCTCTTTCTTGACTTATTGCACTGTTTAGGATTTATAATGAGATGTGGAAAGAAGTGATGAAGGGGAACATTCTTGTTTTGTTCACCAATTTAAAGGGAATGCATTTGGTCTTTCATCTTTAAAATGTTAGCTGTAGGTCATTTTGTAGATTATCTAAATCAGGTTAAAGAAGTTTCCTTCTTTTCTGAAATTGCTGGGAGTTTTTATCATGAATGAATATTGAATTTTGTCAAATGTCTTTTCTGCATCTATTGAGGTAATCATGTGGATTTTTTTTTTTTGTTTTACTCTGTTAATATGGTGAATTACACGAAGAAATTTTCAAATATTGAACCAGCCTTGCATGTTTCTGGGAATAACGTCAGAGTTTCAAACAAAAGTAATTTTGGATTATTTTTCTTTAATATAGATTAAAATTTATTCTTAAAAATGAAGAAGGAAACAATATAAGATTTTGTGAACAAAAGTGTTTATAAAGTAAAAAGAGTCAAGATATTCATTAACAGTTATATAGACTTTACATGTTTGTAGGACTTAAGTTTTCTTGATGTATACTGGAGTTTGTGGACCATATTTTACCTAACCGGAGGACTCTCATTTAAAATTACTAAATGAAGAAAGAAAATGTTATTTGTATCACTGTAATGATACATTCCTTATGTTGGGTTAATTTAAGCAAGTTGTTTAAATGTATTTGGATAGTGAAGTATATTTTGAATGAAGGTGAAATGATATAATTAGATTTTTTTACTTGTAATAATAGTGGGAATTTATAAACAACAGCAAGAAAAAAGATTCTTCCTCACACCGGAAAACCTATTATAAACCCTCGAGTAATCAGATAAATATTTGGCTCAGTCAGAGTAGAATGAATTCATTGAGTATATTAAATCAAAAATATATGAAGTGAAATATGAAATAAAGTACTTGTAAGAAAAAGCCAGGGTCTCTTTTACTCTAATGAAGATATTCCTTCATGAAAAATGTGGGTGCATGGTAAAAAGATGCATGCTCATTAAATGTATTAAATATTTTTGAATTGTGAGGCATTTTGTACCTCAATTCAGACAACAGAAGACAGTTTAAGAAGAATAAGTGTTCAGTAACCTTGTAATTAAGCTGTTTAATTTTACCATTTTTACAAATTTGGACTAATAAGCAATGTGGTCTTTTATCTTTTATTATTTTATTTTTTTAATTCTCACTCAGGGATGTATTTATTGGTTTTGAGAAAGAGAAAGAGAGAGAAACACTGATGTGAGAGAGAAACATCAACTGGTTGCCTCCTGTATGCACCCCAACCAGGGTGTAGAATCTATAACCTAGGGATGTGCCCTCGCCTGGGATTGATCCTGCAACCTTTTGGTTTATGGGACAGTGCTACAAGCAGCTGACCCACCTGGCCAGGGTGTCACATGTAATTTTAAAGTTTCTTTCATTTAATAGTTATCTTAAATACCTTAAACAATGAAGTTTTGAGGCGTCTGAGGTTCCTGACACTTTTGATACTTGAAGGCAGCTTTTTGTAAAGGGCTGGATAGTCAATATTTTAAGCTTTTCAGGCCATATCATTACTGTTGCAAGTACTCCGCTGTTATGGTGCAAAGTGCAAACTAATGGATGTGACTGTTCAATAACACTTTATTTATAGAAACTGGGTGTGCTTGATTTGGCCTGTGGGCTCAGTTTGCCTACTTTGGTTTTAAGCAAAAAGTCAGCAGGAAAAATGAAAATAAATATAGTAATGTAGTGGAAAGAGCCTTGGAATCAGCTGAGTTGGGAAGTTACTTATGCTGTAATTCCGAGCCAAACCTTCACTTTTTGCATCTATAGCATGTAGCCACCTCTCAAAAGTAAAAGGTTAAAAAAAGGTGTGGAAGGCACTGATCAAAATAATCTGACACATAGTAGATAATAACTATTTGTTTCCTGCTCTTGTTTTATGGCTACATACTTTGTTACAAATTAACACATGTGAAATAATTAAGGAGATTCATTTTTAGTATATCTAATTAGTTATTCCAAATATTAGACATTATAACTGTTTATAGCTAAAATGTCTTCATTTATGCTTTCTTTGATAAAAGTTATCTGTTTGGCCTCATAATACAATAATATCAAAATCTGATGATTTGTGTTTTGTATTTTGAGGGTTTTACATTGTCATGGAAAATGTTTGATGATGACACTTAAAATGTATTACAGTACTTTGATTTGACCTAACAAGTATGCTTCCTGTATTTTACTTGTGTGCTTCACAAATGCCTTTAAGACCCCATGTATTTAAAATAACTGGCTGCCTTCTATACATACACCAAAGTAGGTGCTCTGCTAGGAATTGGTTGCACTTTTAGAGTTACCTATATGTGTACTTTTGTGTAATGTTTGGGATGTAAATGAGGCTTCAGAAAGTTGTTTTTCTTCCTTTCTAAATTCCTCCTAAGCTGGAGCTGGGTTTGAGATTTTAAAGTTCTCTCTCCACTCAAAAACAAAAAAACAAAAAAACTGTACTCCTTCAGAGATCAGAGGCAGGCACTGCAATAAACTGCATTATGTCTTGATAAATATATTTTTGAATAGATTATGTGATTATCAATAATTTGATTAAGCAATTTTACAGAAATTGTGTGAATCAGTTGTCATAGACTGAGTCAGTGATGAATAACTGTAACTGCATTTTGAGGTAATAGTGAAAGTCAGTGGGAGGAAACAGTTTTATAGTGCTTCCTATAAACAGGGTACCTATGTAGTGAGATCAAGTCCTCAGCTTTATCACTTTCTCTTATTCAACTTCTCAAACATTAGTATGTTTTTCACTAAGTTGTTTTTACTACACAAGTTTAATTAGGCTTTAAAAAATGACATTTTGCAGGCTTGAGTTGCATTACAGTGATTTAAAATCTTGTTTTAGTAAATCATTTAATTTTACTGTCAGTGTGCTTGGGTTAACATTTTGCTTACTTTTTTCCCTTTTGCGTAATGGATGCCTTTCATATCTGTCTTGGGTCTTACGTTCTTTCCCATTTATACAAGTTTTCTTAGGATGCTCTTCTATAGGTAACTCCTGTAGCATTTTCTGCAGTTGGAGTACAGTACTTTGTAGTGTAGCACTTATCAGACAGCATTGCAATTGTATAGGCAGTTTATTTGTTTACTTGTTTACCTACCAGATTTCCATACTGGATTTTAACTTTCTTTTTCTTGGCAGTTACTATCCAGGTTTTTGTACCAACTGGGTACTTACACTGTTGAATGAAAGTGTAGTTTAATAACCCTTTTTAACTGCAAAATGTGCTGTACAGTAGTTCCCTCTTATCCCCAGTTTCACTGTATGTGGTTATGGTCAACTGTGGTTTGAAAATATTAAATGGAAAATTTCAGAAATAAACACTTCATAAGTTTTAAATTGTGCGTTGTTCTGAGTGGTGTGATTCCCATCCCCACCGGGATGTGAATTATGCCTCTGTCCAGTGTACCCACATTGCATATGCCACCTGCCCATTGGTCACTTAGTAGTCATCTCAGTTATCAGATCAACTCTTGGGGTATTAACCAGTGCTTATGTTCAAGTAACCCTTATTTTACTTAATAATGGCCCCCAAGTGCAAGAGTAGTGATGCTGGCATTTCAGATGTGCCAAAGAGAAGCTGTAAAGTGCTTCCTGTAAGTGAAAAGATGAGTATAGTACCATAAGATAGTTTGTACTATTTTTATACTGTAATAAACATTATGTGAACGTGGTGAGAGAGAAACCACATTCACATAATTTTTATTACAGTATAATGTTATAATTGTCCTATTTTATTGTTAGTTGTTAATCGCTTACTGTGCCTAATTAATAAATTAAGCTTTATCATAGGTACATACAGGGTTGGGTGCTATCTGCCATTTCAGACATCCCTTCCACAGGGGGTCTTAGCATATGTCCCCCTGTATCAGAGGGATTTGCTATATAATAATCTTTAAGATTGACCTTTTGTTTCTCTTCCTTCTTGCATAACTGCCTTATGATTTTCTGCTTTCTGAGACTGTGTTCAAGATGAGAACATGGCTCATAACCCTCCGTCAGCAGCCCTGGTGAACTAAAAGTCCAGTGGGTTCTAAGCTTGGTGACGTGTATCCTCATTGGTCGTCTTTCTTTGCAGCAGCTTCTCCTTTCCTGTTCTGATGGCACAACCCTACTTCTGGTCCTGAAAATACTGTTAGTCTAATTTATAGATAATAATAGATGTGAATCTTTATTATTAATTTTGCTTAATGTGCTTGTCCTAATACCTGTGCAATAGTTATTTGCTATTTCTTTAACTATCTCTCCTTCTTTATGGCCAGTTGTTGAATTGCATACCAGTAAGCCATCCAGGCAGAGGTAGTCATATCCTTATTTGCTGACCTTTGGAGCAAATTTTTTTTGTCTAGTAAATTATAAATCAGTTAAGGTCAAAAGTTGGAATCTCCACCTTGGCTGGATGACTCAATTGGTTGGAGTTCATCACAAACACCAAAAGGTTGTTGGTTCGATTCCAGTCAGAACTCATACCTAGGTTGCAGGTTTGATCGCTGGTTGGGGCACATTCGGGAGGTAACCAATCGATGTTTCTCTCCCACAGCAGTGTTTCTCTTGCCTGTTTATCTCTCCCCTCCCCACTTCCTTCTTCTCTCTCTAAAATCAATAAACATCCTTGGGTGAGGATTTAAAAAAAAGTTGGAATCTCTTACAGTACTTTTTAGAGAACTGAAACTTGTGACAAGTAATTGACTGAGAAGATTGGTACCTGAGATTAAAGGGAATAGGGAAAATCTATTTGGAATAAGCATGAAAATAGGCATCTAGAAAGCAAAGCAATAATTATGTAACTTGGTAATTAGGATTCTATGAGAATTGTCATTGTGAGTTATTAACATGATGAAAGCATAGATGCAATCAGACTGATGACAAGGCTCTGGAATTTCTATTACAGGAAGGGCTCAAAGGAAGCAGTTTTGTTACTATATTTTGAAGTATAGATAGTGTGTTTTGGAATTTTTTCTTATAATTAATGCTGTTATTCCTTTAGTAAACTGGTTTCCTCTCATTTTTAAATTAAAGATCTAATATATTCAGATTTGTGTGGTAGAGGAAGTCCTGACTACTAAAGAATCATTCAAATAATTGTGTAAGTGCTTTATTTAAAAATTCTTGCCCTGGCTGATGTGGCTCAGTGGATAGAGAACCTGCCTGCAAACCAAAGGGTCACTGGTTCGATGTCCCAGTCAGGGCATATGCCTGGGTTGCGGGTCAGGTCTCCAGTTGGGGGGTGTGCAGGAGGCAACCACACATTGATGTTTCTCTCCCTCTCTTCCCCTCCCTCCATTCTCATCTCTCTAAAAATAAATAAAATCTTTAAAAAAATAAAAATTCTTAGTTTATTGGTGCATTGTTTTTGAAATTGTGTAGGGTCTTAAGGATACTATTTTGACTACTTTGTCTGGCAGGGGTGTCCAGCTCACAGCCAACGGGCTGTGTGTGGCCCAGGATGGCTATGAATGTGGCCCAACACAAAACTGTAAATTTACTTAAAACCTTTTTTTTTTTCCTGATGAGTTTTCACTAGTGTTTGTGTATCTAATGTGTGGCTCAAGACAACTTCTCTTCTTGTGGCCCAAAGACACCAAAAGGTTGGGCATCCCTGGAGAGGTTCCAGAACTCTTGAAATGGCTTTGTTGCTGCTGCTAATTTTTATAGACTTTTAGAAGGTAGTTGTAATTTAAAGTTTGTGGGTTTTTTTCCCTTTCAAAAGAGTAATAGCTTTGTGTTTCCCTCCCCAAATAATAAAAGTACTTTTTTGGGTCAATATTTTGTGAAATATCCAATTACAGAAGTATAAGTAGTAAATAAGAACTGAAAGGTCTGTTATCCTTGCTTTTCATAGATGTTAAATGAAAAGGCATTTTTTTAAAATCAGTAACCTTAAATATATCTTTTATGTTTAAAAGCTTTATTCCAAAGCTTTACTCACTTGCCTTTGCTCCATACTCTAGTAGCTACATTAAAATTTTTTAAAATAAACAGTATATGTTATTTCACACAATGTATAAAAAATGTTATGTCCATGTGTACTAGATACACAAAAACAGGTAATAAGATATTTTACATCCATTTTTTTCTACACTGAGTTTTTTAGAATTTGGTGTATTTTACATTGATGGCACATCTCAAGTAGAATGATAAATTTTCATTGTAATACTAGATTTTATTAAATTTACAGTTGAAAAAGGAGATTAACAAACCCAAATCATTCCAAACATACTCTGTGGGATAAATTTCTAGAAAAGGAATTGATCAAAGGTTTATTTAAAATTTTTGGTGACATGATTGGTCACTCACACAGACACACAAAAACTTCATATAAAAGTAAGTATTTTTACATATTTATGCTGATTTTTTCTTTCTACTGTAATTGGAAGAAAAGGGTCACTCTCACTATATTTTCTCGGGGAAAACAACAAAAGGCCTAGTCAGAAGTCAAGAGACGCTGTGAAGAATTAAGGTTGGGGGCAAGGATGCAAATGAGTTAACTCAAAGAGCATGTGATCTGCTCTAGTACCAAGAAAATCAAGGTCTTAAGAAACAGACTTCAGTTTGAGGCCCAGTTGTGCCATTTAGCTTTTTACATTGGAAAAGTTACTTATCTTTACCTAGCTGAGTTACAAAACTGAACAAGATGGTTGTGAGAGTTAATGAGGTGATGCATGCCAGGTACAGTGGTGGATGGGTACACAGTAATCCCTTAGTAGACAGTAGGGGAAAGGCAAAAAAAAAAAAAAAAAAACTTTGAAAAGAGACACTGTAGCTTGTGCTTCAGGAAAGATAATCTGGCAGCACTGTATAAAATGATCGGCAACTAGAAAGGTCAAGGTTAGGTGGCTACCAAGTTCTAGAAAAATCTATGAAAGAGAGAATGTGTATATGATTTAAGGTAGTGGTATGAAAAGGGAGAAACTGGGATGTGTGTGTGTGTGTGTGTGTGTGTGTGTGTGTGTGTGTATGATATTAAGGAGGGAGAATTGATGGGAGTTGATAAGATTAGTTATTAACATATTTAGGGATATCATAGTTATGATTTTCAGTACTTAAATTTGAGCCCAGAGGAATAGCTGATTTATCT
The DNA here is from genome assembly GCF_021234165.1 of Pteronotus mesoamericanus. Lineage (NCBI taxonomy): Eukaryota > Metazoa > Chordata > Mammalia > Chiroptera > Mormoopidae > Pteronotus > Pteronotus mesoamericanus. Next base: position 23,318,285 of record NW_026555078.1, on the reverse strand, counting down.
GACAGGAGCTAGTCTATTGTATTTTATGGCATTAATTTTTTAAGGTATAAATTAATATTTGATTAAACTATTTGTCAAGGCAGAACATGTGGCTCACTTTGACAGCACATACCAAAATTGGAGGAATACAGAGTATAGAATAACATTTTTAAAATGTTACCAGAAACCTGGAATGTTGGTAATTTGATTTCACTTTCAAATGAGTAGGGAAATTCACATGCATTCTACCATTTCTCCACTTAACTACAAATTTAAATTTTTAGTAGATATGGATGGTTGGCTGAGTATTTAGAAACTTGAAGCAATAGATGTCATGCTACTGCAATCTGGTGGTATAGTAAACTTGTAGTCTGTTAACATTTACCACGGTGAAATATTGTGTCAGAGTTCATTTGTTCATTTTATGAAGCAGGAAGTTGAGAAAAGATAAATTTAATCATATTTTAAAGGTAAAATAATGATATACAGTTGACCCTTGAACAGTGCAGAAGTTAGGGACACTGACTCCCCCCCCCACACACACTCAAATCCTTGTATAACTTTTGACTCCCCAGAAACTTAAGTTGTCCTTTAGTATCCACAGGGGATTAGTTCCAGGACCCCCGTGGGTGCCCAGATCCTCTTATGCTCAAGTCCCTTATATAAAAAACAGATCAATATATATAGCCTGCCCTCCGCATCCAGGGACTCCCAACTGCAAGTCAAAAACAGTACAGGTATTTACTGAAAAAAAAAAAAAAATCTGCTGTAAGTGGAGCTGCTCAGCTCAAACCTTTGTTGTTCAAGGGTCAACTGTAATTATGTGATTTTTGAAAAAAACGTATATAGTCAGCATAGTACTATCTTAGAGTGATGTAACTAATGTAGAACTGTGGATCCACATAAAGGTTCACTGATAATGGATTTTAATTCCTTTTCTATTACTATCTAGCTCTGTGACTTAACTTGCAGTACCTAAATATCTTCTGGAAAATGGGGATATCTGACCTGTTTACCTTTCAGAGCAACTGTGGTGATCAAATGAGATGTTTGAATTAACTGTAAAAACTGAAACAAATGTAAGATGTGAATATGTAAATTACTTAACAAATTGTCATTTCTAGCGTGTTCTCTTTGGTTTCCCTGTCTAGAAATTAACAACCTGCCAATGCTCTCACTTTAAATGCAGCACTTAAAATATGGGACTTACCATCTTTTCAGTTCTCTCCATCCCCCTTCGCCCCCTCCCAGGGAGAAAATCCATAGTCTCTGACTTACACTATCTTAAGGTCCTATAATTTCTCTAAGATTCGATTGTCATACTCAGTATTTTAAAATTATATTTACCTCCTGGTCTCTAAATCTTGTCAAATCATCCTTTGCGTAGTACCCATTGTTTGAAATTATCCCTTTTCATTCCTTTTGCTACCTCCTTTATCTTCCCATGCATAAAGTATTAAAACATCTCTCTTGGCCTCTCTACTTATATTACCCCTAGTTAACTCTGGTAACAGTGCAAAGTAAATTTAACTTTCTAAAAAAGCCATTTTTTAGAAAACCTCAATCCCATAGTTTCCCATTGCTTGTTGGAGAAATTCAAACAATTTACCTTCGCATTCAGTCACCTGTGGCTTTATCTTCTATCTCTTACATTGGCTCTGTTCTTATCAAGACCGTTCTTGTTCTGCAACTAGGCCATATATATTCTTGATTGTTAGCACTATACTGAAAAGCCATATTGCAAGTAATTTTATTCCACAGGTTTAAAAATCCACTTTTTAAATGTTAGTCAGTTTAAAATGTTATAAATTACCTTTTGTCCCAGTGCCTTTTAAAAAAAAAACTTTCCTAACCTTTTGGATTCATTTAATCTTTTATTATGAAGTTGTTGAAGGTGATAATGGGGCAGTTCAAGTAACCAACCATTTGATATCTTTGATACTCTTTGGCTTTTAACCAATTCCTGCTGTGAGTGTGTGGTCTTGAATATCTCCAAAAACCTTCAACTTTGTGTTTGATATAAGCAAATGGAGAATTTTCCCGCTGAATTAAAAAATAATAAAACTTTTACTTCGGAGAATATTACATATAATGTATAGGAAGCTTAATTATCTAGTTTTTAAAAATGACTTGTTCTCCTAACTCATCTTTATAGTGCAAGGTACTACTCTAATAAAGCAATATCGAAATTTGTAAAAAAAAAAAAACAGTGAACGATGATTCATTATGCAGTCCCATTGGTTTCTGGGAGTACTTATGGCCAAAGCTATATTTTAAGTATAAAGAAGCAAGAAGAGGCTATCAGGTATTTGGATTTGCAAATATATTTTTCATAGGATTTCAGTATTTAATAGAGGGAATATCTATGGACAAGTGAAGGAAAATCTTAGAAAGGTACCCTTCAAAGCACTGAACTGAGAGTTGTCGTAATCAATAAAAGTTTTTCTTTCTCTTTTTAGTTTTGGATAGGAGTAAATAAAACTAATGGCAAAGGTGAAGAGCTTTTGTTCTGAAGTCATACAGACTAGGTATGAGTCTTGGCTCTGGTATACCATTTAGATTTATGACCTTGGGAAGCAGCTTAACCTCCCCATACTTGTTTTCCACACCTGTAAACTGAGGATAACTTTGAGGAGCTGAAAGGATTGAATGAGATGATAATATGTGAAATTCTTGGCACTCTGCCCAGCAAGCATTGCTGTTGCTTTTACTCCTGCTATTAACAGCTGTCACCATCACTCCTTACTCAAACCATTTAAATAATTATTATACTTTTATCCTCTGTAAAACACCATACAAGGATGTTGTAAAAACCATGTTATAATGGGTGTGAAACTGTATGCACGGAATACCTATTATAACTGTTGAATGTTTATTTCGAGGTGCGCTTTGGGCAAAATCTTGGTTCTTTAAACATGTCTCTCATTTGTTATTGGAGAAAATGAGTACTTAAAGTTTTAGGATTGTTTGAGGATTAACAACATTAAGTGTGGTAGCACCATGTTTAGCACACAGTAAATAATATTAAATATGTCTTATCTGTACATTTTTTTTGTCTTTCCTTGTTTGGGCCACTTTTTTAAAAGTTTTTATTTACTTTTTAGAGAGGAGGAGGGAGGAGGGAGGGAGAAAGAGAAAAACAGCAATGTGGGAGAGAAACACTGATCGGTTGCCTCTCACCCACCCCAAACTGGGGACCTGGCCCGCAACCCAAGCATGTGCCCTGACCAGGAATCGAACCTGCTGCCTTTCAGTTTGCAGGCTGGCACCCACCCCACTGAACCATGCCAGCCAGGGCCACTGTTATTATAACTATTTAATGTGTCATTTTATATGCATGTTTTGTCTCTCTGGCTAGATTGTAAGCATTTGATGGTGGAGATATATCATATACTGGAATGTATTACTAAAATTGTCCTTGCTTTCCCACTCAGGTTCCAGTATACAGTGTAAAGCAATTTATTTGGCAATAGTTTTTATTCCATTTATGCCGTTGCTATTCTGTTGGCAATCATTGCTTTGTTGAATTTCTGGGTTTATTGATCTCTGCCACTAAGTATTTGTGTAGCCTTGGCAAATGACTTAAATTTTCTAAACCTTCCTTTGTCGTTTGTAAAATAAGAATAATTCATTAAATAAATCAAAGTTTGTTATGTTATTTAAACATATAAGTTAGCAGAACTTTCTTCCCTTGAACCTTAAAAAGAAAAAGTGAGCTTCTGCTCTTATCTTCCCATCCACTGCCAAAATAATCCTTGAAGTCCCTTCCTGAACATTTTGAGAAACACTGGATTACATGATTTTAAGGATGTTCCAAGCTCAGTGTTTATTAATTATTTGAAACCAACAGTACTTGAAAAAGTTGTAACAAAATAAGCAAAAATACTATTAGGTGGTTAACAAGGAAGCTTAGCTATTTAAAGTTTGTCTTGAACGTGTGAAAAACCTACCGAATATGACTGAATGAGTAAACTCCTCAATTTTGGATTAGTTGATATTCCAGTGTTTGCTTTGTGTAACTCAGGGTTTCTCAATTTTGGTGGTGGTGATCTTTTTGACTGGATAATTCCTTGTTATGGGGGCCTGTCCTGTGCATGTTTAGCAGTGTTCCTGACCTCTGCTAAGTGCGGTAGATACCAGTAACACTCCTTAACTCAGGCCTGACAGTAGAACACGTGCCCAAATGTCAGAATTCTCCTGATGACGGCAGGGGAAGGAAGAATCACCCTTGACTGAGAACCACTGGAATCCAGATGTTTAAGAAGAGTCAGGCTGATGATATTTGTAAATAAATATTTGCTAAACTTTGTTTAAATATTTTAGGATACAGATGTTTAATAGATTATAAATGCAGCAGTATTTTTCCAGCTACATTTTCCATGTTGTCTTTTTGTTTGTTTGTTTGTTTCAAGGCAATTTTAAGGCCTAGAATCATGGGTTGAGAATAGGAACTTATAAACTAAATTTTTTTTATTGTAAGTGTGTTTTAAATATACACAGTCTTTGCCAGGTATGTTCAAAACTGCTTTCTCTGAAAGTTTACATCTAAAAAGGTGTTGTTGTCTGTGAGGGCAGATGATTTATGTGTTAGTTGTTAAGCCTACTTCTCTTTGAAATTTTTACTTATTTCATTTGATTTTTACTTGAAATTTTTTTCAATTAAGGGAATTTTGCTTCCATTCTTTCCAAATTTATCTGTCATGGTACATTTTAAAAATAAGGTAGGTAGTTTTAAAGTTAATAAGAATGGCAATGGCTTCTTTGGAACCCAGTTACCTATCTGAAACCTAAAGCATGAGTTAGGTAGAAGTTTCAAAATGTCCTCAGTATAGGACTTGTCAGAATGTTCCATTAAAAAGTAAGCCCAGGAAACTTGTACTTGGTCTTTTTCTTAATTTAAGGAGCTTGATTTGTCAGTTCATTGCTTTCTTTTTTTTTTTTTTTTTTTGCATTACACCTATTGACTTAATAAACAAGTTCAGTTTACTGCAAATAAATAATGATTTATTTAAAAAATTTTTATTCTCCAATGTAAAGAATAATTGAAACATTAGTTTCCCAGTTAACTATATGTTGAGTCTATATATTTTTGTTTAAATTGTTAGTAATAACTTCTGAGCTAAAACTTTGCACAATTAGCCCAAATATATTTGAGTTTTGACTTGTATTTACTTACTTTTAGACATAGCTAAGTTTGTTCTCTGTGAAGATGATGGCTGTGCTGTTGGAAACTAAAATTTATGCATTGAGTTAAATGTTTCTTGAGTAAATAGGGGGTTTTTATCTGATGTCAGTATATGACTTGTTTTTGGAATAAACAGTAGTCTTTATTAAAGAATTGGTTTGTTAAGATATAATTTACATGTAATAAGGTGCAAATTTAAGTGTATATTTAAAATCAGCTCAGTAGTATTTAAAATACTACTAATTCACTAATCTTAAGTGTTCAGTTTGATAAATTTTAAAAACAACTTTGTTGAGGTATAATTTATATTTGATAAAATTCATGTTTTATGGGTACAGCTTGAGTTTTAGTAATTCTATATGATCATGCAGAAAAGATCACTGAAATCTATTTTTATTACACTTCCATCGCCTAAAAAAAAATTCCCATGTCTTTGTAGCCAGTTTCTGCTCTCAGTCCCAGTTCCAGGAAACTACCAAAGTGCTTTCTCTAACAGTGCTAGTTTTGCCTTTTCTAGAAATATCATACAAATGGAATCATGCAATATGTACTCTTGTGTGTGGCATTATGTTTTGCAGGCCACCACTATTGTTGCGTATCATCACTAGTTCATTCTTTTTTATCATTGATAGTATTCTGTATTTTATTTATCTGTTCACCAGCCAAAGGACATTTGGATTGTGTCCAATTTTAAGTTATTTATAATGCTTCTTTGAATATTCCATACAAATCTTTGTGACTTTTACAAATAAAAATACTTTTGTTTCTCTTGTGTGGAATCACTGGGTTGAATCATGTGTATGTTTAATGTTTTAAGAAACTGCCAAACTACCTACCATTTTACAGCATTCTCATCAGTATTGTTTGAGCATTGCCGCTTCTCCACATCCTCTCCGGTGCCTGGTATTACCAGTCTTCTTAATGTTAGCTATTTTATTGTGTTTGTAATGGTATTTTACTGTTTTTTAAAACACTTTATTGAGACACAATTCACATGCCATACAATTCATCCATTTTTAAGTGTACAATGGCTTTATATATATTGAGTTACTCAGTGATCACCACAATTAATTTTAAACTTTTTCATCACCCCTCTCCCTCCAAAAAGCTCTGCACCCCACCCATACAGCCTCAGCCCTACGAAACCACTAATCCACTATCTCTATAGATTTGTCTATTCTGGACATTTCATGAATAGAATCATACAGTATGTGTGAAGTCCTTTGTGACTGGCCTCTTTCATTTCTGTTTTCAGGGTTCATGTATGTTGTATCATGCATCAGTACTTTAATTTTTTTTTATTGCCCAGTAATACTTTATTATGGATATACAACATATTCATTCATCAGTTAACAGACATTGGGATTTTTTTCCCTGATTTTGGGGTATTAGGAATTACGCTGCTATGAACATTTTTGTGCAAGTTTTTTGTATATAAATATCTTTTCACTTCTCTTGGGTATATACCTAGGAGTGGAATTGCTGGAGCATAGTGGTAACTATGTTTAGCCTCTTTTAAGGAATTGCCATACTCTTTCCTAGTGTGGCTACACAATTTGATATTCCCACCAGTAGTGTATGAAGGCTCCAGCTTCTCCACGTCCTCATCAGCACTTTCTGTATCTAGCCATCCTAGTGGGTGGTAAGTAGTTTCTCATTTTTTAATTGAAGTATAATTGACATACAATATTATATTAGTTTCAGGTGTACAGCATAAGTATTTGACATTTTTATATGTTGCAAAATGATCACTATGTCTTACCATCTGTTTCAAAACAAAGTTACAAAATGTGCGTGTGTGTGTGTGTGTGTGTGTGTGGAGGACCTTTTAATTAGCAACTTTCAAATTTGCAATATATTGATTATAGTAACCATGTTGAGTATAATATCCCCATGACTTACTTATTTTTATATCTGAAAGTTTGTACCTCTTGTTCTCCTTCACCAATTTTGCCTAAGCCCCAACACCCCCATCCCTCTGACAACCACCAGTCTGTTATCTGTATAAGAGTTTTGTTCATTTTTGTTGTTGTTGTTTTCAGATTCCATATATGAGTGAAATCATACAGTATTTTTCTCTGTCTGATTTATTTCACTTAGCATAATTCCCTCCAGGCCAATCCATGTTTGCAAATGGCAAGATTTCTTTTTCTTTTTCCTTTTTTTTTTTGGTGTGTGAGTTATGTGCCATTTTGTGAATGTGTTTATCACATCATACCTTCTTTACACATTCATTGATGGGCATATTTAAATTATTAACAAATCTTGGCTACTGTAAATGAATGCTGCAGTGAATGTAGGAATGCATATAGCTGTTCAGATCAGTGTTTTCATTTTCTTTGGATAAATACCCAGAATTAAAATTGCTAGATCACATGGTAGTTCTATTTTTAAATTTTTGAGGAACCTTTATACTGTTTTACATAGTGGCTGTACCAATATGCATTCCCACCAGCAGTCCACAAGGATTCCTTTTTCTCTACATCATTGCCACCACTTGTTATTCCATGTCCTTTTGATATAACCCTTCTTACAGGTCTTGTGGTTTGATTTGCTTTTCTCTGATGACCAGTAATGTTGAGTATCATTTCATGTACGTATTAAATGCCATTTGTATATCTTCTTTGGAGAACTGTATTCATGTTCTCTTCCCATTTTTAAATCAGGTTATTCCTCTTTTTTTAATCATCATCTGAGGACATGTTTATTTTATTTATTTTTTAAAATGTTCTATTTATTTTCAGAGAGGGGAAGGGAGGGAGAAAGGGAGAGAAACATCAATGTGTGTCAAGCGCCCCCTACGGGGGATCTGGCCTGCAACCCAGGCATGTGCCCTGACTGGAAACAAACCAGCGACCCCTTGGTTCACAGGCAGCACTCTATCCACTGAACCACACCAGCCAGGGTACACTTACTAATTTTAGAGAGGGGGAGAGAAACGTCAATCAGTTGCCTCTTTGCACCCACCCTGACGGAGGGCTGAACCCGCAGCTCTGACAGGGAACAGAGCCTGCAACCTTTCATCCCACTGAGTCACTCCAGCCAGAGCTCATCTTTTTATTACAGAGTTAAATGATACAAGTCCCCTATCAGATATATGATTTGTAAGTTTTCTCCAATTCTCTGGATTGTCTTTCGCTTTTTTGATTATGTCCTTTGAAGCACAAAGTTTTTATTTTGATGATGTCTAATTTATTTTATTGTTGGTGCTCGTGGTTTTAATGTCTTCTCTTAAGAAACCATTCTGTTTTCTTTATGACCATTCAGGGTTATAAAGATTTACACTTGTATGCTCTTCTAAGAGTTTTATGATTTTAGTTCATACGTATGTGGTTTTGATCCATTTTCAGTTAATTTTTGTATATGGTGTGAGGTAAGAGTCCAACCACATTTTTTCATTTGGATATCCAGTTATAGCACTATTTGTTGAAGAGGCTATTTTCCCCATTTAATGTTCTTGGCACCCTTATTAAAAAATCAGTTGCCTATAAATTCCAGAGTTTATTCCTGGACTCAATTCTATTTCATCGATCTTTTTTTTCTTTCCTCATGTCTATCTCATGGTTTTAATTTGCATTTTTTCTAAAGATTAATGATGTTGAGTATCTTTCCAAATGATTATTTTTGCCATTTGTTTGTCTTCCTTGAAGTGCTCAGATCTCTTGCCCTATGTTTAAAAATTGATGTTTGACTTACTGAGTCATGAGAGTAGCTATAGCAGACATAAACATTTTGCAGATATTTCTTTTTTTAACTTTGCCTTTTCATTTTCTTAAGAGTTTTTTTAGTAACACATTCTGCCACCATTCAGCGGATTCTAAAAGCCTTGTGAAATTAGCTTGGCAACTGATCGGATAAATAGGGCTTGAGAAAAATTAAGATATTGGAGGTAGAAATGTAATTAATTGTAGGGAAGAGGTTGTCAGTTTGGGATACACATGGTCCCTAATGATGGTTCGAGTTATGCTTTTTCAACTTTATAATGGTGTGAAAGCAATGTGCATTTAGTAGAAATTGTACTTCAAATTTTGAATTTTGATTTTTTTTTTCCCCAGGCCAGCAATATATGTGGTACTGTACTTCCTCATGTTGCTGGGCAGTGGCAGCAAGCTATAGCTCCCAGTCAGCCACGGGATCACGAGGGTGAACACCTGATACACTGCAGGGTAACATTAAATGCATTTTCAACTTACTACGGGTTTATCATGATGTGACTCCATCATAAGTTGAGGAGCACCTGTATATTGAAATTGAGATTCCTAGTGACATCCATATAGAAATGTACTCTCTAGTCCCTCAACCTGGAAACTTATTTCTGGATCTTCTCAGAGCTCACTCGCATTGTTGTCATTCAGGTCTCAAATAACACCTCCTAAAATAGGGCTTCCCTGACCATAGTATCTAATGTTGCCCCTTCTAAACATCATTACCAATATTATATCGATGCAGATATTCCAGGGGATGTGAAGACCCAAGAGTCCATGACCCAATGTGTGTTCTTGGCTTGCCATAGGAAAGAATTCAAGTGCAAGCCATTGTAGAGTTTAAAGGGAAAGTGAGTTTATTAGTGAAGCAGTGAGACAGAAAATGAGCTACTCCACAGACCGAGCAACCCCCCTTAGCAGAATGTGCTACCTTTTGGGGGGTTCATTTAATTGAGGGGTTAGGGTATTTAGTCAGGGGTGGAATAGTCAGGATCCTCTTGAAAAAGGGGTGGAAATTTCTCACAGGAGCTTTGTTGGCCATTTTGTGTCCTGATAAGTGCTTTCTGTTTCTGGCCATGGCATCATGGTTTAGCATGCTAATATATTACAGTAAGTGTATAATTAGGCCAGCGGTTGCCATTGGGTGAAATTAGTTGCCATGTTGGTTTTAAGCCATAAATCAGGTGGGGGGTGGTCTTCCTTCTTCTGGACAGTTTCTGTAGCTTTTATCAATTGAAGCTCTTCTGCCAAGTATGCTCTCTCAGTATTACCCTGTTCTACTTTCTCTGTAGCCCTTTATCTGAAGTCATCTTACTGTGCGTTTGCTTATTATCTATTGCCCTACCTCAGTGATCATCAACCTTTTTGATCTCGTGGTGCACACGAACTAATTACTTAAATTCTCTGGCACACCAAAAAATTATTTTTTTGCCAATCTAACCCCCCCCCCCAAAAAAAGCTATCATTTTGATTCATTCACACTGGATAACTATTGTTATATTGCCTGTTATCACTTTTTTTTAATTTGAAGGTCTAAGGGAAAAGAGGTCAGTGCACCTGACTAAATAGTCAGGAGTTGCACCCTGAATGGTGTGGCTCAGTTGGTTGAGTGTTGTCCCGAAGAGTGAAAGGTCACTGGTTTGATTCCCAGTCAGGGCACATGCCTGGGTTGCAGGTTGGTTCCCTGGCCTGGGTGCCTACCAGAGGTAACCGACTGATGGTTTCCTCTTGCATCAGTGTTTCTTTCCCTGTCTTTCTGCCTCCCTTCCCCTCTCTCTAAAAATAAATAAAAATCTTTAAAAAATAAATATTGCATGTTTTAAAAATTCTTACAGCATACCAGTTGAAAATCACTGCCCTACTAGAATGTTAGCTCTATTAGGACAGGATCCTCCTCTGTCTTGGTTTCCAATGTAGCATCAACATTTCCCCCTCTTAGTTAACTGTGGTTCCCATCTGTCAAATTCTCATTTTCTAAACTTGTTTTATTGGCTTTACAAACTATTCATAATGTTTAAAATTGATCCAGAAATTATAGTTAAAACAAAGAACAAAACTCTGCATTTTTGTTTGAGACTTAACCTAGAGGTCCAAAGTGTCATGAAAAGTAATCTGCAAAAACTTTTAAACCAGTTATGTTTACCTCTTTCTCATCACTAATTTCAGGTAATTTATACCGATTTTAGTATATGTCCATTAGAGTTTGGGAGGGGGTGCATTGTTACTACTTTATACTAAGAAATCCTAGCCATCTGCAAACAGAATTGGATATCATTGAATTAACTTTTTCCTCCCACCCACTCCCTCCCTCTAAAAAACACTGCAGGCTTTTATACTTAATTGTCTCTTTTCTGTTTTACAGAGTAAGAAAGTTAGCCTGAGTTCTGTGAAAAACCAGAGAAGAGAAACTATGAGAATAGTAGACAAGGTTTTTCAATTTGCATAATGTAAGTTCTTTTCACTATTCTTGGCCTCAATCTTGTGTTAGCTGAAAAAGCTGTTTCTATGGAAACAAATAGTCCAGCTTCTTAGAATGTCAGAGGAATGCTGATCACTTAATGAGACTTCCCAGCTGCTGGTCAAAGGGCATTACTTGTGGGAGAAGGGGAGGAAGGATAAATAGAAAAAAAATCTAGAATTCTGGACACTGGGGTCAACCAACCATGGTTATGCATATGAAGTGTATATTTTACATTTTCCACTGCCTAAAAATTAGGATACTGATTATATAGGAAATTTTCTTCCTGCTAGCCTGCCATGTTTTCCAGCTTTCACACAAATGGTTCTATTTCTTGGTGTCGATTTTTCAGTGGGTAACTCTTCTCATGCTATTTCACACTCCCTGGTTTTAATCATTTGTATTTATTGACGCTTATTTGGCATCTTTTTACCCCCCTTTTCCTATAGCCAATTCACATAGGCAAAGCCCTTTCTTCCACTAGTTTGAAGTTAACATTGAAGCAGCTTTGGCCTGCCAACCTGAAAATTCATTTTCTTGCTTTGTGGACTATGTAAAGACTTGATTGATTGATCGAATGATTGATTGATTGATTTTTAAAAAAATTTTCTTTAGTTTTTCTACCACCAAAGAAGGAGGGGTGTGAGCTGGGACTCTGATGAGGATTTGAAATGTGGGCTTTTAAGGCATTTTAAAAATGTGCTGTTTAGAGGATTTATAAAAGAGGGATTTTTTTTTTTTTTTAAGATTTTATTTATTTTTAGAGAGAGTGAGAGACATCAATGTGGGATTGCCTCTTGCACATCCCCAACCAAGGATCTGGCCTGCAACCCAGACCTGTGCCCTGACTGGGAGTGGGACACCATGACCTTTCAGTTTGCAGACCAGCGCTCAATCCACTGAGCCACACCAGTCAGGGCAGAGAAGAGGAACACTCTTAGGGCTAGAAACTTGTAACTGTTGTCTGCATAAGGTGGTCTCTTGTTTACATAAAAGGAGGTATTTCTAATTCTCTAGTTCAGTCATTACCAGCTTCTGAATTGTCAAACAAAGGTATTTCTTTCTTTCCTTCCTTCTTCCTTCCTTTCTTTTGGAGAGGGAAAACATAATTCATTTGGACTGGGACTCTTTCACTGTTTATTGATATGTATTGACTACATATGTAAGCTAGAGTATTCATCATTTGCCTCTTTAAACATTGTAATGATCTTAGTTCTGAAATTATAGCACACAGCATAATGTTTCTGATTCTGGAAGAACCTTTTTGAATCTTTCATGGCCTTCATTAACTTGTCAGCATTATGTGTCAAGTGTTGGATGGTGAGATTACAACCAAGGTGGTCTCGGAAAACGTATTGAAGGAATGAAGATTTGTAGAAGATCTTGAAGAAGAGGAAAGGAGAAGCAGTTCCTATTTTGTAGTTCATAAGGCATTTAGGCAGGAAGGAAAAAAGATATGGGATAGGCACAGATGAGGAAGCAGACTTAGAAGGCTTGTGCAGGAAAGTAGTAAAAGATACAGTTAGAAAGCTGGGGTTTATCTTGTGAGTTCAAACTCTATTTTGTAGGCAATATGAAAGCTATCAGAGGTTCTGAACAATTGTGATTTGTTCACAAACTTACTTAAGCATTTATCTCTTACTAGATACCAGGGTTCTAGAAATGATTAAGACAGATCCCTGCTAATTAGATCATTTACCTATGGGATCTAGAGTCACTGTGCAATTAGTATCCAAACTAAACCCATATGACCCTTTGATTTCTTACCCCTTCTAATTCTCCCTCTCCTGTATTCTCAATCTTAGTTAATGACATTGCCATCCACCTGGTGACCCAAAGATAGTGGCCTTGTAGTCACAATGTCTGGGGATGTCCTGAAGCCCCCTGTTTCCTTGGCCCTCTGCTGAGCAATAGATGAGGACCACAGATCAATAGACGAGTTAGCTTGTTTTCTGATCTCTGAGGGCTTCTAGTGTGATGGGCAGACAGAGATACAAATAGTTGCAGTCCAGTTTGATCAGAGATGTGACAGGGATTGTGGGATTCCAGAAGAGTTACATATCCAATTTGGGGACTCGTGGAAATCCAGAGGAGGATGTATTTGAGCTGAGACTTAAAAGGTGAGTAGTCAAGGATTAGATTTTAGTCAGCCTGATTCTGGAGCCTGTTCTCCTAAGCATTCTGCTGTCTTGGGTAACTAGGTGGGTATAGTGGCATTAATTAGAATTGAGAATGGAGGAAATGGAGGAGAGGATTACAGGGAAATATGAGTTTAATTCTGGATACATCAATTTCTGAATTAATGTAGGACATTTTGGTAGGTAGACTAATAGGCAGGGATCCTGTCTCTATAATCACAGTACCTAGCCAGGGTGAACGCTCAATTAAAGTTATGTGTAAATCATTCCTCTTTTCTAAATCTTCGATGGTTTTTCTACTGTCTTGAGTATTAAGGACGTATATTGAAGACAATTGTTCTTAAACTGAACCCAGTCAGTTTCTAGCCACTATCCTGTTGTACACAAGCTGATGGCTTTAGTTCAACTAGCCTTATTAATATTTTTCCTACATCTTTTATGTTCCTGCCTTTGGCTCATACGTCCTCTTCCTTATTCCTCCATCCTGTCGTCAGTGCCTACTTTAATCCTTATTCCTCATCTACAAAACAGGCATGTTTGTACTTACTTTTACAATTGTAATGAGGATTAAATGAATTAATACTGTATAGTGCTTGCAATATTGTGCAGCAGTAAGGGCTCAATAAATGTTATAGTTACTACTATTACTATTTCTTTCTTCATTTTCTTCCTCTTGCTCTGCTATATGAAAGACACCAAGGTCTAGTACTTCTATAACTTACATATTTCTTTAATGTAATTTTCCTTAATTTCACTTAGTTTAGGACTATTTCTTACAGTTTCCTTCAAACTGGTCTCATTGCCGCCCTTTAGTCAACCCTCTACACTTCCACCAGAGTGATATTTCTCTAAAAGTGAATGTGATTATGCCATCCCTTGCTTTAATTCCTGTAATAAGTTTCACTACTTTCAGGATAAAGGTCAAAGTCTTTAGCTCTGAAACTTTTCTCAGTCTGGACCCCTGCTTGCTTTCCCAGTTTTATCATTATTCATGTATGACATGCTCCCATTGTCCCATTCAGCCTTACTGCATTCTCTCCTCGTTTTTGAAAGTACCATACTTTCATCCTCTTCCTGTTGGTCTTGCGATTTCCCCTGCCTAAAACAATCTCCTCTATCTGGCTAATATTTAGTTCTTTGAAATGGCTCTCAAATACATCCTTACCTTTTGAGTTTTTGCCGTGATTCCTTACCACAGACTAAGTTTTGGAGTCCTTTATCTGTGCATCCTCTGTGAACCTAGGACATTTCTGAGTTTAGTTGAACAAATATTTATTGTACATTTTCTATGTTACATTTATATTGTTAAGCACTGGGAGATATAAAAATAAGACATGACGCCTGTCTTGAACAAGTTTAGAAAGTAATGAGGAGAAACCAACTGGGGAAGAGGAGTCATTTCTTTTCTTTCCTGCCTCTCCCCTAGACGATGAACACTCCAAGGGAGATGACTAAAATGGAATTTTAAGAAAGTTAATATCAGGTTGCAGAAATTTTTCTGGGAGTCGAAGGGCTGGATCCAGATAGATAAGCGTGAGAACTCTTCCCGGGTCACCTGGCCCAGTCTCTTATTACATGATCTAGCATAGTGAATGTGGACAAGCCTTACAGTTTTTAAACTGACATGTGAATGTGGCTGTAGTCTTTAAGTGAATATGGACCTAGTCTTACATTTTTCAAGCTGACAATTTTAATTTCAGATAATTTTTGTAAACTGTCATATAAAGTAAAAAATACATTACTCTTAAATTTGATTTTTAATATTCAGTAAATACTGTAAATAGAGAAAGTTGAGAGTTTTAATTTTCAGGAAATATGTATGTTCCTAAGTTTTTAAAATTAAACACAGAACTACAAGTAACTCAAACAAATTCCTGCTTACTTGTAATGAAAATATCAAATAAGCTGAATTTATATTTACATAAATTAAGAATTTCCCAGTGTAATTCTGATAGCTGTTGTTTTAATGAAAAAGAAAGCAGTCTAATTATAAATAAGGTATTTATGTGTAGATCACTTGATTATTTATAAAGAAGCTAAAATTTGGAT
Source organism: Pteronotus mesoamericanus (assembly GCF_021234165.1). Classification (NCBI taxonomy): domain Eukaryota; kingdom Metazoa; phylum Chordata; class Mammalia; order Chiroptera; family Mormoopidae; genus Pteronotus; species Pteronotus mesoamericanus. Next base: position 23,302,772 of record NW_026555078.1, on the reverse strand, counting down.
AAAAAACAGAAAAATCTCCCAAAATTCTTGTGAAATGTAATTCTAGTGGCTCATGTAGCCTGTGTCTGTTTTTCTGTTGGTCTAGTGGTTTTCCCGGTAGTTTAGGTGGGTTTGTGTTATGCAGTCTGTGACAAGATGTTTGAGAGAAGACTGGCTCGCATTTGGAATTTTGTCTAAAAACTCAGCTTTTGCTTAGTAGGCATGTGCTCTAACAAACCTGTTTACTGAAATGACGTTCAACTCAAGGAGGTAGTAGGTTTATTATTGTAAATATTTTTAAAGTCTTGAGCAAAAGACAACTAATTAGATTTAATGTGTGGGTTTTCACATACATAAACAATCTGCCTTTTTATGCTCAAGAAGTGGCTTGATGAAAAGCCAGTGTCATGAAGCGAAATATTTTTATTGTCTAAAATATATTGAAGGATTTTTAAAAGAATCAACTTAATATGAAGAATTAATATAAGTATATATTTTTTCATTTTAAAACTTGCATACATTTTCTCATTTAAAACTCAGAACAAAAATAAGTAAATCAAACTCAGAACAAAAATAAGTAAATCAAACTCAGAACAAACCTGTGAATAAATTTTCCAAAGGAATCTGAGGTTCAGAGATAGAAACCAACTAGTCTTAGATCATAAAGGTAGAGGAAGTGTCAGAGCCAGAATTAAAATTCAGGTTTCTGGCCCCTGAGTCCAGTATGTTCTTATTTTCTATATAGAACGGCTTTAAATTGTTTTTCAGTGGTTACAGGTACCATTTTCTCTGAATGACTCTTCATAAAGAATTAACCCTAATTCTTTTGTTAAGGTGACCAAGTTATACACATTGATAACCGACATAGGCTTTTTCTCACTGAATGTGGTTTTATCCTATAGATGCCTTAGCTGCTAATCAAAGTTTCTTTTTCTTCAGGTATTTTCCTCATTTTATAAACTGCTAAAAGTGAATCCCCCAGAATACTACCTTTACCTCATTTGAGCCACCAACATGACATGCTATCTATCTCCCCATTTCTTTAGCAATTAACCACGAAGTTATTTTAATCTCATGTGTATTAAAGTATACATAGAAAGTACAGTGTTGAGACAGCTATACAAAAATGATTAAAACATCTTTATTCCTTAAGCAACCTATTCTCTACTAAACTAGCACCCAAAACTTTCTTACTTTCCAATTTTGTGAAACCTTCCAATATATCATTTTTCTCAGCTGTAAAATGACAGTGTCCTTCAAATTCTTGGGGGGGGCGGAGGGACACATTGATTTTTCTCAACATTATAAAATGAAAGGAAAGGACTTTATAGAGCAACAGAAAGTACTTAATCTAGTATTATGCGGATATTTTCTATATTGTATAGGGATTAGAAGTGGGTTATATAAAGTCTTTTATATTGTAATTCTTACACTTTTTCCCCCCCATCTTTCCTCTTAGATTTCCTTCATGGATACATTTTCATAGCATTATTATGTGATGGGAGAAGTTGTTTTTTTGTGGTTTTTTTTTTGAAGTAACATGGATTTTATACTACAGAATCAAGAGATTGGCTTTATAGGAAAAATTGATATATAAAAAGTGGTACAGGTTTTTATAGATAACCATGACAACATCCCATATGAATGGGCATGTTACTGAGGAATCAGACAACGAAGTAAAAAATGTTGATCTTGCATCACCAGAGGAACATCAGAAGCACCGAGAGATGGCTGTTGACTGCCCTGGAGATTTGGGCTCCAGGATGATGCCTGTACGTCGGAGTGCACAGTTGGAGCGTATTCGGCAACAACAGGAGGACATGAGGCGTAGGCGAGAGGAAGAAGGGAAAAAGCAAGAACTTGACCTTAATTCTTCCATGAGACTTAAGAAACTAGCCCAAATTCCTCCAAAGACTGGAATAGATAACCCTATATTTGATACAGAAGAAGGAATTGTCTTAGAAAGTCCTCATTATGCTGTGAAAATATTAGGTAAGTAAAAACAACAGAATAATAGAAAATGTTTTGCTTTTGTTTCTCTTAACATAAATGTGTATAGGAAGGCAGAGGAGTATAAAAGAATGTAAAATTCTTGAAATTTAAATTTAAAGCCTTGAAATTCACCTTTTATTTCAAATTCAAACTTTTATGTCAAAATTACTCCAAAACATTTTCAGATTTTGAATTTCTGATTTCATTAAAGTTTGTAAAATAGTAAAATTAGTATCTGTAACTTAAAATTTATTGGATTTTAATTAATATCATTAAGAAGAACTGATGTTTATATGGCATCTTACACATTAAACATGGCTCAAAAATCCCTATACTATCTATTCCTAATATCCTTCTGTGGTGGGGCAGGGGGAAATAGTACTGTGAGATTTTGATACAAACAAAAAAATGTTCTATGATCAAACAAATTTTGAGAACAATGTGTTAAATACGTTAAACAGCTAATTTCAGGACTTCTTAGAGTCTTTAGACTGCTAATATGCATTATGAATCTACAATAGAAATCGATGTCAAGAGTAAATTTCCAAGCTTAGAATATTTGATTATTGAAGTTATTGCCCTTTGTTCCTGCACACACATAAGAGTCGTCACTGAACTAGTGTTAAGAGTGTAAGGTAATTTGTGTTCCTTTAAATGTTACAGCAAATAACCATTCTCTCTCATATCCACAGTAGTCCTGTTAACAGGGCTTTGTAATCGCCATTTTAGAGATAAAGAAATCAAACCTCAGTTAAATCACTTGTTAAGACTCCAAGCTTGTAAGCGGTAGAGCCAAACTTAAATTTCCCTGTTCTGGATATGTAGTTGGTTACTGCAGAGAGCAAAGGGGGTTTGAGTGGAGACCAGCATCCTACCTGTTCTTCACTCACCAGGACCAGGGCTCAGGCTACCAAGAAAAGGAGGACTACCTTTTTCTGGTTTGCCCAAAGGCACTTACATACTAGATATGCTCCTCACCAAGTCTCTATATTCTAAATCTTGAACAGTTTCTACTACATCACATCATCTGCTGCTTTCCTTTGCTGTAAATCTATTAAGGATTCACATTTCTTGACAGAAACCAATGTGCATGCCTCTCTAGTGTTTGAAGAAATCATTGACATATTCTGTGATAGTGAAATCTGCTAAATGCCTTCAGATGTTACAGTGAAAGCAGAAAGATTGCGTATTTTCTAATACATTTATCTGAAGGAATTTTATGCTCTTTTTTTCTGTGAGAGTTTTGTTAGAGTAAACATATTTCATTCCTGATTACCTCTTACTAGTTTTCATGTCTTACAAGCCCATTTTTTAAAGTTAAAATATTCTGTCAATATTCTCCATGACTTGGAAAAAGTTTACATTGTACTATATCTAGCCCAAGCCTGGAAGATTCTTCTGTTTTTCTGTTTAAATTACCTTAAGGTTAATGTGTTAGTCCATTTGCTTTACTTAGATGAGGCATAAATGTCTATCTAATAGGTAATATTCAAGTAATCTCAGTAAAGGAACAAATAGAGCTTAAGCCAGATTCACTTAAAGAATTTATTTATTCGCCTAAGCAAGAAAACTGGAGACCATTTCTCTTAATTCTTTTTTGCTTTTTTTCTCTTTCTGTTTGTATGTTGGTGGCTAATTTGCAGTTCAAGGGAGTTTGTAAAAATACTTTTGTGCAATCCTTGAACTTAAGGCTGTCTTACATATTTTATTTTAAAGTAATTTGAAATGTACCAGGTACTGTAATTCATGTTTTGGATAGGAGAATATTAATTAATATGTTGAGAAATAAGTGGTAGATTTAATGTTAATACACTCAACACAAATGGTGTTAATTGTAGGAAACATGAAAAGTTAGTGTAGGTTAAAACATTGTTATTGTTGGTCAAAGCTTTTAGTGTTTGGATATACTCATTTTTAAGTTTTTATTTTAAAATAAAGTTTAAGAGCTTTGTAACACACATTTTTTTTCCTGTTCATAATTTGCTAACACATCATACTCTCACAGAAGTACTCCCTTAAAGTCCTATGTGTCTCCCTGCCAATGTTTTAATTAATGCACACATGCCGGGAGACTACTTCTTAGCCCTTTTTACAGCCAGAAACAGCAACCTTGTTTTAAATGAGGAAAGGATGGGGCAGCTGATTTATTTCTTTCAGAGGGAGCCTTCAATTTCCAGATGATAGATACATCATGATTTATCTGTGAGTAGAGAAAATAATTCTTTCAAGAACTGACAGTGTGACTGGAAAGTTTAGATACTTTTAACTGGTTGGGGGTGTTGTTTTTTAATGAAAGTATTTATAAATTTGGCACGGTGTAGTAACAGAAGTGCAGGGATGGAAGAACCATCTTACTGTTTTCCAAAGCAGATGCTCCATTTTACGTCTCCACCATAATGCACTGATAATGGCTATCCTAATGAGTATGAGTTTGCCTTGAATTTTCAGACTATAGAAATGTGCGTAAAGTAAGTGGGTATAATTTGCTAGCACACTTGGAATATATAGCATTTCTCACAGAGTAAACTCTTTGGTAAATTTGTTAAATAAATGTATCAATCACCAAAGTTAAAAAGAAAAGGTTAGGGATGGAGTTGATAGAAAATATTCAAAAGGAATAAATTGAATTTTCTTGTTTAAAAGCACTCAGAACCTTATTGGGAATTAGAAAATAGTGATGTGGGAACTTAATTCAAATAAATAATAATAGTATTATAAAGTATAAACAATTTTGATATACTTGAAATATTTTTGAACTAATTCCAAATGAGTAATTAATATTAGTATTATAAATTATAATAAAGTTTTATATATTAGGCTTTCCTTAAAATTAGCATGAGTAATTAAAAACTTGGCTACAAATAAAATATCATTGTCTAGTTTCATTCATAAGCAAAGCAAACTATCTTGTAAGATAAATCCTGAGAAAAGAACAGAATGCAGGTTAAAATGGGATGAGGTAGAGCAGAATCATTTTCACCTATGTCTAGATTGTAGATTTCACTGCTTTGGTTTTTGTATTCACAGATAAGCAATTTCGGACCACAGTTGTGGACAAGTAAATACAGTAGACAGAATATTTAAAGGAAATAAACTCAGAAACACTGCGGTCTGTCCTTCATGTAACTATATGATTGTTGCATCTCTGAAAAGAGCTTAGGCAAGGCACACTCAACCACCACACACACGCTTGGTGAGCTATCAGCTAATAAGGAAACTCCTGAAATTTGTGATCGGAGCTTTCTTATTTCTACCATAAGAACATGCTATTAATGTGAAGAAAGATTTTAAAAAGACACACCAAGGAGATGAAATCTATGAATAAAATATTTTTATAATATTAATAATAGCATGTTTCAATCTTAATTAGTGTCTACATATTTTTCTTTGCTAGATAGCTCTGAATATTCGCTCTTTTAAGTCAAAAGTACTTTTGTATTTGAAGTTGTAAGGTAAAATATCTCTTTCACATTTATTTCTGGCAACATTTGACTTTTGATTGACCATGGCGTAGTCCGAAATATTGTTGGGTTGTGATGAACTTCTTTTAATATTGGCTTTAACATAAAGTTCTTTTAAAGCCATAAACAAAATCCCAGTGGCAGTAAACCTTGAGGTCAGCCTACTTCTGAGGAATTAATTATTCTCATCATTAAATTTATGCTCAACTGCTATAGATACTGTAGATATTTTCATACTTTATTAGCCATTCTTTGAGAGATTTTTTATTCTTCTGGAAGTGAAATAATTAGATCTATTGGTATTAGTTTTAATGTGTAAAATGTTTGGACCATTTGAAATCTTTCTCTTTTGTTAAGATTGCCAAAATTAGAGCAAACCTAAAATAAAGATTTAAAAGATTCACTAGAATATAACTATAGTCATGTAGTGCTTGGTTGTTAAATACGCTTAATTCTACTGAAAATTGATTAATTGCTACACCATTCAGTCTTTGACATGATGGATCAAAACTTAATTTCACCTAATAAGTAATAATACATTTTAATTTTCTCCCTCTTTCAAAGACTTGCATTGTTATGTTCAGAAATGCATGACGTCTTCGTATATTGGAAAGTTCAGGGGATGTCTGGAATCAGATGTAGAATTTACTTTTTATCTAAACTTAATTGCTGTTAACCTTGGGGAATTTACTTTTCTGAGCCTCAGTTTTAGGATTCTTTTGAGGACCAAGGGGGAAAATGTTAATAGACATTTGGCACAATGTAGATTTGACTAAAATTTAACTTTTGTAGGAACCAGAAGCCACCATAGAGATCATCTAATTTTCTAGTCCATGAAATTAATTTGTGGATCTTAAACAGTAATTTTTAATTTCATTTTTAAAAATAGCTTTATTAAGATACAATTCACATACCATAAAATCCACTCTTATGAAATGTACAGTTCATGAATTTTTAGTGTATTCACAAGATTGTGTACCCATCCCCACTGTGTAATTCCAGAGTGTTGTCATTACCGTCCAAAGACAAACTATATCCATTAGCAATCACTTCTTACTCTCCCTTCCCCTGACTTCTGACAACCCTTCTGTCTGTGGATTTCTTTATTTGAGACATTTCATGTAACTGAGTCGCACACTATATGACCTTTTGTGACTGGCTCTTTTTCACATAGCATGATGTTTTCAAGGTTCACCTGTTCTATAGCATGAACCAGTACCTCGTTCCTTTTTATAGCTGGATGATAGTCCATTGTATGGATAAACCATTTTTTTGTTTATCCATTCATCTATTGATGGAACATTTGGGTTGTTTCCATGTTTGGGCTACTGGCAATAGTACTGTTATGAATATGTTCCTGTCAAAGTTTTTTTTTTTTTAAATCCTTACCCAAGGATATGTTTATTGATTTTAGAGAGAGGAGATGGGGGAGAGAGAGAGAGAAACATACATGCCCTGACTAGGGATCAAACCCGCAACCTAAGTATGTGCCTTGACTGGGAATTGATCCACAACTCTTTGGTGTACAGGACGACACTCTAACCAACTGAGCCACCCGGCCATGGCTCTAAGTTTTTGTTTGAAGACCTGTTTTTAATTCTTTTGGATATATACTTTAGAGTGGAATTGCTGAATCATATGGTAATTTTGTGTTTATCTTCTTGTTTAACTGTCATATCTTCCACAGTATCTGTACTAATTTATATTCTCACCAGCAATGTGTGAGGGTTCCAATTTCCATGTCTGGGCTACTGGCAATAGTACTGTTATGAATATGTTCATTAAATGACTGTTATTACATGTCATTTAATTTTAGCTATCCCATCAACCAGTAATTTTCTTAAGAACAAGAATAAAATAGGAAATATTAAAGTATATTACACATAACTATTCATTAATTTTTTATTTCAAATAGGTATGTGTATCCTGGGTTGAGAAATAAAAAATTTTTTTTAATGATTTGCAAACAAAAGTTAAAGAAGTTCTATCCTAGTCAAACCCCCTTATTTTGTAAAAAAGCTCAGAGACTTGGAGTGAGTTGTCTAGTGACATATAATGCAACTAAATAAATGGCCAAGCCAGGTATTTTGACTCCATATTTGGCGTGGTTTTCTTCTGTCACATCACGCCCGTTTGAGTTTCATCCAGAGAAAAATCATGAAGCTTTTATACTTGATTGAATTGTAGTCACTTCAGTGACAGTTTTACATTTTCTTACCATATTTGGGAGTAAGGTTTTTGCTCTGCTGTCTCACTCAACTATTTTTGCATATGTACTTGTGTTTGTTTGTAATTTGTAACCCAATTTGTTAATGAGTAATTACTGTTCAGGCTCTTTCATAAGCTTCTGCTCATTTTTAATAAGTTTATTTTGACTTAGTCCACTAAAACCCTAAGTTCAGAGATCTAAATTTTAGGTTCTTAAGCTTAAAAAGAAAAAAAAGAAAAGACTACCCCTATTTAAGCAAAGGTTTCCAGAATGAAAGTTCTAATTTTGATTCAGCAGATAGATATCCTGGAAACTGATGTAATTTTCTCATACTCAATAATATTCAGTTCCTGATTTCAATATTCAGTTTGACTCTAAAGTTTAGAGAAAAAGAAGAAATCTTAAAATGTTTCAGAAAAAGGTCATGAAGTTCGTTGAAATCTAGAAATTTCTGAGCATAGGTTAAAAGAACTGATATTATTTAAACAACAAAATGGAAGAATCTTAATGGCGGACTAGCTGCTCTGAGTCTTGGGTGTTTGAAGATAGAATTTTCAAATAGAGTAACTCTTAATGATTACTCTCTGTTGCCTATTTTAGCCTCTTTTACATTTTAGGCTGCCAGGAAGAGGGCCAAAGGGGGAGTAGAGAGTTCAATTGTATCCCAAAGCCAAATATAAGTGATTTATCTTTAGATACTGTGTCCTCTGTTTTAACATAAGTAATCAAGATTTTAAGTGTTATATGAAATGTTAGAGAAGATGATGGTAATGTAAAAGAGTTTCTTACCAAATACCTAGAGGACAGTTTAGAATCCAGAAAAAGAAACCCTTCATGGTCAAACTGAAAATGTCTTTTACTCAGGAGGTCAGGGACTAAGATAATAAGATCTGTAGAACTAGGAATGCTATAAAGCAGAAGTCTACAACTGAACCGCAAAAAGGCTGATGACCCAGTACATAAAAATGGGTTCTGGGAGAACATCAGCTCCATGCCAGTGCTAGAAATACCGACAAATTTAGCTGGGCTTAAGGTTCAAGTTTTTTAGATTAGTATTAAGACCAATTTAAACTTGTTAGTTATCATCCTGTAGAACTTCAGTCACCTCTATTAAGTCCTATTCACGCTTTTGTTCTTAGTAAAAACTCACTGAAATTATCTTTTCTTAGTAGTTGTCTCCAGACTTACATCAGTGTTGCCAGACTAAATTAAAATTACTTGCACTGGAGCACAGTTTGACAATTAAGTATGACCAATCATTGTTGAAAAACTACAAATGTCTATTTGTCCTGAATTACAGAGATTTTTATAGGATAATACCATATTATATGCATATATATTATTTTATATAATCTTTATAAAAATCCTGAAAAACTTTTCCCAATGATAAAAACAAAAACATCAAAACCCGAGACATAATTCAGATCAGATCTCTACAGATGAAGAAAATGATGTCATACTAAAAAATGGCACCTGGATGAAGAATTCATTTCTACAGCTTCTAAGGCAGTGCTTTTTCTGCCACACTTGGGGAATAATAAAAGATAAACTTTTTGTTATTGTTGTTGCAGTTCTAGGGTTGATTGTGATATGTTGTTTTTCTGTTGTAGAAAAGCTGTCCCGAGATGTCTTTTCACTCAGTACAACAGGAAGTAATGTACACTGACAAGTATTTAGAGAAGCTTATACATTCTAGTTATGTTACCATGAATCTGTAGGAGAAATTCCCTCTAGTTAACTGTGTTTGTGCTGGTTTTCACATATACTGCATATAATGCATGCCTTAATTCTTTTATATACTTTTTATAATATTGTTGCTACATTTATAATGTTGCATTTTATGTGTTATTTTAAGCAAGTTTCTTATGCTTTAAATATTTTCTCAAGAGTATTTTACCTCCAACATTACAATAGTATGCTAGATAGTACAACAGGGACCCCCAAAAAACTGAATTTATTTATTAAAAGTTGTGTTGTATTCTTACATGTTGAAATTTCAGTCACCTTCAGAGTGCTCTCCATTTGATGCAATGCTCCTGTCAAGACATTGTTCCACCACTCAAAACAGCTTTTGAACTCGTTGATTTTGATGCCTTTTAATGCTTCTGCCATTTTTTTGTTTTACCCTTTCCACATTGGCAAAACCTTTCTCTTTGAGGATTTTTTTCATCCAGGGAAGGGGAAACAAAATAGTTGCTCGGGGCGAGATTGGGTGAAATAGGGAGTGGGGCACGGGGGTCATGCCATTTTTGGTCAAAACCTGCTAAACACTCAGCGCCACGTGGGCAGGTATGCTAGTAAATCACCCATCATGAAATAGGCAAACACATTGAAAGAGACTTCAAAAAAATTCACTGAAGCTGCTGCAGCCTCTCATAGCAATGCCAGATGGAGCTGTATTCCTAGAACACTCACCTAGCAGGGGAGGCCTGAACTATAAGGGGCCCACCCTCCGGAAGATAATTTCAGGGTTTCTTTGGAGGGGGTCGCCCCTCGTATATTGAAAAAGTTACGCAAAAAGAAATCAAAACTGCAATTTCTGTGAATGTAGAAGCTATATGCATCTTTTTGAGAAATGTTCTAAACCACCTTTGGCAGCGTCGCATTAACACGGGTAGCGTAGTGTAGCAAAATTTGGTGATTATGATTTACATGGACAGTTTTCAGATAAATTCCATATCTGCTTTCATGACCAATGTAGCTGAGAAAGTTTCCAGATAGCATTTTTAGGCTGGAAAGCTGCCCAAAGTTCTCTCATTCTTCAAGTTCCAGTGTTTTTTCATTAAAAATGTTTAATGACTAAGCAGAACATATTAAGTTACCAGACACTTAGAAGAGTTTTTAAAATTTTATGAGATATGTGTAATTTTATAAGATACAGACTAAACCATATGCAGCTGAAACAAATGCATATTTAAGAGAAAATATGAAATACCAAATAATACAAACCCTCAGATGAAATCAGTATATATTTACAAGTAAGTTTATCAATTTAAAGAATATTAAAAATGATGCCCCCTCTGTCCAGTAACAACTTTAAGGTCACATAGAAAGCAACAAGTACCTATATACAGCATTAGTCTCAAAAAACTGATTATGATCAAATGAGTTCACTGTCTTTACTCAAGTTCTTTGTTCAGAAATTCTGAATGGAATTCTGACAAAGGACCTCTTGTTTGATATTAAGTATGATGCCATAATAAAAAATGACTATTGACAATATCAACTCAAGGATTCTCATTTTGACATCCTCATTCATATATAAGTTTTATAAAAATTCCACATTTCAGAGGTTAGAATATATAGTTAAAGGTTTTAAAAAAACTTTCTTCCAATATGGTACATATTTAAAAGCACTTTACAAATACTTACTGTTCAGGAACAGTTAATTTTCTACACACTTAGAGAAATGTCTCATTTTGATGCTGCAGTTACGTTATCTGTTACTTAAGAAGCCACCTAGTTCTCCAATATTCTGCAATTTCAAAGGGAATTTTAAAAATTGGATCAGATGCAACTAAATCAGTCCTGTCAAATATGTACCCTCTTCTCTAGTAACAAAGGACAGGCAGACCACAAAGACAGAACAGGATGCAGAGGGAACAGACTCCCTTCCCACTCCCACACACACATACAACAGGCATAAGGAGAAAGAGCCACATGGACAGAGGAAGAGCCAGGGAAATGGAGAATCACAGGGCTAGTAGGAAAGATCGGCACACGAGCAGTGTGGGAGTGGACAAGGGAGGGAGTGTCGTGGTGGAGAGGGACCTAGGTAGATTGGACGGAAGGACGGCAGAAACATGGACACTCTGCAGCGGGAAAGGCAAAGACAGGAAAAGCAAATCTGGCTGTGATGATAAATTCTAGTTCATTATGAAACAAGACACAAGAAACTACAAAAAATTTAATTAAATAATGACCTAGAGAAAGGAGTTTATAAGCATAGAAACAGTGAAGAGAAACCATGCAGGAAAAGGTAAATTATTCTTTTTTTAAATTTTTAAAAAATGTATTGATATTAGAAAGAAACATCAATTTTGTTGTTCACTTACGCATTCATTGGTTGCTTCTTGTATGTACCCTGACGGGGGAATCAAACCACAACCTTGGTGTATCAGGACAACACTAACCAACGGAGCTACCCAGCCAGGGCAGGTGGATCTTTTTTTTTTTTTTTTAATTTTAGTGTCTTACTGAATTTATTAGGGATAACGTTGGTTAATAAAATTATATAGGTTTCAGGTATACAGTTTCTACAATACATCACCTGTATATTGTATTGTGTGTTTACTACCCCAAGACAAGTCTTCCATCACCTTTTATCTCCCCTTAAACTTCTCCTACCCCCCACCCCCACCCCCTTCCCTTTGGCAATCACCATACTGTTGTCTGTATCCAAAAGCCTTTTTTACTTTGCCTAATCGCTGGGTGAAGAGGTCATTCCTTTTTCTTTTTTTTTTGTAATTCAAAATGTGTTTGTTGGGATTGTTCCCCACTCATCTTGATTCAGGGTGCTTTTAGTGCTGCTTCCTTCTGAAAGAGCATCCTTCTGTGAGCCTTGCTTTTCCTCCTATCGATTGACAAAAGACAGTGGAACAGCCAGCACACAAAACTACTGTTTGTGCATGGCTAAAGACAGTGGGGATTTTACAGCATCCTGGGCATTTCACATCCGTAAAGTAGGAACTGGGGCTCTGCACCAGGCGATGCTTCTTGTGTTTCCTCTTCTCTTCTGGCGAGCGATGAAGGAGATACTTAGCGAGAGGTCTGTTTTCATGGGGAGTTTGTCACCACCGGAAAGGCGTGAAGGGATCATTCTTAATAAATATATGAGTTGAAAACTTCCTCAATAACAGCTACCGCAAATACAATTAACAGACAAATGGAAAAATCAGAAAACCATTTCCAACGAATGTGACAGTGTACACACAAACATATACATCTGCCTTTTGAGGGACAGGGAAGAGACACCCTCTGGTTCTTAATCATTTTGAAGTAAATCCCAGAAAAATGTATGTGCTGCTTATGGACACTAACAGGAGCGCACACACATACATATATATGCCACAGCTGTCAGTATAATTTTAGGAAACATGTTCATAAGAGTTTAATGGACCACAAAAGAAGTACCTGGTAAATTTGAATAAACTTTAAATTCTCTGTTAAAGAAATTGAAGATTTTTTTAAATGGTGCTGTTGAATTTTGGAGAAAATACTGCTAATAAGATGTAAATTAGTAAAATCTCCCTGGAAAACTTTGGTTTTTAAAATGGCAGGATCTTATTTTAAAATTCTAGGAATTATTTTAAGAAAACGCCAGAATCCACATGTTTATGTAGCAATGATCATTATGTACTGAAATGCTTATTGTTACTTATAATGGCAAAACATTGGAAGCAACTAGAGTGCTCAGCTTTAGTGTAATGGTTATAATAAATTATGATTTAGCCATGTGATAAAATATAGAGCCATTATAGCTAATGTTTTTTAAAGACTGGTGATTTAGGAAAACAATTAAAATGTACTGTCAAATGAAAAAGATGCTGTAAGGCATTTAATGTTTCTAGTTGGTGGGACTATTGGTGATTTTAAGTTTCTTTTTTCATTTCTGTATTATTCCCCTCATTTATTTTTATAATGATTATGTATTAGTTTTATGTTTAAAACACTTTAAATTTTTATTCTATCCCATTGTATAATTTTTAAAGACTGTTACTTAAAAATCAGTAAAATGACAGTAATTTGACACTCACATATATAAATGCAAGTTTTTTATGAAAATGTAAATTGTTATTAGTTCAAGAAATTTTATCTTAAATACCAAGTTAAGACAGAAAATTAACTTATTGATACCTTTTTCTTCTCCTGTTAGAAGTGGAAGACTTGTTTTCTTCCCTTAAACATATCCAACATACATTGGTAGACTCTCAGAGCCAGGAAGATATTTCACTGCTTTTACAACTTGTACAAAATCAAGATTTCCAGAATGCAGTTAGGATACACAACGCTGTCACAGCCCACATGGACAAAGCCAGTCCTCCATTTCCTCTCATCTCCAACGCCCGAGATCTTGCACAAGAGGTAGGTATTCTAAAGGTACCATTGACAGGCGCAAGTTCATTGTTAGCAATAGTAAGGCAGTATTATTGGAAAATAGTGGTGTGAATATAAGACTTGTTTCAAATAATTGCTACTAATCACAGTAATTTATTGTATTAGGAAAAATTTGCTACATTTTATACTGAAAAAATATATACTTATCTCAGAACTCTGTTTCATGAAAGAAGTTATTTTTGTATATAAAATTATATATTTGCATAGTAAAAAATATCTAAATTATTAAAGGGGAACTTTCTTTGTTTTTTCTCTTTTTTAAGATTTTTATGTGTTTATTATTAGAGGGGAAGGGAGGGAGAAGAAGAGGGAGAGAAATACCAGTGTGTGGTTCCCTCTTGTGAACCCCCTACTGGGGACCTTACTCACAACCCAGGCCTGTGCCCTGACTAGAAATGGAACCAGCACCCCTTTGGTTCACAGGCTGGCACTCAATCCACTGAGCCACACCAGCCAGGGCTAAAGAGGAATGTTTTTTAATGGTTTTTAGTTTAGTTTTATTTTAAGCATTATATATTATAAACTGAAATAAATTAATACTGATGAGTTAAAAATTTTTATCTGATAATGAGATACTATAAATATGTAACTTATAATTTTTGTTACTTGTAAATACAGCCGTGTGCTTCATAATGACATTTCAGTCAACAGTGAACCACATATATGACGGTGGCCCCATAAGATTATGATGGAACTGAAAAACTCCTATCACGTAATGATGGTGCAGCTTTCCTAACACAGTGCCACAGTGCATTACTCTTTGGTTTGTGGTGATACTGGTGTAAATAAACCCACTGCACTGCCAATCCTGTGGCAGTATACCACTGTGTTATGATTGCCTACAGTATTCAGTACAGTAACATGCTGTACATGTTGGTAGCCTAGGAGCAATAGGCTACCCCATGGACCATCTAAATTTGTGTGAGTACACTCTGATGTTTGAATGATGAAATCACCTAATGATGCATTTCTCACAGGGTGTTGTCATTAAGTGATGCGTGACTATATTTTCAAGTTTTTCCTCTATAAAAACTGTAGAAGGTCAAAAAATTAAGTTTTAATGTACAATGAGAGTTCTAGTTTCTGCTGCTTATAGATGTCGAATGTTTAATAGCCTTTAAATTGAAGGTTTTAAAAAATACAAGTAAGCTGTCTCCTATCTTGGTTGGGGGTGGACATTTCATCATTATTATAGGATTTTAAGTTATTTTGATATTAAAAAAACTAATAATCCTGAAAGCCTGTCAGGTAAATCTATTTCATTGAATCCAGACACAAGACAGAAAATGGGGTAGGGAGAAAGGTAGGACCTCCAGAGCTACGTGTTTTATAAAATAGGTTAGAAGGAACTTTTCAGATTGGCACAGAAGGTATGTTCCTCATTTAGATGCCCGTAATGGGCAAAGATCCTGTGTGTAAGAGGCCTGAGAGAAGTCTAATGTTGCACATGAAAGGAAAGTGTGACCTAAAGACCTGTCCCTAGAAAGGAAATTTTCCATCTGCAGAGTTTAAAAGAGAGCTAGTTGAAATCTGTTCTTTGTGCTCATTTTTATTATTAAAATTAAATATGCAAAATTTTTATTCAGAAATTATCCCTGTAGTTTTATTTATAATTTATATGGTTTTTCTGCAAATTACTTCCCTTACAGATATTAAGAATAACCAACATTACTTTGATCTTACTTACAAATATAGCCTAACTTTTATTATATAGGGTTGGAAGGAACACATAATAAATAATTATAATTCTCTTCCCAGTCTTTAGGAAGAAGTTTTGTCCAATTAACTACTGGGCCTTTGTTTTGTTGAATAGAACAATAGGTGGAAAAGAAAAGGAGATAAGGAAGAGGTCAAAATTGCTCCAATTGAAGAATGCAACAGAGACCACAGGGAAAGATGGAAAAAGGATAAAAGCAACAACATAGCTTAAAGGGTTTTAGGATTGAGAGAAGCAAAACACCAGAAGTGACTTAGAGTAAAAGTTTTGGGAGAGAAAGAAGTGCTTGAAAAGGACTTAAAAATCAATTTTGGATATTAATTTTAGGATGTTGATGTAATTATATGGTTTATAATTTCAAAAGTACCGTATCAAGGAGATTTTCTGAAGATTGGCTTTCACATCCTTAAAGTATCTTCAGAAATACTTGAGAATTGTATTACTTTGGTGGTGGAGGGATATGTGGGTGATAGTGACCTTGGGCTGAAACTGGTCTTAAATGGAATGCAAGGTGAACCTAGTTGGCCACCATATATGGTTGTGCTGTTTGCCAGTGACTTCACCTGTAGCTGTGCATGCACAGTTGTATGGCAGCCCTGACTTACAATGTGTAATACATAAGAAAAGTACCCACTCAGAGCTCATCAAAGAAGAGTGTTAAGTGTGATAACAAAACTGAAGGTTAAATCACTCATTGTCAGTATTTTACACTTGGAGAAACCTTAGCAATCACCTTTCAACCTTTTTGTTGTATATTTCTGAATATTGAGGCCAAGTGAGGTTTTGAGACTGGCATAACACTAACTAGGCTGCTCATGTTCCCATTGCCTAATGATTTGCTTTTTAGCAAATCATTACGAATGCTTTTTAGCATTCATAATTCCAGCTATTGTGTTATGCAGTAATGAAAAGAAGGAATTACCTTATGCTTCAGTTATGTTATTTTTATGTGGAAATTTAATTTAAGGCAGGAAAAAAAACAACTCAAGAACTTAGTGATAAATGTCTTAAAACATTAGAGAGAGTTCTTTGCTTTTATAACTTAAAATACCAGTTAAGCAGGAATTATATAATAGGTAATACGAACTGAAAACTTCAGATTTGGAGGTCCATATTAAATCTTTGACAATCTAGGGTATTTACTAATAAACACAGAACAAGCTTTTTGGTCATTAAAGTGATTTTATCAAGAAAAGATTGAGAAGTTGAGTTTCAATTAATGAACTTTTTGCTTATCCAGTAAAAATGCAAGCCAGACAGACCAGGAAATGGTATTTGATTATTTGATTTTGAGATATTGAGATATATACATGTGTGTGCATAAGTATGTATGACAAAAGCTTATATTCAAAAGAACTTTCACAAATAAGAAAAAGACTATACAATTTTTAAAGAATGGATAAAGGACTTGAACAGACACTTCACAAAAAGGAAATCCAAGTGTCCAGTAAGTTTGAAATGTTCAGCCTCATTAGCCAATGGAGAAATGGAAATTAAAACAGAATGAGATACTACTGCATGGACACCAGAATGACTAAAATAACAATTTTTTTAAAAGTCTAGCTGCATCAAATGTTGGTAACCTTATGGAGCAACTCCATCCAAATTACTTTCTCCAGCTATTAAAAGGTGCATGATCAGGAACTATAAATTTTATTTTAAATTAATTTAGATTTGCAGTATTTTTTTAAAAAAGACATCCTATTTTAAAAGTCAGTACGCATTAATTACTCAGTTTTGGATTACTGCCCTTGTCTATTAGTAAGACTTTAATGGAATTCTTTTTTTATTTAGATTTTTGGAGAGAGAGAAGTATATATTTGTTGTTCCACTTATTCATGTACTCACTGCTTAATTCTTGTATGTGTCCCTTGGTCTATCAGGACAAAACTATTGCCAGCTAAGCTACTCGGCCATAGCTGGATTTCTTGGAGAAGATAATTGCTCTGCCGTACTGCTCACACATACAGAACTCTGCAATTAGAAACATGTTTTTCTAGGTACCAAAACCAGAGGACAGGCTGGTTTTTTACTGTCATTCCTTGTTCCACTTGTGCTCAAATTAGTTAACCCCAAAATTATCATCTCTTAGGTTTGCTAGGGGAAAGGTGATTTAAAATAGCTGTAAGAAGTATTAAAGAATTACTGGATTCCTGTTTTAATCATGAGTGAGTTTTGTAACAAAAAATTCTATATACAAATTAACTTATATGTGTTTTTATTAATGGTGATAATTTTGCTTTGTTACCTGCATTACGTACTCTTTTGGTGTGTGGTTGAGTTTGGAAATAGGAAAGGGAAGAAAATCAGAGGCATGGACAATGAGAACATAGATGTATACTCTTTGGGGGAAGGTAGTCCACAGATCACAGTTTGTACCTTTAAATATTTATGGTAGAAGAAAAAAAGATTGGCAATAAATGAACTGAACATACATCTTAAGTGATTAGAAATTAAAAAGGAAAATAAACTAAAGCAGAAAAAGGAATTAAATTGTTTATTGGAAAGAACAGTAGACTGAACATTAGAAGCTGTTTCTTTGAGAAGTACTGGGTTGGCCAAAAAATCCATACGGTTTTTTTTGAAATATAAAGGACACATTTTTCATTTCCACCAATAACTTACTGATTTGGGTATTTTGAGTATGTTGGCTGTCTCCTGATTTGATTGTTCTCAGTGTCTCAGTTTGATCACTGTCAACTTCACCTGGTCGACCCAACTTTGGAGCATTGTCCAGCAAGAAATCTTCAGCACAAAACTTTGCAAACCACCTTTGACAGGTTCGAGCAGTCACAGCACCTCCTCCATAACACTGCACAAATCATTTTTTGCATTTCAGTTGTGCTTTTTACCTTTCTTGATAAATCACAGTATGCCAAAAATATTGCATATTTTCTCCCATTTTCAATATTAAAATAGCTACACAAAATTCACCAGTTTTTTTTTTAAGTGCACACTGATATGACAGCTGTCACAATACGGTCTAACAAATTGTTTCAAATGAAGTTAAAGACAACTAAGTGCTACTAGAGCCATGTTCCTTGAGAAAAACAAAATGAACTTTTTGGCCAACCCAAATCAAGAAAATAGAGAAATCTTTGACAAGTTAGATGAAAAAAAAATATCAATAACATTAGGAAAGAAAATGCAGACACAAAAGAGTAAAAATTATAACAGTACAGTTACAGCTTTCTTAACTAAATGTCAAAGTTCTATCAAGTATGTGGTTAATACTAAGTAAATATAAATTGTCAAAAGTGACTTAAAAAGAGATAACCAGTAGTTAAAGATAAAATTGAAAGTGAGCATTCCACCCGTAAAAATACCTACCAGGCCCAGATGATTTTATGCACAGTCTTTCAAAACATTCAGGAACATACAATTCTAATGTTAAATAAACTAGTGTGACACAAATAGAGACTATTTTCCCATTCATCACACTATAATGACTTAGGTAGTAAAACCAGATAGTTTTGTAAACCAGTGTACACTGACCACCACACTCACCAAATAGAGGCCCATCCAACTTAGGAACATTAAAATAGAAGCCTTAAAATGTTAATAACTCACATCTAGAAATAATACGAAGTGATAATTTTGTACTAAATTTATATAGATTATCTCAGTTTTTTGAGAATCTTAAATGGTAGCTGCTGTTACTCAGATGAGAAAACAAAGACTAAATTCACTATCAAATGTAGTTTATCTTAGGAATGCATTGCTTCACATTTGGGAACTTTTTAAATGTAATTCACTGTAATATGGTGAATTACATATTATAATGTTAGTCATATAAATGTATCCTGTTAATCAGTAATGCTCGAAAAGTGTCTTTGACTTAAAATATAATTGCATAAACATGATTAAGAACTTAAAATCATTGCTAGTCTTTTACGGTATGTTGGGAGAAACTTGGAGGAAGGAAATAGTTCATTCATATGCATAAATACCAAATCTTATCTAGTGGGTTTTTTTTTAATAAAGAGTGTTCTTGTTCACCATGATAACAAGATTGAATACTCAGTGAGAGTTTTTAGTGTCGGTCTTTCTTAAAAGTTTTTGCGATTTTAAGATGTATTTTTTTAAAAAAAACTCCTGTATAGGTGCTGGTGATACTTCCTGTAACATAGGAAGAATTAATCTTTTTGTTCCTTAGGTACAAACTGTTTTGAAGCCAATCCACCAGAAGGAAGGACAAGAATTAACTGCTTTGCTGAATGCTCCACATATTCAGGTAGAAAATGGACAGAGCATTGGATGTGTAGTTTTTCCAACATTCAGAGTCTCTTTGAATCAAAGTCTGTTAGGGCTAGGAGAGACCTCAAACACTATCAGACTGTGCTAATTATTAAACAACTCCCACTGCAAAATAAGTATTGTTGAGTTATATATTTTCATATTTAAAACTAATCATTTTTGAAACATCTTCATATTCTTTAAAAGAAATTCCTCTCCTTTTTTGGTTATATTTTTCATAAATTTATGTAAGGTATTGGGCCTTTAAATTAATTTTGTTTTTTGCAGTAAAATAATAATTTTAAACTTTTATAACCTAGCCCAGAGTATGCCCTATTATACCTAACATATCTTTAGTTATTATTGGCTATGAAAGATACAGGGTCGCACCTGTACTTAATTGGAAAATTTGGAAACAGATCTCAATATGTCATTAATTATAGTACTACTTTTAAAGGTTTAATGATTAGAATACTACAGGGTTGGGCAAAAGTAGGTTTACAGTTGTGAGTACAGAAAACAGTTGATCCTTGTATTTATTGTTTTAATATTTTCATGCAAACAACTGCAAACCTACTTTTGCTATACCCTGTGTATGATTGGGTTAAAATATCTCTAGAGAAATGAGTCATGCTGTTACTTTAAATCCTGTGGATTTTTTTTGAAACAGGCACTTCTACTGGCCCATGATAAGGTCGCTGAGCAGGAAATGCAGCTGGAGCCCATTACAGATGAGAGAGTTTATGAAAGCATTGGCCAGTATGGAGGAGAAACTGTAAAAATAGTTCGTATAGAAAAGGCTCGAGATATTCCATTGGTAAGAATTCTACATCTTTGATCTGAGGTTCTTTCTACACAGGGATCTTGTATGGCAGATTAATGAAGACTCCTTTACATTTCTGATAGCTTTTCTCCTTTGAGGTCAATTTGTTTGAATCTTTCATGTTCTTCCTCATACTCCTTACCCAGAGAAAAATTTGTTCATCATCTTCTCACCCATAATTTGATACTAATTTGAAAATAGTAGCATGTGAAATAATTGTTGAGGAACAAAGGGACAAGTAATGTGTTTTTTAATTCTCCCTAATTTCTTTTTAAAAAAATGAGAAAATCTGACTTTTTCATTCAGTTAAATCTGTTGAAACACAATTACTTATACATTTCATGTATACTTAGAAGTATATGTTCCTTAATGTTAATATTTGTTTTATAGGTTTATATGTAAAACTTTTTTCAGTCTCTTCTTAGTCTATTATTGCCTTAATTTTCCTTCCTTTCAGAGAATATTCTTGAATCCTGATCTCAAATTGTGTTTTGAATATTGTGATACAGGAAATAGGGCCCATGTATTATGGGCAATTTATGTAACTTAGTGTTCTTCCCCATCACAAAATAGAAATTAGGAGTTATGACAAAAGTTGGAGAGAAAAGTGTTACAAACTCTATCTGCTTTCAAGGTTTTTTCTGTATTTTATATTTCCATTATTTAGATATATTATTTTGGTTGTATTTCTAATTTGTATAGTAAATATTAATGTTTAATACATTTCAGTGTGAACTGGATATAGCTATAATATTTAACATTTGAATAATAACCAGATTACTATTCATTCCTTTATATTTGAATTTTAAAAAAGGAGTTTTATAATTATGTCATGTTCACTAATTACACCTAAATACCGTATAATCCATCATATAGAGAACAAATTTCCTCATACTGTTGTCAAAAAAGTACATTTTCTGTTGTATGCTTCAAAAGTTTGCTTGATAGAATTTTAATGAATGGATTGTTTCTGAAGCAGAAAATGTGAGGAAAATGGTCAACTTTCAAACCTAATTATCATTACTCTAGCTATGTAAGTCATTTTTTCCCTCAAGATAACTGAAGGCTAACATTGAATAGAAAAAAAATAAGCATTTAAAAATGAAATGTTGAACCAAAATTACATTTCCACTTTAAAATTGAATGTTGAATTTTTTTAGGGTGCTACAGTTCGTAATGAAATGGATTCTGTCATCATTAGTCGGATAGTAAAAGGAGGTGCTGCAGAGAAAAGTGGTCTTTTACATGAAGGAGATGAAGTTCTGGAGATTAATGGCATTGAAATTCGGGGGAAAGATGTCAATGAGGTTTTTGACTTGTTGGTAAGTTGACACAGGGAGAAGAATAATTGTGAGGTTCTTGAAAGCTGAGTTTTTTTAATTATTAGACATCAGAATAAAATATTTTAAAGCATTTTAAAAATAATTGTTAAGAGCACAAGATCATTTCTAGCCTAATTTTTCTACAATATTAGTAGAGTTTTATGGTGGGTACTACTGATTTTTATTTTGAGCTTTAGTAGATATATTTATTTACTTATGAAGTCACTAATATATTTCATTAATTCATTCAACATGTATTTATTTGAGTTGCCTGCTGTGTGCCACCTGCTAGAGAAAGAGTAACAAAATAAAGTCAATGCCCCCATGATTTTTATATTCATTTTTATTATCCACAATTGATTGTTGTTTACTTAACAATGTTAGATAATAGCAATAGTATAGATCTATATTGTCCGATAGCTACATGTGGTAGTTATTCCAATTTGAGTAAAATTTAAATTGAGTTTCTCATCCCTACTGGCTTGTATTTCAGGTGCTCAAGAGCAGTATGTAGCTAATGGCTCCCATATTAGAGAGAGAGAGAGAGAGAGAGAGAGAGTGTGTGTGTGTGTGTGTGTGTGTATGGAACATTTTTATCATCATAGAAAGTTCTACTAGGCAGTGCTTGTATAGTCAGGAAGCAATTTGTAGACTACTTAAGAGAGCAATTTATAATCACTAAGTATATACCCACAAACCAGATTTATGTTCTTACTGACTTAACATCAGTTGTTACAATAGAATCTCTCCTGTCTGCTGATGTCTGTTGAATGATCTAGAAACCATGATTCTATCCTTATTTTCACTAAACCCCATTCATTGCTTTGGTAGAGCAAAGCGCCAGTGGTCATTGTTTTTAGCCCTTGTTTTATTGGCCGCGGTCTCTAGGTTGAGCGTGCTCCCTGCTATCTCAGAACCAGAAACTGTGATTACTGTATTACTATCTAGGTTGGAGGTATCTGAAGAATCCACTTAGTGGTGTATGAGGAAATAATAGTCAACCTGGCAGTAAGGCTCTATATAGTTAAAATATAGAATGGATGACAGAAATAGGGCATCTGGGAGGGAAGAATATTTGTGTATTTGCATTGCTTTTCTAATCCTGGTCACAGTGACTATTTCAAATTCTACTGCATTAAAATTGATGTGTGTCAGAGTAGATAACGCAGAATTGTTACAGCACTGTGGTGTTGTCCAGTCCTTCACTGTGGAATCTTCCTAAACTTACACTGAGTAGAAGACCAAAACCCAAGACTTACGGGCTAAATGGCTTTCCCCAGTGTGCCAGAATTACAAAATGCCATATTACTGGGTAGTTCTACTATAATGGAGTCCATGAAAGGCATAAGTTGTGCTTCCTGATGAAATGGGATTAATCTTTACTGATTTTCTTGAGTCTCCTAATGGTTCCAGAATAGTCCAGTTTAGGGAATGTTGATCATAAGATCATGGAATGATTTTCATAAGTATGGATTTTAAAAATTACCTGATCTCTCTGTTACAGTCTGACATGCATGGTACTTTGACATTTGTTCTGATTCCCAGTCAACAGATCAAGCCTCCTCCTGCCAAGGAAACTGTAGTAAGTGATTTTGTTTGTTTGTTTGTTTATTACTTACTGTCTGAGAACTACTGTTAACTTTTTTTTCTGAATTAATAAAGTGGGGTTTTTTTAGAGTAGTTTTAGATTCACAGCATAATGGAGCTGAAAGTCCAGAGTTTCACATACTTCTTAACTGCACACATGGCTAATCTCCCCCACTGCCAACACCCGGTACCAGAGGCCACATTTGTTACATCAGTGAATCGGTAGTTCCATCATTATTCAAAGTTCATAGTTATATTAGGATTCACTTTTGATGGTGTGCATTCTATGGGTTTTGACAAATATGTAATTACATACATTCATTCACCATTGTATCATGCAGAATAGTTGCCCTGCCCTAAAAACCCTCTATGTTCTGTCTGTTCATCAGTTCCTCCCCCCAGCTGTGGCAACCACTGGTCTCTATAGTTTTGCCTTTTCCAGAACGTTTTGGAAACGGCAAAACATTCCCAAACGTTTTGGTTGGGAACCAAACCAAACATATGGGAAACGTATGGGAAGATATGGTTGGAATCTTACAGTACATATATAGCCATTTCAAATTGGCTTTTATCATTAGTAATAAACATTTACACTTCCTGCATGTCTTTTCATAGCTTGATAGCGCATTTCTTTTTACTGCTGAATAACAGTTTATTTTATGGATAGACAACAGTTTATTCACTCACCTACTGAAGGACATCTTGGTTGCTTCCAAGTTTTAGTAGTTATAAATAACGCTGCTTATAAACATCCATGTGTAGGTTTTTATGTGGATATATGTTTTCAGTTCTTTAAAACTTAAATCCACACAAAATCTTGTACCATGCATGTTGTTTGAGTATCAGAAATGCTGCCCTAAATATTTCTTGCACTCAAGTAAAAACAAATACAGTAGTTTTTATTTAAACAAATATAAAATATCAGTATTTCAGATTGAATAAACATAAAATTTCTTCCAGAATTTTTATGACTTACAACGTTGAATTTTGTCTTTTTCTGTCATTATATGTGGATTTATGTAACTTAAATATACTTAGCGTAAGGAGGAAAAGTGCTTTTACAAAGTATGCACAACTCTTATAATGTGTCTTCCTCTTTATGTTAGCTGTATTACTCCATTAGCTGTATTAAAAGACAGACTTTCTTACCTTATGACCCACAGTTCCATTCTTAGGTATATTCCAAGAGCATTGAAAACATAATCTCACACAAACTTGTGAGTATTCACAGCAGCATTATTTATAATAACCAGAAAGTAGAAGCAACCCAAATGTCTGCCAGTTCATTCATGGAAACTGAAATAGGGGGTATTATTTGGTAATAAGGAATAAAAGTACTTAATGGATGGGTGACATGGATGATCCTGAAAAATTATGCTAAGTCACAAGAGGCCATGTTATGGTTCGTTTATATGAACTGTCCAGAATAGGTAAATCTACGAAGACAGAAAGCAAATTAGTAGTTCCTTAAGTGTAGGGGTGGGGAGCTAGGGGAAAAGGGAAGGATTTCTGATCAGTGGTGTTTCTGAAATTGTTGGTGGTTGCACAGCTCTGAACTTACTAAAAACCACCCAGTTGTATACATGGGTGACTTACAGAGTTTAACTATTATATCTCAAAAAAACTATTAAAATATTACAGACTTGAAAGTGCTAGATTAATATGGAAGCCTGATATATTACATCTGTTACTATTCTTAGCTTTTATAAAAGCATTAACAGTTTGGAAAACAGTTTCTTTTTTTCTCAGTATTTCATCACAGTTAAACTTACCTTTTGCCTCTCATTCCATGTTTTTCCTTTATCCTTTATGGAACATACTGAATTTGATACTGCATTTGCAATCTTCCTTCTGTTTCAAGTTCTTTGCAGGAGGAGAAGTGAGGAAATTGTTTGTCTCTGTATTTCAGTAGCCTGATTCTCTGTGCCCTGTGTCTTTCTACATACCTCTCCTATGAACAAGCCCTGAACTTCACAAGTAGCTCTGCACTTTAAGAAGACACAACAGAGAAGGGTTGAAATATATCCTCACTTATGTGGCTGAAAAAAAGGGAAGGAGAGAAAGAAAAAGATGCTCTTTTAAAATACAGCATTTGATGGGTAGAAATCTTTTCAAAGTAGAAACAGTGTTGTGTAATATTTTTCTTTTCCCTCATTTCCTCCATTTATTGTGAAGAAGTCTCAATTGCGCTAGCTCTTCCAAAGTTTTTCTCAAACCTAACTGGCTTAAAATGAAATATTATTATTATTAAAATTTGCACTGAAGGTTTCCAGAAAGAAAACAGTGATAGGAAATTATATTTGGTATATTCAGAATTATTATCTATAAGAATAGTAATTTTAAGAAATTAAAACAAATTTATTGGACATCATTATGGTACAGGACAGGATCTAGGAAGAACAAAATATTTTTCTGAGAACAAAGAAATTCAGTAGTGTTTATTTAAACAAATACAAAATATCAGGTTTTCAGATTGAGTAAACAAATTTTTTTTCAGAATTTTTATGACTTACAGCATTGAACTTTGTCTTTATGCCTTATGATACTAGAAACATGTATTTAAAATAAACAAAATAGGTGTTATCTGAAATGTCACTATAATCACTTTCTGAATTATATCACGAATGATAAGAGTAAACTATGTCAGGAAAAGTACTTCCTTACTCATCACACATAGCAGCAAGAGGTTGCTTTATCATTTGCAGAGGGCAAGAGTTTTGGTACCTTTGTATTTCACATTCTGGGTGACTGACACATTTATCCCAGGAAACATGCATTGCTTAAACTATGTAGTTTCTTTCTCTCCACATTGACTTAAAAAAAAAAGTTAGAGTTCCCAAACAAATTTTTCATCTAGTCTAATGCCCTAATCTAACAGAGGACTAAATTGAAATGTAGCAGGATCATACTGCTTATTTGTGATAGAATATGCACTAGATAATTCAGATTATTGATTGTCCAATAATTGTTAGCTATTATGGTTACTCTACGCCAGGCACGGTAGTAATTGTTTTATATGTTTTATCTCATTTAATCCTCAAAGTATCCCTATGAAATATAGATATCTATTATTCCCATTTAACAGGCATTGAAACTAGAGCTTAGAAAGGTCAAGTTAATTGCATAAGCTCACTGTTGGTAAGTGGCTGAGTCAGGACTAGAACCTATGCCTGTTCCAGAGCCTGTGCTCTTAACTTCTGTGTAGCATAACAGGTAATGCCCTTCAAAGGCATTAAGTACTAGGTTTCTACATTACTGTTTATCATCAGTCCAAAGAAAATAATTAGAATGTCAGGGCAGAAAATTGTAACTATAGATGAATCAACAACCTCTTAGTAACTATGTATGTGATAGTCTGGATTCTGAGAACAACAAAAGCATATTATGAGATTTTGGTATTTGAAATTGCCTGTTGAATACTAATACCTCTAATAAGACTCGGAGTATGCCTTCATGAAGTCTTTCGCTTTGTGGGGTCTGGATTGAGAGGATAGAAGTCATTTAAGGGGAACTTAAAGGCTCAGAATAGGAGGATGCTAAAATCACAGTGCAGGGATCCAAACCATAGAATTAGCCACTAGCCCAGCCATGTTAATTATTGAAATATATTCTTAGAGAGCCCAAATAATTTTTTTCCTTACGCTGAATATCTATTGGATCTCTTTTGTGTACGAGGCATTGTGCTAAACACTGGGTTTATAATAATGAACGTGACATAAAATAATTATACCTTCCAGTAAGTGATAAGGTAGGAATATGCAGAATGTGAGCACAGAATACAAAGAAGTGGGATGTATTACATGAGATGGTCAGGAAAGGTCTCTTGGAGACAGCAACATGAGGCTGAGACCTGTGGGACGGATGAAGCCAGGCCTGGTAATTGCCAGCGGAGCTTTCAGGTATAATTCCTGAAGAACTGTGCTGGGAAAGTCTGAGGGCATGGAGTAAAGTAGGAGAGTAGAAAGGTGGGGAGGGGATTCTAAGACATGCTGCCAGAGAGGTGGGTAGGGCCAGGTCAGGTAGGTCTCCTTAGCCATAGCTGGGAGTTTGGATTTTCAATACAGTGAGTGACCTGATTTGTATTTGGAAAAAAACACTGACTTCTGTTTAGAAATTGGATCAGTACAGCCAATAAGGAAGCAAGGAGATTTAGAAAACTGTCGCTGAATTCACTAGGAAGTAAAGTAATGGCTTACACTTGGATGATAGCAGTAGCAGTGGAGAAAATGAAACAGGCTGTGTTCTGGAGGCAGAAATGACAGGATCTTGGAATGAATGTGGAAAGTAAAGGAAAGGGAGGAAGCAAGGATACTTGAACAACTGGGTGGATAGTGGTGGTACTTACTAAAGGGAAATCTGGAGGAAAACAGATTTGGGGAGAAAAATCAAGAGATCCATTTTACAGGTTTGAGAAACCTGAGAGTGGTCTTTACTACATTCCTTCTGCTTCTCTTAAGCCTTGGAAGCTCTTTAGCATTCAGCTTGTTAGTGGCTGACAGTGTGATGTTTTGCATACTCTTGATACATGTTTACAGTCAATAGAGAGATGAGCTTAATTGAGGAAAACAGTTGAGCCTGAGAAAATACTGCCCCCAAAATAGTTATTTAACTAAACCTCCCTTCTTTCAACTCTTAATTTCTTTGTACTGATGAAAAAAGTAACACTTTAATTATATCTATGCTCAATATTTTGTGTTGCCATTTCATCATAGGTTTGTTTTTTTTTTTCACTTTACCCATTTTATCTTTTAGATCCATGTAAAAGCTCATTTTGACTATGACCCTTCAGATGACCCTTATGTTCCATGTCGAGAGTTAGGCCTGTCCTTTCAAAAAGGAGATATACTTCATGTGATCAGTCAGGAAGATCCAAATTGGTGGCAAGCCTACAGGGAAGGGGATGAAGATAATCAGCCTCTAGCTGGGCTTGTTCCAGGTAAGGACAATATAGTAGAAAGTACATAGTTAAAAAAAAATTTATAAAACAAACCTTCATAGAGGGAACTAACTTTTTCATGCCTTTAAAAAACAATGGAATTAGCCCTAACTGGAATGGCGACTCAGTGGATTGAGCGCTGGCCTGTGATCCTGGGGGGTCACTGGTTCAACTCCCAGTCCAGGCACATACCTGTGTTGCAGGCCAGGTCCCCAGGTAGGGGTGTGCAAGAGTCAACTGATTGATGTATCTCTTGCACATCAGTGTTTCCCTCCCTCTCTTTCTCCCTCTCTCTAAAAATAAATAAATAAAATTAAAAAATAATATAATTACTTTTTCATGTAGTTTTTCATGTTTTTATGTTTTATCTGTAACGTAAGTATCCTGAATATAATTTTGACCAATTTGTTGGGCTTTAGAATGAAATTAGGATGTAATACAATATTTACATTTATTCTTTATGAGTATAATAAGGTTACAGAAAACCACAAGTCATCTGTTTTTAAATCCAAAAACTGGAAACAAATTTTGTCTGTACTTGGTTGTATTTCAAGAAAAGAGGAATAAGCTGCTTACATCAAGTTTAGAGTGTGGTGCTTGCTACACCCTTGATTCTTTACAGTAACAGTTGCAGGACATTCCTCTAGAATCATGGAGTATTGAGCAGCCGTCATGGTTCTCTACTCAGTGCTTCTGCCAAATATTAATTCGATCTCGTATTAACATGCCAGCCTTAGCCCATAAATATTTAGAACTGGTGTTTATTGACAGATCGATTACATTGACTTTCTGAAAGTACTCGTATATAGATCAGTCAAGGAGATTTCAATGATATCGTTTGCAAGTCTTTTTATAGGACAAGTAAATAGAACCACCTTGGTTTGAGTGTGATAATGGTTTTCTGTTAGAAGGATTTTTAAGAGGTCGTAATGTTCAATATGCTCCATGAATGTCTGCCTCCATTTCAGAAAGTTTCATGTGTGTATACTGTAAAAATGTGCCATAGAAGTATAGCACTATAATGTTTTTAAACATTTTAATACGTAAATGAGTAAAATTATTTTCTTCCTTATTTTTTTGTCCGTTAAAGACAAATACTCATTTTTAAATGTTAATGCTCCTAAAATTTTCCCCCTAGTTGCAGTTACTTCTTTCACTAGGAATGCAGTCTGTACAGTTCCTGGAGAAAACCTGATTTCCTTTATTGCTGCTTATGTGTGTCATACTCAGTATTAATGTTTTTGCCTGTGCTATTATGAAATACATTACATTTTATAGATCATTCCACCATAGATGGAAATTACCTATTGGTGGTTATGAATCCCTGGCTTGAAATGGAAAGAATTAGATGTAAAAATTAAATATAAAAGTAGAACTTTAATCTAGAATTTTCTAAGTAAAACTATTTTTAGCCTTCAGAAAAATACACTTGGTTTTAAGATAGACGTCATAAAAGAAGATGAAGGTCAGAATCTTTGAAAGCCTCCTCTATTAAATGCTTAATCCTGAAAAGAAAAACAATATGTTTTTCATTTATCTCTATCATTATCTCTATCATTAATTGCAACCTGTGTTGCAATTAAAAAAATCATTAAAACATAAACATACATATATGCATAAATATAAAGGAGGGATAGAGAATAATAAATGCAAGGGAATATGTTTAGTGGTATCTTGGAATCAAAAAGTGGTGAATGTTTACATATTATTTTGGAGAGTTAACTTTTAGAATGAATTTGCTTGAAATCTCAGATAATTCTGAATGATCAGAGCTGTTGTAAGATCCAGCATAGTGCTTTCCACTTAGTAATGTTCAATGAAAGCTTTGTAAAAATTGAACTATTAAACTTTCTAGCACGAGTTTTTTATCTTTTCTAGTATGTGATATATTCTAGTAATACATGTCCTAGGATTGGTTGAGAGTGAGGTTAAAACTTAACATTTGGAGGCTTAAAAATCATAATAGACACACTCCCTGAGGTGGTAGAAGGAATTAGAAGGGAATATAATTGACTAGTTATTTTCTATGTTTTTTTCTTGGTTTTTTTTTTCCCTAACTTCTGTTCTTTGTCTTAAATATTTTACTCTTTCTCCTGTTAAGGGAAAAGCTTTCAGCAGCAAAGGGAAGCCATGAAGCAAACCATAGAAGAAGATAAGGAGCCAGAAAAATCAGGTTGGAAATTCCTGTTTGACATTAGTGAGAGGTTTCTTGGGTCTTCATCTGGAACCATGTTTAAATTTATATATCAGAACTGTCAAGAAGGATGTATTCATGCCAGGAGTGATGTGAGAGGCAAAACCGATTTTCTTAGAACTGTAAAGAACAGGCGAGATTTCAGTGTTAACGATGGTTGGTCTGTAATGTAAGATTAATGGAAAATTATAAATACTTCCCTGAAAAATAGTTTTTCTGTGAACAATGTAATAAGTGTTTATAAATTTAAATTTAAAACTAATGAACATAATAAACTGAAGAACAAAATAGAAAGAGAGGCAGAGATACATGGCACAGACTGACAGCTGTAGAGGGGAAGGGGTTTGGGGGATTAGATGGAAGAAGGTGAAGGGATTAGCCAAAAAACTTACATACAGCCCTGACTGGTGTGGCTTACTTGGTTGGCGCATCATCCTGTAAACCAAAAGGTTGTGGGTTTGATTCCCAGACAGGGCACATGCCAAGGTTGTGGGTTCAGTCCCCAGTTGGGGCGTGTACAAGAAGTCCCCGGTTGGGGGACATGTACATAGAGGAGGCCACCGATCAATGTTTCTCTCTCACATCGATGTTTCTCTCTCTCTCTCCCTTCCTTCCCCTCTCTCTAAAATCAGTAAGTATGTCCTGTGGTGAAGATTTTTTAAAACTTACATACATAACAGACAGACACAGACAACAGTGTGGTGATAGCCAGAGGGGAAAGTGGGGTGGGGGCTAGGTGGAGGCGGGCAAGGGCGGGGAAATGGGGACGGATATAGATTATGCTTGGGACAATGGGCACACGATGCAGTGTGCAGATGATTTATTGAGTTGTACACTTGAAACTGATATGGTTTTGTGAACCAGCGTCACCCCAATAAATTCAGTTTTAAAAAACTATTTGAGTTCTTCAATGTAAAATATGTGGCTTTATTATAGGAAACAAATATATTTAGTTATGTTTATGATTATTCTATAGGAAAGCTGTGGTGTGCAAAAAAGAATAAAAAGAAGAGGAAAAAGGTTTTATATAATGCCAATAAAAATGATGGTAAGTTCCATTCTCAGAGATAGTTGGATTTATATCTGAAAGAGGCCCAGTACTTAACACTTGAAAGAAATTAAATTGATATTTTCAGGTAGTTTTGTCTCTAGTCCTGTTTTGCCTCTTAATATGACACAAGGGGTTAAGAAAGTAATTTAGCAAAAATGATTTTCTTTTGGAATTCTATAAGTAATTCTGTATTTTGAATTCTGAGAAAAATTGGTATAAAATAAAGTACGATTAACATATATAGCATTATATTGCTATTTCTTCAATTTTGAGGAAATTGAATTGAAATACCTCTAATTCCTTCCTACTTAAACTCTTTGTGAAATGAATACAAGTTCCTGACAAATTCTCACAATATAGCTATATTTTAAGTAAACAATGATTGTCTTGTCTGTGACAACTCCTGTCACTGAGGCAGCCCATTCCACAGAGCCTGCTACTAGCTGGTGGAGTCAGGAGAATTGTTTGTTTTATTTTAAAGTTGTACAGTAGTTTCTCTTAAAATTAAAAGCTGTAATAACGTGTGGCTCATATTCCCAAGTGACAACATTCTGCAGAACCTGAGTAGTGGCTGTTGGGTTTATATTGGGTACCTACTATCTTCAGTTCCACAGTTGCTACAACATCTAACTTTCTACAAACCAGACATGACTTAACTGCTTCCATTACCTTCTTAATTGGTCCTTTTGGACATTAGAATTCATTACCTCCTCTTTGGTCCATGTTTGAAACAAGCCAAATAATAAAGTCAAGGCAATCCTTAACTTCTTAAACAATTTATAAGGCTTATTCGCGCAATATTTTGAAATATTTCTTAGGCAGTATAGATTAAAACAAAGAAAATAAAATGTTATAGATTATTGAAAAACTCCATAAAAACTAAATCTGAGAGTCCATCTATTTTAATAAAAAGATTTTTTTTCAAAATAAACATCCTTAATGGTAATCAATATATTATGTAACTGAGAAGATTTATTGAGTTTTTAATCCTTTTCTCTATACTCAGGTTAAGTGATTAATATCTGTTTTTTCATCATTTGAAACATACTAAATCTGTTCAGCTCTAATAGCTATTGTACTCTAGAAAACTTGCAAATCTGAAGTCTCCAGATTATAAACTAAGTCTATAAATCATAATGCTGCCGTAGTCTGACTACACATGGTAAGAGATGGAACTCGGGTATTTCAGAGTGAAAAGCATTTTGGGAAGGGAAGGGATTACATTTCTGTTCAAAATGGTGTCACCGTAATTAATGTTTTTTATTAATGATAACGTTTTATAATAACTTTTATTCTAGGGAGCTAGCTGTATGTGCTTTAGATACCTTCATCCACTTAGTTCTCATAATAAATTCCTTGAGGTTCCAGATTAATAAATTCAAATTGAGATATTGAAGCGTCCTGCTTAACTTCTTACAGCTAAGATATAGTTGAGCAGAAATTTAAACAAATACAGTTTGTGCTCGTACTTTGTGCTCTGTGCTAAGCACTCACAAGACTAAGATGGTCCCCTACCCCCATGAAACTTACAGCTGAGAGAGTCTGACCACACATTTGGCGCTATTTCTCAGGTGAATTAATATGAGTGAGAAGATGGCAGCCTGTTACTGTCTGCTTTAGTTCTAACCACTTAACAGCTCTGATTTCATCTGAATTATGGGCTGTAGGAATGTTACCACACCTATCATAATTTATACCTCATTTGAATCATGATCTCAGGTATTCCAGAATAAAGTAAATATAAATGCAGGAAGTTTAAATGGCACAGATACAACCTGTTTTCAAGTTCAAAAATCACAGAAAAGTATTTCAGCTTTCTCTGATACCACTAGTTGTAGCCACTACTTGTGAATGTCTGTGCTGGGTGTTGTGCTCAGCGTATACATTATGTCTGATCCTTAAACCAACCCTCTTAAGTAAAGTGTTAGTATCCCCATTTTACAAGAGCAATAGATACTCTTCTCATTATCCCCTGGTGTGTCACCCTCTGTCAGAGTGTTGGCTGCAAATTAGCTATTTTACATAAGAATCAGTATAGTTATATTCTATTAAACATTCAGAAACACAGTATGAAACAAGAAAAGCAATAAACATTTCTAGAACAATTAATATATGGTCTGATTTATTTTCATAGTATCCTGGAAAGGATATAATGACTTGGAAAATACTCATGATATAATACCATCTTGATCTAAAAACTTAAGCTTTTTTAATAAGAAATTGTGCCCTTTCCAGTTTTTTTGGAAGATCTATGAGTATATCTTTATTACACAGCAATAATTCTGTCTGAAGGTCTTAACTTTTTCTTTTTCTAAAGACTATGACAATGAAGAAATCTTAACTTATGAGGAAATGTCACTTTATCATCAACCAGCAAATAGGAAAAGACCTATCATTTTGATTGGTCCACAGAACTGTGGCCAGAATGAATTGCGTCAGAGGCTCATGAACAAAGAGAAAGACCGCTTTGCATCTGCAGTTCCTCGTAAGTTTGGATGCTTTCCCATTTTCCTGTGCTTTTCAGTTCACTGCTTTAGAACCTAACTGTGTAGGGTAATTTTTCCTCTATTTCATCAAAACAATGTTGTCCAGAAAAGAGGAATCTTGTTTTTAGCCAAATATTCTTGGGAAATTTCAGTTTTTCCTGATATGGTACTAATTACTTTCTAAATGAATTTTATTTTGCACTTCTTATCATTCCCTGTTCAATATGAAATCAACTTCTGTTTTTTTAAACTGATGCATAAGATTGAAATTTAGACATGATCTTTGAACACAGAAGTTCTATTTAAAAATTATATGGTACCTTACATAGTTCCCAATCTTACAAAGTAAACTTCAGGAAAGGTGAGTAGTAGTGTTTTAAATGCAAGATGCAGCAATTTAAAATAAAAGCAAAGTTATAAATGTAACTATTAATAAGATACTAAAAACATTTTTGTTAATTTCTCAATCTAGAAATTAACCAGTGCTAAACACCTGGGCTCTTAACATTTTCTAAATTAATTATTTTGTTTTCTGTATGATAAAATAAAATTTTTTTCTGATTAACAAGATGGTGCTCTACCTGTACCCTGATCCATACTGATTCTTTTTACGGGATTTTGTTTACTTAGATACAACTCGCAGTAGGCGAGACCACGAAGTAGCTGGCAGAGATTACCACTTTGTTTCTCGGCAAGCATTCGAGGCAGACATAGCAGCTGGAAAGTTCATTGAGCATGGCGAATTTGAGAAAAATTTGTATGGAACCAGCATAGATTCTGTACGTCAAGTGATCAACTCTGGGAAAATATGTCTTTTAAGTCTACGTACACAGGTAAAGCTATTTTG
The DNA here is from genome assembly GCF_021234165.1 of Pteronotus mesoamericanus. Lineage (NCBI taxonomy): Eukaryota > Metazoa > Chordata > Mammalia > Chiroptera > Mormoopidae > Pteronotus > Pteronotus mesoamericanus. The sequence continues at coordinate 23,267,815 of NW_026555078.1, read as the reverse complement.
GTTTAGGATGTTGAAACTGAGGACATTTTTTGCAAAGTAATTTAGGGCAACTGGATTTTGGTCCATGAACCATAGGACCTAAGTAAGTTATTTTTTTCTTTTTTTTTTTTTTTTTTTATTGTTACAGTTGTCTCCATTTTCCTGCTGCCACTTTCCCCTGCTCCACTTAGCCCCACCTCCCACCCTCAATCCTTCCCCGCTTTGGCTTTGTCCAAGGGTCCTTTATACATGTTCCTTGTCAGCCCTTCCCCAAGTTCTTACACAGCTTTTTCCCACTGCTTCCCTATGTGAAATCAGACAGATTGCTAAATCTCAATTTCCTCAGAGAGTAAAATACATACATAACTGCATATATTCACAAATATATTTTCTAAAACATAAAATACAGTAACTGTAGTGCTGGTAGTACTTTTAAGGATTTTAGAGCTTTTAAAAGAATCTCCTTTTTCTGATTCTGATCTGAGAAAAATTAGAATAGAGATCATGGTTTTAAATACCATAGTTCAAGTATTAGCAAGTATCATAATGGATGCTTAGTCGTATTAAATAATGAAACTTCCATTGGTTTCTGTTATTTAGCAGACTAAGCAAAAACTCAAAAATAATTAACAATTGCTTTGATTTTCATTAAAAAAATAAAATAATTTTAGAAATTTGCGATTTTTAAGATTGTGTTTGTTGTACAAAAGTTTTTCTAGACCAGACAGCTTCAGTATAAAAGGTTCCTTGGTGTGGTGGAATCTGCTGCCTATGTCAGCTCAGAAAACCTAAGCAGTGGCTATTAAATAGATGTACAAGAAAGGGAATTGACTCTAAAACAGCTCTCTTGAGACATAATTAAGTTTTGTTTTGTAGTGGACAAAGAGTTTAGTCTCTACTGTTTTAGTTGTAAACATTTAAGAAGAAGTATAAATGTATTTACTAAATTCCTTCAGAATTCTTATGTTACTTGGACTAGCAGTTGTACCAAAGAATATAGAGAAGTTAAGCATATTGTCTTAAAAATGTTTTTAGATTTAAAAATAGGGGGCATGTCCCTTTAATTCCCATTTTGATAGAGTGCTTGCCTCAGTTTACAGACACACCATCATGCAGTGGCAAAGGCAAGGTGAAAACCACCACCTCCTAATTCAAACCGAGTCTGCTTTTTCTTGGATGTACTCTTCCAGAATTTGTTTTGGGTTTTTTTTTTTTGTATGTGTATGTGAAGTTTTTCTCTCTGATTGTGCTTGCATTTAAACTCTGGCACATTATAAGATGGACTGCTCATTTATCATTCCTCTAAAATGGATTTTTAATATCGTTATTAAAATCTGCATGTGATCTTATGAGCAGGGTATTTTAACATCACGTAGTTGTCATCTTTATCATTCATTTTTATTTCATTACATAAAAAAAGCGAGCCAATATTGTGTGTTTGTGTGTGATCTTATAGGTGTGTAACATTTTTAGTGAATGGTAGGATCTTAAAATATTGTAAATTTTTTGTTACAAAGATGTTTGGAAACACTCATGGGTAATATTTTTTAATGACGTTATATTCCATGTATATTACTTGGAAGGAGTTAAATAATGAAAATTTTTCAAAAGATCCAAAATACCTTTTCTTTTCAGTCATTGAAGACTCTCCGGAATTCAGACTTGAAACCATATATTATTTTTATTGCACCCCCTTCACAAGAAAGACTTCGGGCATTATTGGCCAAAGAGGGCAAGAATCCAAAGGTAGAGTTATTATACTATTTTACTATTTCATTGAAAATAAACATGAGTCATGGCCTAATATGTCACAGTCCTTAAAAGCTACATCAGCTTGAGCTGTCACACTGATTATTCGTGCTGTCATCACCTTTTCCCCAAAATTGCCAGTTGCCAGTTGCCAATTGCCTCTGGTTGGACTGTGGTAGTTCTCCAAAGGAGGCAGCTTCTCTTGTTCCCTGCACATTCCCTGTTGTGACCCCATATGTATGGTAGCTTTGGCATTCCCTAACATTTCCTTAATCTTCTTAACATGAGTGTATGTTATTTCCAGCAGAGATTATGTGACATCCCACACACACAAAAAATGGACTCTTCGGATTCTTAGCGATTGCCCACTGTTCTCTGTAGAGATGCTCTGCGCATGCAGGGAGCCAGCCAATATTTAATGTTTTTGTTTTTCTCTTTCTTCTCATTGAAATTTTATGTTCAGTCTGTCTGCTCCCTTTGGTCTTCTCATATGATCTGAAGTGGAAAACTTTGAAAAATATTTTAGATGCTGGACATGATTGAGGTCCATATTATACTAATCATTATTAATAATTCAATGAGAATTTACTGATAATCCGAAAGCATTGGCTTTTTATTGAAATGTGGGAAATGAAAACTCATGTGAGTTGCTATGTCAGAGTAACAAATACTCTTCTTGGGTTTTGCTGATTTTATAACTATTTCTATTTAAGAGGAATCACTCAGACTTCATTTCATTTGCTATGTCTCTGAATCTCTTTAAAAGTCATTCAAAGCATAACAACACACCTTGCCTTTGATTCCTGATTGTTTACCACAGCCAAAAGCTCTCCTTCTTCTGCCTCAGGATACCTTTTTTCACTCTAGATCGATTTGCATTTCCTATTCAAACTGTAAATATGGAGAGGTAGTATTTTTCGGTGTCTTAGGCTAGAGACATCAGGGACTTTGACACCCCAAATGTTGAACGTAATGTTTAGGCTAGGTAGGCTAGCTGGTTCAAGTAGTGTTTCACCTCTTTTTTATTTTTTGCAACACATTGTAAGTTCATAAATAAGTGAGGTCAGAATATTTGTTGTCCTTAGCCCTTGGATGGTATAGAAGAAATATAAGACATGGTTGCTTGCTGTTCTTGAGAAGCATCACAACATATAATAAGGAAAACAAGATTAATACTCTATGAAACTTAGTGGCCAGTAACCACTTTGGTAAACAAAGACTTCATGGTTGTTCAAGGAAAGGGATGCACCTTAAGGACCAGTGAACTCCATTCTACTTGTTCAGCCTTATTTTCTATTTCTGAACACATACACTCTTTTTTAGTTAGGTTATTCTTCTTCTGCAAGGATTCAGTATCATGCTCAGGGCCATGTACCGTTCCAAAACATGTTAAATAACTTTCTTTTGGTTAGTGGCCTCTGACAGGTCTCCAGTGGAACTTTTTACCTACTTTATATTGAATTATTTATCCCAAATTGAGTGAAGTCTAGAAAGATACCAATTATACATATATTTAAAGCATGGACTTAACCATTACCCAGATGTTTTAACAATATACAATATGCTTGATTTTCTAATTAGAATTTTCTGATTTTTAAAAATCAGCTTTATTGAGGTTACTTACATAAATAAAATGCTTATGTTTTAGTTACATAGTCAGTGAGTTTCAGCAAAATGCATACTGTGTAAGTACCATGCCAATCAAGATTTAAAGCATTTTCATCACTCCAAAAAACTCTCTCACCCCCTTTAAAGATGCTTCCCCTCTGTTCTTCCTTAGTCATCTATTAATTCGCTTTATGTCACTATAGATTTGTCTGTTCTAGAAGTTAATGTGAATAGAATCACACATTATGTGTAAGTTTACATCTGGCTCTTGACTAGTATGTTTCGAGATTAGTCTGTGTTGCATCTAACTGTAGTTTGCGGCTTCTTATTGCTAAGTGCTATATATGAGGCCTGTCCAGAATGTAATAATGAAAAATAGAGACATTTATTGAAGAATATACAAGGCACATTGTACATAGGACAATGACACCTCAGTCTCATTCAAAGTAGGCATCTTGGGACCTCACGCAGTTCTCCCAGTCGCAATCAGCTGCCCTGTTGTATTTTCCTGAATCTCATCAAAGGTCTGAAATCTCTTCCCTTTCAAAGGTGATTTTTGTTTTGGGAAAACCCAGAAGTCTCAGGGCACCAAATCTGGGCTGTGGGGAGCTGATTCACCTGGGCGATTTAATGTTTCACCAAAAAACTCTGCAGGAGACGTGATGCATGAGTGGGCGTGTTGTTTTGATGAAGCTGTCAATTACTTTTTGCCCATACCTTGGCCTTCTGAATCATCGACATAGTTTCTGTGTGGAGGAATGTTCAATCTTAACACAAAATGTGGTGCAGATTTGTTGCTCTACTCGCTCAGTCATTTTGAATACAGTGACCACACAGTACCCATGGCTCACTAAATGGCATCTAAAGCCCCCACTGACTAGTATAGCGAAGTTGTCATTGTTCATGCATGCACATTCCAGTCCTCTCTTCTTGGCTGCCAGGTTACATCTATGTCACGCAAACCATTCTCGTTATATTAACAACGGCTGGACTTTTTCCAGACAGACCTCATATACCATGATCTAAATATTTCACAATGTGGTTTTTCACCAGTTAAAAACCATTTGTGTGTTTTCAGTGTTTCGCTAGTGTAACCAAAACTGTCCTAAACTTAGATACTCTTTTGGTGCACATATGTTTTCACCCTCTTGAATTGCTGGAGCAAATGCTAAGTACATGTCTAAGTATAAAAACTGCCGAACTTTTTAAAAAACAGCTTGCCATATTGTGCTCCCACTTTGGTTTCATATGCTCCACATGTTTACCAACTTTTGCTGTTGTTGGTTTGGAACCATTTTTTAGTTCTGATAGGTTTGAAGTGTTATCATTATGTATTTTCCTGATGATTGGTGATAGCATCTTTTCACATAGTCATTTAGGCATTTTTTTTGTGAATCATCTCAAATCTTATTTTTTGGTTATTTTTCTTTTTTATATCTGGATATAAATATTTTCTCAAAGTCTTTATCTTTTTAATGATTTTTTTTTTGAAGACCAGAAATGTTTAATCTTAGTGAAGTATACTTTTTCATTTTTCTTATGGTTAATGATTTTTGTTTTTTAAATCACATGTGAATATCCCATGGCTCTAGAATCATTTCTTGAAAAAGACTAGTAACTACTCTTTCTCCCTTTGAATTACATTGTCACCTTTGTTAAAAATGACCTGACCAAATATGTTGGTTGCCGGGGGGGGGGGGGGGGGTGTTATGCAGGGTAGACTGTGGATTATTTCTGGACTCTTTCGTATTTGTGCTAATATTGCACTATCTTGATTACTGTAGTTTTATTCTAAGTCTTGAAAAGTAGTCATAAAAGGGAATGAAGTACTGATACACAGAACAACATAGACCAGATACTATATGATTCCATTTTATGGACTGTCCAGGGTCGGCAAATCTGCAGAGAACTAAGTAGACTAGTGGTTGCCCAGGGCCGGGAGCTGGTAGATAATGAAGAGTGGCTGCTAAGGTGTAGTTTGGAGGGTGCAAGGGAGTGATGAAAATGTCCTAAAATTGAACGGTCGTGCTGATTTCACAACTCTGTGACTATACTAAAACTTGTTAACTGTACATTTTAAAGGGGTGAATGGGTAAATGAATTCTATATCAAAAAAGCTGTTACTGTTAAAAAAAATATCAGCAGGCTTTATTGTAGAAATTGAAAAGATTTTAAAATTTATATGGAAATTAAAAGGAATAACCAAACCCTTTAGAAAAAGAATTAAGTTGAGGACATTTGTCTTTGTTAATTGTCTATATTTTTTGTCTGTTTTCTCTTAATTGACTTATATTTATTCTTTATAATTACTGTGGCATAATGTGTACTTGCTCTACTGTCTGAAGAAAACTTAGATGAGTTTTAAGTCTTCTTTTCTAATATGAAGTTACAAGTGTCTCTCTAAGGGGTTCTTTAATTGCACCCTATAGATTTTGGAGTTATAGTTTTCATTATTATTTTGTTCGAATACTTTCTGATTCCCTGTGTCATTTTATTCTGTAATCCATGGGTTATTTAGAAGTATATAATTTCACGTTAGGAGATTTTAAAAAATATTTTATCAATTTCTACTTCCATTGTGGTCAAAGAACATACTCTGTAAGATTTCATTCTTTCAAATTTGTCAAATCTTATCTTATAGCCCAACATATGTCCTACCTTGGTATATGTTCCGTGCACACCAGTAAGAATATATATTCTGCAATTGTTGAGTAGAGGGTGATGTATCTGATCACCTTTTAATTTCACTTGTGTTTTAGTTCCTTTGGTATTTCCAGTAGTGCTTTATCACTTACAAAATAGAAAAGTTGAATAAAAACAAATCATCAGTTTTAAGTCAGTGAAATTGTTCTAGCCGGGAAATTGAAGGTGTTTCTTTGGATGCAAAGTGTAAACAGGCATCTGAGTGTACTTCGAATCTCGGAATCTGTTCTGTTAGAAGGACTTGAGAGTGGTAAACTGATAGTAAGAACTCTTACAGTCACTTTTCCCTATCCGTCAATTTTGTCAGCCTGAAATTTTTTAAGCAAAAACATTTTGTTTCATTTTAGCCATGATTTATAATTTGAAAAATAAGATGAAATTAAAACAAAATAAATGATACAAACCATGTTGGCAAAAAGTGAAATGTCTTAAATTTGATAAAGAACTAAATGGATTGGATATTCATGTGAATCTGTGTAAGAGGTGGGGCTTAACATTTACATTTCAACTCTAGCACCGCAAAGATTAGATTCTATTTTGAGTTCTTGAATGTCTTTCAGTAACCTTGAGCTTTGAGTTGACACTAAGTTTTAGTGAGAATGTCAGTGTGGTCAGTTACAATAGGGTAGCAGAGTCCCTGTTAGGGGACTCCTTGTTAAGGAACAAAGGATTCTGTGTACCATAGCCAGATGTACAGCATTCCAGAATGAAAATTAGAGAACTACACAAGGAACTGCCTCAGGACAAGCCAGAGCTCTCATATTTTTAGTATGTTTTCCTACTGTTACGGAAGTTCACCCAGTTGAATGATATAAATTGTCTTGTATTGTGGGTCCATTATAGTATTGGTAAGTGACTTTTATACCTGAGACATTTGGACTTGAGTTTAATTGGTTCTTTATTGACAGGGGTGATTTGGAGGGAGCTTCACTTTCTTAGACAATTGTGGCTGATAATCAAATCAGAAAGAAGCACATAGCCTTGCCACCTTTGCTCTGTGTGAAACACTTGTTTCCCTTACCCAGTATTTTAAAGTAGTCTGCTCTGTTTCACTTCCCAGGCTCTTCTTAGGATACTGTCTACATCTTAAAGACCTCCTTTGTGTATTGAAGACAGAGTAGCAATTTAACGTATTAGGCTGAATGTGTCCCCAAAATATATACACATTTATATATATACACACACACACACACACACACAGTTGACTCAAACAGTAGGGTTTAGGGGCACTGACCCCTCTGCAGTCAAAAATCCCACATAGGTTTTTGACTCCCCAAAAACTTAACTACCTGTGGTATCTGTGCAAGATTGTTTAAGGACCCCTTGCAGATTCCAAAATCCACAGATGCTTAAGTTCCCTGTATAAAATGGTGTATATCATGCAAACCTGATCACTTACTGCATAATGTTGCCGAAGTGAGGGGAATGAGGTTTACTGAAGTAATTGTAGCGATAGAAATGTATTAGTCTTAGGAGCTACTGAGGTGTTCATTATAGCCTACTATGGACTGAATGAATGAATCAAGTATTGGTCAATGTATACAGTTGGCCTTCTGCATCCATGGACTCCCAGCTGCAGACTGAAAACAGTTCCAGGTATTTATTGAAAGAAATCTGCATATATACACAGGTAGACCTGTGTAGTTCAAACCCATTTTGTTCCAGGATTGGCTGTATTTGATTATTAAATCATGTTGACAAGCAATGTTTTCATTAAAAAGATACCCATTCTATTGATCCTTTGCTATCCCAATGAGGTTTGCCCTGCCTAACTCTGCAATAAATATAAAGAACAGGGAGCTCAAATAGATGGTGCTTTGGGTCCTGCACCCTTGCTCCAACCGGAAAGGTTCTCTCTGTGATACAGAAAATACTCTTTTTAGGAAGAGGTTATGATGCCCTAAAATATTTAAAAAATGAGTGTCTGTGGGGAACTCAAAGTCTATACCCTTGAAGCATTGAGTCCTGTGGATAAGACAAGACAGAATTATGTGGAAAACCTAAAAGCTTAAATCACAGTATAAATGGGTTATACTGAGTCCCAGGTGATTCACAATATGGGTCCTGAGGGCGCCAAAGCAAAGGGCCGCCGCGGCTGTGACAGGGTGAGGAAGGGGCTCCTGAGGCCGAGTGTTTCAAGAGAAGGAAAGCAGTGTAAGGTTATTTCTTGTTCTTTGACCATATCTGACACATGTACTTTGGTAAGGAATGGAGTTAACCTCACAGTTTTTATCTCCTCTTTACAGCCAGAAGAGCTGAGAGAAATCATTGAGAAAACTAGAGAGATGGAGCAGAACAATGGTCACTACTTTGACACGGCAATTGTGAATTCAGACCTTGATAAAGCCTATCAGGAATTGCTTAGGTTAATTAACAAACTTGATACTGAACCTCAGTGGGTGCCATCCACCTGGCTGAGGTGAAGGAAGCCCTTTCTGTGGCATGTGTGGACTTGATCTGGCGAACTGCCAGTACGAAGGTAAACCTGATACTTCAGCAAGACTCGAAGGGTAAGGTGGCAGGCAGTGTAGACCTGTTCTAAGATCTCAAACTAGGGAGAAAATCCCCGTAAGTAATTTGTGCACAGCAGTCTTTATTCTCTATGGCTTTAGGTTCTTGCCTCATTCGGGGATTCCAAATGGATGCTTTCAACAGCAGTTCCATTTTGTCTATGTAAAAACCTATTATTTTCACCTAAATCTTTTCTGGCTAGTCATATTTTGATGAAGTGTGTGTATATACACAACAGTCCATGTCTCACATAATTATAAATATTGATGTTATTTAACAGTTAACTTAAATGACTTCATGGGAATTGGGGCGGGGGGTAGGGACCATGCTTCTGTGTACTGGGCAAGACTTTATTTGGTTAGAAAACTGGTTTAGTCGTCAGAAATATTTCGCTTAGATTTTTCTCATGTGCTGCAAGTATAATATACTCATCAGATTTTAGTAACTTACAACAAAAAATACATTAAGTATTGTTTATAATGATTTTAAAAAATTTTTATGGTGCCACTTTGGTCTGGAGCCACTCTGTTAGGCTTGAATTCATTTGTATGTCTTTTAAAAACATTCCATTTAGAAGCACCAGTTTTTAGCTCAAACTTTGTCTATCAGACTTTACTGCACATTCAACAGATTCTGATCTAGTTTAAGCATATACAGCATCCTGGTCTTTTTAATGATTTTCTGAATTTTGTCCTTAAATTGTCACAGCTAGTTAGATAACCTTGCTTCCTTTCTATGCTCTGCATAGTACAATAGAATGTATGTTACATTTTTATGAATGGTAGATGTTCATGTAAACTGTGGAGACTGTTAAGTTTCTTTCTCATGATGCAGTTATTTTATATACATGAGAGGGCACAGAACATTTGACAGTTTTTGCATTTTTATATTAGGGGCACAGTATAATTTGATGACTGTGTTATATATAGTTAATAAACTGGAATTCTGTGATGAATATAGCTGCTGTACTGTAGACTAATATAATAGATTGGCAAATGGTCATTGATAACACTTGTTCAGCATTGTATTAAAATTATATCTGAGGGAAATACTATAACAGTTGACTTTGAGACCAGAAGGAAAGGATAACCTGAAAGTCATTTGAACATTTTAGGAAAGAACATGGGGGAGCGGGGTGGTTAAGCACATATAAAGAGGTTTTTATCCTAACAAGTTCTGTTCCTTGTGACCATAATGCAAGAGCTTGCTAAATCCAAAATGTTTAAGCTAATGGGATTTTCACACTGGCATGGAAAGGTAATTTGTAGTCTTTTCAAGCCTTTAGGGATGGTGTGATGTGACAGACAACCTCAAATGTGAATATCTTCATTTTGTTTTTATAGTGACTTTAGCTAAGCATTTCCTGTTCTCAAAGTGAAACACTGGAATAATACTGAGTTGTCACATAACTTAACGTAAGCAGTTGTTTTTAATTAGTGGTTTGTCTCAGTGTTGTGTATGTGATTATTTTCTCTTCTACTTAATTTTATTTGAACAAATGTAAACAGTTTGTAAGTTGCGTTTTTCTGTTCAAATTTGCATGGCCTTGAAGTTGGCTGCAGAGTGCGTCTTATGTGGAAATGCTTTAATGTTTATTGGGAAGAAAGTAACATTCCTGGGTTAAGGGAAGGAATGCTGTACATACTGTCTCTTCAGGTCTGAGACACTCCAAGTACTTTATAGCAGGAAATGCAAAGCTCACACTAATATTCAGCATCGAAAACCAAGGAATATAAGCACTTCATCTTTTCAGTCTTGCAGTTTACTTTCTCCTCAGGAACGAAAGGTAGTCTGTGGTAGACAGTGGAGTTCTGACAGCTGTTTTCAAACCTAAGGTCTCAACTTTTGGAGTCGGAATTGCGTTAGAATGAGATTTCCAGGAGTGTCAGTAGTGGCTGTCGTGCTGTCCCCTCAATAACCTGCGGGTAGATCCATACTCGGCCATATGCCGTAAGACTCAGACATGGCTTTCACAAGCAAATCCCCTCCCAAGGCACATGCCATGCCGTCGTACACTTTAAGAAGTCTAAGGTGACGAGATGTGTTTGGGGTCAGTGAAGTCTTACATTCTTTCTTTCCTCATCAGCAAGGGCAGTGGTAGTGTAGGGAGAGGGATAGGAGTGTTAGTCTCAGCGCCATGGGTGTGCTGACACCCCACCCAGGCCCTGAACAGAGTGAACAGAGTGTTGCTGACTTCTTGAAACAAAACGGAGAACGCCCTTGCAGGTTACCTACCTAGTCATCAAACCGCTGTGGCCAGGTCTGTTTCCTCTGGTTCTGACTGGAGACCCTAATGTAGGGAGGTCTTAACCACTTACAGGAATGATACCCGTAGCTACTACAGTGCACATGGTAGTTCAAATAAGGAAATATCTTCCTTTACTAAACTTTAACTCAGAACAAATGGAAAGGAGAATAGCATTTAGACTAATCCAGATTTGCTTTCTATGAAAATCTTAATGTCTGGATTATTTCTTCCCATTTTTCATGGTCTAAGGAGTAAGTATTGATAAGGAATAATTTGAATGTAATTTTATGAATGTGTGTGGAAAATACGAACCAGGGATTTAGCCTTAATAAGGTAACCTTTCTGACATTTATTTTTAATCCTCCTTTGTATGCTCATCCTGTATCTGCACTCTTGTTATTTCAAGATGTCATACTGCACACTGCATTGTAAAAATAAAAAGTAAAATTATATTTCAAATAAAGAAAGCCACTGAGTACTCTCTCTTCCTGTATTAACATCCTCTGCCATCAGGGTTTCAACATTTCTAATGACCATCCTGGCTTCATGTTTTTGCCTGAAGTTAAGTCCACTGGAACTTCTGGGTGAAAAACCAAATAGTTGACGTATTACTCACTATGGAGGAATGCCCTCTATAGGCACAGATACAGGTTCTGTTTCCTTAGCTGTTGTCTTTTTTTTAAAAAAAAGGAACAACTCGTTTTAAATGATGTTACTGTTTATACCATAGTTACATTCAAATTGGCAAAACTGCTCCATGATAGAGAGAACAGAGACCTGTCATGCAAAGGAAAATGAGTGAGGGCTTTCATAAAGCTTGAGGAGAGTAGTACCACAGTAACACAAGGATGGCTGCAGCGGTCACAGACAACAGCACCAAGGTGTGTGAGTGGGGAGGGGCAAAGGGAGCTCCAGCAGTAGCTGGCCTGAGACCACTGCTGGCTCCTAAGGGGAATTTCCTAATGTGCTTGGTAAGCCGATCACTTGTAACACAGATGCAGATGGAGTAGGGTGACACTTCTGCAGAATAAACTCCGTACAAGTTCCTGGGCAGGTTATCCAAATCACATCCTTGATGATAAATGGTTGCTAAATTAGGATTCTGCAAAGGTAATCCCATAAATGGACATCCAGGGAAATTTTACAACCAGTGAAATTATTAGGCCAAAAAAAAAGTTACACAAACCAACCCTACACACCATGAACTAATTTGGTGCCACGTTAGGATTTCTGCCAGAACCGGAGCAGGAAAGGTTATTCAAACAGAAGATCCTCATCCTTCTCTTCAGCCAGAAGATTAGCAGGCTCCATCACCTCTCCAGCTGCCCTCCGTTGCTCCAAGTCCCTCTCAGACTTTTCCTTGAGAATCTTTTTCTTCTCCTGTATTTTCTTTAATCTGTAAAATAAAGGAATTTTCTGGATGCTGTTTCAGTACTGAAGTAGATTTGCTTCTAGTTTTGTAAGAAGGATAATAAATTACAACAAAATTTTAATTTCGATTTCAGTAATTTACAGCCCACTTAAAAAGATTTGAGGTCGAATACGCATATTTTAAGCTAATAACTGATTTTAAAATCTTCTATCCCAAGGTTAATAAACTTCGAAATCCATTCCCTGATGATGGGACAGATTTTGAGCATTCAGATATTTATAAAATTTTGGAACATTCCATTTGGATCACCACAACCCTGAACATCACTTAAGGACAGACATTAACCTTTGATAATTAAGATTATAAATCATACACTACTCAAAGTTCAAGATGGCCGTGTCTGCCCTGACTACGCCTGCCTTCACCTGTCTCCCATTTCTGTGAACTTGGCACAGTGACCCTGCACGCCACCTATTTAGTACTTACTGTCCTTACTAGCTCTAAATGTTCATAACCAAGGATGTACATGCATCATTTCTAAGCCCTGTACCAATTCTCTAGTGATATGATTAACACTGTTATGTAATGTCCCCTTCTGGAACATACTTAACATACAATGCATTCTGAGTGACTAATTTCAGCTTTTTTTTATGTGGGAGACACCCAATCTAAATGTTTCATTTTTTAAAATAAGTACTAATAGCCTGACCAAAATTTTTGGAGATGCCATGCTTTAGGTATGTGCAAAACTAAGCATACATCTGTCTTCACAGCTGTCGGCAATATTATTTCTTCTTATAGAATAAAACACAAGCTGTGCTGATTCTAAGGAACAAGAGCCAACAAGAATTTCAGAAAACAGACTTTGGAATAAGGAAAACAAAATGAGCAGTAGCTGCCGATTTCAACAAACCTATAGAACTCTTCTCGCTCTCTCTCATCCAGCTCTGTGATGATATAAGCGAGGGTACGTTCAATCCGGGGAATGATGACTAGGGTTAAAAAAATACATATACATGTGAGAACTTTAAACCTCCTTTTTTCAAATTGCCAATGCTCATTTGTATACCAGTTACTTATTTTTTTCTATTTATAAAACCAACGTACATTTAATGCAGAAAATTTAGAAAACAAACATAAAAACAAAGTATAATCCAACCATCCTAGAGTAATTGTTTTAAATACTTTGTCTTTTCTGTAGATGAATATTAGACCACAATATATATGACTCTGAATTTATGAGAGTATATAACATTGAACTACAAGTGTTATTTTAAATATGCAGTAATCCACTGTCAAACAGTGGAGCATGGAGGCACAGAAGACAGTGAGTTGAGATTCGTGTCAGTCATAAGGTTCTATTTTACCTAGAATTTGCCTATTCTCATTCTAGAATGTGAACTGCTCTAGAGTCAGAACAATTACCTTATCCATTTTGTTTTCCTTGCAATTCTACATGCAAGGGCTGGCACTAGCAAGCAGTTAGGAAGTGTGTTTTAAGTTTTTAAAAAATGAGATAACTTCCTCTTTAATACTAATAGAGCCCGAGCAAAATAATTTCTTTGCTATTCAAATTTTATTCCTTTCTTACCTTGAAATGGAAAAAATGTTCCTTTAATGAAAACTGAGTGTCTTAAAAAGTAGTATATCAATACTAAGCATAGTTTTAAAATCATGAAATAGACGAAAAATAATGCATCAAATGGGAAAACTTATTTTCAGGAATCAAGGAGGACACTTTCTACAGGATATAGGCCAAAGGGAGAAGGATTTCAAGTTAAGTATGTAATGTGTTCAAAAAGATGCATCGTTCACTCAATCACTGGAAAGAACTAAAGAAAACACTAGTGCTCCTGAGACATAGTTTCTAACCCTTTTTTCATGTGTAACTGGAAATGAGTAAAATATTCCATCATTTTGAACTCCTCACTCTCATCTAACTCCCCACCCCCCAAATCATACACCTCCTTCTATCGAAGGCCTTAATAACTGCTGCATTCAGCAATGCTGTACTACCCGCTGTGGGCAATGCCTTACCCACCTGGTGGTCAGTGCCTGATCCTAGCAGTTGTGTTACAAAAGTGGAGGCAGGGACAGTGGATGAACAAAGAGCTTCACAGCAGCTTGCACTCACCATGTTCAATGGCATTTACACGCCTGTTGGTTATCTTAATGGCTTCATCCAAAGTAACAAAGGAAGTCTGAAATAAGAGGATAAGTAATGTAAGTACAAATCTTCCTAATCATGCCCTGCTCACCTGGCTCCCCTCAGACAACACTTGTAGAGAACACCTGGAAACCAAGACTACTCCTTTTCAACACATTAAAAAAAGATGCTTGTGAGATTTTCATAGGGCTAACACTATCTTCATGCTATTGTAATTTATTTCAGACTTACCTGAAGTTATAAAAATGGCAAGAGAAGAGAATCATGCACGAATGACCTAGATATACATTAACTAGCCACAAAGGGAAAAAACCAGCTTTCATGTGTAAACCATGTTACATTTCCATCTAAATCTAGCACTGACTGTTGCTGTCCTCATCTAGCAGAGTGAAACTACATCATTGCTCATTTATTAATAACAAAAATTGGGGACTTTTTGCAAAAGCCACCAATTTATTTCAGAAATCAAAACATCTTCGGCTTGTTTCACAGAGGGTCATGGAAACAGCTCAAAGTACTGAGTGCAGTAGGCGCTGAGTCAAGATCTCAATTTCCACACTCAAATATTAAAAATCCAATAACAGGCGTTCTCCAGCAATTCCCTGCCTACCTGCAGCGAGGCTAGTTCCACCAGTAGTTCCACTGCTTTGGCATAATTCCTCTTTAATTTAGCCAACTGTTCCCCTCCTCGGGCTAAACCGGTCAGTTCATAACCTGAAAGAACCAGTCAGACAACATTTGTAATTGTAGAATCATCATCTTCCCCCTGAAAGTCCCCAAGAGATAAATCAGGACAATGTCAAAATGTAAAAACAAATTCACCATCTCTGTTAAATGCAAACATGAAGTGCCCATCTTACTCCCCAAACATTTCAGGGCATGATGCTGAACGGTCTTCCACCAGGATCCTATTCAAACTACAGCAGAACTTGTTACCCCGCCCTCGCTTCCCTGGATTGCAGGGTTAACCAATGGGCCCGTTCCCTTTGGAGGCCATGCTGCCTGATGCCCAGCACAGTGACACTCCCTGTCAACAGCAGACTCTCCAGAATGCTCTTCTTTATTCAAGCCATACAAAATACTGTATGTGAACCAATGAAGCATGAGTGCCACAGGAAGAATACTGTTGCTTCTATAAAAAACGAAAAACCTTACTGCTTTGGACAGACTCGATAAAGATGTTGTGCCACTCCAAAAATGCTGTCAAATTAGGAAAGGGTCAGGTAATTACTAAAGAAATGACGAGCAGACTGGTAAAATCTAGGGTGATTCAGCATTCAGATTACGTCCGTGTCCAAGATCTTATTCTACTTTAAAGAAACCCGAACTGGAAATTATAAACGATGCATTATGGGTGTTGTTTATGCAGAAAGAAAACTGAAGTCTAATCCCTGGATTCATACGCAAAGAAGGATCATGAGCTTGTATTTTTTTTAAATGTTAGGCTCTAACACTGGAACCACCCAACTCAATCTGGCACCATTTTCCAGAACAAAATTCATTTAAAAAGGAATCAGGAGAACCCAGAGACACACACTTACTGTCAGTTCCTTCATGATAGTGTTCAAATACTGGCAAAGTAACACCTGTTAAACACAAAAAAAGTCAACAGGCTGTCTGGAATTATAACTGGGTTCAAGGATAAATTTAGGAACCTGCCTTCTTAAGTGTTCAATCCTATTCAAAAATTAAATTAGCCTGAGTAATAAAGGAGATGGTTGTTATAGTGGGTTTTTTTCCTTTCAGCTTTGAGGTATATTTAATATACCCCCAAAAAACTGCACGTATTTAATGTATACATGGTATACCCATGGTAATAAATGTATCTATCATCTCCTAAAATTTTGCGTGTCCCTTTTCCTGTGTATGTGTGTGTTAAGAACTCTCAGCACTAGATTACCCCTCCTACAAGTTTTTGAGTGCACAACACCGTATTATTCTATTGGCACTATACAGTACAACATATCTCTACAATGTGTTCTTCTATTACCCTAACTTTATACCCATTGAACAACTCCCTGTTTCCCCTACCCAACCCCCCCCCCGCCCCCCGCAATCACCAGTTACAGTGGGTTAACATGTAAAGCCAATCAACTTGTTCTGAGTAGAAAAGATTAATGGGGATGTCAAGATCTTGCTGTATAAACAGGTTAATTTTAAAATGTCACCTTTTCTCCCCCAAGGGCTCTAAAGGGTTGAAAAGTTACCTGCTACGTTATCTTTCTTTGCGCGAATCTTCACTTGGGCTTTATTCACGTTCTGGATGACGGTGGTGCTGCAAGGGGAAAGGGCCGTGGTTAAGTTTTTAGAGTGAGAAATAAACCTACCAGGACCCACTGCTTAATTTCAACAAGAGTGAGATCTCACAATTAAGTGTGTTTTGATAATTGTCTTTTTCCAGAAAAAGAGAAAAATCACTGCTTCCAGAGGAGGGCTGCAGAGAGCAAAGAATGAACAATATTAAAAAAATTAGCCCGAAGAAAACAATAAAGAATTATTTTAAAGTATGTGGATTGCTTGAGTTTTCAGTCAGATATGTGGGATTTTCATTCTGCTTATGTAATTTAGAAAAAACTTTCCTTCCTTTTGGGTTTGTTGTTTAAACTTTCTAAATGTGGCTAAGCAGGAGTAGAAGCCCTTTATCCTAGAACTTATCTAAATTCCACCTGGCTTTGTCTGACTCATCATTAAATAGTATTTTCCCCATAACCACCCTAAAACATTCACATAGCACTTACACACTACTGATGCCCTCCCTGCTGGAAAAGTCAATGCAAGTTGTTATTCCCACCAACACTGGCAAACGCAGTCTGCTACTCCACGGGCCTCATGCCTCGCAGGCTGTGAGACCTGCCCAGCACGTAATGCTCCTAGATAGATAATAAAAACTAAGAATAAAGGAATTGTGCCATTGGGTAAATAAGACTAAAATCAAAACCCCTGAAAGTAACTTCCACCTCTGCCCCTAAATAGCCATTTGACTCAAGAAAGCACTGAACTCAAACTGAGAATAACTGCTTACCTGGTCTACTTCACAGGCTTACTTGGGGAATCACATAACATGTAAATTGGCAAAACCCCTGCCCTGGTTGGTGTGGGAGTGGATTGAGTGCCGGCCTGTGAACCGAGAAGTCACTGATTTAATTCCCAGTCAAGGGCACCTGCCTGGGTTGCGGGCCAGGCCCCTGCCTAGGGGTGTGTGAGAGGCAACCGATTGCTGTTTCTCTCACACATCGACGTTTCTCTCCTCCTCTTTCTCCCTGCCTTCCCCTCTCTCTAAAAATTAAATAAACAAAATCTTTTTAAAAAGTTTTAAAAATTGGCAAAATTACTGTAAAGCAATAGCTAAACCACTTTGTATGCTTTGTAAAGCATATATGACATAATAAAAACCGTAAAATTCATGCCCCTTAAACAGCCAATTCCATCCTCAAAAATTTATCCTAAGGAAATAATTCCATAGACAAAAATATTTATGCATGAAGATGTTCATGGCACTTACCTAATATTCTAGAACACTGAAAATCAACCCAAAGTTCCACCACTAGGACAAAAACTTAATGAATTATGATACATCGAGAGAAAAGATTATGCAGTTAAGTGAAAACAAGGAAAATGTATATGATACAATGTTAAATGAAAATGGACTGTAAAATATTAGGTATCCTGTGCCTGAAACTGTGTAACAGATACATGTGGGCGGCAACAAAGACCATGGTGTTAAGATGATAGGTTAAAAGTGTCCTTCCTTATTATTACTAGTATATCAACTGTCATGAATGTTTATTTTTTTAACTTAAAATGACTTCTAAATGAAATTATAAACATCAAAGAACTATAATTTTTCAAAACACCCCCCTTAGTCTTCTTACCTGAAATCTCCTGCCGTGAACTTGGCCTCAGCAAGAGAAAAGGCAGCTTCTCTCATCACTTCACCCATCAACATTTTAGTCTGGAAAAGCATAAACCAATAGCCAATTCAAACAGGTTTTTTCATGGAAAAATCATATAATCATGTTCCCTTAATAATCTTCAGTATTTTGTGTCAGATGTACGTGTGAACATTGATTTGATAATGATAAAACTTTCCAATTTTGCCTGAACAGCTTTGGTTATGGTCTCTAACAGTGGTGCAAAACCATGAGTTTTATCCTCAAAACATCAAAATAAAGACATTAAGAAACAGAAAATTGAATCTTTACTGCAGGACTATGTTGTTTCTGGATGGGTCCATGACAATTTGCTCAAATTAATCTCCTAAATACACTGCAGTGCAGTCAAAATCCTAATGGCATAGTGATTATGAAATAAATCTGGAATATTTAATGTTTGAGAATATCCAATTTTTTTTGAAAGAGAATAACTAGGACAGGTGGGTAGAGAGTTACCTTACCAAGTATTAAAAATGTAAAACTACGGTAAAAAAATAAATCTGGTACAGGGACAGGTAAGTCAATGAAACAGAATAGAGTTCAAAACAGCCCCAGAACTACACTATATAGTTGTGTAAAGAGACCATTCAACTGGTGATCCATTTATAAAATGATACATCTAAATCCCTATCTTCTCATATCAATCCCCTCCAAATCCAGAAATTATTAAAGATAAAGGTTTGTTTTTTTTTAAAAAAAAAACAACTATAAAATAAAATATAAAATATTTTCCTAATCTTTTTAGGGCTTTCTAAATATGTTACCCAGAAGCTATATAAAGGAAAAGACTAAGGAATTCAGTCAAAATAAAATATTTTTAAGAAAGTTAGACTTAAGAAAATATTTTTAGCATTTTATATCCTAACTTGAATATATATTAGAACTTCTACAAAAAAAAAAAAAATTAAGAAATTTACGAAGAAAATCAAATTACCAGTAAACATGAAAAAATAGTCAACCCAATAATCAAAAGTAATACACATTAAAATAAGACAGCAACTTTAGCCCAAGAGATTGGCAAATAATGCCCAATTAAATTAAGAAACTAGGTCCTCTCACTAATCAATTGATAGGATGTAAATTGGTGTAACAATTTGGAGGGCAATTTGGCAGTTATCTATCAATCATTTAAATGATTCTTGAGATTCTAAGATTCTTTTACAAAGAAATGCTAGGAGACATACACGTAAGAGTTTAAGTGTACCCTCCCCCACAAAATGGTAACACTACACACCCATCAATAGAAAAATGTTAAATTCCATCATCCATTCAATGGAGAACCATGCAGCTATTACAAAGAATGAAACTGATCTGTATGTATTGACATGGAAAGCTGTCCATATTCTGCCATGGAGGGAAGAAAGGGGGAATGGGGCAGAAAATGTTACAGATATAGATACACAGACACAGCCATAGACAGAGGTATAAAATAGCTGCATGTTTGTTACTAAAAAATCTGTATGTCCTGGACATACAGCCACACATGATATACTTGGTACATGCTTTACAAAAGCAATACTTTTGCTACGTGCTACCAAAGAGATCGAGAGATTAAGCAAGGGAAGGGGGGAGTGGGAAGAGGGGGAGGAGGGAAAGGAAGAGGGAGATGGGGGGGAGAGAATATGAATATGGGAATATGGAAAAGATACAAGCCAAAATGTCCCAAAGAACTCCTTTGGGAACTGAAAGGATAGTTGGGGAGTGGGGCATATAGGAAAGAACCTTCACTTTTTTTATATACTTCTGTATTTACACATCATTTATCCAAAAAGCATTGAGTTAAAATGTATTATGTGCCAGCAGTGTTCTAGGCACTGAAAATACTTTGCTGAAAAGAGGAAGTCCCCTCTCATGGACCTTACCTTCTCTAGTGGGGGTAAACATTCAAGCAAGAAAATATGCTGCAGGACATGCTACGATAAAAATAAAATAAGGAAACGTGACAGAAGTAAATATGGCGGTCACTTCAGATTGGGTGATCAGGGTTGGCCTCTCTGAAGAGACCATAATGACCAGAGGAGCCAGTTACAGAAGTTTTGGGGAAAGAGCACTTCAGGCAAAAGAAAGTGCTGGTGCAAAGGCCCTGGAGAAGGATATTAGGAAGAATGTGGCAAATACGGTCAGAGAGGCAGGCAGGGGCCAAATTAGATCAAGTGGAGCTAGTGGGCAAGAGTAAGGAGTTTGGATTTTATTAAATGAACTACGTAAAATGCATTACTTTATAATGGTATTTTTACTTTTGAAAGAAAAAATTAATTAAAATAACAAAGAAAAATTAGAATGTCAATGGTCATGCTGGATTTTCCTTACATATTCCTAAAATAAATACTGTTCCAAGCAAAGTGCATTCTACCTCTATGATCTTCTTTAGGATCTGTCGAAATCGAAGAGTTAAGGCATCAGATTTTTTCTTCAGGAGGTTTCGACCAGTCTGTGCTCCTTTTAATCGAGCCTTCATGATAGTCTGTGCCCTACATAAACAAAGTTAAAGACATTCCCATTGTTTAAAAGAAATAAAAATACCTCCCCAATACACTGTTAAAATTATGCTTTATTCTTTGGTGTCATCAGAATAATATATAGCATTTGTAGCTGACAGGTTTAATTGGTTTCCCAATACTGAAGATTTCCACCCTCAGGTGTCCCATAAGTGAGAAGTTCATTTATTTAAAACCAAAACAATGTTTTAATATCTAGAATATTTATTAAGTCATAATAAAATTTATCAGGAGTGCTATTTTGTGATGCTGGCAGAGTTTAAATACTTACTTGATTTGTAAATTAAAACTACATCTGTTTCCATTAGAAGTGTATTAAGGATTTTTTTTTTTTTAATCTGCCCACTAATTTATACCAAAATTTGAAATGCACTTACCTTCAAGACCAACAACTTCACTTTGAGGAATTTATCCTACAGATTTACTCCCACTTGTATACAAAATATATGTACAAGGTTAAGGATGAGTATTCCAGCATTATGTGTAATAGCAAATGGGTGGAAACAAGTTAAATGTTTCATAAATTACAGTTCATTATATAATGGAATGACACGCAGACATTAAGGAAAAAAAAGATGAAGGTAGGTCTACATGTGCCCTCTACATTATATTGTTGTAGCTATACAAAGCAAAGTGGGATAAATATGTTTATATAGATACAGAGAATAGACTAGAGAGGATTCAAAGAAATTGGTAAGTTTCCTTTGAGAAATGCGACTCACTGAAAAAACAGATTTACTTTTTACTACTACATTTTTGTATTTTATTTTATTCCACAACCATTTATTACTTTTTTTCTATTAAAAGTGTGGCATCAAACTGTTTTGACATCAATCAAAACCCTACAACCAATCATTTAATTAATTGTAAATTACCTTACATAACAAATAAATGTAACAAATTAGGTAACAAATGACTTTGGGTAACTTAAAAATGACATAAGACTCCTGAGAAGTGACAAGTTGCTGAGGCCTCCTTACCTCCTATTTCAATCTTTTCCCAACAGAAACGTCAATTACAAAGTCAAGAAACCAACAGCAGAAATTAACATTTCTGTTCTTACTACCATATGCCAGATGAAATTTAATGGAAAAAAGTGGGTAATAAGATTCAACAATAGATTATCTAAGTTAGATACATAAAGAGGTTTGTTTAAGGGGATATAATTTCATATGAATGGTGTTATAACGAACTGCAAAATAGTATTAATGGACCTTCTGGCTAAATTTTTAGATTATATTGAAATCTTTTACCATAGGGCAAAGGTTACGGAGACAATTCTAGAGCTGGAAGGAACTTTAGACATTATCCTGAAAGTTAAGAAAATAAAGTTCAGAAAAATTAAACAACTTTCCCATAGCCACTCAGTGAAGAAAAGGCAGAACAGGTCTTGAACCAGATTTCTGACTCCAGTGACTTGCCCAAGGCTCAAACTAAGGCTCAAACCTAGGTCGGTCCACTGTACCCCAATTACATGGGACACTTCCTCCCCTACTGATTATAAATAGCATTAGATGAACAGTTCTCTCTCTGCACTTGGACTGGAGGTCCAACCAAGTGAAGCTGGTTCAGTTTCCTGCCTGAGCAGGAGCTAGCCACCCCAATGTGTACATTTAAACATAGTGTATTGTTGACACTAACCACCAGAATTTGGGCTCAAAGAGTTGGATCAAGTTTAAGTCAAATCTTACTACAGATTCCAACAAATTCATAGTAAAACAGCAAACTGGTTGATAACAATGACTTTACCATGCTGATTTTAATTTCATGGTGCCTAAGTAATGGCACCTCTATAAAATAGACAAATTTTTATTCTTGACCCAAAGAGTGACTTGCCCAAGGGCTTACAGCTCTTGCAGGTATAACCTGGATTTGACTGACTTCTGTTGACTGCAAATCTTTCATGCCTCTTTCGATTCCACCTTAAACTTGTTTTTCTCTCTCTGGTGTCTAAGTGGGTGTCAGCCCCACTTTACAGGCTAATACTATAAGCAGGAGCTGTTTGAAACAGAAGTCACTAGTGTATTTTTTAGCCTAGCTCTTAAAAAACTTTTTTTACAAGTTTCAGAGCTGTTCAGCCCTTCTTATAAGTGTCTGACCTTCAGCGAGGGTGATAACTTTGTTTCCAGATGAATCAAAGGCATCTGACTACATGACAAAGTACCTGCCCTAAGCCTTGGGGAAAATATTTAGAGAAGTATTATTTCCTGCACCCTATTTTCCACTTAAACAGCAAGCTGAATGCTCTCAAATAGTAATTTCCACCTTCACAAACCTATCATTCTTCTTGTTTAAGCCCAGGGAAGTCTGTTTTCACCTCTTAGCCTTAAAGTAGAACAAAAGTTGAAGTGGTGAAAACAGGTTTTATTTAGTGACAGTAGGAGACAGAGCTGAGCTCCACTCTGATTTGTGCAGAGGTGACTGGACATTTTAAAGGAAGAATGAAGGAGAAAAGGAAGAGGGGACTCAAGTAGAGTCACGGAAGTGATAAATTACAGAGAGCTGGTCAGCAGAAATGCGATCGGGCCAGCTGCGTCTGCTAGATGCAATTATGGAAGTTAGGATTCTATACTCACAGAGGCCTAGTCTTTCCTGATGATTACATTTCAAAGAAATGGTGTTCAGCCCTGGCTGGTGTGGCTCAGTGGATTGAGTGCTGGACTGCAAACCAAAGGGTCATGGGTTTGATTTCTGGTCAGGGCATAAACCTGGGTTGCAGGCCAGGTTCCCAGTGTGGGGCACACAAGAGGCAACCACACATTGCTGTTTCTCTTCTTTTCCTTCTCTCTCCTTTCCCCTCTCTCTCTAAAATAAAATAAATCTAAAAAAAAAAAAATGTTCAGGTCCTTGAGAAAAAATATCTGTAATTTGTAGGGGAGACATATACATCTCAATGGGAAAAAGAAGGATTCATAAGTGTAAGGCCTTTTCAGTAAAAAAATGCCTTAAGAAGGAAGGTCAGGGATCCAGCATCGGGTGTTGGGTAGAACAAACAGTAAATTCTCCTGGCAGCACTGAGCTTTCTCGGGCAGACATTTTAATGGGGGCTGGTGTCATACTAAGAACAAGTCTAGAAGCTATGCCAGATAGAGTTTGGCTGTTCCTCAGTGCAGAGATTTGGACAAAGCCAGCCACTAAGTGCTGAAAAGTCTGCAGCTCTCACTACCCCAGCGTAGTCCTGATCCTTATCTATTTCTCAGGCACTGCCTTTCTCCACACCTGATTTGATTCCTACCTAGTACAAACAGCTATTAGAAAGTCAGTAGGTGAAAGTAAAAGAATAAACAAAAAGCCAGTAACTCTTTCATTTCATTAACAGCTGTAGCCACCCAGGCAGAGACAGAAATCTAGGTTTGGAGTTTGAAAATACCTCTTTTATTTTTAAAGTCC
This sequence comes from Pteronotus mesoamericanus, assembly GCF_021234165.1. Taxonomy (NCBI): domain Eukaryota; kingdom Metazoa; phylum Chordata; class Mammalia; order Chiroptera; family Mormoopidae; genus Pteronotus; species Pteronotus mesoamericanus. Next base: position 23,243,658 of record NW_026555078.1, on the reverse strand, counting down.
TAATTCTCTGAGAAAAACGTCAGGATAAAGGAAAACAACAGAATACTTCCGAAGAGAGAGGACCACAATGAAAAAGATCTAAATGTCAGAGCCAAAAGTAGTCTTCTGCTCCTCACTGAAAAAAGAAAGGGGGAGGAAAAAAAAGAGGAGAGAGCAAACACGAACAATCTTGACTTTCCACACATTGTTAAAATACATTTGAGAAAAACCTCACAATTTTCTTTACAGGCCGGCCAAACACCTGGGACGGCATGCTATTTCTCCTGCAAAGGAATCAGGCCAAATCCAAAAGGCAGCCCACGACTGTGCAGGCCCCGGCCATGGGTTCATTCAAGGAACATGTTTCGTGAACCAGCTGCGGATTAATAATCGAGACACTCTCTCACCCGGGAGAAAGCTCGCAGTCCAATGCGACAGATATGTACACAAATGCTGCATCAGAAACTCAGGGCTATCTTCCCACCGCACGTGACACGTCATGACAACCTAGAAAAGGACTTTGGGGCATCTGAGATCGAATCTGACATCCACGCTAGGGCATTTCGATTCAACACTCCATTTTGACTTTGAAGTCCTATATGCTTCCCACCGCAGTAAACGTCCCTTCGCAATCCATTTAGCAAAACTCACTGGCATGTCCATCTCTCCGCTAAGCTGAGCGCTGTCAGGGCACGAGTGGCGACGACTCCTTGTTATATAAATCCAGTGCCCGTGTCAATACCGAGTGTGGAATGAATGGCTCGGTTGATGAGTAAGGTCAGCAGACCCCCCACAAAAGCCAGCAGGGCGGGCGCCTGTTCCTATGGAATGGGATCGCTCTGACAAGCCTGCTTCACTCAGAAGAATGTGTGAAGGCGCCGTCAAGAAGCCTCGCCCTAGACTCGCGAAGAGACTGGGAGAGCTCAAGATCCGCCCAGAAAATCAGGAACCTCGCTGCCGCTCGAGGGTACGGAGGAACCGAGAATCCCGCCAGGCGTTCTTGAACCTAAATGAGGGCTGCTTGTCCCATTCTTTTACTTACATTCGTGAGGGAAAGATTTCAATCCGGTCTTTGCCCGACATTTTGACGACGGGTGTTCGACTCGGGCTCCCGGCGGGGCAACCGTGACTGCAACAGACCCAGCCACAGTACCTTCCTTTACCGGAATCAGCTGGTTATCACTTGACCCACACCTCGCGTTGCTAAGAGGCCGCAAGGATACGCATCTTTCACTTCCGCTTCCTGTTGGCAAGTAGGGTATAGAGGGGCGGGAGGAAGGGGAGGACGCGAAAAAGGCGATGCCCGGATGCTAAGGCGCGCGCATCACGAGACGGCCCCTGACTTCCGGTTCGCTTCCTAGCCCCTCCCGCTCCGGCTCCAGGCGGCTGCGCGAGGCTCTGCAAGCGTGACGCTACAGAACAGGAGAGAAGAGTACACCGCTTCTCTTCCTCCCCGTGTCACCTTTGGTCACAGCGCCACCTCCGGATTAACCGAGGCTTTGGGAGAGGATTTATACTTCAGGGACAAAGAATCAGAGCCTTACCTTTTCCTTGCACCTTGAAGGTTGCTTATCGAAAACTACAGAGAACGAGAAAGCGTACTTTTCAGGTCGTCCTCTCATCTACCTCTTCCTTGTTCTCGGAGGACCTGGACTCTATGGTCAGTGACGAAGAGGAGGGCCTCTATTCTGTTGGCGCTTGCGTGTTGCGAAGTGGTTTCGCATGCGCGGTGGGGTTGAGCGAAGCGCACGCTGAGAATCGACGGCTGTTCCGAGTGAATTGCTAGTGATCTCTTCGATTAAAGAGCGCGGCCGGGACCCCACTGCGGGATTCACACATATACCTCAGGTGACCAGTCCTCTAGATCGGTTTCTCAAAGAGCTCATTCTGGTTGTGTCCAATACGTGGGTGGTCGAGAGAGGGTAGGCCCGGGCTCACACCTCTCCGGTCCCGGCGCGTCGCGTCCCGGCGCGGGAAGTGTCTGGACACCACCGCCGCCACCCGCGGGCTTCGCGTCGGTCTTTCGGTGTTGCAGAGGTTCCTCGTACGAGCGGAGGGATCTCGTGAAGGAAAGTGGGCCAAGAGACTCTGCAGCCTCTTCAATATAGTACTTAGAAGTGAGGATGCCTTGAGGTGGGGCGCCTTGGGAGAGCGCAGTGACACCCCCGCCTGGGGACGCTGAGCACTTTGCTCTTTCCCGGGCTTGAGAATTCTGCCTCTTTTTTTTTTTTTTTTTTTTTCTTTTTGCTTTCGGCCTCAGAAAATATAACCTCTCATTGGAAACCAGAGAGGACGACACCTCAAGGGACTAGTGGGATGGGTCGCCGTGTTTACGAGAACTGGGTAATAAAGGGTCCACGAGTAGTTTATTCATTTGATCGTTTATTTTTAAAGATTGAAGCTCTGGCTACCTTATCGCTCGAGATGTGCGTTTCTGTAAAATCAGACACCCTTTGAACTAAATCGTGCTGTTGAGTTTAATACGCTTCCTGTCGTTTGGCCGTATTTCAGCACCGATGAGAACAGAACTACAGAATCACGCGCTGTGGTCTTACAATTAAGTAAAACTAAAACATTAGGGAATTTTTGGGTTAGATAAGTATTCAGCCTGAGGTTCCTTTTATTGTCTTGCAAACTTAAGATACTTTAATTTTCATTAAACAAGAAACATTGTTTCCTGTAGAAAACGTGTAGCAGAGAAGTCTTGGTTTTTCTCCCGTTTGAAGTTGTTATTCAAGGAAAAAACTTGGGAGTCTGTGTCTTTGAACACTTCGAGAATTACTTCTCGTGAGAGAGCTGTACTACCACTTCTCGATTCATCTGATACCAAATAACTGCAAAAGACCTCAGAAGTGCGCGGTGATGTTGGTAGATATTGGTGTATCCCTTTTCAACTACAGTGAGATAATTTAAAGCTTTATTTTCTGTAGCATTTATATACTAAAAACTAGCATTTAGAGAGCGTGTGTGAGAGGCTAATTAAAATAACCACAAGAGTTGTTTCTAACACATAATACATTTCACTTTGAAAAGGAATGGAGACTTCTTGTATCCATTATGGTGACTTGGCCATGCACTGATTTAAGAAAGAAGTCCTGCCTACGAGTTGACCAGACAAAAATCACCAACAGTGCAGGGTATTGGAAATTAGCTTGAAGTTCAGTTAATATATTTTGAAAGAGGGTTGTTCTTTAAAGAACACTTATGGTGTTGTAGTGCTGTGACATAGTGAGGTTCTGTGGGTTAAAGACACTCCGGATTTAATGTCATGGGCTTGGTTTTAGCTTGTGTTCTAATACTTCCTCAGCATTTGTCCTTAAGAAAGTCACAATATTTCTGTTCCTTGGTTCCCTGTTAACTGACTACTCCAGTGTGATCATTTCATAATAATTTATATTGCAATTATTTGCTTATTACTTTGTTTTCCACTCCAAACTTCAGTTCTTTAGGTAAGAGTCTGAACTGTTTTAACGGTAGTGCTCATGACATAGTAGGTACTGCAAAAGTAATTGTTTAACAAATTAAATTACAAAACAAATAATATTTTCTTTGCCTTTTTATAATTATTTACAAATTCTTGTATAACAAATCACATTTTTTAAATGTTTTTACATGTATTTTATCTCATTTGATACTCTCCACAAATCTGTGAGGTGCGTGGCTCAGAGTAGAAACTACAGTTCAATGCGAATATGTTTCCCAAGCAACCAAAGCTAGTAAGATGGTAAGGACTGGTACATCTAACAGCTGTTGCTGAAGTTCCCAGTACTATTTGCCTGACTTGAGAACTTATTTGAGGGCCAAATAAAGTAAGTCAAAGTACTTTGAAAATTATATGAACTTTATGGCACCATTTTTCCACTGACGGGGGTGGAGTGGGGGCTGACTCAAGGAGGCAGAGCTCAGGCGGCAGTGCCAGCGTGGGGAGCGATGGTAAATACAGATGCCACTTCACTTGCTCTCCTGCTCACCTCTTGCTGTGCAGCCCAGTTCTTAGCAGGCCACAGGCCAGCACCAGTTTGCGGCCTTGGGGTTGGGGACCCCTGAATAAAGGGCTGATAGATATGTAGCTTGTGACTTCTATTTTCCCGGCTGATTTTTTTAAAAGTTAGTGTAATTATGAGCATAAATATGGAGATATGTGCAAAATCTGTGAACCAGTATGCAGGTTCTTTGTGAAATGCACTCGTTTTGTACCAGTTACTTTCTATCTTTACTGTGAATAACATATTTACCATTAGCAGTATTCCTTTATCCTGTATGTTGCAAAGAGACTTGAACCTCCTAAAGCTATAGCATTTATATCTCCCTTCAGGATTCGTTTGCATTATTGCCTATGTTCTTTAACCATCAAATTAAGCCTTGTTTCCCGAAAATTATCAGCTTTACTGTTTGAAGAAACTTGATAAGTAAATGTTAGCATGTGTTAAAAAGTTCTTAAAACTATTTAATAGATTTTCATGACATCTTTTATTTTGATACCTGTTTCAAAACATTTTTAGTTCTCAAGTTTTAGTAATTTATATACAGATACTTGGCAACAGTTGCCCGCCCCCCGTGCCCCACACACCACCCCCCCACCCCCACTTAACAATGAAGTGACCAAGTCAGCTGTTTTCTTGGTGGGTAATTCTGGCCATTGAATGTCTGCTTCCCTTTATTTGCTGAATCCCTGTTTTGTCAAGCTACAAGAGAAGTACATCTCTATTATCAGTGTGCTACTTTTTTGTTGTTTGTTGTTAAACAAGATAGGTTAGTACTGAAAGTACTCGTTAATCTGTAGTAAATGCTTCAGCACTGAATAACCATATTAATGTTGCTCTTTGTTTAAAATGTTTCTAAGTGTAATACATTTATTAATGTTGAAAGAAAATATTGCCTGATGAATAAGCATGGACTGTGGATCCAAACTTCATAGGTTCACATTCTGACACTATTACTTGTTAGTAGTATACGACAGAACAAGTTGCTTGGCCTGTGCCTCAGTTTTTTCATCTATAAAATGGGGTGAACTAGGGAGAAAGTGGTACCTCAGGGAGCGAGACTATGGCCAGATCGAATAGGACCCTGTAGGTAATGGAAAGATGAATTTCAATCAATGGGAAGCCACTGGGAAGACACATGTAGGTGCAGTGAACAATTCTCAAACTGCACAGCAGCAGAACTCTGGTGTTCTACGAGCTGGGTACGAATGCTCTGTCTTTAAGATCACGTAATGGCAGCCTTATTTACCAAATAATAAAAAAAATAAGTGATTTTAACAAATTTTTCACTTTGGTCCTATTACTGCTTGTCTTCTGAACTTTGACAAGAGTAAACTGGTTAAGGTTAACAGAAAAGTATGAAAATCCTCAACTGTGATTAGTTCCATGTAAAAATATATTGCTACTCCTGGTATGATTTTAGGCTTGTGGGTCATAAAAGGAATCATGCTCAAAGTAGGCTGGGTGGATCAAAGGGAATAGTTTAAATACATGTAATACTTAGAAGTTAAAAGAAACTTGAACTTTATAGTAATTGAGATCTATAAAGCTATTCTCAAGATTTGGTATACCTATTCAACAGAAGAGTATCTGGGAGTGCTGGAAAAAGTAGAAGCTAGAAATCATGGTAATTGTGACTTAAAGTTTGTTTTAAGAGGAAAAAATTTAGAGAGGAGGATACATGTTAGTTAAATTAAATATCTTTTGTGATTATAAACTTCCTTTTTGTCCTGGCATGTGATGTTGTAATTTTGTCTATAAAAGTATAGGACATATTATTTGATATGTGGTTAGGATTCAGGTTTCAGTTTAGTAAGATTCTTCCCTTTTTATGTAATGAGTAGTAGCATATGCAGTCTTAGCTGATTTGGAGGAAGAATAACTTCAGAATTTGCTGATAGACTTATAATAATAGTGATGCTTCCCATCATTTATATATTTTTTTAAGATTTCATTTATTTTTAGAGAGAGGGGAAGGGAGGGAGAAAAAGGGAGAGCAACATCGATGTGAGAGAGAAATATCAATAGGTTACCTCTTGTGTGCCCCCAACTATGAATCTCACCTGCAACCCAGGATGTGCCCAGACCCGGGAATTGAACCAGTCACCCCCCATTTTGCGGGATTCCACTGAGCCCCACCAGTCAGGGCCATTTGATGAACTGGTAATATTAAAATGGTATTTTACTCTTGAGGTGTATGTACCTTGAATCCTTAGACCTCAGAGTTTATAGATTGTCATTATTTTTGTATGATTCCTCTGAAACTGATGGCAGAGAATCACCCAAGACTAATAAATATGTGGACAAAATGAGAATTAAAGCTTGGTTCTTAGACATCATCTGTTTTCTGATAACATTTAAGAAGTTTAAAGGGATGAAAGGACTAAAAACTTTTTGCAGTGGCAAAATGTGGGAAACGGACATTTCTTTATTTTCACCTTAACTGAGCACTTACTTGGTTCTTTTGTTTAAATTGCAGAATGCCGGGTCTAAGTTGTAGATTTTATCAACACAAATTTCCTGAGGTGGAAGATGTAGTGATGGTGAATGTAAGATCCATTGCTGAAATGGGGGCTTATGTCAGCCTGCTGGAATACAACAATATTGAAGGCATGATTCTTCTTAGTGAGTTGTCCAGAAGGCGTATTCGTTCCATAAACAAACTCATCCGAATTGGCAGGAATGAATGTGTGGTTGTCATTAGAGTGGACAAAGAAAAAGGTAAGTGATAAAAAATATCTAAAGTACAAGGTGGGTGCAAAAGTAGGTTTACAGTTGTATGTGAAACAGAGTTTATCCTTGTATTATTATTTATTATTGTATTATTTTCTATATGAACAACTCTACCTGTGCTTTTGCCCCATCCTGTATAAACGTCAGACTTAAAATGGTTTATTATAAAATGTATTTTTGTAAATTGCCTACTGCAGTAAAGAACCAAAATGCCTCCTTTTATACATTCTTTTATATACAAAGTTATTAGAGAAGGATGCCAATCAGCCACCTAAGCAAGATCTCTTAAGTTAATGATTTAATTAGTACATCCCGAGATTCATTTTTATGGATCAAGTAACCTAAATTCCCAGAGGAATTTTCCATTTAATATTTTTAGGCCATGGTAAATAACAATTTATAAGTTTTACATTGCACGCCATTCTGAGTAGCATGGTGACATCTTTAGCCATCCTGCCCGGTACATGAATCATCCCTTCGTCCAGAATACCCGTGCTGTCTCTACTACTTGCCCATTAGTTACGGAGTAGTCATCTCAGTTACCAGATTGACTGTCAAAGTCAATTGCAGTGTTTGTGTTCAAGTAACCCATATTTTACTTAATGGCCCCAAGGTGCAAAGTAGTGATGCTGGCAATTGGGATATGCCAAAGAAAAGCCATTAAGTGCATCTTTAAATGAAAAGGTATGTTTGTGTAGGGGGGAAATAGCATATATAGGGTTTGATACTATCTGCAGTTTCGGGCATCCACTGGGGGTCTTGATATGTATCCCCTGTGGATAAGAGGGGACTATTATATTCCTCCAGCTTAATAAGGCTTCATATCACTGCCCCAGAACAACCTAGATTGGTGTCTTGTCTTGTATTTCTTTTCTTGTATATAATGAGAAGGAATCAAATCTCTATGTGCAATCAGAAAAATGTTATCTTGCATATATAATAATTTACATGTAAAAATAATTTCCATAGCTACATTGTGCACTATTAATTAAAAATAGGAGATAATCAAAATCATGGTAAAATAAATCATGACACATCCATGCAATGCAATTATATATAAAATGAGATCTGAATATTCTGATGTGGGAAAATGAGCAGAATAAGATTAAAGAGGCAAAGTGCAGAAGATCCTATGTAGAGGATTCATTTCTGTTACTAGATTAGGTCCACTGGCTAAACTTTTAAAAATAATAGCTATAAACCCTGATTAAACATTTTAAAAAAAGAGAACAGTCAAAAGCAGGCTGAAACTGAAGGAAGAAAGGAATTGTTGTACTAGATAAGTTTTGCAGCTTTTTGCCTGAATGCATGTTACAGATAGCTTCAAGCAGGACAGCTAAAATTCTAGTGGAAACCTGCAGTCTTCATGGCTTGAGAACCAGAGGTGACTGTTCTGGGCAACCACAGCAGTTAGAAAGAAATTACAGCGATCATAGAAAGGAGAGACACAGGGAGAACCCCTAAATTTATATATAAAGCCCTGACTGGTGTGGCTTAGTTGGTCGGGCATCATCCCACAAACCGAAAGGTCGCCATTTGATTCCGTCAGGACACATGCCTGGGTGGGTTTGGTCCTTGGTCTGGTCACATACGGGAGGCAACCAATCAGTGTTTCTCTCTGACATCAATGTTTCCCTTCTTCTGTTTCTCCCTTCCTTCCCCTCTCTCTAAAAATAAATTAAATCTTACAAAAAAATAATTTATGTATAATCCTGCTCAAATCTCTGGCTGACCTCTGAAATACCAATACACAGGTTGGACTGCAAGCAACCCAACAGGGTAAAATTCTAAACAGATTTCAGTTGCTTTCCACCTGGGAAGACAGAGCTTATAGTTTTGAATTTAGACAAATTAAGTACCTACTACAACAAAATCAGTATCCTTAAGGGAAACAATAAAGGAATTCATGGTCTGTGATGTGTCATTCACAATGTTCAGGATATGGTCTAAATTTGCCAAACGTTTGAAGAAACTGAGCCATACGGAAAAGAAAGGGCAATCAGTGGACACTAAAGATGACCCTTATATTTTAATTAGCAGGTAAGGATTTTAAAGCAGATATTATAACTGCTCAAGAATATTAAGAAAGTATGCTTGCAATGAACAAAATTAAATCTCTGTAGAAAAATTAGAAACTCACAAAAAAGATACAAATTCTACAAATCGCTTCTCGGCCTTTTGGCTAATATGAAGTGTAAATTCTACAAATCAAAAGTGTAATATCTAAAAAATTCCCTGGATGGCTAGTAGATTAAAGATGACAGAAGGCTCAGTGGAAGTTGAAGATAGTTCATTCTAAAAAGAACTAATCTGAAAAACAGAAGGGGGAAAGAAAACCTGTCAAATATCAAAAGCTCTGTTGCAAGAGAAAAAGAGAGAGGGCAGAAAATATATTTGAAGAAACCGTGGCCAAAAGTTTCCCATATTTGCTGAAAAAATATAAATTTATAAATTGGAGAAGTTCAGCAAATTGCAAGAATACTAGTAAGATTGTATCTAGGCACAGCAGACTTGAAAAGCAGATAAAAAGAAAATCTTGAAAATACCCAAGGAATAATGACACGTTATTTATAAAGGAAGAGTAGGACAAATTACTGCGGCATGTGTATTGGAAATAATGGAGGTCAGACCATTGAATGACAATACACCTTTAGAGCACTCAGAAAAAAACCCCGTCACACTAGAATTCTGTATCTAAAAATATTCAACAGTGAAGATCAAATACCTTCAAAGACTTTTTCAGGTTAATAGAAACTAAGAGGATTTTTTACCAAATAGGACTTGCATTATAAGAAATGGTGCCATGGCTGGTATGGCTCAGTGGATTGAGCACCAGCCTGCGAACCAAAGAGTTGTAGGTTCGATTCCCAGTCAGGGCACATGCCTGGTTGCAGGCCAGGTCCCCAGGGCGGTGGCGCGCAAGAGGCAACCACACATTGATGTTTCTCTCCCTGTCTTTATGTCTAAAAATAAATAAATAAAATCTTTTTTTAAAAAAAGAAATATTAAAGGAGTTCAGACCAAAGATGTGATGCCCAAAATTTTTTTTTTAAAAAAAGACCTTTTTTTCCCCTTCCTAAATTTAGAATACGTGTAATTGCTCTTGTCATTTGTACCAGTAGGATTTTAATTTATGGAGGTGACTGATGACATGGAGAGGCCATTGCCATTGAAAGAAGTTTTTTTATTATTTAAGTTTCCCGGGAGATGGGGACACACCCATACCATGTAGAGCCACATCAGGAAGCACCAAATTTGGTCAAGAGGCAGAGGGAGCAAGGGGAAAGCCAGAGCCCTTACTAAGATTTCCACAGGAAAGGCAGGTCAGGGTAAACAATTTAGATTTGGCTAGTTTTAATAGTTTTGGCAGGCCTTGGGGCATCAGAGCTGGTCCCGGTGGTCTGGTACCTGGCTCTGGGCTGATTTAGGTCAAGGGGAATATTGACTTGGTGTGTGAGACTTTGATGAGCAGACAGTTGGAGGTAAGGGCTCTGGATCAGTTAGTTTACATGTGAAAAGCTGCTCCCTTGGAGCCCTCTTGCTATCTCTAAGAATGGCTGCCCTGGGAAGGGGCTTCTCCTCACCCAGTCAGCCAGGCCACAGATGTCAGCGCACCAGTGCAGCTCAGACGAACAGAAGAGCCTCTAGGACTCCCCAGACCCACTGTTGTCAGCATGCGTGATTACAGTATTGACGTGCTACAGCCAGACAGAGTTGATCACAGCTACTCATGCCAGATGACAGCACCCTTAATGATCAGAGTGGCCCCAGAGAGTCCCCAGCCAGACCCTTTATCCACATGGGTGATTCCAGAATGAGCTCAGTACCACAGAATCCAGTTGGTCCCACGATATGAAACACCAAAAAACGTACCTCTTGCATGCACACACAGCATAAACAGTTGGAAGCTCTGTTTTTCTACACCATGTTTCCAGATAAAAATCTCCAGAAGGAACTCACTTTGAAACTCAACCTACCAGAGTCAACAATAAAGACTTGGTTTGGGAACTGGTGAGTCAAATGGAGGAAGCAGCAGCAGCAAAAACAGCTATCTCTAAAGCATCCAAACCCGATTCTTCCAGCCAAGAATGTGCCCACATCACAATATCAACCAGTTCTTACTCCCTGTATGTTTCTGATGTCTGTAGTTACATTCCACCTCAGCCCTTAGGCCCTTCCAGTTGGCCATGGGACTCTAACATCACTGAGTCCCACAAGTGATGGCCAAGTGCAAGCTCCTTGGTTTGAGAGGCTAGTGGCCTTAGTTCCTACTTTGTACTCTTGGCACCTGTGACATAACCCAAATCATGGAACTTAAGTTTTCCTGATGCGGATGAAATATCCACGTCTTCTTTCCACTGTATATATCGGCCTCTCTCACCCACAGGCCCCAGCTAGAAGAATAGGATTCTTCTCTTAGTATTTTTGCCACTGTAGCTATAAGTCTTATCTCCTGGGCAAACCTCATCCAGTATGAGAAGCTGAGGCTTTGTAACCTACAGGCTAAGACACTGTGGGATTTCAGAACCCCTCCAGTATGATGAACTTCAGATTTCTCTGATCAAAGTACTAATACCAGATTGTAAGTGCAGGAGCTGGGGGGGTGGGAAGAATACAGCAAATTCAGTTAATACAGTTGACCCTATGATGCATGGATGCCAAATAGACAGAATCTTTTGACCAGCTTTCATTTGAATAACTGAAAAATAATTTGTTTCCTCTAGCAAGGTAATAGAGAATATACAGTTATATCATAATAAAGATACATTTCTGAAAACAAAAAGTTTTTCATCTTGTATTTTGTTGATAGGATTTTAGTGGGGAGTAAGTATAAGTATACCAACCAAACAGCTGGTTGTGAAAATTTGTCACAGTAGTATGCTGGCATCTGGACAGGGATAATTTTTTTTTCAAAATTTTTTCATACAGGATACATTGATTTGTCAAAAAGAAGAGTTTCTCCAGAGGAAGCAATCAAATGTGAAGATAAATTCACTAAATCCAAAACTGTAAGTTGATTTTTTAGTCAAATTAATCCACTATTTGATGTGCAAGTCATGTTCCTGGTAAAAAATAAAAAAACCTAATTTTCTGTAACTATATTTTCATTTCGTTACATGTTACATAGAAAATAATTTAAAGCCTTAATTTCAAAAGGTTATGACTACAGTATTCTTATGGTGTTGCTACCTTAAAGTATTGCTTATAATCTAATATTCTCAAAACAGTACTGAATGTTAGTATTTTTAAGCTGTTTTAGGAATAAATTAATTATCTGTGGTTTCAGTTGATTTAACTTATCACAACATGAAGTTGTTGATTTTTGTTCCTATTCTGGGATAAGGGTCACAGAGTCAACCAGCTGTTGCACATTAAAAATGAGCAAGGGTTTATAAAATGTTTGTAAACCTAGGAAAGCAAGGAAGGGGTCTGTTACTAGTTTTTGGTGTTTTTTTTTCCTTTTTTTCTTTTTTTTTGTTGTTGCTACTGCTGTTGCTACTGTTACTTTCCCTGTAATTTCCTACTTCCCCGCAATAAGCATTAATAAAACAAGAGCAGCCATTTCTGCATTCACCTTCTCTTTGGATTGTTCTGTTTCTGGTCCTGTTTAGATTATCCTTCATTCCCAAGATCCTCGATTCTTGATGGCACTGTTTCCATTGTTTCTCTTTTGTTTGCCCTTTTCTTGTGTCTTCTTTCTCTTATGCCATGTGTGTTTCTGCCCTCAAGATAAAATGCCAAGAAAACAATGTTTAAATGAAGAGATTGTTTAAAAATCTTGCTTAGCCCTAGTAAAACAGAATAAAAATCTAAAAGCCATCAGACCATTGCCAGACTTTTTCCCTTTGTTTTGCTGATGTATTTACTATTACTGTAACATAGTTTACACATTCAAAAGCTGTCACTGAAATCTCTTTTTAATAAACTAGGGACCTTGCCACTTAGAGTGTAGTCTGTGGAACAGCGGCACTGGCATCACCTGATTGCTTATTAGAAATGCAGAATCTCAAGTCCCAACAAATTTGAGAATCCACATTTGAGAAACACTGCTGTAGAAAACTTCCATTTTGTTTTGTCAACCTGGTGTAAAATGACTATATTAGTAGATCTTATCAGGATAGAATGAATAGCCAGTGTTAGTACCTTTTCCCACTTAATTTTCATGTATAATTAACATGAAAACCTCCTTCCTTATACTTTCTCTCCTTTAAGATGTTTTATTTTTTGGAGATTAGGAAAAGTTTCAGCAGCAGTAAGATTAAAAATAACTGTGAAATTATAACAGAGCAAAAGAAATACTAGAATTTCAGTCCTGGTTCCATGTTCTCATACGGAATGGTAGTAATAATATCTTATGTTTGTTTAACAGGATTTGTAGAATATTCAAATTTTATACATTTATATAACTATTTGCATAATGTTTTCCTTTTGCAGTGTGCACTTGTATATGTTTGATCTGTGTAAGAGCTCTACAGTAAAAAAGGAGAGGTACTAGTATCTCCCTTTTCCAGATGAGGAAACAAATTCAGAGAAGTTAATTTGTGTCAAAAGTCAAGACAATCTGGGTGTTAGGACTATTTCTGTACTATTTCTACTTGTTATACCCAGCTGAGTACAGTGTAAAAATACCTATCTTTTTAACAGGTCTCTTACCTTTGAATTGTTGAGCCCTTCATTTTGTTTCTAGGTTTACAGCATTCTTCGTCACGTTGCTGAGGTATTGGAGTACACCAAGGATGAGCAACTGGAAAGCCTGTTCCAGAGGACTGCTTGGGTCTTTGATGACAAGTACAAGAGACCCGGATATGGTGCCTATGATGCATTTAAGCATGCAGTCTCGTAAGAACGTCTTGTTGGCTCTGCTTCTACCTTCATGTCACAGTTGCTGGTTGGGTCTAGCATGCAGGTTGAGAGCCTGACATGTAATAGTACAACATCCATGTGTTAAGTCCCTGCCAAATTTAGATTAAAATGTTTCAGTATAAAAGGCTCATCAGATGGGCCAATCCTGTATAGCCAAGCCTATACAATTTCTTATGTCAGTTACATAGTTTCATAAACTATATGGTCTCATCTTATACTATTCCCTTATCCATTTCCTTCTACTTTTTTTATTGTCCTAGATGACTTCAGGACCAATATAGATGTCTCATCTAAAACTGTGGCCTCTTGTTTTCCTCGCAATCCTTAGACCTTCAGCCATGCAACCTTAGCCAGTCTTCCAGATGGCTTCACCCTGGATCTACTGTCATCAGGATTTGCTCTGCCTCTAAACCCTGTAGTTCATACATTCCTTTTTTTTTTTTTTTTTTACCACCACAGCCCCATCTCCTTCCAGCTCTCATATAGTTAGTCCCACTCTGTGTCGTTTCAATTCTTAAGTCAAGCTCTGATTCCAAACCTTTTTTTCTCCCTGTCTTTTCACTCCTTCCTGCCTTCTCTTTCTTACTGTACGTAGTAGGTACAGTGTGGTCCATCATTTCAGCACCTTTCTTGACCAATATAAGCTTTTGCCTTGTTTTTCCTTCTGTTACATCCAGTCTTGGAGTGATGTTCCTGCCTTCTCCACACACTTACAGACTGCTGGGTGCTGCTAGGAAAACCAGTCTTGAGGGTTGGTGCCCTGCATCGTGGCCTCGGCCTCAGCTGGGCTTTCACAGCTGCCTCACATTCTCTTTGTTCCTGGTCACTTCCTCCAGTCTTAGAGTGGCTGTTTTAGAGCTTCTCCACACTCTTCCCTCATGCTCACCTGGAGCACTCACCACCTAGTTTATTTAAAAAAAAAAAAAAAAAAAGCTGTTATACTGCACAGGATCTCCTCTACTTCCTTCCACTATCTCAGCAAACTTATCTCCATCTCACCTGTCATTACCCCCTTCCTGCACTCCTGTCACACTGGGATTCCTGCCTCTCCTGCTCTCAAACCAGCCCCAGCACCTGTGCCCAGCTACCGCTTCAGGGACCTCTTTCCCTCTGCCTGCCGTTTATTCATTCTGTCGGGTCTTCAGTCTTTCCCTTAATTGGATTGCTCTAGCAGCATATAAATGTGTTCTGATTTCCCCCATTTACACAGACTTCTCAACCTTCTCCCTGCTTTCTCCTGAGCAAGCACTGTGTCCTCTCCGTTTAATAGCCAGACTCCTTCACCTCCCACTTCTGCAGCGCCCACTCCTCCCTAAATGTTCATGCTCCACCGGCAGCCTCTCGCTGTCCGGAGGTTACGCTCCCAACCTCTGCTGCCGAGCGGTCATGGTCCCCTCAGCCCTGGAGAGTGGGGCCTGGGACCATTCGAGCTGACTGAGTAGGTTCTCCAGATCCCTCCCGGTTTACCCCCAAATGTAACCTTTTTCATATCGTGTTGTCGGAGAGATGAGAATACTAATAATTATAATAGCTAATATTTATATAATTCTCAAAACAACCTATAAATTCTCTTAATCTGTATCTTATAGATGAGGAAATTGAGGCAGAGAGTCCGTAGTTTGTCCAAATTGACCCGGCAAACAGAGGAGCCAGGATTCAAACCGGGCATTCTGGTTTCCCCCAGGTGTCAAACCAGACTGTTAACCATTAAGCACTGCTCTGTGTCTCCGTCCCCCCTGACTTCAGCTCGTCACTCCTCAGCCGGCGCGTTTATGCCTCGGCTTGCTGTCGTCTGGCCCCGCTGCCCTCTCTCGCGTCCATCTCCAGCACCCGCTCCATTGCTGCTCAGCCCTGGCATATGGATTAGTCCCGTTCCCTTACCATTCTTCTCTTGTGTCATCAGTCATGTAGCACGTGTCCAGATTTAATGCTAATTCCTTGCCACATGTGCTTCATATTTTTCTTTTAATTAAGACATAAAATTGCCAAGATAGTTGGAAATAATGTTTTACCCTTCCCAATCCATTTGCCACACTCATAGATGGTAACCACTATTCTGAAATTAGTACAAATCATTGTAATTTCTGTTTTTATGGTTTTAATACATAGGGAAATTCATAAAGTACATATAGAATCATTTTTTGTATTTAAAAATTCTGTCAATCTATGTTTCTGTGCCTTGAATATTTACTCCAAAGGCTATTTATTATTATATAGGATTTCTCCAAATTGACAAATGTATGCCTACCTCATGTTAATTTCTGTGTAGTATTTTATTGTATTTTATGTGTTCCTATATTAAGCGAAATTTCGGTGATCCCACCCAACCCCTTTTCCCCCCATTTTTTAAACAATGCTATGATGAATACTGATGTACGTGTCTCTGTGGGTACACATTTGGGAGTTCTAAGGTATGTACCTAGGATAGGAATAAAATTGTTTGGTCGTAGGGTTAATTATATGCATCTTTAAATTTACTCAGTTTTGCCAAAATACTCTCCAAATCAGTTCTGTATTTATATTCCCTCTAGCAATTGTATGAGCATTCCTATTTCTGTTCATCCCCACCAACATTTGATATATGTCTTAGATTTGTTTTTCCTTTTGCCAAACTGATGGATGTACAATAGTGTCTTGTTTTGATTTGCATTCTGTTGGTTGGTTGTGAACTTAACAGCTTTTCATGTTTGTTAACCGTTTATATTTCTTCTATGAAACATCTGTTTATCTCATTTGCCATTGTCTGTTGGTTTGTCTTTTGCTGTGTAGGTAGTATTAGTTGAATTAAATTTCCCCCCACCCAAATTATTTTGCCCTTCATTCCTTAACCTATGTTTTTTAAGTCTGGTGCTCGCTCACACCATTTCTTTTTTAATACGTCATACCTTTCTTAAAACAGTTCTGCCTTTGTTTGTTAAAATTCTGTTATTCTGTTAGTCGTTTTATTTTTTTTCATTTGTCCTTTGTTCAGCATGTCATTGACTAACACCCTGGTCCCTGTCTTGTGGCATTTAGGAAGGCCAGCTGTAATGCCGCTTTGTCCATGAAGCCCTTAATGCCCCACTAACTGGAAGTAATAGCTTTCTCTCCTGATTCCCACAGATGCAGTTTTAGTGTTTAAATTTTTTCATGCCTTTGTTCTTTTGAAATTTGATCGTAAACTCTTTGAAGCAGAGACTGCTAATTACATTGAAGTACTTAATTATAGTGGGATGTCAGGTGTATCGGGAGACATTTTAAATGTCTTGCTATTGCTATATCTCTAGTTTTTCTTTTAATAACGATCAATTATGTGTTATCTACTTACCTTATATTGCTAAATGCTGCATTATCTCATTTAATACTGTAATTCAGTGAGATACACTGTTTTCGTCATTTTACACATTTGGAAACTGAGGTTTGGAAAGACCCAAACAGATTTATAAAGCTGCAAAGCTAAATTTTGAATTCTTATTCTAACACTCGGTTAGAATAAAGCATAGACTAAAGCCTGTGCTCTTACACATTGTTCTCTGGTATTGTGTTTGGTATTTCAGTTATCGGTAAAATAACCTTGATCTCCTTTTTTCTTTTTTTTTTTAAATCAGAGACCCATCTATTTTGGATAGTTTAGATTTGAATGAAGATGAACGGGAAGTACTCATTAACAATATTAATAGGCGTTTGACCCCACAGGCTGTCAAAATTCGAGCAGGTGAGTTTTTTTAAATGATGTTAAAAGATTTTGCATGTATCAAAAAACCTATTAAATAGTGAGTCTTACCAAAGAATATGCTACTACATCAACATCTGTAAATTTTTCTAAATGTGTATTTTTCATAAGAAAAGTTTAAGAACATATTTTACTGAATCATCATAAAATGTATATATGGACACAGATTAACCTTAAATTAGCCTGTTTTTAAGGAGGTGGTTATTGTATTTTAGTGCTATTTTAAAATAGTCTAACTTACAGTTATATCTTCCCATGTGTCTGGATTAACCACTGTTAATAGTTCAGAATATACCCTTTTAGACACTGTTAATAGTTCAGAATATATCCTTTTAGACATTTTTCCTATTCTCATATCCTGTATAGGAGTGTCTGCTGTGTATATTCAGGTATAACTTTTTTTGTTTTTACGAAGATGAGATCATACTATGCAAAATTTTCTCCAACTAGCTTTTCCCACTTTGTGTATCATGGCTGCCCTTCCATGTAGAACATAGGAATCTTTTTCAGTCTTTTTAATGGCTAGGTAATAGTCTATACACAGATAACTTAATCAGTGCATCCTAAAAGTGGAATTGCTGGGTCAAAGTTTATGCAATTTCTAAACTGTTCTCAACAATTTGCAATTATTGTTTCGGTTTTTAAAACACTTCTTCTTTCCATTTTACAAATAAGAAACTGAGGGCACCTAGAAGTTGGAATCAAGATTTTAACCCGGACATAGCCAGAATTCAAGGTGTTTGTTAAATGTATCCGTCATATAGTTTCATCATTCAGGGGCTCGATGTGGTTGAGAGGATATAATTTCAGATCGCTTTAATTAGGGACGTTTATAGCTGGGATTGGTGTCTAACTGAAAGGATGATGAATGCTTTCACGAGTGTTTGAATACTCATCTGCCACATCTCTGATTTCTTTTATGCCTTTAAAGAGTTTTTGCAGTATTTTGGTATGAGTTTTTGCATTTTATAATTTTAGATATTGAAGTGGCTTGTTACGGCTATGAAGGCATTGATGCCGTAAAAGAAGCCCTGAGAGCAGGTTTGAATTGTTCGACAGAAACCATGCCCATCAAGGTGAGCGGTCAGTTTTCACCCTCTCTGCTGAAATATCCACCTGCGCCACGTCAGGTTTTTTTTAATGATCATGTTTCATAACAGGGGTTATGAAAACTGGTTCTTGGTGATATTTCTAGGGGATGTTTACAATTATGTACAGGCTTTTTGTTGTAGCTGCTGTTACTGTCACAGTGGATAGAGACTCCTGTTGGTATTTAGTGCAGAGGGCACCTTTACAATAAAGACTCCTAATGTTCATAGTCGTGGAAAGGGCAATGGGTTCTCTCCTATTAACACACAACTTTTAGGAAGTTTGCTCTGAATCTTTCATTAGCAAGAAAATTAACTGAATGGTTGTTATTTAGAATCTCTTAGAAGAATTTCTTCTGTCAGTTTAGAACCAGATTGGAATTTTTGTTTGTTTTAGGGACAAATTATTCATCATGCGGATGATAGCTATAGTTAAGTTAGCCACCAAAGATACCCAAAAGTCGTAATTCTTCATATTCAGTATTTCAGTAGATTCGACTAGAGTATGGTATTGATAAACTTGCTACATTAACAAACTAAAATTGCTGATTATAAAATTGGGAGTTAAGTTTTGGGGCGATTTGTTAAGGTGACAGGTTACCAAAACAATTCTTGATCATCCTAGTAGTTGTGTGTTCTAGAAGTGTACTCCTAATTGAAGTTTTACCTTCTTCCTTAGATTAATCTCATAGCTCCTCCTCGATATGTGATGACTACCACAACCCTGGAGAGGACAGAAGGCCTCTCCGTCCTCAATCAAGCTATGGCTGTTATTAAAGAAAAGATTGAAGAAAAGAGGGGCGTCTTCAATGTTCAGATGGAGGTGAGGTCATGTTTGTTTTTGCCTTGTTCTTAAAGTTTTTAAGAAATTTAAAATATAAATGATTTGCATTCTAAAATCATAAAAATGGATACATTTAGAATTACAGATCTGCTGAGCAGAAAATAATTAGACTCAGAGGGTTCCTGAAAGGACTTTTTATAAGTAAATAAGATCATGGGCTGGTTATTGGTGGTGGTAGATGTTATGTAGTGATGTTCACCCCTCTTTCCCCCTCCACCCCCCCACCAAGGAAAAAATAGACAGTGGAAATTAGTGATTTATTGTCAGAACTTAATGTGAGATTCTTAAAATCTGATCTCAGAATTAGAAACAAGTAGTTGCCTATATTTCTCTTATCTCAAAAAGAATAAAACCTAATTTTCATGTGTATATGTTACATATATATGTATATTATACATAATTTCTTCTCTGGAAAGGAATAATAAATAATTTATTTTGAACCTAGAAGATGCATTTTTATAGGACCTCTTTTGGGTTTGAAGGATATATATAGCCACTGAGATTATTTTCATATATTTTCAGTTTTAGCTTATAAAAATAAGAGAAAATAATATTTGCTTTTAATGCACACGTATTTCTTTTTTCTATATTGTATTATTCTCATAAATTTCTTCCATTACTGACCTTACAGAATTTATTAGTGATATGTCAGCACTCAAAAGTGAATAGATACAGCAGAGTTATTAAAAAGAAAAGTGTTTAAGAGTTAAAATGCTATTCAGTAATAGTATTGAAATTGACTTTTGTGTACTATTTAATTACTTCACTTTGCAATTATGCCTCTGCTTTCACAGCCCAAAGTGGTCACAGATACAGATGAAACTGAACTTGCAAGGCAACTGGAAAGGCTTGAGAGAGAAAATGCAGAAGTGGATGGAGATGATGATGCAGAAGAAATGGAAGCCAAAGCTGAAGATTAACGTTGTGGGAAACAGAGTCCAGTTTAAGGAACACAAAACAGCCCTTCTGGCTATAAACCCTAGACTTAAAAGTTTTCCAGTATTGAAAACTTCAAAGTTAAATATTTTTTATTTCCAAGTATTTAAATGTTCTAACAGACCAAAATGTGAACTGCCCTCCTGAAATGTCGGCTGTTTTCACACAGTAGCTCCAACACATTGAACATTTTTAAGCTAAGAACAGTCATAAAATTGGGTTTTCCATTTCTGATGTCTCCAGATTGACACCCCTTTGTAGTTCAGTGCCTCTATGTAATTTACCAAGGGCACCCAAAGCAAATAGTCCCAAACTTTCTATATAAATGTATCAAGCAAACATTAAATAAATTTCTGGGATATTTAATTAATAGGCTTCTTCCTTCTTGTCACCAGTTAAAAGCATTATGATTACTAAGGCCCTAATTCTATTCCTTTCAGTCTAGATGTAGAAATATAAGGGCAAGTGCTCAAAGGACTTATATGGCAGATCTTTTCAATAGGAGGGCTTAGAGAAAATAATTTTAATTTTAACCACAGTGAAAGTTGATTCTTAGTGGGGAAAGCCTTAAAGTACAATTCAAGGATTATATTGGTTGTGTGACTGTCAGCGGTTTGAGACTGATGACATGTATGAGGGAGAATTTATCACACTGGTCCTAGTTGGTATACTAAGCTGCTTGCCTTGAGTTTTTAAATCACAGTGATAAAGTTTTTATTTTTTTCTTTTTAGATGCTGCTGCTTTAATTTAGTTATTTTGAATATCATCACCCAACTTTTTTTTTTCCATTAAAATATTCACTAGGTGCCGCCTAGAGAGCTTCCATTTTCTTTATAACAGAATAGGGATCTGTTTGAACACAATTACAGTGATTTTTCATCATTTTTATCTTTAAGAACTAATTATTTTAAAGGTAAATAAATTCATAGGTAACACATGGCTTAAAGTTACAGCTATAGTAGCCAGGGTGTCTGTCTTGAGTTACTCTGGTTTTTGTAGATTTATTCTTAGTACACTTGAGATGCTAGATATATTAATTTTATTATTATTCTTAAGAATAGCTATTTAAATACTTAGAAGATTAAATCATACCCACCTACATCAATCCAATACTAGACTCACTATTAAAGGGACTGGAAAATAGAAGTGTTGGTGAGATAGTTTGTGCCATATGTAAAGGCTGCCCCTTTGTTGAATTCAGCAGCCTTTATTAGATTTTTAGATCCAGAAGTCTGACTTAATATAGCTATTTCCACAAGGAAACCATGATTGCTAGCTAGCATGCCATACTGGAAATATTTAGAGGAGAATCTGGATGTATTCAAGATAAGCACATAATTTTCACCTTGGTCTTTTTGAGAAGTCAAAAAATAAATTCAGAAAGCTCAGCAATAAGATGTCATCAAAATATAAGAGGTGCTTCTTAAATGTTTGCTGTATACAAGGGAACTGAATTTTTGTTTACTGACTATTTTTATACTTCAAAAGCCATAACTATTGAGAAATACTGGTGGACTTCATGAAGAGTGAATTTATCCCATGCAGGCCTTTTGCTCAGTTCCACAACAATGGCACATTCATGACCCTTGCCAGAGAAAAGATCAGTACCCCAGTGATACAAAGAGAGAATTAACTAAATTTAAGGCATACACATACCCTACTGACCTAAACGTATCATTTTCAAATGAGGACAAGATACACACCCAGCTTCAAATAAGGAATAGGTTGACCAAGACAATTGACCAGTTTATCTAAATCTTAGATCTCTCCTCCAAAACCTCTTTGTTAAAAATTGACAAGTTCATCTACTTCCTGTTCTGCCTTTGAGGTCAAGTGGTTATCAACCCAAAACTGAAAATTAGCAATAATTTGGTTCTTATGCATAATTAACAAATTAAGCGAAAATGGCTGACAAAAAATAGGACCATTCAAACCATTTTTGATCTTTTACAACAAAACGAGACAAACCAATACTTTGGATAATGGTCAAACAGTAGGAACCTACAAAAACATGCTAAGCGCTGCATTATGCTAAGAAGTACAGTTACTGTTCAGCTGCCATACTTTCAAACATTCTTGATTTAGCTACTTTTACATCAAAAACCATTGAATTAAGTTGGTTTGGGATTTTTTAAAAATTCGAATGCTAGTACCTTGACAAGAGTTGTACTCTGATTTGCCTCAAGGTGATGGTCATCTACTTTTCAGTGCATGAGGATTCTCCTATCTCCTACACAGTGTGGTGCAACTGTGCCAATTTAGAGTCCGGAAGCCATCAAACCAAGTGCAGTTGAATTCAGACAATCACCTGTTGACATTCAAAAAGCAATAAACTAATTCCAGGGACATTAGACCTTGGTAAAATGCCAAATGGAAAATGGTGCTTTAAAAGGCAGTCTCTTACAATGTAAGGAATGAAATAAAACTTCATTAGCTTGGAATTCCTGATCATTTAGGTCAGGTATTTTAGATGAGATTAAGGGAAGACAGTTCAAACTATTTCAGAGGACAAATTTTTACTTAACACTTTGGAAGTATCTACTCCCCTTAAATGTAAGTTACATATCATACTATTCGTTAAAGGAAGTCTAAGCACTTGTACTTAGCAGGAATGCTCTCAGTAGCTTGTGCCAGATTACTGTATAAACTTGAAAGCAATAAAAATGTTTTTAAAAGTATTCTATGATACAGACTTTTCACTACTTCAGATTAACCTCTCGGCTGGTGAAGCTTCTTGGTACCTGTCTCCAGGTTCCCTTTAAAACCCAAATTTCATGCCCTGCTTTAACTCTCCTATTTCCAGCTTTGTCCTTTAGAGAGCTCCTGCTCTGCGTCTTTCTAACTGCTGTTTTCCATAGTAAAGCTACAATTTCACCTTTTTTTTTCTGTTTGGTATGTGTGCCTAATCTCTTCAACTGAGTCCATGATTTTTCTGGGATGTATATTGTTTACAAAAGCTTATTTTTCAAAGGAAAACAATAGTCTTTAAATGTTCAGCAAAGTTTTGCCACCATCCCCACTTTACAATGAAGCACAACTTAATCAAAGATCACTTGAGATGTCTTCATAATCACCTTGCTTAATTTGTATAACTTCAACCATGAAAAACCTTTGAAAACTAGGAAATAAAAGGGAATTCTAATAGCCAGGAACAAATGTCGACTTCTACTAACTCAAAGAAGGAGTCAAAGAGTTGCAAACAGCATTTCAGAGAGAGCCACCATAAGACTAGCATTTTATTTAGTATTATACATGGCTGGTTAGTGTTATCAGGAAAGCCTATGTTGGTGGCCAAAGAGTGAATGGCTGGCTGTGGTAATTGACCGAAGTCAAGATGCTGATGCTTACTGGCTGTTCTAGCATTTCTGGGTTAACATAAAGATGGGGAAGGAAATAGCACCATTACTGACTGCACTCTAAGGAATTCCACCAATCTCATTCTAAAACAGTACAAAATAAAGTCTTAACACAGTCATCTTCCAGGAAACTCTGTCATCTGGGAGGTGGGAGGAATCCTGGTTTGTTCCCTTGGGTTCTTGTCACGTTAGCTTTTTTATAGCTTGAATCCACTCAGCTCGCTCAGCATTGCTGCTGGCCTGGATATAATAGTGTATGTCATCTTTAGTAATGATTTTGAAGAGATTTCCCTGGACATTCCCTTTAACACCTAGGCAGAAAAAAAGAAAATCAATGAGTAAATATCCATGTCTGCTTTCTACTGAAACCAGCTGAAAATCAACTGACACAGACAAAAACAAATAATGAAGTGCTTAATAAACACCAATGTATATGGTTGAGGAAGCCCACCAGATGCATGCTTTCCTCTTTTCCTCCTTTCCTCCCATTTCCTTTCCCTCTCCTGTGTCTTAAGGCCTGCCAGTGGTATATCCGGACATCCTTGGAAGCCCTCTTGGCCTGCTGCCCACACTGACCATAGATCTACAATTTCATTCACATCAAAGATTGCACTGTGTTTACAGAAAAATCAGGCACAGATTTGGGGTTTGACTTTAACTTCTTTGAACCTCAATTTCCACATCCATTCAAAAGGTAATAATACTACCTTCCTACCCTACCTGGCTTTTGTGAAATTACTGGGATAATAGATATTAAAATGTTTTGCTAACTCTTAAACACTGTGTAACCTATTATTATTCTTAGGTGGAAGCTTATGGGCAAGTAAACAAACTGAAAGGAAAGAACATTAAAGACAAGGATTGCACAGTTGTAGTATTAAAACACTAAGAACACATGCCCTTTTCTCTAATTCTGAAACTGGCTTCAAAACTCATACCGTTCATCATCTCATTGAGAAAGCCCTACTCAGCTCCATAGCTCAGCCCTTCGCCAGCAGAGCATTACTGAGAGCGCAGGAGGGAGGCCCCTGAGGTCTTCAGGCCGGGACTGAAGTTGCACCTTACCAGTGGGAACACCATTATCCTCCAGAGCAGACACGAGTGAACCACGAAGAGAAAACCCACCCACTGGCCGGTTCTCTTCCTGCAGAGAAAAGGGCATCTGGTTAGGAATTGTGTGGACAGACCAAAAGGAAGACGTGCACTCTCACTATAATCACCCTCAGTCATGCCAGCCAGAGACACCAGTGAGAGTCATTCATGAGAGAAGATGAGGCTGAACCTGGACATCATGGGGTCAAGTTATAAGCACCGCTGAGGAAGTTTGGGCTTCTTTGTTTCCCACCAGCAGCCTCAGTGCCTCACCCCTCCCTGGCCCTTGGCTCTCACTGCACCTGGCAGGGTCCAAGGGCCTCCTTCAAGCTCCTTCACATTCTGGCCTTAGGGCAGAGGTTCCTGACTGAAGCTCAGGGAGGAAGGAACTGCCCAGTCTTCACTCTTTCAAAACGTGAATGAAAATCATACACCTGCCAACAACAAGGTTGAACAGGCCAGCTCAAAGGCCATTTTTCTTTTCTTTGGACTGAAATTGGATCAATTCAGCATGCAGTAATACTTACTATCTGAAACTCAGAACAGCAATTCTTTGATCAGTTAGAAAAAAAGAAAATTAGTAAATTATGGCTTAAATACTATGTAGTAAAACAAAGTTTTCAAAACAGTGGTGGGGACAAGAGCAACCTCTTGAGGAGGGGACAGAATTCATGGAATCTGTGGATGGAAAAGGGTGAAGGGCGTAGGAAGCACCTCCCCAGCAGCACAGCAAGCTTTGGAGTGGCTAAAAGACGCTTTTCCTTGCAAAATAATGAAGATCCCCTGAGCAGGCCAAAGCATGATGAAAGAAAAGAGTGATCATACTTTTTGGAAGAGAAGCTTGGATTGGGGAAGGAAAGGCATAGTGTGGTGGAAATTATGGTTGGGATGCTGAGAGAAAATCGAGCCAGCCGTCTGCTATGCTCGGGAGAGAAGTATCTGGAAGTCTCACATGGGTACCATGTGAGCCTGGGGTACCCACTTTGGAAGGGTCGTAGTAATGCAGGAAAGCCGGGTCCTTCCTCAGAACAAAGCGCCGCACCTTCCAGTTCTTCCTCTTGTGGCCCTGAGGTAAAGTAAGTGTGCAAGGCTCAGTGGGGACAGCTCTAAGCGCCTTCCTCGCACTTCCTTGTATCAAATGCCAAACTCCCAAGCCAGCTGCTCCGAAGGGACTTTCTAAAAGCCTGCCAGAGACTCAAGGATTGCAGTGACGTGTCATGGACTTCCCTGCTCAGTGACACTTAGCAAAAACACTGCCACATGTAGTTGGGTTGACAGAGCCAAAGAGGCTCAGTGCTGAAGGTGAGGGGGAGCGTTACCTGGACATCAGTCAGGGCACGAGGAAGACAGGGAGGCACCAGGTGTCAACTGGACTGAGAGCTCACAAGCAAATTTGAACCCAAGAGCATCAACTTAAGTGTCAACTTAGTCCCAAAACAAGCCTACAGCTGCATGTGTGTACATCCACACATATACAGGAAGAACCACTTTAACATTTTGCACCAGAAAATGTAAGAATTGATCAATCAGGTGGTAAAACCCAAAAGTGTAGGACACTCTGTCAGGCACAGGTAGAGATCCTGCAGGTGTGCTGGGACAAAGGCTGTCTCGCGGTGACCAGGGCTGCTCTCACAAACATGGCCGAGGTCTGTTTGAAAACACGGCAATCACCCTGTAAAATGTCATCTTCAACCTACTGAAGTAGGAGGAGAAAATACTTTTTGTTCAGAAAGTGTATCAAGGGGGCGTGTGGAGTCCCACAGAAGAAGGCAGAGACCCCAGAAAGCCTCAGGGCGCAGGAGGCAGCAAACGCAACACACCTGCCCAGAGACAATGCCCTTCCAGACAAATATGTGAACTGCTCAGTGACATAGATGTTGATTTTTAATGTTATGATAATTACTTGTGTGTATCTTTTCCCTGAATACCCCTGTGTCTGGGACTGTGTGTGCACGTGTGTGTATATGTGTGGGGTCACACGCGTGGGGGCCTTGGAGGCCAGAGTCACGGCCTCCAGGCGGCTGGCTGCTGGGCTCCTGCTTTAGCTCATTCTGCTGATAGCGCCCTCTAGCAGCCTCAGCCCTTCCCAGCCTTCGGGGGAATTCCTCCCTCCCACGAGTTTGAGAAATGTCCGTCTCCTCCCTGCTCTGAGGCAGCCATACCTGCTTGGCCAGGTAGCCTTGTTTTATCACCGTACCACTTAACTCCATGGTGCTGAGATTCATTTCCTCCTTGGGACTTGTCTTCTCCTTGTAGCTCTCAGCCTAGTGGGAAGAACAGAGCAAGGACTCCGTCACAAAATGTACCAGTTACAGGCTAAGGGGCTCCCACAGGGAAAGGGAAATCCTCCACACAGAACCCGCTCCACCTGGGGGGTGAACCGGTCCCTCCAACCGGAGGCTCCTCTCTCATGACTGTGGACCCCCTTGCCGCCACTCTGTGTCCTCTTCCTTCCCTCTGCCCAGGTGACAAGAGGAACATGTTCCATAACTTACAAACGTGTATAGGGCTGTGGAATCGTCCAGGAACTGCTCAGCCAGATCGTTAGAGCGAATGGCTCCCACGCTTCGGGCGCCCACTGGCCTGAGGAAGTTCTCCTCCATGAGCACGGAGGCCAGGGTCACGGCCTCCAGACGGTTGGCTGCAAAGCTGTTGGAGATGAGCCAGTCCACTAGAGAGGAGCCTGCATCGGGTCAAGGACGGCGCCAGTCAGATGTCAGGCTACAGGCCAGCTTCCTCCAGGATGCCTGGCTGTGACCTCATTGACTTTAACCTCCGGGGCAGCTTGGGGCTCTACACAAGAGCAGACCAAAGGTCGCATCCACTACGCAGAGCTATGGCCACGCCCACAGTTCTGGCCTCAGTGCAAGATGGTCAAGCACAGAGGAGCCCCAGATTGCCATGCCCCAGGTCTCCACCGCCCGGCCTGGCCCCTGAGAGGAAGGGCTCACCTATGAAGGTCTTTTTGTAGGTGCTTCCCTGCTCCATGTTGGGGCTTGGCCGGATTCCACTGGTGCTGTCGTGCATCTTGTCCACGATGCGACTACACGGAAGCAAGGCAAAGGAGAGGGGACCCTCATCACACTGACAGATATGAGAAAGGGTCCAAGGGTCATTGCTAAGGGTTTTAAGCAAGTGGCAAACAGTGAGGTACATATCACGAAGAAAAATGGCTCAGAATTTGAGAGGTAGGGTTTTAGATCATTTCTTCTTGTTCATGTAAATGTTCGAATACCTCTGTACTAGACGAGTATTGCTTTTGTAGTAAAAACTAAAGAGCTGTGACTTTTAATTTAAAAACAAAGGAATGTACAGTGATTCTCTGTGATCTATAGCATAGAGTCCAAACTCCTGCAACTACTTCTCAAAGTCATTCATCGCTTGAACCCACACTTTGCTGCGGGAAACACCTCTGACCTCCCCCCGCACTCACCATGGCTTAGGAAGCACCATCAAGATCTCGGGGCCAGGAATGGAGGGTTTTGGCAAGCCCAGGAATGGACTCACACTGCGTCTGTGACGGGTATAACACTTCTGCTGCGGGGGAGGTCAGGGGTGTTTCCTGAAAATGGGCTGTTGTAACCGTTCCCATCATGGGATCTCCTTTCATATACCCCTACTCTGTAGTATCACCTCCACCCCTGACCTGCTTTCCTTCTGTTCTGTGGGAAGAGTCCTGCCACCGATGGAAGATCTTTTCTCATTTTCTACTTACGTACTTGGGCTGGAAAGCCCCGTTTGATCACCTGTGCCTCTAGTGCAGCATATGCCATGCAGTAGGCACTCAAAGACTATTTCTTGAGTGAATGAATGAATACATGAGGAACTCCACAGGGCAAGAATGCAGCTGCTACCAGAACACATCATTCTTGCCACAGGTTGCAAACATGCCCCATGCTCGGTGAGTGGAGATTCCTGGGGCGCAAGCGCCCGGGCTGACATTGGAGGAAAGCTCTCAAGATGCTGAGATGGGCTGAAGCAGCAGAGGCCCCAAAGGGTTACACAGGAGCAGGGCGGGTAGGCAGGGCCATTCCCAGGCAGAGAAAGTAATACAACTGG
Organism: Pteronotus mesoamericanus; assembly: GCF_021234165.1. Taxonomy (NCBI): domain Eukaryota; kingdom Metazoa; phylum Chordata; class Mammalia; order Chiroptera; family Mormoopidae; genus Pteronotus; species Pteronotus mesoamericanus. The sequence goes on along the minus strand of NW_026555078.1, from coordinate 23,215,011 downwards.
GACAGTGACAGCAAAAGGTGCTGAAGCACATAGCGGTAGCAGTCAGGCCTGAGGAGCAAGAACGGGGCCCCAGCCCACTGCACACAGACAGGAGGGGCTGCTGCAAAGCCCGGCCGAGTGAGGGCCGGGGCCGGACACTCACTGCAGGCTGATGTGAGGGGGCAGCTTGAAGGAGTTTCTCTGCATGTGGAGTTGCTGCACCTTCCCCGGCTGCCCAGCATGAATAGCACCTGTGATCTCAAAGGCCCAGGCGTCCCTGTCTTCTCGAGAACAGGCCTCCAGGAAGTATTCTGTGGATGTTTGAGTCTTCAGCTTAATGAGGAACTGCGGGAAGAGACAGCCAGCAACCTTCATAAATCTAGCAACGTTATTAGGAACTGAGCTTCATTCCTCAGAAAGTTTTCACCAGTCCCTTCTCTCACTCAAAACTTTCTATGGCTCCCCATTCCCTCCACCTGGCCCCAGCCATTTTCCGCTGCTCCCTCAGCGCACACTTTGCTCCTGCCACACCGGCCATCCATCGACATCTCCCTATCTATCCTTCCCTCTCCCCTTACTTTTGCTTAAGACCTTCCCCGGTCTGGAATGCCTGCCTCTTTCCTCCTTTAAATCTTTGCCCAGATCTCTATTTCTCTAAAAGCCATTCCTGACCCAGACGTCTTCCTCCGCTTCGGGATGCGGTGTTCTCCACTGCTGATAATGTTTAAAACATTTGAAATGCTGAATGTTTTTCAGTTAACCACTTGCTTTCATAATAAGATTATTAACTCAGGAAGAAGTGATCTCACCATTGTTTTCCTCGACTCCTCCAAGCCTAGCAAATTTCTTGGCACATACTGGGCCTTGGAGAAACGGTTGAGGCAGATACTTTCTGATGGCAGAGTGGAAGCTGCCCCTGACTTTTGGAACATGCACCCCTTGGGGACAAAAGCCATCATACTGAACCCCAAGATAGCAGTCATCACTCACATTTGTGTAGTGCCTCTTAGTCTACAGTGTTTTGACAGGCCATTACCTTCAGGATGCTTGTCACAATCACGGGAGATAGTCAGGGACTATTTTTTATCCCATTTTATAGATGGGAAGGCTCGGAGAGGTTCATTACTTGCCCGAGGCCACATAGCTCATATGTGGTGCAGCCAGGGTTTGAACTAGGTTTTCCAATGGTGACTCCGCTCTTCCCATTACCCACACCACCTTCACCAGAGGCCAGAGGCGGAAGGGCCCAGGGCAGGGAGGAGCTGGGAAGCCAGAGCCTTCACTTACAGGTCGGTTTTCATACTCCAGGCAGGGGCAGGTAATGGTGCAGCCATCCAGAAGGATCTGGCCCTTGGGAGGGGTCACCTTCCGACCGCCCTCGAGCTTGTAGTACTGCAGCGTGTTCTGCCGAAGGACAAACCATCGCACCTTCCAGTTGTGGACAATGTGACCCTGAGGGCAGACAGTAGAGCCCTGCGCTGAGGTGACAGCAGGAACAACACTGTTCAGGGAGAGGCACCCCACAGAACAGGCGGCCAGTCTATGCCATGGAATAGGCGCTCCAAAAAGGAGGGTGGCATTATCTTTTTCTAGATTAATTTTATCTTTTTTTAAATATTTTCAATTCAGAAGAAAGATGAAGACTTATTTTTTACAGAACCATTTAAGAGTAAATTTTTAACATGATGCTCCATTACTTCTGAATATTTTATTGTGCATCTCCTACAAAAAGGGATGTTTCCAGTATAACCACAATACAACCATTAACATCAGGAAATTTACATTAATATATTGTTTTCAGCCAGTCCACAAACCTCGTTCAAGTTTTACCAATTGCTCTAATAATGTCTTTAATGGCCAAAGGATCCAGTTCAGCATGATATGTTTTAGTTTCATTTTCATGAAGAAAGCTCTGTCTTTATAAGGATCTGTTTGTAATCTCCCTTGAGTATGTAGCAAAGCTCTTTGGCCTTCTCATTTCCATTTAGCCTTTTTTGTGGTTATAAACCTTGAAAGACACTGCAAAGTATACAGAAGAGAAACCTCTATTTCCAGGACACAGCCATCGCTAACATTCTGTATTTCCTTCCATGTTTTTTTTTTTCCTTCTAGTATTTACTTTCCAGTTTTTTAAAAAGTCAGGACCATATTACATATACTTTTATTTTCTAGATTTTGTTTTATTGAGCTTTGCTGAGCATTGTTTCATACCATTAAATTTCTTTAAAACATTTTTTTTTCTTTTAAAGAGTTTATTTACTTATTTTTAGAGAGAAGAGAGGGAGGGGGAAAGAGAGGGAGAGAAACATGGATGTGTGAGAGAAACGTCCATCAGTTGCCTCTCACATGCTCCCAACTAAGTACCTGGTCTGCAACCCAGACATGCGCCCTGACAGGGAATCAAACCAGTGGCCTTTTGGTTCGCAGGCAGGCACTCAATCCACTGAGCCACACCAGCCTGGGCTAAAACATATTTTTAAATGACCACTAAGTGGAGGCATTATTTACTTATCAATCTCCTGTGTTTGTAACTGAGGTTGTTTTGTTGGTTACAGTATTATAAACAATTCTGCAATGAATATCCTTGAGCATAAATTTTGATCTTCAGCTCTCATTATTCTTTTCCTTAGTATATATTCCTAGAAGACTATTACTAGTCAAAGGATGTGGGCAATTTGTATGTAAAGTGGAAGCCACACACGGTCGACCAGTGCTAAGGATGCCATCAGTCTACCAGGCTTGGTGCAGCAAGCCTAAGAGGCAGGGTAGTCGGGGGGGCTCTCAGGTGGGCCAAAGAGCCAATGGATAGGATAATCAGATCAAGGCTGAGGGTCTGTTTCTAGAACAGAGCAAAGGATGGGGGAATATCTGCGGAGGAATCAGAAAGGAATGGATTTAGAACTCACTCTTGGGAACAACTTTCTTGGCATATCTTCCTCAGCAGAGCCCAATACGGGCTAGACTCTAACCAAGAGAGATGCATTTTATCTCAATCAGAGACCATTTCCCCGATTCACTCATTTCCTCACCTAGCGTGTATTCATCTCAAAGGCTGCTGCTCCTCCTGCATCTGTGGTGCTGTGACTATTCCACGCTCAGCACATGCGGTGAGGGAGCCAAAGTTGTAATAAGGAGCTGCCCTCGTCAGCACTGGCCTGCACCCAAACAGAATTTATGGTGGCAACTAAATCAAACTTTCAACAAAGTTAACCTGGCAAGAGTTCATTAATACGTCTAAGGGTTACCATGCTACATGATCAAACTGTTCACCTGAGAGCACTTAGGCAGCCAAGTGGAATTTTACATTTTTGTTCTTCTCATTCCGTCTAGTACTTAGAATCCATGTGTAATGTGACAGTGGACAGCTTTCCTTGACATGGCAGATACATTTAAAGACACAAAAAATATTTGTCTCCGATTCCTTAGCAGCTGGGCTTCTCTACTGCTCTCCACCCACTAGCTTTTCCCGATGACCCCCCGGCTGAGAGCCCTCAGCACCGTGTGAGCAGTAAATTGCTGGCACACAAGATCGCGGCTGGTGCACGAGGGGGAGAACGCCGTCTAAGCCGAGGGTCTGGGCGCTGGTGTGAGGCAGAGGAGAGAGGGTGAAACAATCTTAAAACTTAGAACACGGGTGTTGTGAGCTGAATTACGTCTCCCCCGCCCCAATATTCATGCGTTGAAACCCTAACTCCCACTACTTCAGAACGTGACTCGATTCAAAGATAAGGCCTTTTAAGAGGTGATTAGGTTAAAGTAAGGCATTAGTTGAACCGTAATCTAATCTGGAAATTTGGACACACAGAAGGATGCCGGGGAGACAGACATGTGCACAGAGGAAAGACCATGTGAAGACTCTGAAAGAAGGTGGCCATGTGCAAGCTGAAGAGAGGCCTCAGAAGAAACCAATCCTGCTGCTACCCTGACCTCAGACGCTAGCCTCCAGAACTGTGAGAAAATAAATCTCTGTTGTTCAAGCTGTCCTGTCTGTGGCATTTTGTTACAGCAGCCCTAGCAAGTTAAATCAATGGGGAAAGGAGAAACGGGGCTGGAGATGTTACAGAGAAAAGTGTAACTAACAGATGTTGAGCAGAACCAGCCAATAAGGAGATACTGTATTTTCCTGGACAAAAATGCTACATTTCCCAGAATCCCCCAGTGCAAAGGGAAAAGGAAGGTGACTAAGTTGAAACCAGTCCCTTGTATGGAGCATCAAGGCCTGTTTGGAAGCAACCAAATATAAGAAACAGGAATTTTTGGCAAGGGCGTTGTAGAAAAACAGGTTCTTCTCTTCTGACACCAACCCCAGGGGTATCAGGTACAAGTGGCAAACAGTGTCAGCAGTGGTTTCCACTAGAGACGGGCTGTTGGGTGCTTTTGTCTGGCTGCAGCGTCCCTGGCTGGACAGCACCCGAGCCAGGTTCTCTGGGCTTCCCAAATGTCCCTGAGCTCCTTACTATCTGTCATTCTCCCTGAAACCCCTACTACTGTTCAAACTTGCTAGTGGCACGAGTCATGAGCAGCTAAGAGTCCTGGCTGCTGGCGGATGAGGCAGGTCTGAGGAGAAAGGCTCGTGAGAAAAGATTTACTGGGTAGGAAGAAAACTCAAAGCAGCTGCTGACCCTCAAAAAAAATGTTCAGGTTCTTTGACCCAATAATTCCAGTTATGGGGATCTGTGCTAAGGACTGAGACACTTGCAGGATCATGACTTATAAAGTAAAAAAAATGCACAAATATTCCAATGTGTAACAATTCCGTGTGGCTGCAGTAGAGGGACTGCAGTCCTCACAGGTGGTCGGAGGGGCCACCGGGGAGCCCCAGGGTCAGACCCAGCTGTGTGAGCCACCAAAGGCCAGAGCAGCCTGGTCTCTGACATGAGCAAAGCACTTTTACTTACACTACTTCTTATGAACCCTAGGAAGAATTCTACTGGTTATTTTAGGAAATTTCTGGAAAGTTCCTGTTTCTGCACTGCCACAGTGAGGTCAGAGCGATCTTTTTAACAGGAGAAATTACACTTGTCATCTGTCTGCCTAAAAGTCTTCGAAGACTCCCCTCTGGCCACTGTATAAAGATCAAACTCCACAGCACAGAACCTGAAGCCACTGGGCCCTCATCACTTCGCCTGTCCCTTCCTCACAGCCTCTGAACCCCATCCACCTAGAACTACTTGGAGTTTTCCAGAAGTTGCAGCAGTTTTCTAGCCGCCCTTCTGTGCCTTCCTAACGTGGCCAACTCTGTAAAACCTTCACGACTCAGCCCCAGGATCTGCTCCTCAGGGAGCCTACCGAACCCTACTCCACCCTCCTCCACTGCCTCGGAATGAGCTCCATCCTCCCTCTGAGCTCTTCCGGGGGGTCTGCCTCACACCTTATGTTAGTTATTTCTTGTTGTGCGAAGCAGGCCACCCTGGAGCCCGCGGCTCAGGGGGAGGGCGCTGGGATAATCCACAAGATGGGAAGAGAACAGCATTACCCGTGCTCTACAGAGAAGCCACACCATGCTCAGAGCGTCTAAGGGACTGGTCCAAAGTCATCAGGCAAAGGGAGTCAGAGACCAAAAATCCAGTGGTATAAGCTGAACAGGGTCCTCTACCTGGGCAGCCCCCTCCGTCTCTGGGCTCCCTGACTGTAAGTGGCTGGCTGGGGCTGTAACCCAGCCTCACCATCAGGAGCTTAGAGGTCCCAAAGCTTCTTCAGGGGGAAGGAGAAGAGTCCATAAGATGGGAAGCTGGGATGGCAACCCTGGCCTGGGCTTAAAAGGCACAGAATGCCATAGCTGGAGGGACCCTTTGAATAAGCCTATACACTCCCTGTAATGATAAAGAAACTGAGTCTCAGAAAGGCACTATGGGTTGAATTATATCCCCCAAAAGGTACAGAAGTCTTAACACCTGGTACCATTGAATGTGATCTTATTTGGAAACACAGATGTAATCGGATTAAGATAAAGCCATACTGGATTAGGGTGGCCCTCATGACACTAATATGACTAGTGTCCTTATAAGAGAGGAAAATGTGCACACTGAGAGACACAAGGAGAACATGGTCATGTGCCAATGGAGGCAGAGATCGCAGAGATGCATCTGCAAGCCAAGGAATGCCAAAGTTTGCCTGCGTGACATAATAGAAAGCACATATACTGGGGTCTGCCCCTGTTTCTGGCACAGAGCTCCTGAAAACTTTGGACTTTCCCAGGTGACAGCAGTGTCTTTTGTTCTAACGCGGCACCGCTGGGTGGGCTCCTGCATAGAAGCCCACCACTGGAAAACCCAAGCCATGATTAGAAGTTTAGAAGTTTCAGCCTTACACCCCCATCCTCTTGAGAAAGGGGAGGGGCTGAAAATGGGGTTGATGATCAATCATGCCTATGCGATGAAGCCCCCATAAAATCCCGAAAGTATGGCGTTCAGGGGGCTTCTGGGTTGGTGAACACTGGGAGAGCAGTGTGCTCAGAGAGGCCTGGGAGCTCCGCGCCCCTTCCCACGCCCCGCCCTACAGAGCGCCTGTCTCTGGTGGTTTATCTGCGTCCTTTATCACGTTCTTTAGCAAACTGGTAAAGATAAATTAGTGTTTCCTTGCGTTCTTCGAGCCACTCTTGGAAATTAATCATATCCGAGGAGGGGGACACTGGAACCGCCCATCCGTAGCTGTTCAGAAGCACAGCGGGCAGCCCAGGCTCGTGACAAGTAGCTGCAGTGTGTGCGTGCGTCCGGGGTGGGCAGTCGCGTGGGACGGAGCCCTCAGCCTGCGGAATCTGACACTGTCTCCGGATAGACAGTGTCAGAACTGAGTCACACTGTGGGACACCCAGCTGGTGTAGCAGAGAATTGCTTGGTGTGGGGAGAAGTCTCCACACACTTGGTGACCAGGAGAGTGCGAAGTGAAGTGTTTTGTGCAAAGGTAAAGGAGACTCGCAGGATAAACACACACACACACGGTAGGAAAGAGCTAGGTTTTTCTCTACATGGGAAGGAAAAGTTGGGGTTTTTCCTGTACAGCCTCCAAATACCAGAAGCAAAAGAGCCGAGGAAGAGTCCCCCCTCCAGGTCTCAGGCAGAGCGTGGCTCTGCCAGCACCTCGACCTCAGGCTCCTAGCCTCCGGAGCTCCTTATAGTTTTCTCTCATCTGTATTTTTTTGCCTCATACTTTTACTCTTTCAGTTATAATATTATGAACATGTTAAACATCTGCATAACCATAATTTACATAATAATTTGTCTCTTTAGGGGGATATATAGGTGTTTTCCAATTTTTCACTACCTAAATAATACTTTGTTCATAAACGTTTGATGAGGTTCCTTTGAGATAGAACCCCGCTAATGAAACGTCCCGGCCAAAGCGCGTTCCCACGGCCATGGCGTTTTCCAAGAGCGCTATTCAGGGCATGTGCAGGGTGGCGGCGCCAGAAGCGCGTCGGGCTCCTCTGAAAGGAAAAGCAGTCCTACCCCACCGATCCTGGCTTCCTACCCGCTCGTCCTCCTTTAAAGCCAGGCCTAGTGAGCACCCTGCGTTTTGTCTGGAGCTCTAATTCTTTCCTGCCTGGGCAGGATTAGGAGCCAAATCCTTCATGCCCCTGCCTGCCCCTGCTTCACCCTCACTGCTGATGACTCTTCTGAACGCTGGGCTTCCAGCTTGAGCCCCGCCCCCCGCCCCCAACCTGCAAACCCTCCTAAATCTATGGAATCTCACGGGGCGCAGCCCTCCAGTGGACACGGGGGCTGCCCGAAAAGGGGATATGTGGGAGAGAATAAGTTGAGATCGGTCATAGGCAGGGGCACGGGGCCTCCTCTCTCACCTCGCAGGAAAGGGTGTGGCTTCTGCTTGCCTCAGGGTCAGGCTCCAAACTCCTGTCTTTGGGTTTGGCTGGAAGGAGCATTCTGTACCTATTTTGGCCAGGCCCTATGTGGGGGTTTCTGGGTCAGACCTGTTGACTGCCCTCACTTCCCTGCACTCTGGACTCTGTAAGCTAAACACCCAGTACTGGCAGCCTGTCCAGAGGGGAGTTCACACCCTTCCTTGCCTTTCATTGTCCCCTGACTCTGCATGGTGGCAGCGGTGGGGAATCATGTAAATTAACCCCTGGGAACAGGGGGAGGCCCACAGGGCCCATCTGAAGGGGGTTGTCCCCCACAGGCACCGACCAGGACCCAACTATCCCAACAATCAGCAATGCCCACCAAAAGCCCCTGCCCAACTCAATGCCTTGCCTCAATCTTCAGAAGTTCCTCCACAGGTGGCCTCTCTGAGGTGCACCTGCCTCTGCAAACTGAAGGGACCAGCCTATGACTTTAATCACAGTGGCATGAAGCAGGTATGGAATTTTGTACCTGCCTGTATCCAGTCTGACCCTTGATCTGGTATTAACCTACCAGCAGTCCTCTGCTTACAGTTTTGAGCAAACAACACACCCACCCTCCTATATCAAACAAGATGTGATATAACATGGCTCTGTTACCTACGGACCGCCTGAGACTTCAGGGCTGATCTGGCAGCCCGAGGAGGCAATGGGAGAACCGCATCATCCCTCTTCATCCAGCCTCCTCCCAAAGCCGTACACCCAACAAAATAGCCAAAAGGCTCATCCCCAGGACTTATGCTCCACTACTATGCTAGTGTAAATGCTGAGCACGACCATCAATGCCAAAAGAATTTTGTAACATCAAATTTCTTCTTGCACCTCCTCTAGGCTCATTTTCTACCTTGATCCTCTGTGTCTGTTTTGGTCTGGCCTCCTGCTTGCTGTGGGAAAGCCCACACGAGGTGATGAGCAAGCACTGAGGGTAGAGGTTCCAATCCTAGCTGTTACTAGCCCTGGGGTTCAGGGCCAACGATTTCATCTTCCTGACCCTCAGTTTCCTCATCTGCAATAGGGCAATAACAATGCCCACCCCATGGTGGACATGGAAAGGTTTGGGGTCAACCTGGGTTGGTTTGATCCTGCTCGTTCACCAGCTAACAGCCAGATCCTGAGCAAGTTACCTTGCCTTTTTGAGCTCTGTTTTTGAGAACAGGGAGGCCATGTGGTACTACCACCTGTAGGGTTGCTGGGAGGGGTTAAAGGAGAAAACGTCCAGGACTGGTGCACAGTAAGAGCTTAAGAAGCACAGGCTTCCTCCTTGCTCATGGGTTATTGTGAAGCATACAGGCATGCATTCCATGGGCCGGCGTGGTGAACTATAGGGCACGCTTATGTTGTTTTAATCCATCGTATTTAAGTACTATATACTCTTCACATTTTAGTAAGTTGTTGTACTGAAGATATCCACTTTGCAGCCACCACCCGCACGCCATCTGCACTAACTGATCGGGATCGTTCCTGGTGCCCCGGCCCTTTTTCTATAGAAAGCCCACCTCCAACCGCCGTCCACCAGCTCTCCCCACGGCCATAACCCTCCCCAGCAGAGCCCCGGGCAGCCGGGCAGCCGGTACGCCTTGTGGCTCGGGCTGCAGACCCTGCTCAGGTGAGCCGGTGCCCGCGCGCCACGTGCCGCCCTGGTCAAAGTCCGGACAGGCTCCGGTGCTCTCACCCTCTTGACGAGGAAGCCTTCCTTGAGCACGCCGTCCTCCATGTCGCCACCCGCGCGTCGGCCAGGTGCGCTGCCGCCGCGCCACACGCTCCTCGGGCATGCACTCCTCTCCTTGGGAGGACTGGCCGGGCCGCTGCGCAGGAAGCGCTTCAGACCCAGCGCGGGTGCCGCCTCCCTGGCCCGAGTCCAGAGCCCGGGCTGCCGGGCGGGGGCCCAGGGAGGAAGTAAAATGAGGCTGGGATTTCTGACGATCCCCCCAACCCCACCCCACCCCCGCCCCCAAGGCGTCCTGGTCAATCCTCAGGGTACAGAGTCTGGTGACTACAGTCATCTCCTGGAGCCTTCCCGGCCCCTGCTCTCTCCAACTGGGCAGGGCGTCCCATTCAGGTGCCCCCAGCGAGCGCTGTGCCTCTTAACTATACCGGTCTTTGCCCACCTCTCCCTTCTCCCACAGCCTTAACCAGGTGTCTGCCTGGCACTTGGTATATTGCCCTTGAGTAATAGTTACAGCATGAAATAGAACAGAAAGGATTTCAGGGATTTTGAGCAGCAATTTTTCAACCTTTTTCATCTCATGGCACATAGAAACTAATTACTAAAATTCTGTGACACACCAAAAAATATGCCAATCTGACCAAAAAAAAAAAAAGTAGGCATAATTTTCATTGATTTAAATGAATAATAGTAATTACCTACACGTTTTGCTCCAAAGTGACATTTTAAAAAATCAGGTGCCTATACTTGTACATAGGGATTTCTGATAGCAAGAATTAACCAAGGAGACGCAATCTTACTGGGCCATGTGACCAATAAGGTGCAACTCTAGGATATGACCTATATATTTATGGTTCAAAACAGGGCATTCACCGGGACAGCTATTGCGTTAGCTGTTCTCATTTTTTTAATTTGACAATCTAAGGAAAAAGGGGTTGGTGCCCTTGATTACGTAAGTCAGGTGTTGCATGTTTTAAAAGTTTTGGGGCACATCCGTTGAAAATAGCTGACTTTAGTCATCCCTGAGTTCCATGGAATTGGGGGTGCAAGAGTGGATAGGGTGGAAACAGGCTCAGAACTTTCCCCTGGCCTCTAGTGGGGGCAGAGAAAAGCCCGCGTTAGCACGGCCACAGGTTTAAGGAAGCAGGCGCAGTCTGTAGGGCTCTTCTGCCCTCCAAATACACCCCTTCCTAAAAAGGGCTGCAGCGGCAGGTTTCATCCTTAGGGGCAAAAGTGAAGGGAGGCTGAGGAACTTAGTACTCTAGGTAAATAACAAACATTTTAATCAATATTTAAAAAATTACAATGAGTGACAAAAATCCGTGTTGAACAAAATATCACAATTTTAAAAGACAACTAAATCAACAGCAGCCCCTATTGGAGGGTGAAACGAAAGGACGCCTCAGGAGTACGGATTCAGTCTAAGACACAGTCGCTTTATTCTTTACTTGTGCTGCCTCCTGAAGCTCGCTATTAGGATGATTCACCAGGAAGGGGAAAGTCCCCAAATGCCTAAAAGGGAAGAGAAGGCTCTAGATTGGAATAAGGTGCCCCGGGCTGTGGAAGGCCAGCTGTGCCTTTGAAAGCCAGCCTGAGCTGACAAACTAAAGCACCAGGGTGGGGGTGGGGTGGGGCTGCCCTGGAAAAGGCTCACTTCAGCCTCCTGCACAGGTGACTTTCAGCTCTCCCCGCAAGTCCAAAAGCAATAATGCTCCCACTTCCTTTCAGAAGGACTATCATCGGCTCAGCACCTCGTGAAGCCAGGCCTGTCTGTAGTGGATGCTAGGTTTTATTGAATCCACAGCCACCCCGTGAGGTGAATTTATTATCCCATTCTTTCTAGCCAAGGAAAACTAAAAACTTGAAGAAATGTTGCCCCCGGTCCCCAATTTTTAGCTCCAGGGCAGTGTGAATGCACTTGCTCCTCAGTTCGTGAGCAGGGAAGGGGAGGAAAGGATAAGCTGAGCTCTGAAATCTTGCTGGGCTGAAACCCAGGACACGAGAAGGCAGAATGGGAAATTCCTACCCTCTTTGGCTCTAACCATGGTCTGTTATTCTCCTTCTCCCCAGATGCCAAGGGAACAGGCTGTTGGCACAAAGGCTGTTTTGGCCTTGCTCAGACACAACTTTCTAAGGCTCAGTAGAGGTGGCATTTTCTTGGGCAAGGAGGGTTCATGAATGAGTTTACAGAAATGGGAAAGGGAGACAGATTGGTTCTCTCTCCTGGCAGTGCCCCTACCAGGAATGAGCTAAGGCCTCTGTATACTTAGAACCTGCTTCCCATCCTAGGATAGCCCCTGGCTTAGCCCACCCAAAGTCTGACTCACTGGACACAGGGCATGAGTCATACCCCTACCTCCCCTGGCTGTGGCAGCTGAGCCATCAGTCAACCAGGGAACCACACTGACATAAGCCCGACTCAACCACAGGCAAGAGAATGGAGATAGAGGAAGCAGACAGGAAGGAGTGAGCAGCTGAGACTGGGGAAAGGGAGCAGGGAAGGGAAGGAAGCTCTCAGCCCAGGAACTTGACCTGCTCTTCCAGGCAGACAGCTCTCCTGAGCCTCTAGGGCTGGGGACTGATGTGGAAAGGACCCTGACTGTCTCAGAAGGGCCAGATAATGGCTAGAATGCGTGAGCTGTAGGGAGCCATAAAGCCAGTATTTGGGTGTAGGTGATTCAGTCTGATGTTAAATTCTACCATTAGAGAGCCACTCCTTTAGCCATAGGCAAGAATCCCCAGTTTAAGATATTTATACTGGAGAAGGGTAAATCATGGATCCTTATTCACAGTGTATACCTTGACTCAGTGAGTTTATCAGAATCACAGAATCAGAATATAAGCCTTGAATCATCAATTCCAGGCACTTCATTTTATAAATGAGCACCCCCAAAACCTAGAAAAATAAAGTGACTTGCCTACAGCCCCACAGCCAGTTAATGGCAAAGGCAGGACTTGCATATAGGCTAAAAGTGCGAGTGCTCGAAGGCTTGCTCCAGGCAACGCCGGGGCATGCCCCCAGCAGCGGCCTGCAACCCAGCGAGCAAGTGACCGCGCAGGCCAGGAGGAGCTGTCTGCAAGGTCAGAAAGGCCTTTAAACAATGTTTTCTGTTTTTCCAACCATAAAAATAATTTGTGCTCGCTATAGAAAACTGAGAAAATGCCAAAATGGACAAAATAATTCATAACCCATCACCTAGACCAGTGATTTTCAATCTTTTTCATTTCATGGCACACATAAACCACATTAAATAAAATTCTGTGGCACACCAAAAAATATGTTGTGATTTTTGCTGATCTGACCAAAAAAAAGCTATAATTTTGATTCATTCACACTGGATGGCTTTTCTTGCATTGTCATCATTTTTTTTTTTTTTTAATTTGACAATCTACGGGAAAAGAGGTCAATGCCCCTGACTAAATAGTCAGGTAGCGCATGTTTTAAAAATTCTTGTGGCGCACCAGTGTGCCGTGGCACGCCGGTTGAAAATGGTTGACCTAGACAGATGGTGAGTATTTTTACATGCATATATATTTTAATAAAACTTTTTTTAAAAAGTGTGCCCTGCCTTTTTCATTTATAATAGCTAATAAGCATCTTATCAAATCATCAAAAACAACTCAACAATATAACTTTAATGGCTGTATAACATTTTATCATGCCTGTATCATAATGTACTTAATTCCATTTAGGTCGAATTTCCTGTTTTACAGTATACTGTTGTATACTCTGTATGTAAACATTTTGTCACATCCTTGATTATTTCATATAAATATCTAGAGCATAATTTTATGTTAAAGGGCAAAATCTTTAAAAATTCTTGATACATTTCACCACACTGCTTCCCAGAAATGTTTCACATGACGTCTTCATGTTTCCTAGAAATGTCTTATCAGATGTGTATGATAAGACCGGTCTCAGGTGTTTATACCAACATTAAGTATAGTACTTCTAGAAATCCGTGTTGATTTTATCAGAATCAGTACAGACTATCCCAATTGCATGGACTCTGTGTAATTTCTGTTGGGGGAACCCCTAGGGACTCCCAGGAGTCAGCCAGCTGGACGAGGTCCCACTGAAAGAGACCCAGAAGTTGCTGGGGAAGAGGCCAGTACAAGGCCCAAGGTAGGACACTACTCACAGGAAAAGGAGGGTGTGCAGGGTCCTGAGCAGCCAGAAAAGCACCTTGAAGGAATTTAACAGCTTAGGCAGAGACAAAAAGGGGGAGGGTGGGAAATCAGAAGGGCGGGCAGCAGGAAAAGGTGGAAGAGAATTTTTTCCAAATTTATGGCTCTGCCCAAAGCCACCACATTGCTCTGTTACAACCAGAAACATGGTTCATTCACCTGTCAATTTTTTCATTCATTCACTAGTGCAAGGGACTCGTATTGAATATGTCCTGTGTACAAAACATAAACCAAGTGCCGTGGGCAATATGCACAGACCCTGCCCGTAAGCCTCACGCACCAGTGAAAGCAAGGTATCACTTTGGTTAGCCAAGAATAGTCATATTTTGGTATCCACTGGGGAACTGGTTCCAGGACCCTGTGGATACCAAACTCTGGGATGCTGAACCCTTATATAAAATGGAGTAGTATTTGCATATAAACTATATGCATCCTCCTGTATATTCAAAATCACCTCTAGATTACTTATAGAACCTAATGCAATGTAAGTGTTATGTAAATAGTTATTAATACAGTATTGTTTAGGGGATAATGATGAGAGAAAAAAGTCTGTGCATGTTCAATACAGACATTACCACCAGAGGCCTAACTACATAGTACATGTCAGTAACATTTTTAAAAATACTTTTGATCAGAGGTTGGTTGAATCGCCGATGCTGAACCCACAGAGGCAGCGGGCCACCTGTGTCATCCTGGCCGGCCACAGTGGACAGGGCAGGCCCCCTGGCACGTAGTGCTGGGTTGCAGAGCAGTGCCCCTCACCCCTTCTGTGGTGAAGACCAGCATTTTTCATTTATCCCACCTCCTGGACAACGGTGTGGTCTGAGCATAACTAGAACGCAGCCTCCACCACAGGCAACTTCCCAGAGACTTGTACATCCCCCTGACTGGTATATATTCTGTTCAGTGAAACAAGACCTCAGCCATGCATTTGAATGTCATAGCAATGCCCAGCTGCCATAGTTCCTAAATTTACTCTCAGTTTCTGTTCTTATCTTGTCCTAGAGCAGTACCAAGCAAATCACTCTAGAAAAGCATTGCTCTAGAGCGTGGGTTCTGGAATGAAGCATGGGTTCAGATCCTACCTCTACTGCATGGCTCAGAACATCTCCCTGACGTGGGGGGGTGGAGTGGCCTCTCGTTATCACCCTGGAGCCCACCACCCTGTTCCGCTGGAAAAGCTGGAACACCTTGAGAGGGTTTTCACTCTCTCCAGAATGCTCAGCTGGCCTTTGGTCGGGGACAGCCAAGACCCCCGGCTACCCCACCGGTGCCGTCGGCCCTGCCTACCCCTCAGACCCAGCCCTGAAGGAGAAATGCCCGTTGGCAGCTGTCTCAGGGCCAGGAGGGGTGCGGCAGGATGCATAGGGTGACTCAGCTGTGCCAGCAGGCAGAGCTGGACCTGTTCAACATAGATAAGGGCCCTCCTCGCCTTCCCTTCCCCCTTCCTTACCCTTTCTGCCTTCACTCCATTCCCTAAATGTTACCCTGGAGGGTAGGCTTTCTTTTTGCTTATTTTGTGTGGGTAAAAAAAAAAAAGGGCAGAGCCTTGGCCTGGGAATGCCTGGGGAACCCCAGCAGGACGGGGGTGGCCATGGTGTCACGTGCTGGCCACAGAGGCGCACACCTGGTCACATCCCCTCTCCAGGCCTCAGAGGCCCCCGCCTGGGCAATTATCAGAATCACCTGCAGGGCTTCCACCAGCTCCACCCAGAGCCACTGCTCCCACAAAGAGGGCACGGGCAAGCCGGGCTCCACCGTCCACGGCACGCCCCCTCCCCCCCACACACAGCTGTAATCCCCAAAGAGGAAAGGTTTTTCTTTACCTACAGTCTCTGTCCACTTGCCAAGACACATCCCTGCAGGGCTGCATCTGCCCAGAGTGAGGCTCCTTTTTCTAGTTCCTACCGAAGCAGCAGGGAGCATGTCCACCCCCAGGAGATTCTGCTTCAGGAGTTGGGGAATGCTCATTTCAGAAATCTCAGCAAGTGAGGAAAGGCTCTCAGAGGCTGAGTTGGTTCTGGGGGTCTTGGCCCTGGAAAATCCTTGAGCTTCTTGGCTCCTCTGGGAAGGGCCCTCCCAGCTCCAACAAAGTAGGGGCCAGAGGCAAAACAGCCCCCTTGCTGAGGTGGAGCCCCAGCTAGAGTCCTGCCTCTCGCAGGTGAGGTGAGCAAGGAGCTGAACTCAAGTGAGCAGCCAGTCCCCAGCCAGGCCTCCACTTGCACCCTGAGGCTGGTATGAAGGAATCCCCAGGCCCTAGGCACCCAGCTCCGCCTGCTCACGGAGAGGCTATCTGTTGCTAGGTGGAGCAGTTCGCTGGGGAGATGAGCAGAGGGTGAAGCCAGCCGGTCCCAGCCATCTCCACTGCAGAATTTAGAGACCAGTGAGAGGTGAAAGGTTGCTGTGGGCTTCCTGGGGTTAATAGTGGTAAGAGATGGAGAGAGGATTGAATTCTGATGCTGAGCAATCACGCCCCTTTTTGGAGTTGACCAGACCAGAAGTTCCCAGGACTGGAGCCTGGCGCTTCAAAGCGGGGCTAGCACTCCATACCGGAGGCAGGCAAAGCCCGGTGGTCCCAAGCCCGCCTAACTGTAGTCCCAAGAACACCAGCGGCCCGGACTAGGGTGGGGTGAGCTGGAGCCTAGGGCACAAAGTTTAAGGAAGCGCGCACCAGCTGTGCAGGTGCAGGGTCGGTGCCAGAAATCGTGTGCCTCCTTAAATGTTGCGCCCCGGCCTCTGCCGGCCCACCCTAGTCCCGGCAGAATCCTGACCCAGCGTAGGTGCAAAGTCTGAATTAGCTGGCGCTCTTTACAGCCTGTGGGGCGCCCGCCCACACAGTTCTGAGATTTGGAACACCTGGAAGCCCGCCTCCTAGGAGCAGGGGGAACCTACTCTCACCTGGAGATCAGAGAGGTCTTAATTAAGGATACGTTTCCAGTAAATGCAAACATGGAAGAAAATAGCAGACACACAGTGACTGAGCTTGCAGGCTCTGGGTGTAAAGTGCAGATCTGGTTTCGGAGGGTTATGCTGGGCCTGGGACTCTGCATTCCTATCTCCTACATGATGCAAATGCCATTGGTTAGGGACCACAGGAGTAAGTATTTAGCCCTTCTAAAGGGGAGAACTTGAACCAGGACTGGCTGCATAATTTGCAGGGCCCAGGACAAAATGAAAAGGTGGGCTCCTGGTTCAAAAATTAAGAATTTCAGCTGAGTAGTGAAACAATCACGGGAGCTGTGCCGCTCTCGGAGTCTCGGTCAGGTTGCCGAGAGGATGGAAGGTTAGCTGTGCGAAGCACCCTGTCCCTGTGTGTGGTGACTCCTTGATAATGTTAGTGATCATTACTGTCCAGCCCCAGACAGCCTCTCCCCCAACACATGATGACCTGCCAGGCTGCAAACTTATGTAGACCAACCTTCATTTTACAAAGGAGGAAATTGAGCTCCACAATAAGATCATAAGAGCTCGAAGAATAAGTGCTGGGTGAATGGGGCGACTTGTTAAGGGTCACTCTCAGGCCTCCAGTCACCCGGGCTGGGGCTTTTCCTTCTGGGCTGTCTTCTCTATGCCCTCCCCCCGCCGCCCCCCTCCCCCCAACACACAAAAAGGTGATGACAGCCAGAAGGTAACACCACATCTCCCAGAAATGCTGAGGAGAGCTGGGGACTGTCTGAATGGGTGAGAGGTGGCCCTGTATGAACACAGTTCTAACATCGGGTCGTGCATCTGTTGGGCTTCCAGAGACGCATGTTCTGAGCCCACTGGCAGGAGCGTGGAGTTCTACAGGAAACGCAGAGGCCCTCAAACACTGGGCCTCTGAAACAGATCCAGGCCTCTGTGTGTTGTGGGTTCTTGGTCTGCTCTTCGTAGTTTCTCCGTCTCTTCCCTTCCTGCCAGTTGCCACTTCCCATTGCTGTCAGGGCACCCGTCTCCAGCAGCTACTCCCTAGATTGCTAACCATCTGATGAGACTGGGACAAATAAACCAGGCTATTCACAGTGATGCTTAAAATGAGGATAAACAGCATCTGAGAGCATCAATATTTTCATCACCTGACATCCATTTCATCTTCTCCAGCTTTTTCTTTTTCACCTGATTTATGATTCTGCTCTTTGTTTTTGCATGAGTGAGGTTGCCAGATACTGAATTCTGGCTGAATGAGTTCTCCCTGTAGGAGCAGGAAATTGATAATAGAAAAATTGCAGGTTTTAAAAATTAACGTCATTATTCTGCACTTCCTATTACCAGTCAGGGTAATCCCTGCTAGAGTGGCAGCCTACCTTCTCCTTCTAGAGGCCACCCTCAGGCAGCTTATATTAAGGACAGGGCTTTGCTATTGACCTCCAGTTGCACTTTCCCAGGGATGGGGGCTCACTATGGCCAGAGATACAAAGACGGAATAGAGCGCTTTCCAGCCCTCAGATTTCTGTCCACCCCAAACCAGGGCACTGCTCATGGCCACCTCATCCCTCCCTCCCGCCATCCCTCCCTCCCTTGTACCCCTCAAAGTATCTCATGATTGGCTGAGGAAGGGAGAGATGGATGAGACCCAAGGGGTCAGCCCTGTCAAGTAGCCCCAACGTCCAATTGAGCCCAAAAGCCCTACAGGGTAGTTCCTTTGTATTTGCAGCTGAAACAGAAGTGACTTGCCTGGATAGCACAGGGCTGACTCCAAAGTCCGGGCTCCTCACCTCAGAGGGGCACTGGCAGTGTACCATGTTCCACGGAGGTGACCTCCTAAGGAGCAGACCAACCAGCACAGGGGCCCGGAGCTGCAGCGACTTCCGAATGGAGTGCGTGCATGCGTGCACAAAGGCAGGGGGTCGAGGCATTTCTGAGGGCAGGCATCTCTGCAGCCCAACTCCAGGGAGGGCCTCCAGGGCTGAAATGCTCCGCTTTTCCTTGTTGCCATGGCCCGCTCAGGACATCGCTGGTTTCTGAAAGTCGACTTGGGTAGCAAGCTTGTCACCTCTGATATGGAGGTCTCTGGGAAATAGTCCCGATGGAGAAAAACAGTCCTATTTCCTTCATGATCAGGAACAACTTGAGAGAATGCAATATTTGTGAGTGACCCTGAGGTGCTCAGGGAGGGAGACCCGGCCCTGGAACAGCCCCGTCCCTTCTTACATGACTTTATAGAACAGATCCCCCAGGAAGCCCATCTGTTTTACCTACCAAGTCCTTATCTTAAACTCTGAAACAAGGTCGCAGTCAGGGCTGCTCCCTTGCATCTTGTAGCTTCACGTGAACCATCTTCCCCTTCTGCTTCAGGAGCAGTACCGGGAGGCCATGTCCCCCTGAGGCCCTGTGCCAGGGCTCGATTCCAGGGCTGGGGGCTACCCCCAGCCTCACTCTCTCACAGACGGGGCAGGTGTGGGACCCCGGGGGTGGGCTCTCATTCCGTGACTTTACCTCCGGTCCAGCCCTGCAAGTGGAGCTCTTCTAGAGGCCTGAAGGCTGGACCCCTGGCCTGTCTGCCACCCTTATATGCATGCACAAGCACACACATGCCAGCCTCTCAATGGGCCTCCAACAGCCAGTTCATCCCAGTCAGTGTCCTGGTCCAGGAGTGAGCTGACAAGTGAAACAGACAGACCCCCTGCTTACATGTGGCCCTTTTCTCTAAGCCAGTGTTGTCCAATAAGGCTTTCTTGGCTGATGGAAATATCCTCTGTCTGCTCTGTCCAATACCATTAATGACTATTGAGCACTTAAAATGTGGCTAGTGTTAGGAGCTGAAGTTTAAATTGTGTTTCATTTTAATTAGAATTTCTACAGCCACCAATAGGGATCAGCAGGCTTTCTAAATAAAAACTCAGAACCCGGGACCTGATAAGTGGAAGTGGTCAAGTAGGGCAAACTATTTGAAGTTGGGACTAGACTGCTAATTCCTGGATGCTAGATCTGTGCTTGAGCCCTAGCTCAAATTTAAAAACTTCATCTTTGCCCTGGCTGGTGTGACTCAGTTGGTTGGAGTGCTGTCTCATATGTTGGAAGGTTGCAGGTTCAATTCCCTGTCAGGGCACATATCTAGGTTGCTGGTTCCTTCCCTGGTCCGGGCACATATGAGAGGCAACTGATGGATGTTTTTCTCTCTCCCTCTCTCTTCCTTCCTCTTTCTCTAAAAAGCAATGAAAAAAATGTCCTTGGATGAAGATAAAAAAAATTAAAAACCTCATCTTTGTCCCTCTTTCTTTTATATGTTTTTATTTCCAATTCCCACAGCAACTCTGTAAGGAAGATCATCTTGCATCTTTTTGCAGATGAGACAACTGAGGCTCAGAGAGCTAAGTGAGGGCTCCAGGTCCGTGGAAAGCTCGGTTAGGCCCTGCCCCCAGAGCTGTCTCGTTGCAAAGCCCGGCTCCTCCCATTGGGCCACACTGCCTCTCCTTAGGCCTTTTAAGGCAGTTTATCTGGAAAGTGCTCCAGCCATTCCACAAAGCCCCAGGCACTGCCGCTGTGAGAAACTGAGAGGAAGGGCGTGGCTGGCCCACCCACAGAGCCCAGCCTGCACCCCAGACTCCCCTGTGTGAGCCCACAGGTGCCTTTGGAGGATGCCAGGAGGCTGCCTCTTGGGAGGGGCGATGCCAGAGCCCTCCTCAGACCTAAAATTCTTTGCTTGCTGTTTGAATTCTACCAATGAGAGGCTGGTTCTCTCTCTCTCTCTCTCTCTCTCTCCTCTGTCCCTCTGAAGAAAATACAGGAGAAAATATCTTGGTTTACGGGGAGGAAAAGGAGGTTTTGATAGCGGAGAGAGTCATTTGAAGCGTGGGGTAGAGGGAGGAGCCGATCTGAGTGGAATCCCAGGGTGGGCGAACTTTAGTCAAAGCCCAGACACAGGGTTCCCGGGGGCAGTGTGAGATGGGCAAAGAGGCAGGGGGCAGGGAAGCCTGGTAGGCAGGACTTTGAGGTGGGACTGAAGAGAATTTTTTCAGCCCATTTACATTCAGTTTCCTCCCCTCAGGTGTCTCAAGCCTGCCTCAGGGCCTTGGCATGCGCTGTTCCCTGTACCCTTAGCCCTCGTTCACTTCTGCTTGGTTCACCCTTTTCTTCTGCCTTCAGCTCCCAGCTGAGAGGTCACTTTCTCAGGGAGGCTTCTCTGGCTCCCAGGCTTTATGTTGCATGCGTTGTGTCACATGTTCTCACAGCTTCTGTTTCTTTCCTCCACGTTCTTAGCTCAGCTTCTCATTATCGACTTGTTAGAATTACTGTTTGGCTAATGTCTTACTCCCCTCACTAGATTCCAAGCTTCATGAGAACTAGGACCATGCGTGCTTTTTCTAGATTTTAGCTACAACAACTCACAGCACATCAGTGCCACCCCCTAGGTAGTGGCTGAATAAGTTAAGTGGAGTTCCTGTCCCTTTCCACAAAGAGCTTGGGCTTGTCCAGACTGAGCACCAGAACTGTGACTTGTCCATCTTCAAGTCCCCCTTATTAACTTCCTTCTCTCATACACAGAAGAAAATCGGTTATAACACTTTAGGCTGTAAATAACCAAAAAGTTAACCAACAACGACTTAAACCCTAGGGAGATATTTTTATTTAATTAACAAGAAGTTTGGAGGTAGGTGATTCCAGAGTGGACTCAATGGCTTTATGCTGCCTTTGAAAAGCAGGCTTTCCCCATTTTTCTGCCTTGTCATCATCAGCGCATTTGTTGCCACAGCAACAAACATTACATTCTCCCAAAACAGTAGACCAAGCAGGAAAGAAAGGAACAAAGAGGGAATGGGAGGGTATTTGTGTGCAAGATTGAACTAAAAATACAAAGTGGCCACCTGTATAAGACCTTCAGGAGAGCCCTTATGACATGGTTCCGCAGTTATTTCTTTAACTGTGACCACCCCTCCCCAGTATCTCCCCAAGCAGCTTCTTGATGCCAGAGGCTGTGTTTGGGGAATTTCCTTCAGCAGCCCCTAGTGCAGCCCAGGCACCCGCATGCCTTCAGAGGGGGGAGACTTTCAGAGAAGGGGACAAGAGTGAGAGGTGAGAGGGGCCACAGAGGGGGGAGTCGCTGTGTCCACTGCTCCCAGGACTGGGGAACTCAGGGAAGGTGGGCATCAGGATGCTGCAGCCCAGCAAAGAGGAAGTGGTAAGTCTGAGAAAAGATGGGAGGGAGTTGTGGTGAACACTGGCACAGTCGGCAGGGAGAGGCAAAAAAGAGAAGGGCGTAGACCCCGAGGTTTGTGCCAATTCAGCTTCCTTTACATCCCAAGGGTTTCTGCCAGCTCAGTGGTGTGTCTTCCTCCCTGAGAAGGGCCGATGGGTGGCTGATATCCACCTCAAGTATTGAAGTGCAAGTGAGCCCTTGGGTGGCTACTTCTGATGGCTCCTGCAATAGTTGGAGGAAAGGATTTAAATCCTCCTCCCTCTTCTCACATCTTAGGGGCCAATGGAATGGAATGCTCCACAGCAGGCATTTTTTTTTAACATTGCAGGGAGAAGCTGAAATACCAGGGGTAGTTAAGGAGAGAAGGAAGCGGAACCAATCCCCTGACCCACTCCTTTCTTCCCTCTCCTGTGCATTCTCAGCACCTGGCATTCTCCCCAGTCTCGGGTCATGACCTGCCTTAGGAGGGTCCCTGCTGGGGCGTCCATGGTTGGGCGGGGAGGGATAAAACTGCCAGGGTCAGGGCTGGCTCTCAAGGTGCCATCGACCAGGAAGGACATGCCCACTGCTATGCTCACCCCTTGCACTTGGGAGTTGGTTCCCTCATGGTCCTAGCCCAGCTCCCCTGCACATCCTCCTCCCCTCTCACTGCCCAATTCTTCTCCTGTCCTTCTGGGAAAGGAAGGACACCATCCCAACTGGCTCAACTGCTTTGTACTGCCTGGGGAAACACAGTTAAGTTCTGGGAATGAAATCATCTTAATGACTGGCTTACGCTGCCCCAAACAAAACATCTCTAAGTCTTTTCTCAGAATAAGACGTCAAAACCCAAAACACACCCAATATCAAACATTTAAAATATTCAGTATGACTCTCAGATTACCTTTTTCTGCAGAAAGATAATCAGAGCAACAGGATCTAGGACATTCTTCATGCAAAAGAAGACGTTGTTAAGACTGATAGCATCTCCACG
The DNA here is from genome assembly GCF_021234165.1 of Pteronotus mesoamericanus. Classification (NCBI taxonomy): domain Eukaryota; kingdom Metazoa; phylum Chordata; class Mammalia; order Chiroptera; family Mormoopidae; genus Pteronotus; species Pteronotus mesoamericanus. Next base: position 23,192,231 of record NW_026555078.1, on the reverse strand, counting down.
GAGCTTCTGAAGAGGGAAGAGGTTTTGAGCCTCCCCTCTGGGTTCTCAGTGACCTCAGCAAAGGCGTTGGAAACCCACGGCCAGGCGCCATGGCTGTGAGACCTTTGAAAGGATGGGAACCTCTGTAACTTGCCCTGTCGGAGGTTTCATTACCTTTAGGGGCAGTCGGTCAGCCTCTCAAATGGTCAAGTGTGATTACCTTCAGCAGTGGCAGAGAAAGGGCAGGTTTGGGGGGATATTAGGTGTGGTGTCTGGTTTTAAGAGGAACTGAAAGTCTGAAGGTGCCTGAGGCTTGAGCTTGAAAGCAAAGACAACTCAGTGCAGTTCTGGGCCTGAGGCAGGTCAGGGTACCAGGACCACCCTGTGAAGAGGAGAGAGTGTGGGCAAGCTGGGTGCAGGGGGCTGTCAAGTTCTGCAGTGCGCCTTCCGGTCCTCGGGCTGGAGTGAGAACCCAAGGCCCCAGGGGTGCCAGAACTCACCCAGCCTTTCCCAGGCTTCTCCAGGTTCCTGAAGGGACCCCTTCCTCTGCCCAGTAGGAGAAATTAGATATGCCAAGGGGGTCTGAGATGTGAGGTGTCAGAAGTGGCTGGGGAGAGTGTGGGGACAGAGGCTCAAGGTGGTAGGCATCCTCAAGCAAAAAAAAAAAAAAAAAAGTATTTGCAACAGTGCCTTATAACTAACTCTAAAGCACTATCCAAAGTCTATTACAAAGTCTGGTCTCCACCAATTTTAAGGGAACTTCTACACAATAGCCACTAGGGGGCAGCCAAGTTCTATATCGTCCCTGGCCTGGTAAGGTCATGGGCCCACCAAGGACAGGAAGGGAGAGGGCAGACCTGGGGGCCTGTGGCCCATAGAAATTATGCCAGCAGCCAACCCAGTGGCTCTGAGACAAAGCTGAAGCAGGCCACTGTGGTGGGATACGTCCTTCCTTCCTCTCTGGAATCTGCACACTATGCCCAAAACACCCAGGGCTTCCCTCCTGCCTCCCAAGGCCCCACCCACCTGTTGTCCCACAGAGTTGGCCAGCACTGACCTGCCTCATCCAGTTTGAGTTCTTATTCCTTTGGGTTCTACTCAAATATTGGCTAAGCTGAGAAACTCATTTGCACTGAGGAGCTAATGGCAGATGACAATTCACTATTTTGTCCATCCAAGGGATCCGATCACTAATCATGGTGGTGTAGCCTGAGTTTCCTCAGGCCCCTGCATTGAGGGCTTACAGTGACACTAAGACACCATACTTTCCTGACCTATTCTGCCATTGTTATGGGCTCTCCAAGAATCTCTTGCACGCATTTCTGAGACTCCCCAGAGGGTGTCATATAAGAGTTACACCTACACCCCAGAGCTCCACAGTCCGCATGGAGATGCCGCTGACCATTTCTTCTGAAGCATTAAAGGGATCCTCCCTTCTCCCTACATGAAGCCCAAAGCAGTATCTTGTTCCCTTTTGTTATAATATTCATTTCACAGCCAGCACTTACATAACGCTTATATGCCTGGCACTTTCCGAAGTACTTGGATACATTTAGTCCTCACAGCAACCAGTTGGAAAAACTATTGTTATTACACGGTTACACGAATGAGCAATGTGAGAAAACCAGAGAGGTTCGGTACTTTGACCAAAGTCACACAGCTGGAAAATGGAAGAGCCAAGATTCAAATCCAGGGCGTGAGGCCCTGCAGCCAGGTTTTAGCGAGAGCCCGCGCTGCCTCTTCAGAGAGCTTAGGAAACTGCATTCTCCCTCTGTCCTCACAACCTCCTCTCTCGCAGGGGGCTCAGTGTGAGGCAGACAGCTTCCTTCCGACCTAGAATCTCTGTTATTTCAGGTAGGCCTGAGGGCCAGGCGTCCTTCCTTCAGTATTACGCACCAGGCTTCTCCTGCAGTCAAGCCCCCCTGCCAGTGCCCCGCGATGCAGACAAGACAGACTTGGGTTTGGAGAAGCCAGGTGGACTTTGGCAGCCTCTCTTTTTCTCACTCTAGAGGTAGCCACCTTGTCTGATGGTACTAATGGCAAGAATTACCCCATTAGGGTAAAAAGGATTGTGGGCTCGTCGGAAGGAATATCGTGGCTCAAGGCCCATCGTCTCATTTTACATCAAAAAAGAGCCTGCAGAGGGAAAATAACTTACTCAAGGTCACAAAGCTCAATTGGGCTGAAGCCATAACTAGAAACTAGATCATTCCGTTAATAACTACAGCAACATCTGCAATATCTCCCATTTATTAGCCACTTACTCTTATACATGCCAGGTAGCAACACCAAGGCCTTTGTGTGCATTATCTCATTTATTTCCTTCAACAGCCCTGGAACCCAGCCCGGCTCTATCTTCATTTCACAAATGAAAAAACCGAGATTCCAGGAGATTAAGTAACTTGCTCAAGGTCCCATGGCCTGTGTACTGTGCAGCTGGGCTGGAACCCAGGTTTATAGTTGCCTCCACAGTTGCTGCTCTGAATGATCACAGTGTAAAGGGAATCGCGGCATCCTTATTAAACTCCCGCCGAGGAGAGCAAGACTGGCTGTGCCTTGGATGGAACCAGGGCTCAGATACAACGGCACCTGGAGACAGACCACAATTACACATTCGAGTCCCCTCTGATGCTCGCTCAAACCCCACCCTGAGCCAGGGGACACACCCTGAATCCTGTGTACAATTTGCCTTCATCAGTATACAGTTGGGGCTGGGGGAAGGGAGGTTATGGGGCATAGCATGAGGGCACAGGGAGGGGAGCTGCTGTCGGAGAGGAAGGATCCTGGCTTGGTGGCTCCGACTGGAAAACAAAGCCAAAGTGGCCATGGTTCTGGAGAAAGCCTGCACTGGCCCCGTGCCCAGTGCCTGGCTGGAATGTCTGAGTGCTCCCAAGCAGAGGGCCGATCGGCACAGCTGAAGGGCCATCCCACTGGGGGCTCCAACAACTGCTCTAAGCCCTCCAGCCCGAAGAAGGAGGGAGCGGGCCTTTCTCTGCTGGCAGAGAGGCAACCCGAGTGGAGCGTCGTATCAACGTATCAACGAGCTAGTGTAGATGGTGTCAAGGGGAGCGTGCTCTGGAGACCAGTGGTGACACAGGGAGGAGCTGGGGTCTGGGCGGTGAGGGGGCTGGTGCAATGTCAGACATGGAATCAAGACCAGGTCCAGATGAGACTCAGGACCCTGGAGGACTGCCCATCCCCTGGCAGGAGTGGGTCAAAGAGCCCTACTAAGTGGACCACAAGGCTCGGCCTCCTTTTCTGAGTCCGTGGGGATCCCGATCAACACCAACGTTTCTCGCTGTGCCTTTGGGATGGGCATAAGACCTCCGAATGCTCTGGGAAAATGTCTTCCCGAATATGCCTTGTCTTGGCACACAGTCCTGTAAGTCCCCCCAAGCACTCGGCAAGAGGGTCCCTGTCCTCCCTACATTCAGAAAGATAAATCAGACAGTGTGAAATCCATGGCAGCGCTGGACCCCCAGCTCTACCTTCCAAACTCTGGGTTAACCAGGAGCAGAGAAGAAAATGGTTGAGGGGCTGAGCTGGGTCGTGTCCCAGAGGCTCCCGCACCAGGAATCCAGGGGGAGACTGAGGTTCCAATGTCATCTTTGGGTGCCATTGGAATGGAACACGCAGGTTTACTTCCTTTCTCCCCTTCACTGCACAATGAAGTGGTGTTTAAACAAATTATTTTAAATATATACATGGAACAAAGAGATACAGTGAGAAGTAAATGTCCCTCCCACACTTCCACCCCATCCCTCCTGCCCCGCAGGCAACTGCTGTTGACAGTAACATCTGCCCAACGCTCTACAGTTGAAACAATGGTTTCCCATAAATTATCTCATTGGATCCCAGCAACAACTCCCTAAAATATGTTAGGGATAAGATCTTTATTATCTCCTTTCACAGATGGGGAGTCCCGCTCTAAGAGATTATGTGACTTGCTCAGAATTACTCTTCTAGGGAATGGCAGAGCCGAGATTTAGACCCTGGTGGTCTGAGCCCAGCTTCTGAACACGGCCTCCCTCTGCGAAAGAGTCCTGGGTTCTCAGAACTGGGAATACGCTATAAATAGTTTGCCTTCTACAAAGAGAGACTTGTGGTTGGTCAGGAAATAGGAAAACTCTCATCATTCCTTGATTATTTACATTCCAAAGGGGACTGTTCATTCTCCCCTTTGGGGCCTGTTTACAAGGATACCTCTTCCGTGTATTTAAGATAATCCTACAATTAAAAGTCAGTGTTGGGGATGCTTTCTGGCGAGCCCGCGGGTCCTGCGTGGGCTAGCTTCCAGGGCTGCCAAGCACACCACAAACTGGGCGGCTTAAATCAACAGAAATGTATTCTCTCACAGTTCTGCAGGCCAGAGGCCTGAAATCAAGGTATTGGCAAGTGTGGCTCCTTCTGGAGCCTCTCTCCCAGTCTCTGGCGGCTCCAGGCCTCTCTCCCAGTCTCTGGCGGCTGCCAGAAATCCTGGACATTCTGTGGTCTGTAGATGCGTCGTGCCAGTCCCTGCCTTCCTTGTCACATGACGTTCTTCCTCTGTGTCTGTGTGTCTGTGTGTGTGTGTCTATGTCTCTTTTGTAAAGACACCAGACATTGGATTTAGGGCCCAGTCTAATCCAGGTATAGCCTCATTTTCACTAATGACATCTCCAAAGACCCTATTTCTGAATAAGGCCACACCCCGAGGTTCTGTGTGGCCATGAGTTTTGAGGAGATACTTGTTCAAGTACATGATGGCTTCCTGTTTGGTTTAATAAATAGCGATGGCACTTGTAGAAAACGTTGCACCTTCCTTAACCAGTTGTGTCCTAACCCAGGAAGATGGTGCTGGAACCACGCTGCTTACCTTACAGACAAGGGAAGGAAGAGGGAGTAAGACAAACAGAGGTCTCCACAGACTAGCTCAGAGACTGCAGGCTGAAGCCAAGAGGCAACATATGCTGGGCCTGGGGACAGGGAGTGTATCATTTTATCTGCCTGGCTTTGGGTCAAAATGCTTGTGTTTTAGTGAGCATGAGAATAAGAGTAAGACTGGGACTGTGGGAAGGAAAAAAACTGGTTTGTTCAAAAAAATGACTACCTTCCCCCCTACCAAATAACTAGTTGGGAATTAATTGAAGTTGAAATAAATGATACTTTTTCAAAGAAAATTTTAAAGCAAGAGGAGTAAAGGAAACCATAAATGAATGAAGAGCTTACTCCTTGATTCTGACTGTGAAATCTAAAGAGTTACAATTGCAATGGAATATAAATTAAAGACACAATGAGATGCGTCACAGGGTTTAAAAAATAAATAGTAAAACTCATTTGGAAGAAGAGTGGGCAAAATGCCAAAAAAACATTTTGGAGGAACTTGGAATAACTAGATACCCGTTGCTATATTTTATTGAGGTAAAGACAAGAAAAACTGACCAGGGGAATAGAATGAAATCTATAGAAACAGATTCAGCTTATTTAAGGACTTGATGTAGGATGAATAGCATTGGCACAAAGCTCAAAGAAAGAGTCACTATTTAATAAATGTCATCTAAACGGCGGGACATCGGCATGCATCAGAATTAGCTTACACCCATATTTTTCACACCGTGCACTACAATACATTTCCAATGGGTCATAAAAAGCCAGAGAAGGAAATGGAAAAGCCAATGTGCTTCGACTGTGATGAGGAGAAAACATTTTGTCTATTGACGAAATAGATACTAGGGACAGGATGGATGGAACTAAATGTGTTTTTAAAAGCCTTTTGTGCCACAGAATGTAATAAAGCAAACACAAAAAATGAAAGCCATAGAAGAGGGAGAAGTGCATGTGGCAAACAAAGCTTTTTATCCAAAATAACTAAGAAATTGATATAACTATAAAAAGCCAGTATCCTGCTCCTTCTCTGATAAGTGGCCGCAGGAAATGAGTGGATAGTTTACATACAAAGCTTTACATAGAAAAATGAACAGCCCCACCATAAATCTTGAACTTACAATTTGAGCAACTTTTATGTTGTTACAAAAATCAATTTAATGCTAAAAGTTAATGTTCAATTATTCAGATTCCCTGGAGACTAAGTTGGCAAGAACTGCAAAGCAATGCCTATCCTTTGATTCTATAATCCTACTTTTAAGGAGATGTGTAAAGAAAATAATGTAAAAAAAAACAAACCCCGATTTCTACAAAGTCTTTATTGCAGTATTATTTTAAAAATTAAGAATCAGCCCTGGCTGGTGTAGCTCAGTAGGTTGGGCAGCATCCCACTGGGTGAGGTTGTTGCTGGTTCGATTCCTATCGGGGGCATGTGCCTGGGTTTCAGGCCCAGTCTCCACTGGGGCATGTGTGGGAGGCAGCCGATTGGTGTTTCTCTCACACGTTGACATTTCTCTCCCTCTCTCTTCCCCTTTCTCTCTCTCTAAGAATAAATAAAGTCTTTAAAAGTAAGTCAGTGTTTCTCAAGGGGGAGGTTCTTAGGAATCACCGGGGAAGCTTATAAAATGCAGGTTCCTGGGCCCCACATCAGACCTAGCGGATCGGAATCTCTGAAGGGGGCCTGGACATACCCATCTTATCAAGCAGGCCAGATGACTCCTAATTTCACCAAAGGCTGAGAGCCACTGCACTCTAAGCAAACTGCTCACCGTGGCAGCCTTTGGAGGACTAAACTCTGTTTCACGCAACAGAGCCTGTGCGTGCGTAGAAATTAGGAGGGAGGAAAGGTAACGGCGGAGAGAACCCCGGAGCCCATGGCCGGCGGCCACACCAGAGGCAGTAACTAAAGTCCCTGGGTGTTCGTCATGTTGTGTTTTGTACTATAGATTCTTTTAAAATTTCATCATGGTCATACAGGCTTTCATTTATCTGCCAGACCGCCAGGAAAGTCACCTGAAGAGGAATGTCACAAAGGCAGTCCAGCATTCCCGCCTCAAACCATACCTGCCTGCGTGTCAGTCCCTGCCCTTTCCTTCCTTTGGACCCTCAGCTCCCCAGGTGACAACAGATCCTTTTTGCCTTGGATCTGATTCAAGGTCTGGCACCCCATGAAGCATCACCCCACTGCGTCCTTGGTCATGGCTAGTGTCGGAGCCACTGTGTGGGATGTAGTCCTTTTATCGGGGCATTTTACTGACCATACCTTATTGCACCAAAGTGGGAGTAGACGGGGAGTTTAGCAGGCAGCGTATGGACACTGTGGAGTATTTTTTTTTCCAGGATGAGGAGGGGAGACAGGTCCAGTGGGGTGGGTTGCAACAGCAACTCTGAGTTCCAGAGGGCTTGCTTCCCTGCAGGCCGATCCCTGAGGCACGGAAATGCCACCACAGCTTTGCTTCCCACAGAAACCCCCTTCCTGGAACCCCTAGATCCACTGCTGCCCAGGACCTTGGGGCTGCTTGCCAGGACCTGCGGATGTCACAAGATATTACTGTCCAGTCAAGGTTGACCAACCTCTCCCAAGAAGGCTGGGCAAATGCCCCAGATGCCAGGCTAGTAGGCGTCTGTGCGGGAGGAAAGTCTACTCTCTCCCACAGACTAGCTGGGGGAGAGTGGAGCAGCCAGGCCCTACCCAGAAACATGCCCAAGATTTCGTTCTTGCTGCTCTGTACCCCTGAGGGAGAATACAAACGCCTTCTTTCAAACTGACACATCTGTTCCTGGCCCTGAAATGCCAGATCGCACCCCTTCCCGACTATCTCGCGGCCGCTTCCACTGCGCGGTGGCCAGCTCGGCAGCCCTGCACGGTCAAGCAGAAGGGGCCCCTTTTCCATAGGGAGACCAGGCAGAGGAAAGAGCTCCCTCAGAACACCAGAGGGGGCACTTGGGAGTTGCCACTGTGTTCCTGGCCTCCACACAGCACCCCATAATCTCACGCCTCCTTTGGCTCTTTCGCAAATCCTCCCCGCGGGTCAGAACCAGCCCAGAGAGCAGACTGGGTGCTTTCCCCACCTTCTACGCAGTGGCCTGACCTCTGGAGGCAGACAGCAGAGGGGCAGAAGCAGGAGAGGCAAGGCGAGACACTGCGCAGGCGCCTGTGGTCCTGCGGTGGCTTCTAGAATGTGCCTGCCATGCGCCCCAGACTTTGCTAGGAAGCCAGAATGATGGACAGACAGACATGGCAATTACAGTCCAGCGAAGGAGGCAAAGACCAAACAAGGAAGCAAAGTCACAAAATGACATTTACATTGTAAAGAGGGTTGAAAAGGAAATGAACAAGTGCTGTGATAGAAAATAAGTGGAATTCTCCTTCAGATCAGATGGTCAGGAAAGGCCTCTGGGAGCTGAGCCTGGGTGGCCAGAAACTTGACAGGGCTTTAGGCTGAGGGACCAGCAGGTACAAAAGCCCTATGGAGGAAAAGAGCTGTGTTCTAGGAACTGCAAGCCCACTGGGGCTGGGGTTCGGTGAGTGAGGGCAAGACCTAAGACCTGAGATGGTTGGAGGGGTGGGCAGGGGCCAAGCTGGGCAAGCCAAGGTCAGAGATTTTGACTGTTGCCTGAGTAGAATGGGAAATCATTGAAAGGCTTTAAGAAAGTGACATGATCTGATCTAAGTGTTCCAGCATCGCTGCAGCTGTAGGTGTGGGAACAGGCTTTCGAGACAGGACTGGAGGAAAGTGAACATTTAGGAGCCTCTGCAGTGTCTAGGTGAGAGGGGACACAGGCTTGGACTCGCCAGTGGGGTGGAGAGACAGGTGGTGGGTTTGAGGTGGATTTGGGAGGTTGGGCCTAGAGGACCTGCTGTTGGGCTGCAGTAAGCAAGAGGGAGGGACTGAGGCTGAATCTCCCCTTCCAGCTTGAGCAGCCTGGTGGTCATGGGCGGTTCCATTTACCGAGGTGGGGAAGACCGGTGGGAGGGAGGGCGACAAGGAGTCAGGGATAGAAACAGGACAAGACCTTCAGGCTTGTCCTGACTCCAAAGTCAAGGAAATCATGATCTCACATTCCTTCCCAGCCTCTCCCGTTTGGTAGGCTGGGAAAACTAGGCTGAGCACAGTGAGCTGAGTCAGGGCTGAGAGACAAAACCAAGGAGCCAGTCTACACGTGGGGCCTTAGTACCTTCCTTCCCAGCCCAGCAATGACCCATCCCTGCCAAGTCTCTCACGAAGGCCATTGTGAGCCATCTGGGCAAGAGCTCAGAGGACAGGATGCTCTGGCCCCAAGATATCTTGTCCCATCCCTAATCTCACCTGAGCCTCCCTCCTTTTCTCAAAATGCCTTTTCCAGCATCCTCTCCTGGGCTGACGTCCAGCAGGCGGGGCGCACCTGGGCTGGGACAGTAACTTATGAAGCACATAGGTCTAGGGCTGAGGCTGTTTTCTGCTCCTCCTGGTCTGGGCCTATTGCTGCTCTTCTCTGAGAACTTCTTCTTCTTCTTCTTTTTTTTTTTTTTTTTTTAAGATTTTAATTTATTTTTAGACAGAGGGGAAGGGAGGGAGAGAGGGAGGGAGAGAAACATCAATGTGTGGTTGCATCTCACACACCCCTTTCTGAGGGCCTGACTGGCAAGCCAGGCATGTGCCCTGACTGGGTATCGAACTGGTGACTCTTTGGTTCGCAGGCCGGTACTCAGTCCACTGAGCTATACCAGCCAGGGCTGAGGACTTTCTATTTCTGACTGCAAAATGGAACTCAAGCCCCCCTTTCTTTATGAGGTTGAATGTAGGGGCTTTTGAGTCAGGAAGACCTCAGTTCAAATCCCAGCCAGCTGTGTGGCCTTGGGCAGGTCGCCTCTCTAAACTGTAGTTATGTCACCTGAGAAAGAGAAATGATACCTTTCCTACGGGAGTCATGTAAAGTGAGATTATGGAAACCAAGTGTCTCAGACTCAGACTGTCAAAATAGACCGTGACTAATGCTATTGTATTGTTGCTGGACACTTAACGAGGACGTTCATAGGGGACAGTGGACAAGCAGCAGTCCCTAAAGTAGGAGGGAATTATAGGATCCAGGACGATGAGCTTTGGCCTTCATGCCCCAAGCCTTAGACACACACATACATTTTGGTCTGACCTCTGCAGAGTTACGAAAGTTCAAGGTCAACTGAATGCTATTTTGTGACTTCACTATTTTGTCTTCATGCCTCATTGTGCTTACCGGAAAACTGTGAATAATAATTGTGGCTTTCTCATGGAGTCATTGTGAAACTTGAGTTAGCTTTTTAAACACAAAATGTATAAAGTGTTTAGAATAGTGCCAGGCATGGGCTCTTGTTTGATCTTAGTAACAGCAGTCACAATGGCAGTAGTAGCAGCAGTAGGCTTTCATCAGTATCTGTCCTTTAGGGGGAAGTATCTCTTTACTGTGGTAGAAACTCCCTTGTCTCAGCTGCGGAAGGGAGAAAGGATCACTAGGTGCTGGGTTACTGACAACGCACAGACTGGCAATTCTGGGGAAAGGTGCAGATCTGGAAGGTTAATCCTTCCACGTAAGAGCTGGAAGATGGACCGGGAGGGCACGCAAGCCGGTAGCCGCCAAACGCCGGGCATCAGAGCAGTCCAGCCTACGATGATGTTTTCTCTCTCTAGGGCAATGTGGGGGAACATTGTAAATAAACTAGCAGATTTTTTAAAAATCTAAATTTACTCCACTTTCAATTTTGTCCTTTACACTTCTGGTGTTAAAATATACTTTTTCTTTTATAGACTGTTGGAGATAGTTGTTAATGATGTGGTTCTTTATGGTGATTTAAACTGGTCATGAAATCCAAAAGCCAAAAGCCATTTGTCTTTTTACAAATGAGGAAACTGAGTCCAGGAGGAGGAGTGACTTGCCCAAGGTCACAAGCTGGTCTGTGACAGAGCCGGGGCTGGAATCTAGGTCTCCTGACATTCGGTCCCATGCTCTTTTCACTGGACTCTTCTATGGCCTATTTAGGACTCTTTTACTTGCCAGTGATTGAAACCCAAATCAAATTGGCTTGAAAAAGAAAAGTTCAAGAAGTATTTCAACCTGAAAAAGAAGAAATAGATTTTTGGCAGGAAAAAAACCAATGGATGCCCACTAAACCCCTGGAGTAGACCCTGCCATGGCCAGAGTCTCCCCTCTCTGGCTCAAAACCCACCACTAGACTCCCCCAGTCTCTTTCTTATTCCCCACCCCCTCAGACACACACACATAATCCCCCTACACAAACACACTACCACACACAAATACAGACCACATATGAGGTCTGTCCAGAAGGTATCCAGCCGTGTAATATGAAAAATAGAGACATTTATTGAAAAAAGATACAAGATACAAGACACATTGTACATAGGACAACGATGCCTCAGTCCCCTTCAAAGTAGGCACCTTGGGACCTCACACAGTTCTCCCAATTGCCATCAGCTGCCCTGTCATATTTTCCTGAATCTCATTGATGGTCTGAAATCTCTTCCCTTTCAAAGGTGATTTTAGTTTTGGGAAAAACCAGAAGTCACAGGGAACCAAGTCTGGGCTGTAGAGGAGCTGAGTCACCTGGGTGATTGGATGTTTCACCCAAATACTCTGCATGAGATGTGATGCATGAGTGGTCATATTGTTGTGATGAAGCTGCCAGTCACCAGTTGCCCACAGCTTTGGCCTTCTGAATCATTGAAATAGTTTCCGCAGAGGAATGTTCAAGCTTAACTTAAAATTTGATGCAGACTCGTTGCTTTACTCGCTCATTTTGATGCAACAGCCACATAGCACACATGCTCACTCAGTGACGTCTACCACCCCCACCGACTAGTATAATGAAGTCATCATTGTTCGTACATGTGTATTCCAGTCCATTCTCCTTGGCTGCCAGGTTATATCGATGTCACCCAAACCATTCTTGTTATATTAACAGTGGTTGGACTTTTTCTAGACAGATCTTATATGTACCACATACTATAAACATTCCTCATGCACACACACCACACACCACATACATTCCACACACAAATACATACCACACACACCACACACACACACACACACACACACACACACCCATTCTGAGTAAGCCCATTCTTTGACCGAAGCCTTCTCTCAGGATGTACTGACCAGGAGTATCTAACCTACCCCCCACCATCCGACCCATCTTACTTGTTCTGCAGAGGCAGCTACCTCCCCAGCAAAGGTCATCAGAACACACTGTCCCCAGCAGCCTTTCAGCCAGAATTTATTAGCTAGGTAATTATGGGAAGCATTGGCATTTTCTTTATTGTGTTGCTGATGATCTGCACAAATCCAAAGATCTAAAAATAAACAGTAGGAGGGCTGACTTGTTTAAAGCTGGGTCAATGTTCATTTTCCCAAAGATTGAACCTCCTTGATATGGATGTAGTCACATGAAATGGGCCTTCACTGCGTACACTGTGGTCTGTGGCTCAAATACACAGGTGAGTAGGATTTGCACAGACAACTTTAGCTGTAAAATCTGTTTCTCTCATCTTGCCCTGCCCCTGGATCTCGCCTAAAGCCTGGAGGACACACTCAGCAAATTGCCCAGTTTGCCCTGGTGCTGCCCTGATTCCAGTATTTCCCCTCCTGCCTTGACACATTGAGCAAATGTGCATGCTTCCCTGGGCCCTTCTCCATCTGGCAAATGGGGAGACAGGAGAGGGTAGGAAAGATGGCAGACTATCAGTCTTAACTGTCAAAATGTCATTAGTCCCTGACAAAAGGCCTCAGGCCTTTCTCTCCAAGTAAGGGGGGCAATATTCCAGGAATAATGAAGCCACAGGATAAGAATGGAGCATTGCCTTTTACTGAATTATTTTGGGGGAAAATAAATATGAATATAATATGGGGTAGAATGCAAATTTATAATATAATTTTATAGAATAATAGACCCATGAAGGCACAAGTGCCTTAGGCGTATGAAAGTCATAACATGGCCCTGCTTGGGTTGTGGGTTTGCAATGCCCCATCCTTGGGTTGGGGGTCTTTTTACCTGGGAGCTAATGTCCACCCATGGGTTCAGTGGGTTGACCAGCATGGTGTCTCTATGGCCTTGCACTGACCTTGAAGAAGAGGTAGGTTACCTCTGGACTATTAAAAATAAAAAAGTAAAAAAAAAATTTTTTTTTAAAGAGTTTTTCAGCAGAACCAACAGCCTCCAAATCACTCCCGCCCCGCCAGATGCCCTCCACTGCCTGTGGTCTGGCTTCCCCCCAGCATGTCCTTTCCCAGGAGGGCAGCACAACCCCTCCTGTATTTTTTTTTAAAAGCACAATTACCACCTACAAGTTTTCAACGGCCTGCGAGTCTGATGCACCGTTAAGACATTGAAAGCTCGTTCTATATGCACATGACACAGAGCTGCTATGCTAGATGGTAGAATCAGGATTCAAAAATATGCCCGAAGACTTGAAAGACTGGTTGAAGCTAACAAGATTATATTTAATACAGAGAAATGAAAATCCCAGGCTCAGATCAAAAAGATCAACTAGATCAGGAGTTGACAAACCATGGCCCATGTGCTAAATCTAGCCTGCGGTAGCTTTTGTAAAACTAGGTTTGATTGGAACACAGCCACGTCCACTTGTTTATGTACTAGGCTGGCTTTCATGCTACAGCGGCACAGGCACTGTACGGTTCACAAAGTCTAAAATATTTGTTATCTGGCTGACCCCTGAACTGGACAAGGAAGTCCAGATGGGGAGATTTGAAGTGTAACTTTTTTTAGAGTTTGTGATTATTTAGTCTTCATTAATAGCATTACAATGTTAAGATGAGGAATGTCTTAGCCTCCTTTGATGTTAGTGACAAAAACTAATACAAAATTTGCGCAGGAGGAATACATCAGAGGGACGGTGTGGTAGCCCCAGAGAAGGTGAGGTTAACCAAGCCCCGGAGAAGGGGGGTGAGCCTCAGAAACAGTCTAATCAGGAGCTTTCTCTCCACTTCTTACCTCTTCTACCTATAATTGCTCCCCTCAGACCAGTTTTGTGTGTGTGGCAAAAACCATGGCAACTACAAGTTTCCTGTCACTAGTTTGCTACTTTCCACCAATCTTTGGTTTTCTTCTCTTTCTACTCAGCACCTAGAAGGATGACGTCTGCATCTCCCAGCATGCACCGTAGTTAGTTAAGTGAGTCTAGAGGTTGAAATCTGACTGAGCAATGTGGGCGGGAGTGAAGTGTATTACTTCAGGCAGAAGTCATTCAGAGCAGGTGGGCCTTCTCCATGCCCCAGCCCCCACCCACCCTTCCACCTCCCTCACCCTCATCTTCACAGCTCAAAGTGAAAGACATGCTTAGAGGACGGAGCCTCAGGGTAGGCTCTTGGATCCTGGAATCACCAGCCAGAGGAGAGCTCCCCAGAAGTACCCAACCCCATCAAACTTTGCATAAGAAAGAAACCTTTCATGCACCTTTATTGGATGAAGCCACTGGCCCTTCAGGGTTGATTCATCGCCACGGCATAGCCTACTCTATCCTGGTCAACAGAGGAGCCAATAGTGGCTGAGTTTTATGCCTCACGGTGTCAGTCTCCAGAGGGTCACTCAAACTTCCACAACCCAGAAGATGAATTGATTGGAGCAGCTCACATGTAGTGCCAAACCTCTTGGCCCATCAACTGTTCCTGGAGACAGAACCATAGATGAACATGGCAGCCCCTGCAAGGACCACATAGACACAGTTCTGAGGGGTGCAGTTTCCAGAAGAAGCCTGGAGAGCCAGAGGGGGCGGAGGGGAGGATGACAAAGAGTGACGATAGACAATAGTGCTGGCCTACTGAGCACTAGAGTGGCATGCTCTGGTCATTGTATTTTGAAAAAGATCCTGAGTCATGATTCCTGACAAGTCCATTAGAACAAATTGGGAAGAGAGGGGATGGGGAGGTAAGGATGAAGCCTTGAAGAGCTTGGACCTAAGAGGTAGAGCTGAAAGAAGTGGGGGATATTTAATCTGGAAAATAGAAGGCTTGACATGGACACAGGGACTTCCTTCACGATGGCAAAGGACTATGCCACAAGAGGGACGTTGTGCCCCTCCAAAGGGCCACACTAGGCCCAGAAGAGTCAGATTGCAGCCCTACTTCAGGAAGAACTCCAAACTATCCTGGCCAACCAGGAAGGGCTCAGACACTCTCAGGAGGGGCTCAGCTGGCCAACGCCAGCCACCTTTGCGAAAACTGCTGAAGATGAGATTCTGGCATTCCTGTCTATCTGCACTTTCCCCTCCAACGCTAAGATTCTCAGAATTCCTTTAAATTGGTCCCGGTGTGACCTAGAAGCCAAGTAAAATCTAACATGGGGGAGGATACGACCTATGAACACAGTGCACTCTGTCTGGAAGCCAGCCACTGCCCTTTCGGTGCTCTGGAGCTTCAGAAGAGGGCTGCGTGGGCACCCAGGAGGCCCTGAAGACGCTCTTTCATGGTCCCGTGTTGCTGATCTTTGAAGCCAAGTCTAGGAGACAAGGTATGGCCATGTTGGAGGCATAGGGGCACCATCTCCTGACAACTGTCCCAGTGCTTCGTGGGCCCATGGGTAGAGACAACACTCTCAGAAACAACTTAGAAGCTAAGGTAGTGCTACATGGGGTAGTCTCAGGGGGCCTTTCCCCTTCACTTCACAAGTGATGGTGTGGCATAAGTTACTAGCAGGTCCAGGATCAGAATTCTGTTCTTCAGGTCTTACAAGAAGCAGGGCAGTGTGGGGTGCTTATTTGGAGCACAGGCCAGAGTGGAGCCACCAGACTCTCCTGCTTACAAGCTGTGAAATCTTGGGCAAGTTAACTTTCCTCTCTGGGCCCCAGTTTCTCAAACATAAACTGTTATCAAAGACAGCACCTCCCTCAGAGAGCTGTTCTGAGGACTGGATTGGTTTCTGTTTCCAAGGTTCAGGGAGCCGCACAGACAGAAAGTGGCAGGTGCAGCGCTTGAACCCAGGTCTGCCTGATCCCGAAAACCAGGCTCCTTCTGCTCCCTGCCCTCTCCACGCTGCCTTCCTCAGCCCACAGATGGAATTGTTTTTTCTGATATTGTCTCAGGAAGGGCTCCCTTGGCCAAGCCTGTATGTGTTAGAAGCTTGAAAAGCTTGTTCTCGCACATAGGGAAACTAAGGCACAGATTGTCACAGTGTCATGTGAATAGTGAAGTCTGTGCCCGGTGTCTTCTGAGTCAAGCTCTTGAGCTGAAAGTGACCAGTGTGCTCCCAAGCTGCTCAGATGACCCCGATGGGCCTGGGTATGTGCTTGGCCCTAGGGCTCTGTGTCAAGGGTGGGACCCCATTGCCCCTCTCCCTGGTTTCAAGGGCATTTTGCCTGTCAGCCACTGGGCAAAGGCAGCCCTTGAGGCACAGAGCAGGAGAGCAGGGATGGGCAGCCCCAGGAAAGGAATCCTGGCATCCAAGTGGTGAGAGAGCAGATCTGCCTGAGGCTCCAAGCCCCGCCTGGGAGGCCTCCCGTCGGCCTGCACGCAGGGCCCTGGGATGCTGACTCGCTGAATCCTTAAGCACCTTCCCCTAGATCAGGCCGTCGCCTTCCTGTCCTGCAGGGCTGTACAAATAATTTTAGCTGCACCTATTTTTCCCCCCCAAAGTTGCTGATGGACTTAGCTGTTCCTAATCCGTGCGAGGTCAGGATGGTGTCCCCGAATCGGTCACGATGGATTAGAAACTCCCAGCTGGGATGGCAAGCTGGGGGCAGGGAAGGGGCTGCTGAGTCAGGAGTGTGCACGGGGTGCAGCCATCTGCCAGGCCCCCGCTTCGCTGAGGCCCCTGAGCTGCAGAGGGCATGGCATAGAAAACACCAGGTTCAGAGCTCAGCCGAGAGCAACAGGGGGATGCGGGAGGCAGCGAGAGTGGCTGTTATCAAAGATCCTGGCTCTGCCCCTTAACCAGCTGGCTGATCTTTGGTAAGTTAAGCTCTTTGAGTCTCAGTTTTCTCCTCTGCAAGATGAGGAAGACTCATACTTTCCTCTCAGGAAGATCTTTAAAAAAGTAACAATTCCTCAGTTGTAGCAGCAGAGCAAGGGCTGGCTGGAGGGTGGCGAAGGACTGGACTAAGAGCCTGGCTTCCAGGCCAAAGTGTGGGGGTTCGGAGCCTGGCTCTGTCACTTCCTGGCTGCTTGGCCCTGGGGTGTGTACTTCACTCTCTGCTCCTCAGTTTCCTCATCGGTAAAACAGACATAATCATAGTTAAATGCTTCATACAATTGTTATGAGGATTTAAGTGGTTTAATACTTGCAAAACACTTAGAACAGTGCTTGGTGCATAATGCAGTGAGAGCCTGCTACACACCCAGCTGACGTTCTCATTCAGCCTTATGAATGCATGGAATTTTATCTGTCAAAATCCCTTTTAAGCTCCTGGTAAACCAGTCCTCCTTGAAACTGTCAGCCCTCCTTCTCCTTAAGGACAACACTGTCCATCCTCCTTTCCTTCCTGTGGCCCTCACTGTACAGCATCCCCTGACCTTGCTTTTATAGCCTCTGGACCCCTTCCCCGCCAAAAGGCAGCAGGGTCTCCCGTCCACACGCTCCTGTTTGCAGCAGAGCTTAGCTGGGGCTTCCTGACTGTAGAAATCCAATGCCCTCCCTGACCTGAGAGCACTTCATTCATTCATTCATCAAACACTAATGGGACACTTATCATGTCCCAGCTACTCTGTGAGCCCCTGGTGGCATCTGATGGATAGTCAAGGTCTCTGCCCTCAAGCAGCTCACAAATCGAGAGACAGGAAGACAAAAAGGTAAGAAAGCAGATGATTAAAGCAGACTTTTGTAAGTTCAATGATAAGGGGAAGCTGGCTTCCACAGGAACGCAGAGGAGGAGGCCTAACCTAGGCTGAGGGGCTGGGGACAGTCCCCTGGAGGAGATGACATCTCCTGCAGGGCGCCTATGGAGCACATCTGAACTCTGCTGGCCGTCTGCTGCTGCTCTGGCCTCAGCGGGGGGGCAGACCCAGCCTCAGCTGCCCCTTCACTTCCAAGCTGTCCCTCCATTCCCCCTCCTTGCTCACTCTCCCCATCACCGGGACTTGCGCGTGCCGCTCCCTCTTCCCGAAGCATTCTTCTGTCCCCACTCTGGCTCCCAGGAAAGGACTTTCTTCTTTCAGATCTTGGCTCACACGGGACTTCCTCCAGGTAGCTTCCGCTGACCTCTCTGACGAGGTCAAATGTTCCCATCACGGATGCTTGTAGAGCTTTGTACCCCACTTTTGTAGCCCTGACACACACATTATGTGACTATTTTCATCTCTCCTAGAGATCAAACACAGGTTGACTGAATAAATAATCAACGAATAAGGCAGGACAATGTATCTTACTCCTCATAGACTATGGAAATTACTGTCTCCTTTTAAAGTCATGTATAAATTGCTTATTTATAATACTTACCATTTATATATATTAACATTGCAAGAGTTCATTTGTTGGTTTATTCATTCATTCATTCAGTCACAAGTGTTAATTAAGTACCTGCTTTGCTTCAGGTACAGTTGTTAGCACTGGGATGAATTAGGTATGTGTCCTGCTCTCTGGACCTTACATTTGGGTGGCAAAGACAGAGAATAAAGAGACAAATGAAAGAGAAGAAATCAGACTTTGGACAGTGACCAGTTGTCACAACCCCACAGCTGCAGACTGTCACGGCTCGGCTCGTCCTCTGAGATACTACAATGAGAAGGATGCCATTGACGTCAGAAACACAGGAAAACTCCTTGGGAAAGTCTCGCCAGTGGGCCAGGTGTCGGCCCCTTGAATGGGCTCCAGAGCGCAGGCTGACCGGGGCGGGGGGGTCCCCTGTTGTTGGTACCAAATGCCCCGGAGCAGCAAGCTAGTTCCAAGTGATGGAACCCTGAGATCCTGGCTGGTGGTGGATAAGGCCATGGCTGCTCTCTGGTGCCAGGTGTCCTCAGCTGGCCGGAGAGCAGCTGCTGGCTGCCTGACATTTCCCCGCCTCAGCAGCCCGGCACGGGGGATGAGGGTGGAACTGGTCAGTCTCTCGTGACCATGAGTCCTGCCTCCCTTGAAACCTGAGGAGACGCGCTGAGGTCACCGCCCGCCTCTGCTCCCCGGTGCAGGGAGAAATTTAGGCTTGGGTCTCTGCTCCCGTGAATGAGGGACTGCTCATAGTGGATTCATGGGTGACAGGGTCAGGGTGGGGACCGCTCTAGAGAGGATGGGGTGGGGCTGGGGCTGGAGAGAAGTCAGCCTGCTCCTCAGGCTCAGAGTAGAGGGAATGATGTGAGGTTCTTTGCCCATAGAGACTCACAATAACACCTGCTGATTCTCCCCTTGTCCACTCAACAAAGCTTGTTAAACTCCTACTATATGCCAGACCCACGCTGTGTTGGGTGTTTGGGGTGTGGCAGCAAATGGGACACAGTCCCCACACCTTCTAAGATCGTTTGAGCAACATTTTGTTCTTTCTAAAATAGTTGTCAGAGTCTCAAGTGATCTTCGTCACGATCCTGTGAGTCCTACAGAAGCATCACCGTCATTCCCATATGATGGATGGGTGAGGGGAAGCAGAGAAGGGTTCAGTAATTCACTTAAAGGAAAGTTAGAAGGGACAGCAACCAAGTCTTGCTTAGTCCTTGGATGACTGCACCGCCCCCTGCCGCCCCGCCCCGCCACAAGGGGAATCAGGGAAAGCGTACTTTATATTGATTTCTAATGGTTCGCCCTGACCATTAAAAAAGCATGACTTGATGAGTTGGGGAAGGCTTCATGGAATCCCCAACCTTGTTTTCCTTACTCACCATGTCATTGTTAGCACCTTCCTCCTGAGCATAAGCAAGGCCCTTGACAGGCAAGGGGATGCACCCGAGACCTGTTTACAGTTCTCGCTTTCACCACTTGGGTCATGCACGCTGGTGCCCATCTTGCCCAGCCCTCTCAGGAAGCCCCATTGGCTGGACTCAAACCCAGCTCGGTTTGAAGGTAAAAGGCCTCCCAGGGGACCCATAAGCTTCTTAAGGGTAAATGACACCGCTTATGCGTCCATGCCTCCTGCAAGCACTGAAGAGCACCCTGTTCCCCACGCAAGCACTCAATAAACCCCAATTGATTAGTTGATTATGAACAAATATATAGTCAAAGTGCCTGCAAATACTATCTCCCAAAGGCTGCCTGCCAGCTGGGGACTCAAGGGACCAGCGTTTTCGGATCAATGTGCTTGCTCATCCCCAAGGCAAAGTTTAAAGTGAGTGACTGAGCATTATTTTAGAACAGAGCAAAATTGGAAACATGCACAACAATAGGGGAATAGCTAAGCTAACTAGGTTATATTAAGATTCTGGGAGACTTCATGGTTTTTTTAAAATGACAATACACTACATTACAATACATTACAATGCAATACAGACAAATATGTACCGATTACCAAAGTGGGAAGAGCAGAATGTGAAAAGAATGTAGAAATATCCCTATATACACTTAGAAAGATGGGAAGAAAACCTGACTCTTTAGTAGCTGTTTTTTCACAAAATTCATTAAGCAAAGAGAATGGTCGTAACAGGGTCATGTCCGTCACCCTGTGTGATGTGATGGGAAGAGCCCCTGGGACAGACGGCCAGGTGACCCAGGCACCCTGCTGCTGCCAATTATGGACCCTGTGATTCTGAACAGCCCACTATTCTCATCCTTAGTTTGTTACCTGTCAAGTGGGAATTTTACCATGTGCCCTGCCTGTCTCACAAGGTAAGGATGTAAGACCATTTAAAGTCTTTATTTACTGCACTTGGTGTGATAGTCATAGATTTCCATGTAGAAATAATAATGTGTTTGACTATGGGGTGCTGACTCACATCTGGCTCAGGAGTTACAGAATATACAGCATACATATTTTTTTTTTTAAATCCAAAAAGTCTTGCAAAATCCCATAGGTTTAGTGTAAGAAATCATGGACCAATACTTAACATATTAGACATATCCTTTTATTTAACCTTTACAATAATCCTATAGAGTAGGTTTTATCATTCCCATTTTACAGATGAGGAAACTTGTATGTATAGAGGTTAATTTGACTTCCTAGTAATAATAAGTGGCCCAAGCCCAGAAATGCCTGTTAGCGCTTTTGACTTGTGAGGCTTACAGAGGAGAACATTTCTCCTGGCAGCTGACACTGATTGCATGCTAAGCGCTTGATGCGCATTGTCCCATTGGATCTCCACAGTGCTGGAAAGTAGGGACTATTGGTCCCATTTTTCAGATGAAAAGACTGAGGCTTACCCGGGTAATGTAACACACCCAAGTGAGTCAAGGACTTAGGATTCAAACTCAGGTCTAATGACTTTAAAGACCTTGGCATGTTTTCGTGGGCCACCAGGAAGTTCCCAGGGGAACATGAAGTGCAGAGGGCCCCATTCTGGGAAGACTGAGAAGGAGGATGATGGTAAACAGTTATAAAGTGGAGCACTCGGGTTCCTTCCATTTCCTGGTCCTCCCCCGCCGCCTGCCTTGCCCCCGACTCTCCCTCCTTCCTCAGGACAACAAGGTCAGCTGTCACCTCAGGGACATGAAGTGTAAGCCAGGATTCGGTGTCAGGTGCTTTCGGCAGAGTCATAGGAAGAAAAAAATATGTGAATAACAAGAAAGGGATGCACAAACATGTCAATCAGAAGGAGAAAAAAGTCATTTCTTCGGAAGTTCAGGGCCTGCACAGAGGCAGACATGATGAGATATCCCTGCAAAGGTGCCATCTGGTCCTGCTGGTCAGCAGGCCTGAGATCCTGGGGGAGCGGACTGAGTGAAAGTCAGCAAAATAACGCATAACGTCATGTTGTTTTCCGTTCTCAAGTTATCCAGGGAGGACGCGGGCCCTGTGGGGCTGAAGAGGTCCAGACAAGGTTCTGCCTCCTGCCTTGCCCTTGGCTCTGGCTCCCAGGAGAGCCTGGGCCAGCCAGGGGGGCAGTGGGCACTCACTGTCCTTGGCTGTGCATCCAGAGGGGTTTGGCAAACCGTTTGCCTCTAAAACACTCCCGGGGACCCTGCTGCAGAAAAGCAGAGCTCCGAGATGTATCTCGGCTTCAGCAGGGAAAGTCCCACGTTCTGGGAAACCCCGTAGTTCTGGCCCAGCTGGTCACCCTACAATCGGCGGGTGGGAGCGCAGCGTTGGCTGGTGAAAATTCCCCCAAGGGCAATGCTCACAAGACTTTTTTTAAAAAAAGATCTAATCTATTTATTTTTAGAGAGAGGGGAAGGGAAGGAGAAAGAGAGGGAAATGTTGATGTGCCAGAGAAACATCCATCGGCTGCCTCTCGCATGCCCTTAATGGGATACCTGGCCCGCAACCCTGGCATGTGCCCTGACCAGGGATTGAACCAGCAACCTTTCGGTGTGCAGGATGATGCCCAACCCACTGAGCCATACCCGTCAGGGCTCACAGGACTTTTAATAACAGAGATGTCTAGGGGGCATTCCATTTTAAGATGTTTCCTGTGCTGGACTGGAACCTAATCCCCCTCTGGTTGCTCCAAACCTTCAACGTATTTACTTCTACATTCAGCCTTGGAGGAGAGGAGGCTAGAATGTGTTCCCAGTCAATTAAACTAAACTGACTCAACTTGCACTAAATCCACCGAGCTAAATCCCAGAGGGGCTCCGCGTCTTGTCAAAAGTCAGACAGTGAGTGGCAGAGGCAGGCTGGAATTCAAGTCTATCTGATTCAGTACCTGTGCTGTTCTCCTCACTGCCCCTTGACCTGCTCTGAGATGTCCTAATGCTGCCAAGACCCGAGAGGCTCGAAGGGCCTATGAGTGGGATGAGGGCTTGAGTTGCCAGGGAGCTCCAGGAGGGCCCTTGCAGGCCCCACTCACAAAGGCTAGGGCGCACAATGTGTGGCATGTGTGTGAATGAGGGCAACAGACAGACAGATTGAGATTGCTCAGGACCTGCCTGGTGCAGGCTTCTCCAGAGGGCAGGTGTGCTTGTGGAACAGGTAGAGAGAAGGGTTTGCAGAAGCCAAAAAGACCCAAGTTTTACTCATGCTCAATCCCCAACCCAGCCTCTAGGAAGACAGGACAAATGCCAGGGGGACAAGAGGCCCCAGGCTCTGCCTACCATCTTCCGCTGCCTGGTCCTGCCCCTCAGGAGGGATTCTCCGGAAGGGGCACGGCCAGGCCCCCAAGTCTCCTTTGGAAAACCTCTCATGTCCATCTCTGCTCCCCACCCATCCTTCGACCCCTCCCCTGCACACTCTGACCCCTACCACTTGCATGCTGTGCTCCCCAGCCCTTTTCTTCTCAACTCCGGCCTTACCAGCCTTTTGTCTGTTAGTCAGACTATTCAAACTCAACCCATCCTTGGACTTTTGCCCTAGCTGTTCCCTCTGCATGAAATGTTCTTTCCCCATCTTCTTCCCCATTATCCAGGATTCAGCCCAAAAATCATCTCTTCCCAAAGACCTTTTAAGGGCTACCTAATCTAATGAGCTTCCTAATCCCTTACATACCACTCTGTTCTTAAAGCATCACAACCTGTTATCATCTTTGTTTATCATCTGTTGCTCCCTGCCTTGGTTTGCAGACATTTCCTGATCCAGGCCTGGCTTCCCGTGGACTCCACTATTCACCCGGGCTGCTTCTGCAGACCCACAGGTTCCCAGCCTTTGCACGTTGTCCTTTCTACCTGGAGACCTGCTCTTGATTCACCTCGCCTCCCATTTCACCCGCTCTTCTGGGTTCGTCAGATACAGAAATATTCCCTGACCCCCTAGATCAAGTTAATTCCTTTTTCTCTAAGTCAGCTCGTCAGAGTTCCTGGCACCCTGTAATTCAGGTGCAGCCATCACGCAGGGAGGGCAGAGGCTGAGTCTGCCTTGTTCATCCTCGTCCCGCAAGCCTACGGCAAGTCCTGGTGCACGGCAGGTGCAAGGGCAAATGAAAGTCTGCTGCGCTGACTGCACTGGAAGAACTTAGCTACTGCTGTTGGCGGGCTGTCACATGGAGAGTTTCCAGGGAGACAGCTCCCACCCTGTATTTGCTGAACTAAGTTGAGGGCTGGGGCCAGAGAGAGCCCCAAGTGACCAGAGACCACCGTTGCTGGCTGTAAGTGAGCTCCTCAGTCTCTTGCTGGGCTGACAGAAGGAGTAAGAATGTTCCGGGGACAGGAATACAGGGGCTTGCAGGCCCGGGGCAGTGAGCGGGGAGCTGATGGGGAAACTACAAATCATCCGGCCTGGATTGCGTGGGATGGAGGGGGAGGTGAGAAATGAGGCCAAACCACAAAGGGATGGGGAAGCCTCGCTAAGGCAGTGAACTTGATCCTAAAGGCCATGGGAAATCATTACAGTGTCTGGAGATGGGAAATGGTCAGATCTAAATCGAAACAGAAAAATCACATCGGCTACAGGAGGTGTCTAGGGGTGGAGAGCTCCATCCTCAATCTAAATCCTTGAGTTCTTTCTTGAGTCAAGCCACACTGTACTTCCAGCTCTTATTCTTAATGAATTCCTAAATGGGCACAAGGTGCAAGGGCTTCAGCAGAGATCTCCCACCTTAACCCCCATGGAGGGTTGAATGGTGGTGTCCAAAAAGATATGTCCATGTCAAAATCACTGGAAAATGTGAATGGGACTTTATTTGGAAAAAGGGTCTTTGAAGGTGTTATTAAATTAAGGATCTTGAGATGAGATCATCCTGGATTACCTAAGTGAGCCTGAAATCCAGTGGTAAAGTGTTCTGAGAAGAGGCAGAGAAGACAGAGACAGAAGAGGAGGGACACAACTTGGAGCGATACTGCCACAAGGAACATCACAGCCGCCGGACACTGGGGGAAGCACAGAGTGGTCCTCTCTTAGAGCTTCCAGAGGCTCCTGCTGACACCTTGATTTTGGACTCTGGACTTCCAGAACCGTGGGAGAATACCTGCCTGTTGTTTGAAGCCGCCCATTTGTGGTACTTCGTTATAGGTGCCCTAGAAAACTAATACAACCCTACACTCGAAATAGGAAGCTTCACTCTCAGGAAGCTTCATCACTAGTGGACCTTTATAAACCAGAAAACTTCCTTTCTGCTTGAAAAGTGTGATTGTGACAGAGGCAAAGAGCCAGACTAGATGACCTTCTTCTTCTGCACTGATTGGCACTCAAAGACACCTTTTCCCACACTGAGAAAGCATATCCCTCAGAGTGAAACAATGGGCAAATCAATGGGGCTGGGTCTTGGGCCAACGTCCAAAGACCCTGAGAATGACACTGGTGTGCTGGCAGGGCTCTGCAGGGGCTAGTGGTTTGGCAGGAGAAAGCAGGACAGTGAGTTGCTCGTGGTGGTGGGCACAGATTGGGCAGGAAGATTGTTGTTCAAACAGGAGTCCTAGCCTCAGGTTTCCAAAGGAGTCTTGGTGCTCTGGAACATTCAGCCTGGCCTTTAGGGTAGGCTTACTGAAGCTGACCCTTGATAGAACTCCATTATAAGGTTTCTTAAAGCACCCACTGTGTGCTGGCTTTGTTTTGCACCATATCCATTTAGGTACCTCCTGGGGCACAAAGCCTGCATTTCCAGACAGCGAGAAGCCAGCCTTCCACTGAAAGCATTGGTACTCATCCTTCAGGTCTATGGTGTCTTTTCCCTGGGGAATCCTTACCCATCCCTATAGACAAGATAGGTTCCTCTGTCGGAGGCTTCTCCTTTAGAGGTCTGTCAACAACGTAGTGATACAACGATCGTAGTGAGCATCCATGCAACATCTTTCTTCCTGAGTAGCCGAGTGTACTCCAGTAACTAGCCTGGTCCCTGGCTCACTGTGAGTGTCCGATAAGAAGATGAAGAACTAACCAGGTCAATTCTCAGGCCCACCTGAGTTTTCAGAGAGAGAAAGATTTCATCTGGTAGTTTTAAGCCTTCTGAGAACCTGTATAGTTAGGGGCCCAGGCTTAATCTCAAGTAAATGAAATAGGACCAACGGGAAAACGCTCAGGGTATGAACAAAACAAATGTGGGAGGGAGAGGTATCAACCCTAAACCCAGGGTTGAACAAGGCCAAAATTTCACAAACTTCCCTCCACAGGGATGGATCCTTGTGCCAATAGCATTTGAGAACTCCCCGTCAATAGCCTGTGGGTGGGCTGGAATCTTAAGAGCATCCATAATCTCATCAAAGTACAAAAGCGTACCTGATTCATCACAAATCCTCCCCAAAGTGTCTTCTGCTTATATTGAAACAAAAGAGTGATGTGATAAATTGGGGTTGCGCACTGGTTGCTACCAGCCCCCCTCTGTAAAACAGGGAACTAACAGTGCCCACCTCAGATGGGAGAAAATGCGAAAATGCCTTTGAGAGCTCAGTGCAGTGCCTGGCCACCCTGGCAGTACAAGGCACCATGGGGCTAGCAGTGGCAGAAACCACAGTTGTTAAAATTAAGCCCGGCGTCGCTAACCTGTAGTGTGATGAGTCAGTCACTTCCTTCTGCTAGCCCCGTTTCCCTGCCCAGCAAACACAAGCAAGCCAGCTGCCCCTCGGCTGCACCGGGGCGGCAGCACAAACAGTCTGCCCTGCTGAGACAGGCACCCTCCGCAGACCAGGCAAGGCTATGGTCATCCATTCATTGTTACTGATAATGCATTAGGCTCTCGCCAAGGCTGGGCAGATTTCACAAGATGCAGCCAAGGTCCTCAGCTTTCCTGGAGAAGTTCTCTCAGTGCAGGGTCGTCAGAAGGTCTCTTTGGATCAGGTGAGGAGGTAAGGAAGGAAAGTATCTAGAAAGGAAGGTAACCACTGAGTAGGGGACAGAAGGAGCTGGCTAGTTAAAAAGTCTTGCATCCCGTCAGCCTTCTTGTTCTGAGGCCCACCTCTTGCCTCTTCTCCGAAGTTCCTTAAGGTAGGTCCGTTTCATTATGCTTATCTCTTTCTTTCTACAGAAACCTGCTCTAAGGAAACAGCCTTACAGATTTGTTTACACCAACATATAAATGACTGTTGGGGCTTTATACTTGCCCATTTTTAGAAGGGGAAAATCTTTCATCAAAGATATAAATAGGTGAGTGGGGGAGGTAGAGGACCTTCCCAGTGACTCAGGAAGCACACTACCTCTCCGTCTGAAAACCCAGCCAGTGTTCTACAGCCTCGAGTGGCGGGGTCAGGGGGCGGGGGGCGGGGGGGCAGTGGGAGGGGTCAAACCCTGGTGTTTATTTGGACTGACCAGGCACATTCTAAACCCTCCATCCTCTTCCTGGAAGCAGGAAAGCAGGCAGGAGAACGGTGGGCGGAGGGGAGGCCGAGGGCCGCTAGATAGAGCAGAGGTAGACAAAGTAGGGAGAGATTGCTTCCTGCAAATGCACATCTCAGAGAGGGCCATGCTGCTGGGGAGAGCAGAGGATCAGCTTCTTCAACATGTGACTCTTAATGTAATGGAAAGTAGGGAGTCTGGCCTTCCAGCTCTTTGAGGTACCCTCAGCCTCCTGCCTTGTGCCCTCCCACCCCATGAGATAGCCCAGCTCATGGCTGGCATGTTCGAGAGAGCTCATCTCATGGGCAGATGCTGCTAACCTGTAGCCAACCTGGATACTGCCCAGGACTGCCCCTCTGCCTTGCAGCCTGGGACCAAAGTAAGGCCTGGACCAGATTCTGCTACTGGTGGGCAGTCTGGGCTTGGGTGGAAAATTGAGGTTACCAGACAGGGTCAGAGGGGAGACAGTGAAAAGGACTGGTGTGGTAAGTGCCACTGCGCTCCGCACAGGGCGGCCCCACACCGCAGCCTCTTGGTCCGGGACAGCGCGATGCCAGCGTGTGAAGAGCCTGGCCTTGGGCGGTCCCTATAAAAGGGGGCTCCAAAGTAGAAGAAGAAAAAGAGATGGATCGGAGCCAGTCCTGGAACACAAACACCAGTATATTTTATGTGCACAAACGTGAAAAGACAGAGACCAACAGAGACAGAGCAGGCAATGGGCGCACAAACCAGCTATGTGTCCTTCTGAAGAGCTGCTGCAGTTGAGAGACAGTCCCACCTGCCCCGAAGGCCCTTCTGCAGAGCTGGGACCTGCAGCGCCCCCAGGTCTAGGGCGGCCTCGGGCGGGGTGGCGGGGGAGGTGTTCTCCCTGCCGCAGTCATGGCTCCCTCAGGGCTGGGCCTCTCTGCATCCCCTGCGATGATGTCTGTACAGCCCAGAGCTTCAAAAATACAGGTTCTCATGACCTGGCCCACTCAGCGGCTGCCTCCCCAGGAGACCTATGCAGAGGGCAAGGGACCAGGACAAAAGGACTCATGGGCACTCTCTAGGTATTATTGCTGAGAATAAGCATAGGCCATTGTGACGCCATTAGGACTCACTGGCATCAGAGGGAACAGGGCACAAGGGGCAGGATACCTAGCAGACATGGAAGCGGTCAACCATGCAGGGCAGCACACGGCGATCTGTGTAACTCAGAGATGCTGTGATGTCCAGCGGAGAGGCCCAGGACACCAGCGGTTCATATACAGCAAGCAGAGTCTCTCCGCCAGTACCTCCACTGCTTGGCGGGGCTGGGATTATTCCAAACTTTGAGTCCCTGGGCACTAAGGAATGGGGGGCCCTGAAGATACCCAAAAAAGAGGAGTGGAAGTCTGGGCTACCCCCGGTGAGCTCTGAGCCTGCAGACCCTGTGGTCAAGCTCTGGCTCATCGCCTCCCTTTGTGGGGGACCCTGTGCCCTATGAGGGACAATAGGAGCC
The DNA here is from genome assembly GCF_021234165.1 of Pteronotus mesoamericanus. NCBI lineage: Eukaryota > Metazoa > Chordata > Mammalia > Chiroptera > Mormoopidae > Pteronotus > Pteronotus mesoamericanus. The sequence goes on along the minus strand of NW_026555078.1, from coordinate 23,163,716 downwards.
ATGGGGCACCTGAATGAAGCAGAACCACAATGCTCTGCGCATTGCCAGGGAGGCAGGCTTACTCCAGGGCCTCCCGCACTTGGGAGTCTAGAGGGTCCAGAGAAAAGGTGGTGCCGAGGAATGCCCGTGGGGCAGCATCTGGAGCAGCCAGGTCCAGGGAGCCATCCAAGGGCTTGGTCAGGCTGAGAACTGTGGAGGCCTTATGCTGGGAGGCATCAACAAGCTGACCACCAGATTCCATCGGCGGAAGGGGGCAGCAAAGGTGGGTGGTGTGTTCTAGGGTCCCCTATGAGGGCCTGCAGGGGTGTTGGGGTCCAAGAGACTGAAATGGCATGGAGGTGGGGAAAAGGACCAAGGCAACAATTACCTGGAGGGAACAGGGAAGCCAGACAAGTCTTCCTCTGGAATCCCCCGCAGATGAAAAGCAATCTACCCCCACTGGAAGCCTGAATCCCTAGAAGGCCCAAAGCCTTGGAACTAGGGCTGCGGGAAAATCAAAGGTAGGGCTGGCCCCGGCAGAACGTACCTCGTGCCTGGAGGTGACAGCCTGCCAGGACAGAGGCTGGGACACACCCGTCATCCTGTCCCAAGCAGGGTCGACTGCAGGAAGCAACCCTGCCGAGGACTGAGGAGTCTCTCAGCCTTTCTCCCCACCGGGGACTGCACTCCCGCCCACAGCCCGCCCACCTGCCCTGGGCCAGTGCTGTCTGCACGATCTAGGGGCTGCGACAGAGCAAGGAAGAGGAGATTCTCTCCACAGGTGGCATTATCACTTTTTAATGTTCCATAAAAAAGGAAGGGCTCATTTCTACCTAAGAGTTCTAGTGTGGTCAAGAAGAGACCATGTACCATGGGATCGGCTCTGTGCTGATGGACCCCTCCCCTTGGCGAGTGGGGGCAGAGCCGGAAGTGGGCTGGAGTAATGGTTTCACCTGTCCACTGCCAGCAATGGACGCGTCCTGGGGGAAGGCAGGGCAACCCAGATGACAATGTCTGTGAGAGTGGCAGGGTAATACTGCTTCAGGGGCAAGCTCAAAGTGTCAGCCTTGCTGGGAAGGGTGAGGAAGGGGCGGCCCTGAGGAGGTTTTGCCGCAGGGCTGGGGCTATGGCAGAACCAGAAATGACCCCTTCCCACCAAGGATGGGAGGGTCGCCCTCACTCACTCTCCGTGGGTCTCCAACACTGGATGCCCTCCCCCATCCCCTAGAATGCTGGACTGCCCCTGAATGGACTGAAACGAAACCAGTGAGGTGTGCCTTTACCTGCCTCCAGGCGGCACCTCCCGTCACCCGCCACACACACTGATTTGTCTCTAAGTCCCCACCACGGACCTGTGGGGCCCATCTTGGCCTGACTGTGCGTGTGGGTGCCCTTCATTTTTCAGCTGGACCACTGCAGGGAGGGGCATGGATGGAGGAGAGCACCAGGGGCACTGCCACAGCCCAGGCTGGGGTAACAGCAGAGGGAGGCTGCAGAGGGCGCGCGGCCTGTCTCGGGGTTCTACCTCCAGCAGCTGCTGTGTGGGCTGCGGAGTCAGAGTTGGGGATTGGTAGATGACTGACATGGGTAAAGGGCTAAAAGTGATAAAGGCCTTGAAAATGAGAGAGAAAACGGGGAAACGCCACCGAACACACAGGGACTGAAACCTCCGAAAGCCCAAGGTTGGTGGGAATCCAGCACCAGGGGGCCCCCAGAAGGCCAAGAAAGCAGCGTGGGGCCCTGGGGGAGGGGAGAGGAGCCGAGGGAAGGCCTCCCAGCCCTTGCAGAACAGCACGGCTGCCCAGTCTCTCCTTAGGCTGCAGCTCAGCAGGCCCCGGGGAGGTATTGGTTGCAAGCAAGCACCTGAATATTGCCTAATGGAACCAGCCAAAGCCCACGTAAGTCAGGTGAGAGAGAGCCAGGTGGCCGAGGCAGCCCCCCAAGCCTCCTCAGACCTTGCCTCCCACCTCCTGCCCATTTCTCAGAGTCTCTTAGCCAGGACAGGGCCTGCTGCTTCCAAAGTCACCCATGTCCTCTAGCCGCTGCAGAGCCTCAGGTCCTCTGCCACCAGCCTCCGAGCTGGGCTGAGGTCCACGGACCATTCCCAAAGTACCTCTGCTGCCTCTACAGCCAGCCCCCAACACCAACTCACAGTGGAGGGAATGGGGGCTGCGTGTGCCCCACAGGGCTGAGGCCAGGATGGGGCAGGGCTTGTGCTGTACAGAAGGGGCAACTCCACCAGCTTGGTACCTTTCCCCACAGGGTGCATGAGACCCCCCCCAAAAGGCTCCCTCTCAGTCAATCTTGACGTGGCCGTTGGCCAGGGCCAGGGGGCCTCCAGGCTCCCCGGGCTCGGCGTCCTTGTCAAAGCGGAGGCGGAGGGTGTTGCGGATGATGAACTGCTCCATGATGAGGGCCCCGCAGAACCAGGGCACTGCGTACTCCAGGGTGATCAGGCCCATGAAGTCAAAGTCGAACTGGGAGTAGTCCCAGGGGCAGGCGTTGAACTGGCGCAGGATGAAGCCGGTGGTGAACTCCCACAGGTAGGTCCAGAGCGTGTAGATGAGGCAGCGCACCAGCAGCGGGCAGCGGCCCCGCAGGCGCAGGTACATGCGCTCCACGATCAGGATGGAGGTGCCATAGATGAAGAGCGCCCACACGCTCGTGACCCCTGGGAACTTCCAGTTAAAGTTCACCACGAAGTCCCAGGCCGCCGTGAACATCACCTCGCAGAAGTAGCCATGGATGGCGTACAGGTACCAGCGGGACAGCGCCGTCAGGGGCTCCGCGGAAGCCATGGCGCCGACTGGGGTCAGCTGCTGGGGACACAAAGGGGACAGGTGAGGGAGGGAGGGCTGAGCCTCTCCTGCTGCCTTCCCACTGTCCAGTTCAAGTCTCTGCTGTGACCGGGGCGGAGTGGATTTCAAACCGGTCTCTACTTTTCGCTTTGGTTACCAACCATAATCTCGACCGTAGTCCATGTTCATTACTTTATTCCATATTCTTTATCTGAGCCAGGGGACGCAAGAAATGAAGAAAACAAACAACCCCCCTGGCTTCCTCTGAGTAACTCCACTCAAATGCTTCTTGGGAGGAGCTGTCTACTGCCCTCCCTATGAAAACTTTTTTCGATGACCTGTGGTCTGTGAAAAAGTCAGCTGTCCTGGCCCATCAATCACCCCCATTTCTAGGCTACTAGCTGGTTTCTCAGCTGGTTTGCTGATGACAGCCATTCTAATGGGTGTAAAGTGGCAGCTCCTTGTGGTCACATTTGTCCTTAACTGCTCCATTAAGCGGGGTTTTGGTGTTTTGTTTTGATGTTGAAAGGAAACCAGTGGGCTGACAGAGGAAAGAGTCTTCCTCTCCACTTCTATTCCCTTCCCCCTCCTCTCCTTTAAACTCAGTCCTCAAAGCCCAGCCCGCAGGCCTCTCTGCTTTCTCCTCACCCTTCACGAGCAGCTGTCTGGAATGCCCATTTGGCCCTCTATCAAAGGCCATCCTCTTTACTGTTTGAGGCATGGGTCCTTTTGATCCCACTAGCCCACGTACTCCTTGAGGGCAGCACATGTTTCTGGGCTTCCGTTCTGCAGCCGCGCAGGGCACGGGCCTCCCCCGAACAGGGATTCTCTAAAGGTCACATGCTGTTCGTGCGGACGGTGGGATGGGGGAGTTCGGGGCTTCAGCGAGAACAGACGTGAATCCCAGCTCTGCCGGCTGCCAGCGGTCACCAGGCTTGACGTCGCTGTCAAGCCCTTCTCCAAGGGGGCAGAAGGGTCAGAGGTGAAGAAGGATCGGCAGCCTGCCTGCCTGTCTAGGAGGCCCAGTCTCATCCTTCAGCTGCAGTGGGCCTAGTCACAAAACGCCCACCCTTGTGCATTGCCCTGTGGTCTAAGCACTCTCGTTCACATTTTGTCACTGGTTCTTACCTAACTAAGATTCAGGTAAAGGGCATGTAGTTTTATTCCAATTGTTTCAGAGAGACAGTTTGGGCTCAGAAAGAAGTCATTTGCCCCATATCCCAGGGCCAGTGACTAGAAGAGCTGAAACTAGAATCCATACCTCTTGACTTCCACTTCAGAACTCATTCCACCACCCACTACTGTCCATCTCCTAGACATGAGGGCCTAATGTCACTCCCCTGCTCAAAAACATTCAATGGTTCCCCATTTCCTAGGGAAACCCTGCAGCATCCTTGGCCTGGCATTCAAGGCTCTCTGTGATCTCGCTCCAATCTACTTGTTCAGCCTTATTCTCACAGGCCACCTGTCTTGCCTCCATGCCTTCACATAGCCTTCCCATTGCATTTGCTTGCCTTTCTCTTCTCACCCGCATGAGTGCAAACCCAGCTGAGGGGTTACCTTCCGAACAAATGCTTTTTCATCCTCCCAGACACGAGTCCTCTCTTCCTCCTCTGAATATCCACAACACTCATTCTGTCTCTCTTTGGTACAGATGATTTTGTTTTCTGTTGATAACTCGCAGTCCCCAGCCAGGCATCTTTCATGCGTTCTACACCTGTATATCCCACTCTTTCCTGGACACCGTCACTTAAAAGTCCCATAGGGACTTCCAGCTCCTTTCCTAAATCAAACTCATGATCCTTTCCCCAAAACCTGCTTTCCTCCTATGACCCATCCTGATTGCTGGTACCATGACGCACCAGGTAGCAGCCGGAAGCCCTGGCATCCTTCTAGCTTCCTTTGCCACATCCCCACTCAACATGAGCTCCCTAAGAGTAAGGACCTTGTCTGTGTACACCCCACCCCCGTGCCTAGAAGGGTGCCTGGCACATGGCAAGCATTCCATACAAGAACAAGGACATTTCTTCATCAGCAATTGCTACGTAATAAATCATCCCAAAACTCAGTGGCTTCAATCTACTCTCATTTATTATTATAGCTCACGTTTCCGTGGGTTGGCAGATCTTGGGACTCAAGACTTCCATCCTGAGACCGCAAGTCCTCTGGGGTCTCTGTCCTATGTTTGGCTGGGATGGCTCTGCTCCACTTGCCTCTCATCCTCCTCCTGGGCCTAGGGGTCTGGCCCCAGCATGTTCTTCTCGTGGCAAGGGCAAAAGCAAAAGAGCCAACAAGTGCAATAGCACCAGCACTTTACAAGGTTCTGATTAAGTCACACCCACTAACATCTTATTGGCCGAAGCAAGTAACAGGGCAAAGCACCAAGTCAGCCATCAGCAACTCCTATCTTTTCTACCCCTTAAGTATCTTTGAAATCGATCTTCTCTTCATTCCTCTTTCTCATTGCTACAGCTCCAGTTCAAGCTCTTGTCATTGTTCACCTGGATGACTCCAGTCATCCCTCAGCTTGTCTCCTTGCTTGCCTCCTTTCCAATTCACACTACGAAGGAGTGTGTGCAAACAGCAATCTTTCTAAAATGCAAATCCAATGTTTCTCCCCACTTAAAGCCCATTAGTGGATCTTTAATATCATTAGGCTCAAACCCCTAGGGATGGCTGGCAAAGCCATTCGTGTGGCCCCCCTCTGCCTCAGATCCAGTCCTCTGGATCTCTGCATTGCGGCTTTTGCTACCCAGGGTGCCCTTCCCAACGGCTACCTCTACCCCCTACCCCACCATAGCCCATGAACCCATAATCCTTCAAGATTCAGCTCCTCCTCCAGGAAGACCTTCCTAAGCACCTCCAACTCCAGAGCCGTCCACTACGCTGTCTGTCCCCCTCTGAACCCCGTTCACTTCTGTGACAGCAGTTCACACTCAGCTTTGCCGTAATTCGTCTGAAGGCCAGCACCACAGCCACTCGATGAGTGTCTGTTTAATACAATGTTAAGAGAAAAAAGCAGGATTCGGAACTGAATATTTAATATGACTTTGATTTGGCAAAGGCACACATACATGTAAATATTCACAAAATTAGCCACGATCGTCTCTGGATGGCGACGTAAGTGGTTCTTATTTCCTTCTTTGTACTTTTCTAACAAGTGTGCATAACTTTGATAAAAAAATTTTCTAACAAGTAGGCATAGGTTTTATAAAAATAAATTTTATCTTAAAAAATTGTTACATGAATATGTATTAGTCATCTTTGTGCCTTGTATATAGAAGACCATCAATAAATTTGCCAGGCAGATGAACCTGAGGAAACCTGAAATGCACATACGTTCTTCCCTCCTGAACCATCCCCCACAACAAACCACGACGCACAGGTGTGAACAGGGTGTAGTGGCTTAAATGTAAGCACAGGGCCTCTAGATCCTAGCTGCCCAGGTTTGCATCCTGGCTGAGGCCCGCCACCTGCACCGTCTAGGGCATCTCACCTGGCCTCTCTGTGCCTCAGTTTCCCTACCGGTAAAGTGAAGATAGTAAGAGTAACTAGCTATCCCTGAGGGTTACTGTGAGGAAGGAGCTCATAGCTACATCCCACTACCGATACAGCCAATGAACAAGAAAGGGGGGCTCTCGTTTCTGGCACAGAACCAAGCTTCCCAGTCAGCGTCTCCTATGGCAGTGCCCCCTTCTACCGGAGGCAGGGTCATTTGGCCCCTGCCCTCACTAGCCACCTTTGCCAAGCAGGTCAGGTCTTTACCTCCACCCACAGCACCAACCCGGCAGCCAGAAAACCCTGTGAAAACAGTTACCACACACACAGCCCAAGGAAGAATAAGACCTCAGCCAAGGAGTCGGTTTGAGTTCCCGGCTTCCGCGTGGCTGAGAGGGGTGGGTCTCGGAACCAGCCCTCTGACGACCAGGCTTGAAAAGGAGGGTGAAATGGAAGGGCCGGTGTTCCCGGCACAGCTTCTGACACCCTCACTTTATCCTGAACCCCAGACAGACCACTTTGTCTCCCTCTCCAGCTCAGGCCCCTCAGAACTTGGATCTGTCCACCTGACCTGCTGCACTCGAATCCCCGGCTCCCCGGTCCCACAAGACCCGGGGAAGGGGCTCCGCCCCAGCAGCCCACCACCCAGGTCGGCCCCCACCTTGATGCTGATTTTTCAAACCCTGCTCTTGTTGCCTCTTGGTCTCATCTTTTGGAACAGCCAAGAATGGTTGGTTTCCCAGTCACTAAGGAGTCAGAGGCTCCAGTCACCCCCAGAGACAGCAGGTGACTTGGAAGACCTGAACTCCTAAATCTTATGAGCAGAAGCAAGATTAAAGAGGTGGCTGTCACAGGGAGGGCACGCTGCTGAACAGAAGAGAGGGCAGGGGTGAGGACGGGGTGCCGGCAGCCTGGATTCCGTTTCTGGAATCTTCCACAACCAGAAGAGCGGGAGGGAAGCATACCTAGGCAAGGTCAGACGGTGTCGGAGGCGCTGTGGCAGGAGAGCATGCCTGGTCCATGCAAGACAAGGGGGGGAATGCAGAAGCCGTGGCTGGGGCCAGGAGATGGGCGTGGAGGCAGGGAACAGGGATGTGAGGCAGTACTGTCAGCTGGGATGGCCGCTCACGCTGTGGCGGGACAGGCGCTAAGAGCAGAGGCAGTCTTCGGCTCCGGTGGATTTTCAGAAGCCAGTCCCCAAACCCATGTCTAAGAACCACAGGAGCTGTGCTCACACTTGGAGCTCACCCACCCTCTGCTAGACCCAACAGACACCTATCGCTGCCCTGGACTCGCCCCACCTGAGCCCTTTGCCTGGGACCCTTCCAATACCTCCTTGCTCAGCCCTGGGCTCAGAGCCCTGGGAGAGCCGGCATCAGGAAGGAAGGAAGAACCAGCAGCGCGCGGGATGTTGGCCTCTTTCTCCTGGTGACAAACACACCACCCTGAGGACCATGACCCAGAAATGGGACAGCCCAGGAAAGGAAATTTAGGGTGGAGTAAAGAGGAGGAGAGTGTGGGAAAGAACAAAGGCAGGAGAAACAAGTTTGGAGAGCAGCAGACAGTTTCCCAAGAGGGCCTTGGGGGAAGAACACTCAAGTACAAGTGTTGATTCAACTCCTCAAACTTGTGGACCAAAGGGCCCGGACACACCTAGTTCCTGCAAGGGGCCAGAGCTGAAGGGGGCTTGTCAGGGCAGGGCACCGCCCCTCCAAGGGGACAGGTGATTAGAGGGAAGGGGGCTGGCTTTCAGAGCCCTGGGCCCTAGGAGTATCTTACCTACTGCTCTCAGGGCCTGCTGAGCTATTCCTTGGGGTGTCAAAGAGCAGAGAAAGCAGCTGAGAGGAGTGCAGAGAATGCCATAAAAGTCCAAGGCAGCCTGGAAGCAAACCCAGGTGAGATGATTGTCCTTAGTTTTGCCAAAAACTCCCATCTTGTTCCAGGAAGCTGAGGTGCTACAGTGCAATGACTCCGGGAATTTTTGTCCAGAGGAGCATCCTGCTAGAAAATCAGTCTTCCCCTCCACAGAGCCAGGCTGGACAGGACTTCCTCTTTCTCCCCATTTACTTCCCAAATTTCACTGCCCATCCCTCGGTCCTAAAATCACTACAGTTCTATGCTCTGGGGAGGTGCACAGCCACGAGGGCAAGGCAGTGCGGACACAGCTTGAGTGACTGTGAGCCCAGTCTCCTGGCAGACCCTGTGCTGGAGGTGAGTGGAATCAGGGAGCTGCCCTTGCCTCAGGGAGCAAGACGCAAGGTCTGAAACCATCCTGAGCTTTCCCTGTGGTCATCACGTTGAGAGGGGAGCAAAAAAGAGTTTGCCTCAGGGCCCAGAAGGGAAGCAAGTGGAGAGAACACATGCGGTCACTGGCTGGCGCAGATGCCAGAGTTCCACCCTCTCTTGCTGTGGGCATCCCCTGGGAAAGCCACCCAGGATAGAACTCCCTCCACCTCCCAAGTAACAATAATATTAATAATCAGCCACCCTTCTCAGCATGTATTAACTCAAATAATCTTCCAGCCCACTTTACAGATGGGGAAATTGAGGTAGAGAAAGGCTAAATAAGCAGCCTAAGCTCTTACAGCTATAGAAGGTAGAGGTGGGATTTGAACCCAGCTCCAGAGCCTTCACTTCCAACCAGCACACTGCACTGCTTGAGGTGACTACAGGCTCCTCCGAGGGCACAATATATCCCATTTTCTGAGTTTCTGCTTTTGGAAGGCTGGGATGGTACATGAAGAGACAACAGGAAACAAGGAGGACATGAGCTTGTAGGTAGATCATCAAGGAAGCTCAGAACTGGGTGTCAGAGCCAACAAAGGCTTTCAGCCTATTCTGAGAGACCAAGTTCTGTTCTGAGGCCAAGGTCTGGCAGGATCCACATGAAGGTCTTCCAGGGTCACAAGCTGACCCTCTCAGGACCATGGCAGCTACCCCTCAGGGCCTCAAGGCACGTGCCACTCAAAGATCCCTCACCAGGACACACATTACCTAGAGCCTCCCTGACTGCCAGCCCGCCCCAGCGCTCCTGGGAATCTCCGACGGCCCGGCCCCGCCAGCCGAGGGCAGCGGCCAACGTGCAGGCTGCCAGGAGAAGCCCTGTGCCTGGAGCAACCAATCCACACAGGCCAGTGGGCAGGGGAAGATTTTAAAGGGTCTCACACGCTGAGCAAATCCCAGGTGGGCTTGGAGCACAAAGTCAGCCTTGGCACAGAGGCTCCCCAAGGCTCAAGCAGCAAAGGGCGCCCTGTGGATGGGGCCTGTAGGCTTGGCATCCTGTGTGTGGCCTGCGAGGTCTTCCCAGATCTCACGCGGTGGCCTCCCTGCGGTCGTTCACAGGTCTCAGCTCAACTACCACCCCTCAAGGCCTCTGATCTCCAATCTAAAACAGCCTCCCTGTCACCATCACCCCACTTCATTTTCTTCATAGCACCCTCACATTTTGATGTTTTGCTGCTTGTTCACTGTCTCTCCCAATTAGAATGAAAGCTCCGTGGTGGCAGGGGCTCTCTCTCGTTCACTGCCAGGTAGCCTGTGCCTGGCAGTACAACCTACTAATGCCTATGGAATAAACGGATGAATGGATGGATGGATGGATGGATGGATGAATGGATGAATGGATGGATGGATGAATGGATGAATGGATGGATGGATGGATGGATGGATGGATGGATGGATGAATGGATGGATGGATGAATGGATGGATGGATGGGTCCAAACAGGCACAGGCCCACAAACACTGATGAGGGCAGGTATAAACAGCTAGCCAGCTCCGCCCTTCTCTTCTCCTCTTTCTTGGGGAAATACAGCCTTTTAAAATTTTAGCATTTTAAACTATGTTTTTTTCTGATTACAAATGTAACAAGTGTCCACAGCTGAAATTTAAATAGTACAGAAAGGAATGACTTAGAAAGCACAGTCCCCCTATCATCCCACATGGTAGAGAAAGTCACCATTGATGGTATGTTGTGTATTCATCCAGATTAAATTTAGTTTTAAAAGAAAATCCATGCATCGTAGAAAGAAAAGGCATTCATAATTCCACTAACCTAGGAGCCATTCTCATTTCTATTTTGCAATCTTTTCTCGTGTTCATTTTACAAGTTACCATAATGTACTTATCCTTAACTTGACATTATCACTTATTACATCATAATCATTTTTCCAAGCTGGTATATCACCTATGTGTTCATCTCTATAATGGCTGTGTAATATTCCACAGGTAGAAAACTATAATCTACTTAATGCAGATGGTCAACAAAGGGAGGACAATCGTTTCCCACTTCCTCTGTCACACCGACACCACTAGAAACATCTTTTTTTATGCCTGTAACAAAAGAATTCATCCCTTTTCTTCTCTGGGACTACATGTTAATGAATAATTCCAGAAGCTGGACTGCTGCACAGAAGAACACGACAGTTTCAAGGAGGATGGTGTAGATTGCCCAGGGGCATTCTGTGGTATGTGGGGAAGAGGTCTCCCGACTGAGCCACCGTGTTCCCACTGTGGGCTTTCGTGGCCATCCGCCCACGCCCACGCCACTCCCATGGTCCACGCACACTCACACCACACCAGCTGCAAATCAACCCAAGACCATACTTCCTGAGAGACCCTCCTATCACAAACTGATTTTGCAAGCCTGGGCTCAATGAAAATAGATTCTAGCCCTGAGTTTCAAACTCTCAACCAGCAGCAAAGTCAAGCTCTACCTAAAGCTGAAAAATACCTACTTACTCTCTTCCCTCCCTGCAAAGTCCTCCGTGGAATCTAAGGCTCCCGCTCCCATGGGCCAGCCCAGCTGCTCCCACAAGCTTGTGCGGTCGGGAGGGCACAGCACCTGCTCTCCATGCCCTGCCTTCCAGGGGAGTGCTCTGCCTGCTGGTCCCTGGCCCCACAGACACAACAGCCTTCACGCAACAGGCCTCTGGGGCTGGGAAATGCAGCCAATTGTCACTTTTTAAAGCATCACCCAGGAAAAGCCAGAGGCCTGAGCTGGAAAGAAAGGCCGCTGAGGACCGGCAATACCCTGTAGTTGGGGGCCTCGCACCCTATGTGGAGCTTATCTGGACTGAAGAGGAGACACAGCTAATGGGAAAAAAACAGCAGATCCCTGGTGGCCAGTTTTATGGCAGCTCGAGAGCCACAAATCCCTCCCCTTCCAGTGCCCTGGATGTTTGGCCCAGCGTTGTCATAGAAACTGCTCATGGCATCTGGATGGAGTCGAAGTCCCAGGTGAGGAGCAGTTCCTACTGCACACAAGCAGAGCCCAAGACTCAAAGCACCCATGAGCCTACACAGCAGAAGGAGAATTTGGGAAGATGCCTCCTCCCGTGTGCTCGGTGTCTCCTATCACGCAGACCAGCACTCTGGTTCTGGCCCAGTTCTTAGAGGCCATGTGGCTCTAAGACGGCTCCAGCAAAGGAGATGGGCTGAAACTGCTGGACACTCCCCTCCCATTCCTGCCCTAGGCTTCTCTGGGACTATTTCTTAATGCATCATTCCAGAAGCGGGGGTGGGTCACTTGGCAGAGAAGCGTACGCCAGCTCCACAGGCCCTTGGATGGAAGGCGGGCTCAGCACCGGGGCTTCTGGACCTGGGCCCAGTCTGCTGGGGCAGGGAGGGCTGGTCGTCCCCAGGGCGCCGGTCACATACTCACTTATCACACCCTTGAGTGCGCAGCTCAGAACAGACATCAGGATCACTCTCCAGGAGCGCCCCGGGTTTTCCTTTGTCCTGGTGCCTGTCTGGGCGACGGTGCCATCCTCAGCAGTGTGGGTAACCATTAGTCCCAGGACTCCGCTGGTCTTCAGCTAGTGGGCGGGCGGCTTCCATGTGTCCTGGGAAAAAAAGAGAAGGCATTCTTTAGCTGAAACTGTCCCCAGCTCCGAGCCACCAGGCCAGCCAGAGAAGCAGCCCCAAGGCAAACATCACAAGGCCCCGGCTCCAGGCTCAGCACCAGACACGCATCCTGCCCAGCCACCTGACCCTCTCCTGGAACCTGCCACCTCTTCCAGGCTGCCCTGTTCGCTCAGGTCTGGTTAATCCAGTGATGAGAGCCTGGGATCCACCCAAAGTCACATGTGGGGCCAGGACTTAGGGCTTCTTTCACCATGAGAGAATGTGTGCTCACTTATAATCTGCGAGGGGATGTACTTTTAGAGTCCGGCTCCATTCTCCTTTAGCTTCAAATTACACTCTCACTTTCACCCTGCAGTGGGTGCCTCTGTTCTCAAGGGCGGTCAAGAGCCTCACGGAGGGCAGGCAATGCAGGGCGTTTGTCTTAGCGTTTGGGGAGTTAAGAACAACACAGAAACACAAGCACACCAACCATATGCGCGAAAACCCTTTATCCGCAATCCCACTGCCCTGATATTTATTTCATCCTATTATTTTATCATTATTGTGGTTGAGGCCCTTCCTATTAGCATCAATAACTGACTACAAGCTGATTATGTAAATCTGACTTTATAACGTCCGTTGCCATGTACATACTTTAATAAATCCCCCAAACTTGACCATTTGATAGAAAGTCCCACATTTTTTGTTTTTACATGAAGGTGCTGAAGCTTCCCTGAAAACACTTTGAATACAGCGCCATTTGCACAAGTCCAAGGGCAGGCCCAGCATGGCCCTGTGGAAGGATGCACTGGTCGCTCGGAAGCTGAGAAGAGGATGTGACTGGGGGTGGGAGATGGCAGACAGGGTAGAGCACAGAGGGGTCACCTGGTGCTGACACCCACGGTCACCTTCCTCCTTCCACCGCCCCAGGCTCTCTGAGCAGCGGTGACTCCAGGTTTTGCCCCTTAAGCCGATGACTTGCAAGGCAGCAGCGGGGCTGAGAAGTTAAGGGCTGGCAAGCGTGCTGGCGGGCAGGGGGCGGGGACGGTGCACAGCCCTGAGGCAGAGGGCCCAGAGGGCACGGGGCTCCCACGCTCTGCCTGGCCCGTCCCTCCCCAGCTCCTGCAGAGACAGGAGCCTCCAACCCTGCCCCACCCGTCCGTCCTCCTCCCATCTCCCCACCTGCCCGATGGTGGGCGGGGTCACTGAGGCACATACCTACCACTCGAGAAAGGGTTTTAATGGGGCATGTTCGACACCCCCAGCACCAGGACAACCCTGTGGCCTGTAGAGTTAATCCACCCATGGGCACGAGCACCTCCCTTCCCTCGGCTCTAAACAGACCACATCAATAGCCCAAGTCCCAGGCAAAACAGAGAGAGAAACCAAAGCCCACATCCTGGCAGCACAGCCTGCCGGTCGCTGCAGTCAGCCTCGACAGCCCGTTGCTGGCCGAGGTACCACCCTGGCAGGTGAAGCCGCAGCAGTGAGGACAGCTCCCGAGCCAGCCTCTCGCGGTGCACCTCCTGCTTCCGGGTCTGCAGGCTCTCCCCCAGGGTGCCGGTACAGCAGGGGTCCCAGCCCCTCCGACACTCCCAACCCTCTGGGAGGAGGCCCGGGGCCTTCGGCTCCTCCGCGGACCGCAAGGCCTGAGAAAGAGGTTTTAAGAGTATATGAATGAATGTGTGAGAGCCCCGATAACAACTAACGTGCGGGCAGAACTTAGACCTCTTTAAGTGATACATCCTCTCTCCTGGTTCTCCCAGGACTCTGGCAGGGAGGGCAGGAATTACCACGCCCTCGCTCCCGTTTTAGAAATGAAAACACAGAGTCTCAGGATATTAAGAAATAAGGCCAAATCCACGCATGTGACACAAACCCTGGTCCTCGGGCTCCGGGATCCTCCCTGTCCCCACACAGCATTCCTTCAAACTGCTTCCTATGCAAACATCATTCTTAAGGCATGTGTCTGCACACACATACTTCATTGCATGTAATCAACTCAGTCCGTTCTATAAGTTGCTCATTTGTAAACATGGACAAAGCCGAGTCTGTCCATACAGTTTTTCCATCCATATGCCAGGTGTTGCTAGGAGTTTGAAGGAGCAAAGGCCAGCATGGTTTCAAGCCCTCTCTACCTGCCCCCCTCCACAGCCCATGCCCACTCCTCCAAGACCCTGCTCCCTCCTCATTCCTTTGACGGTGACACCATCTTCCATAGCCCCCCAGGTATTCCATCCGCAATGTTCCCACGGGCCTTTGAACGTCCTTCTGTTGAAACATATTACATGTCTGTTTCCCTCCACATAATGAATTCCTTGAGACCATGGGACTTCTGCTGGATGGATAGACAAGCAAGGAAGAGAAGGGTCCAGCTAAATTCTGGGGTGATTGCACCACCCAGTGATTTTAACCAAACACAGTGATGGCTGCGGGTCTTCTCCAATGTGCAGGCTACTGTCACGGAAGGGCCTTCTCCTCAAAGCACCAGGAACAGTGCTTTGCAGCCATCAGGGCTGTCTCTGCAGACGAGGAAAGGGAGAGTGCAGACTCACTCTCCTTTCTCCCTCCTCCAAGAGCCATCATCTGGAGTGAGAGGTGCAGACAGACGAGGTGGGGGCCTTGGGTCCAGACAAACCAGAAGACATGTCATAGAAGGAAGTCTGGGGCAGGCTCAGAGTGTCCCAGGCATCCCCAGAGACACGGCAGGCTCCCACGGGGGCAAGGGGCCAAGCTCGGGTGCAGGTCAGAGAATAATAATGCCTATTCTGTTACGTCTACAATGCGCTGGCGCTCTCAAAAGGCACATCCAGTTTTCATGCAAGTAGGATTCATTTCCCAAAGAGGTTTAATCGGCAGCTGCTGGCAGGAAATTCCTTCTGCGCCATTCACTCTCCTGCTCTATAACTATTTAGAGTAAGATGGGCTTGCAGGATTGAGTCTCTGCTTCTCTGACTAGAACCTAAACACCAAATCTACCCCACCCCTCTCCTCACCTCCCTGGCCCAGAACCTAAGACTGGACCAGGAAGCACACGAAACACTCCCTCCTCTCTCACTCTCCTCTTCCTTAACCCTCCCCAATCTCCTGCACCCCAGTCTCCCACAAAGGAAAAAGAGGATGCCCCTAAGGGCCACTGGAGAGTCCTCTGGTTACTCAAAGCCCCCTAATGCTTCCCATGTGACCCAGAACAAAGGCTTTTACTTGTCCTGTAGGAAGAAGAGCCCTGAACACAAGTGGATTTGGCAACTTCCCAAACCAAGGAGTGACCACGCTCAGCTGCAAATGCAATTGGAATTCCAAATCCTCCCAGGGGAAAGGCTGTGTCTCATCGGCTCCCCCTGGGGGGGCAAGGCGACCCAGGCCCTGGGGACTTGACTGGCACAGGGAAGGTGGGCAGAGATAGGGGATGAACGCCACTCGACCGTGCCTCTCTACTCGGGGCCTCCTCACTCAGGGCTTGGAATCCGGGTTTTCCTGCCTGCCGAACATCTCGCCACCAGCCTTCTGTCTCCCCTGGAGGCCACTCTCTCCTGTCACCCTCCTCTCCCTTTCTCTTCCCTATCCAGCCCACTCTACTCTACATGCCCCTCTCAATGCCTCCTCTGCACACACCCAGACAGCCCAGCCCCGATCCCATGGGGGGTGGTCTCTGGCCCCATGCCCCCTCCTCTCCCTCCCACCCCACCTCCTGGCACCGGGTAACGGCCGCCTGCTGCCTGCCTGAAAGGCTGGACAGCTGCTGGGCTCTCTAATTAGCTGCCTGGCCGCCGTCCCAGAGCGAGGCATGTGTTACTGTAAAGAACTGCCTCGCCTCCCCTTCATCAATAATCCCCTATGCAGATCCCATCAGGCGGCAGCTGAAGGGCCCGAGAATCCGAGTCACATGAGACCAACAAGGCTCCTCCTGCCAGCGGGAAAGGGACAAACAGTTGTCTCACAGTCTCACCGACAAAGTGACCAGACATCTATTTATCTGGGTCCTCCCTATTATTGCCACATCTGTGCGGTGTCCCATAGGTTACCCCACCACACCACGCTTTTGGAGCAACGGGGACTCCGTCCCTGTGTTCCCTCCCCAGTGGAGGACAAGCCAGGACCGCCCCAACAGCGTGACACCCAGAGCTCGACTTTTCACAGCTTTCTACAGCCAAGTCACCCCAGAGGTTTCTAAACAACCAGGACACCTAGTCCAAGAAGTCCTGTGGAGACTGGTTTGTTTATTCGAGGTATTGTATTCCAGTCATCAACAAATGTTTACCGAGTACCCGCTGAAGGTCAGGCTCTGTCCAGGGTGTGAACAAGACAACGTCCCTGCCCCCTTGGAGCTCACAGGCCGGTGGGCAGGCACACAATAGGTACGCCGGCCAATGCAAACTGTGGTTTCCAATGTTGGGCCACAAGGAAGGGGAAAGACCTGACAGAGGACGGAAAGAGGCTGGACGTTCGAGAGTGAGCTTTACACTTCTGTAAGGAGGTGCCATCTGGGCATAGATCCGAAAGATGGGAGGAGGCCCTGCAAAGAGCTTTGGGGAAAGCACTGCAGCCAGAGGGAACAGTCAGGGAAAGGGCCCCGCAGCAGGAAGAGCGAAGCAGGTTTGAGAAACAGCAAGGCCAGAGGAGCTGGAGGAGGTGTAATTAAGGGGTCAGACACATCCTACCCTTTATTGCAAAAGTCTTCTGGTGGTGCCCGCCATGCCAGCCAGGCCGGGGCAAAGCGCACCCCCCCCCACCCCGTCACCAAGTGAACGTGGCCAGTCAATGAAGATTCCCCCAGCAGGCAGGGGCTGGAAACTGCGGGTCCTAGTCGGCTTTTGTTTGGCACTGTGTTTATTAACAAATGAAGGGAAAGTGAGATTGTAAAACCGATGGCCTGTAATTTCCATCTGCTTCCGATCAAAAGAACTTAAGTAATTTTACCAGGCCCTCTCTGGCCTCGGTGTTTCACTTTAACAGGAAGGTAAATATTTCTTTTTACTCCAGCTAGTTTCTTGGCCTTCCTGTCACTTGCAATCAAGAAAATCCTGCCCTGGCTAGGCATCTCAGTTGGTTGGAGCATCATCCTGGGCACCAAAAGGTTACAGGTTCAATCCCTTTCCCCCTCCCCACTCCCCGGTTGGGGCATACAGGAGGCAGCCGATTGATGTCTCTCTCCTCCCCCACCCCACCCCTCTGAAATCAATAAACATATCTTTGGGTGAGGATTTTAAAAAAAGAAAACCTAGCTCTGGCTGGTGTGGCTCAGTGGACTGAGCACCGGCCTGCGAACCAGAGGGTCATTGGTTCGATTCCCAGGGTAGGGCACCTGCCTGGGTTATAGGCCAGGACTCCAGCCGGAGGCACGCAAGATGCAACCACACATTGATGTTTCTCTTTCTCTCTCTCTCTCTCTCTCCCCCTCCCTCCCTCCCTTCCCCTTTCTAAGAATAAATAAATAAAATCTTTAAAAAAAATAAAAAGAAAATCTTAACACATCAGGAACATACCTCATCGGTGTGAGGATCACACCTCTGAGCGCCACTTGCCTACCTCTGCCACTGTGAAAACTGCCCCTTGTAGACAGCAAAGTGCGGAACGAGAAGACAGGTCAGGCGCCTGGCAAGGCAGGTCGGCCTCAGCAAGGCGGCTACAGCTCTTGAGGCTGTCCCTTCTGGCTACTACCCTGGCTATAGTCATGTTCCCTTGACTGGCCAAGGATGACTCACCTGGCTCTCACCAGTGACCTAGCACACCTTGACTACCTTCTGTAAACAAGATACATGAAAACCAGTAGCCTAGAGACAAGGCACAAGCCAAGAACAGGTAGTGCACAAATAGTTTCTTTTTCTACGAACTCCCGAACTGCACTATCCAATTTGACAGCCACTACCTATGTGTGGCCATTTAAATTTTAATTAACTAGAAGCAAATAATAGGAAATATTCCATTCCTCAATTGCAGTAGCCAGAGTCCAGTGCTCTGTAGCCGACTGAGGTTGGTGTCTACCATATCGGACGGTGCAGATATAGAACATGCCCATCACTGCAGAAAGTTCTATTGGACTGCACTGCTCCAGAACTTACCAAGGGCGACCAGAAGGCTGCCAAACACGCAGACCTAAAGCTGAGCTCCATTTCCTTGCTCCTGGGAATCCTTTCCTTCTGAACAGACTCCCTGCCCTGCCTCTTCTTCACGCTCAGGCCACATTAACCAGGGCTGCCACTATGAGACGGAGGGTGGGTTAACCTCTGTTCCGTGAAAGTCACTGTCCACTGTCTGCAGAGTGGCTTACACCCAGAAGCGCAGGAGAGGGCCCTGACTCCTGGAGAAGGTGGCCAGCCACTGGGTCTCCGGCTGCAACTCAGGCGAGGGGTGCAGCCGGGAGTGTTCAAAACTCCAGGCCTTGTGTGGGCACCTTCCATGTGCCAGGCAGCTTTCTCACAGACCACCTCATCAGTCACCTGTACAGGTCTATGGGGCAGACAGTACCTCCCATTTGCTCAGGAGGCAAGAGAAGCCCGAAGAGGTTAGTGGGAGGGCCGGCACTTTCCCTCCTGACACCCTCATGAGAGATGTGGACATGTAGATGGGAACTAAGAGACTTAATTTACCCATGGTAACCGGATGCCTATAGTTGGCAATGGGTTCTCATGGCAGACAGTCTTACGTGAGCTTCCCCTTCCAGCCTCGATTCCACCCAGGGGCTGGGGAGAGCCACCTTCCAAAGGTCTGCCCATGAAGGCCCAGGTAACGAAAGACTCACTTGAGAACCCCAGGAAGGCCCCGGCACAGGTCAACCTGGGAAGGCGATAGTGGTCAGAACACAGGCGTGTAACATCTATTCTGGGTAAAGAGGGGAGAGGCATGATGGCAACTTTGTTTTAGAAAGCTATCTGGACCATGAGTTCCTTATCTTTGCACCCCTGTCCTGGATAACCCTTGACATACAGTAGAGGTTCAATATCTAAGTGTTGAATGGGGAAAAAAAGTGGGCCCTCAGAAAGTGGCGACGGGGCGCAGGGGGGTCCTGGCCAAGAGAAGCCTTAAGGGCCAGTGCAGTGGGTCAAAGGCTAAGGAAGGAGAGTTGTCCCAGGGCAACTGTGACAGATACTGACCCAACCAACGGCTCCTTTCCTTTAAGTAATGGCGCGGAGGAAAGGCCGGCAGACACTGGGCTGGACACCGATGGCAGCCAGGCCCTTGCAACGAGAGCCTTAGCCCAGAAACCGCGGCTCCTCACTCAGCCTCTCACTGGATGGCTCCATCTAGCTCTAAAGTATTGAACCTCGCGACATACTCAAAATATGGCTTCAAATAGCACTTAGGCAAGAGTAATTAAAGGGAATGTTATCTCACTCAGTTTCTCATTAGCCACATAATTAGACTGCTGAAAATAATTAACATTCCTTTTGACAAAGGAAACAGAGGCCCCATTCCATTCACTAGGACAGCCTCAAACCTAGGCAAGGCCGAGAACTCGTCACCTCCCAGTCCTGTGCAGGACAGAGTCAGCATCAGGTAACCCAGGGCCGGAGGCAAGACCAGCACTGGGCTGTGCTCTGGGGCGGGCTGATGCACACGGTGTCCTGATACAGGTAACAACAGCACACTTGTACACAGTCGGAAAAAAGGAACTTGAAGGAAATGCATGATGGTTTCTAGATGGCAGGCCAAGGGCGTATGCCTGCCTTCTCAAAGGCCCTAGAAAATGACGAAAAAGGCATTTTCTAGAAAGGATAAATCCATTACAGTTTTTTAAAACAAGAAGGAATTATGTGGATTCCTTGAAAATGGAAGGCAGATGGGAATAAATGTGGAGAAAGCACAACCCCAGAGAATAAAATGAGAACGATAATAATGATAGACGCTTTTACAGCACATGTATATGCCAGACGTTTTTCTAAGAACTTTCGCACATATTATCTCATTTAACCCTCACAAAAACCCTTTGAGATAGGGACTATTATTATCCCCACTTCATAAATAAGCCCCTGAGTTATACAGCTTTCTAAAAGCACAGTGCTAAGTGTCAGGTCTAGGATTCGAACGGAAGCAGTGCAGCTGGGGATTCGACGCTCCATCAGACGTGCCGCTCTGGGGTCTCCAATGTCGGAGCCGGCATTTTGGGGGCCCAGGAGAAGCCCTGAGTGGATTTAGAGCATCCAGGCAAGTGGGTCCCTGCCCACCTCTCTACCCATGCTTGTGCCCTGGACACTAGGGTAGGGAGGCAAGGGAGGGGACACAGAGATCAGCTCCTGCCAGTCCCCAGCAGGCATGTCCTACCCTGCGGCCACAGCCAGTGGCGGCTGGCTCTGGAGCACAGAATCCACACTCTCAGCGAGGGGCACAGAACCCAGACTCACCAAACATCTGACAAAAACCAAACCGCACAAGCAGCACCAAATCTAAGAACAGAAGTTCTAGCTAGAGGACAAAATTAAGTACTATTAATATCCTCTGTGGAGCAAGAGGGGCTACTAAATCCATCACACAAAGCAAGGCTGCTAGCAGAAAACCATTAAAGATGTTAGCAATGGAGAAAATACATAGCAGTTAACTGGTTATCTCTGGATCAAAAACAGGATGACTTCATTAAAATTTTTCTTCACATATTTCTATTTTTCTAAACTCCCTATGTTGAACATACATGACTTTTAAAATTGGAAAAGTTTCTTTATTTTAAATGTCTGGCCCAAGTTAGGTGCTTGATAAGACGTGGTTGTAAAGTAGTTATTTTGCAAAGCAAAAGGGTGTAGATTCTGACCCCACCACAGCCCTTTGCTTTGTCCAGGTTGGCCCTTGCCTCAGACCGTCCACGCTCCCATCTCTGCATACACGGTTCCCTTTCTGGAAGGCCCTGTCTCTCCTCTCTGTTTACCCACTTATGCCTGCCCTTCAATGCCCACGCAAAGATCAGCCTCATGAAGGAAAGGTCCCTGCATCCTGCTTAACCCCCCCAACCCCCTCCCCAAACTCTGAGGCGCACCTACTTCTCCAGGGTCATGGGACGGCTCTGGTAGAGCTGTCTGATGGGGTCACAGTACTGATAACACTCGTGCCCTTTACCTTTCCGTGAGTCCAAGTCTTATCTCCCCAGCTCTATGGCAGGCTCCTAGAAGACACCAAGAAGGCACTAGCCTTCTCTTTATAGCCGCCTGTGCCCAAATAAAGCTGAGAAGCTTTTGCGAGAACAATCTCATATGTCAGTTGAGTGAATGACAAATGAACTTCCGTTCCTGGTGGGAGTAGGAAGAGGAAAACTACTGTGGAAGCGATTATTCGACAGGGTTGGGCCCATTGCAGCAAATGGGCGAGGCCCGAAATGGCCCACCTGGTCCCGGACAGCTGCGCACTCCCATACGCGTGGGATCCAGAAATACCTGCAAACCCAGAGGGGAAGATTGCTAAACCTAGAGGTGAAATATGGATGGAGAGCCGGATATTTCTATGTTCTTAAGGTATCTCCCCACAGGCTTTTTATAAGTAGTGAGGGAAACCAGTAAGTACACAGTGAAAAAACTGGACAACACCTTGCCTGAGTGATCCAACTTCACACATAAAGGGCAGATGGACATCCAGTGCCTCTGGATATAATATACTGAAAAGGACACACATCACCCTTGTATATCCCAGCCGGGAATGTGTAAATCAGAGTCTAAACATGTGGCAACATCACACAAATCCAAAGAGAAAAACATTTTTTTTTAAGGGGGAAGAAGGAGGCTATATCCTTCAACAATGTCAGTGTCATGGAAGACAAAGGAAGTCTGAAGAACTGTTCTAGATGAAAGGAGGTTAAAGAAACACGACAACCACACGCAGTTTGGGCCCCCCAACCAGACCCTGTACTGAGAGAAAAATGCCGTAAAGGACATGATCGGTCACTTGGCAAACCTGACATACAACCAGCAGACTAGATAAAGCATCCTATAGTGTTCTATTTGTTGAAGGTCATAAAGTCATATAAAACAATGTGCTGCCCTAGCTGGTGTGGCTCAGTGGATTGAGTGCCAGTCTGCGAACCAAAAGGTCGCAGGTTCATTTCCCAGCCAGGGCGCATGCCTGGGTTGCAGGCCAGGTCCCCAGTAGGGGGCGCGCAAGAGGCAACTACACACTGATGTTTCTTCTCTCCCTTCCTTCCCCTTTCTCTAAAAATAAATAAATAAAATCTGTAAAAACAAAACAAAACAATGTTCTTATTCTTAGGAAATCCACACTAAAATATTTTAGAGTCAAAGGGCCATGATGGAGACAACTTTTAAATGGTTCAGGAGAGAGAGAGAGAAAGAGAGAGAGAGAGAGGAGAAACAAATGATAAAGTGAATGAGGCAAAATGTTAAAAAGAGTGAATATAGACAAAGAGTATATGGGTATTTTGTACTATTCTGGCCACTTTTCTGTAAGTTTGAAATTAATTTCAAAAAAAAAGTTTGGAGGGAAACAAAACGAAAGGGCCTTCCATTAGACAGGGGTGGGGTGAGGGTGGAGCAGACACAGAGGGTGAATCTGGGAAGGACACTGGTCATCACATGTCTGCGCTGGACTCAAAAATTCCAACTCCACCAAAATGTCCCTCATGGACACATTTCCTCTCCCAGTCTGGCCCTCCTCTGTTCTTACTTCTTCATCGATTTACTCCTTCCTCTCCCAAGATCAGCAGTCTCCTAGGAGGCCTCCCCACGAATACCAGAGGACAGGACTGATGAACGTTTTGGGTGTATTTTTAGATATAGTTAATATTTTCTAGAAATGTTTTGACATCTGTTTTGTCCACAAGCCCATAATAATGAGGCAATTATATTTATTAAGCCTTCTGGGTTTTATAAGGTTTTTTATTCCCCCGTCCCTCCAGTTTTGCGGCTACTACGACTCACACAGCCTCCTTCCAGGCCTTTAGGCCACGTTCCTCCTCTCGGAGGTCTCACGCAGCCTCTCTAGGCTGGATGCCCCATTCCCCACACTGCCACCACCATCTCCAGTGTAACCCTAAGTAACCCCCCTCCTGCACCCCCCCCCCCACGGGCACAGCCTCCCTCCCCAGGTTCCCCGTCGGTCACAGCTGGCTGTGGTCACTTTAAATAACTCCCAGCCAGCCAGAGTCTCTTTAAGCAGCCTCACTGCGGGCTAAAGGGAATCGAGCAAGCCATCATACTGTACAAATTCATTTCCTTATTAATTCAGAGATCCTTACATGCACTGTTCATGCGCAGACTAGGCGATGCCAAGTAGGTTGGATATGAAAACAGAAGCACAACAGTGGGGCTGGTTATTTTTACCGCACTGGACATATAAAATACCAGACCTTCGGCTGCAGTATCAAACAGCAGAATGCTAATAATAATAACTTACATTCTGACAGTGCTTTCTACTCGAGTCCTTTCATCTCACAATTCACGCATTCATTCACATGCTCACTAAGTAATTAGCATGTGTCATGCCACCAGGCACACGCAAGGACCCCACAGGCAAAGACCCAAGCCCTGGCCACAGGAGGCTACGTTCTAAGTGCTCCTGGATTGTCCAACTGACCCACTGGACATGTGCTCCGGGTACCACCCATATGGGACACCAGAGAAAACTATTTCAAAGATGAGGAAAGTAAGAGAGAACCAAAAAGAGGTTCTTAGGGCTTCATGGCACACGTAAATTCTGTTGTTTCTAAAACCATCACTTTCGATTATAACCCAGAACCATTATTGCTATTTTAATTACCTATGGGGCCTTAACCTGGTCTGCGCTGACGGCCTCTAAAAGTTGTCACCCATCCCAAGAGTAAGCAGAGGTTGCAATGCTAAACGCCAACAAGCAGGCAACTCAAATTAGTGAAGGGCTATTAAGAAAGCAGGAGTGACAGGACTGCGTGAGGGTTTCACGGGGAGGGGGCGAGAGAGCAGGCAGCGGAGGGCGGCACCCTGACCTCTGGCTCGGGCAATGGTGGTGTCCCTCCCCGAGGGGACCCGCGCTGATGAGCTGCTGTTTTTCAGGCGCTCTATGTCCGGGAGGCCACGGGAGCCCAGGCTGGGGCAGGCCTGGGGCCCCCGCGGGATGGAGCAGCCCAGAGCAGAACAACGTGCTGGGGAGAAGGTGGGAGGGGTGGCATCCAGGGCTGGCAGAGGGCACGGCGTGAAAGGGCCCGAGGAAGGGCCGGGGAGGCAGAAGGGCACCCAGGAGAGGACCCTGTTAGGAAAGAAGGGGCAGGAGAGTGTGGGGCGGTGGTCAACTGTAGAGGCCCGGCCGACAGGGAGCACAGGGGTCACCGGGGGCCATCCAGGAAGGAGTCGCTGCAAAGGGAGGTGGCTGAGACTGTGTATCGATGACTCTTGAGAAATTTTCTTGTGAAGCAAAGGAGGGAGAAAGCTGCCAGAGAACAGAGACGAGAAGGTGTCCTTTCTCCCTCCCTCCCTTCTTTCCTTGGTAAGAGAGACCTGAGGATGTTTAAATGCTAAGAAAAACCACAGTGAGGGAGGGCTTGAGGATGGGACATATATTACAGGGCACGCACGGATGCTCTGGCTGTCCTGAGGTCATGGAGCGGAACTCAAGGAGCCACAATCCTGAAGGCCAGCAGGACACGTGTCATTAAATCCCCTTTACAAATCGGGGGCGGGGGGAACCTCACCTGCGGAGTTGAGGTGACACAAATACTCAGGCACTACAGCCCAGACCGAGGACACAGGTCTCCCAGTTCCTAGCTCTGGTCCTTCTTCCAGACCTGTAGTCCTAAATGGGGCCGCCCCCGGGGTGGGCGAACCCTCTCTCAGCACCACAGTGGGTAGGGAGTGCGACAGGTACTGTCGGGTGTCCTACAGTTCCCACAACAGGCACAAAAGAACTCTCTCACACAACTTTAGAAGGGCCCACTGGACATTCCAAGGCGAAAGGCCCATCCGTAATCATCTGCATCTAGAACCAAACTCTCTTCTTCAAATAAACACAGAGGGTTTTTTTTTTTTGCCTAGTTTTAACATGTACTGAGTTGTCCGGAAAGGCCATTAGAGCAGAGGTCCCCAGCCTCCCAGCGCGGACTAGTATCGGTCCAGGCCTCTTAGGAACCGGGTCGCACGGCCGCGGGTGAGCGTGAATGTAATGCGCTTGAATCATCCTCAAATCACCGCCCCCCAATCTCAGTCCAGGGAAAAATTGTCCCACAGAACTGGTCCCTGGTGCCAAAAAGGCTGGGGGCTGCTGCATTAGAACACAAATGGAGGGGATACTGTACTTTATGGTCTTTGGAAGTTTACCGAGAGTGGTTCACCCTTTCAGATAATCAGGTCGACTTCAGCAGCATCTCCGCTGATGCTCGAGGCTCCCACACAATGCACCTGGACTGTGGGGGTGTTTGTGGCTGCTGCATTCTCAGTGATTCTATGTACAGGTTCAAGCATCTGACTTCTTCCTTCCGTCTTCCGTGTAGCCATGTTCAAGCAAACGTGATACTGTATCATAACTAACTTGTTCTTTATTTCTCTCTTCTTTTACAGTTAAGGCATTTTACTGATGTTTTTAAACTTACGTAAGTAGGTAGATCATATTATCTATGAATTCTATTCAAGGTATTTAGGAGACATTACAAATATTTGCTAAATAAAAGGAGGGACACCATTCCACATCATGTGCACCTAGAAGCAAGAGAAACTACGGTGCTGAGGGAAATGCAGGAGTGAGCAGAATCCGGGGGGGCCATCGAGTGCTCAATCCCACCGAAGAAATTCAATGGTCATTTACAGATTGCTTACATGAAGCTTGTGGGTGATGGGTATACTGACACTATGGTAAATATGTGGGGTTTACGAAAACTATTCACATGGGCACCTTTGGGAAATTTCATTTCTATGATTAATTTAAATTATCCGCCATCTCAGCATTTTCCAGCGTAATGACAAGAGGTAAAAGACCACAAGTCAATCTGCATGGGCCAGGGAAATGATAAATGGTTTAACGTCCAGTGGCGAAGATGAGCTTAGAAGTCAAAGCAATAGGTGCCAGGCTTGGTCTGGGGAATATCTTCTTAATGGATGAGAAGATGAGTAAACAGTTTGTAAGAGGATGCTTATGGAAATGTATTTATGGAAAATGCTATAGCATGAGGAATAGTGGACAGGCAAAGGGATAGAGAAATGATCTCAGAGGACCTCCCATAGGTTAAAAGGCAAGCCAGAGACTCCAAGAGGGGCTGGTTATTTAACAGTGCGGTGGGGGGGCGGGGGGGGCGGGGTCGCGGGATAGCGGGATAAGGAGGCATAAATTCCCATGGGTGTGCATCACTGCTAATCAGGGACCCAGGAAAAAAAAAGACTGTGTCCTTCAATCAAGAGGAGATAGCTAACTGACTCAGGTGTCCTCCCCGACCTGAGGGTGCGGGCGCCTGGGGAGAAAGGAAGAAGCAGCCTGCTGGCTTGGGGTGCTAATGGGATGCCCCGGACCAGCTCTTGGAGTGAGCTCTTCCAGTAACACTCGCCACTCCTCTCCTCTCCTCTCCTCTCAATTTTCTCATCAAAAAATGAATAGAAGACTTTAGATTCCATCATTGTATATTTTTCTATTGTTTTCATATTTCCCTGGTGCATTTGTACATTTAAAAAAGTTTTTTTAAACATCAGATCAAAGCAGCTGTGGGAATTTAACAAGCAGATAGACTCTCAAATGGGTGGCTGCATCACTTCCCCCAAGTAGGCGGAGGAACCAGGGTCACCGGGGCCCCAAAGACATGCCCACTCGTAGGAAGTGTATCCAGGAACCAGTTCACAAGTCCCTCGGGGGAGCTGACTCAGCGAAGGGGCCAACAGCCCCCCAACCATGCTACAGTGAAGTAGGAACACCCCAGCTGGGACTTCCCACGCCGAGGGCGTGCCAGTTCATCTCAGAGACAGGAGGAGGCCCTGGGGACAGGAAAAGCCTTCTAGGTTTAGGAGTCATGCACGGCCAGGACAGACTAGGGTGAGGCAACAGAGGCATTCGCCTCAGGCACAAAATTTAAATTTAAGGTGTACCAAAAAAAAAAAAAAAGAAGCAGCTTATTGCATTACACGTTACTGTAATGCACTATTTCACAAAATCAAATTGGTAAACTAAGGCCCAGGCTGTAGTTATACTGTACCCAGGGCCAGGATTAGGGCCAGGCCAATGAGGCAGAGCCGGATGAGGTTCTGTGATGTTGGAAGAGTCCCACATAACAAAGCCCTGACCCATTCCCGGGGCCAATAACAGCTCAGTGGAGAAACACCACATAGCACCACAATCCCTTATCCAAAACCCTTGGAATTCAGGGCTGAAAAAAATGTTAAGAAGGTAATGTAGAGCAGATCCCATAGACTACATAGTCCTACAGCGGAGTCTGGGGTAGCGCCTCGCATCAAACTCATGGACATTTCTGCAGCCGCATCTACGACCTGTCACGCTGCGCAGAACCAACCACCAGGGGCCTCGTGTTAGGTCAGGTTTTGCCATCACACGTGTTACAGAAGTTTTCAGTTTTATCATGTCTTGGATTGTGAAACTATAGATAGAGAAGTATGAGTCCCGATAACACTCCATTAGCTTTCTTATTAAAAAAAAAAAAGGCAGCAGATTGGACCCAAAATTTTTGTTATAAACATATGCAGAAAAGACCACTGCAAAGTCCTCACCAGTGAGCCCCCAGAAGAATGCGGTTTCTAAAAGCTGATCAGGCCCAGAGCAGCCTTAGGGCGGGAGCATTTCCCACCAGCCAGCCCACAGGTGTTATTAAACACCTTCTACGTGTAAAACCTTGTACAGAGTCCTGGGAGGTACGAAGACATACAAGACACAGTTCCAGCCCTCGAGAGCTTAAAAGGTAGGAGGGACAGGAAGGTCCATATAAGAAACCACAGAATATTGACAACTGAAGGGAGCTAATCGACAGCTACAATTTTAAAATAATGAAACCAGGCAGTTAACGACAGGAAGAGATCAGACGCCAGGTTAGCTAACCGCCCCGCCGCCCCTTGAACGGCCCTTGCATCATCGTTGCCAATCCAGTGGGGAAGTCCTGAGAGGGGCAGAAGATCCCAGCTGAAGTGGTTTTGGTGACACACACCTTTGCAGCAAAAGTGGGCACTGACTTTAAAAAGAGCTTGGGGCCCTGGCCAGGTGGTGCGGCTGGTCAGAGCGTCATCCCGCAACCAGGGGTGTCCAACCTGTCAGTCTGTCTGGGCCACACTGGAAGAGAGTGGTCTCGAGCCACACATTAAATACACAAACACTAATGAAAAAAAAGCTCATATTGTTTTACGTCAATTTATGATTTTGTGTTGGGCCACATTCATAGCCATCCTGGGCTGCAGGTCGGACAACCCTGCCAGCAAAAGTTTGTGGGTTCGATCCCCGGTCAGGGCACATACCTAGGTTGCAGGTTCAGTTCGATTCCCAGTAGGGGTGCCTATAGGAAGCAATCAATCGATGTTTCTCTCTCTCTCTCTCTCCCCCTTCCTCTTTCTCTAAAATCAATAAACATATCCTTGGAAGTGAGGAAAATATATATGTATCTATATACATAGTCTTAACTAAGGTACCAAGTACAATAGGTCTGATGTTCCCAAGCTGGTAAGAGGGGCTTCCACAGGACCACTCAGGAAACTTGATGTCTGACCCTGCAACTGGGAGGACAGGATAGAGTGGCATCTGGCCACCACCTGAGACACCCCAGGCATGAGACACAGGCTGGCCATCTGCTATCGGAGGAGCCAAGGGAGATGGCTGCGCTGGGGATCGGCCTGCGTTCCCAGGTTCACTGTGCCAAATAATGTGTGGCTGTTTCCTTGGACTAATGTGGGCCACGTGCAGGAGAAGCCCCTTGTCCAAAAGGGCCCCTCTGACAGACGGAAGGACCTTGGCCAGGAGGGGCTGGAGGTGAATCACTGGATTTTAGAAACTAAGGAAAGAACAACGATTTAGCATAGAGGATAATTTGCTCTTTTCAAAACGAATGGAAGTGAACAACCCTGGCAATTGGGGGTGGAGGTGTCTCTGAGAAACCATGGACATGGCTGCATGAGAAAGAATCGGCATTAAATACCTGCCAGGCCCGGGAAGCTGGAAGCTGGCAGACAACAGAGCTGGCCAAGTGAACCCCTTCCTGTCCCTCTCAGCCCACTGACAAAAGACCGGACACGTTAAATACTGAGCTGTGACTTAAAGTGACCACAGGACCTTCTACTGCCTAAGAATGATCAGAAAAAGTATGGGGACTGATTGAGTTTTCATTCCAGGGCAGGGAAAGAACGAATCTCGCTGAAAAACATAAAGGGACAGTAGGAGACAAAATTAAGTCACTTTATGAGCACATCCCAATGAGTCATGTTTCTTTACACTAATTAGAAACATAGTTATTAAAATGGAATGTTTGTCCCTGTACCAACTAAAATCATCTCTCATATTCCCATTGGTATAGGAAACACCATTAGAAATAACTGGTTTAGGGCGAAAAGGAACTAAGGGGAAAAGCAAGGCAGGCAGGGACCTAAAAAAGATTATTTTGGTGGGTTCAGTAGGAACTTATTTGCTCCTCAACTTCGAATATGATGAAATGAAAATAGAAGATGTATCAATGGGTAGCACAATCCATGAGTCCCTGGACAAACGGCTTTGTTCAAAGGGAAGTCCAGATGGCCCGATTCCATGTACACAAGAGCTGTGACTCCCTGAGTTTCTAAGCTGAGCTTATGATGTGTTCTTGTTCTTTTAGGTGGAGCAAAGGCAGCAGAGAAGAGGCGTGCTCTCACGACACGGTGTCACTTGGAAAGCATCGGTCAACACCCCCAAGTCCTGGGGGGACCCCGGGCCGAGCCAGCCCCTGGAGTCTGCCAAATCCAAGTACAGAATGTAAAGCATACACCGATGCACTACTTGCCTGCCGCCTTCACTGGGGGACAGTGGGAACGTGAGGGGGTGTGAAATTTAAGTTTTAAGACAGGATACAAGGGGTGCTCCTCATGGCTTAAGAGAGGAAGCATCACTTGACCCAGTGTCCCCTGTACAGAAAGGTACTTACTCCAGCTCTGACTTTGTCCCTTAGTTTCCAATTTGGCTCCTTCCTTCTGGGGTTTCTCTTTCAGCCCTACTTCTGCCTCCCCAGCTCTGTCTTCCTACAGTTCCAGACCAGCTGAGCTATTCCCTGAGACGGGACCAAATTAACCAGATGCTTCTGGATCACCCAGTATTTTCGCTGGGAGAGATGTTAGAGAATATCTCTTCTAACGTTCTTATTTTACAGATAAGGAAACTAAAGGACTCATGTGCTGTGTCCAGAGTCACTGGGCTGAGACAAGAGCCGAAGCCTCCTGACCCCCTGCACAATGCTCCATCGTGCTAACCGCCACAGGGGGTCCGGCCACCACCTGAACCCTCACTCTCCCCCCGCAGACACCTCAAAATGGTAGAAGGGCCTCAGAGCTAACTTGCCTGAAACGAACAAGGATGAAAGAGATGAGAATCACCTCAGAGAACTAGCTGGTCACCTTTGAACAGAGTAATCAGTGGCCACAAATCTTTTCTCCGGAGAATGGGACCGTCTGCTGTACTTTGCAGTGTACCTGGGGCCCAGAGTCAGGATGAGGTCTCCACCGCTGAGCTGTAACAACGGGCAGGGAAAGGCCCACAAACAAGGTTGGAGGGTAAGGACTGGAGTCAAGACTCTGAAGAGATAAGTCGCTTTGCCTAGTGACAGTAAAGTGACAGAAAAGTGCTGCCCAGGGAGCCTGTTAAGCAAGAGGGGAAAAGCTGGCATCAAAATGCACCGGGGTTTGTGAGCTACATCCTATGCCAAACGGAAAGTCCATTCTCCTTACAGGAACCCGCAGGCCATCTGGTCTACTTCCCCAGTGCAGGACACTGACGTCTCTCTTCTTTCTGAACATTCACTGGGATGTTTTTCAAATAAGAATCTGGACTTCCAGCTCCTTTTAACTACAGCTACATCAGTTTAATCCACATCAGCTCTCCTCCTTATAGCTTAACTAATACTACCTCCACTTTTATCTTGTCCCCAACGTTCAATCCACAGAACACAATGGAATCAGACAGATCTCAGATCAAATCCCAGTTGGGACCCTTCCTAGCTGTGTGACATACACAATCATATTAAC
The DNA here is from genome assembly GCF_021234165.1 of Pteronotus mesoamericanus. Lineage (NCBI taxonomy): Eukaryota > Metazoa > Chordata > Mammalia > Chiroptera > Mormoopidae > Pteronotus > Pteronotus mesoamericanus. The sequence continues at coordinate 23,132,517 of NW_026555078.1, read as the reverse complement.
TTGCAGAGGCTCAGTTTTTCTAGCTGTGAAATGGGGATAAATAAGTAGCTATCTCATGGTTATGAGAGAAGAAGAGCATTTATCAAGCGTTTAGCCCGTGCCTGGTATACAGTAAGTATTCAATAAATGGTGGCTGTCATTGCTGTTATTGCTATGAGCCCTGAAGCCAGCTGAAGCTCCATTTGAGTCTCAGAGGGCTGAAAGGGTCTGTCAAAGGTCACACAGTGAGTCAGGAAGGGATCCCAGGTTTCCTGATTCCAAAAGCCTCTGCCAACCGTCAGCTCCTACACAAACAACATCATTGCCCAATGACCTAGAAGTCTGGGTATCAGATCACATCCAAGTACCATGGCTGATGATTTAATAAGCCCTCACCGTGTGCTAGAAGCTGCTCAGGCTATATGAAAGCTTTAAGTCTTCCACAGATCAGAGCAGGAAGGTCATCTCCTTTTTCACGGCAGCCAGAAACACAACTGAAAAACAACAATCTGGAGCTGCTGCTTGCTTAAGTTGCCCAGTGGGGACAGTATTTCTCGTCCATATTTAAGAAGGTAAATGAAAGTAAGATGGAGGCTTATTCCTCACTTTGGAAAGGCACTTTTGACGGGAAATAAGGGGAAGGGGGACCCTCCGGACCAGACACTAAAATGCGGTCTGGCTAAGGACAGCAGGGAAAAAGTTGGGGTGGCAGTGAGCTAAACACAGGTCCCCCACCACTGCTCCACAGAATGGCAGTGATTGTCTACACGGTGGGCTTCTTGCTGCACCAGGACCTGTCCCTCCACTTGATGGACAACAAACAGCAAAACCATGGCGTCTCGGGAAGCTCATTTTATCATGAAGCATGAATTGCCCCTGGGAGCCCAGAAAAGAACCCTCTCCGTTTTGGCTGGCATCCCGAGCTCCACGGGGTCAAGGCCTTAGGGGAACTCTGGGCGAGTGGCCCTGCTGACAGAAACGAACCATTCCAGAAACCCATGCAACGGGGATGTCTCTGAAAAACTGAAAGGAAACAATGAATGAATTAATCAGCTAGAGGGCATTGGTCACTGAAGTCCAGCCACAGAAGCAGTGAAAAATGGCTAGTGCGTTCTGACTGCGGGGCTTTTGGAGTGGAAAGGAATAGCAGAAAGTATATTTTCTGATGAGCCCCGTGATATATTAGGTCTCCCTATGTTAGGTTAGAATTTGACCATGCAAGCCTCTTTCTTTTCCTTTTTAACTGCCACACTTCTGGAGGATGGAGCAGCAGGAAGGAGCAATTGGAGGACCCAAGTCCTGCCCATGTCGACTGTGCGCACCAATTGCAAGGACACTGGCCCTTCTATAATACCAGGCACACTGGGAGCCAAGAGCCCTGAAAAGACATCAAAAACTCCCTGTTGGGGAGCCAGCAGAGTAAAGGGTAACGGGGAGCTTGATGTTCAGACACAGAACGTAGCAATGACTTTGGTGACTCCTCAAATTGCCACACCGGATTGTAACCGACCCCAAAGGTCGCACCAACATCACCAGAGGGTGGAAAGCGACCTTTCCAAACCATCCTGCCAAGGAGCAGAGGGCCAGTATCACTCTGTGGCCTCGGCCCCAGGAAATTTACAAAGAGGGGAGCTGATGTGAAAATGAGCCTTGAGAACAGCCTTGGGGCGGAGGAGAGCAGCAGTCCACACTCGCAGGATGAAGTGAGCAAAGGAAGGGAGCAAGGCCTTTCTATCTGGAGATGTGATAGATCACTTGTTCCGCCTCAGTTCTATCTATGGATTTGAGTTGCAGGGGTGAAAACCACACCTTTTCCTTAAGTCACAGCAGCACGGAGCACCCCACAGCTCAGAGTCTGCGGCAAATGTATATCCAAAACCAAGCACAAAGGTGCCTATATTCTATCAGTGCATCTCTGCCTCATAATGAAAAAAGTGCCACCCCTGGATCTCTTCCAGTTCTTGAGCCTAAATATTCTTCTTGTTGTTGTTCTGTTACAGTTGTCCCAATTTTCCCCCATTGCTCTTCCCTCCCTGCCCTGTTGAGCCTATATATTCTCATATCCCAGGAAAGGAAAATTTCCCCAACACAGCCATTCATTCAAACCACAGCCAGTGTGCTAGCTCTCAATACGACTCAGTTTCCCTCAAGGGAAATCATAACCGAAAGTGCCACCTCCTAGCCCTTCCCCAGAAATCAGCTTACCCTTTACTTCTCAAATACAAGGCCCCTGATGTCTGAGAGGTGGTGGTGGAGAAAGCAGAAGACCTTACCAGAAAGGCTGAATTTCTTCCTGCTCAGAACATCAGAATCCCTTCCAACATTCCCTCTTTAGCCAGGTGTTGCCACAAAGGGAGCTGAGAGTTTGCCAAGTAAGAAATTATCTACATCTTAAAAATGTTCCTGCAATGAAAAAATAAAACCCAAACCGCCTTGTCTATAAATTGGGGGTGAGGGGAGGAGGGAGGAGAAAGGTAAAGAGATACAAATTTGAAAACAGCCAGGCGGTTGGAAGGTTAGGTTTCCCTTCCCTCAAGGACAGCCAGATCTTACACGGTTGCTGATAAGACCAAGCAGCCTCATTTTGCTGCCCTCACCCAGGTCTCGACTTGGAACATCAGTGTCCCCAACATCATCAGTGACCCTTCTCAGTGAGAGCTTGGAGAGTGACCGTCCCTCACGTGCAGGCTGGACACCATCTACCTGGAAAAATCCTACTAGGACGGAGCTCTAAGATATCTGGAGAGCAGAGGCAGACAGAAAAACACGCTGCCCGTGGCTACAGCAAGTGCCTTTCCGATTAGAAACTATATTTTTAAAACCGGCACTGAGCTTTCCCTTTCACAAAAGCTGTAATTAAGTTAGCCCTTCCCCACAAAAATGACACCCTTCCCTTTAGAAACAATATGTAAATCAGATACAAGTAAAACAAACACAGTATAAGGCCCCCTAACTCATTTAACAGCTTTTATTCAAGGACTGGAGGCTCTTAAATCACTTTATAAATGTAAAAATCTTGCTTCATTACTTTAAAAAAGGGAATCAGAGAGAGTATCATTTTCCCAGGTTACAGTCAGTACATTTGAGGAACAATCCATGAAAAATCCCCTTCACTCATGGTGGGTGGAGAGGTCAGGACTCCATGTCACTATCCTCAGCTCTGAATCAACAGCTTGGGATAAACCCAATGGGGGCTGAGCAATATCCACCCTGCCATTTAGAGGGGAAAGGGCCCTAGAAATGGGACTAGTGGTGCTCTATGGCCTGAAACCTGCACCAGACACCAGCCACAAGCTCCAGAACTACAGATTGGTAGCTCAGGGGACTTCTTGTTCTGCTGCCCCTTAGTGGTCTTGAAACAACCCTCACTCCTGTGCCTTTAAGTGACCGAAGTCAACACGAAATCAGCTTGTCATTTCCCTACAAGGACCAGACAAATATTGGTCAAAAAGTTCGTTTAGTTTTTTCCGTACAATAGCTCTAGTAGCGCTTAGTTGTCTTTAACTTCATTTGAAATAATTTTGTTAGATTGTATGGTGACAGTTGTCATATCGGCGTGCATTAAAAAAAAAAACCAAACATCAAAATTGGTGAATTTTTGCACAGCCATTTTAATATTGAAGATGGAAGAAGATATGCAACATTTTTGGCATATTATGCTTTATTATTTCAAGAAAGGTAAAAACACAACTGAAACAAAAAAAAGATTTGTGCAGTGTATGGACAAGGTGCTATGACTGATCAAACATGTCAAAAGTAGTTAGCGAAGTTTCTTGGTACTACTCACATTTGGCCAAATAATTCTTTGCTATGGGGCTGTCTTATGCATTGGTAGATACTTAGCAGCACCCCTGGCCTCTACCCACCAGAAGCCACTATCAGGAGATAGCCAACATACTCAAAATATCCAAATCAATAAAGTTATTGGTGAAAATAAAAATATGTCTTTTCTTTTACGGAAAAAACTAAATGGACTTTTTGGCCAACCCAATCAATTGCCCCAGCCCCCGCTGTCTCCCCATTTACCCATCCCTTTCCCCAAATACAAAGTCTTGCAGAGGAGGGCTCAGCCTTTTCTGAGCCCACCCCTCCATGCCTTGCTAGACCAAGATGTCCTGCAGGCCCACCCCTAGCCCCATCACTTGTGTCATTAGCTCATTCACAGGAGCGGGCAGGAGAGTCACCCAGTAAATCAGCTACCCCTCCCACCCAGCCCCAGTACCTTCTGGCTCCACAAGGAAGCAGATGTAGCTCTGCCTTGCAAACGAGGGGGGGTGGGGGCGGGTACCAACTCTCAAAGGGCTGTCCTTTCTGAGAGAAAGAAAGGCAATGGGCAGTCCTGCCCCAGGACAGAAGCCGGTGGTCACAATGCAAGTGGCCTGGAGCTGGAGTTACCTCATTCCTGAAGACACAAGGTCGAGACCTGGGATTGGAACTGGGCCCATTTGTTTTCTAGAGAGAAAAAGACACTGTACGACCTCCAGGGCAGGCCATTCAGCCTTCCCCCTTTATCCCTCATCCTGGTTACAGCAAAGACAGAACCTAGGTCTCCTGATGATCCAAGTCTGAAGGCCAGAGTAACAGCTCATTTGTTACTAAGTGCTGAGAACACACCAGAACTGATAGGCAGAGCCCCCAAGGTTACATTGGCCCAGCTCCCCCAGGGTCCTGCTCTCTTCCTCTGGGGAGGGCACACAGCAGCATCTGAACAACCTGCCACCCTAGGCTCTCTCTGTACCTGAAGCAACTAAACACCACCCTCCCTCCAAGAAAAGTGGAGCAAGGGGGAGATCTAGTCCTGAGAAGGAAGGGAAGGGGTCAGCTTTTGACTGGGCGTACACAGAAAGAAGGCAAGAAAGACACCTGGGAAAGAGGCCAACGTCTCTCTGCGCTTGCGGGGAACAGCGATGAAATGGTCCTCATCTCAGCCCTGGGTCTCGCACCGAGGACTGGAGATAAGAGAGGGCAGGTAGAGGGCTGGCAGCCAGGGGGCTGGGCTGGGCTCCCGGGTGTGCAGTCCACCATCACCTAGTTTTTCCATTCACCCCCGAGAGAAGGCAGTAGGGTCATCTTGGCATGTCGGTTCCCTCCCTTTCTGGAAAGTCCTCAGCCTCAAACTCAGGAGGGTCTGTGCTTTCTACTCCCAAACGCTGGCTCCCTAGCTTCCACCCAGACTGGCGCCCCCCTTCGCTCTCCCGATGCGGCCTGGGAGGGGGGGGCGGTGCTCTCCGCCTGTTGGAAAGGGGGTGTCAACCTTCCACTGTCGGAGATCCCCGGCTGCCCCCTTCCCCTAGCATCTCCCCGATGCCCTTTGTTTTCAGGCGGGGAAAGTTGCCAACACGCCCCCCTGTGCGCCCATCCCCCTCAGGGAACCCAAGCCCGGGCGCACCCTCTAATCTGAGGCTGGTTCTTTAGCCGGGGCAGCCGCTTCGAAACCGAAAGCAAAGAGGAAGCAGGATGGGGCAGCGCCCCCAGCCCAGTCTCCCGATCTTCCCCATCACCGTATCATCGCCCGCACCCCCCGCACTGGCGCTGGCCGCCCCGCGCGGCCACCCTTCTGCGCGGTGGAAAGGCCTCTCTGCGGGCATCGGGGGCACCTACCGGGGCGGGGCTGGGGCCGCGGGCAGGGGCAGGGGCAAGAGCAAGGCTGGCCCGGCCGCCTGCCGGGTGCAGGTGCGGCCAGGAGCGCTGTTTCGCCGGCTCGCTCCCGCTCCTCCTCCCGCGCCGGGACTCTGGGCGCTCTCCTGCGCCGCCTGCTCCCCGCCCCCACGCCCGGCGTTCGGGCTCCCCCCACGCAGAGTTGCCGGCCGTGCCTCCCCAACGCCGCCCGGCCTCCCACGCCGCGCCTAGTCCCGCATTGTATGTCGGCGCCCGCCGCGGCGGCGCGGGGGCCGGGGGGCTGCAGCCGCCGCTGCCCGGGCCAAACGGAGCCCCCGGCGGCGGCGGCGGCGGCACTCACCCATAGTACGGATGCGATGCAAACTGCACATGCTCGCGTCTGACAGGCGCCCTGCCTCCGGCGCCGCTTAACTCCTTGCTCGCCTAGTCGTCTGCGGGCTGCGCTACCCCTCTGACCCCGCCGCCTCTCGCAGCCGGGAGTCTGCGGTGCCCCGGGCGCCAGGAAGTGCGCTCAAAGCCGGGCCGCTGCGCAGGTGGCTGCAGTGCAAAGCTCCTTGGTCCTCTCGGTTCCTGCAACCCCGCCTGCGTTTGAAATGTCTGCAGGAGCCGGGAGGAGAGGACGAGACCGGCTTGTAGGAGTTGTGGGGACTATGTGTACAAAATCCACTGTGGGTATCCTGCAGGCCCCCACTACCCGAAGGCCACGGGCCACATGGAGTTGCAGACCCACTAAGTGCCAGCATTGTGTTCTGTGCAGTCCATTCATTAAAGCAGCCCTGCAAGGTCATTTTATTAGCCCCATTTTCAAGATGGAGAAACTAAGGCCTATGGAAGGTAAGGAATTTGCTTAAGGCAAGGCCTGAACCTCCAACACCCACAATTTGGTTTAAACAGCAAAGACTAAACAGAAGATATTCTTTCCGAGGTCCACCTAGATACTTCTATTGGAAGGTGTACAATATCGAATGTCATCTGGAAAGGCTGAAGATTCTGGAATGCAGATGGCGGGGAACCCTGACAGAGGTCCTAGGCCCTACAGAAAGATTGAGCAGAGACCGGGAACGTAATTTAACCCATAGCCACACACCAAGCCCGGTCCTTGCACTGGGTGCTGCAGCCAGGAGAAAGGGACATTTAAAACATTTTATAATGCCTCCTGCACTGTCCTTTTGTAAATAATCCGTCCAGAGGAGGCGCCCTTTTCTGATTCTCACACAAACCTTCTGTGTGCCTAGACCTGGACTGCAAGGTCTGAAGACTGCATTTCTCCTAGCTTCCCGCCCCCTCCTCGTCCTCCCCACGCACCCTCCTCGGTCCGAACGCCTGCCCCACCCCGACTCCAGCCCTTTGTGTCTCAAGCCACTGTGACCAGTTCTCAGATATCTAAGGCAGTCTTCTAAGAAAAGGAACCTGAGGTTCATCCAATTGGTCTTGCCCCACTCTGGGGGGAGAAGCTGGTCTGCTTTTCTACTGTCTGAACTAAATCTATCCTTTCACTTCCCCCAATTGCCTGATGGGGCCAGGGGTCTTCCATCAACCTCCTGCCCCTGGCTGGCATATTCAAAGGTGCATCCCAAACTAGAGCAGTGTGGCTCAGTAGTTCTAAGCCCATGCCATACACACCCTGCTCTTGGGCTGGCTGAGTCCTTTCCATAATGAAAGCATTGGGGGGCGCAGGGTACAGAAAGAGTTATGTCAAGTTTCTCAACCACTATAGGAAATACACAACCATGTAATGTCAATGTCAAGAGCTCTTGGCTTCCCTGGGTTAGTTCCTCCTCTGTAAAATGAAGATAATATTGCCTATTTCACAAGTATATGTTGATGCCTCAAAAACATAATGCATATAAAGTTCTCAGTACACAAGAGGCTTCCGATAACAGAATAGCGTTTTCTGCTGGGATTACTCTGCAGGGAATGAAGAGAATGGGTCAAGGCTACAGTGAGGCAGGAGAGCTGTCCCTAGAATTCTGTCAAAGAGGCAGGAGACAGCCCCCTCTCAGGAACACCTTGGTAACAAGTGGCTTTAGTTAATCTAAGATAAAAACCCACCTGCTGAAGCGAAACCTCCCCTGTGCCCCTGGCCTTGGAGGCCCAGTTCTCCTGCTCTAGTTCTTAGCCAGTGACTGGCATCTGAATTGGCTCCCTCCCGGACTCTGGGAGGCAGTGTTGCATAGAGGAAAGCATAATGGGCTGGAATGGCAGAAGATCTGAATGCAGGGTGACTTATCCATTAGGCACAGGAGGCGCTGTGCCTAGCACCTACAGTATTTTAGGGCCCACAAAAATGAATTTCTTTTAAAATCAGAGACCAAAAAATAAACTTTGAGGTCTAGGGAAATATTTTCATATATAATGTGTATTTCATATATAATAAATATTGTCATCCTTAGTATAGAAGCCATAGCATACATAAGCCAAGGTGCCAGTTACAGAATCAGAAGGAAGGAAGCATTAGGAACTAAGGCACAAGGCTTGGCATCAGTATGTCTCTACTTTATCCAGCTCTCCCACGGACTTAACTCCATCATCTGGGTTTCCTTTTACCTGGGAAGCAGTCATTTCTTCCTAACAAAACTTTATAGAATGCCTTACAATTCACTTATCGTCTCTCTTTGGGTAGGGTAGCTATTTTTATACCCATTTTATTAAAGAAGAAATCAAGACCCAGAGAGATTATATGTTTTGGTCAAGGTCGCATGACTAGTAAAGGCAAAATGCAGTTCAAAGTCAGGTCTTCTGGCGCCTCATCCAAGGTCCTTTCCAACTGCACCTGGAAGATTTCAAATAAGATCAAGTGCGTCCAGGGCAGAGAAGTTTGCTGCCAAAGGAGACCTAAAACTTCACTGAGCGGTTCCCTGGCTTTTCACCCAAAGAAGGCTGAGACGTGCACACAGTGTCGCGTGAACAGCTGAGGAGGGTGGCCCTGGGAGCAGGTAGGCACAGTGGTAGTGGTTTAATGATTCGAACACGGAGTCAACTTGGGGGGCCGTGGGACAAACAGAGCTCCAAAGGATGCCAGCCCCTCCTTCGCCTGGTTGGAGCGACCTGGATCCGATTCAGACCCACGTCCTAACCAGATGGCATAAGGCAGGCTATTTAACATTTCTGAGCCTGTTTTCTCATCTGCAAAATGGAAATGGCAAAGATGCCCAAGCCCATGACTGTTATAAGCATAAATAAGATGATTCGTGTTAGGTATTTAGCCTAGTGCCAGGCATATAGACATAGTTAAAAGCCTGTCCCTGCTACAGCAGGCAGTTGGTGATAGTTCTCTTCACATCTTTCTCCTGTCACCAAGCAGGAAAAAAAGAGAGTCCTCCAAGTGTCTTTTTGTCTCCAAAGTGCCTTGAACATGTTAAATTCTTAGCCAGGTTTTCTGAAAGACAAGAACTGTCCTGTCCTTCTACGAAGCAAACCGTCCATGAAGCGGTTCCTCTTGTCCACTATATGTAATTTTCTTGCTGACTTCCTGTATACTTGTTAGTGAGGCTTGGTTCCCTGGGGGTTGCCCCCGGACCATAAGTCAGGAGAGGGGTGGCTCATGACGGTGATTTCCGTGGAGGGACAAGGTCCGCAGCCAGCACCTGGTAGGAAGCCGGAGCATGGAGAGCGGAGGCCAAGAGAAAGCGATGTACAATCTGTCCAAGATGCCAGAAGACAAAGAGAGAAGTGAGGCAGGAGCAGCGGCAGTGCTGGACTCACGGTCAGCCTTGAGTTTGGAATCATTTGAGCAGGTTTTACAAGAAAACAAGCGCAGTGAGAGAGGACAGGGGAAGTGCCAGGGCAGCAATGCTCTCTCACAAGCTCGTGGAAATCTTTCTGTTTCCCCAAAAGTCATCAAGAAACTTACTTGTTGTGGGCAAGAGCAACCCCTTTATGGATGGTTTGCTTCTTGGAAGGGCAGGAAAGTTCTGGTCTTTCAAAAAATATGGGTATGAGGTAAAGGGGGAGAAAATGAGGGACATCTGTAATAGTGTCAAAAATTACACATCTATATATGGTCTTGGCAGTAACAGAGGGAGTCAAGGTAATTTGATGGAGTTTGAAAATGAGGGGAGTATCTTTGTAACAGCCCCTTCTTGAACTAGGAGGGAAAGAAGCTAAGAAATGTGAACCAGTGTCATTTAGAATTCTTTGGTTGCAAGCAACAGAATTCAGCTGTAGCTCTCTTAAACCTAAAAGGAACTTATTGGAAGGATACGATCAGTTTGACTTATGGATCTTAAGAGAATGTTGGCAAAGTGGACTTGAAAATGTTAAGGATAGGGCAGCTTTGGGAGCCCAGATAATGGTAAATATTTGAAAGTCTCCTCAGGGCTCTTCTGCCAGAACAACTTCAATCTTTTTATCACTTCTGCTCAGGTGTAACAAAGTCAAATTTGCCTAAGTTGAGTGACACATTCGACTGTTGGCCAGGGAAGAGCCAGCAGAATACTCTGATATAAACTCTACCGCCACCCCACATCATGAGTGAGGGGTAAGTAGTGAAAGAAAAATTAAAGTGTCATTACTCAAAGGAAGAGAACGGCTGTTGTGCCACCCGCCGAAAGCAAATGTTCACGACATGGGAGGAGCAGGCAGCACAGGAAATGTACCCTTTCAGGAAATGTACCTGAAAGTTTCCTGCTTGTGAAAGAGGGTGAAGGGAGGAACACACAAGCCTCAAGTAAGTAACAGGAAGCTCGGAGAAGTACCGGGACAGAAAGCAGAGATGGCTGAATGAAGTCACTGCTTGTGCTGGGGCTGGGACAGAGCTGGAGACAGACAGGGGTTCCATGGACTTTGCCCAGTTTGAGCTGCGCCCCCGAATGGGTGAACTGTGATAAGGAAAGCAGATGCAAAAGGTTGTTAAGGATGTCCCCGAGTGTTGATAAACTGCCTCAGAGGATTGGAAAGGGGCACCAGCGGAGGGCAAAGCGGGAGCTCACTCCCCGGAGAAACGGTCAAGCTGACTGCAGCTTTATCAGAAGGTTTGCTGTCCATCTGTCCATGTGGGAGAGGGGCCCGCCCTTTCACAAAGCTCTCACAAGAAAGTGTGTGCTACTACGTTGGGGATATTGAAAACCCATGTCCTCTGTCTTTTTTTAGTCATCAAAAAGACAATGCAGTGGATAAGGACTAAGCAGTATTTGTGAACACCTGGAGACTAACAATGGAGAGCTCACCATCCTGTGATAATGTGAATTCATCCGGCTGTGACTGTGGGAGGGCTTTCCCGATCTGCTAGCGTCTGGATGAGGGTAGGACACTCCCGCAAAGTGGCATAAACTTTAATAAAGAGACACTTTTAATAAGGAGAAGGGTTCCCGAGAGCCAGCCCTTTGCCCCAATGGCAGCCCAGGCCCCCCCAGTCTCCCCAACACTGAAAGGATGTCCCCTCAGTGGTCTTCTGATGGTGACAGCCCCAAGCCTTGGACAATTGGCTCCTCTGGGAAAAAGGCTCTTTGTGGCTGGCGTGAGCCCCTGCCCGGGGCGCACCCAGGGTTCAGGCCCATCACCTCTCGGTAAATCCAGGCGCGGGTGTGACGAGCGCACGGCCGGCCCTAGCCCCTCTCTTCCTTGTTTAGTCTTTTCTTTTCCAATAATAGTCTTGGGGTATTGAGGGAAAAAATGAATTCATCCATAAAGCAATAAGACATTAATGTGCGTGCACTGAGACTTGAAAATGAGTGTAGTTTCATGAGACTGGCGGTAAATTAAAAAGGGGGAACGCCAATGCTGAAAGATATTAAAGTGAAAGTAGAAGTATACATTAAAACGACTTCTTACTTTTAAGTGTGAGTTTAACTGTGAAGGTTGTAAATTTCGGCGGCACAGAGCTGATTATGAATCTTAGAAATCATGGGGAGAGCCACCCCAACTCCCCTGCTGCTGCCATTTCTAACTCAGCAGTCAGCCCAGGTGCTGGGCAAATTTGAAAGAATTTCTGCCCTAGAGATTAGAAACCAAACCCCAGGCTGGTCGCCTCCCCTCCGCGCCTCCCTTTGCCAGGATACAAGGAGCTTAGTCGTCTGAGGAGGGACAAAGGAGTATTGTTAAGGAGAGCCTGGGTATGAGAAGGCTTTGCAACTGAAAGCTTTTATGCTGCTATCTAAGCCATTCTGCCCAGGGGGACACTGTGTGCCTGTCCCAACTTCACTATATCAGTTCAAAGAGAAATTTCAGCCAGACGCAGTGATTGCAGAAAGCTATCTGGGGACTTGGCAACATTAATAGGTTAAGAATTTCTATCACAACATCTTATCCAAGTCCCAATTCCTGGCCCCACTAGGTCCTGGGATGGGTTAGAGTGGAAAAATCTTTCTTTCTGTAGATCAGAATCAAAAGGTTTCTCCCATAAGAGCTGGTTGAGAGGCAGCCCAGCTTGGGGGTAGGGGTGCAGATTGCATCTCCGAGGGTAGGATAAAACCTGTTCCCATTCTTTTTACCCTCCTTGCCTTGGCCCTTCTGGGAGAATTCTGCCACCTTCAGGAAAGGCTGCGTAAGCCTGACAAATTGATGATCCCAGGGACTCTGTCTTCTCTAGGGAATTAATTCGCTTGAGGTGTCCTATTAGTCTCAAATGCTGATTAATTAATAAGTGCGTATTTAGTGTCTTTTCTTCCCTTGCACTGCACCCTTGTGGAGACTGGACTCCTGACTGCAAAGAACTTGTTATTCAATTGAACGACAACTAATGTACCAGGCACTGTACTAAGGATTAAGGTCAGGCAGGTAAAAAGATTGAGACCTGCGAGGTAGTATGAGAACAATGTGCGATGGTCTATATGACGAAGCATTACCACGAGCTCCTAGTGACTGCTTTAAACTCTGCACCTCCCGTGCCATGGAAGTTGTATGTGTGTATGATTATTTGTGTTCTGTGATGGGACTGTTTCCATGTCTGGCTTTATATCTACCATACGCTATTTGTTTTGTTATGTTGTGTTTTATTAAGATTTTATTTATTTATTTTTAGAGAGAGGGGAAGGGAAGAAGAAAGAGAGGGAGAGAAACATCAATCGGTTGCTTTTCAAACATGCCCCCACCAGGGACCAAAACTGCAATCCAGCCACATGCCCGGACCAGGAATCAAACCAGAGACCTTTCAGTTTGTAGGACGACCCCCAAACAAATGAGCCACGCCAGTCAGGACTACCACATTCTATTTGTAAAGTGAACTCTCAGGCTTTGGCTGAAAATTGGTCAGTATTTGTAAATTTACACAATTTTTCCTGTCAAAAGAATCTTTGCCCCTCTTTCTTGCCCACAGCTGAGGTCAGGGTTTGCTTTCTCTTCTGTCCTTCAGCAAGACACAGACCAGGGAAGAGGGCAACGCCATCTTTGATCTGTGATTTTTCCATATCTATGGGCAGTAATATCAAGTGTGCGGGACTGTAACCTCCCAGGGAATACTGAAGGGCCAGGGAACAGGAAGGGAAGAATAGTGGGGTTTCTAATAACACAAGGGAGGACACGGAAGTGCTGAGAGCTCTGCTCTGGAGCCGTGTGGCTGTGTTCAGAGTGCATAGCCTGAGAAGGGAACTGTTGCTCAGGGGCCTCATCTGGGTGCAGTAAGCGTCCTTGTGGGCATTTGTATGATAGAGATAAATACTATAGCATATCCCTGAGCTTTTCCTATTTAAATCCCCTATGTAAATGTCATATTCTAGGAAGGTACTGAGCACAGTGGGTCCCACTCCCTGTCCTAATTGCTACTTGACGACCCAGGTGCATTGAACTGGGTGATGTTCCAAAACTCTAAGAATGTCCAAGGAAGAGTCATGAGGGTCTCCAGTGCTGCAGAAAAGGAGTGTGGAAGAGTGTGGGTGGGTGTGGAAGAATGAAAAGCGGTAGAGAGAAGGAAGACCAGCTCCTGATTTTCTCCTTGGACCCATCTATTGAGCCACTCCCCCTAGAATCTCACGAAGTCAAGCCTCCGAACTACACCCACCCAGCCATACTGTCCTTCTTTCCTCAAGAGGAGAACATGGCCGAACACAGCATTTCCCTTGCACGATGTAAAATGGGTTTGGATTAGAACTAGGTCGAACTTAACTCTGTTCCCAGACTTGGGTCTGTTCCTTCAAGACCGGGACAATGGCCAGACCACAAGAACATAATGTATAATGGGAATCCAGTAACACTGTTGTGGTCATAGCTCAATTGCTCTGAAGAGGTAACAGATATCCAGCAATATCTAAAGCATGTGAGTCCCTTCTGATCTGAACATGGATCCCCGACTCCCCCAGGTCTCCACTGGCCATGCCCCTCCCCAAGATTTTAACCAGTTAAAGGCGGTTACTCAGAGGGATTGGCTTCAAACTTAAGGGATGGAAAGTTATGAGGGCAAATTCTGACTCTTTGACTGGCAGGTTGTGGCTTTATTGAGTCTTTCTCAACTTCCCTGAATCTCAGCTTTCTACTTTACTGATGAGATCAATACTTTTAAAACATTTTAATAGCTTTATTAGAAAAATGATTCATACTCCTTATAAAACATTTATATAATATAGAAAAAAAGCACAAACTAAAAACATTGCACCAAATTTCTAAATCCAAAGATAATCACTGTTAATGTTTGAAAAAAATCTTCTACCTATATTTATATACATAGATATACATATAGTTATGTATATACATATATGCAATTTTACATAAAATAAGTCATGTCATACAGGCTTTTCTAGAAATTGTTTCACTTGAAATTAAGTAATGAATATCTTTCCATGTCACTAAATATAATTCTTGAACATAAATTTTAGTGGCTGCATAGTATTTTATTTTCTAGATGAATCATACTAATTTAATTGGTCACACTTGATGGATATTTAGGTTGTATGTTTTTCTCTATTTTATTACTATTGCTGCTAATAAATATTGGGGACAAGACAGTCATTTCAACCATTCTTTTCTTAACAAAAATTATGAGAAATATTGAATAATGTAGCTCAAGAAAGAACACAAGAATCATAAATTCATGTCAAATGAAAGCAGGAATTTAAAGTGGAGGAAAAGGTCCTAGAAACATGTTAGTGACCTTGACCTGCATAAATGACTTCTGATCTTATGACCACTACTATCCCATTGGCTTTGAGTGGCAAGTGTATTTAGGGAAATTTCTTACTCTGAATATGTCAGTGGATTTATTTCAACACTAATATTCTGCTTCCCAAAAAAATCAAACTCTTCCCAGGGGTATTTTTTGTTCCAGAGATCCTGCATCTACACGGGACCGTCCCCATGTCCTGCAGGGAAATTCCTGCTTCTGGGATCAGACCCTTCCAGAGGCCATCTAAGAGTTTCCCCTGCGGCCAGCCAGGCAGTATGTTGTATTTGGAAGGAGCAGCAGCCATGTGCCCCCGCAGAGCGATGCCTGTCAGTTTCCTCAGTTCCCATCCTAGGAATCTAGGTCTTGCGCTACATGTTCTGACCTCCCTTCTTATGTAGGAGACCTGTCTGTCAGCTCTACCCAAATCCTTTGGGTGGGACCCACTCTGTAAAGGGAAAAAGACCCAGTATTCCTCTTCTGGACCTGGACCACTTGGATATGCTGAAATTCCCTTTTGGAAAGGTGCACTGTGCATTCCACTTCTCTTTTAACTCCAAGGCTTACTTCTGCATGAACTAAGCTCCCAATATATGGATTCCCTCAGTATTCTGAGCTGGGCAGTTTGTTTCCAGCTTCATGTCCTGTCACTTAATCTGTGGCAGAGCAAAAAGGATCCTTAGCCCACAGCTTGGACTTTGCATTGAAGATGCTATACTTCTCCAGTCCCCTCTCTCATGGCATGTCTGGTTGACATGGAATAAGTGGCCAGCTGATGGTCTGTGCACTGCCGTAGCCAGGCATCCAGAGCTGGGAAGGGCGAAATTGTTCTTTCCATCTTTCCGCACTTAACCCTGGTCTTTTAATACTGCTAAATTTTTCAATCCCCTTCCCTGAAACTATGCAATATTGAACAGAAACAAAGTATGCAGAGTTTAAAGTCTCCACCCTAGACAGAGCTTACAGCCCCATTAACCACCCTCTGTGGTGACTAAAGCTTGCAGTGGCCAGATCAAAAGGGAACAGACCTGGTCCTAGGTGTGGATGGGAGCAGGAATGCTGGGGCTCAGGGTCCTTTACGAAAACAAGCCAGCCTGGGTGTCAGATGGGGGGTGGTCCTAGACTTATAGGGGTGATCACTTAAGTTATATAAATGTCTAATCATTATGTTGTATAATACTGCATGTCAACTACAATTGAAAAAATTTTTTTAAGAAAACAAGCGATCATCACCACTAGATGGCGCTGAGAGACGTCCTGCGACGTCCTGACAGGTCAGTGACATTGACAAGGACCTTGATAGGAGAGACAGGTTTTGTCATCTTAACTAAACTCCCTTCACAAAAAGGAACTGGCAAAGAGAGCTTCCAATGGGATGTGAGCCCTGACATTTCTGGTAAAAACCCTGAGCCTGAGATGATGATCAGAAGCACAAGATGAAGGCCTGATTGATCAAAGGAAGTAATAGATCTACTAGTTTCATGCCAGGCCACTGAAGGAAGGAGGGAGGAAGAGCTGCCACGGCTATGTCTTCTCAACCTGTTCACGTATTTCACGTCTTCGCTTCTCTATGAATCCTGGAGCACTTGTTGGCTCCCTCTGTAGCAACCACTCAGCCTGGAAGGCACCCTGCAGAGAAATGTATGTGTCCCTGAAGCAGAGGAAGCTCACACTCACCGCCCTACGTGCGGGTCCCCGCCCCAGACAGTAGGCCACTTCCACTTCCTGTCAGGTGAAGCATCAGCTGCTTCCAGGAGGGGAGGCCTGGGGCGCTCCAAGGTCTGGTTCGCCCAGAAATGAGCCACCTATCCCTCCACTCTCTCCCTGTCCTGCATCCTGGCCCACAGGCAACATTCCCCAAATGTACGAAAGCAGCTTCTTGGCTCACCCAACCTCTCAATCTGTTAGCTCAGCTCTGAGATGAGCTAGTGGAAAACTCAGGCAGAACGAAGCGTGCGGCTAAGGTGGGGGTGGGAGGAAGGCTCTTCTTTTTCTCAGCTCGGTTCTGTCATCAGCTGAAGAGATCAGAGCAATGCCCAGCATCTACTGAGTACTTACTAAATGCCAATATTGAGCTAAATGCCAGAACTGGGATCTGAACTCTGGAAGTGGGACACCAGGGACCATACATTGCCACCTTGAGAGCTGAAGTGTCCAGAGCTGCTACACACGTGCCACAGGAAAGAAGCTGTGGTGCCATAACCAGCACCCTGACTGGCCTGAATTTCCTTGGCTGCTAAGAATCCCAGAGTCTCTTCCCTCACGGGCTCCCCAGGCTGCCTACATAACCAGCCCCTCCTGTGCCCTGATGGGAGCAGCCATTGTTTCCATGTGTGATGAAAGCTGATGGACATAAGACAGCTGGTTTAAAACCATGATATTGCAATTTGTAAAATGATCTAGAATCCCAGTCAGAAGACTGGGTTTCCCTGGTCCTCATTCCCTGAGTTCCATCAGCTCCCAAGGTAGCTCCCATTTCTCCATCCCTGCCATCTTCTCTGCCCCCTCTCTGCCTCCAGTCCACTGCACCCCCCTCCGCCTGGCTCCCTTTTGCTTGGCGAGCCCACAGCTGCACTGGACAGATCACTTTGCACTGATATATGTTGTAATTGCATCCATTCTACCCTGAGGTCCTCCCCTGTGGTTGCTCTCTGAGAAGATCGCTGGAGTGTTGGCCTATGATGTATGACAAACCAGTCACTACCAGGCACCCTACTGGTCCTACGGAACATGAAAATACAGATCCCTGGGCCTGCTGGTCCCAATGCCTGGAGTCTGAATCCATATTTTATTCAGTGTCCTCAGGATTTTATGACATGAGGTTAGATGGGAAATCACTGCTTACCTCCTCATCATAGCCCTCGACCAGACCTTCTTTCTACCCTACCCACTCCTCTTGCTTAGTTTCCAAGCCCCTAGGTCTTTGGGTGCCTTGCTAGACCTTTATTCCTTTATACTTTCCTGTACTAACACCTACTAGGTGCCTAATCACGCCAGGCACTGGGATCGACCCTTCAGCTCCTCCTTTACAACCGCCCTGTAGGGAAAGAATTTGATTGTTTCACCTCGCCCCTCCCTCCACCTCAGCCGCCTGGCCTTCGGCCTCCAGAACCCACAGCTGCACTGAGCAGATCGTCTGCAGTGATACCTGTGGCAATTGCATCAGCTCTTTCCTGTGATCCTTTCTGGGAAGACCCAGAGTTCAACCACGATCACATCTCATTCTGAAACCTGTGCCCTGAGTTTATTGGCCACACTTGTCACATTCTGTTTCTTCACACGGTGTCTCGAAAATGGTAAATATTTGTTAAGGAGTGACTGAATGAATAAAATGAAAGAAGAGTCCACACTCAAAGTTAGGACACTCCCCCACCCCCCGACACACACACTCACGCACACAGAATTCTGTGTCTGGACAACCGCATTTCCTTCCTACCGTGTTCCCTACACTTCTCTGCATGTCTGATCACTGCTCTTCCAGCCCCGCTTGTACGGTGACTGTGAGCCTCTCTGATGCAGCCCATGGTTGCCCTGGCTGATCCCAGAGAATCAGCAGTGGGACTAGCCTCCTGACTTCTCTAACCCAAGAGCAACCAAGCTCTAGCCCTAGCTCCTGAGGCAGAAGGCTGGCCCAGGACCAGCCCAGGGCTCCTGGGAACCTGAAGCCCCTCCCCCTTCTCTTTCTTCTCCCTCTTTCCCTTTCCTGCTCTTCCAACAGCAGCAGAACCAGGACCTGAAGGCAGAACGATGGATGCTTCATTTGGGAGGGTTTCAGTGAAGCAGGAGGGGTCTCTTTGGATCCTAGAGCCCTGCTCAGAGAAAACAAGTGGGGTTGGGAAGTGGGGTCTCTAGAAAGCCCAGGACACAGGGAAGATAAATTGTTACACATTTCACCAGTTCTCCTAGTTATTTTTGTCTCTCAAGCTGTCTTGCTTATTGGCCGTGGTGATCTTACAGCAAAGAGAACTCCTTGTTAGAGATACCACCTCTGGCATTTGTAGACACCTGGTAGACATCAAACCTCCAGCAAATATTTATTCAAAGGGTGAATAACAAAAGCTACCCTTTATACAGAACTTGCTACTGTACCAGACATCATACTATCTCATTGAATCTTTCCAACAACCCTAACAGTCAAGAATTATTATCACCATTTTACAAGTGAAGAATTAACTCAGAAAGCTTATGCAAGTGCCCCAAGTTTACATCAGCACATACACAGTAAAGCTGGGACTTGAACGGTGGTCTGGTCGGTCTTGAGGTCACTGTTCTTTCCCATAGTGCTGCCAGGCAAACAGGCACATACTAGAATGCTGTTATACTGACTCTGTAGGAACTTATTTTTTTAATTATTTCGCTCTAAACCATGTGGCTTGTGTATTCCTGGACTCTCCTCTCACCCCTGGAGAGGTTAGTTAGCATCTGAAGCACTCTAATCAGGAATCCACACTCTAGAAGGTGGTTACATAAACACTTCAGCCACCATCCAAATCTACACCAGCAGCCAAATGTGCTTGAGGGATGCTAGGAACAATGTCTCGCTGGTGAAATAAGTAGTTTTAAAATATGGAGAGAGCCAGGAAGATGATTTGGGTCATCGCACGAATGATGTGAAAAAACCAGATAGGCCAACTCCCTGACTCCCTAGAAGCAAGTGGGATTCTTTGTACCTGCTTGCTAATAAATGTTTGTATATATGGCAGACTTTGGCCTTGGCCATTTTAAATATCTCACCTGTAGGAAGTCATGGAAGAGGGAGCAAATGGCCTCCACTCACCTCTCATCTCCAGTGGCTGCCAATGTAAGAATCTGAAAATTGCCAAATTGCCAAATTGGTCCAGGCCTGTTCACACCAAGTGCCTGTCCAGGCCTCACCCTCTTTTCGGAAGAGAACAGGAGGCCCTCCACTTCAGTGACCCAAATGGCCCTTAGACTTGGGGCACATGGTGGCTTTCTTCCTCTCTCTCAGTTGTCAGGCCAGTCATAATAAACTAACATCAAACAGCAACAAGCTGTCAGTGTGGTGGGTGCCTTTCCTCCACGGATCCTTACAGGAGTCTAGGGGATGGAGCATTTCTCCCAGGCCTCCCAGCCCTCAGCTCCCACCCACTACAGCACCAGCCAAGGACGGTGCCTAAAATGGCGTTTTCTTTACTTCAGTTTTACAAAGTCCCCCTCTGCCGTAGTGACTCCCCCATAATCTTGCCTTTTCCTCCAACTTTCAAATCCTCTGAACTGAAGGGTAGCTGAGCTGAAGAAATAATTTCTCCACTTTACAATAGGACAAACTCAAGCAGGAAGCAAGGAGAAGGTTCACCAAGCTTACAGTTGGGCATCTCATAGCATACCTGGAACAACTTAAAAGTCAGCTACCATGAATGAATGAATGAGTGAATGAATGAAAGGAAGGGAGGAAGGGAAGGAGAGAGAGATGTCGGTGTCAGCTGATGTCATTGTCCGGATTTGGCCAGTGGCCACAGTTAATGCTCAATAGAGAGGAATATCGGTGTCAGCTGATGTCATTGTCTGGATTTGGCCAGTGGCCACAGTTAAGACTCAGTCTCAGTTCCAGCGAAGGCTACGTCGAAGGCACCATAAGACAGAAAGTTCATGGGGAAATGACAGTGGCTGTCATTCCAACCCTTAATCTCAGGATTAAGTTGGGGCACGCCAGCCTGGAGGTCCATAGGGATCCATCCTTGGGGTAGGGTGGCATGAGGGCGGGGGCTGTGGTTCAGGGTAACGTAGGAGCCAGGTCTCATTGGAGCCAGAACAGCTGCTTCTGCTGGTTGGGGACCAGTGGAGGAGGTAGAGAGGACAAGGGAAACACGACCAGGGTTTGTGGGAGGTGGGGCGGAGTTGCATGGGCTGCCAGCATGGGGCATTTGCATCAGCAAACGACAGTCCCTAGTATTAGATGGGAAAGGCTGTTCTGCCCACGAGCATCCCTTGCCGTGCCTGGTTATTGATTACCTGCAGCCCCCAAAGAACGCCGGGGCCTGGGGCTGCGGGAGTCACTCTCTCCCTGGAGTGGAGGAGGGGATGAGCCCATTCTCCTCTAATCATCCTTTCATTCTGTGAGTACTAGGTAGGGACTAATAATAATAAACAAAATAGCTACAAAATTCAGCTATAAAGGACATTATTGGGACAACTGGGGAAATTAGACTAAGTCCTGCACTGTAGATGATAGCATCGGATCCATGTTAAATTTCCAAAGACCGATATTTAGAGAACACTCTTGTTCTTAGGAAAGTACATGCTAAAGTATTCAGGAATAAAAGCTCAAAAAGTTGTGTAAAAAAAAAAAAAGGATAAAAAAGTTGTGTAGAAGTAACTCTCAAATGGGAGATGGGGAGGGGAGAGAAAATGTGGCAATATGTTAACAATTAGTAAATCTAGGTAAAGAGTATATGGGTATTTAGTATACTTTTTTTTAACTTCTGTAGGTTTGAAATTTTCAAAATAAAAGTTGGGAGGAAAGCTTGAGGAAAAAAGAATAGCTATCACTTATTGAGAGTAATTGGATCCCAACATTTATGAAACTCTCTTATCTGATTTAATCCTCAAAACAACTCCAGAGACAGATACTATGATTCTCATATTAAAGATAAGGAAACTGATTCCCAGAAAGGCAAAGGAACTTGCCCAAAATTTACAGAGCTGGGATTTAAACAAACCCCAAAGCAGGGAGCCATCACACAGAGGAATGCAGTTGGGAGACTAATTACTAACACTTCCTTGTGTGCTAGCGGTGTTCTAAGATTGTCCATGAACATCAACTCATTTAACCCTCCCCTTCTAAAAGCTGTGTGCTTTGTGATATATCACTTCATTGGCACGGGTGAGAGAGGATGAAAGGGCACTCACACACACTGATAGAAGTGTAGGTTGGCACTCTCTCCTTTGAGGGTAATTTGGCAGCATCTGTTGGAATTTAAAATTCCCATTCCCATTGTGTTTAGAGCCAGTAATCCCACTTCTAAGTATGAAATCATAAAGTCATACATGAGGACCAAGAAGTATATACAAAGACAGTCATTGTAGCAAGGTATGTAATAGCCAGACATTGAAAACATCCTAAATATCCATCATTAAGAATAGAAGGGAACCATGAAAAATAAGGAATCTCTACGTGTGCTCATAAGTCACACTAAGAGTCCACAAATGGTACTGTGAAGAGAAAAAAAACAAGGGATACTGCCTCAATGTTGAAAGGGGGCTATGAACACATATGCCTTTAGGATGTATGAATACTTACATATGCATTAAATATCTTGAAAGGGTACACACAAAAACTCACAACAGTAGTTGTGTTTGGGGAGGAGTGATATGGGGTGCAAAGGAGAGGGTGGATGACTCACTTTTCGTTGTTAGCCCTTCTGTATTATTTGAAATGTATACTATGTGCATGATTACTAATTTAAAGTGAAAGAATGCATGAATGACTGAATCTCCTTCACAAATTCCAGAGTACTTGCTTTTGCGCTTCCTTAGGCAATTTCCAGAGTGTGGAAGGGGACAGCAGAGGCCAGTGTCCCACAAACTGGGCTAACCCATCTCAGTTCCCAGGAGCTATGAATCTGTTTGCAGTTCAGCCCCAGGAGTCCAATGGGCCCAGTTTAACTTTCCCCCTTGGCCTCCGGAACTACTGGGACCATCTTTTCACAGTGTCTGGCCTCTCAGAACTGCCCATGACAATCACCTGGGGAGCTTGCTCGCTGGGCAGTTTCCTGGCCTTAGATTCAAACCTAGGCTGGAACCAGGGGATCCTTCACTGCAACTGGACTGTCTTCTAAAGCCCCTTCGGAGAACCCAGCCCTGGTGGTGTTTTCCTGTTCATTCCTTTGGGGAAGAAAGCTTTTACCCCATACCCACCTAACCAAAAGTGGAGTGATCCAACCCCTCTCTGTGTAGGATTACACTGGTGAGCTGAGGGACTGAAAGCCGTTGAAGAACAAGGGTGCACTCAAGACAGCACTGCAAACTGCCCAACCGGCTGTGCCCTGTTTGCTTTTCTGCCTTCTCGGCTGTCTCCTTTAAATAAGTAATGCATGCATAGGCACATACACATATACATATGTACAGAAGCAAGCAAGTTACCCTCAGGGCTGCGGTGACTTTTTTTACATCCAAATTACAAATCAACCTGTACCCCAGTGGGACAGGTTGTTTGAAATAAGAACTTCTGCTTCAAATATCTGGGCGTTAAAGTTTTTACAGGTCGCCAGACAAATGCTGGAACCTCCTTTGGTGGTAGGGGTAAGGGTCTGGTCTTGCGCCCTACTGCGAGGATCACACGCTTGCTGGGAGCGGAGCAGATCCAAGGGCACGCTCGCCGTCCCTTATGGCAGCTGGTGCGGCGTCCGCAGAGAGCTAGGGGAGGGAGCCCGGGAGACCCCCAACGCCCAAGGGGCCCCCGCCACCCGAGGGACGAGCCCAGCGGTGCGGAGAGGTGGGAGGCTGGAGCCTGCTGAGGTCATTTCCTGTGCCTCTCCGCGAGCCACCCGAAAGCCGAGCCCGGCGCTCTGCCTTTAAGGAGCGGGCGGGGAGCAGGCGGGGCGGAGGGAGAGCGGCGGAGCGTTGAATGGGGCGCAGGGAGGTGCGGCTCGCCTCGCCTTTGTACTGCCTGCCTGCGGGCACACCTCCAGGCCCAAGTCTCTCCCCGCCCCGCCCACCCCGACCCCTGCTGCCGGGAAACGGAGACCCGGCGGCCGCTGTGGACTCGGACGAGAACGACGCAAGGTCAGCGGCGGACGCGCGCGGAGGGCGCCCGTGTGCCGGGTGCGCGGCGGGGTCGCCCGCGAGCTCGCTAGAGGTGAGTGGCACCGTGCGCCCCTCGGGCAGGGATGGGCTGGGGGTGTGCGCTGGCCCGGAAGGTATTTGGCTGGACGGAGAGGACCGGCCCCCTGTGGCCGGAGGGCGATTCCGGAGCAGGTGCCTCCCCACCTGGAGTCGAGCTCCGGGCAGCTGGGAGCGCTGGGAGCCGCGCGGCTTAGGCTCGGGAACCCGCACCGGGAAGCGAGGAGTAGACTTTCTAGGGAAGACCGGGAGTTTGGGACCGGCTGGATCCAGTTGCTCCCGGGAAGGGCCCTCGGAGTGTACTCGCAGGCTTTCCACCGCGTTGCCTGTGCTCTCGCTCCGTTTCATTCTTCCCTCTGCCCTTCCCACCTTATCTTAGATTTTTCTCTTCTCTGATTTCTCGGTGGTTCTCTAGGGCTTCTAATGGGTTCAGGCTGGACTCCTACAGGCAGGTCAGCCGTGCAGAAAACAAGTCGGGCGCCGAATGACACCAGGAGCTTTGTGTCCTAGGAGCCGCAGAGAGGAATCGGTCACTAGGGACCAGGGGGCCTTAAAAGGGGGTGGTGGCAAAGGCAGTGAAGACCCTCGTCGGAGAGCAGAATCCGCTCCCTGTTGATTTCTCTCTGTCGGAACATCGCCATAAGCTTTCACCATGAACCCACCTCATAAAACTCTTCCAGACAGAGCCTTAGTTCCTGCTAAAACTTCTGCGTGAAAGGTTGTTTTAGTAACAATTCCTGTGGAAAAGTCATTGGTTCCTTCATAAGACTTTTTGGACTGATATGCGCCAGACACTGTATATGGTAATATCACTTAACACTTTATGAAACATCAATTCCACTATTTCTGCGTATTATTATCTCCATTTATACAAGAGGAAAGAGACCCAGAAAAATTGTGATTTGCTCAAGTTCATATAGCTAAAAAGTGGAAGAGGCCAGACACATCGGACTTTCGTAAATTCCAAAGGATTTGGTCCACTGTCCGGCCACCCTCCCTCCCCAGTGATCTGCTGAGGGGGTTCTGCTCAGATCTGGGCTATGGAGCGGTACATCCTGTGCTCCCAAACTCATTAAAACTAACAGCTGAGAACATGTGGTGCCCCTTCTGCCCTCTTCAGAAGTCACCTGCTATGAGGAAGAGGTATGTACCTCCCACTCCTCCTCTCCTCCCCCTGCACTCCTCCTCACTATTCCCTTCTCTCTGAGGCCCGTACCATCTGTGTGTGGAATCGGTGCTCCTTCTGGGCTGCAGAGCGCTTTATACGTGCTGACAGTGAGGTGCCAGGATTCCCTCACTCCGGATCCAGGTAACTGCACAGAGCACTGACTGCTGAGCCACCACCCTGCAGAGCGGCCTCTCCTTTCTGTAAAAAACTAGTGCAAAACTGCCTTCCGCGGCAACAGGCCCCTTTTGCTGGCTGGGTTGTGAATTAGAGTAGCCACAAGAGAGGGCAATTTAGACTCTTTGGGCATTTAAAAATGTGTATCACTTAACCCTGCAATTCCATTTCTAGGACTTTATTCTTCAGATGTATTCTGTTGTGTATGAAATGATATATAGTCATTGAATATTCATTGCAGCAGTGTTTATTTTAGCAAAAGGTTTCAAGCAACCCAAATGTCTGTCAGTAAGGGACCCTAGAATATAGTCATGCACCACTTAACGACAGGGTTACGTTTTGATAAATGTGTCATTTGGTGATGTCATCGTGTGTGAACATCACAAAGTGCACTTACACAATCCTAGGTGGTGTAGCCTATTGCTTCTAGATTACAAGCCTGTACAGCATGTTACTATAAAAAAAAAACAAACCATGAGATTAAATCAAGCACAAAACAAAATGATACAATCAAGAGACATTTTTTTAGAAAGTAGAAAGAGTACAGTTTAAAATAACAATAAAAAAACTGACAGGGAGGAGATATTGCAAACACCTCTGATAAAATAACAATAAAAAGTATTCTATAGTAAATACAAAAACCGGTAACATAGTTGTTATCACCAAGTATTATGTACTGTACGTAATACATGCTGTACTTTTCTACGACTGGCATCACCACAAGCATGTGAGTCATGCGTTGTGCTGCGACATTACGTCGGCTCTGACGTC
The DNA here is from genome assembly GCF_021234165.1 of Pteronotus mesoamericanus. Taxonomy (NCBI): domain Eukaryota; kingdom Metazoa; phylum Chordata; class Mammalia; order Chiroptera; family Mormoopidae; genus Pteronotus; species Pteronotus mesoamericanus. Next base: position 23,106,973 of record NW_026555078.1, on the reverse strand, counting down.
CCTAGGAGATAAGAATTTTTCAGCTCCATTATCTTTTGGGAGCTGAAATTTACATTTATGCATTTAATCATTGACTGAAACATTGCTATGTAGCCCATGATCGAATACACAAAGAAGTCAAAAAGCATGGAGGGAAAATAGGGTAGGTATGTATATTGATACAGGATGGTCTCTAAGTTATATTAAGTACAGTGGTACTGTGTGTTTCGTGGGCCACCATTTGTGTGTGCGCACGCACAACACATATATGAATCCTTGTCTGTGCACTGAACACCTCTGAAAGACACAAAACCCCCTAATGATGGCTTCCTCTGCGGAGAACTATGGGTGAGGTAGAGGGGTAAGAAGAATCCTTACTCTGCATTGTTTACTTTTTGGTTCAAATTTCAAAAATAAAGAGGTGAAGTCATTTTAAAAAATCCCCTGACCTTCTCTCCCAGGTGGATCAGGTGGTAAGCACATCCATGGGCCACATCTCCTCATCTCCCTGGGGCACTGTTGGTTTGCCTTTGTTCATTGATAGTAGCGGTCATGTATTGAAAGCTTACTGTCTGCCAGGCTTTTGTAATATTCCCTTTAGTTCTCAAAAAAAAAAAAAAATCCGCATAGTGTATGGTTCAAATTAATATTATTGCCCTCCTTTGGAAATATTATTACCCTCAATTTCAAAATAGAACGGAGGCTCAGAGAAGTTGAGCAAATAATTTAAGATCACAGGATTAATTAGTGCCTGGGCCAGTATTCAAACCCCGGCCTGCCTGGCGCCTGAATGCAGACTCTTAATTGCTATACTCTGCTGTTTCTCTTCACTGGTTTTGTTCTCTAGGGATGCTACTCCTGGTTGTCCTAGCCCCTTCTTTTGGTATTTATACCCCTGAAGGCTGACACTTCAGGGTGACACTTACTCACCTTTTCCATCTCCCCCAACACTGTAAAATGTGATGCTCGTCAAGTGCACATTGTTGGCTTGATCAAATGATGATGCCAGTCAGAAGGAGCTGTGCCCCTGTGTCCACTGCCCCTCCCCCCGCGGAGGGGGGGCACAGAGCTCTGCCTTCCCCACAGTTGGTCAGTCTAGTTTAGCAGAGCACTTTTAGAAGATGGTGGTAGCCCATCACAGCAAGTGGACATCACAAAAGGTGCTCACACTCAGGGAGTGAACCATAGTGAGGTGACACGAGAGAGTCCAGTGGAAATTGTGCCCAGAACTGAGTCTCCGTTGCCCTCTGATGCACCCTGCAGTGACCTCTGAACTCTTTCTTTTAGGCTCTTATATTGATTGGCCCCCTTTGCAGAGAAGTTCCAGGATATTCAGACCATAGATCTGAGCCTTGCAAGCCACCAACCTTTATTCATCCTTACGGGCCCAACATCGCACATAGGAATCACTTAACAAAAGTTGGTTGAGTGAAATTTAATCTCAGCATTTTGTCAATTTCTGGTCAAATTCCTAAACTTGCCAGAGGCATCCCAGGGCAAGTTTGTGTTTTCTCTGACGCAGGCCCAGAGTCTGAAGCCACCTACCCACTCTGTGTGCCCACTTTGGCTACCTACTCTCCCCGAAGCCCCTCCCTCCAAGGCCTGCCTCTGCTGACCTCTGTGACGCACCACTCCAGGGTGCGAGGGGACTCAGCGCATTCCGGAGCAGGGGTCAAGCCCACGGCAGCCATTTGACTCTCGCCTGCTAAGCAGTCCGGCAGGCTGGGCCCCGATGGGGATCAGAGGCCTGGGTTTCACGGGAGTGGCCATGAGTTGATGGTGACTGTAGTTGGGTGGAGGGTAGGCGCATGGAGGTTTATTGTGCTGTTCTTCCTAGTTATGTGAAAAAAATGAAAAAAAAATTTTTTTTGAGCTTGTTTTTGTCCCCATCTCATGTCCCCTCTCTCATTTTCCCATTAATGTTGTATCTGTGTTAAAGCAGCCTGGTAGCATGGGACTCTCCCAGCCCTGCTGAACCATCTTCATGGAAAGAGGATCCTTGGCCCAACACTGATGCTAGTTAGCTCTGTGTCTCTAAGCAGGTCACAGATGTGATGAGTTTCTCATCTGCTCATTGTCCTGCATCGTGGGAATAATGAGAGGATAAGGAAAGAGATAACACATGTGGCGATGCTTTGAAACGTTAAGAACCATTCTGTAAATTTATTTCTGCTCATCCTTGTGCATCTTTATGGGAGATAAAGTGCAAGGTGACTTAGCAGGTAAGATTCAACTTACTGGTATCTCCCCTTTATATCTCGGGTTTTATAGCTGCTTCTCTGACCACCTGCTTCTGTTGAAAGAACCTCTGAGTGGGTCTTGTGCTTGGCAGCAGGCACCTTGCTTCAGATCTGTTGCGAAATCTCTTAGCCCTCCGCATGTGGAGACAAGCCTAGCGTGATGCCAGCCCTCTGGCCAGCATCCCAAAGGCAGGGAGAGGATTAGCAGGCACCTGACTGGTTCAAAACCGTGATGCATGAAGATGCTTGATCGGGGAAAGCACTCCCTTCGGTCTGGGTATAATCTTAGATGTCAGGGCCAGGCAGAGGCCAATAAATATTTTATTTCCAAAGGCCCTGGAGAGTTTGATAATTTGAGTTTCCACTCTCCCCATGGAATCTGAGCCACAGCTTTGACAATCAATAAGAGACCATCAAAATCCACCGAAGTCAACACCACAGAACAATTGTTTCCCCTGCCCCTTGTTTTTTGTCTGGATGCTTTCAGTGCTAACTCTTAGCCCTGGGGTGGGTGCAAGACTTTCAGATCCTGCTGTCAACTCTGTCACTTTTTAAAAATTTAAGGAAAAGCAAAAGCCCCGTAAGGGACAAAGCAAATCAAATGCAAGGCCTCGGAGCCTTCTCTGGGGGGCCCACAAGGTTCTGTTCTGTCTTTTCAGCTGTGATCTTAGCTCAGCAGAGGTCATGTTTTGTTTTTGTCTTTTGTCTTCCTGCCCGTTCCTGTTGGTCCCAGTCCTTTGAGGTGGGAATTGCTGGGAGGTCACAATGCTGGGATTGTTTGCGATGACAGTTCCGGGAGGCGGGGCTGAGATCATACGTCCAGCATTCTGAGCAACCCAGAACCGAAAGACTTAGGACACCAGACCCATCAGTGGTTTAATTTTCGGGCCTTTCCCTACAGGTCTGTTGACCCTGTTTTTTAAATGAAAAGTCAGGGCACATGATAAATGTCTGTGTTAATGGAGTTCATGGTGTCAGGAGAGTTGAGACCAGAGTGCCCTGAAAAATCTGGAATATAGCCTCATCTTAGTGCCTACAATCCTGAAAGATCTTGTAAAATATTTCTTTCACTTTTAACAATCCACCCCACTCTTGGTGAAATCAGAATCCTTTCTCATTTCTGGATGGGTAACGAGCCCAGGGGCTAGGAACAGAGACTTTGGAATGAGAGTCCTGCTGTGGAACTCTCTGTGTCGGTCAGCCAGTGTCTCAGTTCCTCAGTGTCCCCGTGTGAGACAGTGGACTAGTGCCCACCCCTTAACTCATGGGTTCTAAGGATTAAAGAGACCACAGGTGCCTGTCATCCAGCAAGAACTCAATAAATGATCGCTATTTGTGGTATGTAATGGGAGAAAGATACTTATAAAAGCCAAATGTGAGGTAGGAAGCAGCATTGGTGGTTAACCCATCAAAGACAGGCTCGCTGGTGCACCTGGGGAATACTTGGCAACAGGACGGGACGTGACTGGGTTTTCTGAGGCCGTATGGCTCCTGTAGGAAGGGAAAAGGGATTTAAAAAATAGCAAATATGCATATGGAAAATTCCTGGCATATATTCAAGTAGAGAGACCAGTATAAAGAACCCCCACGTACCCCTCACCCAGCTTCAAAACTTAACATTTGGATAAATCTTATTTCACGTATCGCCCTCCCCACTACTCCTCACCCCCCTACCAGGAAGTGTTTTAAAGCAAAACACAGACATTATATCATTTTACCTGTAAATCATATGTATCTCCAACATATGACATTTTACAAATATCAACCTAAAAAAAAGAGCAATCATTCTTTCAAATGACCTAGTACTAGGGTGATCATATGTCATGGTTTGGGACAAACCTAATTTTTGCTTGTTACCAAACCTAAGTACTAGTCGCAGCCTGGGCGGGGGCTGGGGTCTAAAGTCCAGATGACGCCTGTGCCTTCCAGCCTTTCCCTCCTCTGTGATATCTGTGCCTGTGTCTCCTCTCCCATGCACACGCATACATTCTTCATTTTCTCCTTTTCTCTAAAATATGCCCAGGAGACATCTGGGTAAATTCCCCTGGCTGAAGGAGAAATTATAGGTGTCTACTTGATTTGGTCTGAGTTTCTATGAAGTGTTTTCCAAAGGTTTGTGGCTTTCTCCAGAGGCTGCCCTGTTTACCTGCTCCTATTTATCTGTATATTGATTAGCTGTTATGACTCCATCCACTGTAGTTTGCTGTTAGGCTTCCTTGAAAAACTCAAAGCCATGTCGAACACCTTAAATTACCCAATGTTATGTGTCAAATATATTTTAATTAAAAATATGTAAATAAAATAAAACAACAACAAAAGAAAGTTCACCGTCCCCAACTCTCCCTAACTCTGGCCCTCCCTGTAGAACACAGAAAAAACTCTGTTACTTTTCTTTGCATTTCCAGTGCTTAGAACAGTTGTCTGGCACATAAATGTTCATTGATTGGATAAAAATTTGTTAAGTGTAATTATCGAATGAAAAACAAATGAGCCCTGCCCTGGGCGGTATGGCTCAAGCATCGTTCTGTAAACTGAAAGGTCACTGGTTTGATTCCTGATCAGGGCACATGCCTGGGTTGTGTGTGTGGTCCCCATCTGGGTGCATATGACAGGCAACCGATTGATGTCTAACATCGTTCCTCTCCCCCCTCTCCCTTCCTTCTCCTCGCTCTAAAATGAATAAGCATGTCCTTGGGTGAGAATAAAAAAATAAATGAGGTTAGATTCTTGTTATGGGTTCTCAGGTTTTGTGATCCCCTGAGGTTGCTCAGCTAACTTATGATAGAACGTGACACACTGAGCTAAGAAAGGGGGGCACAGGACAGAGGGAGAGCAGTGACTAACCCACCTGCCCCTGCCCTGTTTTCTCTGGCCTCCTTTGGTCTCCTCTCCTCCTTTCCCAGTATAACTCTTCCTCCCACACTTACTTGTCTCTCCGACTCTCTGTGGGCTGGTTCGCAGGGCTCCCTGGAATATCCAGAAGTTGATTCCATCATGGCTGAACTCAAGGTGGAGACGTGGACCAGCATGGACTGGCAGAAACGCTGCCTGGCCCTAGAAACCCAGCTTTTCCGGTTCCGCCTACAGGCCAGCAAGATAAGGGAGCTGCTTGCTGACAAGGTGAGTTCTGGAGAGCAGGTATCTGCCTAACCTCACTGGAGAAGTCTCTGTTCTACAGGGAAGGCCAGAGTTAGGGAGAGTTGGGGAAGGTGAACTTCCTTTTGTTGTTGTTTTATTTTATTTATGTATTTTTAATTGAAATATATTTGACATATAACATCGGGTAAGTTAAGGTGTTCAACATGTTAATTTGGTACATTTATACATTGTAATATGGTTGCCATCATAGTGATAATGAGCAGTTCTATTGCATTATTAATTATCATTCCTTTTTTTTTAAAGGTTTTATTTATTTTGTAGAGAGAGGGGAAGGGAGGGAGACAGAGGGAGAGAAACATCGTCGATGTGCGATACATTGATCAGTTGCCTCTCACCTGCCCCCAACTGGGGACCTGGCCTGCAACCAGGCATTTGCTTCGGGAAACAAAGTGGTGACTTTTTGGTTCGCAGGCCAGCGCTCAATCCACACCAGCCAGGGCTGTCATTTCTTTTCAGTGGTTGGAATGATTAAGTTCCAGTTTCTTACCAAGTTCAATGATTATAATACAACACTGTTGTCCATGTTCACTATACTGCGCGTTTGATCCTTAGGGCTTACTTACTAATCATTACAGGAAGGTGAAATTTTAATAAGATGTTTTTCACACGCAAAATTAAACCCACCCAAGGAGGGTTCCCCCACCCCCTGAAGGCCAAAATCAGAGCAGTTTATCAGGCCGCTGTCATCTGGCGAACGTTCCTCCCTGCTCTGCCTCTCTGTACGGCACACCAAAGAAATGACCCGAGTCGTCTTGGTCCTCCATCGCCTCCTGCATCACATGTGGCTGCAGTGGAGGTTCTCATGTTCCATTAAGATCTCTTCAGCGTTGGGGAAGAGGATGTTTTAGGAGAGAAGACTTGGAAACCTCCACCCTGCTGTTCACCCTCTATCAAGCATAGGAGCCACGGAAAGCAGCCTGGTTTCCTGGTGACAAGGACACAGGCTATGGAGCCAGACCTACGTGGCTCTGCCCCTTATTAGCTTTGTGACCCTGAGCAAGCCTGTTCACCTCTAAGACATGGACACAAATGTCTACCTTTTGGAGTTATTTGAGAATTGTATCAGATCACATATACAAGGGTTCTGGCTAGAATAGGTCTTAAATGGGAACAGTTATTATCTTCACAGGCTTCGGTGGGCTGGTCTGGGAAAGTGACCACCGTTCATAATGTTTCTGTGGGAAGATAGCTTCTAAATGGCTTTCAGTGGTATTTTAGAGCATAACCCATCTAGAGAGTAGAGACCTGCACTTAAAAATATATATGTGTATGTTGTGTGTGTGTATAAAATCTTAATTAAAGCAACCATTCTTTGTATACTTTTGTTTATGATATCCATCTGCTTAGCAAACCCTTCTTTTATAGTACAAAAGTAAAATTCAGGCCACCTTCCTACAAGTAATGTCGAAGTCTTGATTAGTAAAGCCTGAATAAACGACCTTTTTTAGTGATAGGCCCACAACCAGGCTGACAGGTTATTGGCATCACCTTTGCATTTGCACTGCTGAGGGCAGGGGCCCTGGACTAGCCTGGACGAGAACTTGTGAACCTTGGGTCTGTTGGCATCGCCATCTCAGTCAGGCTTTGCAGAACAGATTGGCAGGGTTCCTGTGGATGTGGTTCAGGCACTGCAGATAGAAAGGGCAGGATTCTACCACCACAGGGAAAGGGAAGCCGTGGTTCTCAAAGAGGGGCCCTGGGACCACCCGCGCTGCAGACCCAGGGTGCCTGTGAAGCATGTGCATTCTCGGGCCCCCTGACCCTCCTGATTCAAGTCTCCTGGGCTGCTGCTCATAGTCTACATATTTAACAAGCCCCCAGAAATGGATTCTGTGCACTATAAAACTTGAGAACCTCGCTTTAGGTTATGGTGTTGGGGAAGGTGTATGAGGGAAGGCAAGGATAAGTAGGGATCAGCCAGCTGGTTGAAACGCATCCCAGAGGGAAGAGATTTTCGTTTCTAGTCAGATGGACAATGAAACAACCTAAAAAAAATGACCACTGTGAAACACCTAGATATACTGGGTTAAATATCTAAAATGTCCTTCTCAGTTTAGAGCTGCACACTGAAAAAAAAGGGATCCTCAGTGGGCAAAATAAAGAGGAAGAACCCAAGTGGTCCTCAGCTCGGGCAGCTGCCTGGGATGGGGTGTGTGGCTAGCTCCCTTTCATAATGAAAGGTGTGAGGTTTGCGTTTTAACATCTGCAGAGAGAGAAGTGAGGTCTGGGCATTTGGAGGCTGGGCCCAACCCTGAAACTGCCATGCAATGTCAGGACTATAAAAGGGCCTTGCCTTAAAGGAAGGCAGACAAAGAAAGGAAAGTCATCTGCGAGCACAAGGGAGATAATGGAACAGCTTCTCATACTTAGCCAAGGCTCTGGGCAGGAAAAAGAAAAGAAAAAAAAAAATGTTCCCTGAAAACCTCATGGTGATATGGATTTAACTTTAGAGTTTCTACTGTCTATGTGAATTAGGAACCGTAGTGCTGGGCCAGAAATACCCCTGGGAAACCTTGTTGGAACAGGCACAGAACTTCTCTGGAGAAAAAAGACCTCAACCCAGATCAGAATCCTCCCAAGAAAAAAAAAATAAAGCCTTAATGAAGATGAATATATAATCCAAAATGACTAAATACTGAGAAAATAATCTACAGTGAGTGAGAGTCCAAATATACAACAAACAACTGGGGGTCTAGTCATAATAGAACTGTTGGCAAGATACTGTAAAATAAATGAGCTTAAAACTATTGAAGACAGCCCTGGCAGGCATGGCTCAGTGGATTGAGTACTGGCCTGCAAACTGAAAGTTTGTAGGTTCAGTTCGTACTCAGACACATGCTTGGATTGCAGGCCAGGTCCCCAGTTGGGAGCATGCAAGAGGCAACCGATCTGTGTTATCTCTTGCACATCAATGTTTTTCTCCCTCTCTTTTCCCCTATGTTCTCCTTTCTCTAAAAATAGATCAATAAAATCTTAAACTATTGAAGACATAATGAAGTAATTGAAAACATGAGACAAGATCAAGGCACTCTTCAAAAAGATCAGATAGACTTTAAAAGGGAACCAATAGAAGTGCTTGAAGTGAAAACTGTTTTCATTGAAACAAAATGTTCAGTGGATAATTAAACACCAGATTAGGCACCATTGATGACAGACTTAATAGAAATGTGGACCTGAGGAGACAGTGCAGAATGTGGCACAGAGAAAGACACAGAGGCTGAGACATGCATGCTAGGATTACAAGATCCTATATAAGATTCCAGAAGTGGAGAGGAGAGTGAAGAAGAGCCATTAACAAAGAAATAATGGAAATAAAGAAAAATTGTCTGAACTTGATGAAAGACATGAAGCCCCAGATTCAGGAAGCAGAGTGAATGTAAACAGGATACATTTTTTTAAACCCACGCTCACTGTACTAGCTAGATTGTAGTTTGGCTGCTGTAAGAAAGAACTGAGCTCTGGCTGGTGTGGCTCAATGGGTTGGGTGTCGTCCTGCAAATTAAAAGGTTGCGGCTTCGATTCCTGGTCAGGACATGCATGGGTTTCAGGTTTGGTTCCTTGTCTGGGTGCATGCAAGAGGCAATCAGTTGATGTTTCTCTCTCATATCAATGTTTCTTTCTCTTCCCCTCTCTGTAGAATTAATTTTTTTTAAAAAAGAAAAAAGTTTAAAAAGAAAAAGAACCCAAAATAACAATGATTTATAGCAGACAGATGCTTATTTTCTTCTCATGTAGTATCTCAGACATAAGCAGCCTAACACCAAAGTGATACCTGCTGCTTGTTTGAAGATGGTTCATCCTAATGTCCACCCAACTCTTCTTTGAAGTGCATGACCTGGAGGTTGTATTCATTTCTTGTATTCATATCCCATTGGCAAAAACTTGGTTACTCAGTTGCAGGGGAGATTGGAAAGTAGAGTTTTTATTCTGGAATAATCATGTGCCTCTGCTAAGTTGGAAATTCTATTTACATGAGAGAGAAGGGGAGAACAGATGGGGAGCGTAACTGGGGGACATTTAGCAGTTAGTAAGTCTAGAATTTGAGTTTAGAATAATAAGAATAACATATAGAGTATATAACTTTCAAATCAGTTGAGCAGGAACATTAAAAATGGAAGTCTGTTAAATCCAGGCAAGGAGAGGAAAAAAAAAAGAGTACAGAAAAAGAGAAGTAAATAGAAAGCACCAAATGCCTATTTGGGGAGGCTTCCAAGGCGGAGGCCTAGGTAGATACGCTTCACTTCCTTGCACAACCAAAAGAAGGATAACAACCAACTTAAAAACAAAAACCAACCAGAACTGCCAGAAAATTGAACTGTATGGAAGTCCAACAACCAAGGAGTTAAAGAAGATTCGTCCGGGCTGGTAGGAGGGGTGGAGATGGGCAGCCAGGGCAGAGAGCATGCACAGCAAGGTGGCAGCTGGCAGACTGGGTGGGCGGCTGGCGGACCAGGTGGTCCCACATTTGTATGTGGAAACCAGGAGAAACAGCAGGGGAGTGGGACAGACTCTGCAACCCAGGGTTCCAGCTTGGGCAAAATAAAGCCTCAAAACCTCTGGCTGTAAAAACCTGTGGGGATTGTGGCAGCAAGAGAAACTGTGAGTTTCATAGGGGAGTTTGCTGGAGAGGCCTATGGGTCCTAGAATGTACACAAGCCCAACCACCTGGAAATCAGCACCAGGGCAGCACCTTGAAGGGTATAATTCGCTTGTGGGTAGTGGGGGAAGTGACTGAAAGCAGGTGAGAGCCAGCAAGTGGCATTGTTCCCTCTCTGACCGCTCCCTCACATATAGCACCACAATGGAGCTAAGTGGGTTGCCCCACCCTGACAAATACCTAAGGCTCTGCCCCTTACAACATAACACATGTGCTGAGATAAAGAAATATGGCCCAAATGAAAGAATAGATCAAAACTCCTGAAATAGAACTAAGTGACGAGGAGAGAGCCAACCTATCAGATGATGAGTTCAAAACACTGGTAATCAGAATGCTTAGAGAAATGATTTGGGTACGGCTGCAAAATGAAGATGTGAAGGCTACACAAAGTGAAATAAAGAAAAATACGCGGGGAACCAAAAGTGATGGGAAGGAAACTGGGACTCAAGTCAACAATTTGGAACAAAAGGAAGAAATAAACATTCAACTGGAACAGAATGAAGAAATAAGAATTTAAACAAATGAGAAGAGGCTTAGGAGCCTCTGGGACAACTTTAAACATTCCAACCTCTGAATCATAGTGGTGCCAGAAGGAGAAGAGGAAGAGCAAGAAATTGAAAACTTATTTGAAAAAATAATGAAAGAAAACTTTCTCAATCTGCCAAAGGAAATAGACATACAAGTCCAGGAAGCTCAGAGTATCCCAAATAAGTTGGACCCAAAGAGGGCTACACCAAGACACATCATAATTAAAATGCCAAAAGTTAAAGATAAAGAGAGAATCTTAAAAGCAGCAAGAGGAAAAGAGACAGTTACCTACAAAGGAGTTCCCATAAGACTATCAGCTGATTTCTCAAAAGAAACCTTGCAGGCGAGAAGGGGCTGGCAAGAAGTATTCAAAATCATGAAAAACAAGGACCTACATCCAAGATTACTCTATCCAGCAAAACTATCATTTAGAATAGAAGGGCAAATAAAGTGCTTCCCAGATAATGTCAAGGTAAAGGAATTCATCATCACCATCAAGCCCTTATTATATGAAGTGTTAAAGGGACTTACCTAAGAAAAAGAAGATCAGAACTATGAACAGTTAAATGATAACAAACACAACTATCAACAACTGAACCTAAAAAAACAACAACAAAAAACAAAACTAAGCAAACAACTAGAACAGGCACAGAATCACAGAAATGGAGATCACATGGGAGGGTTATCAGTAGGGAGGGGGAGGAGGGAGAATGGGAGAAAAGGTACAGGGAATAAGAAGCATAACTGATGGGTACAAAATGGACAGGGGCAGGTTAAGAATAGTATAGGAAATGGAGAAGCCAAAGAACCTGTAGGTACAACCCACGAACATGAACTAAGGGGGAGAAATGCTGGGGGGAATGGGGGTACCGGGTGGAGGGGGATAAAAGGGAAGAAAAAATGGGACAACTTTATAGCATAATCAGTAAAATATACTTTAAAAAAAAGTAAGCACCAAATGCAGCAGTAGAAATACATTCAAATATATTGGTCATAAGGAGACATATAAAAGAATGTATATTGCAGCACTGATGTATTAAAAATTGGAAATATTCTAAATGTCTATCAACAGAGGATGGATAAACATTGAGTATATTTGTACAATGGAATACGACACTGCAGTTCAACATAAATCAAGTAGAGCTGCATTTGTAAGGTCAATAAATCTCAAAAACCAACACTGAACAAAAAAGTTTAGAAGGGGATGTGTGTGTGTGTGTGTGTGTGTGTGTGTGTAGTTTATGTAAAGTTTTAAAACATACAAAATGGCAGTTTAGCGCCTTTGTTTAAGGGTACATACAAATCGTGAATACCAGGAGAGGACTAACATTGGGGAGCGGTACACAGGAGGCTATCTGTGATGGTCCATTTCTTAAAAAGCATTTCTGACAGAAATTAAAATTTGACGTAGCTGGATGGGGGATGCATGTTTTATTAAAAATGGTTCTCTACATGTTTCTGTTGGCCTGAAATATTTCATAATAAGAGGCGTTTTGAAGTGCTTCCCTCCCCTATTTCCCAGGAGTCTTAAACACATTATTACTAAACACCTTCTTTCTCCTCTGCTCCTTGAGTCTGGGTAGTTTGAACTATCGTAATATCAGCCCCTTTTCTTCCTGTCTGCTTTTGATCTTGGTGTAACCAGAACGACCTCCCATAAAAATGTTGAGAGCCCGGAGTGTGAGTTGGGTAAAGAAAGGGGAAGCACGCAGACACAGGGCAGAGGAGACCAGGAGTCGGGGAGGGGAGAGGGGAGTAAAATGTCTTAAGTAGGGACTGTGGGCTGGGAGACATAAGTAAGCAAGAAGCCTGAGACTTAAGGACGAAGTGTGTTGGAATCCTTGGTGGGATTCTTCAGGCCATAAACACCGTGTTGCTCATGGTTGGATCTGTGCCTGTCACCTGCAATCAGCCCCAAACCAAGAGGTTTCCACAATACATCAAGGTGAGTTTCAGATCCCAGGAAGAGATGATTGGGTTTCTCAGGAGAGCACCCGCTGAGGCTGAGCCCGGGTCCTGTCTCTGTCACTCATCCCAGAACTCACTTGTCAGTCATCATCTATACCCACCTGCACCTGGGTGAGCCAGGTCAGCGGCGTCCCTCTGGCCAGCGCTCTCACTCACCTGCCCCTTCCACCTCTCCACACAGCCTGCTCCTCTGTGCCTGCTCATCTGTGCCGACGGGGTGCAGAGTCCGGATGACTGATGGCTACTCGCTCATTGCTGGCTGTCGTGCAAGGCAAGCCAGGCCCGGCTGTTTCCTAGGGGACCGGCTCGGCCCGGATCAGATTGCACCCATTGGCTGCTGAGGCTTGGAAACATGCCCTTCCTCCTTCCCCACCACACAGCCTCCTCTTACCTGACTTCCTCTTGCAAAACTGCCATTCTGCACTTGGAATAATCTGTGCTAAAAATAGTCCTTTTTTAAAGGAAAAATGTCAAGGCTACCAGATAATCCCTCACCTAACGGTGAGAGAGGAGACAGTGCTAAACTGTTTCTGCTGTTACACCTCCTGAGGTCTGGTGTGCTGCTGTCATGGACGCCCAGGTGGCCAGGGTCGCTGCATTCTGGAGCTAGATGAACTGGGGGTTCACTTTCCCTCTGGTTCAGGAGTCAGAGGATTGGCTAATGTCTCAGGGTTCACTGTACTCTGCTCCTGGGAGGCGTTTCCCTGGTTCTCTTCCTTGGTGTGTTGAAGAAGTCACAAAGGCGAGTCAGATCAATTTAAAACTTGGATGCTGTTCGAAGAGGCTGTGCCAATGGCTATTGAATGTCCCTTGGACTTTTATCATTCTTGTTAAACTTGTGCCTCAGTTATCCCACCCAAAAAAAAGTGGGACTATAATACTTATCCACAAAAGAGCTTTGTAAGAAGGATCGTGATGAACGTGGCATCGTGATATAGGTTTTACGTTTTTTATTTATTTACTCCCTGTCTGCTGCCAAAAGGCATTTGAGCGGACTTAATTAAAAAGAAGAAATAACTAATAAAACAGTTTCACATTTTTGCTTGAATATTTTTAACTGAAGCAGCTTTTCCCAAGTCCTGTTCCAGTGGGACCAGGTGCGCTTCCTGCCTGTTAGAATCCCTCACTGATTTCTTTAACCAAGGTTTTGAAATACATTCACTCAGTTTTATATTTATGTATCAACAATCTGTAACTCGGGACTTTTTTGAATGTATAAATGGCTCAGTTCAGTTTCCGTAAACAAAAGAACAATGAATATCGCTCCTCCCCTCCCACCCAGACCGTGGGTTATACAGAGTCAGTGATTCAGTTTAGGCAGCAGCTTTGCAACGTATGGATCAAACACGAGGCCCGGTGAAGCATCCTAAATACCTCAGAATTTGTGGGAAGACCAGGGACTATGAAAGGGGAATACTAGGACTGGGAGGACTGGTTGGGAATGTGTCAAAATCTGCATAAAGTTATTAAAATCAGCCTTAGCAAATCTCTGTGCGGACAGACCTGGGTTGCTTTGGGAGCAGGTCCCTCCTAGAACTTTTACTTACTGTGTATGAGCATATGTGCACGCACGCAGGGGCGTGCGTGTGTGGAGAGAGAGTTTTTATTGTTTTCCTCACCACCCCATTTGTTACAAGGTCCACCACAGACAGTATTCCTCAGAAACCACAGCGTCAGTGGAGCTCCGGACTCCTGTGAGGCCTGTGCTGACCGGCGTGGCCTGGGGCTGCATCCCCGAAGGAATCAGTTAGCTTTGCTTTGCGTTCTGTGGCCAGTCTAGTGTTTTTCAGGATGGGGTCTGGGGACCACCTGCATCAGGATCACCTGGGATTTTCTTGTCAAGGGCATTTCTGGGTCCATGCCTCAGACCCGGTAAATCAAAACCCCTGAGGGCAAGGCCCAGGAATCTGCCTGTAACAGTCCGCATAGATCTCTGCACACGGGCACCTCAGACTCGTGGCAGCCTGAGGTCGGCCTCCATGAACTGCTGCCGCGGACCTGCACTGGGCCCCAGCCTGCTGTCCTTCTGGTGGATGCCCTGGGCCCCCTGTGCACAGAGGAGGTTCGGGCTGTGGGGGCACAGTGCGACCCACAGACAAGCCTCGGAGCCCTTTCTCTCTCACCTCTTCCATAGCCAGACACCAGGGCATCCACAGTCGTGTATTTTATATATTTGAGAATATAAAATTGATTTCAATTTTTGTTTTCAGTTGATTTCAGTTGAACAAAAGATCTACTTTTTAAAAAACAAAGTTGAAAACTACTGTCTTTGATTACAACCGAATCATTTAATAGCTAAAACTGGGGTTTGCGAGCTCAAATGCTTGCAGGTAACGTGGATAAGTGACACACAGGGGTCGCAGGGAGGAGTCCAGGGCGTGCGATAGCTAGAAGAGGAAGTGGCTATTGCCAGAAGAAAATGGAACCCAGGTGTGTCCAGGTGTTCTGAGTTTTCAGGAGAAGCTGAAGTCAGGGATTGTTTATGGAATCTGGGTTTTTCCATGGCATGTGAGGCACAGTGGCTGACTATACAATAGACTCTGGAGCCAATCCTCCTGAGCGTGAATCCTGGCTCTGCCTCTTAGCTGTGTGACCTTAGGCACATTTCCTAATTGCTCTAGTCAGTTTCCTTATCTGTACAACGGGCATAATAGTACCTGACTCCTAGGACTGGGATGAAGATCAAACAAGTTAATACATGTAAAGTGCGTAAGCCCATGCCAGACACGTAGAAGCAGCCTTATTTAGTCATATCTGTGTCGGCTAAATGCCCACAGCATTGTAGGTCTTTTCTTTTTTTAAGATTTTATTTACTTATCTTTAGAGAAGGGAAGAGAGGGAGAGAATAATCAATGTGTGGTTGCATCTCGCGTGCCCCCAACCAGGGACCTGGCCCACAACACAGGCATGTGCCCTACACTTGGAATCGAACCGGCAACCCTTCGGTTTGCAGGCCGGGGCTCAATCCACTGAGCCACACCAGCTAGGGCTCATTGTAGGTCTTACAAGACACTCCGCAGGCTAACGGTTGGCCACCTCTGGCTTAAAGCCGTTCTTTCTGTAGATGGATCCTAAGTAGAATGCCCATATAATTTATCATCTAAACCAAGACACTTTGGAGAGAGAAAGGAAGCCCTATTACTGATTATTCCGGATGACCGATGAACAGACTGTCCCAGGCAAACCGATGGCCCTGGCCCTAAGTGCCATCTTTGTCTATGAAAAAGCAGCAAGTAGCTTCTATCTGCAAATGGCTCAGGAAGTACCCAGCTGTGCACACGAGTTTAAGGGAAGCATTCTGTGTAATCTTCAACACCAGCCCTGGGGGGTGGGGGCCTGGTAACTCTCTTCTTACCAGTGAGGACACGGAGGCACAGAGAAGTTACAGGACCTATCTAAAGCCACACCATGGCAGAGCCATTTGGGTCCCAAAGCCTAAGGTAAGGACATCAAACCCTCTTTTCAAAGGGAAGCTAAGATCCAGGATGGCATGGCTCTTGGCTCAGGCCACTGCTGTCACGCCGGACTGTGCCTGGCACACAGGAGAGCACCCGCCACTTCCGCCGCCACAGGGCTGATATTTCACAGCACCACCGAGCGTTACAAGGAGCTGTGGACATGAGGATTACATGCCAGGTCGGAGCCAAGTGCATTTCATCAGGTCGCTGCCGCTGCCAGTTCTCAGGCAGCTGATGAGTCTCATGTGCGAGTCACCGCCAGGGAAAGTGGATCCTGCCTAAAAGTCAGCCGCCTAAACCTGATACCTCCTTGGCTGGCAGATCACCCCAGACCGACAGACTAAAAGGACAGCTGAGGACACAGTCCTAAGGAATCCTCTGAGAGGAGAAATAGTACTGAAATGGGGGGGCCCACCCTGAGGTCCAGCGCCTCCGAGCTCCCGGTGTGGCCCTTTCAGCGAGTAGAGAAAAGAATGACCTGCCGTTGTGAAAGGTGTTGATGCTGGGACTGAGAGAAGATGTTCCAGCATAGACACACCCGCGACTTGCAGTGGCAATGGGGAAAATGCATTTTCATCAAAAATGATGGGAAACATGATGTTAAAATATTCTCTTCAAACAGGGACAGCGAGGGTTTGATAATCTCTGGAGTACAGTGATGGATACCTAGATGGCCCTAATACTCTTTAAAAAGTTGCAGATGTTCAAAATGTTTTCCATGACCAGAAATTAGTTTTAGAGGGAAAAGAAGACTCCAGCATGGAGGCGGGTACAAAATGCTTTGAGTCTCAAGTGTCCTTGCTGGGAAGATGAAGGCAGCTGGGAGGGTCGGCAGCAGTGAGGACCCCGTGGCAGCCAGCCCAGTGCTGGGAGGAGCCCTTCCTTTCTGTCTGCTTCAGCGATAGCGTACCTTAAAGAGATGGTAAAACCTTGAGGGGAAAAATGCTCACTATGCTGTCAATAACAGAGTGCTTTCTGGCTCCGACCAGCCTCCCTGGCCACTCTGAACCCAAAAGGAAATGTCTAGATGAGAGGTGGGACTCCAGTCTGTTCTATTCTTCACTCTACCTTGGTTTCTCCACTTGTAAAATAGGAAAACAAATGTTTCCATCAGATGAAGTTAGAAAATAGCAAACATTGCTAAGGTCACAGATATGAATTATTCCTATGGAAGGCTTATGTCTTCAGAGCTACAGGGCAGATATTAGATCTAAATGGTCCAGCTGATGGTCCATCTAGGAGAACTGTCAAGAATCCAAAGCCTTCCCATTCAATATTTCATTATATTCTTAAATGCTCTTGGTAATTGTATTAGTTCAAGTTGTTTTTGATGTGGGCACACTCCAACTCTGACTAGCTTAAGCAAACAAGGAATTTATTTGGAGGATCTGGGACAGCTCACAGAACTGCAGGAACTGCCCAGCAATCACAACTTGGTGAAGATTGTGCATGTTCTCTGGTGCAGCCCCTGGCTCCCTTCTCTGGTCTCTCAGTCCCAGGTTTCAGATTCCTGGAGAGAGAGAACCTGACTGGCCAAGTCAGCCCTGGTGTCAAAGTGGGGAGGATTATGTAGTACGAACGTGGCCGCTGAGGGTCACCACTGTGTGTCAAACCGCGCCCCCCACCCCACCAAGTATAATTCTTTCTGCACCGGGCAGCCACCCTATGACCATAATACTGGTGTGTACTATGCTGTTATCTTCTCAGTAGCTGCAAGCTAATGTTTGAAGGTCAAGGGATTCCTGTAAGATAGGCCCAAGGACTGTTTGGTGTTGGAAAGGTCATCTGCTGCTGGGTGTTTCTGGCTAGAGCTAACCCTCCTCCGGCCTGAGTTGAGAGGTTTGATCATGACTCTTGAACCCAGGAGAGGAAGGAAGAGATGTTGGCCTCCTTGGCCTGAGCACATGAATGCCCATCACAGGTGGTCCTGTCCATTGAGAGCCCAAGGGGCATTTTTGTTTCAAATCTTGAATTTTGCTTGGAAACCTCAGGTCCTTTCAAAAGGAATGTGCCCTGAAAGCATCTGTGTCTCTCCAATCCCAAAAAGGAGAAAAAACTGGATGAGGAAAGGCTGCCCTGAGGAGAGCTGCCCCAGGTTCTCAAGCATGAACTACTCCCGGGTAACTCTCCGCGGCTCTCCTCCTTCTCCCTTTAATGAGGGGGAGAAAGCAGAATTTCAGCCAAGAGGATGAGAGACTGGGAAAGAGAAGGGATCGCTCAGTTCATCGGTGACTATCAAGCCAGGGTCCGGGCCAAAGGAGAAGGTTGAGTAATGGAGCAAAGGCCAGGTCTGCAGATGGGATGGGTGTGGGCTGGGCCAGATAGAGCTTGGAGAGCTGCGCCTGTCTGGCCTCATAGAGGACAAGGCTACGCTATTGTGCCTCTGATTTATGCTGAATGCATCGTGCTGCCCTGGGGCAGGGCAGGTGGGGGAGGAAGCAGTTGGTTGACTAGGCCTTGGCACAGGGCCTTTGACAGGAGCGTTGGATGCGTGACTCAGCCTGCTTCTGTAGGGCCCTTGTGTGATGTGTGTGGTTAGGGCAGCGCACAGCTGAGCCCTGACCAGGAGGAAGGTGGGAGCTGAAATCCAGCCATGCTCCCTGTGCCAACCCTTGAACTCGCGAAGCTTCAGAGATGCTGTCGTGGGCCATGGGCCAGTGAGCAGCACCTTAGGCTTCAGCTTAGATTCAGGCCCCTGACAGGCCTCCACGTATAAGAACATTGGTCTCTGTGCTTGGGCTTAAGATTCTGGAATTAACCAGCCTTCTCAGACCTGAATGACATACCCTACTGGTAGCAAGATAGAATTTCTGAAATGTGCCTGGAGCCCCTCTACTTCTTTAAGATTAAAGAAATCATATAAGGTGGTATCTGTGAATGCCATTTACAGTCAGAGGCATCCTTGGCAGGGTGAGGAAGTCTTTGTCCCCAGCCAGGGAGCTATTCTGAAGGGGGAAGGAACATTCTCTTGCTGATGACATAATGGCGGCTCATGAGGGGACCTGTTCCACGCCAGCCGCACGGGTGAGCAGTGGCAGGGCCCTGCCTACAACCAGTGCTGAGAGGCGGGAGACGTCCGGGAGAGGACACTGAGGCAGGGCTGGGAGCGAGTGCCTCAGGAGGAGCGGCGGCAGCATTGCTGTCCTCCCTGCGTGCCTGGCACAAGGAGGCACGAATGAGGCTTTTCCTCCCTCAGCAAAGAGGACAGCACCATGAGCATGTCCCCTCCCAGAAATTCAGGATATGCAAGCCCAGAGTCGCCACAGAAACCTTTATCCTGACCCTCAAGCCCACTTGAGATGGACAGTTCAAACCTAGCCTGTGAGGAGTGTCTGCACAGTTCACTTGCATAGCCTTGATGTCACATGCACAGTAGGGACACCATACCTACATCTCCTCTTTGTCTCTGGTTGAGCAGATGCAGGAGCTGGAGCAGAGGCTGCAGGAGGCAGAGCAGAGAGCAGAGAATGCAGAGACCCAGGTAAGCGGGGAGGCGATGGAGGAGAGGGTGCAGGGGAAGTGACCGTTGGCCTTTCCTGCCCCGCTCATGGACTCGTGGATATACCCATCCCACTGAAGAGCGCCTTAAGGGATAAGGAAAACCAGCAGTCGTGTGTTAGAACTGCCGAACAAATGAAGGGGTGTGGAGCTTTCGATGGGTATGAATGAGTCTGGCTAAGAGTCGGTGCAGTGAGCGGGTGAGTGGATGAGGCCCAACAGACTAGGTTATGCTGGGGTGACGAGAGAAGTCTGACATCCCGCGGTTTATCACACTGAGTCCTCACTCATGGTACCTCTGCACTGAGGGAGAGCCGGGGACCCGGCCTCACACAGTGATTCAGGGATCCAGGGCGGGGGAGCACCCCATCTGCTGGCTGGACCTTCTGGAACACACAGCCTCCTTGGTTGCCATGGTAGGGAAAGAGAGCTGGGCGCTCACGCACCAGCTCTGACACACTTGGGCCCGGAAATACCGTGTCGTTCCTCCAGCCCCATTGGCTGCAGTGAATTGCGTGCCCATCTAACTATAGGAGAGCCAAATACTGGGGGGCACGTGGACATGCAGTGCGCCCCAAATGTCTCTGCCACGGCGAGGCTGGGGCAGTTTCCCCCCGGGGCCATTGTCCTGCCCAGCTCATCCCTGCTGGGGCCCTCAGAATTAGAGGACCCAACACCTTATCAATTCCTTCCCCCTCCCCCAACAATGAGGCTTATTTAATAAATGGTCACTGAATTAATTGGTCCACAAGCCCCGGGAAGGGCCCTGCCTGAGTGTCACAGGCTGGGGTACCAGGAAGCATCCCTTCCCATGTTAGTGGCATACAACACATCCCAACCGTATGAGACAATTGGTCCTTTTCAGGTGGGTGTGATGGAAGAAAAGGTGAAACTGTTCAACCTGAAGGAGGTGGGTTCAGCAGGCAGCCTGCACCGGAAGTACCAAGAATTGCTGAAAGCCATGCAGGGCAAAGATGAGCTCATCAGCCAGCTGGAGGCACAGCTGGAGAAGCAGGTAAGGGCTCCCCAGCAGCAGAGCACAGGGCGCCCGTGCCCTCTGCAACATCCGCACCCACTGGCCCCGGCTTCTCGAGCAGAGTCCCTCTGCTTGGCCCTGCAGTGGTGGGGAGCTCGCTCCCTCTTGAGACTATTCTTTCATGCTGAGATTTCATTATTGGAAGGTACACTAGGAGTCAGGCAGGGATGTAGTAGGAAAAGGGCCTTGGGGCAGATGGATCTGGGTTGGAATCCCACTTCTGGCACCTGCTGCTCTGTAGCTGTGGGCAAATTACTCAAGTCACTGATTCTCATTCTCCACATCACTAAGATAGGGGTTGCCCCCCATCAGAGGGCCATCAGGAGAATGATCTCAGAACCGTGTGGTGCATCAGACATGAGGCTGGTGTTTGGTAAGGGGAGCTTTCCTTGTCCACCCCCGGCTCATGGCCACCAGCACGTGGGACCCGGCACTTGGCGGTGGTATCAGAGCATCGCGGAGCTGGCCCAGCAGCAATGGTCCTCTGGTCGGCCACAGTTTCTGGGTGACCCCGAGTCGGCAGACACCAGCATTGCTGCCTCCTCTGAAAAGGGGGGCCTCCTACCCTGAGCACATGGAAGCCCAGGAGAGGCCACTGCCCAGCGTCCCTGCTACAGTTAGCGCCGTTACCTCCAGGAGGACGTGTGGAACGTTCCCCGCCAGTTCCTGAGGCCCAGCCTCCTCCCCTTCACAATCTCATTCACCTCATTCTAACTCTGTCCCTTCCCTCTGCCATTGGCCTCCCCTGCCCAACGTTGCCTGGTGCCGGGGCTCCATCGTTTGCAACAAACAACCCCACAGCGGGGCCAGATGGCTTTTAATTCGCTCTGAAGGTCCCAGCTAATTCCAGTTGTACCTTCCCTGGTCATGGGCAAATGCATGATCACTGACATTTCCTTTGTGGGATGCGGCTTTGTAGTCTGTGGGGCACCATGTGTTCTTGAAAAGTGATGGGAAATAGAACTTTGACACATGGCATCTAAGTTCCATTGATTTTAGAGATGCCTTTCCTCTTCCGAGCGGCTCATTGGAGGGGCAGTGTCTGGGGGCTGGCGGGCATCATGATCTCTGCTGAAGCTTAGGTCCGGGAAAAATCATTTACAATAATAATGGGTCAACATCAGACTGGAAAGAATGCTAGAAAGCTGTCCTGTAAGTCAGTGGACCTGGCTCTGGTCCCAGCTGTGCCAGGAATGGGCTGAGGCGAGTCCTTTCTCCTCCCCGGGCCTCAGTTTCTGCAGCCACATAAAGGGGGTGTCAAAAGTACGTCAGGGGTCAGGCAGACTTTTTCTAGAAAGGGCCGGGTGGTAAATATGTCCAGCTTTGTGGGCCACGTGGCCTCTGTTGCGGCGCCTCAACTCTGCTGTCTGCGCGGAAGCAGCCCCCGACCGTGTGTAGACGAGAGGGCACGGCTGGGTTTCAGTACACTTACTTCATTTCCAAAACTAGGTTGCGGGGGAGGGGCGTGTGTGGAAAGCAGGTGGAAGGCTGGGTTGGGCCTGTGGGCCCGTTTGTAAACCCCCAACCAGACAACCTTCGGGGCCTTCCGGCCCTGAAATACTGAGCCTGACACTGGCAGAGTCTGTCTCCTTTGTGCAGCGCAGACGGCTACCCTTGCTGCGAGCCTACTACACCCTGCGTCCTCCATTGATGAGGCAGTTTTTTGCTAGAAGTGTAACCAAAGTCACTATTGCTGGTCTCTAAACTACTGCAGAATATACCAGTTTCCTTGCATTTTAGATCAGGGAACTTGTACTCATTGCAGAACTGGTTGATTACCCTTGCCTCAAGGCACTGTGCTGGGCACTGTGTCCGTCCTTCCGGGGGCTCCAGGGAGGAGCCCTACCACCCCCCACTCTAGAGATGACATCTAGAGATGCCCCTGAGGTAAGCCTCGGGGCAGAGCCCGAGCCCCAAAGCCTGCATTACTTTCTCTACCAGGCTGCTCTGCTTTACATACAAACCTCACGCTTCAATCACCTTATGTACTCTTGATTATTTTGAGGGAATCACTGTACTTATGTGCTAATTTAGCTTTATTTTCTGTAAAGATAATACATGCATATAGTAAAAAATATAAAAAACCCAGAGGAATATAAAATGACAACATTTTCACCGTGTCCCCAAGTCCTTTGTTTCTACTCCTCACTGTTGACCAGTGTTCACTGTGAATGTTTCTTGTGCATCAAAGCGCAGCATTCCATTTTCCTGTTGTTTATTTAGCCAAGCCCTTATTTGTAGAGATTTAGGTGATTTCCAGTTTTGAGGGTTTTGTTTTCGTTGCTTTATGCAATTGCAACTAATAATTCTTAAGCGGCGGACTTAAATAGTACGTCCACTTAAAACGTTGACAGAGATTACCAAATGGCTCCCCCAAAAAGATTTTGCCAATTTGTGTCAGAGGGGTTGTTTTCCTGCATGTTTGACAATTTTGGATAATATCAAACCTCTAAATTGTGTTGGTCTGATAGAAGAAAATGTCTGATTTTTATCAGATTTCTTAAAATTATCATTGAGGATGAACAGCTTTTCATGGGTTTCTTTCCCTTCTTTTTCTGTTGATTTCCTATTCATATCCTTTGTATAGTTCTTATCTTTTGTATAGTAAAGGATATAGTTCATATCCTTTGGAGTGTTTATTGCAAATTAGCCCTTTGTATGTATGTCATTTGTGTTGCAAGTCCATCTCCAGTTGGTCTTTTGATTTTGTTTAAAGGATTTTTTTTATTAGATAGTAATTTATAATGATATAAATTTATTAGTCTTTTCCGTCATCACTTTTTGGGATTTCTGTTATGCTTAGGAAGACCTTTTCCACTTTAAAAATATTAAACATATTTGTAAATGAATTTTATCTTTTTCTATCAGGCCACACCCCTTCTAGTTGCCTGGTATCTCTTCTCAGGGTCCCCTGCCTCCCTCGTGCCCTAAACCAGCGACTGCCGTGAGGAACTCAAGGCCCTCTCTTTCTTTTAGAAGCAGATGAGAGCTGAGGAAGCAAAAATTGTTCAAGAAAAAGCTGCAAAGATCAAGGAATGGGTAACACTCAAGTTAGCAGAGGTGAGTCCCACATTCTTCCCGTGGAACCTGGAATGGACGTGCATGTGGGGGTGCCCCTGGCCCCCCGCCTTTCTCTGCTTCCTCCTATTGGAGGGGCCTTGACTGACCTTTACTTTGTTAACCATTTGTCCTTCATTCAGCTTAAACGCTGAGACCCTTTGCTTCCTTTGCTTCACTTTCCCCTTCCTCCGTCGTGGTTGGGTTTCCCTGGAGCTCCTGATTAGCTTCGTGCTGTCTGTCAGTTTGGGAAAAGAAATGAGCCTCATTTGGAAGGCAACCAATCGATGTTTCTCTCTAACATTGATACCCTTCTCTCCATGCTCCTCTCTAAAAGCGATGAAAAAATGTCCTCGGTGAGGATTACACACACACACACACACACACACAGACATTATATATAATATATAGCTTTTTTTAAGTGTAGAATTTAGTGGCATTGAGTACCTTTCACAACCATCACCACTGTCTGTTCCAGAACTCTTCAGCACCCTGAATAGAAACTCAGTATCCATGAAATACTAACTCCATTCTGTCTCCCTGCCCAACCGTGGCAACCTGTATTCTAGTCTGCTTTCTACATACTCCTTTTCTGTAGTTCATCGCTTGCTGCAGTTTTGTTTAGGAAACTCAGGGCTAGAAGCTATAGTACTACTAGCAAAACAAACAAACAGACAAACAAATCCTCTTTCTACATACAAGGAAGAGGAATTGAAGTTTGGAAAAGGATGAAGGCTCATTATTTTTTCCTCTGTGCTGGCACATGTGGCTCACACCTGTAGGGTGTATCAGCTTATTTTGCCTCCCGTCCCCTTCTGTGGGCCCACAGCTCTGGTCACCTGTTAGACCGCAAGTTCTTGGGGACAGAGCTGATGGCCTCCACATGGCACAGCCCTGACCTCTTGCTAAAAGGTGTGTTGGATTTCATTGAAAAGAAAATGTAGCAACCATGAGGATGGACCTCATAGACGTTAAGTTCAAAAGAAGCCAGACACAGAAGAACATGCTGTATAATTCCCTTTATATAAAGTTCAAAAATGGGCATGACAAATCCAGTATGTATAAGGGTTCGCACTTCGGCCGTAAAACCCGGAAAACAAGGAAGTGAGTGTAAAGTCTTGTAAACTCAGAAGAATGGTTGCCTCTGGGGAGGGAGGGACGAGCGGTTAGAAAGGGGCAAGTCCAGGGCTGTTGGGAGCGCTGGCAAGTTTCTTAACCTGGATGGTGGTCACATGAGTATTCTTTTCAGCATCATTTGTTAAGCCTTTCATTGATGTGGTATTCGGTTTTCTGTGTACGTGTATTTCACAACTTTAAAAAGCTTAAAAATGAAACTAGAGGGGGAAAAAAGTGCAGGGATTGCCACATGGAATTCTGTCCCAAACAAAACTAGGTTGCACAGACGGAGGGAGAAGGTCAGGGGCAGCGCTGTCCTTTTTCAAAGATTTGATCTTTAAGAAGGATTTTAGGCTTATTTGGAATTGTATGGCTAAACCTGTTAGCTGAGTACTCTAACCCTCCCTGTTGCCTTTCGCCTAGCTTGAGATGGAGAACCAGCAACTGAGAAGCTGTAACCAGCGCCTGGCAGAGCAGGTGAGAGCCCTTCAAGATGCTCTAGAAGGTAAGTGGGCCTGCAGGGGAGGGAGTGTGTAGGTGTGGGTGTGTTCGGTGTGTTGGGATGTATGTGCCCGTGTGTGTGGAAGGGATGTTGGGGTGTGGGGGCATGTTGGGGTGTGTGTGCGCTCATGCCAGAGTGTGTTTGGGGGTGTTGGGGTGTGGGGCTGAATAAAGGGAGCGCTTCGATGTGCATGTTTTTGCCCCAACCATAGCTCTTCAGATGGCGCCTTCAGAGAAGCTGCTGGTGGCCCGTCAGGGGACCCCGGAGCAGGATTCTGTGCCTTCAGGGCCAGGAGCCCAGCTGATGGGGCAGGACAGCAGTCCTCAGGCCCAGGATGCTCCGAAGGCGGCTCTGCCTGCACCTTCTCCAGGTTCTCTGCAGAGCAAGGACTCTAAGCCTGTCCCCAAAGTGGGAAGCCCCGGAGAGGAGCCCAGTTCCGTCATGGTCCGTCCAGGGCGGGTATCAGAGGCCAAGACCCTTCCGCCTCGTCTGGGAAGAGAGGGCTCTCCTGGCCAGCTGTCCCTGAAGACTCGCACCCCCAGACATGGTTTGGCTTCCTGGGACGAGAGCCTGGTCACTGCTCAGGGAGGGTCGCACCCTGAGACAAAGGGCCCTGCCAGGGAAGGCGGCCCCGGCTGTAGCCTGACGCTGCCGAAGGTGCGGGCTCCTGGCACCCCCCATGACAGCGTCCAGCTGGCCAAGCGGCACCACAGCCAGCCCCAGGTGGGCCCTGGGCACTTCCACCACGTGGTGAGCATTGAGATTGGGGCCGCCCCAGCCCCGCGCCCCTCTGGCCTCCCCGAGGTGGCCACCCTCGTTGAGCTCCGGGAGGAACCAGAGAAGATGGAGATGGACGAGCAACCCCCAGCCGGGGGGAAGGAGCAAAGAGAGAGCCCGAAGGCCCCAGGAGCTAAGCTGGAGGAAGTGGATTTGGGGAGCAAACCACCCACACCCCCCTTGCACCGGTTTCCATCCTGGGTAAGGGGCCACCTGGGGGCTGGGCAGAGCTGACAATGTGGCCACAGTTGGTCGTGCGCAGCCACACAGGGTGCCTGAGACCAGGCGGGCATCCTCACGGTGCCTCCGGGGGTAGGCCCCACCGCGCCTGCCCAGAGCACTCCACCATCAAGGGCAGAGCCAGGAAGGGGACGCCTGGGTGGAGGCCACCTGTCATGTCCTGAGTGTGCCACTCATCAAGCGCTGTGTGCACGTTTTCTCTTTTGATCTCCATGGCTCTTGGAGGTGGCGCAGCAGTGGTGGAATCTCAGAATTAAACCGCCGGGGTCAAATTGCTAACTCTGTGAACCTGGACAAGTTACCAAACTGCTGCACCTCTGTTTCCTTACTCGTGAAGTGGGGATAATGGTACCTCCCTAACAGGGTTGATATCTAATAAGCACTTGCAGTAGTGGGTCATAGGAAGTGGCATGTAAGTGTTGGTTGATACATTTCTGAGCCGGAGCTTCCTTACTTGTACCGTTGGATAAAATGGCATGTGGTCTGGTGAAATTGCTTCAGAATCAGTGACCTGGGGCAGGGACACCGATGAAACAAGCGGCCACCCATTCACCTCTGGGTGATGAAGTCGTACTTTATTCTGTGCTCTCCACTTCTGTGTCTGATGTTTTCCATGATAGAAAGTTAAAATGCAAAGCCGGGTGGGGCAGGGGGGCGTTAGTAAGGCTGCACGGTCTGTGGTGAGGATAAGGTGAGATAACAGATGTCGAAAGCTTCGCCCACTGCCCACCACAGAGCCTGCTGCTGGGGCAGGACTCCTTGTCCCAGGAGCTAGTTGCTGGGTTGCTGTTGTTTTTATTTGTTTTTCACAGATTAGGAGACTGTTCTCCCCCCGAGTCTTAGTTACTTGCCCAAGGTCATGGAACCTTGTAGTTAGGAGTTACTTGTAGTCAAGTAGTTAGTGAGGGGCCAATCTTTAAATATAGGCTCTGCTGCCCCCAGAGCCCAGTTCTAACTCTCCAGCTGACTTGCCTCCTGGGGGACATCGGAGAGTAGCTGTCAGCTGCTTACCCCAGGTCTGACCCCTGGATGCTGCAGAGGTGTGAGGCAGCACCGTTGGGACGGATGCCTGAGTGTCAGGCTGCCGGCCGCACGGGGAAGTGGGTCCTGGCGGTGGCACCACCCCACAGCCCTGCCTGGAAGGCCTGCCTTTTTAGCAGCACCTTCCCAGGGTCTCCTTTTGAAATGCTGTTAGTTGGGAGTGCCTTGCCACATCCTTATGCTTATGGGCCACATCCTTAGCAGTGACTGCCGCAAGGGGACCTGGATGACTCAAGACACAGCCATGCCTCGGGGGAGGGCGAGGAGGTCCCCCAGGCCAGCTGGTCTTGAGGCCAAGGATTGCTGACCTACCTGTCCCTGAAGCCCCAGGGTCACGGGAGGGCCACAGTGTGTTGCCTCCAGAGAGGAAGGGTAAGGTAGGGGGAGCAGCAGGCAGACAAGGGGTAAAGGGGCAGGTGGGACAAAGAAGGAGAGGTTTTGAAAAGGGAGGAAGGGCCAGGCCAGTGTGGAATGCCCCCCAAACCATTTCTCCTCTTGTTCATTGTTGTCTTGTAAATACAAATGCTCTGGGATCCTAGAGCAGAGGCGGGCAGTGAGGGCTCCCAGCAGGGGGCGCAGCTCCATCCAGGCCTGGAGACGGGCCCTCCTGTCGGCTGAGGGAGCCCCAGCGGCCAGGGAGCCCAACCTCCCTTCTCAGGTGAGACCAGCTGGTCAGTGACCATCTGGGGGAGAAATCAAGACTGAGAATTCCAGGAAGGATGTCTCTCCATCCAAGGGGGTCCGGTAGACTTATTTGCCAATTTAGAGTTTGCAGAGCCTTTTTCTATTGACCTTCAAAGTGACCTTAGGTGAGTTAGGTGAGTTTGACCCTAGATGACCTTTTATAAAACACTCCTGTTTGTTTAAGTGATAGTTGCTCGAATTCCTAAATGAAGGTGAATCTGACTTCCCCAAGCTCCATGCCATTCCCCTGTGAGGTGTGAGGCCTTTTCCACCACTACAGGCAGTTATAATCTTTTTTATGCCTGATTTATTAATTGATCCCAGTTCCTCTACCCCGCTCCAGCGCCCCTGCTGGGACTCCCTCACTGCCCAGTGTCCCTCACCCTGTCACCTGGGGCCCTTTCCCCAGGATCTCCTCCCACCCCCACCTCTCCCCTGCAGCTGCCCTTCCCCCATGCCTCCCCCCCCCCACCCGCCCCCAGCCAGGACCTCCTCTGGTCCTTATGAGTCACCAGTCACCTGAGGGGGCCTTTGTTGTCCTTTTATCCTGAGTGGAGAAAAATAGGCAAAAGCAAAGCATAGGCAGGGCCTGTGGGTTGCTTGGGAGCCATCAAAACCATTAGCCAAGCTCCGCAGGCCTGTAGGCGGCCTTTCAGACCCAGGGATACCCAGGGGTGAGGCCAGAGTTGAGGGTGGGCCTTCCCCACCCAGGTGCCTTGTAAAGTGGGGTTCCCGGGTCTGGGTGAGCCACACAGGTTTTGTGGGTTGGACTGAAGCCTACCCATGTCGTAACTTTACCACTGTAGAAAAAATAACGTGTCCCAGCTTCCAGACAACTGGCTTAAAAAAAGTCATACCCTCACCGTTGGGCTCTGACTTCCTCGTTGTCAACATCCCTTTTGTAGGGGTGAGAGCCTGCGACCCAAGAGCTGGAAAATGGGTCAGGTTCAGAGACACAGGTCACCGACCCCTCTGCTCTGGAACTTCCTTGCCCTAAGGGAAGGGCGGGTGTTAGGATGAGTATCTGTTGGGCACTGATTGCAGGCCAGGTGTCAGGTGTTCACATTACATAATGTCATTTCGGTGTCACAACAGCCTGAAAGGTGAGTGTTAGGGCCCCCGTTTTAGAGCTGAGGAAAGTGAGGCCTGGAAACGATGTGACTTGCCCTCAGTTCCCCCGCCAGCAAGTGGCCGGGCCTGGATGCAGACGCAGGTCTGGCACCCCCCAGAGCCACGGCTTTTCTCCACACCCGGAGGGGCTGGGGCGGGCCCTGCCAAGGGCTCTGACCCTCCTGGGACCTCTCATTCCAGGAAAGCCGCATCTACGCTGTGGCCACGTCAGGCATGCGCCTCTCCGATGTGTCTCCCAGAAGCAATGCCACCTGCTACGGTGAGTCCCAAGTGGAGTGCCCGTAAGGAGCAGGGTGGGCGTGCGGGGAGGAGAGGATTCTGAGCGGCATCCAAGGCTAGGGTCACCTGGCACTCCATCCCCTCCCCCAACAGGTCATGCTCAGATAAAATCACACAGCCAGGGCTACCTTGGAGAGAAAAGGAAGCTGTCGGGTTCAGCCCATCGCCTGCCGGGTGGGAGTGGCCTCGAACAGGGCTGTAGCTGGTTACAGAGCTGGAAGGGACGTTAGAGGAGGGGTCCCTCAGCTCAGCCTCCCACCTGCACTGGCTGCCCTTCTACAGCACAAGGCCCGTGGGTAGGAAGAGCCCCCAGTACCTCGTTAGATGAGCCCCCCGAAGGAGGCCCATCTTGCCACTGTCTCCTAAGTCACGGGCCAGCCACAGAACCCCCACAGGGAAGTGAGAGCCATGCAGTGCATGATGCTAACTCACCTTGGCGAGAAGGCCTTGGCCCCTATCCTAAGATCTGTCACCGGTCTGTCACCCTGAGTAATGTTTCAGGGAACACTTTCTGCAGCTTTCCACCTCCTCTCTCTGGCCCAGGTGCTGTTCACCGGGCTGTGGCACCAGAGTTAATCCCAGCCCTCTTCCCTGCCCCGCCAGGTTCAAGGCCTCCCATCCTTTCGTCCCCTGGGCCTTTCTCTGGCCTCGTCTACAAGAACTGCTCAGCGCCTGTCTACACCGCCCTGAAGGGGGTAAGAAGCTACTGTCCTGGGAGGAGCTGTCCCCATCCAGGGAAGCCCCTTGTCCAGTCAGTGGCTGGAGTGGGGCTCCAGTATTGGGCTTCTGCTCATATAACTCTGGGCAGGGAGTTTGGCCCTCTGTTTGCCATTTTATTTTTCTTATTTATCTTTAGCAGCCTTTTAGTAGAAAAATCCTACATTTACAAGAATTTGAATCAATATGATTGTGGACAAAGTAAAAAGTTAAAGGTTAAACCCATACCTGCTCCACCTGTCCCCCCCGCCCCGATCTTGTCACAGGCATGTCCCATAGGGCACTGGGGCTCTTTCTGAAATTTTTTATGTGTGTTCACACGTATACTCCCATAGACACTCCTGTAACATCCCTATATTTTTTAAAACAAAAATCAGACATAAATGCAACATATTTTTACATACATTTTTGTCATCCTTTATTACTAGTTTTTGAAGTCATACTTTGTAAACACTTTTTATAGAAGAATAAAACGCCGAAAGTAAAGTTGCCTGTCACATTACCTTCCCGAATTCCTCGCCCCAGAGGCAGCTGTCATCACCACTTGGGTGTTTACTCGGGGAGGCCCCCTGCTACGTTGACAAGTGCGTTTGCAAACACGCTGTTGCTCTCTCACTCGCTCCCACATGCACACGCACGCAGGGCATCACATTGCACAAGTCGTTCTGCGCCTGCTCGTTCACCCAGCCACATGCCAGGCCGTCCTCCCTGTTTAGGGCTGTCCAGCCCCCTCGTTGAGATGCCCCGGAACTACCTGGCCCGGCCCTGCGCTGGCTGACAGTGTAGGCCGTGTCTCTGTTGTTCTCTAAAATAAATGGTATGATGAATATCATTGTGCAAATACATCTCTGTGCACTTATAGATACATATTTCTGTAGGGCCGAGTTCTAGAAGTGGGCTTTATGGGCACACGATATGCATGTTTTAAATTTTGACAGGCGGTGCCAAATTCTCGTCTAAAAAAAAAAACTTTATCACACTACAGAGTAGCCTTGTCTTGACAATTTCACTAACATTGAGAGAATCAGACTTTCTCTTTTTAAAGATTTTATTTATTTTTAGAGAGAGGGGAATGGAGGGAGAAAGAGAGGGAGAGAAACATCAATGTGTGGGGGATACATCAGTCAGTTGCCTCCCACACGCCCCCAGCCTGAGACCTGGCGTGCAACCCAGGCCTGTGCTCTGACTGGGGATCGGACCTGCGATCCTAACCCACTGAGCCACACCAGCCAGAGCAAGATAACCAGACTTTCAAACTGTCTGTCAATCGAGATGATATCTTGTTTCCTTGCCCCCACACAGTTTTAAAGCTCCTGTCTCACACTGGGGCCATGGTGT
The DNA here is from genome assembly GCF_021234165.1 of Pteronotus mesoamericanus. Taxonomy (NCBI): domain Eukaryota; kingdom Metazoa; phylum Chordata; class Mammalia; order Chiroptera; family Mormoopidae; genus Pteronotus; species Pteronotus mesoamericanus. Next base: position 23,075,568 of record NW_026555078.1, on the reverse strand, counting down.
AGCTTTCTGGCCCCCTAGTGGCGGGGAGGAGGGGCCACCGCAGTCAGGTGTTCCGAGGGGACGGGGCAGCTCCTTCAGGGGCCACCCCGTCAGCCCCAGGGGAGCCTTGGGTTGGGACGCAGGAGTAAGGCCAGGAAGGGACAGCGGTCTGTTGGGTGGCCTGGCCAGGTGATGGTGTCCACGTGCCCCAGGTGGGCTACGTTGGCCGCACCCTGAGCCCTGGAGCTGGAGGGCAGTGCTGCTGAGGTGGACCTGCCGTGCAGCCTGAGCCACAGTGGGAAGGCGGGTCTGTCTTGCAGAGAGCCACGCAGATCAGCAGCGTGCCCTTTGTGGACGAGTCCTCCGGGTCTGACGATGACTGCAGCTCGCAGGCGAGTTTCCGAACTTCGGTCCCCTGCTCGGAGCCCAGGAAGACCAGTGGACTGGGCAGCCCCCGCGCTATCAAGAGAGGTGTGGAGAAGGGGAGCGGGGGGTAAGGGGCGGCAAGAGGCCCCTCACCTCCTCATGGACGGTCACATATGGGACCCCTGCTCAATCTCTACCCATCACCCTCAGCCCCAACTCGGGGGTCCCAGGTGGGTGAGGAACTGGGGGAGGCACGGGACACAGGCCCTGAATCCTCCCTCTTGGCCAGGTGTCTCCATGTCCTCTCTGAGCTCCGAGGGCGACTACGCTATCCCCCCAGATGCCTGCTCCCTGGACAGCGACTACTCAGAGCCTGAGCACAAACTGCAGCGCACCTCGTCCTACTCCACCGATGGGCCCACCCTGGGCGGGGTGAGTGGGAGGAGCTGAGGTGGGGCGGATGGGAGCTGCCTGCCCAGGCCCTCAGCACAGGACACAGACAGCTTTCATGAGAGGAGGGGTCTGTGCAATGGGGGAAGGGAGGGGGGAGGGGGCGGGGGTGGCCACTGATGTGAGGCAATGGGGGTTGGGCTGGAGGGTGCAGCTATGGCATCAGGCACACACAGACCCCATGAGGAGGAGAGGAAGCCTGCTGAGCTCCTTATCAAACCAGGAACGGCCGTTCGAAAACCCGCTGGCCCTTAGAAAGCCCACCGTGGCTCACCGAGCCCCAGGGCATTACACAGGGACCTCATTTAGCTCCGCTGACCCTGGCGTGCTGGGACCCAACCTTTATGGAGTCCTTCCAGTGTGCCAGGCACCGGGCTCCGTGCTCTCCATGTACTGTCACATTTGTCCTCACAGTCCTTTCAGGATTATCACCCCGTTTTGTGGACAGGGAGCCTGAGGCTCAGAGACGCGCTCTCACACGCGGGAGCCAGCAGTGAAGCCAGGCCTCGGCCCCGGCCCTCGCTGCACAGCGCCATGCAGCCCGAGCCCTCCGCCCCAGCCTGGCTGATGGGCCCGCTGTTCCCCAGCCCTCTCCCTTCCCGGCGGCCTTCGTGGCCGCGCCTCCTGGCCAGCCCCTCCCTCGTGCAGCCCCTGCCCTGCCTTTTGCTCACGGTCAGGTGTGTCCCCAGCCAACAGGACCCTCCCACACCCATGCTTTATGTAATCCTCTCTGAACCCTTAGCAAGACTTGGTGCCCTGACAGTGCACACAGTAGGTACTCAGTTTTTTTCTGATGACAAAGCAGTGACTGCGCGGGGCCATTTTGGCCTGTGTGGCGTCCAGGAACCTCAGGGGCTCCCCCTGTCTGTTCACCCTTCTCCCCCTCTGCCCCCTTCTACGCTTGCAGGAGGCACTGGAGAAGTCGGGCTACCTGCTGAAAATGGGGAGCCGGGTGAAGACGTGGAAGAGGCGCTGGTTTGTCCTGAGACAGGGACAGATTTTGTACTACAAGTCCCCGGTGAGACCCTCCTAGGACCCCCAGAACTATCGTCTGAAGGACCCCACCCCAGCCCCAGCACTGTCGGGGAGGGGTCGGAAGGGGGTCGGCGTGGCCCATGGTCAGAGGGCAGAGGTCTGGCAGGTGGGGAGAGGCTTTGAACCACACACAGACTGTGAGGCTGGTCACTGGTTCTCACTGTGAGATCAGGCACTGAGCAGGCAAAGGCAGTTCTAGACGAGTTGGCTTGGAGATTCCTTCTTCCTTCAGAAGCCAAGTTCTTCTTTTGCCTGGTTCTGTAAAATGTTCTAAAAGGTGACCCACTGCCTCCTCCCCATCCTTCCTACACTGTTCAGAATTAGGGAGCCTTGGATGTTGGGACCTACCTTGACAGGCCCTCCCTGGTCAGTTACTAATGTTAATGATTTAAAGAGGGGGAAAAGACCTTGTCTCTTGTGCAAATCTAGTTGATTGTCAGTGGCTGTCTCAAACGCTTTGTTAAGGATTTCGGGCCTTTATTGCCCAATAGGCAGACATGCTCTGTGTGATTAGTAACGTCTGCAGAAGCACTTGAAGTGGGAATGGTGATACATATGTCACTTATTTGCCACATTTGATTTAAAGGATGTAGTAGAAAGAGTTGAATGGCTATATAGCTTAGTAATAACTTGATGGCTTCTGACCCAATTTTGAAGGCTCAGTCTAAAAAGGACACAATCTTAACCCTTTGCAACAGCACGGATGGACCTAGAGGGTATTACACTAAGTGAAATAAGTCAGCCAGGGAAAGAAAAATACCATGTGATTTTACTTATATGTAGAATCTAAAGGACAATATGAACACAACAGAAACCATCTTATAAATACAGAGAACAGGCTGATGGTTACCGGAAGGGGGGGTTTGGGGGCTGTGTGAGAGGGTGGAGGGACCGAGAAGTACAGACGGGTAGTTACAAAGTCATCCTGGGGGTGTGCAGTACAGCACAGGGAACGTAGTCAGTCAAATCGTTCACGCACAGCTACGTACTGAAAATACCCAGGGGAACACAGTCAGGTACTGGAAATATTCAGGGGAACACTTCGTGAAGTGGATGATTGTCTACCCACCATGCTGTACACCTGAAACTAATACAAAATAATACTGACTGTAAACTGGGTCAGAGGGACCCGTGTTTAATCATGCTCCATTTAGCTAGAACCAGGACGCAGAACAAGTTACCCATCATACAGAGCCCAGGAAAACTTTCTCCGATAACCTGGAACAAGATCATTCCCTTCTTTACAGAGTGATGTCATCCGGAAACCTCAAGGTCAAGTGGAACTGAACTCCCATTGCCAAATTGTTCGAGGGGAGGGTGCACAGACATTCCAGGTGAGGATGGCCCCAGCAGCTAAGATTTTAGACAGAAGAGGTGCAGGGTTTGGATAGGGCTGCGATGGAGACAAGGACGGGGCAAAACGGGTATGAGTGAAAGACAGTACATCGCCATTTGGGTGTGATCCTGATTTGGGAGTTCAAGGAAGAGGACAAAGAATGTGAGAGAGAGCGAAGGCAGGAGAGACAGAACAAGATGAGGAAGAAAAGAAGGGGCGCATACCAGGGGTTTGTGCCACCTCAGAGCCAGGTTTCTGGAACTCTCTCCTGTCTCTGGCCCCACCCCCATCCCTCACTCCTGCACAGCTCATCTCTGAGAAGAAAACCTATTACCTGACGGCCGACTCGCCCAACCTGCTGGAGGAGTGGATCCGAGCCCTGCAGAGCCTGCTGAAGGTCCAGGCCATTGGGCCCCCAGCCCTGTCGCAGGGGGGCGCCAAGCCCACCGTGAAGGGCTGGCTGACCAAGGTATGGCTGGGGCTGAGGGGGGAGAACTGTGGGCCTCCTGAGAGCCAGGGGCGCCAGGAGAGCCAGGAGCGGGAGTGCCGGGGCACGGGGTCCCCTCTTTATGTATAGCTCCTTCCTCCAGGGATTTCCTCAGGGGGTTAGCTGGCTGGTCTCAAACACGGTCTCTCCATACAGGGGATAGTGATTGATTCCCTGGAAACGGGGGTCAGGGTTGTTGGAACAACTGCTGTTCTCATGACAGAGGAAGGAAAGAACTGTCTGTCCTTCCTATTTTGAGGTCATTAGGGGTGTCCCCCCTCCCCAGCCGACCTATACCCACCAGTATGAATAGGAGCTGTGACCTAAGCGAGGTAGGTGCAGCCACTCAACTTATAATATCCCAGGCCTGCCCTAAAGGCGTCTTAGTTAGGGCTCTTCTGGCTGCAAGGAGCCGAGAGGCACACGTCAACCCCAAGACAAAGGAAAGCTAGCAAGGAAGCACAGCCCCCAGGGCCGAATGCCGGCAAGGAGCAGGCGAGGAGCGGAGTGGCTTGCAGGAGCAAGCTCAGGGCCGGCAGGCTCTCTCACTCTGCCTCCGCATTCAGTGTCCTCACCGTGCAGCTGCGTTTCTCGCACGGCGCACACTTGCCTTCCGTGGCCCCTCTGTCCCTCCCAGCGTCCTTACAACTCCAGCTCTGCCAACCAGCACGTTCTTCCCGTGTTCACAGTACTGGGAACCAGGCCATCTGATTGGCCTGGTTAATGTTTTAATGGCAGGACACACAAGGATGGGTGGGATGTCACATGGCACACACCGTGGCCCCTTGCTGCAAAAGGGCTGGTTCCATTAGTAAGGAGTCTTGAGTGGCACCTCCACTAAGGACCTGAGTTTGGCCAGCGGTTTGACACCTGCCTCCCTGTGGCTTCTCTTTGCCGGTCCTGGATTTACTTCCAGGGTCACCTGGCTCTAGCAACGCTGGCTCATTTCTGACTTCCAGGTGAAGCATGGCCACTCCAAGCTGGTGTGGTGTGCTCTTGTTGGGAGAACCTTCTACTACTATCGGAGCCATGAGGACAAGGTACTTCCCGGCCTCCCGACAGCACCTGCTCTCTCTTCCCCCACACCCCACCCCTGTGGCTCCACGCCCCGACGAAAGTCCCCAGCTTGCCCCTCTACCCTGGCTAACCCCACGGCAAGTACACAGCCAGCTGGCTGCTCCCTGCAGAGTGCACGGCCCACACACACTCCGTGGGGTCTGACTGCCCCTCCCCAAGCAGGCCTCAGCCGGGGCCTCTCCCCGCCTCATCCTGTCGTCTGTCCACACCCACGATTCCCAGCCCTACAGGGCCTCAGGGTGCCGAGAGAGGAGACTCTCCGTCCCTTGCTGGCCCTCCTGCTCACGGAAGGCTCACGTCCACAGCGACCCCTGGGCCACCTGCCTGTGCAGGATGCGCACATAGAGGAAGTCGATCGGTCCTGTGACTCAGACGAGGACTACGAGGCCGGAGGAACCCGGCGGTTGCTTTCCTCCCACTGCACCCTGGTGATCCACCCGCCGGAGCACAGCCCCACCTACCTCCTCATTGGCACCAAGCATGAAAAGGTAAGGGAGGGGCTGGGCCCCCATGGCTGCGCTTGGATCTGTGATTCCCATCCCCGCTTCTCTCTTTCTCCCGATCTTCCACGTTCATATTTATTTCCCTCCTGGACATTTTGGCAACTAGGATTCCCTGATTACAAGCATTCCTTACACTGAACTTACTCCCAGTGACCGTCTCTTCACTGAGGTAGAACCACAAGCTTAGAAACTTGGGCTGGTGTTCACCTGATCCCAAGTCCTTCCTCCTAGAGACCGGTGGCCTTGACTTGTGCGTGCCAAACCAGCTGACCCACCCCCGGGCTTCCCCTTCGAGGAAGCCTCCTGGGAGATCTTTCTTCCACCTTCCACCCCTCTAGCCCCATCGGATGACTTTCTGTCCTCTTCCAGGATACGTGGCTTTATCATCTCACAGTGGCCGCAGGGGGCAGCAGTGCCAAGGTGGGGACTGCCTATGAGCAGCTCATCGGCAAACTGATGGATGGCGAGGGAGACCCAGGTAAAGCAAGGGTGGCTGTCGTGGCCTGGGTTGGAGGCTGGTGGCTGGGTGGTTTGTCGTCAAGAACCCAGAGAAAGCACTGCTCTACCCTGTTGTTGTTTTAAGACCACCTGGGCCACAGAAGGGCATTCCCATCCCAAGCTCCAGGGTCTCTGGCGAAGATACTAAGGTGACCCCTCTGTATCTGGGGGAGTTTTTCTGGGAGGCAGACCTTCCAGGGACCTGGGTCAATGTTTTACTTTGTTCAACCTGCAGCTTTGCTGGCTGGGAAGAAGACTGAGGAAAGGAGGTAGCTGGTTAATCTGTAGTTAGAGCTGTTAATCAGTACGTGACGCCTAACCCAAACCTGGGGTACCTTGGGGTCTGTGTCTTGCTACCGACTTTTACGAGCCGGAGGCACTGACAGCACCTACCACACACACCCGTTGACCGCAGCGCTGCAGCTTGTTCATTTCAGGCTGATGCACACCCTTCCGTCCAGACCCGGCCCTGCAGGGAGGGGGCCTGCCCTGCACACACACGTGCCTGCACTCAGATGCTCACACCTCGCACACTTGCCCCTGTTGCAGCCCCGCAAGCAAAGTCGTAGCTGCCTTCCTGAAAGCAGTGCTTTTCAGTGTGCTCGGTGCAGTGCACTATGGTGCGCCCAGAGTCTCGATACGGACCCAGCACAGCCCGCCTGCCCAACAGTTGAACCCTTGTCTTCCCCACAGATCAGAGTGGGGGTGGGGCGGGAAGCAGTTCCCTGACCGGTGGTAACTGCTGCTGCTCTCCCCTGCTGTGCTTCGGGCAGATTCCCCCGTCTGGAGACACCCCATGCTGTGCTACAGCAAAGACGGGCTGTACACTTCCCTCACCACCCTGCCCTCCGAGGCCCTGCAGACGGAGGCCCTCAAACTCTTCAAGGTAAAGGGGGAGCGGAGCCCAGTGCCTGGTGGTGGGTGCCCAGGCTCTGCCCCAAGCGGCTTTGCCCCTTCTTGGGTGGAGGAGGCCTGTGCAGTTAGGGGGTGACCCGCAGTGCGATTGGAAGAGGAAGGAAAAGAGTCCCACAGGGTCCCCGCCATGTCCTGTGGGCCAGGGAGGCCGGAAAGCCCTGGGGCTGCGTTCACGAGCCCTGGGGAAGCACCTGTGACACTCACAGGAAGCCGGAGGAGCGCCCCACCTCCTGCAGTGACCAGCAGGAAAGGACAGGTTTATGTTGTTTCTGGCCCTAAGAGATTCCGACCTATTTTAGAATGTTCTTTGTGCCTGTCTGAATAGTCCGCCTTTTAAAAAAGTTAATGTCTTGCTTACGTAATAGAAACACTTAAAGAAGGAAGGTTTCTATTCCTAAGTAGCCTTCTCAGCAAGCAAGATGCTCTCAAGCAGTGACCGTGCTCCCCCTTAGAAACATTCTCTGCAGTGAACTGGAGCCCCCCTGAGCCCTTCTGGGGGGACGACCCAGTCTGTACTGTCAGAGAGGATGATGACCGGGGGCTGTTGGGCTGCCTGTGCCCACTGTCGTTTCCCTGCCAGTCCTGCCAGCTCTTCATCACTGTGCCTGTGGAAGCCGCCTCGGTGGACTACCATGTGTCCCTGGCCCAGAGGGCCCTGCAGGTCTGCCTGGTTCACCCTGAGCTGCAGAGTGAGATCTACTGCCAGCTCATGAAGCAGGCCAGCTGCCGCCCACCTCAGAAGCACTCGCTCACGCAGGTGGGTGCTTCCAGGGTGACCAGCTGGCAGGAGCCATTGGCGAGGGCTGCCCGGGAGGTGGGAACCGGGAGGAGGCGGTGCGGCGGGCAGCCTCGGCACCCACACCTGCCTCAGCGCAGCTGCCCTCTCTCTGCCCCTTCCGCCTGTCTGCCGGGTGATTGCTGTTCCGGGCAAAGCCTGACCAACTTGGCTGTCCCAGTACCCGGAGAAGGTGGGGGCTCTGGTTGGCAGAGTGCCGAAGGCTCTGTAGCTCAGAACCAAGAGGGCTGGGGACACTGCTGACCCAGCACTCACCCCCTGCTGCCGGTTCCCCTGCAGTGCTGGCAGCTCCTGGCTCTTTGCGCCCCGCTTTTCCTGCCTCAGCACCACTTCCTCTGGTACATCAAACAGCAGCTCCAGCGCCACGCAGACCCCAGGTGAGCGAGCGCCATTTCCTCTGCTGCTTCATCCCTCCCGACGGTGGCACGATTGGGGTGGATCAGGTCACCCCCACGCTCTGAGGTTTGCTCAGTGCTCGTGGAGACGTCACCTGTTGCAGTATACACAGATGGGCGCGTGGAGACCTGGGCATGCCTGGGCCTCTCTGCACACCAGTTCACGTATGCGTGGATGTTTTGGGGGGGCTCATTGCCGCCAGCTTATTCCCACATTTTCATTCTCTGTTGCCTTGTTCGTATAGGCCCTGAGTGGCAAGTCGTCAGGGCTTTCTTCGCAGCCTGCCCCCGCTGCCGACTTGGTCCTGGCCAGGTCTGGGCTGGGGGCTGGGCTGCCAAAGTGGCCGGGAGGAGTGCATTCCCTAGTGGTCCCTTCTTCCTCCGCCTGTCTTTTCAGCAATGAAACTGGCCAGTATGCCACCTACTGCCAACGGGCAGTGGCGCGGACCCTGCAGACGGGGGAGCGGGAGGCCAGGCCATCACGCATGGAAGTGGTGTCCATCCTGCTGCGGAACCCCTTCCACCACTCCCTGCCCTTCAGCATCCCCGTGCACTTCGCCAATGGGACCTACCAGGTGAGGGGCGGGCGTGTGCCCTTTCCTCAGGCTTCTCCCGTCCCTGTCTCAGTGGGAGTACCTTAGGGCCAGGGGTCACCAAGCCTCCTTAGGACCAGCAAATCCTTAACAGGCAAACCAGCAAAAGAAAGGACCTGGGGCTCGGGTGGGCGTGGGGTGGTTAGTGCCCGTGTGGCAGGGGAAAGGAGCACGAATCGCCAAAGCGCCCCACTATTTGATGTCCTGGAAGCAGATCTTCTGAACCAGTCGTATGAACAGGGAAGCTGAGACAGTGACCAAAAAAGTGGCATGGAAGGGCCTCCCAAAAACGGGCAGTAGAGGAGAAACAGCGCTTATGTCCAATTCCAGTTTCCAGTGGGCGGGCTCACGCCTTAAGCATGCGCCCTCTGCATGTGAATACAGAATGGAGTGCTTCTTTGGCTCTCGCATTTGCCCTTGCTCCTTTCAGCCAAGTCTTTCCACCTGTGGACGCAGACCCATCCACCCCCCCCCCGCCCCCCGCCGCCTCCCTGCCACCAGCCCTAGTGAGCCTCTGTCAGGGAGCCCCGTCTGGGACTAACGCCTCTCCCCGGCAGGTGGTTGGTTTCGACGGCTCCTCCACCGTTGATGAGTTCCTCCAGCGGCTGAACCAGGAGACAGGCATGAGGAAGTCATCCCGCTCTGGCTTTGCCCTCTTCACAGACGATCCTTCTGGCAGGGACCTGGAACACTGCCTGCAGGGGAGTGTCAAGGTGACGGCCCCCCGCTAGGCCGGCTGAGCCCCTCCTGAGCCCCAGGGTTTTGGTGGTGGGGAAAAGTCTGTCTGATGGGTACCTCCCTGCTTCACAGCCTGTTTGGTGTTGAGCCCAACGTGCTCCCCCCATTTCTATGCCATGAAAAGTCATTTATGCCCTTGTCTCTGGAGAGAAGGTCTCTGTACCCCCTCTCCCTTGAGTGGCTGTGCGGCATCCCGGGGGAAGGCTGCTTCCCAGCCAGCGCAGGAAGGACAGGGAGACACTTCTCAGCAGCAGCCCCAGCCGAGCCTGCTAGTTACACACACACGGGAGCGCACACATGTGCACGTGGGTGGATAGCTGTCTGCCTAGACCCACTGGATGTGGTGTCCTGAGCTGGCAGTTCATTCATACCCTATCTGCCAGGGCCTGTGCTATGCCTACAGTTTCAACCAGAGTTTTAGGAAGTAGATCCTTACGGTAATTCTGTACTAAAGGCCCTTGAATGGGATTGAGGATCTATCTTGTACTGTGGTCTGAAACCAGTGCCATAGCGCATGGTAAGTGTTTGTGGGGATGTGCTGTAGCACTTTGATGAGCTGAGCATTTGGGTCCAGTGCCCGCATCCTTTATGGCAGCAGGACAGAGGCTTCTGTAGTTATTTACCATTGCCTGGACGCACCGTACCTCCCACCTTCTTTGTAAACATGGAGGCGTCTGTGAGGCTTTGTTACCCAGGAGGTCTCTGGGTGTATTTGCTGAAGAGGAGAGTGGCAGTCAGTGGGAAGGAATTAGAGCTGGTGATAGGAGGACATGGTTTCTGAGTGGGACCTGCTTTGCCTCTGTGGGGGCCCCCTCAGGTGTTAAAGCCAAGACGGTGGTGTTGCTGTGCGTTGCCACCCACGCCACACCCAGGCTCCACCTCTGTCTGTGAGGAGGTTGCAGGCACCCGGGGTCCTGGGAATGGGAGCATGAGGCCCCGCAGGCCGTCGTCGTCCCCGCCCCGTGGAGGACAGTCACTCAGCTTGACCCTGCTGCCCTGCCAGAATCCAGCCCTGCCCGGACCCTGTCCCCTCATCAGGCACTTTTCTGACTTGCCTCTTTTGCCTCCTCAAGATCTGCGATGCCATCTCCAAGTGGGAACAGGCCCTGAAGGAGCTGCACTCCGGGAAGTCTGAGGGTGGCACTCGAGTCGTGAAGCTGATGTACAAGAACAGGTCCTGGGCCCTGCCCAAGGGGTGGACCGAGCCTGAGGGCTGCCACGGGGGTGCCAGGCAGGAGGCCCATGGAGAGAACACCACGTGGTGTCCACTGGCCTCGCGGACCTCTCGCGGGCTCTGTCCCGCCACTGTGTGCACACGTGCACGCACACCAAGAACACAGACCGACCTCATAAGATGGCTGCGTGCGTTATCTTAAGAGAGTGAAATTTTATACAAGCACTAGATATTTAAGGCTCAAAATAAATTGCTCCTATACCAATTCCAGGGAATACAGAAGTAGACATCCTGGCTTTTTACCAATTTAAATAAGAAAATTCCATCCCAGATATGTCTCCAGGCAAATAACTTCCATTAGTCTCTTGGATTCTTAATTCATCCAGTTTCCTAATGAGCTATGATTCCTAGTACCAGATTCTCTTCACCGGACCCAGTAAATCTAATCACATGCCCATAATTAACCACATGTGACCATTGCTGAGATCTGATAGCCCTGTGTCTACTCTGTGTTGTGCTTGCTTACATTTTTTAGAGGCAATAGAAAATAGGTTCACAAATGGTAGAAAAAGAGTCATTTCTTTCTTTGCAAATCAAGATAAATGGATGCCAGGATGACCTCATCCTTTTGGGATCCCCACTGACTTGGCTTCTCACTCTTCCCTGTAGGCTGTACTTTCGGAGCCAAGTCAAAGGGGAGACGGACCGAGAACGTCTGCTGCTTGCCTTCCAAACCAGTGGCGAGATCGTGGCAGGCAGGTTTCCTGTCAACAAGGAACTGGCTCTGGAGATGGCCGCCCTAATGGCCCAGGTGAGGTTCTGTTCTGGGATCAGGAGGGTCAGGATAGCATCCTCGGACTCAGAGGTGGAAGGTACCGCACAGCCTGAAACAGGAGATTCTGCAGATCCCATGGTGCCAGGGGAGAGGGGGCCTTGCTGTCCCTGGCCGTGCGGAGACACCGACTCCTTACGCAGCGCGGGCCCTCGCTGCGGTGCAGGCTGCATGCAGAGCTCTGGACGTAGGATCCAGAGGCCTGAGCTTGAGTCCAATCACTTCTCTGCTATGAGATCTCGACCACGTCACTTGACTTGTCTGGGCTTTAGTTTCCATTTTTGTAGACTGAAAGCAAAAATACCTCCCCATGCCTACCCCCGCAGGGTTGATAAACTAAGTATGATTCTTAAATAGCGCATATCCCATAATGTATGTGATAAAAGTTCTACTAAAAGCTGTCAAGCATTTTAACTAGAATTAGAAAAAGGAACACACATTCAGACTTTGACTTTTCTCCCCATTACCTCTAGGATACCCTCTTGCCAAAGGTATCTGGGATATCTGCGTTCCCACAGACCTACCTGCTGGAAAGGAAGGGGAAATAGAATAGCTGATCTTTAATATAATAGACACTTATTGAATACTCCATAGAGGGCCCTGTGCTAAATATTCTATGTGTATTTAGTTCTCGTCCCCAAGATAAGGATATTGAAGCTCAGAGAGTGTAAGTAGCTTGACCAGGTTACAAAGCTGGTAAGTGGCAGAGCTGGGATTTAAGCCAGGTGTCTGACTCCAAAGACCACATTTGGAACGCTCTGCTCTACATTAAGTCAGTCCTCACTTAATGCCAGCAACCGGTTCTGCGACTTCAAGCAAAATTACCTTGTCAACATTGTAATGAAATGACATTGAACATAACAGCATTATTCGAGGACCTGCTATACTCTGGGAGCTGTGGCATCTTCAATCCTGTATCCATATTTTCGGGTTGGAAGCCAAAATATCTTTGTTGTTTTCCCTTGTCTGCCACTAATGAATCGTGTCTTTGGATAAGGCACTTAATCTTGGCTGGAAATGACAGTTGGTCCAGATAATCTCTTACTAGAGACCCTTCTAGGACCCTGGAGTTGTTTCTCTAGCATCTGTGAAGCTGGAGATAAAGAGTCTGTTCACAAGAAATGTTTTTTCACATCCATTCACACCTCACCCATAAAGTTATGAAGTAATGATTTATTTCACCTCTCAACTGCCCACCCCAGCCTGAAACACCCCCCCATCTCAACCCCACCACATCCAGATTCCTGACTTTTGCCTCCCTGCGCTTCTATCACAGGTAGAGTTCGGGGACTTTGAGAGGCCCCTCCCACCAGGCCCGGGGGGCACACCCCCTTCCAAGGCTCAGCATCACCTACAGCAGGTCCTAGACAGGTTCTACCCAAGGCGCTACAGACACGGAGCAGCCCCTGAGCAGCTGAGGTGGGCTACGGGGTCTTGTGGGGAGTCTGGGGGAGACGCCGGTGCAGAGTTGGGGAGGTCTTAGAGCTGCCACAAGAACGCGTTGGCGCTTCACTGGCACCGTGTCTCCCTGTCTGTCCCATCCAGGCACCTAGTAGATCAGCTGACCACAAAGTGGGCCGCACTGCAAGGCTGCTCCCCTCCTGAGTGCATTCGCATCTACCTGACGGTGGCCCGGAAATGGCCCTTCTTTGGTGCTAAGCTCTTTGCTGCTCAGGTAAGTGCAGGTGGTTTCCAGTGGAAGGAGTGAGTGGTGACCACACTGAGGATTGCCCTGTTTGTCCTGGAGCCGCTGTCTTATCTGGCCATTCGGGTCCAGTCTGCAGCACCAGCCCACAAACCAGCAACCACCAGAGGTCACTATCTCTCCACCCATGTCTAGCCTACTCTGCATTTCCATGGTCCAGAACAGTTGTGCTTCATTCATTCATTGCTTTCAGGCCAGGATTATTTCTAGGTGACCCTTGTCTTTCCTTTATTGACTTCTTTCTCAATGCTTCCCCAGCAAAAAAAGATAGGATTAACTAGTCATAAGGGCAAATAACAGCGGGCTCCACTTGGTCTGGAAAGTTGGGGAAAAGTTCTGAGAAGGGTGACACATCTACCTCCCCAGCCCTTCAGGTAGGAGAGGGGAAACCTGGATGGCTCTCCTGCAGCCCTGGCCATGCACAATAGTCATTCCAGGAATTGCCCATTAAATAGTCACTTTTCTTACTGGTGGGGTCTAAAGCCTGTAAGATTTCATCCTTGCTTTCCTATTTCCTTTACAGTCCCTAGGAAATGGAGCAAAGCAAGATGCTCTTCATCGGGGGAAACTGGGGGTAGAATGCTGTCAGTCTCTGAGAGCTAGGAGGAAACAGCCTGTCCTCCACGCCCACGGCAGAGCAGCCAGGGGCGCTCTGTTCTGTAGCACGGAGCTCCCCAGCCAGCGTGCTGTGGCAGGATAGGCTGAAGGTACTCTGAGAAAGTGACCCCTCCCACCCTGGGATTGTTTGTAGGTAGCAGAGCCCCAAGGCCAGATGCCTCCTGTAGAGATAGCATCTTTCATGTTTTCAGAGGCGAGGAGAAGGTTGGAAATCACTGCCCAGCAGATCCTGCACGTGTCCTCTTCTTCATAAAGCTTTCACAGTTCAGAATCCCTAGTTGTGGATGTGTCTGATGGGATTTTTCCTGTTTCCCCAGCCTTCCAAGGAGAACACGCTGGTGTGGATTGCTGTGAACGAGGATGGCGTCAGCATCCTGGACCACAACACTATGGTGAGGGCTGGCTCCCTGACCCCCTCCTTCTAAATAGCCTTTCATTCTCTCTGGACTCCTCGGCCTGAGTTAGGTGACCATGGTCCTCCTGCCCCTGCCCGCAACCCAAGCACTGCTGTTCTCCAGTCTGAACACAGCTTGTGGACATTGAAGATGGGGATCTACAGATTATGACCGCGTCAGAGTTCCCCCTTCCTGGTTAAGGCTACCTGTGCTTAGAAAAGACAGGGGGTGCTAGTTCCTAGCTCAGGAGACAGATGGAAAGTTTCCCTAGAACTCACTGGCTCTTTCCTACAGCAAGTGCACGTCACTTACCCCTACTCTTCAGTGATGACCTTTGGTGGCTGCCGTGATGACTTCATGCTTGTGATTAGATCCATTCCAGACCAGAGCTCTGGAAAAGGCCACATTGAGAAGTTGATCTTCCGGATGGCCACTTCCAAGGTGGGTCTGAGAGCTACTAAAATATTTTACTTTAATGTGATAGAAAGATAGGGGCTTGAGCCCTCGCCAGGTGGCTCAGTTGGTTGGAGCATCACCCCACACACCAGAAGGCTGAGGGTGTGATCCCTGGCCAGGGCACATAGCTAGGTTGTGCGGGTTCAGTCCCCAGTTGGGCTGTGTATGGGAGGCAACCTATGGATGTTTCCCTCTCACATGTGTTTTTCTCTCTCTCTCATTTCTCCCCTCTCCCCTCTCTAAAAGCAATAAAAATATACCCTCGGGTGAGAATTGAAAATAAAAAAAGGAAGTGGGTATGGAATTTCGAAAGGAAGCTGGAGTTATGACAATATTCTAGAAGAGCCCTGTCCCAAATAAAACTTTTGTCCTTGTCTATAGTGAACACTCCAAAGGTTCCGGTGGAGTTGCCCCTCAGTAGTCACTGATGAGCTGGTAGGCGAGGGGCTGGCCAGCGAGGCCCGTGCAGGCCTGCGTCGGGTGCGCACGTGCTCTTCACCTTTGCAGCAAGCCCAGGGCCAGGCAGCTGCCTCCGTCAGATGTGCTCACCTGAAGCCTCATTCTGGATGAAAATAGGCACTGTTTTTGTACACGGTGTCCAGAAATTGTTAATGTGGCTACACTGAGACACAGGTTATACTGCCACCACAGTAATTTTATTACAGTGGTGACAATGAGACCTGTGACAATTTTTTTTTTTTTTAAAGAAATCTTCTCACCTTATCCTGTCCCAGACTAGTCACAAAGTGAAACAATCTGCACATGTGCCCCTCTCCTTCAGGTCCACAGACCTCTTTTGCCTCAAGGGCTTTATTCTCACTTAGTATAGGAAATGTTGGCCAGCAAAAATAAGAATTGCAGAGGCTCAGACACCTAAGTCCTGACTTACAATTCCTGACCCCCTTCTGAGGGTAACTAGAAACCCTGTTGTTTTAATCCTAAAATTGGAGTTTGCCAAATCTCCTCCTTTTAATAACTTCCCTGCCAAAGGAGAGGCTATACAGACGCTGTCCTACGGGGAGGCCCCCTCCCCTGGTTTGGAGCTACCGGGAGCAGGATGTTGCCTCGCTTGTTCTCAGGAGGGGACTGTGCAGCTCAGAGGACCTCCAGAACAATAGGCACCCATTTCCCTGGGCCCCGGAAGCTCACAGTAATGACTCCCTTGGATGTTTTCTCCCAGGTAAAGCCCAGGAAGGTTATGTACCATGTTTAACTTCTAGTGAGAAAGCCAGTATTCGAGCCAAGCCTAGTTCAATTGTTTCTCCATTGTCTCCTTAGATTGCAGAGGCTACTTTCATCACGGCCAGCTACATGAACCATTGCTCCGCAACTGTGAACCCACCCACCAACCCACCTGCTACCCACCAGCCGTGGCAACTGGATGGACAACAGTTCTTTGCGTCTGTTCCACGTGCTGCCAGGGGGCCAACGTTGCTGTGAATACTTCTTCGACCCCTTTCCCCCACCACCGCCTGGCGCCTCAGGGGTTGGAGATATGTGTCCTGGGGCGTGATACCACTGTGATACCACTGTGACGGGTCTAACAGCCCTCCCCTTACCCCCGCCCTGGTTTGTGCTGTGAATTGTGTATTTCAGTGTCTGCGAAGCCTTTCCTCTCCAGGTGCCTTATAATGTTTCAGGGCCCAACTTTTACAAATCCAGACCAGTATAAAAACCACTCCTTTTTCCTCCCCACAATACTGAGCTCTGGATGCTGCCTGCTTCTAGACGCAGACAGGGACGTTACTGGTTACCGAGGGCGTCAGTGCGGTCGGTCAGAGCCGTCCCTACGGACACCCTGGGAGGCTAATATTTTTATACTGTATATTGTCCTTACGTGGGGATTTATACTTGAAGTTTTCCCAACATCCCTGAATAGGACTCTCATTCCCAATTTGCCTAAATGCTGACAAAAGCCTGGAACTCACTAAAACTGGATGTCCTTTCCCATTTGGAGGGAAAGGGAGTAGAGTCATCTTTCCCCGCCGCCTACTGCAAGCGCACGGGCGTTTCGCAGAGCCCCTTCTGGGGCAGCGGCTCCTGCCTGTGCAGGACAAGCTCTCTCTCCCTGCTGAGACTGAAGCTGTTTTCTCAGCAGGCCTGGGCTGCACGGGACTGTAGGCCTGACTGGGTACAGGCAAAGGCAGGGGCAGGGCTACCCCGCCCTCTCTGTCTCATGGTGACTACTGGACAGGGCTCAGTGAAGGCTGTGCTCACTACTGTAGGACAGGGCGGTCACCGCTTCTTTCTCTGAAAGACCAAGCAAATGCACTCTGCTTTTTGCTGCTCTGTGAGCCACCAAAGACGAGTCAGAAACAGAAGACCCCTCCCAGCTTGTGGGCCTGGATTCGCTCCTTGAGACTTCCGGCGAGCTTCTACAGGGACATGGTCTGAGGGCAGAGGACACATGGTGTCTGTCCTCGCTAAGTGCATCAGGTGAAACTGAAGGTTTTTTCACCGTTTGCTTTCCTGACGATACCAGTACTCCCTGCCTCCAGCTGAGACCTTCTGTTGAGTACAGACGAGATGGTCATTGTTTCCACCCCCCCTCTCACAGAAAAAGAGACGAAAGAGTCCATTCGTACTCTGATTTTCCACCACGGGAGAAACTTGAGTTTTATTTCGCAGCTCTAAGGCAGTCTTGCTGTTTGTCAATAAAGTGCTGAAAACCCTATGGTTTTCGCAGTAGCACCCAAGAACCAAGCCTGTAATCCCAACAAAGTGTGTGCGCACGCGTGTGTCGCCTGATGCAAAACCGCATGGCTGGGACTGGCCTGTGAGCGCCTCAGCTGCGGTCCGCTTCCAGTCGTCCTTCAGGCTGACTAGCGTGATGAGAAAGGAGCACGTCCTAGTGTCTGCCTCCTCAAGGGGCTTGGCTTTCCAAGGCTGGCAGTTTCACGGCCATCCCCCATTTCTGTTCCTGCCTTTCTCCCAGCATTTGGGATCCAGTTGGATCATTTCTACCTCGAACAGGTCAACGCATCGCATGTACCACAGGCTTCTGAACCCCTGAAGCGCTGGTGTCAAAGGCAGGAATGACAATTGTGGTTTTATGATGCCTTGAATGTCTAAGGCCCATGAGGATAATATGTACCTAGGGGTTTTTTAAAAATTGGGATCCCAAAGAAAAAGCAAGCAAGAATGGAGCTGTGTTCATACCGAATTTGGAGGTCAAGCTACTTCCCCTACTCTTACTTTCTTCCCAGCCCTTAAGGGATTGTCCCTTAGTTTATGAATTTTATACAGAAGAAACTGCCTTATAAACAAAGGCTTCTAGTTTGCGTGTTTATCCCCCTTTAACATGCCTGGAAACCAAAGTCGAATTTCTGTCTGGCCTTCTTGTCCCATCTATCTTGGCTAAAGATTTTGAAACTGTCCATAATGCTGAATAACAGAAGAGCATTAATGTGCTTGACACTATGACTGAAATTCCACATTCATGTTTGTCAATAAAAAGCAGCTTTCTGTAAACCAGGAAATTGTGTATGTTTAGGAGGGAGATCTGTTTATTCAGTCATCATAAATTAACCCTGTACAGACACACAAGCTAGGTGGACAGAGACTGGTCTTTTGTAGGCCATTTCTTCCTGCTAACCCCGTACCTGGAGGGCTTGATTTTTTTCTTTTATACACGGGTACTATACAGTTGGATATTGTCATTCTCAGTAGACATGATACCAGTTTCCCATTGCCTTGCTCCACAAATTTCAACAGAAAGCAAACTTGAATGTGCTCAGAAATTTCACAAAGTGCTTTTTGTTGACATTACCTTTGACATCGTTTCTTAAGATGTCCCCTCAGTTGGTAAAGTAGGCAGTACCTTAAAGGGGAGCCCTGAAATACAGAGAAATGCTTTGCTCAGCACCACACAGTGAGCTGGGTTTGCAGTCACCTGCTGTGAGGTCCACCGCGTGCATCCTGGCTCCTAGGACCACATCCACATGACAGTTTAGAATACAGAAAATGCACCAGTCCCTAGGGCTGTGCAGTCCTTTCCCAAGGAAGACAATACTAGCCTTCTGAATGCTGGGATTCATGGGCTTGTAGGTGTGGCTTTCTGGTGTGCCAGGATCTCCTGGCAGCTCCTGTATACTTCAGTCAAGCAGTCCAGCCGGGGCTTGGCACTCTGAATTCCAAAGGGGAGAAATGCACAGTCAAGACGAATGTAAGAGAGTGCTCAGAAGTGCTGCATCCATGTGCAGCCTCAATCTCTCACCCGCATCAAGGGGACAATGTGGCATAGGCGTGAGCTCAGAAAGGCAGAAGTTCCGGCCTCACAGCACCTTGCTGGAAGAGTCCCTAACTAGGCCCATGGCCCAGCCTGCAAACTGTGTGAAGCAGGATCTCAAAGTTTTTAATCTGTATAAAGTTCATGGTCTCCCTCTAAGAGCAGGCATGAGGAATAACAAGGAGACCCTCCCAGACGTGTCACAGCTGTGAGACAGGCCTCAGACACAAGAAGGGGAGTTTAGTGTTGAAAAATAATTTGTATAATGAAATGTAATAAAACCAAAATTAAAAGTCACAGAATGGGAAAAAGATATGTAGAAATCATATTTAATAAAAGTTTGCTATCAAAACATATACATTGTTATAAATGCATAATCAATATCTAAATTCTACTTGCCTAATAAAGGAGAAATAGTTCAAAACGAGAGGAGATACTAATAGGTAAATACAAGGAAATATGAAGTCTGTGTCATTTAAAGATACAAATATAAAAACTTTAAATTCCTTTACCCACACATGAAACTAAAAAATAAGCCCACTGTTAGCCCAGACTATAGAAAAACAAGCACAAATTCCCCAGAATATGGTAAAGTCCAATTTCTGGAGCCAAATTTCAAACACTAAAAATCTATGAAACTATGAGTTTTAATAAAATAATTTTGAACTATAATGCAGAAGAATTTTAGCCGCCTTAAATCCTTTATGAAGCAGCACACTGAGGCAGAGATAACCATGTACATAAATTATACGCCTATAAAGTAACTTATAATTGTTTTTGAATAAGAGCAAAATAAAAAATAACCTGGATGTGATTCCAAAAGCTAGCAGTACAGTGGCTAAATAAACTAATACTCAACATAAAGATATATTTAAAATATTAAGTAAATTGGCCTTTGTAGATGCATGAAAATATGCATATTAGATTTTAAAAGATACAAAACCGTGAACAACAGTATGTGTAGATCAATTACATCTACATAAAATCATATTGGTAGGACTGACAGTCAAAGTACTGGAAACAAAAGGTGATTTATAGGCAGTAGTTATTTTTTTCTCTAAAATTTGTATTAATTTGTAGTATTTCTGAAAGTCTATATTTGCCTCAGAAAGGAGCTTCTGAAATAACTAAAATCCTAACTCTTACTATAAATAGCTGTCAGGTATCTTCAAGTATTCGTGACAAGAAAAGTTTACATTGCTATTAAATGTAAGTAGCGGTGGATATGTAGTGGGGGGAAGGGTAGAGGATTTCTTTGGAGAAGAAAGTAAAGCAAAGTGTGCGCTCACCTGGAAGACAGGCACTACTTGCGATATCCCCTGGGGGTCCACCGGATCGTTCAATAAAATGCAGAGGTAGTAAATCACCTTCTGCTGGAAGAAAATAAACCAGATAGCAGTGATCTGAGTGAAACTGATTTGGTTCAAGGGACAGCTGAAACTTTTTCATAAATGGCTATCTCTAAGTAATAGAACACTTGATAGCTTTGAAGTAAGGGAGAAATATATTCTCGTGCTTTACATGAAAAAAAAAGATGAAATAGCAGCAATGACAACAACCAGAGATGATTCTGAAGCTGAGCCAGAAAATAAAGTAAACGCTGACTATTCATGAAAACTATCCCTATCCATGAAAACCTGCTGTGTCCCTTTAAAAATAAAGGGACATATCTTTTTCCAGTATAAGTTTCACTTTTATGGCTTTTAGACATTCCCGTCCAAAAAGAAATACCACAAGCACTGGAACGGAGAGTCCTCAAATTTAATTTTTTGACATCTAATACTTTATGTATTAAAACGGTTCATACCCAGGCACACCCCAAGGGCTACCTCCTCCAGAGAGGCCTGTACTACCGCTTAGGTACCTACCATGTAAATAGCCTCATTAATGATAACGTCCTTCACCTTGCCCATCTCGATGAAGGTGGTACTTTCTTTGCCAGAGGCATAGGATGACGTCAGCTGGATGCCAAGGGAATCGATGATTAACAGAGTCTCCTGGTCAATCTTCACGAAATGGAGGTAACCAAGCAGGCCCAAGAGGGTGATGAAGATGGCAGCAGAGAGGATCATGCTGTTCTGAAGAGAGAGCCAGACACAGGCAGTAAAATTACCGAGTGATCTTCTGCATATGCCTGCTGCTGAGTAAGTCAACTCCAGGCAATGCAGGAAAAAAGCCTTTGTTCTGCTGTGAGTTGAACAGATAAGAACACGCATGGAGGAAGAGATCATGCTTGTGTTCCGCAGAGCCAGGAAAGCACATGATGAAAAACATCCAACGGGGTAGGTCTGTGGAAGAAAACCTTCATCAGCAAAATATCCACCACCACACCACTCTTTTAGTTTTCTTCCAAAACTGTAATTTAAGGACTCAGACCTTTTCCTCTGATGCTCCCTCAGAAGTACAGTGCAAAATCACAGACTGAACAATAATAAAATGTTTAGCATAGTTTAACAGATACTACTCCATAACCACTCTCCTTCCTAACAGAACTCGGAGTGAATCATGATTGGTTCCCATTCCTGCCACTGACTGGTTTAGAAATGGACACATGACACAACTGTAGCCAATGAAACATGAGGGGAGATCTGTTGGAAGGGCTTCTGGAAAACAAAGTCCATCTTAAGAGCTCTAAGGAAGATAAGGTCCCTTTATCCTGAGGTCTTGATGTCTAGAACCATTTACTATGGACTCCATCAGACCATGTGGAGAGTTAGGCTGAAGACAAGTACACCCAGACAAAAAAAACAACAGAACAGAACAGAACAGAACGATCTACTGAGCCTCTTACGCCCTTTAGAGGACTCCTAGCTCCTGATTTCTTGTTTTGTTAAATTATAGAGATATTATCATTTAGGGCTCTTTTAGTCGTTTGGTGTGGTGACTAATTCATGTGTTAAAGCTGGCTGATTAGCTGATATGACTGACTTATATTAAGGGCTCAAAAATGGTATTTATTCCTTTGGTTCTAAGACACATTTACAACCTTTTTCATTTCTGAGTGAAAGGTGTTTTTCTATTGATGTGTGTTTCTTTCATGCAATACTGTTTTTTTGTTCTTTGGCATTGTTTTACCCCATAAAGCTATTATATAGAAGGATGGCACAGGAAAATAATCACTGGCCTAGAACAAAAGAGATTCTGTAATTTATGACTGTCAATCCTTGAGGGCAGGAATCCTATTACACAGAAGAATGGCACAGGGAAAAAAAAAATCATTGACCTAGAATCAGAAGAGATTCAGTAACCTATGACTATTATTCCGTGAGGGCAGGGAGTATTTTTTTATTGATAGTGACAAGATGCCTTCCTTGACCTAATTCTAGCCGAGCTCTTCTAAGCCCCTGACCTTGGTGTAGCAAGAACCTTGCGAAGTCAGTTTAGAGAGAACTCCCACCCTTAGCCTGATGACCTGGCCTGTCTTCAGCAAGAATCCGGTCAAGTCAGTTTAGCCAGAATTCTCCTTTACCCCTGATGTTCCCTTTTAGTAATTTCCCATCCACTGGCCATCACCCTGCTCCTTGGCTATAAATTCCCACTTGTCCATGCTGTATTCAGAACTGAGCCCAGTTCTATACAGTTCTAAAAGGTCTCTCTTCTCCTATTGCAAAAGTTTCTGAATAAAATCTATTTTTACCACTTTACCTAGTGACCAGCTCTGATTTTCTTTGGAAGTACCTTTCTACCTAACATAAACTAAATGCTAGCTCAAGGGTCTGCAAACTATTTGGACCTGTGATTTATTTTTGTTTGGTCCACTTGAACTAAGAATAGTTTTTACATTTGTAAAAGGGCTGTTTGAAAAAGAAAAAGAAACAGAAGGATATGAGACAGAGACCTGTTAAGCCTAAAATAGTTATGATTTGGCCTTTTAAAGGAAAAGTTTGCTGACATCTGTGCTAGATACCAATTTGTTGATTAATCAATGGAGGATGATGAAATCTATGTACTGAGTGTTGGATGTTCCAGAAATATCTACTGTGAATTAATTAAATGTATAGTATCTAGTACAGTGTCTTGTACATAGTTTACACTGAATAAACATTATAGAAGAACAGAAAGAAATAAAATTCAGTCCTGGTCCTTAAAGGTTTATTAGAGACAAGATCATATATAAAATATTTTTGGAGAATACTATGATACTGACTATAAATGCCTGAGAAAGTATTAAAAGGGGGGGGGGGGATGGCAAATGAAAGCACACAGGAATGTCCCGTGAAGACTTCCAAGGAAGCAAGATTTAATTGGTGCAGAGGTCATTGATACATAAACTTAGCTGAGAAAAGGGGGAAAGAACAACATTCTAGGTTGGAATAAATAAGGTAAAAACCTGGATTTGTAATAGAACTGTGAATTCTAAAACTGAAGAAGGGATGAAGAGCAGTAAATACTAAGGAAATTTGATCCATATCAACTTTTCAGGAAGGTAATCCCTGCCCAAACTTTATTCCTACCTACATTTTTAATACTTTATTTTTATAACAATCCAGTATTTATTTAGGTTGAAGTTAGTCATGTTTTAATGAATTCCTTCATCAGATTTCTTCTCACTCCTAGCTGAGATTCATTACCCTGACGAATAGTGTTGAACAGGAGGACAGATAAGAAATTTTGAGGCACAGAGCCCTGAAGAAGCGCTACAATGGAGTTGAAAGGAAGATGAGGTTACTGAGTCCTGGACACATGAGGCGGCTAAGTGGTACCATGATGAGAGAGATGGGTATAAAAGGGAGCTGGCACAAAAGACAAACTTCTCTATTTAAAAATCTTGTCTAAGCAAGCCCTCCCCAAGGAGGAGCCATCACAGTTTAGTTTAGAGGAAAGGAAAGAGTTTCAGCGTCAGACAGCCTTAGGTTAGAAGCCGAAGTCTGCCATTTACTAGCTTTGTGACTTGGATGTTATTGCTCTTTCTGAGCCTTGGTTTTCTTCTGACGCTACAACGAGGCATTCGGTAAAGCAGCTGCATTTGGTGGGCATTAAATAAGTACTGTCCCCTCCTCACACGACACACAGCCAGAACTCAGACTAGTATTAAAATTCAAAAATATTATAAATTCAACTTTTTGGGGGGTAAGGGGAGAAGGGCAGCCCTGGCAACTTAACCATTTCAAATGACTTATGAACAAACTTTTAGATACAGTTTGGTACAAACTAGGGCAGTCT
Organism: Pteronotus mesoamericanus; assembly: GCF_021234165.1. Classification (NCBI taxonomy): domain Eukaryota; kingdom Metazoa; phylum Chordata; class Mammalia; order Chiroptera; family Mormoopidae; genus Pteronotus; species Pteronotus mesoamericanus. Next base: position 23,051,829 of record NW_026555078.1, on the reverse strand, counting down.
TAATTATGCACATATCTACGTGAAACTGCCATAGTCTGAAATACGCTGGGATGGTGAAAAAGCTAATGAATGCAGTAACAGAAGCAATATCCCAATTATAGAAATAAAAAGCCCGGCTGTACTTAGCTTTGATCAGATCACTCCTGGAATAATATATTCAACTCAGGGCACTATATATGAAACCGAAAAAGGCAATGAGGATGATTCCTTTTATTCAAGGGCTGTCACAAAACAACTGCATGTGACCCCCGCAACCCTGTGGAGCTGTAATGGCAGATATTAATTCTATTTCAGAGATGTGAAAACCGAGGCTCGGAGAGCGGGAATGAGTCTGGAAATTGAGCACAAAAGCCAGCCACCTCCGAAATTTTATAATTTCTTGAAAGTGCTTGAAGTTGGGGGAGCGATCGGGAGGAGGGATGATTAGATTGCCTTTTAAAACAGAGATTAGGAAGAACTACCAAAATCAAGCTCTTAAATAACGTCTGTGTATATACACACGCTACACACACGGTGGAGACAAAGGCAGTTTCTGGTAAGCTATATGTAAGGCATGGTTAGCAGTGATTCCTCTGAGGAGTGTAAGTGTTGATTCACTTAATAGTTCTCCGAGCCCTTGGAACTGAGTTACTACGAGCATGCACTACATAAAGCACATGCAAGTTAAAGTTTTTGGCTATCGTGCAAGGACTAGATGCATGTTGGATGGAACCACAGAGCGTAGCAGCGACCCATGAGAGGGGTAAAGTGCAGGAGCACAAACTTCACTAAACGTAATGTGAAATGCTTTCCAGCAGCGGGAGGGCGTCCCCAGAGCCAGCGAGTTCCCGCCCTCCGGCCTTAAGGCTCCAGGAGCGCCCCAGGAGAGGCCTGGGCTCGATGCCAAGATTCCAAAGGCCCTTCCAAAACCGAGTCCCGGACACCGACAGCGGAAATGGGCGATCGGCCATTACCTCGCAAAGGGTGAAGAGTCCATAGGCCGCCAGCCACACAGTGCAGGTGACAGCGGTGAGCGAGCGCAGCGAGAGCCGAGGGCAGCTGAGGCAGAACTCCCGGCATGACGGGGAGTAGTGGCGGCGCTGCAAGGCCAGGCGGCCGCCGCAGATGTCCGAGAAGCTCAGCTCGTCCTCCATGGCCCGAGGGCACCCACCCGGCCACACCGCCGCTCTAGCCGCCCGCCCCTAGCTGTCGGCCCCTGTCCTCTCGCCTCCTCCGGACCCACTTCCGGAGAACGGGGTTGGCCACGCCCCTCCCTACGCTCAGCGCAGCCTCAGTTCCGCGCCGAGAGCTTTGGAGCGGTATTTTTCCTCGTTCCTGTTCGGCAGGGATTCTGGAGTTGTCTACTCCAAAGACTCAGCTAGGGGGCCAACAACTCAGCGGAGAGCTTGAAACCGCTTTGATGTGCTTTTTGTTGATAAACCGATTTCTATTTCTAAGCCAGAGTACACCCCAAGGAGACAGTCCACAGGTATTCATTCATTCTCTCTCATTCATTCATTCATTCATTCATTCACTCATGTAGTTTTAGGTGCTGAGGGTATAGCACTGAGCAATATTGAGAAGGTCCTTGCCTTCAAGTACCTTCCTTCCTGGTAAGAGAAACAATATGGAAATAAGTTGGCAATACTGTGGCTGGCAGGGACGGCTTGGGAACTTCCAACGGTGCAGCCAGGAAAGCCTCTCTGAGAAAAGACACTGTAGCTACAAGGATGAGGAGCCAGATTGTTCTGCGGGAGTAATGGGGGAGGAATTTGTCCGGAAGGAAGACCAGGGAAAGCAAAGCCTTGAAGCTGGAGCGCAGCTGGCTTATGGGAGGAATCAAAGATCAGAGAGGCAGACACATGAAGAATGCAGTTGGAAGTTGGGGAGGTAGGCAAGGGTCAAATCCAGGAGTGTCTTGTAGGGCCTGGTATGGAGTTTGGATTTCACTGCCAGTGAGTTCTCTTTCCCAAACCACTGAGTGGAGCGTAGAGTAGGCAGACAAGTCCTGGCTGGGAGGTAAGCAAGAGTGGAAGACGCAGAAGGTAATGGGTAATAAAATTAATAAACTCATGAGTAATTGCGGCCTGTGGGTTCCCTCTTTCTCCTTAGGATATGGCTCAAGAGTGGCAGTGTGGCCTGTTAAAGAGTTATAGTGCTTCAGACCTGAGTCAGCATCATATATTAAAGAATTGATCCCTTTGTGTATAAAGATAAATCACATAACAGTCTCACCAGCTTTAAGCCTCTGATGAAAGTAAGGTTAAGTTTCTCCATCTTCATCCGAGGTTTTGTTTCCCTTTTATTTTCTAAAAGATTTTCTTCAAGTATTACTTTGTTTTTCAAATTTGTGTATCCTGAATCTTACCAAGCAGTACACCCCTCTCATTTTAGGAAATATCATGTGATTATTTTATGATTATAAAAGTTATGTTTGGTTATTGTGGAAATTTTGAAAAATATAGAAAAGAAGAAAAACTTAAACCACCCTTATTTTCACCACTCAGAAATAAACACTGTCCATGTTCTGGAGGAACCTCTAGTCCTGGGGTCCTCAACCTGGGCTCCACGGGTGAAAAGTGGAGTTTCATCTTTAGTTTCATTAACTTATAATTGAAATTCAACATTTCTTTTGATTATTAATGTAGGCAACAAACCAATTAGTATTAGCAATACTTGTGATTTTTGTCAGTGATAGAAACCCCAGATATTTTCATTTCACAATAATTGTTACCTATCTCAAAATGTCATTTCCACTCATTTATATTTCAAAATTGCAGTAATTATTAGACCCACTATTAGATCTTGTTATGTCATGTGTCAATAGATACACATTACTATAACATTAAAATAATATTTTTAAAACTTGTTTTTTTAATCCTATATATTTTATTCATTTTTAAACATTATAATAAGAAGTCCATTTGATATACCAGAATTACAGGTCTGTAGCCCAAAAAAGTCTAAGAAGCTGTGCAGATTCAGAAGTTTCACAATATAGAGTCATAGGGAAAAAAAGACAACAAAATATACTTAATTTTTTTAATATTAAATTATTAGGGATAAGAAGTATAGTAATATAATTCCAGAATATTTATAACCACTTTGCTTTGTCAGATCACAGCAGCATCTTAATTCTGGTATGCAGTTTGGCACCTCAGAAGAAATTGAAACCTATGTATTTGCCATTTACCTAGAAGCCACCTGGGATGTGAAGTGACAAGTTGTCTTGATCATGACCCTGTAAAAACAGCAAGGGGTGATTCTTTAAGCTCTCAGTGTTGAACTTCAAAGTATTAGCAAGCCTCAAAAGTTCAGTGGACTGTATCAGCAAGGAGGGGCAGCTAATGAAAAGAACCTAGACTTAGCAGCTGGCAGGTTTGCCCCAGGAGGTTTAATATTTTTTTTGCAGGATCATGGAAGGAGTCTCACAGCTAATTCCCTGGTAAATTCTATTGTGGAGAAGCAGAGAAAGGAAGCATGAGAAACATGTGTACTTGATATTTGTCAAGGTAGGCCAACTGCTATTTAAAAAAAGAAAAAGCATTTTAGTGGTTTAACATAATAAATGGGAATGTATTTTATGTCTACAGTGCCATTTGGGTGCTCCTGGGCAAATGGCTGATGATGTTTGCCAAGTGGTGATTCAGAAAGGACCATGGGGCCTCTGGATGGCCCTCTCCATTGGAGCCTCTGCATCTGGCCAACAGATGAGGGGCAAGAATGGAGGATTTATACACGGGAGGATTTTATGGCCAACCTTTCCACCTACATTCCATTGGCCAGAACTCATTAACATGCTTCTACCTAACTTCAAAGGAGGCTGGGAAACAGGGCCTATCAGTATGCCCCATGAGGAAAGAGAAAAGATTTGATGATCAGCTGGTCAGTCTTTGCTATGCTCTCCAAAGAGTTCTGGCTACAAGAACCAGGAATACATTAGAGTGAATTGAGCATCGTAGTGGCAGCACATAGGATTAATCTGACTTACTTTTGATAAGACGGGTAATTATTTCTACTGGTGAATCTATTCTTGGAACCTGAGTCTCTGAATTGTGTCATAAAACAATCTAGCCCTGACTGGTGTGGCTTAGTTGTTTGGGCATTATCCTGCAAAGTGAAAGGTCTCCAGCCCTATTCCAGTCAGGCACATCCCTACAGGGTGTGGAAGAGAGGCACCTGGTGGATGTTTCTTTCTCACATTGATCTTTCTCTCCCTCTCTTTCTCCCTCCCTTCCCCTCTCTCTAAAAATGAATAAATAAAAAGGTTTAAAAACTTAGAAAACCCTTTTAGTATTTGCTTACTCTCATTGATTGCAAGGTTCTAAGAATACTGTGTTATACGGTCGTTTTTATTGTTTCCTTTTTTAATAATATAGAACTAATGATTGCTGCTACTATGTTAACTGAGAGTAGGTCTCCTTCTATTTAGGACCACTTAGCAATATGGGAGGAAAAGTAAAGACCCAAATGAATATAAAGAAACCCCAAAAAAGCTTTTAAAAAGATAAGTATTGCTAATTAAACCTCAATTTTTTCAAAAAAGCAAATGAAAACTAATTTAAAACCTGTTGCAATTTAGTGAAATTGATCAATAAAGTAATTTACTCTGCATAAGTAAATAAGTATAACACACTTTATCTTTGTTTAGAATTCCATTTTGATTTATCTATACAGCGTGAGTGTATCTCTGTGTAGCTTTTTTTTAGTGGTTGCTCTAGGTATTACATTATCTATCCATGTACATAAATGTTTTAGGAAAAAACTCAGTCTTCCTCCTGTGTTTCTGCTTTACTCTCATACTGCTACCACACTCACAACACTTCTGACACCAAATGTGTGGGTTTTGTTCCCATATCAAGAGCAATTCTCTGTGACACCAGCTGGGTGGGTGTCCCATAATTTAATTCGGTTCTGACACTATCTACCTGGAGATGGCGTCAGATCCCACAGTTGCTTACATTTTAGTTTTTCTTAAGGGTTGAAATTCCAACATATTTTTACAACTACCAGGAATAAAGGAAACAATTTTGAATGACACGAAGTAACATATGTTCTCAGTAAAAGAAAGTGTATGGTATGGAAATACATTTTTGAAGGAATTAAAGTGGTGTGTCCTAAAATCAGGTTGGTTATTTCTGAATTAACAAGAGACAAACTAAAAGGGACAAAAAAAGTTGTAGAAGGTTTGTGGAAAAGTAATCTTTGGAAAAAAAAATTTGTGTGGACAAGCTGAGTGGGATTGAAATAACTTTAATCAAGTAAGCAAATTTAAATATCAAAAGTAAGCTGATGCAAAATTAGATGCAAAAAGTACCACCTGGTGCTTCTGGACAGTCCTCTTTAAATTCTTCTGACTCAATATTGATTTTATACATCACCCCAGAGCCTCCTGAAACATCAATGACTTTGATAGCTGTAGCTTGAGGAAAGTTTTGTCAGAGAATTGGGGTCACTTTGAGCTCCCCCTCAGTCTTCAGGGCAAACTTCCGCTGGGTATGGAGAAGAGGAAGCCCAGGGATCCAGAGAAGCAGAGGCGCTGCCACAGCCAGGCTCCGGGCCGCCATGCCTGCGCCTGGCTGACGCCTCCCGGGAGAGACTTGCCCAGACCGCTTCTCTCTCTGCTACAAAGGAGAAAGTTTCTGGAGCTGTTGGTCTGCTACTGATAAGATATTGTGAAAAAGTGTTCTACCTAGAAAGCGAAGATCCTGTGTTTTATCAAAATGATTTTTCTGTGTTTTATGTTAACCAGATCCTTGATTACTTAAGAAAGCTGAATCTTAATAAGAACTAAGTTTAGCTAACATGTATGTAAGCTTCTGTATTGGTCTTTGAAATCTTTTATTGTCACTTTGGTTAAATGGATAATTAACATTATTTCATAATGACTCATGATCCTATTTAGTCAAATGTCCAAACCTCTTGATATATTTTGACAAACTTCCCAAAATTCAAATAAAGTCTTGACCTAGGAATAACTTTGAGGTATTTCAGAATGAAATACCCTGGAGCGGCTCAAAAGATTTGTTTTCTCTCCTTACAAAAAATATATTTTAAACTAATTAAGTTGCATGAGATACATTGTAAAATAAGTAATGATTAGCTTTTAGGGTAAATAATAGCTGTAAATCAAATGAATAGTTGAGGCTATTAATTAATTAATTAATTAATTTTAGGGGCGGGGTTTGCATTTTTTTCAACCACCATAGAGCATTTAAGCTGAACTTCATGAACTGCCACTTAGTATGGGTTAACAATATGTTCTTCTTGTTGTATGCATGTTGTCCACATGGGTTGATGCCTTCCTTTGTCTTAAGGCTTGATGCCTGCACATTGGCAAAGAAACTGTTAGAAATTGTGTTTCCCACTTGGGGTATACCTTCCAGTCTCTAGTGACTGAGGCACCCACTTTACTGAGCACATCATACAAGCCTTGACAGACAGTCTTGGACACTTCTTGGAATTATCACTGGCCTGTATGTCACTCTCAATTATCAGGCAAGTTCGAGAGGACCCATGGAAACACTGGATTCAAGCAGAATGTTTTTAATTATATGAGACCAAATGAACTGATGAGAATGGTTACAATTTTATGACTTTTTGTTTAAAACATTGCTGGTTCTTTAATTTTCTTTTTGTTTTCCAAATATAAGGAAAAAATTTTTTCTCCTCTAAAGCTAGCTATGACTCAGCAATTTGGTGGATTATACCTTTGTAAAAAGAATTGAAACATTTGTCTTCTTCCTACTTGATCCTCAGAATTGGAAAACTTGCAATGCATGTTTTGATATTCATGGCAATATTATTATTTGCTTTAGTTCAATAATAAGAATCTGTTCTCCTTCCCTGGCTGGTATTGCTCAGTTGGTTGGAGTGTTGTCCCATAAACTGGAATGTCACAGGTTTGATTCCCAGTCAGGGCACATGCCTGGATTGCGGGTTCTTCTACGAGAGGTGACCAGTTGATGTTTCTCCTTTTTGCATTGGTTTCTCTCCCTCTCTCTGTCCTTCCTTCCCCTCTCTCTAAAATCAGTGACTAAGTCTTTGGGTAAGGATTAAAAAAAAATGTATGATCCATTCTCCTTGTAACAGGACACAATTAGAAACTAGTTATATAACCAAGGCTCTGACTGGAATGTCATGTTTGAGAGAAACATACACAGACTCAGACTGACCAGACATTTTTAAGGAATTAAGGCTGACTTATGAAAGCCAATAAAAAGCCTGTTGGAAATCAGGGCCTGGTACCCTTGCTTACAGGGTTTTAAGTGGCCTTACCAGGTGAGAAAAGAATGTCACTTCTTGGTAGGTGCAGGAACCTCATGATACTTGAGGGACCTCAAGAAGAGACGAAATCACCCAAAACTATGGGTATTTCAGGCAAAGTATTATAGAAAGTCCTTGTCTTGGTTTTTTCTGGCCTCTTGGGCCTTTTAAAGGTCAATCTGAAGATTTCTTATGAAAAATTCCAGCAAAAGAGTCTATGTGATTAATGACTATTCTTGCTGTCTTACACAAATAATCAGGCCACATTTACTGAAATGATTTATTTTGCAAAAAAGTTAGTCTTAATTTGGCTATCTTTTGTAAAAATGAGGGTGATTTTAGAGAGAAAAATTTGTTCAATAGAAACTAATATACCTTTGTGGATATTTGATTCTAGTGTTGTTCATTGTCTTTTAAAAATTAAATTTATTGGGGGCGATGCGGCAATCTTGGGCTGCGGTCTGGGCAAGTCTCTCCCGGGAGGCGTCAGCCAGGCGCAGGCATGGCGGCCCGGAGCCTGGCTGTGGCAGCGCCTCTGCTTCTCTGGATCCCTGGGCTTCCTCTTCTCCGTACCCAGCGGAAGTTTGCCCTGAAGACTGAGGGGGAGCTCAAAGTGACCCCAATTCTCTGACAAAACTTTCCTCAAGCTACAGCTATCAAAGTCATTGATGTTTCAGGAGGCTCTGGGGTGATGTATAAAATCAATATTGAGTCGGAAGAATTTAAAGAGGACTGTCCAGAAGCACCAGGTGGTACTAAAAGAAGGCACTAAATCAGGCACTAAAAGAAGAAATCAAAGGAGTACACGGATTGCAAATATTTGCCTTTGTTCCCAAACAATGACCATGCCCTACTGCGAAGCTGCTGCTTAAAACCTTGCATGATCTCTCCATCTCTCCTTCCCTCCTTCCCTCTCTAAAAGCAATGAAAAAATGTCCTCAGGTGAGGACCAAAAAAAAATTAAAAACATTTTTAAAACCTTGGATGAACTTGGCCCTGGCCATGTGCTTAGTTGGTTAGAGCGCCTTCCAGAGCCAGGGTTGTGAGTTTGATCCCAGCCAGAGCCCATACAAAAATCAACCAGTGAATGCATAAATACGTGGAACAACAAATCAATCTCTCTCTCACTCCTTCCCCTTCTTCCTCTCTCTCTCTAAAAACAAACAAACAAAAAACCTTGGATGAACTTGACCATTCTTTCCTAGGCATTTGCCAAAAATTTATCATTTGTTCATAGACATTTTCATATTATAATTATAGAAGAATATGTTATCTATTTAGATGTTAAATAAAGGCAACAGACAACTAAAAAAATTTATTGGGGTGACATTGGTTAGTAACATTGTATAAGTTTCAAGTATACAGTTCTATATCATCTGTATATCGCATTGTATCCACTACCTTAATCTGTTTTCTTTCCATTACCATATATTTGTATTGTCTTTTGAGTTTTTCCCTACTTGTAAAGCGGACCGGATCCTGAATACTTCTAGTTTCCTCCAATATCTGGCAATGACTTTCCAAACTAACATTTCCAGTTTTTCTCCTATCCTTTGAGTTGGAATCTTTGAAAACTAAAATTACCCTTTTCTCAAAGCCATGCAAACTAAAGTGGGGTGGCTTGATGTAAACTTGAAAGAAATCACCGTAACAGCTCATATATGGACAATCTTTGTGCCTGTTGCAGAAAGATCACCAGACACATTCAAACTGTGGACGACCAAAGTAATGCCAGACTGCCTGCCTTCACTCCATCTGAACAAGAGTTGAGACAGACATCAGGAAATCTTGACTGCTGCCAAAACTCCGAAACCGAGATTATAGTCTGTTCCAATCATTAACCTCTGTTTTTCTTTTCTTTCTATAGAGATGCCTCTTATTAAATACCTGATTGCTTACAGCACAGGTTTGGTCTTTGGAGCCCCCTTGCATCACTACCTCCTGATATGCAACATAACTGTTTAACTGAAATAAACTTCTCTTAAGACTGAGACTAGTTGAATGAAAGATGTGCGTCTGTGGTGTGCAGACTGTTTTGAGCTAAAGGCAACTGAGACCCTGTGGGCTTAACAGAAACTTCTGTCCCCCACAATATAAACTTACAAGTAAATTATATTAAAAATGAATATATGCTTAAAGCCTATCATTACCTAATTATTTTACTATACCTTACTGTTCGTTTATGCTCTTGCGGTTATTTGTGTTGATTGTATCTACATGGTATAAATATAAAATCAGCACCTAGTCCCAATGTCATGTGCAGTGATATCACAGCTAGGCGGGTATTTGTACCATGGAAACTGGCAAACACCATAATCAGCAGGTCTTACCTGCACACACACTCCCAACAATGTCTTAAAGGACAGAGTGTATGTGGGTAGCCATTGAATTAAAGAGGTAGAATCTCTAGGTCCTCCTATAGGTGAAGAAAAGCAAAAGCACAAGCTGGTTCAGCCCTGAGCTAGAGATAAGCAGTAACTGAGTACAAGTTTTAAATTTCTAAAATTTAGCTCATTCTTTTATGACTTTCACAACCTTAAGATACTATCTTTAATATAACTTATTTTGAAAATAAAAGCAGGCACACTCTCAGGAGCATGCTGGCACCCTTCCCTTCCCTCTCTTCTGTCCTCAGTTGTGTGACCTTTGCCTTTCTCTCTCCTAATTTCCAAGGACCTTCTTTTGCATCTATATCTTGTTTCCTGAGCCTACGCAGCCCAAGTGGCTCACTTCTACCACCTCTGTAACTTTCTAAAGAAAGAAAGAAAGAAGAAAAATAGACCAGTTATTTGAAATTTGGGGTTATTTTAATAAATTAGGAAATACTTCAGACATATAGAAGTAATTTGAATTTTAAAGGATAGTAGTAATGTAACAATCTACTGTTCACTCCCCTCGTGCACTAATAATGTGGAACTAGTAATTTACCTCTGACTAAACCATGGGTAGTGGCAAACCACTGAAAGTGACATGCAGGGTTAATTTAAAAATGGTCAATCTGGTGACTACCAGTAAGTGCTCAAAAAACAAAAAGTTTGTGCAGTAGTCTAGGAGGTCCTGAGGTAGGCTGTGCCCATACCAACTTCAGAAAATAGGAAAGGGGGAAAAATTGGATGTAGTAATGGGTAAGAAAAAGGTACCAAAATAGTTCCAAGGATCTGAAGTGTGACGGAATCCCTGACTGCACCCCTACTCTTTCCTACTGTTCCCCACCCTGGAGAGCTTGTTCACACTTAGACGGCTGGTACGCCACACCTAGAATAACTAAGTTTGGGAATAGGACCCAATAGTTTGCATTTCTGAGAAGTGTGCAAATGTTGCTGCTGCTGACCTGGCACTACGCTTTTCGCACCGTTGCCTTAGAGCAGTGATTTTTGACCTTTTTCAGCTCTTGGCGCACATAAACTAATTACTCAAATTTTGTGGCACTGACAAAAAATAGGTATAATTTTGATTGATTTACAAAAAATAATAATAGTAGTAATTACCTATCTTTTTGCTCCAAAGTGGTTTTTTAAAAATATCAGCTGCCTATACTTGTGTATAAGGACTTCTGGTACCAAGAATTAACCAATTAGACACAACCTTATTATGTGTAGTAACCAAGAAGATGCAACTCTATTATATGACCTATATATTTATGGTTCAAGGCAGAGCATTCACACCAGAGCGCTATTGTTGTGTTGGCTGTTGTCATTTTTTAATTTGACAATCTAAGGGAAAAGAGGTCAATGTCCCTGACTAAACAGTCAGGTATTGCATGTTTTAAAAATTCTTGCTGCACCCTGGTTGAAAATCACTGCCTTACACTACAGTAATACCACCTTATTTTGCTAAGGCTTGAAGGACATTTCTTTGTTAAACCAGCAGAGGGAGACAGGTATAAAATTTATCCTCTAAAAATAAATGCACTGCCTTATACTACTAAAGCTTTAGAGTTACGATGTTCCCATGGAGACTGCTGAAAATTTTTGGTAAGCAGCATATAATTGGACTCATGTGAAATATTTTTCAGGTTTTTACATAAATTATTTTGGTAGGACTAACATTCACATTCAGGTTCCTACAAAGCCATAGTGCCATGGCTGAGAATTTGGAATCTGGAGTCATGGAGCTCTACACCTTTCAAGCTATGTGACTTTGGGAAGTTACTTACCTTCTCTGATCCTGATTCCTCGTCATTAAATTAGTCTGTATAGTAGTCTCCCTTATCCCTGGGGACATGTTTTAAGACCCGTAGTGGATGCATGAAACCACTGATAGTAATGAACCCTATATATACTGTGTCATTTCCTATACATACATATCTTTTACTTAAAGGAAGCACTCTGCAGCTTCTCTTTGGTATAGCTGAATTACAGCATCATTACTCTTGCACCTGAGGGCCATTGCTGAGTAAAATAAGGGTTACTTGTACACAAGCACTGCAATGATGCAATACTGACACAGTTGATCCGGTAGCTAAGGCAGCTACTAAGTGATTGACGGGCATCTTATACAGCTGTGGCTATGCCTGACAGGGATGACTCATGTCCCCGGCAGGACAGAGCAGGACGGTGGGGATTTCATCAAGAGCTCACAATGTCATGCAGTTTAAAACTTAGAATTGCTTTTTTCTTGAATTTTCCATTGAATCTTTTTGGACCATGGTTGACTGTGTTAACTGAAACCCGTAAAAACAAAACCAGGATAAGGGGGGGACTACCGTACTCTACAGAATTGTTAGAGGGCTAAAAGTTCTTAGAACCATTGTTGGTTACTATTATTAAAATATTATTAATACTCTAGCCAGTTGTTACTTTCAGCCTTTTAGCCTCTCTAAAATTTATAAACAGTCCAGATATGTTGCTATGTTTGGTTTTTACTACCCACTGCTCCCGTTATTCAGGTAAAAAATTGAAAAAGTCTAGATGGTCATTGCTTTGTAAATCCTAATCTCCCCATCCACAATACCTGAAATAGATGGGATTTGATTAGCGTGCCTGACCCAGAGAGCTCTAATCTACATTTAATCTCCTAGCTTTCATTTCCCAAAGGTAAGTGCGTTTCTCGGACCTTGCGCCCTGAGGTGGAACTGAGGCAAGTAGATGCCGGCTTGGTCTTGGGAGGGCACCCACACAGGCACGAGTCAGACCGACCCCAGCCCACTCAGCCCTTCCTCGATCAGCGAGAGGTGTCTCTCTCGAAGGGACACATCTGCCCGTAACAACGCTCTTAATGTCCATACCCTGATAATTGGCTTTATGGCGTCCGCCGCAGGGTCTTGTCCCTAGAGGGAAAGCCGGCTCGGCGGTGGGGTGACGTCAGTGAAGGCGTGTCCGGACCCCAGGAGCAGTGGGCGGGGCCTGCGGGAAGGTGTGCCGGGGGCTGGTTGGGGGCACGGCCGGAGGGGCGGGGCCGTGACGTCTCGGGGCTGCGCTGTTCGGCCCGCGCACAAGTAGGTAAGCACAGCTGCCGGCGGCGGCGCTCACTTACGAGCTGCACTGAGCAGCCTGTCGCTTGGCAACATCCCGCGCTGCCCACAATGTCCCTAAGAAGCAGCCTCTCGCGTCTGCGGACGCAAGTGCATTTCGTCCTGAAAAAGTCCGTGCACTCCGTGGCTGTGATTGGAGCCCCATTCTCACAGGGGCAGGTGAGAACTAGGACCTGGCACCGTAGGGCAGGATCTCCGCTCTCCCCAGAACCAGAGAAAGCGGGGGTGGGGGGCCGAAGAAGCGAGAGGATGGGGAGAAGCGTAGTGGGGGACGTACTGGTGGGTTCCCGCGATTGGATACCGGGAGAGCACGTGGGATTTTCTCCGGTAGAAAATGGGGAATGAGGGAGGGGATGGAGGGTATCCTTTGTGCGTTTCGGACGGGGGCAACGAGCTGGCGGGTTTCTGCGGTCTCCGAGGAAGAGCGAGAAAGTGGTGGGTCCCGCTTGGGATGATGGAGGAGAGCGGGAAGAAGGGAGAGGATTCCACAGAGGGGCTATGGAGGAGGAACCGGCATGAATCCTTGGTGGAAAACAGAGGGAGCGGAGGTTAAAGAGAGCGATCTAAGAACTCAGGATCCATTCTCAGAGCATTGACTGGGAAGGCAATTGGTGCTGGCCGCTCTAGCGGCGGGAGGACGGGAGGGGCTGTTTGTTCTCTCTTCAATGAAAGAAACCTGCGGCGGCGGAGGGCTCGCTGGTAGAGAAGCTGGGGATCTGGCCCCTGCCTGCCACACGCACCCAACAGCCAGATCCTCACCTGGCTCAGCCTGTCTTGGCCTCCGCTTGGCCTTCACACATGGGGCTTGGAAGGTTAATCTGATTCCAGTGATTGTTGTTTCCCCCTCCTTTCCTGCAAGTGCTCGAAATAACCAGACCTCAGGTGAAAATAATGATGATGTCAGGTTTTCGGAGGCATCTACTGTGAACTAAGTACAGTAGTCCTCCCTCGATTTCGCTTTCCAATATTTGTTACCTATGATCAACCGCGGTCTGAAAATATTAAATAGAAAAGTCTACGACAGGGACCAGAGGGAGGGAAGAGGGGGATAAGGGAGGAAAGAAGGGGAAGGGCCTAGTTAAAGAACAAGTATAAATGACCCATGGGCGTGGACAACCGGGTGGGGGTTGATTGTGGGGGGAGGGGGACGCGGAGCAGGGGAGAGCAACGGGAAAATTGGGACAACTGTAATAGAATATTTAAAAATAAAAAAGTCTAGAAATAAGCAATTCATGAGTTTAAAATCACACGTTGTTGTGAGTAGCATGATAAAATCTCTAGCAGTCCTCTGTCCTAGCAGAGACCAGAATCATCCCTTTGTCCAGTGTATGAATGCCGTGCGCACTGCCCACTGGTTAGTCACTTAGCCCTCGTAGCTATAAGTTTGACTTGAGCTATCTCAGTGCTTGCTAAGCTAATGGTTCTGTTTTTTTTTATTAGTTATTGTTGTTAATCTCTCACTGTGCCTAATTTATAAATTAAACTTTACCACAGGGTCTGGTACTATCTGCACTTTCAGGCATCCATGGGGTGTCTTGGAATGTATTCCTTGCAGATAAGGGGGGGGGATTACTGTATAGTGTAGCAGATTTCTGTATTTCTGGGAATGACAGTCTTATTTGCAACTATCTTCCCTCACATCTCGCTGTGTAATGTATGTGACAGAAAAGAAAAGGAGTGGAACATGGTCCTGCTGCTATACGAGAAGCTGGCTTGATAAAAAGGCTCTCCGATTTGGGTAAGTGGGGGAATCTGAGATGTCTGTGCAGGGTGGTAACAGACCAGTTCAGAGTCTTCTCTGTTATATCCAGGGACCACACGGTATTAGTTCTTCTCTCGTATTCCCTTGAATTTCCTCTGCAGCTTAAGATCTGTCAGTCTTTAGGCAAAGTCCTGTTGCAATAAAGAGAGCGTATGAAAGGCAAGGAGGTAGAGAGAGGCAGGGCCTGGGACAAGCTGTTGATGACTGCAAAGTGGTACTAAGAATGCCAGCTCCAACTCTAACTGCACAGTCAGCCTTTCCCCCTAAAATTCTAGCTTCCCTAGTTCAACTATGAGGTGCTTATGACCCATGATTCTAGCCAGTTTCCCTCTTCAAATCATTCATTTCTTCCCTTGGAGTAATAGTTTTATATTACTATAAGCAGAGCTTTAGATTAGTGTTTTCCAAATTTTCCTGGCTATGAAAATCACTTGGACTACTTGTTAAAAATACTGATTCCTAGGCTCCTCCATGGAAGATTTTGGTTTATTGGGACTGAGGCAGGACCCAGACAAGTGCCTTTTCACAGATAGCCCAGGTAATCAGAAGAAAAGTTGCAGCCTTGTAATTAGGATGGTACTCTTAATTTACAGAAGCAAAAGTCAGTGGGACCCACAGATAAATGCCATTTATATAGTAATGGAGAACCCTTCTTTTAGTAATAGGGCACCAAATTCCATTACCTTTATGGTAGGAAGGTTCTTCCTTATATCTAATCCAAGTTTTTCTAGTGGATGTTAGGGGCCATTTCCTCCATTCGCATTAGGACCATTCACATATCTTTTCTGGAACTGTAAGTGCAACAGGCTTGGCAGCAGGAAGTTATAGGTCCTGGAGATAGTAATATAGAGTCTACTGTATTGGGTTGAATGCTCAAAGCTTTTCTTATTAAATAATTGCAGTTCTTTCTTAATCATTTCAATTACTCTCCAAGTTCACCACCAAATATGAAAGATAAATTGTTAAGATTTAGTCTTAATGTGTCACTCATTACCTAATGGAGGAGGTTTTTATTCCTGCTTATAAATGAGGATACTGCCCCTTTAAAGTAACTATGCACACTCTGCCTTTCTAAAAGCATTATTTTACACTGAAGGCAGCAATCTCTGGTAATCACTGTTTTTTAATACTGGCTAAACCTATGCAGCCCATCTGATGAGCCGGGCCTAGCGTTGCTCGAACTGCCTGCTCCTCTCTGGATTCTGCCTTCAGAGACTCCTGATAAGGATCATTTTCAGCCTCTCACACGGGACACGATATTTAGCTGAGGTTGCCGAATGAGCGGGAGGGGCACGTATGTAGCTGCTGCTTCTCCTGGAGCTTTGCAGACCTTCCTTCCTGTCCCAGCTCATGGTACTTTTCCACTCCAACCTGGGGCAGCCGTTCTCCCTTAAATACTGCAGTACTTCCCCTGGAAACGCACAACATGAAGTGATGATGAAGCTGCAGTTTATTTGGTCTCCCCTCTCATTAAAAAAATATTTTTAGTTTTATAATTTATATTCTTACCCTGTAGCCGATTGGTAGCCCAACTGGTCGCCAGACTGCTGGTGAGCAGTCTGAAATAGAATCTCATTGCACATTCATAAGACTGTGGCACTCAGCAGATTTCCAGCGTGTGGCCGGGCTAATCTCCAGGAACATGTTAGAGAAAAGTACTGAGAGAAGTTTCAATGCTCTTTTCCGAAACATCAATAGTACCAACATAACTTAAGTCCTTTGAGCACTTTCAAACAAGCAACATGCATCAAATTTTGCGAGGGAGAAGACCCATGGGAAGGTAACTTTCCCAAATCCCTTTGTTCCTTGCCTTCTGCCCTGATGCCACAGGCTCTCAATGTTGCCATGGTACCAAAATTCCTGTTTTCTCAAATGAAAGTATTTGACCTGGTGTTTGGGTTTAGTAAGGACATTCAGTGGCTCCTCACTCAGGTAAGCACTTACTTTTAATATAAGAAAGAGAACCTGAAAGAAACAAAGAGGCAATTGCTCTGGAAAGGCTCAGATGTAGTGCCTCTGCTCCTGATTCCTGTTAGCTCCGACAGCCATGGTAATTTGCCCTTTCCTCTGTGGGGAAATATAGCTGTAAACTAAGATTCGCAGCTGAGGTCTGTCTCGTTGTAGTTATGGTAATTTGACCTAGCTGTGGTACTTCAAAGAGGTGACAGCCTCTGGCACAACTATCTAAAGTAATGTGCCACTGTGACCAGGCCAAGAGTCCTGGAGTTTAGGAAGCTATTTGAGTGACCTTAACCCAATTGGGACATTTATATCCATTTATTTGTTCCAATTTGGGACATTTATTCTTTGTTCCATTGGCACTCCATCAAAAGAACAGGAATCTCTTTGGTTGAGACTCAAGAATATGATCTGCTTCAGCAAGAACTGATACAAGGGCCTGAGAGAACTGTCTAAACATAAGGACCTGACATATGTATGAGAGCTGTTTATCTGGAACAAAGCAATGTATGAGTTCAGGGAGCTGTGTGTGTTTTCGGGCGGTTGGTCGAGGACGTTAGCCATCACGAGTTTAGTAGTACAATAGTGATGCTACAGCCGGGCTCCCATCAGACCATTCCACCGAAACCAACCTGAGCAAGCTCACTTACCTGTCAGACTTTGTGTGGCTGGACATCTCTATTGCACAACTGACTGCTTTGTTCCTGAAATATTCTGTTAGCTAAGAATCCACTCTCCCCTGAGTCTCCCCTCTCCATTGACAGGTCCTTCCTGGAGTCTTTTGTGGGATCCTCTTCCTCTTCCCAACCCTCAAATGTTGATCGATCTTTTACACGCTTCTCAGTTTTGTCATGTGCCATCTAATTTGCCATATTATTTATTTTGGTGTTTTTTAATTGCCTTTAACCTTCATACTTTTATTTTTTAATTTAGTAAACTTCTTGGGGTAGCATTAGTTAGTAACATTATATAAGTTTCAAGTGTACAGTTCTGTAATACAACATCTGTATATTGCAGTTTGTGCCCGCCGCCCGCACTCTAGTCTTCTGTCACCGCATATTTGACCCCCTTTACTCTCTTCATCCTCTCCTCACCCCTTTCCCCTCTGGTAGCCGCCATACTGTTGTGTGTGCCTATGGATTTGATAGTTTTCTTTGTTCATTTGTTGCTTTCTGTTTTATATCCCATATATGAGTGAAATCATATGGTTCTTGTCCTTTTCTAAGTGACTTATTTCAGTTAGCATGATACTCTCAAGAGCCACCCATGCTGCCACAAATGGCAGTATTTCATCATTTCTTAGGGCTGAGTAATATTGCATTATATATATGTGCCACTTCTCCTCTGTCCGGTCATCTATTGAAGGACATTTAGGCTGTCTCCATATGTTGGCTATTGTGACTAATGCTGTAGTGAACATAGGGGTACATATAACTTTATGCATAAGTATTTTCAAATCTTTTGGGGTATATCTGGGTAGATACCCAGAAGAAAGATTCCTGGGCCATATGGTAGCTTTATTCTTAATTTTTTGAAAAACCTCCATACTGTTTTCCATAGCGGCTGTACCAAATTACGTTCCCACCGACAGTGTTGAGGGTGCCCTTTTCTCCACAGCCTCTCTAACACTTACTTCTTACCTTATTGATAGTAACCATTCATTGTGGTTTCAATTTTCATTTCCCTTATAGTTAGTGAGGTTGAGCATCCTTTCATATACCTATTGGCCATCTGTATGTCTTTTTGGGAAAAAATGTCTAGACAGGTCCTGTCCCCTTTTTTTAATTGGATTGCTTGTTTTTTGTTGTTGAGTTGTACGATTTCTTTGTATATTTTGGATATTAGTCCCCTTTTGGAGGTATTGTTTGCAAATATCTTCTCCCATTCAGTTGTTTGCCTTTTAATTTTGTTGATGATTTATTTTGCTGTGCAGGAGCTTTTTAGTTTGATGTAGTCCCCTTTGTTTGTTTTTAATTTTATTTCCCTTGCTTTTGGGGTCAATTTCACAAAAACCCCTCCAAGACCAAGGTCCGTAAGTCTAGTGCCTATGTTTTCTTCTATGTATTTTATTGTGTCAAATCTTGCATTCAAGTCTTTGTCCATTTTGAGTTTAATTTTTGTGTATGGTGTCAGATAACACTCTAGTTCATTCTTTGGCATGTAGCTTTCCAGTGTTCCCAACATCATTGAGCAAATATGCTTTCCTTTTGCCATGGTATGTTTTTAGCGCCTTTGTCAAAAATTAGTTGCCCATATATGTGTGGGTTTATTTCGGGGCTCTCAATTCTATTCCATTCGTCTGTGTGTCTGTTTTTCTGACAGTACCATACCGTTTTAATTAGTGTAGCTTTTCTTGTATAATTTGAAGTCAGAGAGTGTGACAACTCCAGCTTTGTTCTTTTTTCTCAAGATTGCTTTGGCTATTTGGTGTCTTTTGTGGTTCCATACAAATTTGAAAAAAATCTTTATTTCTTTGAAAAATGCCATTGGAATTTTGGTGGGAATTACATTAAATCTGCATATTGCTTCAGGTAATATGGCCATTTTAACTATGTTAATTCTTCTAGTCCATGAACAGGGAATGTCTTTCTATTTGTTTGTTTCTTCAATTTCTTACTACAGAGTCTTGAGGTTTTCAGTGAGTAGGCCATTCATTTCCTTTTTAAGTTTATTCCTAGGTATTTTACTCTTTTTCTTGCTGTTGCAAGTGGGATTGTTTTCTTCATTTCTTTCTCCAATATTTCATTGTTAGTATACAGAAACGCAACAGATTTTCATATATTGAATTTGTATCCTGCAACTTGCAACTTCAATGGTATTTGTTTATTGTTTCTAATAGTCTCTTGAGTATAGTCTTTACCTGTATAGATTCATGTCATCTGAAAATAATGACAGTTTTACTTTTTCATTTCTGGTTTGGATCCCTTTTATTTCTTTCTCTTGCCTGATTACTCCGACTAGGACTTCCAGTACTATGTTGAATAACAGTGGTGCAAGTGGGCATCCTTGTCTTATTCCTGTCTTAGAGGAAAAGCTTTCAGATTTTTACCATTGAGTATATAATCTGAGGGTTTGTTATATGTGGCCTTTGTTATATTGAGGTACTTTCTTTCTATACCCATTTTTATTGAGTGTTTTAATCATAAATGGGTGTTGTATCTTGTTAAATGCTTTTTTCTGCACCTATTGATGAGATCATATGATTTTTATCTTTTTGTTAATGTGGTATATCATATTAATTGATTGGCATATGTTGAATCATCCTTGCATGCCTGGAATGAATCCCACTTAATCATGATGTATTATTTTTTAATGTATTATATTTGATTTGCTAGTATTTTGTTGAAGATTTTTGCACCTATGTTCATCACATATTGGCCTGTAATTTTTGTGTGTGTTGTACTTGCCTGGTTTTGGTATCAGTGTAATGTTGGCCTCACAAAAATAGGAAGTATTCCTTCTTCTTCAACGTTTTGGAAGAGTATATGACTGAGGCTATTTGATTATTAGACCAGCTGAAAGAACCCGGAGGGTAGAGGACGTTTCCTCTGCCCCCCGCAATTGGCATCATGAATAGGATACCTCACTGGCTGGGCACTGCCGCTGCCGAAGCTCCTGCAGTAGAAAGATCTAGAATGAGCAGGCAGTGGTAAGAAGTCTTTCTTAGGCACACTCCCGGATCTCTAGCTGCAGAGTTTGGTCATGTACTCTTCCAAAATATTTAGATTAACCAGAGAAAATTTAGAGTCATATACCATCTAATTTGCTATATTTATTTATTTATAATTGGGTCTAATGCTTCATACTTTAAAATGTAACCTGCCCCGTCTTGACTAGCGTGGCTCAGTTGGTTGGAAGTTATCCTGCAAAGCAAAGGGTCACCGGTTTGATTCCTGGTCAGGGCACGTACCTGGGTTGCAGGCCTGGTCCCCGGATGGGACATGTGCCAGAGGCAACCACTGATCAGTATTTCTCACATTGATGTTCTCTTCCTCTCTTCCTCCCTATCTTCCTCTCTCTCTAAATAAATAAATGAATGAAATCTTTAAAATTAAAATAAAAAATTTAAAAAAAAGTAACCTGCCCCTGCAATAAATAATGAAATCTCAGGCTTGTGCCAGATACATTTTTCAAATACATTTTTACTTTAATAGTTTTATACTTTTTTATTGATTGATTTGAGAGAGGAAGAGAGCGAGAGAGAAAGAAAGAGAGAAAGGTCAACTTATTGTTCCACTTATTCATGCACTCATTGGTTGACTCTTTACATGCACCCTGACGAGGGATTGAACCTGAAACCATGGTGTATTGGGGTGATACTCTAACCACCTGAGCTACCCAGCCAGGGCTAGTTTTATGTTTTGATGTTTGTCCTTCAGCCACTAATGGTATGTTTTCCACACTTAACCAATAGGATAGGTCCTCCATAATTTGACCCTCATCTACCTCTTTAGACTTATGTCCATCCACATTTCACCCTGTTTTCATTGCAGCTAGGGTTGTGGGTACTTGACCTTGGCTCCACCAGCAGAAGCACCCTTCTCAAACTTTGATTTGAAATTCAAGAAGAGGCAGCAGCAAAAATCTCACTTTGTGATGGGCAGGGATGGCGGCAATTGAACAGTAGCTTCTGTCCAGGGTCGGTGGGGTCAGTGCTCTAAGCTGCCAGTGCCTTTGCCTAGGATGGAGGTGAGAGCAGCAGTAATAATCTGCACTGTACCGCCCTGCAGTGGGACTGTGGGGGCCGCTATTTCTGGCGGTGTGGCCTTTAAACCAGATCTGGGCCCTCTTAATTAAAGACCCTGGGAATTAGACAATTGAACGGATTGCTTTTCTGTTGCCTGCATTGATGATAAAACAGTTTACAGATTCCAATGAGAAATAAAATTTTGGACTGGAATCCTCCAAGCCCTCTCTCCCAGGTGTTGACTAATAAATTCTTGTTCTTTTGTTAGTTTTTTTACCTAGCACTTTACATGATGTTCTTGAAAGTTAATATAAATCATTATGTTATAGTTTCTTTGTCCTTCAGTTAATTCTGGACTATATTTTAGTCCCTGTGGGATTTAACACTCTGTTCTCTTGATGCTTTGATTTTTGAACCATTGTGTTCCTTAATGTGACTTCTGAAAACAGCAGCCTAAAGTTTTAGTTAAAGATATCTTCAAGTTCCAGGCCTACCTTACTGTAGTAAACAGATGTAGCATAATGTGTCATTGTGAATCATTTTAAATGTTCTGTATTTTAAGCGTGGTGGCAGCTACAGGAATATAAATATTAATATGTATTCTAAAACTCATTGAACTTAAAATGTGAATTAATATAAAGTATGGATCAAACTGTTTAAACATCCTTTGCAGGTTTATTTTTCCTAGGAGCTGCTTTTTATCACTAAAAATTGTAACATGTTCATTCATTCACTAATTTGTATATTCAAGGAACTTGAGCACTACTAATTTCTAGGTATTGGGAATACAATAGTGAACAAAACAGAAATTCCTGTTATCCCAGAACTCTCTTTCTAATGAGGAGTGGCTTGAAACAGATATAATTTGACCCTCATCTACCTCTATAAGTAAAACATATAGTAATCAAATGGTAATGAATGCTATAGAGTAAATGAAAGTGAGGGATGGAGGGTAGCAAGTATTGGGGTAAGGTAAGCATAGTCTATGTGGAAAGGGAGGACTCACTGAGGAGGTGTCATGTGAGCAGATCCTTGCGGGGGGTGAGGAAAGGAACAGTGTACATATTTGGGAGAATGGCATTTCAGGTGGAGGAATCAATAAGTGCAAAGACCCTGAGATAGAAAGATACCTGGAGTGTTCAAGGAACAAAAAGCTGTTACTGAGCTCTTGGCTGCCAGTGGTTGCTGTGGGGGAAAGGGAGGGCCTTCTACTCTTCTATCTTTGGTTTTGCAAGAAAAGCCAGAAATCTGGATTTTTGTGGGAGATTTGTTTGTTTTTTTTAAAGTGATCTATCCATACAATGGGCTATTATTGAGCCATAAAAAGGAATGAATTGTTAACTCATGTAATAACATGGCTGTACCTTGCAAGAGCATTATACTGAGTGAAAGAAGGCAGACACAAAAGGCCACGTATTGTATGATTCCATTATACGAAATGTCCAGAATAGGCAACTCCATAGGAACAGAAAGGAATTAGAGGTTTCCAGGTGCGGTGGGGAGAGGGGAATGGGGAGTGACTGCTCGTGAGTACTGGTTTCTTTCTGGAGTGCGATGAAGCTGTTCTGGAATTAGTAATTTGCTAATGCCTTAGCAAAAGCATACATCACTGATGATGTGCCTGAATATAGGCAAGTCTAATGTAGATATTATTGGGATTTGGCAAATTTCAATATAACTATATCATTCCTGCTTATAAAAGCAGCAAATAAATTTAACTTATAGCTTTTATTTTAAAGTTGTTTGATATCTAACATTGACCATGTTTTAGACGCTGTGCTAGGCTCTTGCTATTGTGTCAATCTTAATTCGTTAAAAGCAAATTATGATACCCATTAGGATGGCTAACATCAAAAAAACATGATGTGTTGGTGAGGATGTGGAGTTATTGGAACCTTTGTGCACTTGGTGGGAATGTAAAATGATACAGGCACTGTAGAAAACATCATGTGGTGGTTCCTCAAAAAATGAAAAATATGACCCAAGCAATTCTACTCTGGGCATATATCTAAACATTGAAAGTAGGGTGTTGAAGTGAGAGCTGCCTTGGCCTTTTAGAAAGAAAGTCATGGAAGCAGAAGAAGTGAGGCAGCTGGGCTGAGTGGACTCAGGAAACAAGTTACAGAGGCAAAAGAAGAGCCCTTGGAGACAGACTCAGAGGGTTAGCCTAGGATGAGCGGCTGCTGCTGCCTGCTGCTCCCCTGGTTGCAAGTCTTGTGGGGATCCTTAGAGCTCAGGAGAAAGAAAGCAAAGATATACACTGGGAGAAAGAAGGCACAGGTGCGTGCGTGACAGAGAGAGAGAACTCTCTATCGCGCGCGCGTGTGCGCGCGGGAACATGAGCACACATGTGCACTGGGTCCTTTGTCTTAGGTTTTAACCTGTTTTCTAAAGACAGGACTTTTAGGGGATGTCTCAGGGGAGGACCTCAACAGAGTATTCATCACCTTTCTAAGTGTGTCAATTTATGCTGATTCAGCAAAATGAGCATATAGGGTTAGGATCACGGTCACGGTCTCTACTGACTGGTTGGTGCTAGAGGAGGGGGTCATTGGTCATTGCGTCTGATCCTGATGCCAGCCATGATGTTGCTTTATCTGGTTTTGCTGCTTTTGTGGGCCTGGAGCCAAAACACAACTGAGGCCTAGATGCTACCTCTCATTTGACCAAAACTCTTGTTTCTGTGATCAGCAGACCCAAGGCTTTCTTCTTAAGGTTATATGATGTTGATCAGAACCTCAGTGTCCTGAGGGCTTAATGATTAAGGGAGAAGGAGGTGGGTGAGTCAGGGTGCCAGTTAAGGCCAGTTTGAATCAGTCATCCGTCTCAGTTTCCCCATTCCACTTGCCAAAGTATTTTGTAGCTTCTTACTATCCTGCCTCATTTCCATGTATTTTCAACAAGATATAACACCCTAATGCCAACTTATCCAAAACTGAGCTTATGATCTCCACTCCCTTCCCCTATGTCTTTTTCAAAACCTGGCAGTCAGCCAGAAAGCTGGGGTGCAGACCTGTTACCCCTCCACATCCCCTCTAAGTGTTGCTGGGCTCTGCCAGTTCCCTCCCATACCCCTCTTGGGAAGCTGGTCTTCTCCAGGCCTGTCCATTTTCCACAGGACACCAGGTCACTAGATCGACAGTGAAGATTTATCACTTCTTGGCTTGAAAACCATAGGAGCTCCCTAGTGCTTTTAGAATCTGGACCCTGCCCCGTCCTCCTGCCCCATCTCTTCAAAGTCCTCCTGAATGACCTGGGCCAGGGGGGTGTGAATTGTTTTCTTAGAGCTGAAGATATTTGCCTATTCTGCTTGGAAAGCCTTTTCCATTTCCCCTTTGATTCCTGGCTAAAACCTTCAAGATTTAGGTACTGCCACTTCTGAGAAGTCCCCCGGCTCTTCCTGGGTCTGAGTCAGCCCCTTCCTCTGTTCCTACCACACCCTGTGCACAGTTGCATCACAGAAGTAAGCACTGTATGTGTTTTCCCTGTTTTCTCACTAGGCTATGAGCTCCTTGAAGGCTGCAACCAAACTTCCTCTCTCTATCCCTAGGACTTGGTAGAGTGCCAGGCCCACAGTCAGCTTTTGTTGAAGGGAGATAGGGAGCAAAGCTTCTGAAGGGGGAGCAGAGTTTTCTACCCAAAGAATGCCTCTTTGGGATATTGATTATTTTAGGCTGGTTAGTTTTAAGAAATAGCAGGCCTGAGAGAAGCCATGTAGAAGTTACCTTATATCAAAAACACATTTACATTTGTAAAGGTGTCTCCCTTCTGTAGCAGGCCTGCCTTCTCTATTCATGTAGAAGGTAGGGACTTAAATCTTCACAACAGTCTTACCCTTGTGTACTGTGCTTTTCCTAGTAACCTCCTATAGCCTACTCTCTGTTCGGGTGGTTGGTGATGCGAGCTGTGAAAAAATTCACAAAGAGAAGAAAAGGCAGAGAGCAAAATTTTATTTACTTTCCAAGAGGGGAAAGGGACATGGTGTGGAGAGAGATATCAGCAGTGAAATGTAGGGGGTTTGAGCTTTTATTAGCTAATTGAGGTGGTTGTAGGACAGGATGTTTCAGCTGGTCTTGCACAGGCTGCAGCTTGTTCTGATGTTATCACTGGGTGCAGGGTGCAGGCCTTGCGGTCTGGCATATCTTGTTTTGTAAGTTCTCGGAACCTCTGCACCTTCAGGGTGCTTCAAGTAATTTTATAACCCTGAGGATAGAGGTTCATAAAACACGAGCCAGTCAAGCGAGCTCTGGCAAAGAGGGCCTGAAGACGGGGCTTTTGTCCTATCACTGTTCTTGCTTTCCAGTAATTTCTAGTCCTGGGGACGTAAGCTCAGAAGAATAAAATGGCAATCATGTTTAACAAGGTCATAGGCCTGCTTGGCAAGTGGTGCCACAATAGCAAATGGCACTGGTTTTGTCCTTTTATTCTCCATCCCCAACATCTTTTGTCTTTAGCTGAAGGTGGTCAAAATGGTTCTGCCACTTTGGTGAAACTCAGTAATCCTGGGACTCTACCATGTATACCAGAGATACACATGTTTTCTCCTGATAATCGGTCTCATGTCAATTTGATTATTAGACCAGTCAGAAGAACTTTGAAGAGTATATTTTTCCTCCCAACACATCCTAGTTTTCTCCTGTAACTTTTGTTGACATAAGATCCAAACCTGTAGAAGAATTTTATAAGTTTATTTGAGTTGTGGGACAAGAAGAAACTTTCCTATACCCTCAAGGTTCTTTCAGCTGGTCTAATAATCAAATCGACATGAGACAGATAAGCAAGAGAAAATAACCAAATTTCATTACATACAATGTATGGGAACCCCACATACAGAAGAGGCTCAAAGACAGAGGGAGAATGGGTATAAAAAAATATCCTGAGCTAGGGATGAGGTAAAGTGCCTTGGAGCGTCAAAGAGTCATTTCAGAATGATAAGAGCAGATGATTGGTAAATAGAAATTTGCCTTGCCCTGTAGATAGGTCAAGAGAGGTTATCTTTTATAGGCAGGGCCCCTAATTTAAGTTCTTGCAGGTAATTAAGGGAGGGGTAGAACTTTCTCTTGAGTACAGCCAAAGTTTCCTTTAGCCCAAAACAATCCTTATACCACTGAGGCACATTTTGGGGTGGCCAGTCTGAATCCCCACAGAGTCAAACAGAGGACAGTCTTGGAAGCAAGATCTTAACAGACTGAGAAAATGCTCCCAAGAGTGACAGTTTTGCAGCTTTTCTCGAATGTTGGGAATTAAGGAGGAAATGTAATAAGGAAGGTTACCTGAAGGTGCAAGAAAGCAGGGCAGGGAGTCAATTACAGGGTAGTTAAGACTATGTGCTTCCTGAGGATGGCCATGCCTCCAAGGGGTCTGAGAAAAGAGGATTACTCTGGCCTTTCAAAGGTGTGTTAACCTAGGTGCACGGAAACAATGGACCAAGCTTGTTTAACACAGATAAACCTTTTACTAAAGAGGTTATATTCAGGGGCCTGAACTACCCACCATGACCTGCCCAGTTAGGAATTTATGATCAGATCACCCTGTGAGATTACTTTCAGTCCTTGGACTTCTCAGTTTAATTGGAGACTCTTTTGTCCACATTTCACATTGTGATCCATTGGATTTTCTCTTTCCCTTCTCTTAAAATGAGTTGTTCCTTAGAAGCCATTTGGTTTCCCAGATTTTTAAGAATGTATGACTCAAAGAATAACTGCCATATATCAAACTGTTTAACTCTTAAAAGGTGTTTGGCTACCAGTTGATGAATTATTCAAGCAAATATTAGTAGATGATAATGGCCAGTTTTTGTTCCCTTTTTGAAACATACTTGTTTTTGAACCAGGGCCTGAGTAGCTAATGATGACTGCTTCAGGTAAGGCTGACCTCTAGTTACTTAGATATTATGTTATTCTTTAAATATCCAAAATAGCACAAGTCAGAGGCCCAGAACCTAAGGAGTTACAGTGGTTGGTTTAAATAATTCATTATTAATGACCTAACTCTTGTAGTGAGTGTGTGTTAATATAATAGGTGTGGTAATACTCAGATTTACCACACCTATTATATTAATAGGTGGCCTATTAATATCTAGGGGTGGCCTCCCTCACCCCTAGAGGCCAGCACCACTGAATAGGAAGAGAAGTAGAGAACACCTTCCTGTGTGACTCAAGAATTGAGTCACTGCCGGTGGAGCGTTGTGGTTAGGGCCTAGGGCAAACTGGCTGTTGTAGCTGTAGTTTTGTTTGTTTTAGCTTATTTCAGCCAAGCTGGTGAAAATCACTGGGAAGCAAGATCTCTGGAGAATGACGGTTTTGTGGTTTCTTTTATACGTTTGGACTTAAGGAGAGAATATAAGGAAGAATACATGAAGGCAGGAGAAAGCTAGGTGGGGTGTGTATGTGGGGGGTCTCTATGACTGGATTCCAGGATAGTTAACAAGATTCTATGCTCCCTTGAGGATGGGAAAGAGGTCTACAAAAAGAGAATTACTCTGTCATTTCAAAGGTGTGTAAACCTAGCTGCACAGGAACAAAGGGCAGGGCTTGCTTAAGGCAAAGAGAAACCTTTTGGAGGTCTGGGGTGTGGTGCTCCACCATGATCTGTCCAGTTAAGAATTTATGATCAGATCACCTTGTGATGTTACTTTTGGTCAGGTTTATTACAGAGCTCCCCCTTTTTTCCCCCATCCACAATTCTTCCTTTTGGTCATAACTCAATCTCAAGGATGCATTAATGGCCAACCTTTCGGTTGGGTGGCATGCTCGCGTAGTGCCAGGAAGGCTCATTCCTAGGAAGTGTCAATATCGATGCCATCTTGTTGCATTTCCCCAAAAGGGAAGGGCAGGTGAATGGAAGGCAGTCAGGTCTCATGGGCTTCATGTTCCTGAACAGCAAGTGGGGTCCTGCTGCCTGCCGCCACCCTCTGGGCAGAATTTCGGAGGCAAAGGTTTGGTGATAAAGAAAGGAGTCTTTATTCAAAAGCTACACAATTTTGGAATAACAGCTTTCCACACGCATTAGTCCCTTAAGCTCATCAATTAAGGCAAAAATCTTTAACTCCTGAGTTCCCCCATCATTCCCTGTTAGTTTTTAATTATCTTATTTCTATAGGATTAGTTTACAAACTAAAACAATGTAAGGTACAAAAGCTACACAATTTTGGAAGAATGGCAGGCTTCTGCCTCAGGGCCCGTCCGGGCTAGAACACCCAGAGAATAACTGCCACCCCCTGCTGGGCCCGTGTGATCCTAGGCTGCTCCGGAGTTTCTTCTCCCATCCAAAATCCATCCAAAATACCATCCTTAGGGAAACACAGGCAGCTGCAGCACAATCATCCAGGCATCCTCCAGGAAGAGAGCCTGACAGCCAGTCTCTGCCCTCCTTTTAAACCTTCTGGTCCATAGTTCCATGCCCTTTGGAGGCATTCAGCCTCTCAGCCAATCCCATTCTAGACTGTTTACCATTGTCGCGGGCAACCTCCTCCTAGGGCCCCTTCCTCGTGCATGCCCCCCTACTCCATGATCTGATCAGATCTCTGTATAATTCATTGCAAAAAAACCACTCTAGATCATTTTTCTCCTGTGAAGTATCATGATCTTTTTTAGTCACCTTTTTCATTTTTCTGTATTTTGCATCTACTATAACACTTACATAAGCCATAAAGGAGGAATTAAAAGTTATCTTGCACCTCTTCAGTAATTGTTAACAGTTGGAATATATAGAAAAACCCAAAGAACAAGTATAGCTATTATTATGACTAATATCATTAACAGACAGGTAAAGGCAATCCAATAATTGGTTTCTGAGTTCAACATCAGCCTGTAGGTATACAGGCCTTGTGGATATCTTGGGATAACTGTCTACCTCTGATATTTGGTGGCATCTTGTCCTTGTGAAGTCTTTGGTGCTTGTTGTAGGTGAAGGTGAGTGTCAAGAGTCTGGGGTAGATATCCATTCACAGTTAGGTGCCTGATTTGGTCCCTTACAATGAAGTTGGAAAATGTTATTTTATTTGATATCCTTTCCAATAAGCAGAATCTCCAGGTGGCAGTCAGTGATCTCTGAAGTCCTTGTATCCTGGGAGCTCTCTGTGAAAGGAAGCAGTTACCTATGTGGGATTCTTTTAAAGTGACCTTATTAAAACCATGGCAATAGTGTAAGCTGCTGCCTTTTAATAATGTCAGCTTATAAGTTCCTTCATCTAATTTAAGTCCAGCTTAAATGCACTATGATCTATGAAGGGAATGTAAAAAAAAAAAGGGGGGGGGGTTACCAGGTAGCCTGGAAGAACCAAGCAGCTATTTTGGGTTTCCCATACCCCAACTATCTGTTAAATTTACAACCACTGTTTACCCATACTGTATAGCTTAGAATTTTTTTATCACTTATTTACAATGCTTCCCATGAAATTTAACATAAAAAAGAATCTTTTC
Source organism: Pteronotus mesoamericanus (assembly GCF_021234165.1). Classification (NCBI taxonomy): domain Eukaryota; kingdom Metazoa; phylum Chordata; class Mammalia; order Chiroptera; family Mormoopidae; genus Pteronotus; species Pteronotus mesoamericanus. The sequence continues at coordinate 23,022,280 of NW_026555078.1, read as the reverse complement.
ACACCACAGTTATTCCTACATATATTGATATTTTAACCCTTAAAACCTTAATTTCTAATGCAAATTGCTTTCCTAAGCAATTAGCATTCTTTAGCTAGGCCCATTAACGAAGACATTTTATAATAACTTCTGGAAACATATTTCCCAGACTTCAACATCAATTATTAACATGGACTTATTTTTGTAAAGCCTGGATAAAGTAGAATATTATATTTAATATCAATAACTCAAAAGATATCTCTGTTCTACTTAAACCAATAAACTTAAAGTTTTATTTACTAATGGTTAACCTTAGCTCACATGAACTCGAAAGGCATTTGAGTTAGTTTCTATATTTCTGAGAATTTTATAATACCCAATCCTTACAATTACTTGCCTTTAAATCAGTTCATTTTAATTTATTAAGTTAATTTTAACAATACCATCCAAAGGTAGAAAAATTATCTCACATTTACAACATACATATGTAGACACACAGAGACACACAAGACTTAGCTTAAGGAAAACTCATTCATTTATAAAAATTTGGATCCAGATTTTGTTTTGGCAGTTGGGATAAGAAGATACAATATGTATCTGTCCTTGACAAATCAAGCAACTTTCAAGTGATCTTCCCCATTTTAAAGTATGGAGAGCTGTTTTTAATTCCTTGAAAGAATTGGATTGCCATATAAATGACATCATAAGTTGATCCATTTATTTAAATCCTCTTTTTGAAGCTTTGAGATACCAATTACAGATGATTTCCATTCATTATTCCTAATTTTATAGCTGGCTTCTTCTAATTGTGTGCAAAAGATTAGAAGCACCAAAGGATCCTCATTTCGGCAATATTCCAGCAGTAGTATTAATGGGAGGCTGACTGTGGTTAGGTTGGTTGGCCTTAGAGGCACGATTTCCCACATTAATTATAGTTTCCTTTGAGATCTGTAGAGTCTGTACAAACTCTTAGGGAAAACCAGCCTTTACGGGCATGTCTCTGGATGAGTCAAATGTGTTGGCCACCCCTTTGGACTGCTCCATGCCCTACAGGACATTTTTCCTCAGGCAATTTCACAACAATTCTTAGTCATCTAAGCATACCTGAGATTTGTGTTGTAGAAGCAAGCGTCCTATCTTTTTCAGAGGCAAAATGAGTTCAGCCTCTCACTTAACCAACAAAGACTTTGTTCAGATTCTCAGTAAGCAATCCAATTAAAAGTTGAAATTAGAAGTGGTCACCCATTATTTTCCCCTTTCTGTGGGTTATCTCAGCCCTTATCCACCTTGAGGATTTAAAGATTTATTTTACTTGAGAGGGGAGGGGAAGGGAGGGAGAAAGAAAGGGAGAGAAACATGCCAGAGATACATCAATCGGTTGTGGGGATCAGGCCCACAACCCAGGCATGTGCCCTGATTGGGATTCGAACCAGAGACCCTTCGATTCACAGGCTGCCACTCAATCCACTGAGCTACACCAGCCAGGCGCCCCCCGCCCCCGCCCTTGAGGATTTTATAAGAACAGCTCAAATAAAGTCAGGACCTGACACTTAATATTGAGAGGGTTGGAATTCCAAGAGAAAACTCACCCACCTTCCCCCAGTGCAGAGCAGGGAGCTGGTGGTACACAGCGGGCCCATGCTGGTACCCAGCACCAGATTCCAGTCTGCACCATGATCCTGGGTGGGCTTCAGGATCCTGCTGACTCCAAGTACATTTTGATGTCAGAGATGTCCAAACCTACAGAAAATTTTTATAAGGGTTTATTTGAGCCAATGCTGGGAAGCAAGATCTCAAATGCCCTGGAGAATGACAGTTTAGCAGTTTCTTTTATACATTTGGGATTAAGGAGGGAAGCTAGGAAAATTACATGAAGTGGGAGAAGGCAAGGTACAGGGTAGTTAAGATTGTATGCTCCCTTGAGGGTGGTTACAGAAAAGAGGTCTGGAAAAGAGGGTTACTTCTGTCATTTCAAAAGTGTGGAAACCTAGACGTTCAAGAACAATGGAGGGGCTCACTTAAGGCAAAGGTAAGCCTCTTACGGTCCTGTGCCTGACTACCCACCGTGACCTGCCTGGTTAGAATTTTAGGGTCACTTCACGCTGTGGTGACCATTTGGTCGGATTTATCACAGAGCCCCCTTTTCATCCACATGGCCTTGCCTTTCTATTCTTTTTTAGAGACTGTAGCAAATTTGAGGTGTGTGTAAAAGCTGGACTCTTCAGGAGCCGTTTTAATGAGAAATCAATGGACCTGTGTTTGTTTTCTAATTCTCACCAAAAAGTCTGTCCTTAAAAATGACATAGTCATATTACAAACAGGTTTCGGGATGTCTCAGGTTACACCATCAGTTTCAAGGAACAGGATGGGAGGGAAGGGGTTCAGAATAAGACTCCCTCAAATGTGCCTCTTTGGCATGTGGATTACTTTCAGCTGGAGCGAGTGCAGGCCCAGAAGACCCCACAAGGGCTCTTTTTACTTCCCCTTGAGCTGCCTAAATGAGTTGAGGTAGAAAGCCTGGACCAGGAAGAGAATTATCACCAGAGATAGCTGCGAAGCCTGCAGGCTAGGTGTGGTAAACTGGAGGGAGCTTGGGCAGGTCACGTTTGGTCAAAGTCTAAAGTCCCCTATTTCTGCCTAGTATGGCAAACATTTGTTTACCAAAAATTTGCTCTTCCTATCTTCCTCTAAATTGCATTCCTTCCCTTTGAAGCCCCAGTCACCTATCCACTTCTCCAGCTGCCTGGGGGAATCGATCTAACCAGCAAAGAACCTAAAAGGGAAGAAAGGAAAAGTTTTCTTCCCTTGTAGGAAAAGCCAGAAAGATGCCTCACCCAGTTGAATTGATAATGTAAATCATGGCTCATATAGGCTTTTTCTTATCTCATTTAATCCTCGTCACAACTGTGGGAGGTTGGACCAGTTTAGAAACTGTACTTGGTTGGAGATCTTGACTCTTCTAGGAAATTATGGACCAGAGGGCAGGAAATCTTCCTCTGTATCTGTGGCGGCACTTGACCCCCAGTGGCAAGATGGGCGAGTGGTGATGTGGCAGCACCCTGCTCGCAGCCCAGGGCAGTGCGGAGTGCGGTTCCTGGGGAACACTCAGCACACGGCCAGCCCGCGGCCTGGGGCACATTGCTTCCCATCAGGCCATAACCGGCGAGGCCTTAGCCACCAGCCTGTTGCATCCCCTTTTAAATCCTTTCTGGAACAAGGTGGAGTATCAAGAATTTAAAACAGAAGAAAACACCCCATTGTGAAGAGGAAAAAAGGCCCCAGGGATTGTGGCTGTCTTCCTGTGGGTAGATGTTGGAATAGCTTGAAGTTTTGTCAACAGACCATTTTTCAGCGAAGCTCAACAGTCTTGCCCTAAATGAGGGAAACTGGTTTTGTTGTAGTAACCCATGACGCCAGGGGAGAGTCCTCCTCTTACCGCTGAAGCCAGATGGCGAGGGCGCTGTCAGTGGACGGCGCTGTCAGCTGACAGCCTGTGTGCGGAACACAAGGCTCACTCACTGTGATTCAGAGGTACTTAGAGGATTGTGAGTTTCGTTCACAGGGGCATATGTTACAAAGCCTGTCTTCAGACAGTGATACTCTGCTGTCCTTAGGAAGGAAGGACAGATGTAGCTGGAGGAGCAATTATCAGGAAACATAGATGGTATGGCAAGTCATCTCAGTTACATGTCTAGAGTTAAGTTTTCAAGTTTATTTTTTTACTCAAGGATCACAGTTATGCAAAGGCATCTATTAACACCATGTATCATTTGATTTTGAGGTTAATTCTGGTATATGTTAGATGGACATGTCTGAAATCACTGGCCAGGATGTCTGGGGTCCGTCACCTTCTTATCACGGCCAAAGGTGTTGACGAGAGAGACCTGGTTCTTCTTGCTAAAGCATGTAAAGAATTAGATATCAGCACATCCTTCAGAAGAAAATAGAAGTCCGGAGCTCAGCTAGGCAGGCACCTTGTGGTTCCCGGCGCCATCAGCTATGTCGCCGTGATTTCCAGTTCTTAATCCAAACCCACGTGGCACCTTCTCATGGCCCACCAGCAGGAGCCCCTCCCCTTTCCTTCCCACATGGTCTTTGCATTGTCCCGCCGGCCCGCGGTATGGAGCGAACCATATCCGAGTTCTCATGCATTTGCCCGGTGACCGGGGGGAGCCGCCTGCGGGGCTGCTGCATTTGCGCTCCTGCTTCCCAAAACTGCGCGGTCAAAAGCCTCTAATATGGCTGCCTGTGCCGGGGTCCCAACTAAACTTGTGCAAACCTTCCTGGTGAGCCTTGTTGATATGCAAAGTGACCATCTAGGACGATTAGGAATGAAGCGACCCCCCTGTTACGGACATGCCAAATGACTCTCCGTGGCCCCGCTCTGTATCTCCCACTCCCTACGCGGCCCGCCTGCCGGGGGGAGGGGTGAAAATGTCCTGTATTTTTCTCGGACACCCCAATTCCTGGATGCCATTACAAATCCCCTTTGTGGGGGGGCCTAGCTGCACCCCGTTACGAAGGTGACATCTGGGCCTAAAAGATCTTAATGGTACTCAGTGTATTTTTATTACCAGCACTGGGAGAGAAGGGACGAGGCTGTGTCAGTCTGTGCAGAGCTTTGCTTTTTCCCACTGCCAGTCACACAGGAGAGGCTTTTCAAGTTGGTTCCAAATCTGTCATTCAAGCTCCTGGTACGACGACCCCACCCATCTTCCTCAGCAGAGACCTTCGCTGTGTCTGACAAGGCTACTACCTGTTGCAGAGGCAACCGCAGGGTGGGGAGGAAGGGGATGCTGAGAGTGCTGGTTAGAGTCTCCTCAGGGACTCTGAAGAGCTGAACTGGAACAGCTATGTGTGCTTGCATGATATGACCTCTTTCCTGAATGTACCAAACACTTTGGACACTGGGCCTAAAGAAGCAAAGAGCTGATTTTTAGATACCCCAGGACACATGGGTTTTGAAATGGTACAGCCTTTGGGGAATTAAATGCACTAAATAAAACTCAGACCTCTTCATTTTATTGATGGTAACCAAATTAGTTTACCTTAAGTAATAGTCTCTTCAAAGCTATTACCCAAATTGCATTTTAGGGATGAGAGAAATTCTGCTTACTTCCAATGGACTGAATGAACTCTGGTATTCTGCTCCAGTAACATTGCAACTTTTTCAGGTACAATGTTAAGCTAGGTACAGCTTTAGGGTTCCAAGAATTAGCAGAAACATTCCTTTAAAGCACTAGAATTCCCTTTGCATGAAGCTAAATCTGCCATGTACAATGTTTGAGTCTATAACTTTATTTTTTAAAAAAGGTTTTATTTATTTATTCTTAGAGGAGGAGGGAGGGAGAAAGAAAGGGTGAGGAACATCAGTCAGTTGCCTCTTGCTTGTGTCCCTACTGGGGACCTGCCTGCAACCCAGGAATGTTCCCTGACCAGGAATTGAACCAGCGACCTTTTGCTTTGTGGGACGATGCCCAACCAACTGAGCCACACCAATCAGGGCTGAGTCTGTAATCTCAGTGTCTTTGTTTTTCTCCAGGTTTCACAGACTTGTTATTTCTGACAAGTCATAAACACTCCGTTCTATTCAGGCAGTTGTAAACACTGACACTGATGGACCTCTAAGTTTTTTCCAAATCTGTTATTCTGCCAATGGGTTACCTGGGGCTTTGTGGACTCTCCTGTGTGCCAGCCCTTCAAAACCCGTCTCTCTTGACTTGCTGGGAGCCTTGGGAGTGGCTGGAGTTCCCCATAACTGGAAGTCAGAGCAGTAGGGGAAACGGAGTTACCTCTATGCTATTGAAAAATGCCTGCTCACTCATAACATTGTCTTCTGTGAGTCTCCAAACAAAGCGTGAGGCAGGTTTGCTCTTAAACAGCTGGCGCTATTTAACTTTGCTGAATTTCACCTTCCAAAGTATGTGATACCAGCAGAAGACGTGAGGATTTGCAGCTATCTGTAAAGCACTGGGCATAGTTTGGTGTGTGGAGGCAGATAATTAGGGTCCTTTTCTTTCTTTCCTGTTGCTGGCTTATTCAGGGATTCACTAGTGATCAGGACCCTAAATAGAAGTGCTGTCTACAGGCATTGCTAAGGTCAGGTAGGCTGTTTTGATTTTCCCACACCAGCTGGTTGCATCATTCCGTTGAGGCACTCGTGTTCTCGTTTCACTCCAGTGGAGCCTGGAGATGTTTATCAAGGCCAAAGGTGATGTCTCGTCCCAAAAGATCATAATAGTATTCAGTGTATTTTTATTACCAGCACTGGGAGAGGAGCAAAGAGGCTGTGTCAGTCTTGCGTTTTCCCACTGCAAGTCACAAAGGAGAGTGCTTTCAAGTTGGTTCCACATCTTGAAGTTTCAGGTTCATTCTGTCCTACAGTGCCTTCTTAAAGAGAGGGAAGAGCAGCGATGAAACAGTACATCTCATCTGAGCTCGATTTGCAGATGAGTTGACATGAAGCACAAAAAAGTTCAAGAAAGGGACAGTTCCCTCAAGCATGACAGGCAGGTATTCCTTCCATATTACAATATTTGCTCTTTTCACTATTACGCCAAGATTCTTTAAAAATTAGTGAGACCGCCCTCACTGGTGTGGCTGAGTTGGTTGGGGGTCATCCCCCCAAGTGAAAAGTCGCCAGTTCACTTCCCAATCAGGGCACATTCCTGGGTTGCAGGCCCTGTCCCTGGTTGGGGTTGGTGCGAGAGGCAGCTGATCTCTCACACACTGATGTTTCTCTCCTACTCTTCCTCCCTGCATTCCCCTAAAAATAAAAATCCTAAAAAAAATTAGACCCTTTCCTGTACCTTTTGAACTAGATTCACCACAGCATAGATAGTTGTAGCTTCATTATTTCTTTGTTCATTGTGCTCTTAGAAAAAAATAACCCCCCCGTCAGCCTCCCCACTCCTCAGAAGCTCTGGCCTGTGGGTTGCAAATCATGTTCTTACAACTTCATATTGCATTGCTCCAATATGCAAACTTCCCATTTCTATTAAATTGCTCAACTGTTTTCCAAACACAGCATGTATAGTTCTTCTTTCAGGCCCTTGCTCACTCTTTAGAAACCAGTGCTGGGCTTTACTTCACTAGTCCTTTGGGTGCTATAATGCTATTGGAACAGTAGGCAGTAGAGGAGAAAGCTCCCAAGAGGCTCCATCAAGATGGTATCCTATATTCACTGATTCAGCTCTGTAATGAACTAGAATGTTAGGATTACCAATAGTTAGGATCAGCAACATAAGCTTTCATAATTGAGTTCTTAATTACTGTTACAACAGTCAGTAGAATTTAAAAGTACTCGGTGTGGCAGAGATTGTACCTATCTGCCCAAATCCTTTCTCATCATCACCTGGACATAAACTTAGACCTGCATTTGCTGGCCAGTGCCATGTGAGCAGGGATGACATGCCACTTGCTAGACCAGGGCCTTTAAAAGAAGTGCGCCTTCTTGGTGTTTTCTACTTCCGCTGCCTTGAAATTGGGGAGACCTAATTGGCCACACAGATGGCAAAGCCCTAGGGATGGTGGAGCCACAAGGATTAGGAGCCTGGTCTCTGAATCACTGCATGAAGGACAGTCCCCTGCTGACCTAGAATATCCACCTGGATGTTAAATGAACAAGAAACCAATTTAGTGTGTTTGAGCCATTGGTTTGGGGAGGATTCATTACAGCAGTTTAGCCTACTCCAACAGCCGCATTTTAAAGAGTATTGTGGATTATGTTTGTGCGTAAAGGTCCGCCAGGAAGGAGCAGTCCACCTGGGGAACGGGGCAGGGCACTTCACCATCAGACAGTTCCTTATCAATGCTACAAAACATTTCTATTGCCAGGAGGGAAAGAAAACAACAAAAATTAGTAACATAGCGCTGGCACAAGCTTTACTTGTTGCAGGAGCCATTCCTTGACCACCCCAGTTGTCACTGGATTTCTTTTTACTCCTTAAGCACTCATTCTCCCTCGTCCTTACCTGGAAAGTGCTGTGGAGATTACAGAGCAGAGCTGGGAGTCACAGTGCATAGGCCACTTAGGCAGGGCCTCACAAGAAAGAAATCCCTTCAAGGGCTCTGGCCCTCCGGGAACAGAAGTCTTGATATGCGCAGAGCTTAGCAGGTTCAGACCCAGAGATTCGTGCTAACGTTTTGCATAACCCTAAAGCCCATACATAATTATGGTGAGCAACAGCCCTTCCAGCATCCACTGTCAGGAAGCCCTCCTGCTGATGCGAGGGCAACTGGGAAACTAAGTGAATAACCAGAGGGCTGTTTGGTGAGCAAGGAATCAGAGCAAATGGATTTGCGTCATCTTAAAGAACCCACTGTCCAGCCTGTGAGTTAATCTAGTGATCCACTCTACAGAGTTACACATGTAATGGCCAAAATCCTTTATGAAATTCAGTCTTTCCTCCTTGGAGAGTATTGCTATGAGACTGCCAAATTCTCTCTAGGTTCCTTTTTAGGCTTTCTGCAGCCTCCTTCTAATAAGTAAATAATAGTGCGTCAAGTACTGTTTTCTGTCACACTTATCTGAGTCTACATCCTAGATTCCATGATTGAACTTGAGTGTTCCCCAAGTTCTGTCACTTATCCACCAGGCTGATTGCTTTAATTTCCATGTACTTGGTCATGTGAGGATTAGATGAGTTAAAGCAGTTTTCAAAAATTAGTTAACATTAACATTATTTAATTAGATTATAAACCTTTTTAGATTATACCCCTAATATTAAACACCAGACATGCCCTGGTGTCTTACACCTAGTTAGAACTCAAATGCTTGATGCAGTTTAAGGAGGTGCTGAGATAAACATGGAAATGGAAGTAGAAGCATCCGAGTGTTGGCACTAACGTTCAAAGGCTGCCCAGCCCAAGACTGTGTAGCCAACAATGGTAAGACCTGATATTGACCTGAAAGTTAGTTAAAGCTTCATTTCTCTTAAATCTAAAGTATCCTCACATATTTTGAGATTTGAAGTATATAATGGCTTTACTCATGGCTTTTTTTTTCCTTTTAAAAGATTTTTATAAATGTTTTATTTAGTCTTTTTTTCCCTCTTCCCAGTGTTTCTGGCCTGTTGTCATATTCTTCTCCTACCTTCAGCACCTTCCTCCCTTTCTTATTTAGTTGTCTGGATCACCTGTGGCTCTGGGCCTTTTATATGATTATTTTTTAAAATGCAGTGACCAAAAGATACGTAGCAGATTCTAGGTGCAGGTGCATCTTTTAACTGAGAATAGTGTAAGGTTTTCTGTTTTGCTTCCAGTGTGCTTTTAGTGGCGATCCCTTGGTTGGCCTTATGGCCCAGGTTACTGCTGGGCTTGGGTTATAGGCCACTGCTTCATTTTACACTTTATACTTCTACATTTTTAAACATTTTTTCAATAGTTTGGCTTTGGATTGAGTTTGGGTTCAAGAAGTGTAGTTCAAAACTGTACAACTTAAATTCAAGATGGGTCCATACTGATCTGTCTTAATCCAAATCTCTGCAAATAGTAAGATACCTATCCTGTGACCACTTCTGCTCCTTCTCCAACATACCTGTACTCCAGTTTAAGAAGCAGGGTCTTAAGGATACAATATATGGTACGTTGTGTTCTCCAGTAGTTCATATCCCTTCCTCTGATAGTTTGGGATTATTTTGTCCTCACCCTAATTGTGGCTTAGATGGAAAGACTAGTACTTACACCAAAGACAAAAATTAATGTGTCCTGACTGGTGTCACAGTTCGCTGGAATATGTGAAACCTGTTACATGGAAAATGTTACAGCTTACTGTCAGAATATATATATATCTAGTTCTCTTTTTTTTTAAATTGTTTTTTTAAAAAGAGCAGTCAGTGCCTCTATTGGCTGAACAAGCTCCCTGAAGATGAAGCAGGGTGGGCGGCCCCTGCTGCCCAGCCAGCCTTGCCTCCTAGGCTTTCATAGGCAATGGAAAACTCACCCAGGTAGAGGCTGATCATCTTAGATGTGATTCCCACCTGGAGAAGTCGCCCACCATGATGTCCCTGTGCATTGCCTCAGGCAGGAGGACCCTGTCCCACAAGTGCATCTTCACCTCGCTGGCTTCTGTGTGGGCAGTGGCTCCTGGTTGGCTCTGCACAGGTGCTTCAAGGGCTGCTGCTGCTGCTGCAGCCGGGAGCCGGGTACTGTGCAGCTGCAACAGCGGCTGCAAGGCCATGTCCAACAGCTGGTCAAGGTGTGCACCATGGTAGGAGACCCTTGGAAGGTCTGCACTTGCTCCAGCAAAATTCAAGTTCATTCTGCCATCTTGTTCATTCTTTACAAAGGTCTGTCTCGTTCTTAAAGTGTAGCAATCAAGAGAGATTCTTTGGGAGACAACTGCATAGTTAAGAATACATACTTTGGGGCAGATGGCCTGGATTTGGATTCTGATTCTGGCATTTAACTGCTGTGTGACCTGGAAACCTAGGTTTATAACATGAAAATTCCTGGATATGCATTTTTTTCCCCTCAGTTAACTTTCTTTAAAGTCCATTGGCTCCTCTTAGTATTTTACTTCCACGTTAGAACTGTGAAAGAGGTCCAACTGCTACACAATTTGTGATTCTTAAAGTCAGTTAACATTGCTGGGCCTCATTTTCCAAAACCCCTTCTTCATCTGCAAAATTGTGTTTCCAATAGAATCTCCCCAGAGGATTGCTGGGAGATAATGTTGCCTGCCAGTCATGTTAAATTTTGAATTTTACTGTGAAAAAATGAGGATGATGTGAACATCATCACAAATACATACTTGTGGCCTAGGCCAGTAAGAGTTGGAATAACACTTCCAGTTAATCATCTTATTCCCCACTTGTTTACAGGCTGCCGCCTAAAAGACTTTGGAGATTTGAGTTTCACTCCAGTCCCCAAAGATGATCTCTACAACAACCTGATAGTGAATCCTCGCTCGGTGGCCCTTGCCAACCAGGAACTGGCTGAGGTGGTTAGTAGAGCAGTGTCGGGTGGCTACAGCTGTGTCACAGTGGGAGGAGACCACAGGTAAGCTGGGGGCCAGGGGTGGTGGCAGGGCTAGATGGCATGGTGCTTTGGGCTAGTTAGCTTGTCTCACTTTCCTGAGTAAAATACCTTCAGAGTTTTTAGGGTATGATGGAATTAACAGAAACCTTTTTTTTTTTTTTTTTTTTTAAGATTTTATTTCTTTTTAGAGGGAAATGGAAGGAGGAAAAACATCAATGTGTGGTTTTCTCTCATGCACCCCCTACTGGGGACCTGGCCTGCAACCCAGGCATGTGCCTGGATTGGCAATCGAACCGGTGACCCTTTGGTTCACAGGCTGGCACTCAATCCACTGAGCCGGGTACTGTGCAGCTGCAACAGCGGCTGCAAGGCCATGTCCAACAGCTGGTCAAGGTGTGCACCATGGTAGGAGACCCTTGGAAGGTCTGCACTTGCTCCAGCTCCACGTCTGCCATCTTGTTCATTCTTTACAACGGTCTGTCTCGTTCTTTTACACCAGCCAGGGCCAGAAATCTCATTTAAAGTGAAGAAGGGAGGCCAGAAGAAGACACTCTCATGCCCTGACAGTTGATCTTGGAAGGACAGCAGGAGGAACTCTCTGCAACAGCCCTCCAGACTTCTTTTCCCCTCTATAAAAGAATTTTTTTCACCGTTCTTTTAATGGATTTGCATATGGCCTGCCATGGTTGCATGTTCTGGGTTAAAATTCTCTGTCCCCAAAGAAACCCAATTTCCTGGAGAAAAATCTAGCTTTTTGTTTAAGGTCAACAGTATGCCTAATAGCATTTTGACATCTAAGATCATGAGCTGCTGGAGGCACAAGTGGTTTTTTTTGTTAGGACACATTGTATAGTGGGAGGACAAGTTCAGAGGAAGAATAGGCAAAGTTTTTAGACACCCAACAGTGTTTCATGCTTACTTTTTGGAATGCTTCCTTGAGAAACTGCCTTATGACTTTCATTTTGGCTATTGGGAGAATTGGAAGGATAGGCTGAATTTGGGTTTGGTTTTTTTTTGTTTTTGTTTTTTTTAAGGAATTTCTGCTAATGGGTTTGTTCCAAATTCACCACTTGGCATATGAATACATTCTCCGCCTCCACAGTAACTGCCCCAGGTGACTAAACAGTAGATCCTTCCTCTCTTAATGAATCAGTGTGTACTTTATTGAGCACTGTTCTGCTGTGTTCTCAAGCAGCACTAGGGATTGTGGGAAACTTGTGATCTCTTGGGCCTAGATGAAATAAATACACGTGTAATGAAAAAAATTCTACAGAATTTCAGAAATCAGTCTGGGCTAGATTTTACAGGGCTCTACGATTTGAGCTAAGCAATGAAGGTTTTTGTTAGAAAAATATCAGCATTTGAGTACTAGGAGTATTGAGTACTTCATATATATTCTCAGTGAATCATCATATTAATGACATGAGGCAAATATAGTTTTATCTGATTTACTGCTGGGAACACTGAGGGTCAGAGTTTAGAAAGCTTACCCAAGGTGTAGAGCTGGGATTCAAATCCAGTGTGACTTTTATAGGCCATTAACTTTTGAGATCCATTCTAGCAACTTTCCCTAAGGTGCTTAGATAACTTTTCAAATCATTTAACAGAAGTTGTATCTTTGTTTTAAGTAGAAAGGCAGGTAGATTCCTCAAGAATAAAATTTTAGGTAGAATAAGGAAGTAGTCCCAGGTCCTCTACCAAGATTCAACCCGAGTGTGGGTCTCCCGCCTCTCAGCTCAGTGCTCTTTCAAAGTTCACTAATGTTGTCTTTCTTCTCATTGTTCACTGTTGGAGGGCCGCTTATCAATGTGATTTTCATAGTCCTTAGTTTTTCTTTTGTCTGGAGCGATCTGTATTGCAGCCCTGTGACGGCTCCCAATTTCCTATTCAGTGCTAGAACCTAGGCTATCTAGGAAGATTCTAGACTGGAAGAGATGAGTGTAAAACCTGAATAGCTATTGAACATTTTAAAGAAATAGGCATTTTGGGGTCACTCTGCTCCCTTTACACAGTATAACACACAGTATTCTTAAATCATCAAACCAACTTTGACTTAAATAGGCCGACATCATCCCTACCCTTTAGAAAAGGAAACTTAAGTCTACAGAAATTAGATGACTTATCCTACATCACAGCTCTTCCTGGGGGGACGTGAGGAGGTGGGGGACAGCATTGTGACTTAATCCACTGCTTTTAGCCCTAGACCATGCTATCCCTCAAAACGGCCCTATATGAGGCATGCAGCTTAAAATGCTATCCCATGCTATATTGACCAAGGATGGCTATAGTTAGTTCCTAAGATGCTTAAGCTGCATTTCCCATCTATGTCCAATTCTTCGGTTACTGGGAAGCTGGGCAGCTTTTCAACCACTATTTCATCAGCTATATTCCTACAGTTGAGACAGGAGAGTTGACTAATGTAAGTAGAGACCAAGGACAAGGAAAGGCAAAAAACAATGATATTTGAATGCCATGCTAATGTATATAAGATAATATGTAAATAGCTTCTATTTGCTGTTCTAAATAAGATCTTTAGTTGGGTTGCCCTGTTACTTTAAAGACTTGTTAAAGACTCAACAACTTTTATTTTTCCTTTTAGAAAGTACCACATATTTTTAAAAGCTATAAAGCTGATTTTTATCCTTAAAAGTTAATGTAACTAATTCTTTAAAAGTGGTAATTAGATTTTCCTGGTTTCCCTTAAGAGGTATTAAGCAATACTTGTGAATTGTTACATATAGACTACATTCTTTAACTGGATTTCATTCTTGAACAAATATTTAAGGTTCTTTTCTGGGCCAGGGCTAATGGATCAAATTTTAGGGCTTTGGGGGCAGTAATGACGTCTAGCCAGTGAAGCAATGATAACCCATGGTCAGCTCTGACCCTTTAGAGCCTTCCATTTCTCCCTCACTCAACGAAGGTTAATCTTTGGGAACTACTTAAGGATTCTGTCTCATCCAAACCCAGCCCCAGTCTAGGGCTCTGACTTTGCCCTCAGGGCAAAGTATGAGCTGCACTGGCTGAAGATATTTGTTATTGGTGATGTTTGCCAAGCAGAGGGCCTTGAAAATTCTTGTACAGTTGACCTTTGAACAATTCAGGGGTTAAGGGCACCAACCCCCCTGCACAGTCGAAAATCCAAGTATAACTTTCGACTCACCGAAAACTTAAGTTGTCCTTTGGTATCCACAAGGGATTGGTTATGAGGCCCTCCTGCCAATACCAAATCAGTAGATGCTCAAGTCCCTTACCTAAAATGGCATAAATCAATGCATAGAGCCGAGCCTCTGCATCCATAGACTTCCAACTGTGGGATGAAAATAGTTACAGGTATTTATTGGAGAAAAAAATCCATATATAAGTAGACCCATGCAGTTTAAACCATGTTGTTCAAGGGTCAACTATATTTGTTCTTTACAGCCTGGCAATTGGTACCATTAGTGGCCACGCCCGGCACTGCCCAGACCTGTGTGTGATCTGGGTTGATGCCCATGCTGACATCAATACACCCCTCACCACTTCATCTGGATGTCTCCATGGACAGCCGGTTTCATTTCTCCTCAGAGAACTACAGGACAAGGTCGGTAGACCAAAATGAAAAGAAAGTTGAATGGCTTGCAGGGGATTTGAGAATCTAGTTCAGTAAGATTTCTGTGAAGGATTGGTCACTAGTGGTAGAAATGCCTACCACTCCTTCATTTGTTCATCAAACATTATTATGGGCCAGGAAGTCTGTTAGATGCTATGGGACGGAAAGGTTCTCCCAACTCCCAGGGTATTTTTAATTTCAACTCTCAGGGAATTTAATTTCAGGGAGTTTGTAATTGTTTAAGAAAGGCAGGTGGTACTAGGTAGCTCTAGTGAATGACAGACTCACTGCCTAAAGACTTCCTGGTTAGAGGCTCACAGGCCTCACTTTCAGACCTACTGGTCTAGAATCCAAGCAAAATCACCATTACCTCTATTTTTCTAGGCTGTTCGAAAGACTTGGGAGTCCAGGCATAGACTAGAATCTGTTTATTCCTCCCCTCAGTGAGGGACCAAGTTAAACCAGGAATAACAAAGGTTATTCATTAGGCGGAATTTGTTTCCTGGCTGTAAGCAACTTGAGATGGCAACTGGATTATTTTTCAAGACCCAATCTGTAAATAATTCAGTACTGTAAAAAGGGTTAATCAGCAGTATTCCTGCTATTCAGCTAAGTTAATGAGAAACTGAGACCACTTTAGGAGAAAAGATTTATTCTTTTAATTCCTCTTGAGAAAGCTCTACTGTGTTCTTCAGTTGTCCTTCTGAGTCAGTTCGACTTGTATCAGTTCTCTTTCCCAGATCAAGTGTGTCTGGTGTTGTATTAAGCATACCCTGTAGGTAGGGGGAGAAAGCAGACTGCATACAGTGGGAAGCACACAGCGATTATCTTGGTGAGACCAACAGTCCTTGTTGAATCCTGTTTATTCCTCTCTTCATAGGTACCACAGCTCCCAGGGTTTTCCTGGATCAAACCTTGTCTTTCTTCCCCAAGTATTGTGTATATTGGTCTAAGAGATGTGGACCCTCCTGAACAGTAAGTTGATATGTAGGGGTAAACTCTGGGCCTCTCCCAGCCACTTATGTTCCATTTGATAGGTTGTTCCTTGCCTTAATTTGTTGAAGATCACTAAAAAGACAAAACCCCTTCTAAATGTGCATTTGATTAAAAATGCTGTTTAAACTAAGGATTCTTTCCTTTATATCTTATCACAGTTTTATTTTAAAGAATTATGATATCCAGTATTTTTCCATGAGAGACATAGACAGACTTGGTATACAGAAGGTCATGGAACAGACATTCGATCTGCTGATTGGCAAGTAAGTATAACAGCTATCTATGCCTAGGTTCCCAGGGGAACAAAGCAGCTCCCAGTGGGCAGCATACTTTAGCTTTTCTCTTGAGGATAGTAGCTTTTCTTTCAAATAAAAGCAAAACATACATATTACAAATTCAAATAATTTAGAAAGGGAGATTATAAAACATAAGTCATATTCTTCCTCTGGGGTTTGGAGAGGGGGGGTTTCCTTGAAGTCATTGCCCAGATCCTCTATCTCTCATGAATTTCTCTTTAGCTCCATTTTTAATGCTTATATTTTGAGATAAGAAGCATCCATTGTTCCAACTGCCCATTCTTCCTAGCCTATTTCTTCATCTGGAAGTTTTATATTAAGCAAAACTTGGTAGTGGATAAAGATGGCAGATGAATGCTAATCAAATGCTACTTTCAAGAGCATTTTCCCAGTGCTGAGTCTGCATTTTTGGATGACTAATTAACTGCCACCTGTTAAAAAATTTAGTTATTTAGCATATAGGTGTTGTATGTTAGTTTCAGCCATTAGTTCAGCTGGTTAGTTCACCCAGGCTAAACTGAAATCAGAACTGGGAGGTGGCAGGGTTGCAGGCAAAATCAGAATGAAGTTCATCTGCTGTTACACTATGAGAGAATAAAAGCAACTGTAATTAGCAAATGAAATTAGAATCTATCAGAGCCCAAGGTCATACGGAAGTGAAGAATTCCCTCTACTTAGTTATTAATGTAAGACGCTTTAATGCTCAGGGTAAGTCAGAAATATAAATTGGAATTAGACTGAGGCACACAGAACAAATGACAAAATTAGGAAATGGTATATACAAGCTAATATGCAAATATTCAGTTAACTTCTAAAATAGGAAACCTAGAAATCTGCTGTATTAACAAATTACCAAGACTAACAGCAACAAAATCAAAGTTGCATCTGTAGGAAGCACGAATGTTCAGGCACAACCAAATGACTATTCTCTTTCTCATTTCAAGAAGACAAAGGCCAATTCATCTAAGTTTTGATATTGATGCATTTGACCCTACACTGGCTCCAGCCACAGGAACCCCTGTTGTAGGGGGTCTGACCTATCGAGAAGGCATGTATATTACTGAGGAAATACACAATACAGGTAAGTAGTGATCAACCTGCTCGCTACATAAGTAAATATGCTGAAGCCTCTTGTTTGCCAGGGGAATCTTTTCTATTACATGTCACTGTAGACTTTTTTTTTTTTTTTTGGCTTAAGTTTGTTATAGCTAAAAGTCAAACTAATAAGGGATAGTCATTTAAAAGTATGTTTGGGTCTCATACCAAAATATAGTAAGGTGATATTGAATAAAAAGTTACCTGTCTTCTCAAACACTTACTAAATACAAGAATAACCTGCCAAACTAACATAGTTCTTTGCATGAGAACTGTCTAGAGACAGATTAAGATTAAAAGGCAAGTCCAGCTGTAATTTAAACCTTAAATTAAGAGGTTGGTTTACTGGGAGTTGGGACAGTGGAATTAAAGCTTCTCTGGAAGATATTTTAATGCTACAATGCCTTGGGTCCTTTCATGTAGGGTAAGTCTTACACTGGAGCTTATTTAATAGGAGGTTTAAATGAATGCCTGACAAAAAATCAGCACGATGGACACTAGATTGAACATCAAGAGTGGCTATCAAGGGGTTACTGTCCCAACACTCAAACTTGCTTGCAGTTTCCATTTCTGTCAGAAAGCTTTTGGTTTTAAAGTTACTGTGAATGAACTTTAATTGCAAAATTTAAACTACCACATGATACTTGAATACCATCTCATGAAATTAGGGTCTAAATAGCACAAAGACTCCAGACTGAAAGGTCCAGAGCTATAGGAAAGCCTCGAAGACCTGGGATAGAGGGAAATTGAGAAATGGTGTCCTGACTCTGGAACTAACTGGACTCTTAGACAGTACAAAAAGGAAAAGAATGCTTGTCTATCAGGTCTGACAGTGGCCAAGTAGTCTCATCCTCAGATTCATAATCTTACATGTCTGTTCATTGTCTTTGGGTTAGTGGCCAGTTAACCCAAAGTGGGAGTTCAGTCCTCCATTTTGGTTCCAGTGACACCACTGGAAACAGGGGTCAGGAACCTCTGGCACTTAGATGGAGTAGTGGCCACACCTTGTCCTCCTTGCTCCTGCTGTAATGTTACTCTATTCTAAAAGAATGTCTGTCATGACACTATCAACTAGATACATAAAACAATTTGTTTAAACTAATTTATAGGGTGGCAATAATCCACAAACATGAGTGATATATATTTTTAATAGCTCAAACCCTCTTGATTACTTCTAAGCTATGCTGAAAGCCCAGTGTTAGTGGAATGCAGGCCACAAGTTATCAGAGATACAGATGGCACCTGCAGGAATTGTTGGAAATGCTACAGTAACGTGCCTGCTCTCCGCAGTTTTGCAGTGCACTGAACTATGCTCTGCTAACGAGAGACAGCACACTGAACAGATGTAATGGCAATGAGTATGTCATGTATTATAATGTGGTATCAATAAACTATTAGGTATATTCACTTCACCCACGTGTCCAGGCTTTATGGCCACCCTAAATATTCTCAGATACATACCTGTATTCTCAAATACTAGTTTGTTCAGATAACTCTTGAAGAGGTAGATTAGCTTCACTCAGGATAACCAACTAAAAAGTTAACTACCCCAGAGAAGTGGGGAGCGGGGGATTGGGGAGAGAGAAGGCAGATCTGGTTAGGTTCTTTCAATCTAATTGTCCCTTCTCAAACCCTCTGGCACAAGCTCTCAAACCCTCAGAGATGGCAACTGGAGTCCAAATTGAAGTATGGTCAGGTGTTCCCTTGACCAAATATAAGATACTGGGTCATTCTGACAGGAGACCTAAAAAGTGTCAGCTGTGGAACCTGCTTGCAGGGCTCAGACCTGCATGGGTGCCAGTAAGATATCCAGTAATAATTATACTTCAGGGCATGTGGCGCTTTAAGAGATGCAGATACAGCATCAGAGTTCGAAAATGGGAACAGAGGTCTGGCTAGTGAGAAGTGGGAGTTCTCTTCACACAACTACACGCAGGCAGGCATCTGGAAGGTTCCTTTATACTGGAAATGGCACATATTTTCCCAACAAGTAGGTTGGCAACTCCTTTCCCCACCACCCCCCAAAGCGCATTCTTTATTCTTTCCAGAAAGCCTGACAGCTATGCCTTGTGTTAGTGAACAGGGATGACTGATTTTATTATCTTGAATGTGTTTTTCAATCCTACTCTAATATAGCAGTGTTTTAATAAATTCATGCCCAAGAGGATGAGGTGTAAGGGGCTTCCTGACGGTGGGTAATTTTATAGCAGAAAATGCCGTTTTTTGTTCTAAACCTTGGCTTGTTCTGTCCAGGCGGTGTGGCCCTCGCTGAAAGTAGCAGCTAGGACTTCTCTGAGGTTCTGTCATACTCTGTCCCCGCAGGGCTGCTGTCAGCACTGGATCTTGTTGAAGTGAACCCTCGGTTGGCCGCTTCAGAGGGAGACGCCAAGGCCACGGCCGGCCTGGCAGTGGACGTGATTGCTTCAAGTTTTGGTCAGACAAGGGAGGGAGGGCACAATGTCTATGACCAACTGCCTACTCCCAGCTCACCACATGAGTCAGAAAATGAAGAACGTGTGAGAATTTAGCAAACACTGTATGCTGACACATGTTTGTCACAATGGGCATTCCAGAGTTGTGAGGTGTTCGAGGGGACAGACACTACGAGGTCATCTGGGTCAACACTGCCTTAATGAGAACATTTGCATATTCTCACAATTGTAAAGCTTCCTTTCCTTCTCCATTTTGGTGACCAATAATTATACTGCAAATGTATTTGATTTTTTGCAGTTCACAGGGTATTAATATGTTGGAGTATTATGTAAATTTAAAGAAGTCATAAACAGCATTTATTACCTTGTTATATCACAATGTTCTTGTTGCTGTTCCTTCATGTGTAACTGGTTTTCCGTCTTCCCTCCCGCTTCCCACAGTCTGGCTATACAGTGCATCCTTGAACCGTTAGCTCACAGCAGCAATATGCTTATTCCACGTCTCTAACACCATTCATTCACAGGGCCAAAGTTCTGGTCCACAAACCCTTCTTGCAGGAAGTTCAATGCTTGCGAAAGAATTTGTAATAAACCAGGCCTCCCAGGATGGCTAGCTCCAATAAGATGACAATGGAAAGTAGCAGCTTGTTGGTTGTCACTCTACAAACAAAAGCAACAAGGTTTGACTTAGGGCCAAGGCTAGATAATGTGAGGCAGACTGAATTTTTGTTTCGCCTCATGACCACTTTGCAGGAAGTATATACAGGAAGGCCTCAGAGATGCTACAGGTTTGGTTCCAGACCACCGTAACAAAACAAATAGAGTAACAAAGCCAGTCACATGAATTTTTCTGTTTCCCAGTGCATATGAGTTATGTTTATAGTAGACTGTAGCCTATTAAGTACACAATAACATTATGTCTAAAAAAATAATGTTCATTACCTCAATTTAAAAATATTTCATTGCTAAAAATGCTAGCCATCATCTGAGCTTATTGGAAAAAAAGCAATGATAGATTGCTTGACACAAACCTTCCATTTGTAAAAAAAAAAGCACCATCTGCAAAGCACAATAATTAAAGGTAAGCCTGTACAAGGTTCTTTAGCTGGTAACAATTCAAAAGCTGCTGAAGCTGTAACAGGGAGTTGTAACACTACCTCACAGAAGTGTTGCAAGCTGGGGCAATATATACCAAAGGATAAAAATGTTTTTTTCTGGGTTGTTTTTTTTTTTTTTAATTTTAAAATGTCTTCAAATAGTAGTTACTTAGCTTTTCTAGGAGAGTATAGTTAGAAAAATATGAAAAAATATACCATTTCTGAAAGCAGGCTGAATCATATTTCAAAATAACAGTAACTACTAAATATCCTTATCTAACCATGCAGAGCTGCATCCGTTCCATACTACAGCTGTGAGCACACGCTGGGAGGTGCACTGCTGGCAGACTCACCAGTGCTGACATCCAGCTCAGGGATGGGTCCTAAGTCACCAGAAGCTGGGTACAGTGCCTCTCTACTTTCTCCCCCTCCATGATCCCAAATGGATCTCTCTACAAGGGTAATATAGGCGCTTCACAAAAAATGTACTGTCTTTTGCTAATAAAAAGAATCCACTCTGTGGTTCTCATGTTCACTCTAAACTGAAGGTTTCCCGCTACTCCACAAGGCATTTACCATTCACCACTGTTTCGGAAAATCTCTCTCTCCTGCTAGTCCTGTGACTCAGCTGTGGTTTTGTTTCATGCACACTATCACCCCACGTTCATCCTCAGTGGCGATACTTCCCTTTTGCCCCTGATTTTGTTGCCATCAGCACTTACATCAAGGATTTTTGTTGGTTTTGTTTTTTTTTAGTCAACTTCTTGCTAACAAGAGAGAACTTAAAGGTAATGGGCTGACTCCCATGAAGAGAAGGAGAGGCAAGGGTACTAAGCAGGAGCAATGAAATTTTCTAATCAAGTTTCTACGAATGTGAAACTCCCATGTGCTCTGTTACTCCCATATGCTGCCTTCTCTAAGGGAGCGTAAGCTGGAATGAAAAGTGCTTCCAGTGGACAAATTCTACACTGCTCCAGGTCAGTGTAGTGTGTACTTTTAACAAAAGATTCTGTCTTACACAAGACAATGTTCTTTATTTCTTCAGCTTTATTAGGAGCTTTGTAAGTCACAGATTAAAGCTTTGACATTCTTGGCTGAAAGGCATTAGTGTTAAAGAGAAATTAATTTTGTGACTATTTTTAAAACTTACTTTCTGGACATTGACCGGAGAATCTTTCGACTTTTGCTCAAGTTTTCACTTGTGTTTACCAGCTGAGAAGAGAAAAATAGCAATTATTTTCCCCTTCTTTCAAAAGTAACATACTCTAGAATCTGAACATTCCTAGACTGACAGGACGCATTAAGGGGTGTATGTTGAAAGCAAACCAATTTAAATGGCGGTCTCTGAGTATAATTAGAAGAAACTGGAGAGGATAAGATACTTTAGTACCTGTCAAGTACACGTAGGAATTATTACATCCCACTGCTGTGTGGGACTTGTGGGGCAGAGCTCGACCTTGGCTACTCAAAACAGAAAAGCTTCAAGGGTACCTTGCCAGTAACTATGAAGCAACTTTAGATTTGAATTTCATCAGGAGAACCTCTTGAGTTACAGTTTGTTTTTGTAGGCTGGTGGATTACCTCTTGGGATATGGTTATTTTTTTTTTCTTTACCCCTTTAAGAGAGACTTACCTTGAATTGTGAAAGGAATTAACTCTTTTAAATCACCCCCCCAACCCCTTTCTTTTTAACCTTTCCCTTTTGGTTGCCTATTACTAATCTAGACAGCTGGAGGATATTTCAGCAGATGTCACCTGCCATCTGCCCCCAATCCCTAGTGGCCTTGGTAAACTGATCTCTCAGGTCATACCTTGGCTTTTAAATTCAGTTAATCCACTTCGTATGTTCAAAAGTCAGAAACCAAACAATCTGTAAGTTGCCTTCTCTATAGTTTACCTTAAATCCAGTGCTTTACTGTGAATTTTTACTGAAGGAAGGGCATCATTCTGATATAAGAATGGAGAATTACAGCTATTAAAATGAGAAAACCATCCCAAATTCCCATACTGAACTATATTTTCCCATCTAAGTCTTGCCCACAGTATCTATTTTTCAGTTTGGATTTGCCCATGCTATTAAGAACACAGCATTGCATTGGCAAGTTGTACTATTTTCAAAATGTCTATGCAGATGTATGGAAAGGAAGGAGTAAGTTGTTTTTCAGAGCCTCTTAAAATGGTAGATTAGAGGTCACAATAGAGCCATCACTGCCCTATTTCCATTTGCTTCCCACAATGAACCAGCTTACCTTAGGTAACAGTAAAGAGTTACAGTGTCAGACTGAACCTCTATAAATTGTCAGTGGTGCTATTTTATGACATGTGAAAATAGCCTTGTCTCTAAATGACAGAAAAGCTAAATATTCCACTAGATGTGAGAGAAAGAAAAATCTCAGATTGGTAATACAGGAATAAAAGGATGGAGTGACTGCAATTTTATGTTTATTTGACAATCTTCAATAAATGCAGAAATCGAGTTTCTTCAGTCTTTCTTTTTCCCCCTTCCAGTGATCTCTAAATCTTAGGGGTAAAATTACTTACAAAGGAGCTCTCTCAGCTATGCAAACTAAAAACCAAGAAAAGCGTAAGAACCTCAAAGGCCACACGCCCTGAATTCAGAACTGCTGTAGCGAGGCCCACTACTTGACCCATCTTGCACCTTTCCCCATTTGCCCAGACTTACTCTATTCTTGGTACGTTCCAACTGCTCACGTTGCTCCCCCAGCTCTTCTATAATTTCTGAGCCGATCTGGTCAGTCTCTGTGGCAATCCGATGAGAACGCTCAATGCTCTGGGTGGCCCGGTTCAGGCTTTCAGTGCCTTGCAGAAGCAACGCCCGTTGAGACTGTAGCCGATTCTGACAGGATTATGAATGGGAATGTTAGACTTCTTCCATACTGTCAGCACAATCCTTATCTCTACTCTTACGTAAGAAGGAATATAGTGTGCAATAATTTTCATTATTTGAAGGCAACCAAAGATGCTAATGAACTTATTATAAGGTCCTATATACAGACAGACTAAAGTGGAACTTCGAATTCAACACAAGATTCACAATACCTCCCACTCCACTGCTTGCTACTTTAAGACAAGGTAAAAAGGATTGAGAATATCAGCCTTTGTGTTTGTAATGAACACAGCCTCCTGTGTTTGTAATGAATTTGAACTGGTTCCTGTGCTTGTTGGAGTAGCAGCTTCTGAGAGGCAGTGGCCCAGGTTTAAGGTGCAGGAGCTGCCTGAAAATTCATATAGCCTGTAACTTTGATGGGCAGCAACCACACCAGCTAATAAACTCTACAGCCCTAGAACAGATTAATTCACTGAAAATTCCTACCTGACTGGTACTGAGGCCAAGGAACCAGGAAGAAGCTATTCATTTTCAGTACAGAGAGAAATCAATTAGAGATCTGGATGTGACACCACCACACTCTGGAAAACACCTTAGGCAGCCACACTATTGGTAAGCTCTTCAGGCTAAACAAAACAAAAATCCAGAAGCTCCCACACTGGTGATCTATTCTCAGGAAAGGAGGTATTTGAGGCCAAATAAGGTGCTCTAGCTGCCCTAATTTCCCAAGTGTCCTAGTTTTCTAAATCCCCACAAAAGTTTTACTCCACATATAATCCTGAGTACCGGAGGCGTGAGGACAGAAGTAGCCTTTGTCAGGCCAGAATTTCCCACTGACAGAAATGGGTGCAGCTCTAAGTTCTTAGCTATGCGAAGCGCGCATGTGCGCGCGCCAGTTCACAGGGCCTATTACCAAGCACAAAACACCACCAAGCCAGAAACAGGTTACCGGATCAGAAGTAACAAGAAGTCTTCATATACAGTATAGAGACCAGTGGATAAGAAAACTACTGAGTAAGGTTGAAATAAACCCTCGTTACCTTAGCTTAAACGAAGCAGGAATAAGCCCTTTTAAAAAATTGAACAAAAAAAAAAAAAAAGGGGGGGGTTTTCAACTGATCAGGTTGAGAAAAGAACAGGAAAAAATGGTAAGATAACATAAATCAACCCCAGATTTAGAACAATTCTACTGAAAGTGGTATATATATTTAAATTGTTTAACTTTTGAAACTAATGATTTTTTTTTTTAAGATTTAAAAAAAAAAAAATTTTAGAGAGAGGAGAGAGGAAGGAGAGAGGAGGAGGAAAATAGCAATCAGTTGCCTCTTGCATGCCCCCAACCAGGGACCTGGCCCGCAACCCAGGCGTGTGCCCTGACCAGAATCAACCCAGCAACATTTTGGCCCACAGGCTGGCGCTCTGTCTGCTGAGCCACACCAGCCAGGGCTTACACGAATAATTTTAAAGCAAAATTATTCCTTGGACTTACTCCCCCTTTTGTTGTTTTGGGTCTTTGTGTGTGTGGAGGGGGGAGGCGGTGTTAATAAATGACCAAAGTCACTTTACACCTCTCATCTCACTTTAACAAGATCCACCTGCCTGCCTTCCTCCAGTCCCTCCCTTCACAAGTGAACTTTGAAAATTTTACACCATTCTGAAATACTCTAGTTTTGACATCAGCAATGTCAGGCCAGTAGCATTTGAATGTCTCTTCAACTATAATCGGGATGTATCATGAAATGGGATTTGTTTACTTAAAATGGTACTATCAGCCTTTCTACATATGTGCAGCAGTTTGTACTTCCATAGCTCTCCTATATACTACTTGCCAGGCCACTTCTACTTTGTACTGTGTGATATAATCCCAAATGCAACATATTAAATTTAAACCTTCTGAAGTTTTATTTCTTTAACTCTCTAGCTTCTCTGGATAGTTTCAGAATATAGATTTTCGATCTAGTCAGTCTAACTTTATAAATCAAATACCGGAGTTTAGAGAAGCAACCTGAGGCTCACTTTCTATTACAAGAGATCATGGCATCAGCCCCTTAAGAAGCATCTTGCCTTCTCTACTGTATCTGGGTTACGGGCCATCTTGTTATAAATGTAAAAGAAAGCCTGAGTTTATTTTGTGCCAATACTCTGATAAATTAAAAACCTAACTGAATTTTTTGTCATATGTGAGAAAGAAACTGGATCAATGGGTCAGAATACAGAGTTCAGATATAATAAGATTAGGTAACACCTGTATACCACCACTACATACTAAGTACTGTTTTATACATAAAGGATACCAAGAAATGTAAATAAGCACATGGTTTGGAAAGATCTGCATTGAATATAGTAGGGGTCAGCGCCCTCCCTCCCTCCTGGGATCACGCCCATGCCTTTGCCTTCTCCCTCTCCTTCCCGCAGACACATCGCCTTCGCCTTTCCCTCTCCTAAGCTCCAGTGGCCCTTCTTTTGCCTCTGTAATTTGTTTCCTGAGCCTACGCAGCCCAGCTGGCTCAGTTCTACTACCTCTGTTACTTTCTAAGTAAACTTTCTCTTATAATTTGGGGGGAAAAAAAGTACAGTAGGGATAAATATCCAAGGGGAAAAGGGAACTGGATGAAGGAAAGGATAAGGTGGGAAAAACAAGAGTGTAGTATACACTGTAATGTGAACTGTACTCCGCAATATGGTTATTCTTGTACCACAGGCCCTAAAGGGGGGAAAAACAGCTGAAGCTTACCACATGCTCATTCTCTACAGTGTACGTGCCATATTTCATGTCTCCTCTGCCCCCAGGTGTGGTTGTCAACGGGGTGCTTCTCACTTCCCGGTGCAGTTTGGCAAGGTCCTTCCGGTAGGTTCGAAGCTTAGACATCATAGGGTTACGGAAAGATAGGGGTGCATAACGTAGTTCCTCTTCCATCTCTGCCAGCTAGGAAGATGAAAATAGTGAGTAGGCGGCCTGGTTCTTTTCTGTCTCATCTGTACATATGCCTAGTTTGGACTAATCAATCCACAGACAACCCTGAATAAGTACTCTACCATATGCTTCACAGAGGCAGGGACCACATGTAACACATTTACTCCATTACTCTGATGTCTGCACATTGCCTATCAAGCATAGAATAGGCATTCAAAAAAGTATGTGATAAAAAAACTAGTACCTTATAGCTTATTAAACATTTTTATATGCATTCATTTAATCCTCACAGCAAATCAATAAGGTAGGAAATACTATTTCTACTTCATACGTAAGACTTGATGAAAATCACTCAAGATTATACAATAAGAGAAATCAAGATTTAAAACCTTCAAATTCTCTTTTCCGTTACCAAGTTCTTAGCCTGCTACGGTTCAAGTGCTGCCAGGAAGCACTTTCAGTCAGCTGCACTAAAACGATAAAGGTCTGGCATCACGGTTCTCCCATTCCTCCTCCTCTTCCTGAAAATCATTTGTCTCCATGTCAGAGAGTCCCAGTCAGATTTCCATTTTTCTGGGATAAATAAAATACAAAACTCAAGCACATTCACAAGAGGCCATAAATTACTTTTATCTGCCTAGGATGGCCAGAGTAGGACTGGTTAATTTTGCTAAGTTCAGAGAAAGGAAGTAAGCACCAAACACACTGGTATTTGCTCCAAGATTTTTTAAATGCTACTAACATGTTAACCAAAAAAGAAGACTGGCTCTGTAACAGGTATCAGGGGTATCGGCAGCTGTACACAGGTATTAAGCTTCTAGCGCCTTCCATCACGAAGGAGATAGCTTTCCACAGTCCAGTGGTCTGATCCTTCTTAAAGGAGATGCACACCAGAGAAAAGGATGCAGAGAAGCTTAACTTTTCAGAACTTCACCTGTAGAGGGAAGTTGTTCTTCAACAAGCAAGAAGGACATTCTCTGGTTTAAAAAGAATTTTTCTTCTTAATCTATGCTGGGGTAGTAAAAACTAGGGGCAACTATTTTTGCAGAGTACTACTAGGGAGCTGGATTTTAGCCCCAGTCTCCTGAAGGGTTTGCCGAAGCTAGAGCATATTGGAGACAACAGGACTCTTCTAATAGGTAAAAGCAAAGGTGTTTTGGTGTTTGGGGGGGGGGGGGCGGGGGTGTGTGTGTGTGTGTGTGTGTGTGTGTTGTTTTTTTGTTTTTGTTTTTTGTTTTTTGCCCCAGATTGAGAGAGAAGCAGTTGTTAAACCACTCAGCAAGCTGGACCAACTTCTGATGGCTTTCAGTTCTGGGTTCTGATTGGGAGCTCATCCTGTCCATGCATGTCTTACTCAAGACACCAGGTCCAGCCACTACGCTGTCTTTTAAAACAACAGGGAATGTGGCTTAGAACCACCTCTGAGCTACATTTTCTGTGACGGTAAGTTTAATAAAGAAGAATAAGTGATCCTAATAGCCAGCTTTTAAATGAGATTTTTAAAAGACCACCCAGGTAAAGGTATGAGAATGCCCTTTACAACTCACATCAAGAATGTGTTATCAAAGCCTCATTTCAGGAGAGGCTACAAGCTTTACCTATTTATGTTTGTTAATGCCCCACCCCTAATACCCATCCCCCCAAACTGGCCTCATTTAGTCAGAAATAATAAAAGTCGGGAACAATTAGAAGGAAGAGTTAATCTGTGATAAGATCATAGCATTACTTTTGGAAAAGATGAACACCAGGCAGAAGTAAGGATCTGTTCCCTGTTCTCACCGTTTCATTTGCTTCCTGTTGCTTTTCATCAAAATCTCTGATCAATTTCTTCTTCTCTTCTGCAAAGATAAGACAAGTTTCAAATGTTCAGTCCTGCTTCAATATATTTATAGAACCTATTCCCTCTGTGTAGAATTAACTCCCCATTCCTCTCTTGTTGGGGTTAGTAGTACTTACCCCTAAAAAAGTAGTACTTAATCACCCCTAAAAGGCACTTAGAAATGTATGGGAACTTGTTGTCACATGACTGGGGGACAGTGGGAGGGTCTGGCATTTAGTACCCAAGAATATCTATGCTTGGGACAGTCCTGCCTAACAATAATCTGGCCCCAAAGGCCAATAGTGTCCCTACTAAGAAACACTTCAGGTCTAAGTTAAGTATCGCCAATTTTCCACACACCGCCCCCCCGCCCGCCCCCCACAATCCTAACAGAGAGACCAGGCACATCAATAGAATGTTTAACAATACTGGTTTCTGAAATTCCTGTCCTCACTTTCACACACACTATGAATCACTTCTCTGTGTAGCCCTTATTCACTGCTTTTCTGCAAAACCTATTAAAACCCACCTTCTCTGCTCGCTGGGGAAGCTGCATGGTATGGCACGTGTTTCCCTGCCATACCCACTGGTTGTGGGTATGTGGTTGTGGTACCATTGGTTGTGTATGGAACTGACTCATACAGTGAGAAAGTCACTGCCCTTGAGATTCTCTTTTAATCCTTTGTGTCATGACCTTTTGGTGCTAATCTGTCTTTAATACCTAAAAATTATGACTCTTCCCTTTTAAACAAAAACTGATGAGGCTTTAGCGTCAATTAACATCTAACTAAAACAGCATTATTTTGCCTTCCCTGTATTTTTTCTGATCATTTAGACAGGTTGTACAGATTTTCCACTTAAAGTAGTGATATAGCCCTTACTGGTGTGGCTCGGTGGGTCGGACATTGCTCTGTGGGCCTAAAGGTCGGAAGTTCACTGGTTCAGTTCCCAGTCAGGGCACATGCCACAACTGCAGGCCAGGTCCCCGGTTGGCAGTAAGCAAGAGACGACCGATCGATGTTTCTCTCCCTCCCTTTCTCCCTTCTTTCCCCTCTCTCTAAAAATAAATAAATAAATAAATAATCTTTAAAGTAGTGATATAAAATTTCCTTTCATGCATTCAGTAACCATATTTTACATGAAATAAGTTGATTTAAAGAAAACAAGTAATAGTAAAAATGGTACTTGGACATGGCAAAAATGATGGAGGGAGCCCTGGCATGCTGTCACCTCGTAACCATTTGTACAGGGGAGAACTGCTGGTGAGTAAAGGGGACTAAGTCCTGGTCCCAGCTGTGGGCTTCACCTAATGTGTAAGCTTGGATAATTCCCTTCACCTTTTTGGGACCTTTCTTTGGCTATAAAGTGAGATAGGTCTTCCCTTCATATCTAACAAGCAAAAATTAGCCCTATTTATGAGGAGCTTGATTTTTTTAAATGTATACATTCAAATGAATCTTCTCAAGGAAATCTACACATAATCTACTTATTACCACAAGGTGACCACTACTTACAATGTTTTTTAAACTCATCTTTCGGAATTACCTTCACAATTTGGGGGGAGTCTTGTTTTTAATTGTGGATATATATATATATATTTTACCATTCTGATCCTTTTTAAGTGTACAGTGAAACGGCATTAAGTGCGTTCACACTGTTGTACAACCGTCACCAGTATCCATCTCCAGGACCTTGTCATTATCCCACACGAAACCCCATAGTCATTAAACACTAACCCCGTTCTCTCCAACCCCAGACGCTGGTAACCACCATTTCACTCTGTGTCTATGAGTTAGACTACTCCAGGCGCCTCATAGAAGAGGAATCACACAGTATCTGTCCTTTTGTGTCTGGATTATTTCACTTGGCATAATGTCTTCAGAGGTCACCCATGTTATAGCATGTATGGGGCCACAGTCTTTAAAAACTACGTATTTTTCATCCAGTGTGACTCCTAAATGCAAGCCAGTACGTCCATCCATTGAAGAAAGAGCAATCTTTTCCAATGCCAAAGAAAACCGCTGAGTTGGGCTTATGGAGGGATGGGATGTGGGTACCCAGTACACTGTCCTAAAATTTTCCTGGATAATTTTGTTTACCCTGACTTTCACCTGAAGCCTTGATTTTCAAACCCAATCCAATAAAAGATATATCATCACTATCGTGTTTTATATGGATTTACACTTATGTTAATCACAATAGCATCTAGCATGTCAGTTGTCTGCTACTTTTTAAGCGATTGTAAATTATTTTGGATATGTACATTCTAATATATTCTCAACTTGAGACCAAGCTCCTCCAGAACAAGGAAAGTTACTTTTTCTTTTATAGGTCTCATAATTTCCAGAACCTTAAACCTGACAATGCACTCTGTCATGTGACAACCCCTTAATACACACAAGGCACTCCAAATAAACTATTTCTCACTCCACACCATTCACAAAAACCAGGGTTTGTTGTTTAAAAGAAAAAGAAAAAGAAAATTCAGCCATGGCAAATGGCGTGAACCTTGCCTATCCTGATGAAATAAGCACCGAAGCACCTCTTACTATCCCTGAGTGGACTGTGTTTCCAGCTACTAGCAGTGAAATAATACCTGCAATCAAGAATGGCTAATTCCATGGAAAGGTATCATATTATTTTGTCACCAAAGTGCTGAGTGTCACCACCCCTCTGGAGAGGCCCATCTCCAAACTCAAACACACTCCCTCCCGATCCAAGCAGGACAGTATGAAGAAGCAGTCTATGTATGTGTGCATTCCCTTCCTAGCTCTGATTTTTTTACAACTCTATTAGTCATCAAGTCCCTTCCCATACTCCTCCTTTGCTAAAAGGACATGAAAATCTGCATTCTTAAGGGGCAAATTCTAGAATGACTTGAAGAAACGAGCTATATAAAAGTAAAAGCAGGAAGAAAAGAGGTAACCTACAGAATCTTGACTCTTCTCTGCATGATTCGATTAGTGTCAGTCTTTTTAGTGTCAGAGAGTGGAATACTCCACTCTCTACCTGATTTCCTGATATTCACTCTTGTAGGAGTGCTGTACAGATTATATACTTTTAAAAGAAATATACCCATTTCACCACATGAGATCCTTTATGTACTAAGATTTTTTTTTTTTTTAAGATTTTGTAACCATCCCTTCTGATGATGAAGTCAGGGAAGCAGATATTTAGAGATTCAAAAGAGCTTGAACCCTACCCAACTGAGAAGTATCAGTAGCTGCTTCTGTATACTGTAGTCACACAATTGTGGAATCAATAATGCATGTGGAGCTGAGATGGACCTCAGAGGTCACCTATCTGGTCTACCCTCATTTCACAGTTGTGGAAACTGGAGCCTGAGAAACTACCTTCCCCAAGGTCACAGGAGGAGTATGCAAGTCTCCTGACTCCCAATCCAGCGCTTCTGTACATCATAGCACTGAGGGGCCTTTCTGTGCTCCCAGCGTATATATAGCCTTTAGCAACGGGTAAAATCTGTTCAGAACTCTTGAATTTTTGAGAGAATTAACCCTAAAATCAACTACAAAACAGGTCTCCGTACTGGATAGCACAGACCCCCAAAACAGGAGTGAGCCACTCCAACCAACACTGCCCCCCACCCCGCATGCCTTCCCGAGCCTGTCACAGGCTGAGTTATTCACTCGAGACTGCTTCTGTTTGGTAAACTGGGTGGATGGCAGCACCATATCCTAGACAAAGAACACGACACAAGCAGTCCGCTCTGAAAGACAGCTAGAGGAAGCCTGCCTTAGCGTTCAACAAGGTGACATCCTCTCTTCTTCACAGGAGGTGTGAATCAACAGCTCCAAAGTGACTACCTTTGGTCCATTAGAGCTGTGGAAATAACTTGGGTTTCACCAGGATTTTTAAAATATGTGACGAATTTGCTTTTGGCGCCTCACTGTGGCATTTCTAAGACCTGCATCCTCTACTGGTAGACCACTGTGATTTACCTACTCTCACACCATGTAGAATAGAATTAAAAGCATCAGATCCCTCTATGCCTGTTTTCTCATCTGCAAATAGGAAACATAAAAGCACTGACCTCGTAGGGTAGCCTGAAAGGTTTACAAGAGATATTACCAGAAAAAGCACTTGGCAAAGGCCAGGAGTATTAAAAGTTCAATTAATAATAACCATCATTGTTTTTTAAAGTAAATCTTTACGTAGGAAGAACTAAGAGCAAAAGTAAAGTTCACTAAACACTATGAAGAGTGTTGCAAAAATTAAAATTCTGCAATCAATGAATAATTGGTATTTACCAACCCACTGCATAGGGTCCTCCATAGTGATTATTTTTTCTGGTTCCAAAAATAATGAGGTCTTGTGTATATATATTTGCAGATGACACGATATCATATATCATACATAGAAAACTAAAGACTCCTCCAAAAAACTGGTAGAACTAATAAATAATTCAGAAAGGTTGCTGGATACAAATTCTACAGACAGTCCCCAATTTATGATGGTTCAACTTACCAATTCAATTTTTTCATGGTGTAAGAGTGATATGTACTCAGAAACTGCACTTCAAGTTTTGAATTTTGATCCTTTCTTGGGCTAGTGATATGCAGTACCATCCACTCTTGTGACTCTGGGCAGTGGCAGCGAGATGATTTTGCCCAGCTGTAGGCTAATATAAGTGTTCTGAGCACATTTAGGGTGGATTAGGCTGGGCTATGATGTTTGGTAGGTTAGATGTATTAAATGCATTTTTGACTTATATTTTCAACTCACAATGGGTTTATTGGAACATAACCCACTGAAGTTGAGGAGCATCCGTGTACAAAAATCTGTTTTATTTCTATAAAACATTTCTATAAAAAATCATGAAGTATCAGAAAGAGAAATTAAGAAAACAATGATACTTATAATTGGATCAAAAAGAATTAAAATAGCTAGGAAGAAGTTTAAACCAGGAAGTGAAAGTCCTGTACAGAGAAATAGAATAAAAATCCAAAAATCTGTATGGAGCCACAAAAGACCGATTAGTAAAAGCAATTTTGAGAAAGAACAAAGCTGGAGGCATCAAACTTCCTAACTTCAAACTATATTTCAAAGTGATGGTAATCAAAACAGTACCGTACTGACATAAAACAGACACAAAGATCAATAGAACAGACAGCCCCGAAAGAAACCCACACATGTGGTCAATTAATTTATGAGGAGCCAAGGCTATTCAATGGAGAAACGTTCATGTTAGGAAAACCCAGTGCTTCCTCCTGTGTGTTTCTTTCCTGTCTCTCTCCCCTTCACTGGTCATACAGGGCACTTCACTTCCAGTCACCAAATATGTGGGGGGTTTCCCCCACCAAGAACTGCAACACCATCTGAATATCCTACAATTCAACTCAATTCTGACACTATCCAGAAACAGCATCAAATTTCACAGGTTAAGGGCTCGGATCCCATAAGACTACCTCTCCCCGCCCTCTTCAGATACCAATTACAAGTAGTAGATCTTCAGGTTACCCACAGCTTCTGCCCAATTTGGCAACAAACTGGAGATTCCCAGGACCCTCTCCTCAGGTGTGATTGATCTGCTAGAGCAGCTCACAGAATTCAGGAAACCGCGTACCAGTTTAGGTAATGCTTACGAGTTAGGTTTACCAGTTTATTAAATGATACGATGAAGGATACTGATGAACAGCCAGATGAAGAAATACAAAGGGCAAGGTCTGGGAGGATCTCAAGCACAGGAATTTTTGTCCCCTGGAGTTGGGTGCATCACCCTCCCGGTGTGAATGTGTTCCCCCATCGGTAAGCTCTCTGAATCCTGTACTAGTGGGATTTTACAGAAACTTCCACATGTAGACATGACTAATTTTAAAATCCATTCCAGTCCTTTTCCTTTCTCTAGAAAAGTGGGGAGCAGCGTTGAATATCAAGCTTCTAATCATGGGTTGTTCTTCCTGGTGATCAGTACCCACCCAGGGGCCACCTAAGACCCCACCCAGAGTTGCCTCCTTAGGACTGAAGAAGCTCCTAACGCTCTTATCACTGAGGAAATTACAGGGGTTTTAGGAGCCCTGGGTCAGGGACCGAGTCAAAGATCAAATATTAAAACAAGATGCTCCTAGTGTTTTTACCATTTAGGAAATTACAAGGGTTTTAGGAGCTCTGTTCAAGTAACTAAGGGCAGAGACCAATATACATATTGTTCTATTATCTCACAGGCAAGGACAGTCTCTTCAATAAACAGTGTTGGGAAATCTTGACAGCCACATACCAAGAATAAAACTGGACCGCTATCTTACACAACACACAAAAATTAAAAGAGATTAAAGAAAGACTTGAACATAAGACCACAAAACTAGAAGAAAATAGGTCTTAGCATCAGTCTTGACAAAGATTTTTGGATTAGATACCAAAAGTAAAGACAACAAAAACAAAAATTAACAAGTGAGATTACATCAAACTAAAAAGCTTCTGCAGAACAAAGGAAACCATCAACAAAATGAAACGGCAACGACCAAATGGAAGAAAATATATGCAAATCATAAACTTGGTAAGGTTAATATCCAAAAAAGATAAAAAACTCATACAATTCAACAGCAAAAAACCCCAATCAATCTCATTAAAATATGGACATAGGATGTGAACAGACATTTTTCCAAAGACATACAGATGGCCAACAGGTACATGAAAAGGTGCTCAACATCATTAATCACCAGGGAAATGCAAATCAAAACCACAATGAGATATCACCTCACACCTGTTAGAATGGCTTATTTTAAGAGAGACCAAGAAATAACAAGCCTTGGCAAGGATGTAAAGAAAATATAGAGCTTTTGTTCTAACTCAGAGACTTTCAAACTTGACATGCACCAGAAACCCCCTGGAGGGCTGTTAAAAGAGACGGTTTGTTAAAATAGCTAATGATTAATGACTGGCTGGGGCCCAAGAATCTGCATTTCTAACAAGTTCCCAGATGATGCTTATGATGCTGATTCAAGGACGACATGTGAAAACCACTGTGCTAGCAAAAAACCAGTAATATACTATAAACATCATAAATCTATAAGGCATCTAGTATGTTAGAAGATAAGTGCTCTAGAAAAAAACAGGAAAGTAGAACAAGGTAAGAGTAGTTGTATAAAGAGCTAGTATTCTCATGTTTTATTTAAATAAAATACCCACTTTCCCATATAACGGTATCAATGGCTAATCACTCTTACTACTGTCAAGGAGTATTCTAAGGGCTTTACATATATTAACTTACTTAATGCTTTTAAAACCCTTGTGACGTAAATGGTATAAATTCTCCCCATTTTGCAGGGTAAACTAGTTAGGTTAAAGTACATTGTCCAAGGTCACACAGCTGCTAAGAGGTGAATGTAGCACTCGAAAATAGGCAGCCTGGCTCTAGAATCCCTGCTGTTAAACATTCAACTGTACAGCTTCTCTATTCGCATTTAAGGCACGAACTCTTGGAACTCTTCAGCTCCCAGGACAGTGACTGATACATGATAATTCTCAATAAATGTTATTGAAAAATGACTGAATTCAATTACAGCACATAAGCTATATGCAAGGGCCGTGTTATATGCATTATTCAGTACCTGATAGTTCATGATGGAAATTAAAGCTCTGGAAAGCATATGAAGTGGTCCCTGAAGTAGAAATAAGGAATCAGAGATGAGGCCTAGTGTGTTTCCTTAATTAGATTCAATTTATTCAGAAAATATTCATTGAGTAGTATGAACAAAGTAATGGATAAGGAGATTGAAAATTGTTGAAATTCTTGTTATAACCTGAGGATACGTGTATATTATATTTAACCATTAAACAACTAGGTCTGTTACCAACAAGTTATGTTAGAGTACTTTGTGACTGGGAAGAAATTCACAGTGTTTTGATTGTCCTCTTTGCAGAAATGATAAAAAGATTAAGTAGATGATAAAGGTGAATATAACTAACTCAGTTTTCTATTTTTCAAACAGAATGCATTAGTTAGCCTTTAAAAAACTGGGTATTGCACAATTAAATCCAACACCTGGCTGAAAAAAAAGAAAACCCAGTATTTTTCAGCCTGGTAATTAAGATCCCATCACTCTCTTGCTCAATACCCTTAAACTAGACCCCATCTCAAACAGCAATAGCTGCAAACTTTCACTGTGGTCTACAAGACCCCACAGGATCTGGTCCTGCCTACTTCTTTCCAGCCTTACCCACTACCACTATCTCCTTCACCCCTTCCACTGACAACACAACGGGCCTCCTTGCTCTTTCTAGAACCAACCAACCTCATTTCAGCTTAGGGACCTCTGCAGGGCTATTCGGTCCTCCTGACACGCACTTCTCCCAGATTTTTGCATGGTTTACTCCCTTACTTCATTCAAGTCTCTGCTCAAACGCCATCTCTTCGAAGAGGCCTTTCACAGCACCTACTCCAGTTAAAATCAGAGTGCCCCCCTCTCTCTATTCCTTTGCCCTGCTTTGTTTTCCTCTACGAGAATACATTGGAAATGTTGTGGGTGGGGTTCCAAAGGACCACAATAAAGCAAGTATTGCAGTAAAGTGAGTAGTAATCTTTAGAGGGTCTTAAATTTGTTAAATACGCAACATCTGTGAAGCGCAAAAGGGGAACTGCAATAAAATGGAGTATGCCTATATCACTGCCCTTAACACAGCCTCTTAATATTTATATATCATCGAGGATTTGTAGGTCTTTTCACTGTAATTTACAATATTAAAAGCATCTAAGGCAGTGCCTGGTACACAGTAACCTCTCCCAATTAATACTAGTAACACAAAGGTATGAATTTTATTCTCACCAATCATTTGATTCATGCGACGTTGGGTAACTCACAGAGCTAACACTCAAGCTCTGACCCTTAAGTAAAAAC
The DNA here is from genome assembly GCF_021234165.1 of Pteronotus mesoamericanus. Taxonomy (NCBI): domain Eukaryota; kingdom Metazoa; phylum Chordata; class Mammalia; order Chiroptera; family Mormoopidae; genus Pteronotus; species Pteronotus mesoamericanus. The sequence continues at coordinate 22,985,377 of NW_026555078.1, read as the reverse complement.
AATAAAACGCAGTCTTATCTGCCTCCTCATCAAGAGCTACTTCGGTCTGAAGTGAAGAACTGTGCTTCCTACGGATTTAACAGGACAACTCAAGCTCCTCCAGACAAAGACTGCAGCAACCTGATTTTTTATTTTTTAGAGAGAGGATAAGGGAGGGAGAAAGAGCAGGAGTGAAACATCAAGTTATGAGAGATACATCAATCAGTTGCCTCTCACACGCCCCCAACTGGGGACCTGGCCGGCAACCCAGGCAGGTGCCCTGACTGGGAATTAAACCAGCGACCTTTCAGTTCACAGACCGGCATTCAAACCACTGAGCCACACCAGCCAGGGCAGCAACCTGAATTTTTAAACCATGGGGCCGGAAATAATCTCATCAGAAAGTTCATAACAGGACAACACCTAAATGCCACAATCCTGATTTTAAAGACTAGCCTCGCAAAACGTATTTACCAACCCCAAAAGCTATGATTCCTTTGGGTTCTTAGCCATTTTGGTGCTAGGGATCCTCTGCTAGTCTGGTGAAAACTATGGACCTCTCTTGAAAATAATCATGTAAATGCGTAAAACAAAATACAGAGAGCTACTAGTGCAATCAGTTCTACTGAAATACGGGACCGCACATTTAAAGTCGCCTATCCTCTTGGCACAGTGAAAGTGAGACGAGAAAAGGCTATAGTAGGATCAAGGATCCCAAGGAAAGGCTATTGAATGCTATAGCAAGATCAAGAATCCCGAGGAAACAGTACTCCGAGGTCCATCACTGAGCACCCTAAGTGACAGGAGGGAGATCCTGAGCGCCGGGCCCAGCCAGGTCTAGGGAACGTGTCTGAAGAGGAAAGAGGGCCCAGGCCTGGGAAGAGGGCAAGGGCTTTTCCTCCGAGAGCGCGCGGGGCCAACTCCCCAAGGCTCGGCCAGCCTCCACCTCACCTGTCCCTCCAGTCCCCAGGAGCCGCTCCGGCACCCCACGTAGGTCTTCATGGAGGCCGCGGAAGATCTCGTGCAGTTTCTCGAAATGCTCGGAGGAGGCGGCGGAGGTGGCCATGGCGCAGGCAGCAAGCACTTAAGCAGCGGCTGCCGAGATTCCGGGACTTGAAGCCCGTGGCGGTCAGCCACCCTGCTCCGCAGGCATCACGGCAACCTCCTCCAGCGGCGCCACCGCCCACCCTGGACGAGGCGCTTCCGGGGCCGCGGCGGGGTCCTCCCGAGTCGGAACGCCCATCCCCTTCATTCCGTCACGGAGGGAGCGCCGGGTAAGAAAGCCTCCCGGAAAGTCGCGAGCTCTGCGCTGCCCGGAAGAGTCTTGTGAAGGCGCCGGCGCGCCCCAGCTAGCAGAGGTCCAGGACCTCCGGGTACACTCAGCGCGGGTTTGGGGAGAGCGCCATAGCGGAAGAGACTATGGGGACCCGCGGTACGGGCAGCGCGGCCGCCTTTCTCCAGGGCCCCGCCTCCTGGCGTAGGGCGGACGCCGCAGTGCATGCCGGGGGCTGTATTTCGGCAGGGAAGGCGCTGTTTCCCGGAGGTCACGAGTCGAGGTGCGCTGTTCCGCACCGCTGCAGCCCGGGGTGGCACTGAGGGTTATTCGTTTGGTATCCGTGTGCCCCGGACGTCATCTGTCATCGCACATTCTGGCCCCCTTGATTTCCTTAGTTCGTGTCCTGACCAAGTGTTAGTTTTCAGACCTTTAAAGGTAGTCAGGCCAGGTTCCTGCCTGCCCTTGAGCGGTAAGGCACTTTTTCTGGGGAGGTCAAATGATCAGGGTCACCTGCCGTCAGAAGTGTTCCCCGGGCAATGCGACCCCACAAGCTGTACTCAGCTTTTAGGGGCTGGGATGGCCTTAGGGTTTTTCGTTCACTCAGCATATGTTAATGTTAAACCTAGTCACTGGGCAGGGGTCTGGGCACACGTTGGTGATGAAAAGATGCCCTCTCTGCGCTTGGGTAATTTATAACGTGGTGAACGAGGGGGATCCTGGTTCAAGCCCCATTCCTACTGAACATTGTTAAAAATAACAAACTCCTTTCCTGCCTTCCATGGATTTCCATGGATGACTGGAAGGGAATTCCCGTTTTCATTCATTTCATGGTTTGCCTATGGAGCTGGTTCTGGAATGTTTGCTTGGCAGCCCAATACTTAAGACTGCCCACACACATTAAAAGATATATTACTGTTCAGGAGGAAATGATGGTGATTTATATCTCCGAGACCCTTATTTTTACTAGATTGAGTTCGTTAACCATTGATTCAAGAAACTGGTTGAACTCCTAATGTTATGCATAGAGAGAGAGCAAAGCTGAGATTGTTAGTGGCAGGCAGTGTAGTGTAAAGCCCCATAGGATTGTTACAGAAGGGGCAAGTACAAAAAGGAGAGCTAAATAACCTGGGGCGGAAAAAGTAATGCTTGAACAGCATCGCAAAAGAAAAGTAGAAAATGGGTAACTGAGGGATCAAATTATCACAAGACTGAGGTTAATGGCATTTCAATTGAGACTGTACTGTAGCTAAACTCTGACACAAATTATCCTTAGAATGAGAAATGACTGCATAACCGTTATAGTGAAATGTTTTCTTCTTTTGGGTATAGTTAAATTTTCATTTAATTGTTTTCTTCTGTTGACTCGAAGTAAACTTTCTTTAATTCTTAAAGTTTTTATTCTGGTAAATTAAAATGTAATAAAAATTTTTATTTGTCATTGACAGTTCAATATAAATTAAGTAAAATATTAATTCAGTTATTCCACTGCACTATTATCAAGTTTTCCAATTTCTCCATAAAATAACCACTTCTAAATATATAGTTTAATGGTCAAAACAAGTACAAGAGATTATTAATTTACAAATATGAGAAGACTGTGGTCCTATAACTCTTCACCAACAAAGTGAACATATAATTGTTGGTCCAAGCAAATCACAAACTCCATTATGATAACAGACTGTAAACAGATGATGGAAAATTACCCATTCCTCAGACTGCCTTTGGCAACATTTTGATAAAAGTTCTCCAAATAAAATGTAGATTTTTTTTTAAGCAAATTGACATTTTAATTTTGTCAAGATAATGTAAGCAAATGCCCTAAAAGACTATTAAATTGACTGTAACTGGCAATATCAGTCCTTAAGATAATGTTGCTGAATAAACAATTGAGGGGTATTTTTTGTTTTGGTGGTTTTTCAGCCATGATGGTTGACTGGTGCTTAAGATAGTGCCCTAATAAGTCTTGCTAACTCAGGTGCTCACCCTTAATTCTACAGCTGGATATTACCATCTTCAGCTTTTTTTTTTTTTTTTTTTTTTTTTAATTCTTAACTAGACCCTTTATTATCTTCCAGGCTTATTCTCTTTTTTGAACTTATTTCCTGCTACCCATGGGCTTCCTGCTGGGTAGTTACCAATGTAAACAGTCTGCTGCTCCTTGCAGCTCTGCCCATTTGTATCAAAGACTATATGACACTGGTTTGCTCCATCTCTGATCATTTACCTGCATCAGGGTCCAGTTTAATACTGTTCCTTTATGGCTATTTTGAATTTTGTGAAGATACTCCCAACTGCAAAAGTACACAGGAACACATACTCAGTAACAATCACCAAATAGCCTTTCCCATCTGCTGGTTTTCTAAGAGAAACCAAGGCACGAAAAGGAGGCCTCCATGTGTCGGAGGTCAGTAGCTGATGTCAGGAGGCCTACCTTCTCAAACGGGTCCTTTCATCATCTCCTTGTTGGCAGGACACTGAGAATTTAAACTTGATTTTTACTTCTGCCATCCTCCGGAACCCACGAACGTCTTAGAAAAGGAAGCTCTTCCATGGGCTCGGCATGGGAAAGGGTCTCAACAGCCATGGCTGTAGGTTGTCAGAGACAGAGCCCTGCCACAATCCAGATCCACTTAAATTTCCTCAAAGGATCCAGATGTGGGCACCACGATGGTTTCACTAGGAGACGAGGGATGAGCCCTGCTTTTGACCAAGCCACGGTGACTCCCGGGGTTCCACGGAGGCTGCAGCGTGGCTCCTTGAAGTGAAGGTTGGTTGGTTGGGAGGAACTACGTTGTAAACAAAGAGGGTAGAAACTAGTCCAAACTGCCACAAATCAACCCTGCCCTAGCATAGCTTCTCCTAGGTAGTAGCTATGCCTACTACGGGGTTTAGAAGGAAAATACGAACTTGCAGGTCATGGTGGTGTACTTATCCTATGGTATCTGTAGTAACTGGCAATAACAGGAGCAAAGTAGAGCTGGACAAGTGCAACGTGTAAATTTGGCAGTGTATACTGGGCTTTTATAAGATATCGAACTGGCAAATATGAAAGGTCTGCTCTCTTTGTGCTCAAGGTTCTGGCCATCCTGAAGGAGAATCATTTTGGCTGAGAGTACTGAGTAGTCTGATGCACACTTCTCTTAGGTCCAACTGCTACCAACTGTCAATCCAGAGGGATGCCCAGCAGGTCACAGCTGACGTCCCAGAGCCTCCTTGCTACTGTCTCATTACGAGCCTGGGCAGAGACCCATGTCACATGGCAGTCACTGAAAGGGAAAGAGAGTAGTATAAAGCACAGGGTAAAGAATGGAGCCTGGGCCCTCGTCAGGTAGCTCAGCTGGTTAGAGGATTGTCCCGATACACCAAGGCTGCAGGTTTGATCTCTGGTCAGGGCACATATAAGAAATAGACAATGAAACAACGAATGCATAAATAAGTGAAAAAAAAATCGATGTCTCTCTCTCTCTCAAATCAATAAATTTTAAAACATTTTAAAAAGAATGGAGCCTGTTCTCTGCCTGGGATAAGGAATACAACAGAAAAACAACCCAGGGATGACATGTCCTCTAGGCACTTTTCAGATCCAGTGTTTGTCCTGTGTCTTCATTCTCCAGTCTTTACCCCAGAGAAAATGTAATTACCATTTCAGAGCTCACCAGACCACCTCTGAGAAGAGTGCTCTGTTTGATATAAATGCATATCATTTACTCTTAATATTCCCCTTTGTATACATGTAATTGTACTATCAGTACCTGCCTGACAACAGTGTATGTCCATCTTGTTCAGATAAGTCTCTGAGGTCCACTTTATAGGACCCTGTACAGTGTCATGTAGCTGAGATCCTACTATTTCCATTGGTTGGAAGTGCTTATAGTAGTAAACAAAATAAAACAAAACAGTACAAAACTTCTTATTTCTGGTCCACCTGTTTTTAAACTGGGAGAACAAGTAAAGTCAGTTTCATAAGTAATGAGAGAAGAGATGATAGCAGAAAGTAAATGGTAACAAGGTATCCAGTGTTTCATATATCTTCTCTTCACTGCTGTAATTCTAATTACTTTAAGTGCCCATTAAATACAGGAGGGGTATCTCAACACTGCATGACCCGGAAATTTTTCCCAAGGATAATTCTTTTATTCATTTTTGTCTTTTCTGCATCTAGTACAAAGCAGGTATTCAATGAAGGGTTTTTTAAAAAGGATTGGATAAATGGTTCACAATCTTTGAAATCACATAAAAAGCCATTTTTAAACTGCAGTATTTCAAGAAAACTGCTTCTTGGGCATTTTAAGCAAATTCTGAAGGTAAAGGGCTGAGTTGACAAGTCTGGAATAACAGTATGAAGCAAACGCCTACCACGGTGTCCATTCCGACAGTGCCACTCAAAGCGTGGGCTGGGCACCAGCAGCAGTAGCATCACCCGGAAACCCGTCCAACATGCCAGTTCTTAGCCCCGCCCCAGACCTACTGAATCAGAATCTCTGGGGTTGAGGACCCGGAATCTGTTTTTAACCAGTTCTCCAGATGGTTCTTAAATGCACGAAAGTTTGATAAAAACCACTGGAAAAAATCTTTGCGTTTAAAAAACAAGCCTTATGCTCTGACTGGTGTGGCTCAGTGGTCTGGGCGTCATCCAAAAACGAAGGGGGTTGCAGGTTCGATCTTTGATCGGGGCACATGTCTGGGTTGCGGGCCAGGTCTCCCCATTTGGGGGTATGTGAGAGGCAACCGATTGATGTTTCTCTTGCACACTGATGTTTTTCTCCCCTATTTTCTCCCTCCCTTCCCCTGTCTCTAAAAATAAAGTATTTAAAAAACAAGCCTTGTAAGTATAGTACTTCTGTTTAAGGGAACTCACTAGCACAACTTGCCATTTCCGAGTGAAACGTCCATTACTGAGAAGCAAAAGCTCTGTATGACTTTGGAAATAACTTGGCCTTTGGGAGCCTCGGCAGCCTCCACTGCACTATGCCTCACACTCTTTGTAAGTTTATGGTGAAAAGCAAATGACACAATGGACAGGAAAGTGCCTTGTAAGCTATGATGTGTTGTAAAAATTATTCAAATACTACAGTAAGAGCAACTTAAATGTGGTTAAGATGTAAGCACAGTCATGATGCTGATATTTACAGTGGGGTTTTGGTAAGTATTAACCAGTATAGTAGAAGGTTGTCTGACCAGTTTCAAAACTTTCCACAAAGGCACAGTAATCAACACAGTGTGGTACTCATATAAGAACAGATATATAAATAAAAAGAATTAAAAGTACAGAAGTAAATCCTTACATTTACATCAACTGATTTTTTAAAATTGAATTTTACAGAGAGGAGAAGGGAGGGAGAGAGGGAGAGAAACACCAGTTAGTTGCCTCTGATACACATCCCCACCGGGGACCTAATCTGCAACTTAGGCATGTGCCCTGACCAAGAAATGAACTCATGACCCTTTGGTTTATGCAACAATGCTCCAACCAACTGAGCCACACTGGCCAGGGCTACGTCAACTGATTTTTGATAAGGCTACTATTATGAACTGATTCATGTAACCCAAAATCCATGTGTTGAAACTCTAGCCTCCAATGTGACTATATTTAGAGATAAGGCATTTAAGGAGATATTTAAGGTTAAATGAAGTCATAAGGGTCGGGCCCTAATTCAATGGGACTAGTGCCCTTATAAGAAGAAGAGAAGACACCAAGGGTATGGTCAAACAGAGGAAAGGTCATGTGGAGACACTACAAGAAGGCAGGTGTCTGCAAGTCAGGGAGAGAGGCCTCACCAGAAGCCAACCCTGCCAGGACCTTGATCTTGAACTTCTCGCCTCTAGAACTAAGAAAATAAATTTCTGTTGTTTAAGCCACCCAGTCTGTGGTATTCTGTTATGAAAGCCCAAGGTGCTCTAATATAACTACCAAAATAATTTAATGGGAAAAGAATAATCTTTCCAACAAATGGTTCTGGGACAATGACCCCTACCTCATACCATATACAAAAATTAACAAAAACGGCACAGACCTAAACGTAATACTAAAACTATAACACTATTAGAAGAGTAATAAATCTGTGTGACCTTTGGTTAGGTAATGGTTACTTAGATATGACAGCAGAAGCACAAATAATGAGGAAAAAAAGATAAATAAGACTTCATCATAATTAGAAACTTGTGCTTCAAAGAACACTGCAAAGAAAGTGGAAAGACAAAGCAACATAATGAGAGAAAATATTTTCAAATCATATATAGATAAGAAACTGGTATCTAGACAATATAAAGAACTGTTACAACTAAACAATAAAAAGACAATAATCCAATTTAAAAACAGTCAAAGGATCTGAATAGACATTTCTCCAATGAAGATATATAAATTGACAGTAAACACAAGAAAGGATGCTCAGCACTGCTAGCAGGAAAATGCAAATGAAAACCATAAGGAGATACTACTTCACACTCACTGGGATGGCTAAAATCAAAAGGACAGGCAATAACAGGTATTGGCAAGGATGTGGAGACTGGAACCCTCATAGTCTGCTCATGGCAATGTAAAATAATGCAGCCACTTTGGAAAACAGTCTGGCAGTTCCTCAGCAGCTAAATACATAATTGACATATGACCCATATTCCAGTGGAATTCCAATTCTAGGTATATATGCAGGAGAAATGTCCATACAAAAATTATTGATGAATGTTCATAGCAGCAGCATCCAAATAGACAAGCAGTGGAAATAATCCAAATGTCCATCAACAGATGAGTATACTACAATAAATGTGGTATATCCATGAAATGAGGTATCATTCGGCAATGAAAAGGAATGAAGCACTGACGCACGCTTTGGCATGGATGGACCTTCTACACATTATGCTAAATGAAAGAAGCCAGTCGCAAAAGGCCACAAATTGATATTATGATTCCATTTATATGAAATGTCCACAGAGACAAAAAGTAGATTAGTGTTTCAGGCAGAGAGAACAACCAATGCAAAGGTCCTAAGGTTTCATTCAAGGCACTTTTAAGGCCCTGACCCCTGGCTTGACTCAGCTGGTTGGACATCAACCCGCAAGGCAAAGGTTACCAGCAGTTTGATTTCTGATTGGGGCACATGCTTGGCTTGTGGGCCTGGTCCCCCCAACTGAGAGGCAACAGATCAATGGTTCTCTCTCACATGATCTTTTTCTCTCTCTTTCTCCTTCCCTTTCCCTCTCTCTAAAAATAACTACATAAAATCTTTCCAGAAAAAAGGGACACTTTTATGTTCATTTGATAGTGGCCTACATGGCTGCTGTTTGATCCTCAGTGTTTAAAATCAATAATCTATGGGAATGGAAAGGCTCTCCAAAAGCCAATTAAAAAATCACATATCTGAGGCTGATTTTCTTTAAACCACTGACTCAAAACCGAAATAAAAGGTTATTTCTTAAAAACTCTAGAAAAGAAGAATCCAGTCACACTTGGAAAATCATTCCAGTGTACAGAACCAAATAATCTGTCTTCTTCCAGTTCAGACCCACATTTCAAACTATTTGCTACACACTTCTACTCACATCTTATGGAAAACTCACTCAACATTTATACAGACAGGTTCACTACATAGCGGGCAACTGTTACTCCTCGGTCGAACATCCCTTCCACATTCTTTTGCCAACAGCAACCTGATTTCTTTCTTTGGATTTATCTCCTTTCCCTTAGATATGGTTTGAAGACGATTAATCATGTGCCTGCCTATCTATCCGTAGCCGAGGAAATGGAGGTGAGGGATGGTAGGTGGGTCCCGGAGGAAGGAGATGCAATGCTACTTCCCTGGAGAGTAGATGACGAACAGCAAAACAGACTAAAGACAGCTGGAGCTCACTCACCCCCGCAGCAGTGCCCCGCCACCCAGCAGGCTACCGAGTGTTCTAGCTCTGGCTCTTTGGTCTTCTCTTTGACCCGGGAATACCCTAACATTTTAATAAACTCCCTTCTGGCTGCTTACACTAGCCAGAGTCCATTTCTGCTGCGTTGAAATCAAAGAACCCTGAATTATACACATTATCTTTCCACGTGTGCTGTCTCAGTTAATGTCACCATCAGTTTCCTAATAACTCAGGCTTGAACCCAAGTCACCAAATCTTCCCCTATTCCCTCACTTCATTGGTCAACAAGTGGTAAAAATTCTGCCTTTTCATTTAACCATTCTTTTAATTCCAATTATCATTACCCTAAATCAGGAATCATTACCTCTCACTAGGGTACTCACTCATTCATTAAACAAAGTGACCAGGGATTTTTTTTTTTTTAAAGGACAGACCAGATTATGTCACTTTCTACTGAAACAATGTCTGTGTCTCCTCTCACAGTCTGGCCTTAGAGGTTGTTCATGATCTGACCACCTACCTTTCATTCCAACCTTAATTTATGTATAGTCCAGTCTCTAAAATTTCAGGTCATTTCCACAAACTCTTAAAGGTAGAGGTAAAAACATGCTAAGAATATGATCTTATGTGATACCTGGGATTTTCTTCAAAATAATATGGGATGAAAAAATATGGGAGCAGGCTGTAGATTGGGACAGGGTAGGATCGAGCATGACTTAATGGTTGTTGAGGCTGGGTTATGGGTATATAGGGATTTAACATCCTATTTTGTCTACTACTGTGTACATTCAAAATTCTCTATAATAAAAAGTTTTAAAAGTCTTCATTTATTCAAGAAATGAGTTCACTTATACTATTTCAGTCCTGAAGACAGCAGAGAAATACAGGTTCAAATTCTTTTTAATATTAAAAAGAATAGAACTAGAAGTACAAAAAAGGAACAAAGAAAACTGGGTTGACATAACAAAATACAGGAATAAAAGAAATAACCAGAAAGAATAATCATCAGCGGAAGAGATGACATGAATAAAATCAAATCTAATAGTTACCACAAAAATATGTGAATGGGTCAAATTCTCCTACTAAAAGGTAAAAACACTAGAGTTAAAGAACAAAAGCTATGTCAGGCAACGTACTTTTTAAAAAAGGATACGGTATACCAAACAAATCCAAATTATTTCCTTTAGGCAGTAAAATTCCATCTTCAACAACAAATATACTCATACCTGAAATGATTCCCACTTAGAATCTCAAGACCTTCCGTTAGGGCGCAGTACAAGCTGGTCTGGGCTCCCTGCTGAGGGGTCTTGATGAAGAAGGAGAAAAGCCGCCACATCCATTGCATGAGAAATGAGTGCCGAGTCAGTTCCGAGTTGACTGTGCCGGGGTGCACCGAATACGTTGAAACGCCGGAGCCTGATGAGGGGTGTCACAGAGAGAGGGAAAGACAGGACTTAACATTGCTGAGTGGCCAAAGAGAGCAGAGGGCAAGAGTAAACGTTGCCTGGTTCCAAATCCCAGCTCTGCCACTCCTTAACTGTGTGACTTTGGGCAAGTTCCGGATGTTGTCATTCAGTTTCCTTCTCTGTAAAATGGGGATAATAATACCTGCACCTCACAGGATCGTTCTGAAGATTAAATGAGTTCATATGTAAAAGAGCTTAGAATAGTGTCTGGTGCATTCATACATTTAGAAATGGCATTTATACATATGCTATTTCAGGTCCCCATTTCTTCACTGGCCAGAAATGTTTCCAACTTTTTTCTGTATTACACAGGTAATATAATACATATACACATACTGTCTATTACCTACTCTCCCTATTACAGGTGAGGTTTTGTTGCCCAATGTGTTTTGGTGTCAAGCTTATAAAAAAAACTGAACTTTCAGGCCTTTGTAGATTTCGCAAATTGCAGATAAAGGACTTAGACTTTCAACTCGACATTGACCCTATATGACCGCTCTTATATTCTAGGAACTAACCATAACCGCCTTCTCTCTGTTTCTCAAACTGAGCCAACATTTCAGGCATTCTCCCCCTTCTCCCGTGAATGTTCCTCAGCTTCCTCGTCTGACCTGCACTGTGACCCACTTCATTTCTAATCATCCTGCAAAGGCTCACCTTGCAAGTCACTTCCTCAGAGAAGCTACCCCGGCCCCTCAGACAGTTAAGGCCCCCTGCAAATCTGCCATAGGTCCTTGTAGTTCCCCCTTATAGTATTTACCATAATTATAATTACACAACAACAGAAAAAAAAAGAAACAATCTAGATGTTTTTAAGGCAATGAATCAATAAACGAAGGCACATCTATATTATGAAATACAACACACCCAACAAAAGGAATGGCATAAATCTCTATGTACTAAGTAGAAAGACCTCCAAGATATTACGTTGGAATTTCAGTTCCTTATATATGACAAATATATACTATGTAAATGCGCAAGATGATTGGAAAGGTGCACATTAAAAATTGTTGGCCGTGGTTTCTTGAGGAGAGAAAAGTGAAGGGGGTTTTTCACGTTTAAGTCTACATACTTCCGCATTATTTGAACTTTTACAATGAAAACTATTCATGTATTATTAGACTGACTTGCCACGTAACAGTTGTATAAATACTTGGTAATTATCTCTCTCTCATTGGATCTAAACCATATCAAGGAAGGGACTGTACCTGCCTTATGCACCACTCCATCCGCAAGCCCCAAATCCAGTGCATAGAACAACAAGGGCAGTAAATACTTGTCTGCTGAATGGCTGAATAAATGACTCTTCTGTAAGGCCCAGGTTCTTTCATTGCACCACAGCAATTTCCCACCTAATCCCACCAGCCTTTTTCCTTTGTGCAGCCTCCTTTGTCTCTACCGGAAATCCAGAGTGAATGGTGCTGAGGAACTCTGTTTATCTGTGACTGGAGCTTCCCCTCTTCAACCATACATTTCCTTCTCATTGGACCCTTTGCAGTTAGGGAGACGCCCACCCCTCCGGCCCCACCCCAGCACTCGTTTTATCCTAATAACTGCAGTTACCGCCCGTTCGGGTCCCTCCCTTCTACCTAGTTTCACTATACGTAAAGAACCTTGACTAGCTCATGAAGCCTAAATTAATTATGACAATAATCTGTGAAGTAGTCCCATTTTACATATGAGGAAGTCAGTCTTGAAAAATTAAGTAACTTGCTGCAGCTCACACAGCTAGTAAGTGGTGAAGCCAATCCTTCAAACTCAAAGTCAGAATCTCCCCATCCACGACAGTCACCTCCAATATTCTGTGGTGGGCCGCTTACTAAAACTAAACCCAGCCACACCATGGCAGCAGGTGCTGTCTGGAGGACAGGCCCCAGAAAACAGTTTCTGTTTCTGTGGTTTTGAGCTACTTCCCTGACTCATGTGTCTACACTCATTTCTTCTCGGCCTACCTTTTAGCCTCCGGGCCAGCTCCTTGGTGAAGAGAATGTTGGCTAACTTGCTATGACAGTAGGCCAGACCTGCACTGTAGAATTTCTCGCCATGAAGGTTATGGAAATGGATCCTTCCCAGGTGATGTGCTAAGGAAGACACATTCACTACCCTCGATGGGGCTGATTCCTTCAGCTTCTCTAGCAGCAGATGGGTCAAGAGGAAGTGACCTGTAAGAAACACTAGAATTAACCCGAGTTCAGGAACAAGGCAGGGGCAAAGGAGGAGTGGTGAACAGAACTCTGCTATGGGAAGCAGAGAGCTCAGGAATAAGGCTTTTGCCTCATTAATTCATTGTCAACTACAGAGCAAGTTCAGTGAGGGTTTAAGGAAACAGAAACAGTCAAAGCTGTAAAATGTCCTTCTGTGAGGTAAGTCTGGGTTATATGAATATGAACATGACGTCCTGTCTCATTCCAGCTGATTAACATCACTGTTTAAGAGCAGGCAGCCTCTACCTGATGCTGACCACAAGGACCATTACAAAGAAAGCAACACCACCCCCAATACGATTAGGTTGTTCAAAAATGCCCCAAGGTAACTTGAATCTGAATCACAGGTTAAAAAGTGGGCAGAACTGAGTGGGCCTCAAGTTTATCCCTGTGCTATCAGGCAGGACGATGATATTTATCATTTACTTATGGTCTATTATAGCCCAGAGGTCCAATCACACCACAAAGAAGGCTCAGTCTGGTCCCTAAGTTTTCCAAGGAGAAGTTTAGGTTCCCTCTGGCTTTTGTGATGAGACCAGACCAGATTTCTCACCCAAGTGGTTGACGCCTATGTGCATCTCAAAGCCATCTGCTGTCTTGGAATAGGGACACATCATTACTCCTGCGTTGTTGATCAGAATGTGGAGGTGCTTTTCTTCTGCAAGGAAGAGGAGACAGAGCTGTAGCTATTACACCTTACAAACCTGCCTCACAACCAGGCTCTGGAAACGGAGAGGCAGGACTTTCAATCTTTCCTCCATGTTCCCTTTATACTTATTTTGCATTGTTTTCATTCTAAGACTTTAGGTGACTCCTGCATACTTTTACTACGTGGCAAAATTCCATCTTATACTATCAAATGGCCTTTCCAATTCAACAGTAATTATTTACTGCTTCTGGGAAGTGTTCCATCTACCTTTCTCAACAGAAAGACCTCCCTGTTGAATGGAAAGATTCCAAAGCAAGAGAAGAAAAGGATATTCTGTATGCACCCCCACCAATGGGACTGAGGCCCCACGGGAAATGCTGGTTTCACCTGTTTGTTGCCTCTGCTGACTCTCTGTCATGGTTCATTTTCTCATGTGGTTAGTAATTTCTGACTATATGCTCATATTTGTGGAAGTTGTTTTTCTTGGGAGGTGTAGTTCCCTGGGTTACAAGAGGATATGCCTACAGAAGGCTCTTGGATTTGCTTTTCATGTGATACTACCAGGGTTTATGTTAATTTTCAGTTTAAGATTCTTGAACTATTTGGAGGTGTGAATTCCACCCCACCCCTGATAGATGACGCCAGCTGGAGATTCTAAGTTCTTGCACATGACTCTATTCACCTGTGTCCTGAAGAGATGATAAGCTTCTTTGCCATGTCCCTCAGCTCATGGGGCTTTTTTAAGCTCCTATACCACGGACCAAATGGCGTTCCGTGAATTCCAACCTTATGTGGAGCCTCAGATTCAGCTCCCCAGCTCTCAGGGGCCTGAGGCCTCATCTCCAGACCCTAAAACCCATATTGAATCCTCACAAGTCCTGTGAGGTTTTTGGCTTTAGTTCTTACCCACTGCTATGACTTCTTGAGTTCACTTCCATTGCTGATGATTTCCCTTTGTTACTAAAGAGTTCAGCTATGAATCAAAAGTTTTTGGTTATATTTGATCTAGCATTTCTATATATTAGAGGGGTAGAGCAATCTTTTCCTTTTAGCTAAGCCTGCCATATTGATCACAAGAACCACAACAGTTTCAGGTTCTACACTCACCTTCCAGGAAGTGCTTAGCAAAGGCTCGGATAGATTTAGTATCAGCCAAGTCTAGTTTCCGCACCAACACCTGCTGGTTCCCTGTCATGATCTGGATCTCTCTGGCCACCAGTTCCCCCTTTTGCACATCTCGGCAAGCTATATATACTCGGGCTCCTGTTAACCAACATACAAGAGACAAATTGTCAGCTCTGTTTTGGGGTAGGTATTATAGCTCTGATACTGATACCGAATGTTATTTTCTCCTCTTTTATTTATTTTTTTACCCTTACTTCACAACAGAGGTATCTGATGAGTAAATTAGGAAAGAAAAATAAGTCGATAACCTTAAGCATCCATTATCTATGGAGCATCGAAAATAAATGGGGTACTTGGAATGTTCTTGAATCCCTGGGCTGGAGGAAATAAATGAGAATGGTCATCTTTGTGGGAGGTAAAACGGCAGTAGTGGGGGAATTAGAAGTAGATAAACTTGCCTCTTTGAGCCAGCTCTTTGGCCGTCTCCTTTCCAATGCCTGTGTTGGCTCCGGTGACCACAGCCACCTTCCCGGGAAGCTGGACAGTTGACGTACACACCCCGCTGGAGAGCATTTTCCTGCAGACAGAGAAAGAGGGCTTATCAGTTCTTCATTTTCCTTGTTTCAAGCGGAGGTTCCTGCAACCCCCTGTGTCTTCAGGTCCCAAGGATGAGCTTGGCTTTGGTTCTTTCTACTGCAGTTCATTTACAGATTTAAGGAAGGTTGGAGGAAAGAAAAGTTTTCTGTTCAGGCTCAAGAATAAAAGTGAGGCTATTACAAAGGCAATAATAATTGCTTAGAGCTATGCCCTACTGTACAAGAACTGGATGAATATTTGTTTAGCCGGGCATCTAACTTTGGTCTGAGCTCGTCTACAAGCTTAGGAAATCACAAGACTCAGTCTGGAAGAAAAAACTGGTCCACTTATGCCAATCCATTTATAGCAATAATTGGCACTTTTATGGCCTTGATAAACAGTTAATCCAACATGAAAAGTATGAAAGCATGTCAAACTGGGACAGAAGAAACAGAAAAAAACCCACACACATACTATTAAAAATAAGACAAAGAACACACAACTAAGTACAAAAGGGAGCTGAGATTCAAGTTCTGGTTTAATTGATTAGAGTCTTTGTTCTTAAGCACTGAACTATCCTTTTTTAAAAGAATGAATACACAAACAGGAATTAGCAGGCCTCAGATTGTTCTCTTCTCTGCAAATCTTGAAACTCATATTAAAATAATCTGTTGACCAGGAGATGCACTTTTAAAGGGCATTTCAGCCTTTTTCATTGAACTTGGAATTGCAAGGTACACACTCCTAGGCATTAAAGCTACCTGCTTAGTGCAAACAGGCGGATAAGAATAAGCCTCCTCTGGTAGTTTCCCACATCCCTTTGGCTCCAGGAGGGACAATGGATCAGGCCCTCTACTTAGCTCTTTCTTCTCCTCAACCACCAGGAATGAGAAGAACAATCAACTATGAAAATCCAGCTCTGGCCTAGCTCCCATGACCTAACTGGGTGATTAGGAACAGGACTCTTGGAGTATTATCTTCCTCAGAAAAATCTCGCTGAGATATGAGCACTGTTTTCATTTTAGGCTCAACTTTTCTTTGACATTCTATGTAGATAAGAGGATCTTGTCCTGGCGACTTTAAAAAGCAGCACTTTTCTTCTGAGTATGGACACCCATGTGTGCCTGGGGGTAGAAGCACCGAGTGTTCAGAGGAGGGGAAAAATACAACTGGATGAGGGGCACGACGGAGGCGGGGTAGAGGAAAAGAGGGGAATTCGGTAAGAAATGACAGTATCATCTAGCACTATTCCCAGTTCCATTGGGACAGTGACTATCCCAGCATCCGGTGACCCGCCCCACCCCGCCCCTCGGTGTCCTTTCAGTCTCCCGTTCACCGTCACCACGGGTGATTTACTCACAACCAATCAGCGGGCTGCTTGTTTTCCTGTTCGCGGCTGATTCTCGGGGGGCACTCAGCCAGACATTGCCTGATTTACCACCTGGTTGGGAGTCCACTACCCTCATCCTCTTCGCCCCACCCCAAAACCCCAGGGCCTGATTCCCATCTCGATAATTCTGCTCCAAAAGCAGGATAGGGCTCAGGATTTTCATTTTCTTTACTTCACAACATTCCCCAGAAAAAGAGCGAGTCTAATGATAACAAGAGAGCAAGCAATGGGGATGCAGAGGTCACGATCCCCGTCAAGAGCCAGTTTCAGAAAGCACAAAGTTGGATCGCTTCATTGTTACTTTAAAGGCTGGAAGCAAGAGTCTAGATAGAGCTGGTTCAGGGCGTGGAAGCTACAGGGAAAACAGTCTTGAGGTCCACACCCTATTTTGCAAAACTGTAAACTTAAGTGTCTGAGATAGCCTTGCACTCGGGGTTCACTGGATCCGGAAGCAAGGGCTGCTTAGGTGAAAAAAAGGGACCAGGGGAAAGAAAGCAGGGAACTCCGGTCTGCGGTTCCTTCCCAAGTCCTGAGGTCCCTTGGTATCGCCCTCCCCTCATCCAGAGCAGCCGGACCTCCTCCGACCAACCAAACCCAGCCCACGTGGTTTCCTTTTCCTTCTGCTGAAGAATAGAGCTTCACTGAGGATTAATTACCCCTCCCCCCAAACACTGCTCGAGAGAAGGCATTACATTTGCACAGACCTGATTTGGGGGGCAGCGATGTACAGAAGAAGGGGGAGGAGGAGAAGCAGGAGCAGGACCCCAATCATCTTGCCGGGCGGCAGCTGCGTTGGGGAACCAAGGGAGATGCTCGCTAAGTGTGGCTTCCCTTCCCAGGAACGCCCTAGTCAAGTACAACAGCCACGCCGGGGAGCAAAGCCGTCTGGGAAACGTAGTCCAAAGCCTGGCGTGGGCTAACAAGCAGGGAGCGTGCAATTCCCGGTCGCCGAGAGAAGTTGACCCGGATGGCAGGTGCACTGCAGACCCCCAACCATCTAGGGTCCAGGGCCTTTGGGACCATCCAACCAGCTCTCCCACGGCCCTTCTGGCTACCAGCGGTTCTCGGGAAATCTCCCCAGACCTCTCTCTGCAGGTGCCCAAGTCCAGACCCCGATTCACTTTTCCCCAATCATCGTTAGGCAGTTACCACATGGTTTATCCTGGAGATCAAATATCGGCACCTGGTAAATGTTTTAGGGCCGTTTACACAGGAAAGGAGCAGTTGGCGTCTGACAGTTGGTAAGAGAGGAGGTGAGAATTCTTCCTCCTTAGGAATTCCAATACAGCAGAAGCAATTGGTCCCTGAACACATTCCCAGGAGAATCACTTCATTGTGTCTATTTTGAATTATAATGGTAATTATCATAATTTTCCTGGTGTTTGATGATTGCTTGATAATAGAATATAGTTTTCTTGATGACTTGGGTTACTTAACGTATACTAACCCAAAGGAAGCAATGAATTTCTCAGGTAAGCACCACAGTTGGTTTTGCCAACACATCAAAGTGTTTAATCCTGTCTTGAATGAAGGCCATGAAAATTCTCTGGGAATAAACAAGTTCCCTGTTCAGGCATTCCTTTCAGCTCTGCCATCTGAGGCCTGTATCTGGTTTCCAGGGGGTAAAGATGGGGGTGGCTTAGCTAGTCAACATCTGGCTGTGGTTCCTTATTGGACCACACTAATGTATTCTGGATATTCATTTCCATTTGATTGAAAGAAACATCTTCCAAGGTCAATTGAAATCGATATATCAATTGGAGAAGAGAGGGTTTCCTTCGTGCAATACAAGTTTCTACTGATTTGATATTAGGTTATCCAATTTTGTCACATGTTCATTATTGTGTTGCCTAATATTTGTACAGGGTTTACACCTTAAAAGCTTTTCGCATGTTTTGTTTCACATGTATTCCTGTGCTGAGGTCCAACAGGGAGCCAGGCAGAAATGACTTACGGCCTGTCAGGGAAGACCTTAAACAGGTGATCACTGTTTAATAAATAAATCAGGTGATCACTGTTTAATAAATAAATCATGACAAGGATTATGAAGGGAAAAAAGAGAAAGCTTTGGGAGCTTAGGGCAGGTGTCCCATCCAGGTCTGGAGATCAGGAAAATCTTCTTTGAGGAAATATTTGAAGTGAAGGCTGAGGAAATGTCACAAGTTAGTGGGCAAGCACCCCTACAGGCAAGAGAGCTCTGTGCAGAGGGAAGAGCCTGCTTGAGGGATCAGAGTCTGAGCAGGAAGCACTAGAGCAATGGGAAACATTGATCTAGCTGAGGCATGGGGCAGGGCAGAGAGCCAGAAATAGCAATCACAGCCAAAACTTATGGAGTGCTTATTACATGCCAGGCTGTGTCCAAGTGCTTTATATATATTTACTCCTTTTATTTCCATAACAACTCTATAAAGTAGGTACTATAATTTTCCCTATTTTACAAACAAGGAAACTGAAGTAACAGGAAGGTTAACTAGGTCAGCCCAAGTCAGAATGGCAGAGCTGGGATTCAAGCATAGTAGGTTCTCTCCAGGCTCTGTGTTCTTAATTACTGAGCCGTGTTGCCAAAAGTTGAGGCTCGAGACTTAAACATATTTGCACACCCACACAAAATAGGCACACAGTTTCATCCACTGAACATGGAATAAACACCACAGGTTAAACCTGATAACTGAAGGTGGGTAAACAGATGAGTTGCTTTGAGAGGCTGAGACAAAAAGCAGAAAGGAGGGCCTTGAGGAGTACCAACATTAGGGGTTGTTGGAGGAAGGTAAGCCCCAAGGTGAACTGCGGAAATGGAGACAGAGAGTTTGGAGATGTGTCAGCCTGGGTCCAATCAGGTTAGAAAAAACATGGTATTTGAACAGGGAAAGTTTAATGTAAAAAATGATTAATCGTAATAGGGGATTGAAGTAATGAGAGATGGGCTAGTACAGCGGTTCTTAAATTTTTTTCTGTAAAGGAAAATAAATATTTTAGACTTTGGGGCCATATGGTCACTCTTGCAACTCAGCTCTGCTGTTGTATCATGAAAACAGCCATAGACAATATATACATGAATGAGCATGGTTGTGTTTCAATAAAACTTTATTTACAAAAACAAGCAGTAGGCCAGATTTTGCCTGTTGGTCATAGTTTGCCAACTCGTGGGCCAGTAAGAAGGAAAGAGAATTCAAAAGAAGGTAAAAAGAGCAGATAGAATTAAAAAAATATAGTAGCAGATATAATGTAAACATTTTAAAACAGATATAATATTATAACATAAATAACAAAATATAATATAATATAATACAATACAATACAATATATCATAGCCACTATCTGGGGCTGAGATAGAGCTCCCGAGGAAGAGACCCCTTCCACCCCTGATCCGAGACCCAGACTCTGCTGAACAGGAATAGCACCCTGAAAAGCACAGAAATTGCTGTGGTGCTGCACCAGTAGAATTTGCAGGAGATCTACTGCTTTAGGGTACCAGGGAAAGCTGTCCAGCCTCTCTGCTGCAAAACCACCTGCTGGGAAGGCCACCTGCCACCGAGTGTGACGGAGTTGGGCACTGGGGAAGCTGTGTGTGCTGGGGAAGCTGTGTGCACTGGGGAAGCTGTGTGCACTGCAGGAGCTGTGTGCGCTGCAGGAGCTGTGTGCGCTGGGGAAGCTGTGTGCGCTGGGGAAGCTGTGTGCGCTGGGGAAGCTGTGTGCGCTGCAGGAGCCCGGTGCTCCAGGAGCCACGCGTGCTAGACTAGCAAGCCCTCCAGAACCTGGAGGCAAATCCTTTTCCCCCAACAATGTCTCTCCAGTGCCACCTACTGACAAAGCTTAATCAACATCAGGCTGAGTGGCAAAGAAAATAATAAACAGTCCATTTCCACTTTCACCCAACAGGCAAAAAGAATGAACTGAAGCTGAGAGACAGTAAGTTGATAAATGGCATAAAAGGTAATCTGGAGAATATAGTGTAATAAAATCTATTAAAAAATTATTTCAAGAAGTAGGTACTTATACAACACCAAAAAGCATGATTCATAGAACAAATTCATATTAGACCTCACCAAAATTAAAAATTTCTGCTCTTTGAAAGATAATAAAATCACAGACTGAGAGAAAATACTTGCAAAACACAAACCTGATAAAGGATTTGTAGTCAGGAAACTACCAAAACTCAAGACTAAGAAAAAACCCAATTTTATAAATGATAAAGTGATTTGAACAGATACTTCCCCAAAGAAGATACAGAGATGGAAAATAACCACATGAAATAATGCTCAATATTATTAGTGCTTAGGGGAAATGAAAATTAA
Source organism: Pteronotus mesoamericanus (assembly GCF_021234165.1). Lineage (NCBI taxonomy): Eukaryota > Metazoa > Chordata > Mammalia > Chiroptera > Mormoopidae > Pteronotus > Pteronotus mesoamericanus. Next base: position 22,964,569 of record NW_026555078.1, on the reverse strand, counting down.
AACCATAATAAAATAACACTATATACCTACTACAGGTCCGGCACAAATAACACCCCATTTTTAGCCACAGATAGTAGATCCCTGGCTAAAGGGGGCAGAAAGAGTTCTGGAGACACTTGAGGAGAGACTGGGGACGGAGGCTTTGGGGAGAGAACAGAGAGCGCAGCCGGCTGGATCTCGGTGCTGACTTTTCCCCAAACGGCAGCAGTGGGAGAGGACCCAATAACCCCGCCCCCAGGAGGGACTCCACCCTGTCCTGAGCTGTCTAAGACAGCTGAGTGCAGAGTGAGTAGATTAACAGCTGAAGGAGGCAGCCACAGACAGTAGATTTCTGGAAGTCTCAAACAGACTGCCTAAGGCCAGACAGGGACAATATCTGACATCATCAGAGGCAGATCCAGAAAGTAAAAACAGCGGTCTCCTACCATAGAAGTTCACACCAAAAAGTCAGGAAAGCAAGACAGATCAACTTAAGAAACAAAAGCAAAAAATAAGAGTCTCACAAATAATGGGAAGACAAAGAAATACCCCCCACTTGAAGGGAAAGGAGGAATCCCCAGAAAGAGAACTAAATGAAATAGAGGCAAATAAACTATCAGATACTGAGTTTCAAACAATGGTTCTAAGGAAGCTCAATGAGCTCAGTGAGCTCAGAGAGAATTACAAAAAACTACAGGGAAACTATGAGGAACTTACTGCAAACTATATCAGCATGAAAAAAGACATAGAAACTATCAATAAGAGACAAGAGGAAATGAAGAATACAATTTCTGAATTGAAGAACACGGTAAAAGGAATCCACAGCAGGCTAGATGAAGCTAAGGATCAAATCAGTGAGCTGCCGGACAAGGTAGAAAAAAGCTCCCAGAAAGAGCGAGAAAATGAAAAAAGACTCAGAAAGAATGAAGAGGCATTGAGGGAAATGCAGGACAACCTGAAATGTAATAATATCCGTATAATAGGGATACCAGAAGGAGAAGAAGATGGGGAAGGAATAGAGAACCTGTTTGAAAAAGTAATGACAGAAAACTTCCCTAATTGGAGGAGAGAAAAAGTCATACAAGTCCAGGAAGCACAGAGGGTCCCATTCAAGAGGAACCCAATGAGGCCCACTCCAAGACATATCATCATTAAAATGGCAAATAGCAAAGACAAACAGAATCCTAAAGGAAGCAAGAGAGAAAGAGATAGTAACATATAAGGGAGCCCCAATATGGCTAGCAGCTGACTTCTCAACAGAAACACTGCAAGCCAGAACAGAGTGGCAAGAAATATTCCAAGCAATAAAAAGAAAGGCCTGCAACCAAGACTGCTCTACCCAGCAAGGCTCTCAATTAAAATGGAAGGCAAAATAAGGAGTTTCCCAGACAAAAGAAGGCTAAAAGAATACACCTCCACCAAACCAGCACAGCAAAATATGCTAAAGGACTGCTTTAAGATGAAGAAAAAGAGTCTATGAATACCCAGTTCCTTTCATAGTTGCCAATACTTGATATTACCAATATTTTTTAATACTTATCAATCTGATCGTGACAACAATGTGTTATTTTAATTGTTACTTTATTATTGGTTGAAACTAAACCTGTTTTTGTATATTCCTTGCCTTTTTCTATTATTTTTAAAAAGCTTTAAATGACTTTTTGGTATTCTTTACCCATTTTTTGATTAAGTGTTCATAGAATTTTTTCCCTAAAAAACAAAACAAAACAAACCATTAACCCTCTTTTAGGTGTGTTGCAAATACTTTGCTATTCTATTACTTGTCCTTTAACTTTTCTTATAGGTATATTACTGTACAGTCTTAAATATTTAATATAGCCATATTATCAATATTTTACTTTATAGCTTCTGGGTTTGAATATTTTACTTCAGGGTAAGAAAAATATTAGTTTTTATTTTCTCCTAAAACTCCTTAGATTCTACATATTGATTTTTAACTCACCTGAATATTTCTTGTATAATGTGTGAAATAGGGCTCTACATTTGTTTTATTTCAAGTAATAGTGGTCCATGCACCTTATTTATTAAATAAGCCTTATTTTATCCATCGATTTGAAATATCAACTTAATTATATATTACTTTGTTAGACAGATATATATGTTTGTCTCTAGAATGTTCATTATATTTCATTGATCTACTTGATTATTTCTGTGCTGATGTCATGTTGATTTAATTGCTGAGACTTTATAATGGTTTTAATTTTTTTAACATTTTATAATTAAATTTGACATTTAAAAAATAAAATCAATCTGCATTTAAGGAAGGAAGGAAGGAGGGAAGGAAGGAAGGAAGGAAGAAAGGAAGGAGGGAAGGAAGGAAGGAAGGAAGGAAGGAAGGAAGGAAGGAAGGAAGGAAGGAAGGAAGGAAGGAAGAAAGAAGGAAAGAAAGAAGGAAAGGAAGAAGGAAGGAAAGAAGGAAAGAAGGAAAGAAAAAAAAGTGATGGAACTTCTACCTTTTGCGACAACATGGATGGAACTGGAGAATATTAAGCTAAGTGAAATAAGCCAGTTGATGAAAGACAAATACCATACGATCTCACCTCTAAGTGCACTCAATTCAACAAAATAAACTAATGAACAAAATAAGCCACAGGTCTAGAAACATGGAGCAGACTGAAAGTGACCAGAGGGGATAGGGAAAGAAGACAATGGTGGAAAGAAGGGGAAGGGACTAGACAAAGAACATGTATCAATGACCCATGGACACGGACAACAGAGTGGGAATTGAGTGTGGGAGTAGGGGGTGGGGGTGGGATGGGTGGAGGGGGGTAAAGGGGGAAAAATTGAGACAACTGTAACAGAACAAACATGATTTATAAATTTAAAAAAAGTTAACAAAAAATAAAACAAAATAAAATAGCGTTATAAACTTGGTACAGGATATTGAAGAATTTTCCTTCTGATGATCCCTATTTGTGCTCGCGCGTGCGTGCGTGCGTGCGTGCGTGCGTGTGTGTGTGTGAAGAAGCCAGGAAATATGGTGAAATTGAGGGGAGTAAGCAAAAAGTTTAAGAAGGGTAGCAAATGTTTGAAATAATTACTGTGGAGGTTAAGGAAATAAAAAAAAGATTGACAGTTTTATTGGAGGCTCTGGGTGATGTTGGTGGCTATGTACAAGGTAAGGCAAAAGTAAGTTTACAGTCGCTCATATGGAAAATAATACAATAATTAATCAGTAGTAATTCAATAATAAACTCTGTAAACCTACCTTTGCCCCACCCTGCATTTGTAATGGCATCAACTCAAAAGGCAATGTGAATTTTTCTTTAGCAGTTCTTATCAGCCAGGTGCACAAAAAAGACAGTTGGGTTCATCCGGAGTTAGGGTTTGTCAGGCTCCTGAGGATATTGGCAAGAGAATGAGTGAAATGATGAGTATGAAATCTCAGTTGGATAATTCAAGGAAGTTACGACAGGAGGGACACAATTGTCTGGAGGCTCTCCTGGGGCTAAATAACTGCTGCATTGGAATTCATACCACAAGAGAGCTAGGTGAGCAGGAGATGGGAGATCTGAAGGTAAGACTTTAGAGGAAGATGGTTCCAGGTGCTGGCAGACTGAGGGGCAGGGATTAGGCAGAGGAGAAAATTTCAGGAAATAAGGAGGTCAAGTGCGTGAGGGTTCGAGAAGTTGCTGGCTCATCTATAAAGATAATGAAGTCATTATAAACATATGTGTACAAGTCTCTGTGTAGATATATGTTTTCATTTATTTTGGAAGATATATCTAGGAATGGAGTTGTTAGATTATATGTTAATTGTCTGAGGAATTATCAGACTTTCCCAAAGAAGCTATATTATTTTCCAGTCCTGCCAGCAGTGTATGGGAGTTCCAGTTTCTCTACATCTTTGTCAACACTTTTTTTGTCTGCTAGTAGATTTTAGTCATCCTGGTGGTTATCGGTGATATATTATTGTGTTGGAGTTTTTTTTTAAGACTTTATTTATTTACTTTTAGAGAGTGAGGAAAGGAGGGAGAAAGAGAGGGAGAGAAACATCAATTGGTTGCCTCTTGCACCCCGGCAACCCAGGCACGTGCCCTGACAGAGAATCAAACTGGCAGCCTTTTGGTTCCTAGGCCAGTGCTCAATCCACTGAGCCACACTAGCTAGGGCTCATTGTGGTTTTGATTTGCATTTCCTTGATGGCTAATGATGCTGAGCATGTTTTTTGTGTGTGTGTACTTATAAGCCATTTTGTTTTTGGAAACATTTCCCTGGAGATATGTCTATTTTGATCCTTTGCCCATTTTTTATTGGGTTATTTGTCATTTTATTGTTGAATAAAATCAGGATTTTGAGCCCAGGAAGTCCCTCCCTACAACCTGTAGGCTTAACTTTCATGCTCTCCTGCTTCTTGCTATGCATCATGGTTACAGAGTGATACAAATTTTGTTTTGTTACTATTTACTCTATGTAAGAAGTTGGGTGAAAAGCCATTTAAAGGCTGGAAAATAGTTTCTTTTAGAGTTGAAAGCTGTTTTGGTTCGGGAAAATACGCTTATAGCACCTTCAGGAAGGAAGGGAAGAGGAGACAGTTTAATAATTTGGACATAGCTAAATTGCCTCATATGAGAAAAATAAAGGAATTTGTGGCGTTTAGGTAAACAATCAAAAAGGATAGAAGACGTTTAAGAACAGAGTTATCAAATCATCCTGTTGTATACTTTATTTTTTTTCCTTTTTATTAAATTCACTGGGGTGACGCTGGTTAACAAAATCATACAGGTTTCAGACGGACAACTCTACACCATCTGTACACTATTGTGTGGTCACGACCCCAAGTCAAGTCTCTGTCTGTTGTACACTTTAAATATCTTACACTTTTATTTGTTAATTAGACCTCATTAAAGCTAAAAAAAAGGGAGAGTTAAGAAAAATGTCAGGAACTAGAGTTTATAGATAAAAGTGATGAAAAATGTTCAGTGATGTTTAAAGTTTAAAGTTAAACTGTTTAAAGTTTAGTATTGCCATTTATGTTGCTAAGTTGTAAACCATCTTCATCTTCCCAAACCTTTTTGGAAAGTACTATACACACAACGTAAGCTGCAGGAATTCACAGAAATCTGCTATTTTAAGACAAGGCGGGGGAGGGAGAAAAGGAGACATTTATAGTTCTTCCTTCTACTCTAATTTGTAAGAGGCTGCTTTCTAGAGGAACCAGGTCAGGGATGACCCGCTGGCCAAAGGATATGATCCCACTTGAATTCAGACCAACGGTCAAACACAGAGCAGCTTTTCAGCCTCACAGCAGGCCTTCCCCTGTGAAGAGCCTTCCCCTTTCTGTTGCAAGTGGTAAATGAGTGCTTCTTCATTGGTGAATTTCCCGTCCGTTCTTACTCTGGCTTCTCTGGTGTTTTCATCTCTTTCTATTATGTATATCTATTCTATCTCAAGTTGGGTGTCCCTAAAAAATCAGGCATCAGACTGGTCTGTGATCCTTTCGGTGTCAGTTACAGTGATGAAGGAGGCCATAATGATGGCTTTGCTTCTGTGGCAACATGCATTTATGAATGTCTCAATGTGGATTTGAGAAATACCTTTGTATTGTGATATTGCAATGATTAATTTAACAAAAAATGAATAGGTTCTTTCAGAGTTATCTGGTTCTTTTCCTAAAAATGTTAATTTTCAACAAACCATAGGCTGGTTCCGTTCTTCTAGAAGCAACCATTGTTATCCCTTTCTTGTTATCTTGTTCCTTGTTATCTTGTTATACAATATGTCCATCTATTCCCTCTATTTTTTAAACAAATGGTAGCAAATTATAAACACTGTTCTACTTATTTTTTCACCTAATATGTATGTCTCAAAGATTCTTCCATATCCGTATCTTTAAAGAGTATTATTTTTCACAGCTGTTTAGTAGTCATTGTATGGCCGTAGTATTGATGGACATTTAGAAGGTTTCCAAACTTTTGGTATTACACACAATGGTGCAATGACAACCTTATGAATGTGTGGAAGTGGAAAGTTCAGGTCAATGAGTATGTGCATCGCTTTGTTAGATGTCACCACACTTCTCTCTCTCGCAATTGTAACAATCAACTCTCCCACTAGCAGTATGTCATTATTTCTTCACACTCTTGTCAGTGGACTGTGTGACAGCCTTTTTGATCTTTGTTAATCTGATAAGTGGCTCCCAGTGTAATTTTAATTTGCATCCCTCGTATTCTGAGTCAGGTTGAAGAGTTACTTGTATTTCCTTTGCTGTAAGCTTTTATTTCAATTGGGTTGTTTACTCTTTTTCTTAGTGATTGTAACAGTTCTTTATATACTAAATAAATTAAACTCTTGTCTACAATACATGTTATGAACATTCCTCCACCCTCGTCTCAGTTTCTCTTCTTTTTGCCTTGTGTATGGAGAGTTTTTTTTTTTTAATGAAGATTCTATTTTCTATTTTCTTTTTTTTTCAATTTCTGGGTTTCCTATCTTATTAGAAAGGTTTTGCCACTCTAAAATTATTATTTTAATATTTGTCTAATAGGTCTTCTTAATACTTAAGTGGTTTTATTTTTCATATTTTTATCTTTGCTCTATTTGAAATTTTGGTGTAAAGAGTAAGGTAAGAATCAAGTGCACTAGGCCTCAACAGGATAGCAAAGTATTATAATACTTTATTAAATAATTCATTTTCCCCCAGCACTGATTTGAAATGGCATTTTTTATTACATTTAAATTTCCATATGCATTGTGGTTTATTTCTTGGTTTTCTTTTCTGTTCTATTGATTTTTCTGACTATTCACCTGACCATACCACACCATGTAAATTAGTACAGCTTTGTAATGTAATTTAATATTTGGTAAGACTGATCAATTACCTGATGGTTGTTTTTTTAACAAAATATTTGTGCATTTCCATAATTCTAGATGCCTTATATGCCTTCTAATGTCTTCTCTATGTTTCTCTAGAGCATTACTTCTTGCAGACAAACTCAAAAAAAATTGAGCATCATCTCCACAAGTGTAGGGTATTTTGGGGAGCCCAGAAGAAATTAGTACAAAGGTACCTTTATTTGAGGTTATTAGATGTATTCTCCCTTGCACAGTATAGCATTGTGTCTGTCCCATTGATTGACTGCAGCCCCGATTACAGGGGATAGGGAGGACTCTAAGCATAAAGCACCAGCAGATCTTGTCTTTACATATAATCTAAGAGGTGTGGCAGACCCAGTGTCACTAGGCATTGGGAGGAAAAGGGCCCTGTCTAATCAGCAGGACCATGTTGGCCCAGTGGACATTGACTTCTAGGAGGCTCCAGCAACAAGATGTCAGGAGCTGCTGGGACTTTGAAGTCTCTGCAGCTGACATTGTAGGTCTCTGCAGGGAACTGGGGCCAGAGTGGGAGAAAGGGGAAGAGATGGGAGAGGCCCTGGGAATCAAGAGAGATCTCGCCTGTAAATTACAGATTGCCTCTTGTCCTATTTAACAGATCCATGGGATTCCCAAGGGGCAGGAACTGTGACTTTAGAGTACTTGGCACAATGTCTGGCACCAAGAAGTATGCAGTAAGTGTCAATTAAGTGGATGGAGGAATTGAAGAGAGAGGGAGTGAATACTTGCATGCCATAGAAGTCTTCTTTCATCATATGTGCCTTCCTGGATCCTCTGCTAACCTAATAGAAAGAAGCAGAACTGGGGCTTGACCACTGGGGTCCTGTCCTGATTCCTTGCCTGCTGCCCTGTCTAGGAGAGCAATGCCAAGTCAGCAAGTGCTGGGAACACTACTTATCCACCTCCAGAGGGGTGTGAGACTTTCTGCTAGCTTTTCCCTTGTGTTTCCTCTCTTCTTTAACCGCATTCGATTGAAATGTCACCTTCATTCATTGCCTCCCCCTTTTCTGCACCAAACCCTTGAGTAAAGCAAGTAGCAAGAGAGACAAGAGTCAATACAGCTAATTATAACAGCCAACTCTTACAGAGTATTTTCTATGTACTAGCCTCTGTCTCAAATTATCTACCTATTGAGTGACCTATTTAATACTTAAAACAAACAGGTACACACACACACACACACACACACAGTCTTTGTACAAGTGAGGAAACTGAGTTAACATAGAGGTTAGTAGATTGCCCAATGTCACAGAGCTTAAGTAGATCAGTTGGGATTTGAACCAGGAAGACAATGCACTGAAACACTGTACCTTTCCCCTGGTATTTATGCAGGTGTGTTAACTTCATTGAAGTATCACATAAGACACAGAAAAGTGCACAAATCAAGTGTATGATCCAGCCTCAAAGAACAGAACACTACCGGAGTTCCCAGCATGTATCTGCCTGATCTCTACCCCTTCCCCATCAAGGGAAACCACTGTCCTCACTTCCCTCGCCATTCTTCTGGGGGCTGCTTCCTTATCTTTCTATTTTTAACACACTTGTATTTCAAATATCATGGGGTCTGTTGCTAAAGCTAAAAATGTTTCTCTTGCAGGAATAGAGGTGAGAGTGGTTGGAGAGAACACATTCCCTAAATAAAAGAAATAATTGAGGGTGGAAAAGTTAGGGGGCAATTGTTTCATTTCCCCTTATTCTCTTTGCTGGTCAGTGCGAGATTCTCCTCCTTCCTCCATCGTCCTCCCCCAGGACTACATCTCCCAGCAGGCTGTGTTCTGACAGCTCTCGGATTTAAATAGGATACTGGGCTACGCTGAGAGCCTGGCTGTTGCTGAGAGCTCAAGAGGAGCTAGAAGAGGGAGAAGCAGCAGGAAGCAGCCAAGAATTGGAGCCAGACCAGGAGCCCGAGTCAGAGTTAGAGTCGAAGTTGTTTTTGCCAAAGTAGCAGCAACTAAAGAAGCTGAAATGCCGATGGTTATTCTGGGACTGCTCACCTCCATTTCTTTCCTGTACATGATAGCTCCATCCATCAGGTTTGTCTTAATTCAGTAACATACAATATTTTATAAAGTCCTTAATTGGGAGCCAGGGAACTTTTAAGTAGATGAAGTCTCAGCTGCTGAAAGAAGAGAAAGGGATAGAGGTAAAGGGAGAGAGTCAGGGCAGAAGCAGCAGAAAGGAAGGAGGTAATTTGGGATAGCATGAAAAAAATAAGAAGGAAGCACCTGGGGCGGGGGGTGGAGGGGCTAATTTGAATTCTGATGCTCGTGGAAAGCTGTGTGGATGACTATCAAGTAGCTTGACAGGCAACTTCGGTGAAAGTCCTGGCTCTTTCTCTCTGTTCCCTTGGGTTCCTCAGGAGATCCTCCTTAATTCATTGTTTCTAGTTAAGGTGGCTCTGCTGGGTTACCATGGGTGGTCATTACTGAGGGACTCATTGTTAAGTACCAGGCATTTGGGGAAAGAAACTCTTTTCCCTCAACTAGTGAATGTTTGGGGATGGCTCTTTTGCTGTGGGATTTCTGGAGGTGTCAAAGACGTGTGTTCTGAGTAGAGAATTTTTAAGTCTCTGATGATAACAAAGGTTACACAGACCTATCAGGGACAGTATTGCTCTGGGTTCTGGCATAGAAACCTGGGCTCACATTTCAGTTTTGCCACCATTAACAAGGGATTTGAACTTCTCTGAGCCTCAATTTTCTCCAGTGTCATATAGGGATATTAAGAGAGAGATTGAGAGGATTAAAATAAATTCCCTATGGAAAGTGCCTACTCTAGTGCCTGGCAGTTGACTAATGCTCAGAGAATCAGCTGGCTGCTCCCCCACCCCGTCCTCTTTTTAGGACTTGTCACGTAAACTCTATGTAAAAAGATGCTCTCTGCAGAGAGGTCTAAAAAAGGAGGTTTTCTCTCTGTGCTAATGGCTAGAATGGAATCTCTAGTTGGATGGCAAAAAGTCTCTGAAGATGCTGGCCTTCTAAAACTGGAGAGGGAGCCCCGGGGACCCCTTGAAGTGCCATTCAGCAGTTATTTGCTATTGGTGCTTATTGAAGACCTAGGGCTCAGGACCACTGATGCCACTAATGTCCTTTGAACATTTTTTTTTTTTTTTAATGCAGGTTAGAGGAGGAAGGTTACCTCTTGGAACCTCTAGAGAGAAGAGCTTTGCTAACTTTGTTATCTAATAAGGAAGGTCTCTCATGAGCACTTATTCTGTTTGTCCAGATGACTATTTGTAGCTCTTAGACATATGACCTCCCAACCGTAGCTGAAGAGCAGGAGAATGCCTTGCCCCCTGCGAAAATGCCCCCTGAAGATTAGCTTCTTTAGGTGTCCTGACAACAATGGAAAGAAATTCTTCTCTGAAGCCGGATGGATTTTATGTTTCTCAGTTTGGGAATTGGAAGGATGGTGCTTGAGCACTGTTGTTTCCTTTGTTTATAGGAAGTTCTTTGCTGGTGGGGTTTGTAAAACAAACGTGCAGCTTCCTGGGAAGGTGGTGGTGGTCACCGGCGCCAACACGGGCATCGGCAAGGAGACAGCCCGAGAGCTTGCTCGCAGAGGCAAGTCCCTCCACTTCCGCACCCACGGGGCAGTGCCACTTGCTGTTCTCACGGGGGCTCTGCCCACATTTCCCTATCATTTCTCCGGGGCTCGGGGGTTCTAGCCAGGGATTCAGGGAACCTGGGATTCAAGTCCAGCTGTGGCACCAACTTACTCTGTAGACTTCAACCTTCCTTCCTCCCTTCCTATTATATAAAGTAAGAAAAACAGTGATGTCCATGTATGGTGTTGGTCAAGTCCCCTATTCTAAGAGGAGATACTAAGCAACATTAAATATCAGGGTGTAAAAAGCAGGGCTCCCAGCCTGGAGTTGAGCTGATAGCCAGACGGATGAGCAGGACTGCAGTGAGGGTCCTAAAGTGGCAATACAGCCAACCACTGCTTTAGGAATGGCTAGAGAATGCTCGGTCCACCAGTCCCAAGCTCCACTTACTAGACTCTTTTTTTAGCCTAGGGCCTGAACTCATTGCACATTGCCCTCTTTTTTTTGTTGTTGTTGTTGCCCAGGAGCCCGTGTATACATTGCCTGCCGAGACGTACTGAAGGGGGAGTCTGCTGCCAGTGAAATCCGAGCTAATACAAAGAACTACCAGGTGCTGGTGCGGAAACTGGACCTATCGGATACCAAGTCTATCCGAGCCTTTGCTGAGGGCTTTCTGGCAGGTAATGCCTAGGGGGTAGCTAGAAAGGCAAGAAACTGAGTGTGGGAGGGGTTGTTTCATCCTAAACCACCTCTGACCCTTACATCAGAACTATCATGGGTTCCACTGACGGGTTCTGCCACATGAACCAGCTGGGCAGGAAGTGGCAAGGGGATGGTGGGTGGACAAGTTGGGCAAGATACTTATCATCTTTTTCCTCTGTAATGGGAACGTTGAAGGTATCAGCTCCCAGTCTGGGCTTGTACCTTGGCATCAAGGTGTGGCCTTAATGCCACTCTCTTCTTTTATCCTGAGAAGCAACCTTCTGTGTCCATAGGCACCAAATGAGGTTGTAGTGCTGCCAAAGTTTTTCTGTGTCTTGGAAAATAACCAGCTTTTACCAATGACTATGAAATCCATGAGGAGCAGGAGCCACGTCAGTCTTGTTTTACCACTGTATGCCCAGTGCCCAGCAGAGTGGGCCTGACCAGAGCCAGTATTCAGTACTTATTTTCTGAATGAATGGATGAATGAGTGAGTGGTGTCCGGGAAGACAGCAATAACTAAAGATAGGTCCAAAGGCAAGAAGTAAATACTCAGGTCTGTTACGGACAGTTAGCAGACCCTTTGCTAACTACAGGGTCTCCTTGGGGGTGTTGTAGAGGAAAAGCAGCTCCATATCCTGATCAACAATGCAGGGGTGATGATGTGTCCATATTCCAAGACAGCTGATGGCTTTGAAACCCACCTGGGAGTCAACCACCTGGGTAAGTATCTTCGAGTGGCTGAGCAGTGAGGCTGACCCCACTTTGTTCTCTGTAGGTGTAGATGACCTTACACCAGTGCCAAAAATCTCCAGTGGTCCTATTAGAGGCTAGGGTTCCAACAGCCTGGACATACTGGTTTTTTGTTCACTATCCCTCTCCTAACCAGTCCAAAAAAGTGAGCTCCTCCGACCCATACCATTAAGAAACCCCAATTACTAGAGGGAAAAGGGGGGTGGGGTGGTACAAGAGGGTATAAGGGGGATAAATGGTGATGGAAGGAGACTTGACTTGGGGTGGTGAACATACCATACAATATACAGATGATGCATTATAGAATTTTATACCTGGATCCTATATAATTTTATCAACCAATGTCATCCCAATGAATTCAATAAAAGAGTAAAAAGAAAAAAAAGAAACCCCCAAACTTTGGAGACACCAGGAAGAAAAATGCCATTCTCGGATGGAGCTGTGGTAGCACAAGGCTTGCCAAGCAGGGCCAGGCATGGGGGCTGCAGGAACATGTGTTTGGCTGGAGGGGGATCGCATCAATAACTGAGGGCTAAGAAAGCCAAGAGCTGGCTGATCAAGGAGGCGAACCTTAAGGACTTAAGGTATGTGGGAGGCGGGGGTTCAGAGTTCTAGGTGATGGCTCTAGAGAAGAAATCATGGAACACGTTCTCTGATCCTAGACAAATGTTATTTTCCCTGACTATCCCACTTCCCCTCTGTACACGGGTAAACCTGGACCCACGGTTGTGTGGTTATGGCCATAGCAGAGCTGGAAGCCAGCAGGTAGCATGTCTCCTGACGGGCAAGAGCAGAGGTTCAAACAAGTACAGACAGTCTACATGGCCTTACTGCTGGTCTAGCTCTGGCCCTTGCCTTAAGGACTTCACTCACTCAGACTGCCTGACCCTTAGCACTGAGTTACATACACACTTGTTCACACCCAGAAGAGAGAGAGCTAATGCTGACGCCCTGTTGCCAGCGCCCGCACCCTGAGCCTGGGCAGCCACTCCATTCTTCAGCCTTCCCTGCTGGCTCTCTTGCAGGCCACTTCCTTCTCACCCATTTGCTCCTGGAGCGGCTGAAGGAGTCTGCTCCTGCACGGGTGGTGAACCTCTCATCAGTGGTCCACATTGCTGGCAAGATTCACTTCCATGACCTCCAGGGTGAGAAGTGCTACAACCGGGGTTTGGCTTATTGCCACAGCAAGCTGGCCAATGTGCTTTTCACTCGTGAGCTGGCCAAGAGGCTCCAAGGTAAGTCTGGAGAAAGGGCCAGGGTTCAGGCAGAAAAAGCAGGGCCTTCAGTCCAGATTAGAGACGCACAGAAATTTCTGAAATCAGGATGTCAAACATGTGCATTACAGTGGTTGCTCTATGCACTAAGGAGAATGGGGTTATAAATAGAATAAAAACAGAGTTCTTGCCCTTGGGAAGCTTAAAATTGAATAATGGTTAGGAACCTATACAGTTACCTTACATGTATGTCAACTCATATCTATTATCTCATTTTATTTTTCACGAACATCCTCTTGCAACAGGCAGAGCAGGTATTATTACTATATGGGTCCAAACTGAGGTCCAAAGAAGTGGCCAGTCCAAGTCTATATGGCAAGTGCAGGAATCAGGGATGGAATGTGGGTCCTCTGCTTTAACTCCAGGATACTTACTTCTGTGTGCCATTTGCTGAGGTTCACATGGTGAGCTGAGTGACAGAGGTGCCACTGCTGGGAACCAGGGAGCAGGGCACCAGGGCGCCAGGGCTGGATGTCAGCCCCCGGGTCTGAGTTCTTGCTTTACCACATACTAGCCACATGTGTATATGGATGTGTCCTTTTAACCTCCCTGACTTCACCTTCTCAGCTTTAACATGAGGTGATGCCTCTCTTAATCGTATGATTCTCTGCTTTCCTGGCGTTTTCCTTGAGCTGCTGGCTTTGACATCTGCAAATCATGAGGACCATTTGCTACATGGAATAAGCCAGAGTTTGGGAACAACGGTGTTTACTCTCTAAACACAGAAGGTAGAAGACTAGGGTAATTGTTAAAAGAAGTAATAATAATGACAATAATAATTGAGAGTCTTGTGTGTGCCATGTACTATTTATTCTACATAAGTCATTTAATACAACATTCCTATGAAGTAGGTGCTACTGTTTTTCCCTGCTTGAGAGAGAGAGAGAGAGAGAGAGAGAGAGAGAGAGAGAGATTAAGAAACTTGATCAAGCATTTTCCTAGCTGAGCCAGGATTCAAATCCAGTCGGTGTAGCTCTGCAGTCCATGGTATTTACATCAGAGTTCAGACCTTAGCCCTGAAAACTACTAGGTAATGGCCCTGGGCAATTTATTTAACATTTCTGTGATGAGACCTCTGTTTGTTCAGCTGTAAAAGGGCATCATAATATAACCTACCTCACAAGCCTCTTTAAGAATCAAATGACATAATGCAGGTAAAGCATATAGTAGGCTCTTGTACATAATAAGCACTGAAAATAGTAGAGGCACCAGGGGTGTCTTGGGGAGTGTTAACGCCTATCATCTCCATCAACACCCCTCAGTCTACACCTCATAAAATGTGCTTGCCTGGCAAATGGAACTCCAAACACCAGCTTCCCCACTTTCAACCAGATTGCTTCCCTTAAGCCCTTCCTATAGAAATTCCCAAGACACCACTGTCAATAATTGATACTACTACTATGACTAACTACTACTAGTATTAGCAGTACAACTGGTACATGTTGTTGTTTCTATTATTAATATTTAAGCCAGAGAGAAAGGTGACATTGACATAGAAGGACCTTCAACCAAGCATTCCTTTCGGAGCACAGAAGGCCGAGGGAGATATAGATCTTTCTGGAAGAGATCAATTAATTACCAGTCAGATTGTACCTGGCTTAGGAGTGGGGTTCTCTTTCCTGAGACCCTTCTCATGTGTGCATTTTGCAGCAGGAGGCGGGCTGTTTCCGGGGCTCAGAGTGTGTCCCTGGTCTAACTGTGCTCTCTTGGCTGTAGGCACGGGGGTCACCACGTATGCGGTGCACCCAGGCATCGTCCACTCCGAGCTGGTCCGGCACTCCTTCCTGTTGTGCCTGCTCTGGCGGCTCATCTCACCCTTTGTGAAGTCGGCGCGGGAAGGGGCGCAGACCACCTTGCACTGCGCCCTGGCCGAGGGCCTGGAGCCCCTGAGTGGCAAGTACTTCAGGTGCGTGGAGTCCGTGCAGGTTCTCTCCCCAGGCTGCGTGCCTGGGGACACACAGTGCTCCCTGGGCTTTGCCCCCCAGGTGGCTGAGTTTGTGCCTCCTAGCAGAATCCAGATTTGAGCTGGGCCTGCAAACCAAATGCTGTCACTTTTCCCAAGGAACTTACATTAGAAACTTGTCAAGAGTTGCCCTAATGGCAATATTGTGTACCTGTGTGCCAAGTTTCCAAGAAAGATTTCTTGCTTTCTGAGAATTGTTAGAGAAGACTGTCCCTATTGATTGTGCCTTGGTAAGGACATCAGCAGGCTGTCTGGGTCCTTTGCCGCCTCGTTGAAGCTTTGGGCTGACTTTTCCCATGCATTCCGTAACGCTGCCTGGCACAAGCCGTCAGGGCAAGGCCGCCGTCGCCCTGCTGCCACGATCGGCACTCTCTGGGAGAGCAGAGAAATAGACAGTTCAGTGTTGAGTCTTATCACAAACCCAGTTTGGGAAAAAAGGGAAGCCTAGGATTAAAACTCCTTCCTTTTCCATGACTTGATCCCGCCCAGTCTGCTCTTTCGTCTCACTTTGTTCATGGCTATTCACTGGTACACCACTCATAAGTGAAGCTAGGAAATAACCTCAGTGTCCAATGCTAGGGGAATGGATAAATGATAATAGCTAATGTTGTTTGAGTGCTTACACAATGTTGGGCACTGTTCTAAGTGTCTAACATGTATTAATTCATAGAGTTATCACAGCTCTACGAGGTAGATAATATTATTATTCCCATTTTGCATGTGAAGAAACTGAGGCACAGAATAATGAACTTGTTCAAGATTATATAGCTTGCAAGTGGGAGACCTGGGTTTTAAACCCAGGCAGTTTGGGTCCAGGGCAGTGCTGTTCAGTATAGTTGTCACCAGCCACATGTGGCTATTGAGCACTTGAAACATGGCTAATCCAGGCTGAGATGTGCTAGATGTGTAAAATGGGCACCAGATTCTGAAAATAGAAATGTAAATTATTTAACTAATAATTTTATAGTGATTACATGCTGAAATGATTTGGCTACATTGAGTTAAATAAAACATATTACTAAAATTAATTTCACTCTTTTTTTTTTTTACTTTTTAAAATATACTTAAAAAATTTCACTAGAAAATTTAAAATTTAAAATCTGTGGCTTGGATTGTGGTTCACATCATATTTCTACTAGACCATGCTACCCTAGAGTCTATTTAACATCACTGCCTTAAATATGTGATAAAATATTGCTATCAGTAAATGAAATATTTTCAAACATTTAATGAGAAAATGTTGCTGATATAACATTGTGAGAAAAACTGCAACACAGAACTATAAAATTATCATTGTAAATACAATTCAAACAATCTGGGAGGATGCATAGCTCACGGTAGCAGGAGAAGGAGTTGCGGGGACAGTAAGAGGAAGTGTGGAGCAGGGTTGTCACTTCTGACTCCAGGTATTTATTATTTAAAAAAAATTTAATGATCATATATTTATTTATTACCTGTACAATTAAGATATACATGTTTTTTATCAAGAGAAAGATATCCCTCCCAAAGTAGATACAGTATGATCCCAGTTTAGTATAAAAGAGTGAAAGTCTGTAGAGCTATTTGTATATTTGTACAAAGAAGGCAAACAGGAGTGTAAAGAAAAGTAATGAATTCACAGCTTTTCTACTTTGTCAGTACTGCATTTTCCATGGATGTAGGCAATGAACTGTAGGATCAGTAGTAATACCTATGACTTTGTCACCAATAAAACTATAATATTTGCACATCACACTGCAGTAGCTGCAGATTTCTTAACGTCATTTCTGCTCACCACTACTTTGAAATCCAGTGTTTATTAGACCCAGTGCTGACTCTTGTTAATAAAGAAGCCTATGTATTACTAGATCATGGATTTTTTACAAGATCTAAAAACTGTATTTCAATACAATTAGTTTCTTTTCATCCAATATATTTTATACATCTAGAAACACAGCCTGAGAAAGAGGCCACACACTCTTCCACATGGTCAGTTTCCACTCCTGGATGTTTATATTCTTTCTCTGCCCTCCAGTGACTGCAAGAGGACCTGGGTGTCTCCAAGGGCCCGAAACAACAAAACGGCTGAGCGCCTGTGGGACATCAGCTGTGAGCTTCTAGGAATCCAGTGGAAGTAGAGCTGGTAGAAGAGCCACAGCTTTATCAGGTCTAGCCTGCGCCATAATGGAAGGGGACCAAGGAGAAGGCCAACCCTGAAGGATTGTCTTCCCGGCTGGCTGCTGCTGTGAATCCTGTCCTCCTCCGATTCTCCTCACCTTTCTGGAAACCTTTGTATACCACCCCTCTCATGAAGCTGGCTCAAGGCATGAGATGTTCACACCCACAGAGCATTGTTCTCCAAGACTTGCAGAGCTGGCCACCCTCTTGTTCCAGCAGGAGCAGGCAGGTGGCAGGCTGAGCACGGGGATGTGGGGAAAAAAGCCTGGCTCTTTTTGGGTCAGCTTCCTCACCGATACCAGAAACACCAGCCAGCATGCTCAGCTGAGGCAACAGGAGCATCCGCGCTACGTATTTCTAGGGACTACAGACTCAAAACTCCTGACTGATCTGTTTCTTCTTTGAAGTGCTAGTCACAACTCTGGAGTCCAGACCAACTCAGATAAATCTTAAGTGTGGCCAACTTTGGTTCCTTTCTCTGACCTTCTTGGGACCACTGTGTGAAGCTGGACATTCCCAGTTTATTTTTCCACTTCTTTTTTAAAAATTAATTTTTTTCTAGCTTTATTGAGATACAATCGACTTATAAACAGTGTGTAAGTTTGGACCTTTCCACATTCAATCATGTAGATGGTTTCCTTTTCTAAAGCATTCCCTTTACCTCAGAGTTTAGAGGAAATAGACTACACATCTCATTGCCTTTCTTATTTTCTCAGGGTAGCAAGAGGGTTATGAAACAAAGCAAGGGGGCTAGCCTTCTAGTTTAGTGAGTAGTATCTTACCCTCCTCACGACCCATAACGTTTTTGTAGTATCACATCTTATAATGCATTATTAAGATGATGTAAAAGTTAGATGTTTTGGTTGGGTATTTCCTCAAGTTTCTTTCAGCTCTCACATCTTATTATTTAAGAAGTGATAGAAGTGACTTCAATTACACAGAGTCTAAGCTTCATTTTAGATGAAGGCCAGAAGGAATATGGGACTTCATTTAATTTGATACATAGAAGCAGAAAAACCAAGCCCTGATAAACTCTCTACCTGAAATCATATGTCTTCTCTTTTCTGGCCTCCCTGCTCTCCTGTGCTGCGGCCCCGGGTGACCTGCTTCTTGCTTCAGGTGCTGAAGGCCATGAAGAAGAGGCAGAGGGATGTGCCTAATCTGTCAGCCAACTGACAGAAATCATGTTATTGGTTCCTGTATTAAAGCATCCAAAGGGCATCTGGTGACAAAAATGTCTTTTCTTCCATAGCAAGTAGACTTTTTAAAAAAACCTTATTATGGGAATTTTCAAATAGACAAAAGTAGAACAAATTGTATCACAAATCACTCTATCATCCAGCTTCAACATGAACATCTGTCAGTCTTGTTTAATCTGTATTTCCCACATGACATCTTTTGGGGGCGTGGTGGGATATTCAGGTATCACACATTCACTAATAAATACTTTAATGTGTATCTAAAAAAGAACAAGCTCAGGGAGGCCACATGCAGCCTGAAAAGCTTAGTAATCAAAAGTAACCACACAGGATGGTCTGAACACAAAGTCCTGCCTGGGCAGGTCAGAGCAGGTAGTCACATCCCAGGTGTCTAGCTTCCTTAGCAAGGGTCAATCTTTACCTTAAGTGATCTCTGCCCACTGTCTGTATGCACCTAGGATGACATACCTTTGAAATGTCAGAGTAATTTTCTTTTCCAGGCTCCTCGTAGGCACAACCACCAGGATCCAGAGCACAAGACCACAGGATCCCTTTTTTACCTTGTTGCTTGAATACCATTTCTATGTGCTGTGAATGTTAATTATTAACTATCCTCTACCCACCAATGTAAAAGTATGTGTTTCTCCATGTTGCCTTTTATCCATGTTTTTTCCCACCTTCTTAATCTACCCCAGTGGATTTCATGGAACCCTCCTATGTCTCCTCTTTTGATTCTAGTCTATAAAATAAGCTGCAAAATTGCTCTTCTCCAGAGCATTTTTCAATCTGTTGAGATTTTGCTTCCTATCATATGTTGTCAGTTTGGCTCAAATAAACTCATAAAAAACCTCTATAGGCTTGGACATTTCTTACATCGACATGTAACTGCTAGCAACATTAATAATTCCTGAGTATCTTAGCACTTGGAGTTCAAGTTTCCCTGGTTATTTCACAAAAGTCTTTTTACTGCTGATTTGTTCAAATCAGGGAAAGACAAGTGGTTCTCCAGGAAAAAAGACCAGGCACAAATCTCCTTGTGCCTCATTGGCCTGAATGAATCCTGGGCTCCCTCCTGAACCAATCACTATGGCTAAGGATGGGCTTTGTTAATTGGCTTAAGCCAATCACTTCCCACACCTGAAGCTGGGGTCCATCCCACGCACCCCACCCAGTGGGGAAGAATAGTAGCTAATGTAAAGCACTTATGCTAATTAGGATTAGCTGTCCCCAGAAGAACCCTCTGGGGTAGGCACTATTGTTATCGCAATTTACAGGCACAGAGAAGTCACGCAGCTTGCCCAAGTTCACACAGTTGATGCACGGTAGACTGGCCCCAGGTAGCCTGAGTCTAGCACCAGCACTCTCAACAGTCGTGCTCCATGGCTTCCCACGGTGGAGGAAGCAACACATTCCCTCAAGGAAAACTCTGGCAACATGAATGAGCAAAAAGGTTGGGGGGGGCGGTGGCGAGAGGGGAATACTGGGGAAGCAACCAATATACATTATGTTTACTCCTGAGACCTGTTGCCTCCTAGGCTGTTGGGTCCACTGCAATGCCCGGTGATAAGGGGAGAAAAAGAGGAAGGCTGGGGGGACAGGCAAAGGCCATGCAAGGGTAGGAGACAGGGCTGGTGAAGAGCATGCCCTGCGCTGATGATCCTTTGTCTCCTCTGGGCTGGAGGAATAAGCAAATATCAAAAACCAGGACTGCACCGGGCTGCTGTCTGTGCAGCAAGGAGAGCGAGCAGACCATGCAGGTGACAACAGCGAAGGTTCACACCTGTGTACGAGCCGCAAGCACTTAAACACTGAGGCCAGAGGCATGGGCTCGGGGCGGGGGCCTTTATGCATGTCAGAGATGGCTGGTCATAGGTAGAGGAAACAAAACAATGAATCGGTTGCAAGAAGTAGGCTCCAGCGGCCACATCTACACAATATGCGGGTATGGGTATTGGTAGCATAGGGTTTCTGAATAAACCTGCTCACAAGGCTGGGTTCTTCCACTTCCACATTCAAATACAGTCATTTTTATTAAATTGGGATCTTTTCCCTATATAAATTCCCCCCCCCCCGACCCAGAGAAAACAGAAAGCTAACATGTTCAAAAGATTTTTCCTTAAAATACAGGGCCTAGCAGAAGGAAGGCCTGCTTGAGTGTGGTTGGTAGGATAATAGTATGGGTGTAATAATTTAGCTTTAATTTGAACATTTTACCAAAAATGTCATATGGTGTGCTTGAGTGTGATATTGTTATGTTACAGAATTACATGCTTATGACTTTGTAGTAAGATTTTTGTAATAAAAAAGGGGCGTTATTTGTACTAGATCCTGTATATGGAATCCTCATAATATATGTGTTTGGAACCCTTTGGACTATTATATTTGACAACTTCTTATGTTTGCCAGACTGCCTGCTAGTATGGTTGGCTTCACTGAGGTCAGGTATCTTGGGAAACAGACTTTGAGATGGACACTTGCACTCAGGAAGTTTGAGGGGAGTCCCCTTAGGGAGAGATTAATGGAAGTAGGCTTGGGCAGAGGGCAAGGGGAACTGGGGGGCGGTCACAGCAAAGGCTTAGGTGCTCCTGCTACCACAGGAAGCTCTGGAACTCAGTCGTCCTGCATTGAGGAAAAGCAGTTGGCCTTCCTGCCCCTACACTGGCAAGTTGCCGGATGAGAGCAGATGGTCAGGCGGTCAGGCTGGGATACGGCACAGCTTGGTGCCAGAGCGTCAGCAACAGAGATGCCCACTTGAATAAATTTACTATATTCTTGTGCATTTTTGTGAAATGTATGGCTTTTTAAGGTGCATGACCAAGGAAAGGAGCCCTTCTTGCTTAGTGGTTCTAAGGGCATCACCGGTCATAGAGCCCTGGCAAGGGTGCTGGGAGCCCAGCCCTGGGAATCCCCAGAAAAGAGACCCCTTTCATGTGCCTGGACCCGTGCTTTCCACAGAGGTTTAACATCAATCTGGAATGAAAGAAAGATTGAGTGTTTACTGAACATATGATAATTTTTCCTCATATATATGAGAGAGTATGATTACACAATAAATATCTTAACTCAAATAACAACATGGTACTGTAGGGAGACCAAGTGAGTAGTATGGTAGCTGTGGGTGTATATGCGTTGTCCAAAGCACTGGTATTGAAGTGTGCCGTATGCCCACTCAGACTTGGTTCCCTGATCTCCTCAGCATTGGACTTACTCACTCCTCTTCAGTCCCTCATTCCCATGACAAGGACCACACCTGATACCTTATCATCACAGGAACTTGCAGTTCCTTAGATATCTTAACTTGTTCCAACACAAGCAAAGGGAACTTCTACTCTGCCAGGTTTTCCCCTTGCTGATTTTCTGGTTACATTATCACCCTCGTCTAGCAAAGGCCAAGCATGGAGGAATCCAACTCTCTGACTTCTACATGCCAAGATCGGTGCTGCAGAAAATCACAGACCTCGACAGACTGGAGCCACTATCGATGGCTGGTCATCATCACCTGGGCTTTCAGCCCTGCCTGATCACCTGTTCTCCCACAGCTCAGGATGGATCCAGGGGAGTGTGTACAATTTGGGGGATCATCTTTAAGAATACAAAATTACAGATACAAAATTAGGTACAAAAGTGGACGTTAATGTAGAATGAGAGGAAAAAAAATAAGTAACTGGAGCGGTGGAAATTTAAGGTCTCTAGGAATTTAGGATCTCTTTCAGAACTTTACCAGCAATACTTGCAGAAAATGGCTCAGAGCAAACGGGCTTCCCCTCAAATAGCATGCAATTCCCAGCAACTCACAGGAGCCCAGGTGAACTTCAAGAGCTTCACAATGAGATTGCCTCTCCATAGTTGATGTCTTCTCTATATTCTCAAACCACTGAATCCACCAGCTCCCTCAAACCATTAACAGGTGATTCCCCCCCCGCCAATTTTGTAGATAACATGAAAGCCATCAGCCATAAATTCCCTGAACTTTCTGCTATCGAACCAGCAAACTTACCTGTATCCCACTCATATTCTCTTCCTTTCCACCTTCTACATTAGAAGTGTCACTTGATCCATTTTAATCTTTGTATTGTGGATTTGTCTTACAATTGTCTCCTAGTTTAATCAGAGATAGAGTTTGTTTCTGTTTGTTGCCCTCTTTGTCTCTTTCTTTTTCCTGCCCTTACTACAAGGACACCTGGCAGAAGTGCCCACCTTAGTCAGGGGTAGAGGGTAGAGATCAGAGACTTCCTGAACCATGTTCTACATTTAAGCAAGACCTGAAGGATGAGTCACCAGGCAAAAGGCTCAAATAGGGGAAGGACAATGTCTCCTCTGGGAAACTGAAAGGAGGAGGTGGGGTGGAAGGTAAGAAATGAGTAATTTGATCTTGGGAAGCTTACAGTTTGGAAAAAGACACAGGTAACGTCAAAATGTTTACTTTCTCATCCATTTCATCAGGACATACTACAGTCTATACAACTTCATTCTACAAATCTTTATTTACTGGTAAATAAAGCACAAATAATTTTCACATAACATGAAGGTGAGCAAGAGATGATCCTTGCCCTCAAGGAGCTTATGGCCTCTCAGATAATCAAATAGCAAGTACAAATTGTCAAATGGGCAGAATAGGAGAGCTTTAAGCGAGACAGAAGGGTTAAAGGAGTAAATTTTATGTCATGTATATTTTCACCATAATAAAAACAATGAAATGGTCCAAGGATTCGGGGGTTTGTATCGGTTTAAGAAGACTCTTTATACCTCAAGATTATAGAGAAGTCTGTTTATTCTTCTAGAGGTATTATTTGTTAATATGGAGTTGATATGACGTATACTTTTTGGATAGGTGCTTGAGGTGAAGGAGAGGCTTCTGTGACAGGGGAGAAAGTGACAACGACCAGAAGTGAGGTGATGAAGATGAAGGACCAAGCTCTTCTGACTGGGGATGTAGGATGATAGGACATGGTTTTCAACTGGGTATGTGCTTGATGCATGGTAGGTACTGGAATGTTTGTGGAATGAGGAGGAAGAAATAGTCAATACAGAGGACCCCTGAGGTTTGTAACTCTGGTAGTATGCTCAGTAGTAATAATGACATTAATGACTACTAATATCCACTGAAGGAGGAAGATCAGGTTTATGGGTGGATTAGGATGTGTTACATTTTGGATGTGCTGTTTTTAGGTACAAGTCAGCGATGTGGGCTAGAGTTCCAAAACGCCATCAGAAGGCAGGTCTGATATGGAGAAGAATTTAGACAGGCAAATTTGGTGTAGAAATGAAGATGACTGCGGAAACTGGGGGGTTGTATGGGAGAATATAATGCTGTCAAGAGAGAATAGAGTAAGCCTTGAATTTTAGCCGTTAAGTGGAATGAGGAGAAAGTAAAGCCAGAGAAGCAAATGATTTGTAGAGATGGCACTTGAAACGGGCTTGAAGGGCTTTGACAACAGAAGACTGGAGGGTGGGGTAGTGGAGGTGGTGAAGGAAGGGCTCCAAGCAGAATTAGCACAAACAGGGAGCAGGGGAGCGCTCCACCGAAGACGCCATTCAGCAACCAGATGTTGACTGAATTGGTGGGTGAAGATTCAGAAGTGTCAAGAATGGGTTAGTCAACATTACTACTGTGGAAGGGAGGAAGATGGCCAAGAAGAGGTCATTTCCCTCAGGGTTACTGCGAACTATTGCTGTTTGGTTGCTCGGGCACGAAAAGACTCTGATAGCATTTGATCTGCTTTACTTCAGCTCCAGCCAGACATCTGTTAACTTTGGAGCATCTCAGGTTTCTAAATGTAGTCAGTGGTCCTCTATCCTAGATTTAGATGGGGTGTTCCAGTTTTCTTTGTCGTGACATGTCTTTGTGCCATGTCTCCACCAGGTGGTTTTCAGGTATACTTCTGTCATTACGTTGTGTGTTTGTGTGCGTGCTTAATGAGAAATGTGAGCTGCTGTTTCTGGGGAAAGGAGATAATGGCAGCAATGCTGCTGTCCACGGCTCAAGTGTCACACTGCCAACGCTTGCTCTGGGAACATGGCAAGAAAACAATTTGAGTCCTGCTTTCCCCAAAGACCCTACATTTGCGTTCAAAGATTCACAGCGTGGTTGATGTTAGAGATATAGAATTTAAAAAGTGACAAACAGCATTACAATAAATTTCAGGGTACCACTTTTCATTTGTAACACCAGCAAAGACCTACAAAGTTTGATAACTGTGGAGGGAAGGGTATGGGAAAGCAGGCACTGTCCCACATAGTTGGGGGGGACATTTATTTGCTGTGACCTTTTTAGACGGCAACTGGCAATACTTATCAAATGCACGTCTCCTCTCGTCCAGGTTATTCTGGACAAGGTAATTCATTGTAGTATAATCTGTAGTGGCAAAATATGGCAGTGATGTAAAATGTCCATTAATAGAGTCTGGTTAAATAATTATGGCGTATCTTCACCACGAAATCATACTTCAGTTATTACTGCTGTTTATGTATAAAAAAACTCTGGAACTATACACAAGAAACTGTTGACACTGGTGGCCTCTGGGAGGGGACTGGGCTGAGGGGATAGAGACAGGAGGGACTTTTCACTTAATAATTGTGTAACTGATTTCCACCCGCTACTTTAACTGAACCAAAAAAAACCCCCAACCCCCCCCCCCCAAAAAAAAACCCAACAAAAGAAACAAAACAGTCTTCTGGTAGTAGGGAACACACTAATAGCTTTTAACACACAGGAAACTTGAGATAAAGTCATTAGTTACAATGGGAATCATTTACAGACGTTCAAGAATTGAAGGCCATCTGATGTTTCCCACCCACTTTTTCTCTCCCCACAGAGTGTGAAGCAAAAAGAAAGGGAAGGATACAGGGAACATCACAAAGAAATCAGAAAGCCAAGCACTGGTAGGACCGAGACTTTATTGTGGCTGCTTGTGATAAAACATCCAACCCTTCAACATGTGCATTAGGTTTTTGTTTCTTTCTTTTTTTTGCTGGAGACCACAGTGTGAAGCTCAAAGGCTTTTAGCCTCATCTTATGTCAGTCTAGTCAATGGTTATTATTTTGGTTACAGGGAAAAGTCAGGAAAATCTGGTTTAACATCCCAATGTAAGGGCTGCAACATCTGCAAACCATTCATATAAAGTGCTTATATTCAGTGCATAAGGGGCAGACTTAGAAGGGCAAGCAGATACCAGGGAATGGCATTTCCTGGGAGACAGATGCATTCCATGGCTCAAAGAAGGAAAAACCACTTGTCAAACTTCCCCCAAAAGGGATCTAGTATTTTGTTTACAGTCTTTCCACCCTCTAACAGGACAAAAATTCTGAACCTGACAGACGCCAAAAATAGATGTTTATTTTACTATCAAAAAACCTGGCTCAGAGGGTAATCCACGGGGTTCTAAGCACGAGAGATGTTGACTTTGCTGCTAGCTCCCGTTTGTCTCAGCGGCAAATCGGAGATCAGCAGTCTGAGTTCTGGCTGGTGGGAGGCTCAGAGCTTTTCTTAGGCTTCTCATTTGCAAACCCAAGTCACTGAGTATGACAGACCCTTTCTAAAACGTTGTCACATCTCAGGTGGGAAGACAAACCCATGCTAAAGGAGCACATCACCTAGTTCACCAACTGGATGGGACCTATTCATGGTCCTCTCATCTGACCCTTGCCTGCAAGCCCACCTCCAAAGCAAACCCTTGACTCCCTCTATTACAACAAAGAGCACTGCCTTCTCAGTGACCCTAGGTCTCTGTGTATCGGTCCTGCGGTGCTGAAGGACTGAAGAGAAGCGGGAGAGAAGAGAAGTGGTTTCTTAACCAATTAAAGGGGCACGAATAGGACTGTTGTTCAAATAGGCAAAATCTAGCCATTTACTCTAGGATCCTGGCTACCTTCTCTCTCCCCGACTCTCAGTGTGGGAGCCACAACCTCTCACTGTGCAGTAGGGATATTCACAAGAGCCAGCTCCGTGCGTGTAAGCAGCCCCCCTGCATTCCTGTTTGGAGAGGCCCCCCACCCCCTGCTGGATGAATTCAGTGGTGCCCCTCCTGCCCATGTCTGGGGTTCCAGACCTGCTCACTTGCACAGCTTTCAGATGCCTGCACCTGAGGGAGGACCCTTGTGTTCAGGCTACCATCCTAAGGCTCACGTAACTCCTTGTGCTTTTGAGGAGAGACGCTTGGAGCAGTTTCTCTCCACAGGAACCGCTTGCCCCAAAGCCATCTCTGAATGTCGGGAAGGAAAAGTAGGAAAAAAAGGCAACCCTTTTGGTGCTGCTCTATAATTCTCGATAAAACCCTTCTAGTCACAAGAAACTACTGGAATGTCTCCACACAGAGGGGACTGTGTACAAATAGGATGACCCGGGTTAAGAACCAAAACGCAGGGAAGGTTTTCAGACGGGCAGTCGTCTAAAATAAAAGTGCCTCTGTTCAGTAGGGGAAGTTTCATTTGTTCAGAAGTGCTTGGGCGTAAACACGTGTGCACAGGAGTGTGCACACACACTCACTCACTCTGAGGTAGAAAGAACTGGCCATCTCCAGACAAACACACAGGTTCCGCAATTTCAGAGACACATGGCACTTGCGTGAAAGGGCCTGTCCTTGCCCAAGATGGCAAGTAGCATCCGACCCAGCTCTTTCTGACCTGGGCAGAGCCAGGGAAGTCTCACTGCACAGGAGGAAAGAGGTAGGAGCATCTCCGTCACTCCTGCCCCACGGTTCCAGGGCCCGCTGCTCATGGGTCACTTCCTGGAGCCTGAGCCAAGGGCACCTCGGGCGTGGCTTGTCAGAAGCCACTGGGCGCAGATATCCTGCACTACAGCATCCCCGCTGCTCTTGGCAGCCTGCTGAACCTGCTGGACGAGGGCCATGGCCCGTGAGTGTTCTTGCTTCACGGCAATCAGATAGGCAGAACGCAATTTGCAACATGTCAGGTAGGCCTGAACCTGGCAAGAGGTGTAGGAGACAGAGGGAAGGACACATCAATGACCAGCCACCAAGAAACGCACAGCACTGTGTCAGCGCTCAGGCGCATAGGCCATTGCGTGTCAGCTGCCAAATCAGTTGCTGGGTTCCTACCTTTCATGGTATTACGGCAACTCTTTAAATACCCTGGACTCAGCCATTACACTGTGTCAGAAGGAGGCAGGCAGGAGGGCAGAGCCTGGCCTCTGTCCTTCCCCTCTCAGGCCTTCCTCCTCACCGTCCTGGGCTCCCTCTCTGCTTCCTCCCGGCTTCACTGTCCACAAGTTGTGATGTGATTTACTTGGGTGATTATTTGATCGATGTCTGTCTCCTTGACTAGACTTTAAGGTCCGCGAAGGCAGGTGTAGTGTTTGCTCTTTCTACCCTTGTATTCCCGGTGCGTAGTACCGAGCCTGGCATGTAGTCGGTATTCAGTGAGTATGTGCCAAATGAACAAACGACTGAATTAACAGTTACCCTGTCCCCCACAATGGGCATCCAGATCCCACTCCTTGATTTTTCTGTTTTCAACTTGCTCAGTTTAAAATCTTTTAACAGGAAATTTGGGGAATAAGATCTGTAAATGGAACTAGAAAAGGTCTAACTTTTCTTGTTTGGATCAGAGGAAGGTCAGTTTTGGGCATGGGGGTTGTCTTTCCTATACTATGGACACCCTCAATCTCAGGAACCCCAGCTTGGTGAAGACGGGAACCCCTTCACCCCCCGTCCCGATCTCACCGGCACCTCACTGACCAGCCAACAGCGAGGCCCTTACAAGCGGCCTCAGAGCTTCCACGGGAAACTACTGCATGCTGTGACAGTCCCTCCTGATGGTTCGAGGGGACGCTTCCCTCTCTGTGTTTCCGCGCTCCATATTCTTTTTTGTCTTGGTCACTAAAGTCCTTCTTTCCTAAGCTCAATCGCCGTGTCGTACACATCATCTCCTATAGCAAGAAGATGTCTGTATGTTCTGAGCTCACTAAAGTGATCACCAGGTCCTGCTGTTTGGGCATCTACCTGCTGCCTCATGACATTTGTTCTCACCCAGGCCTTCAGCTCCTCTTAGCACCTATGGTACGTTAAATATATAATACGAGTGGGCAGGCAAAATTCCTACCAAGAGAAGGAGGGCATTTTGCCAGAAAGGTTGGAACAGGGACTGAACGAAGCTATTTTTTGGCAAGACTTTGTGGCCTGAGATTACTCAAGTGCGTTAAAACAACACCTGAAAAAAAACCAAAACCCTTAAAAGTGATGACTGTGTAGACTGTACTGCACATCTTTCCCAGGGACAGAGCCCTGGTCCTGTTGAGTGGGAGACTAGTACTGGGGGCTTGGAAAAGGCCTGCAGCCTGGGACTCAGGGAACCTGTGTGTCTGGCCTGGCTGGTAGGCTCTCATTTTGATTCTAGAAGAGCAATCATCCACATTTCAGAAGGTCAGAATTCCATCCTTTCCACAGGGTCTCATCGGGATGTTGCAGAAATAAAGAAATGTTAAGAATATTTTTGCCTTAACCCCTTAAATGAAAAATGCCCTGAAAATTCACTCCAGGGATTAGCAATAGGGCCACTCTAGTGGTTCTGTGGTTATGTAGGAAGCTGTCTGCCTGACACCAGTATCCTACACACTCAGCTGCCAGGTCATTCCATGGCTAGTGGTCACAGCCATCTGGCTGGTTTTTCCCAGGCCTCGCCTGGCCCGTGGGCCTTACTTTGGATGGTAGGTGGCTAGGGCCTGCTGCCAGGAGCAGCTGGAGATACTTTTATTCTGGCTGGCACTCCTTGCAAAGGCAATGTGAAGCAAAGGTTTGCTGATTTCCTACCAAAAAGGGAAGAGTTGATAGGTGGCAGAGGAGCCAGTGACTGAGGAGACACGGATGGGTACGTGTTGGTCAAGGGCTGCATGGGAGCTTTTTCCTACTGTAGAGGGTAACCTTGCCCCTTCAGAATACAGAAATGTCTGCCCAACCCTGGCCAGGCAGCTCAGTTGGTTAGGGTGTTGTCCTGACATGCCAAGGTTGTGGGTTCAATCCCTGGTCAGGGCACATACAAGAAGGAACCAATGAATGCATAAGTGGAACAATAAAGCAATGTTTCTCTTTTTCCCTTCCTCTCACTCTAAAAAAACAAAAACAAAAACAAAACAATATATTAAAAAAAAAAAAGAAATGCTTGCCCGCTCTGAGAACCTCATTTAGTCACCTGACGATAGAAGTAAGAAATTTCCTAGGGCTGTCTGAGAGAAGACGTCTCCATAGAAGACGGAGATTCAAGAGCAGCCTAGGACATGTTTGCCTTGGGGATAAAGGAATGGGAGGCAGAGGCTCACGTGGTCAGGGTTCGGGCATGCCCCATCTATCCTTCTCATCATACCTCACCCGGGTCCCAGCTCCCGCTCCGGACAACAAACGGGCTAAGATACCAGACTGAATGAACTGTCATGGGGAGCAAGGAACAAGCTGACAAGGCAAGTCTAAGGAGATGTTTGTGATCAGCCCCAGGGTTTGGAGACACTTCTGCTCACCTTGTTGTCATCGTTGTGTATCGCCTGGATCAGGCCCTCCAGCTCCTGTGCAGAACAGAAACGCAGCAGTCGTGAGGCGGGGGAGAGGCTCCACTGGGAAAGCTGGGGCGCGACCCAGTGTCAGCCCAGCTGCTCGGGCTCCAGCGGGCGGACGAGCGACAAAGGGAATCTAATGATAACACTAAGCCTAGGAATTTGAGGAGAAGGAACAGCTCTCAAGAGGCTTCTCCTTGGCCTTCACAAATGATGTGGCTCTGTCACAGGGGGACAATTTCATAGGCAACATGCTTCGAAGGCCATCTGCAGACCCACCTTGACCTCCTCCACAATGACAGGGAGAAGCTTCACTCCAACAATTCACAGACACTTCCAGGTGCGAACAACATTAAAATGGATGCCGAGGGCTACCTTCTGGGTATAGAGGTTATTACCATGACTTTTCTTCTCAGAGAAAGGGTGATTAGAGTGAGGCCGTTATTACAGAAGTGTTAGAAAGATAAAGGGATCTTGCAGAGTTTCAGGTACATTGTGGGGAACAGAAAGATAAAGGGAGGGTATCAGGTCACTGAAACAGAGGGAGGAGCCAAGAGGTCTGGGGGGTGAGCTCACCTGTGGTGGAATTCTCTTGAACGCCTCCAAGCAGTTGAGGAGGATGGTGTCCCCGTCACTTTTGGCTGCCATGCCTGACTCACTGACACATTTGAGCAGCTGTCGGATCTCACTGTATTTCCCTCTCTCCACCAGCTGTCGGGCAGCCCTGCAGTAGGTTGTGGCAGCATCCAGCTGGAAGTCCTAGAACAGAACAGCGGACTCTGGCTTAGGCGGCAGGGGACATCGACAGCGGGAAAGAAGGCAACATTTAAAAAGTTCCCACTATGCTTGGTGTATAGGAAAGTCACACTGATTGTAGTCACAAAAGAGAACGTATGTGCAACAAACAAAAGAACAAGCAAAACGTTCCTCTTTTGGAGTTACGCATTTAGGAAGAAACCATAAAAATCGTAACCTTAACATCGAAACTGGTACATCTCATTTACTGTTGTATCACTTTATGAAGTTTCTAATCGAATTCACAATAGCAGTTCATTCTCTAAGGAGTCACCTTTTCTGGGGAAATGGATGTTAGCGCAGGTATCTGCTGCCCTTGTGCTGTTAACAGAAGCCTTAGTGTTCGGAAACAGACCTATTCACGAAAAGACTGATCGGCTGGAAGCTACCAAGTAAGCACTTTAAGCCTGGTCTAGGACAATCCTTGCCACAGGGTCTGAGAGGAGCTGTCACTCTGCCTGATCACCAGGGGTTTCTGTGTGTGGGGAGCTTTGTCTGATGCTGAAAAGAGGTAGGAAGAGAGACATCTGTCGAGCGTTCATGAAGCCATCGATCCATGAGACACACATAATGCTTAAGTTTAAGACCCTGCCACCCCAGAATGCCGGTCACCAGGGAGTCTGCATGCAGCTGCACGGCAGGGGCTGGTCTGGAGAAGCCGCTCTACTCCCTGTGGTTTCAGCGCCCTGCTCCAGTCTTCGCTCCAGTGGCGCAGGGCACCTGGGCCCTCTAATCACAAGCCGCAGACAGTGTACCCATCAAGCCCGCTCCTGGGTGGATGGAGGGTGGAAGGGCAGCCCGGGCTGCCAGTGCCCTCCTGCCCACCTGTCCCTCCCTGGCCACTGCCTCTAGTCACACTCCCCTGAGCGGGGCGAGCAGAGCCTCTGCAGGGAACAGTTGGGGGGTGTCCTTGACCTGTTTCAGGTATTTATTTGATGGCTTTGACCCAGCTCTGTAATAGCTACATTCTTCAATTCTTCCTTGATGTACTGGTACATGTAATCTCCTTTCCAGGAAATACACATTTCCTGAAGAATAATCTCTCACTGAATTGGTCAGGTGCTGATTGCCCCCAGCATGATCTCAAGCAATCCAAGTCATACCTGCAGAACACGGAATGCAATTCCAAAGCCGTCTTCTACGTTTTTCCCTCCTAGCATGACCTGAAAAGGAGAGGGAAACATGCTTAAAGGAGCAATTACGGGAGCAGCCCCTCAGTAAAGAGTGAGGGCCCCCAGTTATTCATTTATGCAACAAATATTTATTGAGACTCTACTAAGAGCCAGGCACTAGGAATACAGGAGTAATCAAAATGGACTTGCTCTCCAGCCTGTGACTCATGTTCTAGTCAGGTGGCAGCCATCAAACAACAGAAATAATATTAGGTGATTACAACTGTGATAAATGCTCTGAAAGAGAACAGTCTGCTGGAGGTGCGAAACATCGTACATACCTTGCAGGCAACATCGATTTTCATGTGGTTATTTCCAAACAGGGTTGGCAGAGGCAAGGTGGTGATCTGAGAGGTCCCAGCACTTTCACATCGATGTAAAAACCTGGTCACTTCCATCTGCAGCTGAAGTGTGTTCATGTGCCTATGGTGGCAGGAGACACACAGTCTACCCTCACGAGGGGCTTCCGGAGTGAAATTACTAGGGCTGGGTGACTGAGAAATCATAATGAGATGGCAATGGAAAAGGCAAAAGAAATGACGGAAAAGGAGAAGAGGGCAAAATACCCCCTGAGCAGTTATGAGAAGGCAAAAATGGGTGGTCTGGTTGCACAGACTCAGAATAGTTAAGATGCTTTGTGGAACTGGTCCAGCACTTGCATCGGTTACGCATCTATGGAGCACTGATGTGCGGCTAACAACGGAGGTCAAGAGAGCCATGAACCCTGCCCTCAGAGTCCAGCGGCTGAGGAGATGGATAAGGAACAGACACATAAAATAACTAGCACCTGGGTCTATGAGGCACTACATGGTAGCAGTGGAACGTTTAGTTTAGATGCTGTGTAGGATCACAGTAGGATCAGCAGGCATAGAGGCTGAGAGGAGAGGACTGGGTGTGCTGAGGAGCCCAGGAGGCCAGTGTGACTGATGCGCAGCAGGAAGGAGAGTAGCTGGGAGATGAGGTGGAGACACAGCAGGGGCCTGATCATGCAGGGCCTCTACTGCCCATCGTGAGAGGTTTGGAGGGCTGGGTGTTTGTGATGTGTGATCCCAATCCTCCCCTCACTCTCCTTTTCTCCTATAAGCTCCTCCATTGACTTTCTAGGCTTTTACTAGACACGCCTTCAAGAAATAATTCGTTTTATATGAATGTGTTTTCCCCCAAGGGTTTGGGCATGGCCAAGAGCAGCTTGTTCGCCAGCAGAGGCTCAGTTGGAACCTCTCTGCCCCATCTGACTGGTTCCCTGAACCTGGAGCTACCTTGACACATCAGCTGCAGTCATCTTTTTTCGGAAGAAGGTGGTTTTCTTCTTTTTAGAGCTGCGGGAGGTTTCTTGGAGGTAGATCTTCAGGTGGTCCTTGGCCTTCAGCAGCCATGACAGCTTCTCTCCCAGTTCTGTGTATGTCTTTGCTTTGTGACTGAAGAACCGAATACAGGTCATGGCAGCCCGGACTTGGTCCTAGAAAAGAAAAACAAAGTTTGGGTCAAAGGAGGTCAGGGATATTGGAGGATGGGGTGTGAGGAGGGTTCTGATCCAATTCCCACCCATAATGCTTGCTTGCCAGCACCCCTTCCCATCGGCAGCAGCACTGCTATTTTGTATCAGTCACTCCTAGACCCACGAGATCCCACGGTGAAGTGACCAGCTGGGTTCTGGGGCAGGACATTATTCCACCATAGAAGGGATCTTTAAAGGGTACTGTTGATTCTCCATTCAACTTGGCTTCACTCTTACCGTAGCATTGAACAACTCAATTTCTCTGTGATCTAGTACTGGCAACCCTCAGGCAGATAGGGAGAAGACTGTTTCCTCTCCCCTCATGCATCTTCTTTAAAAACACTCCTTCATTCTTTATGAATTCTACATTCATGCCTCTAAAATGTAGTATCTTGAAACTACCAGCTACTGTATTTAGCCATGTATAACGCGCACCCAGTCTCAGTGCGCATTATACATGGGATTACCACACCCATGTATAATGCGCACCCTTATTTTTCCCTTAACAATTTTTGGCAAAAAGCGCACATTATACAGGACAAAGTACACCCCCTCCCTTTTATCTTTACATTGCTTCGATTCTGAAGAATGCCACTACTGACCAGACTGAAGTTTACCTCTTTAGGATGGGGAGAGAAATCCTATTACTTAACAATGGTAGAGAGCAACACGGATTTACTCTAGCATCATTCAAA
Organism: Pteronotus mesoamericanus; assembly: GCF_021234165.1. Classification (NCBI taxonomy): domain Eukaryota; kingdom Metazoa; phylum Chordata; class Mammalia; order Chiroptera; family Mormoopidae; genus Pteronotus; species Pteronotus mesoamericanus. The sequence continues at coordinate 22,930,479 of NW_026555078.1, read as the reverse complement.
TAGCAAGGCCGGGGACAGAATGACAGTCTTGTTCCCTTGATTGTGCGCAGTCTCCCCTTGCGCTTGGCAGGGCATCAGCAACAGAGAGAAGGCAGGCTGGGGCCACTCTTACCTTCATGAACTGCTGCAGCTCGTACAGAATGTGGTAGTAGTTCTTCTTCTGTAAATGTTGGCAGGCAGCGAGTAGGTACTCTCCCCAGCTCTCCAAGGTTGGATCAATGGATTCTAGCAAGTTTTCCAAAACGTGTAGCTTTCCACTTTTATAGCTTGGCTGGAAAATGCCTTCTATGAAGACTTCTGGAGGACTCCCCTGCAGCAGGGCAAAGCAGAAAGTCCCAAGTCTTGAGCCTGGGCCTGGCACTGTCTGGGATCCGTTCTCAATCTCCTTCTGCACCCTCCTAGAGCGGTGCCTCTTGGGTGTCACAGGTGCTTTTGCGAATCCTAGTATGACTGCTCTGCTCCCTCCTTCCCTTTACTGAAAGATCCTTGATGGAGTTACCTGTGCTCACTGTCTCCTCTTATCTCCTGGGATTTTTCTCTTGAATCCACTCTTACTTAGTTTTGTATCCACAACTCCATTGAAACTGTCCCTGAGGTCACCAGTGACCTCTATAGTATTAACTCTAAAAGTTAATTCTTGGTCCTTGTCTTCCATCGGACCTACTGATAGCTTTTGATATGGCTGATGACTTCCTCCTCCTTGAAAAATTTTCTTTATTTTTGCTCCCAGGACACCACCCTCTCCAGGTTTTATTTCTTCTTTTCTGGCTACTTATTCTCAATCTCCTTTGCTGATTCTCCTAATCTCCCCAGGGCTTAGGAAAAATCTGTTCATTTTTCTACGTATAGTCATTCTTTTGGTGATTTCATATAGCTTTATTGCTTTAAATACTATCTACTTGCCGACTATGCCTAAACCCCTATCCAGCCTGTGCATCCCTTCTGAACTCCAGCACTATATACCCAGCTGACATCCAACTGCCTGTTGGACATGTCCTCTCAGATACCTAGTGAACCTACTCCATCTAAAAATGTGCTGGTGATTGCTTCTTCCAAATCTGTTCTTTCTGCAGTTTTCTCTTTTTCAAGTGGAGGTTTCATTCTTTTAGTTGTTCCAGTCAAAAATTCTCAGTCATCTCTCCCCTCCATGTCAAATATATCAGCAAATTCTATTAGCTCTGCTGTCAAAACACATACAGGGTACGTAGGAATCTCACCACTTCTCATTGCCTCTACTGTAACACCCTGGCCCCAGCCACCATCAGCATTTGCTTGGTGTCCCACCTTCCGCTTCTGCCTCTCTTTTGTCTAATGCCAACAATTCAACCTGAATGGTTCTGTAAAACCTAAGTCAGATCACGTTGTTCCTCTGGTCAAAATATTCGCAAGGTTTTCTCTGTCACTCAGTGCAAAGCCCTAGTCCTCACAATATCTACAGGCCCTGTATGAGCTGGCTACTGCTACCTTCCTGACCTTCTGTTCCTACCTGTCCTTTACTCAACCTGCTCTGGTCACCCTGACCTTTGCTAGTCCCTCCACCTGAACTGTGCTTTCTCCGTAATCTACATGGCTCACTCCCACGTCTGTTAGGCATTACTCAAGTATCACTTTCTGTTGGCACCCTACCTGAAATTGTACAACCTACCCTTTTCCTTGCTTTCTTTTTCTTGTTATTACTCATGACCTGTATCATATATTTTATTTATCTGGCTTATTGTCTCTCTCTCTACTATCATGTAAGTTTTATTAAAGCAGACATTTGTGTGTTTGTTTGTTTTTTTTCACTGCTGTATCTTTAGTGTCCACAACAGTTCTTGGCTATTTAATAAATATTTCTTGGATGAATGAATGAATAAACCTTATGGAACTCCTCAGGAAAGTATACACATATACTAATCCTCTTACTTCTAGATAGCATGCATTTGTTTTCGAAAGCTCATTCTCGGGCAGTGTGGTAGATGAAGGGGTGAAAGGGCACAACACCCTCCATGATCCAGGCATTTAGTCATAGTTGTCACCATGTTGCTTTTTTCTGTCATTTTGAACCTGCTTGAGAATGAAGGTAAGCTATTTCAGTTCAAGGGTAATTGTGATTATAGGAGATAAAAAGGAAGCTTCTATTCTGACCCTGACAAATGGAAAGCAAGGGCAATGCTGTGGTCAGCTCATACCAAGATAAGTAAGTAAGCAGCTTAACCCCCTGGACTAGTCGTTAGTTAGAAGAAATGGAACTGGGTGATTTTCATTCTCTATTTGTGCTTGGGAGAAGCAGATTGATTTCTAAACTCACTTGGAAACAGAGGGAAAGGAAAAACTTAGCAATTAAATTCTAAATAATATAACTTTCACATTATTCTTGAGACCTGGTTCATAGTTAAGGCCCAGTTACAGTAGCTAAGGCAGTGCAATGAAGCATTTCCCTTTCACTGTCCTACTGGAGTATAGCGATACTACTCTGTGAACTATTGTCTTTGCTTGGAGCGGTCCTCCGAGATAGGTCTACCTGTGTTTGCAGACTTTCACTGGCTGCCATTTTGAATTAGGGTGGCCGACTGTAACTGAAGTACACCTGGAGGTCCTTTAATTTTATATGAAACTTGGTACGAATCAGCCAATTCCTCCTGAAGTTTTCATGGAACATGCCAACAAAAGAGGGAATGCCACAGGGTCATGGTGAGAGAGTCCCGACTGGGCTTAACTCTGCTTAACGATGGCTCCGAGGACAAAACGCCCTTCAGCGGAGCCTCTGCCTCCTGTGGGAGGAGGGCAGTGACGACAGAGGGGAAAAGGAGAGCACAGCCCCCTTCCATTAGTTATTGTGGCCCAAATATATGATTTGTGCAATGGGTGCTTCCTGGCCCTTGTGGTAACAACTCTGCGTGGGTGGAGGGGCAGTGGGTCAACGGTAGGACACAGTCCCGGAACTGTGCTTCCTTCGTAATCTCCATGGCTCACTCCCACGTCCTTTATGCCTTTACTCAGGCATCATCGTCTCTTGGCACCCTACCTAAAAATGCACAACCGCCCCTTTCCCTTACTTTCCTTGTTACTACTCACGACCTGTGTCATATATTTTACTTATCTGGCTTATTGTCTTTCTCTCTACTATCATGTAAGTTTCATTAAAGCAGACATTTGTCCCAGGGCAGGTGCGGGGTGTGTGGAAACAGAGAGGTTAAGCAGTTTGCCCAAGGCCACACGCTTACACCACACATCTGTTCCAGAGATCAGGCTCTGAACTGCCATTTGATTCTGCTGAATGCTTTGGGAGAAGAATTGAAATTCATCACTCCCAGTCAGAAGGGCAATTTGGGATCCCCGTTATGACTTGGGGCACACCCATCACATCATGGTTCATGTAGACAGAATTTTCTATTTTGATCTGACTCTGCCAGGGGTGATCGCATGGCTCTACACTGGGCTTAGCTTAAGGGGGTTATCGCCCCCCACCCCTCCTAAAGCTGAGTGGCCAACCAGGAAGGCACAGCAGGCCCTGCCCTGTGGAAGCTGTGCCTGCGTCCCACCTTGCTAAGCAGGTGCAGCAGGGCTTCCCGCAGGCAGCCGTGCCTCATGTAGAAGCTGGCGACGGCCAGGCTGGTGCTGTAGTTATGCAGGTAGAAGAGGCACTCCTGGTAGTAGGTGTTGCTCGTGATCTTCCCTTCAGGAATCACCTCCAGAGAGAGGCTCTGGGTCCGAAGAGTGGCTTCCAGTTCTTTCAAGGTGGACAAGTAATCATCGTCTTGCTGACAGGAAAGAGTGGGAAGGAAAAGTTTCAGCAGCCCTGAAATTATTGCTTTCAAACAATATTTAACGACATGGAAAAATGCTCATGATACAGCTTTAAGGGTAGAAAAACAGGCAGGGTACAAAACTCTATATATTAAAATACTGTGTAACACCAATTGCCATTCAAAAACATAACAGAGAAAATTCACCAAAATCTAAATACTACTTAAGTCTAGGCATGAGATTATATGTGATTTTTATCACTTAAAAGTGTTTTCCATAGTTTGCTTTAAAAAATAATTGACTCTGTATTAACTTATATAACCATACAGAGTTACTTTCAGACTATATATTGTGGAAAGGACAAGTCCAAGCCCAGCAGCTCTGAGCCAGGGCTGCCCCTGTCTGCTGAGTGGAAGCTGATCTTTTCCCCAGGTCATCACTGCTCCTGGGCCTTCCCCTCTCCCCGCAGTGGCCCCTCTGCCTGCTGAGCTCTTACCAAGGATATGAGTGGCCTCACTGTGGACTCCAGGTACTCAACCACGTCCAGGACTAGTCTTGAGCCATGACTCAGGTGATTGATGTCAAAGGGGGGCTTCAGACAGCGACTGAACTTCTCCCGTGCGGCGGTGAGGTTCCCAGCCTTGAGGCAGGCCATTCCCCAGGCGTGCCATGCCCCAGAGGTATCAAGCCCAGTCTTTGTGGAGACCTGGAGGAAAACTTGCTCCTTTCAGTTAGAGGTATGTACTTCAAGGCCTGAAAGTCCCCAAGACCTATTAAATAAATCCCCTCGTTGCCATCACCTCTCCGCTTCCCCACCTCGGCTAACTGGTCATGCCCTAGATTCTGCTCCATGGCCAAGAACAACTGAGAGATGGCAGTACCTGTTTGCAAGGCTAGGCAAAGGCAATTCATTACAGTGAGGTAGGGGTAAGCTTTGTCTTTGTCTCACCTCAACGCCTAGTTGGTAGTATTCGGCTTCCAAAAGCTGGTTCCTTAGCCTGGTTACTGCAGCCGGCTGCAAGATCTGATCCAGAGATGGCACGTGGCGATAGGCGGCAGCCACTAAAATATTCAGTACATCTACCTTGCTGATGTAGCTACAGGGAGGAAAAGGACAAGGCAATGAGGCTCCACATAGTCTTACTAAGAACAGTTGCTCCTGAAAGGTTTGCTACTTCTTTCCAATGTGAAATGGGACGATGAGAACTGTGACGTACACAGACGCTAGGAGAGAAGGCTCTGGAGTCAGACTCGGAATCTCAGCTCCATCACCTGGCAGCTCTATGATCTCGGGCAAGTTAGTTAACCTGTCTCTGTCTCGATTTACTTATCTGTAAAATGAGTACAAGAATGAAATAACCCAAGTAAAAGGCTTAGGGCAGTGTCTGGAACTTTGCAGGCACTCATTCAATGTTAGTAACATGTGGGGTGGGGACGCTCAGGTCTCTGTCTGCAGCTCGGCCTTTACACTGCATGTTGTAGGCTCACAAGTTACTCGTTTGCTTTGTGGTCCTTCCGAACCCCACCTGCTTGGGAGAGAGCACAGACACTGCATGGACCGCCTACACCCCTGGTCAGTACAGGGGTCACACCACTGCCGTTCCCAGGAGGCGCTGCAGGGCTGGGGCTTCCTGGTCCTTCCCTTGGTTCTACTCTCCTGGGCTTGACATCCTTTCCCTGGGCTAAGGATGGACTCGCATGACAGCCTACTAGGACGGACGCCTGTGATGTGCTCCTGACACCTGCTGACGGCAAAAGCCTTATAATGACAGAAAGCCCAGAGAGGTGGGTTATTCTGCCTAGTGCTGCCTGAACTCAAGGTTCTCAAGTCCTGTATCATAATTCTAGAAAGAAATCCAATGGATCCTGACTTGTCCCCTGATTTCCCTGAAAAGAGATTCAATGCATTAGTGATCCTTAACCTAGTGTGAACGGAGTAGGAAAGTACAGTGTATAAAAGCAAATTTGATATCACTATGTATTATTCATTTGAAATAGGTGGTGTGAGTTCTATCAGTTAAAAACGGTAGAAAAATACTCTGCAAACCAGGAGTTCTGAACACACATGGGAGATGTATCCACTCCCCTCAGCAAATCACCACAAAGACGGCAGAGGTGGTGTATCTGATGCCAGGGCAGGGGAGAAGGAATGTGTAATTTGAAACCACAGCTGAAGCCCAAGGCGCCTGGGGGTGGGCGAGAACCCCATTGAAGTAAGGGCCCCCTTAATTTCTGCCGCCCTCAGCCTGAAGTGGGTATTTCCTCCATCTATATTTTAGATTTTGAAGGAAGCATAGGAATTCATGTTAATTTTGTCCCCCTCCCCAATCTATCTTTTTCTTTTAATAAAACTTTACCCCATTTACATTACTGATATTCGAGATATATTTAGATATATTTTTATTTTTGCCTTAAATTTTATCTTTTTGTATTATGTACAATCCATGGACATGAACTAAGGGAGGGAAATGAAGGGTGGAGGGAGACAAAGGGGAGAAAAAAAATGGAGTAACTGTAATAGCATAATCAATAAAATATACTTAAAATTTTATCTTTTTGTTATAGGGAGGTGTTCTGTTCTTTCTGCCTCTTCTTCATTTCTGATTTTTTTTTTTTTTTTTTTACATTCTATTTATTTTTAGAGAGGGGAAGGGAGGGAGAAAGAGAGGGAGAGAAACATCATAGTGTTGCTACACCTTGCACACCTCCTGCCAGGGACCTGGCCTGCAACAGAGGCATGTGCCCTACACTGGGAATCAAACCAGCAACCCTTTGGTTTGCAGGCCGGCACTCAATCCACTGAGTCACGCCAGCCAGGGCAATTTCTGATTCTTTTCATGGTTATTTTAAAAACTTTACATAACATGTTATGTATATTGATTCATTTATCAACTTGAAAAATGATGCAGCATCTAACGACTCTTGATATAAAAGAGTGAAATTAACTCCTTAATACTTCCTTCCACTTTCTGTCCTACCTCCTTCTGTCTTTCTCAACCTTCTGTTTTTTGTTAATAAAAAAAGTTAACAATTTTGGAACAGTAGGCTCAGTTCTTAGCCGTTTACATGGACATTACCACTTTATCCTTATAGTAGGCCTATGAGACAAGTACTGTTATCATCCCCATTTTATAGAGGAGGTAACGGAGGCCCAAGGTGGTTGATAGACTTGTCACAGAGCTCGAAAGTGGTGAAGCTGAGATTCACTGCATTCTGCTAGCCGGTGAGTCTGCAGGCAAATGCTCTGAGCAAGTGCCCAAGGTACTTATGATTCAAAGAATATTAGGCTCTCTGCTCCCAAATCTGGCTAGGACTGAGTGCTGGGAACACACAACATGAATCACACATCTGGGTGGATATGCTGGGAACTGGGAGTTTTCATGGTCCAGTTAATACATGGAGGCAGAGCAGGTTGTGCAGGGACCTGAGGCTTAATCATACCTTTCCCAACGCAATTTCTACTTTATGACTCAGATTCCTACCTGGGACACAGGGACACATCCGCCCTCAGCGGGCTTTCTAGATCAGATATGCAGAGCCCTCTGAGGCCACAGCCTGAATCTGGGCAAGGTTAGGGTAGGGTTTTGGTCAAGGGCAAGCACTGGACATTCAGGGGAGCGACATCTTTAAAAGCCAGAAAAGTTCCACAGAGACTAAAGGTGCGCCCCCCGAACTGATTTTAATTACACATCAACCAGAGTCTTTAATGGTCCTCTAAACTGCTATTTATTACAAATCAGTCGGAGGCTTTAAATGCTTCCTGACTGGGTATAGCTACAGAATCCTCTGCTCTGAGGGTCCACTCTGGGGAAGAGGAGGAAGGACACAGACGGCTAAGGCAGGGTGAAGACGACCACTTGTGATCTGGTGATGGCCTGACATTAACACCAAACTGAGACACAAACAGTTCAGTATGTCTTGTCAGAAAGGATGGTGAGACGAAAACTCACAGTGGGGTCAGGAGAAGGAACTGGGGAGAAATGACTGCCGTGCACAACAACAGAGACATAGTCCCATTCACCTGTCACAAAGAGCCAGGTCCTGGCTGCGGCCGGCCTTGACAAACATCATCTTGGCGTTGAAGAGCAGCTGCTTCATGATGTCTATGAGCAGCCCCGCGTCCACCTCCGGGTTGGCGAGGCCCTGGGATAGCCCGCAGCAGTGCTCAATCAGCTGGCGGCCACAGGCAGCGCTGTCCCGGTGCAGACTCAGGATGGCGATGCACAAGGAGGCGCTGGGGGCCTGGCCGGTGCAGAGGAGGCAGAAACACACCGTGAATTCAGGCGCTGGACCATTCTTCAACTGCAGATAGTGGGAATTATTCTTCCTACTTCACAAAGCTCAAAAAACACTGACAAAGGAGCCAAAATGCCACAGCAAAGCAGAAGTGGCACAAAAACAAGCTTCAGATGTTCTAAGTAGCAGCACCAAGGCTCTGGCTGCTAGGCTTTGTCGCCTTATTAGGAAGAAAGCAGGTGTGTTTATGTGTTCCCTGTTGCCTGGGAATGTCCACAGGTCCCTCCTTTTTCCAGTCTACTCTCCTACTAACACAGGCCTTCTTTCGCACCAGCTTGGACGACAACCTTGCTTCCTGGACTGCCTGGAGAAGCCTATGCTTCAATTCACTGGACACGATGTTGCTAAATTCATGCTCCCAGAGCACATTTCAAAACATTTTGAGGTCCCTGATGCGAACTAAGTACATATTCCTTACTGTGGAATTCAAGTCCCTAAACCTCAATAGCCCACTTCAATCCCACCTTTTGCCACCTCTCTAATAACACCCAACTCTCAAAATAAAACCATTTCCAATTCCCCATCAGGTCTTGCAACTTCTGACACTGTGTTCAGATGTTTTAGTTTTATACTTTTTGTCCTTCCTCTATACTCACTCTCCTCACAACCCCCAAATTTCTGCTTGTCAAACTCCTACTGCTCTTCCAAGGTTCATCTTAAATGCTGCCTCTTCCACTAAGTCTTTCCTGATTTCTTCTGCATTTCCCAAGAGGCTCCTCATTTTCTGCCTTACCTGGGTTACTTAACTTCCGTATTATTACACTGAGTAAGTGAAGGTCAGGCTGTGTTCACCTATCTATGCATTTCCTACCACACTAATATACAGCATAAGGAAACTCAAATGGCCATTACATTTTATTGCTATTACCTGCTCATAGTAAAATTCGTTCCGCACCAGCTCATTTTCCTCCTCACTGAGGTCCAAAATCCATTCTACCTCAGGCGCCTTGGGGACCCTCACCACGGCGGAGTATGGAAGACTTTCACTCTTGGAGCTGTCTGGTGCTGAGATGAGAAAGGCCATCATGTGTCAGTCACTGGCCAGAGGGCTGGCCCACCCCAGCCCAGCAAGCTGGCTGGAGTTGCAAGCAGATCCTTGCCTGCTCTCAGAGTGCCCTTTCTCTTTCCTTTAGGAGACCTCATTAAGGCACCTCAAACTTACTACCGCAGGGAGGACCTGGGATGAGTGTTACAGTTTGTTGTAGGACCCTGAAAGGTACATGCTTCTCAAACAGAGGGCTGAGCCACTGGCTGCTCGAACACTACCCTGCGGTGGATGGACATATGCCGACCTGTTAACAGTGACTGACCAGGGGGAAGGAGGGAGCTTTGGGAGGCAGGATGGCGGTGAGGGGGAATCTAGAGGTTAAAAATAAAAAAGAACCTACTAAAAGTTAAGGACTAAATTCTTTGGTTATTGACCTCAGCGCTGGAAGCTAACACGCCAGAATGACAGGTTAGTATGATGATAACCTTTAAGGGAAACAGCTTGATTCAAACGCTAAGAATTTTCTTTGGCCAACCCGGTTGGACTGTGTTGTCATTAAGGATATCAGTGGTAGCTGAGGCTGAAGGAAAAGCCAATCTGAGCGCACAAACAGTCACAGGGGATGTGATTCGGCCTTACCTTCTGGTTGTCCAGGAGTCTCCTCTGGTACACTGGAAACAGAGGAAAAAAATTAAATGCCTGTATCTCTCCTCCTCTTTGTTTTGAGCACGTTGGACGGCACTGACATTTTCTCTGTTACCTGAGTGAGTTATCAGGGAATATCCAAAACTCTTTTCTCTTCCTCACTTGTCACAGCCAATCACTCTCCATTTCCTGCCCACTCCGGCTCCTATCTATCTCTTTAAATGCCCCATCTTTCTCTTCATCCTCGCTTCAGAGAGGGTCCTCATCATTATTGGTAGGGCCTTTTCAAGAGAGTCCTGGTCTCCTCGATTCTGTCAGCCCATTATTTACTCTGCAGCTACAGCAAGCTTTCAAAAATGCACATCTGGTCAAATTAGGCTTCAGCTTAAAATCCCTCAGTGGCTCTTCAGGGTAAAACTATTCCACGTTTGCAGTCTGGCACACAAAGCCCCCTTGTGACCTGACCTGGCTACTTCTTGAGACCATCTCTTGCCACCTATGGCCTGTGCTCCACCCATAAAAGTCCTCCCCACTCTGCCACTGACTCCGGCCAACTTCGGGCGGCGTCACTGAGCACTTGCTCCCGATGCCACAGCCAGAGCCCAAGCCCTGAATCATAAATCATGACGTGCATTAGAAGCCTGCTGGCCAACCCCAGCCCACGCTGCCGAAGGGCGAGCCCCGGGCCTCTATGCCGTGCTTAAGGCCTCCTGGCTCGGCTGCCAGCCTCCAATCCCAAGGGACGCCGGTCAGGACCTTAGTCCATCACCTTCCTATTTATGCTTCCTCAGCGACCACCCACTTACCCTTACCTTTGTGGTTGTTCCTCCCACTTCCGGGCGTGCTCTATTTTGGCTTCTTTTCCTAGTAACTTCTCATCCTCTACGGCTCAGATCAGGTGCCGTATCTCTTGGTAACCCTCCTGACTACTATATTTATTCAGTGATTTTGTGGTCTATTTGTGGGCTGCCTCCCCACTAAAATGGGGGCTCCTTGAGAGCAAAGTCATTATTGCTAAGTGATTATTCAATGAAAGAATCCCCATCCATACTGCTGCTCATTTCAAATCTCAGTCGTATGGTGGAGAGGTAACTCCCTCATGCCCGCCCTGAGGGAGGCAGTGGTATGCCAGGGTCCCCGAAACCGCGGTATAAGCATGGGTACCTCTTCCTTCCTATAAGAGCATAACTTTCATGACAAATAATGACAAAAAATGCTCATTTAAAAACAAACACAAAAACGCTGTTACAAAATGCGGTTTGTAGTGAGCAGAATACAAAATCTATTTAACTTACAGACTAAGTAAAACACGAAGAATTCAAAGTAATTTTGCTTTTGAGGTAGTTGCTTTGGCTCATATGCTCTAGGAGCCTTAGTTTTATCTCCTTTGCAGCTGGGAAGTAGTGGCAAAACCTGAGCAACACCGAGCCAGCCAACACAGCCCTGGTCTGTCTTGTCAGAATATGGGCAGTTTCTGGGATCTGTCATCAAGTGAACTGTGTGGCCAAAGTACAGCATTAGTAGAAAGGCTCTTCTAATTATGGGTAACAAGCCAGGGTAACTAGCTAGGTAGGAGCTGACAGAAGTGGTGTCCAAACATTCAGTAGGTATGAACATGTCCCTTTGAGTCCACCTGACACCAAGTGGAGCAAATGTGGCTCTAAAACAGGTGAAGAGCTTGGTGAACTGAGATCAGCGACCTCAGCCAAGGGACAGGCTGTAGAACCAAGTGACCTGATCTCCGAGAGAACATCATTTAAGAGCCTTGAACTTGGTGTCCTCTTACCCCTATTTCCTTTCTCAGAAGTTTCTCTGACCAAGGTCGAACATTTCACTATAGAGTTAATGCCATGTCAGTGTGAGTGTCAAGTTAAAACTTTCTGTAATTGGTCTAGATTTGAGATGCTCTCCACAATGAGCCTCCTGGGAGCATAAGGACTTGGGGGAGGGTGCAGTGGCCAGTAACAGTAGCAGCCCCGCTGGGGACACTCACTCTTTGTTGTAGTAACTATAGCACTGGTCACACACGCGAGTCGGGTTCTCTCTGCAGCCTTCCACAACCATTTTCTTAGTGGAGCAGGAATTGCACACTAGCCGGCCACAGCGGCGACAATGATGACGTCTATTAAACTGAGGGGTGTCAGTGGGAAGAGGAGAAAGGGGGAGGAAGAGATGGTGAGATTTTTGGGAACTAAGTATAACTGTTAACCCATTTATCCTTGGTATCAGTTCTTGTGACTTATTAAGAACCAGGTTCTTGAGGTTCTGTTGATAAAGAATACATTAGGCCAGTCTTTAGGAAACAGATTTAAAGATATCCCTCAGCTAATGAGTAAAGGTGCCCAAGTCATGGACAGTTTTGCAGTGGTTCCTGGTAAGTTCTACTTGTCTATGGAAGCAATGTGTAAAGATACAGGGAAAAATAGTGGGGGAGGGTGACTTTCTCAGTCAAGGCAGATCAGATTTCCACATGGTATTAATGGTGATGAAAAAATGTTCTTTCTTCAAAATATTTCACAGGTACTGCCTCATTTCATCATATGAGATTACCTCTTTTATAAACAAGGAGAAAACAGACACATAGGAATGACATCATCATCGTTTTCATCAGCACTGAGTAATATACTAGTCAGGCACTTGTTAAGTGTGTTTACATTTGCTGTTGTTATTAGTCCGTTCAATGACATGAGCCAAATAACATATCATCCTGAGTTTACAAGTGAGCATCTGAGACTGAACTTAGTTAAGAGTCACTTTATTAATAAGAGGCAGAGCTGGGACTAGAAACCAGGTCTTCTGTCTCCAGAGGCAGCACATATAACCACTATCAGGTCACTTGTCTCATTGGGAAGACAGAGGAGCTAGGGACAAGATTTGATGTTTGGTGATTCTTCTTATTATACTAGTCTGCCTCTTCTTTTTTTTTTTTTGTGAGAATGGCAAAGATTATAGAATTTAAGGCTATTCAAGGGTGTCTACCACCTGTTTGAATCCAGAAAATACATGCTTATCAGGTCAAAGACAAATCCAAAGTCTTGATTTGGTGGTTCTTCTGAAAATACCGGTATCTCCTTGGGGCCATGAGGTGACTATAAACTCAGGCTCAGGAACTAGAGTTTTCCTTTAATTTCTCCTTCACAAAAACCTGTAGACTGACGCTGCTTACCATGGTGAAGTGCTCCTGGCAGCAGACCATGCAGACGCTCTTGCTCTCGTCCGGTACCCACTGGTGTCTGGCTGGGGGTGTCGCTGGCGGCACAAACTCCAGCGGGGGCTGACTCTGTGCGACAGTCCTCTCCCTCGGACTGGGGGAATGTATAGTGGCAACACCTGGGAGTCAGAGCCAGAAGTCAGAGTAAAAGGTGATCAACAGTCCCGCTCATAGATGGAGAAGAAATGAAAGAATTAGAATTTCACCATTTTACAAATCCGCACTGGAAGAACAGATCCAGTTGGAGATCAGTAATGGCTCATTGCATCGCAAGAGGAGAGACAACTGTACGTTGCATATCTCTTGATGGCAGGCACACAACAATCCATCTAATATACATACCCAAAAATATTAAGCCTGAATTGAATAAAATTTCTGGATATTGCTACCATTATACTAGAAATAACAGTGGATAAAGTCCCAGACTGCCACAAGGCAGCAATCAGCAGAATCCAGTATGTGGGACACTCTTCAGGACAAATGACCTAGTTTCCTCTACAAAAAACACAAAGAGGTAGGGGGATTCAAAGAGGCAGGGCACCTACTGATTAAAAGAGATTTAAGAGATATTTTAGCCAAATGCTGTATGTGAACCTTATTTAGATCTTGATTCTCAATCAATCAATTCTAAAAAATCTTTATGAGACAGCTGAGGAAGTCTGAATATTGACTGGATGGTTGATGATAATAAGGAATTGTTAATTTGTTTTTAGGTATGATAATAATGTTACGACTTTGTTTTATAAATGTCCATACTTAAGGAGATATACAAGGTCTGTCTGGAAAAGTCCAACCACTGTTAATATAGTGAGAACATTTTGCACAACATCGATGTAACCTGGCAGCCAAGGAGAGTGGACTGGAATGTGCATGTGTGAACAATGATGCCTTACTGAACTGGTCAACAGAAAAGGTAGATGCTGTTGAGTGAGGATGTGTACTCTGTGGCTGTCACATTCAAAATGCTTAGTGAGTACAGCAACGAATTTCAAGCTTAATTTTCATTAAGCTTGAACGTTCCTCCATGGAAACTATTCGCATGATTCAGAAGGCTGCAGCTACGGGCAACTAGTGATTGGCAGCTTCATCACGACAATGTGCCTGCTCATGCATCATGTCTTGTGCAGAGTTTTTTGGTGAAATATCAAATCACCCAGGTGACTTAGCACCCCCACAACCCAGATTTGGCACCCTGTGACTTCTGGCTTTTCCCAAAACTAAAATCACCTTTGAAAGGGAAGAGATTTCAGGCTGTCGATGAGATTCAAGAGAATATGACAGGGCAGCTGATGGCGACTGGGAGAACTGTGTGAGGTCCCAAGGTGCCTACTTTCAACAGGACTGAGGCATCATTGTCCTATGTACAATGTGTCTTCTTCAATAAATGTCTCTTTTTTTTATATTGCATACTTTCTGGACAGACTTCAAATATTGATATATTTATAAATGAAATTATATCCAGGATTTGCTTCAAAATAACCCAGTAGAAGGACAGGGGCATAGATGAAACAAGAATAGCCGTATCATGAGACGATACTTATTATATTTGGGCAACAGGTGTGTAAGACTTCATTCTACTATTCTCTCTACTTTTGTGTGTTGGAAATTTTCCACAATAAAAAGCTAAAAATGCCCCAAAACATACACCAAGGCTGCTCAGGCTGCCTTGTGCATATGTGTAACGCTGCTCATATGCCTGTAAGTCTGGGCCCTCCCCTCACGCCTGATGGTTATCATGAGCCATGACTAATTCTCAAAGAATGGCCATGAAGTGCCACAGTCTTGGCTCTATGGTATCTAAGGAGATTTCCTGTCACCTTGCAGAGCAATGTTGACTGGTCACAGAAAAAGAAAACTGAAAAACAGTGACTTTTAGCAGCACCCAAAAGAAGAGGGGCTTTAGATCTCTTTCCTGCATCCTGCTCTGACTGCCGTCAAAACAAACACTTGCTGAGCTTCTTTTGAACGGAGGCCCCTGTGTAAGGGGCCAGAGGCTGTGGGAAAGGAGGGGTGGCAAAAAGGGGCAACCGACACATAGCTGCGGCCGTCAAGGAGCTTGCGCCCTATGTGACCGACATAAGTAATTACGTGCAGCCTAGGAGCAGAATAAACATGAAGACTAAACAGTCGGTCCTCCTTATTCACAGATTCCCTGTCTGCAAATTTGCCCACTCACTAAAATTTATTTGTAACCTCAAAATCAATATTTATACAGCTTTCACAGGCATGCAGAGTGGCGAGTAATTTAAGTCTCCCAAGTGTAGGTTCTCAGCAGATGTTGGACACGGTGACAGTCTGCTCTCTTATTTTAGCGCTCAAACAGAGACAACCGGAGGATGGAGACGGTGGGGTCAGTGGGGTGCAGCACAAGACGCTCCGGCTCTGGGGCTGGTGAAACAGGGTCTGAATTCCTGCTCTGGCACCAAGAGTGGGCAGCCTCAGGCAAGTCACTTAACACTGCTGCACTTTTTTTCTCTTTTGTAAAATAGAATCTACTGGTACGGACTGTTTTAATTTAAGATTATTATCTATGAAATATATCTATCTAATCCTTCATATGATATATATCTAACTCATATATTTTCCCTGACAGCAATGGTTCAGTATTCACTAATTCAGTGTTTGTACAAACTAAAGATATACTATGGAGAATAAGGAGAATCAATTGTTATGTTGAATTTTCTGGGGTATACAAAGTTGAACAAACGAAGAAAAACAGTAAGAATGTTGTAAAGGGAAATAAAAAAAGGGGTAGAAGAATCAGAAAGTCAGGGCGAGACAAGATTGAGCTAAAATTTGGGTAACTCTCAAACCCGTTCTTACCAGGCGCAGCGGCGGAAGAGAACTCTGCTGATGGGGACCTAGTTAAGGTCTCAAGGTCTGAAGCCTGACTGACGACTTCCTGGAGGTGAAGCACAGAATCTGTAGAGGGAAAATGCTGTCAGAATATCGTTCTCCCATAAGCATCCTTATTCACTGTGCCTGGCGTTTAGTTCAAAGCCCTGCTGGTTTCCCTGGCTGTCATCCCATGATTCTACCAGCTATAAAAGGAATGGTCGAGGGACTTCTAAGCCAGTAGCATGCATGCTTCTTAAAGTCCCCAACATGTTTATAAAGGCGTATAAGAAAAATAAAACAGATACAAGGATTTTACAAAATAAATTGGAAAATGTCCAGTGGGAAGTGGAAGCTGATGCTGTTGGAAGGTACGGGGTAGGAAAAAAAAGAGCCAGCTGGGAACATCAGCACATATTTACTCTTGCTCTTCATCCTGAGCCCACTCGCACACCGGGATAGCTCACGAGACGCTGGGAACAGAGCATTCCCTCAACACAAACAACGGCACTAGGAACCCACTGCTCCAAGGCTACAGAGAGACCACTTCCTGTACGTTTCCCAAACCTTTGTTATCAAGCACACGGTGGCTATCTACCATTTTAAAATTCTGGTTAGCTTGCTACTTCCTCCAAGACCACGATCTCTCCTATTCTCTTTCAATCTCCATCAATTCAAAATAATAAGAGAAATTAAAACTAAGGGTAGCATAGCACTTTTTCCTCCATGTAGAACCCCCATCTGTGGTATTGGCAGTTACCTGATCGTTTCTGCCTCAGAGGGTATGGGAAGTCCAGGGCTTTGCCCGCGTATCGGGAAAGCAGTGAGTCGACCTCGTCCATGGTGAAGCCGATCTCCTGCCCAGCCAGCAGCTGCTGCAGCGTCTGCACAGCCACGGTGGCCCAGTCCACTTTCATGTTCATGAGCAGTTGCTCCAGCATGAGCAGGGGGTTGGTGGACAAGTGGGAATAGCTGGCCTGGTGCTGCTCAGGCAAGGCCAGCAGGACCTGTTTGTGGGGTACATCCACAGAGGAAAGAAATCAGCACAGGAACCTGAGATTCTTACTGTTAAGGGGAAGGGTGCTAGGGACCAAGGGTACAAGGCTAAGCACTGAAACTGGCTAGTAGTCTTTTAGGAAGCAAGGATGGACTCCTATCTAAATCCTCCCAGTGGAAATCAACAAGTGGACTCCAAGTACCTTCGCCTAGAGGAAGGGTCAGCAAACTGACTGTAAAGGGTCAGATAGGAAATATTTTAGGTTTTTTGGGCCATAAAATCTCTGTTGCAATTACTCAAGTATGCCAGTGTAGTGGAAAAACAGCCACAGATAATATGTAAATAAATGCATGTACTTATGTCCAATAAATCTTGATTTCAAAAGCAAGCTGATGTGGATTTGGCCCACAGGTAGTAGGCTGCTGACCTCTGGCCTAGACCTTCCAGGAATGGCTGAGCAAAATAAGGTGGTATCAGTGGACTGCATACCCTGGCACCTCCAACATCCTACAGGTAAATAATGACTCTAAACTTCTAGAGATTGTAATCCCTAGGCATGAAACATTTTCATTGGCTCTGCTCATTGCCAGTTTCCAAGGAGTCCCCCTTTAGGTACAACGCATCAAAAAGATTTAAAAAAGAAAAAAGATCTTCTTTAGGAACAATTTTATGTAGTTGAACTCTCAGCAAGTGGGCCAGTGGTCATATTCCTGGCTTTCCCAACACTCATTCTGTTGCCCACAAACATGGGCAGTATATCTGACTGCCAATCAAAATTATCAGAAGGGTGTCAGAGGGCCCCATCTCTCTCCAAACACTCCTTCACTGGATTACTTCTTTCTGGTTTAAATTATTTTATTATTAATGTCTCCAAGGTTATATATTAAAGATAAGGGCCTATTAATCTCATCTTATTACCTAGACAATTAATCCTTTATCAAGCTGTTTTAAATCCTCACATCACAATCTCTTTGGAAGATAGCTAGGCCCTGTTGCAAGAAGTTCAGTTTTAATTGATCTGGGGCAGAGATCAATTACTGGTGTTTTTGAAAAGTCCAGGTGATTCCAATACATGGTCAGAACTGATACGGCAGATGTCAGGGAAAACAAAGAGAGGGCCCGGTCGAATTCACTTTGGAGGCGGGGCAGTGAGAGAATGACAAGTCCTTAGGGAACCAGCTAGGGTATGGTGGGCTGTTAGGGTAAAGATTTTATACAGCATGGGCCCGAGATGGCAGGTGCTGGAAGAAGAGCCACTGACAGGGAAAATTCTGAAGTGGGAGCTGGGCTAGCAGACTCCCCGTCAAGTGTGCTTTCCCAGCCCTGCTCTTCCTCCTTACCTTGGATCCCATGTACAGTGCCTGGATTTCACGGTGTCGAACAGCAGTCAGTTTTCCATAGAAGTGGGTGGTGAGGTAGTTGGCCAAGAAGTGAGAAGTGGCCAAGCTAGGGTGCTGGTCAAGGGATTGTTCTGTGACCTCAAGGCACATGGAGGGGTCACGAATTCTTCGCAGAAGCTGTTGCAGGGGAAGGGAAGAGGAGAAAGGGAAACCCGCAAAAGAACACTTAGTCCAGCCTTGTTTTGTTTGAGAACAAAACATTTATTCGTTTTGGACGAACCCCTTCTCTGCACTCATTATGTTTCACCACCCCTACAGCTTCATTAAGGATGGCTTTGACAGGACCAGAGTTCAGCGGAATCCTGGACCCCGCTGCCCCTCTGGCACCTAATGTGGGGCTAGGCACCTTCTACTGAAGATTCAGACCATAACCAGGTCCGGAAGGACAAAAGCGGGCAGAGGTGAGATTGCAAATATTTGCATGGGATGAGGCAGGAACAAAGCCATGTGATTTGGCTGTCCTTCCTGTTCCTCCCCACCACCCAGAGCAGGAAAAGTTGGAGGCTTACTTTCAGAGCCTTTTCATGATCTCCTCTTTCTAGAAGGTAAAGAAGATGCTTTTGATGTAGGCTGATTAAATCTTCCCTTGGGATGGGGTATAGGCAGCCCCACTCCTCACACAGCTGATACTCCTGGAACGAAACACGCACATCCCTTTAAGTGACTGGCCTCGGCACTCATCCAGCTTTTGCCTGATTTTTCTCAGCAATCTTGAGTCTGCTAATGCCCCAGAAAGTTTGGTAAGTGCTGAGGGGAACTTCACACAGGATTAAAGTGCCATCATAAACTCAAAGGAATGGCGTGGCAAGGTAAGTTACGAAAATGATCAAAGCAGGCTGATTGTTAATGATATGATGTTCATTTCAGCTGTATTACGAAAGAGAAAAGCAGATGACATACAGTGATTAACACCTGGTGTCAGCCCCACGAGATACAATGGAGGTGGGGAAGACAGAGAAGACTGTCCAAAGGAGACTGTGCCTACTCAGCTTTCATTGTGGCCATACGAATGTGCTGGTCCAGTGTTGTTAGACTTTAAAAAATTAAAAAAAAATAAAATGAAGTAAGTCCCTATTTTAAAACGTTGGCAGTGAAATCAATATAAAAAATAAAATTCTGCAGACCAGTACTGCATTCGCTGAACAAACATGTTTGGGGTGGATTCCACCCACGTCCTGCCTTGCTGCTGCCCCACCTCCAATTTGTGAACTCTGGATTAAAATTTCAGAAAACAGAATTTCCAGGGTCTTGTCCACGTATTCTAACATGGCGGTGTCTGGAATGCCCTCCCGGCAGTTCTGCCTGGGGTTGCTTTCTTGGGGGTGCTTCCTTATCTCACACCATGCTGGGTGCCCCGCTGGGGCTCCTACTACAACCTGGGCTTGCTTCTGACACTTGATACATAATGAATACCTAGGAAGTCCCCTCTCGTCGCCCCACTTCCCAAAATGTGAGCTGCTCAAGGGCAAGGACTAAGCTTAATCATCTTTGTTTCACTGCCATCTAGTGCAGTGTCTAGCAAATAATAGGTATGCAATAAATGTTTCCTAGGTGACTGAACATCTGAATGAGCATATCTACATTTTGAACTATGGTACATGAGCTCCTTAAAAGGCAGATAAAATTCTCTATAGCACTCAAATGTTTGATAAACACATGAAAAGACATTCAAGGTCATTATTAATCTTGAACATTAAAACAATGAGATAATGTCCTATTGGTGAAAAGTGAAAAGTTGGACAATACTAAAAATGAGTAGGGATATGGAGCAAAGGAACTGTGAGTGGAAGTATAACCAGGGCAACTGACTTGAAGAGCAGCT
This sequence comes from Pteronotus mesoamericanus, assembly GCF_021234165.1. Lineage (NCBI taxonomy): Eukaryota > Metazoa > Chordata > Mammalia > Chiroptera > Mormoopidae > Pteronotus > Pteronotus mesoamericanus. Next base: position 22,910,556 of record NW_026555078.1, on the reverse strand, counting down.
GGTAACATCTGAGTGAAGGTGCGACGCTCATGCCTGATGACACAGCAATTCCACTGCTACATATATATCCTGTACCCCAAATATACAGTATAGGGGATCTCATGTGTGAATGCAAGATGATAGTACAAAAGCATCAACTGTCATTATTTCTAGACTTCTCTTTACATTGGTAGATTCATACACACAAAAGAAAAAAAGAATGCAATGTAGTTATAAAAAAATGTGGACATTGATAGGGGGGAAGGAGTCTACACAACTAGTTAAAGAGCTACAACTCTGAAAAGAGGAGGAAGGGGAATACCATCCGGGAAAATGGTACCTTTGCTTCTAAAATCATGTTCATGACAGTTGATGGGTCCTCAACACAACAGCTCCTCAGCGTCTGCCAGTCACACCATACTGGGGTAGCCTGCAAACCTAAAATCTAAGGAAAGACAGGAAAAGCTATCAAACCACAATGCAGCTTCCTCCTCCATGGACGAATCACTGGAGTTTGAGGGGATGAGCCATTCCTAGGTCTCTGTCCCAAAGTCAGGCTGTCGTATCTCACCAGAAGAGAGAGGGAAATGGAGCACATGGGGCAAAGATTATTGAGAGGGGAGTGAACCTATTGGGGAAGCATAACCAGGGAGCAAAGACTGAGTCGGGGAGCGGGGCAGGATTGGAGTCTTTCACTTGTGAGGTCAATTCTCAGAGGTTTCTGTAACTTTACAGCGTGTTCCCCCTTCTAGGGCCTCTCGTCCCATCCTCCTCCATCTCAAAACTCTATTCAAGATAGTCTGCTGGATTGAGTCCTCTGTGGGATCACCTTTCATGCAGCATTTAGTTCTGCGTGAAAACTTCTGAGCAAGACTGGAAAGAAAATCTTCACCTGCCAGTTTCACCTGCCTTTCCCTGGTGGGGCTCTGGACTCTGTTCAGTTCCAAGAACACGTGGAAAAATTGGCATAAGTTCTATACTTGTTATCACCTAAATCTGTCTCCCTGAGCCTCTTGATCTTGAATGTAACACATATCCTGCAAGAATCTTTCATTTTTGAAATTGTCACTTTCATATGTCTTTTCAAATAGCTCTTGAAATTTAGCTGAGATTTAAAACAACCTTTAAAGTAGATATTTATGAGATAAGCTCTATAAAAACTCTTGAAGAACAAAAAATGCAATGGACATAAAACATACACAAAGCTCAAATACACAGGGTAGGACAAAAGTGGGTTTACAGTTGTTTGTATGGAAAATGATACAGTAATTGATAATACAGGAATAAACTCTGAGTTTTGCATACTCGCAACTGTACACATACTTCTGTACCACTCTGTATATGTGAAAAGGCTTTGTGGACTATAAAGCATCATCCAATGTTAATTTTTTAATCCTTGTTTGATGCATATATATTTAAAAAAATAGAAGTAGAGCCCTGGCTGGTGTGGCTCAGTGACTGAGCATCAGCCTGCGAACTGAAAGGTTGCCAGTGGATTCCCAGTCAGGGCTCATGCCTGAGTTGCTGGCCAGGTCCCCAGTTGGGGGCCATGTGAGAGGCAACCGACTGATCTGTATCTCTTGCACACGGATGTTTCTCTTCCTTTCTTTCTCCCTCCTTCCCCCTCTCTTTAAAAATAAATAAATCTTAAAATAATAGGAGGAAATAAAATGGGAACCAGCTGGAGGCCTCCTCCCTGCTCACCTAAGCACAGCAGCCAGGCGCAAAGCAAAAGCCAGGCCTAGATATCTGTTCCTTAAAATCCACGAGTACATGAGAATAGACCGGACAGGTTTGGTAACAGGGCGAGACGTTCATTTCCCGTCTCTTGATCCCAGGGCCCGTACCTTCCGGTACACCTGCAGCTCCGCCAGCTTTCTCCGTAGTTCACGCTTCAGTTCACCCTGGACAGCTGTGTCTGAAACGCAGTAGTCCAGGAGCTCCAGGCACGGCTCCAGGGGCCACCTGTCCACAAACTGCAGGGTTAGCTGGCTTCTCAGCGAGGCGTCCTTCACAGGAAACAGGTGCTGCCAACCTTCTTTGTCTACAAGATAAAAAGATGCTCAGAGGCAGCAAGCCTGCCACCAAGCCTGGCACCAAAAGAGCTACAGAGTCCAGGTGACTTCTTACGAGAAGAGCTTTCTTCAATTTCATGAAACAGGAGTTTCATCTGACCTTAACTAGTTTTTATATTTGGAACCATTACTATATGGCACAGAGGAATGTTATACTCCGGTGCTTCTCTTTATGCAAACTTTATTCAGAGTCATGAGACTTTTTGAAGAGAGAGGAAGAGAAGGAGAAAGGAGAGGGAGAAGTAGGAAGGAAGAAAGGGAGAAGGAAAGAAGGAAGGAAAGACAGAACAGACGAAGCTCTCCATGTTCTGGCATGCGCCATGCACAGCAACGTCTCAGATGCAATGCGTCAACGGAGCTTTTAGTTTTCCTTGTGATTTTCACTCTGTGACATACATAATTACTTGTAAGTTTTCAGGCAAACTAGTTTCACTCTCTCAATACCCTCTGTCATTATTACTTATTAGATCTTTCTCTCTCCCTGCCACACCATCTCAGAACTGAAAAACAGACTCCAAGCAGATAAGACTGCATAACCACTCAGCCAATGAACCTCTCCCCCTTCTCCAGCTCAATTTTTCTCCTTTCCATGGGGAAGCCAGGCCCTCAACCTAGAAGCCACTCACCCCAGCCCACCTGACTCTTGCTCCCCCTAGTGGAGTGTAGTAGGTCATGGGCTCTCAACTCTGGGCACACAGGAAAATCTCCTGGGAGCTTTTGAGTAGGGTTGTCAAACAGTGTGGTGACTGCTGGAGGGGGGTATAAGGCGACTAAATGGCAATGGAAAAAATACAATAAAGATTAAATATAAATAAATATGTAAAAAAATAAAGTAGGGCTGTCAAACAGGCGCGCAGTGTTTTTATAGTTTTATGAAAATACAGCTATGCTCATTTGTTTATATATCATCTATGGCTGCTTTTATGCTAAAATGGAAGAGTTTTGTAGTTTCAATGGAGACTCTATGGCCTTCAAAGCCCTTAAAACATTTGTTAACCTCTGTTTTAAAGTAAACATTTGCCTAACATCCAACCTGGGCTTTTGGGGATTGGAGCTTAGTTATTTTTAGTTTATAGAATTTTCCAATGATTCTAATATGCAGGGTTGAGAATACTGGTTATGGCTATGTGTCTGAAAGTTAAACAGACTTAGGTTTTAAGGGCTGTTCCCCCACTTACTACCCTGGGCAAGCCTCCTACCCTTACGGCGGCACCTTTCTCCGGAATTATGGTGAGGATCAAATGTGCTGCAATGCTCAGTGAACGCTAAGTATTATTAGCACTAGTGAAGGGGAAGGCATAGCTTTCTGCTCACCACAGGCCGCAGCACAGCTCAGGACTGCATCCTGTATGCCGCTCAGGTCGTCCACGTCTCGCCCGTACACCTCAGTGAGCTGGAGGGCCCGGGGCCAATCTCTGGCCACCAGGGCTTCCTCGAAGGCCTCGGTGAGCACATCCAGGGCAACTGGAGAATGCAGGCCAAGGAGGACAGTAGAGAGACTAGCCTGGCCACAGAGACTCGCTGCCAGACTCTGCTCTTGCTTGGAGGACCCTCGCAGGGGCTCCCAGGCAGCCAGGAGGGAGGCCTCAAGCATAGGAAACTGTTCCAGAAGGTGCTCGCACTCCCGTGCTACCTGTTCTGCAGTCAGAGGTACCTCCCTGCGGCCACGAAGCTCCTTCCATGACAAGCTGGGCTTGGTGACCTTTGATCCCCGGGAAGCCCCCAGACAGGCCACCGCAGCCAGCAGCTTTGAGCGGGATTTAAGGAAGGCCAAGGCAGAGGAGGTGAGGGCGGAGGGTGCTGAATCCCTTGGGGAGGAGTGGGGCTTTGTCTCTGATGTGGGGCTTTCAGTTGGCTTTGGGGAGCTCTGTGTAGACAGCGGGAGGTCTTCCAGGCAGTGGGAGGCGTGCAGCTGAGCCAGGGTGCCCAGATGAGTCAGGAGAGATGATGTCTGCTGGCTTTGCAGGGAAGAGCAAAGGGCGAGGGGCTCGCAGCAGCAGCTGACGATGACCTGTGGCACGCTCAGGCTGAGTCTCTTTTGGGCCAGAAGGGCTGCAAGCCTGGAGGGAGAGGAGCAGAGGGAAGGCAAAGCCCAAGTGCACGGGCACCATCACCTAATCCCAGAGTTTCTTCATGTTTGCACGAGCAAATGTAAATGCAGGCTCTTTAATCACAACCCCCCTGCCCTTTTTAAACACAAAAGGTAGGTTATTAGACATACTGCTCTGACCTTTGCTTTCTTACTTCAAAACATAACTGGGAGATCTATTCATATTCCTCTACAGAGAGGTCCTTCATTTCTTTTTACAGCTACACAGTATTTGATTATGGAGAAGAACCATAATTTAACTGGTCTTCTGTTAGTAAACAATGGATTTTCCTGATCTGTTGCTATTATATATAAGGCTATAGTAAAATGACGTTGTGCATACATCATTTTCCATATGCATAAGAAAGCCACAGGATAAATTCCCCGGCACGGATTTCTAGGTTAGAGAGTGCGTGAGTCTGTAATTTTAGTAGATGTGGACAAGCTGCCTTCCCAGAGCATCTTGCACCAGTTTACATCCCCCCAGCGACCTATGAGAATGCTTGTTTCTCTATTGCCCAGGCAGCTATCGTGTTACCAAGTTTTCGGACTTTTGCCTATTCCTAAGGGTCTTCCCTTAATTTTATATTTACAATGTAATTTTAGTGCTAGCAACAGAAAAAAAAAGAGGCACACTTCATTTGAATGTAGCTGTATAAGAGTACATGCAAATCAAGGGCAAAGTCTAGAAGAATCCCTACTCCCTACACTGAACCCAAGCCCAGCCCCTCGGAGCCCTTGGTTCCCTTGATGAAACAATTTGGAAGGCCCATGCTTGACTCTCAAGGGGCAGCTCCTACCTGTCTGGTGGAACTTGTCGTTCAAGCAAGAGGTGTGACACCAGTTGGGAAGAGCTCTGTTGCAGGAGGACAAAGGGATTTCCTATTTTGACCTCCACATGATCTGTAAATGTAAAGAAAATGACCTTTGTTTGTACCACTGACTGCAACAGTTCAGAGCCCTGATTTCCAGAATCAATAAAAAAGTAGTGTCAAAATGGAGACTACATTGCAAGCCCTCTCTTGATTTTTTTTTTAGGTAAAGAGTGTTCTCAATATGACCCTGACCACCAGTTTGTCCATGCCTTCCTGTTTCCTCCAAAAACTTCCCACCACAGACAAACCTCAGTGGGCAGGGTGAGCCACAAACGGCCCCTCCTGCTCATCCAGCATGACTGGCGTGCATGCAACACTCGCTTTGTAGACTCAAGGTAAGACTCTCGCACTCATAGCAGAGACTTGTTTCCTCTGCTAGGTCCTCAAGTCTACAGGGAACTAAAGGTCTGAGAGAGGTATTTTGGAGTCACTAATGCCATCAAAATTTTTCGAGCACTCCCATGTACTGTACAACTGTACTAGTACGGGGGAGACAAAGATCAATAAAACACAGAAGAGTAAGAGAAAACCTTATAAATCTAGGGTTCTTGGCTACTGCTGTGCCCAGAACCTCTTAACTGAGTATCTTTCTTCTAAACACCTGCAGACCAGTAGTGGCTCTGTTTCTTCTTTCTTGCTACTTACCAGGCTCAGAGCGTAAACTCTGAAGAAGAACTGCAGCCAGGATGCTGCAGTAGCTGAAGAAGGTGCCCATGTAGTCCGTCTGCCTGCTGCCTGCTGGGGCCTGTCTGCCCAGGTTCTTCTGGAGGAGCTGAGTCTGGATGTACACAGGGTGGGCCTCTGCCTCCGGAGCTTTCTGGGTCGCCTGCTCCACCAGGGAGGAGAGCGGAGTACTCCTGGGCTCTGTGAGGAGTAAGGGCAGAAATGATGTGGGCTTTAGTCTGTGCATCCAGCTTTGGGTCAATTTCCAACACTATTATGTACGCGGGGCCTCTGTACACTGGATGGGGCCTCCTATATAGCTTGGGTGCTCCACTTACAGAGCAGCTATAAAATCTTCAGTTGGTCGCATGTACAAGCCCTTCCACACAGGAAGGGCTATGAGTCTGGAGAAACTGGAGTGGATGGTTCTGTTTTCACACCAGTGTCTGTGGGGTTGGAATGGCTTTATAAAGAGCACATCAATCTTCTGGCAAAGGGTTGGTCAATATTCACTGGGCAACTTTGGGATATGTTGCTCATTAGAGATAAGAAGGATGTATCAGCTAATGGAGTGTTAACCATCCCTTCATTAGAGAGGGAGGGGAACAGGTGGAAGAATTTATGAGATGAGCTGGCTAACTAGAGGGCTAGTAGAGCTTACTGCTGAAGCCCTAAGCCTCTGCTCCAAACTGTTCCTTCATTTTCAGCCATTTCCTCTCCTTAGTTCAGTCCTCATCTGCTCCCACTCTTGGGCCAGTACCTGGCAGCTCTAGCGCCTCTCTCAGTGACTGAAGGACCTGGTTCAGCTGCTGGGAGAGGGTGGCGTGGCCAGCGGCACAGTCCTCAGTTAGGCTGGGCCAGCACGTCTGAAGCAGCTCAGCAATGCTGCACCGTGGAGGACCTCCTCCTTTTTCTTCTCCACTCTCTGTGGGAAGCAAATCAAAAAGAAAAAGTGAAGTCTGATGCTGACCTAATGTTCTGAGTCCAGGAGGAAAAAAAGGAAGAAAAGCAACTCACCGGACTTAGTTTGTCCAGCTGACGTAAGTGAATAATTGAGAATCTTACTGATTTGCTGAAGAACAGCCGGAAAACCTCGAATGCCATCAGCATTGTGGAGGACGTGGTCTAGCCGCCGACCTGGGCGCAGATGAAGAGGGAATGCAGAAAAATAAGGTACTTTCAGAGATTGTTACTCAGTCGTGTATTCGCTTGTACAATTTTATCTTCTCTAATATTAAGGAGGAAATGTAGGCTGTGCCATTTTGGGTGACAACCAGCATGCTGGGATTTTCTATGCCTGAGGTTCCAGGGCTACGTCCTGCAAAATGCCAGGGCCGTCAGCAGCAGCAGGCCGAGAGTCTCTGGCACGCTTATGGAATCGCTGTCCCAAGCCCCTCAGGCACTTCTTGTGGATCTGCCTTGGGACCTGCCCTTAGCCGGGGACTTGACCTGAGATCACATTTGCCTTCTCTAACTGCTTTAAGTAGAATCTTGAAACCTGACTAGACTATAAACAATTTTATGAACAGAGATCACTCACTATACCTCTCCTGTGCCCTCATATTCTTGGTATAATCTAAGAAACCCAGTAGATTCTAAATTAATTCCTAACTGACCAGAAACCGTTTCAGCTCCTATTAGTTTGAATAATACTCTATGTCCTTTCATTTTAGAATATAAGTGCTAGACAAAGGGGAGGGGAATTGTTCCACCTCCAAAAAGAACTGCGGGTGTCACAGTATACTTACTTAGCAGGACTATATGAACATTAAAGGACATTATAACCAACAGCTCAGAAGCAATTTGGAGGTGTGCAGAAAAGAGTTGCACAGCGACCTGAGACTTCTAACCTTAGAAAGGCATGCTCGCAAGGCTGGCCCTGGCTGGTATCTGTGAGCTTAACTGGTAAGCGGTTTCCTATATGGATCTAAAACTTGCCCTCAATGATGAGAGTGGCTCACTGTGCTGATACCCTTTGTACAAAGTGGTTTATGCTGAACACCTGCTTTCCTTCTGAGAGTCTGGAACTTTGGCACACAATGGGCAGACGGTGCCTCTGCCACCAGCCTCCAGCGAAAACCCTGGGCTCTGTGTTTCTAATGAGCTTCCCTATAGACAACACTTCACCCTTGTCACAACTCATTGCTGGAGGAATTGAGCCCATCCTGTGGGACTTCACAGGGAGAGAGCTCGTACAAGCCTTTTGCCTAGTTTTCCCCAGACTACCCCATGAACTTTTCCCTCTGCTCATTTTGCTTTGTATCCTTTTGCAGAAATGAATCTTATGAGTATGACTATATGCTGAGTCTTGTGAGCTCTCTACTGAATCACTGAACCTGTTCATATTGTAACCTATTCACCATTCCTCCCTCCATATTACTGAGCGAGAACAGACTCCTTCCTCCCTCACTGGTCTTCCAATGTTTGGTGTGTGAACTTTGCCTAATTCTGTCTTCATATTCGTCGTTCTTCCAAGAATTCCATGTACATATTTTGCTATCATTTACCTCAAGGTACAATCTTCCCTCCAACTGAGATGCACTAAGTTTTCCCTTATCCCTGGTTTACAAACTCAAAACCATCCCCAGGTTATAGGTTAACTGGTGTTCTCTCAGGAGGGGGAATGCAGTCTAAAGACACAAATTCCATTTACACCATTTTTGAATGTATATTTATTCCTTGAATTTATCTGTAAATCAGAAAAGAATTTCCTCAGCTGACGACACATTGTTATGTCTAGTAAGAAGGCGAAGCTCTCAACGGACTCTATTTATGTCATCAGATCGGATGTGAGGAAATTAACTAATAATCCATTCTCCCTGTCCCTCCTTCCCAGTAAGCACTTTCTTCTTGCACATTTTATCAAGTATCTCAGAAAACCACTTGAGAAGTAAGGAATAAAACCAAAGAGGCACACTCACCCCGGCTCTCGAGGCTGCTGTTCAGACGTCGTTCAGCTGTTTCCAGGAGCTGCTTGCAGGTTTTCCAGAGCTGACACTGAGAGCAAGCGAGGTCAAACGCAGCCATGGCAGGGGGACTGAGGTCTTCCAGAACCTCTCTCAGGGGATCGGTGGGCTCCACCAGGGCACTGCTTATCCAAAAGTCCTCCTGGAGCGTGGGGATGGGGTCTCCAGAGGAGCTGAGCAGCTTGTCAGTCACGTCAGAGATGGAGTAAAACACCATCCCTGGATACCCAGCAGTGGAGTAAAAAGAGGTTAAAATGACTCTCTATACCACTTTCACTTAGCAAAGTAGTTATTTAAAAAGCGTTTGAGGTCCTTCTGCCTTGGATCTCTTCTGTGCATATTAGTCCCATCACTGCAGCCCAGTCCTATGGTGTCAAAACAGTGGCACGGAAAGGAAGACCGAGAGAAGCTCAAAATGGCGGAGATGACTGAGGGTTTCTTCCAAATGGGATTGAAAAGTAGATTGAGAAAGAATAAGGTGGATCTGTGTGCTAATCAGAAAAAAAATATACTGCGAAAAAAGGTAGAAAACAGTACTTGTTGTAAGGGCCCATTTGTTTTAAAAACAAAAAGGAAGTGCATATGTATTTTTGAATAGCTATCGAAAATTTCTGGGAGAACAGAGGAGCAATGTGTGATGCTACTGGCTACACAGAGCCTAGGCCAGTTAGATAATGTGAAGATGTGGGACAAAATCCCACTTTCAAGAGAATGCATGGGTTTGGATTTATGGCAGGCCTGCCCCCAGGTCTCTCACAGTGCCCCACACCAGAGCAAACTGTGGCCCTGAACCATTGCCTGAGGCAAGTTGCACAGTGGATTAAAAAAAAAAAAAAAAAAGAATGAATGAATGAAAGGATGAGTTTCTGCAGTGCAGCCAAGGCTGAGAATTGAGACCTGTGAATTGCAGGCCGCTGGTATTACACACAACTTCTTCACTTTATGGAAAAGTAAAAGAATATACTTTATCCCTGAATAATTACATGGGAAGGAAATAAACCCCTAGCCACTTCCCAAAGCCCAAGATAGTGGCCAAAAAACACATGGTAAAAATAGCATTCGCATTCTTCAGTTTAGGTCACACAGGACAAGCTTAATGGAGCAGCTTGAGTGGCAGGTATGTGACCACCCATGATGAGGGAAGCTGCGCACAGGCAGAAAAACTTTCCATATGTCAGGACTGATACTTTTCAAAGCAAGTGTCCTGCTCCAGATTTCTGCTCATCTTCACAATGAGCCTACCGTTTGGGTGGCTTTTCTCCCGAGGCCCACCTTCTCCAGCTACCTCAGCACCTACGGTGGCAATGGGAAGACTGACCTGCCGCCGCAGCGCTTCCAATGGCCTGCAGAGTTGAGCGGCCACTGCCGGTCCTTCGAATGGTGCTGCTACCCCCGTCTGAGTTCTGGTTCTCAATCTTGTGCTCTACTCGGGCCAGCTCCTGGATCACCTCCTGGTAGCGCTCCATGAACATCAGCTCCCCTGAGCTGGGCGAGGACCTCAGATTGAACATGAAGACCACCTGGTACAGGAGAGGGAGGAGTGTGGGTTGTAGGGAGCCCACTGAGTTGGGGAGTATCTCGGGATATGGAATCTTGCCTATCATTACACTGTGACCCTAAAACTTCTGCTTTATAGGATGGGAAGAGAACTGCATATTAGGAGGGTGGGTCAAATATAGAAATAACTTATGCCAGACAGCAAGAAAACCACCATAACCCCATCAGAAAATTAGCAGAAGATGGTATGGATAGTTTCAAAGAGAAAATACCTATGACTAATACACAGATGAAAAATGTTATCCCTTTCAGTAATCCAGGAAATTTAAGTCATATTAATATCGTTTTGCATCTCTCATCATGACAAAGCATAAAAGTAAATCCTCAGGCGGTGGTGGTAAAAGGAACTGTAATAACCTTTTTTGAAAAGCAATTTGGCAACCCATAAAGCTTTAACAACATTTATATTCTTTGACTCAGAAATGTTCATGAGAAAATTTCTTAAGGAAATAATTCAAAAGGCTGAAAATTGTCTAAATGTTGAGGAACAAGAGAATAGTCAAATGCAGCTACTGGGTAAGACTACTGTAAGGTCATTAAATCAGTTATAAAGTGAATGTTAAAAAGGCATTATATAAAATTTTAAATTAAAATTGATCTTGGCTATATAAAAGTCACATGTATCTTGGAAAAATAAAGGCAAAAAATATATTTCACCTTTCATATTGGTCCTGGACAACAGGGTTGCAAGTAATATTATTTTCTTGTTAATACCTTTGGTATTTACTTATAATATGCATGGCTTCTTCTGTAACCAGGTTAAAAAACATAAAGCTTTTATTTAAAAAAAAAAAAATCCAAGGGCCCAGGCAAAGAGGAGACAGTGAGGACATCTAAGGGTAAAGCATCAGGGGGCTCACAGTTGACTTCCTCCGGATCTGGGTGTAGGAAAGACTGGTGAGGGTCCTATCCTCCCTAGAAGGTCAGAATTATCATTATTATTAAAGTATGGGACCGAAAATGACCAGAGGAAGCAAAGCAAAGATTCTCCTTTTGTCTAGATTTCGCCTTGATTTATTCCTAAACAACTGAACTCACATGAAAGGAAAATTCTGACCTACATGTTAAGGGACGAGCATAGTATGATAAACACATGTGTATCAGTGAAGTTTCAAAAATTAGAATGGTAGGTTTTTATGCTATTAAATTTAAACAATCGCAGAGGATTCTTCTGTTTCTCAGAGCTTGTACAGAATCCTCTTAACATTCCTATGAGGTAGGACAAGCAGGCATTATATATAACTCTAATTTTCTACTTTTCTTTTCAAATAGATTTATTTTTAGAGAGGGGAAAGGAGGGAGAAAACATACATGTGAGAAGCAAACATCAATCGATTGCCTCTCATAGGCCCACAACCAGGGACCAGGTCCTAACCCAGGTACTGCCCTGACCAGGAATTGAGCCGGTGACCTTTTTGCATGACAACGCTCAACAACAGAGCTACACTGGTCAGAGCCTAACTCCAGTTTTCAAATGGAGATACAGAAGCTCAGGGAGGGGAAGTCTTTCTAACTTCTTGACCTTTCCCCTATACAACATGAATATTTTAGTTTGGTATGCCCTATACTTGTATATTGAACTGGCATTCTATTTATTATTAAACATTGTCCACATCATGATTTTTAACTATATGAAATCACGTATTTGTTCAGAGAACGCTTATTAGGAAAGACATAAAAATATTTCCATGTTTTGAAATGGTGAGATTGTAGCTGAATATTGTATCTTTTGTAACAGTTTTTGTTAAGAAAACAAACCAATGATTCACCAGCTTAAACCTCCTCCAGTTTGGGTCTTCAAACCTGCAATGCTGAGGATGGGGCCTTGTCCATGGAAACTCTCTCCTGTTTCTCCTGCTGGATGTGGCCCCTCAAACCCTCCCAAGTGGCTTGGTTGCACAAGTGTCCAGCTTCACCTGAGACGCGGCAGGTTCCAGACAGCGAAGGGCGGTCTTCACATTCTTTACTATGACAGGGTGAGGCCCAGGCCACTAACACCTGCTGCACAGACCCTTACCTGATGGGCTTCTGCAAAGTTCCCCCGGAGGATGCAAGAGACCAGCAATGACTCGGGTGGGGAGAACATCATGGGGATGAATGAACTTTGAGTTTGGGGCTGCAACCGGCCATCCAACTCATTCCTTCCAGACACAGTGTTCAGACTTCCCTCTGTTGGGACACAAGCATGTGGGGGCCACGGAAGCAATAGAAATTGAGGAAAAACCCCTGCTGTAACTTTCCACCACACTTGTATCTTCAAGTTTCTTTTTTTAAAAGTTTGTTTATTTATTTTTAGAGGGAGCGGAAAGCGGGGAGAGAAACATGATATGTTAAGAGAAACAGTGATCAGTTGCTTCTCACATGTCCCCAGCTGGGATCCTGGCCTGCAACCCAGGCGTGTGCCCTGACTGGGAATCGAACTGGCAGCTTTTTGGTCCACAGGCCAGAGCTCAATCCACTGAGCCACACCAGCCAGGGCTCATTTCTTTTTAAAAAGGTGTGTAAATAGGTCTTGATTTTTCCTCCTTTGAAGGGCAAACCTACATATGCTATCATCTTTGAATAAAAGACTTAAGTACCATTCTTAGATATTCACCTCTGTTTCTCTCTGCCAACGGGTAACCCAACTGATAGTGAAACAGCCTTCTCTACTGAAATGTTTGGCCATCTACAGAACCAAACTTGTTTTTTAAAAACATTGATATATAATTGACATGTAACACTGTATTAGTTTCAGTCATACAACATGATGATGTGATGTACTGTGAAATAGTCATCCAAGTTTAGTTAACATTCATTATCACACATGGTTGCAATCTGTTTTTTCTTGTGATGAGAACTTTTAAGATCTACTCTTAGGAACTTTCTAATACACAATACAGTATTGTTAACTATAGTCACCATGCTGTATATTACATCCTCAGGACTTATTTATCTAGTAACTGGAAGTTTCTATCTTCCAGAACACAACCTATCTAAACTGCTCAGTCCAGGTTTTTATACCATGGTGTGAGGTGGCTTCAAGGACAAAGCTGCTTGAAGTTGGCAGCTGGTTGGGACCCCCATACCTGAGGTACTTGTGCTCAGCTCACTGCTTGTACTTTCCAGGGATGGATTGGAACCTCTGTCCCGGCCATCTGGAAGTGTCAGGAAAAAGAGAGAAAATCAACCATCATCTCTTAACAATGCAGAAAGTGAGAAGCAGGCTTGAAAACCAAGAGACGGGTAGTTAGAGAGAGGGGATAATGTGTAACTATTACACCTATGGCTTCTTTTATAGCACAAGTTCCTACAGACCAAAGGTGAAGGGCAGGCTTAATGTGGCCTCAATGCTCATCTGGGTAGCAGCTTGCACTGGTGGTTTCCAACCTGTGGGTCTTAAAGCCCCAGGGTTTTTAAGTTACTTCTAGGGGTCTGCGATCCCCATCTGCTCACTAAGCACTGTTGATATTCTGAAGGAAAAAATAAGCACAACTATTATGTCCAGAAAGTAGCAGGGTGCAAAGGAGGGCACAAAATTTTCTGACATAAAAAAAGTTGTTCTCATACTTGAGTAAGACTTGGTCTGCTAAAGACCACATTATTTAAAGCCCTAGAGGGAAAGTTTCTCCTCTACACCTGCTTTTCCTCGTGAATGGGGCTCACGAGGGGTTCACTATTCCTTAGTGCAGTCATTCGAGGGTAGTATCAGCCTCGTGCGAGGGAGTCTCTGTGGCTCAGTGTTTGGAGAGGACCATGCAGCTGTAGGAACGGTGGCTTGTGTGTTCTTGGGGTAGGTGGGTCAAATGGATGCAAACTGTGCCTTTCAACTCACACCAATTCCCTGAGCATCTTAAGGGCTTTAGCAACTCAGCCTTGAAGTCTGCTAGGTTCCTCTCATGATATCCTCCACTCTACACAGTATGTTTACTTCTCCCATTGCCACTTAGCTGGAGCCTTCACACTCTTCTAAGCTTGGTTTAAGAGTCAACTTTTCCATAAAACCTGTTTTTCTGACTTAAGAGATATCTTGTTTTCAGGCAGTGCCTCAGTGAAGTTTAAGGTTTTCATGTAAATTATCTATGATGGTAAATTATAAATTATTTAAAAGCAAAGTCCTGATGCATGCTTCATTCACTTCCCTCAAGATCCAACTATTGTTTAGGACATAGGAAACTCCTATGAATTCCCTATTATCTAAAAAGCAGCACCAAAAACTGTAATGGAAATTTGATTATCTGAAAATGTAACACTCCTATATAAAATTCCTTAAGAAAAATTTGAAGTCAAAAGACAAAATGGAGAAAAAAATGTTAATTCATAACGACAGATTATTTGTAACATATAAAGTGCTTCTTACAATCCAGTGAGAAAGATGAACTCAATGGAAAATATGGACCTTAGTTAGACATGATAGGCAGCCCACAGAAAAAATATAAATGGCCAATAAATATACAAAAACATTCAACCTCAAACTAAAAATGAATTTTAAAATAATGATATACATTGCTGTATTAATCATATTGGCAAAGAGTCAAAAAAATCTGAAACTACTCATTTTTAATGAATATATCTGCAAATAGGCATCCATATACCTTTGGTGGGAATGTAAATTAGACCACCTTTTTTTTAGGCAATTTGATAATATCTTTATTTTATATCCACATTTCATCTTAGACTTTGATATTCTACTGCTAGAGTCTTATCCTATAGATACACTCACACAAGTATGTACAGACATACATACAGGGTTGTTTACTGTAGCACCGCTTATAATGGTAAAAAAACAGGAAGCAATTTAAATGTCCACGAAAGGGTACGTATGATAATGGAATATTAAGCAGCATTTAAAATGAGTGAAAAAAGTTCTCAATACATAGTATGATACATATGTATACATAAAAGGACATAAGTGAAAAAAAGTTACAGTTCTCAATGATATATCTGTATATATAAAATGATACATACTTGTATTATATGCAAAATGTCTAGAAGGAAACTAATAGCAAGGGTGACCTTGATAGAATGGGTCTAGGATAGTCTTAGATCCCTCTATTTGTTTGGACCAAGTGCTTGATCTTAAAGGACACTGGACAAGCGGCACTATACCGCTTGCCTGGTACACGGGAACGAGGCGTGGGGAGGGCTCATCAGATTACCTGCCCGGCTCCTTCGTGTCCGACGGCCCCGGCGGAGACTAGGGTGCCGTGTGGCAATGGGCCTGTATCTTCGGGAAGGTTGCTCCTCTGAAACAACAAACCCAAAGTGTCACGTGGCAGAGCGTTCAATTTGGACTTGACCTACCTCCTGCGGTAACAGGCAGAGGAGGATCTGCAATGGGCTTTGAGACATGGTTCTGACACTAGTGGCTACGGCAATGTGCCTTGAGCTGTGGTGTAACTCCCATGCTCTCCTCGCTCTCTCCCACATTCCTGGGATTTTCTCCCTCCTCACTTTTGGGACCCACTGGTTCTGCTACCTCCTCTCACCTGAGCCCTGGTTGCTTGTCACCACCTTGTACCTCCACTGGGCCTCAGAGAGGACCTTGGAAAAGCGGTGCAGGCGGCCCTGCAGGCCATCTCTGCCTCCCGAGCAGCTCTGGCCTTCTGGCGGCTTTGGCTCCCCAGGCGGGCTGTGGCTGCTGAGCTCATCCAGCTGCTCCTGGAGAAGCCTGAGGAAGGCCCCCATTGCAAATTCATCAGCCAGGAACCCGCTGAGACCACCAGTAAAGTGCTTTAGGTCCAAAAAGCTGTGCCCATAGGGCCCTGGGGAGCTGTCTTTTGGCTCTCTCTTCAGACAGCTAGGAACTGTATAAGCAGGGTTCCTGGGGACACCCAGGGGGCCCCGCTCTGACTTCTTTTCAGGTTGTGCTATGTGCTGAGGGCTCTCCGGTGGGGACTTCAAACCCAACAGGCCCTTCCCCTCGGCATCATCCTCCTCTGCATAGTCCTCCGGCAAGTGAGGCTCTGGGTGCAGATCGGCAGAGGTGATGAGGAGCAATGAGAAGATGTTTTCTAGAAGTTCCAGGCACAAAGAGTCAGGAATACTGCGCAGATACTGCTGGCACCTGGCCAGGTATTTTGAGAAAAGATTTGAAGCACCTAAAGAAGCGCATATAAGAGAAGCGGGCAGAGAAAAAGAGAGAAAACGCAGGCATTAGAAACATTACTTGCCAGACTCAGTCTCACAATTTTAACTTATTTATTTATGTTTTAATGACTAAGGGAATTGTAGTCCCAGTCAGAAGAATGAGATGCTTCAGCAATGTCTTTGCATGATTTGCAGAAAGATTTTGTTACCTTAATTAAAAGTACAGCTCACTGAAAACTTGTTATTTTGTTTTTACTGTTTAAATATTACATAATTCCTCATCTCTGACAAGCACTCATGCATACAGGCTCCTTGCTCCTGAATTCTATTTTCACTCATTGTTACACTAAAGGGGGATCAAGGGCTACCTAGATCTTTTAAGAAATACACACTGGTCAAAAATGGTCAAGCTCAGGGGTGAAGGTCTATTCCAAAGCTACAAGGGAGAGAGAACTGACCAGGAGTCACACATGGCAAGTTAAAAACTTGAAAGTTATGAAGAAAAATGACAGAGGATAGGAGATAGGTTTTTTCACACCATAGCTATGACCCATGACATTGACTTAGAGGGTTCATTTTTAAAAAATGAAATACAGCAAGTAGTTAAGAGCATACTCTGTTTGGAAGGGTAAATATATTGTTTCTTAAAACTAACTTCAGTTTATGTATCACTTATGTACATATATACATAAATACACAAATTATATAACTATGTGTAAACTGCAGTGTGATGTGAAATGCTATTTTTCTTGTGGATTATAGTAAAAGACATTTGGAAAATTTGGAAACACTGCAATAGGTGATCAGACTCCATTAGAACTTAGGCAAGTCACTTGCTTTCTCCACGTTCCTTTGATTAACAAAGGGTGATAAAACAGAAATTATTCCTGGGCATAATAAAACGAAGGGTCACTTCCCCAATCCTGGTGGAAAAGGGTTCCCACATAAAGAACCCTCCAGAAAAGGTTATCCGCTCACATCAGGGATGGGGGGGAGGTGCCGTACCTGAGGAGACAGACTCGTTCACTGGCTCCGTAGCCACGGCCAGGTCCTCAGAAGGACTGTCTTTGCATTCCCGGCACTGGGTGTGCTGGTGCGAGTTCACGCAGAGGGCATAGATGGCATACTTCATGGCACAGAAGCTCTGGTAGAGTGTCAGGTTCTGGCACTGGCCCAGGTGCTCAGGGACCGGGGCATCAGCTGCACCTGAATTGTGGAGCGGATCAGGCAGAACTTCAGAGCTGGTTCTTTTGGGTATGAGCTGCAAGGGTGGCTGAAGCAAGGAGAGGCTGCGTTTCTCCCTCCCTCCTGTCACTCTGATCTGCGCCCCTTCCGCGCCTTTCCTCCCGGGCATCATCAACTCCCAGTCCCCTCCATTTCCTTCGCCAGCTAACCTCCCTTCTACTGTCTGTTCAACATAGCCCTCGTGGCTATTCAAGACTTTTCCTTATATTTTTTAGAATCTTGACTTTCTTTTTTAAAAATATTAAAACTTAGCAAATGTTTCGTCTACTTAGTGCCTTATTATCTAAGAAGCAGGCTTAAAATGTGTTTAGATTGAGTAATGAGAACTAAAGGAGCAAAATATTTTTTTGAAAAAATATTTCATATTTTTATGAAAGCAATGAAGTCCTGACTGGGTAGCGCAGTTGTTTAAGAGTGTCATCCTGAGACTCCAAGGTTGCGGGTTTGATTCCTGGTCAGAGCACATACAAGAATCAATCCATGAATGCGTAAGAGTGGAACAATAAACTGATGCTTTGCCCTCTCTCTTTAAAAAAAGAAGAAAAAGTAAAAGAAAATAAAGCAGACATCATGGGGAGAGACACAAACTCTGAAATTCCTTGTACTTGTTTAATAATTTATAATTTCTCATTTAAAAAATTGAGCCTGAGGAGAAAGGGAAGGCACCATAGTCTTTAAAGGGTCTCAACACCTTAAATTAGCTTTAATTGTTTTCATAGTAAAAGTACAACTACCTCAAAGAAAAAGCACTAAATCTAGCAAAGGAGAAAAAAGAAAAATATCACCAGTGGTCCTACCAGCTAAACACCACCATTGTTAACAGTCTACTTTAACCCCTTTGATAGTTTTGCATATACACATGCGTGTGAGCGTGCGCGTGTGTGTGTGTATACACTGAGTATCATGACATTTTCTATATTATTTTTCTTGCTTCTTAAAAATCCATTATAGTATAAGCATTTGATTCTGCTTCTTCATAAACTAAACTTCTGATGGCTGCATAGTTCTACTAAGGCAAATCCCTCTAGGGCAGGGTGTTGCAGTAGCAGAGGAGGAAAGGAGGAGAGCTTTACTACTGTGATGCTGCAATAAACCTTTCTGTAGAGGCGTCCTAGCAATTACTTCTTCTAGGAAGCTTGGCTTTGCCCAAGTCAGGGTAAGAAATAGAATGAGATCAATACTGTTCTACGCCCCTGGCCTCTACATTGCATTACTGCCCAGGCCCAGGACTTGCAAGCCCTTGCACAACCCTGAGGGTGAGCAGCTCCCTAGAATTTGTACCCCAGATGCCTCTCTTGCACACTCCCAGTCCTATTGTTGCTCCTCTTGTACCCTTTCCAAGTTTTATGTGTATCCTGGTGGGTCACCAGGGATCACATTTAAAGTGCTTCTTGGGAAATCTTTTGTACTTGTATGTGAAAACAAAGAGTCTCAGGTCCTTTAGGAAATCTGTTGAATAAATTGCCTACCTTCCCAGAAAAAATACAGAATGCAGTGACACTGGTTTTCCAGTTAGTGGTAGATCCTTTTTCAAAGTCAATCTAAGCAATGCCTATGCTGAGTTACATCTACTGCCATATGGGAAGGCTTGTTTCTCTCAAAGCTAAGTGTCCCAAAGCCTGTGGGGCAGGTTGTGACTGCACTATGATATCATTTTTGAGAACAAAAGAGCTTGTGAATTGGGATTTCAGTTTTAAGCAAAGAACTTAAGTTAAAACAAGGCCTTGCTATTGTTTCAGGCAAGTCTTTCTTCTAAACTGTTTCAGCTGTTCAACAGAGTATGAAGGAGATATGGGAGAGAAGGAAGGGAGATGAAACGTGTGCTTTGAGAAAGCTTACGAAGGATTGAGAGACCAAGAATTGGCAGAAATATTGCCAATGACAACGCTGTAAATTCAGAGGGCAGTTCCGAACTCTGGTTCTTTGGAAGGAGGATGCACTAGTGGCCCTTGAGATGGTCCCATGAGGACAACGGTTCCAATGGGACTGTTCTCATAGAGTTCCCCATACCTCATCAAGAAGGGGAGGCGTGTTCCTACATCCCGTCTTCTCACTGGGGCAAACGGCACTGATTTAGAGAGCCTGCTAGGCCACCCATTTGGACAGATTACACCTAAATAAGTCTTGTGCTGAAGGAAACGTGGGCAAGACTGTCCTAAGAAGAAACCTTGCCCAAGTGACTCCATCGCCAACTTACCGTGCTCTTGCTGGGGGTCCTTGGCTGGCACCTTCTGTAAGAGCTTGAAAACGTCTTCCTCCCTGAGGCCTGGAAGGTTGGTGAGGTGATGGAGAGAGTATAGCACTGAGTGGCTGTCTCCACCATGTAAATGACACAAGAGATCTCTCTTTGGTATGGGGTTGCTGAAAGGGAAAGATGGGAAGATGGAAGGAGAGGCAGTTTATATAACTACTTTGAGAAAGACCAGTCTCGATTCCCTCTTGCTCTTTCCCTCTGGCCCGTAACACTGCAGGTTTCACTTCCCCAAACATTAAATTTCAGTTGGTTTGGGATGGAACAAAGCACTTACTTACACTCAGGGAAGTACATCCATCAAGTCGGCTCTACTTGCTTAGTAAGGACCTTTTTGGTCAGTTGGGTTTAAAACGCCTGCGGATTAAGCTTCCCAATTTCTGTACTCTTCTTAGCCAAGAAGCGACACAAGCTTCTCTGCTTTACGTTGAGTAAGGGCCTCTCGCTACTTCCCACTCTGGCCACCCTACTTCAGGAAGTGCTGGTGAAGTGGATGAAGAACAAAACAGGAACCCAGACTTATGGAAGACTGAAGGCTAGGTCATCAAGGAAGCATGGCTCAATCACAGTTTGTTACTTATCCAGGGTAACACATGGCTAAGAATGTAGTCCACATTTACTGTGTCACTTTAGGCATGTCACTTAACACCTGTGGGCTTCAGCTGCCCCACCTTTAAAATTAGGATAATATTGGTATCTGCCTCACAGGATTATTGTGGAGCTTAAGTGAAATCGTCCATGTAAGGAGCCTGGAGCTCTGCCTTGCATATAGTAAGTGCTCAGGAAATGTGAGCTATTGTTCTTTTTATGTCATCCTTGAGTTATCCTCTAGTTATAACCTTATGGCTATGGTGAAGATAATTATTACTTATGTTCCTTTCCTGGTTTATAGTTGGAATAATTATTTGTTGCTGGTCAACATCAACTCAAAACACTTAGGTGGAAGAGGTCCTGAAATGGTCACGTGCATAGTCCACGGGGTCAAGTGTGCACAATGGCAGGAAGGGCGCTGGCTGCACAGGGCTGTACCTGCTCTGCTGTACACACCACTCCAGGACCTCCAGGTGCGCCCACAGCCCATCACAGGCATCCCTGAGGAGCTTGTCACAACTCTGGTCCTGTGTTGACATGGAAGAAAGAGATGGTGACTTAGGCATATGGGGTCAGAGATTATAATGAACTTTAGGACCTTGCATTCTGCCCCAGCCTCAAGTCCCATAGCACTGACTTTTGAGAAGCTCAGGCTACAGAGCAAGAGTTACCTGGGTCCTGTGGAGTGTCTGGAGCAACTTCTTGGCTGATGCTAGGCTCTGGCAGTGTGTCCAGCCCAGGAGCACAAGCAGTCGACTGAGGGGCCTGAATTCTCTATCTAGCAGGCAGCCAAGACTTGGGAAGTCTTCCTCCTTCAACAGTGTTAGCGCTGTCACCTGTAAGTCACAGGAGGCTGCTGTAGGCACTTGTGTGGACTCTTTGGGATAAGGAGCTTTTTAGCATAGCAGGGAGATTTCTGACAGTGACAGAAGTGGCCAGCTGAGTAAAAAAGGTCCACAAAGGACCCTAGGCTATAAGCTCTTAGAAGGCAGGGACTGACTTCTGCTGTAATTCCAGCTCCTAGCACAGTACAGGGCACATGGGATGAGGTTAATAATATCTGTTGAGTTACTCTGGAGCTCAGTTGCAATCTGGAAGGAGGTTAGAGTAATTAAATTCCCATCAGCTAGGCAACATATTGCTGCCGGTCTTATTTTTCTCACACCCTTCAGAAATCTTACGAGTATCCAACATTTTAGTTCTTGCCAAAGGACTACTATAAAATGACTACAGTTTTAATTATAAATGATATTGCTTCTAGGAGACGTCTGTCCCCTGGGACTATGGGATGGACAGAACCAAATGCCTCGCCACTAATTAGACTTCTCTGTGTTGGATAAATGAGTGGGAGAGAAATGGGAAACAAAAAAGCCTGTAGAGAGTCCCTGGGCACTTCTGTGGTGGAAAATAATTAGGTCTGACCTACCAGGATCTGCTCAAGGAAGTGCTTGCTGTTGCTCAGGCAGTAGAAATAGGCCAGTTTCCAAGCCTCCGCTGGGTCAGGATTGGAGAACAAGACTAGCATTGCCCGCTCGGGATCTAGATGATCCGGTAAAACTGAAAATCAAACCAGACAGGGCTACTGGGGAACTGGAGTTCTAAAGCCCATTTGAAAAACCAATTGTTAAGAGTTCACTCTTTTGAAAACTTAAACCAGGTTTCTTATAGTTCTATATAAAAAGACTCTTTCTCTCAGTAGCTTCTGAAAAGCTCTTTGCTGCTATTGCCATACTTCATATATATATATTTTTTCCATCGCTTCATCTTAAGACTATAAAATCTGTGCTTTTACAAAAGAAGATCTCACCGTGTTTTGCGCAGCCTTTCCCATTAGCCTTCCTGAGCAACATGAAAGGCCCCAGCCTAGAGGAACTCCAAAGAGGTTGGGCATAGTGGGATTACCAGCATACCGGGAGGAGCGGGAAAGGGGACACACCTTTTCTGGACAGGGTGGCCTTCCGTGGCTTTTCCGCAGCCTTCTCTGCATAGGTCTGGCTGTACAGGGACAGCAGGCCCCGCCCAGCCTTGTGCAGCAGGCAGCTGAGCAGCCGATGCTCCTGCAGGGGGCTCCCTTCAGTCCTGCAGGCCTCCAGTAGTTCCTCGCACAGGACTCGCAGCTCAAGACTGAGTGGCTCCGCAGGGCAACGCAGAGTCCGCAGGGCTCCATAGATGGCATCCACTCCCCCAGGAGGCCCAGTGCCAGGGTCTTGCAAAGCTCGCAGGGCCTTTCTGATGAGGTCCGCCAGTGCCTTCTGCAGAGGCCAGCCACAGAGGCCAGTGCTGTCATCTTCCCTAAGCAGAAACTCCAGCAGGGCCTGTGCTGGCTGGGAGGCCTGGCTCAGAAGGTCCAAGAGCACAGAGATGGCTTCTGAGCTGAGCCGAAGGGTCCCACTCTCCCGCCTCCGATTTCTGTCAAGCACAGGGTCTATGGAGTCGGTGTCTTGAGATAAAGCCTCATAGAGCTCCTAAATGGAGGATGAAGAGAGGGATGTATGGTGAACCTGTCTAGAATGTTATCACCTGTATGCCTTCATGTTTTCTTATTTTCAGTATGTGTGTGTGTGTGTGTGTGTGTGTATTTATTAGTAACAGGAGCAAACACTTCTGTAGTAGTTACTATGTGCCAGGCCCTTTACAGAGAAATCAAATCAATCCTTACAACAACCTTAAGAGGAGGAGATTCCTATCATCCCCATTTTACAAACAAGGGGATTGAAGCAGAGAGATTAACTCAATTGCCTAAGGCTTCCATGCTCAAGCTTGTCCCTCCTTACTCCCTCCAAAGTGTACACTGTCACTCTAAATCGAGGACTGCAAACTCACAGACCAAGCAGGTAACAATGCGCATATGACATGATGCCCAACTCAAGGCATTTCAATTCAATTTTTAAAAGAACATTACACACCAGTTTTTAATCCTTGATCTAAATCCTAGCTATGTTTTAAGGTGCAACCCATTCCTTATCCCTCCATAAACCTACCCCAATACCTCCAACCCCTGTAACTCCCCGTTTTCATTGGGCTTTCAATGTACTCAAAATTAGTACCATATGGTTTATAATTGTCACATGTGTCTATTCGTCCTTCCTCTCTGACTAGACTAAGCCTTTAAAGGCAAGAACCTCTATAGCCCATAATTTGTTTGCAGGGTTGGGGCAGAGGGAGAGAGGGGGGTTCTTTAACACCATGCCTACAGAAGGTACACAGGGATGCCTCTTCACTAACTGTCTCCAAGGTGGTCACAGAACTGTGACTCCTTCACTTACTCTAAGTCAAAGTACATACCTTAAATCCTACTGTTATGTATGTCTTTATTAGCAGATGGTAGGGTGATGAAGAAAGTAAGTGCTGAGCCTCAGAGCATACCTCAGCACTTAAGTACAGATCTAGTTAAGACGGTTTGAATCCAACCCCGGAAGGTTGTTGTGAGGATTAGCTCTAACACATTCAGTGTACCTGTTACAGGAGAAATAGTCAACAAATACTAGCCCTTTCTCCCTTCACAGTCCTTACTATATACTGGTGAGAAATTCAAATGCCTAATTTAAGTCCAAGTTATGTATTCCTCTTCCATGGAACAAAAAACACTTTAATCCATAGCTATACTTAGTACTTCTGGACTATCCACCTCTAAGAATTCTAAAATCAGGTAAGTTTATTCTAATTCTAACCTCCCCTTGGAGGGGCCTCTATTGAGCCTGGTCTTGCCTGAGAACAGAGTACAACCAGCCTCTTAGGACCTATCTGTGCTGGATCCCTGGAACCTGAACTGGCTGAGTAACTGTGACCTGGGGCAGATGGCTCCAGAGTCCTCTCTCACCTTGAGGATGTCCTCTGGAATGTTACCTTGGAGGTCTTCTGATAACAAAAGAAATTCCAGCTTTCTCCGGAAAACAGCTGGGAGTAACTTCTAGAAAAATTATAAGAAGGAAACACAGCGATTAGGATGCTTCAGTTAACAAATTGTAGGTAAATATTCTCTCCAGTTACTCTTTTTTTTCCTGCAAATATTTTTATTTTATGTATCATTAGCCATAAATTTTGTATTTGTTATTACATAAATGCTGCCTGGTGCCTTAGCCAAGTAGCATCATCATTTTATGTCCACAATTCACTTTGTAGTTACAGAATTTTCATGATTTACATAAGGACATCTATCAATTTAACATTGGTTTAACACTGAGAGGCAATCTGGCCTCCATACTGTCTGATGTTTTGCACATAGCAATGTAGACGAAATGTGTTTTTAATCACCTTTTCATTTGAGCCAGCTTATGTAAAAAAATAAACCCATAACTTAAGAAGTTCTAGGTCTCTAAAGATTTTCCAATAGGCTCATAGACATGGTTAAACAGTAAGATTGTCAGAAATAACTTCCACGTTCACATCCTCTTGTAGTTTCTGTATCAATTTGTCATATAGCTGCTTTTCTTTGCATGCAAAAGGGGCCCAGATAAACGTTTTGACTGACTTCTTTGGTGTCCTGAGCTTTCTGTAATTATTTTTCTCTAAACTGTTCATTATAAATTTAGCTTGACATTTCTGTTTGATCTCTTCTGCTCTTTTCAGTGTACCAATTGGTTTATTTCACAGCTCTTGCTAGTTAGTATTTGATAGGTTCACTTCTACATTTTTCAAATTTAAATGAATTATCCATTGTAAACTCTTTACCAGCTACTTTACAGAATTCTTTAATCCATCTGACCTTGAGAGGATTGTGCTTCTCTTTAACATGTTTATGACACTTGGATTTACAGAGCTTGAACACCTGGCAGTCGTTGCAGATGAACATGATGCTATGGCTGGGGTATAAGGGCCCAAAACAGAAATAACACTTCTCAATGTCTCCAGTTACTCTTATTTCTGCTGTTTCTCTAAGATAACCATTAAATTCCTAGGAAAGTTTTGAGATACTTTTCTTTAAAAACAAAACAGCTATGCTTGGATGCATACCCTTCTTAAATACAACACTTAAATCCCACACTGATCAGCCTCAAATCCCAAGGTTTGCTCATTTCATGTGACTTTTTCTGTCACTGGAAGTCTTTCTCCAAGAATCTCTTCTGCAGTGACCACACTATACAGTTATGAATAAGCCTGGAAGGGTATGGACCACATCACCCTCTTTTGGTCCAAATCCTTGATTTTGGTATTTATTTTAAGTTGGAAAACAAAAGTAAACATGGAGGATCTAATGTTTATTAAATACTTATTATGTGCCATGCACTATGTACTACATTTTTACGTATTTTTTTAAAATTTCATTTAATCTCTAAATCAAATAAACCTGTGGCTCAAGTACATTTTTAAAAAAATAATCTTTACTAAAAATGACATGGTTAGAAAGTACTTTCCAATTATTTCATCCATGAAAAGGAAAAAGTGATCCCAATGTTTGTTATGAGACACAGCATGGGAGAAGACTAATGTATAAAGGAAGAGAAAGCCTCTCTTTTGGTACCTGCTTGTTTCATAATTACTTCGCATTACCTTGTTCTTAAAAGTAAAATTATAATCTCCCTTTCTCCAGACACAAATACAAATAGCTAAAATCTGGGAATAATCCCAACAAATACAGCTTTAAATTAGAGACACCTGCAAATCATGCAGCTGGTCAAAGCTTCCAGATGCTGAGTTTTACTGAAAGGTCCCCTAACTCAAGGCAGGAAGGACCTACGGGATTTTGTGTGTGTGGGTGTGTGATGGGAGTTTACAACACAGGATCTAATTTTCCTCTATTCGAAGCGGCATGGCAGTGACCACTTCTGCAATTTAGTCTTTGCTCACGTACTTACACATGTAGAGGTAGATCACTGCAAGTTAAAAAGGTAGAAGGCAAAAGTGGATGAAGGAAAGGGAAAACGGAGTCACTGTTTTAATAATTAAAAAGGAGGCTTTTGGCAGAAGGTGGGAGAGTGGAAAAGGACAGGATGCCAGCAAGTCCCAAGAAGATGAAAGCCACTCCAGGAAAACGACTGGCCAAGAATTCACTTGAAATCTTAGTCCTTCAATAGGGTTTTAAAATTCTCTGAGGTCCATGTTTAAAGCTTAAAACAGTCCCCCAACTGTTTAGATAACTGAGGCACTGGACCAAACAATCTTCAGTGCTGGCAAAAACAAGAACAACTCTTAGTCTGTGCCAGGGAGTCAGGGAAGTAAAATCCACCTCCTGATGGGGTTGAGCAACTGTCCCCAAAATAAGCAACCAGTCAGCCATTAAGTAATCAAATGCTCTTTAGCGAGGGGAAAATTCATCTGGTTTGATAAATTCCATGTTTGTCCTGGAAATAGCCTCAGTCAATAACAATAAAAGTTATCCTTTTTCTCTTTGAAGATACTATTAAATATTTTAGCTCAAGTTTTTCTCTTCTTAAATCTGAAACTATAGCCAACTCTTAGTTATCCTGGGGTTATTTTTCAACTTTGCTTGTTTCTTTCCTTCTAGTCTTTTTGTCATTTCTCTTTGTACACAATTGGCAAAAGCGTGGATAAGAAATACATTTAGATTAGTAATTTCTGTTACTTTTTGACAGCCCTTTGGGGAAGGGCAGGTGTTGAGCACAGCTGGAAGACAAATTTAATTCTGATGACTGAGGGAAGTAAAGAAGAAAATTAGACTATGACAGAAATTTACAAAATATAATTTATGTTTGCTTTCTTTTAACCTCATGAAGGCTAAAACTAATTTGGGGTGGAAAAGGCAGAGGAATAGGAACTCAGTGTCAGAAGATCTTGGTTTTGGCTCTAGTTTTGCCAACTTTATGGTGTGACCTTAGGCCACTCATTTCTCTTCTGAGTCAGAGGTTCCTCACTTAAATTTTAAAGTTTGAGATTTAACACTAAACTACCTCAGAGAAGTACCTTTAATGGATATCAATTTCTGATAACTATCACATACTTCTAAAAAGGCCTTCCATGGCAATTTTTCTTTTGGAAAAAAGTACTTCCTTACAAGTTTGCTTTCAGTATTAAGCTGTTCACTTTCTTTTTATATTTGGTACAATATCATTCAATTCACGGGAGTTACTAAATTATTAATTAATGAGGTTTAAATATACAAGTTTTCACTGTACTGGGCTAGTTAAAACATAATTTTTTGAAGAACAACCAAGTTTCAGCTCAGTCTACTCTCCATTACTTGAGTATTATGAGGGTCATACTTCGTTCCCTGTCTTGTCACTTCTACCAAGTTCTGCAAAGTTCTGTGCAGGCACAACTCTCACAATGGTATTTAAAAAATGGCGTCACCTCAAACAGTACCACGTGCTAGTGTACTTAGTAAAATTAATGAACGAATTTAGGTAAGAAGACAGCAGTAACAATTGAAGCCATTCTCACTGTCAACACAGAGAGAAGATACGACAAACCTCAAAATAAAGGAAGTGACAGACAGAAGGGAAATCTCATAACTGCTTCCAAGTTGTTCTCAGTCTCAGCCTCAGAAGAAAATTTGAAATAGAAACCTACTTACCTTTTCCCGGGCAAACCATTTTTCCAGTACAAGAAGCCAGACCCAGGCTAATCTTTGAGGATTGATGTCCTGTCCACATCTGAAAAATGTGAAAAGGAAGAATTTCTAAACAAAGAACTTCTTACTTTTTTTCTTTTGTCATTCAAGATTTAGATTTCACTGCTTAGTCTATTTTAAACCTCAACAGGCAAGGCAATCAATAAAACTAGAACAAGAGAGCGAGCAGCTTTCATAAAATAGAAAAGAAAAAGGTTGTAATCCTACCTCTACTTCCCTAACTACTCTTTATTTTTAAACAAAGTAATATTACATGGAAAACCATAAAAGCAAAAAAAAAAAAAAAAAAAAAACAACCAACAAAAAAAACAAACCCCAGAAAAGCAAAGCTATCTTAAGTGTATTCTTGAAAAGAGAAACTGAATCAATCTGTCTTAACGAAAAAAAGGAACTTGATAAAAATTTATTTTTAACTCTATACTAAAAAAAGGGTTATAGGAATTCATAAGCCTTTCTATGAAGTTGGTAATTTAAATTAGATAGTAACAGGCTAGAACCCAAATTTCAGGGGAAAAAAATTAAGGAAGAAAAGAGTCACCTAAGTCTCCACTCTATTCAGGGGGCAAAAGTAGGTTTACAATTGTGAGTACACAGAAGAGTTTATTCTTATAGTATTACTTATTAATTCTTCCATTACTTTCCACATGAACAACTGTAAACCTACTTTTGCCCCACCCTGTATATGCTAACACAGTACTTACACAATATAACATAAAGTAAGAAAGAGTGAGGGATAGACTGGACAGTACATTTACTTCCTATACCTCTAGTTATTAGCACTGCTAGGAAGAATTCCATTAAAAATTTAGGTAGAGAACCGTGGTTGTCAAGAGGAAAGGTGGGGTCAAAGTACCAAGAGGTATTCCCAGGGAGTGAGGGAATTCTTTTGTGGCGATGAAACAGCGTGCATCTTGATTATAGTGGTAGTTACAGGAATTTATATATGGATGAAATTGCATAGAACTACACACATAAAAATGAATGCAGATTAAAACATGCATTCTAGTTAACAGTAATTACCAATGGTAATTGCCTGGTTTTGCTACTGTACTATAGCTATTATGAAGTGTCACAACTGGGGGAAGCTAAAGAGTGGGTACTTTTTGTATTATTTTTGCACTTCTTGTCTCACAATTATTTCAAAATGAAAAGCTTTAGGTGAATTCACTTCAATTTCATAAGCAAGAAGATAGAAGGGTTTGCTTTTTTTGGAGGCAAAGAAAATGCTTTTCAATGCAGCCCCACCATCTACTTTAATGACAATAAATAAGAAATGGTAGTTTCAGCCACAATTTGCTGGCCAGGCTTAAACACAGTTCCAAATGATAATTCAAAGCTAATACTGATTAAGTAATAGGCATCTATTATAGAGGTAAATTTTTAGAGCATGTGAAATACACTCTTCCTCTGCTAATTCTTCAGAGGGTAGTTGAGTGAGACACAGTGACCAGAGGCCAAATATTGAACCTTGTGTCTCCCCCAGGGAGACTGCCTGGCAGGAAGAGAGATCCCTTACCTCAGCTGATTTGGACACACTACCAGCGCTTGCAGTATATCCTCCACCTTCTTTGGGATATCCCCCTGTGCCTCCTGTAGCTGAGGAACACATGCCTGTGCCAGCTCCCACTCTCCTCTTCGAAGGCACTCACAGAAAAATCCAAAAAGCTCCTTCTGGGAAGCAGTTTCCTCCTTTCCAAATGGATGATGCATTTTCCCAGCACAGAGTGCAGGGAGATAGAAGGAGCTGAATTATGCAGAAGGCATTGTCAATCGTCTCATTCGTGGAGCACCTCCTGTAAACAACGTACACCAGATTAAGAAGAAATGGAAGGAGCTGTGTTTAGATAAATAGTAACTACTAGTCTGACTGGGAAAGACGGGGCTTACTCTCCTAGTTATCACTGTAGGACTGATTTGACATGCTACTATCTTTTTGAGAGTTCCACATTTCATCAAAGGATGGATCTCATTTCTCTACGAGCATCCAATTTTCATTTACTATTAACGGTCACATTAGCCCCGGGCACAGATCTAAAACTCCACTTTCGTATTCCCTCCTAAACTTTCTATCCAGTCCGGCTCCAAATCCCCAGGTGGTCGACTCCCCACGGACGAGAAACTCAGCAGGAACCTCCCTAGTTTGAGCCCTCCCTTAAAGCAGAGAATTGAAGATCCGTAGAGGAATCTGTTTCAGAACTGGAGGGCAGCGAGGGTTGGGACACAGGGGCGCTCCCTACAGGGTTCGTGAAGAGCCTTGTCTGGGCTCTCCCTTGTCTTACACTCACCTGCTCTCCGCGCCCAAAGCAATAGTGCTTCCACCGCAGCCATGTTTGAGTCGAGTCAGGTGACAGGTCCCACGCGGGAGGTTGCTGGCGGCGGGAGGAGTTGACGATAAAAACGGCCATTCCTATTGGTCAATAGAGGGAAGAAGCAAATAAAGCGCCATATTTGTTTGGGTCACGTGAGGCTCACCTAGCGAAAGCTAGGAAGCTCCAGAAGTGTAAGTCTGCTTTTCAAGGAACGTCGCTCTCAGTTTTGACAGCTCCTGTACTCGACACCTTCCGTTCAGCGTTCCGCGGGGCAGGTGGCAGAAATAGCTATGTTCCTCGATTTTGTTTTTCTGCTCTCTTTTTTCCATAGCGTTTGAAGTCAACGTCTACTGAGCTCCACCCAGTGTCAGTGCTTTGCCAGGGCTTGGGCGGGGTACCCAGAGCAAGACCTGAATCAGCCTCCATAGTTATTCTATACACTTGGGCTCCCTTATTATCTCAGGACGCTGCATCCTAAATTCACATTTTCTTCTGTTGAACTCCATTCATTTGCTCACTTCCTCGACAACCTTTAATTGAACGGTGTGCTAGTCTTTAGAAGCTGAGTAAATTGTGTTCCCTGTTCTCAAAGAGCTCAGAATCTAGTGAGGGGTGCAAATCAATAATTAAGATAAAGTGCGTTAAATTATAACATACAGGTAAGCACAGGAGAGATAGGAGCAAAGAATGGGCAAAACTTTTTGCATATATAATACTCTGAAACTGAGAAAGTAACGGTTTGAGCAATTTTATTCAGCATTTCCCAAACTAGTTCACCACCAAAGGGTGATGAAGAAAACAGGCCAAAACAAACCAAAGTTTCTTCCAAAATTTCTGCTATGATAGGTGGATTCTCATCTATTTCCAGAACACTAAAACGGTCTCTTTGATCCATTAAACGATTTTTAAATGTAGTGACGAAAGAAAGGAAACTTCAAGAAAGGTTTCTCCTGGTTTCATAGACTCCCTACTGACGTTCCTCTAACCTATTTTGAGAATCACTAGACTAAGAAACAAGGATTTACAACTTTATTAAAGAAGGCGAACTATAATTCCCAGCAAGCCTCTGAGCCAACCTGGCTTTGCCTACTTCTGATTGGATAGTTCTCCGGAATGACCACCCAACCAGCGCTTTGGTTGTTGCTTTGCTGCGCTTTCCGCGGGGAACTGTGTGATGGGTGGGGGAAATTTTGAAAGTTGGATGCTGCAGACCCGGTACTGGAAGGTTTCATCTTGAGGGCAGTTGTGGGGACGTGGGGTGAGCGCATGATTTTCTGCTCCCTCTCTGGGCCCATGGTATCGATATTGTGGCCGCGGAGAGTCTCTCTTGGTTGCAGGGCACGCCCCCTTAAGTCGGCAGGGATCAGAACACGAACCATGCCGGGGATCTCTGGGCTGCCTGTCTTTGTGGGGTTGTAAGGAAACTGTTCCTTGTTAAAAAGCTCTTTTTAGGGGATTTTGGGGTAGTATTTTCGCCTGTTGATGCCCACCTCCCCCTCTTTCACTTCCGGGCAGTTTGGGGGTCTAGGCAGGGGAGCCCGTGACTGGGGGAAGTTCGGGTCTGCCTGCTTTCAGGTTGTGTTGCAGAAGAGGTGGATAATAGCGTGGAATCTGGAGTCAGATCTCTGGATCCGAATGCGTACTCCATCATATGCTAGCTGTTAGCGAGAGTTTTCAACTCTGACTCCGTATCTTTAACCTGTAAAATGGAGTCAAATATCTCAAGGGCTTATAACAGTGTATGGGACATAATAAGGGCTCAATAAGTATTAGCTATTATTGTTACTTCATAGTTTTCATTGAACATCTAAAGGAGGATTTTTCTTTTCTTGGCGAGGTGGAGAGGATTCAATCTCCAGGGTTAAATATCTTCCCTCATTCCCTATTCACATGAGCATGTGCACACAAATACAGAGC
Source organism: Pteronotus mesoamericanus (assembly GCF_021234165.1). Classification (NCBI taxonomy): domain Eukaryota; kingdom Metazoa; phylum Chordata; class Mammalia; order Chiroptera; family Mormoopidae; genus Pteronotus; species Pteronotus mesoamericanus. The sequence goes on along the minus strand of NW_026555078.1, from coordinate 22,878,442 downwards.
AGGAACTTACAGTCTTTGGTGGAAGAATCAAACATTCAAGCTGTAAAAATAGTTTATACATCAGACAAATGTACAAAGTGATGAGAACATTGGAGAAGAAGAGTCTGAGTTTGGGTAAAGCTTCGTGAAGGAAAGTCGGGGAGGCAGGATGGCGCCTGCCTAACCTACCAATATACGTTGTGGCTGGAGAGCAGGTTGTTTGAGGCAGCAAATGATGTTTTTGCTCAATGAATTGATAATGATAATGATTGTTAACCTTCATTACATTCCTATGGAGTAGATATTTGACGTGCCCTTGTTCTACAGATGAACAAACTATAAGACAGTGGAAGGTGCAGTAACTTTGCCAGAAAAGTCAGGATCTGGGCCTTGAAATCTGAAGTAGGAATGAGAAGGAAATGAACCAGTTTGCAATGGGTGTTTATCCTAAGTGTGGACTATATCCTGTAGTCTGATGGCTCCATGGGCAGTTTTAAAGGATGAAGGTGACAGGATTGGAGCAACTTTTTTAGGAAGCCCAGTCTGGCAGGATTGTGGCAGTGGCTTGATGTTTGCAAACCAGTTTTGTGCTTCTTCCTGTCCAGAGCACATGTAAATACCAATGACAGTACTTATTGCATGACTCGTTATTTTTGTATACATCACTTTTCTTCTTTTGAGGATATGTTTATTTTTTTCAGAGAAAGAGGAAAGGGGGGAAGAGAGAACGAGAGAATGAGAAAAACATTGTTGTGAGAGAGAAACATTGATGGATTGCCTCTGGTACATACTTAGACCAGGGATTGAACCTGCAACCTAGGTATGTGCCCTGCTCAGGAATTGAACCTGCAACCTTTTTGGTGTACAGGACGATGCTCCAACCATCTGAGCCACTGGCCAGGGTTGTATACATCACTTTTCATCTTTTACTGTGAGTTGCCAAAGGGGAGGGACCATACTTAAATGAATTCTTTAAATTTTTTAAAAAATTTATTGAATTGAAAGAGAGAAACAGAAAGAGAAATGTTGATTATTGCTCCATGTATTTATGTGTTAATTGGTTGACTCTTGTATGTGCCTTGATCAGGGATTGAATCCGCAACCTTGGCTTATCAGGACAATGTTTTAACCAACTGTACTAGCTGGCCAGGGCTTTAAATGATTTATGTACCCCAGAACTTAGCAGAGTGTGTGCTTAAAAAGCCCCTGCAGAAGGAGCAAATGAATGGGTCATGTGTGGGTGTGGGTGGCAGGGAGTTACTGAACATGTGCAATAGTGCAGGCAAGTGATAGGAGTGGCCCTAATAAAGGCAGAGGCAGCAGAGTTGGTCATTGTTAAAGGCCAGGCAGTTTGGGGTTTACAGGCCTCCTTTTTGATTGAATGTATCAGTCTAAATGGTGTCATTCCCTGGAACTACCTAATCTGTAAAGACACTAGGCAATGACATACCACATGCCACTTAGTAAACTTCCTACTGGGGAAATAAATCAATACTGACAAATTCCCATTAAGAGAAATGAGAGGGATGTATTCTGTGTGTTGTCGGAGGTGTGTGTATGTTTGTAAGAAGAAGAGAGGTTTAATCTGATATGCAGAGATATTCAATCTCAGAGAATTTTAATGTTAAATAGAAATTTGGGTCATGGTATTGGAAATAAGTGTCTACATTTTCACTATATTTTTTAAAAGATTTTACTTTTCTGATAATTATATTGCTTTATCCTCTGGAGCAATGATGAGTTCCTGTTTCTACTCTATCTAGAGGATATTTTGCCATCTCAATAAGAAAACACAGCCTATGCTTTGCATACATTATTATGAGAATTACAGTGATTCTATTCCAGCTCCCTGAAGGCAATTATTTCAGGAACCTTATTTAGCCCTACTGAGGTTCAACAAGAGTGAAATTTAATAATATTTGGGAGTATGATCAGCTAGTATAGTATGTAGGAATGTGGGCAGCTAGGATAATAAAATTCAGCTTGTAAATAACACCTGGAATAATAAAATAATATTTGATTCAGAAGATTTGCTCTGACTCATAGAAAAAGGAGTTAAATAGGATTATGGACTTGTAGTAGAGTGTAATGGTTAGGAGGATAGACCTCAGAGTCAGAACTCCTGGGTTTGAAATCTGGAACCACCATTTACTTTTTCTGGTGATAATAGAATAGCTAAGTTTGTCAGGCTTTTGTTTTCTCATATGCAAAAAATGGGGTTCATAACCTTCCTTATAGGGCTGTCAGATTAAATGTGATAATTGATATATATCAACAGTGCATGGTATAGTGGATATTCAATAATTTATTGTTTCAGTGCAATGAAAGTAAAGACTTTCTAGAGTCCTGTTTCAAATTATGTCTTGAAGGTTATTTATACATCCGAATTTATAAATGCATTGAAAAGCTCAAGATGCTTTACAAATATCAAGTGGTATTATTATATTCATGTAATAAGTATCAAAGGATGGTGTGAAATGGATATTCTCATTTTACCTTGTTTCTCTGTGTGAGTTTGACAAACAGTTGTGTCCCCTATTTAAAAACATTTAGAAAGATTCTGTAGACTTCCTTTCTTTTATCAGTAATATTTTAAATACTATACATTTCATTATGCATATGAAAAATTTGAAGAATTTTTTATTTTCAAGAGTGTTTTTTATTATTGCTTATGCTATTTTCAATGTTTTTTTCAAGGTGGTTCTTACCCCAATCTGGAGTCATGAGTAGTAAGAAACTAAGACGAGTGGGTTTATCACAAGAGCTATGTGATCGTCTGAACAGACATCAGATTGTTACCTGTCGGGTAAATTTTATTTATTTATTTTTCAGTGAGAAACTTTAAGTACAAATTAATTTTAAGTGCATGTATACCTTGACAACTCTTAAATAAACCTGAAATATGAAAACTTAGGTTTATAGAAAAAAAAGGATAAATGATGGTGCTTCTCCATAGACTAATTTTAAAATATTTTATTTATTTATTTTTAGAGAGAGGGAAAAAGAGGGAGAAAGGGAGAGAAACATCTGTGTATAAGAGAAACATTGATTGCTTGCATTTTGCACGCCCCCAACTGGGGACCGGGCCCACGACCCAGGCACGTGCCTTGACTGGAAATTGAACGTGCAACCTTTTGGTCCATAGGCCGGTGCTCAGTCTGCTGAGCCACACCAGCCAGGACTCCATAGACTAATTTTAAATGATAAGCCACTTGGGTTAAGCTTCCAAATACGATTTCATTTATCCAAGTTCAATATGTTTGCATTTTGGGGGATGGATGCTCGTGGCATAAGGTGAAGTATACCTGTGCCATTTACTTGGGGTTCTTGAGAAGTTTTACCTACTTAAAAGAAATTTTGTAGTTATATGAGAACTATGACTTGAATGAGGAGATGGTATTCAATGAATAATTCCTCTTGAAAGCAAGAGACATTGATAGTTAGGATTATTTTCCTCTTGATGGAGTGAGAGAAGTGTATAGATGAGATGTTGCGTTTTTAAGCACAATAGTGAAGAAAATCTCTTTCAGAATAAATGAGATTGAAGGTTTTAAATTAGGGTTTAATCCTTAGACAAACTTTCAGAACATGTTGCTCCCTTAAAAATTTAAAAAAATTTTTAAAGAATTTAAAAAAATATTGCTTTGTGTGTTAAAGGTATCTTTGGTTCCTCTGTTGTATATTTAATAATCTCATGTTCATATTTTGAGACACTCTTAAAAGTATGAAATTTAACATTTCATTCCATAGTCAGTTTTATTCTCTGTCAATTATCAAATACTTCCTCTGAATATCATGTAGCGAAGAGAAAAACACATTTCAGCTTGACACTTTCTGGGCCTCATTTGTGTACAAACTCTTCCAGGTACAAGTGTAGTGCTCATATACACGTGGGCTGGATGCTGCTGTTACATGATGTTACTTTGTGGGTCCTCCGGTATATGCCAACTAAGTAAATCGGATAATTATAAGATAAGGCGATCATCATCTTTTAGTTAAGGCATATTTTGAGGGGAAAATACTATAAGAAACACATAAACCTTTGTGATAAACTTCACTTTTAACTGCACATGGACAATATCAGTTGAAATTTTCCTTTTAATTTCAATGTTTTTGTTACATATATATTTAAAATATTCTCCTTATGACTCTTTAGGACTTCTTATGTCTTTCCCCACTGGAGCTCATGAAGATCACCGGCCGTAGTTATCGAGGCGTCCATGAACTTCTGCGTGTGGTCAGTAGGGCCTGTGCCCCACAGATGCAAACGGTATGTACGTAATTGACACCTGCCATTCTTTTCAGTCAATGTGTATGGCATATTCCTAGTTAGGTAATAAGAGGGCATGGGCAGGACATTCACTTTAGTCTCCACTTTCATCACTGCTTGAACTGCAATCTCAGTGCCTTTCCAAATGCCAATTCAAAAATCCACCTTTCTCTTTTGTTGAACGTTCACTCTTGTAGTGTTCTTTAGATTTGAGTCCTGCTTAACATTGGCTAAGCCTTAGTTCATTCCTTCAAGAAAGATTTTTTTCTGTCTATTTATTTATTCAGTTATTTGTTCTTTCAACCAATATTTATTGAGTGCCAGCCATGTGTCGGGTACTTTGGCAGGTACTGGGGATATTGTAGTGAACAAGATCGGTAAAGTTCCTGCCCTCCTGTAGCTTAAAGTCTAGTGGGAGAAGTCAGATGTTAAATAAATATTTACATAAATATTGAGTTAATTGTAGTAGTGGTAAGTTCTCTTAAGGAGAAGTTGAAGGGGTTTTGAAACTTAATAATGGGCATTACTTGAGTTAGGGAAAGGCTCTCCTAAGGGAGCGACACTTAGGCTGAAACCTGAGGGATGAATACGGGGTGGGGGGGGTGATAAGCAATGGAGTTGGGAAGGGCGGTGAACGTGACAGAGGGTTCGCAGGCAGTGGGACTAGCAAATGCGAAGCCTCTGCGAAGAGAAGCAGACTAGTGCTTGCATGGTCAAAAGGTCAGGCTGGTGTGAATGGAACATAGCATTGAGGAAGACAATGTCAGGAGATGAAGCCAGAAAAGTAAGCGGGAGTCAGATCTTTAGGGTCTGCAGACAATGCTAAGGATTTTGGACTGTATTCTTGGGGCAGTGAGAAGCCATAAAAGGGTGTAATCACACATGAGTTTTTAGAAACTCAACCTTGACCATACACAAGTGATTGAAAAGGAGCAAGGAAATATTTGTGAAGAATAGTTAGGTACCTATTGACGTATTCCAGAAAGAAAGTGATTGCAACATGGATTATTAGTGTGGAATCCATGCAGATGGTATAATGGCAATATAAGAGACATTTCGGAGGTAGAATGAATAGGATTTGATGATTGTGGGTGGCGGTGAATACAGGGAAGTGTCAGAGATGATTCCTTGATTTTCGCTTTGAGAAACTGGGTGGTACCATTTCCTGAGATGAGGAATACTGGAAGAGGATCGGGTTTGAGGAAGGTAGATCATGATTTCAATTTAGTACTTGTTGAAATTAAGGTGCTTGTGAAACATTGAGTGGAAATGTGAAGTAGGCAGTTAAATACAGGGTAGGACAAAGGTACGTTTATAGTTGGTACGTAAAATAACACAATAATTAATAAATAATATGAGAATAAACTCTGTGTTTTATGTACTCACAACTATAAACCTATTTTTGCCCCATCCTGCGTATGGCCATGGTGCTTGGAGGACAGGTCTGTACTAGAAGTGTGCATCTGCGAATCACCTGTGTAAATGTGGTAGTCAAAGCCGTGGAGTGGATGAGCAAATGCCTGGAAAGTAAGAAGATAAGTATACCCGAGACCAAGTCCTGAGTGAAGCCCACATCAGAGATGAGCTTAGACAATAATGAATCTGAGAGGAAGCATCCACCAAAGCAGAAGAACTGGTGGGATATCATATCACAATATTACTCTTTGTCTCATTTATGCACATACTTGGGGGACCCAAAAAAACCCCAGGATTATCTTCTGGAGGGTGGGCTCTTTGTAGTACAGGCTTTCCCTGCTAGGTCGATGTTTTAGAAACCCATCTATATCAGTGTACAAGCTGATGTTGTTGTGAGAGGCTATGTTTGGCTTCAGTGAATTTTTTATTGAAGACCTTTTTAGTACCTTTGCCCATTTCGTGATGGGTGATTTACCGACATATCTGCCCACACTGTGCTGAGTGTTCAGTAGTTTTTGACCAAAAACAGCATGACCCCTTTGCCCCACTCTCCCTATTCACCTGATCTTGCTCCACTCCACTTTTTTTTGTTTACCTGAATGAAAAAAGTCCTCAAAGGGAAATATTTTGCTGTTGTGGAAGAGTGGAAACAAAAAACAGCAGAAGCACTAAAAGAAATAGAAACCCATGAGTTAGAAACTGTCCTGAGCAGTAGAAAATGTCTTGATGGGTGTATTGTATCAAATGTATTGAAGGTGACTGAAATTTAAACATGTAAGAATAAATACACAATTTTTTATAAATTCATTTGGTTTTTATAAATTCATTTGGTTTTTATAAATTCACTTGTACTATTATGTCTGGAGTCTTGTTTATTTAGTCATTTTATTCTTTTTTTGAGAGTCACCAAATTTATTATTCTAGTAATTACATTTATAGGTGCAAATAAAGCACTTTAATGCTGACAGATTGGGCTGCCTTTACAGGTTTGATAAAGCGTCCCTACGTCCACCCATGTTGCCTGATGATGGGTTGCGGACAATATTCACGTATTTTTAAATCAGATGCAAACCACACCTCTTTGACTGTAGCTTTTAAAATTATTTTATGTGCCTGAATATAGCCTTAAAAAAATCTGTGGTAATCCATGGTTTGACTGAAATAAGAATTCAGTAAGTAGGGTTAGAGAAGAGTCGGCACATTTATGGCTCATAAATATTAATATCTGGTCTTCCTACCTCCTCACAGAGGCAGAATAACCTTGGATTTGAGACATAGATTTATTAAATTGTAAACTTTAAGTGGGAAGAAACTGTGTTCGTTCACCATTGTATTCCCAGAGTCTATCATAGTATATGGCAGGCAATAGGTCATATACTCTAATTTATTGAAGGAATGAATTTTTATGGTTTCATTTCATTCATAAAATTTAATTTATAAAAGTGAAATTTTTAATGGGAGAGATTGTAAGAGGCAAATGTTCTTATACATTACCTGGTGAGCATGTGACTGCATTAGTCACACCCGCAAAGATCCTTTTTCCAAATAAGACAGCATTCACTTTCCAAGGATTTGATGTGGATGTTTCTCAGCCTGTCACACCTACTTCTGGCTATTCACAAACTAGCCTCAGTTTGAAATGATAACTTGATCCTGTCGCTCTTTGTGGCTCTTGGTATAAACTCCAGCTTCAACCAGGCCCTTTATGCTTGGCCCTGCTTATTTCTCCAGCCGCATTGCTTGCCACATCATGACCATACTCCACCTTCAACTGTTCCAAATGAACTCTTTATTTTGTTGTAGTTTTTGTTAGTTTCCATGTCCTCCCTTTATGCCTTCTTGACCTCTCTTTGTGCATTCTGTCTCTTTGGTAGGGACAAGCACACTTCCTTTGCTTGTCTAACAGATATTTCAGACTTCAGCTTAGTGCATCTTTTCCATGAAGTCTTCCTGGATCACAAAATCCAGGTCAGCTCTCCTGTCTTTATGTTTCCACTTTCCCTGTCACAGTATCCCTTATTAATTGTTTAATAATTGCCCAGTTTCTAGTCCGAAGGGTTGATTGATTACGCGCACTGTGAGGGCAGGGGCTCTGGCTGTCAAATCATATCCCCATAGTCTAGCTCAGTCCCTGGCAAAGAGTAAATATTTATTGAATAAATAAATAATAGAGAATAAAATGATGGAATTGGCATTCTGGCCGCTCAAATTTGAGGTTCAGAGTTGGTTTATGTTCTTGAATAGATATTGACATTGAAAAGAACGAAATCTGTTTCTTCTCCAGGCTTATGAGTTGAAGGCACGAAGGCCTGCTGCCGTCTCACCAGCGTTCTTACCGACAACCCTTTCTGCTTTGGATGAAGCCCTGCACGGCGGTGTAGCTTGCGGCTCGCTCACGGAGGTAAAGGAGACACTTTCCAAACCTTTCTTCTATTCACATTGCCTTCAGAGCCAGGAGAAAAGTTTAGTTAAAAAAACATTTTATTTCATGAATATTAATCTGAATTAAATTATAAGCATCTCAGGGCATGCTTCTCTACTCAGTGTCTAACATAGTTGCTCTGCACAAAGATGTTAAAAAAAGTCCTTGTTGACTGGTCCGAAAGAGGGCAAGACGGGAATGGCGATACCTTTGGTGACTTAACTGTGGAAGTTACACATCACAACTTCCGTCCATTGTCTTTGCCAGAAGGGAGTCATTCAGTCCAGCCCATGTTCAAGGAAAGGGAAATTAGGCTCTACCCTTTGGGAGAAGTGTCAAGAAAAAATTTGAGGACACTGAAAAACCACCACGGTTCTTTTCCTTGAAAATTGCATTGGTATTCTTACTGGTTCTGATGTGGTGAATTGATAGACTATATTTACCAATACACTCCTGAGGGACTTCTTGCCTGAGAGTAGCAGGGGTATAGATACTTTAAGCAAACCTCTAAACAACAGCAGACTCTTGGCAGTGGTAGTCATACATTTAACTGCAAATTTTTCCTTGAAGATCTAAAACTCTGATTTAGACACTAAACCTTATTTTATTTCCTTTCTTCCAAGAAAGGTTCAAAAATATGTGTGTACTATGTCTAGTACTTGCCTATTAGATAGTTGGTAAATGAATGAAGTAATCTAAAACAAACAAAAACCTGTGCTGTTGCAGTGTACTACCATCAGATGGTGCCAGAATGCTATTTCACAAAATCTTTTTGTCATTTAGTTGGACCTTTGCTCAAACAAGTTTTTAACAATAGTGATACACAGTTACAAACGTATTTAAAAAACAAAAATATTGTATGTAAGGAAGATTAGCCAACACTACTTCTTATTTTTTAAGTTTTACAATCATTTTTAATACCTTTTCACTTAGTTTTTAGGAATTCTTTCTGAGTCCTTTCTGAAGCAGTAGTTACAAGTCATTTAAGTGTTTTTGTCATGATATCCTTGGCTGAATTGGAATGTAAATCTCTGTTTATTAGGGGCAAATTCTCTACTTTCTGTTTAGCTACAGGTAGCCTCTTTAATCTTCTTGAGGTTTTTCAGCTGAATACAGGGAGTATTTCTGTTTACTTTTTATTAAAAAACAAAATTTTATTTTTTAAAAAAGATTTTATTTATTTATCTTTAGACAAAGGGGAAGGGAGGGAGAAGAACAGGGAGAGAAACATCAGTGTATGGTTGCTTCTCACATGCCCCCTACCAGGGATCTGGCCTAAAACCCAGGCATGTGCTCTGACTGGGAATTGAACTGGTGACCCTTTGGTTTGCAGGCTGGCACTCAGTCCGCTGAGCCACACTAGCCAGGGCTAGAAAACAAAATTTTAATATTTATTTTATGTATATAGAATTAAGTATATCCTGCATGTGTAAGTTGTGAACTCCCATGAGCCCATGACCCAATGTAAGGACTAGAACAATACCAAAACCATTGAAACTAACTGTGGACTCCTCCCTGATGCTATCTTTGGCCTTCTTTTGGGAGGTAATGTCCATCCTGAATTTCTGCCTTTTCTCTACTTCTTTTCCCTGTAGTTTCTTATGCCTGTAGTTTTCCTTTACCACCTACCTATGTAAGAGATATAAAATTTATTTAGTTTTGCTTATTTTTAGCTCTGTTAAATCATATATCTGTGGTTTAATCATATATAACTATTCTATCTGCTTCTTTCACTTAGTATTGTTTTCTAAGATTTATCCATGTTGTTGCAGTTAGTAAGAGTATAATTCATTGCTGTATCATATTCCATTTTGAAAATAAGCTATAATTCATTTGTCCCTTCTCTTGTGAATGAACATTTGGGTTGCTTCCAGTTTGCTACTAATGTAAACAAGTTCTGTGAAACTGTTGCAGATGTCTTCTGGATCTTATGTACAGGTATTTCTTTAAGACCGGGATTGGCAATGTAATTACTGCCCACTTACAGTGATCAAATCTAGCTCACTGCCTGTTTTTGTAAATAAAGTTTTACTGTAACACAGTTATACTCATTTGTTTACATGTTATCTGTGGCTACAAGGCAGAGTCCAGTTAGCTGTGACAGAGACCTCATGGTCTGCAAAGCCTAAAATATTACTCTCTGGCCCCTATCTAAGGTATCTACTTTGGAGTGATTTGCTGGTTACAGGTATACATATGTAACTTTGCAGAATCAGGGCAAATTTTTTTTTCCAAAGTGGTTGTTCATCCTTTCATTCCTATGAGCCATATGCATGAATTCCTCTTGCTCTACATTTTCTTGTCTTGGTACTTTCAGACTTCTTAATTTCTGCTCATCTTTGTGATCTTAGTTTTCATTTTCCTGATTTCTAATGAACTTAAATGTCTTTTCATAAATCATTTGGCTAAAAAAATAATTTTATTAAGATTCAATTTAAATGCTATAAAATTCAACCATTGTAACTATATAATTCAGTTAGTAAATTTATACTAAATCACCACCACAATCCAGTTTTAGAACATTCCCATCATCCTAAAATGCCCCTTGTTCCCATTTGTAGTTAATCTCTGCTCCCATCCTTATCCCTAGGCACCCATACTGATCAGCTTTCTGTCTTAATAAATTTGCCTTTTCTAGACATTTCATATAAATTGTATCATTTAATATATAGTCTTGTATCTGGTTTCTTTCACATAGCATGATATTTTTGAGGTTTATCACTGTTGTTGCATGTATTAGTAGGTTTTTTTTTTGTTCAAGTGTTGAATATTCTATTGTATGGCTATGGCACATTTTGTATGCCACTCATTAGTTGATGGACACCTGGATTGTTTCCAGTTTTTGTCTGTCAGGGATAATGCTACTGTGAACATTCACAGACATATCATTGGGTGAACATAGGTTATTGTTTCTCTTGAGTAGATTCCTAGGAATAGAATGGCTAGATCATTTGATAGGCGTGTGTTTAATATTTAAGAAAGTGTCAGAGTGCTTTCCACAGTGACTGTCATATTTTATACTCTTACCAGCAATGCATGTTGGTTTGTTTCTCCACATCTTCACCAAGACTTAGTATAATCTTTCTTTTATTATCCTTATCCAAGGATATATTTGTTGATTTTTTTTTTTAGAGAGAGAGGGTAAGAAACGTCGATGTGAGAGAGAAACATTAATGAGTTGCCTCTAGTACATGCCTTTACTGGGGATCGTATGCACAACCTAAGTATGTGCCCTGACTAGGAATCAAACCCACAACATTTTGGTGTATGGGACTATGCTCCAACCAACTGAGCCACTAGGCCAGGGCTTAGTATAATCTTTTTGATTTTAGCTCTTCTAGTGATTGTATAGTTGCATTTCATTGCAGTTTTAATTTGTATTTTCCTGATGACTAATGATATTGAAATCTGTTCATGTACTTATTGGCCATTTGTATATTTTCTTCAGTGAAATGTGTATTCAAATCTTTTCCCTATTTTTTAATTGGTTCTTTGTTTTGTTGTTTTTGAGTTATGAAACTTCTTAATATATTCTGGATATACAAAGTTCTTAGCAATATGATTTACTTTCATATTATATATATATAATACTTTCATATTATATATATTCATATTATAATATAATATTATATTACTTAGCAATATAATTACTTTCTTTCAGTCTGTGGCTTGTTTCTTCATTTTCTTAACAGTAGCTTTTGAACTTTAAAATTTTGGTGTTGTCCTATCTATCAAGTCATGCAGTTAAAATACTCCATGATAACCCTGGCTGGTGTGGCTCAGTGGATTGAGTGCTGGCCTGCAAACCAAAGGGTTGCTGGTTCAAATCCCAGTCAGGACACATGCCTGGGTTGTAGGCCAGGTTCCTAGAAGGGGCTTGCAAAAGGTAACCATACATTGATGTTTTTCTCCCTCTCTTCCTCCCTTCCTTCCCCTCTCTCTAGAAATAAATAAATAAAATCTTTTTACAAAAAGAAAATAGTATGCTTTAAAAAATAGTTCATTATATTGTAGTGTTTACTTGTAGTTCTACCATTTAAAAAATTTAATTTATGTATTTTTAGAGAGAGGAAAATGGAGGGAGAAAGAAAGAGAGGGAAACAGAAAGAGAGAGTGAATCGACTGCCTCTCACTCACCCCCACCTGGGTACCTGGCCCGCAACCCAGACCTGCGCCCTACAGGGAATGGAACTGGCAACCTTTTGGTTTGCAGGCTGGTGCCAAATCACTGAGTCACACCAGCCAGGGCTATTTTTTACTTTATATATTTTGAGCTTATTTTATTATGGTTAATTAACACATTTAGAATTGCCATATATTCCTGGAGAACCGAACCACGTGCTATGGTTCTTCTATGTAGCACTTGTCACCATTACAGTTTTGCTGTTTGTGTAATTAGTTAATGTATGTCTTCCTCATTGGAGAATAAATTCCAAGTGGGCAGGCATTATGTCTTTTTCTTCTTCTTATTAAATTCACAGTACTAGAACATGTAGAAGGTACTCAACAAATATTAATTGAATGAATGCATTTGTTGTTTATTTTTTTAGCACTTCTGTAGTGCTTGTTTACTATAATGCTTTGGTTCCTGCTGCCTCTCTTACACTTTATCTTTTGATCTTGGAATAACCTAAACTTTGGGAACTTCTAATGTTATTTCTATTCCTGAGTATTTATTTTACAGTGTTATTTTCATTTGTATCCCATTTGTTTTTTCAAGTCATAAAAATATTCAATTGTACATTTAAGGAATATGATTTTTCTACTTGATTGATTTTTTAAATTAATGAACATCAGTGATTCTTTTACTTTAGAAGTTTTTTTCTTACATTTTTTTTAAAGTTGTATATCTGATGTCTGATAACATACATATTATATGTTATTTTTGTTATATTTTGCTGTTTAACAAATCATTTCAAAGCTTAGTGCCTAAAAGCAATAAATATTTATCTTACAGAGTTCTGTGAGTCCGGAGTTCAGGAGCAACTTAGCTAGGTGTTTCTGGTTATGATCTCTCATGAAATTACAGTCAAGATATTGGCTGACGCTGCAGTCAGCTGCAAACTTGACTGGAGCTGGGGGAGGTGCTTTCGAGAAGGCTTACTGACATGGCTGGTCCTGGCAGCCAGCAGTTACTGGCCACACGAACCTCTCCACGGGTCTGCTGGAGTGTCTTCATGACATGGCAGCTGACTTTCCCTAGAGTAAGTGACTTAAGAGAACATGGCGGTGTCTTTTATGACTTAGCCTTGAAGTTAGATGCTGTCACTTCTGCTGTGTTCCGTTCCTCACACAGATGTGCCCGATGCGGGGTGGGACGGCACGGATACCAAAGTGAGGATCGCAGGGTCCTTCTTAGAGGTTGGCTGTCACTATACGTGTTTGTGTTTTATACATGTATGTAAGCACACACATATGTGTGTGTGTGTGTGTGTATGATTTGTAAAAAACTTTATTGCCTCTCTATTCCTTGAGAATTTGTGGTAGGCAGAATTTCTAAAATGTCCTTCCAAAGATGTTCCGCTGTAATCCCTGGAACCTGTGAATATTATGAGCTGTCGCTCCCATGATTATTGTATGTTCTATGGCACAATTAACTTTAAGATAGGGAGATTCTCCTGGGCTAAACCCATGAGCCCCTAAAAGCAGTGAGCTTTCTCGGGCTAAAGAAGAAGAGAAAGCTAGAAAGATACAAAACATGAGAATTCAAAACATGAGGGTGGAAGGGGCCATGTGAGAAGAAATGTAGGAGGCCTCTAGGAGCTGTGAGCCGCCTTCAAATGACAGCCAAAAAGGAAACAGGCAGCTCAGACCCCCAGCTTTCGAAAAGTGGGTTTTGCCAACAGCATGAGTGAGCTTGGATATTGATACTTCCTCTACCCTCAGCCTCCAGATAGGAATGTAGCTCAGCTGACGTTCTTGAGTCCATCAGGACTGCTAACCCACAGAATTGTGAGGTAATAAATGGGTGTTAAGAAGTTCAGGTTGTGATAATTTGTTACATAGCAATAGAGAACTAACACAGATATCAATGGAGTTGTCTGATTAATTGCATTGCATAATCTTTGTTTCCGGTTGAGAGGTCAAACCTAGAGTTCAGGCCTCAGGTAGAATTTAGCCCCATTGGAGGTGAGGGATAAGGCAACTGGCTGAGTGAACTTGGACAAGGCCTGCAGAGGGAGTAAGAATAAATCTGGAAACACTCTGCTGTCATTTGTATAGCTGCTCTTTCCTGATTCCACTTCAAAGTTCCCTAATTTATTTATCATCAGTTTTGATTTATGTGAACTTCTCTGAATCTGTGTAAATTCAGTTCCAGCACCAAGATTAAAAGTGGAGCTAGAGAAGTGCTGCTCGGGCCCTAGGCAGAAGCAGCCGAGGCAAAAGCAAAGACAAACCCGCTTTGCTGAGTCATGGATGGAAGTGAGCGACAGGGCTTTGTCCCGTCCCGGTGACCATCGCATTCCTCTCTTGTGGAGTGTATATGCAGAGAATTCTGCATCTGTCCTAACTGAATATTGGTAGCAAAGATATGTTTGAAGCTTAAACTTTGAAAGTTTACATTATGTGGAGTTCAAACCACGTGCTCGTAGCCTTGCCATATGAGAATAATATAGATCAGTGTTTCTCAATCCTTTTTGCATTATTGCCTCCTAAAGAGCTTTATAGACATTTTTTCCTTAATCATTCCCACCATGAGATTTGACTACCATACATAGACTGTATATCAGTTTATGTGCAGTATCTGTGCTTTTTACATAAAAAGAGTAAAATTATTCCCCTCCCCAATCAACCAAGTTTCATCCTTGTGGTTAGTATCACCCCTGCTGGGGATGCATGACAAAGATGCTAATATGATTAGGTAAAAATAAGATCGTATTTGAAGGGATCATCAAAAAAGCTATTTTCATACTGTAATCCAGAGATTACAGGACTACAGGACTACACTCAAACTCAAGTTAACAAAAAGATTTAACGTCGGCATGTCTTAGTTCAAGAGAACCCCTGGAAGAGAAAACCCAGGAAGCATGGTGAAATCTTTGTAACATTTAAGAGTGATGATTATACCCAGATCCTTGCTCCAAGTATTGAGTTGGCCAAAAAGTTTGTTCGGTTTTCTGTCATAGATGGCTCTGGTAGTGACTAGTTATCTTTAACTTTATTTGAAACAGTTTTGTTAGACTGTATTGTGACAGCTGTCATATCAGCACGCATTAAAAAACCCCATCAAAATTGGTGAATTTTTGTGTAGCCATTTTAATACTGAAGATGGAAGAAAATAAGCAACATTTATAGAATATTACACTTGATTATTTCAAGAAAGGTAAAAACACAACTGAAACACACACACATACACACACACACACACACACAGATTTGTGCAGTGTGTAGAGAAGGTACTGTGACTGATCCAATGTGTCAAAAGGGGTTTGGCAAATTGTTTTTCTCCCCAAATGATGCTGCATGGTCGGGTGGACCAGTTGAAGTTGATAGTGATCAAATTGAGACATTAATTGAGAATAATCAGTGTTCTACCATGCGGGAGATAGCCGACATCCTCAAAATATCCAAATCAGTAAAGTTATTGGTAGAAATGAAAAATGTATCTTTTATTTTATGGAAAAAACTAAATGGACTTATGGCCAACCCAATAACAAATAATATAGCACATTTCTACATAATTTGTATTTATTTGTATGCTTTGTTCATGATTGCAGGAGACCTGATGTTCTTGCGTGAGGCAGTTTTGCTTTGGAAAAAGTGACTGTCCTATCCCAAACAGGTAGAGGCAAGATGACAGAGTCCTCTTTTGGCATCCTAACATTTCCTCCAAACAGATGAACCTTACAGTTCTTTTTCTTTCCACTGACAGAGTTTGCTGTGGCCTGCAGGATCCCAGGGGTTGTCAACTGAAGTGCCTGCAAGGGCCAGGCACATGATAGAAATGCATAAAAGTGAAGTGTAAGACTTAACTGTTTTATTATTTTTGGTTGCTCATACTGCTTACAATAACAGCAAAATTTACTTTTCTTGCTCATAGGTCTGCAGGTCAGTCAAGATGAGTCTTGCCTCCTTCAAACTACAGCCAGGTTCAGGTCAACTTCATGTACAGCAGCAGCAGTAGGAAAACTAGGGAGAGATTTCTGGTTGGTGTTTCTGACTACAGTCCACTACCCAGCCTTTTGAAAGGCAGGACAATCAGGCCTGTGTCCTAATGTGTGAGTTTAGCATATGTGGTTGATTGGATTATAGTTCCCAATTTTTTATTCGCCAACTGATTTAGCATCTTTCTCCATGAATGTTTTGTAGTCTTTCATATGCCACATGTTACTTGATTGTTAAAACGATTATATCCCCTGATAGTGTTTCATTTTTTTTTTTTAAACTGTGAAACTTGGAGCACTTGTCATTGCCATGTCCTCCTGCTTTTTTTCTTTTTTTTAAATTTGTTCCCCTTCTTTTTTCCTCCCTTTCCATTTACTACAAAAACAGCAGTTGTCAATATGAGAGGTACTGGTGCAGTGAATCCAAGATATAAAATCTTCCACATGTTGATGTAATTTAAGATCAAGGTTCCTTTTACAAGGCAAAGTGCTTTCTGGCCTGAGACTGTTGGCTTTTTTGTTTGTTTGTTTATTTTAGGATTTAGAGAGTTAGTTATTTTTAAAAAGAATTCTGTAGGTCTGAAGACCTAATCATATTTCTACATAATTGTAGAGCAAATGGAGACAAATAGATGCTCTGTGGGGCCTGGAGGTTTGGGGGTGGTCATTAAAAAAAAAAGATAGGAAGTTTCCACAAGCTTTTTTTTCAGATAAGAACCGGGTAGTCCTTAAATTGTCTTCTGCAAAGTACTGGGTTGGAAGCTTGCCCCATCCAGTTATCCCAGCTTGAGTGTGGGGAGCATTAACTTGGTAGATTTTAGGTCCTAACAGGTCGGGGATTTACATTCATCTTAACCATTTAATCCCATTTAAGATTAAAATGACGAGGCTTCATTTTTACTTTTTACAAGTAGACTTTCTTTTCTTAGGAATAATTCTCTTTCCTCTTTAAGCCAATTATTAAGCCAGTTATTAATACCTGGTATTTGCTTCCTTGTCAAAATTTAACTGATGTTCAATACTTGTTATTTTCTTTCTGTTCTTTTACATTTTTTCAGGCAGGGCTGAAAGTCAGGCTCTAACTATCTGAAGCTAATTGTATTTTACTGGTGTCTTCTGTGTGTAAACATTGTATTCATTCTGAGTTTCCAAGAAGCAAATAATTTAGCTACTCTGGTTTGGCATATTCTCTCTTTCTAACCATGTTGGAGCTGAACCTGGGAACTGAACACAACTTGAAATTTTGTGGTTTGGCTGCTAGAATTCAGAGCTAAACTATCTTAAGCTAAAAATTATTAATGTTGAAATGTTTTAACCTACTAAGTAAACCTGAAAAAATAATAAAATCTAACTTTTATCTAGATGTCAGATGGGTGATGAATGTTTAAAAGTGCTATCAATGTTGTTAATTTTATAAAAACCTGACTGGTAAAGTGTGGGGTGTTTCTAAAAAATATAGTTTTTTAAAGTATATTTTATTGATTATGCTGTTACAATCATCTGATTTTTCTTCTTCCCTTTATCCCCCTCTGCCCATACCCCCATTTCCTCCAGCATTACCTGCACCTCCCCCCTGCCTTTACCCGCCTCCCCCGCACGCCTGCCAGTTCATGCCCGTGGATTGTACACATAAGGTCTTTGGCTTCTCCATTTCCTATACTATTTTTAACCTCCCCCTGTCTATTTTGTACCTACCAGTTATCCTTCTTATTCCCTGTATCTTTCCCCCGATTCTCCCCCTCCCCACTGATAACCATAATCCTCCATGTGATCTCCATTTTTATGATTCTCTTCCTTTTCTAGTTTTTTGCTTAGTTTTTGTTTTTCTTAGGTTTAGTTGTTGATTGTTGTGTGTTTGTTGTTATTTTACTGTTCATAGTTTTGATCTTCTTCTTTTTCTTAGATAAGTCCCTTTAACATTTCATATAATAAAGGCTTGGTGATGATGAACTTCTTTAACTTGACCTTATCTGGGAAGCACTTTATTTGCCCTTCCATTCTAAATGATAGCTATGCTGGATAGAGTAATCTTGGACATAGGTCCTTGCCTTTCATGACTTTGAATATTTCTTTCTAGCCCCTTCTTGCCTGTAAGGTTTCTTTTGAGAAATCAGCTGACAGTCTTACGGGAACTCCACTGTAGGTAACTCTAACCTTCTCTCTTGCTGCTTTTAAGATTCTCTCCTTATCTTTAATCTTGGGTAATTTAATTATGATGTGACTTGGTGTGTTCTTTCTTGGATCCAACTCCTTTGGGATTCTCTGAGCTTCCTGGACTTGCATGTTTATTTCCTTCCCCAGACTGGGGTAGTTTTCCTTCATTATTTTTTCAAATAAGTTTTCAATTTCTTGCTCTTCCTCTTCTCTTTCTGGCACCCCTATGATTTGTATTATTTGTATGTTCGGATGTTTAAAGTTGTCCCAGAGGTTCCCTAAGCATCTTCATTTTTTGGATTTCTTGTTTTTCATTCTGCTCTGGTCGAATGTTTATTTCTTTCTTCTGTTCCAAATCTTTGATTTGCGTCCCAGTTTCCTTCCCCTCACTGTTGGTTCCCTGTATGTTTTCCTTTATTTCACTTTGGAAAGCCTTCACTTCTTCCTTTATTTTGCATCTGTAATCAATCATTTCTCTGAACATCCTGATTACTAGTATTTTGAACTCTGTGACTGATAGGTGGGCTAACTCTTCCTCGCTTCTTTCCTTTTCTGGAGTTTTGATCTGTTCTTTCATTTGGGCCATATTTCTTTGTCTTGGCACCTGTTACATTGTAAGGGGTGGGACAACCCACTTCACTGTGTTGTGGTGCTGTATGTGGAGGAAGAGTCAGAGAGGGAACAATGCTGTTTGCTCAGCTCTCACCCGCTTTAAGTCACTTCCCTGCTACCTACAAGTGACTTGAACCTTTGAGGTGCTGCCCTAGTGCTGATTCCTGGGTAGGTGGGCTTTTGTGCATTCTCTGCCCCTATGGGCCCCTCCAATGGACTCTCCTGTGAGACTGGCAGTTTCTCCCACCTCCACAACTCCCACAGATTTTTACAGCCAGGCGTTTTGAAGTTTTCTTTTCCTGTGCTGGAACCCGGGGTTGCTGGTGTGCCTCGCTCCCCAAGTGTTCCTCCGGGTTTACCTGCATACGAATATGGGACCTCCCAGTCCAGCAACTGCCACCTTGCCACGTGTTCTTTCCACCCCAGCTTCCCGTCTCCACCCCTCCTACCGGTCTGGATGAATGTTTTTCCTTTAACTCGTTGGTTGTCAGAGTTCCACACAGTTTGCTTTTCTGGCAGATCTGGTTGTTTTTTTGTTTTTAAATTGGTTGTTGTCCTTTTGGTTGTGTGAGGAAGAGAAACATATCTACCTGTGCCTCCATCCTGAGAAGCCAACCTGTTTATATCAGGTATAGAGATTTTATAGTACTCTAATGAGGTGGGGAGTGACCATGAAATTTATTTGAATTACAAGAGCTTCTTTGCTTACCTCACAGCAAAGATTGTAAAACAGTTGTTGAATTTAAAGATGGGTGAAACTTTTTTTTAAAATGCAAAGACAGTATTTGTCAAATTTGCTGATTGTTTCTTTATGACAAGTGGCTATGCTACATGCTTCATAGCAGATTAAAAACCAAACAGCCAACCAACCAACCGATGGAACACTCTTACTCCATCTTTCAAAGTAAAGGTGTTATTTTAACAATGAGAGAGAGAGAAATTGCCTTTTTAAAGACAGAGATTAAAATACAGAAAGAGTGTTTTTATGTCACTGCTTGGAAATGTTTCTTTTATAATGTGATTTTTGTTGTAAGAGATACGTGTCTAATAAAAACTGCTATCTGCACCCAGTAAAGATACTTGCAAGGATATTTTCAATACTGTTGAAAATCTTCCAAGTAATTTCAGTTTATTTTTAAATCAATTGTTAAGAATGTAAACATGCAACAGCTTTTGATTAGTTTGCAAGAACAGTTGTCAGGAGGGAAGATAGAAATTTATTAGATAAAATTCAACAAAAATGAACTGATGGAAGTTATTAAAAAATGAAATAGTGATTTAGTAAGTAGAAAAATTATACATTACTTTAATCTCAGTCCTTGCATTTTTACAGTTATCCTTTTCTCTACTATACAGCCATTACAATTAGGTACTGAAATAATCAGAACTTAGGACCTGATGTTTCAGTCACCTAATTACAAAATATTTAAATCAATATTTAAAAAATAATATAATTTCATTTATTTTCATTATTATCATTGTTCCACTAACAATATTAATAAAGTTTTATGAGAGTGAAAAGACCTGTATAACTGTTGGTGGCAAAATGGCACCAGGTGTTAGACCTGTGGCGTCAGATCAGACCTTGGTTTAGCAACCTCAGTGCTTGAGTTCTGGCTAAGAAAGAATTTGGAGCCAAGACTCAAACTATAAGGGAAAGTTTATTTAGAAAGTCACGGAGGTAGAAGAAGTGAGCCGTAGCAGGAATGGGCTCAGCGAGTTACAGAGGCCAAAGAAGGGCCGTTAGAACTTAAGAAAAAGAGAGAAGGGGAAAGTGGTGGTGGGAAAATGGAAACAAATGTATTTGAACAATTAAAAAAGAAAAAGAAAAAAAAAAGAAAGAGAGACAAGGAAAACATGCTGGAAGAAGGGGGTGGGAAAAAAAGCATGGGATTGGCCTTTGAGCCCCATTGTATTCTTCGAGGTTCTTGAAGGCTTTTATCTGCTCCCCAAAGGCAGGGTTTCAGGGGAGGTCCTGAGGCGGATCTCAATGGAATATTCATCAGCTTTCCAGGTATGTTCCCTCAGGGTTGTGGTTTTCACTGATTGGTAATTGCTAGGTGAGGGGGTCATTAGACACTGCATCTGGTCCTGATGTCAGCCATGGAGTCCCTTGTCTGGTTTTGCTGCTTTTCTGCACCTGCAGCTGAAACATAACTGAGACCTAGATATTTTCCCTAGAAACTGTTTAACGCTTAAGGGAGTGGTTGTGCAAGAGCCCACATCGGAGTCGCATGAGGCCACCCTTCGGCCCCCTGTTTTTCCTCCAAGTGTGTCTACTGCATGGCTAGTGACATGCCAGGGGAGGAAAGGCCAGGGGAGGGTCCAGGCTGCATGACCAGTGATATGGAAGGTCAGGAGAGGGTTTAAACCCCACCACCAGTGATATGAAATGTCAGGGGGTTTAAATCACATGACCAGTGATATGCTATGGGGGGAAAGCTCACCGTGGGAGCAGGATCCTTGTTTTCCCAGTTGCTCAGCACCGAGGGCTTTCCCTGCTGGTGACCTTCTGTGCCCGGCCCATCATCCTTGCTCTGCTCACGTCTGTCTAACTGCCTGTCATACAACTAAGATGGGAAATTATTTTTAAATGTTTGTAACCTTTTATTCTTTTTAATCCCTGTTCTATATTTCAATACTGTATAGAATGTGTTAGTAAAATGGTATGTATATAATAAATATGCATATATTGGAGGACCATACTACATTTTTGTTTGTTTGGTTTAGTTTGTCAGAGTACATCAAAGTTTGGAGACCCCTTTTCACTGATCACTCATGATCTGGCAAACTGTTATTGGTAGTAGCAACTATTTATCCTAAAAGTCTAAATCACTGGTTTAGAGAGTATAAATCAGCACGTAGTTCTTAACTCATGAGCTTTTGTTTTTTAATGTGGAGCCTTGATAAATGAAGTTTACCTTTAGTCTAAATTCTAAAACAGTGGTCCTCGGAAGTGTAGAGCATGCCCTGACCGGTGTGGCTCAGTTGGTTGGGTGTTGTCCCACAAAGTGAAAGGCTGCTGGTTTGATTTCCTGTCAAACTGTACCTAGGTTACCTGTTCGCCCTGTAACCAGTAGCGGTGCATATGAGAGACAACCAATCAATGTTTCTCTCTCACATCGATGTTTCTCTCCCTCTCTTTCTCCTTCCATTCCCTTTTCTCTCGAAAGAAAGAAAGAAAGAAAGAAAGAGAGAGAGAGAGAGAGAGAGAGAGAGAGAGAGAGAGAGAAAGAAAGAAAGAAAAGAAAGAAAGAAAGAAAGAAAGAAAGAAAGAAAATCTTAAAAAAAAAAAGTGTAGAGCAGCACCAGCATCATCTAGGAACTTATTAGAAATATAAATTTTCAGGCCACATCTCAGACCTATTGAACCAGAGACACTGCTTAACAAGGTGTCTGGGTAATTTTAATGTTCATTCAAGTTTGAGAACCACTGGCCTGATTTAGACTCATGGGTCATCCTTTCTTTCTTTTTCACGATTTATCTGAGACAGTTTCTTCATGTCTATGGTATGTCTCAGTCTTAGCTCAGACTTTTTTCATCTCTACCTGAGATTTTCTTCTTCCTTCCTCTTTTACCTCTTACTATTGTGAGACATTGTTCATTAGTGTTATTTTCACAAGAAGGGTAGTGTTTTGGTTCTTGCCTTTGGATGCCACAGCCAATGTGACATATGTTTAAAGGGAACATTTATAACATTTAAAAAATAATATTTGTTAACTACTTCCAGTTGGACTAGAATATCCATGTGATTAATATTCTGTTTTTCCACCTATGGCCTCTTGATTTCAAATTTTATAATCTTGAAATACCTCTCTACCAACTAAAATTTCAAAACATACATTTCAAAGTATGAATCACTTAGAGTCAGCAATTGTTGAATTTTGTTATATTTGCTTTATCTCTCTATACATACACATACACCTCCACATACACATACACCCACACGCACACACCTTTTTTGCTGAACTATTTGATGGGTAAATTGTATATATTAGTACCCTCACTCCTAAATACTTTATTCCTAATAATAAAGATCAAAGTAGCTTTTAAGGGAACTAGTACTAAATTGTTCTGAAAGGCCAGTTCTTAGCAAATGTTAAGCCTATTATTAGAGCCTCTTAAATATTTTCAAAATCCTTCTATAAAGGTGTTACTGAGGAAAAGGAATAGAAAAATTGTGAATGTATAAATGAATCCTCCAGCCATTCTTAATCAAAATTTTTCATCTAAACTACAGAATACACAGGATAATTTGAATAACTATTTTCTTATTTCTTCCAAGGATTCCCCATAACCAGTACCTATCCACATGCATGGGGGAAAAGTTAATTCATTGTATATAGTGGGTATTTCTAGGAATCCAGATTAGTTGGACTGTGTATGTGGCAAGTTTTTAAAGATTTTGCTTGGACTAACATGTGATGTTTATACAAATAACTTTTCATTTTTATTTTTTATTTTAGATTACAGGTCCACCAGGTTGCGGAAAAACTCAGTTTTGTATAATGATGAGTGTTTTGGCCACCTTACCCACCAGCATGGGAGGGTTAGAAGGAGCTGTTGCCTACATTGACACAGAGTCGGCATTTAGTGCTGAAAGGTAGGAGATGTTATTATTTTCCATTATAATACTTTAGATTTGTAACTTATATATAGTATGTAACATTTTCAAATAGGTTAAGATTTACTTTTTTTTTTTGAGCACACAGAATGCTACTGTTTTAAAGGGACTTTTCTTTTAAAGTTTATAGGGAAAGCAGTTTCTTTTTATCTTATTTGTTTATTGGTTTAAGTGAGGTTCCTGGGTAATATGTGTTTTGGAGAAAGTCAGGAAAAAAGAAGTTCAAGTAAGAAGGAGAAATGTAAGTGGAAAATGGGAAAGAGGGAAAATTAATAAGAAAGAAAGGAAGTAAGCTGCTTTGTAACTAATTTCTAGTTGCAAGTAAAATGTTAAGGAATAGAAAAATTGTAAATTTCAAAACATTTTTTTGATAAGTATTTCACTTTAATCTTTGAAATAGTATGGTATTCATTGTAAGAAACACACTGATAGTAAGTGTATCTTGGCTTGGAAAGAAAAGATTTCCTTAGTTTGAAAAGGACCTTTAACATTGTGTAAGAGAGGCATTTTGTCATTTGTGTATTCTGTACACCTGAAAATAAGTTGGGTCCTCATCCTTCCCTGCTCTGATTGATAGTCATCAGCAGGAGTGCTTATGTATTTGGAGACTTATGCTGTTCTGTTCTCCTAGCGAAGGTGTAGTATAGGGAGAGTCCTTCCTCTCACTGTCATTATGAATCGGATCTCTCCCATATATCAGTGAATACTACTTAAATCAAAACATATTCCCTGACTAGGTAAGTTTCACATTGATTATTTTGTCTAGAGTTTATTTGCTTTGTTCTCTATCTCTTGGTTATCTGTTCTTTCTAAGTACATGCTACTGGTTTGTCAGCAATTTGAGTGTGTGTTATATATGTGCACCTTCAAAGCCAAATCTAGTCACTGACACATAAAAACCTTGGAAAATGAATGAATAAATGATAAATGAATGGACAGGTGTTACTCTCAGTGAAGTTCTGATACCATTTTCCTTTCTTTTTCAATTACAGTTGATACTCAGTATTATTTTATATTAATTTCAGGTGTATAGCATTGTGATTAGACAGTCATATACTCTACAAAGTGGTCCCCTTGATACTTCAAGTACTCATCTGGCACCATACACAGTTATTACATTATTGTTGACTGTATTTCATATTGCTATACTCTACATCCTTGTAACTATTTAACTACCAATTTGTAATTCTTACCCTTCACTTTTTAACCCAGTCCCCTAACCCTTTTCTCCTCTGGTGCCATCAGTTTGTTCTCTGTATAGTCTGTTTCTGTTCTGTTTGTTTATTTTGTTCTTTAGATTCCACATATAAGTGAAATCATGTTGTTTTTGTTGCTCTCTGGCTTATTTTACTTGCATAATACCATCTAGGTCCATCCATGCTGTTGGAAATGGTTAAGATTTCATTTTTTATGCTTGAGTAATATTCCATTATATATACATACCCCAACTTTTTTATCCACTTGTCTATTGATGGGCACTTGGGTCGATTCCATATCTTGGCTCTTGTAAATAATGCTGCAGTGAACATAGGAGCGCTTATGTCTTCTGAATTAGTGTTTTGGGTTTCTTTAGATGTATACCCAGAAGTAGAATTGGTGGGCCATAATGCAGTTCCATTTTAAAAGTTTTGAGAAACCTCTATACTGTTTTCGGTAGTGGCTGTACCAGTCTGCATTCCTACCAACAGTGCACTAGGGTTCCCCTTTCTCCACATCCTCACCAGCACTTGTTTGTTGATTTATAGACCATTCTGACAGGTGTGAGGGGATATCTCATTGTGGTTTTAATTTGCATTTCTCTGATGATTAGTGACATTGAACATCTTCTCATGTGTCTATTGGGCAGCTGCACGTTCTCTTTGGAGACAATACTGTTGTCTGTGGAAGTGGGGTTCTCGTGGTGTTGCAAGGAAAATGTCCCAGGAGACCCACACATGGGAGGTTGTGGTGTGGCTTGATTTATTCAGGCGGAAATAGAAGGTTACCCCTGTGTCTCATCTCTGTCTGGTCTGCCATGGGAAAAGTCCAACTGTGTCTTTTCAGCAAGGCCAAAATAAAGGCCAGTGTCTACAACTTCTGTTTCATTTTTCTGGCATTAATAGTTTCAGTCCCTGTCCAGGTAGCTTAGTGCTATTCCTGGCTGTGCTGCTGTACCCAAGCTCCAACCTGGAGCTTGCGTTTGGAGTCTGTGTGGCTGCCAGACCCACATGGCTACTATGTGGGAGAGAATGCATGGATGGATGTGGCCAGTGCACGTCTCTGGGGGAGAGAGGGAGCTGCTTTGCTAAGCTAGGTTATATTATCTCAGGCTTGGGACAGGCCAGGTGCCTTTTCAAAGTAACCAACTTCCCAAGCTTTTGCAGGCTTCTAATGGGTCCACTCCCTGGCCAATTGATCCCTTTCCCAGGTTAGACTGACAGTCTGCTATGGTCAAGCACCTCCCCCTGCACCATTTTAACTTCTACTGCCCATGAGCTTCCCTCTCCCCTCTCCCCGCAATCTGGCGTCAGAGGGGGAATCGGAGGGGTGTTAATCCTTGGCGGAGCAATGCCGAGATACCCTGGAGTGTGTGAAGTTGTAACGTCCTGGCTAAGGAAGCAGACTTATGCTCCTTGGTTGATTATGCTCAACAATGTCTGATTCTCTTTGCTTCCTTCTTTTATTACTATCTAGCTAACTACATATGGTAACATTTCCCCCCTGAATACCTTAGGCCTTGTAATCTTACAAGGGTAAATGGATGAAGGGCTCATCTTCTGTAATTGCTTCTTGCTGTCATGGGGTGTAGTCCTTCCTATCCCCAGACCCAGAGGTTCTTCCTATCTGCCACAGGAAGAAAGGAGCAAAAGGGAAGGGGAGCCTTCACTCAGGGAAGAGAGATTTTTGCAAAGTCCAGATCAGTCTGCTGTCCCTGGGAGGCAGCATATGCAGTGCCTAGAGGATGGTGATACTGGACAAGCTAGCATCCTTGTTGTCTTGACCAAGAGAATAACTCAGGTGATAAGAAGTAACTGAACTCAAGATGTAGTTCAATACCTTTTTCCATTTCGCTGATCCTGAGTTGTATCCTTTATAATAAACTGGTGATACTAAGTCAAGTGTTTTCCTGAGCTCTGTGGGACATTCTAACCAATTATTTAACTTGAGCAGAGGAGTGTGGGAACCCCTGATTCAAAGCTTGTCAGTCAGCAGTACAAGAGGGCCAAGACTTGTAGTTGCTGTCAGATGTTGGGGCAGTCTTGTGGGACTGAGCCCTTACTCTGTGGGATCTGAGCTGACTACCAATGGTTAGTATCAGAATTGAATTGGCTTGTAGGACACCCAGTTGGTGTCCACAGGGAACTGGAGAATTTCTTCAGGTGGAAAAAATTTCTGACCCACACATTTGGTGTCAGAAATACTGTGAGTAAAAACAGTTTATAAACATAGAAGCCTGCTAGCATCCCCAAAAGACAGCCAGTCATTGTGGTACCTCCTGATGGAAAAACAACTGAACCTGAATGTGATCAAGCTTTCAGATCCGACAACCAGTTTAACAACATATACAGAGAGGAGAGGTACGTGGTAAACTACACCAGAGGGATGCAATCAGCAAAAACCAAACTGTGGTAAATGACAGAATAAATAATCTGGTTTATCTAACAAATAAATTGTTAAGATTAAAAAAAAGAAGAGCAACCTTTGGATTAAAAGGGACTTAAAAGATATATTGCTTTCATTACATTCTATACTTTTTATTCATTTATTTTTAATATTTTTAAATTTTTTAATTAAAGTTTCAACATGGCTCCTTTTTTATATTCTTAGTTATAGGGATTCTGTTCAGCTAGTCTGCAGGCAATTCTCAATGATGGTTGTTCTGTAATTTAATTGTAATTTTGTTTACAACCAGTTTTGTTTGTGGGAAGAACTGTGGCTTCAACAAAAAGAGGTTATTTTTTTCACATAACAAGAGGACCTGAGTAGGTGGTTGCTGGCTCTGGTTCTGTTGCTTAGTGGTTACAGAGAGACCTAGGACTGGTACATGTTTAGGCATCGTACCATTCTGTGCTCAAGTCAATGAGAAGGGAAGGGGCCAGCTCTATCTTTTATCAGGGAAGTATACTACTTTTTTCAGAGTAGCCGCCTGCTCCCCTCTGCCAGTTTCCTTTCCATCCTCTAGAATCCTGCAGATTTCTCACTGGGCCACTCCTATATGCAAGAAGGGTGGGGAAGTCAGGGGGAAGATTGTTATAACAAGCATGATGAGTGTCCTGGGGCTGGTCACCATTACTTTCTGAAAAAAATTAGGGCTTTCATAGCAAGGAAGGAGTGGAATGGATATTTACAGGTAATTAATAGTGTCTGCCACAACTGGGTTGATTTCTGAACTTAAGGAAGAGATAAAGCAGGAAAACATGAGACTCAAAAAGCATGTTTTGCTCTCAGGATGACTCTGTATGTAGCATTGTCTCCATTTTGCACTTAAAAACAAGCTGTCTGATCAGCACAAATGAGAAAGTGAATTGAAGGATTAATATGGGGGAAGTTTAAAGGATTCACATATAGAGAATTTAGGATAAGTGATAAAAATGGAAAATAATTTCTGCCAATAAATTGCTAGATGTATTTTCACCAAGGAGGGAGAAAACAGAGGGAGAGTAAATAAAAATTACTTTTGTTTAAGATGTACTTAAAAAAAGGAACCCTTGTTGGTGATGTACTTAAAAGCACTTTGGAAAGATTAGTGATATTTCTTTATTTAATTCTCACCTGAGGGCATTTTTTCATTGCTTTTAGAGAGACAGGAAGGGAGAGAGGAAAGACAAGAGAGAAGCATTGATTGTTTGCCTTCTCTGTACACCCGGACTGGGGTTCATACACACCTAGACTGGGGATCGAACCCACCACCTTGGTATGTGCCCTGACTGGGAATTGAACCTGTAACCTTTTGGTTATGGGATGATTGTCCAACCACCTGAGTCACATCAGTCAGGGCAAGATTAGTTACATATATTTTTTTCCTAAAATTTTTTTATTGTAGTTAAAATTTTAAAAGCAATATACTAACTAGCTCATTTTTACGTGTCTTTGAGAAGATAATCTGAAATAGTATATCAATCATTCTTGTTTATCATAAGCTGTAATTGTATCTCCTGACTGCTTAGTAATTAGATAATAGTATAGCCTTGTGCTAAACCCCCAGGTATTCAGGCTCTGCCTTGGGGAGAGGAGAATGCTAAGCAGACAGAATTCTGATTCAGTACAAAGTCTGTTTTTAATTTGTTTTACCTATTGGACTTAAAGTCTGACATAGTTTTAATTGCTATGCACTTGTATATACTTGAGAATATGGGTATAGATTAATCTAGTGATCTGTTTATGGAAAAGTTGGCAACCATGAGAATTCCAGGACACATGAATTGAATGAATACTATATTATTCTTGTTGGAGATAATTAGAAAAAGATGGAACTGGAGGTTAAGAATAAAAAACCAATAAATATTTCAAATTGGAAAAAAAAGATAATATGGATGGTAAATAATAATAGAGATATCAAAGTAAAACTTTGGGAGAAATAAAATGGTTAAAGGAAAATAAAACTGAGTCTTTGTACTACAAATGGACATGTGATGAAAACTGAAGGATCTGGGGAAGGAAGAGAGGGGACCCAAGGCCCTTGGCAGGGGACCTGGGGAGGTAGGCTACAGAATTGGAATATTATGAGGTAGTAGACATTCCTGCGTTGTCATGAAATCAGAAAAGCTTTGAAAACTAGGAAGAAGATGTCAGAAGGGGAGAAAGACAGTAATCAAATAATCAAAAACTGTAAAATGATAACAAGTCGTAACTGAGTATGAACAGCAGAGGTAAGTGTTGCGTTGGTACATATGCGGAAGCAATGGCCATGCTTGGATCTGAAGGAGCTGCTGTACCTGGTATGCTTGTCACTTCTGAGGCTGTCAAGTACCCCAAAGCCAGGGCCTCTTAATTCCTACCAAACTACTTAAAGCATCACTCTTTATGAATCAGTGTATCAGGATGGAGGCATAGACGGTTTGATTTCCAGTCAGGGCACATGCCTGGGTTGCGGACCACATCCTCAGTAGGGGGCGCTTGAGAGGCGACCACACATTGATGTTTCTCTCCCTCTTTCTCCCTCCCTTCTCCTCTCTGAAAATAAAGGAATGAATGAATAAAATCTATAAAAAAAAAAAAAAAGGAGGGAGGCATAGAGGGGTTAGTGGCCAGCCACAACTTTGGCTGATTCTGAAGGCCATACCAGTGTGGTCTTGTTACAGGAAATACCAACCCCCCATCCCTGGGGGTCTTATTACTCTATGGTTCTTTTTACCCATTGCCAGTAAGAGGTGTGGCTCTCAATGCCAGGGTTTGATAAAAAGGAAAGGAATTATTTAATTAAAAGTTTCACAGATTTAGAGTAATAGTGGAATGTCACTGTTAAATCCCAAAGTCCCTTTGAAACACTCACAAACACACGCACAGTCCTGCCTCCCGTTGCCAAACCAAGCCAGTCAGGGGTACTGTATCTCAGGAAAAGAAAACAGTCTGTAGCTCAGCTAGGCTCCCGTTGTCAATCCAAAACTGTGTCCTTGTGGTGGGCTGGGGAATCCTTCTGCATCCTTTCAAACCGTGTAGCCGCACAGCTGCTACACCTTGCTTTCCTGCTTTCTAATCCGCTTGGTCAAGAGAGCCCCTTCTCTTCTAACTCTGCTCCCAAACCACGTGGTTAAGCCCCAGCATGGCTGCCGTGCCTGGGTTTAAATCCCTGTGCGGATCTTCCTCCATAACCCCATTTCCACCTCCTCCCACATTGGGTTACACCTGCCAGTAGTCTAGTTTCTTCTGCCTTTCTCAGCTGCCATTGTTAGTCTGGGCAAGTGTGGCCTAGGGATGCAGAAGCCCCTCCAAGCTGCTGTCCCTCTCGCAGGCCGTTGCAGGAAGCCCCTCCAGCTACATCACATCCTGTTTTGGAGTCTTGCCCATTTCCCTGGCTCTGAGCACAGGAACAGCTTTGCATATTATTAAACCACTGGCCAAGTTCTTTAGATATGCAAAGTAGCTCTCAATGGCCCTGTTCCGCTTCCATCATCCCCCAAGTGATAGCTTTGGGGGTTTTCTCCATTGGGGGGACCTTCAGCTCAATTCCCTGTTACAGTCTTAGTTACCTATTTGCTGGCTTGTACAAATTCAGGGTCTTTGACCCAGGGGTAGGTAGGGGAGATAAATTCCCTCTTACCATGTTTTTTTTTTTTTAGATGGCTTCATGACTCTGGGTAGGTTTTACTTAGTCCAGCTTCAGTTGTTTTATCATTTGTGAATCTAGATGAATTAGTAGGGAGGGTGATCCTGAAGAGTTTGTAGGATAGAAAATGGAAATTAGTTATAAGTATGTATTTATTATAACTAAAACAAAACTTTGGAATTTTCTGGAATCTGTAAGGAACTAATAGATTCACATGACTGTTTTGTAATCCCACAGTGCTGAGAAGCACATATTGAATTAATGAACAGGAAAATATTACATATGTACAAGAAGCTTTGAAAAACCATAAACTTTCATTTCAGCACATTTATGATGCAATATTTCAACTAGAATTTTGGAAGACTTTTTTTTTGTTTGTTTTTACATTACACATATGTTCTGCTTCAGGTTGGCATGTGGTCACTAATGTAGAGCTTTTAACTTTCCTTTTATACAAGACCTCTGAAGTAACTAGTAACAAAAAAACCTTGATCCAAATCCATTTTTCTTCACTTCAGTGAATGGTTAATTCCATTCTTCCAGATGCTGACCCATTTAGTCGAGAAATCCCCTTGAGCTCCTCTTTTGAGTTGCATCTTGGGTTCAGTTACTTCTAACCGCATGAGCTATTCTTTAGGTCAAGACGCCATCTTCTCTTCTCTGGGCTACTGCACTAGTTGATCTTGTTTTCGCCCTGGCCCATCTACAGTTTCTTCTTCATTTGGTAGCCAGAGTGATTCTCTATAAAGAAGTCGGGTCATGTCCCATCCTGCTCCTAGGCTTTTGCTAAATGAAATCCACCAAAACCTACAGACTTAAGGATCTTGTGTGTTTGGTGCCTGGCTGGCACTCTGACCTTATTTCTTTTTTTATTCTTCTTCTTGCTTCCAGTGTTTCAGGTGCATTAGCCTCCTTGTTATTTGTCAACCACCCCTGGCATCTTCTTACACCTGGGCTTTTTTGCATGTGCTATAATTCTTTCTTCCTATTCACTCTTCCACTGGATATCCACGTGGTTCACTTTTCATCTCCTTTAAACCATTACTCAAACTTACCTTATTAGAAAGAGGCTTGCCCAGACTACATTACATAAAGTGGCACTTGCTTCCCTCTGTCACAGTCTGTCCCCTCATCCTGGTTCACTTTTCTTTAGAGCATTTGTTATCTGATGTATGATATACTATATTCATTTGTCTTTCTCAGTAGAATGTACGCTCCATGAGGGAAGGCTTTTGTTTTGTTTTGTTTTGTTGTTCTTCGCTGCCATATCCTTAGCACCTAGAACAGTGCCTGGCATATAGTAGGTCCTCAATAAATATTTGTTGAATGAATGAATCTTAAGTATGTCCTTTGAAAGGAATACTTTTTATTAAAAAGATGTCCACTAGATGGCATTGCTTTCAAACTTTATGTAATTAATGTCATAATTCTTGTAAAGAATTATGTAAAAATTCTTTTCTGTTGCTCCAAACAAAACAGATCTTTGTGATGGAGATTGTCATGAGAATTTGCTATGATTAATGTAAGGTGTATAGAATACTACATTTTATTTGGTTTTTCATTTGTATATTTTTAGATATCTTTTACAAAATTAAAAAGACATTAGAGAAACTTATATAAAATTACAGCGTATTGGTATGTTAATAACCATTTGATACAGTTATTTAGCCTGATAACATGGTTATTGTTTTTATCTCTGTGCACAGTTCCTAAGATTGTAAGGTTATTGACCCTGTTTGTCTAAGCTCATTAAGCTTGACCTTAAAGGCACCACCATGCCACTTAACTTTTTGTCAAAAACCATATATGATTTTATGTCCCCCCTACCTTTTCTAATGGTTATTAAAGTGAGTAAGGCTCTTTTAGTTTATTTCATACCAAACCAGATAAATTGTGTGTTTTTAGGATGGAAAGAAAGAAAATACTCCCATGGCCTAGTAATGGAGTATCTAATGTATTTAATGTCTAGAAGTAAATTTTGTCATCAGCAAGAGCTCTACATTTCACAGTATTAGGGATATTGCCATTAACCTCTCTCTCTACCAAAGCATTAGGGAAAGAAGAAAGCATGATAACTATGAATAAAGTCAGTTCATGTCCACGTGGTGGCCACCTTCCTTCTGAGGGACGTTACTGAATGAGAGAGCAGTAATAAGTTCCAGAGCTTTAAACCCCTAGTTGAAATCCAGCAGAGTGTTGGAGGCAGAAAGTTATTGTCTGTCAGCTGTTCAGTTGTTGCCAGTGAATTAGGTACTCTCAGTCTGGTTCCTAATCAACTGAGTGTCCACATTTTGAAAAACTATGTTTCTGATAGATGTTGTTATACCTATCCTTAAAAATCAGTGGGTTTCAGGTGCCAGAGCTTTTTAGCTGGTTTCTCTGACTAGCACTAAACTAAACTCAGCAAATAATTGCCCTAATCAGAAAAGTTACACATTTTCCTAGACCCTCAAAATATGCCTGTTCTGCTTTTTCCAATGCCATCTCATTTCCTCTTGCTCTCATCCCTTAGTGCATTTCCTTTTTCCCCCTCTGCTTGTATGCCTTTCTCAAGAACTTCTCTTGAATGGTCATTTGTTCCATTTTGTCCTCTTTACATGTGTTAACTACTGTAGTAATTTTTCTTCTCCCCGTTCAATCTAATGATGTTTCTTCTTTTCAAATTGCTTAAAATATGCCTCACAAATATTATTGACTAGATTTCTTTAATGTTTCTCTCTTCCTGTTTTAGATTTTTCTCTTCCATTTCTGATTATTGCATATGTGGAGAACTTATTTTGTTTATCTATTTAAAGTTCTCAGCCTCTTCCTGGAACTTACTATTTAGAAATGAAAGCACTTGTTCTTTTGTGCTTTGTGTCTTTAAATTGAGCACAAAATACAGGCTGGTTTTTGTGTTTCCAGTCCTTTTTCCCAGTTGCCCTTGGATGGTTAAGTACAGGACTAATAAAGTATCATTTTAAATAGGAGACAGTTATATTCATAGATTTACATTTTTAAATTTTAACCAGAAATATTTGAAATTTCTAGTATTGTTCTCCATATCTTGTGCTAGTAACAATAATAGTTGCATCTGTATCAGCTTGTCACTGTCCTGTGCTTACCCCAAGCATTAGGTCTCATTTTGAGGTCAGAATTCAGTGTTTAGAAAATCACTTTTTTATTTACTAAGGAAATATTGGACAACAGTTATTATAGAAGCTAATTTTCTGTTTACGTAACATTTATTTTGTATGATATTTTTGGGTCTGAGACATATTTGTTCTCACAGGCATTGTTGCTTGCTCAGCGTTAGAGGAGACCCGAGGGCCCCTGCTGGTCTCGTGCTCTGTCTGATCACCTCTCCTGGTATTTACGAGGAAGGGCTTACTTTCCCATCTTGTACATTAAGCCATTTTGCTTGCACCTGCTCTATTGATAAAGCTTTTGTTCTAGTGTTCCTTGTGGCTTATGAGTTTCCTAAGTAAAATTCATTAGAGGTTCAGCAACGTGGCCTTAAATATCATCGACTATTTTCATTTATGCTCTTTCTTCTTCCACAGACTGATTGAGATAGCCGAATCTCGTTTTCCCAGGTATTTTAACACTGAGGAAAAATTGCTCTTGATAAGCAGTAAAGTTTATCTTTATCGGGAACTCAGCTGTGATGAAGTTCTACAAAGGTATGCTGTTTTAGATTTTGGTATTTTAGCAATACTTTGAAGATTTATTTTTTGTTTTTCTTGTTTCCAGTTTCTGAGTGAAGAAAAAGTCCCTACATATTAAGATTATCGGAAATAATTATTTCCATGTTCTTTATTCACTCTGGCCTGTTGAAGTATTTCTTTAAAAATGAAAAAAAGAAAATGAAATGAATAAAATATTTTCTATTAAGTGGTATGGTGATTATCTGTTGTTTTATTAACAAATTATCCCAAGGTTTAGCAGCTTAAGACAGAACACCTATGTTGTTTCACAAAGTTTTTGAGGGTTAGGTATCCGGGAGCTAGGTGTTTTAGCTCAGGGTTGCTCAAAAGCTTGAAGTCTAGCTGTTGGCTGGGACTGTGTTATCTCAAGGCCTGCTTGAGGCTGGAGGCTCTTGGAGAATTCCAGGGTCACTCACGTAGTTGCTGGAAGGTCTCCCTTCTTCCCAGATGTTAGCCAGAGGCTTCGGTTCCTCACCATGTGGACCTCTCCTCACCATGTGGACCTCTCCGTAGGTCTGTTTACAACACAGCCACTTGCCTCCCGTCGAGTGCATGACCTGAGAGAGTGGATCAGTGAGAGGATCCCAGATGGAAGCTGTAGTCTCTTATAAGGCACTCTCAGAAATGAGGGACCCTCATTTTGTCATATGCTATTGGTCACAAGACCAACTCTAGTGTGGTGTGGGAGAGACTCCTCAGTGTGTGAATACCAGGAGATAGGGTAAATGGGGGGCCAGTTTGGAGAATGGCTACCACAAGTAATTTTACCCTAAAAGTGGAGCTTTAGCAATATTATAGGCGATCTAAGGAATGGAAAAATTTTGGGTTATTTCCAAAAGAGTGCCACATGTATAGAAGAGATATATGAAAATAAGTTATGTTTATTGGATATTTGCAATCATCACTATAACTTAGGAAAGAACAATGTTGTTGTTTTTAAGTTGGTTAACTTTCGCAAAGTCCTATTTTTTATTATTAAACTTCTCTACTATTTTACAAATTCCACTTTTATAGGATTGAATCCTTAGAAGAAGACATTATTTCAAAAGGAGTCAAACTTGTGATTATTGACTCCGTTGCTTCTGTGGTAAGAAAGGAGTTTGATACACAACTTCAGGGCAACATGAGAGAAAGAAACAAGTTCTTGGCAAGAGAAGCAGCCTCCTTGAAATATTTGGCTGAGGAATTTTCAATCCCAGTAAGTTTTGCTTTTTCTTTCTTCTTTACCTTCATTTTCTTTTGTTTTTAAAAATAGAAAGTTCACTGACATAATATCAAGTAATACAATGAGAAGGAAATATCAAACCTTTCCAGAGATAGCATAGTCTAATTGCTATAGCAGATATCATTAAATTTGTTCGTTGATTGAGATTATTTTATCCTTTTTACAGTTTGAGCCTGGAGCAGATTTATTCATTTACTGACATATGATATTATGTGAGTTTCAAGTGTACAACATAGCGATTAGACAGTTATGTAGCATACAAAGTAATCAGTCCATTACTGTTGGCTTGACTCTCAGTAGTGGGAGTTATCAGGAATGAAGATGAGGATATATTGCAAGAGTTTGTGGCAAGTAAGGTGCAAGATACAAGTGTTTGCTGAGTTACATTCCCATTAGCAGTGTGTGGAAGAGTTCTTCTTGTTCTTCAGCCTTACCAACATTTAGTATTGTCAGGCTTTTCAGTAGGCTTTGACAGCCATGTGTCATCTCAACAGAAGACAAGAATTCCTTAAACTGAGATAAAATTTAGTTATGATTTCATGATTTTTAGATTTGTGTTAGAAAAATTAAAATCTGAGACCTTGTAACATAAAGAATATGTACCAATAGTGTAAACTACCACACAACCTTTGAAATTTATAAAATCAAGCAGTAAGTCAATGGAGACAATGTGGCATATAAAAGGTTTTACATATTTTTGTGGCTTTTAAATTCATATTTTGGATTACATGATATAATTCCTGGTGAAGTCAAGTACTGTAAAGTTTATCATGGATGATGATCTTTTAAATTTTATTGGAGCTGCTTAAAATGAGAACTCAAATTCATGTTTCCCCTGGTCAAGGGGAATAAGGGAATTTAAAAATAATTTATATCACCCAGACTGGTGTTGCTCAGTTGGTTGGGCATCTTCCCACAAAGCGAAAGATTGCCAGGTCAAGGCACACGCCTGGATTGCATGTTTGGTCCCCAGTAGGGGCGCGTACGAGAGGCAACAATCAATGTTTCTCTCACATGCCAATGCTTCTCTCCCTCTCTTCCCCTCTAATAGATAAATAAATATTTAAAAAATATTTTATATCGAGGAGAATAAGGGAATTTAAAAATATTTTATGTAGTTACTTGATTGAGTGAAAAAGTATGTATGCTTTTTTATCAATTCATATGCATGCATTGGCTCTGGAAGCTCATAAAGAAACTTTGTTGGTTGCATCTGGAGAAGGAAAGTAGGGGCCTGACGGGGACTTAACCATTGATGCATCAATCTCATCCAGTTAGTAATCCTTTCTTACAGCTGTTACTTAGTACCCCTTTAATTTAAACACTGCTTTTCCTCTTTTAGCTCCTGTGATTGGCTCCATTTCAATATATATTTAGTGCCTGATTACTTCCTACCACCCTCAGTTCTATTCCTCTGGTTCCTGGTGGCTAAGAGTCCTGGCTTTGGAATTAGATGTTGGTTTGAACCATAGCCTCTCTGCTAATTTTTTGACCTTGAAAAAGTTACTTATCCTAGCTCCAACTCTCAGTTTTCCATTTGAAATAGGGAATAATAACATCTGACTTATGGGGGTGTGAGGATTAAATGAGATAATGTCTGTAATGTTCTTTGCACAGTGTTTGACACATTCAGTAAAAGGTAGCCATTAATAATTAAATTCAGTAGTTACCTCATTCCAGATGCATGGTATATTTTATCTCTCTTTTCCTAATATTTATTTTCACAAGACTTCAAGCTCCTCAGAAGGGAAAATCATGTCTTACTCACTGTCATATCCCCTTTTATCTGTTTTGTTGGTGGATATTGTCACTGCCTGGACCCTTCAATACCTGGTTAACTCATTCTTTGGATCTCTGTCTCTTCTTTTTAATTCCATCCTCAGCAGTTGTGTACAAAACTCAGTGCTAGGCACTGTGAGATCACTGTGAAATTAAAACTATAAAGATGAGTAAAACA
The DNA here is from genome assembly GCF_021234165.1 of Pteronotus mesoamericanus. Lineage (NCBI taxonomy): Eukaryota > Metazoa > Chordata > Mammalia > Chiroptera > Mormoopidae > Pteronotus > Pteronotus mesoamericanus. Next base: position 22,840,745 of record NW_026555078.1, on the reverse strand, counting down.
GTCTTTGCCCTTAAAGCTTCTATAAATAAGTTAATTGCAAGAGACAAATATTTAGCTTTCTGTGGTATAATGGAGAATGAAATAAGTATCTTGTCTACCATTCTTCTGTTTCTAACAGATATGTAAGTAATTTTGTACCCATTTCTTGTCCTTTCCTGGGACTATAGATTACACAGAGAAAAAAAGGCAGGTGAAATAGATCTTCATGGGCTCTAGTTAAACTTTTATTATGTCTAACCTTGATCCTTGCTGTCCATTCTTATTCAGGAAGATAGTGCTTGTTTGGAGACAAATAGATGGTGGTTAAACTATTAAAGCACAAGCAAAATTCCAATGTAGTTGCTGAGAAAAAATTAGAAGTGAAAGGAAGTTGTGACTCTTAGTCGCCAGTGTTTCTGATACCAGAAAAGTTGGCGTTTGTGCTGCATGCCACTACCAGAACCAATAAATTGAGACAAGGATTGAATCTTTATGGGTGCTTTATCTGATCTAAGAAGAAGGTGGGTTATGTACATTTTAGGTAAGCGTTTGGAAAAAAAAGGTTAATCAGATAAGAGTTGCAGTGCAGCAAGGATTTTCCTTGTATTTCCTTATCTGCTGATCCATAATTCTTTATCTGCACCACAGAAGTTCCCTCCCTTTAGAACACCATGGCTCAGATATCATTGCAGAACCCCTGGGGCAGGAAGCTGGAATTGCTTCTAGACCTCCTGGGGTCAGGCGTTCCAGTTGCTAGAATAATAGCTTTCTGCAGGCCTTCCTCACCTAAGCCTATCAACTCTGACTACAGCTAAAATCTTTAAATCTTGAGCTTCCCTGTTCATTAATCACTTAAGCCCTATTATTGGATCATTAATGATTGATTTCAAGTAATGATTGGGATTTGAAGTCTCTTTTAAGATCAAGGACCTTACTTTGCATCTCAGAGTTTTAGCATCAGAGAGTTTGTGTTGTTTTACTGGCAAAAGTAAATAGTTGTTGAAATTGTTCTAGGTTATTTAAATAATCTACAGTTATTTATTTATTTATTAGAGAGAGGGGAAGGGAGGGAGAAAGAGAAGGAGAAAAACATCTATCGGTTGCCTTTCGTCTGCACCCTGGCTCTGGGAACTGAACCCACAACCTAGGCATGTGCCCTGACTGGGAATTGAACCAGCAACCTTTTTACTTTGGGAATGATGCCCAATCAGCTGAGCCACACCAGCCAGGGCTAATAACCTACAGTTTTAAAAGGTTGTTAATAAATAGCTGCATCTTACTGAAAACTTAACTTTTGTTCCAGGTGTTGCAGTGAACACATTTCAAACATTTTTTTATTTAATACTTTAAAAAGCTTTGTGAGGTAGGTTATATTACTCCTGTTTTATAGATAAAGAAATTGAGGTTTATTGGGGTTAAATAACTTACCAAGAATCACATGGCTAGTAAGTGGAAGGGGTAAGGGCTTAAACTCAGATCTATTAGATTCCAGTGCACGTGTTCTTATTCACAATAAAACATTGCTTCTTAATTCAGAAGGCAGAATTATTCTGCTCCCTTGCCTTTTACTGACTAAAAGCTATTCAATACTCAGAATGCTTTCTTCCAGTCCTTTTTCAGTGAAAAGTCTCACACTTTGCTTTATGCCTTGTTGCTTTTGCTTCTGTGAGTGGTGTCTCTATTTCAAATAAGAGAAACACTTGAACACTTGCAGCTTTGTTTGCATTTTCACTTATATAGAAATCATATGTGTGTGTTAAGCTTATAATTAATGCCTTTTATCTGCCAGTCAATATGCTAAAAATTTGTTGGGTATCTGTTTTCTAAAGCTGAAATTGTCAAACTTGTAGCTTAAGTCCTGTGATAAGTCTGCTGTCTTAGGAGAATAATTACTAAATATTTGTACTTTGGACCTCTTTTGAGGAACATCTGAAGTACAGACAATGTCCTAAGATTCTGCTTTGAGGTTTAATGAAGACTTAATATGTGTTGCGACTGGACAGGAGACATTCTAGTTTCATGCATTGCCAGATGTGTCCAGTAAAAATTGCCGCGCATGAATTTAATGAAAAGTCTCTAGGAACTTACAGCTTAAGGTAGTTTTTATAAGCATCATGATTCACAGGATCTTTGGAGTATATATTTTTGGGAAGGACAGTTCGGACATGAACTTGAAAAAGATGCTTGCAGTTATGTGGACCAAAGTGCACTGTTTTAAAGAAATTATGAAAATGTTATAATGTGAGAATTTTTTTTTTTTTGCTCCTAGCTTTAAATTACTAAAATTGGTTTGATTTCTGAGACTGTATTGTAATGAATGTCTTTTTTTGTTTTCTTTGTGATCTTTAGTTCAGTTTACTGCGTTGTCCAATTAACGTGCGCTTGGCCTTCCTTATGACCTCAGAAATGACAGTTTTGTGCTCAGCAGTAGACTCTTCTTTCACTTTTCTTTTCCAACCATTGGGAATCATGCTTTTAAAAGTAAACATTATACTGAGACAGCCAAAGTACCCAGAATTTCAAGTCAGAAGATATGAATTTTAAGTATGGACTGTATTTCAGCCAGCTGTGTGATTGTGGACAAGTCAGTTCTCCTTTGGGAGCCTCAGTATTCTCTGTAGAAAGGAGATAAAGGTTCCTGTTTCAGAAGGTTTATTGTTATTATTGCTAATAATATTAGTAGATGCAAAATAGTAAATACACAGGTCCTGGCACAAATAACGCTTCTTTTTTATTACAAAATCTTTTATTACAAAATCAAAAGCATTTAATACTGTAACATAATAATATCACACTCAAGCACACCATATGACATTTTAGGTGAAATGTTCAAATTAAAACTATAAATTATTATACCTATGTTATTACCCTACCAGCCAACCACTCAAGCAGGCGCTGTTTGTGCTGGACCCTGTATATTGCTATGTTACTAACCTTTATAGAGGTTTTACAGTTCGCAAAGCACTTTTATATAATAATTTATAGGAAGATAAGTATATGTAGATATACAAACACACACATATACAGCTGACCCTTCACATCCATGGGTTCTGTATCTGGGGATTCAATCAACCTGGGATCAAAAATATTTGGGAAAAAAAAATACAGTGTTATGTTGGTGGTGGTGTGTGTTACGTACTTCGGCCTGCCATGGTGCGTCTGTGCTGAACATGTGCAGGCTTCTTTTTCTTGTCATTATTCCCCAAACAATACAGTGTAAACAACTACTTACGTAGTATTTACATTGTAATTGGTATTATAAGTAATCCAGAGATGATTTAAAGTATATGGGAGGATGTGTATAGGTTAACTGCAAATGTTATGCCATTTTCTATAAAGGACTTGAGCACCCTTAGATTAGTATCTGCAGGGGGTCCTGGACCAATTCCCCACAGACACTGAGGGATGATTCTATATCCATATCTATATCTCTATCTAATCTAAATGTCTATCTATATGATATATATGTATGAGAGCACTTTGTAAATTCTGAAGTATTATGTGAATATTAGTTGATATGTCATAACCAACTGAACCCAAATTAGTGGCTGTTTTCAGCTTTAGTTATTTGAATGATAAATCATGATTTTCTAAATTCAGATAATGAACTTCTATTTAGCTAAAATAGTTTTGGAATGCTTTCTTTTAAGATGTATTTTAAAATTAAAATTACCATCTGATTTCTATATGATACTTATTATTTAAAGAAATACAAAGAGTGGCTCATTAAAAATTATGAGATGAGTGGTCAGGAGTACTGGGGGCTGGTATCATTAACACTTGGGGGCGCTCCAGTGAGGTTCCTATTCTGCTAAGGATAAGTTTATCACTTGGTGATAAATCAATGTGATTACTTAAGAATAAATATTTAGGAACTTTATGTTTACAAAATATCTTGCCGTTGTTAATTAGCCTATGCCAATGTTTATCTCTATATTTTGTGCAGGATTTCCAGACACCCCTGTGATGACTTATTTTAACTCTGAAGTTAGTTGATACTTGTCTGTATAGTAAAGGGGCCTTCAAAGCTTACTCAGTTGTTCAATTGCACTTGCATTTTCCCAGGAAAATTATTCTGAACAGCTCCAGAAAAAGCATTATAAAACTTTTCCTGTTTGTTTCAGAACCTCGAAGTTTCTAGGATGTAAAAGTTCTAAAGTGTAACTTAAATATTTCTGTTCAGAAGTTAAATAGACATTTTTAGAGTAACCATTATTTAAGGCATTTTGTAATGATGAAGTCTTTGCCTTCAAGACTCTATTATATTCTCTTAGTGGAGAACGATACATTTAAGAGAAGACCAACATGATATAAACTAATAGTAAGTATTAAGTAAGTGGTTGTGGCACGTACTGTTATTTGCCTGCTTAGTATTCATTTCCATCTTTCCCCTGTTAGTAGGTCCCTGATTGTTTTTAGTGACAATGTGCCCACCTTAACCAAAAGTTTGTGGTAATCATATTCTTGTTCAGTGGCAGGTAGGCTACAAGACCCAGTTCTGGCCAATGATAACCTGTTTTAGTTCTGTATTACTGCTTAATAAATTATTCCAAAAGGTAGTGACTCAGAGCAGTCATCATTTATTATTTCTCCTCTGGGCAAGGAATTCAGCTAAAGCCAATGGGGACAGATTGTTTCTGCTCCATCAGGTCTGAGGCCTCAGCTAGAGACTCAAAGACTGCAGTAGTATGAAGGCTTGTTCATGCTATTTGGCAGTTAATACTTGTGTCTACTGGGAGCCCAGCTGGAACATTCACTCATAGTTTCAATATGGTCATTGGGTTTGAAGAGCCTCCTGAGAGAGAGCCCCAGATGGAAGCTATGTTCTTTTTGCGACCCTTCTGCAGAAGTCTGCTGTCCTCTGTTGGCAGAGACTCTCACAGGTGCCCTCCCAGCTTCAAAGGGGGAAAACGTGACTTCTCAGTTGGAGTGGCTGTCACACTGTAAAGAGAACACATGGGGTGGGATAAATGTATTGGTGTGCCCATCTTTGAAAAATCCAGTTTGCCACCACATTTAAGGGAAGGCTCATTAGTAGGGAGGGGGAAGCTACTATGAAAGCTTTTATTTCCCAGGTAACAGGCAGTGATATTTCTGGCATGGTCCTCTGTTGTTTATTCCTTCCTTCTGCCTTGAAGGAGCAGCAGCCATCTTGTACCCATGAGCCTATAAAACAATATGTGAAGGATGTTGGCATCATTGGATGTCAGCCCTGGACTAGCTGCTTCCTGATTTTTTCTTCTGTGAGGCAATAAATACCTATTTATTTAAATTACTATTGTAAGGATTTTAGCTTTTTTAAAAATTTATTTTATTTTTTTAAAACTTTTTAATTGTGTTTTTTTCCATTCCACTTGTCCCCCTTATACCATCTTCCACCTCCACTCATCCCCACCTCCACCCCCCCAAATTTATTTTTTATTTTTTAATCACAGTTGACATACATTATTGTATTAGTTTCAGGTGTACACCCCAGTGATGAGACATTTATGTAACTTACTAAGTGATCTTCTCAATAAATCTCACATTCACCTGACACCATTCTAATAATTAATGTACAGTGTCAGGTTTTTAGTTTTTATAGCCGATTATAATTACCGAATCTCATGGTTGTTAACCTTGAGCATTCATAGGAATTACCTGGAGGGCTTCCTAGGGGTAACTTAAAGGGAGAGGTGGAACTTGGGATAGACGGATAAGATTTGGACAATTAGGTTGAGGGAAGCAATTGAAGTATTTACAAATGGGATGAACAAATACATGCAGGCATAAAAAGTGTCAAGTTTTTTTTTAGGACTTCTGCAGCCTTACTCTTTGATAAACATTTCCCCATTTTGCCCGCCCCACCGCTACTAATCGCAATTCTACCCTTTTTTCCTATGATTTTGACCCTTTCTTTTTCTTTAAAGATCCCACATGTAGCCCTGGCCATTGTGACTCAGTTGGTTGGAGTGTCGTCCATGTAAAGCGAAATGTGGGTTTGATTCCCAGTCAGGGCACATTCCTATAGTGCAGCTTCGGTCCTGATTGGGGCACGTTTGAGAGGTAACTGATCAGAGTTTTTCTCTCATGTCGATGTTTTTTCTTCCTCTCTCTCTCTTCTTTCCCCTCTCTCTAGAATCAATAAGCATGCCCTGGGGGAGGATAAAAAAAAATAAAATAAAGATTCCACATATAAATGGATCATTGTCTTTCTCTGTTTGACTTTTTTCACATAGCATAATGTCTTCCGGTTTTGTCCATGTTGTCACAAATGACAGAATTTCCCCTTTCCTTAAGGCTAAATAATGTTCTCATGTGTGTATCACATCTTCTTTACCCATTCATCAGTTGACAGGCACTTTGGTTGTTTCTGTATCTCAGCTATTGTGAATAAGACCTTTTTACATTTTGACATTTCCCTAGATTTGTGTAGTGCCAGATTAGTGCAGTGACTTGAATTAGGTACCAATTAGAATTCAAGTTGAAAAGCATAGATCTATGTCTGAAGATAGCCTTGTATAATAGTTTATATTGTGCATTGTAGACCTGGAAATAGTGAGCCCAATCTGTAAAATAATCACATTCCTTTAGGATTACTGGTTCAAACAAAAATTTCTCATCTGTTAGTGAATTATGACTGAGATGTTTGCCAAGTTTTTTCCTAGGAGCAACTGTTGCACAAGCTTTGAGCCCCTATAGTTGACCCCTGCCTTTGCTTTCTGTTTACTAGTAAGGAGTGCTTCTTACCGAGAACATTACATTTCCTGGGTGGGTCTCAGAGTTCTGTGAGGTAGAACAACATCAAGGGTCAGATCACACAGCCCACATTTTTGGTATTGATTTCAGGGATCTCTGATGCAGTTTATGCGACCCTGATTTTTGATTAAACTAAGTGGTAAATGTTTGGCATTTGTGAGACGTGTGGCTAAATCTTTTTTAGACATTTTTCTCTACAACTTGTTGCTCTGTCTTATTAGAGGGAAATGTTTTTTTTGTGTGTGTGTGTTTTTTTAAAGATTTCATTTTATTTATTTTTAAAGAGGGGGGAAAGAGGGAGAAAGAGAGAGAGAGAAACATTGATTGGTTGCCTCTTGCATGCCCCCAACTGGGCACCTGGCCTGCAACCCAAGCATGTGCCCTGACGGGAAATTGAACCAGCGACCTTCTGGTTTGTGGGATGATGCTCAATCCACTGAGCCACCCCAGTCAGTGCTTTTTTTTGTTAAAGCAACTCTATTGAGGTATAATTTACATATCACAAAGTTTACCTTAGGAGGAAGTTTTGCTTCCATGCAAAGATTGATAGATTCATGAGCAAAGCCCAGATTTCTTCATTTATTAATTTCTTCATTTATTTATCTTACAATATGAATTTATTTCTTTACTGCTAGGCTACTATATACTCTGTTGCCATTATTATTATTCTTATGCTATGATTTATAGATTCTGAAATAACGACTTCTGTCATTTTAAGTTGATAAACGTATTTTTAAATTATAGTTTAACTCTCATATGAAAAAAATGCTAATAGATGAAGGAGCTTAGAAAGCCATCTGACAGAATGATTTTAAATACTATAAGCCCTCTTATAATAATGATTTTAAATGGGATTTCTAAAATCAGGAAAAGTTGATGCAGTGGGTTAGAACAAAATGGTATTTGATGGGATAAAGGAAGAAAATATTTACTTATATTCGATGTTTACTGCCTGCTAAGCATCTGTTTTTCTTCCATCCGTCCTGATGGACCCATGATTTTTCCTGTGTGACCAGTAGCATCAGGAAACTTGATCCTACCCTCCATTTAGGGGTCAGCCTTGTTGGCCCAGAGGTTATCTCTTCTCCCTTCCTGGTCAGTGGTTCAGGCGTGAGCACCTGACCTAATTCTGGTAAATAGGGTAAAAGGAAAGTCTTTTAAACTTCTGAGGATGTTCTTCTTGCCCTTACAAGAGATCCATGGGAAGATATTTTGTATTTTCTGCAGGACATGATCAAGGAAGCGTGTAGCCCTGGTTATTATTGTCAGACATACTGTATCCAAGAAGGTAGAGCCAGCCTCAGGATGGAGTAGACCTTTTGGATGGTGGAGCAGAGAGATAGAAGCGCTGTGGGTCCTCCATGACAGTTTTAAACAGTCTTTTCTCTGAGTTTCCAGATATGTTAATCTGTGATTTCCTTGTGGTTTAAGTCCTTGGTACTGAAATTCTGGTCCATTTACTGGCAGCATCAGCAACACCTGTGAGCCCACTGGAAATGAATTTCTGACCCAACCACAGACCTACAGAATCAGAATCTTCCATTTTAATAGGATCCCCAGATGATTTAGATGCACAGAAAAGCTGGAGAAGTGTTATTTTAAGTCACTTTGAATTGGGTTTTTATTGCCTAATGATAACATTCTGATATGACATCCTAGAGTTTTTTCTCTGAGTTAGGACTTCCTTCAAGCGTGCCGTATAGAAATAATGGGGGGGGGTGCGGGGCGTGTGGGGGAGACATTATTTCTGATTTTAATGGAAACAGCACTTATTGGATCATGATGAGAGTTTTAAAAAGTCTCATCACACTTTGATTGATGTATGGGTTTTTTGGTGTTTGCTTTTTATAGTTATTTTTAGATGAAACCTAAAACTGTAGTTCTTATTGCTTGTGGTCAAAAAGACCCTAATGTTATTTTTGGCAAGTCAGGAGATAGGAGTTTAGCAGTGCTGGCTCAAAGCCGGCTTTGGGAGTTGGATTTTACCTCCCGTAGGATTACTCCTTCTCGTTCTCTCCTCAGCTCCATTTCTGTTTCAACTAGATAGAGTTTGTGCTGTATGTCTATTTTAGAGCTGTTAACCTCTGGGGAGTGACTTTTGCGTACTGCTGCCTTTTAGGCCAGATGTGTGTTTCAGTCACATGAATAGAGAAAAGAATTTTGCACCCTTGCTATAAATTGTAAGTTATTTCTGCATAGGAGCGTTAAATATAGCATGTGTAAATTAAATCCAGTAGCAATTTAGGAATTTTATTTGAGAAGATTTTCCCAGGTTTTATACAGAGTTAGATGCAACATTCCAAAAAGCAAAACGTATTATAAAATTCTTGTTGGCCCATTTTCTAAAGGCTTTAATAAGTTTGTGGCAGGACAAACTGGATGATTTCAATTCACAACTTAGATTATCGTTTCCATAATTAACTGAGAATGAACTGTGTCTGTCCTATGCTTTAAAGGGAGAATTACCAAAGGTCGGTATTTATTCAGAAAGGTCTTAGTTCTAAAAGGAGTACTTTTAAGGGAAATGCAGCTATGCTGATTGATTTTATTTTATTACTTGTTGGGTTTATACTAAGTGCTAGGCATTATGCTAATTACTGTGAAAATTTATCTTTGACCCTAAAAAGTCAATCATTTTATCTCCATTTTAGACATGATGATTTTGAGACTTGAAAGATTAACTAATACTCGTAAGGTCGTGTAGTTAGAGCCCAGGCCTGGTGCTTTGAAGCCCATAGAGGCCTTCAAGGGACTTACTCTCTACTGAGTGGGAGATGGACATGTGAACAGCTCAGTGTAATAAAATGTGAGATGAAATACGATTTAAAGAGAGAGATACAAACAGCATTTAGTGAGAGCAAAGAGGAGGGCATGAATACTGACCAGGAAGATCAGAAAAAAAATAATTCATCTTCCTATTTCTATAATTCCTTAATAGGCTCCTCCTGACTTCTCTCATTCTGTTAATGGTATCACCATTTTCTTGGTACTCAAAACCTTTCATATTTTAATTTTCTTCAAATTCTCACATTTCATCAATCTTTAAAGCCTTTTAGTACTTAATGGAGTTTCTTACTGTCTCCTACTATCCATTCTCACAGCTATAATCCTAGCTTTATCTATCACTCACTATACCATCTAGACCAGTAGTTATCAGCCTTTGGTGCACCTAAGATTCATCTAATGGTGCTTTGTCAAGGTAGAGATTTGGTTCATTAGTATAAGGTCACAGGTGATTCTGATGCATATCCAAGTTGAGGACCACTTATCTAGGGCAGTGGCCTTCAGAATTTCGTCTGGGGACTCCTGGGTAGTGAGGAGAGACCCTGAGGGTGTATAAAGTGGTAACTATTTTCATAGCTATTCTAAGGTGTTATTTGCCCTTTTCACTGTGTTATACTTGTACTTGTAGTGCCTTACACAAATAAGGACAGTGATACCAAACTATATTAGTAATCAGTGTGTTCTTCACTGCCACATACCTGTGAAAAAAATGTAGTTTTGCTTAAGAATGTTCTTAATGAAACAGTAAAAATCATTAATATCATTAAATCTTGCCCTTGAGTACTTGTATTATTTCTCTGTTTGATGATGTAAATACTCATAAGGTGCTTATGTGTTCTGAAGTATGATGGTTGTCTCAAGGAGCAGCACTTTTGCAGTTTTTTTTTTCATGAAACACCATGACTGTTAAACAAACTATGATTTTTCAGACTTTGGTATTTGACATAAATTTTCCCCAAAATGAACAAAATGAATTTTATCATTGCTAGTGATAAAATTAAAGCTTTCAAGCAAAAATGAAAATATGCAAAACTTCCCAATACTTAAAGAATTTTCTGATGAGACTGATGGTGTTTGAAATGTGTTAATATTGGGAAGATCTTCATAACATACATTCCACGTGGCCAGTGCATAGTATTATAAAAGCATTCAAAGTGCAAGCTAGAACAATGGATTTTAATGTAACAGAAGGTTCATTGATAAAGCTTCAGAGTTCAAGTTGAAACTTACCTTTAAAAAATGACCACATGAGTTTTGGTGTACTCCAAGGAAAAATATCCATAGTCATCTGAAAAAGTCATTGAAACACCTCTTTTTCTAGCCACATATCTTTGTGAGGCCAGATTATCTTTAGGTACTTCAACCACAACTGTCCATTGCAACAGGTTGCAGAAGTAGACAATGTGTTTTTTAAGTTAAAATACAAAGATGTATTGTTGTTACCTTAAAATAAATGAATAGGTAAATAAGCACTTAGTTTTTTTAAACTTTTTTCAAAAATTTTATTTATTTGTTTTTAGAGAGAGAGGAAGGGAGAGAGAAAGACAGGGAGAGAAACACCAATGTGTGAGAGATACAGTGATAGGTTGCCTCTCTCGCATGCCCCCAACTGGGGACCTTGCCCCCAACCCAGGCATGTGCCCTGATCAGGAATCGAACCTGCAACCTTTCGGTTAGCAAGCCAGCACTTAATCTCCTGAGCCACACCAGTGAGGGCTTAGTTTTAATTTCTAATGTGGCACAAGTGGATGAAAAGAGGCTCTGTAATCAATAGTCAGTTTCACCAAAAGTAACCTTCCAGGGTGATCTGTCTTGAATTCCTAACTGGGCAGCTCACGGTGGGTAGTCACTTCCCAGGCCTATAAAAGGTATATTTTTGCCTTAAGCAAGCCCTGTCCACTGTTTTGTGCATCTAGGTTAATGCACCTTTGAAATGCTGCTTTTTCAGACTTCTTAGAAGCATAACCATCTTCATGAGAGCGCATAATCTTGTAAACTATCCTGTCCATGGGTGTCCAACCTGTGGCGCATGGGCCACATGTGGCTTAGGATGGCTGTGAATGTGACCCAACACAAAATCGTAAATTTACTTAAAACATTATGAGATGTTTTTTGTGATTTCGTGTCACACTGCATTTAATGTGTGGCCCAAGACGACTCATCTTCTTCCAGTGTGGTCCAGAGATGCCAAAGGGCTGGACACCCCAGCATCCAATCATAGGGATTTCTCTGTCTTGCTTTCTCCCAGGTTCATGTAATCTTCCTTACTCCTTCCTGAATTCCAAATGTGTAAAATAAACTGTAAAACTGCCATTCTCTGGAGCATTTAAGATCTTGCTTTCTGGCATATCATCAGTTTGGCTCAAGTAAACCCTTATAAAAATTCTCTATAGGTTTGGATTTTTCTTATGTCAACACAAATATTAGGGAATGTAACCCACATATAAAAAAGCTCCTTGGGAACCTCAATAATTTTAAGAATGTAAAGGGGTCTGTAGTGGGGTGAGTGTTCCCCTCAAAAATGTGTTCAAATCTTAATCCTGGTCCATGTGAATGTGATTTTATTTGGAGATAGCATCTTGGCAGATGTATTAAAGTTAAAATGAGGTCATAGTGGGTTTAGGTGGGACTTAAATCCAATTACCCATTTCTTTAAAAGAGAAAGGAGATTTGGATATAGACACAGAGGAGATACATAGGGAAGAAGGACATAGGAAGACAGAGGCAGAGATTGGAGTGATACAGCTACAAGCCAAGGGAAACCAAGAACTGTCCGGCAGCCACCAGAAACTGGGAAGAGGCAAGGAAGGAGTCTTCCTTAAGAACTTTCAGAAGGAGTGTCAGTACCTTAATTTCAGACTTACAGTCTTTAGAATTGTGAGAGAATACACTTCTGCTGTGTTAACCCACTGCATTTGTGGTACTTTGTTATGGTAGCTTTAAAAAACTAATACAAGACTGATCTTGAGACCAGAAAGTTTGAGAATCTTTAAATTATGCTGTTATGATTAGCTACCTACCCATCTCTCTATTCTTTCAGGTTTTGTCCTGTCAGTACATGCTGCCCACTTCTGCAGATTACTTATCCTAAAACAATTATTATGCTTCTCTTATTAAGAAAATATCAGTGGTTCCTTATTACCGGAAGTTCAAAATGAAGTTCAAACTCTTAAGTTTGTGTTGAAAGCCATTTCTAATCTGGCCTTAACATACTTTTCCACTGTGTGTTCCATATTTCCTAAGATGTACCCTTTGGAATGTTTGCTTGAGCATGCATTCAGTACGCATGCACTCATTGATTCATTCACCAAACACAAATGTTTGACCTCACTGAGTTTTTATTCTAATACTGTGCTTTCTAAGCATGTCAGATAGACAGGTAAAGAGATGCCTGGATGGCAGCTCGATGAGATACCAGCTTATCGAGGGTGGGAACCTTGTCTAATAGGCTGGGAGACTTACCATGATGTTGTAAATAGAAGAAAAGGAGGAAAAAGACAGATGAAAGAAACATTCCATGAATATATTAATCTTAAAATCTTAAAATTATATTAAAAAATCCTCCCAGGCACGGCTCTGTAGGTGGATAGGATGTCTTAGGAGTAAGAACATATTTTTATAGTTAGGTGTTTTTTGTTTTGTTTTGTTTTTGCCGGGGGGGTGGTAGGCTTCTGTTTCAGAGCCCCTCTAATTGTCTACTAGGTCTGTCTTCCTGGATGACCCATAAGCTCTTCAAATTCATGTTCAGAACTGAACTTTTAAGGCATGCATAGCTGCTTTTGGCCAAAGATGAGGAAATTCGAGTTAAAAAAAAAAAAACAACCACCAAGAAGCAAACAAACAAAAATATACCCCCCCACACACAATCAATTGAAACCCATTTAATGCATAAAAATCATGTATATCATAATAAAAGGAAAATGTTCAACATCTCATTGGAAACCATCGAAGAAACTAGGCTACTAACTCCTTAGTCTGAAAAGTGATAATTTACATGTATCCTATCTTCTGTATTGACTATACTTCAGTGAGTTTAAGTAACCCTTTATGGAAGAATCCTAGCTAACAGATAGGGAAGGAATGATGGAAAAATAGATCATCATTTTGGGATCTCTAGGGAAAAAAAATCACTGATTTAGTCAGTAATTATCAATGGGTGAATTTTGAATGGAAGGTTAAATATGATTGTTTTACTTCTTTACCTAAATATACATGATGCCCATTTACCTAAATATGCACCTAAATAGTAAAGTCCTTTAGTTTGAATTTTCTCGTGATTATACATAGAATATACTTTTCTTTTTGACAAGAATAACACAGAAGTAATGTGTGTTCTTTTCAGTATATTACATCAGAAGCTACATGATATTCTAACTTAGTGCTGGAAAAGCCTTGGTGTCTAACAGAGGGAGGAAATGGAGTTGGAATGGAAAGAAGAAGGAAGCAAATAAGAAAGGACGAAGCATGGGAATGATCAGAAAGACTGCTCAATGAGAGAGGATGCTCTTTTGACTGATTCCACAGTTTATTATTCACTTGGTTAATCTGAGACTGAACGTCTGCTGAATAAACTAGTAGAAAGAATTCTAAAAATGTTGCATCCTCTCTCCCTTTACCATCTTTCTGGACTTTGCTAGCAGCTTGAGTGAATAAAATGATTACCTATGCAGTTTTACCCCTGAACATTGATCTTAGTTTCATTTCTGAACTTCTAGCTTTTCCAGAAATTAAATGAGATTTCCGCTGCTTCCAACAGCAACAGGAAATGTTTGTTGAATGCCTCATATTAGAATATGTATATATGCATGTGTATATATGTGCACATATATGTATATGTACACATATGTACACACACATTTTTTCACTTACTGTTCTTGGAATAGCCTAGCTTTAAGTGAGATTTAATCTAGAGGGTTCAATGATTCCATAAGGACTCGGTTTTCTTTCTCTTGATTTTTCTGTTCTACCTTCACTGTTACCCTCGTTCTCAGGGTCTACTTTTGGCAAAATTGCTTTAGACCCACATTGTCTCTTCCTTTTAGCTCCTGTACATGTTCTCAAGGTTCATTCTGATTGGACTAGCCTGGTCATATGCCCACTGTGGCCGGGGTGGGGTCGGGTGGGGTGGGATTTGTTGCTCCTGCTGGACCTGGATGGCATGCTCCGCCCCTATTGTTAGGGATGCAGCATCTCCTAAAACACAGGGACTATGGGTCTGGAGGGAGGGTTTCCAAAAGAAATGGGGTGTATTTACCAGAAGAGGGTGGAATTAGATATCAATCATGCATAACTCACAACTCTTTGCTGCAATACCTGAGTAAAATTTATTGTATAGACTTGAATTTAATAGTGAATAAAAAAATGGTGGTACTTTGGAGAAAGAAAAGAAAGGGCCTGAATGAATTCTTTGGGAAGAGACTCCTGACTGCCTGCTTTCTCCCTTGCTTTATGGCAATAGCCAACTGTTTTTTTCTGGAATGGATTCCTCTAGCTTTATAGGCTTCTATCATCCTTGCTGGAGGGAAATGACGTCAGGTAAGTAGGGAGTGTGAAGGAAAATAAGCATAAAGGTCCTGTTTTCCTGTAGCTTTAGTTCTGCCTACCAGGCCTGCTGCCAAAGGCACATGAAAGGCCTCGTCCCAGATTTCGTCTTGACTTCAGGGGGTGAAATTTATCATTCTTACACAACACATAGACTATTTATCAAATTACATACTTGTACCACAGGAGTTTGATTTTCTTTGTTAGTGTTGTCTAAAATTACACGTGATAATTCTGTATCCTTGCTTTCTAAGCTTGCCAATGCATAAAAGTAGTATTTCCTTTTGGAGTCTGAAGCTTTTTTTCCCCCCTAGCTCTTATTAAGAAGAACATGTAATTTCGATGTTTGAATAGGAATAGGGGAAATAGCCAAAAACTTTTCAATAGTCCAGTTAAAATACATAATAGCATGTGTTTAAAGTAAATCTTTGGAGGAAAGATTGGAAAATCCTGGATAAAGTCATACATCATATACCTCAAAGGCATGCCTTACTAAGTAAAAGTAAGAGGAAGCAGTATGTATCCTAACAGGGGGTCAGGGGTCCTCACTTAGAAGTTTCTGTGGCAACATTGTTCCCATCTTGGTGGTTGAAGTGCTCAAAGAAATTTCCAAATTTGCTTAATCTTCTGGATTTTGTGTTGAGCTAAATGCCATCACATTCTATATAGCCTCACAAGAGTTACATAAACACTTTCCCTCTGAATTTATACAAAGGAATATATATTTTTTGTGTTAGAAATATGATACTCCCCTACCCCCAACTTGGAAGTCTGTGGATAACTCACCTCATTTTAATCACGGACATGGATGAGGGGCAGTCTAACTTAAACATGTGGACCTTGGCCCCACGCCAGTATAGGTTCTAACCAGGTTTTGAATATTTTGGGCGTCTGTAGACTTCACTTCTCTCATATATAAAATAGTTATTCATTCATTCATTCCACAAATATTTAATATTAGTCACCTTCTAGGTGTTGGGGATATATCAGTGAAGAACGCAATGAAGATCTTTTTCTTGGTGTAGCTTATGTTCTAGTGGTGGGAGAAGCAATGCACAGTAATTGCATGTTAAAGATAGTAATTACTGTAAGAAAAGTAAAGGTAGAGCAGGGTCAGAGGGAGATGAAGTAGGGAGGAGAGCAGATGCAGAATTAGGGTAGTCAGGGCTGGCATCATTGAGAAGGTGGCATTTGAGCAACGGCTTGAATGAAGTTTTCCAAGCTTGTTCTGGTTGCAGTCTTGAGGATAGACTGTAGAGGGTGACAGATACAAGCAGACAGAATTGTTGGGAGGCTTTCCTTGGAGCCTGGGTGTGAGATGGTGGTGACTTAAAGTAGTGGCCCTGAGGATGATGAGCAATGGTTGAATTCTGTGTGTATGTGGGCGGTTCAGCCAACAGGATTTTCGGATGGTTTGGAGATGTTGGTGCAACAAAAAAAGGAGCCTGGACTTCTGGCCTGAGGAACTGGATGGATGAAGTTACTGTTAACTGACAAGAGGGAGACTGTGGGTGGAGCAGGTTTTAGAGGGAAGGTCCGAGTTCATTCCTGTGGGTACGTTGAGTTTGCGATATGTGTTAGGCATCTACATGTGGATGATGGCATTTACCTCTCAGTTGGTTGTGATGATTAAATATGGTGAATGGAAACTGCTTAGCATAGTGCCTGACGTAATTATCTCTGTGACACCAGAGAATATATTATGATATGAAACAAGAATAATGGGCTGTAAAAGGAATATTTAGGGAAAAAGAGCTCATAAAATATAATAAGAGAACTTTAAAAATAATAAATTGAGAGGTGGAGGAAATCTTCTAGAAAATGAAAGTCAAAGAGATACAAAAATATTAGAGAAATATTAAAAATAAGAGAAACAGTGAAGGGAGTCTCTTTTCCAATAGAACTTTGGGAGAGACACACACCAAAGAAGATAGAAGGGAAGACACTATCAATGAAGCCGTACATGAAAAATTTCCAGAACTGAAAGACATGGGTTTTTGAATTGAAAGTGCTAACCACTATGAATGGGGAAAAAGAGATATATTACCAGGACATTTCAGAGCACCAGATAGTAAAAACCAGTCACAAAGAAACAGGGAGTACCAGCATGTCAGACTTTTCAAAAGCAACACTGGAAGCTAGCAGACAATGGAGCAATGCCTTGAAAATTCTGAGGGAAAATTATTACAAACATAGACTTCTGTGACCAGCTAAACAGCCAATCAGCTATGAGGACTGAAGAGAGATAGTTTCAACATGTAGGTTCTCAAAAACTTATCTCCTATCCTTCCTTCCTCAGGAAGGTATTGAGGGATCAGAAAGAGAGGTAAGACATGAAAGAGACATGGAAGAAAAAAGAAGACATGAAAAACGGGGCATAATGCTGGAGAGAGATCAAGGAAACTCCTAGAATGACGATGAAAGCATGCCCAGGATGACAGCTGACCGCAGGGCTGGAGATGACCGGCGCCGACTGGAGCGGGAGGCTGCAAGGCGAGCGAGAGGTCTCTAAGGAGCGAGTTGAATTGAGAGACATGGTGTGTGTGTCCACTCTGAAAGAGTTCCATAGTTTTTCAGAGAGTCAGGGCATAAGCTGTTTCTAACTTAAAGGAGCTTACACTGCAGTAGGGGGCACCCACAAGTAAACAGGCAATTATGGTATTCTGTCAAGGTTTGTAAAGTTTAGTACTCTGTCCTAGACCACCCACAGTTGGAATGGAGGCTTAGAAATCTAGTATTTAACTCCTTGGGCATCTGTAATTGAACTGGCAAAACAACAGCTTGGGGGTGACTGTTGGATTAGCTGCGGAATAATAGTCCCTGCCATACACTAGAAAAGAAAACTTAAAATATTTTTTTTTTCTTTTTCAGGGAAAGGGCAGGGGGAAACCATGGTTTATTATGAGTTGAAAGAATTTAAAGTTCATATATATGTATGTATTTATGTTTTTATTTTTGTATGTATAACACTATCATGTTCATAAGAACATCTTGTTTTTAAAATGACTGCACAGTAGTGCAAGGGAAAAAACTTTCAGTTGCTAATTTTAGGTATAGAAAGAAACTGCATCTCTATGTAATAATATCCTTTACCCTCCCAGATGACTTATATCCCAGTGACTTATGCCAATAAAGAAATGTCCTCCCAGTAAAACACTAGAGTTTTTTCTTACAGAATTCCTCACAGTAAAGTTATTTTGTAGTTGGAGATTGATTAAAAACAAATGAAAATTTTACTGTATAAATTATGCTGCCTAATTAATTATAAAACTATTTGGTCTATATGTTTCTTTTTTTCTTTTGTATAACTTTATAATGCAAAATAAAATGTAGTGGTTCATGTTACATCAGTATTTCTCATATAAAAGTGGAACTATGTTTACTGTCTTATCTTGTTTGTCATTTGGTCAGTTAATATATACACAGATAAATTAAGCAATTATATAAAGAAAAATTGCAAGAGGAGAAAGAGATAATCCAAATGCAGATTATTACTTATTAACATTGTGCAAGGTTAAGTTTCTGTAATACATTGTCATCCAGGGGACTGGGAACATTAGCTAATCGGGTCAACAAACATTGGTATGTCAAACTTTGTGCTAGATCTTGGGAATACAAGACAAGTTATGACATCATTTCTGCCCTCTAATAATTCTTAGTCCAAATGAAAGAAATGTGAAATATAAGCAATAGAGAGTTATAAGTGCTATAGATAATATTTACCAAATGAATACAGAGAGAAGGTCATCCTAAGAAAAGTATGTATTAAGAAGACAGACATGGAGATGTAACACTGTTTGCAGAAATAGCAAACATTTCTACTTGTTTGTTGCATGGAGTCAGGCCCAGGGAAACATGTGAGAGCCATCTCATAGAGCACGCATGCTACACTCAAGAGTTTAATCCGTTCCTCCTACACAGTGTTTCTCATATTTGTGTAATTATAAGAATCACTTAGAAAGTTAAAACAAAACAAAAGGCAAATTCCTCAGACTGGGAAAATCAGAATCTTTAGAGGAGGGCTGGGAATCTGTGTTTTTAATAAGTGCCCTGGTAGTTCTTGTAACCAATTTATTGAGAAAATTCAGTTTATTAGGATATAAGCAAGTATTGTTTCCAAAATTTTCTAGTGTGTGTAAGATTTCAAGCACGAGCACATTCCACTTCTCCCTCTCTCCCCCTCCCCGCCGCCTCCCTCTGTGTGTATGCGTGTATATTTTGTTATTGTTAAAGCAGTCTAGGCCTGCATAAAACCTTGGGAACTAGATCCTCCTGGTGCAGGTTAGACCCGTGACTCAGGCTGCTTGTGGTCCAGCTCAGAGATGGTGCCCTCCTCTTTCAAGGTCCAGATTCTCTGTATTGGCAGTGGAGTACAGAAAGAGGGGAATTACAGGTCTTCAGAGTGGTGGGTTGGTGGAGGGCAGTGCTCTAAATATCCTATTGTCCAGCCCTCGCTGGGTGGCTTGGTTGGTTGGAGAGTTGTCTCATGCACCAAAGGGTTGCAGGTTTAACCCTTTGGTCGGGGTGCCTATGAGGAGTGGGGGGCAACCGTCTATGTTTCCTTCTTAAAAGAAATCAATAAACATATCCTTGGTGAGGATGAGAAATCAATCAATCAATCAGTCAACCTTCTGGTGTTCAACGTTCATTCGGACCCGTACTCTTGGTGAGGACCCTCAGAGAGAAGGGGCAAATGGCTGCACCCACTGGTCCCTTCTAGCGGTCCATCTGTCACATGGTGGGGGTGGATTCCTAGGCACCCACTTTCTCCATCTTTCTTTTACTTCGTGTTTCTGCCCTTGAGATTGTTGGCGCCCGTAAAGCCCCTTATGTGCTCTCCAAGGTCTGCAGTCCTTTCCTTGTCAGGCAAGCTGCATTCTCCACAGTCCTTTGTTGGGGTTCAGGCTTTGGGCATGGTCTACTCTAGTCCTCTTCCTCGGAGATCTCCAGACCATGAGCTACATATATTTCTTGGTACATGTTCTGCAGCCCATTAAGCAGTCAGCTTGGGACCAAACTGCCAGTCTCTCCTCTTACAGACATTTTCACCTCCCAGACTGTATGAAGAGCTCTCTTGAGTCTGTACGACCAGCTCTCAGTCCGCACGACCAACTCTCTTGAAGTGCTTGCTTAATGGTACCACCCCTATGAGTCCAGACTTCCAGGCTCTCCCTTTCCTTTGCCTTAGTTCTGTCCTTGGGAGGGTTGGTTGAATGCACCAGCCACTAAGCAAACCTTGAGGGAGATATCTGGACATAATTTTTGATGCTTTCCCTCAGATTTGGGCATTTACTGCTTCTTGCTCTCAGTTGTAGGCCCTCGTCACTGATTCTGGGACAGTGGGACAAATGCCACTTAACATAGTGTTAGATTATGATCAGGGAAGTTTAGGAAACGTTATTGCAGGTAGTGGAAGACAATCAGATTTGCATTTCATAGTGTTGAAAGCATAATTTGAATAAAATCTCTTTATGGAATTGTACCTTGGCTAATTCTATCAGAACTGAAGTCAGATAACTTGTCTGCTTTAGGGTAAAAAACAAAGTACATGTATGGCTATAAATCTCTGTACAGTATTAACATTAGTAACTTCTGAAAGTTTGTTGTAGATATGAAGATACATGAGTTCAGTGTGTCCGATGTTGCCAGAAGACCATGTAGCACGACAAAAGACCTGGAATTCATTGATGTTTCTTAGTTAATTTTCAGGTTTTCCAGTTTTATTAATAAATACCTTTTGGGTAAAGGAAGATTAGACCACTAGGTGGCGCTTTATAATTAGAAAATGAAAGTGCTTTTTTGCTATCACTAGGATCAATAGAGGAAAGCAATGACAAGTGAGAACAGCTAGCTGGTGGCAGTCCTAAAACATAGCTTTAAAATAAGAGAGAAAGATAAACAGAGAGAAAGAAGTAGGAGGGGAAGAAAATAGAAAAGAAGAAAGGAAACAGGTATATAGTGAAGCAAGTTGTCAAATGCTATCAGTTGCCTCAGGAAACTGGTTCCTATTGTTGCTGGTTCATTTCTTTGGTTATTCAGTTACTTGATATGTATTTCATGAGAGCCAGGGAATCTGGCAGAGGATACCATGGTGAAAAGATGTTCTCACTACCTTCTGAGTTTATAGGTAACTTAAAATATGTGAACTTAAAATCTTGATCCCTTCTTTGTAGAGTACCTTAAATAATATTGAAAAGAATACTTTTTAATTTTAGTTTTACTTGTTTTATACCCACTCTTTCATTTTCCTATGAGATAAAACCTCTCCCCAGCCCCTAGCAACTACTGTTTTCTGTCTCTAGGGATTTGCCTATGTTGGAGTTTTCATAGAAATGGACTCATACAATATGTGGTCATTTTTACTGGCTTCTTTCACTTAGCATATTGTTTTCAAAGTTTATCTATGTTGTAGCATGTAATCAGTAATTCTTTCCTTTTCATTGCTAAATAATATGCCGTTGTGTGGCTATCCTTACTTTGTTTATCCATTCATCAGTTGATGGACATTTGGTTTGTTTTTTTGGGGGGGGGCTATTATGAATAATGAATGCAGTTATGAGTATCCATGTACAAGTTTTAGTGTGTGCACATATGTTTTCATTTCTCTTGTTTATATACGTAGGAGTAGAGTTGCTGGGTCATATGGTAACTGTGTTTAACGTTTTGAGGAGCTGCCAAACTGTTTTCCAAAGTGGCTTCACCATTTTACAATCCCATCAGCAATGAATGAGAGTTCCAATTTCTCCACATCCTTGCCAATACTCGTCTTTATTTGTTTTTTTTTTTTTTTTCCTGTTTGCTTGTTTAATTATAACCATCATAGTAGTGGGTATGAAGTGGTATCTCTTTGTGGTTTTAATTTGCATTTCCCTAATGGATAATGAGGTTGAGAATCTTTTGATGTGCTCATCGACCATTTGTATATCTTCTTTGGAGAAAGGTCTGTCGAAATCCTTTGCACATTTTAAATTGGATTGCTTGTCTTTTTATTATTGAATTGCAAAAGCTCATTATGTTTTCTGGGTATGTCTTTTATCAGATATTTGATTTTCAAATGTTTTCTTTCATTCTGTATTCTCACTTCCTTGCTTCTTCGAAGCACAAATATGTTTACATACATAAAAATGCAATATTTACAATATAATGAAGTAAGCAGTTTAGATTTGTTGCAGTGAGCGTACTCAGTTATATCATGTAGGTTGCCAGGAAAGGGGATGAACAGGGTGCTTGACAGTTGTCTTTTATTGATACTCAAGGCTGTTCCCTAAATCCGTATGGAATGCAATTATAGGAGGCCCAAATAGAGCTAAACTACTAAGAGTGAAATGTAATGCCCTCTAGCTTATAACACGCTTTCTTTATACTGTCTGTGTTATACTAGTTACAAACCAGTAGAGAAATGCTAGGGGTTAGGAAATGATAGAAAAGAATAGTTGTTTCCTTCTTTTGTGGTTCATGCAAGATATACTCTTAGAGATATAGCTAAAAATAAAACAAAAACAATAAAGGACCATCTGGTTCCAGCAGGGATTACAGTAGTTTTACTTTTGTTAAGTCATCGTCAGAGAAATGCCTTTGCAGTTGATCAACATCTTAATGCCACAAGCTCTTGTCTTTCTGTAACTTAGGTATGGTGAGAGTAAGCCTTTGGATACAAAATTCATATTTAGATGGTGGAGGGGAGGTAGGTGGAGAGAATGGAGCGTATATTTGTCACAGCCTGACTGGAGATGTTTCCGTGTTAGTTATTGAGCAGATAGAAGGCTTTGGTACTTTGATGATCATGGAGTGACACACCTAGATGGCTGTGATTTGCTTGCCCATCTCTTTGGCCAGTTTCTTCAACTAGTACATTCAAGAGAATTCTTCATCTCCTTGCCAAACTTTCAGCTTGACATCAAAGTACAGTGGCAGTAGTGAAGATATTTTTAAGTTGACTTGACCAATTAAGAAATGGTCACATCTGACAAATGATAGACACATATGAGTGATCTTTTTTTCCTTTTTGCATTAAGATTTTGAAATAGAGCATTCAAAGCAGTCTGAGAAAGATGTTTACCTTCTCAAGATTTTTCCCTGGAATGGTCTGTCAAATTCAATGTGGACTCTTGACCAAGACTTCTCAGCTGCAGTATTGGAGAGATGTGGGTTTTGTAAAATAGCCTGGCATGTGCTGTAGTGCTTTTAAATTTTTTAAACTTTCATTTTTTTTTTTTACAATATAATAACTAATTGCAGACTATAATTAACATTTATGTGAATCGTTCCCTAACCTTTGCTTCTTAAAGTGTAACAAGTAAACCTTTTGGAATTACAATGCAGTTGTCCCTTAAGAAAAATCCTTTAGATTGATGTCTTATGACTGGTTTAAATTCCTCAGGGACATTCTCTTCTGGCTCCTCTCCACACCCAGAAAGATATTTTGGATCTTTTAAATCTTAATCTTGTGCTTTGATCAGCATGAAGAGATGAGTCAGAGAAGCGTGCTGACACTAACACTTCTGGGGGAGGTCGCACAATATAATTTTGGGTCTGAAGCAGCATTAACTGTCAGTTTATTCTTTCAGGCTGATGGACAAATTTGTAATCATGAGCATATTGCATAATGGTGACATAATTGAGGGTGTAGGCTTATCCTTTAGAACATAGCCCCCAAGAGACTTGTGTTCAGTACATAATGTAAAGCTATTTTAAGGTGGTTGTGAAATAGCAGGGACTTGTCAGCCCATTTGTATAGAGTTTTCTTTGTAGATGATGCTGTCGTTGATTAGAAAACAATCGACTCCTCCGTGTCTCACTAGCCTCTATGGTTAAGTATAGCTCAAGTACTATTAAAATAAACTTTTGCAGTCAGTACTCTATGAGTCCTGAGGAAATAGTCTCATTTGACATTTTCACTGCCACTTAAGATTTTGTCTAGTGTGTGATGAGGTGATGGCAGTCTAGGGAGATAATTGATAAACTTGGGCCTGGGGCCTGGAGATAGGAGATCTGTCACAGAGGAAAGGGAAAGATCAAAAGAGTAGTGTTTGTTGTTGTTGACCAGTTCTGACTGTGAAAGATTTAAGGCATTTGGGCTCTAATTGGAAAGATTAGTTGAAAAATAATTATTTGACACTTATTCCGTGCCTATCACTCTGCTAGGTACGAGGAAGTTAGAACAAATAAAACGTAATTTCCGATCTTGAGATACATTTTGGGGGACGATAGATGTATAGGCAGATACTGTTTTCATAGATGGGGGTTAGGACCTTTTGCTCCCCAATGTGAAAGCGCGCACAGGGCAACGGGGGCTGGGTGGGGGGTTGTTACCAGATACATTTGAACACTCTTACCGGCTGCGGAGAAAGCCTTGTTTATAAAATGCAAGAGTAAAATAAACGTACAATTCAGAAGAGTGATGGCCACTGTGAGGGAGGCAGGAAGATGGGATTCAGGAAGGGACCGTGTGAAACCGCATCGGGACAGGGAATGTTCTAATTAAGAAACTGGGTGGTGAGTTCATAGGTGTGTATTGTATCATTTTGCTGCTGCATAGTAAAAGTAGGTTTACATTTGAGTGTATGCAAAGCAGAGTTTATTCTTTTGCTATTTATTAATTATTGTATTGTTTTCTATATGAACAACTGTAAAACTTACTTTTGCCCCACCGTGTATATATTCTATTGTCTCTATGAAATGTTACATAATTTCAAAAAACAAGATATTTCAGTAAACATTTCCCAATCTTAATTTATTAAAAGCTTTCCTTTACTTAGGAGTAACTGTGGGAGAAGAACTCCCTCAGCCAAACTATTCTCTGTCTACTATTTATTCATCCATCCTCTATTTTTTACTTTGATTTTTGAAACAATGAAAATAATGTAGAAGTCTTTTCTCATGACCTGAATGTCCTGTTTCCCTGCCCACTAAGGTTCCATGTACTATGTCCAGAACTCAGTTTATAGGTCAAAAGCATTCTGTCTGGGCTGGTCAGCTAGACATTTAAGTATTCATTCATTCTCTCTCTCCCAGTCTCTCTCTCTCTGATGTTTGTGCATGGCTTAACTGGGGATTTTGAAATCTTTGTAGGGTTTTCTTATTTGCTGGGTGGTTTTAGAATTGAGGGACATCAGTAGAAAAAAAAACAAAAAAAAAATACTATTTCCTCTTTCATCTATGTCCCATATTATACAAGTGTTCTGAAAATAGCACCGATTTTCTGGGAAAGGTCATGACTGAGAATTTTCTCACCCTTTACCCCTACTCTCCAATTCATGTTTTTTTTTTTTCTTATAACATGGTCATGTGCTTGCCCAAGTCTGGCTTATGAACCGTGTAGAATATTTGTGCAGTTTTGTTTTCTACACCCTACGCTGTGCACATGATGCCGTATTTAATTTGGAATGAGCTCTGAGTTTAGTCACACGTGCTTCTTGTGGTGTTTATCTTGGAATGCACAAGTAGGAGGGAAGTATTTTTGTATTTTATACATCTGGACATTGTTCATGGTCCTCCTGTGACTTGGGAATTCTGTGTGGGGCAAAATCCAGAGAACAGTATTAAAAATAACATGGAGTTATAAATGACATCTGAGTAAAAAACCCCTGAGAATACGCTTCGGATCCCAGCGGAGTTTGATTTTGTTGGTGAACTTTTTCAGTTGTGTGGTTCACTGTTGGCCTGAGTAGATTACTGGGATTATAAGGTTACCCAATACCTTCGCATGTAGGCTGACTGGCCGCCAGACTTTCTCAAAGTCTGCAGCAGATTTCGCTTGCAGGGAAAGGCAGATTTTTGCAAGGCAGATTTTTGCCTTGATTTTGCATGGGGTGAGAGAGGTGAAGCGGATTCTCCTCGCTGCTGCCTGCCTCTGCCCCTCGCTGGCTCCGCGAGCGCCTGAGCTGAGACCGGCGGGGTCGCTCCCTCGACCCTGCCTCCTCCCATCTAGCTGGGAGCCGAAGGTCGACCCTGAAAAGGCCTCAGGCGCTAGTGTTGGGGGCGGGCTTGTTTTAAACAGGACTGGACTGGTGTAGTTCAGTACCTCCTCTTGGCTAGGGGTCTGCGAGAATGTAAAAAGCGGGAAGGGATGTACAGGAGCCACGCTGCTCTTGAATGAGTTTGCATATGGACAGCGTTGCTTTTTGGCCCCAATCTAGTGTTCTTTCCTTCCCACATCTCATCTCTTGGGAAAGCAGAATGAAAGCTTCAAACAGATTTGCACTTGAATAAAAGAAAGAGTGATTTCTCTTGTTCAAAGTACAGACCGGTTTGAGGAGAAAGTTGTTTGCTTTTTTACTTTCTGGGTAAGGACTGTTTGCTTTTTGCCCCCTTCAAATGTAATAAAGAGGGGAAAAAGCTAATAACGTAGTTGGAACTGCTAGTTATAATTCATATAGAATTTTTAAATGTGTTCAATAAGTTTCCTCATATGATTATAAAAGGAGTAAATAATTGGAGGGCAAAGGTCAAAATTCTGTTGAGGTTTCGGAATCAGTTGAATATGAGGTGGTTTGAGTGTTTGGATAAGACCACTCAAGTTGGAGCTGTTTTCTTTGCTGGTTATTTTGGCCTTTCCTTTGGGATTTTTTCCCCCTTTCCTTTTGTAATGCATTTTGCAACTTTCAGTTTAAAAAAATCCATCACAGTTTAAACTTTTAGTGAATAAACAGATCCTGGTCCTAGGATGGGAATGGCATCAGAGCAGAGAATGGATGACTTGGGCTGGAGAGAAGTTCCTCGTAGGAGCTCCCAGGGCTGATAACAAGATCATGCTTGTTTGATGTTTTAATGACTCCAGAAGGAAATGGTGAAATCTGCTGATGACACCAAATTATTTTTGCTGATCCAAACAGGGATTTCTGGGAAACTTCTTCAGTATTTGGAAGAGTGGAAGAATTGGGCAATGTCGTGGCAGACACACTGAACTTGAAGGGAAGGTTTACGCGAAGTAGCGGGAGTACAATACAAAGCCTGCCAAGCCCTCTTGAGAAAGACTGTGGAGTCCCTGCGTAGGACTGAGCCTTGATTCCTCCTGTGAAAGGAAGACTTAGGACAGTGAACATTTTGATATATAGAAAATGAAAACTACTATGCCAGTCATTGTAATTATAAAGTATATAATAGCGTTTGAAAAAATATCGTGTTCAAGTTTCTTTATTAAAGCCAGCCTTGGTGTATCCAGATAAAAGATGTTTCCCTTGAAATGGTCACAAGAGTATATACTCATTTTAGGCGTGCTCTTCTTGGTAGGGAAGAGCTTCTAGTACATTCTCTTGACTATTTTTTCTGTAGTGACAGGTCTTCATTTTTTAGATTACTCTCTATTCTCTGCTTCTGTGAGCTTGTCTTTTTTAGATTCTGCATGTAAATGAGATCATGGAGTATTTGTCTTTCGCTGTCTGGCTAATTTCACTTAGCGTAATGTCCTCCAGTTTCATCCATGTTGGTACAAATGGCAAGATTTCCTTTAAATTCTTGGTTAATTTGTTTCACAAACATCACTCATTTAGATATGTAAGTGATAGAGGCTTGTAAAAATACCTATTTCATTGCATTATAGACACAACATGTTGAGAAGTGACCTTCTCTTTTTAAAATTGTTCTATGTTCCCAAGTGTACTCTTAGGGAGGAAGCAGGAGGTTGTGTAGTAACTGGAGATTCCTTTAATGCATTGACATTTTCTTGCTAGAGCCTACATCTGTGTAATGAAAAAGACCCTGTGGGTTAATAAATACAATAGCATAGCCACAGGACTGCCACAGGAGCTGTGGGCTGGCCATCTGTATCCATCTGGCCGTCCGTCTGTCCATCCATCCCTCCATCCCTCCATCCCTCCATCCATTTATCTACTTCCAAAGAACAAATCATCAGTCACCCTTTGCCTCAAGATGCTTGGTTTTATTTAAATGGTAGTATATTCATGTGAAACAAATAGCGGTCAATTGCGCCAGTGTCAGTGGAGCAAGTCAATGGTCTTTCAGTGTTATCCATGGAAACTTTGGTTTGATTAAGTGCGGGCGAGAGGGGAATGATGCTGAATCCTTGTCTTCTCTTTTCTCCCTCAGTGAAAATCCCTGGGGTAACTTTTGAAAACCACTAGTCAGAGAATAAGTATCTGGAGTGTCAGCAAAGAGTGTGTGTCCAGAAGCAGCTAGGGAGACTGACATCACTTCTTCCTTACTCTTCTGAGAGTATTAAAGCAAAATAAAAACATTTTTGTTTACCAATCCTGTGTTTCCCTGAATTGAAAGTCAGTATAAACATAAAATCCCCCAGGTTTTTAAATTTAAGATAGTTTGCCTTCATAGTTCTCTATATCTAAACTCTTAAAATAAGAGAAAAGTTAGAAGAACTTCTGAAAGCAGATGAATAGCCCAAGAGTGAAATGTGTTGTAGAGCTCTGTGTTCTAAATGCAGGGCCCCCGCTGGCTGTGTTAGTCAGTGGGGAGAACTTGTTAAAAACAAAGCTTTCAAATTCCAGGTCACACATCAAATCAGAATCCCCAGAGTAAGGCCCTGGTATTTTAACAAGTTTTTCTCTGCATAAAAATAATACCTTCTAAATATAGATATATACAAAAAAGGCCTAAAGATAGGATGATGTTAGAGCGTATTGAAGTAAAACATGATGTAGAGTTTATTTTATGCAGTTCTGATGACAGAAGTGATTAATAATTCTTTGAACTAATTGAGAGTAATAGAAAGCTTGGTTAACAGGTGGATTCTGGAGCCAGAATGTCTGGATTCAACCATAGTTTGGTCACTTAGTAGCAGTATAACCTTGGGCAAAATTTTAATAATTCCTCTGTGCCTCAATTTTCTTATCTGTAAAATGGAGATAATATTAATGACACCTGTGTTAAGGGTTTTTGTGAAGATTACATGAGACACGAGTGAAAAGCACATAAAATGCCATTTAGCACACAGTAAGCCCTTAATAAACATTGCTGCTATCATTACTTGCACCTCTGATTTATAGAAGTAAGCATTTTGGTCCCTATTGCGATGCTTTTAATAATGAGTTCTGACCTACTTAAGAAAATGGAAAAAAAAAAAAAAGCAGGAACTATGATTGCTCGGATATGAGAATGTGTGTGTATGTGGTGTATGTGTAGGTATGCATTTACATGTAAGTATATTGTATAAAAATATGTAATGGGAAAAAAATCACACCCTCTTTAATTTCTTGGGAATAGGATTTTAAAGTAACGGATTCTAAATTTGCTACATTTTGCATTTCTGCAATGCTCAGTGATAAAACCAACAAAAGTAATGTGACCCTAACAGACACAGTAGATGGCGCTTTAGACTTAGTTTTTAAAGGAACCAGTACAAGAGGGGAAAAGAAAACTGAAGCACGTTCTAATGGGATTTTTATTTTCCCACTGAGACGGTTTCATCTTAGAGTACGTGCCTCTGAGAAGTAAGGATTTTTCTGACAGAACTGGATAATAAGTTTAGCTAAAGTAAATCTCCCAGTTGCTATGCCTGGGCCATGTTTGTCACTTGGAAAGTATTAGCTGTGTTTTCAGTCATAAATATATATGCAAGTTATTTTGTTTCAAAATACTGCCTTATTTATGAGAGGTTTTCCCCCTCTTTGTCTTGGTATTTAATATTTTCTTAGTTTTTTTTTTGCCTTTTATATTTATTATTGATTTTATAAAAATGTAGTCATGTTTAACAATTCAGCTATAGTTTTTCCTAATAGGCCTTAAAATATAGGTCTACATTAAAGGATAATTATAGGACTTTTGTTACCATTGTGCTTTATGTTCTTGATCTTATTTAATCTTAGTAATAACTCTATGAGGATTTTTACTCCCTTTTTCAAAAGATATATAAACTGTCTCAGAGATGTTTAGTGACTTGCCAAGCTCACATACTTAGTGGTTGAGCTAATAGTTGCTTTAAGAGTTATATTCATGCATTAAAGTTGTATTTTTTGACAACCTACTGTGTGCCAGGCATTCTAAACACTAGGCATTATATAGTGGCTGAAACTGACCAGGGCCCTGCCCTTACTGCCCTTCTAGATTATTAGATACTTAATACAGTTCCTTTGAAATTTATAGGATTGGAGGTAGGTCATGGAGATCTAAAGATGTGTTCAGAGTCACTGTGATTGTTATGTAGACCAGGGAGCACTTTCACTAAAGAGAAAGCATCACACCTACCTTGAAAGTATTACTGTATTAAAATATTTACTTGGGTGTACTCATTGTAGCCCAGGGAAAAGCAAGACCTCCTTTCTCTCTCCAACTCTTGACAGTTAAATCATAAAGTCAACAATAAGAAATAACATGAGCTAAACTGTCTTCCAGGTAAGAATTAGGAAGAGTAAAGAAAATATGAGTATACTAGACTGTCAAAATTTCTATTGGTTCAATGGTATTAAAATGCCTGGAGCATGGCAGTGTCAGTCAGTAGTGAGAGTCTGAGAGACTAATGCAGTTGTGCACAGTAAGACCATGGTAACTTCCAGATGGCTTGTGCCATTTGGTAAGACCTTTTTATGTACAGCCAGGCTAGTGATGCCCTGAATTGCTAAGAACGCTTTCATCTTGGGACATTTCACATTTTTATTTTAATTAATTTTTTTCCAAAAAGTTTCCCTCTATTATCTTCACTTATGACCCCAAGCTCCTGTGATATAGGGAGGTAGGTAATTGATCAGGAAACACAGACCAAGAGTTTTAAGTTGAGGTCCACGACTGGGCTTCAGTAGGTCTATAGGACTCCTGAAATAGCATAAAATTGCCTGTGTATGCACTTAGGAGCCTTACTTTGGGAGAAAGTTCATAGCCTTCACAGGATTCTGAAAGTTCTATGACCTTTAAAAGGTAAAGAATTGTTGTAATTAGGACTTTACCTAAAAGGGTCTGCTAGATTCACTCCAGTTCAGGATCATAAAAAGAGAGGTTTCTTCCCAGATAGGCATCTTGTGTGTGTGTGTCGGGGCGGGGGGTGGGGGGGTTGTTTTTGATCCTTTTAAGGACTGCAGTTTTGAGATTCTGAGTGAATTTTGGATTTGAAGGTATGTATTTAACGAAGGAGTTTTGGAGCTCTCAACTCTCAGTCAGATACCCTGATTTGAATTAAGGGGTACATTCTGGGTAATTTGAAATTACTACTTCTTTCCAATTCAACCTTTTAGTCAGATGAATGGTTATTTTTAGAAAATGAAATAGAATTAGGAAAGGGAAGAGTTGTTAAATCTTTTCAGAGGAATAAGCAACTAAAGAAATTAATTCCTAAATATTTAACTTCATCATAGGTTAAAAGAGTTTTTTTAGACCAAACTGAAGTCTTTGGTATGATTCATTTGGTATTACAAACTGATTTCGTTCTGTTTTTGGGCCCATGGTTGAGGAGGGAGGGGATGCCTATATTGTTCTCTTCGTTATCACCTGTCTTGTCCTAATCTTTGCATACACTCTGCTCAGGAGTAGGTAGTTACAACTTAAACTTACAGTTATATATTTCTGATAAACCTGTTACGTGTGGTTCTAGACAGAAAAATCAAGACGTAAAAATAGTTTTTCAATTTGATGTATTTAAGACCCTTATTTTGATCCAATATGTTTGTGTTAAATAGTGATCTTTTAATGCTATCCCTGTCACACATAGTAATAGAACCTACTAAATAGTGTATGGGAGGATTAGACTAAGTAACAAATGTAATGTTTAGTGCAGGATCTGGAGTGTAAGAAATGCTTGATATGTTAATTAATATTGTCATTGTTATCATCATGATGAATAACACGTATGTAATTCCATGTCTGAATGTACAGCATAAAGCATGAATAGTAAAATCACCTAACGACATGGAGGAATGGGAAGGTCAAGTTTATCAACCTCTTGTTTTGAGGAAGAGATTGAGAATTTCCTGCAAGGCATGTTTAGCTTTTATTCATGGATTGATGACAATACGGATAACTCTTTTTAGGTGAGAAAAATGTAATAGTGTCTTCAAGTGGAAGCTTCAATCGTGAGCTTCGATAGCGAGGGCAGGAACTGTTTTTTATTTACCTTGGGTTGTTAGCTCCCATTTTAGTGTCTGACCCATGGTTGGTATTTCATTAAACATTTGTCTTCTTCTGTCTGTGTTTTCTTATTTGTTTTTCATTTAGTTTCCAAAATAGTTGTTGTTTCTCTATTTATGAGAGAGTCATATAAGTAATGTGACTCAGAATTATTGATTAAGATACAGATATTTTAGGGATGAGGGTATTTTGTTTGAAATAAAGTACTTGGGGACAAGAGTTAATTTAACTTAATATTCAGGCTTAACACGTTTTTTTGTAGAAAGGCAAACATTTGGTATAAAAAAACAAAAACTTTATCTTTATTAATGTATACATATAGCAAGCAGTCACTCTTGTTTAATACTTAAGTACCTTGTATATTGGTTTATAAATGATAATGTAAAAACTTGCTGCCTAAAAAGCTGTATCTTCAATTTAAGGTGTCTCCTATTTTAGAGAACTTTACATAGACTAGAAAAACGTTTACAACTATAGGAAACATGGTATTTTTTAGAAATAATACTGATCGTAGAGAAGTATGGCCACTGTGACTAAATTAGGTAATTAGTTTTAGGAAACACTCTGTTTTTTGGAGCTGTATTTGAATTAAATATTAAATTGGATATATGGGGTTAGTATTTATATTGCATATTAGAGTCCAGCTATACATAGGCCCAGAATAATTTGCTATAGTCTATATGAACATTGTAGATATGAAACTTTTGAAAAATGGACTCTCATCAGGCTTGGTTGGTTCTAGAATCACCCAAGGTTGGGTTCAGATTAGGGGACATTTTGTTCTTCTTTGGTGATAGAAATATTGTTTTCTTATTTCCTACAAATAGACAATGAACTCTGGACATCTTCAGGGAGAGAGTAGAAATAGTACAGATCTCTTGCAGTAGGAATTGGGGTCTGGAGATAAATGCTACTCAATATGCAGTGTTACAGAATTTTTTTTGTGGTAAATTTGCTTACAGTATATGCAGTTGGTAGCCTGTGGTTTTGTATCCGTTGGTGAAGTTTATAATAACAGTATTGTCTGGTTGTCAAAGGGCTTTTGGTCTTTTTCTTCATGGAAGTGTGCTATAGTCAAGTGAAATTTTTATGAAAATTTTCCAAAAAATTAAAATTGAAAATTGAATTATTTATTAACTAAATAGGGAGACTACCTCTTGCCTTTAGTGTAGCATTAATTTGTTCCTAAAACTCACTGTCCTCTTTGTTTAAAAGACTTGGACAGAAAGGAATAAGAATGGTTAAAAGTTTTGAAATTATAAAGCTGTAACGTGTCTCTTCTTGATCACATGTTCACAGGAGTCACGCAGAGTGGATCTTTCTATATGTAGACAAGAGTTCAAGTTTACCTGAACTTAGAATATTAAATTATATTTTGACCACAGTAGCATGTTTTTAAGACTTATATAAGTCATAATTGACTTCATACTATTCTGTTGTTTTGCTAGGTGATCTCATGTAGCTGCAAAGTTGTTTATAGTTAACCCTGAAGTTACCTCATTCTCATAAGGGCACCTTCTATAGCTTAGTGTTTTGCAAAGTAAACCACATTTTTCCTGTCTTAGTAAAGTGATGGAACCATTTTCTAACATATGACAACATTTCTGTACCTCATATTCTCTTGAGCACATAACCCTATGTGATTTACAAATGTTGGTAAAAGCAATAGCTATTTCCAAACACTATTAGAATGTTCAAACTAACATATACCTACTTTAAAAAGTTCTTCATTGGAATAAAAAAAGACTAGAATGAATGATAGAGACTAGTCACTCTTTCCAGTGTTTTAATTTCAGAATTTAAAATTTTTTTATTGCAACTGTAGTATCAGTATCATCACAAAATATACTGTATAGTCATCTCGTCATGTTTTTGAATGTTGCCCAAACCAAAGGTAGAAAATTCTCCCAGCTTCATTGTAGAGAAAATTGTAACTGGAAATTTTAAAAAGTTGTTCAAACTTTTGAAATTATCATTGTCAATAACAAAGCACACAGCACTGTGAGATTTTAAGCAGGCAAATGAAATAGGATGGGCATGGGAGAAGTATGAAGTTTTTCTGCAATATTAATGAATTATCAGCGATACAGGAAGAAGTAATATTAAAGCTGTCATGTACTCTGACAGGGTATATGAACACAGCCAGAGCACTTATAAAAAATAGAACATGTCACCGCAGTAAGATGTGCGTCTTGTGGTCTAAATCTGTTCCTAAATGACATCTTGAAATTTGGCTCAGTCTAAAAGCATCTTTTGAGGAAGGACAGACGGCATAGCTGCTGTCTTCAAGGAAAAAAAGAAAAGAAAAAGTGACATCACAACCTTACATTAAACGTACTGAGGTAAAGACAAGACCCCTTCTGAAAGATTGAGGAGAAGGAGACAGAGTGGAATAGATGAGGATTTAGATTTGCTGGTATTGAGTTCATAGATGGTCTTTGAGGAGGTAGTTTTAGTACAATGATGTGGGTGGAAGAATCCAGGCAGGTAAAGAATGAGTAAATTATAAAGAATGAACTTAACCGTCGTCAACTATTCTTCAAGTGTTCAGGAGATGAACGGGAGTAGAGAGATGAAATGTTAGCTATAGGAGTATCAGGGTGAAAGGAAGGCTTTTTTTTCCTTGTCTTTTTTTTTCTTTTTAATGGGATAATGAACATATTTGTAGGCAGAAATAATGGAGCCTTTGGAGAAGGAGGGAGAAAAGTTACTGGAGAGTAGGGGGTTGATAACTGACTGACAGGTCTTGGAAGAGTCTGGAAAGAAAGAGATCAAGTATAGGGGCTGAGTTGTTGACATTGGAAGAGACTATTTCAAATTCAGAAGAGAAAGAGGACAAAAGATGGGTGAAAGTACAGAGGAACTTTCTGGTGGAGAGGGCAGATGCTGTGGGAGCGTACGCCACATGACCTGAGGCGTCTTATTAGAGAAAGAGAAGGCCACTATCTAGGCATGAGGAGAAAGATGGAGAGTGGTTGAAGTGAGAGTCAAAATGGAATTAGCTGTTGGCTTTCAGTGATGATGCAATTGAAGATATATAGTTAATTTTATTTCTTGCTGCCTTTCTTTAGTAAAATTCTTTTCTTCCCCCCTTAAAACAACAGAAGAAAATCCCATGAAAGTCTGCATTCAGAATTGTGAAGACTCTTTTTCTTTTTTTTTTTATAGCCATTTTTCAGGGACCTTAATGACTTCGGTGTTTCTCAGGCTTGTAACATGGCTTTACTGTTGACAAGAATTGTGAAGATTTTTGTTGTCAGCTAGTTTATGCTGATGCACATGTCTTAGATTCAGAAATATAAATGATGATGGTACTGCTTATGGGTGGATTGCAGAAAAGCAGTACATACTTAAGACCTGAAGATATTTTCAAGTGTTATAAGAAAGAATCTCTCTAGGGACTTGTTCTAGGAATGTAGCTTGGGAATTCCCCAAGCACATCTCTTCTGTCACTCAGTGGCTGGTTTTGTATGACACAGTGTCTGAATCCTCTTGTTTCTGATTTCCTCTTGTTTCATATGAAAGATATTCTCTTTCTAGGTTTGGAAATACACCAAATCAAGAATAGCCTGATGTGTAAAAGATGTTTGACTGAATCCAAGAAGACTTTTAAGTTTCAAAATCTGTGGTGATAAAAATGAAACATTGCATATAGGTATTGGTGATAGTTTGTAAAAGTGAGACATTAAATTCTATGTGGCTAACATTAATTGTATTTAATGAACTTGACAAACATCTATAG
This sequence comes from Pteronotus mesoamericanus, assembly GCF_021234165.1. Taxonomy (NCBI): domain Eukaryota; kingdom Metazoa; phylum Chordata; class Mammalia; order Chiroptera; family Mormoopidae; genus Pteronotus; species Pteronotus mesoamericanus. The sequence continues at coordinate 22,804,933 of NW_026555078.1, read as the reverse complement.
AACAAAGCAGAATTTAATCATCTGAGAGGACTTTGTCGGTAAGACAGATCCCATCCTTTTTTGTCAAGGTAAGTGCTTCACAAAGGAGGGGCATGTGAACTTGACATTGTTGTACATACAGAATTTACGCAGATGAAGATCGCATTGGGGTGAGAGTTAGGCATTTGGTAAAGAAAATGGCATGAGCAAAGATGGAACAGAGGTGGAGATGGAAGATGTATTTAGGAAACTGCTGTTCTTGGTTCCTTTTCTGAAAGTAAAGCCGTTAGGTAGCTGCTTATTGATACTGTGGAGGACACAGTCCAGGTGACAGAACATCTTTTTTTGTTTTATTCTGCCTTTAATGGTAGTTGTATGCTTTGTAGTTTTATGTGCTACTTTCAAACTGGAAAGAAAAGAGACACCAAAGTCTTTACATGTGAGCAGTTGGCATCTCCATTCAGTTTAAGTGTACAGTGTTTTAAAGTGGCTGCTATATATAAGATGATGATGAAGAAGATAAAAATCCCACCCTCAAAAATTGCATATTCTGTTAAGAGAAGTTGTACTTCAGAAATTTTATTCACTTGAGCAAACTGCTTTAACGTTCAGTATATTAAACACATAAGCAAACCAAGTTATGCGTAATTATTTTATATTCCCATTGTGATTCTAGAGCTACACTGTCTAATATGTTTACCACTAGCCCCACGTGGCTGTTAAAATGAATGAAAACTAAATAAAATGAAAAATTACATCGCATTGTTGTATTTCAAGTGCTCAATAGCCATACACAGGACTAGTGGATATTGTACTGGATGGCACAGATATTGAACATTTTTATCATTGCAGAAAACTGTTGGGAAGTGCCGCTTGAGAGGCACAGAACATATTTTAATTGTTTTGGTCACGTAATTGGCTTATTGATCCTTCAACAACCTTCATTAAATGCCTCCCATGTGCTTGGTGTTGTGTTAGAGCCAAGCGGTGAAAGTCCTCCTTCCTGCCCACATGGGCCTTTCGGTCGTGTGGATGATGGCGATAATAGGTGAATGAAATAGATGTAATATGTGCCTATGTAGGAGGAGAAGTGCAGGAGGCTGTGAACATAGTTAAGAAAAGGATAGAAGCAAAACTCAAGTTTACCTCTGGGGAAAGGGGAGTAGGTATTGGCTTGGTTAAGTTGGAGACAGTGAGTGAGAGGGTGATCCAAGCAGCGTAAAACCCCCGGGTATAAAAGAGCATGGCGCATTTTAGGTACCGAAAGACGTTTCACTGCAACTGGATAATCTCCAGGGTCTTTTAATTTGGAGTCTATTTATGATGAATTTCAAATAGCTAAAAACCAATCTCTTTCCTTTTTTGAAACTGGAGGGAAAAATGTCCCTGGTTCCTCCTCACCACCACCCTCACTCCCTACTATTTGGGGAGCTTTTTATGGCTATCTTACACCTGTAGATCTCACAATTAGAGGAAGACAAAAAAAGAAAAAAAGCTGAAAGAAAAGAAACTGGGGAGAAGAAGGAACAAGGAAATGAAAAGGGCCAGAGGAAGTTCAGAGAAATAAGACAGGTAACACTTGATGGGGAATGACAATACCAATTATATAGCAATCAGACTCTGTGTCTCTAATCGAAAGTTCAGGTCAGCCATTTGAAAAGTTCATGTCCCCAGATGGTTAACTAGGTATCATGAAGTATATTATGAGATAATATGTTTGATAAGGGATTTAAAAATTGAATTACTATCCTGATTCAGTTCACAAGAAATCATAATAGAATGTTCTATGCTACATCCTCATGAGTCTATGCACTTATGATGTATACAATGTGAAAGAAATTTAAATTCTGTCATTTCATTTTTATCTGGCAACAAATAGTCACTGTAAGATTAGAACCTAAGGTTATATGAGGAGTCAGAGATAGAGTAGGATCTCAGGACACCAAAGAGATGTATCTTTTTACTTAACCCTCACCAGTTCCAGAGACTATTCTATGTATTAAGCAAAATACATTGCGCATAATAAATCTTTCACATTTTGTAAATATCTAGCTGTTGTTGATTTATTTCTGCCTTCCTGGCTGCCTTCATGTCTCTGTTCTGCGCTGTGAAAGTCTGTTTATATTTCGGCGTCGGCGCCACCTGACTTTGTGTGGAGGCCTCTGGAAGGCAGGAATCATGTCTGTTTACTTTGCATAACGCTTAGCATAAAGCTCTGTACATGAAGCTTCATTTTTATTAATGATGATGATTTTCTCTACGCATTTCTCTCCTTTCCTGTCTTCAGATTGACCATATCTGCTGATAACTATTCATCCAGCCGAATACAGAGCGGTGGACTTAACTGTCAAATGCCCGGTCAGGCTGGGCAGCAGAAATGTCTCCCACAGCTCCGCGAGGCCTCATGCCACTGCAAAGGGGTGTCCTCTCGTAAAAAGAGGAAAAATACAAAGATGCCACCCACATTGGTTTTTATGAAGGAAAAATCTGGTGTCTAGTTTTACCACCAAATGCTTGTCCAATAAACTTGGTAGGAAGTCAAGACTGAATATAGTAAACAGAAAATTCAGATAAAAGCTATAGTGAAGAAATATTCTTCTTTATTTTCACCTCTATTTTTATTTGGGACAGACTTCTGGAATAGCGTTTGGGGGCTGAAAGTAAATTTGATGAAATGGATCTGGAGCCAAGTGAATAAGGTCTCAATACTTTTTTGAAGATACTCCAGCTTTTGTTTTAGTTAAAACAAATTTTACTAGTTTATCTTCCTTCAAAGTGACCATCTTTTAACCAGCATCACTAAATCATAAAAAAGGACACCCAAAGTCTTTATGTGGACACAATTATTAAGTTTAGTTTTCTTTGTTAGAATGTTCCAGGCACTAAAAAGAAACTTCCTGACATGGTAGCTTTTAAATAATTCCTTGACATCCTTTCTTTTTCCCCTTCCCTTGCCTACTCTGCCCTTTATTTGGATTTACCATGAATTTTTTTAATTATATTTCAAGGAACCTTCAGAGGTTACTAGCTATTTTATTTTATTTTTTGCTACATCTTTTATTGGAGTCCGTTTTTCTTGTATTATTTGATTTCTAGGTTCCTCAGTTTTATATTTTATTCTGTAACCTATTGAGATTTTTATATATAAAGTAGGAACTAACTGCCAGTCTCATCAATCCTGAAATTTAGATGATGAATTTTGTTATTTCACAATGTTTCTGCTTGATTCTCCTGTGTTCCTTTGGTCAATACTTTATTTTGAAATTTATGTTAGCATTGAAAAGTAAAGATAGCCCAGGGATAAATATGCTGCTGTCTTTCTGTTATTGGATGATTAATGAGTAGTTTATAAAATCATCTAAAATTATTATTCTATATATATATATATATATATATATATATATATATATATAACTTTTATCAATTATGTATCTGCCTATTCCTGCCAGGCATAAGACTTTCTTTGTAAAATCACTTTATAATTGTTATAGAAATCTACAAAGTTAATGTTCTACATCAAACAGATAAATGTACTACTTGACAGAAATAACATCGTTCATCTACTGAAAAATGAAGAATCAAGTTTATAGAAGTTAAATGGCTTATTCAAAGTCTCACAGCTCGGTAGGAGCTGAGACTCAAATTCAGAATGGTTTGACTCCACTTCACTTGCTCTTTCTGTGACATCATTTCACTTCTTCCTAAAAAATAAAATACAAAACAACTTCGAATCTTTTTTATGATTGTTTTCTATAAATCACATTTGTTTTCTTAACCATCTATAAAAGTTCTTGTTTTTTTTTTCCCCCCAGCTCAACATTTCAGAAGGCCTATAGTTTTTATCTTTCACTTGGGAAAAATAGGTTTTTGTTCCAGGACCCCATCCCAAGATTTTAGGAATGGGATAGCATCAGAATGAGCATAGGTATATTAATATATGCATAATATATTAATAAGAGGAAATGGAGCCTAGACATATTAATCAGTAATTTTCCAGACTCTGAGAGGAAATTCCTTCTCTAGATTTAGTTCTGATAGAGAAATTATGCAAGGTCCACAACTGCTTAACCTCTGAAACAGAACAAAATCAAATCAGTCAAGAAGAAAGTAGGAGAGGTTTTTACTCATTCACTGTGCATCTCTGAAACACAGACTGTGTGCTGGTGATCAGATTGCTGACACTCTTGACTCTCCTATTTTTCCAAAGACTCCAACTGCATGTAGCCTGAGCAAGAATATTCTTGGAAAGTTACAAATTTTGAATCATTGACCTAAAGATATTTAGTCCTTGACTAGATAGTTCACTTCTCTTAAAAACTGTAGCTATCCTGTCAGAAGCAGATCTCTTAGAAACAACATAGTACAGTTGAAGGATACCATCCTACCAACTTTGTTTAGACAAATTATTTCACTTCTTAGGTCTCAATATTTTCATGTAAATTGCGATTGACACATACTTTTTACATAAACAAATAATAGATTTTTTAGAAATGGCATCATATGGATGAAAAATTAGATTTCATAAAGCTAAGGAAATAAATTGAAGACTAGCATAACACCACTGAAAAACTAATAAGTGATACAGAATGCGGAAGGAATAGAATAGAAGTGGCTGAAAATGTAATGCTTTGGAGCAAAAGCTTGAACTAATCACAGTAAATGCAGGGATAAAATAGTAAAGCAATTTAGTTAACAATGAGAGATTTGACAGAAAGGAGTCAAGAAAAGGATTACTGGTGTCTAAGAAAGAGGACTCAACAAATGGAACTAAAAGTTTTTAGAAAAGTGATACAGCAAAACATCATTGAAATGAAGAACTAAATCTGCAGATCAAAAAGATACATTGAGTACTGAAATTGGTAAAGAAAAATCAGTATCAACTTGAACCCTGATTGTTAATTGAAGAAAACATTTCTTTAGTCCGTCTCACAAAAAGCAGAGGGAAAAGTAAATGGACCCAGACTTCACAACAAAGTACAGTCAATACTAGAGGAGCAGTGTCAACAAAGTTCTCATAAAAGAAAGCATGGCCCAAGCACGCTGTTCATAGTCAAGTTGTCTTTGATGAATAAAGGCAACAGGCATACAATCCTCAAATGTGAAAAAATTCAGAGAATATAGCATTTGTGAGATCTTACTGAAAAATCTACCTGTTAAAATTTGACCAGCCAAGAGATGAATCAAAATAAAAACTGATTGTGAATATTAAATAAATTTATATATCTATCTAAGATTTAGAAACTATAGAAACTGTGGTAACAGAACAGAATGTGTTATATACATCATGTGAAGTAAAGCAAAAACTGAGAGATAGGTGGAAGTGAAATGGAAATTATCAATCTCCTTATCTTTCATAGCAACAACTCAATCAATATAGTCTGAAACAGTTTTTAAGTAATATTAATCTACTCTATATAGTTTTTAAATTTTTTTCTTGAAGTTGGATTTTTACAATTAATGTTCTTTGAGTGAAGAATTTATCTAAGGTTTAGATTTTCCTGTTTTATTTTAGCTTCTGTTAACTTCGAGGAAAATTGATATATATATATATATGTGTGTGTGTATATATATATTTATTTATTTTTAAAAGTGAGTATATTCTTATCCCAGAAATAATACATTTCTTTCTGTTCATTCTTCTATCCATCTGCATATGTGAAATAGCTTCCTGGAGTGATTTTCACTAAATATTAATACTGAATATCTCTCAATAGTGAGATTTCTGGATCATTTGTTGCATTTTTCACTCATTTGTTTTTATATTATTTGAATACTGACAGTGTGAATGTTTCAGTAAAAGTGATACAGTGAATTTATTACCCTGAAAAATGGATGTATACCACGTTTTTAAATATGTAGTTTTATATCCTCATTTCTTTTAAAATTTTTCATGACTCTTTTTCTCTTGCTATCATGTTTAATAGCTGCACAATATTTTATGGATGTGTTCTATATCTTTTTCCAATTTTGATCTCAGTTTCTTCATCTGGAATGACAGAGTTGGATTAGATTAATAGTTTGCAGTGTTTTTCTTTAAACTGTGGAGTATTCCAATAAATAAAACAATTTATAATTCTTGGAATATAGTTTCAAAGCTTAACAAATTAGGTAATTTCTGAGGTTTATTCCAACACCATAAAAACTAGTTTTTTTTCTTCAGAATATTTTTTTGAGTGACTGCTTTCCATGTGTTTAGAAAAAGAATCAGGTAATAGCCATGATCTTGAGTCACAATTTTACAGTGAAAGGGAGGGTCAATTTTCCTAACTTTAAGATACAAGGAAACCAACTTAAGTTGCTTGACTAAAATGAATGAGACTTGAGCCCAGGTCTCCTGACTTGCTTACTGTGCTGTTCTTTCTCCTATAGTACATGTAAATGTATATTTAAAGGATAGGCAAGAAAGATACAATTTTATCTTAACTTATTTCACATGTAGACTAACTTGTACATGTCAGGAAATATACTTAATTTATAGTGTATTTTCTTCCTCATGGAAAGAGATCAACAGGGCAGGCATTATTGAACCCTTAAGTTCCAAGAGTTAGAAAGTAAAGAGAGTGGGATTCTGGCGAGGAAGAAAAAAAAAGCATTTACTTGTCAAAGACTTGGAATTTACTGTGGTTACTGAGATTAAAATAAAACTAAAACTTGACTTGGCAGAGGATTAAAAACAAAGCAGCTCCAAAGTGTGTGCACATCATGGAGAAGATGCCATTTTTCCTTCAGGCGTCCAAGGGGGAAGGGAATATTGTTTCTTTGTGTTGCCAGGGCTGATTTATTTAGTTATGATTTCAACATGCCTACAAGGCAAACCCCAGAAAACAATACACAACAACATTAACCAGAAGAAATGGTGCTTTTTTTCCCTATAACTTCCTGACCCCCTAATTTAAGGTTTTGCAAATAAAACTGCAGTGTTTTTTTGTTTTTTTGTTTATTTCAAATTGGTTAAGCGTCTTTGATATGTTTGACTATTGGGTGTGGCAGGTTTTAGAATCTTAAGTTGTAGTACAGGTTAAAGACGGTGTGGTTTGCTTACTGGAATGTGTAGAATGTAAAGTTGTGAGAGGCATTATAGTCTGCCCGAGGCTGCTCTTAGTAATAGACCCTCTTGTTAAAAGCCCTATTATTATTGGAAATTTATTTTGGAAACTATGAAAGAAGAAATTTGACAGAGAAGTAGAATAAACCACTTTGTCTCATATTTCATTTATACATAGGCGCTTTGAAGAGACACCTTAAATGTTGTGAAGTCTTAATTATCCTGGGATAGGTTACCGTTATCATCATCTTCACAAACTTGAATTAAATGCACATGGCATTGCAGTCGGAATAGCACAGAGAGAATTAGCAAACAAGATCCTTATCTTTTTGGAGCTTACAAAGAGTTGATAACCTAACAGTTCAACAAATCCCAAACTCATCCTGGCTGGGTAAAGTTGGTTAGAGTGTCATCCTGATGTGTCAAGGTTTTGGGTTCAATCCCCTGTCAGGGCATATATAACAATCAACCAACAAATACATGGGTGAGGGGAACAACAAATTGATCTCTTTCTCTCTCTCTCTCTCTACCTCTCTTCTCTTTTTCCTTTCTTGTATCTCTCTAAAAAAAACAAACCCAAAACCCCCAAAACAAATCTCACTCATTTTTCCATACACTCTGTAAATAACCCCACCCCTTCCTATATTCTCTGTTCCTTTAATGGTCTCCTATTCTCTCAGCTGGAAACCTCACATTCATCTTGAGTCCTTATGTTCCCTCAGTCTCCACAAGGAATCTATCAACAAGTGCTGTCTCTTCTATCTGCAAAATTGCTTTTGAATATGTTTGTTTCCTTTTCTCCATTCTCATAGCCATTGCCCTGTTTAGGCCCTTTTAATCTTTCCGTTTTTTTCTTAGGAGAGCTGCTTTTCTCCTTTCAGGCTTTCCATTTTCCAAACTATCCTCCATATTGCTCCCAAATCTCTTTCTTTAAAAGACAGATCTGATCATACCATTCTCTGGCTTGAAACCCTTTGATGGGTCCACATTGTGCTTAAGGGATAAAGTTTAAACTCCTTAGATTGTCATGCAAGGGTTTCATAGCCTGGCCCCCTTCTACTTATTCTCAACTCATTTTCCGCCACATCCCCACCCCCTTCCATCCCCACTCTCTGTTGCCAAACACACATACACATTGACTCTTGTCCCACCAGCTCCCTCATCGTTCCCTAGGCTTGCTTTCTCCTTGTGCTTTTGATCATAGTGTTCTTTGCTGGAGCTTAAGTGGAGAAATTAAGGAAGCCAAGATTTTTACAAAGAAAACGATTAACAAAATAGGACGGAAGAAACAAGCCACGTCCACAGAACCAGGCAATAGGTGCAACCATTAGAAAGGAGTCCAGAGTAGTAACTGCAGACTACTTCCTTCTGAGGGCAACCAGGAGGAAAGACTTGATTCTATAAGGTACTGGAGCCAGAGCAGTGATGAAACTCGTTTGTAATGGTATTAAATGAACGTCTCCTTCCTATTAATACAGGTAGTCAGGAGTCTGCTCTTACTTTAATAGCTGGAGGATGGAGGAAAATAGCCACATAGGATTCCTGGTGGAGTAGTCAAGTTCAATAAAACCCATTACTGGCTCTGGCCAGGCAGCTAAGTTGGTTAGAGCTTTGTCCCGATACGCCAAGGTTGCAGGTTCAGTCCCCAGTCAGGGCACATATAAGACTCAACCAGTGAATGCATAAATAAGTGGAACAACAAATCCATGTTCTCTCTTCCCCTACACCCAATCAATCAATAAATTAAAAAAGAACAGAAAACCCATTATCCTCATCTACCTACTCTTCCTCCCTTATTTCACTTTGCAAGGGAGTAAAGAATGGGTAGGAAACCACAGGATTAAGAGTCTTTACATTGCTGCATTGTTAAAGAGTCAACAGATTAGACAGAGCCAGAGACAGTGGGTTTAAAGAGTAAACTGAATGGAGAAAATAGTACCTAACCTTTGCATATTTTTTATTAACTTTTGTCTGTTTTGTATATGTCTGATTCTTTAAAAAATGTTTTATTATGTAAGTAATATATTAATATATTCAAAACATTCAGAATATCTATGGAGACTACTTTAAGTTCACAACCATCATTCCCATTCCCAGTTGCCTCCCCATCAACAGCAGAAAATCGTGACTATTTTCAGTTCGGGGGCTATCCTTGAGACTTTTCTGTGCTTTGACTAAGAAATAGATGTGTTGGTAAATAGACTTATGAAAGACATGTAGTATTACTTTATGCTTTGTGTTTGTGTGTTCTTTCCCCACAAAAATAGTATCATATGGTTACTGCCTTGCATTTGGCAGTCTTGCTTTTTAGATTCTACAATACATCTTGGAGATCTTTTCATATTAGTACATACAGATGATTTATCACATTTTTAAAAAATCAATTTCTACCACATGGTAACATCTTTAGCGCTAGCCTGACTTTTTCTTCTCTTGGTAGTCTCAGATGAACAATTAGAAGGTAAAAGAGAAAAAAATTACAGCAACCAAGTATTGATTCAGATGTCAATTACATAAGGAATAAACTTGCAATTGTTCGCTGGGGGAGGGATGTTTTCCTTAAAAAATTAGAGTGCCTTAAAAACACTGTTGGACCCAGTTCAAAGGACATCACTGACATTAACACCCTCCCCCTCCCTTTCCTCCCCCTCCCCCCATTACTGGCATTGCTGGAAATTAAACGTAACCAGGGATCTTTGCGGTATGTATACATCTGGTTTTTCCTTTTCCATATGCCTAAGTCCTCCCTTTTCAATTGCTTCTGTTTTTCACTTAGTTTAAATTCCCAAGCTAATTCAAGAAACAAATATGAAATCTGTAAAATGAGTGGATTAGATCTTTTAGGGCTTTACACCTCTAAGGTTCTTTTAAGTTACAGACAAAATGAAGTATAAGACTGAGTCAAAGTGAATGGGAGGTTCTGAGATGTTGGCACATATTATATGTCTTGAGCATTTTAAGATTTAAGAGGTACCATCTTATACCAGGAGCTAAGGGGTTAGGAGTCAGGGATTGAGAGAGTCAGCTCCAGCCCATCACTGACTCTCTTTGTGATTGCAGGTCACTCCTTGCTCTTAATTTTCCATCTGTAACATGTAATAGATTATTTCTGGCTCTTAACTTACCCAGGGATGTTTTGTAAAAAAATAAAGATAATCACCGCCAGTTATTTTATGCTCCTTGGTAAAGATTCTACATAAGTTAATGGCAGCAGTAGGATGATTGTTGGCATTTTTAAAGAAAGTTCTTGAATGTAACAGAAGTACCCGGAATAGGTCACCTAAAGTTTTTATTATTTCTCAGGTCAGCAACAAGTGTTCTATGTTAGGTAGAACAATGCTGAAAACTGATAGAAAATTAAAAGGTTTATAACATTGTAGGGGCCCATCAATGCTGGATATAACTCTTTCTAACTGTGATGTTCTGAGTCATTTGGTGCCTTTTACAAAAGTTAGCAACATCTTTTACTTTAGGGTTTTTTGGTTTTGGTTTGTTTGTTTTGTTTGGTATATTTGTATTTTATGTTGTTCAAATGTTCTCCGTGAATTCTGTCATTTAGATATTCTTGGAATAGAAAGCCATATGTAAAATTTGCCACTTTATTTGAATTCTAACCCTTCCTGTAGAGTTATTGTGTCAGGCTCTCTTTCTAAATTCCACTTTTCACCTTCTTGTAATTGGTTGTTTTTTGTTATAATAAACATGTAAGAGACTCTTGACCTCCTTGAAAAATACCCATTGTTCTTTTGGTTGATACAAAATACCAGTAAACTTTCTCTTTAAAGAAAAAACAATCGTAGAAAAGGAGATATTTCTTTGAGGGAATAATTTAAAGAAAGGCATTCTTTTCTCAGTGCCCTGCCTTCCAAATTGATGCCACCCCAGGGGGTGTGAGAATTCTTTCAAAGCTTAATGTCCAACTGGTGAATAAAACTGACACTTGATGGCGTGAAGTCCAGCAGCGCGTGCTGTATGTTTTCTGCATCTGGAGACTATTCTGTTATGCTGTAAAAAATTAAGATTACAATTTTTAAAGTATACATATCACAATCAGAGTATTTATAAACACATATGAAACTTGGTGTATGTATAACCTATGAGAAATGGAATGGTCATGTTTATAATTCAGTAGGTAAACAGCTCTGGAATGTTTCAGACCAGTCTCAGCCAAGGCAAGCCATTTTGAACTGATTTGGTAAGGAAGGGTCTGTTTCCTTATTCAGCAGTTTCATATGAATTTTAAAAGATGGCTGGTGTTTGGTTTAGTTTCCAATTTAAGTTTGTTATGCTTGTTATGCTTATAGAATGTGTTTTCTTTCTATCTGTAAATTTAGTAGAATTGGCTTTGGAATATGGCTTTGCAGGTAAAAAAAAAAACATTTCTCTTTTGATTCCTCTTGAACTTTAGAATTCAAATCAGTCAAATCAGTCAAAGTAACAAACAAGGGCAACTAGAGAGGATACCACTGACGTGCTTTGGATTTCTGTTGTCTTTCTTTCTTTCTTTCTTTTTTAAATTTCTTTGCTTGAAAACTTGAGCTGAAATGCAGCTTTGTACTTAAAAAAAAATTACTATTAAAATAATGGCAGTTTAATAGCATCGTAGAAAATTTGGAAAATGGACAGGGGGGAATGAACTGTAATAGATAGGATTTGCCCTGGGTCTTGAGGAATACAAAGTTCTTGATGTATTCCAGACTTCCCTTAGGACTTTTTTTGTTCTGTGTGAATGTTGTATGTTATATGTTGTATGCCTGCATGAGTCATCCTGCCTTGAGGGAGAGAGCTGTATACGTATTCTCTAATTACAATATAATTTTAACATGTGGACTTGGATGAGTCACATCTCTCTACCTTGCCTTAATTTCTTCACCTGTAAAATGATAATGGCTATATAATTTGAGATTTATTTAATTCAGTGGAGGCAAACCTTTTAAGTTTCAGAGATGACTTTCACTATGAATGGATTTCACTGTGAATTGCCACATTAGTGAATTCTTTTACCTTTAAGAATGGAACCACATTTTTTTTTTTTTTTTTTTTTTTTTTTGCTTAAAAATAATTATTAGGCTCCCAAGATAGTTTGAGTGCCTTATGCATGTTCTAGCTGGCAGTAATCTTAACCATCTTGCAATTCAGCATCTGGTTTATACATGAGACCTCTATAATTAGCCAGTAGTACTTCACAGCTTTGTCTTTCAGGAAGATTTATAGTATACCTCAGGTGGTGTCAGATAGCAGGCAGAAGACTAAATAGCCAGCTCTCTTAGTTTAGAAATATTGTGTCTCCCTGATACAACATTGTTAAAATAAAATATTGTTTTTAAAAAATTGTTTTCCTCTTCATTTGAAATGATTGATAACTTTATTTTCTGAGCAACCTAAGAGGTTTAAAACTTCTTGGGTGTGGTTTTAGAGTCTTAGGAAATCTGGGAAGAGCTAGTCTTTAGAGGGGATAGGCTTGTAGTGTGTTCTGGAGTGTTATGCAGGGAAGAATTATTACACCAGGTGCCTTTCATGTCTGTATCTGCCAAAGTAAAAAACCATAAAGAAAAGAGTTTATCTCAGTATAAGTTTTCATATGTTCTCTTCCCAGGGCAAAATGACTTTTAAACACTTGCAAGAGTCCAAATACTTTATATAAGTAATCGATATCAACAAAAGGCGAGTTTGTTTCTGATTGGTTACAAGTTGATACACACTCCTATTCCTGTGTTCTGTTTAAATCATAATTATCAGAGAAATCTTGTTAAACAGGATTTTCTGAAATGAAGTCTGTTAATTACATTAGACCCTTTGGTTTTATGTAGAACTATTATCATGGTATGAATTGAGAGCTGATTGCGCAACCTACTTATTTGGAAAATTCTTCACCTCAAATTTTGCTTCAAATCCATGATTTCTAATGGAAAGAGCATGGTGAAAGGCAACAGATTTCTAAGCTTAACTCTTTTCTTTAAAAATCCCTCAGTGATCAAATTGCCTTGTATGAGTAGAATCCCCTGAAGGGTTTGTGATTGGTTAGTTTCAGGACATCTTATCTAAACATTCTTTTAGGGATAGGTCTATGCTGGTTAGACCCATAGAAATCAAAATTATCAACGCAGTGATGACAATGTAATTAGCCACATCTATCAGCAGTGCATAATCAGCTATATCTAAGGCTGCTGAAAATTTCACTGTGGTAAAATTCTGGTCCTACCCTTGACTCACATTAAAGACCATAAGGGTTTTGTACTGAACTTTTTAAGTGGCATTGAATCTAACCTGGAATGTACACTGTACTTGTAGGTAAAAAGTGTACAAAGTGAAGAAACTAAATAAAAAAAAACTACCTTACAGCTAGGATAAATTATGATAGAGTAAGAAATGGGAAATAAGTTTTAGTGACTAAGACCCTCAAAGGAAGCTTAAATAAGTGCTTGTTACATTCAGGGTTCTGCTGCTGCTGCTGCTGCTGCTGCTGCTGCTGCTGCTGCTGCTGCTGCTGCTGCTGCTTCCTCCTCTTCTTCTTCTTCTTCTTTTTTTTAAAAACATTGTCTAAACTGTTGTAGTAGATTTTATGTAAATTGTTTGTGCTAAATATTTGCATTATATATTCCTACTCCTTTGTACTTCTCATTTGATGAAGTTTTCAAACTGTGGTTTGCTGGAGGGGAAAATAAACCCCAAACCCAAACCACATAGAACAAATTGAATTACAAACCTGGTGTGGTCCTTTAACTCAATTACATCTAATTTGTGTTATTTTAGTCATCCTGGGTGGCAGCTATTCTGCGTGAATGCCCACAAACATTTTCAATGTAAGAATTTGTCCTGATTATAACTCCTTAAGATTGGTAGTAGCCTATTTCTATTTTAATGGGCAAAATTATAGATTAATTTGGTGTATCAGGACTATTTTAAAAAGTAAAATTTAGTTGGCTTCTTCTTTAAATAGACTTAAAAAATTAAACATCTAACATGTATTTTAAATGTTAATTTTAAAATTTTTTTACAACTTTACCTCATTTTCTTGTTTCTTATGCTTCTACTTAAGTTTCTCCTAAAATAGCCTCTTAATTATTTTATTCAGGCAATTATCAATTTGAAAGCAGGAAAATACAAAATTTTAGATTTTGATGTACCCAAATATATATTTTGACATCCTAAACCAGTATTTGGAGTAATCTGGGAAGAAAGACATGAAAAAATATTGTTCTGTTCAATATAATTGAGATGGAGTTTTCAGTTAGAATTGAGTTAGGACTGAGTCTGAATTTATAGAAACGAAGACTTTGAAACCTAAGAGACTTATGCAAAAGCTGATACAGGAACCCCTTATATGATTGTTGTCTAACAATTGATATTAACATCCTTCATTCTTTTCCCTGTCTTTAATTATTATATATTTTTTTCTGGAGATTCATCTTTTGAGCAATTACTTAGTTTAATTCACTGCATATTACTAACTTGGTTAAGAAAAGGATATTAAAAGTGAAATATGCAGAATATCAATACAGAAGATAACATGTGATAGAAGGACCTCAACTAATTTTCTAAGGTGGACAAATACTAAGAGAATTACGGTGAAGAGATACTATCTAACAAAGATAGAAATGGAAGAAAAATCTTAATTCCTCAAAGATGACCTGATATATGAATACATTTGGAAAAACATTGTTTTCCTACTACATTCAGTAATTTTCTGTTAGCAAGTGAACATCTGCTGTGGATTAGGTGGTGTTCTAGGTACTGAGCCTTCAAAGGTGAATAAGTTACAGGTCCCTACTTTGGAGGAACTTACATGTAATAGGAATCGCAAACATGTAAATAATAATTTATAGCACCATGTTGTTGAGTAACAGAGGTTTGAATAAATTCAAAGCTTTGTATTTTGTTATGGGGAGCATATAGGATTAGAGTTAGGCTATTAGATCAAAACAGAGGTGTATTTTTAAAAAATACTCACTACTATACATGAGACATACTTCTTACTAGCCATTTAATCAGTTACTAGTTGAACCATTAGGCTTAGGAATATAAATTGTTTAAATTTTTGGTGTCTATCAGCTGCCTACAGTACTTCTCTACCATTCTCTTAAGGAAGAAAGTAATATGATCATTTGTTCTAAGCACTTTCTTTTACATTATTTCATTTTAATTAGTTGTGAACTATACCAACTACAATAACATGTCTTTAAAGCTCTCATCATTCTGTATTCCTCTTTTATATTTGACCTAGACTGTCTCTTGAAGCTTTTCCTCCCCTGATTTTCAGTGGCAGTGCGTTTTTGGTTCCTCTCTTGCTTTTTAAACCCTACCTTGTGTCCCCTTTGTTGGCTTCACCTCTGCATAGTTATTCATTGCTATAACAAAGTACCCTAAAATTTAGGGGCTGAAAATAGCAAATATTTATTATCTCACAGTTTCTGTGGGCCAGTGATATGATATCTATCTTACTCACATCCATGTGATAAACATTCAGTCAGTAAATATTGTTGAATGCTTCATATATGGATGCAATTATTCTAGTTGAGGTTCTCATCACTTCAAATCTAATTGGCTCCACCAACTCCTTTGCTGGCTTCCAATCTTTACCCACCTCCCCACCCCCCCCATGCTGCTGTTAAACTGCCCTCTCTAAAGAAATTCGTGATGCTTCTTCCCTAATCATTAACCAAGTGTGACTCTTATTGGCCTAATCTTTAAGTTTGTATTGGTCTTCTTGGCATTCAAAGTGTTCCATATACCTATTTGTTCAACCGTGTTTCTTAACAAACACCTACTTTACTTAAACTGCTTATTGATACCTTGTACCAATGCCTAACCCCATCCCTAATACTGCATTCAGTTTTACTTCTTGCTTTATTACTGATTTTCTCCCTCACCTATAATCTTTACTCTCCTTGTCTTTTCATGCCTTACTGATTCTCTCTCTTAGCTCAATTCTCACTGTGTTCCTTTTACCTTTTTCATAAAGCCACTTTAGACTTTTCTGGCTTACTCTGGTTTTTAGTCTTGAAATCCTGTTATATTAATGCTCAATATCAAACAGTGTATTTCTTTATCTTTAGTTTTTTTTTTTTAGTTAATTTTTCTTCCCAACCAGAATTCCAATTATCTCAGGGAAAAATCCTTTCACTTCTTTTTTCTCTATTGTACTGTGCTTTATAAGTATATGCTGGTTGATTGGGTGAAAATTAGAAAACTTGACTCAGCTGTAAAAAATTCTCTTTGTGATGCTGCTGGATGAACTTTAACTCCCAGAGCCATAAATGAGGATAAACTGGGACTTCAGGATAGTATGTAACTACATTTCATCATCTCCATGAAGCAGTATTGCTGTATGAAGAGATTAATTTTTAAAAAAGGTTCACTCTGGCCTACTATCAAAACTGGCTTTTAGCCTTGAACTATCAAAGCTAGTTTCAGTGTAGCCTGGAGCACAACAGGTATTAAGTAGCAAGCAATTCAAGGCCCCTGATCCCTAGCCTGCTTCAGCAATGGGTCTGGCCAAGCCCTTTGGCATAGGTAAGTAGAACAAGGAATATACTTTTATCTTCTTTCTCTTCAAAGTTTCATGGATTCAGTTCACAAAGGGCAATAATTAAAATTTTGTGTCAGCATCTTCTCATTCACCTAGAAAAATTGAAAGCAGATAATATAATAATATTAATCAAAACATAAGTACACATATAGCCTGAAAATAATGTTGGGGCTAATTGTGTCCTATAATATTCCAGTATATTTTGTACCAGCCTTGGAGAATGAGGCCTAATAGCCATTTGGGAACTAAAGCCTGCATTTAATTTTAATTTTAGCTCTGTGCTTTTGCTAAGAAAGAATACTATTCACATTATCAGTTTCTACTAATACTATATTGTATCCACTTAGAACTTTCTTGTTTTCCCTCTCTCTCTTTTTTTCTTTATTATTTCTCGCCTAAAGCCATAGGGTGTTTGGTCATGGTTAGAACATAAGAGGAACATTCAGATATTCATTAAAATCATCGCAAATTCTTACAAGGTTTGTATTTTAGGGTTATTTATACTATTAGGTATGTGATTTAGGTTATGATTTGCACATTTTTGGTTTTCTTCTGGCTTAATTTCTGGTGTTTATACAAAAAGTTTTTTTTTCCCTTGTTATTTGTTCATGTAGGTGTTTTAGTCAAGAGTCCTGTCCTTAGTACTAGAATATGTCAGTTAGAGAAATTAAGGGGAATTGACAAGGTTAAAGCTCTTGATTCTTGCCTTTTATCTTTATAGTAATGACTTTTGGATATATTTCCTGGAGAAAATAAAGAATATCAGTTGTGAATTTACCTGGTAACTGCCCAGATTGCTTCAGTTCATACATCCTGCCTCTGCATTCCTTCCTCCAGAACCCCTACACCTAAGGGCTGCCTCATAATAGCCAATGGTAATAACTCTGTTAAATTCTTAGTGTTCCTCTTTACTCGTCCTGCATTTCTCATATACTCCACCCATCTACCCAGTGAACAACCTCCAACTATATTTAAAGGTAAAGGGAGTTAAAAAGTGAGAGGAGAGAGTGCCGTTGGGAGGGGCAGAGCCAGCCGTGAAAGTGTCTGGATGCAGGGTGAGTGTCCTCCTCAGAGAATTTGACTGCCTTTTCTCACTGCCACTCTGGGCTGCCCTGATCCTGTTGCCACCTTTTAAAAATGTCTAAAAGGAGTTTAAAATGAAAATGAAATCTGTTTAAATTTCAGCCCTCAACACTCAAATAAAAATAGTTTCCTGAAAATCTCCAATGATGTCCTTAAAACCAAATCTCAGGGTTTTTGACTCATCTCCATCTTCCTGATCACTCCGCTGCATTTTATTCAAATTTGAATAGTCCCTTCTTGAAAAAAAGGAAATAACTTATTGAACACAACTCTTGCCACATGAAATCTTGTCTAATCAGCCTCATTTGAAAGTGCATATTTTATTTAAGGGCATTTGCAAATTATCCCACCCTTACCAGAACTTGCCGTATGAAAACGCTTCCATATGCTAAAAGTTTGTGTACTCACTTTGCTGAAGGAGGAAAAAAGAAAGAAAAGGCACTTCATTGACCTTCCGTCTTATAAACATGAAGCTACAGTGTGGGCGGACTTGGTGGTTGTAGCCCCTGTGAGCAGCTCTGCAGCCTGAGGCCTCACTGCCTTTACAAGATGAGCGTGGAGGGCTGTTTTTGAGCCACAAAAGTCAATTGTCAAAAATGCAATTGTAATTTGTATATGGTTGTACAATACTTAAGTACATTTAGCATATGGTATTAAACTATGATTTCGAACAGATTTGGACATTTTAAATAACTCCTTTTGCTTCCAGATTCTTTGTATATCTCAAGGCAGTTGCTTCACTCGCCGCTACTCTGGTCTGGGCCCGCTGTGCCTCAGGCCTTGATCACAGCCCTAGTCTTCTCCCTGACCTCCCAACCTGAGCCGTTCTCCCTTCGGCTTGTCCTGCCTGGTGCTATAGGATAATCTTCCCAAAATAACATTGTGCATTTTCCCATCAAACCATCTCATTTATCGAAATCTCACCAATATTTCTCTCAAATCCTGATTTATAATTTCTCATAAGGGGTCTTTGTGATCGTCTCATCTGGCCCTGTTTTCCATAGTACTTTTCAACCAAACGCCTACTCTATTATATTTAGTTGATTTATTGAAGACTTTTTTTTTTATTGTTGTACGTGTGCTCTTTTGTTTCTCATATATATTAGTGTGATAGAAATACTATCTTTGATTTCTTTTGACTGGAATCTAATGTACATGTCTGGTATAATGAACTTCCGTATGCCATTCACATAACTTTTATCTGCCGTTAACATTGTGCTGCATTTTCTCATTCCCAAATACACACACATGTGTGTGTGCACACACACATACATATCTCATACTTTTGTTCAGAACCAATTGCTAGTAAGTTGCAGAGGTTGTGACCAGTCCCCCTAAATACTCTAGCTCATGTATAAGAATAAACATATTGTTTTACATAAGCACAGTATATTGATCAAATTTAGTACAATATTATTATCTAGGATATGTTTCATATTCAAATTTTGGTTTTTATCCCAGTATGTCCTTCATGGCTGTTCTCCCCCTCTGGCCAATTCAAGGGTTAGGACACAGGGACATTTTTTTGGTCATGTCTCTTTAGTTTTCTCTACTAGAGCAGCTTCTTACCTTTTCTTTATCTTTTCTGACATTGACATTTTGGAAGAGCACAGGTCCTTAATTTTGTAGAATGTCTCATTTGGGTTTGCCTGACTCCACTAAACCTAATTTCCCTCCTCACCCTTGTAGCTTAATTCTCTCTGTGTGTGCCTACATGTGCTATGTGCTTAAGTGTAGGTCTTCTTTCCAAACTAGACTAATTCCCTGGGGACAAAATTGATTCATCTTGTTCATGTTCTTCATACTTTCAAGCCACATAAATTTTGACTATAATAAAAATTAAATATATTTATAGGTGAAAAGTTCTTACCTATTTTGTAGGTTAAAATGATTCCTTAAAACATACAGAGAAGAATATATCAGATTAATTAATTCTCAGTAATTGAGGACGTCAAAGAATGCCATGGTAATAATAGAAGCATTATGTTTTCTTTTATAGAGTCTTGAAGGAAATTGGCTGCTATGGAGTGTAATATAATATGGTGCATGCACAGAACACTGTGAATCCTGTACTAATTGACATGTGTAATTTCTTTTCATCGTTCCTTCTAAGGAAACCCTTAGCAATTGTATTCAACGTCTTTATCGTATACGGAGTTCCAAAACAGTATTTGCATCTGACCTGGTATTTCAGTGGGCACTGAAATTAGCATGAAAGATCTTAGACTTTAAAAGTATGTTTCTCAAGATTGGGAATACCTAAGGTTGTCAAGGAAAGGGCTTTTGTTATCCTTATTATTTCATTATCAACTAAGCAAAGTTACGAGAAAGCAACTTATCTAAAGTTTTAGGGACAAGCACAGGTCAGAAATTTTTTGTTTTGAGGTCAGCATCTGAAAAGAGCATTTTGGAGGTCTGAAACCCATTACTTACTTGTAAAGGTCCAGAGGAAGCTTGAATTTGTTCTTTAGGATTATTTAGGATTTTTAAGTTGGTCAGATTTCAGGAACATTGTTTTCTCTTGTTTTGATGAAGAACATTTAATATATTGGTTTTCTTAGTATTGACTTTCATAATTCATCTGGAGGCGGTTATTATCCCAGTTGATTATTTTATCTCTGAAGGCCTGTTCTAACTACATTTATCTGAACTTACTGAATAACTCCACATTACTCAGCACATACTTCACTGAAGATACTCTTAGGAGTAACGGCTGACATTCCCCATATTGTGGTTTGTTTCTGTGTATGTGCCTGTGGATAACTTGGCAATCACTTTCTCAGTGAAATAACAGTCACTGTGGTTCAGCCAAAGTTTAAAGGAATGAAATAACGAAAGTGGCAGTTTTTTGTATAATGCCAAGTGATACTATCCTGGGTGCTTTCTTATTCAATTAATTGTTCAGGTAGTAGGTAGTGTTTCATTGCCTTGGAAGGTATTAAAAACAAAACAATACAAAGAGCAAACAGAGATAAACCAACAGCAACCAACAAACAGGAAATACTGGATAATTCAGATGACCTACTTTCTTGCTACAGTATTAAGCCAAGAACATGTCCTGTAACTCAAAAATGTATGCTTAGATCAGAATCTGATTTTGAGAATGAGAAACATCTTGTCTATTTTTTTCCAGGATCAAGTTTAATAGAAAAGTGGTGATACACTAATCTTTTCACAGACATGACTTGGGAATATTTCATGTTTGTCAATTTTTAAAAAACAGAACTTTTTGAGGTTTGTTTCTACTGCAGCAGGAAGAGGCACTGTGATTCATGGAACTGTGTGAATTAAAGGCCCAATCGAGGAACAGGCCATTGAAAATGATGGCCCCTGCTGTGTTGAAAGTGCTTTGATCTTTTGTTTTGACATGTCGAGTTTATCTTTAATTATATGTGATGACATTTGATTACTATTCACTTAGACAATTATAATGTGGTTTGTAAAATGTAGTTTGTACTATATAACTTCAGCACCCGTTTTTCTGTAGTTTGTGGAGAGATGTTTTAGCTTTGTTTATGTGGAAACTATTAGATTTCTCAATTAGTAGACTCTTCAAATGTAAAGTATTTGGGTGTCAGGAAAGGTATGGTTCTTGTATAGTGCGGATTATCAGTGTGCTCTATGGGACCTAGTGTCTTATTTTACAGAGGTAACAGAATGATGTGTGGTTAATATTTCTGCTAACTGGATGCTTGATTTCACGCAAATTACTCAGGTGCTCCGGACTTTTGAAAAATGAAAGCCTTAGACTAGATGATTCACAGGTTTCAACTCTGAAATTGTATGACTCTACTCTTTTATAAAAGTCCACGATAGACATAATTCAGCATACAATAGAAATCCCTGGTACATTTTTAAAAAGAAAGATGTTTTAAAAATATTGCATGAGTTACTGGCTTCTGACATTGCATTTTGATATGAAATGAGACACTTAAAAAAAACCCCCTGTGACTTTCTTTATGCTGGGGAGGGGCACTGGGGTTGGTTGGCAACCCCACTGTAAGGCCACAGCTGTAGAGAGGAGTTTCATTTGGAATTCCCTGTATTATGCCATCGCCTTAGCCTTGAGGATACGATGCCTTTCTTTGAAATTGCCTGCTTTGCTTGCATTTATATGTCAAGCTCTGGATTTTTCTCAAGAATATCCCCTACCTATGACATGTCCTAAGAGTTTAAACTGATTGTACTTCTCTAGAGGAAATTACAAAATAATTCTTTCTTTTTGAATGGTAGTCAGATGTAGTGATTTGACTTTTAATGCCATTTAAATCAGTGTTGCCAAAGTTCCTAATGGGACCATCAGGCAAAAAACAAAAGCAAGCCCTGGATGGGTGGTTCAGTGGGTTAGAACATTGTCATGATACACCGAGTTTGTGGGTTCAATCCCTGAGGTCAGGGCACATACAAAAATCAACCAATGAATGCATAAATAAGCAGAACAACAAATCTCTGTCTGTCTGTCTGTCTGTCTGCCTGCCTGCCTTTCTCTCTCAAATCAATTTTTTAAAAAAGCAAAAAATTAGTAAACAAACAAAATCCTCCAGTCCAGTGGCTATTTAGATAATATCATCAGAGAGTATAATATTCCATGTGTTTTTATCCTGAATTTTGTTTATCTTTGTCATGTAACCAGTTCCTAACTTGCTGTTTCCTATTGTAAGAAACCTGTCCCTAATTAAGGGTAGGACCTTATAGAAACATATATAGTGATAGGTAAGTAGTAGAAACTCAAATATTTAAGTGAATGGCAATCTCAGAAACATTTTTCAAACATAAACCTGAAAGACTTGAAGACTGAATTAGTGCTTAAAGTTAGGAAACTCCTTAGTGAGTGCTGGAGTTATCTCTGAAGGACACATGAATTGTATTTTTTCTTTTTTTTTAATTGATAAGATTCACTACTTTAAATTTTGACCTGTCACGCGCAATTATTGAGTATGGTTATTTATTGTCTAAGCACTAAGCATTGGTACTCATATTTGAGTGAGTTTAGTTTTATTGTTTTCTTTTAACTTAGGAATCATAGTATGTTTTATCTGTAAGTACTTTGGGATTTTTAAAAGCGAAAAGCTTGTACATATGTCTCATTTGTAGTAAGGAGATAACAGGGTGAGAAGCAGAACCTGTAGGGTATTACCAAACAGCTGCATCTCAGGCTACTGTCTTTCTTGCTCACAGACTAGTGCTGTGCTAAGATTATAGCATTTGTTTCTTTTTAGAGAGTGAAAAGGTGAAACTTGAATATAAACCATTTCAAGGTAGTTAACTGTATTTCCTGTATTAATAGAGAAGAAAAGTAGTACAGATAAGTCAAAACAGTAGATGATCCCTTCTTTTTATTGCTATAAAGAACATAGGAAGGGCATTTGGGAACAGGAGCTGGGGCACTTAATATGGAAAACCCATTGCTGGTGCTTTTCCCTCCTCTGCCTCCGTCTGCAGCTTGGTCAGGATCCTTTGAGATAGTTTCAGGCAGAAGGGCGAGGGGAGAGAAGGGAGAACAGATCACTGAGCCCATGGCAATAGCATCTGTAGATTTTCACTCTACTCTGGTGAGTCCGAAGTGAATCCTCTATACAATTTCTGGTTAGATGATTTAGCAGATGGTTGTTTAGTACTCCAGAGGAAAAAGGTCGATCTCTAGGAGCCAGCCTGAGTTTACAAAATAACATTATTACAGATTATCCTAATTGT
Organism: Pteronotus mesoamericanus; assembly: GCF_021234165.1. NCBI lineage: Eukaryota > Metazoa > Chordata > Mammalia > Chiroptera > Mormoopidae > Pteronotus > Pteronotus mesoamericanus. Next base: position 22,781,603 of record NW_026555078.1, on the reverse strand, counting down.
ATTCTTCTTTAGAGGGTTACTGGACTGTTATTCACACAATACAAGTGTCTTAATTATATACAACTTTTTGGCATGGTCCACCATGATATTATTGTGGGTAAAATGGACAAGAGTGATATGATATGATAATACAGTTATGTTGATATGTAACTGGTTTAACAACCATATGAAAGAGTGTTTTAAAAAAAGTGTTAACCTGGAAGGAAGATTCTAGGACATCACAGGAATTAGGAATCAGTCTTTAGCTTCATGTTATTTATAAATAAAGAGTTAAAAGAAAATAGAGTTGGCACACTGATCAAATTTGTAGATAATACACAGTTGGGGAAGGATGGCTAAAATTATTAGGTGAGAAACAAGGAGTCAAAAAAGGTTTAAACATACTAGAATGAAGGGCTTGACCAGGAAGGCAAAATTTACTAAGAACAAGTTTATAATGTAATATATAACACTATGTATTACTGAATGGGAGAGAAATGGCTTAGATGTAGGAGTAGGAAAAAAAAGAGACAACATCCTTAAGTTAACTCTAAATTCAATATGAACAATTTTGTCATGTTCCTTTCTAAAAAACACAGTATCATCTTAGGTACACCAACAGAGTGTCCAGAGTAGGACTGGTGATAGTCATTTTATTCTGTGTGCATCAGACTATATTGTACTACATTATTACACTCTGAGTAACAAGCTTCAAGCACATCCAGAAGAAAATGGCTAAAAGATAAGGGTATTTTTTATATAATCAAGCGAAGGAAGGAAGGGATGTTAGCCTATAAGGGGTCATAACAGCCATCATCTACTATTGGATGGGCAACCCTACAGGAGGGAGGTTAGAATGAGATGGTGAAGCTCCAGAACACAAAATGACAACTGATGGTTAGATGTTTCATGGAGATAGATTTCAGCGTCTTATAAAGACGAGTTCTGCGATCTATAGAGGTGTCCAAAAAAGTGGAATGGACTGCATTGGGAATGAAGTAGTGAATTTTCCAGGGTGCTGCTGAATTACCTCCTGGGCCTGTGGAAATGGAAGAAATTTATTCATCAGATAAGGACTAAAACTAGTTGATTTTTAAGACGCAGTCTGATCTTTTTTGGTTGTGTGTTCTCTATGTATAACTAGCCTTACTTTCTGTCATTTGGCTAAGAAGCAGAGAATCTCCTTGACCATACACTGAGAAATAGGAATCATCTCTTATTAACAAAATATGCCTGTTGCTTTTGCATGGAGCTTTATTCTTGTCTACTCCTAAAATATCTTTCTGAAATTAAAAGTACTTAACATAAGATTTTAGAAAGGATAATAATGTTATTTCCAGGAAACATTATTTACAAAGTTGGCACATTTTGATTAGCACCAAGACCCAAATTGACCATATGGCAGCCATGAGAAGGTAATACTAGGAAATGAGGACACACAGATATATCAGAATAACCAAGTTCATTGATTTGTTCACTCATTTATTCTTTTACTCATTCACTCATTGATATTTTTGACTTCCTGATTAGTGCTGGACACTCTGCTAGATGCTGGGAAGTTGATATTTACTACAATTTCTCTCATTAAAAATCTTTAATAGGTTTTGTTTCTTAAAATGTGCTGAGAAACACTTTTATTAAAATGATAAACAAGTATCACTATTTTTAACTTTCTCATGATATAAACTGCAAAGGAAAGTGTAAAAGAAACCTTGGGAAATCCTAGTTTAACTCTGTATGTTAACTATTATATGTATTCATACAAAACCACACCTTTTTGTGTGTTGTCAGTATGAACATTGCTTTGAAACTGAATTCTCAGGTAGAATGTAGCTTTTCAGTGTTCTCTTCATTTAGTATCAGAGTTTTGTGTATTTTCTTCTTTTTCTGTTTTAGACTGTTAACTTCCACATTGTTCTTCAAAAGGAAAAATAAACTATTGTGTAGGGGGTTTAAAAATATATAGTAACCGCTATTATTTGGGGGAAAAAAAAGCCTTTCTGGCTTCTTGACTAAATGTTTTTAGCCAGCTTTAATTTCAGTGTGCATTATTGCTAGGTAGACAAAAACGATCTTGAAAAAAGAAAGCTTTTGAAATATTAAGCCAACAAAGTCATTGCCTTCAGAATAAGTTACTAATTGAACACATTCACTGGTTATACTGCCAAGTTTTATCTTTAATTTATTTTAATACAAGATGGTTTACTCTCTGTCTTTTATCTTAAAAATACATCTATTAACATTAGCTTATAAATCATTATCACATCCAGGTAGGGCAGATTAGTAGTTCCTAGTAGAAATATAAAATGAGAAGCCAGCGTTTCTCTGTGACTATAGCCACGCAGGGTTTAAGGCAGGAAGAGGTCCCTGCTAGTTGATCATTAAGTTATCTATACACGCCTAAGACTATTGTTACTGCCCTGCTGTCCTTCTCTGAAGTTTACCAGGATTCTTTGGCAAAATGAACATCAGTCTTCCCATCTGCAACTTATGATCTTCTCTGACATTTCTCATAGCCATCTCAAGGTTGCAGAGAAATGAGAGAGATAATTGAACATTTGCGTTTCATAACAGCACTATTCACAATAGCCAAAAGGCAGGATAACCCAAACGCCCATCAGTAAGTAGATGCATGGATAAACAAAATGTAGTCTGTACATACAGTGGGCTATCATTCAGCCTTATAAAGGAAGGAAATTCTGACACATACTACAACATGGATGAACTTTGAAGTCATTATGTGAGTAAGCCAGTCACAAAAACACAAATACTATATGATTCCATTTATATGAAGTATCTAGAGTAGTCAAACTCATAGAGACAAAGTAAAATGGTGGTTGCCAGGGGCAGGGGGAATGGGGAAATGGGAAATTCTTCAGTCCTTGTACAGATCCAGGTTTTCACCCGACATCATTTAACTTCAGCCTAAAGAATGTTCTTTAACATTTCTTATACTGCAGACAAAGTCTTTGTTTTTCTAAAGAAAAATCTACTTTATCTTTATTTTTTATTTGAAACAATCTTTATTTGAAGTTAACATATTCTCTCAAAATAATGCTTCATTTGGTGATACTGAACCTTAATTTTAAATTGGATCTAGATATTCCTCATGATAGGTAAAGCTCTGTCTTCTTGAATGATTTTGCGATTCATTTTATGCTATCAGTAATGCTATTTTTTAAGATTTACTTTTCAATTACAATTTACATTCAATATTATTCTGCATTAGTTTCAGATGTACAGCAAAGCTTGCCTTTATTTTTATTTTATTTATTTATTTTTTAAATTTTATTTTAATTTATTTTTTCAAATACATTTGTCTCTGCCTACCCCCCACCACTTTCCCTTGTCCCCTCCCTCCTTCCCTCCCTCAGCTCTTCCCCTTTGGTTTTGTCCATGAGTCCTTGCTATATGTTCCTTGACTTTCCCCTTCCCTTCCTTTTCCCCAACCCCCGCTCCCTCCTTCCCTCTTGTCTCTGTTGATTTCTTTTCCTTTCAGTGTTGCTGGTCTTATTTTCCTTGCATCTTTGTATTGCTGGTTAGGTTCCACTTATAGGTGAGATCATATGGTATTTGTCTTTCGCCCCCTGGCTTATTTCGCTTAGCATAATGCTCTCCAGTTCCATCCATGCTGTCGCGAAGTTTAATAGTTCTTTTTTTCTTTCTGCTGTGTAGTATTCCATTGTGTATATGTACCATAATTTTTTGATCCAATCATCTACTGATGGGCATTTAGGTTGCTTCCAACACTTGGCTATTGTAAATTGTGCTGCTATGAACATTGGGGTGCATAGGTTCTTTTGTATTGGCGTTTTGGTATTGCCTTTATTTTTAAAGAATATTCTTGCTAGATACAGAATTTTAAGTTGACAGTGTTTTATGTTTTTTCTTGTACCAATCTAAAATTGTCATTCCATTGTATTCTGGCTTGCATTGTTTTTGATGAGAATTCAGTGGAATTCTTAGCTGTGTGTATATAATGTCTTTTTTTTTTTTACTGCTTTAAAATTATCACTTTTTTAAGCATTTTAATTATAATGTGCCTTCATGTGGTTTTCTTTATGTTTGTCTTGCTTGTCATTTGTTGAGCCCCTTTTATGTGTTTTTTTAAAAAATATTTTTCATCACAGATGGTACCTTTGGCTATTAGTTTTTCAAATATTGTTCTGCCCCCTTGACTCCACCCATGGTATTCTAATTACATGTTGCATGTATGTTAAACAAGTTGTTATCATTCCACAGATAGTGAGCCTTTGTTAACTTTGTCTTTTTTTTTCTGTACCTCAGTTTGGATAATTTCCATGGTGCTTCAAGTTTAGTGATCTTTTCTTTTGTCTAATCTGTGCTTAATTCTACCCAATGAATTTTTCACTTTAGATATTATGCTTATCATTTAGAAGCTCTGTTTTGTTTTGTTTGTTGGTTTTTTGGTTTCTTTAATTTCTCATTTTTATGTTACCCTTTACATTTGTGAACATAAGTTTAGTTATTTTGCAAGTGTTTACTGCTATTTCTCTATCTTTGTCACTTATTGTACATACTTGTTTTATTTACTGATTTTTTTTCCTGTTTATGGGTCTCATGTTTTTCCTTCTTTGCATGTCTGATAATTTTTTTATTGGATGCTGGATATTGTGAATGTTTTGTCGTTGAATGCTGGCACTGTCTTCCTGTAAAGAATGTTAGGCGTCGTTACAGAGAGTACTAGTTTGAGTTGCATCCAGTTCTTTGGAAGCTTGCTAGAGTGTGTCTAGAGCTGTCTTTCCTCTAGGGCAGCAGTTCTCAAAGTAAGGTACCCAGACCAACAGCATTGGGATTGCCTGGGAACTTGTCAGAAATGCGAATTCCAGATCTTTGCTCCAGAATCACTGAAACAAAAACGGTGGGGGTAATGCTTAGCAGTCTGTTTTAACAAACTCTCCAGATTATTCTGGTGTGCTCTAACTTTTAAGAATCACAACTCCAGAGCTGGTTGAGCTTTGCTAATAGGGTATGACTTTTCTGGAGTCGCTATGCAATGCTCTAGACAACCGAGGTCTCTAGCTTATCAAAATGTCTCACAATCTTGTCTGAGTTCTGGATATTATTCAGATTAGCACTAGTGGTACTTTGCTGGACTTGGTGGCATTTACTCTATGCTTATGCAGTTTAGTTTTCACTCATAGTCTCAAGGGAACCCCTGTGCAGATTCCTCAAGTTCTCTGCATAGCCCCCTTGTCATTAGTCCTCTGGCCTGCAGATTCCATCTCTTTCCCCGTTGTGAAACTCTGAATTTTGTTCGCCCCAACTCAACAGAACATCTGTACTCTGCCTGGGTTACCACTCCCTATTTTGCATTTTAGAAAGTGCTTCCAGACGGACATCTGGGGCTCTTTGGGGGAATTAACCTTTTTCATTTTCTTTTGCTTTAAGGATCAGAGTCCTACACTGACTTTTGTCCAATGTGTGACAATAATTCTTTGGTATATTTTGTCTGATTTTCTCACTGTTAATAGAAGGACAGATGTGGTCTCAGTTACCCTTTTGTGTCTGGAAGCCAGGTACTTATTTTTTATGGTCTTGCGTTCACGCGAGAACTAATTTTATGAGAAAAATGAGCTTTGTCTTAATTTTTCCATATTATTTCTGCCACTACCAGAGGGTTGTATGCATTGTATATTAGACACTGTGCCAGCACAGGAGGATTCAAACCTAAATAGCCTTCCAAGCCCTTGCCTTTCAAGGTCATTTAACTTACAAAGGCCAACTGACATATAACAACTCATTATAAGTCAGTCTATGATAAAGGTTATAACAGAGGCAGCATGAAATTATATGAAATCCATGGCTATGAAATCGGATGGGCTCCATGTAAATCTCAACTCCATGACTTACTTTTGTGCTGTGTAACCTCTGTGGCCTGAGTCCCCCATTTCTGTGGACTGGAGAAAATAGTACATTGCAGGATGTTGAGAAGATTAAAATACAATTTTTTATAGGGCACTTGACATATAGTAGAGACTCATTGTGTTGATTTCTTTCTCCTTAGAATTAGCATATGACAGAGGAGAAGTTAAATATTTATGTATAATTCTTTAGGGAGGAAATGACATTTAAATTGTGCCTTGAAAGTCGAGTAGGATTTTGATATTTGTTAGATGAGTTCCAAGGACCTTCTACTTTAAAGGAACTGAATGAGCAATGGCTCAAAGGTGTAAAAGGCAGTGAAGCCTATAAAAATACTTATGAAAGTTAGTGTAGCCCAGAACCTTAAAATTCAGTTTGGATCTCAAAAACAAAACAAAACAAAACAAAACAAAACAAAACAAAACAAAACGCACTACCATCACCAAGAACAAAAGCTAGGAAAGTAAAAATGAAGAAAAAACCAAAATATAACCCATAGTAAAAGTATATTCCTTAGGCTATTCCTATTTACTGCCATGACTAATAAATTTGGGAAGGCCTGTGGAAAATTCTTGTGGGCTGATATTTTCCTACCCACTATTCAAAACTACTTTAAGTTGATATTCTAAGCTAATCATGCCATTAATACTAAACTCCAGAACATGTCCCCAAATTTCGAAGTTTGCTAAATTGTTTTTTTCTGTTATCTCTTTGTGTTACTTCCATTTTTTTCTTTCTCATCCTGTAAAAATTGATTCCCCAGGTTTTCTAAGAGATTGATAATGTGAAAGTACTAAAAAGACTTTCCTTAGACTCTGGTATGTTTTTCTGTGTTCATATTTGGTAGGAGTACTGTCAAGGGCTTAATAAAATATATAATCTACTTTCTACATTTCTTTTGGTGGGGATTTCTAAACTTAAGTGTTTGATTTCATTGAGGTTAAGATTGTCCTAATGAAGAGTTTTGGTTTGTTTGTTTTAAATTATTATTTTTTGTAATGTGTAGTAAGAATCAAATGGCTTCCCAGATTGAGTTTGTTTCATTTCTCCAGTGGGTAGCTTTTATCTGACCCTTAGATATTTATTCTAATATTGTTTTGTTTGGTTTTAGAAATTCTGGAATGTTTTAGGAAAAATAAGGCTCATGGAGAAGAGCTGTTATTCCTGAAAGATGATGAGAGCAGAAATGAGAAAAAAATTCAGAAATCAGGATATCAGTTTTTAAAAAGTTCTTTGCCTGTCTCATATACCAATCCTTTAGAAGTCTGTCCCTCTCCTCTGTGATGTATTATCATAAAAAATCCTCTTGTGTTTGTGCTAGACTTACACTGAATTCATAATTAAATTGGAAAGAATTTACCTATTTATTATACTGAATTTTCTCATTTGTGAAAATGGTTTATCTATTTATTTATTTAGGCCTTCTTCAATGACAGTGATAGAGTTTTGTCCCAAATGGTCCTGCACCTCTTTTATTAAATTCATTCATGTGTTTTTAAGAGTTGTTTTTTTTTTTAAATGGGAGTTACTTTTTATTGCACAGTAAAATTGGTGTTGTGACAAAAAATTGATTTTTATATATAATTTTGAGTTCAGCAAACTTGCTCTACTTGTTATGAACATATTTTTCATGTTAGAAAGTTTCTTTTTGTTGCTGGATGGGTGGACATTTTTTAAAAGTAGTGAATTGATACAGATTTTTACAAAAATTTTTTTCTATAGCTACTGAGATAAATCATATAAGTTTGGGTTTTCTCTTTTATTCTGTTAATGTAGTAAAGTAAGTTAATGGACTTCCTAGTGTTTAACTATTCTTGTATTCTCAAACTCAGTTTGGTTACTTAAAAAAATATATATTGCTAGTTTTCTTTTGTTAGTATTTCATTTAGTAACGCTCTGATTTTTCTTTCTAGTATTATACCTTTTAGATCATAGAAGTAAATTTGGTAGCTTCCTCATTTTCTATTATCTGGGAAAATTTATATAATGTCAGATTTGTTTCTTTCCTGAAGGTATGGTAGAACTTATTTTACATTCTTTGCACCTGATAGAAAATTTATTTATTTATTTATTTATTTATTTATTTATTTATTTATTTTCAACCTGATAGAAATTTTAGGTGGAAGAGTTATTTTTTTTCTTTTAGATTGAAAAAAATTGAACTATAAAATACATATGGAAAAGTACACAGGTCATAAATGTATGCCTCAATGAATTTTAACAAGCTCAACAAATCTGTGTAACCTGATTTTAGATCAAGAAACAAAAAATGACCAGTACCTCAGATGTCCTCAGAGAGTGCCCTTTCAGCTATTGCCTGCCCCTGGGGGAACTGCTACTCTAATTTCTAAACTATAGTTTGGAGGCTTTTTGTTTTGTTGGCTTTGAATTAGATATAAATGGAATCATACAGGATGAATTCTTTAAAACAACTTTTTTTTATTGTATTTTTTTTCATTACCATTTGGCCCCCTTGTGCCCCTTCCCCCCATCAAAACACTTTTATCCATGTCCATGAGTCCTTTTTCTTTTTTGCTCAATCCCTCCACCCCCAACCTCTCCCCTCCTCTCTATAGCTGTCATCATGAATTCTTCTGTATATGGCTTCTGTTACTCAACAATGTATTTGTGACATTTATAATGTTGTTTCATTCATTCTATTTTCTGTATAGTGTCCTACTATTAATGGATTTTTTAGTACTTTCCAATATTTGGCTAATTTGAATAGGGCTGCTATGAATGTTCTTACTATGAACGTTTTTATAGATGTCTTTTGGTGAACATATTTATATGTTCACTTTAATATAGTAGTTGAATTATTGGGTCATAGGGTTTGCAAATGTTGGTATTGCCAAAAAGTTAAGTTGTTGAAGTAATTTACACTTTTTACCAGCAGAGCTTGAGTTCTGATTGCTCCACATTCTTACTGGTATTGAACTATTTAATTTAGCCATTCTAGTGGGTATGTTTAGTATATGATATGCTGTTAATTTGCCTTTATTTGATGATTAAGTACATTAAGTACCTTTTCCATGTACTTGTTGATCATTTTTGTATAGTTGCTTTGGTGAAGTGCCTATCCAGGTTTTCGTCCATTTGGATTGTCTGCTTTTCTAATTGCCTTGTAGCAGCTCTTTATATATTATAGATGCCAATGCTTCATTATATTTATATACTGCCAATAGCTTTTTGTATGGGTGGTTTTGAAATTAGTTTTTCCATTTCTAAGAGTTATTTACATTTTCTATTTTGTTTTGAGGTCATTTTAATAACTTTTAGCAAGTTGTTGATTTATCTGTTTTTAAATCTAGTGCTATAAAGTTTCAGTTAGTCTAGAAAATTACTAGTCACTCTCTCTTTAAATGTTCCATATACAAGCATATGTAAGCATGTGTGTGTATCTTTTCATAACTGGTAGCATACTTTACATACTGCTTTGTACTTTGATTTTTTCACTTAACAGTATTTCTTGGAAATCCTTGTTTTTATATACATACAAGGTCTGGCAGAAGTAAGGCCTGCTTGAGTATTGTTGTTAGGGTAATACTATGGGTGAAATGATTTATAGTTGTAATTTTAACATTTCACCTAAATGTCATATGGTGTGCTTGAGTGTGATGTTGTTATCTTACAGAATTACGTGCTTATCATTTTGTAATAAAAAAGGGGCATTATTTGTACTGGACCGTGTGTGTGTGTGTGTGTGTGTGTGTGTGTGTGTGTGTGTGTATCTCCCAATTTAAAAAAATAGATTCATGGTATTTAATATTATATGAAATATATTTATGCAGTCTCTATCGATGGACATTTGAGTTATTTTCAATCTCTTGCCCTAACGAGCACAGCTGCAATGATGAATTCATAAGCTGGAACCTGGCCTCTAACTCCTGGGCTGGTACAGTGTTAACTTTTAGGTTATTGTTCATTTTTAATTTTTAAAATGCCTTAAAGATTGAGATCTAAATGACACACAGTGAGATTCACCCTCTTAAATGGTTTAATTCTGTGGGTTTTCACAGAGATGTGCAGCCATGAGCACCGTGGATTTCCAGACCGTCGCCATCATCCCCGAAAGGAGCCCTATGCTCATTTGCAGGCCCGTGCCTCCCCCAGCTCCGGGCGGTCGCTGCGCTCCTTTCTGTCTCTGTGCTTGCCTCCTCTGGACCATTCACACAAATGGAATCATGCAAAATGTGATATTTTGCTTCTGGCTTCTTCTGCTTAGTATGTTTTCAAAAGTTCATCCGTATTGTACTATCTGTTAGTATTCCACTCCTTTTATGGCCAAATAATATTCTGCAGTATGGATATACTATATTTTAGTTGATGGACATTTGGTTTATTTCTACTTATTGGCCATTATGAATAATGCTTCTATGAATATTTGTGTGCAGGTTTTTGTGTGAACATATTTTTTAATTCTCTTGTGTCTATACCTGGGAGTAGAATTTCTGCATTATATAATAACTCTATGCTTAACTACTTGAGGAACTGTGAAACTTATTAGCTCCATCAGTTTACATTTTTACCAGCAATGTGTGGGGTGGGAATTTCTTCACATCACTTTCTTCACTTTTTTGTCAGCACTTATTTTATATATATGTACATATATTCATGCATATACATATATGTATACATATGTGTGTGATATCTACTATCCTAATAAGTATGAAGTTGTAAAGTGGTGTCCCATGGTTTTGATTTGCTTTTTCCTAATTAAATAATGATATTGAATATCTTTTTACATGCTTATTGGCTACTTGTATATTTTCTTTGGAGAAACGTCTATTCAGATCCCTGCTTATTTTTTAATTGGGTAATTTGTCTTTATTGTTGAGTTGTAAGAACTCTTTATTCTGGATACTAGACCCCTATCAGATATATGATTTGCAGCTTCTCATTCTATGGGTGGTCTTTTCACTTTCTTGATAGTGTCCTATAAAGCAAAATTTATAAAATTTTAATGAATTCTAATTAATTTTTTCTTAGGTCAATTTGGGGAGTATTGCCATTTTAACAATATTAAGGATTCTCAAACCTGTGAACATGGGATGTCTTTCTATTTGTTTTCTTTCAGTAATGGCTGTTGCCACTTCTTTTCAGCATGGCTGGAGGTTTTAGCCAGGGCAATTAGGCCAGAAAGAGAAATAAAAGGCAACCAGATGGGAAAGGAAGATAACATGATCTTATAGAAACTCCTAAACAATTTCCCCAAAAGGAAAAAAAAAAAACTATTAGAGACAAGTAATAAATGAGGTCTATAGGGTTGCAGGATACAAAATCAATATACCCAAATCAGCTGTATTTCCATAGACTAACAATGAACATGTGAAAGTGCAGTTAAGAAAATAATTCCATTTATAATAAAAAGAAAAAGGATAAAATTACTTAGGAATAAATTTAACCAAAGAAGTGTAATATCATTCCCTTCTGATTTCCATTTTTATCCTGGGCTTTTGGGGATTTTCCTTTATTCATTTGAAGTTTATCTACGTTTTTAACAAAAATCTTCATATGTCTTATCTATTATTTCTATATGTTTAGAGAGAAGAGAAAGTAACTATATATTTGTATGTATGATTGGAGAGTTCTAGGTTATATTATTTCCCCATATTACCATATTGCTGGAGTTTCACCAGCTGATTTTATAAGTATAAATAACTTTTGGTAGCTCTAGCCAAAGTATAAGAGAAAGCTATTAATTTTTCCAGCAAAAATATAACGGAGCGAGTTAACAAGAAAGTGCTGATAAGAATTACTTTATGAAAAATTTAAACACCTCCACATTAGGAAAACTTTAAAGGCCAATAAGAAAGAGGTAGAAATATTTGTAACATGTATGTTGATAAGGGGCAAATATCCCTCTATATAAAGTGTTCTTTTAAATCAACAAGACAACTGCTAACTCCTAATTTAAAAATGGCCAAATATATTTTTTAAAAGAATTAACATAAGAAATACAAGTGGCTAAGAGAGAAAAATAGTTAGCTTTATTAATGAAATGAATGCAAATTAGAATACTAACATGTTATTTTTTTGCCTTGCATATTTAAAAAATGTATGCCTTTTGTTGGTAAGGAGTGAAACTCTCAGATAACTCAATAACAGAAATGTAAATTGGTATTACTTGTATGAAGGACATTTGACAACACTTCTCAATTTGAAATACTACATTTATATAATTTAAACTAGTAGTTTTACTTCTTGGAATTTATCCCGACAAAATAATTGTTATTTTTGGTATAGGTTAAATACAACATTTATCTCATGTTTAATGGCATAAATTTGGAATTGAGAATAAAGAGATGGTTAACTGCATTCAGTAGGATATTTTACCATTATTAAAATTTGTGTTTTATAATATGGATATATTGCTCTTCATGTTATGTTCATGTCGAGTGAAAAATAGCAAGCTACAAAACTATGCAAGGAGTGTGATAACAGTTCTATAAAAACAATTGTCCACACAGTGATCATTGAACACATACCTGCATATACATATAGAAAAATAAATATCCATCATACTGGAAAGAAATATTCTATCATATAGACAGCAGTTATCTTTGGGTGATGGAATTAAAGTTTTCTCATTTATATACTTCTGAATTTTTCAGACTTTCAAGGATAAGTACATATTGCTTTTTAATTAGGAAAAAAAGCACAATAATTATGAATCGGATGTTTTCACAGATTAAACAGATTATTACGGCATGGTGAGAAGTTTTTCCAGACGGCCCTGGGATTCCTTCCTTTGGTGTATGGGTTGGAGTGCTGACAGCGGTGAGCTAGTTTGCAAAGTGATAGGAACAGCTCTGCAACTGGAAGTATTTTAAATCCTAAGGATTCACAGTGAAGAGATACTTGGGCAAATCATGTCAATAAATTTTGATGTGTATTGCCAACTTGTCACCAGTTTGTTAACATCTGTATAATGATAACTTTGTTATTTCTCCCCTATTACAGTATCCTATCTTCACCCTTTGCTAAGCCCACATAAATAGTTCACTGTTTGTGGTAATAAGCACTAGGCTCATTTAGGCAGGTTTTTTTTTTTACTCTAATCCCCTTCCAAAACATATCACTTTTACATTTAAATGTTATGTTGTATTTATTGTGATTTTTTTAAATAGGATTTCTCTCAATAAGGAGAGCCATCTCTCATCATGGTTTCTTCGATTATAATAGAGTTTTCATATATCTGGAGTATAAATCTGAGTTAATTTAACCTAACTTTGCATCTCCTGTGTGCCATTATACTGATATAAAGATATAAGAAAGAATAGACTGTGATCCTAGTGGAGACTTTATCATATGGGGGGAGAGAATGGCATAGTAATTAAAAGAATGAGCTACTTTATGTGTTCACATGTTTGCTCTCTAGTTTACCAGATTGCTATTTTAACTCCCAGTATCCTTATCTGTAAAGTGGACATACCAGTAATTTCTTCTGTTGCTCTGTTTCAGCTCTTTTCAACCAGCGTGCCTGCTCGGTCACCCACTGGGGCGCCACAGGAATTTTTAAAACACGCAGTACCTGACTGTTTAGTCAGGGGCACTGACCTCTTTCCACTTAGACTGTCAAATAAAAAAATGACAACAGCCATCACAACAATAGCCGTCCTGTGTGAAGGAATCAAAATTACACCTTTTCTTTTCTTTTTCTTTTTCTCTTTTTTTTTTTTTTTGTCATATTGGCAAAAGAGATTTTTTGGTGTGCTGCAGAATTTTAGTAATTAATTTATGTGTGTTCATTGAGTTTTTCACTTCCAAGACATTATGGTTTTGTTCATTTATTCACAATAATATACAATCACTTTGTCTGGTTCATTTATGTATTTCTAACATCTAGCGTAATAGGTCCCAATATTGCTGCTCGTTCTGGGAGTGCTCTTCCGACATATTTGCACATAGGGCATCCTCGTGCTTTATTTAGTTCTCTGCTCAAGTGCCACCTAGATAGAGAGGCCTTGCTAGACAGCCTCTTGTGTAAAATAGCATCCTATCCTTTCCTCTTGCTATCCTGCTATATTTTTCTCCATAACACTTAACTCTCTTGATACACTATATGTCTCTCTGTTTTCTTACTGCCTGTCTGTTCCACTAGACGATCAGATCTATGAGTGCCTGGTCTTTGTTTACTCCTTTATCCTCAGTTTCTCACCAGGCATGTTAGGTTGCAAATGTTTGTTGAATGAATAAGTGAATAAAATTATTGACTATATGGATGAAAAGGTAAAGGAATATGACTGACTTTATAGGGTTGCTATGAAAATAAAGCAATCAAAGTGTTTCACTTTCATGGTGACTGATACAAGTAGATATATAATAAATGTTAGCCATAATATAATATTGCTGAGAATTTCTACTTCTTTAAATTTTCAAAATAAGTATTTTTATTACTATTTTATGGATGAGAAAATTGAGGCTAAAGATTTATTCAAAGTTTTGAAAGTTCTGGCTAGTAAGGGCTATCTCAGGAATTCAAACTGTAATCTGTCTCATTAAGTTGCTTTAAAAAAAAAATCAAATGGGACTCCTGGGAAAGTAACATTTGAATTGGCTTTCAAAGGTGAATGAGAGTTCTTGGCACACAGTTGGGGGAAGGGCATTTAAGCCAGGGGAACACTATGAACAATGATAGGAACCATGGTTGTACAGGTGCATGTGTGTAAAGGACCATGTCCTACTGTGAAGAGCATCAGCAGAATTTTATAACTGGGGTGTTTTGGACACTTTGGCTGCCAACCTTGATGATGGATTTTACAAGTAATTTAATGGGTCTGTCTCTGGCCCACATGCAATAGATCTAAGCTCTCCAAAATTGTAGCCAGGAGACATCTGTGGCCATTTAAATTTAAATTAATTAAAATTAAAGTGAAAAATTAGTTCTTCAGATGCACTAGCTGCATGATAGGTGCTCAGTAGCCACAGGTATCCATTGGGTGTCATCCTGGACAGCACAGATATGGAACATGTCCATCATTGCAGAACATTCTACTGGACAGCACTGTTATAGATAGCTAACAAATAACTAGATAGAGGACTCTAGCAAAACATTTACATAGAAGAAAAGGATGGTGAAAAAAAATGTTTCCCAAACTAATGATGCTTTAAAAAACAGAGTGGGGAGAAATTACTGGGAATTCTAACCTAATCAAGCTTTTAAAGGCCTGCTAGGCTTTTGTTTTTCTTTAGAGATGAAAATTTCAGTTCATTTGACTTGGATAGGGAGACAAACCAAAAGCTTGACAGTCTTGGGAGATCACTTTATGGATATAGATTTAAAATCATCTAATATGCCGCCTTCCTCCCCCCCATTAGCCTGGCTTGACAAAACAAATGGAGTCAGCAACCTGGAGCAGATCCTTGATCGAGGCTCTGAACCATCTGGACTGATCGTTCATTAAGTAAAGAATTGACTTTACCTAATATGGATCTATAATCATCTTTATATTTATAGGAGTTTATATCCTGGCTCCTCTCATTTTATAAAAACTTCACATAAATCCTCAAATATTCCCATGAGGTTGGCTTTATTTTCTCAGATACAGAAATAAAAGTTCAGACTGATTTGTCCAGTATTGTAGAATCAGGAGGTGGCAGAGCCAATATGCAGTCTCATATTTTCTGATGCAGAAGTCAGGTGCTCTTCAGGTCCTCTTTACAATAAGGATACGTCTCTAACCAGGAAAAAAAGGAATGTGAAACCTATATGACCAAAATGAGAAGAGCTCAGATGAAAGGTCGGACGCGAGCCCTTCGAGAAGTGTCTGTTTTGGGGACAACAGGCTGACTCTCAAAGTCATTGGAAGTCACCAAAGTCCTTTCCTCAGCACAGAGAGAGTAGCAAGATGGAGCAGTCTTCTAAAATTTTGGTAATTTATGTGTTCTACTGAGGAGCAACTGGGTGAGAGATTATGCTTCATGCTGAGAGTCTGATGAAGTATTGCAAGCAAAAGATGGCCTGTGCTTGGACTTGTTCATAGAAATACATTTAAGGGGATAGATTAAGATACATTTTGAAGAAAGAATACACTTTTTTTTTTTTTAACAAAAGTATCATTATTCCAACCATTACTCAGGCTTAAAATGTCGGTCTTCCTAGTTCTACTGAGGATTGATTGTATAATGATCTGAACTACAATATCATGTTGTTTATACAAGTATTATAATATTCATTATGGCCAAATTTCATAACTTTTATGGACATTGTCTGTCTCCCTTACTAGATTTTTGAGCACCTTGAGAGTTGATCTATATATTTATTTTTGAGTGCCTTGCATAAGGTAGGGTCTCTATAAATGTTTGCTGAACTGAAACTAATCATCTTTGACCATTCTTTCCATCTTATTTTCATACTTAATAAATTACCCAGTTTGTAACTGTTTATTTTCAGTCTTCCTCAATTAATTTACTTGTTTCTATGCCCATTTTCTACTTCCCTCCATCATTTTCGTTCAGGCACTGGCCACTTATTTTGTGGATAATTGACTAGTTTCTTAACTTTGTTTTCCCCCCGCCCTCAGAGCTTCAACCCTCTAATCAAATCTGCACACAACATTTTTTCTCTTTTTCAGTGTCTTGCCATAATCCCCTGAATTAAGTGCAAATCCTTAAGTTGGTGTTCAAAACTCTTTGTGTCTCACTGAAATCTACTTTCCACAGCACAAAAGAGAGTTTTAAGGAAGTCTGTAGTTCATAAGTTTTGCTTATTGATATGTTTAGATGGCTATGAGATTCAAAAGGTTTTAAAGACATAGAGTGACATAAGAAATTACTTGAAAAAATACAGACCAATAGAGTGTAATCAACTACTTGACCATGTGATTATGTCACATGCTATAGAAATTCAGATGCTATAGAAATTCAGAGTAAAATATCATTGAAACCTTATGTTGTCAGATAGGTGACTTCACTGGAGAAGCTGATAGTTGTTTGTGGTCCTGTAACACTTATTCATTTTATTTATTCAGACCAAATTTCTTCTTGTTTTTCTAGTACAAATTGTGTAAGATTTTAGAGTAATAGGCTCCGTTTTGTTGGTATAAAAATATTTCCTGTGTCATAACTCAGATACTTACAAATAGATGCTCCTGCTTAAATGTCATTCTTCTAAATGTTATTGGATCCCTTCCCAGCACTTGGAAAATGTATATACCTGAGCTGTTTCTTCTGATCAGCTCCTACTGTGGACACTTAGTTTGAAGTCATATTGGAATAATTTGAGGAAAAGTAGAATTTGGCAGATATTATAGCATTTGAGTAGCTATCATAAAATTTAGGTTCCAAACAGAGTATGGCATTGTTTAAACTCAACTTATAATAGAATTTGTCAATTATGTAGTAATATAAGTTAAAAAGTGCTATTTTTATGAGTGATAGATTTTTCTATAGGGTTAACTGCTTATTTTGTTTGTAATTGATACGAAAGTTTATATTTCTTCATCTTTGGATGCAAGAAATGTAGAGAGTAATATGCAATAGTGAAAATATCAGATGCCTTGAAATAATACATATAATTTTTCAGGGATTTCCAAAAACAGAGGATTTATATTGGCTCTCTTTACCTTTTTAGTGACTGGATTGGTTACTTTTGTTGATGACTGTTCTAACTAATTAGTGTAGCAAGGCAGCTCATTTCCATCAACATGATATGGCTAGCACCTTAAGTACCAGTAATCAACTCATATCTATTCTCAGAGTGTAAAGAGGGCTCTCTATAAACCCATACTTACTATTTCTTACTTAAACTTTCTTTACCTTAGCATTTCTAAGAAAAATGAATAAAAAATTATATCTGTATGAGTTCATTTCCTCTAATACTTATTCCAGTTTCCAAGGGCCTTCTGATTTATAAGCTCTCAAAAATCTCTTCTCTTCCAATTTGAACTTAAGTAATTAGATTCTTCCTAATTTGGAACTTCAATTTGAAAACCTGTGTGTGTGATTTGGCATTAGATTGGACATCTTATTCTTAAATGAGATCATGTAACTTCAGTTTTAAATGAACTGAGGCTGAGCAGCATCTTTGTAGTTTTGAGGAAACTGAAAAACAACTTTTCTACTACGATTAATTATTCTTCTCAACAGTCGCTTTAACTAAAAGTGGGTATGTCTGTACCAATTCCAGTTTAAACAACTAGACTCTGAACCTTTTGTTCTGATTAAGAAGTTTATTAATATGTTCTGAAATACAGAGGCACAACCTGTTAACGGCTGTAAATTTGGTTGATTAAACTGTGTGTGGACAAATTTACAAACAAAGAAGAATATGGGATAAAGCTATATATAGCCTTCAAAGAATAAAGTGTTTATTATTTGGGCCTTTAAGAAAAAGTTTGCCAATCCCTGGTTTATATTAGCAATAATCATAATGATGATTCATCACAAAGATTCAAAGAGTGCGATCTGAGTCAACAAAGCAAGATGAACATAGGTTTTTCACAGTTTTAGTCTTGGGGTATTTTATTTCTGATTTGCATGTGAGATATAAAATAGAGATAATACAGTATCTTTGTAGGATTTATAGCATTGTTAAATCATAGCTCTTTGCAATACTTTACACAGAGGACAATAACAATTATTGCTGTTGTTATAAAAATATGTTGAATTTCTGACAGTTGTTTCTACTTTCTTTTATGAGTCTCTCTTCTGTTTTATCTCAGCCCTGTTTGCGTAACATTTAATTTTGTAACAGATTGAGAAAAATGCTTCCAAGAATGACAGTTTGCAGCCTCTTCTATGCATTGGGAATTAAAGAGGGGATGTAAGGAAGAAAGTAAATTGGAGATTGGATTACAGGATAATTAACAATATTATGTGCTCTCTTCAGGGTGGTTTCTCTTCTGAGGGGTTTGAAAAGAAACATTTCAAAAGGCGTGTTCATTTAGATACACAGAAACAATGGACAGGGCTGGCTTAAGGCAGAGATAAACCTCATACTAAATAAGTTACCCATATTTTGCCAGGTATAATATGCTCCCGTGTATAATGCACACCCATGTTTTTGGCCCAAAATTTCAGGAAAAAAATCTTTCATTTTAATTTTTTAATTCAATTATTTATTTATTTATTTTTAATTAATTTATTTATATTTAGATACTTGTATTTTTGTACTATAAAGGAATTTTAGCATTTACTTTTAAACATACTATGGTATAAGAAATTTTATGTAACAAATAATTACAAAACACAAGAACAGATACAAGGTATTTCAGGTACTACCTGTGTATAATGCACATCCTTATTTTTCCCTCAAAAATTTGGGCAAAATAATTGCACATTACACATGGCAAAATACAGTAACATAACATGCTTAGGGTATTACTACCCTCCATCTGACCTGCCCAGTTAGGATTTATGATCAGATCACCCTGTGAAGTTTCTTTCCATACAACCCCTGTTTTTCCACACCACTTTAAAATCTTTTTTATTGTAGTTGAAAGGCAAATTAAAAAAAAAATTAATTGTTGTTCAGTTACAATTGTCCTGCCTTTTTCCCCCTTGCTCATGCCAGCCCCTCCCCCTCACTCCCACAGTCAATCCTCCCCCCCCCCCCCCCGCCGCCCCCCGCCGCCCCCCGCCGCCCCATTGTCCATGCCCATGAGTCCTCTATTCCTGTTTCATTGCTTGCCCCTTCCCCGTCTATCCCCCTTACCCCCCTCCCTGCTCCTCTCTGGTCACTGTCAGTTTGTTCTTTATTTCCAGGTCTCTAGTTCTATTTTGCCCCTTTGTTCGTTTTGTTGATTAGGTTCCACTTATAGGTGAGATCACATGATATTTGTCTCTCACCACCTGGTTTATTTCACTTAGTTTAATGTTCTCCAGTTCCATCCATGCCATTGCAAAGCGTAGTAGCTCTTTCTTTCTGTTGCATAGTGTTCCATTGTGTAAATGTACTGCAGTTTTGTTTTTTTTTTTGATCCACTCATATACTGATGAGCACTTAGGCTGTTTCGGGCACTTGGCTATTGTAAATAATGCTGCTGTGAACATTGGGGTGCATAGGTTCTTTTGAATTGGTGTTTCAGGATTCTTATGTTCTATTCCCAGCAGCAGAATTGCTGAGTCAAAAGGCAGTTCCATCTTTAGTTTTTTGAGGAAATTCCAAAGTGTTTTCCACAGTGGCTGCACCAGTCTGCATTCCCACCAACAGTGCACTAGGGTTCCCTTTTCTCCACAACCTTGCCAGACTTGTTGTTTGTTGATTTATTAATGATGGCCATTCTATCCAGTGTGAAGTTGTATCTCATTGTGGTTTTAATTTGCATTTCTCTAATGGCTAGTGATGTTGAGCATTTTTTCATGTTGTCTATGGGCCCTCCGTATGTCCTCCTTGGAGAAGTGTCTATTCAGGTCCTATGCCCATTTTTCAATTGAACTGCTTGTCTTCCTGGTGTGGAGTCATGTGAGTTCCTTATATATTTTGGAGACAACTTTATAGTAGGATAACAATGACAGTGTAACAAATTATCCCCAAGTTTAGTGTCATAAAACAATCAGTTATTATGCTCACAGATTCTGTGGATAAGGAATTTGGACAGGACACAGCAAAGATGGCTTCTCTTTGTTCCACAGTGTCCAAAGCTGGAAAACTCAAAGGCTGGGAGCTGGAATATCTGAGTATCATTCATTCATATGCTTGGCAGTTGTTGCTGGTTGTTGGCTAGGAAAGCTCTAGTTTCTCTTCACATGTCCCAGAACAACATTTCTATCCTCTGTTGATTAAAACAAGTAACATGTCTATCTAGGTTCAAGGGGAGTGGCAAGGTTCTTGAAGAGCATGTGGGACCCAAAGTATGCCTGAGGACATTTTTGGAAAATTAATTTACTCCAATTATATCACTTAATTAATAATTATACATATAGCAGTTAATCTATATGCCAAGTGTCAGTCCAAGTATTTTACAAATACTTAATTTACTTAATCCATAACAGTCTTATTTAACAGATGAACAAGCTGAATCAGAATATTGGATTAACTAGAATACAACCTTCTCTGACCTTGAAGGATAATAAAGAAGTTACTGTGATTTTTTTAACCTTCCATAGTATTATTTATTTAAACATTTAAAAAGATTTCAAATACATATTTCTATTTCTCATATTAGTTGGATTTAAGAAAAGCACACTTTCAAATAAGTAATTCTAAAATGAGGACAGTGGTCAGGCATCACAAGTTCTATCCTTACGGATTCTTAGGGCTGGGTTATGAAGCAGTGCCCAGTAAGTTATGGATACTGTTCTGTTTGACAACGATCTTGTACTAACTTACCACACTTGATTGATAAATTGGTTTTGTGTCCTTTTAGGAAAACAAACACAATATCTTAAGCTTGGTGTGATAATCTTACCTAATCTTTTCCTTCTTTGGAAATGAACACTATGAATGTTTGTTGGACATATTGTAAGCCGTGTTTTGTTTTTGGTTTCTACATTGCTTGATTCTGCCTTGTGGGGATTTAGCAGTCTCTGATCAAGTTGCCTAGAGGCTTTTCTATCTTGTTTGTTCCTTAGGACTTGGGGAGTGCTATTTTAAGGGTAGGCCAAAGTGGCTTCCACTCTGGTACATTTGTGACATCGTTACACTATATTGCCTAGTCTCTACTACATATATAAATATATAACAGGTATAAAGTACAGATAAGAAAAGGATATCCTTGTTAGATTATCAAAACTCAAATGGAGTGTCTAACATTCTTTTAGAATCTTTGTTTTTCTTTCTAACTGGAAAATTTGGGATATTCTTTAAAAACATATTTGATTAGGAGTACATGTAGAAATTTGCAAGATTAAGACTTAGCACATCTGAGGCTGACTTATTTTATATTTTTAAGTTTAGAGATCTAAGAGAGAGACCTGTAGTACTCTGAATATGCATGAACTGATTACATTGACTAAAATTAAATGCGAGTTCTTTGAAGTCTTTATAATAATGTGGGAAAATGCTGTATGTGTAAGTGAAAAAAAAGAAAAGATAGAATGCTGAATATCTAATTTATATAAAATGATCAAAATTTAAAAAAATAAAAATATGCTATATGAGGGAAATGTTAGTTTGGAGGTATTGAAGCATGGCTGTGTCCTTTTCTTTATTCTTTTCTTCATTTTCCAAGTTTCCAGTAATGAATGTATTTTATATTTACACTGAAAATGTAATATTTTAGTCAGAAAATCAAATTATAATTAATAGCTCTAAATTCTTGTTGAATTAAAAGGCATTATTAAAATAGATCTTTCCTGGTTTAGAAGTTAAATATATGCTTTTAACAACCAGTAGAATATACAAATTGAATTTACTTTATATATATTAACAATGGATTTCCTCCCCTAGATTGTATCATAGATTTCCATGGATGATTTTGAATTTTTATAAAAGCATCCTACATTAAGATGTTAAAGCTCCGAAATTATCTATTTAAAAAACTGCTTAATAGTTAAGTAGCTATCATTTTAGGAAAATTAAAGTATATTATTCCAAAATTGAGGCTGGGTCTTGTGTGTCCAACATTTCTGTCTAATATATGTTAAAATTTTATTTAATGATTTATAGCTCTTCTTACTTTTGTGAAGAAGTTTCTCAGACCTCTTCAAATTATCCTTAAATACAAGCAGATAATCTAATTTCACACACTTCTGGAAAAGAGTTTTAAATTTTTCCTGTGCCTTTTTCATCAGTAACTGGTTAACTTTAGTAGACAATTTAGAAAAGCTGAGTTTCTATATACTTTTTTTGCCCTAAAGATTAAGATGCGCGGAAACAAGTCTCCTGTGGCGCACACCTTATAGGAGGAGACCGATTTTTGGGTGACTTTTAAAAGGTGCTAATTTAAATGTTAAAGTAAGTTCTTTTAAGGTTTTTATCTTTATTTCAAGGTTGTAATGTGTCTTACAACTTCATTTATTTACTTTGGATGGGTTTCAACATGGATTTGCTTTAAAAGTACTTTTCTATATGTTTATGCAGGAGAAATTGAAGCATTTCATGATATCTTGTACTCAGCAAACCCTCCCTTCTAGTTCTTATTCTTATTTCTGTGTTTTCTCATGTACTGTTGTTAACCTTTTGAATTATTCAGCTTTTATTTGTCTGGATCTTCTCTCTAAACACCACAAACTCCTTGAGGCAGAGACTCGTGTATGCCATGGGTATATATAATGGGTAGTAAACCCAGTAAGACTGGTTTCAAAGTCTGACTGTCACTTGCCCTTTATGGGACCTTGGATAATTCTCCTTCTGGCCTCAGGCCTCTTATCTCTGATATAAATATAATAATCTCTAGCTTGTGGGGTTACTGAGAAGATTAGAGATAAAATATGTAACATTCCTGGCATATAGGAAGCATTCAATATGTAATTGGTTATTCTCAATTCAGTAATATTGAGTGAATGACTATACATTAGTATACTTGGGGTGCTATGAAAAATACCACAGACTGGGTACTCAAACAACAGAAATTTATTTTATCACAGTTCTAGAGGCTGGAGATCAAGATGCCAGCTAATTTGGTTCCTCTTCCTGCCTTGGATATGGTTACCTTCTCCCTGTGTCCCCACATGGTAGGTAGAGAGAGAGACAGAGAGAGAGAGAAGTAGTGAGCTTTTTGGTGCCTCTTCTTATGGTCACTAATTCCATCATGAGGGCCTCACCCTATTGACCTAATCTAAACTTAACTGCCTCTCAGAGGTCCCATCTTTTTATTTTCATTTAATTATTTACTTATTTTATTGTTGTTCAAGTACAGTTGTCTCTTAATTTTTTTTTTAATCTTCACCCAAGGACATTTTGTTCATTGCTTTTAGAGAGAGAGAAAGGGAGAGGGAGAGAGAGAAACATCAATGTGAGAGAGAAACATCAACTGGTTGCCTCCATACACTTCCCAGTCGGGCATTGAACCCACAACCTAGGTATGTGCCCTGGCTGGGGATTGAACCTAAAACCTTTCAGTTCATGGGATAATGCTCCAACCAACTTGACAGGGCTCAGAGGCCCTATCTTTAAGTAATATCAAGTTGTGGATTAAGACTTCAACACATACATTTTAGAGAGATATGATTAAGTTCATAGTGGACTGCTTCAGGGAAATCTTGATTACTAAAAGAACCATTAAATACGTACAAAAAATTTAAACAGGTCAAAACAGTTTAGAGAAATTCACCACCAGATTATAAAGGAGCCTTGTAAGGAAACTGAAAAGGAGCAAATAAAGAGATGAAAGCAAACTCTAGAAAGTATTGATTCAGTGGAGAAAAGAGTTTCAGAAAGTTGGCATGGTTGACAGTTGCAGAGAATTCAAGTGGGAAGAAGGTTGAGAGTTGGTCAACTTTGTATTTGGTCATGGTTATTATTTACCAGTTTCTATTGGTATTTTAATGATCATTGTTAATAAATGTATAGGATTGGATATAAGGCATGTTGGAAGGAAAATGGTTTAGAAGGTAATTGTATTAGTTAACATTAGGTTAACTGCATATAATAAAGAAAAGAGGGGAAGGTGGTGGCAGGAAAATGGAGACAAATGTATTTGAACAATAAAAAAAGAATAAGACTAAATCAGTAAGATTAGGTCTATTACTGACTTCTTATAGCAAAGTACTATGTACAAATGGCTATTGATAAAGTTGTTTTAATGTAATTTTTTCTGAAAAACAGATCTATCTTTTTACAAAAAATATTTTATTTATCTATTTTTAGAGAGAGGGGAAAGGAGAGGGAAAGAGAGGGAGAGAAACATGATGTGTGAGAGAAACAGCTATTGGTTGCCTCTCCCAGGCCCCCAGGCATGTGTCCTGACTGGGAATCAAACCAGCAACCTTTTGGTCTGCAGGTTGACACTCAATCCACTGAGCCATACCAGCCAGGGCAAAGAGAGAACCATCTTAATGCTCCTTGCTTCCTCATTCTTAGCATGTTGCTTCATGGCCCAATATTATAGGCCGAAAGAAGGAGAGAAGAATGTGCCCCTTCCCTTTAAGAGGACTTCCTTTTTGGCTAAAATTCAGTCATATGGCCACAGCTAACTGCAAGAGTGGCAGCCAGGAAATAATGGTTGGGCATTAATATATCCAGCTAAGAATTGGGGTTGTTATTACCAGGAAGATGAGGCAAATGGGCAATGGGACAGTTAAGCTGTTTATTTATGCTGCAGTAATCATTTTTATTTTCACGTAGTATAGTATTTATTAGGCAATTGATACTGTGTTGGCTTTTCATTTTTTTTTTAAAGATTTTATTTATTTATTTTTAGAGAGAGGAGAAGGGAGAGAGAGAGGTAGATAAACATCAATGTGTGGTTGCCTCTCCATACCCCCTGCTGGGGACCTGGCCCGCAACCCAGGCATGTGCCCTGACTGGGAATGGAACCGGAGACCCTTTTCTTTGCAGTCTGGCGCTCAATCCACTGAAATCCACTGAGCCACAACAGCCAAGGCTTTTTTTTTTTTTTTTCATTCTAAAAAACACGTAGAAAATTTGAGTTGCTTGAGATCCCTTATGGAATACCCTTTAGTTACTAGTCTGGATCTACAGAAGATGACGAGCATGGCCCAAAATAGCATTTTTCTTTTCTTTCTGTTTAAATTGAAATTATTGGGGTGACATTGGTTCACAAAATCATACAGGTTTCACGTGCACAATTCAACAAAACATCATCTGCCCACTGCATCCTGTGCCCATCGCCACGAGCAAAGTCTCTTTCTGGTTTTTGTCTTCTGACCCTTTGTCCACTTTCATCTACCTGCCCCGGCCCCCCACCCCCACCCCCACCCCCCGCCCCAGACTCCTCTCCCTCTGGCTAACGCCACGCTGTTGTCTGTGTCTGCATGTTATAGATACATTTTGTTTTGGCTTAAACCCTTTACCTTCTTTCACCCAGCTCCCGATGTCCCACCCCTCTGACAGCTATCAGTCTGTTTTTAACTTTCAGTGTCTTTAAAAAATTTTTTAAAATTATTTTTTAAATTACACTAGAAATGCAATTTATTTATTTTTATTTATTGATTTTAGAGAGAGAAAGGAAGGGAGAGATAGAGGATGAGAGAGAGATATATTGATTTGATTCACTTATTTTTGTACTTTGGTGGTTTATTGTATGTGCCCTGACCGAGGATTGAACTCGCAAACTTGGTGTATTGGGACGATATCTGGCCAAGGAGAAAAGCAGTTTCTTTTAGTAAAAAGTCAGAAAGTATAGAGGACTGAGAAATAGAAAAGTAAAACTATTTATAATTGTACTATCCACCATTAACCATTTTGGTATATGCCTGTTCAGACTTTTTCTGTCTTCATATGTCAAAATTCATTGTTTTTGTGTAGCAGGCACAGAGATTAAGTTTGGGAAGATGAACAAGTTTGGAGATGGATTGTTTGTTTGATAGTTGCACAACAATGTGAATGTGTTCCATGCTACTGAAATGTACGTTGAAAATGGTTAAAATGGTAAATGTTATGTTATGTATATTTTACCACAATAAAAAAATTTATTGTTTGCATAATGAGATCATATTCAACATCTTATTTTATAATCTGCTTTGTATACTCAACAATGAAAAGAGAACCCCTTTCCACATAAATAAATATATTTTTGCATTGTGATTTTTGTGGCCAAATATTTATTTTATCCTTTGGATGTACCACCTTTTATTGAGGGCAGTGTTAAAGCAAATAAAAAGGAGTATTAGCCCTTTCCTTTTTAAGTGGATTCACAGAGAGCTTTGTGATGCATGGCAGAGGACTGGGGAAATAACCAGATGGTGGAAACTGAAAACCCCCCTGGGTCCTTAAACTGTGTCTGCCTTGTTCAAATGACTCTCTAAATAAACTGCTTTACTGTTCTGATGTCAACATGGCAGCCTTGCTTTTTTTTTTTTTTTTTTCCAAGTACAATTTTTAAAATTTGTCTGAAAGGATGTTTATTCCAGACTAGTGGTTCTCTTGGATTTCTTCCCTACTATGTAAATGTCATATTGGAGGAATCACGGCAAAAGAGAAGCATAGATGGAGAACATCCCACCCTGAGAAATGGTTCCTTCACACAAGGATCAGATGTCAACGATGGCCGCTCGTCTGAAATTTCAGCATTGGTAACCCACTCTTAGGGCGCTCCCCCCCGCCCCCCGACTTGAGGTCTGGCTCTCCGCAGGGAGCCGTTTCCCCCGTAGCCTTTCGGAGAGGGCGCTCCTCACTTTCGTGCACCTTCGCTGTCACAGGATCATTGGCCCCCGCCCACTTAGAGACCACCGTTTCTTTACCTGCTGTAAAACAGTCTGCTTCTTTGAGTGTACATTAGCTACTTAGCTAAACCAACTGTTGTTTCTTTCCTGCGCTATCAGGTCCTCTGCTTCATTCTTTGTCTTCTTATCCGTGGGGGATACATTCCAAGACCCCCCGTGGGTTCCTGAAACCACAGGTGGTACCAAACCCTATATATGCTATGTTTTTCCTGTATGTATATATCTATGATAAAGGTTAATTTATAAATTAGACACAGTAAGAGATTGAAAAATAATCATAAAAATAGAACAATTATAACAATATACTGTAGGAAAGTTGTGTGAGCCCTGGCCAGTGTGGCTCAGTTGGCTGGAGCATTTTCCCATAACCGAAAGGTTGCAGGTTTGATTCCCAGTTAGGATACGTGACTGGGTTGTGGGTTCAGTCCCCCGTTGGGGTGTGTGCGGAAGGCAACCCATCGATGTTTCTCTCACATTGATGTTTCTCTCTCTCCCTTCCTCTCTCTTTAGGATATATATATATTTTAAAAGTCGTGTGAATGTCATCTCTCTCTCAAAAATAATTTACCATACTGTACTTATTCTTCTTGTGATGATGTGAGATGATATAATGTCTACAAGATAGATGAAATGAGTTTAATGACATAGGCATTGTGACACAGCATTAGGCTACTGTAAGAGTTACTTGAACACAAGCACTATGTTACCACAACAGTCGATCTGATAATCGAGACAGCTATTAAGTGACTAAGGGTTCGGCAGCACGTACAACATGGATATACTTGCCAAAGGGATGATTCATATCCCAGGTGGAAAGGAGAGGGATGGTGTGAGATTTCATCACGCTCCTCAGAATGGGGCACAATTTAAAATTTATGAATTGTTTATTTCTGGAATTTTCTACTTAACCTTTTTAGACTACTGTTGACTGGGGGTAACTAAAACCACAGAAAGCAAAACAACGGAGAAGAGGGGATTACTATATTTGTACCTCCATTTGTCCCATTATTCTCGTTTTAATGCCCTTTTTTTCCTTTTTTTCTTTAAACCACACCTTTGAAACCCTATTCTTCCATGCCACTTTTCTACCCTCTTTTCACTTCTCTTCTGAAATTCAGATGTTTTCCTCTTTGGCGATAATTTATCTTTCCAGTTTATATGCCAGATCTTCAGCCTTACAGGGACTAGCAATTATATGGGACACTCCTCGCCACCCTTTCTCTTCAGTTTAGATTCCATGGACCATCTCTCTAACTTCTGAACGTAATAAACGCTTGTATCCCATTATCAGTCATATCTACCTGGTAAATTCACAAGTGTGGGTAACTTTCAGCTTTTTCAAGGATTGCTCCTGAACTGCTGAGTTCAGTTGGAGAAAAATACAGACTGAGACAGATTAATTAACATCACTATAAATACACAGGCACCCACCTTGTCAGTCCTCTGAGAATTACCCAGCATTCCTGTTTCATTACCTAACTAACTCTCCCCTCCATTCTGCATGACAATACCCTTCCCCTAAGACTTCTTCCAGTTTCAGGTTTGTCTACTGCTCACACAAACCTCCCCCTGAGCAGCTCAGGTAAAGCCATTCTCCGTAAACACGCAGTCCCATTACCCTGCTTAATTTCCACTGTTACAGTGTCACTATGTGAAATTATCTGATGTGTTTGCTGATTTATTTATGTGTTCCCCTACAAAAAATTAAGGATCATGTGAAGAGGAATTTAATTTTTTTTTTATTACTGTAATCCCAAGTGCTTACAACAGTACCCAACACACAGTGGTGTGGGAGGAAAGGGGCCACATAATAGCCCGACAAGCTCAGGGGAGGCCTGCAATGCAGCCTTACAAACTCAGACCTAAAGTAGCCGCAAAGGATGGGCGAAATTAAAACTTACTAACTAAAGGCTGTTCATAGTGGGTAGTCATGTCTTGCACCAGTATTTTTTTGGCAACAAAGGTCAACCTTTACCTTAACTGAGCCTGCCTATTGTTTTTGCCTCTATGATAACATACCTTTGAAATGTCAGTGTAACTTCCCTTTTTTCCCCAAACCCCTTGGGCACAAGCTGAGACCACAAATCCCCTCATTGTTATTGTTATGTTAATTGTTGATAACTATCCTTTACCCACCTCTGTAAAAGAAGTACATATCTATCATTTTACCTTTTATGTAGTCCCAGAGGTTTCCTGCTTTGCTTTCTCCCGCCTCCCTAATCTGTCACCAGTGGATTTCATGTAACCCCCTTTTGGCTCCTCCTTTGATTCTAATGCATAAAATAAGGTGCTAGACTGCCATTCTCCAGAGCATTTCTCAGTCTGTTGAGATGTTGCTTCCTGGCAAATGTCGTCAGTTTGGCTCAAATAAACTCACAAAA
Organism: Pteronotus mesoamericanus; assembly: GCF_021234165.1. Lineage (NCBI taxonomy): Eukaryota > Metazoa > Chordata > Mammalia > Chiroptera > Mormoopidae > Pteronotus > Pteronotus mesoamericanus. Next base: position 22,752,126 of record NW_026555078.1, on the reverse strand, counting down.
ATTCTCCACAGGTTTGAATGTTTCTTACGTTGACAGTGGGCACTCAAAATTTTTTGTTCAGTGAATAAATGGTAATTTCAGTTATTTTCTACTCTTCTTAAGTGTCTTACTCATTAATTCTGTTTTGATACTCAGAAAATGACTAGTTTTAGGTCAATGGGAAAGAGAAATAACCTTTAGAGGGAAAACTCCTTCCTCTTCTGCCATCAAAAATATAAACCTTCCATGTGGTTATTTCTCCTCTGTCCCTTCTATTATGAAAAAAAGGTTTTCCTTCATTTCTTCAAATCTAGGTCCCATCCTCTTTCACCTTAGGGGGATCTTTATTTTTCTCTAATGTCTCCCAAATCCTGTGTGGAGCTTAGAGATGATGAGCATTGGGTTTTGTAATCAGACACACTTGGGTTCAAATTTGAGGTCTATCTATGAAATCTTGGGCAAGTTGTACAGTATCTGTCAGCCTCAGTTCCCTTGTGTGTTAGTTGGGAATAATCATACCAATGCCATAGGATTGTTGTGAAGATTAAGAGATAATACCATTAAAATGCTAAACTCTGTGGCTGGTACAAAGCACTCAAAAAGAAAGGTCCTTGTATTCTTATTATCTCGCTTTCTACTGGCTCCTGAGCTTATTAAGTTTGTCTTTAAAAATTGTTTTACTTCAACTACTTATTTACCACTGAATCTTTTTCTTCTCTATTACACCTATTTCCTACTTTTTACCTTCTGCTCACTTTGGAACCCACTTCAGTCTGACTTCCCAAACATTTCAAAGTTTTTTCCCAACCCTGATCTCATTACGTTCCCACCCTCCCCTCCCCAGGCCTCCTCTGCCTGCAGTGACCTCATCTCCCAGCGGTTCAAGTCAGAAACCTGGAAGACATTCTCGTCTCCTTCTCCTTCTTCTGCTTCCCTCCTGATAGTCCATTACCAAGTAGAATTCTGATAGTTTTACCTCCTAAATCTTTCCTGAATTTTTCTCCATCTCTTTTAGTCTAGAAGCCACCATTCCAGCCCAGGGAGCTATCATTTCTCACAGAACTGTGACAGGAGCCTTCTGCCATTTACGTCTGCACCCCGCTCCTCATGCTCCATGCCGCAGATAGACTGATCGTTCTAGAAAATGCAAAGCTAATAATGTTATTTCCCTTTCTAAACATTGCAGTGGCTTCTGATTGTCCTGAGGATCAGGTGGCCTGCAGCCTCGCCTCGCACTGCTGTTCCCTGTCCTTGCCCGCCCCACTGAAGTTCCTGTCTTTGCATTTGGTTCGGCTCTCTCTTAACTGTGAGCTCTCTCACGTACGATTCCTCTGCTTCTTTCTTCATTTCTGTTTTCTCTAATTCCTGCATAGTTTTCTGGTTTCAGCCTAAACTTTACTTTCTCAAATAGGTCTTCCTGCGGTCTTGGTGTCCTTGTGGTCTGTTCCGTATTACCCTGTCATCATAGTGTTTGTTACAAGTCACAGTTCCTTGTCTGTTCTCAAGATCCCCAATGGCAGGAGCCATGTTCTTTTGTTCATCAATGTATGTCTTAGTACAGTGCCTGGCCTATAGTAGACACTCGGGAAAGTTTTGTTAAATGTTGTTGTTAAATAATTAATTCACTGAGTAGAAAAACCATCCTATATCATGGTTGTTAGGGTTGAGAGCTGCATATAGTATTTCTGTATTTACCTTTGAATATTTATTTAAACATAAGTAAATGTGGAAAATAATAAGACTGCTTCAACACGTGCTCCTATTTTTCTGTCCTGACACATCCCCTTATTTAAAGTCTCTTAATGTTTGTTTTGATTCCATACTACAAACACCAGTCCCCCCACAACTTTACTTAAGTGTCATAAGTAAAATGACACTGAACATCAGCACTTCTGCCACCTTTACGTAGTCTTCCAGTTACATTTGGATGACATTTCCATGGATAATTTTATGAAGTTTTTCAACAGAAGTTGAATTTAAATTAGGCAGCTTTCAATTCTGTGCATCCTAAAAGATAATGAACCCCACTGAGCTGTCTTGTTCTCAACGAGCTAAACAGAAGGCACTAGGAGGAGAGAAGGCCATGCCTTAGTCTTTTTTGGCCCCTTCATAGCCAATGCGACAGGCTGCTGCACACATGGAGACTGCTTGGGGGAACCTGCTGATAGACCGATGATCCTCTCCTTCCCTGTGACCACTGGGCTGCAGTAGGCACAGGGACTGAGTCATCTCTGACACAGGAGGATGAGCACTCTGGGAAGACCTGGGTGGCTGTAGCTTGCTGGCTAAGAAACATGTTTTTCAAGTTTATTTATGAAAGCTTTATTATGGAAGGTAGTTGATATTAATGTGTTTGTGTTGAGCCTAAGAAAGATGTCTTTTTAAATTTTTAATCTGAGATACAAATAGATCATTATACATTAATTTTTCTTGCCTTACAAATGTGGCCACTAACTATTTGACTGTTTGATAATGTAGTCTGGGGAGCTTTTGTTCCTTTTTTTTTTAAAGTGCATCTTGGATCAAAAACATAATTAGAACAATTTTACAGGGAGATATTCCTAACCTTGTAATTACGGGGCCTTTCATGCCTTTGGAAGATAGGACTTGTCAGGACTCTTTTCTGGCCCAGCACAGTTCATACTTTTGTTTTTAGATCCGTAGTGATTATTTGCTTTTAAGTTAATCTATAACAAGAATGTTAGGAAGTTAGTTTGTTTATATAACCTCGTTGGATACAAAATTATCCACTAGAGTTAATCAAATAATCGTTGTCTCTTGTGCACAGTTTCAGGCAGACTGAGATACTACTCTTAGCAAAAAAAAAAGAAAAAAAGAAAAAAAAAAGTGAATCTGTTGTTTAAAGTCCCCCAGAGAAAGGTTATGCACAGTTACGGAAAAGTCCTTTAGGGAGAGAGAATAAGACATTCCATTTTTTTCTCAAATTCTTCTCTGGCAATTATCTATACCCAGAGAACCTGGAGGGCTCATTTGGCGACCTGGAGATTCCTGATGTTGCAAATTAGGCAATTATACTACCACGCACCTTGGATTTCAAGCTGAAAGGGCACATGGTTCTAAGGAATAAACTCTGGCTCTTCAAAGTTAGATATATTCTAAATGCTTGTCTGGGCTGGGCCTGCTTCCTGGTTGCAGTGTGATCTCGGGCGCTTTTGGACTCTGACAATCCACCAGTCCTTTTCCCTTATATAGATTAAACTGTGGAGCGTTTATGTTCATGAATTTATTCTTTTATCTCTTATTCCCAGAGGCTGATTTTTTTCTTTTTTTCTTTATCTTTTCAAAAATAACTTAAGGTGTTTGTATGCTAGGAACGTTGGCAGGATGTCAGTTTTAAAGTGTTCAAAAAGGAACGGTTTCTGTTTTCTGTATATGCTCAGATACTCTGAAAACATCAACTAACACCAGGAAAATTAATTCAGGTCTATAAAAAGTGAAGAATTACTTGCTCCCACATTAGCAGATTCTGAGTTAAATTCCTGGGTGTGATACAAAATTAAGCAAATACAATACTGATCTCCCCCTTTCAAGTATTAACATGCAAGGAAAGCTCACCCCGTTACTCTTTCACAACTGCAACAGTGCAGAAGGTGGATTCTAGCTGCCATTTATAAAGTTAACTCAATTTATATGGGAAAAATATGTCCAGAGTTGGATAGGGAACCACACCAGAACAGTGTTGCCGTTTCACCACTTCCTTTTGTGCGATTGTGATAGGAAGGGTCAGGGCAGCAGAAGCTGCCCCTAGTGTTCTCGACATCCACACCGGGAGGGCCGTGCCTTCCTCTGGGAGCGTGGAGAATGCTGCCCACCGGGGGGAGGCCCCGTGGCACAGTGGGAGAAACACAGATGTTCGAAGCTCCAATCCCTGTTCTGCAGTTTACTTGGTGTTTAGTCTTAAGCAAGCCACCTTTTCTGACGCTCAGAGAGATTAAATGACTTTGAAATTGAATGAGAAAAGTTAGGACATTTCATTTTTAGGATCTGATTCACCAGGTAGAGCTGTGCCTCCTGTTACAGAGCATAGAAAGGGAGGTGCAGCCTCGAGGGGTAGAGGTATATTACTATCATTGCTCTATTACTGGCCTTGATACCAATTTGTTAATGACATACGCTAAGATTTATAAGAAAACATAACACCACATGCAGGTATCCTTGTAGTGCACACAAACACACCCAAACATATCAGAATCAGAGAAGCTAGAAGAATTTCAAAGTGACCTACCACTCTTTTCTAGAAGATGGTGATTGGTATGTGGTAGATTTCAAACCCTAGGGATTTAAGATTGTGGTCAATGGAACAAACACAAACTATGTTAAAATATAGAAGTTTTGCTAAGATTGTTTATATACTCAGTTATTCTCTATTTTTTTTTTTTGGTCTGGGTGATTTCATGTCACATTATAAATCTTTAAATGCTGTTCTGTTGTCATATAGTGTATTAGTGAGAACCTGGCATTTGAAATGTATGGCTATTGTGAATCAAGTGTCTAGGGAAAGAAAGAAAGAAACTGTTGCCATCATTATACGTCCAATAGTTAGAAAATAGAAAGTATGGGCATGACAGGCATGAGAGACATTAGAAGATTCATTAGAAACCACTGTGCCTAGTAACTTAAATGCAACTACTGGCATGTATCCAATATTAAGGTCAATTAAATGCAATTGTTTCATCTTGCAAAATCGTTTTTCCACCAAGAAATCTTGGCAGCCATATTGATGACCTCTCATGAGAGAGGCAGATGGGACTATAAAGAGGACTGAAATCTACTTTTTAAACTAACTTTCTAATCCCTCGTTTTTTTGTTTTTCTTAAATGTCAAGAGAGGAGGTAGGCCTAGAAATAAAGCACCCTGATTTTTCCCCTGGTTTTCCAATCACGAGTCTAGTTACTCTAGCTGTCTCTTACCTGCTCAGATGTTATAATTTGTAGTGACGGCATAAGTGGACGTAAAAGAAATGAAAATTGGATATGATCTCGATGGCAGATTATGGGCTTAGTTTCAAAGGCCATTTTTACCTGGAAAATAAATAAGAAGGGTTAACAGGCATTTTCCAGTGATTGGTGGTTTATCTGTTCCTTGTGTTCCACCTTGACTTACACTGCTCTCTCAGGAACCTCTAAAATCTCTCCTGCCTATGTCGGAATTCATTTTTTTCCTCCTGAAGAGATCAAAGTTTTTATGGGCATTATTTATTGTAGCCTCACAATATTCTAAAGAACTAAATAGAGGTTATATGGCTGCATCTTTATTTTTAAAGCCAAGTGAGGGAGAGACAAATCTCTTCCCTGAGGTTACAAAATGAGGCTTTGGTGGAGGCAGAAATAGACTCCTTAGTCAGAAGCATAACCTAGTTCTGGCCCTTATGTCTGAGATGCAGTAGATTATTTGGCCTTTCTCTAAACAGGCCTTTGACGCTTAGAGTGTGTGGAAAGTATGTGCTTCCGTCAAAGGGTTTTGCTTGTTTAGTTTTTCTTTGCCTGTTAAAGTAATGACTGGAGGGCTGAAGGAAACAGAAAGAACATCCAAGCCTTATTTCAGCCTCTGCATTTGGTGCATGCGAGCTTTGGACAGAAGGTGCTTTTATTTCCTTGGGGTTACTTTTCTGTCTTTATACTCAACCTAGAATTTTTCTTCATGGCCTCTGATATTCAGAAATTTGGGGGAAATTATTAATTTCTATTAAAACTTTATGTGTAAAAGTTAGACTTTTGAAATAATGTATATTTCAATACTAGACCACTTGAGAGAGGATTTGGGGGGATCACTGCAAAATTCTGCATTTTAAAATACAGGTTCGGTGCCTTTTTTTAAAACATAAAAGCCATTGCAAAAATAGGTTCTATTTTAAAAATTGCCTTAATTTAGCAATTTATATTGCTATACATTAAAGCTTTTAATAAACCAAATGGTTTGCTTTATAATAAATATTTTGTTAAATGATTTTCAACTGTATTTTTATTTGAATATTTATCCCTCAATGGCTATTTAATTTATGATTTTAATTGTTTTTTTTCCTTTCTTTCTTTCTCTCTCCCCCTTCCTTCCTAAGAATCTACACTGCTTATTTCAAATTTTTAGTACAATACAGGAATTGTTTTTCTTCTTTCCTTTTCTTTGAGGGCTACTTCTCAAATTAACCCGCATGTCTAAACCTGTGTTATGTTTCAGAACCAACCGGTGGAATCTTCTGCATACGATCTCTTTGTAAATCCAGGTCAGCACCGCTGTCCTCCTGATCTCTTCAACATTACCGTTTGTGTAAACTCTTCCATGTGCCTCCGGCAGCCCCAATTTGTGAACGAGTCTCACTGTATTTATCCCTGTTGTGTATGTCCACGTTTGTTTTGCAGTGGGATAATACTTGACGGTCATAAGCTTTTCCATATGCTCCGTCTTGTAGAGATAAACAGTGTGTGTGCACTGTACATTTCCCTCAGCTTTGAAGACTTACTTTTGAAATAAACAATTCCATAGGATATTGCAGTTGGTTTGGAAATTCACACAGGCATGTTCTCCATAAAAGGGAAGGCGCTGAATTTTCACCCTTTTAATATTAACTGGTTAATGGAAGGGTGAATTTTCACCCTTTTAATGTTAACTGGTTAATTAAACTTTTTCAAGGGATTGAGAACAACTTAACTGCTTTTAGTTTTTCAAAGATTTACCAGGGCATGCAGACCTGTTTTTGAAAGTCTTTAAAAATGCTAGTTAATATAATAAATGACCATTTTGTGGAATAAATTCTTTCATTCTCTCAATAGTTTACTTTGGCTAGAGGCATTTGTGAAATAGCTTTGGATTTCCTTTTAATTTCCCCTTTTATATTTTACAAATTAAAACATTAGTATTGACATGTAATTATGGCATCTAAAACATTTATACTATGGTGGTTGTTTGTCTATAGAATCTTTATGATTCATTTATAAGCAGCTATTTCTTTTATTTTTGGTTCCCTTTCTGACCAGTTTTATGTGTGAAAATTGATGCAGATTGTATTTTTATTCTTATTTTAATGTCCTTTTCTTACCCAAACAATTATCTATTGCCTGCATTTCTTTCCCTCAAGTCCCAAAGCTGCTTTTATTAGTTGATTTCCTAAAGGTTTTGGTGCATAGATGTTTCATAAGTTTTCTATTGTTAGCTACAAGCTTGGCTACATACAAAATGCATATTACATTATCCGATGTTTTTTGTTGTTGTCTCTACCATGCAAAGTTCACCACATTGCTCCAAGAGAGTTTTAACTTCTAAAACTCAAGTGATATGTAAATCTGGCGTAGTTCACTACACTGTGTGGGATGTTGTGTGTGGCCATCCCTGCGCCGGAGCCAGCCCCCAGCAGCTCCCAAGAACCAGCTATTAAATGTTCAGAAATTCTATGAGCCGGTTATCACTCAAAATTAAACTATATGCGCTTACAATTAAATAAAAACTAAATACTCAAAACTCATCACTTTACAATTATTTTTACTACATTTTACTGTTAGCTCTTGAAGTTACTTGAGGTTATTGTATCTGAATTGGAAATACTATATGATGATGTGTTGGATTGCACATCTCTTCCAGCTCTGTGTTCACTAATCCACGTTGGTAACTTGAAAGCAGTCATAGCAGAACTATTAACACCATGGAAGTTGGCAAATGCAGCAAATCAAGTCTTGATTTATTGTTTTGTTAATTGTCTAGACTTAAAGTGATGGAGAAAATGTTAATAGTGCAGAATAAACTTAAAAGTGTATCATGTGTATAACCATTATATTTTGAACTGCACACAAAAGACTTGAGAACATACTCTTCCAGTGCTTGAACTTATTATCCTATTCAACAAAGAAGGGGTTCATATCATGGATGAATGAATGAGTGAAGTTCTGACATACGTCTGTGTTCCCTTCTTTTTTACTCATTAGCTTGAACAAAACCAATTAACTATAGCAGAATCATAAGAAAGATATATTGTTCCAAGTACACCAGACAACAGATGCTAATACATCAGGAAGCCTTTTATAGTTCTCTTTTGAAAACCATGCTACTCACAAACATGCTGCCCCTTTTCCAACTCATATGACATCAAACTTCCTGTCTTTGCTCTAAAGGTTGTTGTTAAAGGGAATGACAAATTCATTTGTAAAGCATTCATTCATTCATATCCACCCCTTTGGCCACAAATTACATTAGGATGGTGTTACAAAATGTTGATGGGAAAAGAGAAACATCATAATACTTGGTTTATGAAATCATAGCTTTCCTTCCTTGGAGGCATAATACTGTTAGTTAGACCACTGTTGGGAAGTAGTTTAAATTGGTTAATTTGTGTATAAAAAGGGGGAAGTGGCGCTGGCTGGGTAGCTCAGTTGGTTAGAGCATCATCGCTTTATAGTAAGGTTGTGGGTTCAATCCCCAGTCTTGTATGATTCACATACAAGAATCAACCAGTGAAGGGATACATAAATGGAACAACAAATCAATGTTTCTCACTCTCTTTCCTTCTCCCTTCCTCTCTCTAAATATCAATAAGTTAAAAAAATAAAAATTAAAAAAGATAAAGGGGGAAATGTCTTCTTTCTACAGAATTTGTTTTTCTTAGTCTTATGGATAGTTTGATGACCCATGATAGCATAGTTATGCAATATGCAGAAGTAAGTGTCAGTAAGAATATCGTTGGGCTAAAGTGTGGCCAGTTTGAAATACATTCAGAACTCTTATCACACACCTGTTCCTGTAATGTGACAATCTGGTCAAGCCTCTGCTTTCAGAAATTTAGTAACCCTCTGATGTTTCCTAAACTTTAGTCAGTTGAGTATCATTTTCATCATTTTTGTCGTATCTGTGTACCTCTTGTACCTTTATTTATTTACTAATTTAAAAAATTGGCTTTTTCTTTTAACCTTAGCTTTATTTTAACTGATAATACCCATGAAATCTTGAATTTATGGTAACAGTTACTTTTTTTAATACCTATTAAAATATTGCTTCACGATTACAAATGTTAGAAGTTTATCCTTGTACCACCAACTTGTGCCAACTTTAGTGTGGAACTTGTACTACACTGAGGGAAATACTGTGTTAGTGATGATAATAACTGGGGATTAGGCTAAATAGTCTTACTTTTCATGTCAACTTGATGGGGTAGGCATTACTGTCTCCACTGAATAAGTGAGGAAACTGAGAGGTGAGAGCAGTTACGTAACTTGTTCATGGTCAGGAGGCAAGCCAGAACGTACCTGACCAGGGTCCCCACTAACCCTTGCTACTTACAGTGGGGTGTGGGGAGCAGCAGCCTTAGCATCACCTGGGAGTTTGTTGGGAATGCAGAAGCTCTGGCCTTACTCGAGACGTAATTCATAAGAATCTGCATTTTAACAAGATCCCAGGTGATTCTCATACACAGCGAACTCCGTGAAGCTTTGACTGAGGCCTCAGAGCCTTCCGCCTCCTGTGAGAGAAGAGGGCTGGCTCAGCCGCTGGTTCGGCTGGCCTCCTTGTCTCTGCGCTGTTATTTCCTACCCGCCTCGCTGCTCTGAGCTAAAATGACTTTTAAGAAACTTGGTATTGATAGGAAGGTAGGAGATAATACTCTCAATCATTTTTATTATGTTTCTCTCTTAAAGTCACCTTTTGTCTGCTTAATTGATGTAACAAGGCTAGGCTGAGAGGCCAGCATTTCTACTCTTTTCTCTCTTTGCTTCCTTCCCCAGCGTCCACAGACCAAGTTCTTGCCCTTTGCACTGGCTGTGGTGGTCCTTTTCCTGCTTCCCAAGCCTTCGTAGGACCTGAGAAACATCTGTAGAGCTACAACTAATTTTCCATTGGATGACTTTATTTTACTTTATTTTTTTGGATTTAATCTTTATTCTCTTTTTTCCATTACCATTTAGTCCCCTTATGCCCCCTGCCCCCCGAGCCATCACCACACTGTTGTCCATGTCCACGAGCAAAGAGGAAAAAGCACTCACGGATGGTTTTAATAGTATGTATACCATCCTGACTCTTGGCTTCTTAACTGCACGCTCCTGCTCTCCGCCACTCAGCTATTTTACTGCCTGCTTCCTTTTTACTAAGGTGTGCCTTGGCATTCGTGAGGCCTCTGTTTCCATTCTACCACGCCTCTCGCTCTTGCAGTTGTTCTCACAATTTTAAGTTTAGTGCCTGTAGCAGCCTCGGGAGATCCCATAAAGACAATTTTCTGGAAATGGTCAAAGTGTCGGGAATTTGATGGTTGGCTCTGGGAATACTGGGAATGGCTGTGATCGCAGCTGGCTGTACATTTTGAAGCATTTCAGTGTGTCATCAGCATTGCATCTGTGCATTGTCTTCGTGGTTGCTTCATAGAGTTTGCCTGTGAATCCTTTGCCTGGAGCAGTGTGCAGGGTTTCTAGACACCGCACCCAGTTTGTACATTTACAGGCCCTCTTTCTTGGTATTTATGTAGTTGTTTATTCAATCTCCAAAATGACTAGTTATTTGAGATGAAAGGAAGTTGGACCTATTCATGAGACCAGAGCTTGCCTTCCTGCTCACTGGCAGCTCCATACAAGTTATAATAGTATTTTATTTTCTTAACTTTGAATAGTGTTACAGGGGAGTTGACTCATTTGAATTATACAAGGTACCGAAAGAAAACTATATTATTCATTACATTTTGTAAAGCGAGAAACAAAGAGAAATGGTTGTTTCTTAACATAGTAATTTCAGACTCTGAAAGATTTGTTTATCAGCCAACTGTAGACACACCTATCCCAACCCAGAAATTTTTTTTTTCATGGTCTTCAGCTTTGCAGTCATTTAGAATGAAGGGTTTTTCCTCCTTTCTGCTGCATTTTTTTGGTACACACCCTTCTTCCCTCCCTTGTGCCATACTTTTGTTTCTTTGAGAAAGGGAGAGTCTCTCTTAGAGTGTAGAATAAACATTTCTTTGTGAAGTGTGACTTATTTATGCTTCAGGGGCTGTCAGTATGTACACAATAGAGAAGGTGATGGAGGCCTCTAGACATGCCAAGTCAGCACTTTGTGCGTGTTAAGGCCAAAGAGCACGTTAAGCAGGCTAAAAAAATTTAACAAGTCAGAACATTTTACAATTTCCATATTTATCAAACATGTCAGGGGATGGGATCACAAAGCCTTCCAGGGATTAACTGCCTCTAGGATGTGGACTGTTTTATTAAGATAGAGGAAGCCAAGTTCTCAACACCCCATGATTTGCTCTAATAACCACAAGAGTCAGAATGTAGGTGATCCTTGCTGAATGAAAGGTAATCCTGGGGCTAAAATGCTCCTGGAATGGGGGAAAAAAAAATCTTCTTTCAACAGATGAACTGTATGTGAATCTATTTGACAGAGTTTTGGAGTTTGAGGTTTATTTACCTAGAGCTTCAGCTTTATTAATTCTTTCGTTGGTGGTTCTTGACCTTTGACACTCAAGGACTTAAGTAGAAGATGTTCATTCTCAAAGAGGGATGGCCACTGGCTTTTTGGAGCTTGGCAGAGCATCCCATGCTTATTATTTGTTTTCAAATGTTTGGAGTTTGGCAGATACTTACATGCATTTTGCCAAGCACTTTCCTTTGAGTTTTAGTACAGGAATATCTTGGGTGGGATTTAGTTGCTTTATTGTCAATTCATTTGCATTATACTGATCAGATGCTGTTTTGGAAAAGATATTTGATGACAGAAATATTAGGAACTTTGCAGTTTTTTAGTACCAAGTTTTTCTTAGATGGGGATAAAAATGCAATTCAAGCCCCAAATATTTTCAGTAAGATTTGGAACTTGGAATCTTTAAGTAGTAGTTTCCAAATTTGTCTGTATCAGTTTTTCCACAAAAGCAAACCAGACTCTACTTCTCTGGCTTGATCTGCAAATCTTTAGAAAAGTTACAGAGTTGATCCGCAATCGTGGACCAATACTTAAATTGAAAATTAATGTTAAAAATATGTTCTCAACAAGCAGTGGAGAGAGCAACCCTCTTCTGGAGAAATAATATGGAATTAAAACAACAACAACCTAGGGAGACTAAGCACAGGGTAGATTTTTTGGTTCTAAAGCCAAATTACCCGGGATGACAAAACCCCAGAGAGGCCTAAAGTTATACAAGGTGCCACGAAGTAGCTTTTCCATTACAGTTTGTAGAAAAGGTTGTAAAAGAAGGAAGCATGCTGAGACTATACAAATGAGGACTAAGCTATAAACTTTTTTAAAGAACAGGGTAAGGACATGACTAAATGTGGTACTGAACTTCTTATGGCCCATCAGGTTGCAACAAAGCATGATGATAAAAACAGGTTTCTTATTGTCTGTCAGCTTCCTATCATCTTTAACAGACCCAGATAAAGCATTGCCAGCAACTAGAACAACTACTCACCATCTCCTAGAGAAAAGAGTGCAGATAAGCATCCAGCAGAAGCATTTTAAACAAATTGATTTGGATGTTTCACATTCCAGTTATTTTGAAACCAACTGGTAGGAAGTGTTGGGAAATTCTAGTTCTGGATTCTGTAAACCAGTGCAGTAAGGAGAAGGATACAGTGAAAAAGAACTCTTATTTGCTTGAAATAGTGGAGTGCAGGAGGTTATAAGCATATCAATCGGGCTTGTGCTCATGGTTTTCTCTTCTCCTTTAATCCATATGTTCTTTAAACTGTTTAAAGTGCCAAAAAAGCAAGACAATCTTTGACTTTATCCTGACATTTGTGTAGCTGGTGAGGGTATCGGGTGGGAAGTAGAAATCCACACTGATGTAGATCTAAAATATTTCATTTGGACCAACTTTCCATGTATTTTTTAAACATTTTTTAAAAAAAGATTATTTATTTTTAGAGAGAGAGGAAGGGAAGGAGGAAGAGAGGGAGAGAAACATCAGTGTGTGGTTGTCTGTTGCCTACCTCCTCCTGGGGGCCTGGCCCACAACCCAGGCATGTGACCTGACTGGGAGTCAAACCTCTAACCCTTTGGTTTGCAGTCCGGCACTCAATCCACCGAGCCACACCAGCCAGAGCCATGTATTTCTTTAAGTAATCCTAAGTGTTCCTGATAGTATAAGAAAGAAAATCCTGTGTTTCTCCTTAAACTTTGGTCCTGGTTACTTTAAACCAGACACGTTATCAGTAAAGATAACCTTTTCTTTCTTATTTCTTTTTCTTCTCTTTCTCTACCCTTCTTTTCATGTCCTTCCCTCCTTTCTTTTCTCACTGGTTTTACTCTAATTATGAGTGTTTACATTGACCAGTGGGAACATTGTGACTTTTTACTTTTTGCCCCACTGCTGTCTGTCCTAGTAGGCAGCAATTGTGTGGAGAGGAAAGGATGGATCCCATGTGTCTTATGCTATTACTTTTGGCAAATAGAAATGCTTTGTTATATTGTGGATGGCTTACCTTAGGTTTTGGTAATAGATAACAGAAACATTTGAAGGGCAGCTCTTATTATATACTTCATATCTCCCTCAGTGCCTTTCACATAGTAGAGGCTGAATAAAAAAAAAAAAAATTGTTACTGATTTTAATTCCGTTGATATTTTAGTATGAGGGAAGATCATTTAATTCTGTATCTTAATATGTTATCCAATAGTGATAGACAGCATTTTCTTCCAAAAATCCATTAATTTTACACAAAATGAAAGCCAATCATGTAAGTAAAAAATCTTAATTTAGGTTTTTAAAAAAATTTTGTTATTTATTGATTTTTAGCAGGGTAGGGGGGAGAGAGAGAGAGAGAGAGAGACAGACAGACAGACAGACATCAATTTGTTGTTCCATGTATTTATGTATCCATTGGTTGATTCCTGAATGTACCCTGACCCAGGATTGAACCCATAACGCTGGTGTATTGGGATGACAATGTTCTTACCAATTGAGCTACCTGGTCAGGGCTTAATTTAGTGTTTATAAGTTGCTAGGGTTTTTCTGTTTGTTTGTTTGTTTTTAGAGAGAAGTGTAAAATGATCTGTACATCTGCATTTAAAATTAAAATCAAGGAGTAAAGCATTCTCACGAGTAAATATATGAAACAATGTAAAAATATCTTAGTTCTGTATTTATTACTTTTTACAGTAGGTATTAGTGCCTCAGGACAATATGTGATAAGGGAAATGAGAGTGTCTTAGCTCAGGTTGTTATACAAAATAATAGGCTGGATGGCTTAAACAGCAGATGTTTATTTCTCATATTTCTGGAGGCTGAGAAGTCCAAGATCGAGGTGCGTGCAGATTCAGTTCTTGGGGAGGGCTGTCTTCCTCCCTGCGGACAGCCGCCTTCTTGCTCTATACTCACACGGCTTTTCTTTGTGCATGTGGGGGGAGAGAGAGAGCAAGATCTCTGTGTTCCTCTCTTTATAAGGGCACTGGTCTCATCATGGATATCCCACCTTCATGATCTAATCTAAACCCAGTTGCCTTTGAAAGGCCCCACCTTCAAATACCATCATATTGGGGATTAGGGCTTCTATATAGGAGTTTGGAGGTAGGGCACATGGAGCCCATACTGGAGAGTGAGATATGCAAGCCCTCATGGATGATGATTTAAACTGCTTAAAAAGAAAAGCATTGTAGATTTGTTAAGGGTTTTAAATTATTAGATTTAAAAAATAGAAATATTTAAAAATTTTTTCAAATCTGAAAGAGGCTTTCTCAGTTTATCTCAGTTTTTCTCTTAATTTAGCAGCAGCACCATGAGAAGGTCCCCTCCTGTGGAAGCCGTAGAGTACTGTATCTCACTGTGGACAACGGGGCTCTGCCGAACTGCTTGTTTCCCTTGCAGCCCTTCAAGACATTGCTCCTAAAAAAACTTAAAAAAAAAAACCCAAACTCTTGAAGACATCTACAGACTTTGTGATTTCAGTATGAAATGAGATTATTGATACTTCTCTACAAATCAGAATTATGCTTTGGTCCAGCTCATTGGATGATAGATCTTCCATTTTAGTATAGGGTTTATAATATGTGTACCTTTTAAAAAGCTTAAAAAATAGGATAATAGGATTCTGGGGGTTTTTCGTTTTTTGTATTCTGACATTTTTTTATTTCCACTGTATTAAGGGGCCATGTCCCCCACCACATACTCACTACTGGAGACTTATTAAAATATGTCATGCATCTACAGAAATAAGATTTCTACTTAGAAGTATGCTTCTTCACAATCAATTTTTATTCATTGAAAACTTTTATTCTTTGAGATCAGAAAGCAAAAAAACCCCACCAAAAACCAAAAAAAAAGCACCCCAAAACCCAAAAGAATAGTAGATAGACAACTTTTAAGGAAGTAGAAGGAACAGTGGAAGGAAAATAAAGTTTCTGAGAAGAGGCTGCTCTTGCCGCTAAGGGAGTGGAGGTGTCCGACAGGCACAGAGCTCTATCAGCCTCTACTTGCCAGGGCAGAAAATTCCTTTCATGGCCCCTCGACTGTGCAACATCCTGTTACTATTAGACAGGATGACTATAAAAATATTGTGTTCCCATTTGAAAAGAAGGAGAAAAAATAAAGAAGACACAGTATTCGACCACCTACACTACCACCTGAGGTAATGACTCTTAACTTATTTTTACAGTTGCACAACTTTATTGATATACTTTATTCATTTTCACCTTTATTGAAATATAATTCACCTATAACATTATGTAAGTTTAAGATGTACAATGTAATTATTCTATATATGTATATATTGAGGAATGATTACCAAAATAAGTTAGTTAATACAGGCATCACCTCACAGAGTTATAATTTTTTTTCTGTAGTGAGAACTTTTAAGATCTATTTTCTTAGCAACTTTCAAATACACACTGTAGTATTGTTAACTATAGTCGCTGTGCTATACATTAGATCCCCAGAACTTATGCATCTTAAAACCGGAAGTTGGTACTCTTTCACTTCCTTCACTCTGCCCCTCCCCATTCCCAATCCCCTAGCAACCACCAATCAGCAATTTTTCTATGAATTTGGTTTTTCTAGATTCCACAGAAGAGAAATGAACAGAGTGAAGAGAGGGAGAGACAGAGAAGTTAAAACAGTAAAAGTCGGGGGTCTTTGTCTTTTGCTGCCTGACTTATTTTACTTGATATAATGCCCTCAAGGTCTATTCATGTTGTCACAAATGGTAGGAATTCTTTATTTTTTATTGCTGAGTTATATTGCTATATGTATGTATATTTCACATTTTCTTTATCCATTCATCCATTGCTGGACACTTAGGTTATTTCCATGTGTTGGCTATCGTAAATAATGCTGCAGTGAACATGGGGTGCAGTCATCTCTTTGAGATACCGATTTCATCCTTTGGATATGTACCCAGAAAGGGAATTGCTGGATCATATAGTAATTCTGTTTTGATTTTTTTTTTTTTTTTTTGAGGAAACTCCATGCTGTTTTCCATAGTGGCTGTACTAATTCACAACCCCACCACAGAGTGCAAGGTTTCCTTGTTTTCCACATTCTTGCCTATGCTTGTTATCTCTTGTCTTTTTGATGATAGCCAGTCTAACAGGTGTGAGGTGATATCTCATTATGGTTTTGATTTGCATTTCTTTCCCTGATGATTAATGATGTTGAGCACATTTCCATGGAATTGTATCTGTTGGCCATGTGTATATCTTCTTTGTAAAATGTCTATTTAGGTCTTTGGCCCATTTTTTTTTTTAAGTTGGACTATTTTTTTTCTATTGAGTTGTATGACTTCTTTATGTATTTTAGATATTAACCCCTTATCAGATACGTGATTTGCAAATATTTTCTCCCATTCAGTAGGTTGCCTTTCTATTTTATTGATTGTTTCTTTTGCTGTGGACTTGTAGTGTTCAGGGTCTGGCAGAAGTAAGGCCTGCTTGAGAGTGATTGGTAGAGTAATAATATGGGTGTAATAATTTATAGTTTTAATTTGAATGTTTCGCCTAAAATGTCATATGGTGTGCTTGAGTGTGATACTGTTATGTTACAGAAGTTACATGCTTATGATTTTGTAATAAAAAAGGGGTGTTATTTGTGCCGGACCCTGTGTGCTTTTCTGATCTTTTTTCCATGTAATTTAATATAATTGAAATTAAGCTGAATAAAGTCTTGAGCTGCTATTGTTTTTGTTCATCACTATTTGTGTTTTCAGCCTGAGTAATTACAGTGTGCCAGGCACTGTGTTAAGCATTGTACAAAGATCTCCCCTCATCAACACCATGAGGGTAGGTGGTATTATGCCTTGAGCTTGTGTTTCAGGGAAGGTTTGTAAATGAGTTGGCTTCTTTTAAGTAGGCTTTGCTATATGGCGAGAATGTAGGCAACAGGAAAAAAAGCTAGATATTTTTCATGTATTCTCTCTCTCTCTCCCCCCTTCTCTCTCTCTCTGTTTCTCCCTCTCCTCTCTCCTCTAAATACCTGCCTTTTTAAAAATATAAGATATTTTAAACTGAAACTTTATCTTTAGTGGTTAGTGTGTCAACAAGTGCTAAACTGTGAAGAAGTCTTATCAGAGGAAATGCTGCTTTGAAAATGATATGGGCATATTTGTTGGGTGTTCACTACTCCAGTGCCTAGATGAAGTATACAATGGAGTACACTCTCTTCCATTTCCACCCACCCCTCTCCCCTGCAGTAACCACACTGTTGTTCATGTCCAGGAGTCCTTTTTCTTTTTTGCTGGATTCTTCCCCTCCTTAACTCCCCACCCCAGAGTTGTCATCCTGGTCCCCATCTATGAGTCTCACTCTTTTTTGCTTGTTAGTTCAGTTTGGTCGTTAGATTCTACGAGTGAAATCATATGGTATTTGTCTTTCTATGACTGGCTTATTTCATTTAATGTAATGATCTCCAGGTCCATCCAAGCGGTTGTACCCACAGCTCAATTAAACATGAAGGTAAATAAACATTCTTTCCAACTGAATGGACAGATCTCCCTTTTTCTATGGATGAAGATCAAGGTTAGGTAGGTTAAATAAAAATATGGCTTCCTGTAAAAGTAACGTGTGATAGGACACAAAACAAAAAGAGGCAGAAAAGGCACAGTTTGGTGTTCACATGACATGGAGGCATGGAAGTAAGACATGTGAAAGGAAGACACTAAAACAGAAAGAGTAGAGAGACTAAAGATGAAGAAGCAGGAATTAGGAATAAGGGTAGATAAAGAATGGCTACACAAACCTTTGATAAGAATATAAGGTGTCTTTGTGGCTACCAAGTTTTCCCTACACCTTTTATTGAAGAGACTATTCTTTTTCTCATTGTATATTCTTGGTTCCTTTGCTGTAAGTTAATTGACTGTATATGCATGAGTTTATTCCTGGGCTCTCTATTCTCTTCCATCAATCTATGTGTCTGTGTCTGTTTTTATGCCAATATCATACTGTTTTGATTACTACATCTTTGTAATATAGTTTGAAGTTAAGAAGTGTGATGCCTCCAGTTTTGTTATTCTTTCTCAAGAATGCTTTGGCTATTTGGGGTATTTTGTGATTTCATGCAAATTTTAGGATTGTTTGTTCTATTTTTGTGAAAAATGCCATTGGAATTTTGATAGGGATCGCATTGAATCTGTAGATTGCTTTCAGTAGTGTCAACATTTTAACAATATTAATTCTTCCAGTCCATGAGCACAGAATATCTTTCTATTTATTTGTGTAATTTTCAACTTCTTTCATCTGTGTCTTAAAACTTTTAGTGTACAAGTCTTTCACCTGCTTGGTTAAACTTATTCCTAGGAATTTTATTTCTTCGTTGCAATTATAGAGGAATTGTTTTCTTAATTTCTCTGTCTGTTAGTTCATTATGAGTGTGTAGAAACACAACTAATTTTTGCATATTGATTTTATATCCTGCAACTTTACTAAATTTGTTGATTAGATTTGACAGTTTTTTTGTGGAGTCTTAAGTTTTCCTATATTTACTATCATGTCATCTGCAAATAGAGACAGTTTACACATCCCTTTCTGATGTGAATGCCTTTTTATTTCTTGCCTAACTGCTTTGGCTAAGACTTCCAATACTATGTGTAATAAAGGAGGTGAGAGTGAGCATTTTTGTGTTGTTCCTGAAAAGCTTTCAGTATGATGTTAGGTATGGGCTTGTCACATTACCTTTATTGTGTTTAAATTGCTTTCTCTAAAACCACTCTGTTGAGAGTTTTTATCATGAATGGATGTTGAATCGTTTGCCGATATGTTGTTGAGAATTTTTGCATCTAATTAATTAGGGATACTGGCCTGCAATTTTCTTTTCTTGTAGTGTTCTTGTTTTGTATCAGGGTAATGTGTATCTTAGTAAGATGATGTTGGAAGTGTTTCCTCCTTAATAAATCCATCAGGGGGTGAATGGTTATTAATTTAGTTATGTATTTACATATTTTATGGTTATCCAACTCTGATGATATTTCTGATCTGCAGATAAACAGTATTAGTTTATATCCTTTACTACCTACATTAAGAGAGAAATTCTTCATCATTAAAGGCAATAATTCTCCCCTAAAAGTGGTTCTGAAAAGAGGTTAAAATGCCAACAAACGTGACTACCTAGAAGAAATGGATTAATTAATTCCTATAAATATACAGGGTCTTACCAAGACTGAATCATGAGGAAACAGAAAATCTGAATAGACTAATTAGGAAGGAGATTGAATCTGTAATAAAAAACATCCCAACAAATGCAGTCCAGGACCAGATGGCTTCATTGGTGAATCCTATCAAGTAAAATGGAGAGCAATCATGTTATAACAGCATTAAGAGATCAATAATGCTAGATATAGAAATCTAATTGAATATTAAAATATAAGATCATCTCTTACATCTTTATAAAAATATAAGATAAACGTACACACTTTCTGGATATTTATAATGCCTACTAGAATTGAGTTACAGTATTATTGTTTGCCAGTAGATGCCACTATCTGATATGATATTCTCTTAGCAATCAGAATATTATAATTCTTACATTCTAGGCCTCAAATACTCTTAAAAAGTTAGTTTTGTCCATTATCTAGTTTGTAAAATTGAAAGTTTTATTTCAGATTTATGGAAGATGGAGGTCATTCCAATTATCTTGAATATTTAGCATATACTTCTGCCTAAACTCTGGTATGTTTGAGAAAGAAGAGGGTTTCATAGCAGTATTTTTCTTTTCATTATTAATAGTAGCATACAGGGTGAGGCAAAAGGAGGTTTACAGTTGTTTGTATGGAGAATAACACAATAATTAATAAATAATAATACAAGAATAAACTGTGCTTCACGTACTTGCTATTGTAAACCTCCTTTTGCCCCACCTTGTGTATTACTAACACTGTAGGTAAATAGTTTAGAATTAGAATGAGCCTGCCTATCTCAGTGAAATCTAAATCTTTAGTTGATTTTTATTTTATTGCTGCTGCACCCAGTGTTATCTGAATATTTAGTCAAAGTGCATTGAAAATATGGCAGGTGAAAAGGCAAAGTTTTTTAAACTGTATATTTTATTCACTGAATATGATTTTAAACTACATCCATTTGAAAATGAATTTTATTTATTCCTATTTGTTTCCCTAAAAATTGCTGATGTGTTTCTCTCTCTTTCTCTCTCCCTCTCCCTCCCGCCATGTCTGTCTGCCCCCTCCCTCTCTCTCTCTCTCTTTTTCTCTTTCTCTCTCTCTCTCTCTCTCACGCACGCACACGCACACGCACTCGCGCACACACATATCTTCCTGGAAATCAAGGACCATGTCTTTCCTCCTTTCTCCTACCTCTTTTAAACCTGGCTAAAATTATACTCTGTATGCATGAAAGTAATACTTACATATTATCTGGTGGTTATTAAGTAGTTCACAAATTTCCTGAAGAACAGGTAAGAAACAACAAATGGGGTCTTTTAGGGATAAGAAAAAGGTAGGACAGTAGAGTATGGCATCATGAAACTTAGCCTTAATGTTCTTTCTCAGTCATTACTTTTGTAAACCTGTAATTTTTTCCACACTGTTATTTTTCTGCTTCATGCCTTGATTTTTCTGTTTGCAAAATATACAAACAGTTGCTTTCCATTTACTTCATAGATAATTTAAAGATGGATAGGCTAGTGTTTCCTTCCCCTGATACATCGATTTAATCTTATTTGTATATTTTCTGTCCATATTTCTGATTTCATAATGTCTACTCATATATATATTTTCCATTCCTTTATTTACATTCTTTTCCTTCTCTGGGATTTTTCAAAATCAAAGTGTGTTAATCACATTCCATAACACACTTGAGCACTCAAGGTACTTTTCAGATATGGGCAAATGTTTGAATAGCTGCATTTGTTTTCTGAGTGTCTATCAAAACCCAGGCCCCAGACCAGTGAAGGGCATGCAAGAGGGGTGTCCCCAGTCTGAAGTGCAGATAGTTTCAAGGTGAGTGTTTCAGCCTTTTCTGCAAGCCTCTCTCTAGTCTGCTCAGACACCTTCTTTCCTTTTAACCTAGACGATTGCTTATGAAACAATGCCATGGCTGAGGTTTGAGTATGACGGTCTTTTAAGAGCATTGACTGAGAAGTCTAATTTCTCATCTGAAGAACAGATGTTTTCCCACAACCCTCAACATGGATATGCCCGGTCTGTCTGATAAGGGTTGAAAAAAAAGAAAATATAGTTTAGTAGTCAATATATGGTGTCACCATCAATTACATATAAACTATTAACAGTTAAATTTCAACATAAGCAAAAGAAAAAGAGGGCATTGAAACTTAGACATAAATTATTCTTTGATAGAGTTTCACTGAAGGTGAGAGCCAAAATAATGCCTAACCATTTGTAAGGCTGTGCAAAAAACCTGGCCCTGATCTGATTTACGAAGTCCAGTGAGAGCAAGTACTTAGTTGAAGACTCAATGTTCTTTAGTGCTAACATGACCCGGAAATAATTGCCTTGTTCTGGTAGATTTGGAAGTCAGGAGCTCACAATTATGAAGTCTCTGTCACTTTAATATGGCTGTTACAGAATTAAAAAAAAAATTTTGTCCTATTAACGAGATGCCTTAAAAATGTGGTACCTAGGAAAGACAGTTAATAGCGAAAAAGCCATTAGAATTGACATATTCGCATTGGTTTGATGGCCACTTGATTAAGGTAAAAATGGAGGACATTTCTTCTTTTTTTCTTTCTTTCTTGTCAAAAATATCAGTTTCTGTTCATATAAGTGAATCATTTTGATTTAGACTTTTTGTTTTCTGAGAGAAATATAGAGAATTCCAGGTACTTATTTTTTTTTTTTTTACCTTAGGAATAGGAATCATCAACAAGTACAACAGACAATAAAATGTATTTCCCAGCTATGGTATGATTGGTTAAAAAAGCGGAGGAAATACAGACGGGGTGCGAGGGAGAAACAATCTTTTTGTTTTTCAAAACTGTAAGAAAACAAAGATAAAATATTGTTTGTGTGCACATATGTGTCGAGGCATTTTGTTATTGTGTTTATTTTTGTTGTGAGTAGAGAAATAAAGCCTTCAATAAATAAATGAGTAAGTCATATTAGAACTTGTTATAAATATGTATATATTTTATCCCCAGAGCTCGAATGTTAAACCATTATTTAAATTTTATCTTCATTTTTGAAACTGAAGAAACCTAATAACTTTTACTCAAGTGGAATGTGTCATATTTTATTGTACAGAGGAAATAAATAGGTTTATTATCTTGTTGTGGCATCCTGGTAGCACTTAGAACTAGTGTTACTATGGTAGTATCTTGTTTTTGTAACTGTAGACCTGGGCATTTTTGACATTTTGGGCTGGGTAATTCCTTTTTGTAGGGGGCTGTTCTGTACCTTGTAGGATATTTGGCTGCCTCCCTGGCTTCTGTCTACTAGATGCCAGCAGCAACACCCTCCGTGGGACAAAAGCATTCCCAATGGAGAACCACCGCTCTCGAAATACCTGGTGATCCTACACAGTATTTAAATGTGGGTCCCACACAATATTCAACAGTCTGATGCACCTCCACAGTGTTTGTAATCTGGAGCAGCACAATAACACAAAGGCACAAATTTGGGGAAATAAAATTTTTTTCCTAAAACCACCACTCAATTTTTAGGAGATTTCTCAGGAAACATTAAAGCTAGCCCTTGGGCTCTGAAATGATTGTTTGATTGGTTGATTGATCAATTGATAGATTCATCCATTCAACAAAAATATATCAAGCCCCTGCTATAGGTCAATCTCAATGTTGGTGACTGGTGTGATGCTGTGTGGTTATGTGGCTGTATGTAATGAACGGTGGGCAGTCAGCTTGCAGGCAGACCAGCTAAGGAGCTGTTGGGTATAATATAGGTAAAAAAATGATCATTGCCTGGATTTGGGTAGCGGCAGGGGGATGATGAGAAAAGATTTTATATAGAGATATTTAGGAGGTAAAAACATTAGGATTTTGTGATTGGTGAAAGGGAGGAGAGGAGTCATGAATAATTCCCAGGGTTCTCGCTTAGTTAAAAGGGTGAAAAGTGATGGCATTTATTCAGATGAGGAACAGAGTGGGAAGAATGTTTTTTGCTTTCTAGGCATGGGGGCAGATATTGATTTCATCTTTCGATACTTTAAGTTGGAGGTGCCTTGAGACCTTCAAGAGGATGAGTTAGACAATGAACTTGGGAATTGCAGGAATCATGCCTGTTTCGTTCCTTAGTGAGTCCTCCATTCTTTGGATGGAGTCTGCATTTCCAAGGATGGAGACAGGTTTAGGCTTGGGTGTATGGATTTGGTATCCTTCAGGGTGTAGCTGGTTTTATTAAAATCAAGGTAGCAGCTGAAATTGTCCAAGGAGAGTGTTCATAGGGAAAAGAGGGCCTAACATAGCAACATTCTGGCAGGCCTGTTTGTTCAAGGAACTGAAGAGGAAGGGCTGGAGAAGTATGAGGAAAATCAGTAGTGTATGGGTTTTGGAAGCCAAGGGAAGAGAGCATTTCAAAATGAAGGGAGTGTTTAATGATTTTGAATTCAACTGAGAGATCAAGTAAAATGAAGATGGAGAAGACCGTTTACTTTTGCAACTAAAAAGTATTAATTTTTAAGAGACTGGTAGACTTGTGGTTGTAGAAGTTCAATAAATTTGGTTCAAGTGTAAGTGGGAGGAGAGTGGATGGAATCAGCTGGTGCAGGACATGCTTTCATGTATTTTGACTCTAAACAAGAGAGGAGACTGAAGACGGTATATGAAGGAGGTACAGGCTGAGGGAGGTATGTGACGGGTTTAAGCATGTTTAACTGCTGATAGGAAGGAAACAAGGTTGATATAAGATCAGAAAGAATGAGGATGGGAGTAACTCAAGACGGGATGGATGCAGAGCTCAGGGAGAAGAATTAATCTTAGATAGGGATACCATTTAAACTGGAGGGATGTTGTTAGTGATGGAGAAGGTCCAAATTCTGCTGGCGTTAGCTTCTAGTCTTGGGTCCCTTTTCAGGGAATTATACTTCTGAGGCTTCCTGAAGGTTCAGAGTTAGAGAGGCAAAGTCCATGCAATTTATAAATTCCCTAAGGTTCTTTGTTACTCAGAGGTTCCATTCACTTAGTAGTTCTCTTTATTTTGGGTAGCGCGCCTATCCTAGAATTGGATTCTGAACCTATGTATTAGGTGAGAGCTTGGGGTTCAATTCTAGTCTAAATAATCGGAGTAGGTGGGTGTTCTGAGACCCTGTGGAAACGTATCCAGCTGGTGAAGTACAACCTAGAGATCACCTACAGCCAGTCTACTTTAATCGGCAAATAGTCATTCTCATTATGACTTTTTATTATTACTGATCTGTATGATAGATTTGTTGATTTAGAAAACTCCGGGTTATTGTAATATTAAGCTTAAAAATCTAAAAATGTTAAAGGGTTTTATTACAGCTCAGTTTCTTCTGGTTTAATAGAAAGAGTTAGGCTTTGGAATCAGAAAAAAAAAAAAAAGCTTCAAATCCTGGCTTTATCATTGACTAAGTTTATGTGGCCTTGAGCAAGTCATTTACTGTATAATATCCTCATTGTGATACCTGGTAATGTCTAACTTGCATCTTCATAACAAAGATTAGAGGTCATGAATAAATACCAGTACATTGTTAATATTAAATAAATAGGAGCTGGTATTAATTTCAATTACTTAAAAATAATTTGTTCTTTACTCCGCATTTATTGTTAGAATTACAAATCAAAATCCAGGCTCTTATTTCTCTATGGGTCTAAGAGAGATTAGTGACAATGTTCTTGTTCTAAGTTTTGGGAGGGACAGAAATACTCCTGGGCCAACTAAAAACATCTTTTATTGGCCCACATGTCATTATATTAAATAAAGAGAAAAGAATTAAAATTCTAGAATTTTTAAGGTATATGGAAGTAAATCTAATTTTTATTGGATTCCTGTTACTTTTCATTAATGTATCGTGTTATTTATTTTTCTATTTATTTATTTTTTTTACAGACTCAGCTCCTTCAACCCATCTTTTCTCTGTTTACTATCTCGGTTTCTCTTCCTTTTCCCTCTTCTTCCTTCTCTTCAGATTATTGGGAACTTTCTCATGCTGCAGCATTTACTGCCGTCAATCAGTCATGCCAGGAAAGCTTCCTGTCCGCCCCAGAAATGCTGTGGGATGTGTGCCCCTAAAAGGGAGAGAGAGCTGGTGCCGGAGAGGGGGCGGATGGGGAGTAAGAGTTGGAGGGAGCAGGGACAGAAATGGTGTCTATGGTGATTGTGCTGGTGTCTTTTCCTGCTTGAGAGAAGCTTCAGGTGTCTCTTTTGCCCCGGACTCGTTGCTCTGTGGGTGTAACTGAAGAAGGGGGTTGGAAGGGGGAGAAGGCAATTAAAACCTTGAACACTGTAAAGGCTCCTCTTAATTAAGTGGTGAGGATGGAGAAATAAAAGACCTTCTTGGGCTTTATTTCTGTTCTCCCTTTAAGAGTCTGCTGAGGGATTGGAGTTCATACCCTTAGAAAAGATAAAGTTCAAAGTAGCAACAGTGGAAAAAATTTATGTACTTTTCAGATAAAGTCATCTTTATTTGATTTCCCCGGGCCCCTTCCCTATACCCTCCTCCCCACCTCTGCCATCACTCCAACTCTGAAGCACCCAATTCTCGGGAGTATTAATGGAGACACTTCAAGTACCTAACTGCTCCGTTTCCTTTGTTCAGCTTGCTTTTGGTCCTTGCTGGGAAATGCTCTGAAAACTGAACTGGCTCCTGAACACAAAGCCCAACCTGTGTTGTCTCTCCCTGTAACGCACTGTGTGATTTGTTCCCACCTCCTGTTCATGACTCATTAGTCCCTAAGTACAGAAAAGGTTGCTCCTCTGAAATAAAAGGAACGGACCCAGCTCGGAGTCCTTTTTCGCCTTTTCCTGTGTTTTATTTGGGTGCACTCACAGTTCTCCACTTTCATTAGTGACCTGGCAGGGGGCTGGCACAGTGCTGAGACCAGCTTTTGCTGGTTCCCTGGGGTGTATCAGAGATCTCAGAACTCAATACCCTACTACAAAAATAAAATACTGTGCTTCAAACGACCTTTTGATGGAACAAAGCCCCACATCCCAATCTGCCTGGGCCTCTCAAATTGCCAGCCTTGCCCAGAGCCTCTCTCGCATTTTCCACAGCCCCTCCCACCCCCAGGTCCCCCTCCTCTGAATGTGGTTCTTTTGGTAGCCTCTGTGTGAGGTAGATGTTTCTGTGTGTGTGAAAACGGAGGCTTTGGGCAAGGACCCTTTGTATTTAAAGCATACTTCAGGATAGTAGTTTCTTAGGAGTGATGTAGGCAGCAGATATTTGTGGGCTTTTATGCCCCAAGTGTTATTCTTTTCAGATTTATATGTAAAGTTTGGGGAAGTATGTGAAAACTAGAGATGCTATAGAAAACTGAGTTCCACATTTATATTTCAAGTTGTTTTTCCTAATTTCCCAGAGTGATGAAACTGTTATCTTATTTAAAGGTCAGGCACTTGGAGAACTTTCCCTCCCTCCAGAGCCACATGTGTGAGTGAACTCCATAACAAAGTGAGACATGAACAACAGTGTCCATCAGAGCTTCCCTATAAAGCATATGGAGTACTCAGAGGACTGTGCTTTGTTCAACTTCCAGCATTCGTGTGTTTTAATTCTTGGGAACTGATTAGTATGCTTATTTTTAAGGCAGCGTGGGGAAATAAAAATAGGAACATTTTGTTGTTAAATGACCAGTATAACCTTAGAGAACTCAACTTTCTTATCATTTGATTGTTATCACATCATAGCTACAATAACAGGGTAAGATTTACAGTTTTAATAAATCGTTCTAAATTGTTCAAATATATTCTCAAAGTACATTGCTATAACATTTAAATAATATTATATAGAATGAAATATTTAGCGTTTTTTGTATGGAGTTAATTTAAGAAAAATTCCTTTGATTCCATAGGAATATAATAAACATTTGCAAATGTGAGATATCTTTGTTTTGTACTTCAGGTTTGCAGGCGTACTCTAATTTTCTACAGAAAGTCTATGATAGACTCTTCGTTCAAAAAAAAATTTATTGAGATCAAAGATATATATTTTCATAGTCTGGATCTGCACAATTTTATATTACATAAAAAAGAAGTGGATTGTCTCTTCTTTTCCGCCACCACAAACAATGGTGTGAGGAACATCTTTGTACTCGCGGGGCATGTACTCGGGACTAGGACGGCAGCGTCATCAGGACACGCGTTCTGGAAGTCGTCAGTGCTGCCAGATCGCTTCCTGGACAGCAGACATCCCACCAAGAGCAGATGAATGCTCCTTGTCAGGATTTTATATATTTCATCTTTCTCATTTTTCCAAACTGATGTAAAGTGATATTTCATTTTAATTTACATGTCTCTGATTACTAATGAAGTTGAGCATGTCTTTATATGCGAGTTATTTGGCTTTTTACTATCATGACTTGATTTACCTTAATTTTGAGTTTTTCAAATACATCATGTTTTCTTTTCTTTCCTTTTTTTTTTTTAACCTTACAGTTTATGCTTTTAGGATTCAGGGCCATAGGATTATTCTCTGATCTGATATGTTTTTTCTGTTTGCTTCCTTACACTTATAATTTAATTCATCTGGAGGTCACTTTCAGATATAGCGGATTCATGCTTTGGAATACAGTGCAACAGTTTGGTCTGAACTAAACGGCCTTACTGCATCATGGGTACAGTTTGGAAAGATGATTTAGTGAAAAATAAAAGAAAGCTATGCATAATACGTTACCACTTATGAAAATTTTAAAACATGTATATACACAAACAACACTATATTTTTCAAATAAACAATCTCTATCCAAAGACGGATGCCAGAAAATTAAGTGTTTGCTCATTTAGGAGGAGAAAATGAGAATTGGAGATAAAGATGGGTAGGGGATTAAAATATTATTAAAAAAATCCCAGCCTATGCAAGGGAGGTGCATTGCATAGACTGATAGTAATAGCTTATTCTGGACTGAGAAGCATGGTTAACCCAGTGGTCTGGGGATGGGGTGAATGTAATTTAGGAGAGATGACCAGAAAATTGGTACAACCAGCCAAAAAAGACTAATTGAAGGAAAATAAAAATACAGTATCTTAAGTGTTATGATTCTTAAGTAAGATGCCTGTAAGGACGAAAAATACTCTTAAATAACCACATCTGGTTGTGCTTTTTTGGCTTTTGAAGCATTTGGGGAAGAAACAGGAATTTCTCTTTTTTTCCTTAGGTGAAGATATCTGTAAGGAGGAGAGCAGATGTTGCTTTTTAAGTACATGTGTACACCTGCTGTAGGATAAAATGAGTAGTTACTATTGAGAACAGTCTCTGGTAATTTTCTATGTTGCTCATTAAATTAAAATTCGTTTCCTGGCAAGTATAGGTTTATCATTAAATCATTTATCATAAGTGCTCTTTTGGCTGCATCTTAAATTTGATGACATGCAGAAGCGATATGTAGGTGGTTACTTAGAAAATAGATGAATGAGTTACTTTATTGGCTTTTATCATTTGATGTATAGGTTCTTCCTATTTATAACAAACATTGAACAGTGACTAATTAATTATATGCAACATAAGGAAGCAAAAGAGTTCTTGGTTTAGAACTGTCTTCTCAACTTATTTTCAACCCATCAGCGCTCTTGAGGAATGAGATAGAGCCCCGCGATAGAAGTGCGCCCCCTTGGCATCACACTCGGCTTTGCTGCAGTGTACACAAGGCTGTCTTTGCTGGGTGGCAGTTCCGTATGTCCCTCCCCCGAATAGCACCTGTGCTGTTGGTGCTCTGCCCCACGCCCCCTCATTTGTTGTGTCCACATATTCAGCGCTATACTAGCGCTGTGTATTTTTTATCTCATTGCAACTTGCATTCTATAGATCAGTGAAGCGGACTCACCAAGGTGAAGTGATTTTTCTAGGATCATGCAGCTACAAGTAGCAAAACCAGGATTTAAAGCCAAGTATAACTTTAAAGTTCATCTTTCTGCTTCCTAACTACACTGTATTTTCCATGGGATATCTTCTACAAATCCCTATGTGTGTACTGTATGATGTCTTCATTAGGCTCCTTAATTTTTTTAAAGAGGACTTTAACCCTATCCTCTGCTCCAGGTCTTTATTGCTAAAGGATATGGGCACCTTAAAGTTACACCACAGACAAATCTGTATTCAGGTTTCTTTTAGAAAGATTTGAACTTCAAGCTCTCTGCTGTCTAGCTACTCACAAACCTGTTTATAGAATATTGTTAAATCTCTAGTCCTCAGTGATGGATGTTACAGCAAACAGCTGGGTGCAATTCACTGCAGTGTCTGTGATGGAGTTTTGAGGAGGTCTCCTGGGACACCACACCGCCTCATCTTCGAGAGACCTGGAGATGGAATTCCTCTCAGACCTCAGGGTCAGGAGGCACCTATTTTCTTAAAAAAAAAAAAAAAAAAAAAAAAAATCTTGAGGCTGTTATGAATCTTATATATGATTGTATTTTCTTCTTTACAATGATGACCAGGAAGGGTAGGCCCAAATTTGCAGACCATCTCTAATAAGCTATGGAGGCATAAACAGTATACATTTGTGTGCGAACTTCACTGCTGGCATGATTTTCCTTCCTGTATGTATTCCTCATTGATCTCATGTTTCTCATTTATCTGTTTGTATTGAGTCTTTCTCATAAACTGCCACAAATCATTTGGCTGGTGGCAAATGTAAATATACAAATGTCATGTGTGAGATCAATTAAAGGCTTCCTGACTTGACAGTTAAATCACATTCCTAGCAGGAGTGTCATGCGTACACATTCCTCTTTCTCATTGGTTTTCCTCCTTTCTTTTATCTCCTACTAATTTTCTATTATATGTAGTATGGATTTCCTCCTCGATGAACAGGTTAGTAGAATTTTAGTAGTGCTTTATATTGTGGAGTATCAACAGAAAGGGTTGTTTTTCTTTTTCTTTTTTTTATCCTCACCAGAGGACTTTTTTTCATTGCTTTTCGAGAGAGAGAGGAAAGAAGAGAGAGAGACATCAATGTGCGAGAGAAGCATCAACCAGTAGCCTCATGGATATGCCTAGACCAGGGATCATATACTGGGACCAGGGATCATATACTGGGATCAGGGATCAAACCCGGAACCCAGGCATGTTCCCTGACTGGGAATTGAACCTGCAACCCCTCAGCTACAGGACAATGCTCTAACCAACCAAGCCATGTTGGCCAGGGCAAGGGTTATATTTCTGAAAAATTAGTATTTCAATTTGTATTTCTCAAAGTTCATATTCTTAGTAAAGGTATAGATTTAATGTTTATGAAAATGTAAGAAAGAAATTTAACTAATTTCATTATTTTTTTTGTCTGAGAATAAGAGCAGGCAAAATTTGGAGTATCAAAGAAGTGCCATTATAGAAGTTTTTGAGAGGTAATATAGAAGGGAATGATTTTTTTTTTTTCAATTTCTTCTCATGAGGGTAATGAACTCCCCAGTCTGTTGCCTAATAACTATCTCTAACTGGATACTCAGCTTGTACTTCAGATTATCTGAAGTGGCACATATGAGTCCCTCTACCAGTTAGCTACCTCCATCATTTCCCCCTCACACCTCCTCGTTTCATTGTCTATTCCGGTGAATGGAATGACTCTGCATCTAGTCACCCAAACCGTAAAAATGTCATATTAGACATTTTAGAATTTCTAAATTCTAGTCATATTAGAATTTTCTAGTCACTCACTTGGTCCTTTATATTTTACGTACTTCACAGCTTTAAAACTGGCACATTTGCATTCCCATTCCTGTTACTGTTCCAAGTGCACTCCGACTTCCTGGTTGAAGAAATGGAATAGTGAAGGAACGCAGGGATGCTTTGTCTTAGTTTCACTGTTTCTGTCTGGCCTACTGCAAAATCCTATCTTCCCGTCTCTCTCCGCGTCCCTACTAATGCTGTCAGAGTGACATTCCTAAAATGCACGTCAGATCAAGCCACTCTTCTGCTTAAAACCTTCGACGACTTAACCCAGCTTCCAGGAGTAAGTTTAGTTTAGCATCAAGGGCCTTCATGCTGTCTCCCCTGCATCTTACTGGTCTGTCTGCCCACCCTTTCAAAGACCTTATAGTTTTATCATGTGGCCGCATATTCCGTTACCTCTCATATGCTGTTTATTCTGCAGAACCCAACTGTAGCTTCACTGGGGGAACTTGACTGACTGCCAGTCTGACTCCGGTGCCTTTTCTCCTTGCCCTCCTATCCTAGTACGCGCAGTGTCACAAGATGTCCCGTATTAAACTCTTATCATGACCTCCTTACCCAGGGACCTTTTCTTACCATAGGTGCTTTAGTCCTAGAGGGTCTCCAGCATTTAGTGAATCACGAATAATTGTTAATTGATTGACTAAATACGGAATAAAACAAGTCTGTAGGTTTTAGTCCAATCCAATCGTGTATTCGTTCAGTGGCAGACACTGTGGGAGGGGCTGGAGTTTCTGCAGAGAACGAAAACAGTGCCTACCCTGCGAATTAACACGGAAGCAAGTAGCTAGACAAGGTCTGTCCAGAAGGTACCCAGCCATGTAATATGAAAAAATAGAGACATTTATTGAAGAAGATACAAGATACAAGAAACATTGTACACAGGACAATTACACCTCAATCCCCTTTAAAGAGGCACCTTGGGACCTCACACAGTTCTCCCAGTTGTCATCAGCTGCCCCTTTGCATTTTCTTGAATCTCATCAATGGTCTGAAGTCTCTTCCCTTTTAAAGGTGATTTTACTTTTGGGAAGAGCCAGAAGTCACAAGGTGTCAAATCTGGACTGTAAGGGGGCTGAGTCACCGGGGTGATTTGATGTTTTGCCAAAAAACTCTTCCCAGGATGTGATGCATGAGCAGGCGCATTGTCATGATGAAGCTGCCAATCATCAGTTGCCCATAGCTGCAGCTTTCTGAATCATCTGAATAGTTTCCTTGGAGGAATGTTTAAGCTTAAAGCACAATTTGATGCAGATTTGTTGCTCTACTTGCTTAGTCATTTTGAATGCAACAGCCACACAGTACACATGCTCACTCAACAGCGTCTACTGCCCCCACTGACTAGAACAGTGAAGTTGTCATTGTTCACTCATGCACATTCCAGTCCACTCTCCTTGGCTGCCAGGTTACATTATTGTCATGCAAACTGTTCTGGTTATATTAACAATGGCTGGAT
The DNA here is from genome assembly GCF_021234165.1 of Pteronotus mesoamericanus. Taxonomy (NCBI): domain Eukaryota; kingdom Metazoa; phylum Chordata; class Mammalia; order Chiroptera; family Mormoopidae; genus Pteronotus; species Pteronotus mesoamericanus. The sequence continues at coordinate 22,719,529 of NW_026555078.1, read as the reverse complement.
TTTTTTGGACACACCTTGTATAGCATACCTTTCTTTAATTGCTTGGAAAAAATTCCAATGTGGAAAAGTCCCTTTTTTCCCCCCCTGTCTTTCACTTTCTATTCTTTTTTCTGGGGGAAGCGCCCATAGATTTTTATTGTTTTGAGGCTCCTAGCATAGTAGGGTACCGATTCAGGGGACAGATCTCCAACCTGGCTATGTTTAATCGTGGTGCTCAGGGATGTGTGAAAGTGTTTTTGAGTTGGTCCGGATTGTGGATGTGTGTAAAGTTCCCTTACCTACCATTTCCTTTGTTCCAGGTCCCCAGCCCAGCCCCCAACTCTGGATAAAAGCTCCTTAGACTCTTTTGCCCCAGTAAGACAAGAAATCATAATTTTGCATGCTATTTCTTGCTTTGTCTCCTGCTAACTGCTTAAGTTAAGTCTATTTTGTGGCAGTTTTCCATTTGTAAGAAATGTACCCTTCCAGTTAAGTTATAAAAATCTATGTTTAAATAAGCCCCCATGCCCTCAAAAAAAAAAAAAAAAAAAAAGAGAGAGCTACACAAACACAGAGTCTAAAGAGGGAAAAAAAGAAAGAACATTCCTAAGAAAACTGTGTAAATTTGCAAATTTGTTGTTCTCTGGTGGCAGCTGACAGGTGGAATGACAACCCAACCAAATAACACTAGAGCCATTGTGATAGGAGAGAACTTAATATTGTTATTGTTACGCTTAGATGATATTTGTGTGAGGCTCTGCCAGCTCTTGTATTGAGAAAGCCCAAGCAAGCGGAAGACTTTTTTGGTTTCTGCATTTAAAGCGGCCCAGCAACTGAGGAAAACCGATTAAATCTCCAAGGTGGCAGCTCACTTGACAGGCTTCTCCAGGCACCTTTGAGGAGAATCAAAGATAAATAAATATCACATTTTATGAGAGGAGTGTGGGGTGAGTGGGAGTGCCTGAACAGGAGTTAAAATTTCAAAGGGTGGGGGGCGTTCTCACTGACTTTCTTCCTGATCAGACTCTTGTCTCATGACCTCGTTCATGCTGGGATTAGAGCCTGCCCTTGTAAACATGTGTGAGTTTGATAGGAAACGAAGGAGATAGAAGTACATTTTCAACAACCCCAACTGCAGAGGGCAAGGATCAAATACTAATTTCTTTATTAGGGAAAAAAAATCACTTTTAAAACTATTTTATAAATCACGTTGAATGCTTATTTGCTTACGGACTATGTTAAAAACTCTGGCCTATTACACAGACATTTAATTTTGAAAGCCTATAATTTCTTCAGGGAAAATTTACGACTTTCAGTATGGCCCCTGTTCCAAGTTCAGTGAGCTACCTCAAGGTCAAATGGTCCTTAACATCTCTAGTTTACCAGATATAGACCCTGATCTCTCATTCTGCCACTGTGCCTTGCTTACTTTTTTTTAATCTTAATGAATAATTTTTACTTGAGCTTGACCTACCTCAGAGGGACCATGGATATTTAATTGGCCAAAAATAATTCATTTTTTTCATACATTTATAGAGCTTTAGAGATTATTTGACCTACCTGTGCCACTTTGCAAAGAAGTGCCCAGAGGCGCAGAGAGGTTGAGTGGCTTGCTCAGAGGCACTCTGCCAGCAAACAGATAAATGCGGGAACTCTAACGAGCTCCTGACCTGAGCCTGCTTTTTTCCTGTACCAATGCATGTCTTCTAGCTGCATAGGCTTCAATATTACATACAATGGAGAAAACTATAGCACTGTACTTTATTGACCTATAAAGAATAATTAATAAAATAGTTAAACGAATTCCTTGTATAATTTGAAACTTCATATGAGTCACCATAATAGTTTCAATCTCTTTTTCCATCAAACCTTTTATGAGAGCAACTAGGAAATAAATTACCATGTTGGGTTTCTATTTGTTGTGTCTTTCTTCCTGCTGTGGAGAATATGGTGATTAAAAGAAATGAAATAGCCCAAAGTTTGGCAACCAGGAGGTGAAGAACAAACCCAAAGGTATTAGGTTATTAGGGGCCAATAACAGAGATTCTAAACTATTACTCCTATAAATATAGTGCGTGTCCCTGTGACTGTTTCAATGTTTTACGTCTGTCTCCACAACCTACAGTGATTTCTCACACTGTTTTCCCCAGTGTGTGAAACTCATTTAATTGTGTTAGTATAAACTGAGGAAGGGAAGCCTTTCTAGATTTTATTAGAGGATAGGCTGGGTAAGGAGGGCCCTTGTCCCAGCTGGGGTAAAGGACAGGAAAATATATTACCGACTACTTTCAACAGGCCACTTCAGACAGGGAGCAAAGAAATTTTTTCAAAAATCAACTAAAAAATGCATTAGTATCAAATAAGTCCTCAAAAGGAAGGTGATTTATGAATAAAAAATATAGTTAATTACTCCTGTAAAAACATAGGGAATTAGGCAGATTCTATATATTTTGTTCCCTATTAGAAGTTGGTATTTGTCAGTACTAGCTCTCAGTACTAGTTGTCAGTATTCGTTGTGGCTTGCCTGGCCCACCATCCTTCTGTCTTTGTTTTAGGGAATAGAACTCACCCAGTTCCAGTTTTCAGACTGATGTAACCTCCTTTAGGGTGACAATAGTACTGTTTATGTTGGAGACAGATCCCAGAAACTCAAGGTAACAACATACACAGAGTAGGAGAGTATATCTGGGAGATTTTTATTTGGCATTTTTACTGCTAACAATCTACAGAAGTTTTAGTATTTAATGCCCGGTCAGGCAGAAGGGTTAGTTTTATAGCTGTGTGATTTTGAACGGTTTAAAAAATCAGCAAAAGATTACATAATAGATAATAGAGAATGGAGGGTCGGGCTGCTACAGAACCTTGCAAAAATAGGAGGGAAGGCAAACAACTGCTTCCAGTTTTGTTCTTGTTCTTGTCGTTTTTAATGAAAAGGATTCAAAAAGAACAGTATGGTTTTTGGGTCTTTGAGGAAGGCCAGTGTTTGTCAAAAGTCTCTAAAACCCACCCCCCTCTTCAAACCAATACATACTTTTGTGATCAGTTTAAAAAGCAGGTAAACTGTGAAACAAAACACTCAGAAGAGAGGCCTGGGTTACAGGGTGTAACCACAACAACTTTGTATCTTAAAGCTCAGTTATCTAATCTGCCCACTCCATTACTTATTCCGCTAGCACTTTGTATAAAGTACTTTTCATCACTGAAGAGTTTTGCAGTGAACACGGTGGCTTTGGAACAAGGTTATTTCTAGATTCTGTCGACATCATGTCTCTGCTCACATACCAATTGGGTGAATATTGGCCCACATGATTCTTGGCAGTGGGTTACAAGGAATCCATGATCGATTGCATTCACTTGTGATGACACCAGGCACGTTCTCTGGTGAGCTTCTTAATGAGATATCCTTTATTTGTTTATGACTCAAGGTACAGGTTGGGGCTTGTTAGCTCTCTGAATTCTTAGGTGCTTACCTGAGAAAATCAAATCCATCCTTTCACTGTACTTGCACAGGAGTTAGCTAAATTCATAAGGTTCACACTTTATTTTTACTTGTTTACATGAGACTAAAGATGTGCATAGGTTATTGAGTCTGCCCAGGAGGCAGAACTGTTGTTGTGGATGAAACTAAATGAACCCCCTCACCGTGCTGTCCCCCACCCCGCCCCCACCGCAACCATGGAGTGAGAGGAGCGAAACAGCGGGAGAGGCTTGAACAGCTTCTATCTTCTTCAATTTAAACTAAACTTCAGGAAATGTATTTTTTGATTTGAGAAAGCTGTTCTAATGTCCATTAAGAGATAGTAATATCTTTAAAATCATACAAGGAAGAAAATACTAGAGTAGTGGGAGTTAGGAATAGCTCTGGTAGCTAACTAACTTTGAGCAAGTTAGGTAAGTAACCAAGTTTCAGTTTTCTGTACATAAAACAAGGATATTGGTAAATGTTCTCTAAAGTTGCTTCAAGCTCCTAGGTTCTCTAATTACTGTTTTGTAGTAATAGACTGGTAATTTAAAAAATTAGGTATATGTATACTTTTATGTTGTAATAAAGGAGATGATTTATATTTGTTAATAGTAGAATTGAACATTCTTTTGTGTATGTATGATAGGTTATACTTGCCAATGCACGGAAAATTTCAGGTTGTTAATAGGATACAGTTAACTGGTTTCTCTTGGGGAGTAGGAATATAGGTCTGTGGGTAAGAGTAGGAGAACTTTACATTCATTTTGTACTATTTGTTAGCTAATATTTTTTTTTTTTGCTATGTCCATACATTGTTTAAAAGTTTAAAAATTTAATTGGTTATGTTATTTTTAAAAAGATAAACAGAAGATTCAAATCATTACAGAATGCATACCAGGATAAAAATATTGGAAAGTTAATTAGACTCCAAATATTTTATTTAACCTGAAAGTATTTATTACTTGAAATTATCAGTAGATTTTTGCTTTTATTATAGTAAGAAAGGTGTCTTAAACCTTGTCTGTCAATGAGGCATGTGCCCTGACTGGGAATCGATCCGGCTCCCCCTTTGGTTCACAGGCCAGCGCTCCGTTCACTGAGCCACACCAGCCAGCAGCTTTAAAAGCACAGAAGCAAGGTTTAGTGAAGTTAATGACAGGACTATAGAGCTTCTATTTATTTGGTTCCCTGAAAATCTTATTTCTTTATCCTATTTGTGACAGTTTCTAGCATCCTCTTTCTTTGATTTTCAGCAATAGGAATGAAAGGGGTAGAAAAATACTGATTTTCAAACCAATTAGTAGCAAGGAGGGCCAAACTGAGTGAGTCTCACTCTTATTACCAGTCTTAAATGGAACAGTAGCTCTCTCCTAATCTCTTTAGCAGATAAAACTACAGGAAATGAAAAGGCAGCCTGTTTAGACACCAACGGTGTTTTTAGAGGCTGTATATAGCAGCTAGACCCCAATTTTGATTTCAGCATTAGTTTTTACCTTTTTTCCTATGTCTGTAGATGCTTCTGTGAAATTTTGAGAAACTGTAAAAACCCAGAAACTAGATTTTTTTAAAAATTATATTTTATTGATTAAGTTATTACAGTTGTCCTGATTTTTCTCCCTTTGCATCCCCTCCACCCAGCATGCCCCCTTCCTCAGGCAATCCCTGAACCATTGTTCATGTCTATGGGTCATGCATTAAGTTCTTTGGCTTCTTCATTTCCTGTACTGTCCTTTACATCCCCATGGCTATTCTGTAACTACCTATGTGTACTTCTTAGTCCCCTCACCTCTTCTCCCACACCCTCCTCCCACCAGGCAACCATCAAAATGCTCTCTGTATCCATGATTCTGTCTCTGTTCTTGTTTGCTTAGTTTTTTTGTAGATTCAATTGTTGATAGATTTGTGTTTTTTTGCCATTTTATTGTTCATAGTTTTGATCTTCTCTTTTTTCTTAAATAAGTCCCTTTAATATTTCATATAATAATGGTTTGGTGATTATAAACTCCTTTATTTTTTTCTTGTCTGGGAAGCTCTTTATTTGCCCTTTGATTCTAAAGAATAGCTTTGCTAGGGAGAGCAGTATTAACTGTAGGTCCCTGCTTTTCATGACTTTGACTATGTCTCACTAATTCCTCCTAACCTGCAAAGTTCCTTGAGAAGTCAGCCAGAAGTCTTATGGGCACTCTCCTGTAGGTAACTAACTTCCTTTCTCTTGCTGCTTTTAAGGTTCTCTCTTCATCTTTAACCTTTGGCATTTTAATGATGATGTGTCTTGGAGTGGGCCTGTTTGCATCCATCATGTTTGGGACTCCCTGTGCTTCCTGGATTTGTATGTCTATTTCCTTCACCAAGTTAGGGAGGTTTTCTTTCATTAGTTTTTCAAACAGATTTCTAATTTCTTGCTCTTTCTCTTCTCCTCCTGACACCCTATGATGCAAATGTTGGACCTCTTGAAGTTGTCCCAGAGGCTGCTTATGCTATCCTCATTTTTTTTGGATTCTTCTTTCTTCTTCTTGTTCCGATTGGTTGTTTATTGCATCCTTATGTTCCATAACATTGATTTGATTCTCAGCTTCATCCACTCTATTATTGTTCCCTGTAAATTGTTGTTTATTTCACTTAGTGTATCCTTCATTTCTGACTGGATCTTTTTTATGCTGTTGAGGTCCTCACTGAGTTCCTTGAACATCCTTATAACCAGTGTTTTGAACTCTACATCTGACAGCTTGCTTATCTCAATTTCATTTAGCTCTTTTCCTGGAGTTTCGATCTATTCTTTCATTTGGGTCATATTTCTTTATCTCCTTGTTTTGGCAGCCTCCCTGTGTTTGTTTCTATGTATTAAGTAGAGCTGCTTTGACTCCATGTCTTGGTTGCATGGCCTAATGTAGTAAGTGTCCTGTCGGGTCCAGAGGCACAGCCTCCTTTGTCACCCATAATGGCTACTCAAGGTGTGCCCTTCATGTGGGCTGAGTACACCCTCTTGTAACTGAGCTGTGGTTGCTGTTGGCAGATCAATGGGAGGGATTTATCCAGGCCAGTCAGCTGCAAGCATTGGCTGCGACCACTGAACACCGACCTCCATCTTCTGTGAAGGATCAGCGGTGCAGGGACAGGGTGGTAGTGCTCTGACGTGGTCTGTAGCTGTCTACTGGGTGTGCTGGCCCTGGGGTTTCCTTGGTGGTGCAGGCCAAGGTCAGCCCCTACCTGTGTTTTGTCCAGGGCCACCCTGCCTGAGCCATAAAGCAATCTGAGATGGCTGCTACTTGTGCTGGGTTTGGAGATTCCCAGGGAAAGCCAAGTTATGAATCTAGGCTGGCTGCTGCTGGGACTGGGGCTCACTTGAGCCAGTTGTTGCTTGTTTGATATGATTTAGGAAGTTGTGAAGCATGAGCCAACACCAGCCATTCATATGGAAAAGCAGCTTGGGGGGGCCCGTAAGTTGGGTGGGGCAGAGTCCCCGGGGGCCAAATAGTGTTTGCCAGGTTGATGGAGTCTCAGATATGGCACCAGCTTACCAGCTTTTTGTGGGGAGGGCTTAGAAAAGGGACAATGGATTTTGCTTGCCTTGATGCCAGACATTTCAGTTTCTCCCTGAAGTTATACCTGCTACCCTGGTGCTGGAGCTCAGAGGGAGTAAGTCTCAGTAGGTGAGTGCATGTGTGGGTTCTTTAAGAGGAACTGCTTGGGGCTCCAGAAGTTTCTTCTACCCGCTCAATCCCCACTGGTTTTTCCAGCCAGAAGTTGTGGGGACTTAACTTCCTGGCACAGGAACCCTGGGCTGGGGGGCCTGGTGTGGGTCTGGGACTCCTTGATCCCGAGATATCCCTCCCGAAATTTTATCCATCACATGTGGGTGAGAGACCAGCCTGTTCCATGTCTGTCCCCTTCCTACCAGTCTGGATAGATGTGGTTTCTTTAATTCTGTAGTTGTCAGAATTCCATTCAGCTCGATCTCTGATGGTTCTGAGTGATGGTTGTTCTATATTTTAGTTGTAATTTTGATGTGGCTGTGCAAAGCGGTGAGCCATATCTGCTTACACCACCATCTTGCCTGGAAGTTTCCAAAACTAGATGTTTTTAGCCTGGCATGTTAAGAGATATTTTTCCTTCTTATCTTTCTTTCTTTTTGAAAACACTGGACTTTACAGAAAATGAAACCTCAGGAACAGTCCATTCTATTTTTTAAATTTTAGAGGACCACCTTAGCACTGTTAATATATTGATGTTGTAATTAGTGTAATTTAGACATAGTGGGTTTTTTTTATTTCCAATTCTGTCAAACCTTGAATATTTTTCTTATATTTGGCACAGTGTTTTTTAGACTTTCCCATATTCAACAATAGCAAGTAAGCATAAGTTAAGGATTAACTGCCACATTGGAGTTGTTCAAGTTTTCCTCTGTTCTTATCAGATTTACATCATCCCTGGTTAAATGTATTTGTACTTCCATTTCACTATAATTTGGTTTATTTATTACTTCTTAGGAGCACTGGGGCTTTATGCTAATTTTGATCATCTCATAAAAATGATGGTAATAACTATCGCTGTCACTTATTAAGCCCTTAATTTGGCTATATTAAACATTATACTATATTAAACATTTTGTTAATTCATCTTAGCAAGTACTTACTGAGTACTTTCTATGCCCAGGCATTGATTTAGAAGCTAAAGATATAATAGTGAATAAGACAAAACCCTTAAGAAGCTGTGTTTCATATATTGTTTCTAATCTACCTAAAATTGTACAAGGTAGTTATTGTCTTAATTTTATAAATGAAACTGCCGAGGCTAGAGAAAGAAAACATTTTCCTGCATTCTGTAGTCTGTAAATGATCGAGTTTAGTTTGAACTGTCTTATTTGATTGTAGTCTGCCGTCTGCTCCATTCTACTACCTCCTGATAATCAGTACTATTTCCTTCTTCATTAAAGATATTTAAAAACATCCAAGATTGGTCTGAACATGCTTGATTATGGATATAATTATTCCTTTTTGACCTTGGTGCTTCAAGAAAGCTAGAAAATACACTAAAACCTATTCAGTTGAGCATAAAAATAATACAGTACTTAGAAATAAATTTAACTAAAAATTTTGCAAGACTTGTACACTGAAAACTGTAAAACTTTGTTGAAAAAATTAAAGAAGTTTAAATAAATGGAAAGATATCTCATGTTCATGATCAGAAGACTCAATATTGTTAAGATGGAATTATATTTCCTAAATTCTAAAGATTCCATACAATCCCTATCAAAACCACAGCTGACCTTAAAATTCATTGAATCCCAGAATAGCCAAAATTATCTTACGAAGATAACAAAGTTGGAGGACCCATACTTCCCAATTTCAAAACTTCCTACAAAGCTACAGTAATCCAGATAGGGTGATGTTGGTATAGGATAGAAATATAGATCAATTGACTAGAATTGAGAGTCTACAAGTAAACTTTTATTTATGGTTAATTGAGTTTTGACAATGTTACTAAGACAATTAAGTGGAGGAAAGAATAGTCTCTTCAATAAATAGCACTGGGGACAACTGGACAACCACATGCAAAAAGAGTAAAGTTGAACCCCTACTTCACACCACCTACCAAATAGACGCTTAAATATAAGTTAAGAAATTCTTAGAAGAAAACATAGGTGTAAGTCTTCATGACCTTGGATTAGGCACTGGTTTCTTAGGTATAACCCCAAAAACACAAGCAACCAAAATTGAACTTTATTAGAATTAAAAACTTTTGTTGTTCAAAGTACATCATCAAGAAAGTGAAAAGAGTCCCACAGAATGGAAGAAAATAACTGCAAGCCTTATATCTGGTAAGGATCTAGCATACAAAAAACATAACTCTTAGAACACAACAATAAAAAGATAAACAACCCAAATAAAAACAGATAAAACATTTGACGAGACATTTTTCTAAAGAAGACATATAGATGATCAACGAGCCCATGAAAAGATCCTCAACAGAATAAGTTGTTGTCGAAATACAAATCAAAACCATGATATCACTTTATACTACTAGGATGGCTGTAACAAAAAAGACAAACTATAACATGTTGGTAAGGCATGGGAACATTGAAATTCTCATACATTTTTATTAGTACTGGGAATATCTAATGGGGTAGTCATTTTGGGAAACTGGCATATCCTCAAAAAGTTAAACGTAGAGTTAGCATATGACCCAGCAATTCCACACCTAGGTGTTTACTTCAGAGAATTGAAAACATGTCCACACAAAAACTTATAAATGAATATTAATTGCAACATTCATAATAGCCCTAAAGTGGAAACAACCCAAGTGTCTGACAACTGATAAATGCATAAACAATTGAGGTGGTATATCCATACAGCAGAATAATATTTGTCAATGAAAAGGAATAAAGAACTGATACATGCTGCAACATGGCTGAACATTATGCTTAATGAAAGAGGGCAGTCACACACAGCTACATATTATATGATTCAATGTGTATGAAATGTCCAGAATAAGCAAATCAATAGAGACAGTAAATAGATTAGTGGTTGCCAGGATATAGATAGAGGGAAATACAGGGAATGACTACTAATGAGTTTCTTCTGGAGGTAACGAAAGTGTTTTGGACGTCGGCATTGATGGGGGTTGCACAGCCCTGCGAGTACACTAAAAGACACTGAATACTTTGAAAAAGTGAATTTTACGGTAAGCGAATTATTTCTCAACAAAACTGTTATGTGTATTTTTAAAAATCTTTTACTTTGGTTTGGGGGGTTTGGATTCAAATGAATTATCTGTTTGTGTTTGAGTTTTTTCAGTTTGAGTTAGTACAATGCCATCTAGACTTTTCTTATCCATGAGGACCTTTAATCTTCTATATTTTTATCTTTTTCTCTGTTGGCCTACTTTATACCAAATAGCCTTATTACATACAGGCAAAAACTACTACAGAACAATATGATGTCATTTTGTTTATACTTCCTTCTTGATTTCTTTTTTAAAAACCTTAATGTTATATTAGTTTTCAAACCAAGAGTGGCATATTGTTGCAATCACACCACTTGGAAATGTGTTTATTTTCAAGAGCATGAATTTGATTTAGAAACTGCTTTTTTTGACTGTGGTATTTGATGGTCACACACTTGAAATGCTCCCTGGCCAGACCACAAGAGTCGTTGGGTGGGTGGGTGGGTGTCAGTGTAAAAATGATTCATGGTTTGATAAAATGCAGTCTGGCTGAATCTGACTTTTATAATGTGGCTGTGAGCCCTGCTCATGGTATGAACTGGTACATGTCTCTTTTATTTGTAAACGTGAAATTGAAGTCGGTTTCATTTCTTGAATGTTCCGGCATGGCGCTAGTGAGAAGTGTGCGCGTCCTACCCAAAGCGTCACATAACAGGAAGCAGTTTTCTGAGGGAAATAAGGAGCTTGTTAGGAAGAGAAGATAAAAATCTTTGCTTGGGGACAGTTCTTTCCCATTGATATTTTCCTAGTCTGTGCCTGGGGATCTTCTGCTGGGTTGCTAGACAATATTCGCTCTCTTATCCAGGGTGGTTGGATAAAGAAACCAGTTATTTGGGGCTTGGAGTGTAGACAGCAAGGAGCCATGGTTCTGAATGTGGTGTCTGGCCCAGGCTTCCTTGCTAGTGATGGCAGCGTGTGCTGGATGGGAAGGAGCGGGTGGAAGTACTTGATAACGTGAGGCATTGGCATCACCACTTTTATTCTGGTCTTTCCTTTCAAAATAGATTATATTTTAGCCTCTTGTGAAATTGCATGCCGAGTACCCTTGCAGCCATTGCCTGCCAAGTCATTGGCATACATGGAGAGGATTCTCTAAAGCAGCTTCAGTTTCCATCCACATTTGGATTGTTAATTTTAATATACTCTTTTATGCATTGGTCCTATTCATCAGCAACTTCTGCCCTTTGCCTCCTAGTATTTCTACCCAGCTCAAGAGATAGCAACGTCCAAATATACCTCTCCAATCCCTGACTTACCCTATAGCTTTGCTTTCAGTGGCCCCATGGACAATTGGCATATTTTTTTAAAGTTTATATTCTATTCTTCAAAGCAGTTTTGAACCTAGATTAATAAGTGCTCCATCTTACTTAAAGTAGAATAGATTATTTGACTTTTAAATGTGGCTATTTGTTCACCCGAATTTCTAAAAAAAGGCGGGGATTCATATTCTAATGTGTGAACACATTCTAATTATTACACCATCTTAGAATTAAATGGGGACTTCCAGTCAAGAGGGAGGCATAGGTAAACATGGCTCACCTCCCTGCACAACCACGGCAAAGATTACAGCCAAGCTACAAAATAACTCTCACCCAGAATCATCAGAACATTGAGCTGTACAGAAGTCTGACAACCAAAGAATTAAAGAAGTCACGTTCATGCAGATGGGTAGGAGGGGCAGAGATGTGGAGACGCATAATGGACAGTCCAACACCAGTGTGTAGTGGATAAAAATCAGGACAGAGACCTCGGGAGCAAGGGATCCCAGCCCTACACCAGACCACCCAGACCAGGGTTCCAGTGCCAGGAAGATAAGTCCCCATAACTTTAGGCTGTAAAAACCAATGAGGCAGGGGGCGGCAGAAGAAACTGCAGGATTCTCAGATGTCTCCTCTCGAGGGCCTGCACTGGACTTAGGACTTACTCAGACTCATTCCCTCTGAGCTCCAGCAGTGGGACAGCAGCCAGAAGGGCACCAGTGGCATAAGGGGACAGACTGAAGTGTCGGGCATCAGGGTGATGCTAGCGGACAGCTTCCTCCCAGAAAAAAAATCCAGAGGCCAGGAAGTGGCATTGGCCCATTCTGAGCCCTCCCCCACACTGCCACAGAGCCGCTGCAGCATATTGGAGACTCCATCAACTTGGTTCACACGGGTTGCCCTGCCCTGACAATTACCTAAGGCTCCGCTCCATCCAACTTATGTGTGCTTTTCTACAGTAGGCCACTCTACTAAGACAGGGAGTGAAAGCAGCTCTACCTAATACATAGAAACAAACACAGGGAGGCTGCTAAAATGAGGTAAAGAAATATGGCCCAAGTGAAAGAACAGAACAAAACTTCCAAAAAGGAACTAAGCAAAATAGAGATAAGCAATCTGTAAGATGCAGAGTTCAAAACACTGGTTATTAGATTGCTCAAGGAACTCATTGGGTAATTCAACGGCATAAAAAATACCCAGACAGAAATTAGGTTACACTAAGTGAAATAAAGAAAAATTTATAGTGAATCAACAACAAAGTGGATGAAGCTGAGAATCAAATCAATGATTTGGAATGTAAGGAAGAAAAAAACAATCAAAAGAGCAAGGAGAAAAAAAAGAATCCCAAAAAAGCAATGGTAGGCTAAGAAGCCTTTGGGACAACTTCAAACATACCAACATTTGAATCATAGAGTTGCAAGAAGGAGAAGAGAAAGAACAAGAAGACGGAAATCTGTTTGAAAAAGTGATGAAAAACAATTCCCCTAATTCAGTGAAGGAAATGGTCATGCAAGTCCAGGAAGCACAGAGTCCCAGACAAGATGGATGCTAAGAGGACCACACCAAGACACATCATAATGAAAATACCAAAGGTAAAGATAAAGAGAGAATCTTTAAAGGAGCAAGAGAAAAGCAGAGCATTACCTACAAAGGAGTTCCCATAAGACTGTCGGCTGATTTCTCAAAAGAAACTTTGCAGGCAAGAAGGGGCTGGCGAGGAGTATTTTGAAGTGATGAAAAGCAAGGACCTATAGCCTAGATTACTCTATCCAGCAAAGCTATCATTTAGAATGGAAGGGCAGATAAAGTGCTTTCCAGACAAGGTGAAGCTAAAGGAGTTCATCATCACCAAGGCCATTATTACATGAAATGTTAAAGGGACTTATTTAAGAAAAAGAAGATCAAAACTATGAACATTAAAATGGCAATAAATTCACAACTATCAACAACTGAGTTAAAAAACAAACTAAGCAAACAAGTAGAATGGAAGCAGAATCTTAGATATGGAGATCACTTGGAGGGTTATCAGTTGGGAGGGAGAAGGGGAAGAATCGGGGAAAGGGTGCAGGGAATAAAAAGCATAATTGGTAGGTACAAAATAGACAGCGGGAGGTTAAGAACAGTATAGGAAATGGAGTAGCCAAAGAACTTTCATGTACGACCCATGGACATGAACTGATGGAGGGAATAGGGGTACAGGATGGATGAGGTGCAAAGGGGGAAAAATTGGGATACCTGTAATACCATAATCAAGAAGACATATTAAAAGTGTAATTAAATGGGCTCTGAGATATCGTTCACTCTCTTCTTCCTAACAGAATGCTTTGGCCAAAATCACTCTAGGAAATAACAGTTCTAAGTAATTTTAAAAACCTCTTAGATCACTCATTCCAAAGTTTACCAATTTTCACTATCAGGAAAATTGCTCTTTAAAATTGATTTCCTTTGGAAGGGTTAATTCAGTTTTCTCATATGAGATAGATGTTGAACTTATTCAGCCTGAAGCAAATCATTCTTCTCTACTTTATACTAAATATTTCTCCCCCAAATAGGGGAAAATCTTTTGGACAAGTGGCTTCATAGTCACTCCTGAGTTCAAGTTGTGCTTGAACTGTACAGAGAAGTCTGGTTTTACTCCCTGGGGAGATGCTGAGACCTAAGTGTTAAAGTCTCTAAAGCCCCAGTTCTGCTGAAGTTCATAACTAGACAGCTGCCATTTCCAAGACTGTTACATTCAGGAGCTATTGGGAAATGGGAAAAGTAAGTTTGGTGTGTCTTCTGAGAAAGGCGGAAGTTTACGATGGCACAAAGCTGCGTACAAGGGACAGCAGGCCTGTTCTCTGGGACACCCTTCGGCATTTGAGTCCCCTGGTAAGTTAGAAACTCGGAGAATGGTACAATGAACATGACGGGGTGGGAGTGAAAAGAAGAGGAAGATGAGGAGATTCTTAATTGTGCTAAAGGGAATTGAAGGTATTCACACTATTACATAATCCTCTCTTCTTAACCTTATTACTTAGATGAAAGGACAAAACTGAATTTCCTCCCTTTGTCTTGTTTATCTCAAGGTTGTCTCCTGCATTGGATGGAAGGGAAGTAGGGAGGGAACAAAGTGGCATAACTTATTTTAGTTTCTTTTTTTAAGTCTTTGGGTGCCAGTATCTTATTGACGGTCAATTTAGGTTTTCATGAGCAAAAGTAGAAATAATAATTATTATCATTTATTGAACATAGGAAATGTGCTGAGCACTTTAAGTACATTGTTTTTATTTGATCTTTACAATTATACAATATCAGCATTCCTCTAAGTTAATACATGTAAAGCACTTAGAGTAGTGCCTGAAATACAGTAAGAGCTCAATAAATATTAATACCCATTTTGGAGGTAAGAGAACTGTATCTTAAAATAGCATTGGTAGAATTTGAATCCAGGGTTTTTAAACTCTAAAGCTCATGTTCTATACTGTTGTATGTTTCCCTCTCCTTTTAAAAATGCAACTTCTTTACAAAAGTCTTCCCTGATATTCTCCTGTGTATGCATTCTAGGATTATACTTGTTTTTGATTCTGTGTGCTGACTTGTTCCAATTTGTGAGTTCTGTATCCTCCCCCAACCCGTGCATTTATCCCCAGGGAAGTTCATTTTTCAAATTATCAAGGTCTGGACCAAATTTCTTTGGTGAGAATGTAGAATTTTCCTTACAAGATTTTAAAAGGACAAGTAAGATAATTACATGAAAGGATCTGTTTAGGCTCTTTTTGCATGGTAGGGGGTGGACCAAATAACCTTTGGATCACTTCCACTTGTATAATTCACCATTTCAGCAGGACAGCAACATTTCAGGCCAAAGTTCAACTTTTTTTTTTATTATTAAATTCTTTTATCGTCGCCAGGAAACTAGAGAAAATGAATTCTTCACAGTGTGCTTGTGCATGCAACATGAAACGGTTTGCACACTAAATGAAATTAAATGAAAGACAGCTGTTTGGGAAAGAGCTGTCAGAAACCGATTGGGTTCTATTAGAGGAGAATAGAGGCTAGGAATAAGTTTTCAGAAACAGGATATCAGTGGCTTAAAAAGCAAGCAAATTTACATACACAAAAGCTCTCATGTGGTTGTGCTGTTGCGTGTCTCTTCAGTTCATCCTTCTTAAATTATTATTTGCTCTTGGTGCGTAGGTGTCTGCTTTCAAGGCTTCTTTTCACATATCAAATGTGTGGCAGTTCTTTCTTTTCTGAGAAGTAAATACAGCACAACCCCACTACAATGCCATTCTAAGTACTTTGGTTTTGGTTAAACTGCAAATCCAGTAATGTTCACCAAGCCACTTCCTTCACCCAGAAGCTCTTTGTTCCTGCCAAAATACCAGAGGTTGCCAGAGGCGCCACCAGGGTCTCCTAAAACGGCTACTAGCAAGAGGGGAGCAGTTGTATCCCGAAACTGACTCAAGGCAGATGGCAACCTAGGTGATCAGTATTATAACTTTTCTAAGCCTTGATTGGTGATTGTACTTTGTACTTTCCAGGCACTCAAGCTGTGTTGCCTGTATGATGCCCCCTCCTGCCCCCCAAGACCTCATTGCGCATCGCTCCGGTGTGTGTTGTTTTCCCTGAAAGGCTTCCCTCTGCCGTCTTGCCAGCCCTCCTGCTCAATGGCGGCTCATGGTCGGGTCTCTCTTGGGCCCCTCCATGGCAGGTACAGTGTTACACATGGAACTGCCTTTAAAGGAATTTTTAAAAAAGCCTTTTGGGGTTTTACTATTGAAGCATAACCTATCTACAGCATAACCTCATACAGGAAATTCAGTGAGCATTCACAATTAGGAATCTTAGTATAACATTGCACTAGTACAGCCTTAGTCTCTGGAGCCCCTGCTTCCACTGAATGTTGACATTTTTGACCATTTTTAACAATAGTCTTCCATAAATCATTGAGGCCTAGTCTCAACCGCCTTCCTTTGAGATCTCGCTTGCTATCCCCTCAGCACCTTCTTTATTTCTTCTCATTCAGGATATGGGCTCTTCTTTGGCTGAGATTAAGGAATCACATGATTCACCGTGTGGCCATCTACAGTCCTGCCTCCCTGTTGACCTGCCTTATCATAGAGTAGATCAGATCCCTGCTCCTGGTCTTCCTGAACCCAGGTCTTCAAGAGACGTTGAGCTGAATGTTGTGCGAGGACCTGCTGTATGTGAACAAGCTGAGGGCCTCCCATTGATCACATTACAACTCCTACACTGCGCAAAGTAAATGGGGGCAGGCACCAGGTCAGAGGTACGAGCAGGGTCCCTCATCTTTAAAATGACATTTACTGAAGCAGATGTCATTACTGAAAGTCAGCTGTGAACTGACAGCGATTTTCTTGGAGAAAATATTTGCTTCTTAGTTCTGGAAGTGCTTTGGGTTAACTCCTCCAAAGGCTGCCTTCCCCTTCCTCCTGGTGAAGACCCAGAGTACCTGCTGAAAACATTCCTCGATAATCAGAGAGTTCTTGAGCACTCATTCTGTGAGAGTTGAAGCTAGAAGGGATGGAGCCTATGGAAATTAGGAATAGTCTGCTTCTTATTTTTTCTATGTCACATAAAGAATTATATCATCAGACTCGTCCCATTGTCACCTAGTTAGAGATTTAACTACTGTATAACTTACTTACATATTTTGCCTCAGGCGATTTTCTCATCCATTCAGAAGGCCTTTATTGAGTACCTGTTCATATGCTAGGCACTGCGGGAGGCCTGATGTCACAAAAATTGGTGAGCTGAGTGCCTCTTGAGAGCTTATGGTTTGGTGCGCTGTAGTGAGGAGAGTGTTTTTCTGAGTGTTGAGATGGTGATTAGTTGCTCTTAATGGCATTTATGTCAATAATAGTCCTTAATAATATAGTCCTCTTCTTTACTTGGACAGTATATTTATCCCTTTCACAAAATATAATCAGCCCTTTTGTCTACCTGACCTCAAATGAGGTGACAAAATGTGCGTAAGATTGTATGATGACACAGCACAAACATAGCTCTTTATGCAGATATCTTTCTGAATTCTTGGCAAATTTAAATTTTTAATGTTGCAAGTCTTAGCTGTAGTAACTCAGATTTAATTATCATGTGATCAAGCTGCGTGATTGTTCTTAGTGCAGCCGTAGGAAATCAAAGCCGACAGCTGGCCTGCAGCTGTGTCCCAGCTGGTTCTGGTGCGCTGTGCTCAGAGGGAAAAGTAGTGCAGCTCCCCAGGCTCCCCAGCTCCAGGAGGTGGTCTCTTTGGTTATCCAAGGCAATACCTGCCATGTGCTTTTGAAGCCAGTGCAATTAATACTCAGGTGAGGTGAGACTTCAGTAAAAAGGTATTAAGAATATAGTGCACGTTATAGAGGGCATGTCATCATCTCTTTCTTCTTTACAAATTCAATAAACCCACTACATTAGGAATTATATTAACCTAATATAATTAATTAGGCAATATTTTCCCTAAATTACAAAGATAGGCTGTTAAGATTGGCTCTTAAAGTTCTCTGCACTGTCATAAGATTTTGACATATGATGTCTCATTTTTGCCTGAAAATCTTTTGTAGATTCTCTTGGGTAGAATAGCACACTTGTGTTTAGAATATATTCAGTTGATTTACTGACTTTATTAATTCTCACCAGAATTTGCATTAGCCACTTTTAGCTTTCTTAGAGGAAACGTATCATTTGGAACTTACATTAATCAATATTGTGTCTATTATAAATGATACTATAATGAGAGCTGGAATAAAACTCTTGCAGGGCATAACACACAAATGGCTATTATCCATAATATATTAAGAATTGTACAACGCAATGAAAGAAAACCTGTAAGAAAACTATGTGAGAGTTTTGAACAAGTACTTTATAGACGAAGAACTACAATTTGCCAATAATAACCTCAATAAGACCTAAAGAAATACAAATTTTACTACCTCCTGCAGAAAGGCTCTTCCTAATGCATTAAACTGTCAACAGAAAGGTGTGATACGCAGCGAGACTGGTGCACGCAAGGTCAGGTTCCTTTCACGGGCATCCTTCGCGTTTCTGTTGGGGTGGATTCTCACCTGTGCAGTGACTCTCTTTGTCGAAGGCTCTCTCGCATATAATACATACACGTTGATTTCTACAGTATGGGACCTCTACTTTACAATTAGGTCTGATTCCTGCGAGAAGGCTCTAGCGCTTCCAGAAAACGAATGGTTTCTGGTGTCTGAGTGCTCCGATGCACACTGGAACAGGGGTCTGACCGGCAGTGTCACTGGGTGGAGCCCTTTGCACAGCGGCTGCATCCGTCAGCTTTAAGTATGAACAGGTGAAGTTTCTTCCCATTGGACCTGTCAGTGAAGACCTCCTCGTGATTAGTTCATGCGTAGGTTTAGGTTTTTCTCCTGTGTGAATTAAATGATGAAGTTGAAGATGTCATTTCCTAGCAAAAGATTTCCTTCAGATACCATATCCATAACACTGCTCTGCAGCTCGAATCTTTTGGCTAGTACCACCTCTGACTTTTGTCTGAAGGCCTACCGACATTCAGCACAGACATAGTTTCTCTCCAGTAAGAATTTGCTGGTATGAAAGAAGTCTTAATTTTTTGGTGAGGGTTTCCCCATATTCTGCACATGCATATATTTGTTCTTCTCCTGTGCAAACTCACTGATGCCCTGGTGGTTGTGGACCCATGCTTGTTTTGCTATTTTATCCTAAGTGCTTGTGATCATTGTGAGTGGCAGTCGTCCAGTCCTGATTCTTGTTAAAGCCTCAGCTCACTGAGCAACATGCTTCGCACCAAACCATATTTTTTGTTTTATAGCTGAACCTAATAAGGTGGAGTGGGATTATTTTCTGTTACATAATAGAAATTATTCCAACTCACAATACAGAAAACCATTTGTTTCATACTGATCCATTTATATAGATTGCATACTGACTTGCCTTAGTATTAGTCTTTCAGTTATGCAGTCCAAGTGCAATGCAATTGAATGACAAGTTACTTTTCTCATCTACCATCTTGGTGTGATAGTCTTTCAGTTGAAGCTTTTGAGGAATATACATAACATTTTGTCATTAAGTTTGTGCAGTTTGTGCAGTTATATATGATGGTTTCTGTGTTGTATTTTATAATATAGCAACATGTTAAAATTGCTATATTTGTTTTCTTACTCTTATTACTCTTATTGTGATGGGTTTCCTATTATCAAATGATGGGCTAAATATTTATTAACTTGGATTTCATTGTCATGTGTTTAATGTACAAGTAGAAATATTGTTATTTCCCCGTTTTCTTCAACATCATTTTTATTGGATACCAATTGATATGTCAGAGTTAATCATTATTAATTGCATATCATTTTAATAAGTACTATGTATTGCATGTTTTTAGTACATAACAGATACTGTGCAGAATATTTCATGCCCTATCTCATTTGATCATCGTAGTAATTTTCAGTATGACACTGTTTTCAAGTGGGTGATTGTTTCAGACTGGCTATGTAAAGCGTGAGTAGCAGTAGCAGTGGTTTAAAATGATTCACTAAAAATGTATTAAACTAGAGTAACAGAGGCTAAATTTATTCCACTTTTGTTCAGATATAAGATTTTCTTGTAGCCTTCATAGGATTCTGCCCTTAGTGAGAAAATACAGCGTTCTGTTTCAGCAGAGAATTCGAGAGTCATGAGATTATATCGTGAACCTTTAACTTTTTTGTACCTGACTCTGTAAGGCATTGCTTTGCTGGTACAGTCCCTAATTGAAAATGCTGAGTGAATGCCCTTAACTATTACTAGGGTGTGTTTTGTACATTCACGGGCTTCATGCATTTGTGAATACTCTTTGGTTTTCAGTTAGTTGTGTTTGTTCCTAGTTCTGTATCCTGTTGAATTGGACTTTGCTTATATAAAGAAGTGTCTATAAAGCCACAGGCAAGTAAAGTTGGAATTTCTTCCTTGGGGAAATCTGAAGTGTAGAGTTATAAGCAAATATTAAGGTTCAAAGTGGGCAATATAATGAGCACATTCAAGGAATTAGTAAGTATTTATGTAACACTTCATGTGAGCAAAATGTTTTACAGCCATATTCATTAATTTACATAAGTCCCCTGGAAGGTAACAATGTTATTACATCTGTTTTATAAGCAAGACAGGCAAGATATAGGCAAATTAAGTGGCAAAAAGGAAGAGAAATTAAGACATTGATTCTAAGGCATGGACCTATATTGTATGCCATGTTGCTTCATTAGGGATATAAAGAAATAAAATGCTTTTGTTTTGTTATAGGCTTTGGTATAATGCCTATTTGGATAATTGTTTATAAATATTTATGTAATTTTATATATCTTCTTATACTTTCTGGTTGTGTGGCTCGAAGGCCTTCCAACACAAACTTCAGTGAATGGATATCTGAGCTTATTAACTGATGGATACGATTCTAGATTAAACATTCTCAGTAAAATGTTGCAGCTGTGATGACCAACAAATTATGAGTATGTCCCCTGGATGCTTAGTAGGACCTAGACAGAATACCCTGTAAGACCAGCAGAGGCGTGGCCTTGTTGACCACTCACCGCGTGACGCCGCTCTCCCTCTGTCCCTCGGGTTTTCTTTGTACTTTCCTTTTCTCCCCAAAGGATAGCAAATTTATGGTAAAGAGTAATACATTTGTGTTCATACCCTTAAAAAGGTAAGATGAGAAAATCTTCCATAACAGAAGAGATTAAAAAATTACCCAGACTCTTGCATTAGAAAGCAGGAAACATGATAAATTATTGCATTCAATTAACTTTTCGTTTACTTACTGAGTGCACAGAAACTGCTTTAACACTCTGAGGTGTGACCATAAGGTAATGAAGAGTGATTTTTTAAAATAAATATACCTTAAGGTACACTGTTTAAATGAGTGCTATTCTTCAACAGAGCCACTCTTTACACGAATCCAACGATGCTGTCACTGCAAAAAATATTTTTAGAACTCGTCCTTTTGAATTGCCTTTAGAAGCCATTTATGAACTGTAAAAGAAAACAGTCTCATATTTACTTACAGTCACACCATGTTTTTTTAATCAACCCCTCCCCTGGAAAGAAATTCATTACCCAGATAGATGAGTGACCTTTTCACCAGCCTTTGTTCTGTACTAATTTTTCTTTTTTGGTTTGTGTTCCAAACCAGTTTTATACTTTAAAAATAATGACTAGCCATCAATGAGGGTATTTACTTATTTTTTAGTTTTTTATTTTAGATTTACAAAAAGGTTATATAAATAGTACAAAGTTCCTGTATATCCTTCACCCAGCTTCCCCTAATGTTAACATCTAACTTAAACACAGTACAATGATCAAAATCAGGAAATTAATATTGATAAAATACTATTTGTTAGTCTGTAGATATTATTTCATTCCTCCAGTTTTCCCCAGTAATATACTTTTTCTGCTTCAGGGCTTAATCTGGGATTCCTGCGCTGCATTTGATTGTCATGTCTTCTTAGTGTCTTCTAATGTGTGACTGTTACCAGTGAGAACATTTAAAAGAAATGCCTGTCCTGTCCCTCCCCTCAAAAGAAGAAAGAGCCCATAGACTCTGAATGTAATTCCAAAATATAGGCAAATTAAGGTTTTCTTGTAGCCTTCATAGGATTCTGCCTTTAGTGAGAAAATAGGGCCTTCTGTTTAAACAGAGAATTCGGGAGTCGTGAGATTATATTGTGAACCTTTAATTTTTTTTGTACCTGACTCTGTAAGTCATTATATTGCTGTTACAGTCCCTAACTCAAAGAGTTACATGAGTATGTATATTTAGTGTAGAACCTCCATAGAAGTGTTTGCCACAAAAACACACTTGGTCTAGAGTGTTCGGACAATTCATTGCAGTTGTCTGGAAAGAAATGCACATTGAAGAGTGTAAGTGGACTCTTGTTTACATGCACTTTGATATTCAGAAACCTCTGAATATCTCTGTCTCTGTCTCGTCAGTCCTTTCTTTCATTTATGTGAGTTGTGAGCCTCCGATGTGCCAAATTTGTGCTGATTGCTGCAGTAAAAAGAAGAGTAAGGTTTGCTTGGACACAAAGGAGCTCATAGTACCTGAAGGCAACAAGCCTACCTGTTACCATGGTGCAGGTGTATATCAAGCTCTGTGGAATTTTTCATGATGCTCAGAGTCTCCTGCATCTCTGACTTTCTGTCCACCACCTTATTTCGTATTTTCACTACCTCATGCTTTATCTATTGCAAGAGTTTTTTCTTTTTTTAAAGCTCTAGTTCCCCTCCCCCTTCCAATTCGTCTAAAAATGCCTCTTTATATGTATTCTCTTTCTAGTCAGTAACTCTTTGTAGCGTTCCCCAAGTTTAATTTCTTAATAATTTTCTAATTTCTTAAATCAGTGTCCCTGATGTTTCTTTTAATCACTGGGACTACTCTAATTAGTTTCTTAATTGGTTACCCACATGGGCTCTTGTACCCAGTATAGGCAGAGTGATCTTTTCAAAATACAGATTCGATCACATTATGCTTCTGTTGAACTCTTTCAGTGGCTTCCCATTGTTCTTAGGATGCCATCCAAAATCTTGAGCAAGATGTATATATACCTTGTATGACCAGACCATAATATTATCGCCTCATAGAGCTTTTGGAACTATGAGAGCAGTTTTAACTCCGTAAAATGCTTAGAAAAGTGCCTAGAATGATTTCACTTATATGTGAAATCTAACAAAACAAAATAAACAAACAAACAACAGAAACAGACTCCTAGATACAGAGAACATTGTGAAGGTTGCCAGGTGGGTGGGGGCAGGAGCCTGGAGGAGAAGGGTGAAGGGATTAAGCAGTACAAATTGGTAGTTACAGAGTAGTCATGGGGATGGAAGAAGTAGCATAGGGAATATAGTCAATAACATTGTAATAACTATGTATGGTGTCAAATGGGTACTATATTTATCTGGGCGATTGCTTAGTTGTATAATGTCTAATTACTGAGTTGTACACCTGAAATTAATATGATATTGTATGTCACCTGTAATTGAAAAATAAAAAAATCTGAAGGTACAGTTACAAGGTTGGTGAAAGTAAGTCTAAGAAATTAAAAAAAGAAAAAGTTGCCTCGAATGTAGTCAGCAGTCAATAAAAATATGTTCTTACTTAACTAAGAGTTTTAATCAAGAATAGATGGTGAATTTAATAAAACGCTTTTCATTAATATAGAGGTGACAGTTTTTCTCTTTTGATATTCCATATGGTAAATTATTTTAACAGATTTCTTAATATTGAACTATCCTTGCATCATTCCTAGCATGAACTCCATTTGGTCATGGCGATTAATTATTCTTTCAAGGTGCTGCTGGATTCTTTTCCCTAATATTTTATTTAGAATTTTGTATTAATAATAAGTGAGATTTGTCTGTAAGATTCTTTTTTATGCTAATTCCTCATTCTCTGATTCTCTTGTTAGATATCTAATATCCCTTTTATAGCAGTTTTTGCTACTATAATAAGTAATTATTTGTACATTTGTTTGATGTATATTTTTCCTGCTATAGTGTAAATACCATGAAGGCCAGAACCAACTGTTTTGTTCACTACTATATCTCTAGCACTCAGCACAATTCTGAGATGACATCTATATATATATAAAATAAAATAAGTGAATGTCTTAATTAGTAATAATTAAAGTGGAAAAGTACATTTTTGTGCATATCTATAATTGACTTTGCCTTTTTCTAATACCATAAGGGGCTGTGTCAATATTATATAAATGCTTTAAAGTTAACCATTTCCAAGCAGGGAAATTTTAGACTAGTGGCTCTTTTTCTTGCTTTCTCTGGACTAACTATAAATATCGAGATTTAATAAAGCAGTTGAGTAATTTTGTGGGGAAAGTTATTGTGTTGTTCCTTAACTATAGCACTTCCAATCAGGCTGTACAGTTGACCTTAATACATGGGTTTAAACTGTATACACAGGTTTACTTATATGAAGATTATTTTCAATACATTCTGTAAAAGTATTTTCTCTTATGATTTTGTTAATAACATTTTCTTTTCTCTAGCTTACTTTATTGTAAGAATACAGTATATACTACATATAACATACAACATATGTGTTGATCAACTATGTAATCATTAAGGTTATCAATAGTTAAGTTTGGGGGGAGTCAAAAGTTATACATGGGTTTTTAACTATGTGGAGGATTGGCACCCCTAATCCAATGTTGTTCAAGGGTCAACTGTAATTCTTATTTAAATAAGAAATCCCTCATATGCAAAGATAAATGTGGCAGTGGGCTAAACAATATACCATAACTGTTTGCCACTTGTTCCCAAGACTCTGACCATTTAGAACTTCTTGGCTTTTTGTTTTTTCCTAACACTTTTTAAAGGAATAATTTGAGTGTTAAGGATAACCCACCACTGGCATAGTTGAAGATGAGGTCTTGATTGGTCTAGATCAGCTTTTAGGTTAGTAAGAGGGCACTGACCAATCTATAGATTGTGAATTATTAGGTCAGATTTGGTACCTTTTATCCACTTTCTGGGGACATGGGAGTAGAATCACGTGGTATAAATCATGGTCGCTACCCCTTAACAGGGTGAATTAACTTCTCCTAGAAGCTTGTAGGTAGGCATAAAACATGACTACTATAGCTTCTTACTACCACGACTCACTGGAAAAGTGTCATACATACTCTGGCTTTTGGTTTCTTTACTTTTACAATAAGACCAAAAAAATGCTTCTGGTCAAGATGGTGGCACAGGTAAATGTGGTACTCACATCCCTCCAAAATCACATCAAAATTACAAGTAAACTACAGAACAGCCATCATTCAGAAACACCTGAAGTTTAGTTGAACAGAAGTCACAGAATTAGCTGGTTTCATACCCACGTGTGGCGGTTAAAAATCAGGAGGGATATCTCGGCTGTGGGGGTGCTCCCTGAGGAGCGAGGGGTCCTACCCCACACTAGGCTTCCTAGCCCAGGGTTCCAGTGCCAGGAAGAGAGGTCCCCATAACTTCTGGCTGTGAAAACCAGCAGAAATGTGGCTAAGTGAGGTGGAGGGCTTCTGGAATCGCAGACATTTTTCTTAAAGGCCTGCACTGACTTATTTGGACTCACTAATTCTGAGCTCCAGTGCTGGGGCAGCAGCATAAAAGGTGCCAGGGACGTATGTGGAGGAACTGAATTATCTGTCTTTGGGGCGAGAGTTGGAGGGTCAGCTTTCTCCCAGACAGAAATGCTGGCAGAGGCCATTGTTCCTTTGCTAAACTCTTCTGCCACAGAGCTGAGAGGCAGATGCCATAGCTGAGTCTCCATCTGCCTGGCTAACAATTGCTGCCCCACCCTGGTGATTCCCTGAGACCCTTCTCCTCCTTTTGAGTCCACTCACGCCGTTTTCCAGTGATTTTTCCATACAAAGGATCTGTCTTGGCTAATGCTTTGGACTTCCCTAAAATCTTTCAAAGGTTCATAAACCCCAAACAAGTAGCATCTGCCCTTACTGTTACCCATACCTCTTGCTAAGTGGCTCTGGACCTGGCATTAGCAGCAGCCTACCTTGGTTTGCAGAGCGTCCTTTCCTGGGCACATCCAGATCCGGCACAAACAGCAGCCATGTGCAGATTGTTCTGTAGCTCTTGCTGGGTGGCCTTGAGCAGGGCACAGGCAGCAGTTGATCTTAGTGATTTGGAAGATAAGGAGGCAGAAAATACCCAATCAGAACAGCAAAAAGAAAACAGAATTCAAAAAATGAAAACAGTTTAATGAGCCTCTGAGACAACATAAAGCATACCAGTATTTGCATCATGAGTGTGCTGGAAGGAGAAGAGAGAAAGCAAGGAATTGAAAACCTATTTGAAAAAATAATGACAGACAACTGCCCTAATAAGTCCAGGAAGCACAGAGAGTCCCAAACAGGATGAACCCAAAGAGGCCCACACCAAGACACATTATAATGAAGATGCCAGAGATTAAAGACAAAGAGAGAATCTTAAAAGCAGCAAAAGAAAAGCAGTTTGTTACATACAAGGGAGCTCTTGTGAGTCTGTCAGCTGATTTCTTAACAGAAACTTGCAGGCAAGAAGGGATTGGCACAAAATATTTAGTGTGATGAATAGCAAGGACCTACACACAAGATTACTCTACCCAGCAAAGCTATCATTTAACATTGAAGAAGAGATAAAGAGCTTCCCAGACAAGAAAAAGTTCAAGGAGTTCATCACCACCAAACCAATATTACAAGAAATGTTAAAGGGTCTTCTTTAAGAAGATGGAAAAAAAAGATAAAAAATGTGAATAATAAATTGGCAATAAATACATATCTATAAACGATTACTTGAAATGCAAACAGATTGAATACTCCAATCAAAAGGCATATGGTGGCTGAATGGATAACAGATGCAGTCTGCATATGCTGTCTACAAGAGACTCATTTCAGATTGAAAGACACACAGACTGAAAGTAAAGGGATGGAAAAAGGTATTTCATGAAAATGGAAATGAAAAAAAAAAAAGCTGGGTAGCAATAATTATGCCAAACAAAATAGACTACAAAACAAAGGACCTAGCAATTCCTTTTCTGTATATTGATCTGAAGAAACCCAAATTCTAAGTTCAAAAGACATGCATCCACATATTCATAGCAGAATTATTTAAAATGGTCAAGATATGGAAGCAACCTAAGTGTCCATCAACAGAGGAATGGATAAAGACATGGAATATGGCTCAGCCATAAAAATAAAAAGAATGAAATCTTGCATCTGCAACAACATGGATGGACCTAGAGGGTATTGTGCTGAGTGAAATAAGTCAGAGAGAGAAAGACAAATGCAATATGATTTCACTTAAATGTGGATTCTAAAAAACAAAATGAATGCATAAGCAGACCAGAAACAGACTCATAGATACAGAAAACATTTTGACAGTTGCCAGATGGGAAGGGGTTTGGAGAAAGGGTGAAAAAAGTGAAGGGATTAAGAAGTACAAATCGGTAGTTACAGAATGATCGCAGGGACATAAAGTACAGCATAGGGTATGTAGTCAGTAATGTTGTAATAACTATGTATGGTGTAAGATGGGTGCTAGGTTTGTCAGGGTAATCAGTAAGTTATATAATGTCTAATCACTGGGTTGTACACTTGAAATTAATATAATATTGTCCAACTGTAATTGAAAAAATAAAAAATTATTAAAAAATAAGGTCAATAATAAGTCATGGTTGCAAAGTTACTTTAATGATTAAAGATAATATATGTAAAATGCCTGGAATACAGTAAGAATAAGTTATAGCTAATGTTATTAATCTATGACATAATAATAAAAAGTGTTCTAATTTGGAATACATAAAAGAGATGTGTATAACTTCCATGGGGTAAAGAGCTAATGTCATGAATTCAGAGACATTAACATTCTTATAACCCATTCCTCCATATCAATTTTTCTACTGTACCAGTTTTAAAGAAATGGTTATTAGAATTTTACTTCTGGCAATATGTTAGAAGATGAGTACATTATATCTTAAAATATAAAATCTACCTTTTTAAAGCTTGGTTCAGCTGGAAATAAAAGAAGAGAAATAACCACAGGCTAGAAGCAACATTTCTCAGAAAGAAAAACCCAGGAGGATTTTCTGAGAGCAGCTGTAAACCCTTAGTGAACTAGTGCCTGGTTTCTAATGAGCACGTGACATAGTTGCAGTTGCGGGGAGTAGGATACAAAGCTGGGCTCTAGCAAGATAAGGGGTTAAATGGGAGACGTGTACTTCTGGCTGAGACGCCTAAAGGGTGACACCTGCAATGGGTAAATTAGAAAACAATTCATGCTTTTCAGTCATGGCTCTAGATGGATCAGGGAAAAAAGGGTATGTGCGTGTGGGGTCTCTCATTTAAAAATGATGCATTAGTTCCCTTGGACTCTGACTAGTGGTCCGTAGGTCAGAGACCTATGGTGTGCTATTTAAGTCATCTAGCAAATAGATGTTTAGGGGTAGAATTCTTCCCCCACTAAAAAAAAAATTTTGTAATGGTAATTAATTATGTGATGAGCACATATGAACATTGGAGCCATCATTTTGGTAATGTCCTTAAATAGAAGGATTGTTTTTAAATAAATGTCCTGTAGTGCAAGTCAAGCCTTATTGTTTTCATTCCTGCTACTGAGCTACTTACTGGGCAACCCTGAGTAAGCAGTTTCATTCAGTTTTGACCTCAAGCCTTTGTATTCCTAACAGAGGAGCAATCATGTTGGTACTTTTCTTATTCAGAGAGCAGCAGATTAATGAGACTGGATAGTTTCAAACTTTTAACTAGACAGAAAGGACTTTTATATACAAGGTGGTATGATTTTGCACTTTTCTTTTTCATGTGGCAATCTTTTTTGAGGCTATAAGATAGTTTTTCCTAAGGTAAAACAGTGAACTAGCTCCTTTGTGTTTCTGACTTTGCAAATTGCTATTGTTTATTTTGAATAGTAAATGTGCCTCCCAAGTTAATAATAATAATAAAAAATGAAGACAGGTTTTCCTACTGTCATTTTAATGATGAGATAAAAGTACAGTTGAAGGAGATTAGGTAACTTTCTCAAGGTCTCATGAGGAGCAGGTGACAAAGCTAAATTTTCCCACATAATGTCACATTGGATGAGAAATGTATCCTTTTTAAAAATATTACATCAGTGAGTCACAGACTTTATGGAGCACTCAGCGCCAGCAGTAATGTTCCTAAGCCCCTCTGGGCACATGGCAAAGTGGTCTGAAAACTGGGTAGGGCTCTAGCATTTATTTATACAGCATTTAAACAAAATTAATTTAGGGTCAAGCAAGTGGAACTGCAGAATTTAAGGGGGTGGGAAATGAATTGTCTGTGTTCCCATCTTTTCTCATCCTCTCATTTTCTGTAGTTGATGTTCTTCTCAGATGCCTGAGGCCGGCCGTGGTTGCCAGATGACTGGGCTCCGCTGGCTCACCCGGGGCCATGGCAGAGCTTGTTTCCATGAGAGCTGGAAGAGCGATGCAATGGGAAAAGCACGTGCAGGCGTTTTTAAGTGACTGGCTGTGCAGTTCTCAGGGCCCTGTGTTCCTCTAAGTGTGAACTTAGTGTGTAACTCCTAGAGCTGGGGCTTCGTGAGTACAAATTATAGTGCGTGTAAACTGAGCTTAACCTTGAGCAGCGGCAGAGAACGTTGGTTAACCGCTTACATGCCCAGGTCTATAGGGATAATCTGTGCAATTGGATTTTGGTCAATTTGATTGCCAAGAGAGTTGGATATGCCTAGGAAGAAGCATCATTGTCTCATTTCTGGAGATATTGTAACCATTTAGATATTTAAGAGATGTATCTTTTTAAAGGTAACTCTCTTTTGGGATTATCAGACAGTTGGTTTTATGCATCAGGCAATCTGCCATGGGATTTGATGGTAGGCTCTGCTGTTAGAGCCGCAGTCCCATCACCGCCCATTCTCACGGTGCCATTTAGAAATGTAATAAGGTCCCATAGGGTCATATCACACCAGCATCTCTAAAGGAGTTACTAAAATGATACTTAATGAAGTCAAAGCAGGATGTCCCCTTACCTGATCTTCATAATGACTAGCAGTATTTATATTGATGAGCGCTCAAATTCAATCTGGTGTTTTCCCATGGCTTTTCTGGTGCTAGATCTGACATGAATAATGTGGCTGTGATAATTGCATTGAAATGGAGATTGAGTTATATACATCTATGTCTTATAGCCATTCAGTTCCTTTGGGCTGATAATAGTGTTTTCTTTTTTCACATAGTAACCAAAAAATCATTCTTTTTAAAAGTTGTTAAATATTCATACTTAGGTTTTAGTTTGTATGGCCTAATTTTTCTGATCACTTTCATTATGTTGGTGCTGTTTTTGTTCATATTATTTTTCTGGGGGAACCATGTAGTTCCTGTGTATGGCAAAAACATCGTACACTCAGCAGCTGCAAAACTTTCTTTCTCCTCTATGGATTATTCCACATTCAAGTCTCCTAGTTCTAAATCACTGGCAGCAAAGATTAGAAGCAGCAGTCAGGAGTGCTCTACTCCTTTGAACAACTGTACAAAACTATGAGGAGAGACCCAAAAGCCCAGAATTTATTTATGAAAAATTGTGTATTTATTCTTACATGTTTAAACTTCAGTAGCCTTCAAAGTACTCGCCGTTAGATGCAATACACCTATTGAGGTGTTTTTTTTTTTCCCCACAGCTCAAAACAGTTTTTGAACTTGTTGATTTGATGCCTTTTAGTGCTTCTGCCATTTTTTTGTTTCACCTCTTTCTTCTACATTGGTAAAATGTTTCCCGTTGAGGACGTTTTTCACCCAGAACAACAACAAAAAAGTTGCTCAGGGTGAGATCAGGTGAATAGGGAGGGTGGGGCCTAGGGGTCACGCCATTTTTGGTCAAAAACTGCTGAACACTCAGCATGGTGTGGGCAGGTGTTCTCCTAAGTCACCCCCCATGAAATGGGCAAATGCATTGAAAGAGTCTTCAAAAAAACCTCATTGTGGCTGAATGCAGCCTCTCACAACAACACCATCTGGTACACTGATACAGATGGGTTCCTAGAACACTCACCTAGTGGGGGAAGCCTGTACTACAAGAGGCCTGCCCTCCAGAAGATAATTCCAGGGGTTTTTTTGGGTCCCCCTCATATTTCTCCCCTCCCACCCCCAAATGTGTTTTACATTGTGACACCCTGATAAGGATGAGGTGGCTGCTGGTCTGAAGATGAGGCTGTGCAGGGACTCTTGAGAGCAGAGGCGTGTTTTGCTTCCTTCGAGCCTTGAACTGCAGCAGCATCTGTTCCGTACCCAGAAGTGAACAGCTTGTTTTCCAATCAAAATGGATTCTTCTGCAATTCGACCTTTTTTGGAAATTAGGTATACTTTCCAATGTATATGTTTTGAGGCCCTTGGGTATTTGAACCATTTCCTAGTCTACTTTCCCAGACATAAAAGATACCACGTGTGAAATATGTGGAATGAGAATGTCAAGGTGTTTGGGTGGATTCTTTCTGCAGAAAATATATTTGCTTATTGCAGTTTTTCTGTAAAGACTTTACAGTGAGTAAGGGAAATTCTAAAAGCACCTCTTCAGACCTGAAATCATTTATGGCTGCTGGTATGAATAGAATCTTCCAGAGTATAAGCCAATGAGCACCCTCAAATACCACCTCCTTTACAAAGGCTTCTTCAATGCCCTTGTGAAAAGAAAGTAAGTAGTCCTTCCCTGCTCTGCTTTTCCAAAGCACTTTCCACTTCCTTAAAAGCACTTATCTCGTATCTCAATCTGCCTCTAATTATATTTTTCATTTTTTTCCCTATCTATCTTTGAAATCAGAGTAGGGGTTTTGTCTGACTAATTTTTGTATTCCTTCCATTGCTATACCCAGAACCCTGAATATAGTCATAGATTAAGCTGCCGCCCCAACCCACCTGGTTTGCTCCACTAGGAAGGTCTGTTCACTCCCTGGTCTCCGCTAGGATTATGTGCTCTTAAAGCACTATTCACACACTATTCCAATGATTTGTTTACATAGCTGTTTCTTCTATTAGACTGTAAATTTCATGGGGACACGACTATGCCCTCCGCCTGTATTTCCCCAGGGCCTAGCACAGTGCTGGGACACAGAGAGTACTCATTAAATTTCTATTGAATGAATGTTGGACTTATTCAGTGAACAGTGACCTTGAATTATATAAATGGAAAAGATAGGGGCCCATTTTCCAAAGTTAGCTTGACTGCATAATAATAAGGCATAAATAACAATTGCACATTATAATACATATACACGCTAGAGTGCTTTTTATCCCTGGAAAACTATTAAGAGCCAAAGAAGTATTCTGCTACATTATGTTCACATCATCATGACAGGAAGAACATGTTGCTTTTAACTTTAAAACCCAGAGATGGTAATCTATCATCTCTTAGTAGTTTAAATAGAATTGATGGTTATGTTCTTTTTTCCCCCCCTCTGTAACCTGTTTCAGAATTCAGTTTTGAGTTTTCATTGTTTCTACGGCCAGAACTGCCTGTTGCCTAGTCTGTGTCCCCTAGGAAGGTAAGCTCCCAAGGGCGGGCACCGTGCCTCTTCCCCCCAGGTTCCTAACGTAGTGCCCGGAGAGTGTAGATGATCAATACATATCTATGAATACAAAACTCAATGTATGGTCCACTTAGAAAAATCTATACAAGTTCTAAATGTTAGCTTCAGAATGAAAGTTCTTTTTACTGCTTGGGAAGAACATCTGGGACTAACTGGTTTTAAAGAGAAATGTTGAGTCCTTGTGAAGATGGTGGTATTTACAAGTTAGAATGTGGGTCTGGTGTTGGTTATTTATTCCCAGATTCTTCCTTTAGAAGATTAAGCTTCAGTCCTTGAGAAGCTTAATCCTATCTGTTTACCTATTTCTCTCTCTTGGATTTTACCCCAAGAAATAGACTTTCAGAAAAGGTAACATAAGGAGAAATCAGTTAGATCACAAGAAAAGATTTTCTCGGCAATCAGATGTTCTGCAATTTGCAGATCAAATCTAACATAAGGGCAGGTTTTATAGATAAAATGTTTATAGATCCTGTTCTGTGTCTCTATTCTCACACGAAATGAACTTGCTATTAAATATAAAGCTCTTAATAAGTTACTCCCTACTCTTAAAGTGGCATTGAAAAATTTAAACTCTCAAGCTAGATTTGGTATCCCACATTTAAAAGTTAATATGTAAAGAAAAAAGACAGTTTTATAAAAAAAATAAATAAATATGTAGTTTGTCCCTGAAATTAATGCCTCTTTACACCCAAAGACAACTTTCTAGAGATGGAAAGTTTTCCAGTCCTTTTCACTTCTTGGAGATATTGTATAAACTTAGTCACTTGCAATACCATTTACTACTTTATGTCTTTCTTTTATTCTCATGGACCCCAGGCTTGCTTTTGGAGGAATGCACTGTGAATGAGAACGCTGCTCAGCAGGAGACCTTAGAGGGCATCCATTTGAGCTCTTTATTTTACATAGGAGGTAACAGAGGCTCTGAGATGCTAACTGACTTGCCAGAGATGACACAGCTAGTCCGTGGTAGAGCCTATGCTGGAACCTCAGTCTCTTGATAGCTCATTCAAGACCTTTTCTACTGTGCCTCAGGCTATCTTTGCTCACTTCCGGGCAAACACTTACTGCTGAAACTATCAGAGTTGGAGTTGAGAGTTTTAGGGGGTGACACACAGCTAAAACGTAAAGACTTAAATACATTACATTATTCTTTAATTAGAGGGAGACACTAGCGATGGAGATACCACAGGGGAACAATAGTGAGGTGCCTCTCACTTAATGAGGGAAAGGCGGTTTTTCCTTAGTTAAACTACAAATCAGTAAGTGCTGGGTCGCACTGGATAGTTACACAGCTGTCTTACAGAGTGCAACCCCAGAGCAAAAAAGACTTCACTGCAAAACTAAATACCAAGTAATAACATACCCACATACCCAATGGTGTGTTTGTCAGAAAATATGTTGGTCAGCTTTTGAAGCAGAGATATGGTTGAATCACAAGGTAAAGAAAGGTTGCCTGGGTTTACTTAAGCATCATGTACTTCAGTGGTTCTCAAACTCTACTGTGCTTCAAAATTAGCTGGATTAAAATATGGATTGCTGAGCCCTACCCCCAAATTCTTGTGGTCCAAGAATTTGCATTTCTCACAAGTTCCTAGATGATCCTGAAGCTGGTTGGAGAACTATATACATTTTGAGAATTAATAGTCTATAGGTATATTAGCTTTTTATTGCTGTGTAACAAATAACTGAAACAAATACAGCAGCTTAAAACAACACCTATTTACTAGCTCTCAGTTCCATAGGTCAGAATCCTGGAGCATCATGGCTGAGCTCTCTCTTCAGGTTGATGTCAAGGTGTTGGCTGTCAACATTCTCATCTGGAGCTCGGAGTCCTCTTCCAAGTTAATTTTTATTATTGGCAGAATTAATTCCCTTGCAGCTATAGGACTGAAGTGCTGTTTTCTTATTATCACCCGGGGACTGCTCTCAACTCCTGGAGGTCACTCCCAGGTCCACACTGGCTGCGTTCGGGAGGAAATATGCTAGTCTGGCTGACTCAAGTGTTCCTGGTTTACGTGGTATTGAATTTCTCTCCGTAGATTAATAAATCAGTATTCTGATTATGCACATCAGCCTCTGCGAACTTACTTCATGTGGTCTCCTCTTAATACAGGGCCCCACTCCTGCTGCGTTGAACAGATTGGGTTGTGAGACTGATTAGCTGAGATTCAGATTCTGCATAAAAATAAACTCACCAAGATGAAAACAAATGTTGGGGTGCTGACTGGGCAGCCGTTCTGCTTCACAGTGATACTCGTTCTTCAAACTTTTTGTTATACGGCACATCCTAGATTAAAGCCATGATTAATAGTACAATGTAAAAGTTCTCAGAAATTCAAACAAAATATCTAATGATTTCTTTTTAGCCAGTTTCCCCAAACTCTTTTTGTGTGGGAATGGATTCTTTTACCAAAGCCGTGGGATCTCTCAGCAATATAAAGTTTCTGAACTGAAGCAGGATCCTGGAAATAAAAATTTTAAAGGTGAAAAAGTGGCAGCTTCACTTCTTTTCCCATGAGAATTCTTGCAAACACCAGGGAGGCAGGCATGGCAGTTGCAAATGGTTGAGAGTTAACAAATAAGGCTTTGTGATCTACTGGTTTTTAACACCTGGTCTATATGCCTAAGTGTGCGTGTGTGCGTGCGTGCGTGCGTGCGTGCGTGTGTGTGTGTTACTTCCATTTGCCTAATGTTTCTTCATTCCTTAGGAAAAGTCTAGTTTTATTTGAGTAACAATGGCCCAGAGGTCCTTTCATACAAATTTAATTAGCTGATTGCTTTATGTAACTTGAATATCCAAATATAGAATTCTTATATACCTTTAGAAAAGATTGATAATCAGGATCATTCTTAGTTCATTTTTTTGTCTGATTAGGATGGTCTCACCTTGTCAGAGAATAAAGCTCAGTCTGTATTTGAGTCAATTCCTAAAGTCAGTACAACTGTATCCGAACATTGGTAATGGTAAACCTTTGTAGACTAAACTGAAATGAACTCCATGAACCCAGCATGCTGAAATGTCACTTAGATTTTAAAAGTCAGCTATATAATTTAGGGCTTGAAAGATTTAATTTTATAGAAGTTAATGTCAAAAAGACTTCAAATTTTAGTTGTCTATAAATTCAGAATCTGCCGTGAGTCGGATGTGCAAGAGACGTGGACTTCGCATCTCCATTAACATAAGCACGTCCAAGTCAAACGAGGACGTGTTATCCCTGTCTCTATCCTAGTTAGACCACCTTTTGTTTGACTCTTCAGAATGATTTTGATAAATGACTTTATTTGGGAGTAATCAATCAGATTAAAGATTGGAAAGCAAGTCACACGAAGTAATACAGTTCAACAAATTGGGATTACTTAGCCTAAAAGAGACAAAACTTTTGGTGTATGTTTAAGTTAGGATTCTTTGATTGCATAAACTCACTTGTTAACTTAAACAATAACATACCTTATTGGAAAGGTATCAAGGAGCTTACAGAGTCAGAAAGAAGGTGGAAAAACCAATCTTAGAAATGAGAAAAGGCAGGGGCCAGAGACACTTAAGAGGTCTCGGTTAACCCAGTAGTTATATTTTTCAGGGCTTCACTGCCAGAATAATAATGCTCCAGCAACTTTCAGCATTTTTGTCAAGACTGAAAACTAGGGGTTCTCGCTTGGGCCATATCCTCACTATTTGGCTAAAGGAAGGCACCTTGACTCTCAGTCTTACCAGGCTACATTGCGTAGGGCAGAAGTAATTTCTGCTGAAGAATTGGGGTGCTACTATTAAAATACTAGGGAAATGTATGCTGCACCGACTAAAAGTAGTAGATGTCCACAGCCAGTTATGTGATCATGATCTTTGAATATTTAGAAAAGGAGTGGGCTTGGTATGGATGTAGGGCTGTGGCTGGAATGTCAAGCAGAGTTTAACCATGTTTCAACATGAGCAAGAACATTCTAACAATTGGAGGTGTTAACCGGCCGCATTGTGAGGGTATGGACTTAAGCATTTATATTAAGGTTCTTTTGGTTGCATGTGGCAGAAGTGTGAGTTGCACTAGCCTGGTAAGAAGAGAAAATTATTAGAAAAATATCAGGGATATCTCATGTGAACCAAGAAAGGATTGGCCAAACTGTGGGAAGGGCAGACATCCCACAGGGCCTCAGAAGCAACTAGAAGTGGGAACTCAAATGAAGTGGGCCCAGTCTCCCTCTTTCTCGTCTCCTTTGCTCTGACTGTTGGCTTCATGTTCTCTCTCTGCACGCTCTCTCTTGTGCACATGATGTGAAAAAGTGCCCAAGTTTCATATCACATATCACTGCAGAGAAACTCTTCCTCTGACACATTTAGTGAGACAAATCTTGGGAAAAGACTTGGACAATAGGTGCCCAACTTTGGGCAAACCAAACCAGGCCAAGGAGTAGTACACTCAGTTTGTTTCCAATGACGTTTCTGGACTGAACCAGGGTATGTGGAAATTTGGCTCTTGGTAGAACCATAGTTGAGAGAGCAGATCGCAGAAGGAAGAGGGATGCTTCTGTCAGAGGGAATGTGGTGTGCAGGCAAACGTTAGCGCCCAGGGCTCTGTCACTGTGTGCGTTCCAGCAAAGGTTGGATGAGTCAGAGATACTACAGAAAGGATTCTTAAATTGGTGGGAATCTGAGCTGGAACACTCCTGAGTTTCTGACTTGGAGAGGCAGAGATTCCTGCTGCTTTCCAGATAAGGCAGGCTACATACTGATTTGGGGTTATATCTGAAATTATCTTTTTCTGTGTATTTTAACTCAAGGATTATTCTGGGTAGAATATTTATTCAACTATTTTTTTGAGTTTGAAAATGGAAGAAAATATTTTATTATTTAAAATGGAGTGTCCAGTGGAGGAGGAGCCATTCTACTTACTTAAAAAAAAAAAAAGTAAAGATACCTAGGGACTTAAAATCACATAGATTACCTTCATAGGGATAGAACACTTTTAAATCTGAATGATATGTTCTAAGACATTTTTTTGGACTTTTTAAATATTGAAACAAGTGTAGATTCACAGAAAGGAACAAAGAAATGTCCAGAGAGATCTCATGTACCTTTCATCCAGCCTCCCCTAATATTAACAACTTGCATGATTCTAGTATAATATCAAAACATGGAAAACGGACATTGGTAAAATCCATAGAACTTAGTGTATGTACATGTGTATAACTCAGTGCAACTTAATCACATGTAACCACCACCACCATCAAAATACTTAACTGTACCGTTACCACAAGATTCTCTGTGTCCACATCCACACCACCCCTCACTCCCTAACCTACCACCACCACTGATGTGTTCGCCGTCTCTATAATTGTTATATCACAAGTGTTATATAAATGGAATCATGAAGTATGTATTTTTTTTGAGATTGACGTTTTGCACTCAGTGTAATTTCCTTAAGGTTCATCCAAGTTGTTGCATGGATATAAAATTCATTCCTTTTTATTGCTGAATATTATTCTGTAGTATGGATGTACCATAGTTTGTTTAACCATTCACCCTTTTAAGGATATTTGGGTAGTTTCCTATTTTTAGATATTATGACTAAAGCTACTAGGAACATTCATGTATGAGCTTCTAAATGAAAATAAACTTTCATTTCTTTGGGATATGTGCCTAAAAGTATAATCCTGGGTCGTGTAGTAAATCCATTTTTAGTTTTAAAAGAAACTGTCACACTATTTCCAGAGTGGCTGCTCCAGTTTACATTCTCACCAGCATGTATGAGTCATCTGGTTTCTTTGCATCCTTGTCAGCCTTGGTGTTATTGCTAATGTTTATTGTAGCCATTTTGATAGGAATGTAGTGACAGGCCATTGTGGTTTTAATTTACATCTTTCTGATGGCTAATGTTATTGAACATCTTTTCGTGTGCTTACTTGCCATCTGTGTATCTTTTTTGGTGGAATGTCTGTACATATCTTGTTGCTTATTTTCTAATTGGATTGTTTGTTTTTAAAATATTGAGTTTTGACAGTTCTCTTCATAGTCTAAATATAAGTACTCTGTTGGTTTACAGATATTTTTTTCCCAGGCTGTAAATTTTCTTTCGTCCTCTTAACGAGATGTTTTTCAGGGCTCAAATTTTACATTTTGATGAAACTGATTCTATCTTAAGTAATGAAAGAATAGATTTTGCATATTTGTGATTGATCTAAAGAAATTTAGATTGCCAAATTACCTTCTCCCTGTTCTCCTTTTTCAGTTTAGACAAGATTATATTTAAGATGAATAAAATCATTCATTATACAGTGTTCCAGTGTAGTGAAATGCCTGTGTGTTCTAAAACCTATTTTTCTCTTAAGTGGTGTTTCAATTAATAAAGACAAAGGAAATTTAGCTGTGTTGATTTATTTACATTTTGAGTTTCAGTGAGATTACTTTACAGACCGGAAAGAGGATATGCAATTCTACTTGTACCACTGACTTCTGCAAATAAAGATGCCCCACATTACTAATATTTTCCTCTCTGCACACCCCAAACATACCAGACAGTGCAGTAGCATTACTTGTTGCTTTGTGTCTATGTACTGAGTCTGTGGTGTATCCTTTCGCCAGTCTATTTGTTTATCCCACAAATACTGCGCACCCGCCCTGGCGTCAGGGCTGTGCTGGGTCCAGGGTCCCAATGGGGAACAGGGTAGAGTGGATAGGTGCTGCCCTCACGGAGCTTACATTTTCATTCTTATTCATTATTTTAGGCTCATGTTATCTGTCAGTGTTTCATTGATTCAATTAATGATCTTCTCTATCTCTATTTATAGCATCTTTCTCACTTGTCTGAAATGCAGGGAGTCTAAATCTCAGTGATGGTTTTAATGTGGTGGGAGGGGCTACATTCCATTAAGATGAAAACCAAGCCACGCAAGTATTACTTACAAGGATACACACGAGGCTATGTTATGAGGAGGAACATCCTCATATTCAGTTACTTTCTTGCTAAGAGGGAAAGGTTTTGGGAGAGCCTTAAATTACCTTGAGCCTGCCTGAAGATTCTAAATATGGTATCTTAAAGGCTACAGTTAACTTTATTATATAAAATGAGGCCCAGCCATTTGAATAACCAATTAATCAAATTCCTTTTGGATAGCCCATGATTTTAAAAATCCTGCTCTTGTTTTATTTATAAAAA
This sequence comes from Pteronotus mesoamericanus, assembly GCF_021234165.1. NCBI lineage: Eukaryota > Metazoa > Chordata > Mammalia > Chiroptera > Mormoopidae > Pteronotus > Pteronotus mesoamericanus. The sequence goes on along the minus strand of NW_026555078.1, from coordinate 22,679,858 downwards.
CTGTGATTTCATGTTGGTTTTATATTATAAATGAGATACTTTTCCTCTCTGTAAATTGGCTGACTTACTGTATAAAGAAAATTCTAAAATAAGATCTAAATTGTCAGTTAGATATCAAAATTAGATAAACATTCTGAGTTGCAGATTTAATTTTGAGTTAAAATTTTGTTCCCCAGTTGCCTTTAATATTTTGTTCATTGTGAGCAGGTTTGCATATGATAGGTTATAGATAGATCAGCCATATTTTGAAAAGTTTATTAAAACAAACACACACTTCTTACTCCGCACTGGGCATTCACAAGTATTTGCTAACTGAATCATCATCATGTTATTAGATAATATTATTAGCCCTATTTTACAGGTGGTGAAACTGAAGCATAGAATGGATTACCTGTCCAAAATCATACACTTAATAAGCAGCAGAGTCAGGATTCAAAACAAGCCCATCTGGCTAGAGAGGCTATGCTATTAAACACTATATAATGGTTTCATATTGTAGTTAACCAATTACTATTTCTTATAACACAATAAAGCCAGCAAACTGAGATTTTCCTGCCTTTGAGGAAGTAGTATGAAAAAGGAAGCAATGTGGAGAAATTTTGGTAGAAGACAAACTGGGCCTAGAGTCAGAAGATTTGAGTTCTGGCATTACCAACACAGGCTGGGGAACTTAGGGGAAGGCAAATATCTATATATGTTTCTTATTGTTGCTGTAACACATGATCACAACTTGAGTGACATAAAACAATGCACAGTTAGTTTTGAAGGTGAGAAGTTTACAGTCAAGATGGTGGCAGGGCTGTGTTCCTCCTGGAAGAATTCATTTCTTTGCCTTTTCCGGCTTCTAGAGGTCACCTGCACCCTTGGCTCATGGTCCCTTCTTCCGTCTTCAAAGGGCATCACTCCAATCTCTGGTTCTACTATTACATTTCCTTTTACCATCTCTTACTCCCTTGCCTTTCTCTTATAAAGTCCCTTATAACTACATTTGGCTCACCTGGATAATCTAAGGTAATCTTCCTATCTCAAAATCCTTAATTTAAACATATCCCTTTTGCCATGTTTGATAACACATTGACAAATTCTGGGGATTAGAACACGGTCATCTCTAGAAGTCCTGTGTTCTGCCTACCATAGTCACTTTATTTCTGTGGACCTCAGTTTTCTCACCTACAAATGAAGGAGCTGAACTCGATGATCTTTGAGGATACTTCTAGTTCTGTGAATGTTGACATTTCTAATCCTACCCTAAATTCTTGTTGACTTCATTAAAAGTAGAGCTTTCATTATGGAAATCTTGTCAAGATGCAAAATATTTTTATATGGCATTTTAATCTTAAATTTCTCAGAGGAAAAGGTGATAGGATAAACAGAAATTAGTAACACAGGGAGAAAGGCACTAAGGTTATCAGCTGTGGGAGACAATATTCTTTAGCATTATTGTAGCCAAACTTTGGGACCTATATCACGGTGGAGCATTCTTGTAGATTTTTAGTAGTGCATTGACTGGTTACAACCTTTTTATTACAGAGTAAAACAAAAATATAAATGACACTCTATTATTAGGTTGTATTTGTCTATAAATTACAAAGACTTCAACTCCATATGATTTAAACAATAGAACATTTATGATTTTGTTATTTCTCATAATAAGGATACAGAGTTGGTAAGAATTAAGCAGCTAAGTGGTTTTATTAAGAACTCATATTCCCTCCATGGCTCTGCTCGGTCATCTTTAGTTGGGAGGCTTTGCACCTAGGCTGGCTCCCCTAACACTTGGAAGACGGTTGCAGTGTTTCCATTGTCTTCTAAACCAACATTGTCCAAAGACAGAAGAGAGACCACCTCTGGTGTAACTTATAGGGAAATCTTTCCCAAAAGCCATTTGACAGACTTTTCCATATTTATTGTGTGTTACATGCCCATTTTAAAATCAGTTTTGGACAAGGAGAATGGGGTTACCATGTTTGACTAGATCCCACGCTATCCAGTAGAACATTTTTAGTGATTGGAATGTTTTATAACTGTGCTGTCCAGTACAGTAGCCATTAGCCACACATGGCAATTATTGAGCACTTGAAATGTGGCTAGTGCAACTGAGGAAATGAGTTTTTAAAATTAATTTAAATTTAAGTAACTATATGTGGCTAGTGGGTACCATATCAGTCACTTGGGATAGAATGGAGGTTGGGTAGTGAACTAACTACCATGGTCATTGCATCTTTAACTAAGACAGTGGACAGGTTGTGTATTTGTCTTTAAAATTTTAAATTAATTACTGATCCACCTGGGAGCTCTTTTGGAGACAAACTAACCAACCAAATACTTAAAACCAGTACATATATTTACAAAGGCTAGCAGTGGCAGAATCGCCTGGGTGAAGAGGTGAGGCAGGATATCATGGTATCCTGGCACACACTGGCATGTGGCATGGTTCAACCAATAATGGTGGTTTGATGGGATAAAATTGGCGAGGAACTCTGCCAATAAGCGACAGGCTGCTCTTCTTCATTAGGAAGCTAGTTTGTTTTGTAGTATTGTAAACAGGGAATGACAACTCTGATTAACATACACTGTTAAATCCTGCCTACCTTGGAGATTGTACAGGGAGGGCATAGGTAGCATCTGGGAGGAGTCATTCAGCCAATAAATATTCATAAATCACTTGCTATGTGCCAAAGACCATTCTAGGTGGTGAAAGATAGTAAACAAGACTAAATCCCTGTCCTCAGGGAACTTAGTTGTTGCAAACAAAAAGTGATATGTTTTAAATTGTGATCAAGTGGTAAGAAGAAAATAAGATAATAGGAGAGAGTGAATGAAATAAATCCTAACAAATGCCTAGACCTGTGACTTCCTTGTCAAGTGCTCAGGGTTTATAAGTTTTTCCTTTGGGAAGAGGACATTTGGTTTATAGGGTTATTTAGCTTTACATGCACAAAAATAAAAGGACTCTTTTTGGATTTAACTAATTGCAAAAACAAAGAAAAATTAAAATTTGTTCCTGAGAAGGAAGTATTTCTCTGCTGTTTGAAAATTAAATTTCGCCTGCTATGGTGAGCTTGTATGGCCCAATTATAGGATGAAGTTTATTATTTCCAGTTTGATCATGTTCCACATCCTTTGCATTATCTGGAGAACTTTGGCTATCTTGAGTAAATTTCTGGACTCCAGCTTTTTCTGTCATAAAATGGGGTTATTATTGATAATTACACATTAAGCATTTTCATTAAGATTGAGCAAGTCATTTAACCTCTCTGGGTCTTAGTTTTTTAAGTGTTAAAGCAAAGTGGTTGTAGTGTTGTCAAGAATGTTAGTAAGCAGATCCTCTCTGCCAGTACTGGTACAGATGGAAATTGTATAATGTTTCTGGAGAGCCAGTTGTCAGAACAATTACAACTTCTTTAAAACATGTGTAACTTTTTGTCCCAAGGAACAAACCTGAACAAATGTTCAAAGGTGCATGTTTAAGGATGTTCATTATACTCTTGTTTATAATGGCAAAACACAGTAGACAAATGTTGAGCAATAGGAATTTAGTTCAATTATGGCGCATTCCGTGTGGAATTCTATGCAACTACTAAAGATGATAGTGTTAATAGATATTAATAGAATCAGAAAGAAGTTCACAGTGTATTAGCATTTGTGACAGTTTAAGCCTCTGCACTTTGGGGTATCATAATCAGAGGTGGTAACTATGGTCACTTCTTTAAAAAGTCTAGCAATAATGGCAGATAATCACTGAGCCCTGTGGTGCTCTAGTCACTATGCTAAGCTTTGTCTGTTATCTGGAAGTTTCATATTAATCCTATTGAATAAGAATAATTTGGAATTTCATTTTGTGATGAAGAAACGAAGGCTCAGAGGAGTAAAATATAATAACCTGTCTTAAGACCTTAACTCAGAGGTGGCAGGGTAAGAATTTGTACCCAGGCCTTCAGTCCAGGGCCTGCATTCTGAACGCAAGAACCAGACTGCCCCTCTGTAAACTATCTTTAGTTCCCACATGGCATAGTTCTCACAGGTATATTGTGGTGCCTCCTTTACATCCTTGCCTGTAACTGCATTCTTAAGTGAGAGTACTTTGGCCTGGGTGTGTGGCACAGGAAGGGGTGGTCCACCCTTTCATAGAGAGGCAAGCAAACTATGGCCCATGGGCCAAAGCCAGCATGTTGTTGTGTTATTGCACCATAGCCATGCTTCTTCATTTAGGTGTTGTCTGTGGCTGCTTTTGCACTGCAAGGGCGTGAATGAGTAGTTTCAACAGAGACCTATGGCCCGCAAAGGCTAAAATTGGTATGATCTTGTTCTTCACAGAAAAAGTTTGCCGACCCCTGCCTTAATTCATTAAAAATCTGGAAGTTGTGTCTGCCCTATTACAGTGGCCACTTTCTTTCCTTAAAGAGAGTCATTTAAAAAACAAAACAAACCCGTTTTAGGGTTTCTGTCCCGAAGAAGTACAGGCCACAGGCACACAGGCAGTTGCTGAAGGGTTTTCTGAGGAGGTGAACAAGAGCGGTCTATTTCAGGACCACTGAAGGCCCTCTGTGCGCGGCTGACTGGCATTCTCCAACTGGGCCCTCTGGGCCTTGAAGCTCTGCCTGTTGCTGCCCCTACGAATGTGTATTCACAGAAAATGAGGCACTCCATTAGTCATGGTGCATTTCCTGGGCCCTGGAGACATAAGCATGACATCACCAAGGGCCAATGAGAAAGGATCCTCCGCTGCCCAAGCACTCAGACTTCTTCAGAGGACTGTAGTCTGTGTGTTCTGTTCCCTGGCCCTCAGGGTGTGATTTGAGACTGCCTTCCAATCCAGCCATATTCTGGGCACAGAAGTCTAGCTTCCAGACCCAAGAGGCCAGGGCGAGCTCAAAAATCTGCAGAGCTGGAGGCAGATTCCCATTTAGTATTTTTTTCCAGGGCTCGGGTTTTTATTCCCACAGAGTTTTCCACTCCTAATGACGTCGTTACTTCATGCGGTGAATGGTGGGTGGTGAAAGATGAAGTCTGCGTTAGATAAAAGACCCTTGGCGGTTAAAATTTCGGGATAAGTGTAGGTTGGTAGCATAACGAAATCAGAAGCATATTTTGCCATTTTGTTACATTACTTTTGTGTGTAATTTAACATAATAAAACAACATCTTTTAACAGCAAAGGCTCCTAGCAAAATTAGTGTGGTTTAGAATAGGGCGATGACCAAAGGAACTTTATTGAGGGGATTAGTAGCTCATTAAATCTTTTATCTTCAAGAAGAAAAGAAACTTCTCTTTCAATTCTCCTTTCTTAAGAGTTAAGAAAGCATTTTTGAATTAAAAACCTCTCTCTCTCTCCTTTATCTATCTATGAAAATGATTTCTGGAGTTTAGTCTAGGGGATAACTTTGTTAATTCTATGTACTGGAATGTTTACTCAAAGACTTGTTTTCTAATTGGTAATAGATCAGTCTCTTGCTAGCAAGCCGTAATTGTAAAATTCCCCCTTTAAAAATTACTCAAGGAAACTGAGGCACAACACTCCATGTGAGATTATACCGGACAGATTTTTATAGTTTAATTCAGGATTTGAACCCAAGGGTTGTGTTTTCCAATCTCATTGGCAGCTGTGGTTGAATGAGAATGATTCCTCTAGTATTTGTTCATGCTTGAATCCTACTTTGGTGAAGTCTAAGAGAAATTGGGAAACACAGCCGTTTTGGTTAGCACATTCACTGTGGCTGCCTCAAACCACCGAGGATGCAACCCGTACTGCTTTGAAAGAAGAAATTCCCTGTTTCTGCAAGATGAAGATGATTATTTTTTGTAATTACAGAGGATTTTTATTTTTTATAAAATCATGTGAAGGCATATGAATTTATTTCTAATTCCTAAGAACAAATATACCAGTAATTAAAGGAATTTCCTCTAAACTGTGCAATATACTGTAGAAGAGGGTGCTTTTGAGCACTTCATAGATCCTCACTCAAAGATCTCTGTGCAACTCAGAACATTGATGATAAAAATTTCTAAACATCTCTTGGAGAGATTCTACATAGTATTTTTTTTTTAGCTTTTATAGATGAGGAAATTGAGGTGCAGATAGAACGCTCTGATGTGTGTCGTTGGAAGGAGCAGGTATTGATGCATAAGGCATTCTCATCAAAACCCTGAAGAGGATCTTCTGTGTCTTTGCATAAAATTGTTCTTGTTCTCCTTTGACAGTTTCCAGCTTTGCCTCATTAACAACATTGCCTGTTTTTCACAGCCCCGGACGGGGTCAGTTACCTGAGGGGTAAATTTGTGGGGCGGGGCTTCGAGAGCTCACCTACTGCTTCCTCTTGGCTGAGGACTTAATTTTCCGCAACCCTACCCCTGACGTTTCCCACCTGAACTAATATTTGCCACCTCTCAGAGGGCTGTCATGAATGGTGATGAATTTAATGTTGATAAAATGCTGTGACCCTTTGGGAAGGAAGGTCTCGTATAAGCACAGCATTAGTATCAGCCCCATTACCAGTCACAAGCTTCTTGAGTGGGCCGTGGGCACCTTCGGATTAGGTCTACCAGGTCCCCGTTTTGGTGATCCTCTGGAATGGGATCTGCTGCTGCCCTGAGAATACACATCTAGGTTGAGATGTTAAAATCCAGGTGATCTTTAAAGCGGCGACACAGTAATGTCTCCCACTGCTTCCGTTGCCTGCTAATTTGGGGAGCAGCGGATGCCTCCCTCGGAAACCCTTCCAGAGTGTTGGCATGGCGGACTCGTCATCTTACACTAAACCCTGAACTTTCCCTGCAGAAGAAAACTCACTCTCGAAAAGCTAGTCCAAAATATGACGGCGAGAGGTCATGACAGGACTGGTTTATGTAAAGTTAAGGATGAGTCATGTCACTCCTAAAGGGATTGGCATCAACTTATTACACAAAACCAAACACTGAAAGAAGAAAGCCTTTAGTCTCATTAAGGAACCCAGACAAAAATCCCACTTAATCTATCTTACTTTTCCTTTTCCTCTAACTCAGCTGGTGTGCAGGTGTAGGGCAGCTTGGCAGAAGCTTTGAACATTTGGAAAAGGGAGTCATTACTGAAAGTCACTGACACACACTTCCCTTGGAATGCTGCTGATGTCATGGAAAGCTGGGACCTTAGCAATAACCCCTAACAACCAGAGCTACAGTAAACAGTAAATGTTACCTCCACCAAGGCACTGGGTTTTTGAAGAGTTTTAACAGACCAGGGCTTGCCAGCCACAACTCGTAAAATTGTTCTTATAATTTTACCCTACTCTCTAAAAGCACTGGACGACTGCTGAGGTTTCCCTGCCACTTGGGGATGCAGAGCCAAATTCATGTCAGTTTCAAGGTTCGCTAATCAGAATTTACAGCATTTCTTTTCCAGTCCCTTTTCATACTCCCTCCCCTGCCATGCTCACGGGGTTAGGCTGGTGGACTTAATACTTTTTCAAAGAAGGCTCTTGTCCTACTGAGTTGCCTCAGTTTCTGGTGATTGGCTGAACGTATGTGTTAGGATTTGCCTAGTGTTTTATGAGCCTAGTGGTTCATCCAGTCTGGTTAATTTGCAGCCCTCAATTTGCAGGTTATATTCCAACCAGTTTGATATGGTTGGGCAAAGTGATACCCTATAGTTCAGATTCTGAACTAGGTGCAGAGTGAGAAGATAAGCAGCACATGTTGCCATACAGAACTGTCAAGAATGGTGGTTGTCGGTCAACAGTGTAAGAAAATAAAAGAAGGCATAGAAACCAAGAGAATTTTCTCTCATGACTGGATGTTTTTTTAGGAGGAGTTGGTGGCATATTGCTATGTAAACCAAACACAGCATGGCTTCTTTTAGACCCATCCACACAAAGGGAAGAAGAAGAATACTAGCACTACTTTTGCAAGGCATTGTCAAGGTGACCGTCTAATTTATCATTCAAACTGGGACACTTCTGAGAGTGAAGGGGCTCTATTAAGAAGTACTGTGGGACAATAGGAATAAGCTAGGACTGTCCCAGCAAAGGAGCATATGGTCACGCTCATCACTGTGCCTAGACCCACCCAGCCCAAGCCTTTTGAGAAGTTAGTTTTCACAATGACAGAGAGGGTGGACCCATTCATGCAACCTGGGTTGTCTAAGTTACAAGAAAACAAGTCCACTCTTAGAATTAGTAGGCTGAGTAATAAAATGTTGAGGGGTGTCCAACTTTTTGGCGTCTCTGGGCCACACTGGAAGAAGAGGAGTTGCCTTGGGCCACACATTAAATACACTGCGACATGTAATCACAAAAAAATCTCACAATGTTTTAAGTAAATTTACGATTTTGTGTTGGGCCGCATTTATAGCCATCTTGGGCCACATGCAGTCCATGGGCTAGGGGTTGGACACCCCTGTTACAGCAAGATACTCCCAAGTTAAAACCTCAAAGTAAACTTAAATATATACTCTTAATTTATCAAGTTTTGAACATTGCTTTTATTGCTATAGACCAGTGGTTCTTAAAATGTGGTCTGAGATCTCTGGGCATCCCAGGAAATCCTTACAAGGGGGTCTGAGGTCAGGCTTTTTTTTTCATAATATTAAGACATTATTTGCCTTTTGTATTCTCATTTCCTGGACATGTGAAATATGATATTATAACACCTTGAATGAAAAACCAGATACCAGGTTCTAGCTGTCATCTATTAAGCCAGACATTAAAGGGGTTTACAAAAATGTAAAACAATGCCACTTCTCTAACTCAGTTTTTTTGTTATAGGAAATATATTTTCACAAAAACACGTTATTTTTGTTAAGATGTTATATGTTTGTTTACTTTAAATGAATTAATAAATGCTTTAAAAAGTCATCAGTTTTAATTTCTAATATGGTAAACACATGCCTTTTAAGTAAAAGTTCTTTGAGTTCTCAATAGTTTTAAGAGTATAAAGAGGTCCCAAGACCAAAAGTTTTGAGAACTGCTGTTCTAGACCTTTCTCTCTCCCTGAGGAACATACAGATAAAGGGAGATGATAAATTCCTTGATGAGAGAGACAAGTTTTATTCATTATAATCATTTATATTCATTGCACCTACCATAACACCTAGCAAACACCTTGCATACAGTTAGTGCTGTGAATGATTATGGGTAGATGAAGTTCCCTTGACAACTCTGAAAAGTTACCATGTTCTCTGATGTTTAAGTGTTACATTAACATTATGTTTAGTTTGTTTCAAGCCTTTTGATATTTAATGTATTCTAGTAGTCTGTTAAAAGTCTTATTTGGAGTCTTGGCTGGTGTGGCTCAGTGGCCCGCAAACTTAAGGGTCACTGATTCAATTCCCAGTGTAGGGCACATGTCTGGGTTGCAGGCCAGGTCCCCAGCAGGGGGCGTGCGAGATGCAACCACACATTGCTGTTTCTCTCCCTCCCTTCCCATCTCTAAAAACAAATAAATGAAATCTTAAGAAAAAAAATTAAAAAAAAATACCCATTAGATGAAAATGTACAGAAGGAAGGAAAAGTTAGCTAATTTCACTAGTTTTTAACTGTTGTGGCTTGCTGAATCAAAGCAGCTGAATTTGACGTAAGTTCAATATTGTTTCCTTCAAGAATTAACTCTTCTTCTGGGCTTGAGATATCCTGTGTATGTTTCTCACTGTCCCCCACCCCCGCCCCCCACCGCCAGGAAATTTTTGATTTCAACAAGAGAGTTGTTTTTCTGAATATTGATGTTGCTGGGGAAGCGAGCATGCACAGACTTTATCTTATAATGACCTTGGTCATGTTTAGTACATGACTACAGATTGTGCGAACCATGCATGGCCAGTTGTTTTATTTCTCCACCATTTGTCAACCTGGAGCCCCTTCCCAAGGAGACTAAGACCTCCATTGCTGGCACCGAAGTCCCTCCTCATCCCTCCTCATGGTGCCTCTCGGGGCCCTTCACAGTAACTGTGGACATTTTCTGGAATGTCAACAGTCTTAATAGTTGAGAATAGTGTCCTCACAGTAGATGTGGCCAAAAGAGGTGAAGTTATTTTTTTCAATGTAATATAACATGGTTTCCATAGTATCAAAAATTATTTTTAGTAGAAGAAACCATAATTTGAGAAAAGATAGTTTTGTGATGACTTTACATGTAAACCAATATACTCATATATCCACCCCCCACCCCCCACACTCACGAACTCCTTTCAGAGTCAGAATCTTTTAAGTCTTTAAAGGTTACCTATTTCTAAGAATGTAAATCTTTCTCAATATCAGAAACTATTTCCATTGGCAAAAAGGGAAAAGCTTTTGTAATACAGGTTCAGTTTTGGCATAAATAGCATGTCATTCTTTTTCTGTTTTTTTATTTATGTTCCTGGGGGAGACAGAGAAAGAAAGAAACATCAATTTGTTGTCCCACTTACCTGTGCGTTCATTGGTTGCTTCTTGTATGTGTCCTGACCCAGGTTCAAAGACATGGCCTTGGCGATTAGGGTGATGCCCTAACCAACTGAGCTACCTGGCCAGGGCCTTCTTATTTACTTTCAAGCGAAGATACTCTTTTCTGATTTTTAAATTTGTTCCTTGAGCTTGAAACACTACTTTTTTTTAAAAAGAAAAAAAGAAACTTACTTAATTGAAGTTAAAAGCTCTCACCAAGGCCTGGAATTAACCTGCTGCTTTGTACAGTCAGTGCGGCAGGATAAACTGAGGCCACAGTTTTTTGGGCAGTAGCAGCATTATCCTCATGATTTAATAATAGTGGCAGTTATATGTAAGGAAGTCAAAGTTGAAGTTTATGTAGCTAAGTTTTTAATGACATGCTTCTGCTTGGCTTTAGGTTGGGTCCTTTGTCTGAGTGCTATAAGTTTCCAAATTTCTTTTTCTCAACACCTAACATTTTGGATAATTACTTCAACTCATATGTGAACTTCTGATCAGAAAGCAGAGGAAGAGTACGCATTACAGTTCTTATCAAGTCCTCATAAAGAGAATTAGTGGGGGGAGATCAGTATGCTGGCCAAGACGGAGCCTACAGGAACACCGATTTTTGCGCACAGGCATCAGCTGGATGGGAATGGGACAGCTGGATACTTGCCCTGACTTTGCTGCTCTCTAAACACCAGTGTGATTTCAGCAGATCACCTTCCCTCTCTTCCGTGCTATGTGTTCCCCCATCTGTAAAAGGAGGCTGGATTAGATGGTCTCGAAGGTCCCTTGCAGATCATCTAATTCTACAGTTTGTTTTGTACTCTCGTCAGGATTTCATGTTCTTGGAGTCCCTAGTTGACAAATACATTGCGGGAGGAAATGACACAGTCTTGAATAACCAAAATGGATTTTGTCCACACTTATGTGCTAATCCCCAAAGAAGAAGAAAATACAAACGAGCCAGGGGCTGAACATGAAAACGGTGACAGTGAGGAAAACATTGAAGCAGACAGCTGAAAGCTTCATTTCCTGGCCTGCCTGCCATGAGTAGGGCCGGGCCTGCCAAGTCCTTCAGGCAATCAAGGCCAGAACTCTGGCTAACTCTTATTTTGAGCTCCCTTCATACCACACACACAAACCGCACAGGAAAATTGTCTGTCTTCCTTCACATTGGTGCCTTTTGGCTACACTTCTTTTCATGCCAAGTCCTCCCCTAAGCCCCTTCCTTGCAGCTGTCACTATGTTCTGTCTGTTGTTTTCGGGGGCTCCGGGAAGCAGCTGCAGCCTTCAGTGGGGGGCACAGGGCGGCGGCCTTGGCGGGGGGATGTTGTCAGGGCGTGTGGACTCTGTCAGAACCAGGAGTCCCTTTTACCTGGTTTAGAGGCCGTTTGAACGGTGTTCTTCCTCTCCTTCCTTGGCAAATATCAGAACTGATGGCTTTAATTTTTTCCCCTCCCTTCCTCTTTGGGGAGTTTTTTCCCCCTCTACATTCCTCAGCGTTTTTGTCTGCAAACATCCTGTGGAAGATGTGGTTTGCCTTAGGTCCTTTTGCCAGGATGCTCGTCTTTTTCGTTCTTTTTCCACATAAAGCGTATTTATCTATCTAGAGAGTTTAAGATGGATAACCAGAGCCACTGTGCTCTCTCACAAGCCTAGAAATTGGACCTCTTCTCATCTCTGGCAGAATGAACATCTCAAATCATTAGTTCTCCCAATGCCCAGAGAGCTCCTAGCTACACGGTGTCTGTCCAGGCCCAGCCAGTTTTGGTGACCTTTCACCTCTGGCCTGTGATGTTTTCCCACAGAGCTTATCTGCATATGTATTGTATTGGCTCTTAGGGAAGGCAACTGAGCAAAGAGGCACTTGGTTCCCATCATTTTAGAAAACTGAGGAAGGTTCAGGAAATCTGAGTGAAGAACATTGGCTGAATAAGGAGAAGCCATGTTTTATGAAGGTTTTAAATCATTGTGCTAGACCCAGATCTTGCTGGCCTGGATATTGAAAGCAAACAAAAGAAAAACTCCATAGTCATTGCCTTTTCTAGTCCGGGATTGTCTTTTACTGGAGTAGAGCTTTTTCAGATATAAATTGTTCTCTACTGTTCTTTCTGGAAACGCCATCAGTTCTCTTGTACCACATGTGGCGGTGCCAACCCCTATTTCTGTTTGTATAAGGGGAACCCTTCAGAGTCTTCAGAATCTTGTGGGGAAAAAGAAACAAAGCAACAAGACTCAAAGCATGTCTGTATTTGGATTGGTCTGATGCTGTCCCATGTCTGTATGTATTTTGTATTTCATTGCAAATAATGTAAATAGTAATTGATGTTAAATTCAAACAGGTGAGTCTATTTGATAAAATTCTTTCGTGATAGGATCTTGTTTAACTTTATATGTACTATATAAAGTCTTTTTGTTCATCTTGGGACTGTAATACCACAAAGCCATTTTTCTTTGATTTCTGCCTGTGTTCCTCAAACCCAGACTTGTATGGCTACATTGTTGCTACTGCCCAATTAACCCTTCTGTCTTTCATCCTTTCTCTCCATTCCATGTTTTTGCATTGTTTATAATTTTGTAGAACCATAGTATGATAAAACATTGATGCGGGAAGGGCTCTTAGATGTCAGCTACCCAAACTCTTCATTTTATGGATGAGCATAAGAAAGCCTACAAAAGGAACATGATTAGGCCAAGGTCACACATCAGCCAGAGTCTAGGCTCACAAATGGTTTCTCATTGTACTGCAGGCTCCTTCAGTGAGAGATTCTCCAAAGCACTAGACTAGTTAAAAAATACTTTAATGGAGAGGGATTGCATTTTAGTGGAAAGAGCACAGCTTTGGGAGCCAGACAGATTTGGGTTTGAATATCTTGCTCTGCCACCTACTGGGAGGGTAAGTGGGGCAAGTAACTAAAGCTTCTGGGGACTTTGTTTTTGCCCCTGTAATATGAATAATAACAATAATACTTTAGGATTATTGTGAGTGTTGAATTATATAATCTATATATCAAGTGCCTGTTGTATATTATGTTCAATAAATTATTATTATAAAAATATGTTGATCATAGGAAAATGTTATATATGCATAAGTAATAATTTAAAATAGGTGTTTTATAATTGGCTATGCTGAACCTCTCTTATTCAGTAGTATTCTCCTAAACTCGGCATTAAAATATGAATGGAGTGAGTTGTCGGGAAATGAATTCCTGAAAGTTATTTATACCATGATTGAGATTCAAGCATTTCCCTTTTCTTTATGACTTTCATCTGTACTTAGTTGCAGTGTATCTTGTCCAAAAATTTTTGTACAAGTTGAACTCATTCAAAGAAGACATCTGGAGTGTCTTTGGGTTTGGTCCCTGCTTTTCATTTAGCTAAATACTAGAACATAAATCTAGAATATAATCTGTAAGGAATGTCACATTCATATTTTTTAGAGGTTTGAGATGCTTGGTGTTATTCTGAAACTCACCGAACTGTGTGATGAACAGCTTCAATGTGAAATTATACATACCAGTTTGAAGCACAGATAGAAGTTATCTTACGTTCCACGTAAAGATTGCTCTGTTAAAAGGAAGCAGAATGACATTGTTGAACCCAATAGTATAGGGAGAAGGAATGAGTTAGAAACAAAAATTAAGACTGAATTAACAAAGGCCAGAAGCAACAAAAGAAAGTTCAGAAGCTTCAGAAGAGGTGATTCAGGGGGAATTTTGGTTGAGGGCTTTTCAGATTGCCTAGACGTCGTTGGCTCACTGGAATGTACTTTAAGCTTGAAGTGGATGTAAGCGCCTTGAGACACTAGACAGAAAGAATTTGCTTCTCTAATAAACAGAGGGCCCAAGAGAAAGAGCTTTGGCTTAGATTGTAGAAAGAAGTGCAAGTAGGAAGAGGCACTATGTGCTTTTCCCCTTATGGAACCCTTAATTGCCAAGGAACTTTCAAGCTCATGCAATTTGGTCCACAGCTGTGATTAGATATGTAAGAGCTGTAAACACTCTTAGGGGTTTCTTTATAATTTTTTCAATAAGGTGAAAGTGAAAGAGAGTACAGCAGTGATGGAGAGCGAAGTGGATGTTCCTTGTGCCTGTTTCTTAATCTAATATATGGTATTAAATTAAGAACTGTAGGCCAGAAGTTTCGTAAGTATAAATGTAGGCATCCTTTTGGAGGAATATTGGACAATCAAATATAGCCAGGAAGTAGAGGTGCTATTTTGCTATATTTTGGGTCATTCAGATGGGATCAAGCCAGAGGAATTTGGCAAGCATTGGGACTCATCATTTAGAACCGCACCGAAATAGTTGTGGTAGCAAAATAATTTCTCCAGGAGTCTTATTCCACTTGAGGCGTAACAGCCAGAGACTTCCTGGTCCTTGAGAGGAGCATGCCAAGGTTGATAAATTTTAGAATAATCCACTGAAGTCTATAAACGCATGAGAGATCATTCAATTAGGTGATACTGAGGCCACATGTTTCCATAATTTTCATACAGAAGACATACTCTGTGTAAGTGTGTCCTGGAATCCACTGTTTCAAATTAGCTCTTCCCTAATCTTATATCCTCCCATTGAGATTAAATATAGTACAGTTTATTAAATGAGAATATTATAAAAGAATTTGACTCTTAAGAACTTGTATTTGGCTTCTGTATCTGTTTGGAATTCTGACATATTAACCTGGCCGTTTTTATAAAAAGCTTTCTGGCAAGAACTTTGCATGACCTAAAATTTGCCTTCTTGTTTAATCATCTCTGAGCCTTTTTATACTCTAGCAAAGTAAATTATTCCTGGCACCGCACTTTGTCATCGTTGGTATCACGTGTTCCTTGTAATCTGACATCTACTCTATGTCATCCAATTTTACCTTTCGTAAGTGCCCAGTCCACTGACTTAAATAGTTATTTATTGAAGAAGTAGTTCTTTGTATTTTAAATAGCTATTATGGAGAGAGACATAAGTATATTTATGTGAGTCTGTTTCTGGTCTCTCTATTCTGTTCATTACCTAGTCCTCTATTCTTTCACTGATACTGCATTGTATAGATTATTGCAGTGTTATAGGAAGCTTTGAAGTTAGGTAGTTTCAATCCTCCACTTTGTTTTTCTTTTCAATATTGTGTTGACTATTATGGGTTTTTTTTTTTTTGTTTCTTTGTTTGTTTGCCTTTCCTTATAAACTTTAGAATCAGTTTGTCCATATCTATAAAATAACTTATTAGGATTTTGATTGAGATTGCACGGAAGCTATAGATGAATTTGGAAAGAACCAACATCCTGACAATATTGAGTCTTCTTGTTCATGAACATGGAATATCTCTCCATTTATTTAGATTTTCTTTGACTTCTTTAATCAGAGTTTGGTATTTTCTTCATCTAGATCTTGTACATACTTTGTTAGGTGAATACCTGAGTATTTCTCTCTTTTTTGTGGTGCTAGTATAAATGGAGTTATGTTTTTAATTTGAAATTCCAGTTGATTCCTAGTATGTAAAGAAGTAATTGACTTTTGCAAATTAACCTTGTATCCTGTCTTCTTTGGGATTATTTTATTTTTATTCCTCTTTACCTCCTTTGCCGTCTTATTAGTTGTAACTCTTTGTTTAGTTATTTTTGTGGTTGCTTTAGGATTTAAAGTATACATCTTTAACTTACCACAGACTATCTTTAAGTGATATTATGTCACTTTACATGTAGTATAGCCACCTTAGAGTAGGCTTACAGTAGTTGTCATATGTTTTACTTACACATGTTATACGTAAGTTATAAATCCTACAGTACAGTTTTAAGCATCAATTATCTTCAAAATATATTTAACTAATAAGAAAGGTATGTTATATACTTACCCAGTGGTTAGCATTTTCAGTGTTCTTCATTCTTTTGTTTAGTTCCAGAGGTTATTTTCCTTCTGCCTGAAGGACTTTATGGTGTCATATAATGTAGGTCAGCTGGTGATGAATTAGTTCAGCTTTTGTACTTTTGAAGAGGTCTTTATTTTACCTTTGTGTTTGAAAAATAGTTTTGCTGGGAATAGAATCCTAGGTTAACAGTTTTTTCCTTTCAGTTTTATAAAGTTGTTGATTCACTGTGTTTTCACTTTCATTGTGTCCACCTGGAAACTGCACTCATCTTTATCTTTGTTTCTCTGTACATCATGTATTTTTCCTCATGTTTCTTTTAAGTTTTTCTTTACTCATTGGTTTTGAGAAAATTTAATTATGAAGGAACTTTGTGTAATTTGCTTCATGTTTTTAATGCTTGTAGTTTGTTGAATTGTTTTGAGCTTTTTTAAAAATATGGTTTATAGTCTCTATCAACTTTGAAGAAATCTCGGCCATTATGTTTTAAAATATTTTTTCTTCTCTCTTTATCTGCTTTTCTATTTCTATTACACATATATTAAGCCATCTGAAGTTGTCCCATAGCTCACTGATGCTTTTTTCATTTTTTCTCTGTTTTTCATTTTGGATAGTCTCTATTGTTACATCTTCAAGTTCTCCAATGTGGAATTTACCATTAATCCCATTCAGTGTATTTGTAGTTTCATACATTGTAGTTTTTGTCTCTAGGAGTTTGATTTGGGTCTTTTAGATGTATGAAATATAGTTATAGTAACTATTTTATATTCTTCTCTGCTCATTCTAACATCTTTGTTCATGCTGAGCCCATTTCAATAGCTGATTTTTCTCCGCATTGTGGGTCTTACTTCCCTGCTTCTTTGCATGTCTGGTTATCTTTGGTTGGATACCAGACACTGTGATTTTACTCTCTTGAGTACAATCTATTTTATATTCCTATGAATCTTGAGCTTCGTTTTGGGATGCAGGTAAATTACTTGGACACAGTTTGATCATTTTGGATCCGTGCTTTTAAGATTTGTTTTGGCAGGATCAGAGCCATTTAGTTTAAAGATAATTATTCTCCACTATCAAGGTTAGACCTTTCCGAGTACTCTCCTCAGGGCTCCATGACTTATGAAGTTTCCCAGTCTGGTTGGTGGGAATAGGCATTATTCCTGGCCCTGGGTCAGTGCTAGGCACTCTCCTCTCTACTCCTCTTACACCATTCCCCAGCCTCAAGTAGTTTCCTCACTTGCATGCACTATTTGGTGCTGAGTATTTGAGGGAGACCCTCCACAGAGCTCTCTTGTGAGTTATAGCTGTCTTTTTCACGGATCTTAAGCTGCATTTCCTCAAATCAGAAAATTAGCTGTACTCTCCCTGGGTTCCCTCTCCTTGCATCGCAGCTCTCCAGGAAGCTGGGGCAATGACAGAGCCCTCCTTGTCTGTTTCTTCTATTTAAGGGATCACTGTCATTCATTGCCTGATTGCCAGTATCTTGGGAAAAAGAAAGTTGTGTCATGTTTTGACTAAAAAAATTTTGGGGTGAGGGGTCCTTATAAGTGGTAGGGTAATTGTGGTTCCTCTTACTCCATCTTGGTCAGAAGCAAAGAAGCTTCTTTTAAGTTTTCAGTGGCGGTTAAAGAAACGACAAATAGCAAAACAGGGGTCTCTAACCGAAATAGCCATGGTGTTTCATCATAAATTGAGAGTTTGGAAAGAGAATTAATCTCAGAATTACCATTATCTGTTCTTCCTCCCACTTATATCCTTTACAAACATTTGCATAACAGAACTCCTTGTATACATTGTTGATCACATCAATGAGTAGATTATTGAATTTGGGGGAAACAGATACACAAGCCACTAGATTTGTAAGTTTCATAGAAAACATAACGTAAAAAGGAAATGATGCAAAGGGAACTGAGTTGGTGTTATTTTAATTTCAGTATATCAGTAAATAGCTGTGAGATTTTTGTTTTGCCTTTTTACTTATGCTTCACTGGGAAGCCAAGTGATTTTTGGCAACAAAAGAAGCAGGAAAAAGTGCCAAAAAAACCCCTAGAGAAATGGCCTTGGTTGCTGTGGTTCAGTTGGTTGGAGCATCGTCCTGTAACTGAAAGGTTGCGGGTTTGATTCCTGGTCAGGGCACATACCTAGGTTATGGGTTCAGTCTAGTTGGGACACATCCTATCCCAGGTCCAGGCGCATGAAGGGGGCAACCAATTGATGCTTCTTTCTTTCATTGATATTTCTCTTTCTTTATTCCTTTCTCCTTTCCTTTCTCTCTAAAAAAAGCAAAGAAAAAATATCCTTGGGTGAAGATTAAGAAAAAAAGTAGAGAAGTGTAAATTATTTCCTTGCTGTTCTTACAGCCGTATAATGTCAGCCAAGTCAATAAATGCTTGCGAACATCCAGCTAGAATGTGATAAGGTAGCTACTGCAATTGCTTTCTCCTTTTATAGATAGTTTGAAATGTAGAAAAGTTCATGAATAAACAATAGTGATTAGAATATACTTGTGAATTTAGGATGCAGTTTGCTAGTGTGAGTCTCCTATTGACTAGGCCCACAGAGTAGAAAGAGACCCTTCTAAGTTTGACTAGTAGCACATGAGATTAGGAGTTCATCTACCCAATTTTATGTGGCTAATTAGCACTTAGAGTTTCTTCAGTAGGGGCTAGTGAAGTAAGAACTAGGTAATATCTTGTAAGCCTTTTTTTGTTTCCAGTCTTGTATTTCTTAAAAGAGGGACTTGGACTGTTGAATTGGAATGGAATAATTAAAGAGACTTTAAAATGAAGCACTGACATGCTGGCTGCTTGCCTGCTCTTTGGAGGCAGCTCTGGTTCCAGGGAGAGAATGCTTTTGTTGTTGTTGTTGTTTGTTTGTTCGTTTCCAGACAATTTCCTGCGTCACTTTTTTTTTTTTTCTGTGAGCCAAGTGTTTGAGGTTGAGGATGTTGACAGAGTTCTTGAAGAATAGAAAGAGTTCATCTCCACAGAGAAAGGCTTTTGTGTTTCAAGTTTTAAAATTTCAGAATATTTTTCTATTACATTGTTACTCGTAGTTTTGTTATGCCTCTTTGTGGGGGAAGATTGCTCTCCCCTTTTCTCCCATTTACTTAGTTATTAGGTAGATTCATCTTTTAAATTGGGAAAGCACTTTAGAAAAACCAATTTTTTTTTTTTTGGCATTTATGAAACTCACAACAGCATATCATGCTCTTAGTGGGTCTTAGTTTGGCATACAGAATGACATTTATTAGTGAAGTGTTTGGAAAAATACAAAATATTTTTGAATTATGATCATTTCCATTTATTTACAAATTTCCTTTTATTAATAATGCACCCAATTGTTATTTTTGACAATTTGGGAACATATGTTGGTAACTTTATTTCTGGTAAGATTTTGAACTCTTTTACAGACAGGTATAAACTCTTACTCATAACTGAGTCCTAAGTCTGGTTCCAAGATTCTCTGATCTAAAGAGGGTGTTGTAGTTTATAAAAGACTCCCTTTTGGTAGAGGAGTGGGCTGGTGTTGGGAACGTGGGATCAAAGACGAGGAATTAGGTATGCAAACATTTACCTAGTGTCTATTATGTGCTGAGTGCTGGGCCAGACAGCTATGTGTTATCATTTTATACACTACCATTTGTGAATCTCAGACAACGGCCTGACCAATTAAGTGGGATTTGGAGCAAAACTAGAAAACATTCTTATTTTTCCAACCTGTTCTTATCAAAGAGTGCTATTGAAGTGTCATTTTATAGGAATGCTTCTTTTTCTCTGGTTCAGATTAAACTTTTTCTGTAAACTAATCAATAAAGAGATGATTAATATTTTAAGCATGTTATATGAAAGGCGTGGCATTATGAAAAATGGGGACACTACATAGAAGTAATAGACTAAAAGACAGGGAGTTATGTAGGTAGTCTAAGAATTTTAGAACTAAAAATAATCCTAGAAATCACTTAGACCATATATTTCATCAGACAGATGAGGAAACTGCTATCCTCAAGGATACTAGCCTTGCCCAACAGAGGCAGTTAGTGTAAAGAACCTAGGTTGCTTAACTACCACTTCACTATCCTTTTTACCGTACAGTCATACTTTGGTACTCATCGGCTTCAGAACTCATCAAACCCTGGACTTGTCGCATTTTGACGAGAAAAAAATATTTCAATACTTGGTGCTTGCTAGGGACGCATCACACTTGCTGGAACTTATAGGGGTCATGATGCCGCCCCATAAGAGAAAATGCTTCATCTCTCATCGCTTGCTCAGTACTCATCTATTTTGGCACTTGTCACGAGTTCTAGAATGAATTAATGATGACTACCGAGGTACCACTGTATTTTAATTCTATTTTCTGCCTTATTTTGGAGGCAGCAATGTACATGAGCTCTACATCCTGAATAAAAATGATAACAGCAACAAGAAACTATTATGTTAAAAACATAATTTATTTGTACTTATTTTGATTTTATTTGTCAAAAACTTTTAGGGAGCCAGGTGGTGGGTAGGTCATGGCCTCTAAAATTATTTTCAAAGTTGGACAGAACTAGATGGAGAAGACTGCTCTTCTTATATAAACATTTAAACTATGCATTTGAATGTTCAGGTAGTTGTGTTTTTTGCTGGGATAGCCCTCAAAGACCTTGCTTGGGCTGCAGCTGGCTGTTCTTGAGACCACGGAAAGAGAAGGAGCTTTGCACTGACGCATCCCATGAAAAAAATGAATAATAGGCAACATTTAGGGATAGCCTAGCTCATGACAGACGATCATCACTGTACGCTTCCCTTAGCTTTTTGCCCCTTTCCTCCCTCCCTTTCCAACCTGCCTTGACTAAATGCAATGAACAGGAACCATGGTATTAATCGGAAGGAAAGTGTTTTAAATATGTGAAGTTATAATGACTTGGTAAGTGCTATAAAAATACTCTGTAACTGGGTTGGAAGTTGCATCATCCATGCCTGTGGCACTATGGACTGGGCCCAAATGGTATAATTCTCAAGTGTAATACTGAAGTCATTTTTCATCTGCCAAGTAAATATTTTAGATTTCAAACCTATGAAACGGCAAGCTATGATTGTTCAGTTCGCAGGTGCCTTTAATTTTCTTCCTTTTTGCTGTCGTCTTTAGGTAGGCTGAACCAACTAATTAAAGATTGTGTTCCTGTATGAATCTACAAAGGAGACTTTACAGTCAGTTAATATATTTGAATATCTTACGTATTATATAACACTGCTCTTTTAAATCTACCCACTCCTTAATAGAGTCTAAGTCCATTTCATTTAGATAAAACAATCATTTTCATCCACACAGTTTGTAATAATGACAGACGTGGCCTATCTTAATGACAGAATGTGGGGATCGGAAAAAGTGGATTTATTTTTGCCCTTCTGATTTTGCATTTGCTCTTGGCTTGAATAATTTCTTTTTTTTCTTTCCAGTGTCTTCTAAAGGTGAATAATATTTTCAATTTGCCACACAGAGGTGTTGGGAGAATGAAAGATAAATTCTCCCAAAGTACTTAGAGCTGCTTCAAAGAAAGACTTCTTCAAACAAAAGTTGATTCCATGTTCTATCTTGTTTTTTCTTAAGTTCAAAAACCACAGTACGTGTTAGAAAGGGCTCGGAAGATTAGGTTATTTTTCATAACTTCATTTGTAGGTAAGGAGGTGAATGTAATTGCCTGCGTTTCACAAACAAGGAAACTAAAGCCCCAAAAAGTTTGTTCATTTTGAGGCTTAAAATGAATAACCCTTTATGATAATTGGAGGAAATTAGTGGGAGTAGAGATGCAGTAATATTGGCCATGAGTTGATAATTATTGTAGCTGTTAACGGGTATAGGGGGGATCATTATACTGTCTTGTATACCTTGTTTGTGTTTGAAATTTTGCATAATAGAAAGTTAAAAAATAATATTCGTTAAAAAATAATCCCTATTTTTTATTTACAAAGTCCTTTTTAAAAAGCTACTGCATTCTGTTTACCTCTGGGCATGGAGAAATATTTTATTTCTTAAGATTCAGCAAAAAAATTGAAAAAATTTTATGCATGGACCTGAGCAGAGACATTTTGGTTTTTCATATTCAGTTTTTGTATTTCTAGTGCTTTCTATACCACTTGCTACTTCTAGCAGTTTTTACTTAACATGCTATTTTTTTTAAGAGATTACTTTTTGTTGTAAACTACTGTTCCATATGCTTGTCACCTTCTCTTTGTCATTGTCGATTTTAGATTTTCGTTTTTCTATTTCTGGAAATTGTTGGGAATTATGAGCAGTCACTTATTAACCCGATTACTTTATGCTTCAATGGACTTGTCAGTGGGTGGCCATAGGAATTATTTTAGCTTTAAGAGGCACTGATCAACCATGCTACCCTTTCCCCACAACAGAAAGCTGCCGACCTCCCCATTGCAGGATCTTATAATCGAATGGCATTTGAAACATGTGAGAGCACTCATATTCAACAACCAAAAAATCACCCTCAACCTGGGTTATGTTCACTGATAGACTTGAATGGTTAAAACTTGTCATTTCATAAGCTCCTAGATAACACAAAGGTTGAACTTAAAATGTAACATATTTGAAATTCATTTGTTTTTAGATATCAAAGGAAATCAAATTTACAATGTAATTATAGAACTTCAGAGTTAAGAAAGATCCTAATACTTAGTTGGGATAGCTTGGTTTATATATGAAAAAAACTAAAGATTAGAGGCCAAATGAGCTACTCAGTTACCTACCTTAGTACTACCGGCAGAGCTTTAATTTGAACTTGAGTTACATAGCTTTCTATTCAGAATTCTTCACTAGGTTCAAGTGCATATAAGTCCTTGATGTTGTTTGTGAACACTAGATAAGTCTCTGCTTCTTACAGCTTAGGAATTTCTCTATTTTGCAATGTTAGGTGAGCCATATTGGGGCCTAAGGCAAAATGAAAAATAAGTGATACCGATTCTATTGTTATTCAAAACTCTGATGTTTTATTCATCATGGATTTTTGAATTTTAAAAATATTGCATTAAAATAGTAATCTTGATTACTGAGTTTTTGGCAGCCTCTAAAATTTTATATTGGAGGCAGGTGCCTCACTTGATTCATCCTAGTTCCAGCCCTGCTATTCTGGTTTAATCCACACATTCTATAAATCCCTCTTTCAGCCTTCTGGCAATAAAATAAAATTGAGCTATGGAACCTTTGTTTTTAAAGATTTTTTTAAAATGTATTTATTTTTAGAGAGAGGAGAAAAACATCAACGTGTGGTTGCCTCTCACACGCTCCCTACTGGGGACCTGGTCCGCAGCCCAGGCATGTGCCCTGACTGGGAATCAAACTGGTGACCCTTTGATTCGTAGGCTGGCACTCAATCCACTGAACCACACCAGCCAGGGCTAGAACATTTCTACTCAAAGCAACCCTTACTGTTGGCCACCTAAAAATGATGGTAACAAAATAAACCAGAATTTGCACATGCTATTCATTGGCTTGATTTTAGGGAACAAAGTACAGAAAATGTAGGCTCCGTGAATTTAAGCTCTATTAGAGTGTCTACCAGTTTATTGAAAAGAGCTCAGAGCTAAGTCATGGGCCCTGTTGTCTGATCCTTCACTGTATTGTGTTTTGAACTCTTACATAATTGTGTTTGTTTTGGTTTCTATAAATTAGAAATTAAGGGAAGGAAGTTCTTTATAGGCCTATTGTGTTCCTTATTTTACTTGGTCCTCTCAACAATTGTTTGAGATAGGTAATTTACAGGATAGGGTTCTTTTGGTTCTGAGTGATAAAACCCAACTCACACGGACTTAAATTAAAATGGAACTCTTTAGCTGACATAACTGAAAAATCCAAGGGGTAAATCTGACTCTAGGTGTTATATACACATCATTTCATCAGATCTTGGTCTCTTGGCATCTCCTGAATGTGTTTTCCACTGGGTTGGCTTTTCCTACACAGGAGTTCCAGGCTTATCCTCTATTAGCTTCGCAACTTCAGGGGAAAGGGAATGAATCTTTCCTGATTGCTCTAGAGAAAGCCTTTGAATTGAGTCCAGTTGGCCCAGGATGGGTCACACGCCCATCCCTGGGCCATTCATTAATTAAGGCCTAAGGGGTGCAATTATTGATTGGCTAAGTCTGGTTCACATACTCAACCCTGGAGCAGGGCCTAGGCCGAGAGTGGAAGAACCTAAAGGAGGAAAGGACTTCTTAACCTCTTCCCCACAAAAGGGATGCCAGATGCCAAAGACAAATGTCTACTAGGATGTTGTTATTCTCATTTCATTAATGAGGAAGTCAAGGCTTAATTAAATTAATTTTCACAAGGTTCCACAGCTAATGAGTACTAGAGTCCTCATTTTGACACAAATCTGCTTAACACGACACCCCATCCTTTTTTCATCTATGGCCATACTACCCTGAATACGCTTGATCTCGTCTGATCTCGGAAGCTAAGCAGGGTCGGGCCTTGGATGGGGTTTCCCATCCAAGTACTAACTCTTTTCTCCACACCTTGTTGTACCCCTTAGCATACCCTGCCCCTTCTCCTCAATGAGCTGTGATGATTGCCATTCCTTTATACCAGTAGTTTTCACTGGGGGTGATTTTGCCTCCAGAGGAAATTTGTCAATGTCTAGAGACATTTTTTTTTTTTTTTGGTTGTCAGAACAGTGCAGGAGGTTGGAGGGTTGCTACTGGGTAGAAACCAGGGATGTTGTTAAACATCTTACAATGCGCAAGCCAGCCCCTCACAACAAAGAATTACCCAGCCTAAGAAGCCAGTAATGCTCAGCTTAAGAAACGCTGCTTTAAAACGCTGCTTTACAGGGCCCATTTTCAGCCTATTACTAATAACATGAATTTTGAAAAAAAGATGTGATACAGAGCAAGATGGAAAGACTTCAAATATCTGGGTACACTTAAGTAACCTCTCAATTGAGGGAAAGTGTTTTATTTTCACAGCAGCCAATTTTAGAATGCTGAGTGCTTTTGTTTAATGGGTAAATTGAGAAAGCATCTATGTTCCTTTTTTAAGAAATACTGTTTTATACAACTTCCCAGGTGTAATTTTTTCATTCCAAAGTCATATAAATTATTTTCAAAATGTAAATCTGGGGATATTATAAATCAAATACTAAATAGTTTTAAAACAAATATATTTGCCCAGCCCATGTGGCTTAGTTATAGGGAGCATCGTCCCAGATACCAAAATGTGGTGAGTTCAATTCCCAGTCAAGGCACATACCTAGGTTGTGGGTTTGGTCCCTTGCTGGGGTGTGCATGGGAGGCAACAGATCAATGTTTCCTTCACATCATGTTTCTCTCTCTCTCCCTTCCTCTTTCTCTCTCTGGAATCAATAAATATAGAATTAAAAAATATTTAAAGAACCAAATATATGTTTATCTTAGAAGCCTTTTAAGCATTTCAAATAGAAGATTCTATACCAGGGGAAATAATTGTTTTTAAAACTTTCAGCCAAAGCATTAAAAAAAATCTTATAATAGATTTAACATCCTAGAAAATACACAAAAACTTCTTCTCTAAGCAAATGCTTTGTGAACAAATAATGAACACAGAAGAGTACACTTACTGTAGTTTAGCTATTAAGCTTGGGGTTTGACACTTCAGAGAAATCCACCTTCTTGTTTAATGACATGAAAATAGTTTGAACTGACTACCTCCTTGAGGCTGCAAGTGGTTTCTGAATTTTGCAAATCTTAAGTAATTTTAGGAAAGTTGTGCTTCTATAGTCAAACCACAGATAGTATTCCAGTAGAATAAGTGAATGATTAGAGGAATACTACAGATGGCATTCACATAAGAATCTTTCACAATTCAGCAAATCAGATTTATTATTGGAGTTGGAAGATTTAGGACTTAACATTTTCTAATTTTGCTGACTTACACAAATAATTTTTCAGTATTATGTTCCAGAGGCCTCATGGAGTCTGTGCACACATGGAATTACAAATCCATTCCTCATTCTGGTTCTTTTCAGCTTCATCAGACCCAACCCAGATGAACAACATTTTCTCTGATTCCAACCAAATAATCCCTCCTTGCCTTGATAGCGCACCTGGCTGGCCCTCCCATCTCTTAATCACTCGGGGTTCCTCTGAGTCCTGCCTGGCATCCCCACGAGCTTGGCTTCTCTTCTCTACCTGACCATGCTACCTAATCCAGGAAATACGCATTGCTTTTTCTATTTCTTCTGTTATTCTTTGGCCTTTCCTCTCTCCCCTATGTTATCTTTCCTCCTTGCCTATTCCTCCTTCAATTTCCCAAGCCTCATTTATTGGCTGTATACCCTTAGACTTCCCTACTTCTTAGTTGATGTCCTTATCCACTAAGGTATCTGATGTCTACCCACCGAGTGTGTTATGGTAAGGTATCATATACAGGTAAGCCATCTATTCGTTGTTAGTAGATCCAGCTTGCGGTTTCCTTGGAAATGAGTCAGCCGCTGATCTTCAAACCACCCAAGGTCTTAGTCACTAGAATGCAAGTTCCTTTGTCACATTAGGAGGGGCAATAACATTTGTCTGTGAAAAGATGTTGGAAAAATACCTTGCTAAATGGTACTGGATAAATGTTATAATATATGATTAACATAGTTCTATTTTCCTAGAGAACCGTTTTTGGAGATTTGGAATTTCTTATCTTTCTATTTACAAGCATTTTCCTGGGGCTGTCAGAAGTTTACTTCTCTCTTTGTGATGTAGGTTGGTATTCCCAGTTTTATAGAGCAGAGAGATGAGAGGCCACTTTCCTAATAAACAAGTCATCTGACTTGTTTAGAATTTCACAGCAAGCTAATTGCAGAGCCCTTGAGTTTCCTGTCTCTTACTCCCATGTCATAAACAAAACATGATTTATTTTGCATTGCTTATTTATATGAGTGCCTTAGAGCATTTACTTCCCTTTAATAAAACCATGAAAACTATTACCTGGTAAATAAATTGTTAGGCTAGAAAAGAAATGAACTAGGCACCAATGTATCTGGATTTGGTTATTGCTGTTTCAGCCGGCTTGTGGTGGGGGATGTTGGTTCTTAGGCTCTCCTTTTTTGTTTGTTTTTCTCTTTTTTATTTCTTATCTTTTGTTTGTTTGTTTCATTTTTGTTTCCTTTTGTCTTTTTGCCACCATTTGAATTGAGAAAACCATAGGCATTTTATTTTACCATGGCAATGTTGCTTGAAGCCCTTTGTGGGTGATGGGGGTGCAGAACTGAGCAAAATGTTGTTATTGATTAACTTAAAATGACCCTGTTTGTTTGCAAAGCTCCCAGTGCCTGCTGGGGCAGGTGATCCCGTCGGTGAGTTTTGTGTGGAGTGCGGTGGGAAACAACCCCGTCTTGATCATTTCTTTTAGATTTCTAGAACCACTTTTCTATGGAGTCAAAGTGGGAAAACAGTTTGTGGAACCGCTTTCGGTGCTGCTGTGAGTGTGTTTGGGAAGAAAGGGTGCATTCCGATGGTATGTGGGGGGATATTAACTGTTCAGGAAAAATAACCCTTACCAAAGTTAATGACTCCCGCTAGCATTTTCAGTAACGTGTACCAGATGTGGATAGTTAATTATTCTCAGATCTGATAAGTACCTGCCAGCCAAGGCTAATTTTATTTTCAGTAAACAGTGGCCAAAGGTCCTAGCTGTTCATTTGATAGGATAGGGCCTGTTTGCACTTATCTATTAATAAAAGCACAACACTCCTTTAGTTTTCCTTTCCCAGGGCCAGATAAAACAGTTCAGACACTCAACGTTATTTGTCTTAGTAAATCAGACAAAGTAAACAAACCTGGTAGATTAACTTGGTAAACAGAGAATGGTTAAGTGTTACCTTTCTAGTTTAGCTCAATGCCATATAAATAGCATTAATCGCATGGTATTTTCAATAACCTTTATGGAGCAAGACAGAGTTTTTTCTTTTTTCTTTCTTTCAACCACTAGGGACATAGTGTGTTTAAGTACTTTCAGATGTCCTTCCGTAGGGGGATTCGAAAATCACTTTAAAATGAAGTTTATTCTGTTGTCCCATTAGTAACACATCGGGAACTTTGCACCAGTTAGTATGTAAACCTGGAGGCCTCTGTGGCTCACCCCGGGGAGCGGACGGCTGCACGGTGGCGTGCAGTCTCCGGCCGGCAGGGAGAATGACCGTCTCACAGGGAGTGCGGCCGCGGCCCACAGGCGTCCCAGGGTGGCTATGAATGCGGCCTGACCCAAAATTGTAAACTTACTTGAAACCTTTTTTTTTTTTTGCTCGTTAGTTTTCGTTCGTGTTTGTGTATTTGATGTATGGCCCAAGACAACTCTTCTTATTCCAGTGTGGCCCAGAGTCGCGAAAAGGTTGGACCCCCTGCTAGATTTGGATGGAGCATGAGAAAGGGGTTAGCTTTCATGGTGGAGAGTTGGGGTAGATAGGCAGAAACTCAGACTGTATTCATCAGATTTTTTTTTTTCTTGGGAAGAGTCCTATTAAGGTCAGAAGTCCTGTTTATTCAGTGATGAAGATGCTTGTCTTGTGAGAACTGGTATGAAATGGGCCAGTTATTTCACGCTAGCCAAGAAAGCACTATTACCATCAAAATAATTTCTAGTCACGCCAAGCATGGTCTAGATTTGTATTGGTGTCCTGGTGGTACAGGGCTTCATGTCTCATACCAGCTCTCTCTGTATCATTCAACTTTCCTTTTCAGTAATGATCAAACACAACTCTCTTCTATATTATCTTTGCATTGGCTTTATACTTGAGGTTGCAAGTACTTTATAAAATTGTTTAGTTTTGCATGCCATGTAATATCCACTTCACTTAGTAATAATGGTACATAAAAGAAATAGTTGAAAGGCCATAGAGAAAATTCCTTACCTACACCTTCACCCACCCTCTAGTAATTTCTGGCTTAATATCTTATTCTATAAGAGGGTGGGCAGGCACAGTGCCATGTTGTGGGGAGGGACACGTCGTGGGGGAACGCGGGGCGCGAGTGCTCCTGGGTCTGAGGGTTACTGTCTGGAGCCAGCTGAGGAGGGAGCGGGCTCTGAAACCTGCAGAGCCCATGCTGGGGTTGTCACGGCTTGGGGGAATAAACACGAGTTGTCAGGAGAGAGGATATGTCTCTTCCCTCTGGTGAGAGAAGACCCCCGAACCCCAGTGTCTAAAGGCTTTTATTGAGAACCATATGCACAGGAGTAAACAGCAAAGCTCATCAACCAATGTCAAAAGGCTATGTTTACAGAAAACAAATAGAGATCACAGATAACAATTGGAGGAACACAAGAGATCTGCCTCAGGTCAGGGTCTATGAATAATGTAAACCTCCTTCCCAGTGTGAGGCAGTTCTCATCGCTTTTGAGGGAAGAACAAAGCATGCTTAGAGGAACTTCTAGGCGTGATTGTCCCCCAGGTACTGCCCCATCCAGTTTAGAGCTGCACCTGCCTTTAGTATTGTTTTAAGCCTGAACCAGGTGGGCGGGGCAGGACCACCAGGAAATAAGGA
Source organism: Pteronotus mesoamericanus (assembly GCF_021234165.1). Lineage (NCBI taxonomy): Eukaryota > Metazoa > Chordata > Mammalia > Chiroptera > Mormoopidae > Pteronotus > Pteronotus mesoamericanus. The sequence goes on along the minus strand of NW_026555078.1, from coordinate 22,650,125 downwards.
GACTTCTTTCAGGTAGAATGAGGACTCCGGCCATGTCCAAGCCAAGCCAAGGGGTGCGGGCCTTTTTGCCCTTTCTCCATGTCCCCCAAGTCCTCATCTCGCTGCCCATACCAGCCAATGTCTGGCTTAGGGCATTTTCTTCGCATGAGAAAAACTTACCCATTATCAATGAGCAACCATCACAGGGCCAGCAGGGGGACTATAGGGAGGCAGGGGCTGCGCCCCAGCCAGGGGACAGGTTTTGTCTCCTCAGTGGCCTGTTTTCCCAAGACCTCCTTGATTATTTCCAGCCTTGGGGCCTTCTCGCCCTTCTGCGAGGCTACAGTCCCTGAAACCAGGCGGGGCATTTCCCAACAGCGCCATGAATATAGCGCCAGGTACCCAGCTGTAATATGCTAAAGGTGATCGGGGATGATAACAGTGCGGAGGAGAGTGACAGCCAGGAGTTTGGGTATCTGTATGCTGTTTCCGGCTTCATTTTAATGACCTGGGAAATCACAGACACATTATTTCTACTCATTTTCATGTTTTAGTTTCTCCAGCTCTAACCGGAAGATAAAAGTCCTAGTCCTTTTGCCTACCTGACAGGCATGTTGTTAAAACTAATGAGAGAAAATAAAAGTTCTTAGAGTCTGAAGGAAAAAAGGTGCTACAACCAATGGGTAGAAGATATTATTCAGTTTAGAAGAGTAAGCCTTTGGAGTAAACTTTTTTCATATTATTTTTATCAGTCTTGTATTTAACAATCAGTTATTTAATGGTTTTTCATTTTTAATTAGACCCAAAGTATAATAAAATCCATAGCATGACTTTCAGAAACAGTTTTTTTGTTATCCGTACTAACTCTTCAATTAAATAATATATTTTTGGCTGTAAATCAAGTTGCATCTTCAAAGTGTTTTTGATTTTAAATAATCTGAGAATACTTATCTGGAGGCATAGGCTAAGTAAAGTAGGAGTGAAGAGAGTGCTAGAAAAAACTTGCTGAATTCATAGTTCCAATTAGTCCCAATCTGCTAAATCTCAAATCTATATTTCTACTCTCGATCTTTTTCCTGAGTTCTAGCCCCATAAACCCATATAAGTAGACAACGTCTCTCCTCTCTGGATAGCCTATAATAATTTCTAGCTCAACATGTATAAAACTAAAGTTAGTATTATGAGAGGAGGACCCAAAAATCCTGAAATTTATTTATTAAGAAGTGTCTATTTAGTCTTACATGTTTAAATTTCAGTCACATTCAAAGTCCTCTCCATCCGATTCAGTACACCTATTGAGACCTTTTTCCGCTGCTTGAAATAGTTTTTGAACTTGTTGATTTCGATGCTTTTTAGAGCTTCTGCCATTTTTTTTGTTTCACCTCTTCCACACTGGCAAAATGTTTCCCTTCGCAGATTTTTTTCATCTGGGGAAACAAAAAAAAGTTGCTTGTGGCAAGATAGGGTAAATAGGGAAGGTGGGGTTTGGGGCTCATGCTGTTTTTGGTCAAAAACTGCTGAACACTCAGTGCAGTGTGGGCAGGTGCACTCATGCATCACCCATCATGAAATGGGCAAAAGCATTGAAGGAGTCTTAAAAAAAAAAAAATTCCCAAACGCAACCTCTCACAACAACGCCAGCTGGTACACTGATACAGATGGTTTCCCAGAACACTCATCTAGCAGAGGAAGCCTGTACTACAAGGGGCCTGCCCTCTAGAAGATAATTCCAGGTTTTTGGGGGGTCCCCCTTCGTACTGTTTCTGAATTTCCTCTCCCTGTGAATGAAATCACCTATCTTTCAAGGCAGAAAACTTTTACCCTTTACCTTTGAAGTCTGTCAGTTCAACTAGTACTTATTACTTTATGCCCCTTTTTTCCATTCCCATGTTACTACCTAAATTAGACTCTCGCTCTTGTCATTGGACAGCTGCCATTGTCTCCCTGCCACCAGCCCTATCCAATTACAGTTATTTTCATACCATTTTCCTATTAACCTTCACAAAAGGCAAATCACAAAGTGTTACTTTCTCACATAAATATTGGTAGTGGCCTCTAATGTCCTACAGGACAACATTTAACATTTAAACTCCTTATATTTATTATTGAGGTCTTATGATTTTTACCTTGTTTCTGACTTTGAATCCTGTTGCGACCTATGCTTCAGCTGGACATTGGAAGTTTATGGGTTCCAAAACATCCATATTGTGGAACATGCTGCACATTCTCCATCTACTTCTTTGATTGGCAAAGACCTATTTATTTTTTAAAACCCAGTTCCAGCATGCCATCTCTTGTGACTCAAATGGAATTAGCTACTCCCTCCTTGTTTCTCATCATACCCCGTGCATACTTCTTACATTGTTCCTATGAAACCTACAGCACTTTTTTGATATAGAGGTCTGGAAAAAGTCCAGCCATTATTAATATAATGAAAATGGTTTGCATGACCTCAATGTAGTCTGGCAGCCAAGGAGAGTGGACTGGAATGTGGATGCATGAACAGTGATGACTTCACTGTACTAATCAGTAGGGGTGGGAGACACCACTGAGTGAGCCTGTGTACTGTGTCGCTGTCGCATTCAAAATGAGTGAGTAGAGAAAGAAATCTGCATTAAATTTTGCATTAAGCTTGAATGTTCCTTCATGGAAGCTATTTCAGTGATTCAGAAAGCTGCATCTATGGGCAGCTGGTGATTGGCAGCTTCATCACAATGTGCCCACTCATGGATCATGTCTTGTGCAGAGTTTTTTGGTGAAACGTCAAATCACCCAGGTGAATCAGCCCTCCTACAGCCCAGATTTGTTGCTTTACAACTTCTGGCTTTTCCCAAAACTAAAACCACCTTTGAAAGGGAAGAGATTTTAACCGTTAATGAGATTCAGGGCAATATGAAGGGGCAGCTGATGGCAGTTGGGAGAACTGTGAGAGGTCCCAAGGTGTCTACTTTGAAGGGGACTGAGGCGTCATTGTCCTGGGGATAATGTTTCCTGTGCCTTGTATCTTCTTTAATAGATGTCTTTATTTTTCATATAATATGGCTGGATACCTTCTGGACAGACCTCTTTTTTTCATACTTGATTATTTGAGGGATTATATCATGTTCAACATTGTATTTTCCTGTCCAACTCAGTGGTTGGTACAGAGGAAGGGCTTGGTTCACTGATGGTGGAGGGATGGATGAATTAAAGTCCTATGACCATACCCTTGCTCAAATCCCACTCCCTTTTCAATATTACATGGAAATGGCCTTAAAAAGAACTCAGAAAATAAGATTTGGTAAGTAGGCTATTTATTGGTGTGATTGAAGAACCAACAGGAATGCTCCCATAACTCCTACATCTACCCAAGATTTCACATACAGTCTTAAATTTCACTATGAAGTCTCATTTGTTAGACTTCTGATATTCCACTTGTATTCCCTGTACTTTTTAGAACTTTATAGTTACAAAGTCCTTCCATAAGCATTATTTAATTTTTAAGACAAACTTAGGAGATAGATTTTGTCATATATACTTTAGAGATGAAGGAACATAACATCAAAACAAGTCACTGATCTGCTGAAGGTCGTTCCATTGCCATGGTGGAACTTGGGCTTGGGGCTAGGTCCACTGACTCTAGAGTTCTCTTTTCCTTAGCCCCTTGCCTTGGACACAAATTTATTAGCAGTTAAATGCCTTAGTATATATTAGCCAAATGGTCACTTTCTTCATGCCAGTTTACCAAGAGCAGAATTCTGAGGAAATAAGAATTTTGATTTCTACCTTGGGAAGTAGTACAGAGAGAGAAGATGGATGATGATTTTGGAGACTGCGGCAAGCACAGGGAGGTTGGACTTTGGTTAGATGTGACCGTGAGCTTAGAATGGACATGACCTTAACATAAGTGCATCCTATTTGTATTTCTTAATTCACCACTTCTTAGCTAAACTACACTTTAACTTAACCTTAATAAAAGGTGCATTGAAGCTTCATTCATCATTATATTGATAATCATCCAGATCTCATCAAATTACAAGATGCTGAATATTGAAAATCATATCCTTATTATTCCAATACATGTTCTTTAAAAATCCTTAATTATTTCATTGGGAAACACAAGCTACTTTTATGACACAGGTAACGTTGATTAAGTTATGATTTGTTCTTTGTCTTTTGTGTTGGAAACTTTCTTTCAAAAGTCTGGTGTCTAACAATCCATTCTTGTTGACAAGCAAGAAGTGTACGTGCGCACACACACACACACACACACACACACACACACTGGTAGCTCTAGGTATACAGGCAGTTTTATTGATTGATGTCCTCATTAGAAAGTTTTTGGCAGAAATCCTACCATTTTGTTAGTGGACCTCCAACTCTCTGCGTGTCTGTTCTCTATGGCTCATCTCTTTGTCCAGGGAGGAATCTTCCAAATTTTCTCTTTCAGGGTTAAACAGCTGGCTACCAGAGTTTAGGAAGCTGAAGGAAGGGAAAAGGGCAGAAATGGGAGGTTATCTCTCCCAGGATGTAATCTTTTACTTAATCTTTCGTTTTAGTTCAGTTCAGTTCAATTCAGTACATCCTCCAGCCTCACCCTCTATCTTTGAGTCCAGAAGCCTTTGGATCTATTTCTCCAGGGAATACGCCTCTGAAGTATGTGTAGGATATCACACCTAAACTAATAAAGTGTGGGTAGGATTTGAACACAAGGAGGCAAAGAAACCTTTCCGCGTAAGGAACAATGCAAGCAAAGACATGAAGTTGGAAGAAAAAACAGTGAATGGAAAATAGCCAATAATTCACTTTACCTAGAGTGAAACGTACTCAAAGAGCTGTATTAAAAGGAAAATAAAGGTGGGGTCAGAGACTGAAGCATCTAAGACAAAGAAGGCCCAACTTTCCTTTGGAGGAGTTGAAAGAGCCAGCTTCTGCATTCTCATCTTTTAGTTTATTATTAAGATAGTTTTCAAGAGCCTGGTAGATTACTAGTGGGTTTAAAAATGAGTTGGACTGGGCTGCTGCTCTGTGGCTTTGACACAATTCACTGTTTTTCAGTTGAGTTCTCATTGTGGGGAAAGGCTCCATATGCCTACTGCTGGAGCTCAGAGAGCCTTAGAAGCTCGTTGTGCCTGGGAGCCTTAGGGGCTTTTTTGTTTTTTGTGTTTTGTGACCCGCGTCTCTCTGATAGTATAACTGTTTTGATAGAATGTGAGAGCTTGGGAATGTCTCCCATCATCTTGGCACTAGAGGTTATTAGTTACAGCCCAAGTATCTCCCCTTGGGGTGGTGAATGGTCATGGAACCAGAGACACTCAGATGAAAGGACATTATCACTCTGTAAATGAAATTTTATTAAATATAATAGAAATGGACTTCTGGGATTTTATGCCACCTAATTAGGACCAAAACACACGACAAAACTTTTGTATATTGCCTCGAATAGTGCTTAGTTCTGCAGAGGCCTTTCATGCCCTTGATGACGGCGGTGGTGATAATTTAGAAGCAGTTTTTGCCCACATATGTATACCATAGTAAGGCAATTTTCTCCCTCAGCAATCTAGGAAGAACATTATTTTTTATAGACCTCACATACAAATTCTGTCCTTCAGACTATTTGCCCGAACCTTAAAAATATGGCACGATTACACAAGCACTCTGGAATTTCGATTAAACAGCATTCAATTTGAAAATCTAATCACATCATCTAAATATCATTAAGTTATAATAGGCTGATTGATAGGGACTAAAGCTGTTTTTGCCTGGTGCTGCATGCCTTTCACTCAGCCAGCCTTTTCAAACTAAGATGTTGATAAAGGCATCTATAAATCTTAATAGTTGGAGACAGTTTAAAAGCATAGTTCACTGGGTAAGGTCACACCCACTTAAGTGACCTATTTTGTATACTTTTCAAAAATAGGTTAATTAACTTAATAGAAAATAATAGGACTCTCGTATTGATGTGCAATTACTACTACAACAAGTTTTTTTCTTTCCAAGGGAACATGATGTTCATGAAATTGAGGGCATAATAGCCATGACAAGAGCCAGGCTTAGCAAGGCAGGTCGTGTTCCGCAAGTATATTTCAGATGTACCCGTTAAAACCCCCTTTTATTCTGGTCCTAGGACATGGGCATACCTCCACCAAAGCATTTCAGCCCTGGCACTCTCCGATTTCAGTTTTCAGGAGGGATTACTCTACCTGTTGCTGCTTTCCTAATCACTGTAACAGCAGTCGATACAGCCACTGCTCCCTGAAGACTCCAGCATGCAGAGGAAGCTCGATGAATTTTGGTCTCTGTTCTTTTTAATCTGAGGCTGTTGTCTTCACTCTTCTAACAGATGTCTCCTCGGGGACCCCAGGAGAATTGTGGTTTCCGAGGAGGCTGCAGTGTAGGGGGGCAAAGCGGGGCCTGGGCCAGAGTTGTATTTGGGACACGTTATATTATTCTTAAACACCCACTTTCATTTATTTGTTTGGTGCCCGATTCAAGTGTTTTACTCCCAAATCATTTTACCCTACTCCTCTGCCTGTTGTTGATGGTTATAAACTTCTTGTTCTATGGTTAGTCACCGAACTTCAAATAATTTGATTTTTCCATTCATCGCTTTTTTAAAATGTACCTTATTAATATCTTATATTTTAAGGTGAACACATGAGTGTTTATGATAGTGTTTTTCAGAACTTTTAAATCTATTTTAAATAGCATATTTCATTTTTAAGAGTTATCCCCTCCCTCATTGTGATCTCTTATATTACAAATTACTCTTTTCCGTGGGTCGCCGAGTCGTCCTGGCTTGAATGCTCCTGCGGCCCAGGTGGTCTGAGAGGCAATTAGCGGTACACATTCATGCCAGGGAAGGTCCTTGGGAGTTAGCGAGGATGGACGTATTTTGAACTGGCGGTGCATTTTGAACGGGAGGACCCAGATGGACTCCTAGCTGGCCTTACCGCAATGCCGTTTCTCCACTTGCTTGCATTGCCCACCAACACAGCCTTTTCCACATGGAAACAAGTCTTGTTTGTTGAAGGTACTTCTATTCCATGGAACCTTAGCTGGGGTAGAAAGAACCTTTTAACCATGTCTCTGCTTTAGGTTCTTCATTAGGAAAATATTTTTCTTACAGAGAGTTGTAATGATTGTGAAGTTCAGTTTTCTGATTCCTTGATTAAAGCAGAGGCAAATGAGAGAACTGTTTGGCTTTGTGTGGAGTGTTGGAGTGGTTCACTCCCCAGTGCAGGATGGAGCCCATCCCACTTGAATGTGCTGTATTCCTCTACTTCCTAGGTTAATGTTGGTGCTTTTCCCTTGCAAATGGTATTTCTACAGTGTAGCAGCATCCCTTTCTTGTATTTCTTTCATATCCTCTAATTTGCCTAGTACAGGGTCCAATTCTGAGCAAGCATTCATTAAAAACTTTTTAGTTAATTAACTACAGAACATGTGGGTTCGGTTTAGGAGAGAATGAGAGACTGGATAAAGTACTGTCATACAGGAAAATTAAAAGTCAAGAGGATTTTTTGTTACTGTTTTTCGCTGATAATAAATGTATTTTGTGCACTTGGTGGAAAACTTGGGAGCACAACGATGTTTTAAAAATCACCCGCCTGCTGGGGTATCTCCCCACACCATGCCCCTCTCCTTTCTTGGAGAGTGAATAAAAACTTTATTCTCTAAAAAATAAAAACAAAAATAGAAAGCCACCTATCTGCTCCTAGGTGTATCCTAAGATTATTGAAAATAAATTGTACACAAATGTTCACAGCATCATCATTCATAAATGCAAAAATTGAAACAGCTTAAATATCTATTAATGGATGAATGAATAAAAAAATGTGGCAGACCCATCCAATGGAATATTATTTGACTATTAAAAGAACTATTGATACATGTTACAACATGGATAAACCTTGAAAGCATTATGTTAAGTGAAAGAAGCTAGTCATTAAAGACCACATATTATATGATTTCATTTATATGAAATGTCTAGAACAGGGAAATCTATAGAGATAGAAATTAGATTAGTGGCTGTGTAGGCATGGGAAGAGAGGGTGTTTGTAGGTAATACCTGAAGGGTACAGGATTTTTTTTTTGAAATGATAAAAATGTTTTAAAATTGATTGTGGTAATGGTTGCACAACTTGGTAAATATATTAAAAAACATTGAGATTTTTTCAATGGGTGAATTGTTTGGTATCTGACTTATATCTCCATAAAGCTGTCATAAAAAATTAATTACCTAAAACTACACCTTGAAATGTCTACCATTAATAACTTTGTTATATTTCCTTCCAGAATTGTTTTATATAAATTTAAATTTTTACATAGTTTACCTCACATTTCATGTAATTTTTATATGTAGCATTTTCACTTATTTTACCATGAACATTTTATTATCCTATTAAAAACTTTTTGTAAACAGACTTCTAATGTCAGCATAATAATCTAGTTTATGATTATAACAATTTCCATAACTATTCTTTTAGATGACAGACATTTAAGTTGTGTCTGTTTTTCACAATTGTAAATAGCAAGTTGCATTTTGGAAAGGCTATGAAACCTTCTATTCTTATTTCTAAGTATGAAGGGTTTATGTGAAAAAAAAAAACATGCAGAAAGTAATACCTTCATTGAGTTTTAGACCAAGGTTTCTGAAAATAAAAGCCTTGTGTCTTGGTTTAGCCTTTGGGTGGCACAATGTGAATTTTTATCAGGAGTCACTAACTGGGCAAGCCGCACCTGCCCAGGGAGAGTTTTAGGTCAACACACAGATGAGCACACCCCCTGCTCTGCTCCTGACATGTAGGAGGAGTCCCTTGCTTTTCTGTGTGCACAGGTGGGCAAGTTCTCAGCCTGATATAGCCCATGTATTTATATGAGGTTCTCTTTTTCTTGAAGAGGCTCTGCCTTATTTGATCCTCCATCATTTTCTCTATTTGTAGCTATAGAACTTGACAGAATGAAAAAGAAATGCCATATCAGCAATAGAATGGTCTCTACAGTCTCTTACTAGAAATTTAAATTTTACTATTTTCTAAATAAAAAATTAAATGCAGTGTTTTAGGTGGTGATTACCTTTCGTGTTATTTACCGTATTTCATATTCTTATTTTTAGGCTGATGAAAATATGTAAAACTTTACTCCTAGCCTCGTTCAGATCTGTTTATCCACCAGCCAGTTTTAATGCGCTTCTCTCCGTTGCATTTTGTTTGGTCTTCAGTTGAGTAGTGCCTCTCCAGCTTCCCTTAGTACCTTTCCCTCTCCCTCATGTTGTATCCAGTTCTCATTGAGAAAAGGGAAGGACATGCTTTGTCAGTTGTTGAGAGGAGGATGTAGATAGATCCTGTATGTTTTTCTGTCACTACATTCTTAACCTAGTACATGTATATTTGTTCTGTCCTCACTGACTTGACCTCTGATCACATGGCAAAGTAAAAACATATTACTTGAGGGAAAGAGAGCCAGGCACTGATGGGCTTGTCCCTTATTAGCCAGGGCCCAATTCATAATTTCTATTTTCTTACTTGGGGGAATAAGAAGCTTAGCTAGATGAAGGGACTTGTCTCAGTCACACAGCAAGAAGCTGACAGAGAACTCTTGCCAAACTCTTCCACAAGAATGCATAAGCTTATGGGGGCTTATTCAGACAATATGTAAGAGGTTGTGTAGATAAGAAAATTGAATATCTTTTTATCCAAGTAGAACTGATATCTCCCCAATTTCAAGTGAAGAAAGTATTCAAAAGAAGAACGTAAGAGAATTAAAATGATGTGACCTGAACCATGGTTCCTTTCCCATTCGATTATTTCCTTTTAACCACCGATAGCTTTTTGTGCTTGGCTGGGTATGTTTCCAGCTAGTCAAGCCTATGTTATGAAAGAGAAATAAGACACTTAATCCTGTGAATGATTAACCTGCATTGGCCTCCCTCCCCAGTAGCTTGCCCTTCCTGTATTGTAATCTGTTTACTCATTTCTGAGCCAAATCTCCAAGGTCTTTTATTATTGAGTATAGAGACACCCGGATCACAGGGAGTTGGGCCTTTGTTTTTTTCTGAAGATGATGTGACTGACTATACAGCTCTAGGCATTTGCATTTTTCAAAGGCATTTTAAAGTTTATTGCTTGCGAAAACCCAGTGAATGAAATCTCATTTTTAAAAATGTTGCAGATGAGGAAGTTGAACTCAGGGAAGTTTTGACTTGCCAGAATTTCCACAAGTCAGTGGCAGAACTCAAATGGGTGTACACTCATATATCCTTAGCTCAGTGTCTAACTCATTGAGGCATATTTTTATTTCTTATTTATAAGCCAAGTAGGGCTGGCTTGAGTCATTTGTGGTTAATAAGTATTTGTGTTTGATCTGTTGCCAATGATGCCTAGGTGAGACTTAAGATAGAATTATGTTCTCTGCATTTTTTGTAGAAAGCTGATTGCCATTTGGCCCCACAGTTTGTGGGAGAAACCTGACCTTAACACCAAGACTTTATTCTCCAAGACAGCAGTCAGTAGGTGCAGTGAGACCTAACTAGATGGTAATCTTTGGGCTGTAGGTTTCCCTTTTGTGAACAGGAAGTCCTAATCAGGATCTCAGAGGTGGCAAGAGCAGAGTGATTGATTATTCATTGATTTAGAGTCTGGGGGCGGGGGTGGGGATAGACACATTTTGCAGGGTAAGAATCCCTTGCAATGTGAGTGATTCTGTGTAAGGCCCCTAGAGCTTGGCCCAGGGCTTTAGGCTGTCTCAGTTCCCAGCAGAAGGGACTTGGAGAGGACAGGACTTTCACATTGTCATAACAAAAGGGAGCAGAATAGAGGGCGGCACCCATGTTTCTTGGCTTCCTTCCTTGGGCTGTAACCACTGGATGGCGTAGATAAATATTTATTCAAGAAGAATGCATAGCATTGAAAGAGTTAGGTCTTAAGATGGGTAAAATATACAAAATACTCCTACATAGGTCATTATATTGACGTTTGTGGCCACATATTGGTCCACGAAGGGGAAAGTTCTAGCCACTGAAACCTCAGCTGCTAGAAACTTACTCTGCAGGGTGTCTCTGTAATTATGACACCAGCGCACCCCAGTCTTGGGTTCTCTTATCACGACTTTTCCAGTTTAGTGATTCTATTGAGTGGGGGCAAGACCAGGGGCATTGGGTTGGATCAAAGTTAGGGACTAAAATGCTCATCTCCCTAATACCTGCATAACTAACTACTTCATCCTCTTCAAGTTTTTGCTTAAATGCCACCTTCTCAATGACACCTACAAATTTATTCTGACCTACGTATTCAAACTTGAAGTTAATTGAATGAGTTAATTTAAACCTTTTGTTGATTAATCCTGCATTACACAAGAAAATTTAATGCTATAGAGGGTGAACTTGGTATAATCTACATCTTAGTTTTTGGTTTACTGCTCTTTGCAAATAATGGTATTTAGTTAGTGTAAATATTAATAATATTAGCCCATGAGAAAAGAACAGGATGTTCACTCCCTTTCTCCCTTTGAATATTGGTGAGCAGGATTTCCCCGAAAGATTAAACTAAAAATGAAATAAAGCTATAGATTGATTTAGTGGAAATATGTGATCTCCGTATACACTGATACACCACATTTTATTTCATTTGTTTGTTTCCTGCTTTTTTTTCTCATTGAAAGTTTGCATCTTCAAACTCCTCTTTCCATCCTTTTGCCATCAGTGATGAGGGAAAGAATTCAAGGTGCATTTGCTGAACTTAGAGATATTTGGTGTGTTTATAGTAGAAATAGAGGATATCAAGTAGGCATAGTGTTTGAATTTCATCAGTCATGCAGGGTAATTTAAGTATTAAATGAGTCAGACTGATTATTTCCACTTTATTTGTTGTAGGCGTGGCTTATAAAGAGGTGGTAGGGGTCCTTGGCCATGGTCCTCCTACCTGTGATGGGGATGAACCCATCATTTCTCATAAACACAGCTGACAGCAGAGTCTTCCCATAGAGAATACCTAGGAAACACCTGTTTGGAGTTACATGGGATGAGCTATTACTGACTCACTCTGGATGCTCTTCTGTCTAAATTAATGCTGGGGCATGACACTTAGTGAGCCAGTGCCTCACCAGTAGGACCAGGATACTTTTATGGTTCCCAAGACAAATTTAAGGTCTGCAGTTATGGAGTCTGTCTAAATTTTATGTGGTTGAGATAACTTCACAGTTAACTTTTACACATTGGATTCTTATCTCCTCATAAATTCAGAGTATTGATAGAAAACATGGATCAGACTAACCTGGGTTTAAGTCTTCCCACTGCCTCATATTGTATGAATTCTGTTAAGTAAACCTCTCTACTTCCTCCTCCATAAAATCTGACAGTTCCAGGACAATGGCTTCACCATTTCTCAACTACATATTCAGTTTTTAGAATAGTTGCAAAGAATTTGTAGTGTCTGTCATCCAAGTATTGCCTGTTCCTCCTCCCCTTGCGCGTATCACATGGAAGCTGATAGAGCAGCCTGCGAATTGCGAGCATTAGGAAGTCGGCAGAGTGTGCTCTGATAGTCTGGCTCTTCCCGCTGAACGGGGGCTCCATTTGGTGCTGCATTCTGTTAGCTGGGCTCTCAGAGTGTATGCCAATTTGCCAATCTGTCTAATCCTTAAGACACCTCTAGGAGATGTGGAGAGGCAGATTTTCTCTCTTAGCTATGCACCTTGGGAAACAGACCAACTCACACCTACCTGCTTTTCTGGGACTTTGGATGGATGGGTGGAAGGTGAGGCACAAGAGGGTAAATCACTTATCCAAGATCCACCACAGCGAATCACGGAACTGGGATCCAAACCAAGCTCCAACTAATTCCAAATCTCTATTCTTAATCAACATGCTGTTCTCAAGAGTGAGCTCTCAAATCCTTCATCATTTCTAAAAATAAGAAAATCGGATCTAGTGCTGCAATAGTCAATCAGGAAATTTAGATTTTACTTCTAAGCTTCACCAACAACTTCATCTCAGGCAACTCAATCATCCTTGGACGATTTCTTCCCTGAGGGAAATGAGGATCATGCTCTCTGTCACTCGGGGCTAGAATAACTATTAGAAACGGAAAGAAAATAGCCTCAGTGAAGCCCTTCCGTCTCCAGAGAAGGTGAACATTGCTGGAGTTCACCGTGTTCGCATTTCATATTGAAGACTTCTGAGTAAGTCCATTTCAAATACAAAAGTAAACTTTGGACCATGAATATCCTAATTCTGGGAATTAAATGATAGCCAACCTTGAAATAGTTAGCAGTGTCCAAAGAGGGTAAGATAATAGAACAGTATCACCCAGGTAACTAGCAGAGAAGCCTTCTGGATTGTTTCAATTAGCAGCAAGAGATGTATCTCATGGGCCCAGGGCATATTAATCAACTGCACTATGCCAAGATTGAGTTCTGTTTTTTACTAGAGATCTGTTCTAAATCACTTTGTTCATAATATTGTCATCAAGTTTGCCATCCACAAATGAGGCACGTCACAAAATGAGCAAAGGAGATTTGCTTTGCCGAGGTAACTACCAGAATGAGCCAAGAGAACTAATATTGAGGACTAAGACTTATTTCTCTAAAAGGTTTTTCTTCCAGATTCCAGAATGGCACTGAATGTGTGTTGTCACATCTACTCACAAGGGCAAACACACTTAATGCTGTTTCCCCTAGAAACTTTGAAAAGTGCGACCTTTTCCTGGGCGCCAGAGAGGCCCTCGGCCTCTGCTTGTGTGTGGGTGTGTGCACACACGCACAGGAAAGCGCCTGGGTGATTTGTTCTTGTTTTTGTGAATGATCCTTGTTGCAGGTCTGTACCAGAGCGATGTAATTACATAGGGTGGGGCAAAAGTACGTTCACAGTTGTTCGTGTGGAAAATAATACAACAGTTAATAAATAATAATACAAGAGTAAAGTCTGTGTTTCGTGTACCCGCAACTGTAAACCTACCTTTTTCTTACCCTGTATATGCTTTACTGATCCCCATCTACCGAAATCCAGATCTTTTAAAGTTTAATCAGTATTGCTCAATGAACTTTCCTTTAAAGATAATGCAATTAATCACATATGGTTGTTTTTTCCCTCGCTAGGATAGAGCAGAATCCATCCACAAGGAGAAAATATATAAAGCTGTTTAAATTTTTGCATTATTGTTGAAGTTTCTCCAAGCAATTCTAAATTTATGAGAGAGAGAGAGAGACAGAAGGAGGTGGAGGAGGAGGACAGGAGACAGAATGGGGATGGGAGGGGGGAGGTGCAGGAGAGGACAAAGGGGAGAAATGGAAATGAAAAGCAATTAAAGTTGAAAAAGTCAGCTGAAACTGCTGGCAACATATATAAATAAATTTGCTTTAAGAAAGCCTTTCAAGGTCTAAAGAATTTAACTCTCCAGCCAAGAGGTTCAGACCTTCTGACCTTTGACTGACCTTTCACCCTGTCCTGTCTATTGATCACTGAGCCACTGTTGAGATGAACAGATGACCAGGTGCTGAGCGCACTTTAAAAAAAATTACTTTGCTGGGAAACATTTCCCTACTCAGGTATCTTTAACAGCTCAGTGCACATGACCTTGGCATTACCTGAAAGGAGGCCGCTCACCCAAGTAGGTAGAACACCAGGTTATGCTGGCACTGCTTTTATTCATAATGCTCTTTTTCTAATATGGAACTGGTGACTATGCTACCTTCTTCATTTTTGCAATAATTAGGGTCTCCTTTTTCCTTTCTCGCCTCCCTTCCCTCCCCTGAGACTGTTTTGACAAAAGCAAGTATGAACTGAAACCCATTATCTCTTTGTAGAACAAAGATCTAGAATGAATTAATTAATAAGTAGCTTTTTCAGATCATTTAACCTTTGGACCCATTGATCAAAATTTTATATAAAATTGTTTCCTGTTGACCCAGTTGCTTGAAATACTCTTTCTGAAACTGGGGGAGAAAGACTGTTGTTATTCTAGATGCCTTTATCATTAGTTTAGTTATATACCATTTTCTGTTTTGCAATGTGCTGATCATATTTTTTTTTTTTCCTGCCATTGCCCTCCCTGTCTCTACTCTCCATTGCCATGAGTGGAGAAATACTGTTAGCTACTTCACCATAGGCTCTGGAGGAGTGGATATTGAGGAGTCAATTAAGACTTCAGTCATCCAAGTAATTGGGCTAGGCACAACCTGTTCCGTCCCATTCCTCCTCAGATCCTTCTGTGTTAAAAATTTGAAAGTCAGGGATTTTGATTTTTCTTTTATTCCTTTAAGTCAACAAAGGAATTTTTAGGCTGTGTCTGGAGCGTTTTGACTTCTTTCCAGTTCTGGTTCATAGTTAGCATATTGGAAATTGGCAGAAGGTAGGGTCAAGAGAGGAGGGAGTTCTCAGTAAGGCACCATGGCTATTCCCCGGCACTACCGCATCCATTTCATTATGCCTGTTTTGCAGGACTGGCAACCGACATTGTTTGGGTTGTTAAAAAAAATCTTGCCCCATTTTTAAAGGCAGGCTTAAGACAGGATTCTTTGAGGTCAGAACTAGAACAGAGTATTTGGTTGTGTTGAAGAAGCTGAAATAGGAAACACCTTGAAGGAGATGCATAGCCATAAGTGCTGCTTTGGTCTGTAGCACAGAGAATGTGAAGTGTTGAGTTGTAGAGGAATTGTGGGAGTACGCTTCTGCGGCGGCATCCTGACACAGAAGCAGGTGAGGTCAGTGCCGCCGTCCTGCAAAGCACTGTAAAACCCCTTCTTCCTTCATTAATACTTTCCCTTTGAAGATAAAGGAGCTGCTTCCAGTACGTGTTATCGTTCCTTTTTACAGTTAAATTACTGTTTATTGTTATGTGATTTCCTTGTTATACTAGAATGTGGTAGATATTCTTCATGTATAATCCCTGGATTTCAGGCTTTGTTTTTAGGATGAGGCTCTGTTATATTTTTTCTTTCTTTTTGGCAAGAATCTGAGGATAAGACACATTTTATGCAGCAAATCAAAATTAATATTTAAATTCATTTTTTGCTTTCTTGAAGAAGTTCGAAGCACTTAAACCCTCATGTCAATCCTCTGAGACGTGTATTTATTTTATCATTCACTTACAGATAGACAATCAAAGTACCGAATGTTAAAACCATAGTATCACATGACTTGTACTTCTTAGGTTCTTAGTAATTGTTTGGAACTTACTGAATAGTAGGTTTCTTTCTGACATTAATCTAGAGCAATGCTTCACAACCTTTCTTGTGTCATGATACAGTAGAAATCAATACTATTTATATCACACGTGGAATATATTTTTCAAAGAACATCTCTAGTAATAACATAATTTAGAGAGGTATACAACTTGAAAAATATTATGCTACAATTCTATAGTATTGTTGAATCTGTTGGGAGTAATACTGCCAGAGAGCTCATGTGTTAGAGTGCTGGTCTGTGCCGTGGGTAAATAGACAATACATCCTTCACACCAGAGGAGTGTTATGCCTAACGTCATGCTGGAGATACAAATGGCTTATAAGGAACTGCAAACACTAGGACCCTAACCAGCTCAGGTCCCACTTCAAGACAGGGGGTTCTTGTGCAAATGGTAGAAATGGGTGTGCTCCACAAGCTACCTCTTACCGTGATCTGGCATTTTGTGTGTAGAGCTGGGCCTATGGCACCAACCCTTCCTCAGCCATGAGGAACACGTGCAGGTCAGATAAGTTTTATCTCCTGTCACCTTCAAATACCCCAACTTCCAGTAGATTCTGAACCATAGCCTTGATTTTTAGAGCATTTAGTTTAATGGAGTACAGAGTATTTTGACAGTTGCATCTCCTTCACCATTATTTTGTCCTTGTGTAGTATTTTCCCCAAACTTATTTATCCTATAGCATGCTTACACATGCCTCCATTTGTCCTAGCTAGTTGTGGTTTTAGAGTAGGAAGTCATCCTGCCCACTGATAGATAAGGGGATTATACTGTTCCACAGGGCCAGCTAGAGTAGTACTTTTTTTTTAAGCAAGTAGTTGGCCTTGATAATGAAGGGATTATCGTAATCATCATTATGCTAATTGAGTGCTTTACAACATTTTAGTCACTATTCTAGGACCATAGATTAAAGCTTTCCAATAAAGCCATGAAGGATCTACCATCATTACCCCCATTTTACAAATAAGGAAACTGCGGCAAAGACAGGCTAAGTAACTTTTCCAAGGTCATCCAGGTAGTGAATTATGGAACTGGAATGCAAAACCAGAATGCCTAACTCCAGAGGCTGTGGCCTTGTGCCCTCCTTCTTCCCTAAGTGGATGGGGATCGGGAGAGACGTCTTTGGGAACAGATGATGCACAGAAGACAGTAATCCCAGCAGCTGGGCAAGCCCTATGCTGAGTTATATTTCAGAAAGTACAGAAAAGAGATTGGGACTTGCGGGAAGACAAAGGATTTTTCTGGGCAGGAGCAGCCATACTGGACACCATGGAGAGGCTGGAGCCGGCCTGGTGACTACAGCAAGGCTTTTTCTCCATCCAGGTGTGGACTCTAAAATGGAGAACTGGCGAGACAGGTGATGAAGGGGAAGCAAACAATGGAGGCATTGGGGTTCTGTATTTAGATGAGCACATAGTCTATGTGAAAACTCATTCATTAGTTACATCAACATTGGATGCTCTTTAAAAGGCTTCTCAGGAAAGGTATGAGAATGATTTGAGGGTGGGTTTTGGTCTTGACCCTGTGCCACAGCAAACAAAATGAAACTTTTCCTTGAGCTAAAGGTAATTGAGATGAAAGTGTGTTTACATAGATGAGCAGCAGGATTTATCCAGTGACTCTGGAAGGTAATCCCAGGGTTCAGCGCTCCATGAATACCATGCCGTGTTCCTAAGCTGGTAAATTACTGTGAGCTTTTATGAGAATGGATTGTGGGAAGCATCTAGATGAAATTCAGCCCGCTTCCCCTCGAGTCCGGGGCCCGCTAATGCACTCCAGGTGTGCGGGCTGCCGAGGCTTTCTGCCTTGGACGCCTCAAAGAAGAACTTTTCATTCCAGAAGGGAAGCTTTGAAGAATACCAAGGGCCTTTCTATCTCTCCTTGGTTTTTTTGTATTCTTTCTGCCCACATTTGGTAATTGGAGATATTTGTGGTGTTAAAGCCAGACTTGTTCCTCCTCAGCCTGCCCCTCCAGCAGTGAAATTTTAAGCCCGTGGCTTCGACTGTGCCCAGCAGTGATTTCTCTGCTGCGTCCCTCAGATGTAAAAGGAGAACGGCTGAAATACTAGAAAGGGGGATATAGGAAATCAGCAAACAACAATTTTCCACGTCTATAGATCCTTTCATCTGAGGGCAAAAGAAGCTGGAGCGGGTGCCTCCAAAAGGATGGGGGGGGGCACAATTTAAAACTCTGGTTATGGGCTAAGGAACGAAAGATCAAAGGGCTGTGTCCTCAGAATTACATAGTGAGTCACTGGAAAAACTCTGAGTAAAAGTCAGGCATCCCGTTCTCCAATCTTATATGGCTACTAAGTACAGTTGGCTTTAAGCAGTTTCTCTGCTTTTTTCAGTTAGGCCCAGTACTATCCTAAAGAATATAATTATGTGTGCCTGATTGAGTGCATTTTGAAGCCCTAGAGCACTGCAAGGTATTTGGCCATGATGACAATAGTGGGTGAAGTGAAAAGGTGCTGGAGAAGCCCCCGCGTCTGTTGTGTGGCCTGTGCGCTCCCACAGGGCATCGGCCTCCCTTACCAACCACTGCCATTATTCAGGCCATCTCGTGGCTTCCATTTACGAGTTCCCCTTTGAGAGAGATTGTTTCCAAAGCTAAATTAAGAGCTAGGAGGTGTACTGGGTAAGTTTGTGATTTACTTTTTCCAATTTTGACTGCTATAAGCATTTCAGTCTGTTGCCCATTAGTTCAGATCAGCACGTTGGTTTTAACTTTATCTGCAAATGTAATGATTTAGCACATTATAGACAAAGGTGTTTGCAGAGCTGAGGGCAGCATGATTTGCTTGACTAGGGAATATGTGAGTTCTGTAAATCACATCTTAATATTCCATTCCATTTGGATTCTGCTTCTTATGTCCTCTTAATGCAGGGGCGGGTGAAAGTAGGTTTACAGTTGTTTGTCTGGGAAAGTATATAAGAATAATGAATAATACAAGAATAAACTCTGTGTTTCAGGTACTCACAGGAAACCTATTTTTGCATCACCTTGTATATTCCTGTTTATGATTGTGGGTGATCTGACCTGAAGGTCAGGTGACTTGAAGTGCTGATGGATAAATTGTGTGCATGTGCATGTGTGTACTCATACATGTCCACGTGGCTGTTAATATGGTGAAAGAGAGCCACAGAACTGTTACTTTTCTTAGCATCTACCAGAAGCTAGAAGAAACATTCGCTGCAGAGATGAGTTCTAAGGTACTAAGCATATTTTTAGCATGCTCTACGAGGTCACCTCCCAGGGTAAATTTTGAGTCATTTGCCTCTTTGTTTCTTAGAGATTTAAGGGGCATGGACTCTCTGTGGCTGCCTCGGGAGAGATAAGACACGGGGCAGTCACCTTGGGGGGTCAACTGAGAAGTGCATTAGAGTCAGGGGAACTTTTGCAAATCTCTTGAGATGTGTGCAAATAACAAGATAACAAGGAATAGTGAAAGGAACATGAGCTTTACAGTCAGACAAACTAGGGCTAATGTTGGCCCCACCACTTCCTAAATGTATAACTTTAGGTTGATTGCTTTATTGTCATGATCCTCAGTTTCCCCTTTTGCAAAAATGAGAATAGTAATAACTGCCACCTAGATTTGCTGTGAAGATTACCTCACAATATATATGTGACAGCTTCTGAGATATAGTAGACTTTCAATAAATATTAGTTCTACTTTTCCCTCTGTCTTAGCCACCTTCTCTATCCTCGCATGGGCAAGAGCAGAGAGAGAATAGTTAGTTATCTCATGTCTCTTCTTATTAGGGCATTAAACCTATCATGAGGCCTCTACTCTCATGGCCTAATGAGCTCCCAAAGGTGCCACCTTCAAATACCATCACAATGGGGATTGGGGTTTCAACATACACATTTTGGGGAGACAAAAACATAATTTATAGCACTTTATCCCCTCACTCTTGCATACTGATTTAGAAGATCTGCATGCTCTAATTTGTTTTAATTATGCCTTTCTTCCCATAAAAAACTATCAAAGTCTTCCCAAAGCTTGAGCGGACATTTGGATTTTGTCAAATCTTTTCATAGTTTGCTTATTGCACATGTATGATTTCATCTGTCATTCGATTTTCTTAATCCATATAAAATTTAGAATAAAAGTTCATGGACAAAAAGTAATTCAGCATGCGGTTGGCATTTGTCTGTCAAAGCCTGGGCAGCAGGTATGGCCCTAGACTGAGGGAGACAGGCTGATGCATGACTGTGTCAGAATCTGGCCTTGCTCACGTGGCCTACTGATATGTCCCTTGTCAGGGAGCTTGTAGCACTAGTTGTTGTTATACACAACCCCCCAAATCTCAATGACTTAATAAATACAAATTTATTTCTTGCTCACATCAAGTTTAATTAGGTGTTCTTGATTGGTGGGAGGTTGTTCTTCCATCTTATGGTTCCTTCTATTTTATGGCTCCATCATTTTCAACAAATGACTTCTAAGGTCACCCTGGAAAAAGAAAGAGCATGAAAAACTGTAAATGGGAGGTTTTTAAGAGCCAAGCCTGGAAGAATTTCCTGTCATCTGCACTGCCATCCATATTCCATTGCCTGGGACCTACATGGCCACACTGACCTGCAGGGACAACTAGAAAATGTGATGTAGCGATGTGTCCAGGAAAAAGAGGAAACAGGTTTTGTGATCAGCCAGCACCCTCTGACAACATATTTGTTGGTTCAGCCTCATGCTCTCAGGCTTGTATTTCTTTCCTCTCCTTGATTGATCCTTGTTCCAATTTATGCCAGTGGCTTGTGAATTGGGTTCTAGCTTGGTTAACTCCTGTTTTATGGAATTTTGACTCACCTAACTGCCCTCATCTGACATCCTTTGGAATCAGATTTTTGACCCTGCCCCTCTGGCCATTTTTCATTCAGCAAAGATTAGAATAGTTTCAGAGTTCTTAGAGAATTTTAGAAATCATGGAATTTGACAATTTTTTTAATATGAGAGATTTTTGTTGTTTTTTTTTTCTCCCAAAGACCATTGATAAGTTTACTTAGAACACGGAAACAAAACATGAGCATATCAAAACCTGTGTATGAAGTTTCTTCTTTATAATGCTTGGGCATTTTGCAAGAGGGATAAATTGGTAAGAGGAAAGGGACTTCCTGGTATGAAGGAAAGTGTTCATAGGTTTTAGCCTTAGCTTTGGCTCTCATTAGCCATGTGAAAATTGTATCTCCTTTAAATGAGTTTAACGCAATACAGAGGAGAGATATTGGAAACCTATACAACCAGATATGAGTAATGTTATGTCTGGTGGTGACACTGCGAGTGATTCTTTGTATGATGTCGGCTAATCTGAAAACTCTCCCGTTGGCATGTTATGTTGACCATATAGAAATAACCATATAGAAATGCTCGTTAGTGGTGGAACATCTTAGTTCACTTATCTGGCTTCCCACAACCTTTGTAATGGATTACCATCAAAACATTTTATTTAAATTCAATTGACCTTTCATGTGTTTTTTGTTTGTAAAAGTAAAACATACTCATAAAAATTTGGACCTTTAGGAAATATATTATGAAGGAAAAGGAAAGTCCCACATAATCTTAGACTTAACTGCTGTTAACAGGTTTGTATGTTATATACTGTTTTGCATATTTTTTTCTCATATTCCATCTTGTATATATTTCATAGGAGGGTTTTTGATACCAGTTTTCTTATTTTTCTCAGATTCCTTCTGGGCCCTTTAGGCCCTGATTCTCATGGTAAATACCTAACAAAGTTAGAAAGAAGAGAGCTGGAGAGTGATTGCTCCTCCCTCCCTCCCTCCCTCCCTCCCTCCTTTCCTTCTTTCCTTCTTTCCTTCTTTCCTTCCTTCCTTCCTTCCTTCTGCAAGAGCTCTTTGAGTTTGGCCAACTTTCATATTGGCCAACCCATTACTTGTGATTGTTGTATAGGTAATGTGAATCATGAATTAATTAATGACTTCAGGAGAGCAATTCCGCCCCCCCCCCCCCCCGCCCCCTCCAACCCTGGCATTCTCTCCAACAATTGGCTTGGGAAAACTAATAAAATTTAAGGGTGATGTTGATCTGCTCTGGAAAGATGGAGTGAGTTGTCCATCTTGAAAAAAATCTGACTAGTCACCCCTATTAAAAAACCTTTCTTGAATTCTCCTCTACAGGCTAGAATTCAAATTTTTTAACTTGGCGCATCATATTTTCTCCAACCTCAATCCCAGCACCCCATTCGATGCACATATGCTTCAGACACACTGCTTTCCTTGATGTCCCTTAACTTTGTCTTTTTGTATTGACTTACTCACCGCTCAGGCGCTCTTTGCTTGCTTCTTTGCTTGGTGAAGCTTGTGTGTTCATTAGATTCTTTGGGGAGGCTTTGCTAGAGTCCCTCGGCAGAAGAAGGAGCTCCTTCTTTTCCCTCCTCTCCACTTCTATTATGGTGGTTCTGATGCCATAGTTTAACTTACCTTATCTGTTTTAATCCTTTTAATTTTTTTTTTATTGAGGTCCAAATCTTCAGTATATAGTTCATGAATTTGTCATGTCTGAATTTGCACCTGGACTATGAGCCTTAGAATTTCAGAACCATGTTATAGTAATTCTTGTATTTCCAGAGATACTCAGTAAGTGCTTGAATGAATGAGGGACCACTACAATTTCCTCAGTTCATCTAGTATAGATTTATTTATGGAAAAAGGACATGAAAGGGTATTATTTTTTGTAGGACTGTGAAACCAAGTAAAATTTGTTCATTTACTTGCCATTAGCCTCAAAAGTTAAGAGATTATAACCTAAAATATTATCAATTTCTCCAGTGGCAATTATGGATCCATGAATAGAAACAAATTTCATGTATGAATAGAAACAAAAAAACTCCTTTTTCCTGAGAAATATGTATCACCTTAATTTCCAATATTAATTGCCTAAATACTTTTAGTTAATACTAGATCACTGCAAGCCTTTTTTAAAAACAATATCCTTTTGTAAAATACACGAAGAATGCATTTGTGCTGGATAAATGTTATTATGCATTTTTAGAGGAATTGAGCAGTTCGTTGGCAGAGTTGGGAGTGGGAATGTGACTGCTTAATTTTTAAATTGTGTTAAGATATAAAGTAATGATGAACTGACAAAAACTATGTGATAAAGTTTTATTGGAAACTATAATCCTTAAGACTTGAGATATTAGACAGCAAAGGGAGATGGTTAATATCAAACTGCCTTTTCCTTATTATTTATTCCTTGTAGGAAAAAGGCAACTAACCCTTCCCTTAAATTCCTGAATCTAGGTTTAGATTGCTTAAGAAATGGAATGACATTTAATTTCAGAATTACTTCTCCCACTAAAAGTTGCTGACATATTAAAGAAAATGGCATTCAAGAATTTTTTAAAAGCTAGATAACAGAATACTTGCTCAGAGTAATTTGATTTAACAAAAGAGTTTAGTAGTCTTCCTTGAAAGGTGATCCTGAAATCAATCTCTTTAATTTCATTAGGCCCTCTAAGGAAATAAACACATTTCCCTACGTAAAATGAGGCTACCCCAGTTACCTCTTCTGTGCTAGAAAATCCAAGCCAAAATATCATTACTTTGCACTGATTCAAATTTTAAACTCTTCTTTGAAAAAATAAAAAAGAAACAGGTAAATAATAGCACCAAATGGGCATTATTTTCTGCTGTCCTTAGTGACCTAGATGGCTTTATGCCCCCTCAGCTTGCTTTTATTATACAACTGCACTTATTCCGTTAATCAATCAGTCAATCAATCAGTCATTATCGATGTAATCAGCCATTATCGATGCTTATTATGTACAAGGTAATCAGCCATTATCGATGCTTATTATGTACAAGGTGCTCTGCCCTTTGGAGATACCAAGGTGACAATTTCAAATTAAAATTTATTTCAATTCCCTATTTTTTAAAAAATTAGTTTTTAGTAATGTGGTTAATTGGCCTAATTTAATGAGTGTCCATTTAGGATCTATTGCTTAGTACTGTTCAAGATCATAATCCATAATATCTGTAGAAGCTAGCAATTTACCCCATTGATTTAAATAATGACTAATGAATTTTAAGATCTTCATGTGGTTGATGTTATATATTTCATAAGTGATAAAGAAATTCAAGCAAACTCCTTTTTCCTGGGAAATATGTATCTCCTTAGTTCCCAATATTAATTGTCTAAATACTTTTAGTTAATATTAGATCACTGCAAGCAAGCCGTTTTAAAAAACAATATCCTTTTTAAAAAACAAAGAATGTGTTTGTGTTAGATAAGTGTTATTATTCCATTTTTAGAGGAATTGAATAGTTTGTTGGCAGAGTTGGGAGTGGAAATGTGACTGCTTAACTTTAAAATTCTGTTAAGATACAAAGTAGTGACAGACAGAGAAAAACTAATCGCATGTGTCTTGATCATCATTTTATAGAGACCACAGATCTGCTTTATGGAAACTTGAGTTTCTGTGCAATGGAATTGAAAACTATTACATGACCAGGCCACTCAGTAGGACAACCCAAAAAAAAGGTATTTTGAGCTCCTAGGATCAACAACTGGCCAGGTACTAGGTACTCTGGTTCCTTACCAATTGAAAGGAGAAAAACCGAGCTCTTCCTTCAGTTTTCATCTGTTAGGGGTAAAGGGAAAGGAGTTCTTTGAGTCGGGTCCTGAGTCCATCTCACTAAGACTTGGGGTGGGGTGGGGGCACAGGCCACTTTTCAGAGCATGCTTTCTAGAAAGAGACAACAGAAGATCCTCTCTTCCTTATCTTCTGTAGTCTCTATTTTGAGAGCCCAGGTTTTACACAGGACTAGATTCCAATACAGAAAATCAAGAGGCCAAGCCTTTTTCTCTTCTCCTTAAGAGAGCTCTGCCTTCAGTAGAGGGCAGACAATGTGTGCCATTACTCACTCGAGAACTGTTTACCGCGTTTATCAGGAGGGTACTTGCCCATGGCAGGCAGTAAAATTACCTTGGTTGTTTAAGAATAACCTGAGTGGTTTACTCAGACTGTTTGCAAATGTTTGGACATTATTCAAGGGCTATCCTGGACCGACCAATCAGCTTTATTTGGCACTGCTTTTCTCAGATTCACCTTTATACCATCCAGTCACATTGAGAGGAGCGGGGGTTCCCTGAAATTGCAACATGACTGACTTTCCAGCCACATGATACAGCCTTTCAGACACTGAGTTAAATTTCAACCCAGACCTCTCTCTTCAATTCAGGTCACATACAGACCAGACAAAACCAAGGTCATGTGTTGAACCAACAATATAAGGAGTTTTGTTGGTTGCAATAACTATAATGTTATTCACTGTTTGAAATACTATATCATGGTTAATCATAAGTTGCAGCTGTTGTGTTCGTTTATTTATGAGTCGTTAATCAAGAGGACACCGCAATGGACACTGTTTGAAAGGAGTCTTGCACGAGGCCTTCCTTTTGGGTGCTCCTTCCCTTTCATTGTGAAAAGAAGAGGATTTGCAAAAAGTTTTTGGATATTACATATTTTCTGAAATCTTTGAAAAAAAATCTGAAATTTTTTGAAAAATCTCTGAAAACAGATTTTTCTATTCCAAATTGAAAGGACCAAATTGTAATCTTTGCATTTCAGCTAATGACAGTAGAAATACTAAACCAGCGGTCTCCAGATAATTCCTTTCAACTGGTCCCAAACTTGATTAGTTCTTAAATATCAGTCAGACACCAAAAGTGATATGTTGGCTCTCTGGAAGCAGATTTTGTGATCCAGAGCTCAGATTGTCTGTTCTTAACCATATGTTTCTGCTGATGTTACTGTAAACAGACCAGACCTCTCCGGGCAGCCCGGTCACTGCCCCCCACCCTGGTAGATGAGACCTTCAATGTCTCTCTCCCCCCATCTATCTCAACTTTTATATCTTCCCTTCCTCTGTGAGAATACATTTGTGAGTTACCCTTGGCGGGGTTTGTGATTAGGAATTTGAATAGGATCATTGTATGAAAGAATTTTGGAATAAGTCATTTAATTGAGTGGATTTTTTTAAATCGAAGAAGTCACTAATAGTTTGTTTTCAGATTTGTTGATCTGTGCCTCGTCCTAAATTGGATTTGTAACACTGAAGTTGGTACAGCTGCTTTTCTTTGAAGAACTCAAAGTAGTTCCAAGTTTTAAAATCACATTTACTTTTTACTGATACCTTTTTTTTTTGGTGGATTTTATTCATGTGGACTTTCAGTCTTCACTTTATGATCCCTAATGAACTCCCTGCTTTAGCAATACAGCTTTCATATAGTTCCTCTGACTGTAGTGCACATTTATACACCGTTATGGCTTGGACTATGCTGATACTTTGGGCTGGTATTATTTTCTCATCTCCTTCTATAATACTTAACATTCTTCAGAACAAAACTCAAATGTGTCTTCCATCATTACATTCTGCCCCCTGCTTTCCAGTGGGTCTTAAATGCTGCTCTTTGAACTACTTTATTTGACTTGTTACTGAAGCACTTGGTTCCCTCTACCTTGTGTCTTAATTGATTTTTTATACATTTTCCTCCTTTTTGAGAGGCAAACTTATTGAGGCCCAGGACCATAACTTCAAGCAAATGATTGGCTTGACACAAAGTGGCATGCACCTCTTATTTTCCTATGAATATGTGGAGACAATCATATTTAGATGTCTCAGAACTGCTATGAGGAAGGGCCAAGAGACTGTCAATATAACATTGGTCAAATGCAAACTTCCCTTAAAAATTGTCATTTTTTCTCAAAATGAATAAATACCTCAAGTTTTCAGCAACAGATTTGTGGCATAACAATTTGTATTTTTCTAAGATACCTAAAAATCAAGCTGGACAGTTGGCCCTCACAAAAGGGGGTGTTGGCTGTTAGTCCACATGTTGGCCAAGTCCGGTTGAGGCAGTGAGCTTTCTGACTGAGTGTGTTTGCTTAGACCCTATTCAAGCTTCTTAACCCCCGGCTTTCTCTCCACTTGTATCGCCTTTTGTGGGGGATGGCGTGTTAGCTCTGAGAAATAATAGGGATCATACCCATTATACCAGCAATAGTCTGTCTTAGTGTGATCACAGTCAGTGGACAATTTACTGCCAGGAACCCAAGAGGAAACGGCCTGGGACGTTAAAACAAACAAACAAGCTAAGATTGTCTGGGACCAAAGGAACAGTGACTGGATTTGTTTAAAGAATTAAGCTTATGAGTTACACTTTCCCCTTTGCAGCACAGATAAAAATCTTCGCTTGAGGAATATTTCAACATCACAGCTGCAAGTGTAACTTATAATGGAAAATGTTTTTCATTTTGAAAAGAGGCAACTGCTATTTGGTACTAGGAGACTAGGATGTCTGGAGATACAACTTGAAAGCAATAGCAACACAGCTTGATGAGGGGAGCAGAGTCTGGTTTAATGCCCTCTAACTCAGGAGCGCTCCATTTTAATCTGACTGGTAGCCCTGTCAGGAAATAGTGTCGACTGTGTTCAGGACCGCTAAGCATCATGGAGAGCACAGCAGAAGACGACGACGTGGTGTCTGCCCCCAGGGGACGGACATGTAATAGGCAGCTCCTTTGTACCGGGGTCAACGAGGAATGGTGTTAGGCAGGGTGTCATCAAAGCGCCACGGGGACGGCTACAAACCAGAAGCCAAGGAATGAATTACTGTGACTCTGATGCTAGGTGGCTTCAGATTTCTTGGAAATTCTCCAGGACTCGCTTATTTTCTTTTAAACTGAGGATTATACCTGCCCTCTATCTCTACACCAAGTACATGGGAATAATCTGAGAAATGTTTAGACTGTGAATTTAGACCTTTTAGTTTCTTGCAAATCTATAAACATAAAGTGAGAATGAGATGTGACAGTGTAGTGGAAGAGGACTTTTGAAGATTTATTCGTACTCTCTGCAGTAAAAGGAGTAAGAGTGCTTTTATAGTATGGTTATAATGAAAGATATTTTTCTGTTAGTTTTATGAAGTGTGGGGAAAAAAAGAAAATCTACCCCAAATTTATTTACTCTTTCTTGACTTTAAGAAATACAGGACATTGCATTTTCCCATAAGACTGATTACTTCCTCACTGTTATTTTGCTCCATTCATTTACTCATTTAGTGGGTAATTACTAAGCGTGTATTATGTATCAGGTCCTGTGCTGGGACCTGCGGGTATAAAGTTGGAGAAGACAAGGGCCCAAGCTCTAAAAACCTCATGAGGAGACTGAAGAAACAAAGGGAAACAAAAAACTTTGTTTTTACTGTTTTAAACAGGTAGGATAGAATTTTTTTCCTGCAGTTAGATTTGAGGAAAACTATCATTTGAGCTAGATTTACCGTACCACCTTCATTAACTCGTTTGTTCAGTCACTCATTCATTCATTTTTCAAGTTAATGGATGCCAGAAACCTCAGTCATCCCTGATATCCCCCTTCCATTTGCCCTCGAAATACAGTCACCAAGTCCTTTCGAATGTCTCTCTCCAGGATGTGCTAAATCTGTCCACTTCTCAACATATTTACCATCTTGACTACTTCATTACCTCCTAACTGGTCGGTCTCCCAGTTTTCACTCTTGATTCTGATTATCAGCTTGCAAACTTTTTTGACTATGAGTTACTCACACAAAAGATTCATTTATGATATCCTAGTACAGTATATCATATATACCGTACATTATACTATATATGATATAAAGGTATGTGTAGATACTGTGTATCTATAAGTAAATCTGAAACAAAAGATTAGTACTTACCTTTACTCTGTGTGATGCACTTTGATATTTTTTAAAAAGTCGACTCCTTTTTCATTCTGGGTATGATCAACTAAATTCATTTCATGACCCACTAATGGATTAAAATGTGCTGTTTCAATCCTTTTCAACGCAGCAGCCAGGGTGATGGTTTTCTATTGTTTCCCTGCTTAAAATATTGTTTGGCTTCCGGATGCACTTAGGATTAAACCCAGAAGTAATAGTGTGGTCTGCGAGGTCCTGCATGGTCCTGCCTCTGCTTCTCCTTCACTCTTTCCTACCTGTCAGCACCTTTACACACACACTCGTGCTCTGTGAAATAGACTTCCTTCCCTCCATCTCCCCCGGGTTAACTCCTATTCTCCTTCATGACTCAGTGTGAAGAGCACTCCCTTAAGAAAATTAGATTTCCCTTATTCTCCCTCATTCTTCTCTATATTTTTTATTCAACGTATTTATTATAATTTTATTAGTATACGCTGCTTTGTAAGACTGTTTAACATTGACGGCTCCCACCAGATGTTAGGTTCCGTGATAGCTAAGGCCAGGTCTCTTTGTCCACTGCTGGATCCACAGCACCTCACGCGGTCAGCCAGCATTTTTTAGCACCTACTCTGTGTCAGCTCTGGGGTTGGCCTTGGGCGTACAAAGGTAAGTAAGACAGAGACCCTACTCTCAGGGAGTTTGGCTTTTTTGGCATTTAGTGTATCTGAAGACAAGATATTTAAAAGACACCACAAGTCCATAAACATATTAGGGAGGGTGTTAAATGCTGGAATTTATACTAACAATGCTTCCTTTAGTTTAAGACCATGACTGGAGGAAGGTTTTCCTTATTTACTCATAATACAAACTCAAGGAACCATAGTGGAATGATTGAATGACTGTGAATACATTCGCCATTGATATATAGACGGACTTAAGCAAATGTTAGGTGGCTCTTATTTTCAGTGCTGCTCCCCGTCTCATTATGCAGTTCTCAGGCTTAGGGTCTGGGAGAGTCCAGCGAGGCCGGGGCCTGCCTCCCATGTGGTGCCCCAGCGCCCTTACACCGCCCCGGCCGGTGTTCATCATCCTTGGCTCCTCCTCACACTGAAGAAGCGACTGGTACACACAACAGCCTCTTCCATTTTGGAGCAGTTTGAATTGTTAAAAAAAACTTTGTTTTGTTAAATTATTTTTCAGCCCCCTTGTCCGCCCTTTGGAATCATGGAGATAAGTTTTCTCTCTCTTCCACGGAACAACTCTTCAGATAGCTATGGAGAGCTAACCGTCCCAAGAAGTTCTTTTTTCCCAGTGGAAACAGTCCTCATTTTCCCGGCTATTCCGCATGTGACATGATTTCCACACCCTTTCTCTTCCCGTGACACTCTTGACAAGCTCCAGTTTTTCTGTGCATTTTTAAAACTTGGCGCCCAGCGCGCAGACGGCGCTCCAGCTCTGTCTAGACCAGTGTGGCGCACGGGGGGACTCTTTTTTTTCCATACTCTGAACACTATGTTTCTGCTAATCTGGCCTTAATTTGTATTGGATTTTTCAGCGGCCAAGTCACACCATGGGCTGATCCAATGTTCCCAGTCCTCTAAAACCCCTAGATCTGTTTCACATGAACTCTCGTTCAGCCTGGTCACTCTCATCCTCAGCTTAGGCATGTCATAGTTTCCCCTCTTGCAGCCATGGAATAGGTTTGTGCACTTATTTCCCTTCAGCCTTATCTTACTAGCTTCAGACCAACCTCCTCTTCAGTTGTTTGTGGAGTCTACAGCCTTGGCAAAGGAAAAAAAAACTCAAGCTCTAGTAAATACCACAAACAGTTATTTGCTTTAAGTTCAGGAAATGAAAAGTTACGCTGGTTTTAAGTTTCGCAACTGGCCGCGGCCCTCGCCACCCGCGCCCCGCCCCGCGGCGGCGGGGTCTGAGGCCCCCCGCGCAGGGCGGCTGCGGCCCGACGGCGCGGAGCGAGCATCCTCCGCGCCCGAGTCTGCAGGCCCTGGGCCCGTCTGGGCCGAGCCGAGGGAACGTCTAGCTTCCCCGAGAAAACCTTGCTGCCCGGTGATATAAAACACGCCACCTACTTGCTCTAAAGCTTTGTCGGGGGCAGGTTTGGCCCATTGTCTCCCAGAGAAAACAGAAAGCAACCTCCTCCCCCTTCCCTTCCCACAACCTCTTTTGTCCCCACAATCCAGCTCTGGAAAATATCTGAAGGCCACAGAAGTGGGAGTACCCTTTGATGTTTATATTGGCTGGCTCCTTTTCCTTTTTACTCCTTTTTTTTTTTTTTTTTTTTTTTTTTTTAATAATCAGAGTAGTAGAAAATGTGGAGAATTAACCGCATGACAGCAGCAGAGGAATTCATTAGAGAAACTGAGATGAATTCTGCTCAGATTTCAGGCTCTCAGGCAGGAGTCACAAAGGAGTAATCGTCTTCTAGTTGTTTTTAATCATTTCTTTTGTGGCACCTTCCTCGTCCATGAAACCAATCTCGGTGTCCGGCGTGAGGGAGCCTGAGAACACAGGCCATCGGCGGAGGCTTTGATTCGGGGATTACTACGGTGATATTAACTACTTCCTTCTAACCTCCCTTTGACAAGGTGGAACCTACCCATCTTGGAGAGAATGGACAGTACTATGTCATTGCTTTTATTTTAAGCGTTACCCAGGACAAATTTGTTTTAAACTTACAAATAATGTGCATAAAACTTTACAACAGGCCATTCTTAAACAGACCAAAAAAATTCTGAGAAGCAAAATTCTGCAGGTGTGTTTTCTAACTTAATCCTCAGGAACCTTTCCTTTCATGAGTCTCAGAAGCAGCTTCATTCATGCCTTTGCCCATGACTTAATTTATGCTTAAAATTTTACTTGGAGGAACTGGGTAAAATAAAACAATGATTTTCTCTCTAAGTCTATAAAGGCAGCAGCTACAGTAGTATTAAGATTTTACCCCAAAGGGGTCCTAACTGCTTTGCTTAAGTATTGGAGCTTCACTGCTATTCTAATTCCGCATGAATCTGTTTTTAAAATGAAATCATATAGGAAGTTCCATAATGAAGCTAAGAGAAAAATATTTTCTCCAACATTTTCATACACTTTAGAAGTTCCTATTAATATACAGTATATTGATCTTACCTACTTATTAAATCAGGCTCTATAAAGCTCCTTCTCAGTGAGACATTTTAGCATAGTTCTAATAGATACATCTGCCAGAAAGCAATGAAAAAGACAGTTCTTGAATCTTAGTGATATTTTTGGAAAGAGAATTTATTAGTCTTAAGCACTCATGCATATATTTAATTTTAAACCATTTGGTTTTAACTTTAAGCTAATTGGGTCACCTTGTGCTTTCGTCAGACATTGAGGGCCTAACAAGGACAGGTCTAATATCCCCCCAAATCCCCCAGGGAGACCTTCTCTCCTGGCTCATTTTAGGGCACAGGCTGTGCAACAGAACCTACTCAGAGCCAGACCATTGGTGAGTTAGTCACCTTTTGTATCATGTTTCTCCTACTGCCAAGTGGAGATGCAGGGATTTGTCACCTGCTCGTCAATGAGAGAAAATATATCAGCCTTTTTTGTATCAGTGGTAAGCAGGAGGGGGTGATAACGGTGGCCTGCAGAGGTAATAGGGACAGCTCTGTGGAGATGCGGGGGCTCGAGCGAGGCTGGAAGAACACATAGGATGTTAGTCAGACAATGATCAAAATAAAATTTGAGGATTTCTGATACAAAGACATTTAAGACGTGTTGCCTGCTTCTGATTTGGATTGGCGTAGAGGGGGAGACATGAAGGCAATGTGAGAAAGGGAGTGAACGTGGGAGTGAAAAATCTCAAAGTGTGTTTGTGCACAGTAGGTAGTAGAAGATGTGAGTCAATTTAAGTTTTAAAAATACAGCCATTTAGCTCTGGCTGCATGGCTTAGTTGGTGGAGTGTCGTTCCCTGCACCAAAAGGCTGCTGGTTTAATTCCTGGTCAGGGCACATATCTATGTTGTGGGTTCAGTCCCCAGCCAGGGTACGTG
The DNA here is from genome assembly GCF_021234165.1 of Pteronotus mesoamericanus. Classification (NCBI taxonomy): domain Eukaryota; kingdom Metazoa; phylum Chordata; class Mammalia; order Chiroptera; family Mormoopidae; genus Pteronotus; species Pteronotus mesoamericanus. The sequence goes on along the minus strand of NW_026555078.1, from coordinate 22,617,245 downwards.
TGGGAAGCAACAGACCAATGTTTTTTTCTCTCTCTCTCTTTCAAAATCAATGGAAACATGTCCTTGGTTGAGGATTTTTTTTTAAAGCCATTTATCATAAAATCATTAAGAGATGAGTACAAAAATGTATGTAAAATATTTTTTAACTTGTGCTATCAGAAGAATTGGGAAAAAACCCAGAGGATTGATTAAATAAGTTAATTGCAAGTGTATAACAGTAGCTTTATAGCTATTAAAAACATGTTATATAAAAATATGTATTGAAATGGGGAAATAGTCATGATATAGAGAGGAATGAAAAGTGTAGCTTATAAATTAGATTGTTCAGTATGGTCACAAATGTATGAAATAGATTTACTATGAGGGAAAAGTCAGAGAGGATACACAAACAAGCTGTTAGCAGTGGTTATGCTTATGTTCTGAGACTGAGTTATTTTGATTTTCTTTATGCTCTTTGATATTTTCAGCTACTTTCTACAATAAAAATGCACTATTTGCAACTAATTTTTTTTATCCTCACCTGAGGACATTTTTTTTTTCATTGCTTCTAGAAAGAGAGGAAGGAGGAGAGAGAGAAACATTGATATGCGAGAGAAATATCAATTGGTTGACTTCTGTACATAGCTGCCCCAACCTGGGATTGAACCTGTAACCCAACCTGGGATTGAACCTGTAACCTAGACATGTGCCCTGACCAGGAATCAAACTGGCAACCTTTCAGTTTGCTGTATCACTCTCCAACCAACTGAGCCTCGCTGGTCAGGGCTGCAACTAACTTTTTTTAAGTAGGCTAAGAAGTTAGGCACTTATTTGTTGTTGGATTTATTCATTTATTTTAGGCAATATAAAGTCCATTCTGAAAATTTGAGTAGAAGAGAGACAAAGTGAAAATCATATTATTGGGAGGAAAATGTGAGATATAACTAAGAGATGTTTTAGAGTAGAGAGAGCCCAGCGTTGGAGTTATAAATCTGCAGATTGTAGCAATACTACACATATGTTATAAAACAGGATGGTAGCAGTAGGAATTCTAGAGGAGCGACAGATGGGAAACATCATGGAGGCTATTTGCAGTGTATGGTGCAATGACTCTGAGAGGTAGTAGAGAGAAGTCTTGAGGACAAACACAGTATTTCAAGTTTGCCTGGGAGGATCAAGTCAATAGGAGATAGAGACGGCTTGCTTGGAAGCTGGGATAAAGAGTTTCAGTGTAGGTTTGCTTGTGTGGTTGGTTAGTTTGTTTTTGTTGGGGAGGGTTGTCTTTTTTTTTTTTTTTACCTTTTATTTAGAAGTATAAAAGTTACAAGAATAAAAAGAGCATAGTCAAATACCTTTACCCAGATTTATGTGTTGCCAATATTTTACCTAATTTGCTTTATAATTTATTTCATCTATTTACCTGCCTGTCAGTCATTTATCTACATGTGCATATATTTCTGATCTATTTGAGGACAAATTACATTCATCTTGATTCTTTACCCCAAAATGCACCAGCATGCCTTTCCAAGAAAGGGGATATTATCTTATATAATCATTGTAGAGTTCTCAACGTCTGTAAATTTGATTTAATCTACAATTTGTATTCCAGTTTTGTCAGTTGACTCAGTAATGCAATAATGTCCTTTATGGCATTTTTTCTCTTTAGCAGTTAGTTGTCATATTTCTTTAGTCTCTTTTAATCAGGGACATATCCATAGCCTTTATCTTTTATAACTTCGACATTTTTGAAGAATATGGGTCCCTCTATGTCTTTTAAGTTTTATTTTATTTTGATTTTAGAAAGAGGGAAAGGGAGGGAGAAAAAGAGGGAGGGAAACATTAGTATGAGAGAGAAACATTGACCGGTTGCCTTCTGTATGTGCCCTGACCTGGGCCTGAACCTGCAGCCCAAGCAGGGACCCCAATGGGGAATAGAACTGGCAACCTTTGGTTTTGTGGGAAAACACCCAAACAACTGAGCCATACTGGCTGGGGCCCACCCCCATGCCTTTTAAAACTTTGTCTGCTCTTCACTAATTTTTAGATTCAGGTTATGCCTTGTTAGCCAGGTGATGTTTTGTTCTTCTCAGGTTATCATATCTATAGACACATAATTTCCATCTACCCCTCATTGGTGATGTAAATTTGTATAATCGAAGCTTTGCACATAGCTGCACCCCTGGCTGGTGTGGATCAGTTGGTTGGGTGTCATCCTGCAAACCAGGTTGTGGGTTCAATTCCTGGCCAGGGTACACACCTAGGTTGAGGGTTTGGTCTGCAGTTGTGGTATGTACAAAAGGCAACTGATTGATATTCCTCTCTCACATCATGTTTCTCTCTCTCTCTCTTTCTCCCTTCCTTCCCCTCTCTCTAAAAGTCAGTGAGCATGTCCTTGGGTTAGGAATTAAAAAAATAGCTGCAAAATCATGATTTTCCAACTGTAACATTCCCTCCACATTTGCCAGTTATGACTAGACATTTTCCTCTAAGTGAGAGAGCTCTCTCTTCTCCTCATCTATCCATCTATTTTTTTGTCAGTCTATTCATTGATTCATTCCTCACCATCTGGACTCATGGATTCCTGGTCTTTTCACTGGTTGAAACTGTACTGAATTACGTTGGTGCTCAGACTGTCCCAGATTTAGCCAGTGTGTTCCGGTGTCATATCCCCACCACTCTTTTTATTATTTTTAGCACGTCCTTACTTCTTGGCATAATAGGTTATCCTAATCTCATCTGTACCTCTCTTTTCTCAGCCCTCAAATTGCGCATTTCTCCAAGAACCCTAAGTTCTTTTTTAGTGGAAATGCTATTTGAGACCAACTTTTGGGGAATGTGTTGATTGCGGTTGAGGTGTCTTTCCTTCTTGGCCCTTTCAATAGGCAGAGCTGGGAAATACACATACACATATTTATAATTAGAAATAAGGAATTCATTCCAATTTCAGATGATTCCAGTAGGATTTTTTCTTGCTTGATTCAGTTTTACAATAGTTTACAAGTTTGAAGTAATGGTAAGGCAAAATGGTAAAGATGCCTCGCATGCAGTGGAGGAGATAGAAAATTGAAACTCATAGGAGAGGGCAAGATGTAGTGATTAAAGGTCAGAATGTTATTCATACAGAGTTAGGGGTAAACACAACCAGAGTTGGCCAAGTCCAAAGGCGAGACTGTAAAAGAAAGACCCTGAAAGGGCAAGGTGCAGAGGATGGCCACTGAATTTTGAGATCCATGAGGAAGTTGTGGTAGGAGACAAATAAAAATAGCCCAGAGAAGAAGATGTAGAAAAGGAAGTCTGAAATGACGGAGGACAGCCGTACTATGTGGAGACATGGTCAAGACTGGAAAGATTTTCAGCAAATACTTCAGAGTGACCAGAGAAAACTGAAGACTGAAACTGGACCTGTGGATTTGATATTTGGTTACCAAAGATTTTTAAAACTGGATTTGAGGGTATAACTATAAGTAACAATGCAGCTCACACCAATTAATATTTGATTAATGTTTGGGGGGCATTTACATTTGGTTTTTAGCTATGTTCAGCAGCTATTATTTTGTTACTAATTGCATGCTAAGCAAGTCATGCTCTGTGTATGAAGTGCCCAAATATAAGAGGCATTGTAGACAGGCTATTTTTAGGGACCTCATGTTTTTCTTTAAAAGCTCAGTTAACATTTGGAATTGATATACAGTATAATATTTAAAAGAAAAACAACATATTTCCTCATCCCCCAAGAGGTTTCTTAAAATAGCATGTAATCTTACCTACAGTGGGAAAAGTCTCAACTTTTATAAATCGGGTTGACCCTAACTCAGATTACCTGACCAGGAGAACCCCCAAGAAAAACAAGGTGCGGTAAAGGTTATAGTAACGGCAATTAAGAAATTTGTGTTGTGCATTCTGGGCCTGCCTCACTAAATGCAACAACCCAGCTTGTGGCTATTGGCATCATTTCTACTGCTGAGACATGCTGCTTTTTAGAGAGAAGTCCAAACCAAATCTTTGCCCAATTTGAAAGCCAAAATATTCTTCTCATTCCTTTCAGCCACAAAAAGGGCAAAGCTCTTGCTAATAGGATTCATGTCTTTGTGACCTGTTGATGCATCAACCTGTTTTCTCTGCAGCATATAAGCAATACAAGGTTTAATTTTAGTTGCTTTTCTTCACAGATCCGTGGAGTGTTAGAAGTGCAAAAAGTTAGGGAAGATCTTTGAGGTCAACCACTTTCAGACTCTCGCTTTCCAGACAAAAGCACCAAGGCTCAGAGAGGTGACCTGTGTCCAGGGCCCCTCAGCTGGAAAATAGGAGAGCTTGAATTCAGGCTTACTGATACTCCACCTGGTCTGCAGCTGTGCCATCCAGTATAGCACCTGCATTCAACTGCCAAGCCTCTTCGGGGTTATACTTCATACCCTAAATGTTGTGTGTCAAATCTGTGTTGTGACAAGCTATGCTATAACAGAGCTGTACTGTGCTCGGCAGTAGTTTGGTGGCCAGCACGCCGCAAGCAAACACTGTGGGCAGTCAAATCTCTTCCGAGTAGAATGGAATTGGTGGAGATTTTTGATAGACTTTTCTTTAGGTGAACCCCCCCGCCTTTTTTTCCTTTCCTTTTCTTTTTAATTCTCAGCCCAGGATATGTTTATTGAGAAACAAATATATGTTCCTCAATAAAAATATGGTCAGCTCCTCTAGGTGCTGACTGGGAATTGAACCTCCAACTTAGATATGTGCCCTAACCAGGAATCAAATGTGCAATCTTTTGGTGTATGGCACGATGCTCCAGACAAAAGGGCCACCTGGTCAGGGTGAGGTGAAAGCTCTTTCATGGTGGATTCAGTCTGGGGACTCAGATAGACCAGGAGGATTTTCTTATCCTTTGCATTGCAAGTCTTAAGGACATTGGATTCAAAATAGTTCTTTCTCCTTCCTTGCGACAGAGAACAACTCTACGCTAGGACATTATAGCACTGTGGGACAAAGGGGAAGCCCGTTCCATTTCATCTGATCTCAGCGGGCAAATACAGAACACTATGATCCAGACACCGTGCTGGGCAAGGTGTAATAAGGATATTCGAGAAATGCTCCTCCTCCTTCCTAACCTCAGGGCAGCGACAGAATGCACAGCAACTGCTGCTGACCGTCCCTGCTGGGGCCTTTGATGGGTGACATCTCAGGCTCCCAAGGCCACAGATTTTCACAGCTGCACTGGTATTCCCTCAGGGGAAGTTGTCCCACCCACTAAGTTTCCCTTCAACAAGATGAGGTTTTCCAGGAGAATTTAAAAATTTCTTTATTGTCTTATTCACTTCATTTTTCTTCAACATTTGAAAGGCCCAAGTGAGGACAAGTAGAAAGGAAAATATTTAGGTTGACTACATTGATAAATGTAAAAATCCCCTTTAACTCTACTTTTGAAAAGATGATTTTAAGGTATTCTGTAGCTTCAGGACTCTACTGCCCTTTGGACGCACATGCCTGAGCCACCCTTAAGTCAGAAGATGTTATGTTTAGGTTTCAAAGAAAGGAATTATACTGGGAACTTTCCATGATAATTCTTTTATTGTAACCTTGGTTTTCTTCCTCCTGCTAATCTTTTAAAATGGGTATTGCAGGAAGCGGCTTGCCAGGCTCTAATATACCTCCAAAGAATGTGGCACATGATCTTTTCCTTATTTGGCCCTGAAATTTCACCAGGCTCTACTAATTTGAGTGAAACACACTCTAGGAATCGCTTTAAAATACCTCTCTAGTTAGAGCTGAGGCCAGGTAACAGTGGTAGCACGGTTTTTATATGCCAGGCCTAAAGCAAACAAAGGTGATCAGTCTTTGTGCCACCATACTCAGGTATACCAGGGGCAAATACACAGGACAACCTGAAAAACATTCGTGTGCATGTGTGTTTTATTTTAAAGATGTCAGGGATGATAAGAACGTTGCGTATGTGTACGTGAATCACCACAGAAACTGACCTTGTCTGTTTGGATGACTAGGCCGCGGGCTGGTTAAGGTAGCGGAGGGATCACGTGTGTGCGCCGGTTGCCTTCAGTGAAGCCTGGGTGCGTGTGGCAGGAGCCTAAGCTGTTTGTCGTGTCATGGAATAGAAAACTGAGGTTACAGCCGTTTCCTTACCTGTAACAAATGAACACTAATCTCTCCCTCACAGAATCTGTGTGAGGGTAAAATGAGAAAATACTTGAGACAGTGCTTTGTAATCTCCATAGCAGTCTGCAAAAGCAAGGAAATGTGCTCGTGATCATTATCACTACAGCTCCGAGTGAGTTACTCCCCAGGTATTCATGATAAGGTTGTCAAAAGAGAGTAGGTAGGTGACTTTAGCAAACAGGATTCTGTATGTATTACAGAAACTCTCAGTTTGAGTCACTGAGTAAACTGGGGGCAATGAGAAGTGCACTTCATTTAAAATGTTCATTTTCACATTCCATTCTTTATCAGCAAACTGTTTCACTTCATTTCTAGTCACTTTCACTTTCAAGTTCTCAAGCTTCGGGTTAGTGTCAGTGATATTCCCACACTTAAAACTTTGCATTGTCTTCCTCAGTCTTCTCTTTGAGAAGTCTATTCATCTGACTTATGATGCACTGTGGTAAGAATGGGGGCGTTGCTCATGGTGCCTGTCCTCGGGAGAATGTCTAAAATCAACGAGTGGCCTAGCCCAGAACATTTTCTGTGGTGAGGTGCCATGTCTAAATGTAGTCACTTCTGGGACACGGACAGTGTCAGGTTTCTGGGCCTGCAAGTTTGGAACTGGACCCTCGCTTTACAGTTCGTGCAGCCATAATGCACCATGGAGTGCCAAAGGGAGAAAATACAGCACTTGGATAGAAATTTGGGTTCTAGAACCTGACTGACCAGGGTTTGAATGTGAGATCAGCCATTTGCAAACTATATGACATAAGCCTGTTTCCTTCTCTGTAAAAAAATAGAGATATGGTCATAACACCAACCTCAAAAGAGTTATTTTGAGGATTAAATGAGATAAGCCATGTAAAATGCTTGGCTCATGGTGTCACCTATAGCTGCTATCATCACCACCACCGCTGCCAAGGCAAAGGGTACCCGGTGGTGATTATTGAGAGCCATTGAGAGCCAATAGGAGCTCACTAGGAACAAAGCATTCCTATTTCTAACATCCTTTCATTTCTTTCACAGTTCATCTGATTGATTATGGGAATGTCATAAAGTGGATTTTTATTTTCAGGAGGAGTATGGCAGAAGTTTTTCATGATGTTCTTGTTGTCTAGTTGGGGTTAATTAAGATTCATATTTGGTTGACCAAGCGGTTTTGAGCTGATTGATGTCCACCAGGAAGGAGGTCATCTTGGTAAGCCTCAGGAATCTGTTTGCTGAATGCTCTTCTGTCTCATTTTCTCATTTAAAAATTGTAATGAAAGCACAGAAGATGTGCATTATAATATGTGGTTGGCTCAAAGTTGGCAGAAGTGGCTAACGCAGCCAATGAGAGAGTCAGGATTTTAAAAAGATCTGTGTAGGTTGATGGGATGGATTTGTTAATAATAACCATGGGAAACATTGGGCCCTTACCCTGTGCCAGGCAGACGCTAAATGCGTTGCATGGATTCTCTGATTTCATCCTCACAATGACCCTGTGAGGGCTGTACTATTAGTATTCCATGTGATAGGTAGAGAGAGAGGCACAGAGATGTTAGGTTGTTTACTCAAGTCCCACAGCCAATAAGGGGCACAGCCGGGACAGGAACCAGTTAGCTACACCAAAGCTCATGCTCTTAACCACTGTACTGCCGCCAGAACCAGTGAGTCAGAATTTTACAGAGGTCAATGTAAAGTCCTACACTTAGGTTAACAAAGTGCAAGTAAGGGGTAAAAGTTTTAAGGGAGTCCATTGATGAGAAACTCAAAGTGAGTCAACCCTGTCATGTACTTGCTTAAAAGAAAAGAACAACAACTTTTGTACTCGGAATGAGAGAGAAGAGAACAAGATTCACGTCTGCACAAAAATCCTTGGAATCCTTGGAGAGGGCAACAGAAAAGGCTGTGATGTTACTCTAGAGGGAGGCTCCTGATGGAAGGAAGCCTTAGACTGATGGAATTGTGTTACCCCTGGTATTTGTCAGGTGTAACTCCAGCCAAACCAGTGGAACATGTTGTCCCTGAAACGTACAGCATCTGTGTGAAAGAGACTCTTACGGCCTTGGGAAGCTTGGGGTCTAGATGACTTTTATAGCCCACCCCCTTCCCTAAGATTGAGAACAATTAAGACACACATTGAACAATAACAGCTCCAAGTTAAGCAAGTCAGTGGTTAAGAGCTGAGTTTGTTTGAGCAATGAGAAATAGTCAGTGTTCTGAGTGTTATGGCTGGTCATGTTCTGGAGGTGGCTTTGCTCCAATTGTTTGTTCACCAGTGTTTTGAGTTCAAGGGAAATGACAGTCTACAAATTTATGTCCACGGCACTTCACAGAATAGAAAAGGCCAGCTCCTGGACTCATAGCCACATGTAATAGAGTTTATGTCCTTCCCCCAGGACTCAATTTGTAAGCCTCTTTATTGCATTGTGCTGTAGTAACAAGTTCCCAGTTTTGTGGGTAATCTGTGAAACCATCCTTCCCTTTATTTCAACTTTGTTGTTGTTGTTTTGCGTTTATACTATGAATTAATGAACTCTTAGGGAATCCAGTTATATTATGGAAAAAAGAACTTAGAGTTCTAAGAATCTGAAGAACATTTTGTTTTCCTCATCTAGATGTTGAGGACTTTTAGGACTTGGCTATCATTTTTCAGAAATATCAAGATTAATCATCCCTTGTCACCACAAATGGTGGAGACAGTATATTCATTTCTCTCCTGAGTTATAATCATAATAACCCAATTTCTGTATGGTCTTTTCCATTTTACAAAATGCTATTTTACACAGGATGATCATCACCAATAATCCTGTTTGGAGGAGACAAGGCAGGTATTGGAGCCCCATTTCAGAAACCGAGAACATGAAACTCAGAAAGTGGTGGTGGCAACAATTATAACCGATGGTTTCTGAACACCAACTCAGGGGCAACTGCCTGCAATACTTAATTTAACCTTTGTAACAACAGTTCTGCAAATTAGGCTTTGTTGTCTCCACTGTGAGATGGGGAAGCTGTGGCCCAGAGATTAACTTGCCCAAGGTCACAGAGAAGTAAGTAGAAAAACCGAAATCAAACCCGGGGCTTTTTGATTCTGAAATCCATGCTCTCAATCAATAGATTGTTCCCACCAGAGAGGGTGTGAACCTGCCCAGGGCCATATGGTTGCCCAGTGGCCTAGGCAGGGCCAGAATCCATGTCTGTAGACTGTTGAGAGTTATTTTCTGTTACATACTGCAGCTGCCTCACGGGTTTCCATCACACTTGGTTCTTTTTAATATGTAAAGAAGAAACAAATGAAAGGTGAGCCAAATTCTGCTTTTATAACATATAGAACCCATTCAGCAAAGAGAATTTCAGGCACCGATGGCATTTGTAAACGCCTGATGTTCTCTTCCCATTCTGCTTGTTCTTCCCCACCACGACCATCATCATTGTCAGTGAATGCACTCTTGTCCGGTAGTGGTTTTCCTGTGGGCCTGTGTCAGGCACACCTATGTTACGATGTTTGGCATCTGTAGAAGCCTTATGCTCCCAAACCAATTATTAGGAAGTAAGTTCTGATATTAACTGTAGTGGAAAAACAGGTAGGAGAGGCAATGAGGTTCAGCAGAAAGAATGCAGACCAACCTTTGGTTATCAATCCAAGCAGAGTTCAAAATCCCAGTTCAGTTTCTTCCTAAAGCAGGTACCTTAAATAAGTTACTGAACTTCACTAAAACTCTATTTATGCACTTTAAAATGAGATAACACTTGACTCCTGGGTTTGTTATAAAGAATGAATGAAAAAGGTAATTAAACTAATTAAATGTTTATTGGGCATGTAGCTTATGGTAGGTGCTGTGATTATACCTAACCTCACTCAATCACCACGACAGCCCTAGGCGATAGGTATTGGTAGGTATTATCCCACATCCAACCATTTGACAGATAAGGAAACTGAATCTCAAGGAGATTTTATAACTTTCCCAAAGTGAACTCTACTTTAGTGTCTTGTAAAAGTTTACGAGGGCATCAAATAAACATACCTATTTCAGTTTCCCCAAAGCCATGAAATATCCCTAAGTCTCCCCAAAAGATTTCCTGAATAAGGCTGTCAAAGTTTTCTTAAAGAACCCCATCTAAGTTCTGTTATCCTGGCTGTTTCATCACCTTTTTATTTGTTGTCATAAAGTAAAATCTATAATTATACGGAGATATTTTAAATGTGTATGATCTTCCTCTGTTGTATAGACTTACATATTACCTCCATCATCAGGGATCAAGAGAGACACATATACTTAGAGAAGGTCCCACTTCCTTGCACCCCCTCCCCTCCACCAAGGGGCCAAGGGGCCCCCAGACAGCCATCCCTCTCCGAGCCCACTGGCCCACTCGCCTCTCAGCCCAGTCACCAACCTCTGCCTCCAGCAACGAAGATCTTATCTCGCTGTGCTTTGAGCACAGTTTAGAGGTCACCAGAAGAGGTCCAAAATGTAGCCATTCCTTTACCTCCCAACCATTATTTCCTCTCTTTCACCCCTTATTCCACTTCTCCTCAAATCCTGTATCCCCAAGAATTCAGAATCCAGCATCATCAAAATCTCCTGTGTTCCTAACCTCTTCTTGGGACACGTCTGTCACCTCCTCACTCTAGCAGAAGTGTGTCTCAATCCTGAGCATGCTGCCCTCTTAAGTGGTGACAGTTTTATTTTCCTCAGTATCCTACCAGTAGGCAGGCCTTCTCTTCCTTGCTTCATCCACACCGGTACCCATCTCTTCTTCCAGCTTTGAATTGCATGTTATCACTAATATAGAGATCTCAGTTTGCTTAATTTTGTGTGGTGTAAAGACAAGTCTTTTGTGGTTGATTAATATAGATGTGGTGTCTCTTTCACAAAGAGGGGTCCTTTGTAAATGGTCCCTTGACCAAGAACATAACGGCACTTTTAGTCACGTAGTCAGTGGTGCCTGATGGGGGTGTCCTGTCGGGCAGGACAGGGGAAGTGGTGGGTTCAGCTTCCCTCGGGCTGACTGGGACCCTCACTCCCTCGGGGCACATGGATGGCTGAACCAACGGGGGGACCCAGTGTGTGAAGCGTGCTACAGGGATCTGTTCTGAACATTGAATATATATGCGAATAATCCCAGCCCCGGAGTGATATTCACAAGATATTCTACTTGGTGGGGTTATGAGGCCAGAGGGCCAAATTAAATTTGACATAAATCTCATTTTCATAGCCTTTGCGGAGGAATGGGACTTGAAAAAATGGAGTGCAGAGAGTTGGGTGCTCATGTAGGGGAATATTTTTCTGAAACAGAGGAGTCATGGAGGACTCAGGGTCTGGAGTGTCAAGTGCTTTTCTACCCAAGTTTGAAAGGATAGCTTTGCCTAAATTAGGCCTTCTCGTTTAAGGATTGTCTCAAACAAGTAAGAGAGCCTCACTGGATTTCTCCATAATTCTCAGTAGTTCCCAGAGGTCAGAACTACTCCTTATCTGTAAGTAGCAGCTCTCTAGATTATAGACCTAATGGGGATATAACTTTAATGTTGGGCAGTTAAACCAACTTCACACTATTTACAAGACATGTCATACAACACCGAAAACAAGAAATTAGAGTATGTGGAAACTATGCTACTAAAATTAAGCAGCATAAGGAAAATTCATATAAGCCTATAAGTCACAGCTTGACTTCTGTTTCAGGAGCTGACCCAGAGGCAATGGAGCCAAAAACAATTTTAAGACCTGTTCTGTTCTGACTTGTGAGGATTATTTGATGTCGTCTCCCCACCCCCATCTCACTCCCAAGTCAGCCCTATGGGTTAGGAAAAAGATGGTAATATTGCCTGATTTCCTTCTGGTCCAACTTTGACTCCGGCTTTAGTAAGGTGAGATGTCTCCTTTTTGTTAAGCATCACTGGCAGTTGGTAGTACATTTTCTAACAGTTGAGGTCATGCCAGTAATATCTGTGATAGTCTGAGGAGGGGCGCTGGAGACATACGTGCTTATTGAAAAACGTGCGTTTTGTCCGCGATGACCTAGTTTTGCTATTACCTGAACGTGAGTGCCGATGATGTAGCCCTGACATTGCCTTTATACCTGTTTAATCAATTTCAATTGTATAATTCGGACATGGGTATAGAGATGAAAAACACATAGTTAAGAACTGTGAAAAGCTGCCCTAATATCAGGAAATTCAATGTTGGAAAACGTAGGCAGCAAACACAGTTTACAGCATAATTCAAAAGCTTGAATGTGTGGAATTTTCAGGATGAAGAGATGATGTGTTAGCTGGTGGTGTGTGTATACATTGTCAAGGCGCAGCACTCCATCCGACCCGGCACTGCTAGGCATGGTAGAGCGCGCAGTCGAAAATAGAAGCTGTCTGGCCAGCGGCCTGGGAGCGGGTGCGCTGCAGCGAAGCACGGAGTCTGGCGACAGGGCAATGGGAAAATTCCTACAGGCTGAAAGGCGGGTGGGCGTAAGGCTGACGGCAGGGACACTTCCAGAATTGGGGGAAAGCTACAAAATTCTACAAAGATTAATAAAGAGGAAGGGAACTTCTAAGGAGGTAAAACTCCCAGCATGTGAGTGTGGTTGACAGAGCACCTGAACCTTATGTATCAAAGCCTCTAAGTTCCTTTGATACAGAACTTAATGTTTTTTTTTTTTTTTTCTTCCAAGGGGATACTTTATGGAGGAAAACAGTAGGAAATGGTAATAATTTTGGAGAAATTTACTTCAGCATAAACCTGGTTGGGCTGCATTATGTCTTCTCCTTTATCCCACTCAGTTACCTTGAAATGGAAAGGGTACCCTCTAGAGTACCCTTATGACAGATTCCCAGTTGTGGCTTTGAAAACAGTCTCAAAAAAATCCTGAAGCCTCTGACTTTTTAAAGGGATCTTCAGAGGTGGTGGAAGGCCCACAGCCGCCCTTAGTAGCGTTGCTTTTTGTTCAGCTCTCACTGTGACTGTACGCCTTCAGTGTCTGTCCTAAATCCCTTACGTTATCTTTTGAGCCTCTTTCTGCTCTATCTTCAGAGGAGATGGAAAGCATCTGGTTACTATTCTCAGCTCAAGAATCCTCATATACTTGAGAGAACTGTTATTAAATCACCCTTTTTGACTTTGGATTTTTAGATAGACTCTTTCCCATCTCTTTAGTGTTCCATATAAGTCTTCTTTTCCCAGTCTAATCAGCTTTATGACTGTCCTGTAAACCATTTGGATCCTAGAAATTTGATGCCGTAGTCCATAAGGCCTGACCAATTCTTTAATAAAAGGATTATTTTGTGGTTCCTAAGATTCACTCCTTTTTGTGAATCTTATTGTCTTGCTTGATTTTTAACTTAAAATTTTTAATTGAGTAAAATTCACATATCATAAAAATTCATCCATTTAGTCACAATTCAGTGGGGGTTTTCTTTTTAGTGTACTCATTGGATTGTACAACCATCACTATTATCTAATTCTAGAACATTTTTATCACCCCGAGAAAGAAACCACAGAGCCCATTAGCAGACATTTCCCATTCTCTCTCCCCTAAGTTGCTAGAAACCACTGATCTATTTTCTGTGTCTATAGATTTGGAAATTCTGGACATTTCATATAAATGGAATTATTTCTTTTTATGGCTGAACTTTATTGCTTTTTATAGCTAAATAATATTCCATTGTATGAGTACACCACATTTTGCTTATTTTTGCTTGATTGTAAACTCAGAGTTACATTAATGCCAAATAATTTACTGTGTTCCTTTCCCAGGGATACTCTGCCCAATTTGAGTTTTTGAATCTTATGTAGCTTTTCAATTCTTCAATTTCCCAATTTAATAAGATGCCTTGGAATTTCTAATTTTACAGCCCCACATGATATTATTTACAAACTGAAGAGAAGACCCCAAACTAACCTGCAAACTGCACAGAACATTACTTGGTCTCTTTTTTTAAAGAGACATGTTCATTATGCAGTGGTAGTGGATACAAGAACCCCCTTTCATTCATCAGGTTTTCATTCCTCAAAAGTTTGGACATTCACTCAATAGTCTTAGAGAATAATACTTCTCTGAGTATGCTAGGTAGTTTCCTAATGTAATCCCGGGGGTAGGTAGGAGTGGAAGAAGATGTTTGATGGCAAATCCTCAGTTATTACAAAACGTCCCTCGTGTCACTGATGGTGATCCTTTGTTCCCTTTTTATGAGGAGTAGATATAGCATGGGGACATTTTAAGAGCATGTATTTACTCCTGTGAATGTGAGATAAATGTGGGTGTCTTGGCTATGCCATTTGCCAGTGTTTGTACCCTAACTGTTGCATCTATGAAACGGAGTGGTAATACCCACCTTGCAGGGCTGCTGTGCTGTTTAAATGCCATAACTTCTGTAAGGCACTTACAAATAATTCCTGGCACGTGTTATGTGCTCAGTGCATAATAGCTATTCTCACTTAGAATCTTGAGAATTTTAAAAAGAACTAAATTGTATAGTGGCCTCTGATCTCAAGGAGCTTAGTATTCTAATGACAGACACAAAACGGACAACTGGTAATCTTAAGTTTGAAAAAAAAAACTTGGAAAAAATATACTGAGGAGGTATGGAAAACACCATAATATTTTCATATGTCACTTTAGTAAATTTTGGGGGCTAGTATAGGAGAAGTACCACTGATATCAAGAAAGAAATGTTGGCTTACTCAAATACTCCTAAGAGTAGTAATCTCCATTTTCCAGAACTCTATTTTCTTTACCTCTCTATGCCTAAACACACCTCGTGAAATGACTGCACAGAATCATTACCCCAAAGGTTTTTATTGAATTGTTGCCCATGACAGCATCCTAGATTCCACCCTGGGTTCTCTTCTCATTGTCCATTCTCCCTTGGCGATCTCCCATTTATGCCTGTGCAGTCCGCCCACACCCCGGCCAGCGGAAGACCTCTACCGCCAGCCCAGGTTCTCCCTATGCTCCAGGACCAGGTATCCACGTGTTTGCTGGAAATCTCCTCCGAGAAGTTGCATACCTACCTGCAACTCAGAGTGCCCAAGTCTCAGCTGCTAGGCTTTCTTTCTAAAATGACCATCTTTCACATTTTTCCCATCTTGGTTAGTGGGAAAATCATTTTCTACATAGTTTCCTAAGTCACAATTTTGGGGCAGAGAAACTCTCCCTCTCCCTTACCACCCACATCCAGTTGAATATGTTTACATTCCTCTTTCTCCTTCTGGTTTAGGATCCCCTCCAAGACAGGGTCTCTTTCTCATTACTTATTATTATCCCTGCCTAGCCCAAGGCCCACTCCAGGATGTACATGTTTTTTATAAATGTCTAATGAATAGGCACTTTTTTCCTATAGTTTTTCATTTTTTATTGAAAGGACATATACCACAAACACATGTGTATGCCTTTGAGCTCATACATGTATTCACACAGGTTCTCTAAGTCCACCAGCTCCCATCTAGTCCTTCAGCTCCCTCAGTTTATTGGTGAGATGCTTGTATAGCACAAGCCTCCAGGCATGTACAATTATAAAGGGGATGTGGATTGAGAGTTCTGCCATGATAAACTCAAAATTCCTTCTGGCTAGCTGAGCCACATACTCCATCCTGCCAAACCATTCTCAGACATTTCTCAATCATTTTCCTTCTCCTTTGTTAACAAATTTTCAAAAATTAAAAAAAAAAAAGGAAAGAGAGAAAAGAAAATCCTACCCTAAAAAATTGTCTTGGCCACGATGAGAATATAGTTTGGATTCCCAGTTGACCATTTTCCATTCTGTCACAAAGATGTATTTAGAGAACAACAATAAATAACCCCCAAGTCCTGCCATTGTTTCTTTATGGTTTATGTTTCATGCTCTGCTGCTTAGCCGGCAGCGGGGGAGTCTTAACTGACAAACCCAATTTCTGTAGCTGTGCTGATATCATCCATGATTCAAAGCCACAGTGAAAAATTACAAATCAACCTCGGCCACATTTTTTTGCTGTTGTTCTTCTTGCTGAGAAGCACACATGCACAGACAAAGAAGTCCCATGTTTGCCAAGTGGGACCAAACAATCCTGGTATGAAATGAAGACAAATTGTGAAACTAAAATTATTGAAACCGTAAAAAGCAAATGACTTTGTTTCCCTGGATTGCTTGGCCTTTTAAGCTGCCTCCTTTCATGCAGTCTCCACCCTGTATGAAGACTGTTGTGTTAATTGGTTGTTTTCTTGTCCTGAGATCACACTGAAATGGCATGATTGTTAACAGTACTTGGATGACTTCTCAAGAACAGCTTTTAGCTGGAAAAATTATTGTAAAAATAGCATCTCTCTGGAGGCTTCTGGTCAAGATGGAGGTGTATGTAGGTAGACATGCCTCAGCTCACTGCACAACCATAAGAAGGAACACAACTAACTTAAAAATGGAAAAAAAAAAAACCCAAACAAACCCAGGACTGCCAGAAAATTACTCAGAAAAATACCTAGAACTGTGCAGAAGTCCGACAACCAAGGATTTCAAGTAGCTATATTCATCCAGATGGATAGGAGGAGGGAGACGGGTCGGGGCAGAGAGGACTTGGTGTGGCTGCGGAGGGTAGCGGGGAGGCGGCAGCCGCTCATGTGTGGTGGATGAAAATCAAGGAGACGCCTTGTGAGCCAGCAATCTCAGCCCCAGGCCAGATTGCACAGCCCAAGGCTACAGCACTGGGAAAAAGAAAGCCTCATATTTTCTAGCTGTAAACCCCGCGGGGGTAGGGGAGGTGGGAGAAACTGCCAGTCATATGCAAACCCACCCACCCTGGGAACCATAACCAGGACAACAGCTGGAGGGAGGCCAGTTGCATATAGGAAGTGGGTGAAGTGACCGGAAATGGGGCGAGGGCCAGGCAGGCCTCCAGAAATCAGGCAGCAGCAGCATTGCTCCCTCTACTGAACCCCCACGCATGGAGCCATGGTTGTCCCACCCTGGTGAATACCCAGACCTGCCCCATATGACTTAACAGTGCTGTAGGACAGGGAGTCAAAGAAGCTCTACTTAGTACATAGACACAGGGAGGCTGCCAAAATCAGGAGACCAAGAAATATGGCCCAAATTAAGGAACAGAACAGAAACACCAGAAAAAGAACTAAATAATGCCAACCTATCAGCTGCAGAGTTCAAAACACTCGTGGTCAGGATGCTCAAAGATCTCATTGAATATGGCAAAAGTATAGGGGAAGGAATGATGGCTCTACTAAGGGAAATCCACAGGAAACCAACAGTGAAGGGAAGGAAGCTGGTATTCAAATCAATTATTTGGAACATAAGGAAGAAATAAACATTCAACCAGAAGAAATGAAAAAATTAGAATTCAAAAAAACAAGGAGAGTTTAAGATGACCCTGGGACATCTCCAAAAGGACCAGAAGGGTTACCAGAAGGAGAAAAGGAAGAACAAGAAATTAAAAACTTATTTGAAAAAATAATGAAAGAAAACATCCCTAATTTGGCAAAGGAAATAGACATACAAGTCCAGGGAACACAGAGAGTCCCAAATAAGTTGGACCTAAGAAGTCTACACCAGGACACATCGTAATTAAAATGTCAAAGATTAAAGATAAAGAGAGAATCTTAAAAACATCAAGAGAAAGGCAGTTAGTTATCTACAAATTTGTTCCCATAAGACTATCAGCTGATTTCTCAAAAGAAACTTCACAGACAAGAAGGGTCTGGCAAGAATTATTCAAAATGATGAAAAGCAAGGACCTATGACCAAGATTACTACTCTATCCAGCAAAGCTATCATTTAGAATTGAAGGACAGATAAAGTGCTTCCCAGACAAAGTAAAGCTAAAGGAGTTCATCATCACAAGCCCTTATTATATGAAATGTTAAAGGGACTTATTTAGGAAAAAGATCAAAATTATGAACATTCAAATGACAACAAACTCACAGCTATCAACAATTGAATCTAAAAAACAAAATCAAACTAAGCAAACAACTAGAACAGGAATAGAATCATAGACATGGAGATCATTTGGAGGGTTATCAGCTGGAAGGGGGAAGGAGAAGAATGGAGGAAAAGGTGAAGGGATTAAGAAGCATAATTGGTAGGTACAGAATAAACAGGGGGATGTTAAGGAACAGTATAGGGAATGGAGAAGCCAAAGAACTTACACGTACAGCCCATGGAGGTGAACTAAGGGTAGGAGGAGGAATGCTGAAGGGAAGTGGGGGACCACGCAGAGAGGGGGAAAGGGGAAAAAATTGAGACAACTGTAACAGCACAATCAATAAAATATACTTAAAAAAAGTAGCCTCTGTCCCAAACCCAGTTTCATTCTGTCCCAATCATTTCTTCGGCCAGCGGCTCATTAGCTGTACAAGTAATACTGTTTTGCCTTTCTTTGCTCCTTGTCAATTCAGCTGGGCATATGTTTTTTCAGCCTGAGTGTCACTCAAAATGCTACTCAATCCTCAATGTTCAGTTCAATGTCATCTCCTCTGGAAAGCCTTTCAGGTTTACATTAATGCTTTGTTCATATTCTGTCCTGCTTTCTAAGTGCCTTGTGTGTGTTTAGTAAGTATCTGCTAAATATTCAAGTTGATGTTAATAAATGGCTCAGGAGATTGCTAATTTCATACCAGAATGATATTAATTTTTTATGTAACAACAAAAGGCATCTTAAAAGAGTTTTCTTTTCAAGCCTCAGCAGCATATATAGAAAAGAGGAGAAATGTATGTCTGGTAAAGAAAAAGTTTAGACATACTATTGTGCAATTTAGAAGAATTTTTTCTAGAATATTGCAAATTTAGAAAAATTGTGCAAAGAAACATAAAACACTGTAGGAATGATTCATGTTAAGTAAATTGTGCTTCAGCAGCTCATTACTTCCTAGTTACCACTGAATTATCTATACTAATGTAAGAACATCGATGCACAAAACCCCAAACTCACTTATATTTATACTGATAAACATTTTAGGATTCTTGTTCAGCTAATTTACTTTCCTGTACCTTACATAGGTTCTTATTAAAGTTAGTCTTCCCAGCTGCTTGAAGCAGTAATCAGAAACATGCTGAGAGTTGGGAGATAGCCAGTTCAAGTTTAAGTTTACTATGGAGAAGATGCAGATAATCTACTTTCAGCCTAAATTAAGGTGGCCTATAGTTTTACAAACGAAAACATGATCTTGGAATACTAATTTAGGGAATGATCCTGTAGGAACTACGACACAATCAGCTTTCTAGTCAACATGCAAATCATAGTTGGAAATTGTGCCCAGTTCTGTGATCAGTAATTCATGGGGAAGGGTTGAGTCTAGAGGTGGCTGAGAGTTCAGCCACAAAAGTGATTAAAAGATTGGAAAAGAAGAACTATAAGGGAATTTAAAGAAACTGGGATTAGGCAGGTCGGAAAGAAAGGAGGATAAAGGGCAATTTAATAGCAATCTTTGTGTATGTAAACACACTGAGCAGGACAGAGTGACCCATGTTTTCCGTCTCACCTGAGAGTAACATAAGAAACTTAAACTTCAGGATGAAAGATTTGGGATAGACAAGGAAATGTCTGCTAATAATCAAAACTGGAGTAGGTTACTGAGAAATATGGTAGAATTTTCATCTCTGAGGATTAAAAACTACATACTGTATTTTGCCATGTTTAATGCACACTTTTTTGCCCACATTTTTGAGGGAAAAATAAGGATGCACATTATGCATGGGTAGTACTAATTCCATATTTATATAAATGTTTTTAATTCTTCTATTTATGCTTATGCATTAAAAGTGGAACTCTGGAAAGCAATAACGATATCCGTATGTTCAAAAATAAATGCTAAAATTCCTTTATAATACAAAAAACAAGTATTTAAATATAAATAAATAAATAATTGGATTAAAAAAATTAAACGAAAGATTTTTTTCCGGAAAGTTTGGACCAAAAACATGGGTGCGCATTACATGCAGCAAAATACAGTGCTCCATTCCCTTTAGGTGTTTCATGATGAGTCTTGTTCCAGGCAATCATGTGGTGGTGGTATTTTTAAAAGCTTCTTCATGGATAGCAGGAGAGAAGCAAGTACACCGAACAGGTTAGGAAGCACGGGGACATTGAGAGCCGAGGGAAAGTGGTTGTTCTCTTCGGTGTACTGCAATTAATTGTGTGATCTTGGGCTAGTCGCGTAACTTTGTACATTAGTTTCCTCATCTGTAAAATGCGGGAGACAAGCTAAATGAGAATGGGATTTATAAGATGGAAAGCAGCATACTCAGCCAACACAGGTTTTTATAAAGCCTCCCCCAAGCCAGCCACTGAGCAGGACTCCTTTACGTATTATCTCACTTATAGATCATCTTACGCAGCCCATTTCACAAATGGGCCAACCGAGGGCTGGAGAGAGTGAGACTTACCAGTTTGATACAACTGGTTTCAGAGCTGGGTAGAAGCCAAAACTCCTCACTCCCAGGCCAGCGCTCTTTTCAAGAGCCAGGCCTCTGATAATCATGCTATGGTATCATATTTGAGAATCCTTTCTAGTTTCTCTTAACCTTCACTTTCGTTTTCCTCCTTCCAGAAGTGTTTGTTGTTCTTAGTAATACAGTAGGCACTGTGCTAGGTTCTGGTTATACAGAATGGAACTTTGATGGAGTGAGCCTGCAAGGACTTACAATGTGAAGAAAAAGTGTTACAGGTAATGAAGAGGCTTTTGGCTTTTTCCAGGCCTGTCGATACCTTTGATGGCTCAGTAATCCTCCTCGTGCCAAGTCTGTGGTGGGAGGCAGCGACAGGAGGTGGAGACAGACGCTCTCTGCGGCCTCTGCTCTGCCTGAGGGGGCAGTGGAGCCCTCCTGCTTTCTCTCAGGCAACCCCTTCCCATTTCTCTCTTTCTCCCCGTACCCTCTGATAAGGACCTCAGCACTGCCCCCCCCCGGGACGCAGGTGGAACTTCTCCAACTTCGAGGACCAGGTTCTGGAGCCCCAGGACCACACCCCTGCACATCCGTTAGAGCCCTAAAGCCTCTCTGGATTTAACTCCCTACTTGGCCACCCACCAACTGCTTACCTTAGATTAGCCACTTAAGCCTTCTGTGACCTGGGGGTAATACTGATTTCTACCTCAGAGGGGTTTTGTAAGGATTAAATGAGAAAATACAAATGAAGGTACAATAACTACTAAGAAGAAAGCAAGCGGTGTTAGCACTCAATACATTTCTGCAATTTTGATTTTCCAGACAGCATCGCTACTCTCACCTCCTTACCAACAGTCCCTTCCATGTAGGTCTGAGGAGACCAGCCCCCTCCTGGGTCCTCTCGGTTAAATCGGGCTTTCTTCCTGAGGGCTGGTCTCTAGAGTGTATTTCTGTTTGGAGGCAAGTACAGAGTAGCCATGTGTTCAGGTTCTGTAGTCTGACCAACCTAAGTTCAAATCCCTGCTCTAGTGTTTAACTGGAGAAAGCTCTCTTTTAAGTAAGGTGGGCATGGCTTTGTAAAGATTTTGATTCATGTCTGCTGGCCATTCATGCATTTAGTTTCATTCCTATAGAATTCTACAGGTTCTACAGGTTGTTTTGTTCCATTAACTGTTATTATTAGTGATAATAATGATAGATGATATGTATTAAGGATGTACTGTGTGTCAGCAGTGAGCTAAATGACTTGCATACATTATATCTATTTTTTACAAAAACCATCTAGTGTAAGTGGTTTCATCCCCATTTTAAAGATGAACAAAATTCGGGGTAAGGGAGGGTTAACAACTTCTCCAAGGTCACAAACTTTAAACAGCAGAGCCAGAATTTAAACCCAGGTTTCTCCAGCTCCAAAGCCCATGTTACTTTTCACCGTAGCTCCCTTCTTGTCGTCCTAGGCAGCACTGGAGGTCTCACGCCCAGGCCGCGGCTGCAGGTCATAATGGTTTCTTGGCCTTACTAGGAATAATTTCTAGGCCTTAGCTTATTAACTTAGTGAAAATGTTCTCTATTACTATCAAAACAGTTCACATACTGCTTAATTGATGTTGAATCATTATTTCTAGGATCATACAACATGATCCCATCTTTTGTCTCAATTCTCTTGCCTCTCCTAAGGTGAGAAAATGTTCTAAAACACTGAGAGGTGTCACTTTTAGAAGCCAACTTTGATTTATTTTTAAAAAAGATTTTATTTACTTATTTTTAGAGATAGGGGAAGGGAGGGGGAAAGAGAGGGAGAGAAACGTTGATGTGTGAGAGAAACATCAATCAGTTGCCTTGTTTGCTTCTATGCTCAACCAGCTGAGCCTCGCTGGTCAGAGCTGATTTTATTTTTTAAGTAACTTAGTTTTATTCATTATTTTGTGCTTACCTATAACAGCTCCTGGCATATCATATGTGTTTCATAAATTTGTATTGAATGAATGAGAATTTAGTAACTTTGTTTTAAAGCAGTTAATGTAGTCAAACAAGCTCTGAACACAGGTCAGATAATCTGTGCTAGATTTAGCCTGGCCACTGACCAGCTGTGTGACTTATATCAAGTAACTACTTCTTTTGGGGGGAAGATGGGGAAGATCAAGGTAATTACTTTGTGGTTGGACCTCACATGCAGATTGACCTTTGCAAAAATGATGGAATTTAATCTAAGTGATTGCTATGGTCCCTTCCAGGTCTCAGCTTTTGGAGCTTTCTATAGGTTGTGAATGTGAGAGTCAAGTATGATTTTCTCAGGGACTCTCTGGAACCCTAGAAGCTAGCAGATTTGGGGAGAAAACTGAATGATCTCTAAAAGTACCATAGAAATTCTTAACCCCCCTAAGCCCCCAAAGACATACTTTATGCAAGAGCTAATCTCGTGTGCTAATGGGCAAAGTTAACTGGCACATTTTGAGACATAGCTTTCTATTTTTGAAAGTTCATCAATTGAAAGCTCATTTGTAAATAAGTGTCTGTAGACAGCTGAGAGGTAGTTATTTCCTCTTACATTAAGTTGTATATATTTCAGCCTTTTATACTGATTTACAGTTGGCCTGCTGGTCAGGCTAACCCTTTTCATGGCCAGGAACTGGAGAACCTAGTTGCTGTTGGCCTGATTGTGTTCCTGGCCCACCTGCGGAATTCTTGGCCATTAGCATTTCTTATAAAACTCTTTCCCAGAGGGCCTTCATGGATAAGATGAGCATTTTAGAATGCATTTTAGAATGTGTGATTCTTATCACACACTGCATTTTAGAATGGTGTGTGATAAGAATCAAGATGTTGAAACTTCTGGACAATTTTCATGTAGGCAAGAGTGTGATGTTATGTAAGAAGCCTCTGGCTTGCTCATCTCCACTGTGAAAGGAATTGCCACGTTCACAATCTTACATGTTGCAGGGTGAGCAAGAAATGACCCCATGGAGTAGACACCAGCAGTGAAGCAAGGGTTAACCCGCTCACAGCCCGATTCTGAGTAGAGCAGTCTCCAGGCTACCGAGAGGGGCAGGGCCGCAGTCTGCAGCCCTCGGCCCAGCCTCATTCTTGCAAGGCCCTTGAGCATGCTGGACAGGGCTCCCTCTTCAGCCTGTGCGTCACCCCATCTCCAGACGGAGAGGCTGGCCCTGAAAACTGTAACCCACAGGGCAGGTATTCCAGCTCCCGTGTGGGGTTTGCCATATCTTTTTGGTTACACAAACCTTCCACTTGGGGCCAGGATCAGAGCTATATTGTAAATCAGTTGTATCTTTGTACCCTACCCTGCTCTCTAGATTGCGACATCTAAATTAGTGGTTTAGGATTTGACAGAATGGTTTGGACAAGGATCTGCTGCCATTATAGGCCAGGCTAAGACATCCTCATCTCATAGTAAAATTTCAACTTTGACGAGGTTTTTGCAACTCATTAATTTTAGCATGTCGCTGCATTTTGCCCCTGCTCTTCAGAGTCAGTTGAAATTTTTCACCTATGTATCCAGGGCTGGGAAGGTACAGAGAACAGGCTTGTAGCTAGTGGAGAAGTTACAAAAGGCATCAAATTGTAGGATGGTCTTACGCAGATGACTTTTTGATTCAACATAATGTGGGTTGTATTGCCTGAGACTTTTTGATTACAAGAAACAGAAACTAACTCTGGCTAACCTAAAAGAAAACAGCAATTTTCAGTGGATGTGGAGTAGGTCATAGAATTGAAGGAAAAGTAGAACAAACAGATTTCCAGATCAGGAGAGCTCCAGGAGAAGGAAACAGGTACGAATAGTTACATCATAGTACCGCTTCTGGGATGAATCCACACCAGACATTTCCTGATCTTTATTGTTCGGCTCATTACTCACATTTCCAGAAGAGATTGCGATTGGCTGTCTGGCTTGAGTTATAAGTCTACCCCTTAGCTGGGGGAAGTCCCTGAACCTTGATTGACAGTCCCATCAGCACCACCTACAGTGAAGGTCAGGATAGTTGCTCAAACCAGGGTGCTCCTACCAAATCAGGGGAGGTTCAAAGTGGACAACGGATGTTCTGTTTCACTGGATTCTACAGGGAGGAAGTCAATGAACCCTTCAAAGTCAAAGAAATAGGCAGCTATGCTCGGATTTCTTTTTCTTAGAAGTTGCCGTAAAGACACTTACCCAGTGTAGGAGTGCTTGGCTGTAATTTTCATGTCCTTTTGTCTTCAGTACACTTTCAGGATTTAAACCAGTAATTAACAAGAGGCATCTTTGGTTGTTGTGGTTGCCTGCAGCAAAATGAATTTTAAGAATTCTTGGAATGTGGTAGAAATCACCGCTGTCATTATCATCACAAACAGAAGGCCAATAATAAAAGCCGGTCAGTCATTAGAGGTGAACTATCAGAACTTCCCAGTGCCTTACGTTCTCACTTCTGAGTTGTGCAGATTGACAGGATTTGAGTCTTTGAGGGCTTTGATGAGAGTGGCTGACTTCAAACGAATCAGCAAGACAGATATTTCTGGTTTCATAGGCTGAGGGATTTATAACAAGAAGCCATATTGTGGATAGTAGATTACAATAACAAAGGGGATTTTAAAATGAGGATGACACATTGATGTGGAATGTTTTCTCATCTGTACTTACTTACTCCTAAATATTTTCCTTCATGCTTCTTTTTCAAGTGGATAGCCAGCTGTGCGCCACCTTTTTCTTTTCTCTTCGCCTCTGTTCCTGATTTCTTTCTTTTCCTTAATCACTCCACTTTCCTCTCCTAGTCTTGTGTTTTCTCTTTAAATCTTCTTTTCTCTACCCCTATTTCATTTCTCCCTTTCTTTTCCTTATTTGGCCTTACGATCCATAACTTCTGTTCCTTTCCCTGAAATTCCCTTCCTTCCTCCTCCTCCAAATCAACATTCTAGTCCCCTACTCCCAAGCTTCTTATCTCTCCACTGTTAATCCCCAGTGTGTTTACTGACCTGTGGGCCAAAAGGCAAAATCCCCAGGGCCCTCTCTTCATGCCAGTGCAGTGAAAGCAACAGCTGTCATTGCTCAACTAGTGCCTTGTGACACAGGAATCAATGATAGGAACCCTGTGAGTGAGAGTTTACATAAATATGTTTGTCGGTATATTTGAGATGTATGACAGTGTTCAAGCAACTCGTTTGCTGAGTGGAGAGGTACTTGGATTTTTTTTTTTTCCTGGCAGGGAAAAGAGTTAAGCAGAAAGCTTTGCCTAAGTTTATTTCTTTATTAAGTTAATGGATGAGGTCCTAAGAAATTATGTAAGGAAAGTGGATGATATTAAAGAGAAAAACAGGGACAAGAGCCCAATAAACACTCAGGCATTAGTATATCCTGCTGACACATTAGTGATAGCAGACACAAAGAATGTATCATAGATGCAGTGACAGAACAGAAAGCAGAACCAGGGAAGAAATGGCAATAAAATCCAAGTGATTCATATGTTTAAATGAAAGAGAGAAGAAAGAGGGCAGTGAATATAATGGGAAAGGGCAAGAAAATAGAAGTAGAGACACACAGGTGGAGACAAATAGATCAGACATTTGAGAAGTTCTTGCATCAATAATATATTGCCTGTTAAATAACAAACAGGGAACGTGCAATTTTACTTCTCAGATGCAGTGTCTGAAGTATTCTTTGGGAAATAAGAGCTAGACATGATTAGCGTAGTGTCTTAAAAAAAAGTGACTTCGGAAATCAAGTTCCTGATAAAAGGAATGGAAGAATTTGAATGGTTGAAGTGAAGAACAGTGGCAAGTAACACAAATCTTAAGCAGGAGAAATGATTTTAAATGGTATTGTCAGGACAACAATTGTCAAAACAGAAAAGCAAGGTGGAGCTATATCCT
The DNA here is from genome assembly GCF_021234165.1 of Pteronotus mesoamericanus. Lineage (NCBI taxonomy): Eukaryota > Metazoa > Chordata > Mammalia > Chiroptera > Mormoopidae > Pteronotus > Pteronotus mesoamericanus. Next base: position 22,590,925 of record NW_026555078.1, on the reverse strand, counting down.
CTGAGTGTTGGGAGACCAACCTGGCCTACAAAAGAGCAGACCTACCGACTTTTTGCCAAGTACTGTGTTAGTTGCTGGACATACACTTCTAATTTAAGCCTCACTCTACATAAAAGTGAAGCCAAGGACTGAGAATGACATCCACTGGGAGGAAAAAGCAGAGGGAATTTTCTGAGCCGGTTCCAAAGTCATAAGCCTCAGGGGGAATCACTTTGGTTTTGTCAAGTCAGAGTGAACAGCCAAAGGCAGCAGACATAGGATATTGTCAGAGGTAAATCACCCCGTTCAGTCTGTTCTGTCTTTATTGCGAGGTCAGAGGACCCTAGCAAACCGGCCAAATGTTTTCAACTATGGAAATCCCCTAACTTTCCAATGGCTGTAGTCCCACAGTTCTGAGGTTTTACTCACAGAATGGCTCTCTTCCAGTTTTCAAATCACTGCAAGTTGATTAATCATTTTCTTCTTTTGACTCATTCAGGCCTCTAGAAAATAGCTGTAGGTGCTGGATGGCTGTGTAGATCAAGGAGGTCAGATAAATTGGCTTGATGTTAGTTTATAGAAATCCTAGAAGATATTGCCAAGAGCTTTTATGCACACTGTCCTCAGATGTTAGCGTGTGGATCTATGGCCAAAGGCCTTTGGCTTACTCATGTGTTTGAAGCAGGATATTTTCATGTGCATTAGGAAATGTGGGTATGTGTGGGTATTTTAATTTCTTCATATAAGGTCAGCTATTGTAGGCCACTTACTTAGACAGCCGAATTCCATTATGACAGCTTATTTTTATATCTATTTAGATGGACTAGAGGTCAGATTATAACCTTGTAATAATAAGAACCATAGTAAACAAATATACAGTGCTTATCCATTTGTCAGGTATGATACTAATTGTTTTCCCTACGAGATCATATTTATAAGACTGAAACATCAGTTCTGGTTGTCTAGGCCAAGGCCATACATACTGTAATTACATTATTTTATCTGGCTAGTATTCTTTATCAAGAAGATTATTTTAGTAGAAATGTTCATTTTTAGATTCATGATTATGCTTTTAAGTAATAATGGAAAGTCCACTTCTCTTGCTTTTGTAATGTTTTAATCTCCTGGTTTATTTATGTAGTTTAGAGACATTTATAATATTAAGCACCTTAGCATACCAGTGACTACATTGGAGATACAGTTGGGAATAAGACATAACCTGGGACCTGAAGCTATTCCTTATATTAGTGCTTTGCGATTGGTGTGAGCAAAATACTTGGGAAAGCACAGCAGCAGCAGCAGATATTTCTGCAAAGGAAACATTTGAGTTGAAACTTCAAGAATATATAGAAATTCTTCTGATTGACAAGGGTGAGAGGAACATGATCAGTAGAGGGAACAGCATGTGTAAATGCAAAGAAGGGTGAGAGAGCATAGCATGTTTAGGGTAGAATAAGACTTTTAAATAATGGGGTTGTGGCAAAAAATGAACCTAAGTAGGTTAAGTTGGGGTAGGATTGTGGTAGGCCATGTCTAGCATACTAAGGCATTCTCCTTTAAGCACCGAAGGAGGAGGCTTATGGAGGTTTTTAAGAAAAAATAACTTCATTTGTTTATGTTTTCAAAAGAGAATTCTGATGATAGTGTGGGCTGGAAGAAAAGAGTCCAGTTAGAAGCTATTGCAGAGCCTAGAAGTGGTAGCAGCAGGGGCAAAGTTACAGGGATTAGATTAGATATGCATTTTAGAAGTCAAATGGGCAGGCTACAGTGACTGGTTGGATACAGGAGTTGATGTTTGGATGATGCCCAGCTTAGGGACCCAGGTCAGCCTTAGAGGATGATGAGGTCACTTTGTGACATGATAAATTGAAATAAAGGTGCTAATGAGATGAGACATTCCAGGGAGAAGTCCAATGGGCGATCGTATTACAGGTCAAGAAGGAGATCAGTTAGGAAGTACTTGACATATTTGAAGCTGGTTAGATCAATTAAGCAGAAGAGGAAGGGGGCCAAGGACAGCAGAGAGTGTACTGTGTTTAGACTGTGGATCAGGAATCTCTTCACGCCGTGTAGAGAGAGTTTTAGGAATCGCTAACTGGGTATTTCCCAACCACGTTTGTTGTTTCCATGGCAGAACACATTTTGGATTCTATTCTACTCCTGTACATGACTAATCAATTTCGTAATGAGGTTGGGAGCTTCAGGCAAAGGCTGGCAGGACACTGACCCTTCCCGGCGGCTCTCGGGGTTTGCTGCTTCGGGGAGGAGCTGGGGAGGCGTTCTCGGAGATGTGTTCCCACTCAGCTCTCCCCGGCTGACCTGGGTTCCAAATGACTGCTGGCTCGACAGGGATTTGCAGACGTCCACACGAGAGGAGTGTCATTTGTATGCAGCCCCTTAACTAACTGTAACAATCTGTTCCTTATGTCCCTGAGAAGGCACACAAATCGATTCTCCAGTACTTGCTTATTTTCAAGGACACCTGTATGACCTTTCATCAAGTCAGCTGACCCCTCCCCTTTTTATTCACCTGCTATTTCAATTATGTGAGCAGTGATATATCTGCCTCAAAACTCCCTGCCCTGGGAAATTTCTGGAAGAGAGAATTACTGGAAAAAATATTTCTGCTTTTGAGCCAACTCAGGGATTTAAATCTCTTCCAGCCTACAGAGCACCTGGATTCAAGTGTCTATTCCCTTCTGACTGTGGAAGAATGAGCTGCTTCTTGAATTGACGCTCCTAAGCACATTGAGAAACTATGAGTCCGTTTCCTCCCGCTGTTCACTGAAGCGGTGAAAAATAAACCAATTTAGAGAGTCCAGAGCCAGTTGTAAGAATCACGAGATGGGGCCCAGCAGTGGACTGGACCTTAGGAGCCTGGTTTCAATGCATGTGCGTAATTGCCTTGTGCAGGCTGCTGGAGCGCCCTCCCTCGCAAATGCCCCCTGCCCGTCTGAGTCACACTCTTGTTTCACACCGCCCCTCACTTCTCGCGCCTTATACCTTCGAGGCCTCTGACGTGTGTCGACTCGTTGGAGCTCCCAAGGTGTGGAGGTGACATATATTGTGCAGTGGCCTCTGAGGTCCTCGAGGGCTGTCAGCTTTACTATTGGCAACAAAAAGGGGGTCCAGGGTCATGAGTTGGCAATCGTGGGATCCTCTGGCCCCCAGACATATTTTACTTAACTTTCTCAATGATGTCGATAAGAAGACGTGAATTCAGTGGCAGTGTTAAAACATCGAGAGGGGTGAAAATCTAGGTTTCTGATTTCTCTCGAAAAATGGAAGATCTGGCAACATTGGGCTGCACTCTTGCAGGGTGACAATTCTGACTCCTTTAGAGTGGGCATGTCCCCCCCATTTGTCAAAGTCCCCCCCACTCCCCATTTTTGTTACACTCGACCCGCTTCACTCATATATGTTTCATGCCTCGCTTCTGCAGGCTTTCCTTTGTAGGCTGTACTAGCAAAATTATTTCGAACACTTACAATTGGCATGATGTTTCAAAAAACATTTGTAACAGTTTTATTGAAATGTAATTCACATACCATAAAATTCATTAGTTTTTTGGTATATTCAGTGTTGTGGAACTATTACCACGATTGAATTTCAAAACATTTCACCCCCAAAAGAAATCTGTACCTGTTAGTAGTCACTTCTTATCCCTTCCCCTTACACCATATCCTACCCCTAGGCAACCAACCACTAATCTACTTTCTATCTCTATGGATTTGATTTATTTCTACTTTTTAGCTGTTATAAATCATGCTGCTATGAACATTTGTACACAAGTTTTGGCAGGTTGAAACCACTCAGCTCGGTCTCACCACTTCCAGCCAGAGCATGGCATGTAATGCAGTGTGTTCCTGGGCCACGGTCTGCGGGGTCCTCAGGAGCAGGCTAGCGCCTGACAGGGGAGGCCCGAAAGCTCTCTTGCTCTCTCCACCACGTGTGGGGACAATGAGAAGACGGCAGGGTGCAGCATGGAAGAGGGTTCCCACGAGAGCCCGACCACACTAGCATCCGCCTTGGACTTCGCAGCCTCCAGAGCTTGTGAGAAATTCCTGTTGTTTGCAAGCCACTCAGTTAATGGCCCTTTGTTACACCTTGACAGACTAAGACAATGATGTTTCAAGGAGGGAAGCAGTTGTACTGCTCCAGACCCAGGTTCTAGATCTCCTTGAGAAGATGTACTTTTTCATGCCCATTTTATTTCCCAGGCCAAGGACTCAGCCCTAGTGCCTGACTGACGTGTTTTCTTCTTTTGTTCACTGCTCTCTCTTCTTTCACTCTCTCTCGCCTCCACCCATCAGCCCAACCCAGTGGTACCCATACAATTCTGAGACTCTGGAACCTCCTTTATTGTCACCATGAATCAGGAGAACCACATGAGGCTTCTTTGTCCAGCTGAATCTAATACAATTATCAGGTGTTCCACCAGTCTCATTTTCAATAGTCTCTTCCATTGTCCCCTCAAATATACTTTACTGACAAGGTTTTTGGTTGAGAAATTTGGCCACCCTAAGTGTAATTCAGTATCTGAATTTGAAAATGAAAGGTCTTAGGCTGGATGTGAAAAGGCTACATTAGTCACATTGTCCTGGCCCACACTGTTCGTCATTTTTATGTGGTCTACACAGAAGGCCCCATATGACCGCGAGAACATCCACGTGGGCACATGGAGCAGAGAGGAGGCCTTTTCACCGAGTGTGACGCTGAGGTTGTCCAGGAATCCCCAGCCCCTCCTTATCAGCAGCAGTGGTTTTTATGGGCACCCTTATTACCCTGGGTGTTACATCTACAATAATAAAGACTGACTTGGATCTTTCGTTTCCTTTACCTCAGAACAGACCTCGTTGTGTATATTAGAGCCACAGCCTATGCCCGTTACATCTGTAATGAGTGGAAAGACTTAAAAGCACCTTTCACCCAGGATCTGGAAGCCTTTAAGAGCCTCAACTCCACACCTCCATGCACAGCCACTTAGGGGGAGGACAGAAGTAAACAGGAACTTCTGGTGGCTGCCTGGTCGGGGGGAGTGGAGAGAAAAAGGTGGTGTGGGCTGGCCGTAAGCCTTCTTTCCTCAGGCCATTAGGACTGAAAAGACCCTGTGGTTGTCCTGTGTACTTTTTCTACAGCATACAAATAATCAATACTTTTTACTTAACTAATCTTTTGTTAGAAGTGCTTTACTCATCAGTTGCCTGGAGGTAAATGATGATAAAGGATGATTATTCCTCTAACTAAAGAAGTAGAGGTTTCAACTGGCACAGAACTTGCTCTTTATGGTGAATCACTGGTGGAATGAGATAAAGTGTCCTGAGTACAAAAGGCCACTTGTTTTCATGTGGCCTGATGTTTGTTCAAGTCCCTGCCTTCATTTACTTCTCGAGGAAAGAGGTCCTATTCCCCTTCCCATCCCTATTCCCTGACAGGTAATGCCAGCCCTCAAGGACTTTAACCCATGGAAACTTGCCTTGTTCTTTCTTTCTGAAGATTTACAGAACTTTTTTTCTATTTTTCCACCTTGAGCTATGAGAGAAAGAAGTGTTGTCTTACCTATTTGTTGGATAGAATGGGAAGAAGCTGAGGAGGAGAAGGAAAGGAACTAGCATTTGCTTTGCTGTGCTTGTCATTAGGCTAAAATAAAACCCACTTCATGTATGACCTGCCTGCTGAGAAGAGCAATTCCAGGGAGCGCGCCATCTTTGCTTGGCTATCACTTGTTCTGTTAGCCTGTAGTTGTTTGTACGTTAGCATGGCTTTAACCCCAGACACCGACCAGGGCCTGTTCTATGACATGTTCTTGTCTCTTTCCCTTTAAAATGTGCCTCTGGTACATTGACAAACCCAAATTGCACGTTCTTCCCTCCTGTAAGCTGCTATTCAGGATCACAACTTAGCTTCATACAACCTTCTTTTTCTCTCCATTTTTTTTTTTTGTTTTCTTTGTTGTGAGAAAAAAACATATTTATGTTCTTTTTAAATTGTCAGTTATAATGCCATGATAAAATATTCAATTCGTCATTTTGGCTAAGTTTAATAAATATAGGTTCCATTGAACCTTAAATTCTTTTGGTTCTTAGATTTTATTTTTTTTAAACTTGTCCTTTCTGCCTGCCCGCCCGCATCCCCACCCCAGGCAGTCAGCTCCAGTGTAAACACCCTGTCATTCAAAAGGCCATCACATGGTTCCCTGGACCGAGCACGTCTCTCTCCGACTCCCCGGAGCGGACTGACTGCTCTGTAGCCCATCGCTTCCGAGCTGTGCGACCTTGAGCACACACTGCCTATCAGCGATAGAGCCAAGATTTGAACCCAGGTTGTCAGCCCCAAACCTGTGCCCTTAACCAAATAAATAAGATACTGCATTTTCCTGCTGTCCCTTCAGCATGCCAATTTGTTCCTGCCTCAGGACCCTTGCACCTACAACAGTCCAACACCTGCCTGGGATGCTGCCACCCCGTATCCTCACATGGCTGACACATCTCATTTCTCAAGCCTTGGTCAGAGTCATCTTCTAGGGAGACTGCTCTGAACTCCCCAGTAAAGAGCATTCCACTGATCCGCCCCCGCCCCGCTCCCGCCGTGCATGCTCTGCCCCAATCACCCTGTTTTATTTTCTTCTGGGCATTTATTACTATCTGAGTTGGTCACATTCACTTGTTTATATGTTCATTATCTGTTTTCCCCTGCCAGGATTGAAGGCCTACAAAAGTAGGGATTTACTCACTGCTGAATTCCCAGATGAATTTTTGAGCAACTGATTGTTTCAGGTTGGGTTCTGTAAAAGTTGATACAGAGGCGGACTCTGGGGTGCAACATATTATAGGGATCAACACTGTGAAAGGAAAGGAAAGGAGTGGGATTGAGCAGAGGGAGGAATTGAGTTGTGATACAGACCCAACAGAGTTTCAGCCAGCCCTGTGCCAAGTTAGTTCTGGAACGAATAAAAATAAAAAAAAATAAAAAATCTACTCCTAGACTAATGAAGAACTAGCATTAGTCACAGTTTATAATCAGGTTCACTGCAGAACTTGCTGTGGCCTTTATACCTAGCCCCTTCTGGAAGGGCATGACCTTGGACAAGGAGGCCCTCTAAAGCTGAGGCTGAAGGAGCTGCGCTTCGAGGCTCCTTGCTGACCACACGCCCCATAAGCTGGACTGTAAGTTCTTCCTTGGGGAGCCTTTAGACAGTATGTTTTAGTATCTACCAAGTAAGAGAATACAGTAAGTTGTGTGTACCTTATGCATTATTCTCCCTTATTAATTTAAGATGTGGTTTTCAGAATTAATTTACATCTAAGATCTGGGACTATTTATACCAGAAAATTTAAAACAAATCAGTACTTGTTGCCTACAAATCACTCATTGCTTTGATTCACATATGATAATCAATGACATTTCTTTTTTTCCTTTTTCTTTTTTGTAGCCACAACATTTGGTATTATAATTTCTGGAAATGCACCAAACACTTGCCTAGAGCTATTACTCCTGTTTTCTAGTTAATGATGTATCTTCAGGACGATTACATTTTTAACCTTTGCAAGTTTCAGTAAACTGAAGTTTCTTTTTTCCCAGTAAAACATTGTTCAGATTTTTTCTTTATATTTTGCAAACCTTTAGGCAAAAAGCAATTTTGGCATATTCAAATTTTTTAGTAGTCTATCTTTTTGGTTAGGTCATTTAGCACATACAAATTATTGAGTAACGTTACTTGTAAATTGTCATGTTTGGTGTTATTTTGTATTTTCAAAGGTGCAGGGGTATCCAACCTTTTGGCATCTCTGGGCCACACTGGAAGAAGAAGGGTTATCTTGGGCCACACATTAAATACACTGTGACATGTAGTCACAAAAAAAAAATCTCATAATGTTTTAAGTAATTTATGATTTTGTGTTGGGCCACATTCACAGCCATTCTGGGCTGCATGCGGCCCGCGGGCCACAGGTTGGACACCCCTGGCTAGAGCTTGCTCAATTTCTTAAAAATTTTATTCGTTGATTTTTTTGAGAGAGAGAGAGAGAGACATTGACATTGACTTGTTGTTTCACCCATTGACACATTCATTGGTTGATTCTTGTATGTGTCCTGACTGGGGATTGAACCTGCAACCCGACATATTGGGACAATGTTCTAACCAACTGAGCAACCTGGCCAGGGTGAGCTTGCTTAGTTTTTTTATCCAGACTTTTCCTTCCTTGGGGAATTCAGTTTCACCTTGTTCACTTATTTATAGCTCTGTTGTGGGCATCGTTTGGAACCTTGGTTTTTATTGCTTTAAGGTTGCTCAGTAGTAATTGACTCACTGTACATCCCAGGCCCTGTGTTCCATTTACATATGGACACATGCTACTTGATGACTCAGACAGATGATAATGAACCCCTTTCATCCTGAGGTATCTTTCAGATTCTGGCTTACTGTGTTGGTCTGTTCTCCTTAAACATGGGGCTGACAGCGCTGACTGTTGGAAACAACTGACCTTTTATTTCTGCTGGCATTTCATCACCATGGGCGCATCCCAATGGAATTATGTGTTGATTTGTAATCAGCAGAGTCTTCCTCTCATTTAATTTTCTGCTTACTTTCTTTTCTCCTGTTTTGGAAATCTCCAAGGTCATTATACCAATTTCTATTCCTTAAGCAGGTTTCCTTTCACAAAGGCCTGTTTCCAGTCTATTTCTTTCCTATTTACTTATTCTGTCCACCCATGTTACCATTTGAAAACAAACAAAACAAAAATGCTGACATGTTGATGGCCTCTATGCTGCCATCTAAAATGTTATGGAAAGAACTATTAATGTTATCACTGTTGCTATGAATTAGTTCAGTGGCCGACATCTCTCTGCTATATAAGACGTACTTGACCTTAAAAGAAAAAAATCTTCACCAGAATCTTCACTGAGGTCTTCTCTGGCTATAATAAGTTTTCATCAAAAACATAGAAGCTGCATTTCCTAGGAAATTGAGGCTTTTTCCTGTATTTGGGAGTGGTAAAGGATACACCCAAGAACTTGGAACAGATACAGCATTGGCAGACAAACAAAAGATCTGTAGAGCAGGACTTCCTTTTTATTCCCTGAGCTCTCTCCCCCATTGTCTCAGAGAAGATGGGGCAAATACCCAGACAGAAGCTGCTTCAGTATTGTCTTTTATGGATAGGCTGCTTGTGTTCAGTGATTCCTCTGGCCCATAGTGTCTGTTGGACAGTTGGAGGCCTTTTGAAGGCATTGTATTGTTAGAGAATAATTAGGGTGAATGAAGCAGGGGGTAGGGGTTAACAACAATTCTTTGTTGCAAGCAATTGCTAGTCTTGGCATCAGTATTGGTAACAAGGCCAATCTACTGGAAGGAATCTAAACAAAAGATGGAAAGGTTGCGGTTGGTTTGTCTAATCCATCCAGCAGATCCACCCATGCGTGGCCATTGTGCCCTGTGAGCTCTCTGGAAATGCCTTTGGTCACACTGCATTCCAAGCCACGGGGTGGGTGATCTCTGGGAGGTCTTGTACATGGATTTCCTAGAATGCTTCCCATGGCAAAAAAGGGGATGCACAGGTGTTGCCTTGGCAATTAATCGGCATACTTCATAAAGAAAATAATCTCCTAATGTTTGGGTAGATGCATGAGGGCTGTATGAAAGGCTCATGGTCTCTCCCTTTGAAGGAGGGGTTAGAGAATGCCCTAGCACAAAAGAACGAAGACGTGTTGATTGACACCAAGGTGAAGACACCTAGGCAGAACCATGACCTGCGTCCTCATTGCTTCCCCCTGCCTTCTCTAGGCCAGTCAGTCCCTGTCCTTGTCCTAGGGCGTCCTGATTCCACTTCGGTTGTGGTCTAGAGCCTCCCCAGCCAGGGTAGGGACCAGCAGACCGGGGTGGCCATACATTTACTACTTTCATGCAAGTGGTTCTTACTGGAAGGCCTTACACACTGGACGCTTGTCCCCCCTCACCAACTTGGACGTGGAGGTAGGCATGTCTCCAAGGAGATTTTTGACCTTAGACACACATTCCCCAAAGGGTGAATTCCTGTTCTCACGTATTGAGCAGGGCTCTAATTCCATAGTCTGATTCAGACCAAGGATGACTTAACATTTGAAATCTCAAGCCAGGGATGTTCAAGATTATATTCAAGCAATGAGGCAGAGGTGGGTTCACCTGCATCTTATTTTGAGAGACTATCCACCGGCCTGGGTCTGTGAGGAGTGGCGGTTGTCAGGGAGCAGGGGGAGGCGGGTTGTGGCCCAGGGGAAGGCAACAGCAGTGTGCTTATTTTCAGTTTGTCAGCTGCTCTGGAAAACTGCCAAAATGAATGAGATACAACAAGCCTTCAGGGTTGTTGTACGCCAAGGAGAGGCAAGGCTTTTAAAAGGCTCTGTGGAATTTAGACTTAAAGTTTCATGTGTATTTGGTTTGGGGCAAAAGTGAAATCACAGAACTTTCCCCAAGAAAATGTATTAGCTCCCAGGAAGACACAGTGGGCCCTTAGCTCTCGGGGCAGAAGTTGAGTCTTGAGTTGGAGAAAATAATTCAGTACCTTTCCATTTAGCCTTCTGGCTCTGTTTGGCCAGTGGAAAAAGATTGATGAGAATCCTGATTCCATCTGTCTCCATGGCCTCCAGCAGATTATTGGAAAGGCCTGACAAAATCCTTTTGATACAAGAGGTGGAAGTGCCAGGAGAAGGGGGAAGGGAAAGGACTAAGTCCTCCCCGCCAAATATGCCAGGATGTATACAAACAGCAGCCGGGGAGATGGAGCAAAGCTGAACATTTTTACAAGACTTGGGTCTGGCATCATCCTAAGGGAGGGGGATTCTGGGCATCTCAGATAAGGAGCTTCATATGGGACGAAGAGCTTGTAAGCCCAGCGCAGTTGTGATTCCTGAAAGAGCAATCAACGGTTGGGTTTTTGAGGCATGAGTTGTATCCTTTATTGGCAATCATGTTCCAAGGTTGATCCCTCCGCAGTGTGACTTTGGTCATGAAAACTCCAGGCTGTTTTTGCTGCACTCCCAAGTAATGTTGACATTTGTAGGGAGAGAGGAAATCTGGATAAATAGAACTCTTTTCTTGGCGTTGTTAAAAATATTACTAAAAAGAGCAAAGGGTGTTTTCAGAACCAAAATCTTTCTTTGGAATTTTGAAAGCTCAGGTAGGTGGCTGGGTAAGGGTAAGCGTTTTCTTACAGCCTTCCCAGCTCTCCCTCCCCTTTTTCTTTCTTTTCTTTTCTTTCTTTTTTTTTTTTTTTTTAAGCTCACACTGGTTTCCGAGCAGCTTAAAGAGATGCTAATGGAGGACAGAAACACCTCCACGCCATCTCTTCTTTGGCTGTCCTTCCTACCTTGTGACTGAAAATCTATACGACTTTCAGGACTCTTCTGAAGAACTACACTAAAGCCAGTCTGACATGATCTTTGAATTTTCTTTGAATTTTGCGGACGAACAACTTTTCATCCCAGAACTGGAAGAAGCAGTTGTTTAATTTACCCCTTACTTTTTGCACATTCAGAAACTGAAATTGAGAGCATTCAGTGGCTTGCCTGAAGTTACGCAGCTTAATTAGTGTGGGAACAGAAATGAAAAGCTCAATGTTTCCTCATGCCTGGTTTACTATCACAGTGTAGGCTCTGCCCACCAAGAAGGCAAGTTCAGTTCAGGTTCTCTGTGACCTTAAGAACTTGGATGAATATATCAATTTTAGTAGAAACAGCTCATCAATGTAGCCTTACCGTTTTTCATCGGGACATCATTTTAAGGAGAGACACTTGGAGTAATTTTTGCATATGTTGCCTGAAATATATGAGCATTTTCTCATTTACTGCTTCTTTCACCACAGCAGCACTTACTGGAGAATGGGCACTGGCACCCTGGGACACGTCCATTTCACAAACCCTTTCCACAGAGGACAGCGTGCATAACCCGGAGAGGGAATAACAGAATGGGGGGTCTTCACAGCGCTTTAAAGTTGACAAAATGCCTTCACATGCATGATCTAATCAATCCTCCAGACAGCTGTGAAAGTAGGAGGACTAGATCTAAGTACAGCTGTTTTCCAGAAAACAAAATTGAAGCTCACAGATACTGAGCGAGCTCCCCAGCACAGCTAGGAAGCTACTGAATAGCGACTCAAACCCAGGCTTTGATTCTCAGCCTACAGCCTCTTTCATGACCTAGCTCCTGCTGCATTGGCCACAGAAGTGGTAAGGCCTTGTATAGCGATCCCTGTTTCTCTGTTTACTTTTTTCTCTCTCCTGAAGGGTAGAAACTGCAATGGCACCCTGTCCAGTTCCAAGTGGCTTCACTTCCTGGAATGTATTGTTGTATTATTATATTATTGTATTTGTGGTATTTACCTTCCTTGGAGGGGCCAGGCCTTCTAGAAATCATTAAAATGAGTTTTTGAGGTTATATTCATTTCTCCTTCACTTCCTAAACTTCAGACCAGTGCTCTCTGGCTTCCCATTCAGATGAGAAGGACTGTCGTAATTGTTGGCGATGTCTCCCCAGGCTGCCAGCGTAAATGAAGGATATTCTTTTTTAGAAAGAAAGAAAAAAAAATACAGTTTAGCAATGTTCTTGATTCTTTTTTACTTGTGTTAACAACCAGGATTTTTAAAGATGTTACTGGTTTATTTTCATGCGTAACACTAGGTGGCGGAATAACTACACCGCAAAGAATGCTATCCTTTGTTTCTTGCTACTCCCAGAGCAGGGCCCTGAAGAGTGAGGCATAAACCATCTGTGGCTACAAAGATCGGACCAGCCAACCTGGCCAATATTTTCTTGACAGGGAACTGGCTGCAGTGGTTCTAAAACATATGCTTCCAAGACACCGTCTTTAAGATTTTCCTCTTTCTTTCTTTTCTCCCCCCAGCTCCCCAGCATTTTAATTTTTCTGCGCCATTGCCTCCGTGTAGCAGAGGGCAGGCAGGGCCTGCAGGCAGCTGCTTTGAAATGGCAGATTGGGATGGATGCACCCAGTGGCGCTGGCACTCGTGCCCTTTTGTGCCAGTGGGTCACGGAGAGTTGGCGGGAAAGGCCTGCGGTCTTGCCCTGAGCGGTGTCAGGCGCTCCAGGCAGAGGGGCAGCGGGGGCTGAGCTGGGTCGGCTTGAAGGCGCTGCCCTCCCTCACTCAAGTGGACATAAGGGGTTTTTGTTTCCGCTGAGCAGCCTGATCGTGGTTCAACTCTTGAGCTGCTTTAGGGATCCTGTGGCACAGGCTGTGGGATGTGGCCTCCCGTTTCTTTTCCTAGTGACTTGCCGGTGTCTCAGGGCTCGCTGCGCGTCTATTACCCTGGATGCCTCACGTGCCACAGGGCGCACTGAAGCTAAATAAAGCTGCAGCACCGGTTTTGTCCTTTCAAGTCGTGAAGGCTATGAACTTGGGGTACAGAAATACTTCTTTGGCTATTTGCTGAAAAAGAAAAGAATAGCATTAAATCAAAGCAATGCACGTACTGGAATAGTGGTAATACTCTTAAGTATACTCTGGTTCAGGAACTCCAGTAAAACCAAGTCTGAATGTATAAAGTTGATCAAACAAAAAGAGTTTATTTCAATTACAAAAGCATTCTTTACTTTACAACTGGAACCACAATCGGATTTTATTAAATAGCAAGTTCCTGATGTGAATTGTAAATGATTCCATTGACAAAAGTAGAGGGGGGGAAAATAAAGAAGTATTTAAACCTTGACTTTTCAGGAACCCACTTGTTGCACAAAACAAAGACAAACTGGACTGTCGTTCTACACACATACACCACACCCTCCACTATTTTTCAGCTGGGAACCTCTGGGTATTTTTTAATTTGTGGCTGGGGAAGCTGGTAATGTCCTAATTTTGCAGATAAGGCACTGTGGGCATGAAGGGGCCTTGTTCATGTGCCCCAGGTGAGTCACAGCAACCAGGGCAAAGCCTGGAAGCTAGGGACACGGGGGTTTGTTTATTTGTTTGCCTGCCAGCGCTGCTATTTTTTCATAGTGAATGAATTCTGGAGAAGACCCGAAAGAGCTTATATAGAAATCAGACCAAGGATATCGATCACAGGCCACCACCGCTGGGATTCTTTGAAGCCAGAAGAAGGTTGTGAGACCTTGTTTGCTAAGAATGAAATGTCATAAAAATTCCAAAGCAGGACTCAAATTTCCAGGGGGAGGGGACCTTTTTATTGTTTCCTCTAATAACTGCTGTGGTGCTTTAGTGAATAAATGTGTTGCACAAAATAACCCTAGATGTAGTCTCCGAACTATAGTCTGGCTTTGCTCCCACTTTTGTATTTAGCATCCATTCTGGGTTATTTATTTATGATATTTTTGCTGTTATTCCTCCCTCTCTACCCACCCCCCCCTAAACATTTGTCCTAGCTTTATTTTCACACCCTCCAATTAATTGGTATCTTCTGCTCTTAGGACTTCCGCAAATAAATGTGCATTTTTGTGTGGATCCTCGCCATGCTGGCTGTGCTTTTAAGTCTCTGGAATAAAACAATGGTAAAAATGAGTCACAGCTTGTTTCTGTATTTGTTTCTGAGTAAAGAAGTTTAATTTTCTCATTATAATGCTCAAGGTATAGAGCTATATCACTGATTTACTTTTAGGGGAAACAACCAAAACATAGTTCCTTCAGTTAGATATTTTCAAATATTGCAGAATTCTTTGGCTTTGTATTTCCGAAACGAACAACATAGTGGTAGTGGTTTTATTATTTTTATCCATAGTAGAAAAAGCATGCCCCCCAAAGCCAAAATCCTCCCGCAAGTTCTCTGGGAACAGGCCTTTTGGGTGTTGCCCAGGCCTGCTCATGGCCCTAGAACACCAGCATTAGTTCGCTGAGGGCCTTACAACTACATCTAAATGACAGCTCAAAGCTGGCAGCCAGAGGGCCTGCGGTGTAGCACTAAGAAAGTACGAGCGTGGGGGGGCATGCACAGGAGGGGGGGAATATCTGTAAAACAGGGTGACAAAGGTGGGCTGTGGCTTCGGCCTCAGTGCAGTGCAGGCTTCTAGCCAAGGGTGACCAGAAGTTCAGCACCTCTCCCCTCACAGACACAAGCTGTAGATATCGGTTTACCATGGTTTTCAGGGTAAAAAAAAAAAAAAAAGAGCAAAACAAAACCAAACCCAGCTAATGTTCTTGAATGTCAGTTTATTGAGCTCTCCAGTGCAGCCTCATAACTTATATTAATTGGGAGGAAAATGCTTCCAGAGCAAAGGGAGATGCTGGACAAAACAACTTTGTGTTTGACTAGTTGTCAAGGCCCTGCTGTTTGGAGTCATTGACAAGTCCTTGGTTCTTATATGACAGATCCAGAGAAAAAGAGTGATTCATCTTCTTCTGTTGCACCTTTCAAGAAGGAATTTTTTTTTTTGAGACAGATTTTGTTTATGGACTTAACATCACTGGCAGTGGCCAGTGGGCTCAGGCTCCTTTGTAAGGTATAATTTACTATTGTGCTCCTCCCTCCTAAGTTTGTGCACCTCGAAGAGCTTCATCCCATTAAAATTCCTTCTTAAAAGCATAAGGTGAAAGAGCCAAGCACGCGTTGTTTTTTTTAGAGGGGAGTGGAGCTGCAGAAGGGAAGAGGTCCCAGTTTTTTCTCTTTTAAATGCTGGTAAATAGCTTAAAACCTGTTAAAGCTTTTGAAGGAATGTGGGGGAGCAGTTTCTTGACTCTTAGATTTAGGAAAACAAAATAAAGGAAATAATTTCAAGAAAAGAGACTTCCCCATGATGGGCTGTGTTCTCTGAAGTGTCCTGCACGCGTCACATCTGTTTTCTCCGTGTACACAAGCTAACTCAGTTCCTCCATGTCTGCTGGGCCCAACAGCTCTGCTCATTGCCCTACCAGATTTTCTCAGACTTTAGAGCTGTACTTTTTCAGCTCAATCCTTACAAGTGTGAAATACTATTTTTGACCGTGAGAAAGAATAGCTTTGTTTGAAGTTGATATACTAATACATTTATGTAAAAATTCTCTATTTTCTAGTGTTTTAGGAAAAACACCAGTGTCTGTTGTGACTGGAAGTGGTTCTCGGCTATATTATCTCAGTCATGCGCAGAAAAGTTGACCTGTCTGCCATTTGGGGAAGACTTTATAACCTTCACAACCTGTAAGGCACAGGCAGGAACTGGTTTTTACTGAGAATTTAAAAGGAGTATTTTTTCTTGAAGGAGCCTTTTTTTCTTGAGACCCTTATTTCTAAAGGGTCTTTTGCAGATTCCACAAAAAAAAGCTCAAATTCTTCTTCTAATCCTACAGCATGAAGGAACTGAATGCACCAAGAGCCAGGCAGATAAAACATGAACACAACAAAATACAGTGTTAATAAACGTTTTTTTTTATTGTATTTTAGCTATGGAAAGTTTGAACTTTAGACCATGATTAAGTCCTGGTTTTCTCAGAAACAGCCTGTGTAGGGACTCAAATATAGGTCTTGAGGGATATGTGAATGAGGGATGGAGGACTAGAAGCCATCTAAAATAATGTAAATCTGCCCTGGCTAACATGGCTCAATTGGTTGGAATGTAAACCAAAAGGTCGCCGGTTTGATTCCTGGTCAGGACACATGCTTAGGTTGCTGGCTTGGTTCCTGTTCGGGGCAGATACTAATCAATGTTTCTCTCCTTCTTTTTCTCTCCCTTCCTTCTCCTCTCTCTAAAATCAATGAGTGTCCTTGGGTGAGGATTTTAAAAAATAATAATAAAATGAAATAATGTAAATCTAGCTTGGATATGTCTTTTTAAACTTACATTTAAATATAGTCCTAACTTAGATTCTGGAAATTCATTGTACTCCTCCCAGCCTTAATCTGTTTTCCTGCTTCTCCTTCATCTCTGGTTCTTCCATCACACACCCAGACACACACACACACACACACACACACACACACACACACACACACACATCTTTTGCCAAATAATGGAGTAATATACACATTATTTTTACTGTGGTTATACTTAAATAAACGGTTCTGCAACTTGTTTCTTTTTATGTAAAAACACTACAGAAAAAATATACTTTATTCTTTTTTAACAGTTGCCTATAAAGTCATGTTGAGTACATGAATACATATTGTATACGTTTTTAACCTATTTGTTATTGATGGGCATTTAGATGGCTCCTAATTTTTCACTATTTCAAGCAATGCTGCAATGTTACATATTTTTTCTATTAAAAGGGAATGTCTTCATTGTAAGTTCAAACTCTCCATTCACAAAGGCAGAAAGATATAAAGAAAAAAATGAAAATCACTTATTCATAATCCTCTATCCAGAGATACTTTTAACATTCTGATATATTTCCTTCCATGCTTTTTTCAATGTATTGTTAAAATTTGTATCATGCTATATATAGTTTTGGTTTTATTTTTTTCTACTTTACATTTTACTTTAGTATTTTCTCACATCCTTAAATCTTCCTTTGAATGAAGTTTCTATATGTTATATCTTGTTTTTTTGTAAATTGTCTGTTTATGTCTTTTGTTTCTTTTCCTATTGAAATATTAATGTGTGCTTTTATATTGATTTGTAAGAATTCTTTATATAGTAAGGCTATTAACCTTTTGTCTCTCATTTTTGTTTTAATTATTTTTCTTAGTTCTTCATTTACCTTTTAATTTTGTTTATGGCACTATCAATGTACAAAATTCTTAAATTTTGAGTAATCAAATACATCAGTATTTTTCTTTATAATTTCTTTTAGGCTCAAAAGGAATTACAAGGAGCTATAATAATGATAATAATCACATTTTTATAGTAGTTAGCTACCGTGTCATCTGTTTAGTATGTATACATTTATATGTATTTACAACAAAGCTCTGAGGTAGGTGATGCTAGTCCTTTTTCACGGATGAGAGTCCTATGGGTGGAAGTGGCAGAAACGCACGCGGCCTCGCCCGGGAGCCCACGCTCTTCCCCACATCATTCCGTTGCCATATGTTGCCATATGTTACTGGTGTATTTGGTTAGCCCGAAGTACTATACTAAATCCCGCCCTGGCTCAATAATCACTAAAACCAAAGAAGAAAAATTCCCATATTTTCTCCTAGTGTTTTGAACAGTTTTAATCATACTTATTTCTAATTTGTCCGGATCATACCTTCATGTGTGGTATGAAGTAGGACTCATATTTAATCTTTCCAGTTAGTCAATGTGTCCCCAATGTGTTAGCACTTCTTTAGGAATTTGGAAAGGACTTTCCTTTTCCAAGAAGCCTTTATAATTAGTGCCACTTTGAGTTAGTTGTTTCTTCAATTATATTTTTTTAGAGTTGTTGATTTCCTGTGTAACTTTGGTCTGCATAACTTTGTGGAATCTCTTGTTGCTCCTAGAGTAAAAGATTCATGAAAGAAGAGAGACTAATTCTTCAACTTATTTTTATTCTTCATATAAGAATAGGATGAAATTCTTATCCTAGGGTAGGTCTCACCCCCCAAATCAGGATATTCATGAACTTGGATAAGAAAAAAGTTACATCTCCATTTTCACTCACCTTTAACCAAAATTTAGCATTTCCTTTAATTTAGAGTGTAGGCCACAAACCAAATAGTACCAGCAGTACCTATGATTTTAAACTACAGATACTTAACATTACATTTCAGTTGTTCCAGGTATCTTGAAATATTCTTTACATTCATCACTGCTTTAACATTGTAGTAGTTATATTAGACCCACCACTAGATTTGGCACATTTATTAAATTTTATATACTCAAAAATTATTTTGAAAACTGGATTTCTATAAAATTGGTTTCTTTTGTAATCCTATGTGTTTTCTGAGAAGGGCTTCTCAAATCACCAATCATCAATAGGCTTCATCAAATCACCAAAAGGAACTGTGGTACAAGCACATGAAGAGCAGCTATTTGAATGCAAGGCATATTGTTGGGCTTCATAAATACTCACTAGGTACTGAGTCACGATGATTTAGGAGGAGCTGGAAAACAGTCCAGTATATCCCTCTCTACGGACTCTTTCACTTCTGCATTAATTCTCTTTATGAGCCCAAACAGAGCTGCTTGTTCCCTTCCTTGTCCTTCCCCTCTCACCTGCCTCCCTTTTCATTTCACTTAGAACCCCGCTTTCTTTCTCACTCTCTCTCTTTCATTCCTTTCTCATTCTCTTCCTTATTTGCTTTGCTCTTCCTCCCTTTCTTTTCTTTTTTCGTCTCCCTCTCTCTGTCCTCTATAAAAATATTAAGATCTTGAGCAGTGTGTGTTTTAGCTATTTGAAAAAAGAAGAAGTTGCCTCTATTAAATCTAAGAATGAATTCAAGGACAGGGATAAACAAGGGGTTGATAGGAAGAGTTAATAATATCAATAAGAAATTGAAAGCAAGAATTGCCAAAGATAAGCATAAGGCAATTACCCAGAGATTATGCTTAAGAATTGACCTTAGAGGGCACCTACCTGCAAAAGACCCTGCGCACCTTGGTTCTGGCCCCACAGTTCCAGGCTGTCTTTCATATCTGACTTCTCCAACTTCTTTTATAAGCCGTTTGCCTCACAACACAATCATTCACTCTGATTTTTAAAATACCCACAGGAAGGGACCTGTTTTGCAAGAACGAGACAATTAGACTGTATTATTGAGTTGCAGTCATTTCTTTGGGTAATCCTTTTGGGTATTCAAAAGTACATATATATTTATGGGCAAAAGTTATCACACAGTTTGGTCACCCAAAGTGGAATTTTTCTGATGCCTGGAATAAATTAGTATTTAGTTTCTGAGGTACTTATGCCGCGGCCTCACCTACCTGCCAAAGTAGAATAGCGATTCATCTTAGTCGTCGGTCATGGATGCCTATTGATACAATCTGTATGGATATAGAATTTTTCCTCTTTTTCTTAAAGTAAGTTTTACATCTGGGATAATGCCATTTTTCTACACTAAAAACATTAGCTCGTCTTACAGCTAACATAAGCTGAAAACTAGAGGTGCCTAGGGGAGGGAAATGAGGCAGATGGATTGTTTACATGAGTGCTATAGTTTCACTTTTTATGCACCAGTCACCTTGGAAGAATTAATGCCCTGTAAGTTTGCCAATCAGATTGCTTCAGTCATCTCTAAACATTCCAGTTGGTTTATTCGAATAATAAATACTGTGCAAAGAAAGTTCATCTGGATCCAGGACATTATACTGTGGTCAACCAAAGAAATATGTGTTGCACCTTACCCCTCACTAGATTTGGTCAGGTGACATACTGAGTCAGATAAGTGGATACAGAGTTACCCTATTTGGCATTGAATTTGAGGACTGGTCACTGGAGGTAAAACCCTTAAAACTGGGCAGGAGTGAAAACCCTGTCCTGGACAGTGACGGTGGCCATTTCAGTGGCCATTTCTGTTGTGCCCCTTACCACCTGTCCGCTAAGTGCTCTTGGTGGAAAGGGGTAAGAGGTCTCTCTTTACCCTGCCAGGTACATTGGGTATCTGAAGTCATCCCCAGAAAAGACACTGAAAGTTCATTTAAATGTTTCATCTGATCTGATGACTATGCATTGGTTTCAATGGGGTAGTGTCAGTTTTCATGTCTGGCTGCCAGGTCCCTATGCTATGGCCCTTCTCTGCTGATTTGGGCCTCTTGCAGCTGTTCCCCAGCGATACCTCCACTTGTGTCAGGGAAATCGCCCTGTACGTCAAGCTGCCCAGTCACTATACCTCGGTATTTCCCGTTAAGCTGTTTTCCTTATCTGTAATGTCCCTTTTCTCTGAGGTCTCCAAAACGTGGGGCAAATCCCGCCCCCTCCGCGAGCCTTTCCTATTGTCTGAACCCTTCACCAATCTCTCTTGCTGCGGAACTGCTACAGATCTGACAGTCGGTCTGAAAAGATAAACTTTTGGTTCAGAAAGCAATGGAATAGTCAGATAAATATTAATTCATTGACATAAAATCTGGTTTTATTCATATAAGGTATATTAAAGAGCTCATAAGTCAGTATTTCTAAGAACAAACTTCATATTTTAACATTTTATTGTTGGGTATATAGGTCCCAGGAAAAAGTAATAAAATATGAAATTTAAAAAGCATTACAAGTGATCAATGCACTAAACAACTTAATTGCAACATTATTTAGAAAGGGGAAAACACCTTCATGTCTAACAATAGAAGAATGAGTAGTTAAACTATGATATACTTAGTACACTGTGCTTATATTAATTGATAGCTGTTTAAATTAAGTGATGACTTTGAATACTGTTCATTAGTAAGGATTTTTGTATAATGGTAAGCAATAAAAGCAGAATATAAAATTGTAAGAATGTGTATATACAGATCAGGATGAGAAGGAGAGATGGGATAAATGAAAATAATTGTTTTGTTAAAATAGAGGGATTGATACTTTTATTTTAATTCAAGATTTCCACCCTAAAGTTTCTTATACGACTGTACTGGGTTGTAGGGTGCTGTTTTCCCTGATGCAGGCCAACTCAATTGTAAAAGAGGAGCCCATTACATCTTTTATTACTTCCATATGCTGTGCTTTTAAAATGCTGGAGGATCAGACAGTAAATAGTCAATGCTTTGGATTAAAGGATAGATTTATTAATTATGAGGAAAGTAAGGACAATTCAAACTAAAGGATGTGACTGCTGTCTTTTGAATACTAATTATGTGCCAGACATGATATGGTTTCCTACATTTAATATAGTTTCTTAAATGTAGTTAATATAGTTTCTTGCACTTAAATATTAATAAAATACTAAGACAAAGTTCTTTTGACAATGAGGTACCTGACATTCAGAAACACGAGTTGCATGAGAGAACGTGGTCAGTAAAATTTGAAATTAGTTGTTGATTTTAATTCATTGTTTCTGTTTTCTTATTCAGAAACATATCTCTTTAGCCAGTAATAAATTATTGTGACTCTGGAAAATTTCCATGGGCTTTGTGTCTTAATAAAACTTAAAGGCTCTGGGTCCATTGACTAAAAAAACAGAGTGCAGCTGCGCGCGTGTGTATTACTAAGGATGATTTCTGTGGTTCCTTAAAAATATAATTATTTTATAAAGCTCTGTCATCTTAAAGATGTTCACAATGCAGACCGCGATGTCATACAGTGTGTGTGTGGTGTCAGAGAACGTGCCTTCCCCCCCACATTCCCACTCCAGGCTTTCCCACGGGTTGCCTGTTGTTTCGGGGCAGCTCATGACCATCCCGTGAGACAGTTTCCTGGAGAGCATTATTCTCCCTCCTTCACACACAGATATTATTTGAATTAAACTTTTGTGGCTGTGAGGAATAAAGACCCACTCAAGCTAGCTCAACTGAAAATAAAGTTTACTGTAAGAGAGGAAAGACCTCCTGGAAATTCAAGAACAAGAGTCATGATTGCGGGAGCTCCATGAAGGCCGGTACCAGAGGGCAACATCAGCAGCAGGAGTTCACGGAGCCTCACTCACGGATGTGTCTCGCCTGCAGTCTGAGCAGCCTCTCCTGGACTCAACACCCACTGGCAAATTCTCCCCTCACTCTTTGCCCTTGACTCAGTTGCTGAACTCTGGCCTAGTCAGCTTTGACTGGGGATGGGCACTTCCGGCCTGGAAAAGGACTACCTAGGCCACTGGCAGTGGAGGCTTTAGAATTTTACATAGGAAGGCATCAGAGCAGCAACACAGTAGAGGGAGGAAGGATGACATTTGATGCTGCATTTGCAGAAAAATTTACAGAAAATTTTATTTGTTTATATGAAAGAATGTGAGGAGGAGGGAAGGGCTGTGCCTTGTACCAACACTGGCAGAGGGACTGTGGTAGTGGTTCTCCTTGGAAGGAAGCACGGTTGTGGCAGGCCAAAGGGTCTTAGTGTAGGTACATGAGACGGGTATTGTTATTTATTCAGGCACTTCAGACGTGTTCTATTAAATTACCGACACCTAGACCCATATTTAGACTCTGAGTTCACTCAGAGGTAGGAGTTAGATTCCAGTCAGAGATGGGAAATATACAAAACCTAAACTGGAGGAAATCAACTTTCTGTTCTCTGCTAGGCTCCTGACCCCCTTTCTTCTCCATATTATGCTTATAGTCATTCTGGATGACTCATTACGCAAGTAGATAATTATCCAGCATTCTGACTTCTTAAGATGACTCCTCTCGTGCAAGGATCTTGCCTTTCGTCTTATTTCAACAAATCATTCTGATGATCTTATATCTGACATACCAATTTCATCATCCCCTCCTATAAAGTCATGAGTTGGAGTGTCCTTTTTTCTGTCCAAACACCTCCTCTATTCAGAGCTTGTTTATTCTGTTATCCCCACTCCAACGGCACTTTATCCACACCAAGATCTCCAAACGAATAATTACACCACTTTTTAATTATTTTCAAGTCCTCAGTTCCCTCCTTACCCCAAACTGACTCCATTGTCCATTGCAACAATCACTACTTTGTATATACCCTCAGTTTCTTTCCTCTCCTTTCATCCTACTCACTAAGCAAGACTTCTAAACTAGTTTAACCTCTTTGTCAACTCCGCCTTTACTGAAGAAAAACACATACTGTCTGAATTTATATTCATAATCTTTACTTGAATGCCTTTAGTCCCTCCCATCCAGCAGTTCTAATATTCCTTCTTTGAAATAACTTTCACATCTTCTTCTTTCTCTACCTTCTAATCCTTCCTCTCTACTCCTCCCTGATGACATATTTTTTCTAATTTCACAGAGAAAGTGGAAGCAGTCGGGGGAGATTGTTTCTCACCCTCCCGCTAACAAAGATGGGAAACTTTTTCTCTCTGGGGCCAGCCCTCTGCTTGTGCGCTGGATCCCACGCCCTCTCACCTACTCGGACACCCACACGTCACACCTCAAACCTTTCTTCCCTTATCAATTTTCCCCCCTCCACTTCCTATTACATTAAAACATGCTGGAATGACTTCCATCCTTAAAGGCTACCCTCAATTTCACATTTCCCCTCTAGTGACCCTTTGAGTCGCTTAACTCAAAAGTCTTATCTAAAATCATCCTCCATTCTCTTTTCAACCCACTCTGATTGTTCCTACTGTCTCACTAAAACCACTCTTGTCAAGGTTACCAATGGCCTGTACCCTATTGATTCTAATGGCCAGTTCTCAGCTTTCATCTTCTGTGCATTCTCAATAGCATTTGACACAGTTGATCCCTGAATGTTTTCTCCACTCGGCTTTCTCCACTGAGCGATCATGCTGCTGCTTCTCCTTCTCCTCCTCCTCCCCACTCTTGCTGCTTCTTTTTTTAAATAGCGGGTTCTCTCTTTGTGCTCCTCTTCCTAGCTCAGAGTACCCCAAGGCTTGGGTCTTAACTTTTTTACTTTTCTATCTTTGCTTATATCGTGTCTCATAACTTTAAATATCAGCTATATACATTGATGATTCCAACTCTGATGTCTCTCCATGTTCTAGACTCATATCCTAATGCCTCTTAACACTGCCACTTGAATGTCTGATAGACATCTTAAACTTAACACATTCAAAACAGAGCTCTTGATTTCTCTCCAAAGCTGCTGCTTCCATAATCTTTGTGATCTCAGTTAATGGTACAAAATTTACCCAGTTGCTTAGAACCAAGAACCTCAGAGTCATCCTTGATTCCATTTTTCCTCACTCCCACATTGAATCCTTCAACAAGTTTTTCAACTCTACTTTCAGAATAAACCTGAAAGCCTGAACCCCATCCTCTTCTCACCCCTTCCCCCTCCACCATGCTCACCAAGTCAACAGCAGTAGTAATCTAAGCAGTGGTGGTAGGCCGGCTCCCCTCTTTCTACTTTTGCCCTCTGAAATCTCTTCTCCATTCAGCAGCCAGGGTGGCCTTTCTAAAACATGAATCATGTCCTATCACCCCTCTGTTCAAAATCCCGCAGTTGTTTCTCATCTTTCTCAGAATATAACTCAAAACCCTCATCGTGGCCCCCAGGGTTTTGCAAGGTCTCCCGTCTTTCTGATCAGATTTCCTCTTGACTACAGCTGCCTCTCTGCCTACTTGTCAGCCCTCCAAGCAACACACCAGCATACTCATCCCTACTACAATATGAGCTCCACTAGGGCAGGGACTTTGTTTGGGCTGTTGCTGTAATTTCGGCATCTAAAGCAGAGCCTGTCACATAGAAGGTGCTCTATAAATATTTGTTGAATGAAATGTCTTGAATTACATACGAGTCTCTTTTCAACAAAAGAGGGAGGAGTGCTCGATGGACATCCCCCTGAGCTGTCGTCAATGAATACAAGCTATTTGTTCAATGTATGGGATCTTTCCTTTACTTCTCTTTCATATCTACCATGCCTAGAAATTACATGATTGCAGTGTCCTACTAAAAGTCTTGGTTTTCTCAACGAAATCTGAAGGTTGCTTTTAGATGTCCGTGGATGAAGTTTTAAACATTGAACGTGACATTTGGATGAAGCATCAGGATCTCAGGGAGTCATGGAGGAGAGTGCCCTCGGCATGCTGGCTGTCTCCCACTTAACCTTTACCCCAGCGGACCTGTCTATCTGCTCTCCGGCTACTTTGAAAGAAGAAAACTGAACCAAATGTAAAGAAAAGGAGGATGATTAAAAATGCACTTAAAAGGCCTTTGCTGGGATCATCGCATGTGATTTCATAGGAAGGCATTGGCTCTTTTTTAAGGACTAAAAAACAACCGGCCAAGGTTAAGCAGGCAATGCCGATTGTAATCTGCCGATGTGGTTATAAATGACCATAGTTTCACATGATTTCAAAGCATGAGGGATAGCAGTACAATGATAAGCACAGGTCTGTGGTGGATACATACACTGAGCACCACCAATATATTGTTACATTAGCTCAGGTCTATTCAAAGAAATAAATTCTCTTAATCATTCCAGGACACTTTGGTAAGCAGACAGTGACTACATTTACTTTAGTCTTTTCAATTTTTAGTTAGATATTTTCCAGTAGATATTTGTACCAAAAACTTCTGAAAAAGAGATGATATAGCTCAAAATTGCTATCATTATTTCTATGCCATCTGGAAAAGAAATTGCCTTCTGGGATCTATAGCTTTCCTAAATTACATCCTTTTAGAAATTTGTTTTTAATTTGCAAGTGTAAGTAGTTTTCACCAAAAAAAGCTGGATTTGGAAAACTCATTTGATGTGTGGTTTTCTGTCTCACGAGGATGGGTTATGTGATATCTTGATCAAGGAAATGGTTGTGGGCAAATGAAAGGAGGTTTGGATGCTGAATCTCAAGATTTGGGTTCCAGTCCTGATGTATCCATATTATTACCTTTTACTCATCTTTTTGAGCTTTGAGTTCTTCATGTGTAAAAGCAAGGATAAAAATTGTATATTACATAAGAACGAAATAACCCATGTAAAAGTGACTAGGATGATGCCTTGCTCATTAGTAGGTACCAGGGGAAATCTTTGTTTACCCATTCATCATAATTTGTTACTACTGTGCTTCTCTATCTCTGATTCTCTAGTTAGCTGGTCTGTATTTTTCATAACTCAGGTTATAGGGACACATAAATGTGTTATTATTGGTTCTCTCAGCCTTCTGTAAATTTTCTTCTGAGTGGATTGCTTATTATTACAGTAATAAATGATTCTTAAGTGAGCTCTCTTTGGGCTTTTTCTAGTACTTCCGGTCAGCCTTCTATGTGTATATGTTTGTCCTGTGCCTCCCGTTGTTAAGTGCTGAGACCACTGACTCTTTCATCTCAGTGCCCCACGCAGCACTTTGTGTAGTGTCTGGTCCACAGGGTGCTCAGTAAAATCTGTTGAGCTGAATTCCAACAAGTGCTGCAAAAGGAAGTAGATGTATTCTTTAGGTCAAGGAAGAAAGCATCACAGGTCTAAAGGTTATGCCATAACCATGCTTGCTTCCCCAATAAAGACCTTAGATTAGAACCTTATGTTCGTACTTAGTCTGGCTGAGCCAGGTAGAAGAAGCCTAGATTCTGGCTCATGGCATAGGCACTTGGTTCTGTTAGAGATCTCAGACAGGGAGATACCTACCGTATTTTGCTGTGTATATTGTGCAGTTTTTTGCCCAGATTTTTGAAGGAAAAATAAAGATGTGCATTGTTTATAAATAGTACTAATTCCTATGTATGCTGTGAATTGTACATGGGAATTAGTACTAAAATGTGGTGTATGTTATGCACAGGAACACACTGTACACAGCAAAATACAATAATACTCATGACAGGTGATGGTTCTGCATCTCTGAATTTTCTCTTCTCTTTTGAGTAGACAGACAGGCAAAATAGTATATAGAGAAACCTCAAAATGGTCAATTCTATGATAATTTTTGACTGTCTATAATTTTAGGCTCTTAAAGTTCTGTTTTCTTGCTTGTCCTGTTCCTGGTGCTTTAAGGTATCAAGCACCAGTTAGGCGTGGTGTCTTGGCCATGATGCTGTGGTCCAAGCATGAGGGGTAAGGCTATATGGTGATCACTTTATGGTCATTTTGCCTGCAAATCATTTATTCTCTCGTGAAACATTTATTGGACATCTATTGTGGGCCAGGCATATACTAAGCACAGAGAGAGTGGTGAGCAAGACAGACGCCCTGTCCTTAAGGAGCTTACATTCCAATGGAGAGATTCAGACAATAAGTAAAATAACAAATATATAAGGTATTTTCAAATAGTGATAAGTGAGACAGGGAGATAAAACCAGGGTAGGTGATAATGGGGGAAATGGAGGTGGGTGGAGAGATTGGCTGCTATAAAATGAATGGTTAAAGAAGGATCCAGGCATGAGGAAAACATAATCAAGATAAGAGGAAATAGATGCTGCAAAGGCCCTAGGGTAGGAGCAGGAGTGGAGTATTCCAGGACAAAGAGGCGACCAGTGTGACTGAGACACTGTGTGTATATAGGTGGGGTGGGGAGGGCAAGATAGTGGGGATAGTGATATAAGTTTATTTTCTCACTTTCATAAGAATATTCAACAGCTGACAATTACGGATGCTATATTTGAAAGTTTACTTGGAGAATGCGTTCTTAATAAACAATAAGCACATTCACAAAAATTATTAATCTTCCTAAGTTTAAGTACCTAATGTAGCTTTTGTCTTACCCCAGACTTCAGCTACAATGCCACTTTTCTTATTTATTCCACATGATTTCTTAGAGTTGATTGTCTCCTAAGGCTGGTGCATCCTTCTGAGCCTGAAGGCCAGCTGGTCGGGAAGACCCTGGGCTCCTCAAGGCCTTGTCTGTGGATGCTGCGATTTGAGGAAGCATCTTCATAGCCTCCTATAGAAGTTACTGCCTGCAGTGTTCACCGGCTTTCTCGTTCAGAAATCTTTTGTTCCTGCCACAAGGCAAAAACAGGAAAAGAGATCTGTGTGAAAGAATGCTCTCCCTTTTCCTTTTGTGGTGATTGTGTGTCTTGGCCTCAGAGGGTCCTGGAGCTGTGGGCCTTTTCATGTAAATGGAGCCCTTAAGCCTATTTAGAAATGTGCGGAAAAACCTGTGGGTGTTGGGGTGAAAGATGGGGGGGCAGCATCGGCATCCCCTTTAATGTATGCAAGTTCAACTAGGCGCTCTCTTTCTTGTCTACAACTAAAAATGTTGCAGAATTGTGTTTTGCACCTCTAATTTTAATTATGCGCTATGCAACTTACTGTTTACACATATTACTGTGCAGTGTTCTAACTATATATTTTGTACTGGGAGGTTTAAGGGATTTTCCAGGGTAATTTTGACTATGTAAATTTTGCCTTACACACTGACTTTAGACTGCAATCCCTGTGTAAAACGCAACCCTCTGTATCAGATACAGTATTTTTAAATCCTTGCTTCTTCCAAAATAAAGGAGTGGGGATAACTGGAGCTCATAGTCACCCATCACTCCCAAACCCATAACAGGCATAGGATTGATGCTGGGCTTTGTGAGTTGAAAAGGGAGGAGGCGGAAGGAACTTACAAGCTTCAAACAGAAAAGAGAGAGGAGCCAGAAAATCCGAGGTGGCGGTGATGGGTCAGGGATTCCAAGGTCAGGAGAAGGGGCTGAGGGACAGTGGCTGGAGGAGACTGTTTCCTCCAGGGAATGCAGAGCGCGCGTTGGCCAAGGAGGCAAGGCCCTGCCTGCTGGACGTCGCTCCTCCTCCCTAGGATCCCTTCGCTTTGCAGTAATGCTCCTTGTGCCTTGTTCCAGGTGAATGTCGCTGTGTGTGTGTTTGTGACGTTGTATATAGAGTAGGAGGAAAAAGCAACAGTGCAGGGAAGAAGAGGCCCGGAGGCATGAGGAATTAGAGTTCGAGGTTTTAGGAGCAAGCTCTGCCTTTACTGTTCTGTGGCTGAGGCAGTATTTGATGGGGGGGACCTGAGATCATGGGGGACCGAGGGAATGGAAGGTCCAAATTGTGTGAACCTTGCAGCAAGTATCCCAAGTCGCCCCGCAGTACCATTTCCTAGTCCCTTCCCACGCCACCCTCCGCCCCCAAGGCAGAGCCTGTGTAATCAGATGCAGAAAACATTTGGATTTGGTAGTGAAGAAAGATAAACAGCCTATCCCCATACACCATTTTAACTTTTGACTAAGTGCAGCTGAAATATATATTCATGGCCCCCTGCTGTGCGATTGCCGCCTGCCCCTCACCCAGCTCCTTGAAGAGGTGAATAGAATTCGCAGTGGTGTCCGCCTGGGTTGGAATCCTCCCTGGGACTCCTGGCCGTTCGTTTTCAGCAGATCTCTGACTCTCAGTTTTCTCACCTGCTCGGAGGAGAAGGCACTCACCTGGCAGGCGCCCTCCCGCAGCCTTCGCGGGGGGCCGGGAAACAAGCTGCCCCAGCCAGAGAGTTTGGACAGAGAAAATTTGAATGCAAAGTACACCATTTTAGTCAGGACTCTTTCTTACAGGTGATAAAAACCCAAATTTAACCAGCTTGTACAAAAAGCAGAATCTCTTGTTTCATCGAAACCGGGGAAGACCGAAGGAGTGAAAGGGAGCCAAAGGCGGCCCCGGCGGCAGCGGCGTGGGCCCGGCCGGATGGGGGCTCACAGGCAGCCGCCCCGCTGAGGTGCCGACGTAGTCTCAACCAAAATTTAAATAAGGGTTTTGGTCTTCAATCTTAGTTTATAATAATGCTCATTATGAATACTTTATTCGAAATTTATGTTTAAGATTTATTGAATATGGGTTGCATGTACAGTAAAGATTAGCACATTTCACGATGCTTCTTTTTTCTGACACTAGTTCTTGTTTGAACATGTAACACTACATTTTACTTCAAGCAAAAAAGAATATGTCGGGCTTTCAATTCAGAAACCTGAGTCAAATGGCTGAGGAAAGTTTTAAGACCTACGTTCTTTCATAATGGGCTGAGCCCTCCCCCTCATCTGACATTTTCTTATGGAAAACATCTGGTTTAAATGAGCACTAATGGCAGCCTTGATCATCAGAAACCAGAATGCAAAAACCATAAACAATGTATAGTAGGTAAAAGGGATGCCAAAAACGCAATGTGCAAAGAAAAGTCAGCAGCAAATGTATTTAGTATGTAAATTTCACCTTCTAACTACCTTATACTTCTCTTCTGGGAAAGCCCAGGCTCCCAAAACACAGCAGTGGGTGATTGTTCCACTCTGGCAGACCCTTGAGGTGGCTCAGCAGACATACCCTCTGACCTGTGCTCTTCCTCGCCACTTCATCTGCATTCACTGAGGACGATGGATAGAAGAGCTCTAGGGACCAGGGTGTGTTGCTAGTATAGGGGCGAGGATTGTATTTAGGCAGAACTATGGCTCCTAAGTTAGTAGGACTATTTTGACTAGCTCTCTTCTCCCCATAATCAGAGCTAGGGATGTCATACTGGTTAATTTGCCTAGTCCATTGGGACCACCCTAAAGGAAATCTGAATGCCTAAATAATTCCTAGTTTTTTAGGAATTCTGGGACTGGGGATGCCTTACTGGCAGGGATGGAACCAGACTCCTCACATATTATCAGAGTTGAGAAGCTTAGTGATAAGATTTACCAGAGTGAGAAAGAAGGGAAAGTCTTCTGAGTGGCCAGTGTTTTGGATGGCCAGGGATTTGTGAGAAGATTTTGGATGAACCAGTAAGAGGTACTCTGGAACATCAGGGACGCTACCAATTTGTGGGAAATGCCAGAGGTGCAGGAGACGTCTCATAGGGTATTTACCTTTTTAAAGACTAGGAAAGAGAAGAAGGGGAAAGTAGATACAATTTGGTTATTGGAACTTTTGTGGAGATTGAGACAGTTATCAGGGGCAGGAGATTGAGGCCGGGGCCAGTTCAGTCAGAGAAGAGGGTTGTTGTCGGGGTTGAAGAATGCTGAATAAGATATCAGAAGACTTCAGGATCCAAGGAAAGGAGCACATGATACTTACCACTGGGTTTGGTGTGAAATAAATGGGATGATAATCTAGGTCAAGTGGATTAGATGGAATACTGGCCAAGTGCCAAGTGATGTTTTAGGATGAGTGGGGTAGTCTTCGATTTCAGCTTCCTATCCTATATCCAGTTCACTCTACTGATAGGGCTTCCTCTTACCCTGATGTCTGGAGTGGTTAGACCCTTATGAACCAGAGGCCTGTGGTAACTTTTATCAGAGGATAAAATAGAATTCTTACACTGGATTTGATGGTAAGATTATCATGGCAGAGTTACTGTGCCTTTGGGAGAGTGATTTGGCCTTAGTAAAGTTTGGTCTCTTAAACTTTATCATTCATTCATGGATAAGAATATCGCAAACAATGGTTAGGTCCCATAGTTTTCAGCAGCCATTTCCTTGGGATCTGCTCTGTGTCAGGCACCATGGCATGGCACAGTTGCTAATGAGAGGTAGTCCTTGGTTTTAAGGTACCCCCAGACAGACGTGACAGACTTGTATAACTATACAGTGTGAGACAGTAAAAGCTAGTCGATTGGTATGAATCAGGTAGCACAGAGGAAGAAAACAATTCACTGTAGAAGGTCTGCGAAGAACTCCTAGAGAAGAGAGTGGAGTGGCTAGTGTTTTAAGGGATAGATATTATTATGCTTAGCAAAACATGCATTATAAATATAGTGATATTGGAAATGCACCATAAATGATATAGTGCTACCAGATTGGATAAAGTGTATGTATTGGATTTGCATATGGTAGATGAATGATCCCATCATGTTTGTTCTTTATTTCTCTTCCTACTCACAAGGAAGTTGTTGTCTAGCAAAGTGATCAGTGTGTGCATTATTGGAAATAGGCCGCAGATACTTCCTTCTCCTGTTTGGGGTGGCTTTTTGATCTAAGTGCAGTTATCAGAGGCAATGTGGTATGAATGAGAAGAGGCCAGGCTATGGGACCAAATTAGGACTCCACCACTTAAGAACTGAGAGTCTCTGACAAATTACATATATTCCTGGTGACTTTGATTTCTCTATGAAATAGAATCAATAGTGGTACCGACCTCACAAGGTTGTTGCCTCGAGTTCACTAATAAATGTCAACCCACTTTAGAAAGTAGTGTGAAAATACGTAAATGTTATTATTTTATCAAAAAATCAGCAAACGATTAATTTATATAGTTCCAGGTATTATGCAGAGCTGCAGAGGTGTAGGACCCATCTTTTAGGAGAACAGAATCAGAATTCTGCATCAGCTTCGACATGAGACAGTAAGTGCGCTTACCCTGAAGAGCAGACTTGTGAGTGTACCTCAGTACATTGCCCCAGGGACCTGGCATGCTCTTCAGCTGGGTGAAAAACAGTCTGAAAAAGGGAAGAGTATTGTGTTCTTGGGAAAGACATTGCTTTTCTTGCCCTTTAGAAACTGATGCTCTTTTGATTTTGAGCTCTGAATATGAGTGATTCAGTTAACTCAGATCTCAAGAGTAGACCTAATAATAAGAAAACTGTGAGATCCACAAATATTAAAAACATACCTTAATTTAGGCAACAAAGGTAAGACAAATACATATGGCATTATATGAAAAAAAATCCCCTATGCAAACCTGGAAACATAATTTAATGTCATAGCATTTAACACCAGAGAAATGATGACATAGAGAATGTGTTTACCACTAGAGGATTCGAATGAAATAGTCTTTTGGACAAAGGCAGAAGATAGACAGTAAAGAAGATCAATAATTTATTAATGGAAAGCAAAATTGGGAGATTACATTAACATCAAGTTTTGAAAAATTAAATTAACATACAGCAAAGTATATAGTTTGATGAGTTTTGGCAAACGTGTCCACTTACCGAGCACATTTTCATCACCCCCCCAAAGTTCCCTCATATTCCCATGCACTCAGTCCCCCCGCCGCTGGCCTCAGGCAAACACCGATCTGCTTTCTGATGCTATAGTTTGACTAATGCTTAATTTTAATTTATATTTTGCTGGTTAACAGAAATGATGATAGTTGGGCACTATCAAAATTTAGGATTAGAATCTTACCTCCTTTAGAAGGTGCCATTCCAGTAACTTCTCTGAGCCCTGGTTTTATCGTATTAATGAGGATAATAACTTTTCTATACACTTCAGAAGGTTGCTTTAAAAAATCCAAAAAGATAATGGACAAGAATTAGGTAATTAGGATTTGATGGATTATTTAGCAAATATTAATATTAATAAAAAGTATGGCACCCACATGGGTTCCCGATGGGGAGTCCTTCTGGGTTAGAGAGGAGGGCCTCTGAGAAATGGTTGGCTTATGGGCCCAGAATTCAGCCTCATGTCTCTCTAGCTGGCAATAGAGGATTATAATCTATTCAGCTGTAGTTTCTGTGCCGACCTCAGATTCATTGTATACATCGCTTTAGGTGTTCTCTGAACATGCTCACAGCAGCTGCTGCTTCCCTAATGCTTTTTCATAATAAATTCAACAGTCTGTCTCATGCTCAAGCTCCCACTGCCCTGACTCTGAGGCGTGTCAGTTAGGAGGTAAAAAATCGCCTCCTAGAAAATGAACTATTTTGAAGCGTCTAATTCAGTGGCATTTAGTGAACTCACACTGTTGAAGTTCCCATTTTACACAAATAAAAACTGACCTTTTTGGATGTCAAGTAATGTCAGAGTCTTCCACGTAGTATATTAGCTGCTGTTATAAATCACCGTGCTTTCAAACAAGCAACCTAAATGCCATTTTTATTGAAAATTGCTGCGTGGAGAGTAGAGACTAACATGTAGAAAATCTCCTCGGATCGAGGTCTGGCGTTCTTTGGGAAGTGGGAAGGGAACTGACACTCCCACTAGGCAGAGAAAAGGCCAATTTCATCTCCCCGCTCTGCGCGACAGCACTGCAGTTACTCTGTGGACACACCTGACGTATTCGCGTCTTGCTTATTTTTTTTGGATGAGCTCTTAGAATGCCTAAGTGTGTGTGCAGCACATCATGCTGCCATTTGCCTCTGTGTGTGCATATATATCATGTGCAGGCTGTGCGTTTTCAAAAAAGACAAATGATCACCAGCTGGTCATTCTCACTTCCTCCTGTGTACATTTTGTAGCTTCCCCATAGGGAAGTGAAACTGATGGTGGGTTGGAAGAGATTGAAATTTGCTGAAGTGGATTCAGCCAAGCGGCTGTTTATGGATGACCTTTATCTTCTTGGGGGTAGTAGCAGGAGGAGTTACAGAATCCTGGCAGAATGAGCACATCTCATTACAATTAGAATCATAAACCATGGGCTTTGTGAGTTCTTTCACCCAAGACCATGATAAACCAGGAATCCGAAGACCTGGGTTTGAGCTCAACCTCTAAGTGTGTGTGTGTGTGTGTGTGTGTGTGTGTGTGTGTGTGTGTGTAATTTTATGTACCACAGTGGATATTTTCCCTCATCTCTTCTACCTTCCCTATACAACTTTCAAATCCTCAAAGGCACACTGCATCTGTAATTGACCCAACATGGCTTTTTCATCTTTCTCTATATCTACACCACCTTTCGTAGAGATATAAGTACTTGCTGACCTGATAGAGTTGGGACCACACGCTGCCTTGGATGAACTGGAACTCCATCCGAAGGTGTTTTCAGCTAGAAATACTTGGTTTCAGTGCTGTTGCTGCTATTAAGAGTCAGCAGGAGCCATGCAACCAGGCATCTTCTCCCCCCAGGTGTCACCCTCCGGCCACCCTGAGAAGATAAGGCTGTGAGAACGCTCCCTTAGCTCCAGTCTCGATCCTTACTGGGTCTTCAGCTGTGCTGTGTTTTTGAGACCTTGTGTTTTGTTTTGGTCTCTCCACCTCTTCCAACTTTAGCAGCCTGAAGAGGAGCTTTAGTGGATGTATTCCCCCTCCTTCCTGCTTTTCTCCTCTCTCTCTTTCTGTTTCTCTTCTCAGTCCTCCCCTCTTTTCCCTTCCTCATTTCCTCCTCCTCTTCCTTTCACAAAGAGGGACTAAACTCTCATGAATATTTTAAGTGGGTTTCACAGAACACAAAATCTGTACCTTCACAAAGGGGAGTAAAATGTTGGAATTTCAATTCCTCAGCATCAGCACATTTTAAAACATAAACCAGATCGTGTCAGTCTCCAGCTTAAAACCTGCCAGGGGCCTTCCACCCCCTGAAAACCAGACCCTGCGCCTTCGTGCTGGCGTCCAAGATGCCGCCTGGCTCGACCTTGCCTGCCGCTTTGACCGCCTCCTCACCCACTAGTCTCCAGCCTTGCTGGTCTTGGGTTCTTAGAGCACCCCTGGTTTGTGTCTGCCTCAGGACCTCATACTTGTCTCTTCTGCCTGGGACTCCGCCTTGGACTCTCTGCCACCCAGAGTTGTCTCAGGTATCAGCCTAAATGTCCTCTCTCAAACCTTCTCTGGTCATTGCATCAGGAGCTCAGCATGCCATGTTTTATTTCCTTGTGTCACTCATTGTATGTGAGATTGACCGGCTCCTCTCCTGGTGTCCTTGTGTGCCGCTGAGTTCTCATCATTGTGTGCACTTGCAGCACAAGGCAGGCAGAGGCTGTGGTAGTCCTGTCTCTGTTACTGCTCTGGGACTTAGAACGATGTCCATCACCCACTGGGTGCTCAGGAAACACGTAACATGTGGACTCAGTGAGGGATGGAATTGGAAATCATCTACCTCTCTCTTGGCTTTTCCTTCTCTCTCTCTCTCTCCCCCCCCCCCCCGCTCCCCCCCGCCCCGCCCCCCCCCCCCCCCGCCGCCCCGCCATGGTTTGTAGGAACTGCACCATGAAATGCAGTGTGATCTGATGCTGGAGCATAGGCCCCAGATCAGGGCTCTGGGTTTCCTTGTCCCTTGATCTGAAGCTCCTGGTCACGTACAGCTGCCAAGTGGAAACAGCTATTGTAGAACCATTCTTTTCCATTGGTTGACAAGGAAATCAAAACTAGAATTCCTAGTAATCTGCAGTACTTTACTAACATGAACTCCAGTAATAACTTTTCAACCTTAACTATCCTTACCAAACTGCTTCTTCAGGACCTTTACTTGGTGAGATGCCCTGCGATCTAGCCCTATACAGGAGAGGCTCTAGAGGACATACATTCATCTTTCCTCAGGTATTTCCAAAGAAATGTGCTGTGAACTTGAAGGGGAAGATGGTCAACCAGGGACCATCCATAGAGGAGATAAAGTACCAAAATGTAGCTCTTATCTTTACCTCTTCCTTATTAGAAAGTTCCACCTAGAAGGATGCATTCTCAGAATTTTCCTAATAAAGGAATTCTTTTTCTTTTTCTTTCCAGTAAGAAATCCTATCTATAACTTCCCACAGCCCTAGGCTGAACTCCCAGATGACCCTCACAGTGTAAGGAGCTCGAACAGCAGGCTGGCCTGGGCTCTGTGTGCTCGCGGACAGGGTGATACCCCTGGCTGGTTGGGGTTTCTGGAGCTGTCACATTTGGGTCACAGGAGTTCAGCCAGTCTTTGACTGTTACACAGAGCAGCTTTATGGTAATAGTGCTACGATGCTAACATCTGTAGACAGAACTTAATGAAGACATCACCCTGATTGCCTGGGGAAGGCCACTCACTTTGGGAGCTAATTCTTGATAGTTAAAATATTTGGCTTTTCCCCCGCCATTGCCTAGGTACAGCCACCCAATCTCATGATTTACATCTGTAATGGGAGATGAGCTGTTTATATATTTTCTGGTCACCTTGCAGTATACATTTTTGGCATATAGGTGGCAACACCAAGGCTCTTGGCTTTTCAACATTTTTGTTTCTTAAGTATTTCAACATGAACTAAGATGTTAAAGAGTTAGAGGATTTCCCTTTAAAGGCTTCTGATGAGGAGATACAGGACTTACAACATCCCCATGCCTGCTGCCCTCAGCTCCTTAGGTCTGCTTTCTCCCATTATATTTCTCCTTTTATATGAGGCCTCTCTTGCCCACCCTGGTTCAAATTGTAGCCTGTTCTTATACCTTAAAACCAGCGATTTTCAACTGGTATGCCATGAGAATTTTTGAAACGTGCAGTGCCTGGCTATTTAGTCAGGGGCACTGACCTCTTTTCCCTTAGACTGTCAAATAAAAAAACGACAACAGCCAACACACAACAATATCCATCTGGTGTGAATGAATCAAAAGTATACCTTTTTTTTTGTTAGATCAGCAAAAATATGTTTTTTGGTGTGCTGGAGAATTTTAATAATTAGTTATGTGTTTCTTGAGATGAAAAAGGTTGAAAATCGCTGCTTTATACTAAATCCCCTTACTCTAGTTTTTTGTTTCCCATCAAAATGATCACTTTCTGACATACTGTATCATTTACCATTTGTTTTATTCATTTTCTGCCTACCACTGCTAGAATACAGACGCCACAAGGATTCCTAGTTGTTTTATTTATGTCATATCCTACCGGTCCAGAATGGTGCTTGGTGCATAGTAAGCCCTTGGTAAAGAGTCGTCGAATGGGTGAGCTGGCATCCCAGTGAAAGGGGAGATGATGCAGTGTAGCAGTGAAGAGCTAGGGCTTTGGGGTCAAATGGTCGTGGATTTGAACCCCAGCTTTGCCACCTATCAGCTGTGTGTCTTTGGAAAGTGATCTAACCTCTCTGAGCCTTAGTTACCTTATCTGCAAAATAAGGGTGATAGCACTAATCTTGAGAATTTATTGTAAAGACCAGAAAAGATAAATAAAGAGGCAGTAGAGCGTGGTGGTTAAGAGGCAGGGCTTTGCATTCCAGTAGATTTGGGGTCTGGATTTGAGCTTCAAGGTCTGGCTCTTCTATCACCTTGTGCAGTTTTTATAAACTCTGTAAGCTCACTTTCTTCACCTGTGAAAGGGACATACTACTATTCCTGCCTCCCAGGACAGTGGTCAGGATTAAAGGAGATAATCTTTATGAAGTGCTCAGCAGACTGACTAGCTCATAGTAAGGGATCCATTAAGCTAAGCTCTTTGGAGGAGATGATGCTAATGTTTGCAAAGTAAGCCCCATTGCTCACAGGTAGGAACTGCTCAGTAAATGGTGGTTTGTGATAAGAACAATATTGTTAGAACTCTGGGAACTTCTAAAT
Organism: Pteronotus mesoamericanus; assembly: GCF_021234165.1. Classification (NCBI taxonomy): domain Eukaryota; kingdom Metazoa; phylum Chordata; class Mammalia; order Chiroptera; family Mormoopidae; genus Pteronotus; species Pteronotus mesoamericanus. The sequence goes on along the minus strand of NW_026555078.1, from coordinate 22,552,559 downwards.
TGATGCTGCTGCTTTTTTTGCATTCTCCCTTCTCCATGGGGAATAAAACGAATGCCTGTTATTTTTATGAGTTGTTTGTTTTAACCTTAAAGTAGAACAGCAAACAATTATGTGCCATAAAATTCATTGACCTGTAATCAGTTAGTTCTGTAATAATTTCAGGGGTTATGTTTAAATTTTTGGGTTCCGTTGCCACAGGGGCTTTGCTCTATCAGGTGATCACTGGGGGACTTTGTATATCTTCAGCATTTAGCCAGCTCTTTCAGAGCTAATGGAATTGGTTCCAGTGGCCATGGCTTTGGGTTATTGTGATGTCTCAAGAGGGGCGTTGGCTTCCACTTATTTCCACGTGTGATGCCTCTTCCCAGCCCTGCTCTCCAGAATTGCCATGCAAGTCTGCACCAGACACTTCACCTCCATCAGACCCTCCAACTGTATGGCCCATCTTGCTATGTGACCCTGACCGAATTACTTAACCTCACTGTACCTTACTCTTCACCTTTGTAAATAAATAGGGGAAAAATGAGATATCAGATGTAAAGGTATTTAGAAGTACTCAATAATGTTTATTATCATGTTTCTTTATTAAAAAATTAAAGTAGTCTTACTACTGCATAGTTTAGGTTTATGAATACTTCCCATATTTTGAAGGTTCTGGAATTTAGCTTCTGCCCATAGTGTCCTGTGGAATCCTGAAAGCACCTGGCAAAGAATAACTTTGCATGAAAAGAGCCACAGGTATCCACTGTGTCTTCCTAGAAGTGGTCAAACACAGTTGCCTCTCAATTATTTAGTGTAATACTGTAGGGAAATCATAGCGATGAACTGGGTTGTTGTGAAAGTGCTCAAGGTACTATGGGGAGGACCCTGAGGTTAGAGCAGCTCGTGGGGAAGAGGCTGCTAGCCAAAGTCAGGGAGTGTCACAAGGTGGTTTCTACCTGGTGACCTGGCCTGGGCCCAAATTTTGATCCAGAGTTTATCACACTCAGGTGAACCTAGCCGTATTCTTGGTTCCAAATCTCATGGGACAGACTGAGCTGTAAAAGCAGAATGCCAAAATTTTAATGTTGCAGTGAAAAAGAGAGCTGTTCTATTCACTGGGTAGGCACAACTGTCTAACTAGTACATTTCCTCTTCGAGACAAGTTAAATGATAAGTCAGATACATCAGGCAGGTTACTTGGTAAGTACAGAATGGATTACATGGAGTAAGGTGAGTCAGATGTTTACATGTCTGGCCCCGTTGGCCCGCTGCCCCTGTCTCTACTGCCCAGGTCCACTGTCAGCACATCTGTGTGCTCGAGTGAGTCACATCGGGCTCCTGGCAGCCGTAGGTAGACTTGGAATGAACACAGTCCTCCTTCGCCTCTCTGATTATCTTTCATATTAACTTTTTGGCTAATAATCTTCTTCCCCACACCCTCCTGATGTATTTCCTTTTAAGATTTTATTTATTTATTTTTAGATAGAGGAGAAGGGAGGGGAAAAGAGGAAGAGAACCATCAGTGTGAGAGAGAAACATTCATCAGTTGCCCCTCATATGCGTCCCAACCGGGGACCGAACTTGCAACCCAGGCATGTGTTCTGATGGGAAATCAAACCAGTGAGTGACCTGTCACTTTGCCAGATGACACCCAACCAACTGACCCACACCGGTCAGCACCTGTTTTTCTTTAATTTAAATTTTATTTTTCATCAAAGTAAAATGTGTATTGTTTTCAAATCTAATAATCATGTATCCTTAAGCCGGGGGGGAAAAAAAAAAAGTGCATTTTCCTGCCCTGCCCCAGGTCTCTTCTCCTTTGATATTTACTCTCTGGAAGCAGCCACTTTCAAATCATTGAGTTGCTGATTCTGGTAGTTACCTCCATATTTCCAAATAATATGCTTGAAATGCTATTTCTTGGTTTTTCCGTTGGAGGTGATGTCTTCACCTTCTTTCCAGTATGGTCATATCTTGATATTTAGTTAAAACCATATTTAGCATTTACATCATTGTGCCAATGTAAGTATTCATGGTGACCTTCTAAATGTAGCCTGATTTTTGTGTTCCTCCATCTGTCCCTCTCTCCCTCCCTCCCTTCGTTTCTTGTTTGTATTTTTAAATTTCTCTCTAAAATACGTATTTCTCCACCCATTCTCCATCTTTGAATTGATAAGGGCATTTGAAATGATAACTGCCGTGCCTTCACCACACCTAGCAAAATTAACAACAATTCATTTGTCTCATCTAATATCCAGCCCATATACAAATTTCCCTGAGTGGCTCAAAGTTGTCCTCTTAGAGTTGGCTAGTTTGAATAAGGATCCAAATAAGGGAAACAAATTGTATTTAGTTGTCACATTTTGTAAATTTCTTTTATTCTATGACACTCTCCTCTCCCCTTTATTTGTGACATCGAATGGTTGGAAAGATCGCATGTAGAATACCACACATTCTAGATTTGCCTGAGAGCTTCCTTGAGGTGTTGTTTAATGTACTCGTCTTTATCCCATGAATTAGTGGTTGTTAGATTTACTTTAGGCAAAAAGCTCTTTAGGTGATGCTGTGTACTTCCTCTTTTGTCACGCCCTGACTCAGTGATATCTGGGTAATCACTGTGAATAGTGTTAATCGGATCAGTGGGTTCAGAAGATGATAGCTGGACCCTTCCATTGCCAGCGCTCCCTGTTATCTTCCCCCGAATGATGACCTTAACCTAGATCCATTATTCTATGGACCACATAATCCATCCTTTTGTTGTGTGATTCTGTTCTAAGCCAATAAGTGCTGATTACCTAGTTTAATTACAGCAGACCTTCTTGTTTGTTTTTTCCTTATTTGCAAGTCTTGGTTGGGCTCAGGGGACTTCTCTGTGACCCTCCTCCCCACCATGTGTTAACAAATAACAGATTGAATTTCAATGAAAGAAATATGCTTACAGGTTGTATTGATGAACATTTTTATTTGAACATCTAGTTGAGCTTTGCCGTTGGCTTTGAAAACATAAATAGAAAAATGGAAAACTTTCTTGTCAGTCATGTTGAAAAGTAACTGGCAGGGGAAAAAAAAATTTTTTTTTTTAAGTTGTGGAACAAATCCGAGGACTCTGCTTTGACTTGCTCCAGGATAGAAAAACTGTGCAGTCTGACGAGGTCTTTCTGCCTGTGCGGGAACTGGGGGGAAGCTATCGGAATGGACACTGATGACACACAGTCATTTGAGGACTTTTTGGTTGTTTTGTTTTAGTTTTTACTCCCCAAGTTTGCTAAGAAGTCTTTCATAAAGATTTTTCCTAAACCCTGTTGCATATGAATTAGGGCTTTTCCTGTCCTCTGTAATGGGGCCTGGTACCTTTTGATGTGTTTCAGCAGAATTTAGCTTCTAAATACAGTTTGAAACTTAGCTCTGCAGTTTGAACAGTTACACACACACACACACACACACACACACACACACACACACGCCCCCCCCCCCCGCCCCACCGCCCTGAGTTTCCCAACTGACTTTGCAAGACCCAACTTCAGTGGTGGGACAGGACGGTGGAGAAAACTTGCATCTCTGTCAGGCAAGGGCGGGACATGCAGACGCGAGAAGCTGCCTGAGGGGAGATGCCCTCTGCAGTGTCTCTCAGTTTGGGGGTGGGGGGGTGCATTTCCATCCCTATCAAAGTCCTCCTTTTAGAGACAGATGAGTTCCTGGTATAAATGCCTGTGTGTTATCTTAGATAAAGATTGGTTACCTTTTTAATGACTTCATTATTCAGAGTTTAAAGTCCTCCTCTGAAATACAGACCCAAAGTCTTACAATATTGGGGCCTCTACTGCCACTTGAAATGCCCTTCCACCTAACTCTCAATGACCAAATGCACCCTTCTTTCAAGGCCCAGCTCAAAAGACACTTCCCCTGGGACGCCCAGTGAGATGTCATCTCTTCCTGTCTTCTAGACTCCCCCAGCTCTCTCTTCATTCTAATGACAGGATTATTTGCTCCCTTTCATTATAGTTTGTTCACATACTCTTGTTGCATATCCTTTTTAATGGAAAAATATCAGTCTTTACTTTGTTTTGACCATAATTAGTATTTAATAAATATTTTATCATCTTAAATTTTAATAATTAAATTACTTGGGTAACTTCATTTTGTCAGATATCCTGCTTATATTACAACTATGCTCAGATACCTGGAGGGGAATCTGTCAGGGGGCGAGCCAGATTTTCTAATTCAGAAGAGGCTGGAAAGGGATGTGCAGTGTATTTAACATGGATTTTGGAGTCAGAAGACCAGAGTCAAGGCTCACCTCTTGTACTTCAGAGTCACTGCTTTAGAGAATTGGTATTTCACTAGGGTTCCTTTCTGGTAACATGAAGACCGGTAGCAGGAGTCGCCTGAGACTTATTTAAGGTTTAGTTCATTAGAAGGAAGGAAGGGGATAAAGAACTGTGTAGATTTATGAGTAGGGGTGGATGGTTCAGAGATGGAGTCTTGGGCTCGCGAAGCCTTTCCGCATAGTGCTGGCTGGGCACAGGAGGCCGTCCAGGGGTTCCACTCTCGCTGTGCTGGGGGGGATGAGTGTGCACAGCTTATGGGATTCTCAGGGCAGAGAGAAGATGGTGGGAGTGGAGGAGCCTTAAATGTACACTTTACTCATTAACATCCTTGCAGTCTTGCTCTGAGTCTACCTAGTCCCAGCTGTGGCTTTCTCTCCCTTTTTGCTCATATGATTCTCTCTTGGGAACTCCTTGATGAACGAACGGGGCCGCTTCTGACCAACCGTGACTGGCACTTTCAGTGAACCTCACAGTAGCAATGGAGGACCACCCTCAGAGAGCGCAGAGTCTCTCACACCATTGATGCCACCTCTGCAGAGAAAAGAAGTGCATCCAAGGTCCCGTTGCCATGGGTATCACCACTTCACAAGCATCTTGTCCTTGTTTCAAGGACGCTGAGAACCAGCTCTCCCGTGGAGGTTATTCCTTTACCATCAGTCTGCATCTCTCGGAGAAGCACACGCCCCTTCAGGGTCAAGGAGAATAAAAAGCATGTGATCTGGAGTCAGCAGGCTTGGGTTTGGGTCCCCTTTATACGCTGTAAACTTTAGGCTAGTTATGTTCCTCTATGATGTGGGAAGAGATGTAATACGTGCATTATTGTAAATGGTAAGGAGGTTCAGATGCGATTTTATGTGTGTAACACACACACACACACACACAATATAACATATATCACCTTCATGATTCTAAAGTGACATAAAAATTCTTTACCAAGTCATTTCAAAGGCTACATCTTGCGTGGGTGAGAATCAGAACCATGTTGTGGTCTAAGGGCCCCTCTACTTACTGTAAGCAATTCCCTAACCTCGAGGCACCTTGCTTTCCTCTCCTGTAAAACTGGCAAGGATACTAGTTGTCTAGAGAAGAAACACATATAGTGGAAAGTGTGCTAAGTAGGCCAAGGACTGGTGATTTCGCCAGTTCCAATACTACCTATTTAATTTTTTTCCAGAAAGATTTAGAATACCACCGCAGTTTTCCGCTGTCATGCTTGATCATGGTGTACATCGTTGAAAGAAGCAATGTTGGAGTCCCATAGCCATTGCTGCTTGGTGCACCTAGGCAAGTTACGGAATGCATGTATCCTTACAGTAGAAGGGTAGCAGTGGCTCCCTCACAGGATTGCCATGAGGATTAAGGAAGGCTACATAAATAAGCCATCGGTGTTAGGCATCCAGTGGGCATATGTGTTGGTTTTCTTCCTCTAGGCTATATACTGCTCTTCAATTTTATCCTCATCAAATAGCATTGACTAAAAGTTCCAAATAAGGCCTAGTACTAGGTGCTTTTACTTTAACAGGGCACTAAAGGAAGGTCAGCCTGGGGTAAAGGGCGGAGGGAGCCAGTTATGTTTGTTCACTTTATAATAAACAATAGTGACATCTCATCTCCTTCCCCTGGTCCCAAGCCTGCTGAGTCACTCTTCTAGCCCCTTGGCCCCGTGATCTCTGGCTGTGTCTGTCGAATATAGCAAAACCCACAAGAAACCGGCACTAATAAATGGCAGAGCATTTTGAGGGATTTTTGTTTGTGTTCCTGTGCTTGCTCTCCTGGCAAGATAGGAAACCTTTAATAAGACTTTTCCTAAATGATGCTGCATGTGCAGTGCGGATTTGTTCTCTGTTCTCCTAACAAGTGACCATTTCGTGAGGTTTCTTTTCATTTTTTTCCCCTTCTTCTTTCCTGCTTCTCAGTACATTCCACAAAGGGCTTATTCCTCTGCTGGTTACTGATTGATAGTTCTACTCTGCGTGCCCTTTAATTTTGCAATAAACCAACAAGGAGTTGAGACCACAAACTTAAAGAGAATTGACTTATTTATTTGACTGGATTCCCTGGGACAGCAGGCAGGGTTAGTCATTTCGGTGTGGTCCCGGGGGGGGGGGGCGGAGGGCAGGAGGAGCCCGTGGGAAGGAACGCTATGCTGTAAATAAGCAGGGAGAGAAGAGCTCACTTGTCTTCCCATCTCGAACCAGCTGGGCATCCGTTCTCCACCGCCGTCCCTTTCCAGGCCTGATGGAAGCAGGAAGTCTTCCACAAGACTTGCCCACAGCTCCAGGATTCTGGATTCAGTGGGACTTAAGCTGGTGGAAATGGATATCCACCACCCATAGGTCCTGTGTCCCTTTTTTTCTAAGTGATCCTGATGTACCTTAAAGGGCTGCAGGAACCTGCCTAGGTTTGTTGAGGCCTAACTTCTTGGCTGGATGACTTCAAAGGCCAAAAACAAACCCCTGCCCCTACCCACTCCACCCCAGCTGTGTTTTCACCACAAGGCCAGGGGCTCCATCGGGATGTAAGAAGCTCGAATACACTTCATGAGCTGATTATCAAATAAATTAAAAATCAATTGACGTTTTCTTTATTTAGCAGCACCATTGTATGGAGTGACCAGTCTGAAAATAAAACAAACATTTCAAGCAGAAAAACAGAACAAACTTCTTGAATGGGTCAAGTGGGGATGCTAAGTAAACCAAAGAAAGCCCTTGTTTAAAAACGTAAATTTAAATATTACTCCATACCCAGGGCTGCTCTCTTTGAGTTGAAGTGAAGCTGGAAAGATAGATGCCCACATGGAATTTGTCCCAGCTCTGACTCCTGTTCCAGATCCCAATGTTGGTTTTGGCTTTACCACATTTAACCAGCTAACTGCCTGGAAACCTCTTTTCTGAAACTCTTGTCATCACATTTTAGCAGAAGTGAAAATATTAGCAGAGTGGTTAGTGGCAAAGATAGAAATAGAACCCAGGAGCGTGTGTCCTTTCTCTTGCCGTACCTGCTGGGGCATGGTTCCTTCCCTGCCTGAAGGGAGCATCTCCCCCGGTACGAAGCAGCATCCTGATAGTCCCCTGGTTTCTGCTTGCTGCTGAAGATTTGTCTTCTTAAACATTTTGTCTAGTCTTCCTTTGCATGTGACTTTGATTAAACAACATGAGACTTGTCAGTCTAATATGAGCAAATGCCCTGCTCTGAAGAAATTAATCAACAGATGTCCATGAGCTTATGAGTGTTCATGTGGAGAGTCTTTTATGTGGTAAATCCATCGAAGGCCAAAGAGCCAGACAGACGTGGTTGGATTCCGGCCCTTCCACGTGCTATCTATTTGGTCCCAAAACGTTGAGAAATTAGTTTCCTCATCTTCAAAATGAGGATAATAATGTTTACGGCACTGAGGTGTGTGGATGAAGTGAGCTACTGTATGTTGATACAGGGTCTGATACATAGGAAGTGCTTAATAAATGTTGATGTCCTATCTTCTCCTTTGAATGGGGGCAGGGATCTAGAAGTACATAAAAATCTCGTAATACACTGGAGGTAGAGAGGTAAAAATAACACATGTGACATAATGAGAAGAAAGACCTCATACGAAGTTACTTGGTACTGATTCTAAAGCGGGAGTAGTAAGAACTGAGAGGTCACTTGGGTCTAGCATAGTTAGGAAAGGTTTCATGGGAGAGGGGGTATTTGAACTGGCCCCAGAAAAAATGGAAATTTTAAGAAGAGTGAAGGAGGTCATTTCAAACCGGGACACTTGGGCTGGGGAGAGCCGGAGGGAACCAGGAGAAATACAGAGATAGAATGTCAGTGCCCCAAGCCTCAATTTTCCCACTGGAAAAACCGAAGTGAAGACAGTAATAAGTGAAAAGCTCACGCTTGTTAGGCCCCTGCTACATATTAGGCACTGTCCTAAGTGCTCTGTATGTCCACTCTTTCATCCTCACCATAAGCAAGATTGTTATGCAAATTACATAGTTAAAGAAGGTGAGGCACAGAGAGATTAAGTAATCTCCCTGAAATTATTCAGCTAGTGGAGGGAGGGTGGTCTGAGATGGAAACCCAGGAGATCTGGCTGCAGAGCCCACCCTCCTAACACACGACAGCTGCTTGGGGTACTTCCCAGCTGTCCTCACCAGGCAGTGAAGGTCAACTAAGATCGTTCTGTGAATACACTCTGAAAATTATACAGTGTCATGCCTGCGTAAAACGGCGCCATTCATTATTCTTGGCAATGACGTCCGATGAGAGGCAAACGAGATAGCCAACTGACAATGAGGGAGGAAAAATTACCGGACAGCACTTCTGTGCACTTACGTTGGGCAAGTTTAGCAGCACATGTGCCTTGCCACCCCTCCAGTGACTCAGACCTGGCGCACCCCCCACGTCCTTGTGGGACAGTGCTGCCGGTGGCTATTCCCAGGCCACCAGAGTGGGCACTGGAGACTAAAAACCTATTTGTCACCTGGCATTAGAGCTTGTGCCTTGACTGTGATCTGTCCTTGACTAGGACATCTGTTTTATGGGCCTGTAGCATGTGATTGGAACTTGTTAGTGACCATGATGGAGTATCTCCACTACAAGGGTATTGCTGTGGAGGGAAGCTGGCCCCTACTCGCCATGTAAATATTTAGTCACTTTAATGTATTTGTTCTGGGCCCCTTCTTTTGTCTCTCTTCTGTTGACTCTGTTTAATTGTAGGTTATAATTGGACACAGACAGCATTGCTTCCACTCCCAACCTCCTTCCCCCTTTTGAAACATAACACCTTACACAATATCCCTTCCTTGAGGACATCAAATAAATAATTTTTGTTCAAAAGCATATCTGATGAGGCTGCTTGTAAATTTGTGCCTAGGCAGAACTTTGACCTCCCTTGGAACAGATAGTGAGTGACCTTTGCTCCTATTTAATGCCACAGATTCACTCTGGAGATTGAATCGGATGCACAGATCCAGTTTCAGAGTTTGTAGAACCTTGGAAGTTAGGATGCCATTTCCTTTGGTGGCATAGAGACACAAGGAGACAGACCAGTGTTGGCTCATCCTCCTTTGGTGGGGCGAGGCCAGAGGCCTGTCTGGGCTTCTGCTTCTCCCTCCTACGAGCCACTGTATGTGTGGCTGGGGCTGGAGAACAACAAAGTTGGTGTTTTATCAGGCTGGACTCCCCCAAGAGCAGTATTTTCAGACCCCACCAGCCCTGAAAGGGAGCAAGTGACTCAACAGAACTGTTTTCTTGGTTTCAAATGAGTCTGAGGAGGGGAAATCAGTTGTTAGCAGCCTTCTGTGATGGGCTGATCACAAAGCTGTGTCTTTCTAATCCTTCTTGCAAATCAAAGGGAGGGGAATCCCCAGAGCCCAGGACTGCACATGAATAGAAAGCACCATTAAGTAACAAAAACACCTAAAAAGGTCAGCAGAAACTCAGGGGGCTGTTGGAAATTCACCTCTGCCTGTCTGTGAGGCTCAGTGGGCAGTAAGGGAGTGGTGAAGGCAACCAAAAAATCTTCACGCAAAAGCCGATGAGGCCACAGGAAATGTACAGTATGGTGCAGGCTGGTAGGGAGGTTTCTTCCACGTCTGTGAACCTTAGAGTCATCCGACAGTTGGCCTTGTTCTCATCCAAACCCTGACTGGCCGGAGACCTTTTGGGTCCCAAGCTTACTGAAAAGTTGCTTACAGTTGCTGAGCGCACCATTTGAAGCTACTGTGAATGCGCTGTCGCAGGTCACCAGCAGTGCGTGCTAGTTCCTGCCGTGTGGGCCCAAGATCACTGACAGGATGCTGCCGAGGTTGGGCTGGAGGTGGAAAGAGCACACCAGCTTGCTGTCTGTGGCCTTGTTACAACTGCTGCTCCATCAGAGACCCGGAGCCACCACGTGGCTCAGCCCCCTCGGGGCCAGTGGAACAGCACGCCAACGGGGGAACCGGAGCTCTTCACGCCTACGTGCACGGCACAGTAGTTGCTTGCCCAAGGTTTCCACTGCATCCCCTTGCACGTGCACCCCAGGAAAAGTAGGCCAGGGGGAAAGCCGCCCTACTGTGACACACAGTTTTTTCTTATGTTTATTTTGGCCAAGCGGCAGGCACCGTTCTACCTCAATATTTCCTATAAACTCAGTGGTCTGGGCAATGGCTAAAATGAGATGGAAGAGGTGGTAGTATCAATTCATTTGTGACCGAGTGTATTTGGGTTGGGGCAAAGCAGTAGAGATTCTTTTTCTCCATCTGTGTGGCCTCATACTGGGCCAAGGTGTCTTCTTTAGGCACCTGTACCAGGCAGAGTGTATCTATGGCTGTGCCTGTGAATTTCATGGTGAAATCTACCAGAGACTTTTTTCCCCTCCAGGTCCACAATAGGAGGTGTGAATTTTACGAAGATTTCTCCCTCATTCTTTTTTTTCCTTCCTCTCTTCCTCAGCCAGTGCCAATCATTCTGTGTAAGATAGATTTCTTAAGGTCGGAGATGATGAGGATCAATGACAATGGAAGCATTTTAAGTGTAACACCCAATACTAATGCGAATTGAAACATGTAACATTTTTCATAGCAACCTGCAACACTTAGAGTCATAACACATTCATTTTCTTCTTTTTTTTAATCCTTACCCAAGGATATGTTTATGGATTTTAGAGACAGGGGAAGGAGGGGAAGAGGGGGAAGGGGGGGAGAGAGGGGGGAGAGAGAGAGAGAGAGAGAGAGAGAGAGAGAGACTGCTGTGAAAAATATTGATCAGTTGCCTTCCTTACGTGGCCTGGCCAGGGAGCGAACATGCAACCCTTTGGTGTATGAGATGGTGCTCCTACCAACAGAGCCACCCAGCGTGGATACATTCGTTTTCTTTACATTTCCTGTGGACTTAACACTTTTAGGTATAGGCAGGTGAAGAGCATTTCCCAGAATTGCACAGCAGGTTAGTGACAGAGTCAGAAATAAAAGGCAGCTGCCTGATTCCCACAACAGTGTCTTCTTCCAGCCAAATGGAAGTTTGATCCTTTTACCACAAATATTTCAAAAGGAAAATCCCCCATAGCCTTTCAGGTTTTCCCAGAAAACAATTGTCATGCAGACCTTCAAGATGGAAATAGCAGCCCACGTACTAAAACTTTATCAGTTCTTTATTCTCAAACTGTTAGTTGATATTCTCTGGGCTGAAGCTAATGAAAAATTATTTTTTTCCATAGTGGAATGATTTATAATTTTTCAGAGCTTGGCCGAACAAAGCCAGTGAATAGTAAAACCAGATTTCTGACGCTCAAACTCCAAAACATTTGGTCTGACTTCTCCTCACAACAAATATTGGATATCACTTTTCAAAGCTGGAAGCGACGGGAAAGGAGTGGGACGCGGAGTTGTCAGGGGAGTTGCGAAGATGACTCTCTAGACCCCCTTTTGGGGGGGCGTACCCTTGTTCCCACACTGCACTCAGTGCCCCCCGCCCACGCTCGTCCTTTCCCCGCTGCCTCTCGCCCTTCCCGGGCCCCAGCCCCTCCCGGGCTCCGCCAGCTCCCAGCACAGCAGAGGAGCCGGGCACACACTGTCCTGGTTGGAAAGCAAGAGGAGAGCACGGTGAAAACCACTCCAGGGCCTTTCTCTCAAGCTTTGGTGATGAAAGGGCTCGGTGAACCTTAACAGTTTCTCACAGGAAAATTCAGGCCCCTGTCTCCTTAAAAGCAAGATGTTCATCAATCCTTAACAGGACAGGATTAAAACTCAGAATTTCTGACTTATTCAAGGTCTCTCTGCTTGGACAGAAGGGCTAGGTCCCTGTCATGTCTGTCGATCAGGATCATTTTAGATACCCAAAGTAACATTGTTAAAAGGTGTACTTTAAGCAGATAGACCATTTTTAATACAAAAAGAGAAAAAAATTAACGATGCTTTCAGAGCCAGTGGAACGCAGAGCCCTGCCAGTTAGAGAGTGCTAGGTTTAGTGGCTGGCAGGCTGTTTGTGAGCAGTCAGCTGCCCCGACAGTCTCGCCATCCTTCAGGGCCTGGGCCTCGGACTGGTACCGGTCTATGGCCTGATAGGAACTGGGCCGCACAGCAGGAGGTGAGCTTGAATGTAATGTGCTTGAATCATCCTGAAACCGTCCCCCTCGCCCCTCGCACCCCTGCCTCGGTCTGTGGAAAAATTGTCTTCTACGAAACGTGTCCCTGATGCCAAAATGGTTGGGGACCGCTGCTTCAGGGGATGCCCTTCATCTGGCTGGCCAGGTTAGGCAGTGCACTGCCTGTTTACTTGGTGGCCGTATCAGGACAATCCGTGCATCTGGCCCTAACCCCCAGCTAAAGAGATTCTGAAACCTCCCTGATTCTCTGTGTTAGAGTGTAGCAGATTTCTGGCAGGGAGTGGGTAGGAGGAGGAAGAGGGTGTTTTTATGGGCAAAGAAATGTCCCCGAGATACCTGAGGTTGCCTCGTGGTTTCTCTAGCCTAGCACCTCTTAAATTTGGTTGCGCAGAGAGAGGGGTTCTGCAAAGAGTTTTAGTTTCCAAGCCTCCCCTCAGCCTCAAAAATGACAAGCCACATGCGTCTGAGGGCACCAAAAACTAGCAAAAGGACTGGCAGAATTTGACTAAGATTACCTCAAATGCTGGACACTGTCTTAGAAGCTGAACCTGTTTACCTATTTGACTTATGCTTATTTATTAGTGTCAGAGTCCAGAAGGACCCTTGTCACAAGATTAGGCTTGTTGCAGAGTAGCATTTTGATAACCTTTTAATGTATTCTTCGATGTTAGATCCCTCCATTCATTACTTTTAGCGATCAAGTTCTCCAAACCAGGACACCGAGGCCCGGGGAGGTTGCCTGTCGATGGGTCTGGGTAAGGATCTTCTTTCTCCTCTGCCAGTTGCGGCCTTAGGTGGGACAGTGACAGGGAGGCCTGCACATCCTTCTTATCTGTTATTAACAATTGATTGCAGACAGGTGATTCTAGTTCACTCCATGGAAGGTGCAGATTAAAAATTTGCCTCTCATCTCTCCCCACAGAAACCAAATGAGGACATGTTCTTAGTCCTTAAAAATTACTACTTCTAAATATCGAATTGTTTTGCTGATGATGAATATCTCTTCTACTGAGCAAACAGGCCCAGCTATCCCATTCCAACCTATTTTGTCCCTGGCTGACCACAAACTCCCTCTTCTCTGTCACCTTCCAAAAGTCAAATAAAGGGAGCTCTTCCATCAAAGGCTGTGCCTGTAGGCCTGGCAGTTCCCTACTCTGATTTCTCCAGGGCTGCTCCGTTTGTTCTTCTGTCCCCTATTTTCCAGTACTCCCAGTGGGTTGAATACGCTCAGTAGCTATTCATGGAGGCCCCAGCAAAGATACTCACAAATACTTCAATGTAGGGTGGGTTAGACTAGACACACACCATAGCCCCGTAAGACAGAATGTGTTCTGGACTAGGAGCAGGAGGTGTGAGTCGGTTGTGGATATAGCCTAGGTGTAGTTGAGGAAAGACGGGTCCACTGAAGGCAGATGCCACATTAGACGCAGAGACTAGCAGAGAGTGAAGCTCAACTGGTCAGTGGACTCAGCTCACCAGGCCCCTGACCCTTGAGGCTGATGGTTCTGCTGACCAGCTTACTCTGCTCCTCCCCTCTTATCTCCAGGTACTTGCTCTCTCAAGCTATAGTTTTGATACGTAGCGGAAATGAGTCATATATTTTTATCCGCTTGTGTGTTGGTTAGTTTATCGTCCCTCGGATCCTCTGCCTTCTGACCAAATTGGCATTCATTCCCACCCATCTCTCTGCCTTACTACGCCATTTGGCCTTTAACTGGTTCCTCTTTCTCCATCTATTTTCACTAGCTTATAATATGTATATTGGCTCTTTATGAATCTGTACCCTGAGGTTACTTCTCCTTTAGAGAATGTCATTGTTCCCATAAGCTGAACAGAGATGTTAAACTACTGTACACAGAAGGGTCGAGTCAAATGCATTTAGAAAAGCTAGGAAATGCAAGGGAAAACTCGGGCCTAGGGGCACGGTCTTTGAAGGGAGAAACCCTCCCTCACCCCGATTTTGCCTTTGGAGGGGAGTGCCAAAAATGAGACTCAAGGTCTGGTGGCATGATGCGAGGGTCTGTTTTCTGTTCAAGGGTACCTGAAGCATCCTGCAGCCAAGGGGGCAGTGCGAGGGAGCCCTGGGGGTAGGTGGCCCCTCCATACATAGAGCTGAGTGGAGACAATCATGACTTTACAACTTATCGGCTTCCTAGTCCCGCCCTCCCGCCCCCGCCCCAGTATGTGGATGAGGTTCTTCTTCCTGAAGAGTAAACTAAATTGGATTCCATCTCCTCCTGGCTTCAGATGTAATCATAACTATTTTTTTAGAAAATATTTCTTCCCCTTAGTCCAAGAGTCTCATTCTGGCCTTCAGATTTGTAGTAGATGGTAGTGTGTGGTTGTGTGTGGTAGGGAGTTGTATGTTTTAAATAAGCCCTACTTTTAGAGAAGTGGCAAAAATAGCAGATACAATTTCAATTCAACTTTCATTGCTTTTAGAACATATCATAACAAGTGTTTGTTCTTTGTCAGCAGTGGGCTGCATACTTTACACAAAGGGGATTGGACATAGGTTTTCTATTTAACCAAGAGAGGTGCAAGTCAGCAAAGAATAGGTAAAGACAATGATCAGGGCTAACCTTCGTTAAGCATTTACCACTGGCCAGGCACCATACTAAGGACTTTATACGCATTATCCAATTTAATCCTCAGAACCCCGTGGGTTAAGTATTAGCATGCCCAGAGAGGTTATGAAACCTGCCCAATGTCACACCGCTAGTGAGTGGTAGAACCCAGGATCTGAGCTCAGGTCTGTCTGACTCCAAAGCGCTCTCACTAGCCACTGTGCCGGCTGCTCTTGCATAAATTTGGTACCAAGCAAGAGAAGCTCCAGTCTTTCCAATGGAGGCGAAACAGCAGGAATACCCCTTCAAGTGTCAGTCAGGACTTATTGTTAGAAACCAGATAGTGTTGAGACTCTGTTCATAACTTGTAATAGTTTTTTGTCAGTTATTTTAAGAGTGTAGTTTTCAAGTGTCCAGATTGCCTCAGAGGTCAACGCAACTATAGGCTTCAGCCCAAGTCGTGATTATTTGTCATCAATACTATTTGGAAAGGTTTCCATTCTATCATTTTTGCTATACTCAGATTTAGAAAAACACAGCTCAGTAAGGTGGTGTGATTAGCTGCCCCCTGAGTTTGGTTGCCATTGAATACCTTCAGCGGTTTGGATTTCAGAGTCATAATAAAAAAGTACAGGATTCTTAGCAAAACCACTGAGGCGTTTGTTATCTTGCCATTGGAGGGTGAAATGTTCTCTTCTTCATCTACTCTTCCACTGGAAGTGGAACTGAGAGTGGTTATCTTTTGAGGTATATCCGTGTTTTAGGTTCTGAAGGGCATCACTTTCATAGTTTTGTACAATATAACCATCATCTCAGAACAAGTTTCCACTCCAGGACTAATGAAATAATAACTGAGAAAAAGTGGTCAGAATGTTTTAGTAAGTGCCTTATCTTTTAACATACAAGTTTCTAAAGAAGACATACAATGCTTTTACATCTTTGTTTTTCCTTATGTATACTCGTATGATGATATGCTTTGCATGGTAGGTATTCGATAACTTTTTATCTTATTACTGTTAGTATATCATTTGAGGTTTTTTTTCTTATCACCAAGCCATCTTTTAGAAGAACCCCTTAAAAATAGAACTTACATATTTAGATCTCTCAGAAGCTCCACTTTTTTTTTTTAAACTAGGGCAGGCAGACACATTATTTTCTTCATTGGTAGATAAAGCACAGTACTTTCAGAACAATACTAGTATCTTATTGACCTAGCTTTAAATAATTACTGTCTTTTTCTCACTAAGATTTTTACACAAATTCTTTGCAATTAAAGAAAATTTAGGACTAAGATTGGTAGAAATGATCAAGTATTAACATATATCCTGGTGTAGAAAATTGTGATTTAGTGTTTTATCATTATATTCAATTATCTGAAACACAGGAAATATACTACCTTACTAATCTATATAGCATCATTCTGAAGGAAATAATGACAACAATGGCTTCTATTTATTGAATATTCACTATGTGCCAGATCCTATGTTAAGTCCATCAATCATTTCATTTAATTCTCAAACAATTCTATAAGATAGGTGTTATTTTACCTATGAAGTTTTAAGTACCTTTCCAAGGTTCAGAGTGTCAGAGTTGGAATTTGAATCCAGTTTTACTGAACTCCAAAACTAATATAATATAATATAATATACGTAACGTAGAGAGAAATGAATACTTTCCTTTATTCATGCTCATGAACATGAGTATTTGCTTCACACAAGAGCAGACAGTTATTTGACCATTTCCTTCCATTTTAATTGAAGGCATAGCATATGCAGTTCTTTCCGGTCCGAGTGGAAAATAGCAATATGAAAGAACAGGAGCGATAAGATTAGCAAATACTCAGTGGAATGCTGTACTATCTGATCTTTGCTGTAGAATAGCTGGAGACTCAGGAGCCGAGCTGACACACAAAGACCTCAGGAAGGTTGTCTTTGCTAATCGAGTACTTCATTTCTTCACTGACCTTGCCATCGCGCTCCCGTCTCAGCCCTCAATTAAGCTGCCATTAGTCTAGGATTTATAAGGTGTCACTGGCCATTCAAGAGACAGCAGCAGAGGTGTGGCTGAAAAGCCGGACAATAAAGAATGGAAATGATTTTCATTTCTGTTCAAATCAGGGTGATAACAAAACCATAACTGACCCTGGGACAGAACAAGACAGTCCAGCCAGGTGCATATAAATGATTAGTAACCTTTGCAGAAGGCACATTTTCTCTGATGGACAAAGATGCTTATGGTTCCTTTCTCCCTGTGCTTGAATCATGCAAGCCTTAGGAAGTGATCATTTGGCAGTTTGCCAGGAAGGAGTCTGTATCCTGTTCTTCCTGTAGGTTTCTAAACAATAGGGTAAATTTTATAAGTGAGAATTTTTAAGGAACTAAGAGTTTTTTGACTGAACCAAATGTGAAAATATTGTGTGGTGGTAGACCATGTGAATTAGGTAATTTTAGAGTGTTGTCCAGGAATTTAAGTGTTATGAAGTTTATTTTGAATCGGTGGGATTATATCGGTTTGTGTTTAAAATACATAGGGAGACTTTGGAATTCTTTTGTTAGACTTCAATCAATTGAAAAGAAGTGTGTTATTCCTTTATGGATGGAGCTCATTTTAATTTCACAAATTTGGAAATAAAACTCTGATTTTTGATTTAACAAGGGAAGAAGCCACTGGCATCCAAATTTTAAATTTTTGCTCTTATTCAGCACTAGTAATATCCTGCGTTGTGGATAGAACCTTAAAAATTTAGTAAAATGTATACACATGCATATTAATTTTCTGGTTAGCTTTCCATTATTCAGCTAATATGCCAACACCTCTCAGTCCCAATTTACTTACCATTTAGGAAGAGTCGATTAGTGGCTGAAATTCTGAAAAAAGAGGCAGCCTGTTTCCTCAGTTTTCTGTGTTTTGAATGACCTGTGGGCTTTGCCAGATATTCTGGCCTAGAGATAAAGTTGATGAAAGTCAGGCTGGGGTTTTCCTACCTGTGTTCTTATCAGCCTCCCCTAAGCCGCAGTCTGCCTTTTGATAGCTCTAATAATTAATTTGGTCTTCTCTCTCCTTCCTCCCCGGCCCCCCACCTTCTCCCTGTCTGTTCACAGGTTATCTTGACGAATCAAATTACAACCCATCTGAGCGGAGCGCTAGCTTCTCAGGCAGACCTGGTGTCTCCAGCTGATGATTTGTCCCTGTCTGAAGGTAAGGGATCTGTGCTGGAGGGGCTGAAACTGGACACTGACATACAGCCCCACCACCTCTCAGCCTCCCGTAGAGCTGGGAGACTCAGCGAAGAAGCCCTGGCCAGCGAACCCAGCCGGAGCCTGGCTATTTAGGCTCGGCCACCTTTCATGGCATCCAGTCCTTTATATCTGGAGAGTCTCTTGCTCTGTCACTGTAAGTGAGCTTCCTTTTTCACCCAAGTGACTCATCAGAATAGACACCCATCACCTCCACCTTGAGGCTTATCACTCCTCCATAGGTTGTGTTGGGTTCTTAGTTTGAGGGCTGCTGGACTGCTCACTGACTGTTTTTGAGACTGATGCTCAAAGGCTGGCTTTACCAGTGGTCTCACAACAATTTAGCCTTCTTTTTGTGCTGGGTACTTTTAGACCAATATGTTGTGCGGATGATGTGGCATTCCCTATAAGCTTTACAGAAAGATTAAGAAAAGTGCTCCATGTTGGTAAATCTGCAAAATTTTCTCTACCCTCCTATGCTAGCAAAGGTCAGACTGGCTATGATTTACGTAGCTAGGGGAATTACACCACTGAGGCAGTGGGTGGTTTCTAGTTTTACTGAAAGTTCTTACTTGACATTTCTGAGTTCTGCTAGTTGTAATCTTTCGGGGCAGAATGTCATGGGCCTGCATATATGTGCATGAATGTTCTGGGCCACTCTGAACTTAGTTTTTCTGAGAATTGTTCGTGATGGAATACGCAAGACTTCCAGCCCCCACAAGCCTCCTGACGGCCCACATGGTCTTCCAAGGATTGACTTACGTGTCTGGTCGCCCAGATTGCAAGGTGTACACCTCAGCTTCTTGGTGGTGTTTTTTCAGAGTGAGAACTAATTACTTATTTAAAGCAATAGTAAAATGCACATTCTACTTGGTTTTCACATTTAGTGATGCATTTTCATGTCCCCATCGCCTGGACTTAAAAACCCAAGTCATCTAATGTCCCTCCCGCCTTACATTCCTTTCACCATCAAGTCTACATGGTACTTCTTTTCAAATATATCTTTCCTGCATCCCTTCTTTTTTTGTAATTTGTCTTGTGATCGACGGACTTATTAAACTCGCAATTGGATTATTTTAATAAAATTCCAAAATGCCTTCCCAAATCCAGACTTAACCGTTTCCATTCTGCCACTACCATGTGGAACTCACCTGAGCCGGCTTTCCTGTACTGCGTCGCTCCCCTCCCAAGAAATCTTAAGAGTTTTTCAGCACATTTTCTGAGAATGGGCTAAAATCAATAAGCTGATTTTAAAATAGTCAGGAATTTGTGATTTGTTCTCATGGAAATCAGCAAATGCTAAAAATCAGAGGTTTGGTTTTGTTTTGTTGTGTTTTGCTTTGCATGGATCTGTTTCCAAAACACCACTAGATAAAGTCAGTACTTCCTAACGCTTCACGGTCTGGTCTTTCCTTTCGATGCAGCCTGTGTTCTCAGCGTTACCTCGGCTGACGCTCCGGTGCCAAGTGTGCGGACTTGCTGCCTGCGGCCACCGCCCTGCCCCCTCGCCTCTGCAGGGACAGCTCGCCCTATCTAGAATAGCGTTTCCCTTTTTCACTTCTACCTCGTCGTTTCTTCCCACTCCCGCTCCTTCGAGGCTTGCGTAAAGACCACCTCTTCCACAAAACCTCCCTGCCTGCTCCCGTGGGCACTCGTCTCACTCTCTGTTCCTCCTCTGGGGTCCCCCTACCTGCTCCGCTATATTAAGAAAAGGTCTAGAAAAATTAATTTAACTTTCCATGGTTTCCTGACTAGATTGACAGATATTTTAAGGACACAGACTATCTTGTGTTCTTTTTGTGTCTATGTTATGCCTGACTAACAAAGTCCTAGGCACACAGTAGGCAGTAAATACATGCTGAACAAACGCCGTAGCTAATGCTGTGTCAGAACAGTAACCATGAGAATCACATAAATTGCCTGTGAACATCATTAAAAATTGTTATTAGTATTTCACATACCGCACACAGAGGCATTTATTCAGCTCTGAGAAAAAAATATCTTGTTTCCTTATTTGAAAACCAATAAATAAGAGTATTTTGCTTTGAGTTGGCTTCCTGGTGTATCCTATGCAAGGAAGAGGAGTGAAACAGTTAACAAAGGACATTGCTCTGGGGCTCCAGTGTAAGCACTTCAAGAAAATGGTGAAGTCGAGTTCATGGCAAAGGAAGGGTTACCAGCTCATTCTTAGACAACTTTTTCTTATTATGAAATCCAAGGGAGAATGGAAACAATTGATTTTTTTTTTTTTTTAGATCTTTTTCTTGCATAGCTGAGAAGGTAAAGAGGCTATAGAAATATTTTTCCTGAAGTGCATAATGAAGCTCCTTACTGGTGAATTAAAATGGACAGGCTTCTTAGGATATTTATACCTATTCAAATATATTACAATGTTTGTTAATATTACTATGATTAATATGTATAAATTGCTTCGTTGTTGTTTCAAGCATTTGTGGTATCAGCTTTGCCATCGTCTTATTAGCTCTGTGATCTTAAGCAGGTCTTGTAATCACTTGGCCTCAGGTTTTTTCTGTTATATAAACGGCAGGGTGGCTGAATAGAAGATTGCTAAAGTCTTTCCTAGTTCTAACATTGTAAGATCATGATGTGGGTCTGAAGGTCAGGAGCATTCACTACGTGATGGGGTTTTAAAATTCTAACTTTTCAGAGTGGGAATAATGACTTTGTTGTCCTAGATTAAGTGTAATAGGAAGGATCTTCAGAAATCTTAGCATTGATACCTTTGGCATACCTATAACCCTATCCTCTCCCATTTTGCTCCCTCTTTCTCTACAAACACTTCTGGTCTTGGCTGGCTGTCCCTTGCTCTCTCTGCGTTTCTTCCACACAAGTATGCTCATGAGAAGTGGATGCAAACCAGTGCAAGTGAGAAACATACCCTAATGAGTGAGCTCCAGGGCCACCCTGTCCTGTAATAGGTTTCAGCTGCAGAGCAGAGGGCACTGCTTAAATAGCGCTCCCCTGAAAACAGTTGTGGGGTGAGAACAAGGGGCCACAGAGCAGCCAGCGATAAAATGATCTGAGCTGACCTGAGAGAAGTGCCCAGCAGGGGCTGATTCAGGGAAATGAAGTCCCTTCTGCTCTGACACAGAGCAGGGAATACAAGTGACCTGGCCCAACTGAGAGATCTCTTCCATCCCAGCGGATCCTGTACTATTAATATCTGCCAGCTGCAGGCCCAGAGCGTCCGCCCGCTGAGATCAAAAGAACTCCTATCTTAGCTGGAACAAGGTCATCTGCACAGGGCTGTAAAAGCGAGCCCTGGCTGGCTCAGGGACCTCTGTAGGGGAGGAGAAGTCAGGAGATGGGGAGGTGCTCTCTCACGCTCCTTTAATCTCGGCTGACCAGCTGTTGCCCTCCCAGTGTTTGTAAAGTTGAGAGTTCTTTGTTTTAGTGTTGCTTGTTTTTTTCTTTTTTCCCTTATTAAATGTGTGGCTAGGTTGTTGCTTGGATTATGTAGACCCATGTTCAGCGCCTGGGTCCATGGTATGATTCCCCTCATTGAGGTTTCATTCACATGCTGAACTCCCAGGTGGGAGAGCTGAAGAGGGAGAAGTGGACCCCAAAGGCCAAGGACTCGCCCGACATCACTCCTGCTGTATAGCTTTGAGCCTTGAGAAGGAATGACAGGACAAATTGAATTTTCCCCATTTAGTTAAAATAACTCCTCATATGTATGGTATGCTTGTCAGTTTTTAGCCTACATTTCCCAACTGTTATTTCATTCAGTTGGGAGAAGGGAACTTTGAAGGCATATGCAAATTGACCAAAGTTATGCTGTAAACCTAAGGGCAGAAATCAAGACTTTTGTTTTTATAATCTACATGGTTCTCAAGCAGGCACTGTAAGTCAAAGTACTTTCCTCTTCCGTTTTTTGTTTTGTCGACAGAAACTCAGGCATCTCGGTCACTACAGAGTTCAGTGGCTGGTTATGGACTAGGCTGCCATGACTGCTCTGTGGCCAAGGACACGTTTCTTAGGTGCCCTTGCCAGCTCTTCCTGGTGGCCATTGAAGGTACTATGGATGATCAGATCTCAGCCGTAGGGAATATCGCTTTTGCCCATAGTGATCAGTAAAGAAAGGGTTTAACAGTCCAGCTGGCCAAAGATACCATATCTTATTCTGAAGTCACCTGGGATTTGAGCAGAAGGACTGAACCCCTTTTCAACCAAGCACAGTTGGTGGGTGAGACCAAGGTATGGCGACAGTGGCCCCATGTAAGACTGAAGCTCTGTTCAGCCTAGACCTTTAGCTTTGTTCCCTCCGATGAATTAATGGGGTAGCAGCTTCCTCAGCGTGGCGACGTAGCCATTCCAGCTGCCCCAGAAGGCTTCATGGGAAGGGAGACATCATTAGGCTGCCATCCTGGCATCCCCAGCATCTGGCGTGTTAGTGGTTCTCTTTCTGCAGTAATAATTTTTGATAGATAATAGCACTGAAAAACTAAAAATGAAAAGTGCAGGGATGGGTCAAGGAAGGAACACAAGTAAAAAAGCAGTACTTACTAGAACCAAGAGTGGCTTCCAGCTTTCGTATTGGAAGCCTTTTTATTTCGGTTGAATTGATGTGCAAGAGAAAGTATGTTAGGATTCATACTCCCTGAGAAACCATCCCTGCAAAAAGCTGGAGTCGATTTGAAAGATTATATGCAAGTGCGTGGCTTGTGTCTCTTCTAAAATAAATTCACCAAGTAACAACAGCTCAGAATGGCTGAGGCGAACCAGGGACTCATGGTTGTGAAAGAAGCAGACTTCAAAGCGTGGTATGAATTTTCAAGTTTTATCTCCACTCTTGCTTTCCAGCTGGGTCTGCTCTGGATTTCCTGCAGGGTGTTTGAAAATGTGGCTCCCTGCTAATCTCAGACAGTCGCTGTGATCAATGGTTTCTTTCATTTCCGATAAAAAACACTGGTGTTTCTGCTTAAATTGTGTGTACTTTTGGCTTTATTATTATAGTCGTAATTTATTGTCCAGCATTACCCAAATTTGTAATCCATTAACCACAAACTTTGGGGTGGGTTGGTCAACTTAGCAGAACTCTCTCCACACTCGAGCTCCAAGCCCCTCCACAGCCCAGTCCCAACCCAAACGTTTGCAGGTTGGGGAGGACCCTGCACAAATGGGTACGGGTGGAACAACATTAAAATATCTACCTCTCTGGAGTATGGTGCAGGTTGGCTATAATTAGAACTTTGAAAACATAAAGTGTCACCATGTGACTGCAAGGTTAATATTAACAACTGTGGTCAACATTGTTAACATTACATTTCCATAGCATTTTAAAATGTCTTAAAATGATGAATCACTTAATCCACCTCAAGCAACTGAAGCATGAAGGAGAGAAGGGAATTGCTCAAAGGCCACACAGTGAGGGAGAGATGGCAGCGCCGAGCAGAAGTCAGAGCCCCTCCCGTGAAATCCTGCATTTGGACACTGCTGTCTCTTAGAAGTGCGTTTTGGATAAAAATGTCTAAGTGTCCTGGTGACCTTTCCATTCTCGATTCCAAAGCCACAGACATATATCAGCACACACAACTTACTTCCAGCAACTGTTCAGATGCCATGAGAGACCTAATTTATAGGAAAAGATTAAAAGCACCAGAAACCTGTGGTTTTTAGCTAAAGCAAGCATAGATATCACATGAGCTGGAGGTGGCTAGAGTTGAGAGCGATTGGGTACAGCCTACAAATGTCTGAAAATCTCAAGAGGGAGAGGAACGTGAGGATTTCAGCAGGGAGGCCAAGGGGCCATCGCACCACCGCGGAGGGATCCAGTGAGAAAGGGAGCGCGGAAGGCCACCGCCAGGAAGCGCTTCCTGGCTGGGAGCTCTGTTGTGCTAGTGACAGTCTGCCAAAGAGAGACGCATTTGAAGCCCGATCAAATTAGATGGGAACCAGAGAGTAGTCTTTGAGAAGCAGTCTTTGAGAGGGCTCGTGGGAGGGCTGGGCTAGATGTTTTGAAAATATTTTCCCCTTATCCTCAGACCTCTTCACTCTTTAGAACTTATTGGTTAAGTTCCCAGATCTGCACATGTTCATGTTAACATCTCAGTTATGAAGGCAGAAGGAACGAGAACAGCAGAGACGATTTTGTTACTTGTGTCAGCTACAGAGATGTCGGGGCCTAAAGCCCAGAGAATGGGATGCCGAGAGGTGGTGTGATCCCGGCGGGCTTCAAGTTGGAAGGATTCTCTGTGAAGAGATCCTTGTTTATCATCATCGAAGACAACCATAAAGCAAATACGAGAGGCTTCTAGGTCAGAGATCATAAAGAAAGGAAGAAGGGCTGGTTGCTAGGAGTGATGCCCAGGTGGTAACAGTTTGTGTTGTGATGTGGCATGCATGTTCGATGTTTACTAGGATTTGGGGAGGATTGTCTGCCAAGGTGGGCTGGTCCAAGGATAGTCCAGCTGGGCTCTGGCCGAGGTTTGAATCTCTCTGACGGCTTTGCTTGTCTTCATTTTCTGATAAGCCACTCAATAAATATTAGTTGGATTAAACTGTATCTCATTGAGTCATACTGACATTTCCTGTGCGTTACTGCATTCCTGCCTATATCAGCATAGTTTTAGAGCTATGGTCCCTCCCAAAACTTTTTCTCGGTTAGATGAAGAGACCTTCTAGTGCCTTTCAACCTGCTGATTTCATGAGCCCCTACCATGTTCACTCTGTTAATGTAACAGGAAACCCAGAAATGAACAAGATGGGGCCCCTACCCTCACAATATTTGCAATGTAGTTTGAGAATAGTTCTACAGGAGAACAGTGTTTGGTAGAATGTGCATGGTGCTTTCAGATGGTATGGTATGCACCAAAGGCTCCAGGATTTAGGAAGTGGGATCTTTCAGCAGAGGTGAACCTGAAGGGTCCAGGGAAGAAGATGTAAGAAATGGGCCTTGAGGGCTGGATATGATTTTAATAGGCAGAGAAGAGTAAAGATCAGGGAATGCTATGAACAACGCATTAAGTTCACAGGGGGCCATGTCTGCCCTTATTCCTCTCGTTCTCCCCCCTCAAAGTCTGTTCTAGCCACACAGCTTTCTCTTCTGTTTCTCGAACTGCCAGAAGTGTTTCTGCCTCTGGGCTTTTGTGTTTGCCATGCCAGCTGACGGGAGCTCTTGTCCCAATCTCTCTTTGGCCTGCCCCCTCTCTACATCTTACTCCTGTGTCATCTCCTCTGAGAGGCCTTCTTCCTGTCTCCCTCCTTCTCTGTCTCCTAACCCAGCTTCACTTTTCTCTATTGCCCTTATAACTACCTGACCTGTATTATAAATTTATTTGTTTATGGATTTATTGTCTGCCTCTTTTGCTTTCATATAATCTCTTAAAGGGCAGAGACTTTGTATTGATCACTTTTGTAGCCCCTAGTGTCTGGAGGGTACTCAATAAATATGGGATCTATATTGTAGGGAAATACAGGGTACATTGAGAAGGGAGCAAGGGAGCCCCATTTGTCTGGGACTTGGGGTAAATGTAGGGAGATCATATGCAATAAATCTAGAAGTAGCTGGGGGTCAGACTTGACAATACCAGACTGCAATTAGGTTTTATGCTAAAGTGATCATAACTGTTCACTCTGAAGACTGTCTGGATGAGACATGCAGGATGGCCTAGGGACGGGGAGACTGAGGTAAGGAGAAAATGGACTCATCAAATGTTTAGGAAAATGGGACACCCATTATACACAAGGAACCAAATTAGTGCTGAGGGTACAGAGATGACATTGTCGATGGATCTGTCATTACCAAAGATAATGGTGGCAAAGCCACAACCGTCTGAAGCACTGCCAGTCATTCCTTGTGACTGGCAGTGCAGGGGCCGTGGAGGAGAAAGGCAGAGGGTAAGACTTGGGAAGTAGGCCGGGTAGAGCATGGACATCTGGCCTGCCAGCTTAGGGAGCTTAGGATTTTTTCCTAAGCCTCTGCGGGAAGAATATGAGGATAATCCATTGGCAGCACAACATTTCCTCGATCAACAAGATTGATGAGGCTTATTTGACTGGCTAGGAATGTTTCTCTTTCCTTATAGTTCCATGTGCATCCCTTCCAAAGCCACATGCTCAATCAAAGAAGATGGATGACTCCCCAGAGAGAGTAGGGCTGTTCTTCAGTCGAGGATATGGAGTGATTGCGTTTCCCCACCGAACCTTTGCTCCTGTGGTTCTCAAACCTGAGCGCTCAGCCGCGGCACCTGGAGGGGTTATTAACGCACGCAGCGCTGGACGCCCACTCCCGGGGCTCCCATCTGTCTGGGGAGGGGTCAGAGAATTTGCGCATCTAACAAATTCTCAAGAGTTGTTGATTCTGCTGGTATACAGAGGACACTTTGAGAACTACTGCTTTATTCATTGAGTTTTTTTTCTGTGCTTGGCACCAGGAATACCAAGATGAATGTGTCTCCATCTGAGATCTCGAGGAGACATTATGCTAAGAGAGGAGACAGGCATGTGGAAGAGGTGACGGCAGGACTCTGGGTGGCTGTACGACTTCATCCGGTCACAAGCGGTGTTTTCTGCGGGCCCTGTCTCAGATCTGAGATAGAGCAGTTACTAGACTGTTTTAGGGCTCTTTTAGTAGTAAGAAACAGAAAACTACTCCAGTTTATTTTTTTTTTTAAGTTAGGTCTGTTAATAACAGTAGCTAACATTTATGGACCATGTGTTGTGTGCCTGGCATTATATATCTTTTATTGAATTTAATCCTCACGACAACACGCTGAGGTTGATGGTAATCATTATTTCATTTTATAGATGACGGAAATGAGGCTTAGAAAGCAACACAATTACTGGCAGAGCCAGGATTCCAACCCAGGGAGTCTGGCTCCAAAACTTACATTTTTATCCACTAAGTTCTACTGAAAGGATACAATTCGGATTCTCATTGCTGTGTGCAAATACAAACTAAAATACAGCCAGATCACATGGGAAAGGCTGAAGCTTAGGTCATTCTCTTCATTTTTCTTTTATCTGCCTTAGCTTTCCATGGCACTGACCCTTGACCTGATGATCTGATTGGCCCAATTTACCTTTCCACCCCTGGCGATTCTTTGGATGGCCTGTACTTTGGTCCAGTGAGGCATGGCCAAGAAGTCATAGGATTAAAAACATGGCCAGTACTTCTATTCCTACAATAGGGTTCATCCCCATGGCTCCACGCATTTTCTTCTGTCTGCCTGAATCCAGGAATCTGCCAGGCCTTGAAAGGTCGAACACACCATGTCTCCAAGCCAATATATTGGACTTAAGGAAAACATTTGAAAACATTTTTTTTTCCTTTATACCCATAGTCAGCCCTAGAGTTTCTCTTCAGGGGAGAGAGAGAGGTCTTTTCTGTTAACCCAGAATCCACTACCTACTCTAAACAGTATTATCTAATAAGATACGAGGCCTAAAATTACCTATGTATAAGTCCCCTCCTATTCAGGGACATATGACAGGCCCGTGAGCACTGATTATGTCCCATGTTTAGCCTTTATCTACCACCACTCAAGACAAGATAGGCTAGAGAAGCTAAGATGCCAGCTGGATAACTGAAGTATTTTCATTGGAGAACTCTTTATCCGTAAGTTATAGCTTTTCCATAATTTATTATATTCTTGAGCAAAATTTCTCCCTATCCTCAGGAGAGGGTCTGAGTTTTATGGGTTGAATGCAAGTGTGTGTGTGTGTGTGTGTGCGCGCGCGCGCGCGCGTGTGTATATGTGTGTGTTTTGGCAAAGGGTATTTTAGTAGAAGACAGTGAGTTCTTTTTAGGTTCTGACATTGATTTTCTTAACCATGCTCCTCTGTAATGGCCCCATACAAGCAGCTAAGGGAACCGATGTTTCCTGAAGTGTTACTTCCAGCCACAGAGGCTGGATGATACCTAAGCGGGCCAGGGATTTGTTTTGTTCTTAAATATAGTCTACAGATAAAGGAAGCTAGAAAAGTGCCAAAAGAAATTGCCTTTGAGTTGAATGACCAGGAGAACATGCCCCCTAGTAGAGCTCTAGACCAGAAACGGAATAAATAATTGAAACTCTTTAAGGTATAGTCCAGGAAACAAACATCAGTAAATATGGGGCTGCCAGAGCGCAAGGGTGGATCCAGCTGGGAAGAAGCCCCCTTGTTTCTCTGGGACCAAACTGATCCAAGGGAAGTAACTTATACTTCGATGTGTTAATACAACATGAAGGTAAATTTACAAAAAAGAAATCCTGTCTTAGAATCATTAGAATATAAGCTCCTCGAGGGCAAGAATATTTCCTCCTCTGCTCACTGCTGGATCCCCAGAACCTAGAATAGTGTTTGGTAATAGTAGTTACTCAATACATATTTGATAAATGAATAAGGCACTTGTAGTTACAAGGCGAGGCAATCAAAGAATTATTTCAAGCTTTAGACCTATATTAACCTAAAAGAAGCAAGAAACGGATGTATCATGTATGCCCCAAAATTCCTTCAAAGTGCAGTCAGCCTCAGCTGTGTACCTGCACTGACTGTATGTGATGAATACCAATGGGCAGCTCAGGGAAAGGTGTCAGAAAAGAAAGTCAGGCACTGAGCAGCTGTGCTTTTGAAGGAGAAAACTCTGACATTAACACAATACTGGCAACTGATGTAGTTCAATTTACAATAAGGATATTCATCAGGTACCTACTGTCTGCTCGGTTCTGTGCTAGGAAGGTGCTCAGGATACAGAGACAAAAGCTACAGTCTCTGCCCTTTGGGAAGTTCACAGTCAGGCGGTGGTGGGAATCATTTTGGATGAGAATATGAAGTGTGTTATGATAGCCCTACATTCAGGATATTGCTGGGGACGCCCAGAGGAGTCCTGGTTTGGGGATGGGAGCTCTCTAAGAGGGCTTTTCAGGAAGGAGAAACTTGATGGAGATCTTGAAGGATCAGTAGCAGTTCCCAAGGGGAGAAAGAGTAGGAGAAGGTGCTCCTGGCCGAGGTAGTGGACTAGAAAAGCCCAGGAAGTGGACTAGAGGCAGGGCATTGTGGGAGACCTCTGGGACGTCCATTATGGCTGATGTGGAAGAGAGTGGCAAGAGGTCAGTCTGTAGAGATAGGCAGGGGCCAGATTGTGCAAAGTCTTACCCAGCATGCTAGACAGTGTGAATTCTTTCCTGAGGATGATGGAGAGCCACCAAATCAGGAAAGAGATGTGATCATTTTGTCATCCAAAGTGATTTCTCGAGTAGCAATGAACAGGTTAGAGGGGATGGCGATGGAACTAGAGAACTTGGATTTGGGCCTCTTTAGGGGGAGTGGCTTTTGCATGGGGCTATCCCTAAATTTCTTACGACACTGGGAACTTTATAATCAGCTTTTATCATTCCAAATTCTGGGTGGTCAGGTCTGGTTAGGATTTCTACCTCATCAACCTGAGAGAGATTTCGCTGGTGCCCTAGGCTTCTGAGTAACATCAGGTGAGCCCTCGATTTATCAAGGTACCTTACAATTAAAAATGGCTAAGAATCTGTAATTCTTTGCTAGGTGGTGAGAGAAAATATCAAGTGATTTAAAGTACTAAGCAGCACTATGAAAATAAGTACATTTTTATGTTCCTGTTACTAGTGATTATAATAGCAATGTTAAGTTATTATTGTGCATGAAAAATCCCAACAGCCTTTGTGGGGCTCAGTTATTACCCCCATTTTACAAACAAAGAAACCGAAGCACAGTGTGCCTACATAACTTGCTGGTGACCCTGTAACTGCTGACTACGTGGGGATTTAAATCTCGAGGCCCTGGCTCAGAGTCGGTGCTCTTGACCAGTCGCTCCCCTCAGCTCTACAAAACAATCATACAGTAACCTCATAAAGCTTATGATACTATTTATGTCCTTGCCAGAGTTGAGAGGATTCCATGTTTCAATATAATAATTGTGGTCATTTCTTTGTGTTCACCCTGAAGTTTCTTTACAGACGGACGTTAGAGAAACCGTGTGTTTGAGCCGTAGAGAGAGCACTGCATTTGGAATTAGGAGACCTGTGTTCAAGTGGCAGCTCTGCCACAAACCTCCCTGTAATTTTGAGCAAGTCACTTAACTTCTCTGGCCTCAGTTCCCTCAACCCACATATATAGGGGGCCCAACAGGTGATGCCCTTAGAGGGCCAACTGATATTTTCTCTTTTAAGCTCAGGTAGTCTTCTCTGTTTCTCTTTTAAAGATGAACAGAGCAAACCCCAGGCTGGACCAACCCCACTATGAGCATTGTGATACATCCCTTTGTCACCCTGTGGTTATCTAGAGCAGCAATCTTCACATTTTTTGAATCTACCACCCATCATCTTTTAGCATGGAATTGCCCCAAATAAATATAACTGCTACCTGTAAAAACATAGTGCCACTGTACGATTAAGTTATATAAAGCACATGAGAAATAGAGATTTTTTTGTAATGAGATAGGTTCTGATATTTTCTTCCCACATCCCAATGAGTCATCACACATATGTCTGTCACTGATGTCAGGGGGAAAGTTCAAATTTCTCCCTGCCCTGTTTTCATTACAGAGCTCTCTACTGTCCCAAGGACAGTGAGGCTGACCCCCAAACTTGAGCCTTGGCTTCAGTCTTTCAGTTGTCCATTCACTCAGTTATGGAGCATCTATAGTGTGAAATGCTTGCTGGGTGTCTGCAGGTCACAAGAATAGCATCAGGCTTGTCCTTTGCCCTCTAGAACATACAGGCTAATTCTCGTTGTTGTCCTCCTTGCCTGGTTGGAACTCTAGATTCCCTGTGTATGACAATGCCGCTAAACCTTGCATCTGAACTGGCTGTGTGTGTTGCACTACAGTGGATAGGGTAGAAAAGGTAAAATATGGAAAGGCTAGAATAGGTAAAGTCACGCTAGAGCACAGCACCTATGAATTGCCAGAACGAGGGAGGCAGATTTTTAACATCAGAGGTACTCAAGGAAAAAAGGGAGTATTGTGATCTTCTGGTGGCTTGGGCCACCATCTTAGGATATCGGGGCAGAGTGAGGATGGACTCCCTGATCGGTCTGTCCTGAATCACGGTGTGTGCAGAGCTCTGGCTATCAGCCAACAGACAACCTCCATCCCTGGGTTAGAGCCACTTGTAAAGTGGGAGGCTGCTCATCAGCCCCGTTTCACTGAGAGCGCACCAGGCGGGCCCAGGTAGCGCGGTGTAGGTTAGCACCTGTGGTGGGCGACTGTTTTTCTTGGCCAGCTGTTTAATGAGCAACAAATCAGATAAACTGAGCTTGGCTTCTAGGCTCTCTCCAGACACAAACAATTAAGTACATCCTGCTGGAACGGTCACGTTAGGGAGCCTGGCTTTCCTGCGCTGATCATCTGGTTTTCCTCCCCCCTCGGGGCTGGAGTTTGGAGAAATTATCGAAGCCGTCAAACTTTGAGAAAGCTGTTAACCCTTAAAAGTTGGCTTTTTATCCCCAAATATTTTCAGAAATCGTTTGCAGCCAAAGCCTTGCTAGCTATGGCAGTTTTAAATAATGATCAAAATCATGATTTTACTAATTTTGCCCTTTACTCAGGGTTGGCTTGGGGAAGTAGGAGACTGTAATTCATGAATCCTTTTCTGATTTTGTAATCAACTTGCATTCTCAAGTTGGGGTAATAATTTTGCCCTTTTTAGTTTATTCTTCTGTGACCATGTGTCTGGTGAAATTCATAAATAAAAAGCTCAGCTAGCTGGATTTCAAATTTTGTGAGAAGTCACTTTCCTGCATGGGAATGCACAGATCAGCTGAGACGGGCATGCTGAGTCTAGGCTTGGACTACAACAAGGCCAAGCTGAACAGTTCTCCCAGAGTAAGTAACCTAAAATTGGGATGTGTGACCCAGCATGGCCTTCGACCAACTGGAATCGGAACCACAGTGGGCATGGAGGCGCTATAGTCTTGCCCTTTTGGCCTACTGATCAACAGTCTTGCAGTTCTAAGTGTACCTGGAGTTTGTGACACGTGTATATTTGTTAAATCTTTGAACACACGGTGTGTTGGTAATGCTGCTTATTTGGGAAGATGTGCTTGCATGTTCTTAATGGCTGAAGAAAGATTCTAGTGGGAAGGGCCTGGTGTAGAAAGTTCAGCAGGAGAGTGTATGTTACTCACTGGAGGACAGATTACGGTGTGCCAGGTAGTGAGCTGTACCATCAGGAAAGGAATCTAGAAAGCCGAGGAGACGCATGAGAAAGGAGGTGACTTGTGTTGACAAGTCACCATTGTTCAGACTCAGTGGGGATGAGAAAGGAAATCCAGAAACCTACATGACAGCTTCTCTTGGACTGGCTGAAAATATTGATTTTTTTTCTAGTTGGAATTTGACAGGGTCAGTTCACGTCTGGGTTTTCAGCACGTAATACAGGGCCCTTTTGTCTTGGGAGGCGGCTGGACTGGTTTTTCCTCCAGGCAGGTGCACAGAGGGCGTTTATTGTAGCCTGAAACGCAAACACCAAGCCCCTAGGCCCTGATCCACACACTCTCCAGCGTGGCTCAAGGAAATAAAGTGAACAATGTCTCTTGCAACAGGCGAGCCCTGTAAATGCCACTCCTGAATGAAATATTTCTTAAAACTTTGTATCCGTAACTTGATCATCTCTTAAAACTTAATTATATGTCAGGGAAAGGGAAGCTATTGGCTCCCCCAGCTGTCCAGGTGGAACAAGAGCACACAATGGAGCATATCCGATTCGCGGCCTTACTTAGGTAATCAGATTAATATCTCCTGAATTGAATTTACCCTTTTGATACGGAGTCTTTCAGCTGCCTTGTTTCACATCTCAAATTCTGACAAAGCTGTGCGGCCTTTGAGTAATTTCCCTGAAATCTATATGCGGGAAGCCTGTGCTCTTTCGAGCACTTTTTTGGGACTTGTACCAATTAAATCTGTTTCTGGCACACTTTTAATGGCATACTTTCCCCTGAGTCAACAACTGCTCTAAAATCTGAGGTCATTTGTTTAATTTAAAAGCAAAGGTTATGAAACGACCATTTCAGGCTTCACCAGCCAAGCCCCTGTGGCTTTGAAAGTGGTGATGAGACAGGGGAAAGGCTAATAAAGTGGATTTCTTACACACGAAATAAATTAATTACTGTGTTTCTGTTCAATCAGTATGAAACCAGGTTTGTCCACACCCTCCCGGCCACCCTTGCTGTCCCTTTCCCTTCAAGCGCATCCTCTTCTTCGGGGGCTTTCATACTCTTGGTTGGAGTTCACCCTTTTGCTGTTGTTTTTGCAAAACAAACATCTGGACTGGATTTTTGTCAGCTGGAGTTGAGAGAGAACTGTAAATGATGCAGTGATTTTTTTTTTCATCCTTATTAAATTTATTTATAGCCCGTCTAAAGCCAGGAAACATGTTTTTAAATGGCTAGGGCCCTTGATTGGAGGTTCTCGAGGAACATACAGTGGATGGTATTTTCCCCCTGCTGTTTCTAAATAGTATCAAGGATAGAATTACATAATTTCTCAGTTTGGTGGGTTTGTTTTTTTTGTTTTTTTTTTTCTCTGAAGGACCCTTCCTTAGGACATTTTGTGCATCAGAATTCTTCCTTTGTAATAGCTTATCTGATATGCCTTGTTTTCTGTCAGAGAGAGAAAAGGGAATGTCACTGGTATTTCTGAAAAATTGCAATGATGAGAGTGAGTTTGATTATTTGAGACATGAGCCAGTGGCTCGGGTGTTTCCTTTCGCCAAAAGAACACACCTTGGATCCGATTCCTACCTTTCCCACTTAACAACCTCTAAAATCTTAAAGCTGCCAAGTCTTAAAGAATCTCATTCATTTTCTCATTATTTCAGATAATAAAAGGCTCCACAAGGGGCTTAGTAAAATAATTTATAAAATTCTTTTCTGTGCCCCTAGACCTTATTAAATAACAACACCTTGGGGTTTATATAATTATTTAAGAAACAAAACCTTCTGGAGAAGGCTGAGTCTGATGATGATTTTTTAAGGTCCCTTCCAGTTCTATGATTTGAGATGATTCTTTGATTTCATTCATTGTCATTTAAAAAAGGGAGGAAGGAAAGGAAGGGAAAAAGAAAAGAGAAAAGAAAAGAAAGAAAGCTGGTTGAGAATGAGGTTTGCTACCCACAGGCATTTTCTTCCCCATAGAAGAGACCAGCTCTGCTTCCTGCCACCCAAGTCAGTCATCCTGGGCCTGAACAATGGAGCTTAATGTTCTCCATCTTGCTAGGGGTAGTCTCTGTTGTTATGAAAGTGAATTGAAACCAAATGCACTTTCTATGGGAAAGGCTGCCATTGATCTCAGCTCATAGGCAATACTAAGAGGGAGGGTGCTTATGAACAGAGGGAAGAAATCCTTGCTGTCATATCATAACACCAATTATTTCCCTGTTTGACCCATGAACATATCTTTGATGCAGCATCACTCCTCTTTATGATGTTTCTGTGTCACTTGAAAATTCCATATTTAGTTCTTAGAAATGTGAGCAGATTATTTAACGAATCATCTTGCTAGTAGACTGGGAAAGTTGTTCTTACAGCAAGACCCTTCATTAGCTAAGAGGTCATCCTCTCCACCAAGAAAGGCAGCTATTTCACCTTTCTGGTAGGTAGCGTTTGAGGGGCAGTGGCCTCATCAAATGTGGCTGTCTGCCGCCCACTTTCCGGTTATTACAGTTAGAGCCAAGTCAATGGCACTGGTCCTGGTGGTGAGATGAGCCACCGTGAGGTCATCACTCATCGCTAGCACCATGACTGAGAGCTCTGGGGTCAGCGAATGGCAGGCACAAGGTAAAGGACGTTTACTTTAAAGTAGGGGGAAAGGAGAATTACAGACACATACAAAGAGAGAGAGGTAAAGGGCAAAGATGACTCCAGCTGGACATTAAGTAACACTGCATTTTCCAAGATCCTGAAGGCAAATAATTCCTGCTAGTTTAGCTTTTATTATGTTTGGCGATGACCGTGCGAGGGTGGGTGAAGGCGTCTGGAGAACAGCTGCTGCCGGCCGCTCCGTGATAGGGGCGCGCGGTTCTCGGTCTGCACTTGGACCCTTCCAAGATGTATTTCCCTAACAACAACAACAACAACAACAACAACAACAACAACAACAATGAAGCTTGTCATCACTTCTCCTAAATGCTCCTAAGGAAGCATCCTGAAATGCAGGGCTGTTTGCTGCAAAACATTCTTAGTTAACAGTTGAGTCAGGATCTCTGCCTGAGAGGCCTGGTGAGGGAACCTTTTCTCTTGCCTTTTCTCACTGGTGTTGGCACTGGCAGAGTTAGTTCCAGGAGGAATGAGTGATCATGGGAAATGGTTATTCTGGCCTTGATGCTTAGGGGATTTCAATAGAATGTGATGGTATTATGTGAGGCATGTTCTTAGACATTACCAGGATGCTGTATGTAAATCAACTTGACTGGCTATCATGGGAAAACATAATTTGAGTAATACGAGATTTTTTTTTGTAAGATGTTATTTGATTCTGCTATATTTTATGTTAGTTTGGAGCCATTGATAGGCATCAACATTCTTTTGGTTATATTGCTGTCTTCTATAATTGAAGGGCTTAGAAATAATTTTTTAATTTTTTAAAAATATTTTTATTGATCTGTAAGAGAGAGATCAATGTGAGGAACATCAATTACTGCCTCCCCTACATGCTCCAGCTGGGGATTGCACCTGCAACCTTTTGGTGTATGGGACGACGCTCCAACCAACTGAGCCACCTGGCCAGGGCAAAATAAATTTGTTTTTAATCAGCCAGTTGCCTCATAGAGCCTCCTGGGGAAGGTTGTAAAACCTCATGAGGATGGCCGCGTCTCCCCTGTGATGACAGGTATGATCACAACATATGAGTATTGGAGGGGAACTCCATGCCAGTTGTCAGGACCGCTACAGGTCTAACTGCTTCAGGTGAGAACAGTCAGGCCGGATGTGCGGGGGAAGAGGATGGTCTTTGAAAAGATCACTTTTCTTTCTAAAGAAAGCTAGTGTGTCTAAAACAAAAATAAACACTACAGATCAGTGAGCAGCCTTGCCCCTCTGAACCTGGTCCCAGCCTTTTCTCTTGCCTTTTCTCACTAAACTCCTTTGCAAGCCATTTTACTTCCTCTCTCACAGACTTCCCCAGGACATAGCAGTCACGTGCAGCCTGCCCCAAAGGCTTCAGCCATGCTCTTCCCCCAGCATTGGAGATGAGCCTGTTTAGATAGCTGCCTGCTACCTGCTCATCTCCCATTTTTCCAGCCCTGCACGCCTCACCTTCAAATGCATGAAACCAGGAAGTTTCTGTCAGTGGAGGAGTGCAGAGGGAAGGGTTGGTGCCAGGGCTACTTTAACTGCAGCCCAATATGTAATCTAGTTTTAAAAAAAAAAGAAAAAGAAAAAGAAAGAAAGGAAAAGCCAACAAAATCAATTTTAACAGACTACCCTTAGGCAGCTTTGTCTGAAGAGGAAATAATTGCAAATAAATGAGACCTAAGTAGGCCATTTGGGAAGCAGGCAATGACTGGTTTAAAGGCTTGAAGTTCTAACCTATGTGTATGCTTTTTCCCCCCTCATCTTTTGCAAATAAACAATGGTTTACGTCAAGAGAAAATTCAGGAAAAAGGCCTTTTTTTATTTCCAGGAAGTCTGGCTACTGTGTTGTGCAGCCAGTGATAAATGACAGTGCCACCAGCAGTGACCTAGGACATCCTGAATTCTTGCTTGTATGAAGCGCTTGCATTCTCTTTTCAAAGGGTATCCTGTTCCTATTGCCATCCTCATGCTCAAGATCACCTTTGTCCCCCGTGTTATCACACTTAAAATAGCACGAGCACTGGTCTGAAGGGTCTGCACATAGATGTTGATGTCACCCAGGGGCGGTGCGGGGCGGGGAGTAGGTTGAAAAAAAGGTAACCTGATATCGGCCCTAAACATAATAATTCAGCAAATTGACTGAAACTCAGCTGTTTATTTCAACTCCTGTTGCATAAATCAAACATTATTTTGTCCATTTGTGGCAGTACCTGGGTTCTGTTCACCCACACAAGCCCAAGTCCATATAGGATAGTAGCACCAGGGAGGAGAAATGTAGTATTTTAAAAAAAAAAGATTTGTGAGAGGTGGTGTACCCAGGGGTAAGTTATAAACAGAGCAGCTGTTCCTCATTATGAAGGTTGATTCACTTAGTCTTCGCTGGCGCTACCTAAATAAGTGGGAGGAGCAACCTGAGGTTCCCTGGAGCTTCTCTGTTGCTTTGTATCCCTGAACATTTAGAGCAGAATGTAGGAACAGTCCACTGTTTTGCCTCCCCACGGTCTTCCAGTTTAAAACATGTGACAAACTAAAGTCCAGCGGGAGACGACTCCATTGCTTTACTTTCCCATCCAACCATCAAGGCAAAGTTGGTGGGAAGGTTCAGTCTTCACAGACCATGCTGATCTGAGAGGGGATGGGTCAACGGGTACACCCTTCCCCCTTGAGCCAAGGCAGCTGCAATTTAAGGAGGGGGAAGGCCAACCCCAGAAACAACTTAAATAGTTCTCAAAGCCCAATTATGGCTTGTTAGCAGTTCCTTCCAGTTTATGGATTTTGCTAGTATCATCATCAAGCTTTTACTGTTTCTCTTTTCCACTAGTCTGTTTGATTCTGATTATATATATGTATCTTTTATACACACACACACACACACACACACACACACACAAAAGTAATTCATAGCCATTGTTAACCAAATAGCTTTGTTATAAGTATGAAGCTTAGAAGAGAAGAATTAAGGCCCCTTGGGCTATCTCTGCAAAATACTTTTGTTTTCTCAACCACAGTAGAGGCCCTTGCCTGGGGTGTCCTGAAGAGATAGAACGTGGGGTGGTTCCAACACCGCGTGTCAGCCACCAAATGTTCCTAACTTCCAAAGTTTTGAGGGAAAGGGAATGATATAAGTTTTGAGGTCTTTGCCCATTCCTTATCAAAGCATTCTTTCAGTTCCTAGTAGGCGATCACAACTGTGATTGCTTATACCTGGTGAATTCTATCTAATCTTCTTTATGGAAAGGCCCTGCATGCGTGTGGGGGTCTTTCCATCTGCCTCCTTTGTGAATCTCTTCTGCTTTCAGTGCCTCCAAACTTGGGCCCCAAAGAGGGGTACAGCAACTGAGTGCCATGCTCTTGGGCCTTGGCCCAGACATGCATCTTTCTAGAAGGATGACTGAATCCCATTCTTAAGTCTAAAGTCCCCCTTGATTAGCAGCTCCTTTTGTTTGTTGTTGTTAACGGCATCTCTGTCTTTTTCATGGGTAGCTTACAGGGATGTGTTTGAGAGCCCCATCCAGCTGGGAAGCTGCCCAACTCCCACCAGCTGAGTCGGGGGATGGCTTCCCGTTAGTTCCGCTGCTGCCTGTGGACTACAAGGACTCCACTTCCAGCCCTGGCCACAGTGGCCCTTGTCTGCTGTGCACACTTGGCTCTCTTCTCTGGGTGTTCGTTTTCCAGCCATCTGGGCATTTTGAGCACCCCTCTTATCTTAGTACCTTGGCACTCAGGACCACATGCCATCCTATCATAGAGAAGGAAACAAAGGAATCCTTCACATTTGGCCTGCAATCCCCCAGGAACCATCATAAGTTGAGTGACAGTCAAAGAGATTACAGGGGTCGGGGATAGGTCTGGAGTGATGTAAATGGTTTTGCTGATAGAAGACAAACCGAACGGTGTGACAATAGCTAGGATTGTTCAGTACCAGGATTCCTAGTGACTAGCTTCCTCCTTTTTCCCTTGGCTAATCGAGGAGCAAGGAGACAAAGACCCCCATGCCCTCTGATTGCGGTAGGCTCTCTAGGCCTGCCGGCCTAAGTTTAGGGGCTACCAAGGGCTCTGTGCCAGAGGGGCGGATCTAGCTTCCTGCTGAGAATTCTGTGTACATCACCAGCTTTTAAAATTCCTCCTTCCACCTCCTCAGTCCCTGATTTGGAGAGGGGTTGATCAGAGTCATTCACTCTTCAGAGAAGTGTCTGGAAAGATTAGTTCCAAGAGTGCTGACAGCACATTCCCTATAATCATTCTGCCTAGAGAAAAGCATTTGATCAAAGGACAGTTCCACTGCCCAGGTTGCTCCCACTCCACTGTGTCCTCTCCTGTCCCTACCCCCAGCCCTCTGACCCCTGTGCGCTCATTCAGATCCCTCACCCTGTGCAGACCTCTCTCGGGTGGTCATCAAGGCATCGGCCAGCCAAAGAAAATGCAGCCCAGGAACGTTAAGTCACTTCAATTTTTAGACCTTAGTAGTTGGGTGGGGCTGCAGCTTCTTGAAAGGCAGACCTAAAATGCTTGCCTCTCTTCAGAGAATCTGATTTCACAGTTGGCTGCTGATCATTTGGTTACTGGCATTCATTCATATATTGAAAGCCTAAAACTTTCACACACTTGATTCTACAGAGCAGTAGAATTATTAACAAGACATGTCTTGATTATGGAGCCAAAAAGGTGATGCAACCTCATTTCACACCAAAGCGGGTGGGTATATTTATTTATGTTTTAATAGTTGAGGGCAGCAGAGACACAAAGGAGGGTCAGAAATTCCTTCAGTATCATCCAATAAGTCCAAGTTTTAATCCTTTGGTTCCTATGACAGACAATGGTGATCACTTTCCTGTAGACCATGTGACCATAGTAACTGGAACTGTGGGTTCTGAATATGACTCCTTCTCCCCACCCACTACTACCACCCTTTGGTTGCCAGAACCCAGTCAGTTTTCTGCAGAACACCAGCTGACATTTTGCATGGGTTCCCCTAGAAGGCCCTTCAGTCTGTCTCATTTTGCGTGTGCGTTTCACCCAAGAAGATAGCTCTTCACATGTAAAATTATCTTCCTCTAGTTTTCAGTTTCTTTCCAAGAATCATCCACTGTCAATCTCTAGTTCTTTGTTGGGCAAACTTAAAAGAAACAAAGTAGTACAGACGGATTGCTGCTCCCAGTGCGCATGAATGCTACACTCACCTTTTATGTATCTGTACAGGAGTGGAGAAGGAAGGTATAGTCTCAGGCACATGCTGGCTCCCACGTGGTTTGAAGTAAATGGTCATTTTATTTCACATTAGGAAGAGACACGTGGAGCAGCTTGGTAGCAGATCTGTTGCTGGGTAATTAATCTAAGAACTACAGCTTTCTTCCACATAGCAGATGAAATACCAGTTTTGGTCAGATCAAAGTGGGCCTCTTGGACTATCTGATCTTTGCAGAAGGCTCCAGCACAACAGTCTGCATGTATTACTCCCTATTTTTTAAGACCATTTTAATGTGTTTAAATAATGTCTGCCAGTATTTTTAGCACTTTAGACCCAAAGCAAAACTTTAAGTAGTTTTACTTTTGCTGACTTTATATCAATTTCTACTACTAAAACAAGTCACTGTCTCCCAGAGTTTGAATAAAAGCAGGGCTTTTCTGAATGCTCTTTGAGTAGTGTTACAATAAATAACAGCTTAGACTAATAGGGCATTTTCTTTAGGGCATTAACAAATAGAGTTTATATTATATCTCATTCATTATCTTGACATATCATTGAGACAGTTTGGATACTGGAGCTATAGTCTCCATCTATAAAGTGGAAAGAACCGAAGTATTAAGTTCAGATTTGATGGCTTATAAGAAAGAATGCAGATATGTGCATGATCTGTGTTGCCAAGATGCTGCCTAAAGCTTTTAAATTGTTGCAAGTTATGCATTTCACCTACCCATGGGGGTCTGAGCGGTATATACTTTGGGCCAGAGTGTAGCAGGCCCTTGGCCAGGTGGAACTGGACAAATGAATGGAACTGGCTCCAGTTCACCAACCTGGCACTAATTATGTCCTGGACAAAGAAGTGTTTTTC
Source organism: Pteronotus mesoamericanus (assembly GCF_021234165.1). Classification (NCBI taxonomy): domain Eukaryota; kingdom Metazoa; phylum Chordata; class Mammalia; order Chiroptera; family Mormoopidae; genus Pteronotus; species Pteronotus mesoamericanus. The sequence goes on along the minus strand of NW_026555078.1, from coordinate 22,511,561 downwards.
AAATCATGGGGAACCACTAGTGGAAATCCATCGGTGCTTTGATGGTGGCCTTTGGAGATACTTTCATCATTTGAAACGATCCTCATGGCAGGCCCAGGGAGAGGTCTACTTCAGCCAACATGCAACATGAGGCAGAAAAATGGGGCCTTTCTAAAGGCTGATTTGACCCGTGGGTGGGCCCTCTTTCACGTGTTTCTAATTAGGGATGCAAGAGAGAGTAGATATGCCACGGTGACTCTCTGTTCCTCCTCGGCTGTGAGGTAGAACAACGGCGCCTTTGTGGTGACCTCTGCAGAGCTGTTTACATTTGGTGACCTGCTTGGGTGCTGCTGCCAGCGTGGATGCTCCTCCTGGCTAACAAGGAACAGCCATGCTGTCTATGACTACGGTAGACCCTGCAGGTCAGAAGGTTGAATAAGATGTTCTCCCTGTTGTGGAATCATCTAAGTTAAGTTTTTTTTAACAGATTTATTGAGGTATAATTTACATATCATAAATTCACCCAATGTAAGTCTAACAATTCAATGACCCTTGGCAAATTTAGAGAGTTATATTACCATCACCAAAATCCAGTTTTTGAACTTCAGGTGGCTTTATTTTGAAAATACCAAATAATGGTTCTAATTGGAAGGCAGGTCGTGCTGAAGTGCACAAGAAAACTTTGAGGCTATCTTGGGCTAGGGAAGAGGGCTACCCAAGAAGTCACTTAAAACAAGTTAAGTTTCAAGTTTCTTAAAGTCCATGAAGTCTTCAAATTAGCATTTATATTTAGGAAGATTTTTCATATTTTTGCTCATCTAATGCTATGACCTATCTCAAAGAACCAATAAAATGTTTGCTACAGAACCTACCTCACTTATCAATATCAGTTAATGATTCTTGATTATAAAGAGAAGGTGCAGAAGATGAGAACATGTGTACCTTCCCCTCCAAGAGCTTATAGTCTACTTCAAACATCTCATTAAGTATTTATTTACATGCCTGATAATTTTCAGGTATTATGTTAGGGACTGCAGACACATAGATGAGTCAAACAAGGTCCCTACCTTAAGAGCTTACAATCCAGTGGCTTATATGTCACAGATAATTTCAATATGATGTCATGAATTCTATGATAACAATAAACACTGTGTGGTATCAGAAAGGTCATCAGCAACGATTTCCTAAAGAAGTTATTACTAAGAAATCAAAGGCGTGGCTAATAATAGCATCAGTCCTGCAGACATAGATGGAGTACCTGCCCTCTGTTTCATCCAGCCAAGGCTCAGTGAGATCCAGTCCCCATCTTTAGGGGGACTTCATAATTGGTGGGGGAGATAAGTCCATCACTACACAATTCCAAGTAGATATAATAATTGTATTAAAGTGGAAAAAGCAAAAGATGCTAGGAATTTAGAGGCAGAAAGAGACTATTTCAGGAACACCTTCCCGGAAGAAGTAGCCCAAAGTCTACTATGGAAGCTTAAAAAGCTTAAAAGCTGAATTTTGACAAATAGGTAGAATTTCAGCAGGTGTGGGTGAGAGCTGGGAAGCAGTGTTGAGAAAAGAAGGCTCGGGGGCAAGACATCTTGGGATGCGTGCTGAGAACAGTGAATAATCCAAGATTGATTGATACATATGTCAGGTAGTATAAACTATGTCTATGTATCTATATCAGAACCAGGCAAGCCAAGTGAATCACAAGCTCCACACTTTTCTTGACTGAATCAGGGAAGGCTTTCCAGAGAAGTATTTCATCTCACTCTACCTTTCTGTATGCTTTATTCCAAGGTAATAAGAAGATTTGTTTTCTTCTGCCATTTTTTTCATGATTCATCATGCAGCTACCACCTATTGGGCCAAAACAAACCATCCATGGGTTTTCACTAGTGGTTCCTCATAATTTAAAAAACACTTTTTGGGACTTCTGGTCAAGATGGTGGAGTAGACAGAAATGGCTTGCCTCTTGGCCTAACCACATCAAAATTACAACTAAAATATAGAACAACCATCACTCAGAACTGTCAGGAATTGAGTTGAATGGAAGTCTGACAACTACGGAATTAAAGAAAACACATCCAGACAGGGAGAAGGAGCACAGGCATGGAACGGGATGGTCCCTCACCCACTTGTGGTGGATGAAAATTCAGGAGGGATATCTTGGGAGAGAGGAGTCCCAGCCCCACACCAGGCTCCACAGCCCAGGGTTCCCGTGCCAGGAAGATAAGTCCCCACAACTTCTGGCTGCAAAAACCAGCAGGGATTGAGTGGGTAGAAGTTTCTTCTGGAGCCCCAAGCAGTTCCTCTTAAAGAACCCACACACGGACTCACCTCTGCGACTTACTCCCTCTGAGCTTCAGCACCAGAGCAGGACCTTGAAAGATACCAATGGTATACTGAGAGAAACTCAAGTGTCTGGCATCAAGGCTAACAGAGGTCACTGTTCCTTTTCTAAACCCTCCCTGAACAGAGCCACAGAGCCAGCAAGCTGGTTCCATAATTGAGACTCCACAACCTGGCTAACAGTGTTTGATCCACCTTGGAGATCCCAAGAAATTCTATCCCACCCAAGTTATGGGCCCACACAAGCTGCTTTTCCATATGAATGGCTGGTCTTAGCTCATGCTTCACAACTTCCTAAATCTGATGAAACAAGCAACAGCTGGCCTCAGCCCCAGGTGTGGCACTAGCAGCAGACAGCCTAGTTTCGCAGCCTAGCCCAGCCCAAGTAGCAGCCATCTCAGATTGTTTTATAGCTCAAGAAGGGTGGCCCCTGGCAAAACACAGGTGGAGGCTGACCTTGGCCAGCACCACCCAGGAAACCCCAGCACCAGCACACCCAGTGGGCAGCTATAGACCACATTGGAGAACCACCACCCTGCCCCTGCACAGCTGATCCACCACAGAGGGTAGAGGTTGGTGGTAAATGGTCAGAGCCAATCCTTCCAGCTGACTGGCCTGGTTAAATCTCTCTCATTGACCTGCCAACAGCAACCAAGGCTCAACTACAAGAGGAGGGTGTATTGAGCCCACACAAAGGGTGCACCTCGAGTACCCAGCTTGGGTGATAGCGGAGGCCACACCACTGGACCCTACAAGACACCTACTACATTAGGCCAGGCTACCAAGACGCAGAGTCAGAGCAGTTCTACCTATACATAGAAACAAACACGGGGAGGCTGCCAAAACGAGGAGACAAAGAAACATGGCCCAAGAGAAAGAACAGATCAAAACTCCAGAGGAGAGGTAAATGAAATGGAGATAAGCAATCTATCAGATGCAGAGTTCAAAACAGTGGTTATAAGGATGCTCAAGGAACTCAGCAGTGTAAAAAAGATCCAGTCAGAAACAAAGGAAACACTAATAAAAATAAACAACAGTCTACAGGGAAACAACAGTAGAGTGGATGAAGCCAAGGATCAAATCAATTATTAGGAACATAAAGAAGCAAAAAACAACTAATCAGAACAAGAAGAAGAAAAAAGAATCCAAAAAAAAAAAAAAGAAGAAGAATAGTATAAACAGCCTCTGGGACAACTTCAAGAGGTCCAACATTCACATCATAGGGGTGCCAGAAGGAGAAGAGAAAGAGCAAGAAGTTGGTAATCTGTTTGAAAAAATAATGAAAGAAAACTTCCCTAATTTGGCAAAGGAAATAGACATGCAAGTCCAGGAAGCACAGAGAATCCCAAAGAAGATGGGTGCAAAGAGGCCCACTATAAAACACATCATAGTTAAAATGTTAAAGGTGAAAGATAAAGAGAGAATCTTAAAAGCATCAAGAGAAAAGAAGTTAGTTACCTACAGGGGAGAGCCCATAAGACTGTTAGCTGATTTCTCAAAAGAAACCTTGCAGGCAAGAAGAGACTGACAAGAAATATTCAAAGTCATGAAAAGTCAAGAAATATTCAAGGTCATGAAGAGCAAGATTGCCCTACTCAGCAAAACTGTCATTTAGAATCGAAGGGCAGAAAAAGAGCTTCCCAGACAAGAAGAAACTAAAGGAGTTCATCATCACCAAACCATTATTCTACAAAGTGTTAAAGGGACTTATTTAAGAAAAAGAAGATCAAAACTAGGAACAATAAAAGTGGCAACAAATACAAATCTATCAATAATTGAACCTAAAAAACAAACTAAGCAAACAAGAACAGAAACAGAATCATGGATGCAGAGAGTGTTTTGATGGTTACCACAAAGAAGGGGTGTATGGGGGGATGAGTGAGGGGATTAAGAAGTACAAATAGGTAGGTACAGAGTAGCCATGGGGATGTACAGTACAGTATAGGAAATGGAGTAGCCAAAGAACTTGTATGCATGACCCATGGACATGAACAATGGTGGGGGGATTGCCCAAGGAAATGGGGGGTGCTGGGTGGAGGTGGGGCAAAGGGGGAAATATCAGGACAACTATAATTGCATAATCAATAAAATATAATTTAAAAATTTAAAAAAAAAACACACTTCTTTGACTCGCACATTTTTGTGCCAGGTTGGTGAGCTAGAACCAGTTCCATTTGTTTGTTCAGCTCAGCCTGGCCATAGGCCTGTTGCACCCTGGCCCAGAAGTTTAATATGATACTTTCAAGAAGATTAAAAAACAAACAAACTTGAAACATTGACCGCTAGTCTTTGAAGGGAAAATGTCAGTACCTGAGTAGAATTAGGAAGTAGATGGGGGGACTGAGAAGAAAAAGAAAAGAAGAATGGTATCATTTGCTAAATTCCCAGGTCTCCACAGGGTAAGCCTATTTCCAAATTTAAGTTGCTAAGGACCTTGAACCTGGGGTTGTTTTTGGATATTTTGGAAAGTAAGGAATACTGTTGGCTTTCAATCAGGGAGGAAAGAACCTAGTTGGTTTTGATATAACCAAGGAAGAGGGAGTTTGCATTTGTTTGTTTGCATGGACAGTCCACCTACTGTGTGGCCTTGTTCACGGCATGGCCAAGCTTTCCCTCTGGGATCAGTGTGAAGAGCCAGGCTGCAGCCGTAGCCAGGGACGATGACCAGCCCTGTTGGGCATTGCCCTTCAGGCCCTCGAGGTTAATTTCATAGTATTCAATATTTTGTGGCATTGAACCTGCCAAGGAAAATGCTGCTTCATTTGGGGAAATATAATTTCTGTATGTGTGGGGGGTTTTTTCCATGAAGAATAAAGGAGAGAGATTTTTGAAAGAACATAATGTATCCTGTTGACCTTGCTAGACAAGCTAAAAAGGCAAGAGGTCAGTACTTTTATAAGTGCCATGTCTTAAAAGTCAGTTTACTAATACTTATTTACCTGCCACTAGAGGGGAAATCCCCTCCATTGTGTGTGTGATTTTTTTCCCTTTAGACTGAGGTACTGAAAAAAAAAAAAAATCCCTGAGTGGAGAAGTGATATATTTTTTAAAGCCTATAAATTTAGTACTGTATTTACTGAGAAGGAACAGACCTAGAAACCGTGGGGGTTGGGGAGGGGCTATTTTCCAATGTAGTACTAATTATGGGTGGAAAGTGACTTTCCTTTGCCACTTTGCAGGTTAGAAAGGGCAGTTTCTTGGCCACTGTGTAGGGTTGCCAGATAAAATACAAAATGCCCAGTTACATTTGCATTTTAGATAAACAAGTAATTTTCAAGTATAACTACATTCCAAATATTGCACTGGGACAAACTTACACTAAAAAATATTCATTGTTTATCAGAAATTTTAACTAGATGTCCTTATTTTTATTTGCAAAATCTGGTAACCCTGTGTTACTTCTACAATAAAAGGGCTGCCCTTGGAGACTGGGAGTTTTTATGATTACTGAAAGTCACTATCTGTTTTCAACCAAAACAAAACAATATGTGACATGAAACTGAAAATAGAATTGGGCCAGTCATACGAAGACGAAAGAAGCCCTTTTTCATTTCTTTCTCTCTGAGCAGCGTGCTCTGAGGATCCATTTGATTGGGAGTGGCCCTTCTCTGTCCACTCCAGCTCCGCGTCCTGCTTCACAGGGCACCTAGGTGGCTTCTTTTCCCCAGCTTTACCGCAGATGGTCTGTTCAAAACTGGGGCGCCCTTTAAATTCAGAGCTTTGGACCCTCTTGAATTCTCTCTCCTGTAAAATTCCTATTTGGTCTCATGAAGTGGGGGCACTGAGTAGATGTGTCTAGGAATAATAATACCTGTCACTCACTGGGAGCCTAATTTATGCCACTGCTTTACTACCTTACCTACTTCGACCTGCATGAGTTCATATTGCCACTAAGAAACCTTGAGACAAGCACTTTTACCTCCATTTTACAAATGAGGAAATGAAGGCCCCCAAGGGTAAGTAATTGAGGTAGGTCACAGAGCCACTGAAAGGCAGAGCTGGGATTGGCACTAAGGTCAGCCTGACTCCAAAACTCCTTTGCTTAACCACTACACCCATGGTCCCCTTACAACTGGACTCCTCCATCCTTCCACGCCCGCCTCGAACCCCCAGCTGGGCCTGATATTGTAATCATCCTTTCTCTCCTTGTTTCTTACTAGCAGGAATTGATAGGGAACTTTCCATCTGAAACTGGCCTGCAGTCTTCTTTGTCCATGTGTGTTATGCAGCTCTGCAATAGGCGGAGAGCTTTGGGCACTGGAAGCTGTTAACTTTGCTTGCTTTCTATTTTATATGAAAATGGTTAAACCAGAGGGGGCAGAAAGCCCAGGATCTTTATTACAACATTTTAAAATGTATAGTCATTTTAATATCTTTAAAGAGCCCGAAGAGACTTTCAAGCATGAGACTGTAAATAGCTAACGGCTCCAAGATGAGCTTACATAGGAATCACATGGTTGTTTCGTAATGGACATTTGTCTAAACTCTGCGGAGCTGCTGTAGTGCTCAGCCAACTGACCTGCCAAAGGCAGTGGCCCCTCTGCCCCATCCATCCCCTCCTCCAGCCTTCCTCTTGGTAAAGAAATAGCAAAAGTATATTGCCTGACACCAATTTCTTTTTGAGCCAGCACATGGTCCTCCTGGTACACTCCTTATATAACATGATTTGTCAGCATTTTGAACTCATGAAGTAAAATGTTTTATTTACTTGTTCCAGCTGGGAAAGTTCATGAAGTTGGCCATTCCATTCCCATCATCTGCTGTGGCCACAGTTGTTAAGTGTAAAATATTTCAGTGGGTGTGGTCTACCAAGTTTCCCAATGGCATTTCTCAAACTGTGGGTTGTGGACCCAAGGGTCCAGAAGAATTTCTTTCATTGGGTCACACTAGAACATCGACTCTTTCTGTGAGAAGCGACCTGAGCCTTTCTCCACTGTCTCCCGACATGTTTCTCATCTTTCTTTCCCTGTGTGGCAGTGTAACGGGTCTTCTCTTTTCCTCTGCACTCTCTTCATCTCTTTCCAAGTCCCCATTGTGATACATTTCTCCCACTTCCTGTTTCCTTTAACCACTAACTTCCAACAATGTTAGAAATTAAGTCCATCTAATTCTAAAAGGAAGTATAAAACCAAAAAACGGGAAACTAGGAAAACCAGTAGAGTTAGGGGCATGATGTTATAATCTTCTTCCTGAGTCCTGCAGGTCTGCGAAAAGTAACCTTTCTATTCTGCCAGACTAGGCCGGCCCAGCCGCTCCCTTCTCCTTTGTTCTCCCTCTTCACATTCCTCTGTCCTTGTGTAACCCCCCTCCCTACTTCGGGTCTAATTTCGTCAATTTATTTACTTGGTAAACTTGCAAACTTAGTGTTTCCCTCCCTTTGGATGACAGAATGCTGGTGCCACAGGGGCTCTCGGGAACAATTCAGGGAGCGATACTCTTAGACGATTTCAGAAGAAGGCATATTGATTGGTCGGTCTCTGCCCTTGCTGTTTCTTGGCCTCTGAGGGCCTCAGCACACAGAAGCATTCGGTCCATAATCTGCTCTTCCTCTGGAGCAGGAGAGGTGGCCTAGGCGTAGACCTCGAGCAAGTCACTTAAACTTTGCATTTTTGTTTCCCCACCTGTAAAAATAATCATTCCAACTTCATAACATTGCTGTGAGGATTCAGCGAGTTAATATTTATAAATCACTCAGAACAGTGCTTAGCACATAGTAAGCACTAATTAAATAAATAAATATAACGAAGCTAATAATAATAGTAATAATGTCCTTCTTTTGACCCATGCCTGAATAATTATGTTCACCTTCTGTAGGACATCTTAAATGTCCCAAATAAATCCCAGTGGTGGTTTGCAAGGACCTCAGAATAACATATTCCGTAATTTCACAAGGACTTGGGCAATCTGCTCCGAAGGTGCTCCTTCTCACCTGTATTTTGGCCAGACCGATTGGTTGATTATTTTTCATTCTAGTGCCCCATTCCCTTTTCCTGCCCCATTGCCTCTATCTACATGTATCTAGTTGCCTTTGCTGCCTCATATTAGCTTTCAGCTTATGTGGCCAGTATTACCAGGTATCTGTTTAAATGCAAAGCCTTCTCTTCTAGATTAGAAGCTTCTTTGGAGGGGTGCAGGCCACATTTCTGATGGTTGTGTATCATTCTTCATGCCTGTACCTAAGTAGTAGTCAATAAATGTGTTTTGATTGGCTAATTTGAACTTTTGAAGACTCAAACTGTTGGCCTGGAGCTCAATGGCACCTCATCAAATCTTGCCACTAGGCCTCCTAGATGTGCTCCTTGAAAGGCCAGCTCCTTGATTCGTGTTGGGACGGTAAGAGCCTGCAGCATAGGCCAGGGCAGGCCAAACCGCTGGGGAGCTGGGGTGGCGGGTGCGTGTGCTGGGGCTCGAGTATGGGGTGAAAGGAGGGGTGCCTGCGCGTGCGAGGCTGAAAGGTGTTGGCTTTGCACGACTACCGGAACGCTTTTAATTAGCACCTTGAAAAAGTTTGGTTAAAAAAAGATAATTAAAATACACTTTTTATAAAGCAAAGTGCTGCCTCTGAAAATCTTCCAACTTTGCAGGCCTAGTGGGAAAAGAACGAAACTCAGAGCTGGAGGAACCACAGCCCCTCTGCCAAAAGGTGTACAGGTTGGAGCAAAATGGAGACATTAGCATATCTATTGGTGGCACTCTCTACAAAAATAAAACAGTAGTGTGCTATTATTTGTATCCTGTGCAGTTTTGGGTGGATGGCTAAATACAATGATATGGGAAAAAGTGTTTTGTAAAAGTAAATCCCGCCAATCCAGCACAGTGGCATGTATGCCTACACTTTTATAAATGTATTTACACAAAGCCACATGGCCATGTAACTCACACATGTTAGAGGTACATTTGGCGAAGACAGAAGCATTAAAAAGTACTGTGTTCTTTCCCTATTTGTCAGTAGTGTTGATGCTCATAAATGCCTCAAGCTTTTAATAACCCTGACTAGTAGATATGACAACTGTGAGAGTTTCAAAAGGGGAAGCAAGAACCGGAGAGAAAAAACAGCTATTGTCCCTAGGGGGCAGGCTTCCCAGAAGGGCTGAGTCCAAGGAGAGCCCAGGGACAGGGTAAACAGGCCTTCCTTACCCCAACAGAGGGACACCAGGGAGACCATGAGATCTGGGAGTGGAAGCAGGTGCGACTTGAGGAATGTTCAGGGGGCGACTGGTACTCGCAAAGGGGCTGGACAGTCGGTCAGTCTGTTGCAACTGAGCATTGTTGCCCATGCAGCCAAGGGCAGGGTCCCTCAGAGACCCAAAGATGTGACCATTCAATTTGCTTGTTTCTTCGTTCATCAGTAAACCTTACTGAGTGCTTATGATGTGCTGGATACTGCATTGAGCCCCGACTTGTGATGTTGAGTCCGAGGCCTTGGCAGCTAAGGGTGGCATTCCTTAGAGAACTGAGAGGTGGCACGATACAAACTAGAAAGCACCGCAGAAGCCTAGCCCCGCCTCTGAGGAAGTGATGCTCAGATGCCCTGTACCCGGAGAGCAGAAGCAGAAGCAGACGCAGAGACATTTTCTGAGAATTCGAGCTTGACCTTCAGCCATGATATTTAGACGCTAAGAGAATATGCCGTAGGTGTTCAGAGACCCTGTTGACCAGGCCATACCATTGTGAGTTTGTAGCTCAGAAGCTACACTGACAGCCAGGTGTGGCAGGAAAAGAAGCTGAGAAGAGGAGCTAGGACAGGCGCTCCCAGTTACCAGTGGCTAGGAGACTTTACTGACCTTCTCAGAGGACCACAAATGAAACCACAAGCACAGTTGTCCATAATGTAATTTATTTATAAGTGCCCAACCTATCAGTTGGTTGTGTGTAGTTTACTTGCAGTGCTGCTTTGGTGGTTCTCAAATAACCTCTTTGTTTTATGTTCAAAAGTTGACTCACATAGTGTTAGAATGGGCCATCTGAACTCAGGTAGGCTGAACAAATCATCTGCTCCCAGCCTGCATATCTGGGCAAGGACGACTCTTGATGAACCTTCCAGCCTTCTTCTTGTGTAGACGCTTTGTTCACCCCCTGCTATCACCAGTGTCATGAAGTTTTATAGTAAATTGCAAAGCAGTTCGTCTTTTCCGGTAAACTGTGTGCTTCTTGAGGGTAAGTTCTCCAGCACCTGGCACACACAGAGAGCCAGAACCAGGCCCGGCCCATGGGCATGTGCTGGCCTCACACACTCTCAACCTGGCAGTGGGCTCAGTGCCTACGTGTTGCATTCTGAACTTTCCTGCTTTTCCGTGGCATCTTCTAATGACACAAAAGACCTGACTTCTATAACATTTTTCCTTTTATGTCATGTAAATAATATATGTAGGAAATAAACTTTTGTGTTCCATGTTATAGATTAATGTTGAATATACTTTTTCCTTCTAAATTATGACTTTTTCTACTCATCAGTTCACATTTTCACCTGGATTTCTTTTCCAGTTTCCGTCTCCCTGGAAGTTGATATCACCCCCTTGGCCACATTTGCCCATCCAGTCAGGACTTCACCTCAACAGCACTTAGGCTTTGTCACAGTTCTTCCTCACCTGTGCCATGTGGTGTTATTAATGCAAGTGAGGTATCCAACCTGACTATGCCCACCCCTAACACGTGTATCTTTTTCAGGGAAAACTCTGCTGTATTTATTTATTTTTAGAGAGAGGGGAAGGGAAGGAGAAAGAGGGGGAAAGAAACATCAATCAGCTGCCTCTCACAGGCCTCCAACCAGGGACCTGGCCCACAACCCAGGCATGTGCTGTGGCCAGGGAGTCAAACCAGTGAACTTTCGGTTTTGTAGGACAATACCCAACCCATGGAGCCACACCGATCAAGGCAAAACTCTATTTCTTACATCTCTGCCTCTCCCACAGCAACACAGTGCCTTACGCTTGGGTGGATGCTCTGGAAATATGTGCTAATGAAGTTCCATTGGTGGTGAGGGGTTAGGGGCAGGTAATAGCTCATTAGTGAGGAAGCAGTAGCAGACGAGTTAAGAGCTCAAGGATTTGAGTGGAACTACCTGAGTTCTCATCTTAGTCACTTCATAAGCTACTTTTGAGACTTTGAGAAATCGGCTAAACCTCCCTGTGTTTCAACTTTGTTATTTAGGAATGAGGGTAACAATAGTACCTACCTGATAAAGATGTGGTGACAGCCAGGTGAGTCAAGATGCATACACTTGGCATAGTGCCCAGCCCTTATGAGGGCTAACATCAGCAACAGCCATAGGTATTCATCATCAGAAGTTAGGGTTTGAATAAAGAACGTTCCTCTCGGTTCCATTCTTGCCAAGTCTGGACTGGAGTGCACCTCCTCAGATTCCTTGTGGAGCACATTGGGCCCTGCCCTTTTTCTCCACAGGGAGCGGGTCTGCTTCAGGATTGTATAGAACATCTTAACTAAGAGTATATTTTTCCCCTTAGTCCTGGACCTATATTTTTACCTGTTGCTGTGCAGCAGGTATATTGTTTTGGTCAGATTCTCAAAAGGGGACGTCCAAGACCCAAAACAGGTCACACAGCACTGAGGGAGGCATTGATGATGTCCTCCGAAGAAGAATGAGAGGGAACCTGTGCACACAGCCGGAATGTACACTCAGGACACTCAAGTGTGGCTACTCATAGTACTCGCCAACCTACTGCCCTGAGAATTTAACACTAATTCACCTCAACAAGTGTTTTCATGGGCACTGCGCTAGGTGTGGGGACCAGAAGCATGACAGACGTGGTTCCTGTTGTTGAAGTGCATGGGGTTATAACAACTTCCTTTCATATTTTACTAAATACTAATTGAATCATCTTATTAGTCACTAATCACATCTCCCCACTTGAACTTAACTGTGTGCTTAGTGCTGTCCTGCACACTCTTAGGAAGGAAAGGGTCACAGGTTATGAGGATGAGGTAGGAATTTTGAGGACAGTGAGGAGGAGGCACCGGGGACGTGTCGATGTGATCAGAACCAAGCGGCCTCCATTCCAGCCCACTCTGTATTCATGTCCCAGTTGTGAGTAGGGGACTGAAGGCTTTCTGGTCATAAACCTCCTTATGCCTAGGCTTGGCCTGCATTCAACTCTAATAAAAAATAAATAAATAGTAAATGTTAGGACTAGAAATAAAATGAGGCACATGTTGCCATTAGTACTTTTTCTATAACCCAATTACCTTTTTTCTTCAACTGAATACATTACGTATTACATCAGCCAGAATCTCATCACGAGAGAGATGACACACTTTGATGTGGATCATTGAGGAGACTTGAATACTCACAGGAGTACTTTTAGTGGAGTGGACAGGGTGTGGGGAAGCCACAAGGGCTTGTGCAATAGCCCAGGGCTGGAAATAGTGGGAATCCATTAGTTTACCCAGACCTGGTAAGGGCCAGAGGATGGGCTGGATTCTGGAAACAGGAGACTGGGAAGACTGCCCAGCAGGATCTGAGACCTTCTGTCAAGAGGTGCAGGCAACCCCTGGCCCAAGGCCACTCTACCATCTCCAGCCTCCCGCTGGTGCTCCCAGGGGCTGAACCCAGGAAAGGGTCCTGTGGATGCAGTCCCGCAGGCCAGGTTCCAAAGCACAGAGCAGGGTGGCGAGGGACGAAGCGTGAACCTGGAGGGCACACAGGAGGATATCCAGCAAACATGTTTTTCATGTTTGATTTTAGAGGTGAGGGTGTATATTTCCATTTTTTTTCTGTTTTGGCAAGCTAAATTTTTAATAGGTAATAAAATATTTTTCCCATAGTTATTACTCCATCAATTTGATGATCTCAGTTATTTTTCTCAATGTCTTATTAGTTTAGCCCCTTTTTAAAAGGGGAAGTTGTGTGTAAATTAGCTTGTTTTCCTCCACAGCACACAGGGAATAAAAATGCTATTCTTCAGAGATTTTTTTCTTTTTGCACAGAGAGTTGTTCCATTTCCCCTCTCTTTTCCTCTCCACTGCTTTCTCCATCTACACTTAGGCCAAGAGTATATTACGTTTGGAGGCATCTAGCGTGGTGCTTCCCAAACCTTTCTCAACCAAAGGCTCCTTTGGGAATCCAACTAAATTTCCTGGTTCTCTTTTGCTTTTAAAACCAATGCCCATATTAACCAACGAGGTTATTTTTATTACTTACAAATATTTTTATAATTAACTTAAGACCCAACAAGGAACCAAAGGTAAACACACTGTAATTATTTCAAGTTCTAACCACTATGAGTGGATATTAATCTTTGAGAAGGTATTATTAAAACACAGTATAAAGCAGTCATAAATTATATATCAAGTCATAATTGCAAACGAATATCTGTGATTATAAAAGGCAAAATAAACTAGAATTTAAAAGTTAATCACTGTGCCATAGTAAACATGATTGTGGCACATTTCAGCCCAGTATCTCTGAGTCTTAGAATTTTGTAATTATGCACTAATATGCTTTCATTTTACTATGGGATTCAGCAAGAAACCCCTTAAATCAATTTCAAGAGGTAGGTAATTTCCCAGAACAACTGTCCTCCCTCTGCCGAGAGCCCTGTACTCACGCCCTTCCCCGTGGAGCCCCCATTCTCCCCGCCTTCCCATAGGCTGCCCTGTACATCTTTATCCAGCCCTGTTCCTCTGGCCATCCTGCCTGTTTCACTGAGCTGCCCTAAGGTCACTGCAAAATTTTGATCAGAACTTCACCGAATCAGGAATCGAAGAAATGGCTAAGGGAATTTTCATGAAGGGTTTTAAGCATATGCTTCTTCTTAGACCCATGAGAGAAATTTCTCTGATTCTCAGGTTGCCCTCCCTGAAACGACATAGAAAAGGCTGTATCTTCTCAACACTTTCCCCTTCACCTCCTCTCCCCATCCCAAGCCAGCAAGCATTTTCTCTTGTTGTTGCGTGACAATGCTGCGGTTGCCGTTAAGTGTTTGGGGTCTTATGTTGGTAATGGGCCAGTGGGCCCCCAGGGCCAGGCTGCTAGCCAGCACATTCCTTCTTCAAGCCTTTACTGATTCCATACTGGCCCCCTGAAAGCCATGAGGTGACACTGAAGGGCTATGAGTAGAAAAGTCCTGTGTTCTTCCCTTCCCTCTTCTTTTGGAAAAAGCACCTGAATTTTCCTGTGGTGAATTCCCCATTCCTAGTCTCCACCTATGTGGTTCACAGGAGGCTGATGCCGCCCTCTGGCTCTAGAGTTTGGCTCTGAATTTGGAGCAGACCAAGCAGAGCTTCGGTATTGGTTTAGGAATATACATGTGGCCCAAGCTGAGGATTTGAGAATTCAACATAAGAGTAGGGCTGGAACCACCAGGAAACGGCCCTCCCTGTCCCTTCTGCTAGGGTCACTAACCTGGTAGAATGTAGGCCTCTAGCCACTATTTACTGGGAGCCCGCCTAGGAATGCCACCACACCAGAAAGCAGAGTTAAAAGGGGAGAAAGACAGATTCTTACCATCATTCGGATGCTTGGGTGCAGCTGCCTCGGTAGTGTGACCCATAATAGGCTCTACCTATTGTTTTGTTTTGCCCATTACAGCAGTTTGAGTTGGTACCCTGTCATTTTTAACCTAGACTCCTGAGTATAAAACACCCATGCATCTGAGAATTCCACACTTTGTGGAACCTCTAGCCCCAAGGAGGCCACAGCTACTAAAACGCTGCGATGGTCAGCTTGAGCCATGAGTCCCCAGGAACTGCACAGACTCTTTTTCCTTTTCTTTGATTCCAGAGAACTGGTTGATACACCCGTGGGATTCGGGCCTTCTAGGATACTTGGGGCTGATAACAAGGCGTATCACCAGCTGTGTGTGGCATCTGTGATTAAATGTCAGAACCCTGTGAGGTCTGGGTTTTTCCTTAGGAAAAAACTATCCTAAATGATTTGAGGATTTCTCACTTTTAAACAAGCTCATGTTTAAAGTGTTTTTTGATAATATTGTTAAAGAGGTCAAAGTAAAGAATCAATTTTACATGTACATATGAATATATACACATATATGTGTGTATATATATACTTATGTGCATATTTTAAGCACACTTTAAAATATAACAGGATGCGCCTTGGCTGTGTGGCTCAGTGGATTGAGTGCCAGCTTGTGAACCAGAGGGCTGCCTGTTTGATTCCCAGTCAGGGCACATGCTTGGGCTGTGGGCCAGTTCTCCATTGAGGGGCGCATGAGAGGCAACCATACATTGATGTTTCTCTCCCTCTCTTTCTCCTTTCCTTCACCTCTCTCTAAAAATAAATAAAATCTAAAAATAAAATAAAATAAAATAAAATAAAATAAAATAAAATAAAATAACAGGATGCTAGGCTATGCTAACAGGAGCCTTGCATGGAAAACTGAGTCACCATATTCAGCACTAATGAGATGCTTGGAAGCAAAGCTCTCACTCAGCGACCAGGCCCAGCTTAGGCTTCTGCATTTTGAGAGGATGTGGAAAGTAATTGAAATGATTAAAAGCATGGAAAATCAGATCTCTGAAGAACGATGAAAGTGAGCTATTTAACCTAAAGAAAAAAAGATTGAAGGGAGAACATGGTATTTAAGCGTAGAAAGAGTTCTTAGAAAGAAAGAGGTGGCAGATGTTTTCCTCCTCCCCTTGAGTATATGAAGAGAAAATTGCCTTAGAGATTTCATTTGTACAAAAGAAGGATTTTTTTCAAGCAGACAGGATTCTCATAGTGGTTGAGGGTTGGACTCGGTGTCCTTTAAGATACCTCTTCACTAAGGTTCTGTGATTACTAGATTGAGAACTTGCTTATCAAAAGAATTGTGAAACCACTTGCTGCCTGTCTTAAAAGGTAAGATGAACAAACACTGGCTGGTTTGGTTTAGGTGGAGTTCTGCCTGGGAGTTACTGCAACACTCGTCGCGTGCCTGTGAAGAAGCAAATACTGTATGTGGACATACAGCACATCACGGGAAAAAACAATTAAAAAACCTAGCGGTAAAGTAATGATAAACCCTAGGATTTCTATATGCTGCTCCTTCATTTTCGCTGTTAGGCAGCAAATCATAATTAGTTTCTGCATTAACTATATAGATGAGACAAATCATGGGATAGTTTAGCATTGGTGCCAGTATTTCTGGAAGGGTAGAATTAAGTGTATGGGTTCCATACTGAGTCAGGAGCATTTAATGTTGGCTCTGGTAGGTATCTGGCTTATTTCCTACTGTAACTTGACTAGCCTAATTTGGGATCCAGAGACTTCAAATCAAGACTCAGGAAAATAGATTTCACTTAGAGAAACAATTCTACTTTTACATATGGAAAATCTATTCTAAAGAACAATAGCTTCGGCATTAGTACTGGCTTTGATGGATCTAGATTTATTTAAAAGTTAGGATTAAAAAATAATTAAAGGCCATATGTTGCACCACTTTTTTATCTATACTACTCGGGCCATTATGTTAAGTTCTACTACATGACGACTCTCGATGCTTTGTGTAAGTATGAGCTCCTCTGACTATGGTTTTCATGCATCCGCGTATCTACTCATAAGCTTCACAATGAGGGTCTGCGACGTCCTTGGCCACATTGCTTAGAGGCTGCAGTTTCTGCATATTACACAGCAGCAGTAGTCATTTCCCCTTCATGGAGCCCACATGGTCGCTTAAAAGTAATTTACCCGGGAGGCTTTCCAGCCTTGAAGTGAATCCGCTAATAAGCAGAGGTTGACTGACTTCACAATCAGCTATTCTAAATAAACTCAAACGATAATTTCTAGATCTGTGTTTTGCAAGTTACAGGAAATAATTGAGAAGAAGGAGAAATAGCAAGTCCACAAACCTGTTGCTGAAAGTACTGGAGGAAGAATTTACTGGAAATGGTGATTTTGAGAGTAGGGATCTTACCATAGCCCATCCCTACTCATTTCCCAATGGTGTTATGCAAGAAAAATCAACTGAGAAACAAAACCAAACAGTCAAGCAAACAAAATACCTCCAAATAACAACAGCCACAAAAACCTAACTTCCAAAAAGAGTTCACATTATATGTTTACTTTTAAAAAACTGATTTAGAAACAGGAAGCTAGTTTCTTGAGTTTATTTCCACACTTGCCCTCTGAACCCTGTCTTGTTGAATGATTCAAGGTATCAGATTCTCTCCCATAATTTCCTTTCAACAGAACTTACTGTATTACCCACCCATCCCCCAAATATAAATGGCTAAAACAGCTGGCTCTTTCACTCTTGGTATATACACACAAACACAAATGAGGTACACACACATATGTATAATATACATCTCTGCATATATAAACACACACTTTGGTCATTTATTTTTTTAACAGCATAAAGGTCATTAATCAAAATATAATTCATTTTAACAGTCAAGGCTTGACACAAGATCATTATTTCAAGAAAACCCAAAGAGACTAAGCTCCCTTTCATAGCATTGTTTTCTTTCTAAACCTCTGTAGGGTGCGTGGCTCTTCTCCACCAAGAAAGCCAGGGGACAGAACCACGAAGCAGCCTCAGGCCTGTGTGTTAGAAGACCTGAGCTCTCCTGGGGAAGGGGCTTATGCCGCCTATTCACTCACCTCCCAGAAGAGAACATTTTACTTACATCTGCTGTATTTCTAACTGTAGGCTCTCTCTAGTTAGCCCCAGGGCAAAGAAAACAAAAATATTTCCCTGTTTTTCAGAAGAAAAAAACTGAGGTGCAGAGAAATTACACTAAGTATCTTTTTCTTATTTCATTTCAGTTCAGTTTCATCTGCACTTTTCTTAAACATTCTGTAAGCTGAGAAGGAACGTATTTAAATCATCTCATCTAGGGGAAACCTTTCTTTAGACAGTTCGAGAGAGTCCAGATGTTTTCCCTCTTCATTCTGTGACTCCATAAGAGATAGTGAAAAGGCTGATATGTATTTCTCCCTCCTAACAACTAGGAAATAGAGGTGTAGAGCAGCAGAATGACCAGAGCAATGATGAGGCAAATGAAAAAGAGCTCAAGAGTTCTGTCTGTCTACAACTTGTGCACCTAGCTGAATAACCAGTTTGTGGTTCCTTAATAGAATGATCTCACCCTTTCCACGGTTGAATGTAGGCTTTGCTACAAAGCCTCCCAACAGATTGGGGGTGTGGGGAGAGGGGAGGCTGGCCCAATCAGGACCAACCAGGGGCTCCCAAACTAACCTATAACCTATGATTCTCTAGCCTTAAGAAGTTAGGTGTATTGATGGTATACAAATAAATAAGAAAAAGATAATCCAATGGGCAAAGGCTATCACCTGGCAATTTTTAGAAGAAACCTGAGTATTAAACTCTACACGTCATTATGGAAATAAAAATTAATACCAAAATGAGATGCCACTCTTACCCGTCGGTCTCCCCCACCAAAACCAAAAACCCAAAACAAAACAAACTTTAAAAGCCCTAAATGTTGGTGATCATGTGAGGAAACAAGAACTCACACTACTAATGGGAGAGTGAGTTGGAAGCATGGCTTTGAAGAATAATCTGGCAGCATCTACTTAGATGTGAAAAGGCACAAGCACCACAACACAATAAATACAATTCTAGATGTGTGCCTTAGATAGACTCTATGATGTACAGATAATATTATATACAAAAAAGACTACATTTATATCTATAAAAAAGAGACTAGAAGAGGGAATACCAAATTTTTGATAATGATTTTTAGCAAGAGAAGGAAATGCAATTATATTACTTCATCTTTATACATTTCTTAATATACAAGACCAAAAAAGGAAGAACAAGAAAAAAGAACTGAAAAAAATGTAGAAATAATGTTTGTTATATTTTTCTCTATACTTTTCCATATTGAAAGTTTTTCCAAAGTTAAAAAAGTAAGTAGCCATCCATGCATTTGATTAATATATAATCAGCATACTTTATTTAGTCCTCAGTAATTTTCTGAATTGCATCTCTCCAATCCTGAAGCTGTCAGCTTTTCTTCATGATACTAAGAGATTGCACCATAACTAATTTATCTGCTTGGAGCTGGTTACAATCTCTGTAAAGGTAGTACTGATAAGACCCAACATTCTGGAGAGTTGTAGAAGGGGCTGGAATCTTTTTCTTTTTTCATAGCACTTCATAGAGTTGGAAAATAGCCTCAGGAATAATCAAATATGATTCTTTTATTTAAATGAGGAAATTGAGGCCTTGAGAGGCTTGTTTAAATTCACCTGGCTAATTAAAGGTAGAGTAGGGACCAGAATCTGTGACTACTGATTTCGCAGTAACAAGACATTGACATGTGGGAAGTAATGAAAGTTCTACAGGTCGTTTCTACAGAGTCTTTACTGTGGACAAGCAGGCACCACCCTGGGTTTGGCATTACAGAAATAGCCATTAGGCCAGCAATACTTTTAAGACACTAGAAGGACAGATGTGAAAGATCCGTGTGGTCACTGCATTCTGCGAAGCAGTATAGCATGAAGGTTAAGATGTTCAACCGAAGTTATATTTTGCCTGCGTGTATATCCTGGCTTGGCCACTCCCAGCTGTTTTACCTTGACTGTTACCTCTCTATGCCACTGTGAAGTGAAAATAATAATAGAACCTGTTTCAGGGCCAGTAATGTGGATTAAAAGAGTTAATAATGTAATACGTGAGAATGGTGTCTGATATATGCATTCGACAAATGTTAGCTATTATTATTACATCACATGTACAACAAACTATTGAGCAAACTGAACATTTAATTATAGTTCTTCCATCTTTTGCCTTAAACCACATACCTATCTCTCAAAGCTGTCATTAGTATCTTTCTTTGTATTTGACTTGGACGAGTCTCAGTTTTGCAGTTAAGAAAGCAGAATTCAAAATGGTAAGATCACTTAGTTGTCCAGAACAATTTATAAATGTATGATAGTGATTATGCTTTCTTCTTATTATATTTCACTCAACACTTATTCCTCTCTGGTACAAATGGGGCTACACAAAGGAGACACAAGGTCATGCAGCTGACGATTGAAGTAGAGGACTCAGCGCTCTGGGGTCTGCTTGTCCAATACCCAGACTACTATCATGGTGCTCTCCAATCAATGACCTGCAAGTTCCTAAAGTTTTTCAACAAAGAAATAACCCCCAAATTCCTATAGTCATTTTGACAGAAATGTCTCGAACCTTAACGTAAAATGATGACAGAGTCCTACGTGCTGCCAATTTTGAGTCTATTATGTGGAGGAGGTTTTCAAGTCCCAGGTCAGATCCTCTTTCTCTGCATCACTTTATTGAAACTCCTGCTGGTGTACATTAATCCTGATGTGCCTGTCAGACACTAACCCACGCACTGGTGGAGAATTCATTCCCAGGACTTGTAAGATTGCTAACCATACCTTTATCTGTTCCCAGCACTTCTTAACCAAATGATGTAGCTCCTATAAGATGCATTACTATAGAGTATATTATAAATTTCCTTTTTATGGTTGTTGAAAATAATTTTTTACAAATATGATAGTAATCTTTCTCACCTCCCTCAGAAAAGATCCACTCTCTAAACCTGATAAATTCCTTTGTCAAAGTAATAAGAGATTTGTAGTTTTACTTACTAATTTACTAACTAATTTATTCCATAATTTGGGTATTAATCTTGCTGTCAGATGAATACAATCAACTTTTGGACTCAATTTCTTCCTGTGCAGGGGAGAATTTCTATACCAAATTCCCACTTAATTGCCTCTTTTGCACACGCCCACATCTTACTTTCATTTGTGCTTAGCCTCTTGCCACAACCTATAATTGTCTAGCTAAGTAAAAATTTTTTTTTTAAAGATTTGATGCTTCCAGGTACCAAAATGATTTAGATTCAATGCTGCAGGGGATAGTTTATTGATATGTAAATCAAACCTGCAATAATTGGAACCCTTGGTACTTTAAATCTCTTTCATGACAAATGACTGAAGTTGACCACAGTTTGTTCGGTGTGGAAGTAGATGTTAACATTAGTCATTTACGCCACGCAGCTTTGTGGAAGTGGTGTGTACTCTTGCATCCTATTGTTATTTCTTCCCTTTTTGCCATTGTTATCTTGGTCTGAAATGTCATTTTCCCTTTGATGTCTAGCTTTCTGCTGCTATGTAGTGGTTGCTATTCTATGAGCAATAGTTCTCAGGTTGAGTTTTTGACATTTCACTTGCTTGGGCTCTCTCTACTCCAGACATACTGAGTAAGAAGCCAGGGCAGGGATATTTGTGTTTTTAAAAACCTCTTTAGGTCATTCTTATGCTCAACCAGAATTGGGGACCACTGTCTTATTGCGTAGGTTAGAAATCTTATATTTGTAAATAAGTGAAACCCACTGAGACTATCTTCACAAAAAAAGAGGAATTTGTCATTCAGAGAATCTCACAGAACTCAAGGGCATAAGAGCTGTCTGGGCTTCCTGAGAGGCCACAGTCTGGAACTGCAATACTGACAAGGACCCAGGCAGCGAGTCCCATTCCCCCAGTGCATCCCTCTGTCTGTCTAGCTCCCTTCAGATCCTTGTGGATCCAGAGGTCTGCTTCTCTCTTTAAATCCGCTTTCCTTTTTTAGCTGGCACATGATCAAACATGGCACCCAAGTTCATATGTCTTCCGTTCAGGCTGACTAGCATCTCTCAGTCTAAATTCCTACAAGAAGATCTGATTGGCCTCGAGTAGTCAATGTGTCTACCCTTAAGCCATAAGGCAACATGGTTCAACATGGCTGTCAAGGGCCCATCCATGTGTGAGTCCGGATAGGAGGCTATTTGGATAAAGTGTTTCTCTACATTTGCCATATTCTTATGCAGTTATACCAAATAATTTCATGTCTGATTTCAGCTTTATTGTGATATTTTCACCTTTAAGGAAGGGAGAAGCAATGATTTTTACAAATTAGGGGTGATTTAATCATGCAGATACCACTAAAACATCGAACATGCTATCTCGGTCTGTGCCTGCTTCTCCCTCTTATAAATATGAATCAGTTATGATGTTGAGACACTTAGAACCTCAGGAAAGCTGTTTCTCTCTAGCAGAGGAAGTCAGCAATTGAATGGCACCATCATTTTCTATAATGTATGTAATTTTAGTCATCAAAATAAAGCATGGTTCAAGGATTTGAGGTAGTTTATCACAGTCAATGCTGATATGTGACCGTGTAATGACCTTTTATAGAAAAGGCTCCTGCCTTTTCTTTGTCTACATAGGGTTCAAAAAAGAGGGGACTATAACTTAGTGCCAGCACAGGGTTAGTATTCAATAGTATTTGCTAGTAGTGTTTGCTTAGAAATACTTATTAGAAATAACTTCCAGGTGGTTTTGGAACACTGGAATGAGTTACCTAGGAAAGTAGACAAGCTTTTATTCTTTCTTTTTATCATCTTAACCATCATCTTGCATATGTGGGATAGCCAAAGATATCCACGATACTTGGCTCTCTAAGAGATAAAAATTTGGTAAAGAAAGTAAAATGCAGAAGAAATGCTTCAAAGTTGTGGCCTTCTTGAGGAAATCTGGTTCATTGGTAGCAGTCTGAATCAAGTCATTAGCAACTGCAGCAACATGTTCCTTCTGCTCTGAGCAGAAGCCATGGAATGAATTTTGCCACAGCATGTTTCATGCCAAGATCCTGCATCAAAATCTCGGACACAGTAGTTTTTGGACTGCCCAGATCAGTTTCTAGTTTTCACACTGTCAGTCACCGATCTTTACTGATTGCGGTCCATGCACTTCCAACATTTTTAGGTGTTCTGCTTATTGCAGGCCTTCCAGAACGTGGATCACTTTCAACAGATTCTCAGCCGTCTTTGAAGCATTTATGCCACACTTTTATTTGTGCTGCACTCATTGCATCATCCCTGAAAGCCTTCTGATATTTCACCTTCAGGGAATGTGAAAAGCAGCAATTTCCACGTATTGATGGTGACTTAACCTTGCAGATACCGCTAAATGATCTGGGCAGAGAGAATGTTAAGATACAGCACAATGTTAATGGCTAAATTAGAATTGAAAATGAATTTGGTCTCTAAAGGACATCGAGAACAAACATGACTATATTTCAGCAAATTGTAATGCCAGAAAAGTGCACAATGGATAAACAAATCAGAGATATCAGAGACACATGTATTAGTGGGAGTTGAGCTATAAGGATGACATATAGGAAAAATAAAAACTAAAAGTGATAGTAGATAAATGATGCTGTATCAGGGTAGCTTCATCATTAAATAACACTGTGATTTGTAGACTAAATGGTAATTCCTAGAACATATAGCACTGAAGCAGTGAGGGTCTTAATAAAGTTTGTAGAAATCTCAGCTTTAATATCTTACATCAAATGTACAATAAGAAGAATCTATAGGAAATGTTTTCAAGTGATTTGCTAGCTTATGATAAATCCTGTATCATCCAGCTTGCAAGTAATAGGTTCAATGGGATCTATTGGCTAATGTAATGGGAAGTCTACGGGGTTGGTCTAACTGGCTTTCCAACAGTATCATCATTGTTTCTACCACTGTTTTCATTGCTCTGATCTGCTTTCCTCCTGTTGGTTTTATTCTCAGTATGTTTTGTCATATAGTGGCAAAGTGGTTTCCCTGGTTCTTATCACTTAGGATCTGAAAAGTCATGAGGCCCTTTTACTGTCTGCCTTTCAGTCAGTACTCCCAAAAAGAGTCCAGTTGGCACACTGGATCACTTGCCTACCCCCGTGGCAGGAAGACAAGGGCCCCAGAGGTGGGGCTGGGGCAATTCCCCAAAGGAAAGGAAGCCTTCTGTGGCCAGAGAAGGAGGAAGAGGTGTTGAATAGGAAGAAAGAACAGATGTCCACACATACATTACACAATTGCATGCCAGGCACTTTCACATCCTGTGGCAAATGAAAAACCTTCACTAATAAAAAAGGAATGACAGCTTGAAATATTCTAAGTAGTGAGAGAAAAAAGTCAAGGCGCTTTTTAATATTGTCTCCAGTTCCCAAGGTCACACCTGATTATTACTTCCTCTTTGCTTCCCAGCATTATGCTTGCCCCTCTGCTCTGTCACTTGGTTGTCTTCCTCCTACAGATCTGTCCTCCTTAAACAGGGTGTGAACATTTGAAGATAGAACCTTGTCTTCTATCTCTTTATTTCCAGGGCCTAGTCCAGTGCCTGGAACACGGAAGCCACTTGAAGCTTATTGAATGGCATTGGATTCCATGATATGTACTGCTTAAGATAGGGAAATAATTATAATTAAAAGTGTGTTAGACAAAGACATTATTCTCCACCAGGAAGAGTTTGGCCTGTCTCTGCTTCCTCGCCATTCCTCCGCAGGGAAGGTGGGATGGCTCCTCTGCTTGGTGAGTTTAGGATAAGGAAGGGCCGGCTCGCATTGGGGTACGGTCCCACAGCAGCCACAGAGGCACGGGCTGCCGCCTGGTCCGGTCTGGGGGAAGCCCGCTCTTGCCGGGCACCCAAGCAGTGTCTTCCATCTCCTGTTTCTTTTGATGGGTTCAGAATTCAGATGTGGAAAAAATGTATAATGTAATGGTCCCCTCAAACCTCATAAAAGGCTTTAGAAAGATCCTGTATTTATATTTGGATATGTGCAGAGAATGAATTTAAAAGTAAATATTTTGGCATTTTATATATTATTTATTTATAGCTCATCTTTTTCCAAAACAGATTTAAGGTGACTTCATGGTAATCTAATTCATAGCATTCAAAAGCCACAAGGACAGAAGGACTTTTTGAGACACCCTGAAACACAGTTTCATTTGGTATGGTTGCCTAGCCTAGAGTATAATCCTGAAGGTGCTGTATACTGTTGTTGTTCTTAAGCGAAAAACATGTTATTCCTCCTCCTCTGTCCCTTCTCATGGTGAACAGCTCCACCAGTTACCCCATCGCCAAGCTGAAAACCTGGGAGTCAACCTGGGTTTCTTTTCCTCTCTGCTGCCTCTTTCCCCAAACATCCACTCCCTATAGCACACGATGACATGCGAGATTTCCTCCTTTCATGTCCAGTCCCACGTCCCGTGTCTGAGTTCATGCCTGAACGTCCCCTCGCCTTCTCCTGTCCGGCAGCCCTGCCCTGGAGCCCTTCATCCCCCTGTCTGTGTCAGGGCCGGTTTGCTTTCCAATGCAGTGGTGCGATCGTGTTACTCTTGCATTTGAAATCCCTCCATGGCTTTTTCCTGGCTCTAGGATTTAGTCCAAGCTCCTTCGTGCGCACACAGGGACCTAAGGATCTGGCGGCTGCCAGACTCTCAGCCATATTTCTCCAAATGGTTTTTCGCTCGTCCTCCTTCCTGCGTCATCCCTCCTCCCCCAAAACCCGTGCACTAGAGGCTCTGTGAAGCACTCAGAGCGCTTCTTATGGACTAGGCTATTCTGCATTGTTGGGTTGTGTTTGCTGCTCTTTTGCCTGTAATTTACCCCTTCCAGTCTCCAAGAATGGCTCCACTTTTGAGACGCAACCCAAGCGTCACCACCTCTCTGAAGCCTTTTAGACGACTCACCCTCAGGAAGATTCAAGCACTCTCTTCCTTGTGTCTCCCTCTGTGACCTGTAGTGCATCATGCTTTTTTTTTTTCATGAGTTGTTTGTCGCTCTGTTTGCCACCAGTAGACTGAAAGATGCTGGGGCCCGCACGCAAGTTGTGCTAGTTTTGTTTCCTGACACATGGCACAGTACCTGATGCTTCAGCAATGATCCAGAAGTGTTTGGGACTGGATGCGTGTCTATATGCATGAGTGAATGGCAGTTTAAGGATTTTCGTTAGCAGTGTTCCTTAACTTCCTACACCTTGGAGGATATAAAATTAGCTGCTCCTACAGAATGGTCGGTGGGGAGCTTTAATCTTTTGTGAAGATTTGGCTTTTAGAAGCAGGCTGTGCACAGCAGCAGGCTCTGCCTACAGCAGTTTCAGCCACTGATGTTAGCAGCCTTTGTTTCTTGCAGGGTTCAGAGGGCTGCGGGTCACTTTTGGTCTTCATCTAGTAAATGCCCACACACAGAAAGCAGAGGGTATTTGTGTGGGGATCCAAGCAGAGGGCATTTGCGTGGACTGAGAGGACTTTGAAACTTTAGAGAGCCTCATTTTTCTGGAGTGGATTAAATATGCATCTCTCCAGGGCAGTGATGAAATAAATGACTGTGCGCAACCTCCCATTCTGGCTCTGGAAATCAAGTCAAGAAGTGAAAAATAGTGGAAAAGCCAGCAAGTATTTATTACCAAGTGACCATCGCATGGCTTGTGTTATGGGGCACAGAAAGAATTTAAGTGAAAAGGACAACCATCAAAGAGTTTAAAGTCCAGGCTTATTCATGTCACAAAAATGAATGTAGCTTCTGTGATAGGTTCTGATGGTAAATATAGACTACTTTTTAAAATTATTTAAAAATATAAAATACTCTGCAAAGCGCTGATAATATTCTTACAGTTGATGATGGTCAAAAAGGGGAAAGTCCAGGGTATGCTCATGGCCTGCATCGGATTGTACGCTGATGCCCAGCAAGCCAGAGTCAAACAATATTTTCAAATTTGGGAAATTTTTAATAGAAATTAAGATTTCTTACTTGTGGTTTCTTCATGGCTCTTAAATTCATTTGACTTTGTGATCTCAAGTCTAAATGGTTCATGCAAGACTTAATGGTTTGGGGAGAAACTGTACAAAAGTTTTCAACTTTAAATAGGTAGATTCTCATACACACATAAGGAATATTTAACTCACTTGTGACTTTCTAAGCATAATACATAGGTTTGTTTCTTTAAAAATGCCAATTGAAGATTAATATTGCCTTTGTTTCATAGTGTAGATCTGAGATCAACAAACCTTTCTGTAAAGGGCCAGATAGTAAGTATTTTAGTCTTTGCATTGCAGGTCATTTGGTCTTTGTTGCAACTATTGGATAAATAGTGGAGAAACTATTCAACTCTGCCATTGCAGTGTGAAAGCAACTGTAGACATACATGAACAAATAGCATGGCTCTGTTCCAACAAAACTTTGCTTATGAACACTGAATTTGAATTTCACATAATTTTTATGTCATGAAATATTGTTTTTCTTTAGTCTTTTCCCTGTTTCAGAATATAAAAACTATCCCAGTCAGTGAACCACACAAAAGGAGGAGGCCGACCTCCTGTGGCCCATAGGCCTAAAGGACAGCGGATGATTGAGCACTGCAAAGCCTTGCCATGAGGCTTTTCAGACCTGGCTAGCCCCGAAGGGAACAGCTAGGATCTTCTGTTCTCTGTGTCGTGCAAGGGGATTCTCCCATCCTCACTTTTTCAGATTCAGAGGGAGCTGGGTTGATGTTCTTCTCGAACATGGGAAAGCCAGGTTGTTCACCCTACATTTCCCAAAGCCTCAGAGGCTAGTCTACGTTTCAGACAGCTCAGGTGATGCGTGAGCCTTGTGTTTTCCATGAGGAACTTTATCCCTCAAGCATCTGTATCCCAGTCATACTTATGCATGGAAAATGCTAAGTAAAATCTATTAATATCCTAGCTAGAAAGAAAACTATAAAATTACACATATATGCAAGCTTATGTGTATTCTGCAGTTCAAAGTGTAGTCAGCAAAAAAAAAAAAAAAAAAAAAAAAGGGCCTGCATGGTATTGCACTGGGAGGAAATCGGTGTCTTTGAAATCAAATACCCTGCCATTGGCATATCCAGGCTTGAAACCGGGCTGCAGCTTTTAGCTTCCACCACATGTTTACATTGGAAATCTCTCTGTGCTCATATAGAGTTTGTTCTCTTATGAAATCATGTCTCTAGGGAAGGATAATTTAAAGCCATTTCCGTTTGTTATGTCTGAGCTGAACTAGACTATTAGGGCTTGTTAACGCGGGATAAACTTGAGCCCTATAACTGCCTTCATCTGCAGATTATAGAATCTGTCTAACAAATTGCATTCTGATGTTTTCAGATGAAGGCTAAGCAAGCAAGGGCCTTTTAATTTATATTCTATCACCATGGCTGTCTTAGGAATCACAGTTTTGACTTTCATGCCTATTCGGTATAGCAGAGATAATATGACTCTTGAACAGGCCAAATCCAGAAGTAATTGAGACACTAAACTATATCCGCCTGCTGCGATAGCGGAGCAAGCAAAGCCTGCCAGTCAGAAAACTGCTGGCTAAGCATCTTTCTTCAGGGTACCTCCCGTCCTCCACTCTTAGCATAAATCAATGTTAGGTCCACTGAAATATCGTGTGTGGTCTGCATTTAGAAATTTCATTCAAAAATTATATTGTGGCAACCATGAGACAGATGGATAAAATGAAACAAGTTTTCTTTAGGCTCGTGTTAAGTAAATAGAATTAAGTGAAGATAGACATTTCCCTGATTTAGTGAAGGGGAAGTGATGGCTGCCCCCGGGTATCTCACGCCCTCCACCTCCATCCATCACACCCACTGAACGCACTCACTGTAATACTTACATTTAAATATTTGGCTGATTTTAGATCTTGGGATATTGGAATGAAAGAATTATATTTGCTTGACTTCTTTTTTTCTTTCTTTCCCCCTCTCTCTCTCTTTCTTTCTTTCTTTCTTTTTTTTTTTTTTTTTTTTTAATGTCTAGTGGAATTTCTAGTACAGCTTTGGTAAAGTCTTCAATAGGATGGCGCTGGGCAGCAGTGTGACTAGACAACCTGGCGTCCCCTAACTCTAGAAGAAGGATTCTTCCTTTATGGCTCCAATCTTATTAACAGGGCCTCCATTGAACTTTATTTTTTTCAATAAACTTGTGAAGGCCTTGTCCTAAGCCCGGAGGTTGCTGATAGGAGTGGTGGTGGAAAATAGAGACAAATAAGACCAGGACCCTCTCAAAAAGTGACTGTGTATTAAATCACCCTAATCAAGACCATATTCAAGGAATACCATAAGCGAAGGGAAGGACAGACACAGGACAGTGACGTTTAAACTGGGCTTTGAGGGAGAAACCGGGTTTTAACTAGAAGGAGGGAGAAGACTCTGCTAGACTAAGGGAATGCCATGAACAGAATTCCAAAAGTAGAAAAGTACAGAAGATGTTGAGGGAGTGTGGGAATAAGACCTCCCTTTGCTTCCTCCCTTCCCTCTTTCCTTTATTCAGTGTTGAATGAACGCCTGTGGAAAACCAGACAGGCATGGCCCTCGTCCACTTTGCAGTCTAGAGGAAAAGACAGTCATGAAGTAAAGAAGCCTGAAGTAAATGACAAATTACAGTTGTGATCGTTACCTCAGAGGAGAGGGGTGTGCGGGCTAAAAGAGAGCATTACAGGAGAATCCAACATACTTTCCAGGGCTTTGCTAAAGAGATGTCCTGCAACTTGAAGGGAGAGCAGGCATTGATTAGAGGAGGCCATAGCTTGAAGACCGGTCAGAGTGTACACAGCACATGCAAGACACTTAAGGGTGAGGGTATGCATAGTGTTAGATGCAGCTGACGGCCGAGTCAGCAGCAGACCACAGTCAGGGAGCAGACCGTGGTGGGGTTTTTGTCTTTATTCTAAGAGTAAAGGGAAGCCATTGACTTGTTTCAAGCAAAAAGTGGGATGAGGTGATGAGGGTTGCTTTCTGGAGAGATCACTCTGGCTACAATGTAGAGAATGAATTAGAAATGTGGAGAAGGGGACAGGGAGTCTGCTGGGTGGCAGATGTGATTGTCCAGGTGAGATATGCTGGTAAGTTGTTGGGTAATGGTAGTGGGAAGGAGGAGAATGGAATGAATTCAAGGTCTAATTATGAACCTGGCCTTGGAGACATTGAATTTGAAGCACCTTTGAGACAATGAGAAAATATACTGGAAAAATAAAAAAGTCTGGAGCTCAGTGAAAAGGTCTGGGCTGGACATAAACGTTTTAGAGTCCCCTTCCTATAGATGGCAGTTGAGCCACGAGTGTGGATGTATGTGAGTTGAGCAAATTAATGATAGAATGAATTAATGGATGAGACTGGGTGAGGAGAGAGCGTATAGTAAGAAAAGGGCCTGAACAGCTGTGCAGTGCCATAGCTCTGTAACTGCTAGGTACCCGTTGTGATAATTGACTGTTTTGGCCTAAGGGTAGCTCACGTGCCTTATACGGACATATTCTGAAAGCTAACAAGAACCTGGGAAGTGACTAGCCCGCCCCCTTGTCCACATGGAAACACCTGTTCTTACCCTTCCAACTTACTAGTGGATGGGCTCTAAGATGTCACATAAAAGATGGTTGTTTGGATTGTAAAACACTCTTCCCCAGAGAAGCCCCTGGGTTCCTAGGCTGATGCCACCAGGGACCGAATTTCATCAGGGTTCTTTCTGTGAGATGTTATGTTCAATAGAACCTTGGGGCAACAGGACAGATATCTCTCATTGCTGCCTCGGCGTGGGCTTGGGGACTCCTCTCCACTCTCCGTCCATCCTCCTTCCCAGGCACTGGGAGACAGGACTGTCCACCTTGCTGTCATTGGGAGTGGCTGAGTGGTGTCAGAGAGGGCGCTCCAGGGGTTTCTGGGACACCTCCAAGTACAAGCCCCCTGAGGCTCTTGTAGATCTGCGCTGGAACCCACTCACTGCCTTTTTATCTTTTCTGAGGACCCCAAGGATCAGCCAGCCTGTGTCTCTTGCTTTCACTACCAGCACATAGGAATGGGGTGGGGTTAGAGTGGGGGAAGGATGTAATGGGGGAGGAGGGAGGTGGTGCTGTTTATTTCCCCATATTTAGCCAATAAGTACTGTCATAAAACTTTTCCTCATCTTTTAGTTCCTGAAGCAAGCACATAGCTCTTTGGAAATTTCTAAGGGTTTTTATTACTAACAATGTCAGAAAGCAAGTTGAGAGCAAAACAGCCCTCTCTGGGCCTCTTCCCTAGCCTGTCCTTATTTTGTGTTGTTTCCCTTAGACCTAGGATGACCACATATCCCCATTTCTGAGATCATTGTTTTTTGTGCCTGACATCTTGGCATGATTGTCATTAGCACTCCCTTTCCCTTTAAGAAGTTTAGAAGACAAATTATGGCCACCCAGTTTATCCCCACAGAGAAAGAGAAAGTGATGGATTGATGGTAGTCCTGTATTCAGACAGGACTGAAATCATCTTTAGCTGCATTTTAGTGAGACCCTATGAGCCAACAGAGTAGCTTCCGTGGTATTTAGTCCCAGGAGCTGGGCTGGGCGTGTGCGTGTGCCAGTGTAGCAGATGGTAGCGGGGGGAAGACACAGGTGAAGGGCTGGAACTGAGGCTGGCGTGCCACCGCTGAGGTATACGGACTTTTTCTCTTGTCCCTTCCCCCCTCCGCAGCTGGGTCTGCCACCAGAGACCCAGACCTGCACTGGGCAAGATGATATCAAAGACCAAGGTTGAAGAAGGTGGGTTTTCAGGCAGCTATGGGGTCAAGAAGAGAGAGGATAAATGTTTGGAAGTAGTGGTGGAGCCAAGTTATGACAGACAGAGTGGGGTGTTGCGGGGAGGGGTCTGGGTCACTGTCTGGTTCTTGCAACAAGGGGGAGGACAGCACAGGATTGTCAACACGACCCTTAAAATCTTCCTGAAAAGTTGCCGCTCTAGGGGACTGCTTCGGGCAGAATTTCCCTGTGTCCACGTAGCTGTGCTTCTGTTAAGAGGTTTCTGAGCAGCTCGGGCCACCCAACTGGTGAAACCACGTGGGGTGCCCCAAGCTCACGAGTCTGTAAGAAACATCCTTAGTCACATGTACACAACCTAAGAACCACCCATGATGTTAAACAAACAAACAAATGTGCGATCCTTTCTCATTACCACTTCCATGAAACCAAACACTATTTAGGAGTGTTGACTACAGTGGTAATATTTTCCTGACAAAGAGATTACTTGTAAAGTAATAAAGAATATTAGAAAAATGAGCCATAGTCACTGCTATTTGTGGCGCTATGTAGGTGGCATGCCTGTTACAAGAACGTTTGCATCATCTAATGTGTTTTAAACTAGAAAAATGTAGTCACTTCTGGGCACTCAGAAGCTTAAAAGCCCAAAGATGTATGCAGCCTGGCGGGGCGGGCGGGGCAGGCCAGTCCTCTGGGATGCGCAGCAGGCCAGCCTCTGGGCTCACTCATGGTTTGAGAATGAAAAAGAAGATGAAATGGTGGATTCAGGACTGAATTTTGAGTTGGGAGTTCCATTTCAGGCTCCGGGTCTGAAATGCCTTTGCGTAAGCCTTCTGGCCTCAGTGTGACTCAGTTTTCCCTTCTGTAAAATGAGAAGATAATCCCCGTCTTAGAGCAGTATCTGAGCACCTTGAAGCATTTAGGAAAAATGCACAGTGACTAGTACGGTCTTGTCATTGGACGGGTGCGGGCAGCTGCTCAGAAATACTAGAGGTGTCACCCCTGCTTTGGTAACGCTAGTGCAAACTTTTTATTTTTTTTATTTTTTTATCCCATGTCATATATTGCCTATGTATAGAGGCAACATTTTTTTTTAACTCTTATATTGCCTAAAGAAAACATCAGTACAGATCTCACTGAATGGCAGATTAGCTCCAATATCCTCCAAGTCAGTTGAGCATTTTAAAGTTCATCGTAATGTAATCAAAAGCCCAATCTGCCCGGAAAGTTTAGGTCACTATTTTATTACCAGCTTCATAACCACCTGACTCTGGAAACAACAGAAAGTAAAGAACTTGGGCTTGGACGTTTACTAGATTCTCCAGCTAAATCCACCCACCTGTCTCTGGGGATTTTCATCTACCCACTCCTATCCCTGATGTTAATAAATTCTTTGTAATATCATCTGGGCCACGGTTGTCTTTCTGGTAAATACCTCCTCAGAACTAAACTGAATCAAATTCATCGGGTTTACTGGTCACAGTTTGAAGATTCAGATTAGTCCAGTGGTTTGGGATTATTTTTCCCCTAAGATGAAAGTAGACATCATTATTGTTGTTTCTGAGTTTTTTTAAACATGAAAGTAGGAAGGAAACAGTCGGCTTAAATCGTACCACTGAGAGAGGCAATATTGTGATGTGCAGCTCTCCGAGAGTCTCTCAGCATGCGCGTGCTCATAGTGACACATGCCATTTTTAGAAAGCAAGATGACACTGTCCTGGCTGCTTGTGACCTTGTTTTCTTTCACTCCGCAGTCCGCTGTGGATAACTCCATGGTCAGAAATGAAGACCAACACCATGAATTAGAGCAGCTCCACATGATACGCCATTACGTAACTCTGTCATAACCTATTTTACCCATTTATCCAGTTGTTGATCATTTAGGTTTTTTTCTGTTTTTTACTGTCAGGAAAAACAAACAAACATTGCAATGAACATCCTTTTACATACATATTTTCATATTTGTCTAATTATCTCTTTAGGATACGTTCCTGAAGTGATATGGGTGGGTCATGTGCATGTTTCTATTTTTACATGTATTGCCAAACTACCCATCATGAAGGTATCACTTTGCCTGCCCATCATTTGTGTTTGTAAATCCTTTATCCTCCATCCTATTACCTAGGCTGGGGTTTATTATTTTTCTTCAATCTTTGTGAGTCCCTTAACTGAAAACGATATCTCATTGGTATTTATATTTGCTTTCCTTTGCTTACTAGAGAGATTGAGCATCTTTTTGTATTTTTCCTGTTGTGAGGTGCTTGTTTAGTTAGTCCAGCCTGAAAACTCCAGGAGGACTATGGTCTGGTTGGTCTATGGAATGCAGGACTTGGGCTAGGAATTATTCTTCAGTTAGGCTGCATGATGTAAAAACCTACAGTAAAGAAAAATTTCAAAATCATTAGAGAGCTATTTTGAGAATATTCTGTTTTATGAATAACGGTACCATGGCGTTTGAATGTCCCTAACAAAAGAAGTATTTCACGGTGCTAATTGGAGACACCGGTCCTAGAGAAGGTGGGACTGGGCTGCGCCTCTCTGCTGTGGTCCCAGCAAGCAGGGGCGCCCCAAATGCACCCCGCCCCCCAGAGGAGCTGCTGCAACAGCCCAGCACACCCCACCTGCTCAAAGTTGCCATAGACCAGCCTCTCCAAGTTTAATGATGCATCCGAAGTGAACTTTTACTGCCTCCTCCCTTCAACTCACGAAAAACCATGGGGGAGGAAAGGCAAACAGAGCCCACCAAGAGGAACAGGCAGACCTGTCTGAGGCTGGGGAATTGGCTACTCCATGGGGCAGCGGAGAATAAACTACAAAAGACATAAAGCACACCTCACTTTAATCCTTTCCATCCGCCCAGAGCCCCAGAAAGCTCATAAAGTCCCCCTTTCTGGGTGATTGGATTCCTTTGGCTCAGGGGAGGCAGCGCTGTTCGGGGTTGTTTGGGGAGGGGGCTGGGGGGGCGCCGGGGAAGAGGAGAGTGGCAGTCACGGGGGGAGAATGAAAACGAAATCCCCCTCTTCCTGCTTCAAGGTGGTGAGCGGTAAACACAAACAGCTGCTGCCTGGACACAGCGGGCTGGGCAGGCAGGCCGTCAGCTGCTGTCCGCGGGGCCTGGCCGTTCCTAGGGGCGGTCACCCCCTCAGAAGCCGTGTGTGGTTGCGGGTTTTTTCGCCTTTTGAGGGCTCCTCTTGGCTAACTCAAAGGAATCACTTTGAATGCTGCTGGCAAAAATGTGGCTGAAAGTTGTATGTGGTGGGTGGTGTGTTTTTTTCTCTCTCTAAAAAGAGTAGCTGTTCTTTTCTGCCAGTATTTAGAAGCTGGAACTGTCTGTTCTTTTTGTTTGAAATAGAGACTTTAGAGACCAGTCTTTTCAGTGCCTGGAAGAAGGAGAAAGAAAAAAAAAACCTCTCTGGTTTGCCTTTGGCCTGGATACTTTTGGCTTGTTTATTTTTGACCTTTCACCGTGTTTGCAGGCTGCAGGGGAACCCTGGTCAGCCTGGGCTGGGCTCCTGGGTCTCCAACAACAAACACTCAATCCAGAAAGGAAATAAATTCTTTGGCAGTTAAAAGAAGAATCTCCTAAAACTTGTCTAGTCCTCCTTGTTTTTGAACTGGTGAAGGCGGAGAAGAAAATGCACTTACCAGCTCTCCTGGGCCCCGGGGCCCAGCCAGCTTCCAGGCCCTCTCCCGTTCCTCCTTCCTCCCCCTCCCCCAGACACACCCGGGGCCGAGGACCCCCAGCTCAGGGCCTGCCTGATGGGCTTCTCTGCCTTCGCAAGTGCCACTCTCTCCTGGAATGCTTCTCCCCACCCCTCCCTGGGTGAAGTCCACCTGGCATATATGGGCTTTCCCTCCACTGGCTGAAATCCTTGAAAGCAAGCCCCAGCCTTAGGTGCCCAGCACAATGCCTGTGGTGCTGGTGGCAGCCGTGATATTTGTATTAGCAGCAGCGGTGTTAGTATTAGTAGCAGCAGTAGTAATAATAATCACACTTACTCTTTATTGGTCCTGTGCCATGGGCACTGTGCTAGGTGTTTCTCACATGTCTCTAATCCTCCCCACAACCCTACATCATAGGAGGTGGCACCTCCATTTTATAGATGAGGAAATTGAGGCTTAGAAGTTAAGACACTTGGCCAAGGTCACATTACTAACAAATGGCTGGAATAAAGTTAGAACCCAGGTTCTTACTCACTTCCCCTCTCACTCAGAACCTCTTATAATTGCAGATGCTTAATAAATACCTGTTGATTGAATGAATGGCCCTGAGATTGTTTCCTGAGCCTGGGGAAATCTGTCCAGGAATTTCAAGAGCTACTGCTTTTACACTTGGTCCCTTAGCTGGGTTCCCTCTCTTCTGTATTTGATAGCATCTTGTCTCCAGTTTCTCCCTAAGAGTCATACCTCTCATCGTGTTTTAGCTGGGGGAGTCGGGATGGGGTAAGAATGTATCCTCTTTCCTTAAACTAGTCTTCATTTCCCTGAAGTCTCTATAGTCACCCCCACACCCCCGCAAAATTAGGCTAAATTAAATGAAGTCACTGTTTCTATAGATCGAAAACAGTTTAAGAGCAGCCATATCATATGGTTCAAATGAATACAATGCCTCTGTCAGAGGTCTTAAGATGCCTACGAACTTCCTTCATGGAATTGTTGTAAGAATTAAATACGTATAACACATATAAATGACTGCTAGTGCCTGGTACATAGTGAGTTCTCAAAAAATGTAGATGTTAGCTCTTGTCATTATTTTTATTAATCTTTGACTGGGCTCCTGAAATTCCTAAGAGGGAGTGAGACTAGGAAAATACATTAATTAATATTAATAATTACTACAGCAACTAACATTTATTACTATGTGCCAAACGCTGTTTTAAGGATTTTTCAGTATTAACCCACTTACTTCTCATAGGAATCTGATGATGTGGGTACAATTGCCAACCCCATTTTATAGGAAAGGAAGTGGAGACATAGAGCGGTTAAGTTGGGGAGCTTGGGTTCACGTTTCTGATTCCAGAGCCTATTCTCGTTCGTCATCATCACTACTCTGGAAACAAAGTAAGCACCAGGCCTAAAAGAAATATCATAGAAATGCTACCTATGAATCCCGCCCCCGCCCCGTCCCAGTTCTTACCTCTCATTTGTGTTTTTGCGGGAGTGCGTGTATCTGTGAAGGGCCGTGTCTGCGGTGTGTTTGCGTGGCCCCAGGCCCCCCCTCCCGGAGGAGGAGGCCAACCCAGAAGAACCTGTGTGCACCAAACCCAGCTCCTCCAAACCGTTAATTCTCAGTTGTCAGCTTGGCACAAAAAAAAACGGCGTTACCACAACTGAGGCTGTGTCCTGAGGAAGATTTTTTGCTACAAAATTGTTTATCATTTTCAGCTACCTTACCATTCTCATTTACCCTTGAGGCTGCAAAACACCGTGTCTCCCTGTTTACAGAGGCCAAAACAAATTCTAGGTATAAACACAATTTTTGCAGCTCTTTTTCAAAAATTGGTACTATGCATAGAGTAAATATTTGGTGAAAACAGAATTGACTAAACAGTCAGTAAAAAGAAGTGGATATAGCCATACACTACACATTTGCATAGGCAATACATACATAAAAGGAATTTCATACATTAACTGTATGATATAGTTTTGTGTATATATAGGTTAAAATATAATAGTTTGATGTTTTCCACTAAGCTGTGTTTTCTAAATTTTCCCCAGTGTGGAGATAGAATGCCTTCAAGTGTGCAGGCTCTGGCCCTGCTCGTCCAGCGCGCTCTCCCAGAGCCGAGGCTGTCCTCCTTCCCCGTCTCTGCTTGTCACGCTGACATCAAGCAGAACGGCCAGGGGCAGAGGGCTCTGGATGTTAAGTATGATGCCCTACCAGCAGCCTGGTCATCTCCCAGGGAGAGCTGGAAACAGACTGGTGGTGGTGAGGGGGTGTGTGTGCTGAAGGCAGAGCTGCCGACTTAAGACCCCTAGCCTACACTTCACTGCTGTGCTTCTATGTGCCTATCTGTAGAATGGAAATGGCGTCATCTACTCTGTCTCACAGAGAACCCTGAAGAAGAGGTGAAATCGCTGATGTGTTGGAGTCAGCGAGAGACTTGTGCTGTGCAAAGGCACCCTCTGGCTGGGCCACCTGGCTGGGCCACCTACCTGTTCTTGTGCACGCACCCTGAGTGACCGCAAGGACCCAGGGGGCTTCCTACTCCAATGCTGGCAACAGTTGGTGGCAGAACCAATGTCTGTTCAGTGTTTACTTCAGCTTTGCTTCACCATCAAGCGCATCCTAACCCTCTTCTCCCCTCCCTCCATCTTCCCTCTCTTGGGATTGCACTCGCTTGTTTGTCCTGAGCCCCCTTCCCCAGCTACCCCATATCTCCCGCCTTGCTCCCTCCTCCTCTTCCCTCTGCGGCTGCCACTCCCTCCTCGCAGGCCGCAGAAGAGCCCTCTCTTGACTCAGGACACCCATTAGATGGAGTGAGACACTAGCAATCAGAGGGCACTTTGTTTGGGAGGCCAATGAGAGGCCAGGTTGACCAGGGTGAGCAGCAGGACCTCCAGAAAGACACTTGGCTTCTGGGGAATGGGCGCCTAATCCCGTTAGTGGCTGGCTGGAGGCTCCTGGGGCCTGGGCCTCCTTCCTGCTGTGCCTGGAGGGATATCATTGGAGGACGGCCGCCACGGAGGGCTTCGCTCGCCAGCAGCCCCCCTTCCTCCCCCAGCCCCCTCGCTTCTCTTTTCTTTTGCAGTGACACACACTGCAGTGCCTCTGAGGTCATTTGTTTCCCACAGCCTCACAGGGCGCTGTGGCAACAAGGGGGACAATGATCTCTCACAGGAATGATGGGAGGCCTTGTTTTGCCTTAAATAAGCTCCTTCAAGGGAGCAGTAAGGTCTGTTGTGTGTGTGGGTTTTCTCAGAAAATCCTTTTGCACGTAGTTCCAGTGTGAAGTACTCAGGCAACTTCAATGGAAGACATAAAGAATCTTATGTGTATGTATGTGTGAGGGTTTAACTTTATTTTTATTGCTGCTTTGAGACCAGGATCGTGTTTTCCCTTCTGCCAGTTACCCTTTTCCCTCTCACGCTGCCTAGGTCCCGGCGTCCTTTGGGCAGCGTTAGGCAGGGAGTGGCAGGTACTAGGGCCGAGAGGCGGCCATGTCTCCCACTGCCTCCGCTGTGGTGCGGCTGCTCTGCGGTGCGTGCACGGCGGGGTGTGGAGCTCCAGCACTTTTCTCATCTTATCCAGGGCCCGAAGAAAGTATGAGGGTCTGGATGTCGAGGGCTGGAATTCACAGCAAAATGAAAGTGAAGGGGGAGCATTGTGGGCCACCTCAGAACAGACCGTAGGCTTTAATGTCAGAGCTTCAGGGAAATATGTGGAAAGGAAAAGGGATGGATATGAAATAGGGAGTAAAGAGAAGTCAGGTTCTATGCCCAATCTAGCTGCTTAGTGAGGAAAGATGAGAGGCTATTTCTGTGCACACCCTGATAACATCACTAGAAAGCACAGAACTGACCTGTTTGTCTAATGCTCCTCAATGAGCAGTTAGGTTTTCAAAATGCTCGAGGTAGTTTAACCTAAGTGCTTTTATGTGTAAGCGTCATTATTGGTAAAGGCTTTCTAAAGTTTGGCGAGTCATGCTGTATCATATAATCTAGATATTCATATGGAGAAACCGAGGTCAGGCAGATTAAAGTCTTCTCCAAAACCACATGATGAATTAATTTCAAGGTTTGAGATTAAAACACAGGTCCTTTAGTTTCCAGATCATTAACTAATCAGTGTGATCTATGAATTCTTTCTCCTTGTTCCAGAAAAGGCAGTCAAGACAGTCTCTCATCGGAGCAATATATCTCAGAAACTGTATGGCTACCTAAATTATATTTTAAAACTATCTTTTCCTCCTTTTAAATTTATCTTTCTTTTTTGGTAAATCAAATCTTCTTCAGCTCTTAATAAAATTTTGTCACCTCTTTAACATACCAGCCTAAAAAACTGTTTGCTTTATGATTGGGCCACTGGGAAGATATAATATTTTTTCCCTTACCTTTTTATTTCCTGGCTTTTCCCATTAATAATTTTAATACATTTGCGAAGTACTTAGGCAGGAAGGAGAGTTCTCCAGATGTTTCTGTTGATTGCACAGAGTAATTCAAAGACTGGTATTGCTTTTTGGTAAATTGAAGAAACATTTTTTTGATAATTAGTTATCCTTGAGTTTAATAAACATTCGTAAGATTAACTCTTAACCACCTTAGTGTCATTTTAATTGTTCATGAGTTCTGAAGTGGGAGTCCTAGAAGTTTTAGTACATGGGTTGACTTACCGCCTTATTTCTCTGGATCATCTGTTAAATGCTTGTTCTCAACTGTTCATTAGCTTCAAATAACAAACACACTACAGTGCGTTCCAACAGACAGCCTATGTCTTTGACATCGATAGGACCTTAGCCAGACCATCTTTTCTCTGGCCATGATGGAAGTGTTCCAGTCACTGCCAAATCTAGAACGATTCATGCTTTAGTATTCATTGTGAGGGAAACAACAAAAATGAAGAATAAAAATCAATAATATAAGGCTTGTGACAAATGGTGAGTGGCAAAAGAAAATCCCTGAACTACACTAACAAGCTACCTTTGCAAGTGTTTGACGCGAAGTGCAGACTGGGCCTGGACGGCCTGGCCTCAAGCAGCCTCTCAGCGCATCTGAGCGTCTCCCTCGAGGTTCCTTGCCTACTGGCAAATTCCACTGTGTTCTTCCAGATGCACAGAAGATGAGTTTGATTAAGTCCAAAATGGTAACCAAAAATGTTGAATAGCAAGAAACTGGCACTGGTGGCTTTGGGAGCTGGTAAATAAATAACAGGCTGTTGTCCCACACCCTGGTTTAATGCTCTCAAGAGGTTCTTATGTTGCTCACATTAGTAGGCATGTAAATGAAACCCCTGTTGGCCTTGGCAGATATTGGCCTCTTCTGTGACCTTGTTTGACTGAAACAAAAAGTCATCGGAGGAACAAAATTTCAGAGCTCTGAACTCGGTTGAAAGAAAAGGGCAATTCTCTGAATTGGGTAATTGGATCACCCTCCCAAGTGCCCTAGGGCTTATATCAAACATATAAGAAGGGGATTAATAACTCAGTGTATAAATGGGCTTCAGGCAGCTTCCAACTGTAACATTTCACTCTCCGGAGCTTTGGGACATAAAAAACAGATTTTTCCAGAGCATTTTGAAGTGCTCTTTGTAAAATGTGGGGAGGGGCTTGAGACCGCTGTGGGATCCCCGTAATTGTTGTGGTCCTGTCTGATGAGCCAGAAACCTGAAAGCCTCCACAAACTGACCACTTCCTCAGATGGCTCGTGAGATGTGTTATTGGGTCTAGAAGACAGGGACAGTAATAGTTTTATAAATTATGCTCTATATTCATTTCCTTGGTCACAGTTTTATTATCTAGACGGAATTAGACGTATGTGAGACTCCCCATCTTCCTATTTCTTACAGGTGAGCGGGGGGACTCCAAGTCTTACCCCAGGCCTGTTTGCTAGGTGTGAGTGGTAAGGGGCCATCTGAGAAGATGAGGAATTTTAAATTTTTATTTACTTATTTGTTTACTCAATACTTATTTAATACCTACTATATATCAGGCTTGAGAGAATAACAAGGTATTTGTTGGAGTGATCACTTCATAAGTTATATAAATGTTTAATCACTGTGTTGTACACCTGAAACTAATATAATATTGTATGTCAACTGTAATTGAAAATTTTAAAAAGCAAACCAAAAATGCAAATTTATATATATTTCATATATACATATGCAAATTTCACATACATATTTCATATATATATATATATATGAAAAACCCATGGACAGATATGTGAAATACAGGTCCGTAAGGATTGAAGGAACACATGAGAAGGGAGCCCTTACTTCCCAGGAATGGGCAGGTTCAAATTGGGCTAAAGGAGGTAACAAGAGGTGAGTCCATGAGGCAGAGAAATGGAGAAGACTGTTCCAGGCAGAGATTTCACAAAGGTTAAGTTGATGATTAGTCTGGTCAGAAGATGCAGGCTCGTCATGTTTTCTGTTGGAGCAGAGAAGGCTCAAAGGTGGTTCGGTTGACTCCTGAGGCAGTGGGATTATTAGTGGTAGAGGCAACTATTGGTGTCACAGCTTGGGTAGAAAAGCGAAACAAAGGAAAACCTCTGAAAAATACATTGTTTTGAAATGTATCTTGAAAGAGATGGACATTCTGAGAATTCTGGCAACCATGTAGAAAAGAAGATCTCATGGGGGTACATTCTAGAACCAATTCTTAACTGTTATAGATCTGTCCACCACCAAAGAGTTAGCAGAATCCTGCTCTTTATTTATTGCTGATTCACGTTAAAGCTGGTATTTTTTGCTGAGGAAATATTGCTAAAGCTGGGTAGAGTTGCTTCTAAGAATTAGAATTCCAGAAAGCTACTCAGAAAAGGAACTAACTTTAACCATGAGCTAAGTATTTATTTAAATTTTTATCCTATAATATTGCTAGAAAACTGCGAGGCAGATGTTTTACCTACGTAGTCACATGAGAAAGCCTCAGAGCAGTATCGCACATTCCTCACAATCCCGCAGCCTGTGAAGGCAAAGCCCACGCTCTCCTCCTTGTCCGTACTCCCACCAGTCGTAGCCGACTCTTTAGGCTTCTGTTCACCTGTAAGAGTAAAGGCAGACTATTTGAATTCTCTCACATTTGTTTTGGTTTTGCCATTGACCGTGTTTTTCTTCCTGTGAAGTGGGGTGTTTCATTCCATTTTTTCTTTCTTTCTCTCTGTCTTCCCTGCCCCCCCCCCCTTTCCTAGCCAGAGGTGGCAAATAGGTTCCAGCTTCCTTTCAACTCAGGACGACCAGCAGCGGCCGCATGGACCGCTGTGGTGTAACTGCTTAGCGGCAGCTCCCATGGGCCCTGTACTGGGGCTGTGGTGGTGCCAGGGGCTCCGTGGCTGTTGTCAGGGCTGCTGCTTTAGTGCCTTTACTTCACCCCTAAAGTAGCATGAGATAAATCATCTGAAGTCCTGATGCAAGAAAGCCATGCCTGCCTCCCAAACTAGGAGACACTCTGCATAAAGGAATGAAAGAGAGCAGTGAATTTATAAGAGAGATTTTCAATCTAAGAATTTGAAGGGAAAGCCTGAAGAAAGCTAAATGAACTAGATTACAAACATCTGAAGTGTGACTGCAAAATCAACCTGGGATTTTTGTGGCTCATTTCCGGGAAGCTGTTTGACTCCGTTTATTGTTCTCTTCTCTTCTGTTAGGGCTATTGTATTTTCCCCCCTTTGTGTGTAGTGAGATGGCAAACCACAAAAAACAACAGCCTCTTGCACCCCTTGACTGTACAGTTTAGCCAGTACCCAGCTTTCCCCTT
Source organism: Pteronotus mesoamericanus (assembly GCF_021234165.1). Classification (NCBI taxonomy): domain Eukaryota; kingdom Metazoa; phylum Chordata; class Mammalia; order Chiroptera; family Mormoopidae; genus Pteronotus; species Pteronotus mesoamericanus. Next base: position 22,468,550 of record NW_026555078.1, on the reverse strand, counting down.
GCAGTTAGCACTGGCTTGTCCTGAAGACAGGCCGGTGACTCATCCCTCTTGGGAGATAAGACGTGGTTCCATATTGATATCACCCATTAGGCCCATTGCTTGAATCCCCAGATTGTTCATGTGTTTGTTGACTTTTCATCTAAAAATAAAAGTCACCTAAGGCAAATAGCTTAGTGCCAGTGGGTTTGGCTATTTGTAAAATTTAGAAACCCATTTAGGAAACCACCCTCAGGATTTTCTTGGCGTTGTCTCAGATTTGGCATGTTGCGCTTCAGTACACCAGCTCTTGTATAGATTGGGTCCACTGAGCTGAGTTATGGAAAACTTTCCTAAGAAAATGAAAACGCTCAGGAAGTAGTTAGTACCGGTGATCCAAAAGCATTGCTGTGTCCTCTCAGGCCCTGTCCTGGTCATACCATTGCGCCCTCTTAGGTAACACGTGGCACTGGGATACCCTTCAGAAGGGAGAAAGGGTTAATTGTGTGGCTTTGGAATTTTGGTGCAATTTTAGTCAGTGACATTCCTCTTCCATAAACTCCTCCTGTTCTTTATTTTTTTTTTTAATTTTAATTTTTTAATTGTACTTTCTTCCATTTCCCATTTATCCCCTTTGTGCCTCCCTCCCCCCTGCAATCGCCACGCTGTTGTCCATGCCCATGAGTCCTTTTTCCCTGGAAGGAGCAGAAAGGAAAAGGGGTCCTCCTTTGAAATAGCACCGCGTCCTTCGTTTTCACTGCCACCATTGTACCTTATTTCTGGCGGCTGGAGTCTGTTCTAGAGCCCAGTGCGCTGAAGTAATGAGTGGCATCATTGTGACGGCTCACTCGGTGCAAGTTGCAGAACTGGAGACCGCGGCCTAGTCGTCTCTCTGGGTCACATAGAAGTCACTTCTGGACAAAAAGTGCTGTATACAATGTATATTTTTAAAAATCATCTTTACTTTGTGCTGCAAAAACAAACTTTGAGGGGATGGTTCTCCCACAGGATATGGAAATGGCCTTGGACCATTTCCAAGGGTTAGTGACACAGCTGCTGTTTCCTGCAGGGGACATCCCATATCCAGAAGGGGAAAAAGACAAAGTGAAATATATAGCAGGAGGGTAACGACTGAACCTACTAACAAGAACGAAAAGATTTGCCTGTTATACAATCTGTAATAATATATGGCCATTGGCAGGAATTACAGTTTATGTTTAGAAGACATATTTAAAACTCCTTTCCAGAGGTCAATTGACCCAGTAATAACCATAGCAACTACAACATCACTTCCTTATGGCACCTAATAATTTTAAAGTTTCTTTATATATCTCGTTTTATATTCACAACAACCTGGTTGGGCTGGAAAGTTGGATAGGTTGTAAGTACCTACTACGGTATGTGAAGCAAGGTAAGGTATTTGGATTTAGTTTAAGTGTGATGCAAAGTTTTAGCTAGGGATGGAGAGGACGTGATTGACATTTTAGCGAGAGCATTCAACCTGCTGTATGGAACATAGGCTATTAGGGGCCAGAGTGGAAGCCAGAAGACCAGTGAGCAAACATGACATTAACTCAGGTAAGAGATGATGGAGGCTTGGACCGGCCGATGGTGGCGGAGGCGGTGAGAAGTGCTTAGGTTCAGGATAAATGTTGATAAGACTGTGCGCAAGGCCTGCAAATAGATTGGGTGTAAATATTTTTTTTAAAAAATAAGAATTTTCTCTAGATTTTGGAGTCTAAGATAACTCTGGGAATGGTGGGGTTTTTTCCCTCCCTATGGAGTTCCATGGTTTTTTGTTTTTTTTTTTTTTAGATCAAAAATCTAGGAGTGATGGAGTGAAGAGCAGATTGGGGTGGAGGTAGGGTAGGGGTTAGGAGCTCTCTCCTGGAAAACCTGAGTTTGAAATGTCTGCTAAACTGCAAGTGCAGATGTCATGTAGGCGGCTGAACACCGGAGCCTGGAGCTCAGGGGAATGGCTTGAACTATTCCCTAGGGATGAGAAGAGGATTAAGGACGGGTCTTGGGGATACAGCAATATTTACAAGTGGAAAAGAATAGAAATCTATAAAGGAGACTGGCAAGGAGGAGACAGCAGGGGTGAAGAAATCCATGAGAGTGTGATTTTCTGGAAGCCAAGCGAAGCAAGTATCTCAAGAAGGGAGGAGCTAGACTCAATGCTACTGAGGGAACACGTAAAACGGGAACTGAGAATTGACCCTTGGATTTGGCATGAGATGGTGAATTGGTGTGGATTTGGCAGGATACAGTCAATGGCAACCCTGACAAGCCTGGCTTCAGGGGCGCATTTGGGACATTAGTGTGGTTGGAGCAGGTTCAAGAGAGATTCAGAGGGGACAGACGAAGGGAAAAGAAGGAGCAGGGACAACTTTTAACTGGTGTTTTGCTACAAGTAGAAACAAGGAGATGGAGTGGTAGCTGGAGAAGTCGAAGGTGTTATTATATATTTTTTATGATGTAGGTGATTAGTAGAAAGGAAATATATGATAATGCTGGAGAGAAAAAAGGATAAGCACTAGCGTCAAAACCTGGAGGATGGAGGAAGGGATGGGATACAGGCCTAAGCAGCTGGGCTGCCCCTAGGTTGAAGCAGGACCGTTTGTTCATTGGAACAGACAAGAAGAAAGGCCACATGAATGTACATGCAAGCAGTTTAGCAGATTTGATGATGTGAGGATGAAGTAGTGCTTTTCTTATAACTTCACTTTTCTCATTGAAAAGACATGAGATGGTCAGCGGAGAGTCAGGAAAGGGAAGGGAATGTTGGAGAGAGGAGAAGACAGGAACTAGTCAGAAAATCTTTATACTTGGCCACCACTGCCTCTGACTCCTCCATGATTTCGTGAGAAAACACGTCCCAGGTCTAGACTTGGTAATTACTCAAGAGTGGGTCCAGGAACCTGGTAGGAGTCCCCCGGGGGGCTGACGGGTCCGTGAGTTCAGGGGAGTGGGATCTGTAAAGGAAGGACGAAAGGGGGGTGTATGTGTCACGTGAACCTCCTCTGAGGACTCCCCTGCCCCTGATTACCTCCCCCAACAGTATGTGTGCAGTGAGGAGGCCAGCACGGCCTTTGCCTTCTTCCAAGATGCCCCATTTGGCTGGAGCCCAGGGGTTTGAGGCATGTCCCTTGGCTCTCCCAGGGGCATCATTGACCCAACTCATCCTGTCCTGTACCGGGTTGCTGAGAGACACTGGCCAAACAAACGAAGTCACTCCACACCCACGCTGTGCGTCTTTCATGTTTGTGAAAGAGCTCTGGGCTCTCACAGCTGCATGTACTACAGACCAAACAGTGGGTGCAGAGGGAGGCAGAATGGTGGCTGGAGGACTTCCCAGGAGGTGTTTATGTACTGTGTTCCCTGGCAGGTATTTGGGCTTTGTTCAAAAGCATTCCGTTTACTGGGCTTATTTAGAATTCTGATATTCGAAGATCTTTGTCTGATGTTCTGATAATTAGCAAGAAAGCTGGGCTTGTGGATGATTAAGAAGAAAGAGTGCCATGAAAGGAGTCTTCTTGTCCTTTTCTTCTGAAGCCCCTGAAGGAGTGGCGGCACAAGAGCCAAAGAGAACTTTCCTCCTGAACATGGTCACAGAGCCCTTTCACCGACGCTCCCCAGGGATCCTGCTCCGAAGTGCTCTGTGCTCAGGACAAGGATGTTTGCTTTTGATGTGTATGTGTATTTTTGTATCTCTGTGAATAAGTGAGGTAAATGGAAGAGAGCCCATGCAAGTAGTATTGTGGTGATTAAATCCAACCAGTTCCGTTGAGATGGACTCTGTGTGTGTAGTAGCCTCATTACTTGCTAATCACCCAGTCATTTGCCACTGCTTATTGATTACCCTCGGTATATTGAACTTACCAACATGTTTAATCCTCCAAACTACTCTATCATTGCCATTTTATTATTTAAAAGATTTTATTTATTTAATTTTAGAGAAAGAGGAAGGAAGGGAGAAAGAAAGGGAGAGAAACATTGATGTGAGAGAGAAACATCGATTAGTTGCCTCATGTACACATCTCTACCAGGGACCGAACCCATAACCCAGGCATGCTCCCTGAGCAGGAATCGAACCGGTGACCTTTCACTTTGAGGGATGACACCCAACCAACTGAGCCACACCAGTCAGAGGTGTCATTGCCATTTTGGAGATGAGGGAATGGAGGCCCAGAGAGGTTTAAATAGCCTGGTCAAGGCCACATATCCAGTAAGTGGGAGAGTCAAAGATCTTGCTCTGGTCTTGCTGTTTCCAAAGCGAGCCATCTTTCCACTACACCACACTGCCTATTATATATAATCAATGATAAGAATGACTTGACCAAAATTTGTATTTGTGAAATCTCTTTTTCTGCAACTCTGTAAACATTATTTTCTTTATGATTTGGAGAAAGGAATGATGGAGCAAACATTTATTAGGCACCATATGGGTCAGATGTAATTTTGGGCACTTTCACATCCCAGACAGGTTATATTAACTACAGATGAGGAAATTAAGTTTCCCAGTGTGCAGCTCACAACAGAGTTGAGTCAGTCACGATGCTTTTCCTTGGCATAATATAAGCTCTGCTGGAGCAATGAGTGAGTCTTTATTAAATCACTATTATATCCCTGGTGTTAGTACAGGGTCTGACTCTGGCACATAGTAGGTGCTCAGGAAGAGTTTATTGAATGACTAATGATTGAACTTTCTGTAAACTGCAGTTTGAATGCATTGAGCCTTATGTTGTACTTTCTGGAGTCTCCCAATGGATGTTGACATGATACAGTGAAAAGGTTCTGAAAATGGATCAGTGAGTCCATGTGCATTTCTGATCGCAAACAACAGTGCTCATCTCACAGCTGTGCAATCTCAGTGATGGAGTTGCTCTTCTATTGGGAAAACTTAGGTGCACGGTTACCTTGGAAAAGACTTTGCAAGGCAGTGTACAATTTGTGGCACAACTGAAATCTTGAGATTCTCACCTTTACAACCCTAACCACTTAACAACCCTGTGGTCCTGGTGGGGTTATAGCTTTCCATAAATCTGGTACTTAATCATTTAAAGAGATGGCAATTTATCTGAAATATGCACCTTATTATGAATGTGACACACTTAGCACAGACGGTCTCAGAAGTTTTTCCTGGCTTCCCCTACCCTAACAGTATCTAGTATGTTAATGTCAATATTAGCTTTACTGTTTTAGGTAACTTTGGTATGCTTCTCATTAGCTGGAACCGTAAAGAGCTCAGTTTTACCTGCGCTGAGGGATCGCTAAATTCCTATTGGCATCTGAGTGCATAGTCCCATGTCGAAAGTGAGGTCATGTTTCTCCTGGATTGTGCCTGTATCTGATGAGCCTAGGCTGGCGTGAATCCGAGACAATGAAATAATCACACCCATTAGCTCACCGGGGCCCTATTAAGATGTGGCCTGGCTTTCCATCTATTTCTCCTGCTTGGAAAAACTGACACAGTCATGGTTTGTAAAGGTTAGTGGAGATGGAACTGCTTCGGCAGCCGAAGCTTCGCACTACCCTGTTTAGACCTGGGGCCAGTCTGCTGCTCGATCTTGGGAAGTAGCTGGGGAGCCGGGGAGCAAGTATCTCCTTTAATCTCCTTGTTTGTGGTGGTTGAAATTTCCTAACACTCTAATTCCCCCATCCTAGCCTTACGGCTAGTGGGTCACTCTGGAGTAGTAGTTTCCAAACTCTTCACTGTTTCTTGTGATTTTCTTTACAGACCCTGCATTCTGAAGTTTCAGGTCTAGTGAACAAGCTATAATGGTTAAATAATAGTTCGGTTTTCTTGTTAATACCTAGAAGTCCTTATGCTGAATGTTCTTTGCTTCCCATGATTTTCTCAGGAACACTGTCCCAGACCCTGTGGTCACTCCAGGGTTGTGGCCTCCAGTTACACCTCACAGAGTACCCTTGACTCACCACAGAGCTCTGCACAGTGGTAACTAATTATTTGTTTAGCTATTTCCGTGTGTCTAGTGTGTAAGCTCCATGAGGATGGGGACCTTGCCTGTCGTGTTCACAGCTACCTCCCCAGGGCCTAAGTCTTTGCTTGGCACTTAGTCAGCCCTGAAGTAGCATTTGTCGAATGACTTAATGAATTCGCTGGTTTAATTTCAGTGAAAAATAAAAAGAAACTTGTCCCTTTTATTGGCTTAGGAAGGCTTATCCTGTGTAAAATTGATAGAATTTTTGAAATATTGACTATAGCTTAAATGAAAATCACCAGGTTTAGCCCTGGCCAAGTAGCTCAGCTGGCTAGGGCATCATCCTGCTGCGCCAAGGTTGTGGGTTCAATCCCTAGTCAGGGCACAGATAGGAATCAACCAATGAATGCATAAGCAAGTGGAACAACCAATTGATTTCTCCGTATGTCTGTCTGTCTGTCTGTCTCTCAAATCAATTTTTAAAAATCACTAAGTTTAGAATAAAACGTTAACTCTGGGTGGGAGAAAAGATGATGATGCTGTTGGGGAGGGAGTATACAAGAGGCTTCCAGAATATTGATAATGTTCTATTTCTCAGTCTAGGGGACTCCTAGGGACCTAAGAGCCCCAGACTTACTTCTGAACTAGAGGGACATGCCAAATAAGTTGCCTGTTATTTATTTTATCCATGCCCAAGGCAAAGCTGTCAGGACCACCTAATAATCTTATAAAAAGTGAGGGCATTATTAAAGGAGCCTTATTACTATAAAGATCTTATGATTGTTCTGCTAACTGCCTTGAGAAAACGCCAGTTTTCGTCTGCTCACATCTTTGGAGACATGGAGAGCCACTGCAAACAAGCTATTCTGTCTCCCTTTTTGTACCTTCTGCCACTTGAACCCATCTCACTTTCCCAAACCATTCATTTAACCCAACGCAAATTAAAAATGAAAAACAACCAATTACCCTGCAATGCTTAGTTGAACACCTACTGTGTGCTTGTATTATAAGCTATAATTAGGATGCCTTGCGTCTTGTCCTGAGCTGGGTTTTCTAGTGGATGCTGTCATGCAAGGAAGAGAAAGTTATTAGAGAACGGTCTGATGGTAGGACGATTATTTAGTCTTTCCTAATAAGCTGATGCCCTCTTGTGCAGGTCACAATCTTTGGAAGCGTCAGAGATATGTTGGAAAAGTCACAGTCCCTGCCAGCATGGCTGGGCAGGGGCCCCAGTGGGGCAACCTATGGAGCATTGATCCCTGGTGTTCTTGCAAAGCCCACCTCCTGGGGCACGTCAAGAGAGCAAGCCCAGTCAGTCCTCTCATCGGATAGTGATCAAAAGTCTCTTGATAAATCAGTAAGGCTGAAAATATTCTTGGCAGTTTAAACAGGCAGTGGTAAGAACATGCTTTCTGTAGTTACAATGAGTTCATTATCCAAGGGCCGGAAGTGACCAAAATCATTGATTGGCTAATTATACATAACTCAAGGGCCATAATGCTTCAGTCATTATGTGGGACTATTCATAAAGCACTTGAGTTCAGCTCCAATAAGGAGGGGAAATGCATCCAGGGAAATTGCAGGGTAAAAGTCTGGGAATGTAGATAGTATAGGATATTACTGGTCTGAAATGGAAGGTTTCATGTATAGAGTTTTTCAAACAGATTCTTGGAAAAAAAGATTTCCTAAATCTTTACCAGTTTTCGGATGGGATGTAAAACTAGATGCCCTAGCCTTTACTTGTGGTTGTCTAAAAATCTACCCTATTTTTCTTAGGAAGGGAAGCAGTTGCCTTAACACTTGGCCAGAGTCCCAACATGTACAGGGTGGCCCGTTTAACACAGCCTGTGGATGCTTCCGAGTAGGAAAGGGGTTTGTTGTAAAGCACCATGTGTTTGTGGGTGTTTAATGAATATGAGCTGATTAAATTGGCCACCCTGAATTATAACCTCATACCTTCTGCAATCCCTCTCCGGTTTTTAGCTCAAGACAATATTCTTCCTACTTTTTCTGCCCAAACTTGTTCAGCAGAAATGCTACCACTGTTAAAACTGCTTGTGTTTTCTACCCAAAGTATTTTTATTTCAATGGTGGGCAGAAGAATCCAGCCTTGGAAATGCCTCTCTCACAGATCACGGCCCAGCTGCAGCGCTGTTCTGTATCAGCCACACCCACATCACCTCCCCTTCCAACCTTCCCACTCCATCTGCTTCCCCGTCTCTGGGCTGACACAATACCACTATCTGTCTGGGGCAGATAGTAAGCTCTGCCACAAACAGAGGAGGCCTTGTCTAAAGAAGGAAAAGCCCTGCTCTAGGAATCAGGCAACCTGGGCTTATGGCTTGCTTTTGCTAATAGCCATCTGTGTGGCTTAGGGGAGTCCCTTTGTCTCTTCGAAGGGGTAAGGCAAAGCTCAAAATTTCCCAAACTGGGGGCTATGGATACTTGAGGTCTGCAAGTTCTATGAGATCTTAAATTTTTTATGTTTTAAAGATTTTTTTTTATTATAAAGATAATACTTTGCAATCAAAAGATGTTTTCAAAAAATAAATCTTAGGTTTCCTTATTTGGTGATTCTGAAACTCGGTCTAAGGTTGCCTAGGCTCAGTCTGAGGTCTCCTAGAGGTTTTTAAATGTGTTTTGGATGTCTCAAATTATTTTCCCCTTTAAAAGGAGCCTGTTTACCACTCCAGTTTCAGAAACACTGGACTCTTTCCATATATTTATAAACTGGTTGTAGAGGTGGGACAAAATATTAGCTTTAACTTTCTTATCCTCACGCTATTCAACCTAATTACTTTTCAATCACCCCAATATATTTAAGTCTTTTAGCACATGGGCTTCCTTTGTTTTATAACTGAAATATTTTCTGTTTTCAATTGCTATATATTACTTTATAAAGAGCATGTTTCTTCCAGTAGCTACTTACTTCCCTTTCCCTTTAAGACTCAGATGACTTAATGTATTCGTGGCTGACCCGACAGAGACCACCTTCCTCTCTAAAGGTTTCTGTGTCGGTTAAAGGGAAGGGATGAGCTTCCCTTATCAGTGTGCTCAAGATTAAGTCATCAGAACGGTAGTTTACGTGTGCATTCCTCTTCTATAGTGTACAAAGTGCTTTCTCCCGTATACATGATATCGTTCGGTTCTCTCGGCAACCTCTTGGTAAATGAAGCAAGTCGTGTGATGGCCAGTTTACAGATGGAGATACTCAGGCCCAGAGACGGTGTCTCCTACCTTCTGACTTAGTTTACTTGTCTTCCCAACAATGCTTCTCACCCAATAACAGCAACATAGATAGAGTAAGTAGCTATTTGCCACATTGTGCTGTTCCACTATTATTTGTTTCAGGAAACGGTAAGTGGAGCTTCTCATTCAAGGGTAGACTGACACTGTCAGCCTTGCCCAGCCTGACATTAGCCTCATGCCATTATTTATTAAAAGACCTAGCTGGTCCCACCTGACCCATTTCCTGGGACATGGAAGTTATTCAATAAATATTTAGTGGATAATGAGTCAGTAAATGAGTAAACCCCTCCCCCCACCCCAATCATCCCTCTGATTGCAATTTTTACACTGGAGATCATTTTTGCTGCACAGATTTGTGCCAACATTTTTTTTCAAGTACTAAGTCTTGATTTGCTCAAAGACTGCCAAGTGCTTTAAGGAGACAAGACCAGGAAACTCAGAGAGAGAGGGGTACACTGTAGGCCAGCAGAGGAAGTCCCCTCGCCGCCTTGGCCTGCCTTCCTGTCTATGATGGGCTTCCTAGGCCTCACAGCAAATATGGACACTGGCGGCACTCTGTCTGCCTGGAGCTGACTGGAATATTCACTCCCACCATAGGGTGAGGACAGGAAAGACGGAGGTGTGTGCGAGTAAGGAAAGGCAGATAAATGTCATCAAGCTGGAAGGTCGGGATGGAGAGCAGAAAAGTTGGTGGGAAGACAGTTTCTGCGGCCAGGTATGTCTGAACGAATGGAAAGGGAAGAGCTGTTCTGTCTGCTCCTTCCATAGTGTGGTTTGGCTACTTTCCCTTCACTTCCCAAGAGAACTATTGGTGACCAGGGGCATCACATTCTAATCAAGGGAGCTCTTGCCAGCCTGGTGAACTTGGCTCCCACGGGAGTCATGAAGTTATAGCAGGGTGAAAAGGGAGGCTGCTTGTCACGAAGGGACCCACTCGCCCTCTTCCACTGTTGGCACTGGTTGTGGTGTATCTAAATATATTTTGTGTATCACATGACTCCTAATGCTAGTTATTATCATTTGACTGCATTATTTATGAAAGTGGATTGCCTGGAAAAAGTGATTCCACTTTATATTTACATTCTCCTTGTCCCTGGAACCACTTTCTGAAATTCCAGGGTTTTATTTCACTGTCATTCTCTAAAATTGTCTCTTTCTCAAAGCCCTGGGGTTCTGGAGATGTTCTCATGCTTCTGGCGTACTTCTACGTAACCTCTGGTAACTACGTAGTGTTGTCTGGCTCTGCTGGGCCTATGAGGAGGCCGCTTTCCCTGCCAGTCGTTCCTCTCTGACAGGGGTGTTTGGTCATCTTGAAAAGCTAAGAATGCAAGGGGACCAAAGTGAAATTGCAGAGCATATTCACCCAGCCAAACGGAAACACACATGATTAACTGACCACACACGTGGTCTCGAAATGACATCTCACTTGGGGAGTCAAAGCCAAGGAGCGTGGTTAGTGCCCCAGCAGGCCCCAGATGGTTAGAGTAAATACACATCCCTGCTTTCTGCCAGGTAGTTTTCATCGGTTTCCTCAGGATGTCAGTGTGTGTGTGTGTGTGTGTGTAATTAAGAGTAATTAATCATATTAGAATTCCCCACAGAGAGATGGCGTGGGGGTTGGGGAGGGATCACTGGCTCGAACAGCCTCAGTGAGAGTCCCCTGTTGAAAAGGAAACAGAGAAAAGCCAGGTCTCTGGGCCGTGCCTGCGCCATCACTGCCTCAGGAGCCCTCGGCGGCCCCGCCAGCCCTGTCATCGCAGTGAGAACGTTACCCCAAGTCTCCCCTGGCCGTCTCAGGGTTGCCAGGGCTCGGTGTTTATTCTGAATCCCTCACTTTTTCCAATTTCCCTATGTATTCTCCTGTCTTTATCCAGTCAATCACCAAATTTAGGTACGGGAAATGGTCTCTTATTTTGGACAACAAAACCGCGTCCCATGGACAGTAAGCGATTTTGAGAATCACTCAGCGAGTGAGCTGGTTAGAATTGGGCTCATCAGCGTCCTAGTCTGTCCACTTCACCCAGGGGGCATCCCTGGGAAATCTGTTTTTACCTCTTTCTTTGAGGATTTCGCTAATGTGAGCATCACTGAAAGCAATACTGATGTCTTTTCTAATTCCCCTAAATTGACCATGGTGAATTTCTGTTTAAAAGCCACAGAGTACACTTTCCCTATAAGCTATTTCTTCATTCATCCACGGAAGGAGAAGCTATTGCAGATGACATTGTGTTACGTATTCTGCCAAATCTAGATGAAAAGATGGATCTGCTCCACAAGGACTCAGAACTTAGTACTCTTTAGATTCTACTCAGTATAGTTGATTTGCTCACCAATGCTAATAAAATGGAGATTATGAGATTGTATTCCTTTATTTGGCATTAACTTGGACCAGCCATCTTACCGACTGGACCAATGTAGAAGTCTCCTATTTACTCTAAAATAGCACTTTAAAGACATATCCTACTCATGGCATGTTGATAGCTTCCTGGGAGAGGAAGGTGTCATGGTTAAAGCTGAAAGGACCCTTGGGGGACAAGTGGGCTGAAAAAAACTTCTATTAAGTCACCAGCACATGACTTTTTCTGGCCCAGCTGGGCCCAGCCCTGTTGGTCTTCAGACTCAGACCACTGTACTTTCAGGTATCAGGAGCCTTGTTTATGTTCATTATAGTTCTTCAGTTTACTCTGATCCCTTTCTAGATAAGAAACTACAATGGAAAAAAAGTCATTAGTTCTTAATTTGCTCTTAAATTTTTCCCCGTTGGAAGGAACCAGTGCCTCTTGTCATTTGGTGCTAGTGCTCCTTTAGTATTTTAATATCTTTGGATACTTATGAGTTGGAATCTAGTTAAACAAGATAGAAATATATTTTACAAGTCATTAGTTAGACTTTCAAAGTAGCAACTATAAGATTATGATGTCTCCCTTTTTCACTTTTTCAGAACCTTCAGCTAGTGTATCAGTGGTTCTCGTCTCTGGGTTGTGTGGCCCTCCAGGGGACATTTGGCCTGAAGTCATTTTGGTTGTTATAACCAGAAGGAAATGCTACCTGCATCTACCCAGGGATGCTGCTAAGCATCCTACAATGCAGAAGCTCCCACAAACAAGACTCATCCAGCCCAAAATTTCAACCGTGCTGAGGTTAAGGAACCCCTGGTGTAAATGTAATCCAGATACACAGACTGGAGGAACGTCGCTGAACTCGGTGTCAGTCAGTTACCAGCTTGACACATTCAGACCGCCCTCCTCTTTTAACAAGGGGTCGTGCCTGGCTACTTCCCGTGACAGGTGGCTGACCCCTTAGGCTTGGAAAGTGGGCTCCACGATAAACTTCTGTTTCCAAGAAGGTTGTTTCTGGTTCCCTCACAGTGGTACTCTCCACACTCTCTGTTCAAGTTTTCCACCAGCAAATTGTGTTGCCTCTTCTTCTCAGACATGTGATTGGGGAAGAATATAAGTATTTCCCTGACATCATTTAGTCTAAAGTCGACCCTGCCATCTGGTAAACGGTAAGTTCTTACAGCTGAGCTCTTGTACTCTTGTGTCAGTCCCACGGCTCTGTTCTGAGAAGGTAGAAGGGAGCAGGTAACCCCCAAGAGGGTCCCTGGGTAGGAAGGTTTAGGAGTATGTGTGGGAATGAGGAGTACCCTCCTTACAAGCTTCTTTCCCAGTATGCCTACTTAGTACATATTCTGTTGAGTAATTCAGTGACCACTTAAGTTTTTTCTCATGAGTCAGCTTTTCACTTTGTAAAAGCAAAACCCATTTGCATCAGTGAAGTTTAACCAGATTTTTTAAGTTTTTTATTACTTTATTGAATGAAATAACTAGGTAGAATAGGGGAAAAATAAACCCGCATGAATCGGGAATTCTTTTAAGCCTCCTTTTCTTCCTGAAAGTCTTCTGTTGTTTACATGGTTGGAATTTTATTATCAAAGAGACCTTTATTATAAAAGTGAACCAATTTTCAAAAGGATGAGGCAGGGTTTTCCAGTATAGCTCTGTCCTGGCCGACCTTGGCACCACGTGAGTCTCCCAGCAGCTGGCACAGTAAATGCCCCCGGGAAACAGCAATCATTGGAAAAGAAGCTGGAAAGGACCCTGAAGGAGGCACAGAGCGGTAGGTAATTTGTAAAGCGGTTGTTTGCTTTCCAAAGTGGCAAGAGCGGCATGTCTGGTCTAAGCACACACTAAATCCCCTATCACCTGTGTGAGTGCCTGGGCGGGAAGCTACTCCACAGCGTATAGTCCTGACTACAGAAAACTTGTTTTGGGGTCAGAATAAAGGTTCCCTTTTGGGGTTTTCATCCCCTAGTTGCAAGTTACACCCCCTTTTAGCATTCCCCTATGCAACTGTATCCCTGTGAAACAATTGTTACCAGAAATTATATCTCAAGGATAAAACAACAGTTCAGTAAAAGTAACTTTGCTTTTCCTCTGCAACCAGAGGTCAGTATCTCTCCAAAGGGTCTGAAACACCTCTTCCCCTGCCCCCACCCAGTATCCCCCACTGGTGCGTGACAGTAGTGTTTAGAAAGCAGTATTACAGCTCCTTTTCATGCAGGATAATTTTTCTGTGACTGTGATCTTCCGGGATGGACAGAGAGGGCTGGGCAGGGTTAGATAGCATGAGGACAGAGGAGAAGCTTGTGGGAGTGCATTGCAAACAGAGATGGGCGAGTTAAGTTACTGCAATTGCCATCTGTCTCTGTTTTGCTAAGTCATTAGCTCGGACACCACATTGTGTTAATCCCCACTTCCCCTGGCTATGAGCTTGATCCAAATCTCCAGGGAATCGTGGTGCGGCTCAGGCTGACTCTCCCGTCAGCTGGGCCGCAGCCTTTCTGCAGTGGGCGGCTCGCCAGGCCCGCCACCCTTCCCGGCTGCATCGCCGCGAGGCGAAGCTTCCCCGGTCCTCACAACAGGAACACGAGCCTCCGGACTCAGCTCTTCTTCGAGAAGTCTCCCTCTCGGTGTGATAGATTTTGGTCTTTCATCCCCTAGCACCCCCTTCCTTCCTTCCTCTCAGCGCCCCTTCAAGGCAACGGGCAATTTCAGGTTGACCGCTGTGAAAGTTCTCCACAACCAAATGCTACCCTCGTGCTCTCTGTGTCTCAGAAGGGCCCACCGGGCAGCTAAGAGTGACTAAGGCCTAATTTGTCTCTCAGGACTATACACAGAGGGACTTGTCCTGCCTCTGGTCCTAGTCTAGCATTAAGATCATTCTGTGATGACAGGTCACTTGCTAAGAACAGTTGTTCAGAAATGACATGGTCTCTGCTGATGAGCTGGCTAAGATGTGCACATCATTTCTGCTGATTTATTTTGATGTCTCTGGCCCTTGGTTTTCTCATCCATGAATGGGTGTTTTCTGAGGAGGACTAGAGAGTATATAAAGTCTTTTCTAACCTAAAAGATGAATGTATACAGTTCTCATTAATAGTAAATTTTGTTGGTATTTACGTTATGTGCCACACGCTGGTAGGTACAATTATTATCTCTGATTTACAGATGAGGAAACTGAGGCACCAAGAGGTTAAGTAGTTGGTTCAAAGGCAAACAGCTAATAAGTGACAGAGCCAGAACTGAAAGGCAAGGCTGGGCTCCAGAACCTATGCTTTTAGCCACTTACTGTGGTCACTTACGGGGGTTCCTCAGTCACTGCATCTGCTCTGTTTCCTCTGCGCTCTTTCCAAGGTGTGCAGGTTCTTCACATGTGCTCTTATCAACGTTTAGGGCAATTTCCTTTGGAAGTGAGTTACTGTTGCCCCCGTTTTTACAACTGGAAGCACCGAGATAAAAGCAGGCTCTTTTGCAAGGCCACACACAAGCTGTTGGCAGAACCCAGGAGTCCTGCTTTCCTGCTGGGGGCTCTGTCTGCGAAGCTTCTCTCCCACTCATAATTATGATGTGCAGAAAATTTGAGTATCAGAGGTTAAGGATTTTTTGACCTCCTTAACCTTTCAACCATGGCAAATCAGGCACAGCTCCGTAGGCAACTGGGTTAAATTCCCCACTCAAATGCCGAATGAGCTCTGCAGAAGAGAAAGCATTTACAAGCCTATGACTCACATAGATGTCGCAATATCGTTCATTCCCCATTCCTCTCCTTGCTGTTAGGCCCTTATTAAATATCTCACACCTCTCTGGATGGCTGGGGTTACACTGGATCCTGCAAATTTCCTCCCACGTTCAGTCCATGCAGGGCTCATCCAGGAATTTGAACAGCACAAGATGACAGAGGGCTTGCTCTTTGGCCCCTTCGTACTATCTGCCCCGATACTGCCCACTGCCCGTTGGCCTTTCCTCCCGTCTCACTGGACGGCATGTGCCTTTAGCACCAGAGGTTTCGAAAGCTGGTCCAGGGCTCCCCTCATGTTATTCAGTCTCTGTCTTCGCAGTCCCAGAAGTGGTTTCCCCTCAAGCAGTGGGAATTCAGTAAGTTTTCCAGCTTACTGCCACTGAACTGCCTGCAGGGAAACCTCTGGCACTGTGGCAGCATAAGCAATTTAGGATGCCCAAGGACTGGTTTGTGACATGGAAAGATTGGAATCAAGATGAAACAGTGTTCCTTCCTATCACCTATCCCATGCACGTCTGGACCTAGTAGAGCAGAATGAAAGACAGTACCGAATACCGAACTCCTTTATGGCATTTAAGTCACAGTGGTATCAGGGATGACTGCTGCTTTTTCTCAGCAAAGTTAAACCACTACCCCATTCCCTCAAACTCCAGTTCCATGTTTAACTGAAGACACACAGAAATAAAATGTGTGTTGGTAGGAAGACAAACCCTGAGATGAAGCAGGAGGTATGTTGGCCGCTAGAAAAGCTGTTATATTCATTTCTTTTACATCGCAGCAATCTCAGATGGATAGTGTCCAGTTAACTTGTAGCGCCTGTGCCTTATTAAACTCCTGTTTGATTCAGAATTTACAGCCAAAATGCACCTGGAATACTTCAAGTTGGAACTAAACTTTGGTTCACTTGTTCTCAAAAGGGATGTACAAATTGATTGCAACCTACAGCAAGTGACAGAAAACCCTTCAGAATAGGGCTTTTGTTAATAACTTTATTTCTTGATTTATAAATTCAGCAATGCGCGTTTAGTTTCAGCTCTTTGACAGGCACTGTGCTTTAAAGCAGTGTGCGCCTATGCATGGGTTTCCTCTGTCAGTTAGCGTTCTTTGTATTGCATGTGGCTGAAACCATACTCAAAGTGGCTAAAGTAGACAGTGGGAGTTACCGCAAGAACACTGGCATACCTGTGAAAACTGAGGACTTCAGGAACAGATGGGACCAGTGTTCCATACCATCAAGTCAGTCCCTCTTGAGTTTTTTTTTTTACACCCCCCCCCCGCATTTCATCTTTTCCAAAAGAAATTCCACCGAACAGGTATCTTCCTAGACCTGCACTGTTGACCCAGTAGTCCCTAGATATATGGCTAGGAAGTGCTTTAAATGTGCTGTAAGTATAAAATACAATGGATTTCAAAGACCTAGTATTGGGGAAAATAATGTACTGTGTCTTAATGTTCATATTGATTACGTGTTAAAATGATAATGTTTTGGAAGTGTGGTAATAAGTAAAATATATTAAAATTTATTTCACCTTTTTATTTTTTTCCCTGTGGCTAGAAAGTTTTAATTACATTTGGGAGCTATATTATATTTGTATCGGACAACACTGTTCTAAATGGCTTTACCAAATATCTACAGCGGCACAGATCTCCCTGTGCCTTAGTTAGCCCGACGTCAGTTACAGGAGGAAAACTGAAGGGACAATCAGAGACACATATCACCAGTCAAATGCACATCACTGTATTCCTTCCTCCTCCCTTCCCTTTACCACCCATGTTAAGTTCTACTTGAGCTATAAACAGTTTCTTTTTTTTTGAAAGGGAATTTATATACTCACTCACTTCAAAAATATGTATTGACCCCCTGTTCTGTGCCAGGTCTTTTGGATCAGGACCAGAGGTCACAAGAGCCGGGCCTTCCCCGAGCATCTCTCTAGCAGATGTAGCCCCTTGGAGCTTGTTTGCACGAATGTAAGTGCCGTGCAGAAGGGTGCCTCTCGGTATGGCTGTGTGGTGCGGGCTGATCCCTCCACCCATACACTGAGCCCGAGTCCGCTGAGAGCGTGGATCCCCAGAGTCACCGTTAATACAGGGTTGTCAAGGGAGGTGTGAGGGACGGCGACAGTCGCAAATCAGGGCCCTTCAATGACACACATCATAACGGCACAACTCCATGAACCTTCTCAGTGAAAACACATGTGCAGCCAGCACCCAGATTAAGAAACAGAGCATGAACAGCACCCTAGAAGCTCCCCTGTCACCTCCCAGCCCCCACCCCTGAACGTAACCGCTGTCTGCGTTTCTACAACTGTGGATTAGTTTTGCCTGTTTTTGAACTTCATATAAAAGGTGTCATAGAGTAGGTTTTCCTTGGTGCTGGTTTATTTTGCTTAGCATCATGTTTATAACATTTATCCATGTTGTATAAACCAATAGAAAATATAGATAGCCAAGAAAGAAAATAAAAATTACAATGCTGTTAAAGTAAGATAATGTAAAATATCAGCGTTTGTAATTCTAGGCACTTTCCTAGGCATATGAATGCTTATGTAAGTTGTTTTCAAAAATTAGACCGTAGTGTACATATGATTTTGTGATTTGCTTTATTGTTTAGCATATCAAATCTACCAAAGCATTCTGTTAGTCTATCTTAAGGAGGCTGTATTCTGAATTGACCAGAAAGGCAATATAGAAAAGTGGAAACTTATTCTTTTTTTAAAATCAGGAACATACATCAGTATCTTTATAAGCCATTGTCATAGGCATGGCCCATCCTGGCCAGGCTTCCAGGAGACTTTGAGTAAAGGTAAGCGAATGACCGGGGAATGGCTAGGAAGGCCTGGCACTCAAGACTGAGAGGGGACTCTGCTTCTCAGGGAATCTTCTGATTTTTTCTCTACGGGCTTAAGCCCAAGTATAGGTTGATAATATGAAACCTATCAGGAATCCAGATAATTCTGTGAGCGGCTTGTTGGAGTCTCTGTTCAAGTCCCAGCTTATTCTATAACCTGAGACAAGTCTGTAAAAATGTTCCTTACTTCTCAAATGGAAAGTCTAATTTCCACATCTGCTTGGTATCATAAGAAATAATACTTACATAACATTTTGGAGTTCTTGAATGAGAAGTTCCTTGGAGTTGCTGACTGTTCTTAAAATTTCCTCAACTAGCATTGTGGAAATCCGTTGTCATGGATACTGTTTCTGAGCTAAGTCATAACTACACTGTGAACCTGGGCCCATGGAAACATCTGAGACTTAAAATTCTAGTTATTTATTTTAAAAGATACCCATTTATTTCCTAGATATTCACACTGAGTGCTTACCCGGTTGTAGTTTTGGTTTGCATGCTAAGTCTTCCCATTTGGGTGTTCATCCTTACCTCCTCTGCATTGTATCTACTGGCACATGCCATTGAGTTTTCCTGAGCGAGGTCACCTGGAACACTCGTGTTTTGACGTTAACCTTCCTCGGCAGGAGTGAAGAGAAGGAAATATTCCTGCTGGCCAGCGAAGATTGAAACCGTGAACTGAGACTCCTCAGACTCTGTCAGGGACCCCTGGGGACCCGCACTGGATGAAACTTAAAAGACAGAAAACACAGTGTGGCTGGGGGAATGCTGGAGCCGACCTGTGCAGAGAGTCAATGGTAGTGGGGCATCTCCGAGATGGAAGGACGTGCTGCTCCCTCATTTTTCAAATGGGGGAACCTGAGGCTTAAGGAGGTCACAGAATTGAGAAGGAAGTTTACTTTGATGTTCCATCAACTGCCCAAGTATCTGTGCTGAGTAGGAGATCCGGGGAAAGACAGTGTCTGAGGCGTGACTGGGGGGAACTTCTAGACGACATTAAACTAATGCCATCCTGGGAGGACCTAAAGCCTTACTCTTCTCCGGGCAGTAAACTGAGAGTATTGACTTGTTCTTCCTCTTTCTCTGAGGTCTTAGGGTTGTGACGGTGAGAGGACTTTGGCATTTTACCTGGTCACTATTGGCCTCCTGCCGGAGAATTTCAAAGCTCAGTTTGGGAGATGCCTTCCTCCAGAGTCAGGTGGTGGAGATAGTTAGTATTAAATTTATGAGGTTTTCTTTCTTTTTTTCTCTCCCTCTCCCCCTCCCCACCTCTCCCTCTGTTCTGTTCTCTCCTTCCTTCCTTCCTTCCTTCCTGTTCCTTTCTTCTAGTATTATTTTTTAGAGTTGTTTCTGACGACCTCTTAATCTTCAGTTACATTTCTGATGTCACAGATAACATCCTTTTTTGTCTTCAGCATGCAGAGGTAGAGAGCTTGCCCCTCTGAAATTCTTCCGGGGTCAGTTTGCCTTCTGGTCGAGGTCCAGGGAATGAGAATATTTCCGACTCATTAGGGACTGTCTTGGCCTTGAGCAGAAATGGGGTCTGAATCATTACCTAAGAGAGCTTTGTAGATTGTCACAGTTGGCAGCCTCGGGACTTGAGCTAATCCTGGAAATTCTTTAACTTCCCAGAAAGAAGGTTCCACAAGGTCAGGCTGAGGTCCTCAGGGAGAGCAGATGGAATAAAGCTTGCAACAGTCGCTTTTACAGCTGGACTTGAAGATAAATAAAATTATACCCATTTTTTTTTTTTTTTTTTTTGGATCATCAAGCCTTTGATTTTCAGGAGATAACTGTTCTTTTCTCCTTTTCTTCCTGTATGTAGAGAAAAAGAAAAGAAAAGAATACACTGTAATGACTGAAATAAAAGCAAGTAAACTTGTTGACTCAGTTCCATGGTGAGTGCAAGGAAGGCCAGGCCAATAGAAACAACTGAGATATTACAAAAATGTGTTTCTCTCTGGCAACTGCACAGTCAGTCCTTTATATTCGGTCGCTGTAATCGGCCCATCACCCAAAACTCTTTCCAAGGTCATTATTCTGGTTGCGGGGGCTGCTTCTCTGACAAACAAATGTTGATTTTACTAAATGTGCTCTCCCTCTAGCTTTCTTTGTGGCAACAAAGTATCAAAGCATCATTTAGGAAAAGAGAGTGTAAAAGATCAGAGAGATACAATCCTTCTGGGGTTTTCTAAAGGCTCAGGCATATCTGGCTCCAGCAACACAAATTCTAAACTATCAAGCCACCTGTAAAATCGGTTTTAATTAACTTGAAGGCACATCAATGTTAGTTCATTAAAATAAAGTTCCATTTCAGTGGAAGACTGCCACTATAGGGCACACTGTGGCATTTTTTGCATAGGTTTGGGGTTGGCAAGTGAGTTCTGTGTTTAGAAAAACCAAAGCAAACCCTGTTTCTTTGAGGCCTTCTTATGCTTTGAAGCCCTTATCGCTGGTTCCCTGGAATGTAGGGAGTGCCCCTGGGTAGGGCCAGGCAGAGCTCAGTGCTGTTTGCCAGGTCTCCTGCTCATGACCCTTCCAGGCCTCTCTCTCCCTGCTCCCTGCCTGTCTCCTTTTCGCTCTCATCCTTGGCCTTGAAGCCCTAGGACTCCCTTTTCCATTTTTCACCTCACGCTGACTGATTTGATCCCCGCTATCCTGTGGGTGGACAATGGCTGACCCAGAGCATAAAGACACAAGGGTGCTATTTCAGGTTTAACTAGAGAAAGGAAGCCCAGGCGGTCCCAAGGAGCTGGTGAAAAATACAGCCCCGCTTTTGAGACTCTCGCTTCGCTGACTGTCTAAGAGCTAGAAGGGACTTTCAAGATCCTCTCATCAAACCCCCTCCTTTTCCTGGGCGCTGAGGCCCAGGGGTGAAGCGACCTGTCCGAACTAGTTAAGGCCATCACATGGGGCTTCTCTATCTCATCTTCTGCCCTTTCCCCTCCAGGCAGTGCCCCGGTCCTGCGGACCTGTTGATTACAACACAGCCCACAGCCAGAAAATCCGCCCTGTCAGCAGAGCGGCTTTACAAGCTGACAGAGGACATGTGCACGTTTGGAGTCAGGAGGACGCTGAGTTTTAGTTCCAGTTCTGCCTCCGCTTTGTTGGCGCAAACGAGTCACTTCTTCCTTTGTCTGTTTCCCCTATTGGTAAGAAGATAATGAACCTTCCCACCTATCAGGCTCACTTGAGTGTTATAAAGAATAATGAGGTGATATTTGTAAAGTGCTTTGAGCGGCTGGGAAAGAGGAGGGGGTGAGCTCAGTAGAAAGCATTATTAGCTGCAAGCACTTATCAATTGAGCTGGTTAACAATAGTGGAGGGTAAAAATACTGAGAAATGAATTCCAGGGACTAGCCCTGCTTTGAATTTAGGAGGAGGATTAGTGGGGACCTAATAGGTATTCCACTTCTCCAATTTCTTTAGCGTACCCTCAGACCGGGAAAGGTAATTACATTCTTCTCTGTCGGACTCAGCCAGGAGTTTCCATTGGGATGTCAGAGTGTACTTGTCTTCTCTTCTGATACTGAGGCTGTTATGGTGTGATTGTTCAAGCCCAGGGCATCTTCTCTCCCCCGGGGGAGTTTCACTTAGGAGCTGTACAAAGTGATTTCTAAGCGGTGGAGGGGCGCTGTTTATGAGGTTGATTAGTGGGGCTTCTACATCTGAAGCACCCGGGGAGCAATTTGGATGAAGCAGGGAAATAAAAGGCAAAGCCTCCATCGTGGCTGACCTTGTTTTACTGGGCTGCTCTTGGGAATTTTCCCAGTAACTCAGATGTACATACAGTACAACACGTGGGCTGCTGGGGCCGTTGTGAGAGCCTCTTTCACGTGGAAACAGAGACCTAGCCCCAGTAAAGGTAACCTTGCCAGGTCGCTAAATAGATTTAGAGCCACCTTTCAACTTCCCTTCCTCCCACTGAGCGTTAGCCAGGTCGAGGGGCTGGGGTGGGGGTGGGGGTGGGGGCAGGGCGGGTGGCTGAGCCATGTGAGAATGTTTGCAAGCGATCATTCTGATGAAGGGTCTGTTCCTCCAAACCCAAGTCTCCCTGTTTCTAGACCCTCAGTTCCGAGTCCAGGTCTCCCTCGTTTTCAGGGCCGGGGAGAAGAGAAGGGAAACCCGGAACCGGAGGGCTGTGTGGGTCCATGCGGCCCTCCAAGGGCCCGCTGGACAGCGAGCCGGGATGAATGCGGCTCCCTCCTCCGCGGGCAGGAGCAGGGCTGCATGTCGTCATTGTCCCTTGGAGGGTGTAGGGAGAAGTCAAGAGGTCACTTGGAAGAAAAATTTTTGAGATCAAAGTTATGTTAAGGAAATTACCGTGATTTCATCTTTGTCCCCTGAAGTTTATGGGCCTCTTTGTAATCACGGCTTCCTCCAGCCCTTCCCCCTCTTTGCCCACGTTCTCCAGGCCTCCATCTGCAAGGCCTGACTGGCGGGCTCCCCCGCCAAGAGGCCAGAGCGTCACTCTGTGGTGACTTGTGAGTCTTCAGTACCACCCGTCAGGGTGGTGCAACCACAGGCAACGAGCTGAAAGCAGTCCATCCAGATGCCTGTCCCGAGCGCACAAGTGAACACGCCCGGGGCGCCCGAGGCCGCTCCGCCCCTCCTGTCATCCCGCTGGATCGGGTAAAGCCCCACTCTGAGTTCAGCACCTCCTTGGGGCTGACTCAGACCTCTGAGACCAGCCCCTGGATTCCTCGCTGAGCCTGCCACCAACTCCTTTTTGTGTTTCCTCCGCAGATCACTTCTCTGCCCTGAGACTCCATGAAATAGCGTGGGATTTACTTGGCAGGAGCCTCTGAGCTCTTTCAAAGACACACATTTTTTGTTTATTGTAGTCGAAAATCTCAGTCCCCTAAAAGCATTTGGAATGTTTTCTTCATTTTCCTCCCCCAAGGTATCTATTTTGCCCCAGACATGCCCCGCCACCAGAGTGTCTTCAGGAGAGGGTGCTGACACCCTGGGCCCCGGCCGCTGTCCTTTCCTTCACCTCTGCCAGGGCGAAGACCGGCGCTGGGCTGACCTCCCGGCCCGGCCAGAAGAGGAGCCTGTGGAAGCCCCGCGCCCCCACTGGCCTTCCCTCTGTGGCCACAGCTGCTTGCCCTCCCCGCCCCCCTCGCCTGCTCCTTTTCTCAGGGAGCCTCAACGCCAGTGCCCCAGTGAGCCTCTGGGAACAGAGGTCTGTCCCCTGCACTGGCCTCAGCTCCCCACACTAGAACATTCAGGCATCAATGGGAAACAGCAAGATCTGTCAGCAGCGCCCCTTTCTTCAAGGCTTTGAGGGCCACATTCTCCACGGCCATCTGTTCCCTTTCACCTCTCTGGACAATGTTGCTTTTTAAAGCCAGCGATTCTTCCTCCTTTATCCCCTCCTCTCCCGCCTCCCCTTCTTCTGCGCTCCCACCCTTTCCCCCCTCATCTCTCTCCTTTCCCAACCCGATGAAATTAGCCTCTCTTAAGGGAAAACTTGCCCCTCTTTCCCACAAAGCTGTTTTGTGACCACTGTGGGGTTTTGAGTTTTCATTTTTAAATTTTTTTTTGGAAGCCAGAGTTTGTGACTTTTCAAGTTTGTGATTGTCTTGGGGGATATTCTCTTGATAGGGATGGGAAGGGGGAGGATAGAAAAACTTTTCAGTCCTGCAAAAAGAAAACACAGAATAATAACAGTTCAGGTTCCTGCTGGCAGGCGCTCGCCTCTTTCAAGAAGGAACCCTCCCTTTCCTTCCCTTGATGATCAGTGTAAGGAAATTTTGAAACTCAGAGGTTTTTTCCGCCATTTATTTTGCGATTATCTTGTTGCTGCTGTATTGTTGCTGTTGTGCTGTTTTTAATTTAGAGCTGGGGCTGCTGCGAAGTGGGTGCGGTGATCCCTTTGGTCTTACGCAGAGCTGTGCATCGAGGTGCCTGAGCAGGCGGGAGGCCGTGATGTCTTCTGGGAAAAGCAACAGGTCTTGAGGCTCCAGCACTGTATATGAAGGGGTGTTTGTACCAGTACTGACCCGTGACTAAGTGTGCGACCTTAGGCATGTCACTTTCCTTAAGAACAATGATGATAAAATCTTCTACTTAAAAAAAGAATTGCTAAATATGTGATTCTTCTGTTTGTGCCATTACTTTGTTTCATAAACATGAGTCTATGGTAATGTCTTGAAAACTTTATGGGCCCTCCTTGGCTAAGGACACTGTAATAATCCACTCAAATGTACATACAGTGCAAAACATCAGACTCAGCTGTTGACATGGGGAGTCAGCTAGAACAAGGACTGCCAGCCCTGGCAGCTCCTCAGGCTCATGGGGAGGCTGGAACGCCGGTTCTGGGGCCCGACTGTCAGCGTTTGAGTCGTGTCTCCACCGCTTGCCAGCTGAACAAATGTGGGGAAACTTTTGTCATCTGTAAAATAAGGGCCCTCATAGTATCCAGCTTCACATTGTTGTTGAGATGACTGAGAGATTTTTTTCGGGGAAGGCACCAGGAACCGTTTCTGGCTACACTGCAGTAGGTGCATGGAAATGCGGACTGTGATCATTGTCTCCCTGCCCGTCCCACAAACACATTACACATGGCAGGTGAGAAAATGGACTCGCTGGCTCCCTGTGGGGCTCTTCTGACCCTATCGCCCGTACCTTCTGCTCATTTTTCTTTGTAGCGTTAACGCTGATACAGGGAATGTAATTATCAATGGGGTTGCAATGATAATTAACATAGCAATTCTACTTAGAAATGTTATAAAATATAGAAACACCCTAAAATATAAAAAGGATAAATAAACCATGTACTTCTGGCAGAGAAGGTGAACCAGATGTGGAGATCTGAGTCATAGAAGGAAAAGCCAGTCATGATTTTGGCAACTAAAGTTATTTTACACATTTTCTGTTGGAAATCTACAGAACCTGGAGATTTATTTTTCTTCATTATCAATTTCTAGAAACCTGTCGTATGTCAAAGAGTTTCCCAACAACAGGGACAGAATATATTCAAGTATGCTTTTCCAGACGGGCACTGACAACTCTGAATGAGAAATTGAATGTTACAACTCCAATGAGGAAAAGAAAACGAGGATCTAGAAAACAGGATGAGGGCTATCTGTGAGTTCTCCCTCCCAGAGAAGGAGACAAATAGTCATTCCTGTAATACTTTCTAAGAAACAATAAAAGAAGGGACTCGTCAGACTGCTGGGTTCACATCCTTGCACTGCCACTTGCCGAGTGACCGTAGGCAGCCACGTACTCTCTGTGCAGCTCAACTTCCTTCCCTGGAAAACTGGCATGATAATGGTACCTCCCTCACAGAGATAATGTATGTAAAGTATCGAGCCTAGTGCCTGGAGCTTAATTATCCCAAACTGTTACCTCATCACTCTTTGCTGTAATGTCTTATAGCCACTGACATCTGAGATGTGGGACAAGTTACACCAAGTTGGTGGTCTTGATCACTTTGCTGAATCTGATCATTTTCAGTAAACCTATAGTTCTTTCCCATCTCTAGATAAACAGGGGCCTTCAAGGAAGAAGGAAAAATTGCTTTGCTTAATAACTCATATTTCACAGATGTGTACTGACTATCCAATGCCACCAAACCAGTTCCCCCAATTAAAATAACCCTGTTAGCATCAGCATGTTTTTTTTCATCATTTCCCTCTCCCGCCATGTGCCTGCTGCCTGAAAGTGCAGGCTGCACCCCTCGGGATCAGGATGCTCTTGTGAAGAAATACTTGAGGAAGTTAAAGTTCTCTCCATTGCCTGAGATTCCCCTGCACCCTGCGGTCTGCGCATTGCTCAGAGCTTGCCGCGTGTGGTCTGGGGGCTGCTGTGAACTTCTGCCATAAGTGGAGTTTTCCCTTCACTGTGCCTCCAGTCTGTTGTGAGCCTTACGTTAACATGATGGCCGTGGGGGTATCGCTCGCATTTTATGTGCCCGCACACACGCGCACACCCCAAAAAGGGAGAAGGGCAGCAGCTTCTCTTAGCCTTGACTTAGTTTCTCTTAACCCCGGAGTTCAGGGAAACACCAGCTGAAATGAAGAAACTTGGCAGCCAAGCTCAATTTACCAGTTTGGGAAAATAAACCCAAAGAACCTTTGGAAACTTAGGGTGCTGAGATCACGGGGATTCTTACCCCCATCCCCAACCCCTGCTCAGAGCCTTCAGGGGCCACAAACGTGTGACGCCAGCATTCCATTCCCTCCCACGCCTGCAAATATCCTGATTCATATCATGAGCATTCTCCTTCCCAAAGGGGTGCTTGAGATGGGGCCGGAGGAAAGCATAACCATAAATCTCTGCGCTCTGGGCAAGGTGATAATTAAAAGCATTCTCCACAATGATGTGATCTCTGATGCCAAAAGGGAGGCAGCTGGGACAGTGGAGAGTCATAGAATTCCTGGGCGCGGGCCCCCGCTCTGCCTCTGGCCAGGTGGCTTCCGGTTGTCAAGTCACTTCTTTTGTCTATGAAATGGGAATAGTGACTATCCCAATAGTGTGGGATGGAGGGAAGCAGTATGTGTTCATGTACTTAATGTTGAATTCATCAGGTGCCCTTAGTACTCTGGAGTTTTCAAAGCACCTGGAGGCTTCTATCTGCTGTCCCACTTTATTCTCTTTACTCCTTTACTTACTTACACTCTGTTCCTGTCGTCACTAAAGAAACAAAGGGAAGCTTGAACTCCCAAAGTTGAGCTACGTTTGCCATCTAGAAGAAAGGCAGGTCACGGGTCCCAAGTGCGGGACCTTAATGAGAGTCTCTGCCTGAGCTCGGACCATCGCTAGCCCCGTCCTGTTTCATGCTGCAGGCTGTCAGCTACCCCTCCTCCACTTTGTGAATTAGGGTCTGGGGTGGCTCCTCTAAGAATAACTTTGGCCAGATGAATTATGGCATTTTTAAAGAGCATTTCTCTCTCTCCTCTGTTCTCCTTGGGAAGGAGGGTAGGGGGTTAAAGTCAGCAGACAGGAGTCCTAACAACTGGGCCAAAGGACATGCACCAGAATGGTATCTTTCGTGGTGAAAAGGATGCAGAACCACATCACAAGATACCAGGTGGAAATGTTCTAACGCAAACATGCCCAGGGCAGTATATGCACCATCCATGGAGCCTGAGAAGTCTGCAGTTGCAAGCAAAATAGCAAATGCCTAATGGATAATTTTTTTAAAACTTTGGGGTACATAGGGATCATCTGGGAGAGTAGAATCCTAAGGCTCACCCCACAGAGATTCTGGTTCATTAGTGAGATGGCAACAAGGATTCTGCATTTTTAAAAGTAAACCAGGTGATTCTGATGCATAAAGAAACATATAAAACAATGCCCTAGAAATTTCTCCAGAGAGCCAGTCCCATGTCCTGATTTTATTTTATTTATTTTTTATTCTCACCTGAGGACATACCTGCATTGCTTTGGGGCGGGGGGGGGGGGGGGGGTGAGGGGGGAGAGAGAGAGAGAGACACTGATGCAAGAGAAACATTGATTGGCTGCATTCTCATATGCACCCCAACCAGAGTCCAAACCCACAACCTGGGCATGTACTCTGACTGGGAATTGAACCCATAACCTTTTGATCCATGGAACAATGCTCCAACATACCGAGCCATACTGGCTCGGGCCCATGTCCTAATTTTATATCAGAGATCCAGGTCGACTCTTAGGGTAGGCCAACCTACTATTTTTTTTGAAAAAGAGTTTAAACATACATAAAGTTTCCAAGGAAAGTTCAGTGAACTCCCATATACCTTTCACCTAGATTGTTAACATTTTGCTGTATTTGTTTTATCTCATATTACTGTTATCAATATATTTTTATAATATTATTATTATTATCTTTGCTGGACCATTTGAGAGTTAGTTGTAGACATCATGATCCTTTATCCCCAAATACTTTAGCATTTATCTCCAAAGAACAAGAACTTTTCTTATATAACTACAGTACAATGATCTCACCCAGGAAATTCACATTGATATAATACTGTTATCTAACACACCAGTCACATTCAGACATTTCCAGGTGTCCCAATAATGTCTGTCTGGCAATTTTGCCTTTTCTTTTTTTTTTTTTTTAGTCCAGAGTCCAGTCTAGGATTAGACATTGCATTTAGTTGAAATGCTTTTTTGCATTAATGATATATTAAGGCACTGATGTTTTCACAGAAATGTTTTTCTTCAGGAACAGATTTCCTGATAAACAGCATTTCTTTTTCCCTTCTGTCCCTGTTACTTGCGAAGAGCCGGTGATCCAGGGCCAGCCTGAAGCAAAAGCAAACGAACCTGGGCCCAGCTGTGTGTCAATCAAGGCCTCCCAGGTCCTGGGCTTGCCTGGTGCTGAAGTCCCAAAGGCAAACCCATGCCCACTAGTGTGTTCCTTTGCTCATCAGTCAAGTGGGCTATCCCCTGGCTTACTCACTGTACAAACCAGTTCCTTGGCTATGTAAAGCTACCAAATATTACTGCACTGTAGTTTCAAACTGATACAGGATATGCCACTTTTTACTCTGTCCAGCTTTCTCCAAAGGCAGTGGCCTGATTGCGCATGTCTGAGCGTGATTCTTTTCCCACCAGCCAAGACAATAAACAATCTGAAATCAGAATAAGATACTTATCAGAATAAGTATTTCTTCTGCTTCAGCCAGAAGGAAAAAAAGTTACTTGAAAAAATACCCAATGGTCCAAAAATGAGATGATGATCAGATCAGAATCCAGCTGCCTCAGATTCTGCAATGGCAGTAGAAAAGCAAAGCTCATGCCTGATGGGACGACTGCAGGAATTCACTTACACACAGTGAGCAGACAGGACACGCTGTTGTGAAAGAAAACCTGTTTCACATAAGCATCTTCCTGGTTTATGTTGAACGAAGCCTAAATTCAAAAAGAAAATGCCGCAGATTGATTCCCTTAAATGGTTGGGGTTGGGTTTTCTTTGTCCTATTTTGTTAGTATTTACTTAAGGGTAGTATGTGTTTTCTCTAGCGAGTGAATTTATTTTTAATTAAAGCGTTCTTTTCAAAGGGTCAGGAGACCTAGCTACAGGTCACCATTCCAGATTTTTTCCCCCTAAAAATAGAAGGTAGCAGGAGGAAAGCTGTATTATTATTGGAGAAAGGATTCAGAGCCATGGCCTCCTGGGGAATGTGGGAAGCTGAGCCAGGTGGAGAGGAAATTGCTTCCTTCTATTCAGACACCCTAGTTCAAACCTAGCGTTGTTTTTCCAGCTATCTCCAAAGACGGTGCTGTCACTGCACACATAGCAGAGAAGTCCCACACAGTATCCCCTATAAACGAGTTGGATTCTAGACTGACCATGTTCTTGTCGGGTGAGCATCCTCGTGCTAATTTTAGACATTTGCTACATGGTATCTCTGTAGCGTGACCATACCTCTTGGTTTGCCCAGAACCAAGATATATCTCTTACCCCGATATAATTATTAAAAGTCCCAGTTTCACTTTCAAAAGTGTCCTGGTTGGACGATAACTTGTATAACTGTTCTAAGACTCTGGTAAAGTTAAAGTATTATCTCCCCCCACAGAAGCCAACCGACCTGTTTCAGTGGTTTGTGCTGGTGCACACCAGTCTCCATCCTGGTGATTAGCTGACTCTGCCTCTGCCTTCTGCTGTGAAGGAATAATCCATCCCTGACTCTTGCATTCCAGAGGTTCTGACTGCCCCACCTTTTCGTGTCTTCTTCACATTTCTTACCTTCCTCAGTAACAAGTTTTATGGAAACTTGGATCAGTCTAGGTGTGTTGTGTAAGTAAAGACTCTGAGCTGCATTCACCTCCAGCCAGGAGACATTGGAAATGAAATTTTCCGCTTTACCAAAGTGAAGGAGCCTTATTCTTTACCAGGCCAGATGCCTTCCTCAGTGGGCAGATGATATTGAGGCAGTTATTATGTGGTTTTATGCCTCAGATCCTTTATTTATAAATCTGAAAGAAAACTAATAGCTTTAAAGTATTTTGAGAATCTCAAAGTTCTGAGGATTATAAATAACAAAAGATTTTTTTTTTTTTCTCACCTAAAATGGCAGCACAGAGACTGCGGTTACTTGCTTAATAGATAGCGTGTGGTCCCTGGGCCATTTGCAGCTGATGGGTTTTTTCCAGTGCTCTATTTATAGAGCTAGGTCAGAAATATCACTTCCGTTGGAACTTGACCTACAGACCATTGTCAATTTTAGAGGCCCAAGGAAGTAGAGTGCACACTAAATACAGCTGGTTCACAGGTTCAGTTAGTGAACCACAAGCCCCCAAGGAAATTAATTTTGCTGGAGCATAGATGTCTGAGCCTATGTGATACCTTTGTCCTGTGACCTCTCAGAGCGTGTAGTCATCTTGAATGCTTCTTCTAGAAATAGCCTATGTCAGGCAGTCTTCCTCTCTCTTTTATACCCCATTTACTCTCTTTAACATTGGTTGCTGAAGTTCTCCGTTTCTGCAGTGAATAGAACAAGAGCTACTGGTCCACAAACAGAAGTAGTCTAAGATACTCTGGGAAATTTAGGACAAAGCAGATCTAAGTATTTCCCTACTTCATCTTTCCTTTGGGGCTAACCAAGATTCTCAGTCACTTCCCCAATTCGAATGAATGACCCAACAAAAAAGCACATGCTGAAGCTCAGCAACTTCCATGGCCCCGGTTTTAAACAGGAGAAACAATTTAATGATGATAATTCTCTTCTAATCTCTACTCTCTTACTCAGACTCCCATCTTTAAGCTTTGTTATTATGAAGTTGTGTTTGCTAGGACTTGGCCACTGGCCAACAAAGGTTTACCCTTCCTAAGTTTTTAGGTAGGAAAGACTAAGAAACAGCCTCATCTGGAGAACAACCTGCTCCCAGGAAAAGGACCACATGTCTGTACTCTGGTCAGATTTAAGTGGTTGCTGGGTCAGTCACAGCTATTCAAAGACAGCGCATGGAGTAGAGCAGCAATTTCCAACCAGTATGCCACAAAAAATTTAAAAACATGTAATACCTTACTGTTTAGTCAGGAGTACTGACCTCTTTTCCCTTAGATTGTCAAATTAATAAATGACAACAGCTAACACAACAATAGGCAATTGGTGTGAATGCCCTATCTTGAACCATAAATACATGAGCCGTATAGGAGAGTTGCATCTTATTGGTCACGTTGCATAATATAGTTGTGTCTGATTAGTTAAATCTTGGTACCAGGAATCCTTATATACAAGTATAGGCATCTGATTTTTTAAAAAGTCACTTTGGAGCAAAAAGGGTAGTAAATTGGTATTATTATTTGTTTTGTAAATCAATTAAAATTATACTTATTTTTTTGTCAGATTGGCAAAAAATATATATATTTTTTGGTGTGCCGTAGGGTTTTAGTAATTAGTCTATGTGTGTCATGAGATGAAAAAGGTTGAAAATCACTGGAGTAGAGCATTCTTAAACTTCCTGGAAAAACAGAAGTCCACAATGAGGAACTGATTTCTTGTCCTTAAAATACCATAGATTCAAAGTTCTTAGCCCAGGCAGGAACTTTTGTGATCATTTTGAACAACCATTTCTTGTCTTAGATGAGGAAACTGAGGCCCAGAGAGGTAAAAATACAGGTTATTACCAAGGCCTCCTCTGATGTTCTTGGTTCCATCACTCTCCCCGGATCTGGTCTGTCTAAAAGCCCACATCTAAGTCAGGAATGGAGCTCCAGGGTCCTGCCTCCTAGCCAGAAGCTGGCCATTGCGATCATGTGCTGTATAGAACACGCTCTAGAGCGTGAAGCTAGGAGATAAGGAAGAGAATGTCGGTTCCAATGGTAACATACCATCTTCCCTTTTGGTCCTCAAAATATTCTTCTTCTTTTTTTTTTTTTTAATTTCCTCGTTCTAGGCTCATTAAGTTGCCTTTCATCTGTAGGAATAGGAGGAACCAAATGTCCAGAATATCCAGCTCTCTTAAGCCCTGAACTTTTCCTTCCCCGTGTTCCTATTCTGGGAGTCACTGCGTTGTTTACACTTTAATTTATTTTAACATGGAAAAGCCTATTCTTTTAAAGTTGACCCTTTTGCTACACAGCAGACACTTTTATGTTATGTACTGGAGATTCAGTTTGACCTCACAGAAATGCTTAGCCACGGGAGTCATAAATTGAAATGTTTTCAGAGAAGAAGCTTCCTCATTGAAGGCCCTCCAACAGGCCCCTTCTAAATACTGACACGGGCTGGTACCAAAGGCCCACTACCTTTTTGGAAATCAAGGCTGCATAGCAACCTGATTATCCTCCTCCAGTCTGATTGCACAAGACTACACACCCTGTGTGAACACAGCAGAGAGAAAGCCCCTTGCCTTGTGAGAAATTTGTCTTCATAACCTACTCCCACTCCAAAGGAGTGGGGAATTGGATCCAAAAGATAGTATGTAGTTATGAAAGAGATTCTGGAATCCAAATCCTGTTGTTTTAACCACTTCATTACGGGACTTTATTAGCTTGCCTCATTATTAGCAGAATAAACAATGTAGAAGATGATGATTAAACTTCTTTTCTTCCCAGATTGTATCTATAGCGTTTGATCATCATTGTGTCTGTCATTTATACATACCGAGTATCTTCATCTAAGGGTCACCAAGAACCTTTGGTTGCCTGGAGGCAAGAATTATTATTCACATTTTACAGATGGTTAAGCAAACACAGAAAGGGAACATGCTTTGACTTACCTAAAAGAGTCTCTGAGAGAGTGGGGAATGAATGTTCCCACAGTCTTTCTTAGAGAGACCTGACTTCACAGTAAATCAATTAGATTTCTCTATGTTGTTTATTCAGATACTTCTGCGGGCTCAATCCTGTGACAACGAAAAATCCCCAATAATGAAAATATTTTTAAAACCCAGCCCATTTATTTGATTTTTTAAATTTGTGTTGAAATCAACCTAATTCCAGCACAATGAAGTCATATTGCTTTGGCAGGTCTAAATATCACAGTCATCAAAAAAGGAGAGAGGGAGTAAGTGCCCCAATTTCTAAAACTTCCGCTTAAAATGAGCATAGAGAAGATTGACTTATCTATTTCCTGACCAATTAGGTCATGGGGCAGGAAATCACCTTTTCTGCAAAGCCAGTAAGCAAATTCCTTCCACCTTAAATTTCCCATAAGCAGCATTAATGATCATTTATACCACCTCTCACATAGGAATTCTTCAAAGTCAGAAGACACAAAACCAATGAGTTCTCCAGCTGAAAAAAAAGTTACAAGTTTATAGTAACTGACAACTTCCCCGCTTCCCTTCTTCCAATTCTCACACAAGTGATTCCATGCTGATCCTTCGTTTCCCATATTTGAGACCCAATTCGCTGAAATAACTTTCTAATCCTAATCAGATTGTTAAACATTCAACTAGAGAGGGTCAGTTTTAGGCCATGTGATTTGCATGCGTCCTGATGCCAGGAATACCTTGCCAAGCCAGGGCGTGCATGTCTGTCTGGAAACCCCTTGCCCCAGGTTATCACTGCACATCAGAAAAGAGGACGCTGAGTGTGGAGCCTAAGTGAGAGCAGAGTTCAGGTGAGTGATGAGATGCTCACAACATACCCCATTAGTGTCTTCCCCAAGACAGGCCTGTGGGCTCTTCAGGCCGTTCCTGCGGGCCCTCCTGGCTGGAGGAGTAGCGGGCTATTTGACATAATGAGCCTGGAGAAAGCTCTTTGGAGAAGAGGTTACGATTCTGTCCGCCTGGTCTCCAATACTGGCTCTGTGGCCACCCTACTGCATGACCTTGGAATAGTTACTTAATCTCCCATAGACTTAGTGTGTCAATAGGGATGGTATTACCTATCTCATAGAGTGGTCGTGAGGTTGTAAAAAGATGTAACTGTAGATACGAAGCTCAAACAAGATATAAAGGGCTCACCATATAAAGGGCTTACCTAGTGCTTAGCATATGGTACTTTAAAAAATATTGTCTTTCCTTATCATTAACGTTCAAGGCCTTGCTGTTTTGGCTCTTGTAGGCAGCTTAATGTCTATAAGCACTCCTGATAATTTATCTCCTCAAGCTTGCTCTCCCAGGGTTTCCCCTGGGAACTTTTCCATGGTCATTGACACCCATGGCCGGAACTAAGTTAGGACCTGAACTTACCTGTCCAGACAACAGCAAAGGAGATAGTACTTTTAAACACTGTTTGGGAACATGGAGTTCTTTAAATAGTGGCTACTGACCCAATGTGGCTCTGATTTCTGAAAATACCTTCTATACCTGGGGCACTCTTACAGTTTTATTACCAAGAAAAAGTTTTGAGTGCTTAAGTAATTAGCATCCTCTAATGATTCACAGGTAACCTTTCCCTGGCAAACTTTAAAGCTCAGCCTCACTTCATCCTATCACTTAGCAGACTTCTAAGCAACAAGCTTATAGAGTCTGCTTGAAAAGTGCTAACCCATTAATTTTAGCTTAAGCAAGATAGAATTAAGAATGTAGATTTGCTGCTAAAATAAGTATATAACATGGTTCAATGTTTAGTAAGGATACCTTATTAACTACTATTTTGTTAGCCAGTGTTTGTTAAGCACCCTCTGTGTCTCAGACCTCATGTGAAGTGATTCGGGCATACGAGCACAAATCAGACATGGACTTGGCTCTTTTGAAATATATATTAGGGGTGATAAGAAAAGCACACAAATTATAGACCATAAAATAGAAAATGTCAGTAATATGAGAGAGTGAAAATATTATGGGGGTTTGAGGTGGAAAACATTATCTCTGTGATGTCAGGGAAGTGGCATGAAGGAAATAGTCTTGAAGACAACGTGTGGACATAGAGGCGTTTCAGGTGTGGAGGGGCTGTGAGGACGGAGTGATAAACTGGAGCACAATCTACATGAGGTGAGGTGGAGTTAAGAGATGTGGAAAGGCAGCTTGGGCATAGTCTGGAAGAGCCTTGAATGCCAATCTTGGGAGTTTAGAACCATTTGAAGGTACTTGGGGGCCATCGAAAGCTTTTGAGCATGCTGATCATAAGCGACGTGTGCTGAGGGAGGTTAACCGAGCAGTAGAGCAGAGGATGGGCTTCTAGCAGGGAAAGACTGGCAGCGGCATGGAGCTCAGGTAGGAAGCTAGAGCATCATCCTCAGGTGAAAGCTAATGTAGGTCTGATCAAAGGTTGGCGTAGAAAGGATGGAGGGTAGGGAAGGGATGCAGGCGAAATCTTACAGTTAGACCAACAGGACTCTACCATTTATGGGAAGTGAGGCACATGGGAGAAGAAGTTTAAAAATAGATCTGAGGTTTCAAACCAGATTAAATGGAAGACCTAAAACAGGGACAAGAAAAGAAGAGTAAGTCTCCATGGGAAGATGGGAGCTTTATTGGAAGATAGCAGATTGATGGTGCTAAAATTGATTATGTCAGGCTTACAGTTCTTGGGTTTCAGAACGGAGGACAGGTGCTGAGGCAAGTCAGAGGCTGAGACGAAGGCTTAGAGATCATCCCTATGGTGCAGACGTGGCAAGCTTGGCAGGAATGAGTCATGCCTGACTCATAAACACGCTTATTTGTGTGTTTTTAAAAATTAAATAATTAAAAAATCAGGAGATTGTACTTAAGATATTGATTTCTGGCTTCTGTTTTAAGAAGCAAAAGATGTGGCTAACTATGAACTCATTTTGTCACATGATAACAGCAGTTGGAGCTGAATGGGGCTTCCCCTTTAGATCTTAGATGAATTTTCTAGTTCACCACGGTCTCCACGACTCCCCCCGCCCATCTCTCCTAACACTTAAGAGTACACAAAAGGGGATTAGTGGTTGCCTAGGGTGGGGGTTGGGGGGGCAGGGAAGAAGGGCCAGAGGCTTACCAATAGGGGGTGTAGGGTTTCCTTTTGGGGAGGTGAAATGGCCTAAAGTTGATTGTGGTGATGGTTGAACAATTCTGCATACAGTAAAAACCATTGAACTTTAGATGAGTAGACTGTATGGTGTGTGAATTATCTCAGTAACGCTCTTTTATAAAAATGCGAAAAAGGAAAATCAGTTGCTCGTGCCCTTACAGTGTTGGTGTTCTTATAGCAGAAGACATTTCAGAGTGAATGTGTCTCTATCAAACAAGGAAAAATGAAAAATAGACCTAGATTTTTTAAAGAGAAATGGAAGAGCGTGCATCTTTCTTGTGGTAGTAAAGAATTTCTACATGTTAAAAATGTAAACGCCTGGCCTCTATATTGATTTATTTCCTAGCCACCGAAAGCACTTGGTTATTAGGAAAAATTTTGATCATGGCCAGCTCCCTCAAGTCCACCCGCTAAGAAGGGAGGGAGAAAAAGAATAGAAGGGAAAACAATCAGTGTATAAGAAGGAGTAGAAGAGGCCAAGCTATTGGATGTCAAAGGAGGGGCAAGCTGTATCAACTGCTGACAAGAAGGCAGGAAGGCTGAGGTCAGAGAAGTCAGGAAATTAAGAGGACACCCTCCAGTGAGAGAACTTAGAGCGATGGAGCCAGAGCAGGACACTGGCGCAGATGACCAAGTACTATCCAGCAGTTAGTATTTTACCCTCAGGTGCAAAGGACTGTACGCCTCCCTAAGACTAGGTTTCCTCCCTGGGCCAGGCCAGAAGGGGGCAAAGAGGAGGCCAAGATAAGATAGCAAAGGCTGTCTACTAAATGATGGGCCCTGTCCGCCTGCCCCTAAGCAGGAAGAAGAGGAGGCGAGCAGAAATGGTTTCCTCCTGGTGATGTCAAGAGGCTCTAGTGACGCTCTGGAGGTGTAAGATGGCAGTTGAAGTACAGCGTTGGGGAGGCTAGAAACTCAGATGTTTACTTCAGATCCTCCCCTTTTAGGAAAGTCTTAGATGGTAAAAATGTTTTTCTTAGGATAAGGATGTCTGACACAGAGATAAGAAATGGTGAGGCCTTCCAGATTCCTCTTCCGGGTGGGGGAGTGTGTGTAGGGGTTGCAAGGGCAAAGGAATTTTATATGCGTGTGCCACCATTTCTATATTGATAAGGAAAACTGAGTTAAAATTCTTATCGAGTTAAAAGTCTTGCAGACTATTTCATAACCAGCTCTTATTCTATGTAGTATCACTTTGCCTTTCTGCTGTGGGTGTTGAGCAGCTTGACTTATCATTAGCAATGGTTCCAAACTGCCTCGCAAGGCCACCTCTTACTGACATAGACCTGTTACCTTTTAGCCTAGCGGTGGTCACTTCTCTGAGGCCAAAGGAAACGCGTACTGGCTTTTATTTTTAGTCTCATATTCCTTAACCCCTTTCCTCCTCTAATTCATCAACTTCTGTGGTAATGAACTGAGCCTCCGAGTACTTGCTACGCAATGAGCAATGAGTAGCCTTTTGTGTACGGGAAACTCCATCATAAGAAGGGGCGTCCGTAGTCACAGTTACGCCCTGCTTCATTTCAGGCACTTCTGGATCCAGCTGCGTGACAGCTGCACTGGGAAACACCTGGAGCCACAGTGTGAATACTCGGCTGATTTTCCAGTACCTTGGTTCAGACAGAAGACAGGTGAGTGCTTTGTCAAAGGTCTGTGACTATCAGGGCCACGTTGTCTGTCCTGGTCCAACACTAACAGAAAGTAGGGGGGAAAAACTCACATCCCTGTCTGCTCCAACAGCAGTTAAAATGAAGTGGGGAGACGAGTCACACAGAGGAAAACACTGTAACACTAGACCCCAGAGAGTTAGCGTGCCCCCTGATAGTTGCCAATAGCTTGTAAGTGACCAAGGTATATTCCTCTAGCGATCTCAGATTCTCTATCTGTAAAGGGTGAAAGATCACCCTATTTGTTGAGCACTAGATAATTCATGTACAAATTAAATGGTGATGGTGCTTTTTCTTTTTTGAGATTAATGTGCTTTGAAAACCTCAGGCCAGACAGACCTTGCCAAGTGAGTAAACTCTTCCCCAGATCCCGGGGACTTTTGCATTAACTCATAAGCCAGCAAGTAGTTCAAAGTCCTGGATGATGCTAGAGAGACCTCCAAAAGCATGATGACTTTTTCAGAGCTCCTTATTTATGGTTTCTGTCCTGGCCTCAAATGAGAATTTCCCCCTCTCGCCCAGAAGGGTTAATTTCTGCCCCTTTCTTCATCTTTTCTCCGCATCCAAAGAAAGGACCACCACAGTCTGACCTCTTTGCTAAGATGTCTCCTAATTAGGAAACTTATTTTTCCCGATGTCCACCCTCAGGTTTATCCTCCTCATGGACCAGGTTCCATCACGACCTCCCCTGCAAACAGGAGGAGATGGAAGGTGGGGTGATTACTCTGATTTGTTGGATGGGACAGAACACAGAATCCAGATTTGCCCATTTTGCTAAATACAAAACAAATCCAAGCTATTAATTAAGGAAGCACAAACTGTTATGCTGGTGGTCCTTTCCAGCGGAGGTGGTAGAAAGGGAGTTGTTGCCCTTTACCTGCATTAGGTAAATTGGCTCTTTTTCAAAGAGTCAGGAATCATCAAAAACAGACATGAGCCTTTGCCTGTTCCAGACATAACTTTCCAAGTGCCCTTGGTTACAGACCAGAGGATTCTTCTGGGTTTGCTCGGGACTGTGTAAATAACATTCCAGCTCGATGATTGACTCAGCCATGTTCTGAGAAGATGGAGCTGCTTGTTTTCATTTAGGGGAACATTCTTGAGTTTTCAGGCCCTGGCGTGCTCATTACCTACTTCTCTTTCCAGCAGAACACATCCAAAAATACTCCTGTAGGACCTGATGACCTTTGGTTTGTACCCTAGGTCATAAATTTTGTTAAATAAACCCTGCTTGCAGCTACCAGGCATACTGGTAAGGATTGTCAAGCACTACTACCTGAACTCTTACTTGAGGAAGCAAAATCCTTGTGCAGCAACGTTGATTCAGTCATTTTCATGGATCCTTAACCCCACTCCTTGAAAACATGTAGTTTACCTCTGTTTAGACTTGAGTTGACACACACTGATTTTGTGATTCAGCCTATTGTATATGTTGTTATGGATTCCAGGCTCCCAAATCCCAGTTTTACTAATGCTAGTTAATGTTTATTAGTAAATAAAGAAGTTAGAGCCATATTTTTTTTCATTTGTTTTAATAAATTAACCAGTCATTTTTCTTTTGTTAGTATCAATAGGAAGTAGCTAATAGGACAAATGCTATTAGTTTGTGTCTTTTTGGTGACTGGAACATTTTGGTGGCTGTTTGGTTTTTGGATCATAAGGTCACATGCAGGCCACTAGTCACGGGAGGAACCCGGTACAAAGTGTGGATGGATCAGTGACAGTCTATCAGCTCATATCCTATTAGATGGGTCAGTGGTGTTATCTTAATTTCCAAAAGGACAACTTGTTACTATCATTACTAATCAATCAAGAGCAGAGTTAAATGCTTTTGAATCATGTTTTGAATAATAGTGAGAAATTGAAGTAAACTATGACCAGTGTTAAAATGGCCAACCCAGGCAAAAGAACAAATGTTTCATTAATCTATAGAAATGTGCATCCCTTTTGGAGCCAGTTGTTAGATCTGTGGCCTGATGACTAGGATAAAGTTCAATACAGAAAACATGTCTCTGATGGCCTGATCCCACCTTACCAGAGGGTGTGCTCAGCAATTCTTTGAGCCTTTCCTGTGGTCTTACTTCATGACAAAGTGGAGAAGCTGGATGAAGATAAACCTTTTCTGGGCTATGTGCTTTTCAGGTAATTGCTCCAAATAATACTTCTTTCTAACACCGCTTAGTAGAAGGATGTGCCTAGATCATTCCATAGACAGACTATGGAACACTAGCTACTGGGGGAAGATACCAGGTATAGCTTTTGTTTTTTTCTTCCTTTTTTCTCTCTCAAAGCTCAAGCAGAGGCCACCATACCAAAGGATGAGGGTTATGGAATGATGGTTATGTTTTATCCTGTTTCTATAGCATCAGGCTCATGGCAGGGCTCTTGAATGGAACGCTTAGTCTGAAATCATGGGACCGGAAGGGGGTCCGATCTACATGCTGATTAACCCAAGAGATGAAATGTATGGTCCAAGGGAAGGAGTCCTCCCTGGCTGATTATTTTCTTTACACCCTGGAAATGTTATAAAATTATATAACCAAGGAAGAAATCTCCTTATCAGGGCACAAGCCAAGTTAATTCTCTTGTTTATTCTGCTTCAGTGTTTGTAAAAACTCTCTTAAGAAGCTGGGAAGCATTTTCTTTTGGACTAATTTAGCTTTTTTTCCATTTGACTTTTATTTACTCTTTTCCTCCTCTGCTTCAATCCTGCCCCACCCTTTTTGCAACATTTTTATTCTTACTGAAGACGTGTCCTCAGAATTGAATTAAAATGGCCACGACCAGGGTTTTTTTATTTTTGTTTGTTAGTGGCTTGGTTTTGTTAAATAACTAAAAGTGTGATTTGGTTCATCCTGGGCATGGCATGGGGATGCAAAGAATAGAAGACAGTTCCTGCCTTCAGGGTTCTCCTGGTCTAGCGTGAGGGATGATGGAGACCTGCAACACCCATGCATAAGTGCACACACACATACACACACACTCACGAGTACTCAAAATGAAGTGCAGGAGTTAAAGAACAAACTAATACTGAGATGCTATCACATGATTTGCTACCTAATAGGCTGTTAAAACAGCAGCTGCTTTGAATCCTGAGCAAGGTAAACTCATCAGAGGCACATCAGTCTTTTCAGAAGGAGGTGGGACTTGAGTATCACTTTAAATCGGTGTTTCTGAAGCCTGTGTTTTTAGACCCACCCCAGGAGCAATTACAAAATACCCTCACCACGGCCCCACCCTGACAAATTAAATCAAAACTTTTGCTGGTGAGGCCAGGCATCAGTGTATATTTTATTTGTAAAGCTCCTCCAAACCCAGGTTGGAAACCCCTGCCTGAAACAGATCAAATTAGGTTGCTAAGAAAGGAAAGGGACGATGTTAGGGTGAGGATGAACAGCGAAAGAAGAAACACAGGAGGGCAGGTCACGTGTTCAGAAGACATGGGTTGGTTTTTGCCTTGAAACAAGAACATAGGATGTGTGTACCCATTCATATGACAAATTCTTTAATCACCTCTTCTCTGCTAGCTACTATGTGCGATGCTGATAAGAGATTCAAAGTATGAGTAAGTTGATCCCTGTCATTGTTCACAATCAAGCTGGGGAAATAGAGAAACATGTACACAGTAGGTACTGTATGGGCCTCATGAGTCAAGTGCGCTGGACGGGGTGCAGGGCCCTGCCGCCCAGGGGGGTCCTGTGGTGATGGCTGAGGCAGCAGCACCCAGGCCGGGTGGGCCGAGGCCTTCCTTGGGGTCGCTGTCACGGGAACCAGGTGCCGTGGAATGCAAGACTGGAAAAACTAGAGTGAGGCTAGTTATACTTGAAAGAATGATGAAAAAACTTGATGAAACATTCATACTATTTCTCATCAAAACCTCATGAAGTCTGTTCCTACAAACCACATATGGGATTATATAAATTTTTAAGTGCCCTAGAAGGAGTAAATTAATCCCAACTAAGCTTCACACTCCCTTGATG
Source organism: Pteronotus mesoamericanus (assembly GCF_021234165.1). NCBI lineage: Eukaryota > Metazoa > Chordata > Mammalia > Chiroptera > Mormoopidae > Pteronotus > Pteronotus mesoamericanus. Next base: position 22,426,977 of record NW_026555078.1, on the reverse strand, counting down.
AAATAAATATTATGACTCTTATTTCAACAAATTGGAAAGAGGTGACTTTTTCACCCAGAAGGTTTATTTAAATGGGCTTTATAACAATATTTTCATCCTCCATTTGGAAGGCACCCTGACGTTACAGAACACTTGAGGGCAGAGACTCATAAGAGACGTAAATTGTTGATGGGACCAATAGTGTTACTCAAGCTCCTGATCCTCATTTGAATCTTTTGGCCTTTCAAGTCCTGCTTGTTTTGCACCTTGGGAGTATTCAGCATTTCTTTTCTGGGGATCGAATTCTTCTTTTGGTGTCCATTTTGAATTTTAAAAGACAAACACCATCTCCCTGAAGACTTCCTGACACCCCAGCCTCAATCAGCCCCGCTTCCCTGGGTCACGCCCACAGTGGTACCCAGCACTTGTCTCTGCTCTTGCATGTGTGAGTCCTCAGTGATGAGCCCCTTGTGTATTGTGACTGAATCTTCTCTGCATACCCTCAGAGGCAAGGCCAATGCTTGACACTTGCACATTCAATACATTTATTTTGGAAGAAAGAGAAATAAAGAAGGAAGCAAACTCCCTGTATTCAAACTAGGACTTACTGCTTATTTAGAACCACTTTTCCCCACAGCAACTGAGTCTTGCAGTTTAATTGTTCTGTTAACATATTAATAATTGTCAGTTTAAAAAGTTAGCATCAAACTTGACAATTACAAGCAGATACTTACATAGAAACACTATAAGAAAACTGAATGCAAGAATACCTTTTGGTAGAACCAGTTGGCTGGGGGCTATGGGAAAGCGGGAGCTGGCTCTCCCTTGAAATCCCAGTTGGAATTCTTTGTGTAAGCAAGCCGAGCCCTAAACGTGGAACCAGGCAGAGTGAGGGAGGGATTCTGCAGCTGCTTTCAGGGAGCAGGCAGCACAGGGGCTTTGGCTGAGGGGGAAGATAAGCAATCTTGGTTGTCATCTTCCACAAGTCTTAAGTTCTCCCCTCTGTGGTTGGAAAGGCTTACTGAATAACTTTTTTAAAAAAGAAAAAGATGATAAATCTTTTCTCCCAGATAAGCTAATGGGTAGATTTAGGACCAGAATATCAGAGATAGCCCTGACCCATGTGACTCAGTTGATGGGGCGTCATCCTGAGAAGCAAAGGGTCGCCAGTTCAATTCTAGGTTGGAGCACATGCCTGGGTTGCAGGTTCGGTCCCTGGTTAAGGTGAACATGAGAATCAAACAATCAATGTTTCTCTCTCACATTGATGTCTCTATCCCTCTCTTTCTCCCTCCCTCTCTCTCTAAAAATAAATTTAAAAATCTTTTTAAAAAAATGTCAGGCATATATCCATATTCATGCAAAGAAAAACACTGCAGATGATGTTTTATCTGATGTAAGTCATCGTTGTACATTTCCCTACTCCCAGGTTCCTCCAAGGTGGAATTTAAGCTTGGTTGTCCTCATTTAAATATGAGCCCTTCTCCCTTGTAAAATGGTTCCAGGTCACCATGTTTGTTCTCTTGTTTTCTACCCTAGCTCATCTGCTGTTTTTAGGCAAGGAGATTTTTTTTTTTTTTTTTTTTTTGTGACTGGATCCAGCCAGAGGAGAAGTTTGGCTGTGCTGCAGGGGTGGGAGAAATTATTTTTTAAGCATAAATATCTGCAGAAATAGCAAAGGGAACAGAGAATCCCAGCCAAGTACATTGCCTTGGGTATAAATGTTTACTCCCTTTTCAGAGCTGCTCAAGTGTGAAATCCAACCCCCCTGCCCACACTCCTCCATCAGAAGTGCTCTACCAGGTATTGAGCAGATGGGGAAAATATATAAAAGGGGGACCCAGAAGGGTGACTCTTGAAAAAGATTCTTTTTTTTTAGGTAAATATATTAAAATCTGAGGAAATCCTACCTGAAATTATGCAATACCAGCACATGAATACAGTGAGCTGGGACTCACAGAGTGTAAAGACAGGCTCCCTCTGAAAGAACAATGCAGACACCCAAGGGCACACTTCCTGTTTCTCTCCCCACATCCGAGATAGGAACATCACTATCTTCCCACCACCTACACACAAGCAAACGAACTCCTTGGGGCTCCCTTTGTCGCTGTACTCAAAAAAAAATCACTGCTTTTGAATGGGCTGAAGTAGACAAGCACTTCCCTTATAGAGGTTCCATTGGAAATTACCAGTTAAAGTGCATCAGTATAGTCGCTCCCGTGGTTCCGATGGGGGTCTCCCTTTCAGACACCTCGGCTGTAGCAAACCATGTGTCACTGCTGAGAGGGAAAGTCAGTTTTTCCTAGAAGATTTTGAACCGCATGGGGGTCAATACAAGTTCAAATTGAAATCAAAACAAAACAAAGGTAGGGGAACCACCATAGGGTTTAGATACCATTTTTCATCAAGTAAAGTTGTAAAATTAAGTGTTACCACCACATCCAAAAGGAAAAGGTACCTTAATACCAAAAAATAGAGAAGGCATTTTTATGAATAAGGAATACTACTGTAAATTGAATACATTTGTTTTCCTGGAAAACAGTACATATCCTATTTCTCTCTTGGAGTATCATGATCTCTGACCATCGGGACCTGAATGACCGGTTCACTCACAAGATGTTTAGGTGACTTCCCCTTTAATGAGCCACTCATTTCACCAGCGTTTTATCTCCTCTGTCATTCTCCCCCAGCTCTGACTAGTTTTATTTTTACACACTGTCTGGTACCAAATCTTATGCAGTGACCCTTCCAGCTCTAACTTGTTAAGTAAACCAGGGCAAATATGTGGATGAGAGATTTCTAGAGAAATCTCAGCTGTTACAGGAAGTAGAAGAGACACAAGGCTTTGGAACCACACTGAAGCCCTCATTGTCGGGCTAGAGAAGAAAAGTGTTCTCAGTTGGAAAACAACATAGGAAACAGCTACAAGATCTCTTGGACAGGCAGTGACCTGAGGGTCAAGGACGCTGAAATTTATTTGGCTCATTTGAGAGTGAGGGCTGGACAGGATGTTGTATTTTAGCCTTGGTTGGTTAGCTATGAGTGAGAAGAAAATGGGTCAACATCTTTGGTTAGAAAACAAAGGGAAGAGAAAGATTTGATATCTACATAAACTATGAACTGATTTACAACTGAAGCAGCTCTTTGACTAGAAAGAAAGCATTTAGCATCTGACAACGTCCCGTCTGAGATGCCCTCTAGAGATCATCTTACCCAGTGAGTCTTGGGCCGCAGTGAGCTTAAAAATCACAGGGGGTTGTTAACAATGAAGGTGCCCTGGCCCCGGCCCCAGCAGCCATTCAGTGAGGACAAGCACTTTTGGTGGTTCTCACAGGGGTGATCCTCAAACCCACATTCTGTTATAGCCCCTCATTTTACAGCTAGGGGTGAGTAACTGGGGTGAAGTGACCTAGTCAGGGTCACACAACTAGTAAGAAACAGAAATGGAACTGGAATTCATTTCTATCTATTGCTGTTTTCACTGTACTGGGCTGACTTTTAGTATGTTACCTCTGGACCAAAAAAGTCCCCGAGCCCAATCAAATTACTGGGTTTGTAAGTGATGTGATATTTATATCCCCCGTAACCTCCACAGGTTTAGAAAAAGGTTCTACAGAACTCTGCAGAAAAATATTCTTAAAAGGCACCATTGCACCCCACACTGCAATGAATTACCAGATAAAAGCCAGCATTTTAAACTCTTGGGGCCAGACATATAAATAAGTTTCTCCAAGCTGAACTTCACAATGAGCATAGACTTCCCAACCAAGTGTCTTTCCTTATAGGCAACATCCTGCAACAGGGCTGACTTCTCTTCCCCTCTCCTGCAGATAGTCGTTTGTGTCCATGGTGGGTCATCCTTTAATCTTGAGCTTTCTGTCACCTGTCCTCATAGGATAAAGGTGTTTCATGGTTTGGGAGAACTGGAGTTTCCTGGCCTTTCGCCTGTCTGGTCTTCTCAGCACAAGAGAGGCTTTGTGGTTATCGTGTTTTTGAGTCTTTGCGTCAGAGTTGAGTACAGAGGAAGGGAGGCAAGTCTGGAGGCAGCCTGCGTGGGGACCCATTTCCTGCCCGCTCAGGGTCCCATAGTTTGGTGGCAAAGAGCCTCATTGCTCTGTTCTAGTGCTCCAGGAGGTGCTCCTTTAAGCCCTCTTTATTTTCAGGGGATGGCAGGGAGTTCGTTTTTATTGAGCACCTATGATTGCAGGCATCGCGTTTGACCCCTTCACATGTGTTACTTCCAGTAACCCCCAGAGCCACCCTTCAGCCCAGATCTTACCATCTCCCTTTTTGCACACAGAGAAACTGGGCTAAGAGGATAGTAACTGGTATTCAGTAGTGGTATCAGGATTCGAGACCAAGCTTGTGTGTAACTTCAGAACCTAAGTTCTTTTTGTTCTTTCACGTTCTGTGGGATGCAGGCTTCTTTAAAAAAAAAAAAGAAAAAAAAAAAAAAAGGAATAAAATGAGGTGCTGGAAAATGGAGCCCTGGCTAAGTGATGATTCTTTTGGCTCGCAATGAATGGTTCTTATTAACTTTCTCTCTGATTTTTGCCCAAGGATGACTAGATCTAGAGTGTCATTTAGCTTACCTCCAAAGCTTACATATTAGAACAGCACCTTCCACTCTGGGACAGGGACATTAGGAAGGAGATGATGAGCTGCTTCTTGCTTTTTCTCTTGCTCTTGCCGTTATTTGCCTTTGAACTACATCTGGCATGTGACTGTGATTCAGAAATGCTCCTTGCCCAGTCTATGTGTATGATTTGAAAAGCACAGCTTGTCACACATTGGCCTAAGCAGGTCCAGCTTGGAGAATTCGTAGCTGGTTGCTGCTGCTGGAGCAGTTTGCTTTCCTGAGGTGGTGCCCGGCCCGGGCCCGTGGCCTTTGCTTCTCTCTGTGAAGCTGCCGTGGCCCGGAGGGTCCCAGTATGGTGCAGTGCCGGTGTGCATTTCAGCCCGTTTTAGGGCCACGGGCCGGGTGGGGCTTCGCACCCTTCCGTGATCTGAATAGCTTATGAAATTAGGTGTAGGGGGATGGAAAGCAGATAAAAGATTAACATGGTAGAGGTGTAAGGGGAAAATGAAGCAAATATCTCTCTGGTGTATTTGATTTGAATTTCTGTAAGTCTGATTATGTTACCATAATATTTTAAGATATGCTAAACAATGCAAGAGTGTTTGTTAACTGCCATATAAACCGCTGAGCTTTCCTGGTTTCTGCTGCTCGAATAATGTGAAGTTTCCAGTTACTATAGGGTTGATACACTCACTCCTTCCTTACACTGTCACTCTTCTCTCCACGTGCAATAACCTCCGCTAGATTTTTAAATCAGCCAATGGCTCCTGGCAGTTGCCTTGGAGTTCAAATGCTAGAAACAGAGATTTTTCCACAGAGGGTCTCTTTCTGAAAGTTTTCCTTCTTGGCTTGGCAGAGCTTAAGAGTTCTGGCATCTAGGACAAAGAGCATATGTGCTTGAGTCTTGGACCCTTGTTTTATTGTTACCAAAGGGACTATGACTGTGAGAACACCTTTGGAGAGCCAAACTGCAGTGGCTGTACCCTGCTGCCTACCTTCTGAATTCTTGACTCAGAACTGGCACCGAGAGGTTCAGCTGGGATTGTGATCCATGACTCTAAGTAACAGACTTATCTGAGCATCAAGCCTCCAAAATGAGGTACATCATTATAAACCTTAAAAAGGCAGAACTGAGGCACCTGGGGCATCTGGGAGGGACTGAGCACAAATCACCCAGAGCCCCCACAGCCCTGGCTTTCTGACTGCTTTGCTCTGTCTACCCAGCCGTGTATTAACAGTGTCCTTTGTGCCAATTATTCTAAGTTGCTTTGTGAGTATTTCTTGCTTTAACCTCACAACTAACCTATGAAGTAGGAATTGTTAGGTATGCTTTAAAGATGAGTACACTGAGATTTATAGAGCTTTACATTGCTCTAAAACACATGGTTTCTAAAGGTCCCTCACATGTACATCTGTCTCCCCCCCCTCCATCTCTGGGTTTTTAACCATTATTCTACTCTTAGTCCCATGTTAATGTACAACTGTTCACGCATGCTACTTGGAAAATGTCTTTGTTCCACCACTGGTGCAGCCACCTTCAATGGCTGTACCAGGTGGAACGGTGCCTTCCAAGACAAGAATGGGTCACTGCTTTGAGAGAGCTTTTTCTATCTCTGTTAAATAATCATGAGTTAGTTCCCATAACAGTATGGCTTTGCTTGGCAACAGAACATTCTTGAGGAAGAATGAGCTCCATGGAACATGGTCCTCTGAACCTCACCATCTAGTCAGGGTATATCCAGGCCCTTCCTCTCTCAACTCCCGAGTTCTGGCCTCTCTGTCCAGCATGTTTTCCATGGCCTGGGTTCACCTTCCGTGTTCTGCCATTTATTGTCAAAACAGAAAGAGAGTCTCTGTGAGTCTCGCCCACAATGAGGGCAGACCTGTGCCCCCTCGTCCATGACGTCCTGCAGCAAAAGCCTGCAGGGTCAGGAGGTGCAGTGGTACACCCAGTAAAGATATCCCTTCCCTGACAAGAGGACACATAAGCGACATCTCTCCCTTTACTCCCTTTCATTGCAAAGTCACTTTCCCCACAGTGTAATCAATTTCATGGTTTACCTTTAAAACCTTTCTGGATTGTCAGTTCTTCTCTGAAAGTATTATCCCAGCACACTAACGAGGACTCCGTCATTGTCCAGTGAATGGGGAAACTCTGGCAGTTCTACGTTCTTATGGGGGCAAACTTGTAAACGCAAAGCTTCAGTAGATCCAGTGTGGCCTCTAACCCTTCAACAGTCATGCTTGTACCAAGCTGTTCTCTTATTTGTAGCTATTTATACAGTATTCTCTCCAGATACACTTTTCTATGCTGGCCTGCACTGGAATGTTAGGCTCTTCTTGAGACTGATCTCTGTTTCCAACTTATGACTCCATTTTGGCACCGGCCTCCCCTTTTAAACCCCACTCCCCCTTTTCTCACTTGATCTTGCTCCAAGATCCCTGTGACTGGTTCTGCTAAGAGTATGTCAACATTTGATCCCATTGACTTGAGTAGGCCAGTCCTTCTCAGGAACCAGCCTATAATCTCAGTTTAAATTAAACAGCAGGCATTTCTACCAAAGGCTTCATTTGTCTCTAGGACCCCTGTGCATAGGGGGTCTCATTACATGTTTTGATTGTCCAAAGGCCAAGTATTTTCAAAGAAAACCCACTGAGACAAGTTGGCTGAGTGAGTACCATAAGCATCAGTGAAGTCCTGGTCACCTTTTTCATCTCCTAAAAATCTAATATTTTTCCTCAATTAAGAAACGGTGTACATTACAGCTTAAAATCTTTAGCAATAAATCTTCTAGAGACTGTAATTGTAATAATAGTCCTTTGTGTGTGCTCTAACCATAGACATAGATCCTCTTATAACTCTTCTATTTTTATCTAGACTAGACCATTAAATATTCTTTGTGCTGGACACTCCCTTTTCATTCCATTCTTCCCTCCCTTTCTCCTCTTCTTCTACTTTCAGATCATTGCTGGGTAGACATGCGTGCCAAACACTGGGATTATACAGTCCAATAAAGCCCAATTTCCTGCCCTGAAAATCCATACTAGCAGAAGGAGAACCCCCTGTAGAGGGGAAACAGACATGTAAATACATACAAGAAGGGGCTGAGGGAGTCTTAACAGAGTAGCATGGATATCAGCACCAGATGATCAGAGCTCTCAGAAGAGAAGGCATAGTCAGGGAGGGATTCAGAGGAAGGCAGAATATTTGAGATAAGACTTGAGGGTTTCAGTTGTCTCATTTGTACCTGTATTTGCCAGGTAGGTAGGAAAGGAGGCTAAGAAAGCTACATAAACAAAGACTTTGAGGTGAGAACTGCAAATGGTGGTAACGACGAAAATGGAGCCTGCATATAAAGACAAAGCAAGACAAGGAAAGGGAGGGCAAATCAGACCTGATCCCGAAGCCTCTCAGATCTCCACCGAGAGACTCCCAGCAGAGCTGTGACATCAGATTTGTACTTTACAGGCCTCCCTTAGGCAGGAGTTTGCCATGGCAGTTTCGAGGGCTTTGAAATAGGATGCAAGAAAATGAGGGCCTGAACTGAAGCAGTGGCCATTGAGATGGAAAAGAAGGAAGAGACGTGAGATGATGGTAAGGAGGCAGATCAACAGCATTTATGCACCAGAAGGGATCTGGGAGGAGGCTGGAAGGAGGGATCATTTCCGCTGTAAGAGAGTGAACATGGATGAGATTAGCATTCACTGAATGGGCTAGTGCAGGAGGAGCAGGCAGGAGCCAGCCCAGCTCCGGACACACGTGGTTCCCTGATTATGAGGCAGTGTGGCTGCTTCCACTCTTCAACCCAGACCTCAATGACTGCCAGTAAGAATTAGCTTGGAGGTCAAAAGGGATTTCTTATTGTGCAGAATTTTGAGACAAAATCCCCTTTTTCCCATTGTTTCTAGTCAATCATTCCCTTCTCCATCTTCAGTGCTTTTCTCTTTTAAAACCCTGGTTATCACAAGGTGTGAAAGATGATGTTTGGAATCACCTGGTGAAAAATGTGAAAGGTGCAAATGTGGTTTGCTTTGAGCTCAGGGAGGAGAGAGCCCTGTGGATAGCTGTGTCTCCGTCTTCAGTGAATTCTGGGAAACTTCAAGTCCAAGGGTGTGGAATCAGTAGCTAATCAGGAGAACTACCAGTCTTGGTTTCAAGATTTTCTAAAAGATTTCCATCTACCAATTAGGAATCAGGAATCCATGCCTTAGCAGGCGTACCGGTCAATTTCTCCTTTGCTCTTAGATTCACTTCCCTGCCTTTCCTCTGCTCTGCCTGGTATCTCAAGCACTGACCCAGCAATCTGAATTTCTCAGGCTCCCTTTCCATGGGTTCTGCTTGGTTCGGGGCCCTGGAGAGAGGATGAAGGTCGGAAGGATGAGAGGAGCCATGTATTTCTGCCTCCCTCTCTTCTTCCAGTGGCGTCTCGGGCAGTAACATTAGTTCATCCTTCCTGACCCCTTCGTGGTGTCAGTGCCACAGAGAGCTGGAGTGGGGCAGCTCCGTCCTCTGGTCTGGGTTCTAGTGACAGCACCTCTTCCTTTGCTGCTCCAGCTCCAGGGATGGGGTGGCTTCTTACTGTTACTAATCTTTGGTTTGCCTCAGTGTCCTCTATTTTCCTTTCAACTCTTCCAAAACATTTCTAACCAGTTTCCAACACTAAATTCTCTTAAACCGCCTGGGGTGAGTCCAGTTTTTCTGGTGGGCCTTGACTGATATAATCTACATAAGTAAGCTCTCTGGGTGGCACATGGTTAGTGCAAGGCCCCCAATATTCTTCACTGGCCTCGTTCCCCGAAGGGCTTCTCCATCCACCATGACTCCCCTTCCTTGAGAGGTGGGTCCCTGGGCCGAGCCATCTTGGAGGGCAAACATTTGGTGCAGTGCTTCCTGAATGGCATGAGAAAAGGAGCTCTTCTGGCACAGTCTCCTTCCTGTGGGGTTTTCCAAAACTTTCCAGATGTATCTAAGCTCAGGAAACATTTTAATGGCTGGAAATAATGCCTTGTGAGGGTTGGGGGTTTGACACCAAAAGAGCCTCCTCCAAAAGAAGGGTGTTGCCATACACGCACCCAGACCTTGCCCCTCCTTGTCAAATACATGGCCAGCTCCCACTCTACCGGATTCACGTCTGAACACACTGAGGACACAGAGCAGAAGAGCAGCCTCGAAGGCCGGAATGCTCTCTAGACAGGAAATGGCGGTTGCACGGTCAGCTACATGGTTGGCTATGTATCTGGATTCTAATTCATATTCCACCTTAGACTCTACAGGAGACGTCTGTACTCCCCCTTTTTGGCCAATACTAATGGTTGTAAGATTGATTTAAATCATAAATCTTTTCTAAGGCCAAGATTACTGACCTAATGAATTTGAGCCTCCTGAGATTCTTGTGAGGATAAGCGTCATCCAACTGGAAAACTCAATTATCAGTTTCTTCAAACAGACAATGGCTTTCACTTTGCCATGTTGCCTACATTTCACAGCAACTTTCAGAAGGGATTCTGTTGGAGGATGAAGGTTATTGTTGTCCAAGAAAAGTAGACATGGAGGAGCTATATTGTGTACCTTCTCAGATCCTTTAGTAATGCACCAAGAAATAGAAAGTAATCGTCATTTCTAGCCTGTGGGGGCAAAACCCTAGAAGTTGCTGAGAGACTCTTACATGCTCCATCACTGCAGGGACTAGATGGAACTCCATCCTTTGGAGAACGACTCTGAATCCAATCCCATACTGATTTATTTGGGCTCTGTCTAGGAAATTCCCAAATTCTTTACCATAGTAACCACTAACTATGATACTTGTGTGGTTATTTGATGACGCACAGAACTTTATAGACCTCAGGGTCAGGTATATGTTTTATATTAGAAGAGTAGGATTTTAATGAAAAGGAAACAGGTGGTGTGCACCAATGGGGATACTGTTTCTGGTGTCTCTGAAAAATCCAGCATTATATGGCATCGTTACTTCTTCCTTCTAACCAATTCTCTCCCATTAGCCTACAAGGGAGCCGATGGAATGAATCAGAGCCCCAGAAATAATATGGGAAGACTTTTGCATTTGGAAATGGATGGTTTTTTTAAATTCTTTCACAGATTAAAGGTGATTCATAGATTCTGGCATATAATATACATACATAAGCCCACTGTCTTCACCTCTAGGCGCCTAGAAATAAAATTCTCCATTGTGAAAAAGATAATGATACTTTAAAATTAAGTTCTAGCTTCGTCTCTAATTAGATATATGATCTTGGGCAAATGACTCTGAGTCATAGGTTCCTCTTCTATAAAGCAGTTAATGATCTAGAAGAAGCAATGCCATGCTATACCTCATTTACTACTTTGTACAATGGGAGTATTCTTCATTATTTATGGTAGGGCTTGCCACATCACTTGTTTGTGCTAAACCATAGGATACAGCCTCACACAGCTCTTTATTTGACTGATGACTTCCTCTTGCAGTGTTCTTGACCACTGGTCAGAGGGATACTTGTTGGAATCCACTTGCTGAGCTTGTTAAAATTCAAATTCCCAGGACTTCCCAGACTAAATCAGCAGCACTGGGAGTAGGCCTAGAACTCTGCATTTTTACACATTCTCCAGGTGATACTCAGGCGCCTAAAGTCAGAGGTATACTGCCAACTGACAGGACACAGCATACTGTGTGCTATGAATTAGTTTTAACTCTTTTTACTCTTTGCAGCGGGTCTGCAGGGTCTTAGCTCTGGCCTACTGACTGGGTGATTTGGTCACGCCTTTTCATCCCTCTTGGACTATCTCCCTGTTTATAAAATGTGGGGGCTGGCGTAGTAATCTCGAAGGAATCATTAGGTTCTAAACAGTCTATGAAAACAGCCTTCTAGTGACCTTTAAGAGTTATTGAACCTGCCTTAACAAATCCTATTTCTTGAGTGCCTACTATGTGCTAGGCATTGTACAACTTTTACATATGTTTCATTTGTTCTTTACAGTAACCTATGATATCAAAACTATCATTATTCACACTTGACACATAGGGAACTGAGGCTTGGAAAGGGAAGTAACTTGTCCAAACATACTTAGTTAACAAGTGGAGCTGCAGTGGAATGGGATTAAACTGGGGTCATAAACACATGAATTGCCTTACTTGCTGTGCCCCCAAAGCTTCCAAAGACCTGGGGCTTGTCCAGTGTATGGCTTATTCACCCTGTGTTCCACTCTCCCAGAAAAGGAGCCTGGTTTGGGTTTCCTTAGATGTTTATTTGGCCTCTTTCTTAAGCTTTTGCCTTTCCTACTCAATAACAGTGAAAGGATCAAAAAAAAAAAAAAAAAAAAAAAAAACCCCAAAAAAACCTGAAAGAAATCCCAGGGCTGGAAACATTTTGTTTCCTACAAAAAGAATATTTTGCAGCCAGCTCTGTGGTCGAAAGTATTTTTCCTGTGGTCTAGGGATGGGTTGGATCCCGTCTCTTCTTGGCCAGTGTCTGAGGACTAAGCCCGTGGCTTCCCATCAAGTCAGCACACAGTACGCTATGTTTTTTAAATGAGTGTCTAGTGATGTTGAGTGTATGCACAAGTGGACGAATAGGTCTGTTTGGGTTGCATAAGAATGTGTACATGTACCTCTGGCCTTTCCAGGGCAGAGAGAACCTGGGAGTGGTTTTCCACATGCTGTACATTATCAACATAGCTTTTAAGTTTTCATCACTCACACGACAACCAAACAAATTCAGATGCTGACAAATGAGAGGAGAGTGATATGTGAGCCTTATGTGGATTTGCAAGTAATCAAAAAGCCAAGGGAATCTGAGATTTTGACCTGTCACATTTCTTTCCATTTTCAAATGTTCAAAACCAAGACATGGGGTTGGTTTTATTAGAAGGCAGGGTGGTCTGATGGAAATGCAGAAAACGGGAACTCTGAGGCCTGCCTCCAGCCTGGCCACTTGCAGAGTTCACGATACTGACCTTTGCTAGCCTTGCATAAGTCACTTCTTCTCAAGGACTGCATTTTCCTGTCTAAAAACATAAATTTGTTTGTTTTTTTTTTTTTAAAAAGCTGTATGCTTCAAATAATAACATCTCTTTTCATGAGAGATGAATTTTTGAGCATTCAAACAGAATTCACAGATAAGAATATTATTAGTGCTATTTATCCTTTCTTTACTCGTAATTTAATATTTACTTCTAATTTAGTATTTATTCAGAATTCAGACGTTTCCGGTAGGACTTTGCAGTGTGTGGTAGTGCCTGGAACTTTCCAGTCTTACTTCCTTTGCTCCCACTCCATTACTTGCCTAGAATGCCCTTCCCTTGAAGAAATCCTACTTTTCCTTCATGGCCGGGCCTTGAGGAAATCATTAATTTACGTTCTCCTCAGCCACAATGCAAAAGTGGCTCTCTGCTTTCCCACTGCTTGTGGTTTTAAGTACAGTTACCTGCTGCCTCCTCCCTGCCTCATTAGCTGCCCAGATCAATTGGAAGGCAGGGCCCACTCACTCCTAAACGGCCCAACACAGTGCCCAGAGCAGGTGCCCCACAAGCATTTGTTGACCTAAAAGAAATGAACTTCTCCAAAGGTGACAAGATACTCTTTGTAACTTCAGAATTTTCTCATGTATGTCCTTTATGTAACCTTCCACTGGGAGATATTTTTAGAATTCAAAGCATCACACTGTCCGGGGAGAAGAGCTGTGGTCACTGCGTTTGAGGGGACTGATTGAAGAAACAAGCAAATCCCAGGGGCGGAAGAAGTTATGAATCCTTTTGTTTATATACTTTAGGGGGAAAGCTGTTAGGGAAGATTTGGAAAGCTATTGGAGTAGAGATTAAACCATCCAGCGTGCTTTGCTGTGAAGGAGCAGAGATTGAGGTAGCGGTAGCCCCCGTGCCCGGAGGCGTCATCAGTAGCCTTAGCCGCAGGGCTGCTACCCTGATGTGCAGAAAGTGGCCCCTCCAAGCCAGCCAGTGGGAAAAAGTGGCCGCAAACAGATCAGGGTTCACCAGTGGGGAAACGCTGGCATTTGCTCCACTTTGTTACACAAAGACAGTGGAGCTATTCTCACGGTCGGGGTGGGGTTGGGGTAGTAGCGGTGATTTTAGTAAACCAGTTTTCCGATGACGGGGATGTTTCTGTTTTTACCCCTTAACCATGAGACAACAACCCAAATGACAGATCCCGCAGTACGCTGAAATGCCAAGGCTAAGTGAACTGGTGGGACTCTGTGGCTTTGGCTCTTGGCTTACAGGCATATCCATGCATTAGGGCCATGGCTTGGCAGTAGACAAAGCGGCTGTGTGGGTCCTCGGGGAGTGCTCTGGCTCTGTGGCTTTCTTTGATATGCAATTGAACTTTGGCAAATTTTTCCTCTCAAGGCTCTGTTTATGAGGTCCAGAGGTAAGCCGGGACCCTCATTATGGAGCCCAAAGCCAACAACAAACTAGAACTACAGGATGTCTTCCCACGTTCACAGCCTGCTTGCAGGCTAGAGCTGGCCCACAACGCTCACAACAAAGGGACAAGTTAGGGGAAAAGACTGCTCAAGTCTCTCACCGGCTGCGTACAACTCTACCTCTGTCAGCGTGGCCAGATCTCTTAAACTTTCCTTCTTTCAAAAGGAAAACATCTTTTATATGTCAAAGGGCCAGTAAGAGGACTAAGTTACTGGTTTTTGCTTAACAACTATAACAACCACAGCTAACATTTATCAAGTGCTTAACCGTTTACTATTATACACGTAATTATCCATTCAATGATCTTGTCTTTGTCGATAGGTTCTGTTATCTCCATTTTACAGATGAGGGAACTAAGACCCAAAGAGGCTAAGTAATTGTTAGTTGTTGTTGTTCTTAATTATTATTCATGAAGTTTAAGGTACAGCTCTGCAGATCTGACATAAAATCGACCAGCTTTCCTGAATGCCTGCCACCTCAAACTCTATCACAGGGCCACAGATAATAAAATTATTGGAATTAATATGCTTAGCATTCTTAATTGCTGACTCACAAATTGTAACTAGGCATTGGCCATTTTCAAGTTATACTATTCTTCTTATATTGGGTAACCTAGAATTAGGACTTTCTCAAAGTCATGAACAGGTAAATAGAAAGTGATCAGTTTGGCAAAAAATTAGGACTGCTTGTCCTGCTGAACTTTTGCGGTAGAGGGAAATCAAATGTGGTGCTGGGCTGAGAAGAGTTTAAGGAACTAGATTCTGTCCAAGTGCCAAGATCAAGCCAGTGGGCTCCACAGAGGCTGAAAGGTGAGGCTGTACACCATGGTTTGCGTCCAAGTTATGGCCACCACCTCCTTTCCTCCCTTTTTCAATGGGAAAGAGTCTTTGGGGTGTAGCCTTTGTGTTTTCCACGGCTTCCTCGGAGAATGCTGTTAACGGGAGCAGCTGCCATTTCTGTGACAGGCACATGATAAAGCTATCCAAACATTGTCTTCGTAATATAGCGTGAGGTAGGTTCTTCCGGTAACACTGTGAAGTGGGTATTATTACCCTGATTTTACAGATGGGGAAACATGCTCAGAGGGGTTAAAAAATGTTCTGAATCTAAAACAACTAGTAAATGGTAGAAAAAGAGTGAAATTCAGGTCTAACTCTAAAGTAATTTTTAGTCACTAGATTGTCTTGCTTCATATATGCCATGGGAGCCACCTGGTGTTTTTGCTTGCCATTGATTTCTTACCCCTCTTTTATACCTACCCCCTGACTTTCTTATAAGGAAACACCCCTCTTCAGCTTGCAGCCTGTGTTACCTAGATAGGGATGATGGTACCCACTAGCTGTTGGTCTGACCAAGGGAAGAATCATACCCCTTTTACAGAGATTGGTTTACAGTAGCCACTTAACCCAGGCTAAGCCAATTATGGTAAGTCTGGGACTTTTCTAGAAAAATCAGTGTTGCTAAAGTATTGGAATGTATGCCTGGAACTCCTGGTGGTCATCTTTGCCATCGTAGAGGGGGGCTCCACTGGAGTATGACAATGAAGTCAACCTAGAGGGAAACAAAACCTAGAGACTGAGAGAGAATATTCCAGAGGGGACAAGGGGAAGTTCTGAGGTCATCTGAGGCCCTGGATTCAACCACGCCTGAGGGGTCAGTTACCCCTGAAGATTCCAGTTATGTGCTCCAATAATTTTTGTTTCTTTGTTTTCAACTGCATGTCTGTGACTTGCAGCAGAAAGAATACTGAATAATAAGCACATTAGATGCTCATTGTTATGTACAAGTGTGAGGCCAGAAAATTCTAATAATGAAAATTTTTATTATTAAATTGTTGTTCATATTCTCCCACCAGGTAGAGGCCAGTTCTGATTATTCAGGTCCAACTTTGGTGTTTCTGGATGATTCCATTCCTTTGCTTATTCTCTTCTTTTTACATTAGCCTTTTCTCTTCTTGGTTTTCTCTCGGTCTTTCCATTATTCACCTCTGCTGCTGTAGAGAGAAAAATGCATGAAACTTCCATTAAACAACTTTTCTGGGTTATGAGGCTCTTTGCAAAGTTTCAGATAACGACTAGCTTAAAACAAAGGACTTAAAGGCAATTAATAAACCATTTGGGGGCTTTAGTTAGCCATGGCTTCTTTGCCACATATCCAGCTTTATGAAAGACCTTGATGTCATTTCTTCCACGACAAAAATACAACATTTCCTGGTTCAGTCTCACTTGATCATTAATGATGGCCTGTAAAATATTCTTTCCAGTTCAAAAGTGGCATCAAGTAGGTAACTGAGATGAAATTAGTAATAATTTTGGACGTGTGGCCATTTAGCAGCCTGGCCCTTACTGAACATTTACTATGTGCTAGATTAGGCTCTGGAAAAAGCAAAGACAAATAAAACATAGTTTTCAAAATTTAGCTGGATGGGCAAGCCTAGGAACCACTGACCTTAATGTAGCGTGTTGGGCAGGAGGATAGTAAAAACAGTGAACATCTGGTCCTGCACAGGAAGGGACCAGGCAGGACAGATGCCAGGCCTTAAGAGGAGGGGGCCCTAGAACATCCCCCCCACCCTTGTGTGGGTAGTAACCCCTTAGTTACTGGATCATGTAGGAGGGTCCTGGGGCTGATAAAGCAATGGGGCCTTTGGGGGCCGTAGAAGCAGCAGCTATTTGCCAAATGGCATGGCAGTATTTCAGTATTTTAACAACTCAGAATGGGCTAAAAGCTGGGAGTTGTTCTGTAATCAGTCTCCTGAAGTAGAAGGGAGGGGGTGCAATGGATCCTGCCTGAGGCAGGGACGGCGGCGGGGGGGGGGAGCGGCGGGTGAAGGGTAACCTCACAGCTGAAGGGACTTGTGAGTGGGGCTTTAAAGAAGTTCTCTCAGGGAAGAGAGACCAGCCCAAGCAGAGGAGTGCCTGGCATATTTAATCAGCACAGTCCGTTCGAGAGTGATCAGGGGTGGGAGAGGTGAAAGGAGAGACTGGAGCAATGAGTTCTTGGCCCAAGTTGAGAAGGATCTGCTAAAGAGTTTGCAAAGCAGATACCAGGGAGCCAAGAATGGTTTTCAAGAGCTTAAAAATGTGGTAGTCCAGGGGTGAGGACTTTTAGTTTATATGCAGGGGGTTTTGCTTGTCTGATGGAGAGAGAGCACTCACTTTAAGACTATATGGATATATGAGCAACACACTCCACAAGGATACCTCCTTTACAAGTTGATTGGATGAACCTGGGAAGGCCGAAGCACAGGATTGTAGGCCATAAAAGCCTCAGATGGCTGTCCACCCTTAGGCGGAGAGCTGGGAAGCGAGTGTGTTTCAGCATGTGTCATCTTCTGGAATCCCGAGGACTTCTGGGTTACTTCAAAGCTGACCATTTAGCTACTTATGGGCAGGGACCTCATCCTGTTCATCTCTGTTTTCCCTAATATCTAGCTCAGTACCTGGTACATAGGAGGTATTCAGTAAATATTTGTTCAATTACTATAACATGAAGTAAGTCATTCAGTTCTAAGTAACCGTTGCTTACACTTATTGTAAATATGGTTTTATGTAATTGCAAAGTGGGTCTGCCCTTTTTAGGTTCTGAATTTTCGTTCTGGCATGATCTGCGTCCAGTGGCATTCAGCTAGCGTCTGTGCCTGCTCAACAGGAAATTTCGGGCAGCAGTGGATGGCGCAGCCCAGCCAGGCTGATGGCTGAGGATGGCAGAGCGCTCATTCTTTCGACCTTGACTTTCCCTACCTTTGTATGGGAGAGGATGTTTCTGTTTATTCTGAAATGGGAAACATGAAAGTAATTCATGCTTGTCATGAAAAAAAGATCAAGCAATGTACGGTAATAAAGAGTAGGAGGAAAAATCCTCTGAGGTATGTAATCTAGAATTCATCCATGCAAATGTGAAAAATATGTGTGCTCACATATATAATATTCTGTAGCCTGCTTTTTAGATCGTCCTTACATCATAGATAATCCTTCCATGTGAACATAGTTACTAATCCTTTTTCATAGCAGCATAGTATTTCATGGTATGGACATACAGAAATGTAGACCAAGAGGATGATGATGTTAAAATGAATGAAATACCGTGTTCCTGAAAGTCATATTAGAAAGTCTTTAAGTATTCCTCTTTTAAATTATATTTAATAAATAACAAACAACTTGATCCACACTAGAAAAATAGCAATCAACAGCTTTCTTTCAGAAACAGCTGGCTTAGTCTATTAATATTGTAGGTGTGTTTCGCTTCATTGTTAACCTTGTCTAACCTCTTCTACCTAGGAATGCCAAAGAGCATAATGAACATACAAATACTCCATAAAAGTTGTTCTGTACTGGTCTGGACTGAATGAGTCTTTAAATACAGTTGTTATTTATTAATGTCTTTTAATAGGGCCTACTTTCATTGGTCCTCTCTCTTGATCCTAATTTTAAAAGAGAAGAGAGCTCAGGAAACGGCTCCAAGTCTCCCTGTGAATCCAAGCTCAGAACAGTGAGACGCCTTTAAGCGCAGCCCCCCAGCTGCCCCCGAGACCACGCTCCCTCATATGTGACCTCTGAGTGTCCGAGATGCTGCAGCTGCGGGAAGAGGTCTCCTGGCTCTTGTGTTGCTGAACCCGGCTTTTGATTTTGTTTTTTGCTTCCATCCCGTTTGTCTTGCCTTTCTTCCCCTTTGGCGTGTCATTCCTTACAGGGCCCTGGCGGCTCCCCTAGGGCTGGTCTGTCTGCCTGTGCGCGCGGGAGCCCGCCGTGTCATTAGAGGAGTAACCTCTAATTCGCTCTTCGTTGCCGTTGGAAGAGCCGTGTCTGGGCATTGAAGAAAACACTTCAATGTGTGGGCTCTTGTCTTTGTGATAAAAGTTTTTGTCCCATAGTAATTAGGCAGAGCTCTAGTTTACTTCTAAAACATGATTAACTCCTTGGGAAAGGAAGGAAAAAAATGGAGCACTGTTATTTAAGACGGGTACCCTGGGGGAACAAAGAAGAGGCTTTTCACATTGTCGTGCCTCCTAATTGGGCCAAGCCAGGGTTGCTGTGTGCTGGTCCAGAGGCAGCTCCCTGCCTGGTGGGAGAATAGGGGCAGAGGGGTGACAGATTGAAGCTGACGTGGGGAGGGCCTGGGGCCAGAAAGAGTTTAGGACTTTTTAAGGCCAGATCTTCTGGACTGGCCTCCTGTCACATCACCAAAGGGCCCCCGGGGAGAAAAGGGAGCTCAGATCGCTACGCTCTGCCCTGTGGTTCCTGCATAAAGAGTTTTCCTCACCCAGAATCATTGAGAAGGGGCCGGCTTGCTTCATTCCTCATAACTCTCTATATTGCTTGAATTGTCTAGAGCGAACATGTGTTATTTATATAATCATAAAAACGTAAAGCTGCATTCCTAGTGTAGGGTGGGGGAAGAGAGAGGGAGCCAGTTGTTTGGTGGGACTGGCACAAAATAGTCCCATAAGGCAGTCGAGTCAGCAGTAAGACTCAGAAGTGCTTGTGGGATTATGATACTTGAAAAGGCCCCTCAAAATTCTGGGCAGGGCTAATCCCTAGCTTGGTGACAGAGTAGGAAGGCTTTAGCATCTCCCTCCCTGCCATCTCCTTCCACGGGGTCTCAGTGCCAGGCTGTGCTGGACCCCCCACAAAGGCCCTGGTCCAGACTCCCAGCCCTGGGACCATCTTCTATTGGAAAGTTCTCTGACCCCTCTGACAGTCACTGCTAGTCTGCGTTCTCAGCCTCGGTGTCCTGTGTTTCAGGCAAGATTATCTCCTGACTCATCCTGGAGAACAAGCTATGCCTGGTGGTGCGTGTGCATGTTACCCAGGGAGACTGCCTGCCGACACCGATGTAGCCCAAACCTGTGACACTAATGAAAATTTCAGAGCCTGACAGCTCAGGGAGAGGAGGAGCCTTCTGACACCCCTCAGATGAGATCTCGCAAGTGGCTGCCTGGTGGGCTCACTTGTTCTCTGGCTTCTGTAGACAACAGTTCTGGGCATGGGCAGTCACACATTCCCCTGTGTCCATCAGTAGACTTGCTTGAGCTGGACGTAAGTCACTTCATTGATTAAATGGGGATAATAATAGTACTTACCTCATAAGGTTGATATGAGGGTTACATGTCTTAGAACAGTGCCTGGCTTAGAACATAGCAAGAGCTTAAGTAATAAATGTTAGCACTTATCACTATTATTTTTCCAAGGCTGCCAAGAGCCCCGATGTCCGAAAAAGGCCCCAGATGGAAATCTGGTGGGTTCCCAAAGAGATAGGCGAGCTTTAAACCCCTTATATATCTAATCTGGTTTCTACCAAGCTCTTTCTGAAGTCCTCCTGCAGATCCCCCCTTTTTTTTTTAATTACTTTAGTTTGTGAGTTAGTTTCTGTGGGATAAAGGTACCTTAATTCTCGAACAATACTTGGTAAATGAATCACTGTATGTTTACATACACAGTAAGATTTAGATACAGTCACATTAAAAACATTAAAAAAAAAAAAACCCCACAAAAGCCTAAACTGACAAGCCCCTGGCTATGTCCTGACAACACCCAAGAGAGCTATTGTATCCAGTCACCGTTCTCCTCCATCTTCCTGAGCTTGTTGCAAAGACTCGTTCAAACTAGATTTAGTTTAAGCCCTAAAGGAAAGGATGGGAAGGGTACTGTTGTCTCTCTGTTACACCCTTAAAGTCATCTGAAATCCTGTCTGGTGCTTCCTTCTTGTCCTTTGCCCTTTTTCCCCCCCCCACTGGAGAAGGGCTTTAGGGAAATAAAAAGAATGTTGTGGTAACAGGGAATTAATGTGATTGTGCTCTGAAGAGCGAGAGCGCTGCTTTCCCACTAAAGTAGTTTCTCCACCCATCCGAGCAGGGCCAGGGATGTGGTGCATTACACAAACCAGTCCCACTTGACCAGCTGTTTTTGGACATCCCCAGCCCAAAGTTCGGCCTCTTTACATAGAAACATGTTGCCTTCCTCGAATTGATTCCCGTGAGACTGAAGAAAGCCCCGTGTGGCCCAAGCATGATGTAACAGGGATGTGTGCTTCATAATTCAAGACACACCCTCTGGGTTCCTGGCATCTTTTTACCATAATAATTGCACAGGCTCAGCCTTCCTTCTGTGACCCTGGCGGCCAGAGCCGCCTCGCCTTGGCTGCACTTCCGCACGGGCCGGACGGGAAGGTCCAGCTCTGCTTCCTGCGGGCCTGCGGACGGTGCTGGGAAGTCAGGCCTGCCCCGCCGGGTGTTCGCAGAGCCTGCTTAGTGTTTGTGGCAGACACAGCTCCTGTGCCTCTTGTTTTCCTGGTGTTTTTTCTATTCCTGCTTTAGGGTAGGGAAAGAGAACGGCTCTCTGTCACTTCAAATTGCCTGTCACAGTATTTGGTCGCTTTGGGTGGAGGCAGATTGAGATTTCCAAATTCAAATGACAATGAAGCCACATGCCTATTCATATGCACTTACTTGAAAGTTAAAATCGATGCTACTTACATTGACTTTTGAGTTGTAAAAAGTTTACCTGTAGTAATGATAGCCATGCCCTTAATGATACAATCAGGTTTTACTTTCTTCCTTTAGCATCACCCGATGGTGCTATTAACAAATGGTAACAGTACCATGTCCCTAATGGTTAGACATGTCATTTGAAACATAAACATACAGTGCTACAGCCTGTGTGTGAAATCGTACATTAGCCTCACACAGACACTCGCTTGGGCAGCAAGGAGAGACAATTAGATCATTGAACCCTCTAGCCTTCAAGGTGGGGGAAGGTACTAACTTCCTGCATTTTCATTTCTTCTCCACCGCTGTGGAAAGAAACCAGCATTTCTCGGGTTCTTCTGAAGTGCCACAATTTTCATTAATGTCATTCATCTCATTAATTCACACAACAGGTTGGTGGCGTTGGCATTACTGTGCCCACTTTAGAGCTGAGGAAAGTGATGCTTACAGAGGTAAGAGTACTCCCAATCACACAGTCCAGGCTTGAAGCCATGATGGACCAAATGTGTCTTACAATGTGTAACGAGGATGATTATCCTGGCCCGCAAGCCACGTTTTCTTAGTCTCCTGTAAGAATGGTTTGATGATAGTTAAAAATTATATTGCACACCCTGGAGAGGAGTTCCTTGGCGTATATAGTACTCATGTGTATGAGGTATGATGTGTGCATATGTAACTGACCCTCAAAGCTCGTATTATGATAGTGCCACCAAACCACTAACTGATTCTAGATAGAAGAACTAAGGCTCACAAAGGGGGCCTCCTCTTTAATGGGGAGGTTTTGACCATTTAAGATCATCTCCATCCTTCTTCATGATCTTTGTGACACTATTGCAGTTTAATAAAAAAAAAATAATAATAACCTTATCCCAAAAGGGCAAAGTGATTGGGAATCTCTTTGAGATATCAACAGGTTTCAACAAAATATTGGAAGACAGGAATTGATTGAAGATGGATGAGATATAACAGGAGAAACTCTAAATCTAACTGCCTTCCATGTAGTGTAGCAGTAGAACACTAGAGAATCCCTCAGGGCTTGGAAGTACCCGATTTCACAGGAGGCAGAGAAGACGAAGGCAGCAGATTAGTTGAAAGTTGTATATGAAATATGTAAAGTGTTTAGATTCCTCTTTCTCACCCTGGACAGCCAGGTAACAAATCTCCAACCCAGTCTGAAGGCTAAAATTTATCTTTGGAGAAAATGAATTAGAGAAATTGTAGACATGGGGCTCCAAACAAAACAGAGGACAAGGGGAGGCCTCAGCTAAAATAAGGATTGCATCTGCCAAATGGTGAACCTGAAGCCCCTTTCTCAGCCCTACTTCTAGGATGTAGCAACCAGATAAGAGAATGGAGAACTCTCTTCTGTGAATGTCAGCCCACCTCTGAGAAGCCACCTTTATGACAGTGATCACTCTTCAGTGGCCCCACTGGTGGACAAATGCCATCCATATACACAGTGCTCCTCATTATATTTTTAGAATAAAATATTTTATAATTTAAATAGGTCTGAACAACCAAGGATCACCAGACTTTGTTCACATCAAAGAGAAAACAAAAGGACCATGAGGAAGTAGAGGTAATGCAAGATTTAGAAAAAAAAAAAACTTCACTATAATCAGTATCCTCAGTTAAAGGTGATATAAAAACAAGAATAGGTTATGCTGAATTAGAAACAGTCAGAAGACAATAAAGAGCTGGATATTAAAAATGTGATAGTGGACATAAATTCAGTCAAAGTGATGGGGGATAATACAAAGTGGTATTATTTACTATTTTTAGTTATGTGTAAACAAATACCAAATTGATTAAAAACAAAAAACAGTCATCTAGGATTGTGAAAATGTTTAAAATAGAAAACAAAGGAGACAGGGTTGAATGGGGGAGATATAACAAAGATGAATATTGAATCAGATTGTCTAAAAATTTGGCTGGGGATACTCACCATACAGAATGGTGGAGTAAGATACAAGATCTGCACCTCCATGGAAGTAACCAGAACATTGACAAAAATGTCAAAATCAACTTTTTCAGGATTCTGAAAGTTAACTAAAGTCTTGCAACAATCTGACAAGTGTCTATTCAAGAAAAGCAGGTGAATCTCAGTAAGAACAAGATTTTTGGCATTTTAACTTTGCATAATCCCATCCTCCCCTCTCCAGCCAACTGTTTTGCAGCTATGACAGCTTTATAAGCCAGCAGCACAGCGGCCACTGGAGGGGGCAGAACAAGTTTGGAGCTTTCCAAAAACCCCACCCAGGAGAACTGTCACTATTTGACCTGACTCAGAACTTGGTCTGTGCGAACAGTCTTACCTACAGGGCATTTGCCAAAAATAATCAGTGGCAATTTCTTACCATCATGGTTGCCTATGGCCTCATTACCAGGTAGGGCTAACAAGAGGCTGAAAGTGACCATAGCGGTCAGCATTTGTTCTGCAACAAGCCGTTACAGAAGCATCGAGAGCGGTACCACCAAGCTCCTCCCCTGCGAACTACACCCAGCATTTCAGCATCGAGTTGCCAAAGCTTCGGACTGTGCCTGTGAGCTTCTGAGCTTTATTAGTTTATTATTAGTTAAGTGAGCTTCTTAGTTTATTTTGTGCATCCAATAGCAAGGTGGGTCCCAAGGTACCAGAAAAGCCTGTGAGAGCTCATGCGGTTGTTACATTTAGTGTGAGACTATGTATTAAGTATTTTGATGGTGATGAATGAAAGAAAGAAAGTCATTGTGTGTACATTGAATTTTGAGTCTGGGAATGCTCAGATTTTTTTCCCATGTAAATTAATAGTAATAGCTTTTTTTACTTTATGCTATTCCAGCTTATAAAAGGTTTCAGGGAAATGCTCTACTTTTGGATAGTGGGGAATCCTATATTCAAATTGCCCGAACAAAGACTGGCAGTTGAAAGCACAAGGATGGAAAAATATATAACGTTCAAACAGTATCAAAAAGCGAGCTTGCGTGGGTATACTAATATCGGGCAGAACAGACTTTAAGACAAAAATTATTACTGGGAAATAAAGGACATTTTTATAATGATACAGGGGTGAATTCTTCAGGAAGACAAAGCAGCTATAAACATAGGCGCACATAACATTCTCCTGGATAGACTCTACAGGGTGGGGCAAGAGTGGGTTTCCAGCCGTGAGTGTGTGAAACAGAGTTTATTCTTGTATTATTTATAAATTATTGTATTATTTTCCATATGAAAACCTTTAAACCTACTTTTTCCTCCACCCTATGTGTTTGGCCACAAACAAACCTCAACAAATTTGAAAGGATGAAGCCATGCAAACTTCTCTAATCACAATGGAATAAAATTATTAATTAATAACAGAAGGAAATTTGGGGAATTCTGAAATGCAAATTAAACACTCACTCCTAAGTAAGCAATAGGTCAAAGAATAAGTCACAGGAAAAATTAGAAAATACTTTGAGAAAATGAGGACGAAGCTACAACATACTAAAACTTATGTGATGCAGCTAAGCAGTGCTTGGAGGGAAATTTATAGGTTAAATGTTTATATTAAAAAAGAATTTTCCGTGACTGGGATGGCTCAGTTGAGAGGGTGCCATTCTGCAAAGTGAAAGGTCGCTGGTTTGAGTCCCGGTCAGGGCACATGCCTGGGTTGCGGGTTTGGTCCGCGGTCAGGTTGCTTAAGAGAAGCAGTTGATCAATGCTTCTCTCTCACATCGATGTTTCTCTCTCTCTATTTTTCCCACTCTCTTCCCCTCTCTCTAAAAATAAATAAATAAAATATTTTAAAAAGAATTTTATTACATGTAAATTATATCTCAATAAATCTGATATTTTATTTACAAATAATTAATGGACCATATTCTTTGACTGTATAAATTTGCATACTATCATATATGTACAGTCACTAAATTGTCTCTGACTTTAGTATAATTTGGGGAAAATCACAAACTCTTTCAAACCACATGTAAAGTTCACAGGAAAAAAACTCAACTTGATTTTAAAAATATATGAACAGATAGTAAGTTTATGGTTAATTATGTGCACGCTAAAGTATTTAGAGGAAAGTTCACTGACATCTGCAGTTTACTTTGAAATGCAACAACTACAAAAACAATAGGATGGTGTGATAAGTGATAAATGATTTTATAAATGATAAAAACAAGTATAATAAAATGTTAATAGCAGAATCTATGGGATAGGTTCATGGGCATTCACTATGAAATTCTTTCAACTTTGCTATATGTTTTAAATTTTTCATAATAAAATGTTGGGGAGAAAATAAACTGAAAATGCCACTCTGACCCTGAACTATTACTATCCCATGATTTACTGAATTAAGCTCCTATCAATCTGGAGAAATTAGTGTTTTCTTTAAGGACCTAGCTCTTTTAGTTTACATACTTTGGGAATTGGATGTATTATAGGAAAATATTTTAAAACAATCACCAGATAGATGTTATTTTAAAAAAAACACAGTGGTACTCTATGGAGGAATAAGATCTTATAGCTTCAAACTTTCTAGCAGAATCTTCCCAGAGTCTAGAATATTTCATTAGGGATTCAGATCAGCTTAATTTCTGTCGCTGACTTGTGTAGCAAGAGCTGTGAAGCAGGCTGCGTGTAGATCAATGAATGAATTCGCGCCTGCTCAAGTGCCCTTTCCACCCTGTCATTGTCCCACACTAAACTCGTCCTCTACTCTCCCCTCGTCATCTTGGAGAACTTTTCGTACTGAGGCTTCCGTGTTCCATAGAGAGTGATTTTCCAAGTGATGAAGCAGATTTTAATCAGTATGAGATCCAGATATGGACTGGGAGCTGGCCTTCTGCCACCTTTCCCTCCAGCTCTTCTTAACACAATGACCAGGGAATTCCTTTGAGATCAGTGGGTACACTTCAACCCCCGCCCCCAGCTCCCCCAAACCTGTGGCCTCCTTCCAGCCACTGAGATCTTCCTGTCTGGAGCATTTCCGGCCCTTCTGTCCCTTGGCTTGGAGAGTTCAGCTCAACCTGGGGAAGGGACAGAACACTTGAGGTTATCAAAAGCCTGTTGAATTATCTGGTGCAAGACTGGATGGCCTGTTTGCCTCCCTGGCTTTTTTCCTGGGCTTCAAAGCAGCTGAGAAAACAACGTTTTTCTCAGTCTTGGACAAGGAGGAAAATCCCTGGCATGAAGGATTTCTGTCACAGACACTTGGCACAGCTAGAGGGAATGTTTGTTTAGCTTAGCAATGGGCTTTGTTAGCCCAGGCATTGGTTGAAGTGAGGTACTAGGGTACCTGTTGCAGGACATTTCAGAGTCAGTGGGCTGCCTCTCTTGCTTGTCAGCAGGACCCTTGCACATAGTTGAAAGTATTGGAAGCCTTCAGCCAGGACATCGCCACTGACTTTATCAACAACCATGCAGTCTTGCTGATCATGGGACAGACTGAGATAGGGTTAAAAAAAAAATCAGCAAGATAGGAAATCACAGATAGATGAAAAGTCATATTTCTGAACTATGCACCTCAATGGCTTCCTAGATTTTTTTAGCTGACTATATTACGTAGTCTTGGGGCTCTACATCTTGCAGCAGAGAGCAGGGATAGAAAGCAAGCCAAGCCTACCACCTGCCCCAACAGGAAGAAATTCTGCTTATGCTTTCCCTCTGCCGTTCACCCATGGCCACTGTAAGAGCTGGGATGGTGGGTGGGAAGGGGAAGGAAACAGCAGAGAGGAAGGATTCATTACCACTGTGAAAGGAAGCCTGACTGGCACGGGAACTAGAGTAGAGAAGGGGAAGGATTGGTGCCAGCTTACTGTCAGCACATGGCTGCCTACTCATGTCTGCTTTCATGGGCCACAAAGGCAAAACTCACTTTTTCCTTAATTTGGGGCTCTATTGCAGGAACTCATGGCAGCTGCCAGGACGCTATAAAAGGAGCCTCCAGGATAGCCTATGCCCAAGGTTCCTGACATCTTTGTGCTGCCTGCTCCTCACTGGCCTTCCTGGCCACCCATGGAGGAGAAGGGATGGGCTGGGTTGGTCCAGGGCAGGGTGACACCTGTACGTTAAAAGGAGGACACAGGCTTTTTCCCTAGAAGGTGTCATGGTCCTGGAGGAGGCCTGAGATTCCTATGCCCAGCACTTTCTGTCCTATGGCTCCTTTTCCACTTTATGAGTCTCTTGGAAGTGGGATCAGGCCAGGAAAAACATGTGATGCTATAGCGAGCTGAAACCAAAGACTTGACTTTCGGCCGGCCCAAGCTGAGAACCTTGGCAGTGATGGACTGGGCAGCCTGCTCTTTTCTATGGCATCTTCTAAGTCCCCGACTTCAGGGAGGGGATGCCAGAATAGTCTTCAAAGTGGGCATGAGTTAGAGAGCTTCTGAAGGTCATCAGTTTGTGCATCTATCCACTCACTCATCAATGCATTTCGTAAGCAAGCTCCTATTAGGTTTATAGCACCACATTGGAGCTTGGTGGGACCACAAGAGGCAGTAGTGATGGTAATGGTCTTTACCTTCACCTGCATGGTAGTAAGTTCAGTGGAGAGAGCACTACGTTCAGTGGAAAAGCGCTGCTATTAGAGAGGTTAAGGTAAAGTATGGTGGAATTTGGGAGAAATTACCTTAGACTGGAGAAATCGGCATGAACTTTCTGTAAATGGTGCGTAAGAGTTGCATGGGGTTCAAAGAGTAGGTGGGATTTGGCTATTTAGAAATGAAAGGCAAAAGGAAGACTGACAACGTGGAAGTTTATAAACAGCTGAGGCAACATGCACGGAGGTCCCGTCAAGTTGTTTTCTTTGTCTTCAATTGGGCAATGTCTACAGTGTGGGGGGAAAATTGCCGTATTTGCCATTGTGTATCTTGCCTCATTTGATTTCTTATCTCAGGGGAGTGGATTGACCTGTGCCTGACGTATTCAGGCTGCCATCATTCAGGCCAGTTAAAAGTATGGGTTATGGGACCAGGTGACCCGGATTGGAAGCCTGGCTCCATTACTTATGTGCTACCGACCTCAGAGGGCTGTTGTAAGGAATAATGTGTGTTGACTGTTGTTTTTATCGTCATCACCACCACTGTGGGAACTCTGGAAGGCTGCCCCACCCGCCCCGATCCTGTAGGACTTTCCACCATTTTGGATTTATTATTCTCTACAGAGTCTTATATGAAATACAAACACATCCGAAAGAGTAACACTGGAAGGTTTAAATCAGCTGTTACCTTAGAATGAAAGTCATCTGACAACTTATTTGCTCAGAGCAAAACAGGTACCTGAAGGGAGGGACATGAAAGGAGGAGAGGAGGCCAGTGAGCGCCACAGGCCAGCTTCTTCCACATTTGGTTCAGAGCACCGAGGCCTCTGTGTTTTTTCACTTGTAAATTGGGAGATGCCATCACACATGCAGCCCAGGGATAAAGTGAAGAACCGGGAGGACAATGCCCATCAGTCATTTTAGGAGCCCACAGTCTGCAACGCACTGGATGGGGTTCTATAGAAGGGAAGGATGAGGGATCAAAAAAAAATGCTCCGATCTTCATAATCCTATGAAGAATTCAGAACATACATCTAAGAAATAAACTGAGGTCAAACGGATGGAAATCTTGATAAAGTGCAAGTTCACACAGTGCATATGGAATCTCCTTGGCCCATAGTAGGTACTCAATAAGTGTTTGTTGATGGAGGGACTGAATAGATGAATGAGTCGTCAGAGTCCAGATGGTCTGATATGAAGGAAATATTAAAAAAAAAACAATCCGGCTGTTTGCAGGAGGTGGAATTAAGAGCTCACAATCCCACACACCTGCCTGGCCAAGCTCTTGAGTTTTCTGAGTCACATGTCTGCACTCATTCTTGCCCGACTACATATTTCAGTGAATCCTCAGAGGGTTTCAAAGCCAACTTCACACACTGCACACAGGGTTCAGTGTGATAAAATTTTTTCACCAGGGCCCCTGAGTTTTATTAAGGGCCTCCCTGTGGGGCCTTATCTGTTTGAAGAAGATAGAACGACACTTGGCAACAGCCCAAGTCAGACAATGATTAGAGCGCCCCACAGGATTGGGATGGTGGAACGTCTGAAACAGAACAGCCCAAATGGCCTGCCAGGAAGGGTTGTTTGCTTTGGAAGAGGATAACTTATAGTTTGAAAGGCATAAATGCACAGGACATGGAATATAGATTCACGTCTGAAACGGGAAGAGTCTATCTGTATTCACAAAGATACATGGCAAGCATCACTTTTTCTGAAATCGGTTCGGCCAGAAAGCTAATTTATACTTCCCTTCTCTACTGTGTAACACCACAGAGTATACAGACCAGAAAACTCATATTAAAAGCCATATGCACCTTCACCCCGGGCCTCCTACCAGTATGTCTGCATCGAAGTGTTTGTGGTCACGGGCTGCTTTGGGTGTCTAACCACCATGATGATCCTACTCATTGGAATATCACATCCTTTTTTCCCCCCCTGAGTTCTAATTTTGCAGTTTATAAAATAAAAATGATGATATAATTTTCAAAAATATAGTATGATACCTTACTGATTATTATTTATTTATACCCTTTTGGTTTCATGTCCAATTGTTTTATGCAGGCATTAAAGATCTAAAGTTTTGGAAATATTTCGTTTATTTCTGTTTTTCTTTGATCTAAAGGATTTCTATTTCTTTTATGCATTTCCTTTTCCCTCATTGTTTCTCACACAGCTGCGGTTTAGGCCCTTGTCATCCCTCCCCTGAATCATCACGATAGCCGCCTAACGGGCTTCAGGACTCCCATCTCTTGCATCTCCATCTTAGACTCTTCAGTCAGGCTAATTTCCTGTAACTCAGCTACTCAGAGTGGATTACAACATCAGCGTTTCCTGGGGACTTGTTAGAAATGCAGGCTTTCAGACCCCACTCAAAACCTGCTAAATCAGAATCTGCACGTCCACAGGACCCACGGTGATTCACACCACATTAACGTCTGAGAAGCACCGCCCTGTCTTCCGTCGTACCCTTCCCTTACCAGGGGCTTCCGCAAACTTCACATTGAACCATCCCCAGACTGTCTCTGTCAGAAAGGTTCCACTTTAATGTGAAAGTGAGATATTTTGACATGAAGATGTAAATGCCTACTATCTATTCATTGATCCTGAGAATGATGAGCCAAATGAGCAATTTATCGAGATAACGTTGATGCAACTATAGAAATTGTTGAGATTCAACCTGAGTTGAATCCTTCTGGTAAAAGCAGAGAATATTGGTTTTTGAGGAGTGAAAGTTGGGGAATACTTGGGAAGCATATATGATGAGTTGGCTGGAAATATTCTTGTTAGTTGGATACAATGACAGGCATTTTATATACTTAATTTAATCTTCCCAATAATCCCATTTAGGTGGGTGATATCGTCCCCATTTTACACATGAGAAAACTGAGGCCCAAAAAAGTTAGGTTGTCCATAGCCACAGTATTGGTTAGAATTCAGGCTGCACCACAGTAACAAAGACATCCAGAATACAGTGGGTCAGACAAGTGGTCCTGCCTGAGGTGGATAGGTGACCCCAGGTGGGAGGCACTGATGCTTTGTGCGGTCCCTCAGTTTCCTTCTCCTGTGCTGCTTGTCTTCCCCCTGGATGTCTGCCTCCATGTGGTTCAATCTGGTTCCTGTTCTTGGAAAGGGGAACAGGAAAATGAAGAGCACACCAGTTTCTCATGAAAATGTAACCCAGAAGTCCTACCTGCCACTTAAACTGACTTTCTGTTAGTCAAAGCTTGGTGATATGGCCACCCTAGTTGCAAAACGGGCAGGGAAGTGTTGGAACTTGACCAGTTATTTACTAAAAGGAAAAGAGGGGTGGTCTGAGGGAGGAATCGCAAGCCTTGCCCTAGGCCCCTGGATTCAAACTCCAGGACTGAAGCCTATGATCTTTTCACCACATCATTCCACCATTTCTCATAGTTGACAGTCAGTAAATGTTTGTTAAATTGAGGTAGACGGAGATATTACATGTGATCCTTTTGCTTATTTGAAAGTATTTCTTTTTTCTTCCTTGCC
The DNA here is from genome assembly GCF_021234165.1 of Pteronotus mesoamericanus. Classification (NCBI taxonomy): domain Eukaryota; kingdom Metazoa; phylum Chordata; class Mammalia; order Chiroptera; family Mormoopidae; genus Pteronotus; species Pteronotus mesoamericanus. The sequence continues at coordinate 22,395,490 of NW_026555078.1, read as the reverse complement.
TCCCTGATTACCAAAGTGGCTCTGTGCCCAATGGTCACTATTTTTGATGATGTTCATTTGTAGAACAGGAAGCTGATATTCATCTTCATTTAGGAAAAATGTTATAATAAAATAAGACACAGGCCCTTACAAGTTCTGTAGAACCAGATGAGATGTGATAATGGGTTAGCGGTAATGACCGAATGACTATCCCCTTTAAGGTATATATCTTCTTAGGAGACTGCCATTGCACAAAATAGTTTTAGTATTTTGTGTTGGCTAGTACATCCTCTTGCTGCAGTGATGCTCCATGACAACACCAAAATCTCAAGAGGCATATGGTAATGAGCACTTAAGTAATGTGCATGTGGGTCTCCTGGGGGTGTCTATTTGGGATGGGCCTGGCTGGCCAGCTCTGCTGCGCGTGTCTCTTGGCCTCATCCTGAGATAGCAGGGTAGTTTGGAGATATAGATATAGATATAGATACAGATGATATAGATATAGATATATATTTGTTTTTCCCCTTAGAAACATAAGCATAAGTGGAGATATATTAGGCTTCCTGAAGCCTAGGTTGAGAACTGGCACAACCTATTAACTAAAACAAGTCATGTGGGTCAAACCCATAGTCAAGGGGCATGAGCAATACACTATACCTTAACTAAGAGGAAATGTAGTCACATGGCAAAGGGTATGAATATAGGCTTGGTAAAGAGTTGAGGCCAACAAAGCAACATACCATGGCTTTGCCTTTAGCACGTTATTTTGAATATCCACAATGATGGTAAATCCTTATCTCTTAAGGAAGCTTTGAAAAAATTTGTTCGTAAAATAGCCAAGTTTATGAATAAAATTAGTCTAGGTTTCTTACTGGACAGAAAGATAACTGTTTAAGCACATGACATAAAATAATAAAATTTGTTTCTAGAAAAACCGTTTCAAGAATACGGCGCTTGGGGGCAAAACAGTTGGAATAAATATACAGCCTTCTAAGGTAATCAGCTGATTGACAGAATAACACTCATTTGGTTCTAAAATAATTTTTAAAAAATAAACCGTATGGCTTGCAGTCATGTGGTACCAGTTTGTCTCCAAGTGGGAGAGAGGCTGCACAGGGGCTACCACGATGTCCTCCTGACTAACCCGGGAATGTGTGCTCCTTCTGCAGATTCTCATCGCCAAGTCCCCTCTGGCTCCCTTCACCTCATTCGTCTACACCATCAGGAAGGAGGGCCTGGTTCTTCAAGGTAAGGTCCTTGGATTAAGCCCCTTCTTTAAGGCGATTGTGCTCAGTGCTGCTCATTGCAGGTGATGACTACTGCTACGCTCCTCATCGAAACTACCTCAGGACATAATCAAAGGCCAAGGGGAATTGGCCAGTGGTGTTTATCCTGATAAGATGAAAGAGACTGGCAGTTGTAGCAAGAATTTGACAGAAGGTGGTGGTGGGGCCCAGAGAGAACCATAGAATTTTCTAACAGTGAGATGACCGAAGAATGAGGGTCAAACCAAGCAAGCTAGGACCTGCCTCCGCCCCGGTCCTCTTGGCAGATCCTGTGGCATGAGGAAGCAGGCGGTGAGTCTCTGGCCCGGGGTTGGAGGGCCCCACACCGCCTCAGAGCCCTCTTGCTCAGCAGGCGGGAGAGCCGTGGGGCCGGCAGCCTGGGGGCACTTCGAATGCCTCCGTGAGCATTACTGCCCTGGCCCCTTCTGGTCACTCCATTCCTTGCCCTGTACTCACGTCCCACCTGGGGGCCAGGCCTTGCTGACCTGCCCCTTAGGGCATGGGCCTGGGGTCAGGAGCTGCATGTTGGCTCATGGTGAAGCCTTCTGGAGCTCACTGATCTGCAGCGGTGATTCACTCCCAGACGCCGGGTCCTCCGCCAGGGAGCAAAGGCAGCTGATGGCAGGTCTGTCCAGAAGACAATGAACATGAGATCAAGTTAAACACTGTTGAACTTGGCCCACAGGGTCAGATGTCCCAAACTGCGTGGTCGATTAAGAAGCTTGCCCACTGAAACACTCAGGATACACACCTGTCCCCCACCGTCAGGCAGGACGCTCTGTCCACAGAGATGCATATGTGAACATAGCACCTGAAACACACAGGACTGTACTGTCTTGCTGTCTGCGGGAAGAATATCTGCCCTTTAGGATTTTGTGAATTGAGCATTTTTCCTAGGTTTGTGAAACAGGGTGAGTACTCGTAATGTCCCCAGGGAGACACGTTGCACTGCAGAGATCTAGCAGGAATTTTGTGGGGCAGGCTGGAGAGCTCCTGCTTCTGACCGAGGGACAGGCAGCAGCCTTCCCTTTCCTTCCCCTTCTAAAACGTCGGCTCCCTGATGGACTCAGAACTCGGTGTGTTTGTTTGGTGCAGCTGAGCTCCACAGCAGGGACTCGAGTCCAGGGAAATTTGGGGTAGGAACTACTGACCTTTGGCTCTTAGCCTTTGACTTATGCTATCCAAGTTCCTTGGTAAATATTTTTTTTACAATTGCTAATATTGTTTTCTGACAAAGAAGCAGAGATTTTAAGACCAGATTAAGCAAAGCAAACAGCAGGCCCCTTTGTTACATACTCTTTAAGGGTGTATAACTAATAAGCAATCAGAAGGCTAGAGTTTTATTTACCCAGTGCACAGTGGGGCTTTGGCTCTTCATTTTGAGAGCCTTGCTTAAAAGATTAGAAGTCTACTAAATAGCAAATTTAGACAAAGATTTCAAGAAATTCTATGGAAGATTATAGGACAATTTCAGGGGGGAAAAGCCAGAAGGCTTGTATTGAAAGTCTTGGCATTTTGATAAATAGCATCTCTAAGCTGGGTCTAATTTGGAACTTTTAGGGTAACTTTTAGGATAGTAATTGTGAAAACAACATTCACAGGGTTGCCTCTCTGACACTCATTGCTAAGATCATGATTTTAACAGGAAAAAGGAAGTTGTTTGAGAAAGTAAAGACTGGAATCACAATCAATTGGTTGAATTTTAAAAATACAAAGAAAGTGTATTTTTAAAAGGTGGGAAATAAGGGAGAAAATAGGTTACTAAAGGAGGCTGACCTGGAGCTGTGTGTTCAGGAAAGAAAATATTTCAGGAAAGTGTCCAATGATCTAAGAACCCCAAGGAATAAATAAAAATGTATGGGAGACTGCAGAGCCTCACCTGATTACTTTGAAAGCTGTTTTCTCCATCCCACTCCCTCAGGCTACATACACCTTCACCTCCAAGGTTTTCCAAGGGACCAAAAACCCTCTGCCCCCATCAGCAGTGCCACCAAATACAAACTTTGGGGCGGGCCCTTTCCTCTAGCTGTGTGCTCCCAGGACTTGGGGAAAACCAAAACAAGCTGTGATCCTCAGGAAAAAAGGCGACCCCTCCTTTATTGGAGAGACCCCGCCCCACTTGGGTTCCTGTTCCAGCTCTGCCATGATCTTGAGAAAGTCTCTGGCTCACTAGTTTTGTCAGCTTGAAAATGACAGTGTTGACCTTGATTCAATCCTCTGCAAGTTTGTCACAACCCATTCGTGGGTGATAAAATGAAATGAATGAGTCACAACCAGCATATTGTATTGTTTCATGAAATATTTCTTGTATGATTGTGTGTATGTGTGCATTTCGAATTTCTGTGTGGAGGTTGCAATGCAAAATTTTTTTTTTCTTGCATTGTAGTCATTGGCCTGCATGATCTCTACAGGCCTTCCCAACGTCACCTGTGTCTGCTTCTCCTAGGAGGTGCTGTGCCTTTCGCTCACTGAGCCCAGTAGAGTATATCCCTGAGATCTCCATACACGGGAACATAAAAGCTTATTTTTGCCCCATGCTTACCAGATGACTGAACTAAAGAACACCTGCACATTTCCCCAGGTTTAAAGTAGAGAAACCTTTGATCCCTGGGTAGCAACCTTGGAAAGGTACCAGCCGTCGAGGCCAGTGAGCTTTCCTTGTGGGAGGGTTGCTCTGGCATGAGAACCCCGGCAGACAAGGAGGTCGGCACCTGGTGCTGCAGGGGGAGCAGTGTGCCGTCCGTGCCTGAGAGGCCTCGGAACAGAGAGGGTGAGGGCTGGGAGAGGGAGAGCAGCTCCTGTGGTACCAACGGACAGAGAAGCTGCCAGCCGGCCACTGGGGCTCCACATTCAGCCACCATGGAGCCAGCCTGGAGTGGCGGGAAAGAATAACCCTGGCAGGCTACCTTTTTCAAGGCCGGGGGCAGTGGGGGGGGCTATTATTGAATGTGAGAATGATCCTTCAGTGCCTTTTATCCCCTTAGAAGCCTCAAGATGCCCACTGGCCTGCTAACCAGGAGGTTTTATAATACCTGGAGAGCCCCCGGGTGCGTAAGCACAGGGAGGGAATAAAAGGTGCGGCCAGAATTCGATTTCCCACTCCGCAGGCCATTCCCCTCACCGGTTCTCAAGGATTAGGATGCTGGGAACAGCCGGCAACCGGGGGCCTGATACCCTTCCCGCCCTTTGTTCCCTGGGACACACGGACAATAAAACGGCAGGCTGGAGAGACTGGGGGGCTTGCTTAGAGATTTCTCAGGCTGCTTTTTGAAACACTTGAAGGAGCTGGTCCGTGCTATTGTTGTAGTAAAATAGAGAGCGGAACTATTCTCCTTTTGCGGGAAAAAAAGAAAAAAGAAAAGAAAGAAAACCCACCCTCCCGGCATCTTCAGGAGGCCGCCTGGCTCAGGCCATTACCATGGTGATACCGCCGTTTGCATCTTCTTTGTTGGGGATCCTGGCCTCTCAGGGTTGGGCCCAAGACCCTGGAAATACTTAGGCCCCAAAGGCGAAGGAGCTCACAGCCACCAGCTTCTGACGATGGGACTCTGAGAGGGACCAGGTCCCAGCAGAGGGCAGTTCAGTTTTTTTGTGCAACTGAAGTGGGAAAGGTGAAGGGGTGGGGGAGGTGTCCTTAATCCATTTTGCCTTTTGTCCCCAGAGTTGACCATGAAAGCCCCAGAACCGCCGAGCAAAAGGCTTAGGGGTTTGGCCAGCCCCAAGTGAGGCTAAGGGGCGCCAGGGCCTTGTGGAGAGCGAAAAGCCGGCCTCAGCTTTGGAATGGGCTTTAGTGGGCTGGACCCGCAACCTCACGGCTGCAAAGGGAAGGGAGAGTTCACGGACTCCAACCTGACTCACATCTGCTGCGGTCGTGTCCTTTGTTTCCCCAGGAAGTCCCCAGTGTTGTGCCACCCAGGACACAGCTGGGACCCCTGCGCCTCTGTGTCACGGCCAGGAGTAAAGATCCTGTTATTAAAAGCAGCCAGGCTATGCGGCCGACGCTGCAGGAAGCCTAGGGAGAACTTGAGGCCCAGCTCTCTGGGAGCCACCCGGGGTTCTGTGGGGCTCATCGCCATAAAGGCCTGCCCACTCGGTGAAGAAGCAGATCCCGGTGTGGGGAGGGGGGCGGGGGGCGGGGGGGTGCTGGCCAGGGAGAATGAAGAGGGTGATTCAAGGGGGCTCCTCCTGGTTCGCGGCTGCCTTTGCTTCACTCCCCTTTTCTTCAGGAATCTCGGGAGCATTTGAAAAACAAAAGCCAGATTGTTTTGAACAGGACAGAATTAATGGCTTAGTGTCTCAGAAGGGCAGAATTGTTTTCTTACATTGTTTTTAAAAAGATCAAGATCAGGTATGACAGGTTGCATTTGGATTCTGGTGCTGTCCTCTTCTTAACTGGTTTGAAAGAGCAGCGTAACATTGGGATGGAGATGGGGAACTTAAGGGGAGCCCCAGGGACCCTAAGATAGATCCAGAGAAGGTGCTGAAAACAAAGCTCGTTTCCTGTTTTTCTAACCACCTAATATAGGGACTTGGAAGAAACCAGGAAATAAAAGTAAAACAATGCTGTTTTAAGAGCTGGAAAGTTATGTGCTTCATCTTTCTTGTAAAATCAAGAGTGGTTGTTTGATGGCCTTTTAAAGCATATTGGGAAAGACATTAATCTCCTCTATTTGTTCCCTTGTCACAAAGTTGGGTTAGATTCTTCTACTCCATTTTCTTAGTCACTGAGCCAACTGGATGATTTATTGAAAAATTCTCCCCCCCGCCCCCCCCACAAAATACCACCCACCATCTGAGTTCATCAGATTTCAGTCTGAATCAGTAACCCATCTAAATGTTTTCTGCCTGGTGGACTCAAAGTGACCCAGAAGATTCTCAATCTATTTCCACCCAGGTATGGCAATGTCTGCTTGGTAAATACCACCCACACACCTGGCGCAGCCTGGCATTCTTGTGGGAACCTGGGCAGAGAGCCCTGGGAGTCAGTGGAGCAGAGAGAGTGAACTTCTCTCCAAGAGGTCGCAGAAGGGAGGGCAGAGAGGGCCTGTAACGTCGGCCCTGGGCTGCCGGGTGCCACTGCAGCGGTAGAAAGCTCACCTAGGCCAGAGCATTGTCCTCTGCAGCTTCTGCCTGCTCCTTGGTGAGGAGCTTCCCCGAGAAAACGCAGAAGGACTTTCATCTGCCCAGTCCTCTTCTAGTGTTCATTCCACGTTCCCTCCCTGCATGACACCTTCCCATGCTGGCCCTCTGCTTTGTTCATTTTCTTTTTTTAACTCTGTCTTTTAGCCTCAAAGAGGGATTTGTTTTGAGAGCATTCCAAATTTGCATGAATGGTTTATTGCACACATCATTCCCTAACCTGCTTTTGTCCCTTAACATTATGTTTTTGCAGTATATTCATGTTGATACATATAGATCATGTTCTTTCACCTTAATTGAGGTATCCATATCCATTGTTTGAATATAGCATATGTTATCTCTCCCTTTATAGGTGGAAATTTCAGTTATTGTTACTTTAATGAATGCTGTTGCACATGTTTCTTGGTATGCAGGTGTGAGGGTTTCTTCGAGAGTATATCAAAAAGCAGAAAGGTTGGTTAGAGGGTATGTAGTGGTTAATCTGGATGGCCAGGAGCACAGCTCGATTGTGGGAATTCTATTACCATGAGAAAGGGAACTGAATATCCAGTGACACATCCCTTTCAGAGGAGTCCAGTTGCAGAGACTGGGTCCCACGGTGCAATAGTGCAGATCCTAGGTCTGCGCTCATTGCATAATGTTGAAATGCAACATAAATATTATGTGTTAAAAATGCTATCAGGGCTCTCTTCAGTGGAGCCCAGAGTTGAAATGCGGGGTATCACAGTCAATAATGACACCACTGATCAGCACCCAAAAGTCTTGCTCCCCCACCCAAAACAGGATCTGTCTTAGGCAGAAACTTCAGTATGTGTTTTGCTATTATGCACTGTGCAAGGAAGATATTTGAACAACTGCTACTAGTGCTTATAGCACAAGGCAGGGTATGAATTTGAGCCCAAAGTCATAGACTAAACACTTTTTTCCCCCCAAATGTTTTTTTCCTGTCTCTACAACTTTTAAAACATGGGACAAAATGTTAGTTGGAATAAGGTTATATAGAAAAACTCTGTTCCAAGGCCTGGACTATAGTTAGTCTGAATCCACGCTCCCCTTTTAGACCCAGGAGCCATTTGGCTATCTTTGCAGAGTTAACCATTTGCACTGGTGAAAAATGCCCAGGTAATAATACCAAAAGATGTTAAATCCATCCAGGTTGTTGATTTTCTTTGAAAGAAGGACTCTTCCAAAAGGACTTGGTGTTCTTTCTGGAATTTGACTTCAGCTTTCTTTCAGTTGAGGTCCGTTCAGCAGGTATTTGTTGAGCATCTATTCTTTACAGATCACGATGCTTTCATAATCTCGTTATTTCAAAACAAAATAAGTTTAACCAAAACCAAATTGTGACACATATTATCAAGGTTCAAACATGGACTATGGAAGGATAGAGGGGATAGGCCCGTTCCAACTGGGATGGCTGAGGGAGGTTTCCCAGGACACGGGGGACTTCGACTGGATGCCAGCTCCGAGTAGTGATGGAAATGGCATTCCATTGCCTTTTGACAGAGACCAGTTTCTTTTGCCGTTTGAGGATAGATTTGGGGACACTGGGGAATGCTGATTAGTGCCATGTGACTAATGAATCATGCTGACTAATGTGTTCTAAATGGATTGTTTCAACAATAAAGGGAACACTGAGAGTCAAGAGTTCAGATCCTGAATTTTACCATGAAGTATAAATCACTTAGTCTCAGTACTTCATTTGTTTTGTCAATTAAAAGGTGCTCATGATGAGAATCCAAGTCACCTTGACTAGAAAGTGCTTCACAAACCTTAAGGATAACGAAATGCTTCACAACGACAGCCAGAAGAGGCTTACGCAACCTGGGGTTATTCATAGCACATACAGAATCAGAATAGCCATCACATGCCACAACTTAGCCATGCGAAACTTCTATTTCCTCACACATGCCATGGGAACTGACAAACAGGGCGCTGCTCTCGCAGAAACCGACACGTAGAGGAGCTTTTGAAAAGTCTTCCTATCTACCTACTGGGGTGTCTGTGTTTCCCTACAACAAACATCGCCACAGAACTAAGAGCTCACCCTGTACACACAGCCCTTTCTCTCTTTTGACATCTCCCCAGCTCGACTGCTTGAGAACCTGGCCTTCCGTGTCCAGATGTTTACTGAATTCTGAAGGCCCCCCAAAGGGCCCAAGTTCTTTTGTTGCTCTCCGAATCGTTTCCCACAGAGACTGACCGATGTCCTGAAGGAGCCCTTCAATAGGGAGGATAAATGGAGGCAGATGAAGACATGGCCCCCTGAGGCTCACCCACGTCCACGCTAACAAAGGGTCTGAGGCACAACCTTGTAAGGAGCATTTTGGTCAGCAGCGTCCCTTCGAGAGGCCAAGTCTCCCCCACAGGGCTGCTTTCAATGGCTACCATTACAGTGGAAGAACTGGGCATTTGTTAAGGGCCAGGCTGTGCTAGGTGTAGCACAAAACATCTAAATCATGGTCCCCTGCCTTTGTGAGGACTTCCTGGCTACAGATGGCAGCTGGCTTTCTCAAGGGAAATCCTGGGGGTAGGGGAGGAAGTTGAAGAGGGGCTCTGGCTTCTCCGGATGACCTCTTTCCACCCAGCCCAGAAAGACTCTCTTGTGTCTGCAGCTGTTGGCAGTCAAGCCAGGGCTGCAGAACCTGGACCCACACCTGCGCTGCGTCAGGTATATGTGTAAGCGGACCGCTGCTGGAAGGAAAGCTTTATCCAGACTGTTTGTTAGTGAGAAGTTCATGCATTTCATGACAGCAATGTTTTGGGGGTTTTTTTTTTCAACCTTTCTTTCTCTCTCTCTCTTTTTTCCCCCCTTTTAGGCCAACAGAGGCCATAGGGACACTATGACCTTTGTCTAGAGCTGATGGGGACGTGATTTGTGAAATGAAACAGGACTATACGGCTTGGAAGAAGGAAACGGAAGCCACTGTAATGGGGATTAATTACTTGATTGCTGTTGAGATGGTAACAGATTTGCCCTCATACGATTGAGCCAGCCATCTCAGACCTAGCAGGGATGGTGAAGATGAAGACGTCTTTGTTCAGGTCTCTAGATGCATGGGGCTGTAGGCTTTGCCGCCATGGGATGTCAACAGCCATAATAATAATAATTTGCACTTATATAGCACCTTTCAACCAGGCACCTCAAAGCGGTTTAACCACATTAATTAATTAAAGCCCACAATCCCCCTGGGGAGAGGAGGAGGATGACTAACAGGATTTGTAATTACAGGAGGGAACATTTCCGAATAAAGTATTGTCCAGCAAATAAAAAGAGGAGGTGTATAAGAATTGGGGTCTCCAAATAGTAACTGATTCAGAACTGAAATCACAGAGCAATGGGGGGGCTGGGGGCAGGCCTGGGCGGGAGAGCCTGGTCTTGTGTTGGAGGGGGACTCTTGGGCTCAGAATTCGCTGACAGGTTTGGATCCAACCAAGAAGCGGAACATGTATGGTATTAGTGGCATTTGGAAGGTCATTAGTGGCACAACTATTGTGGTGTAAATTCAAGTTTCACTAATATATTGTGTATGGCCCTGCAGAACAAAGAGTGAGATTCTTGCAGTATTTAATAAAGGATGAAATGATTTCTTTAGATTTAAAGCCCAAAGCTGAGCCAGTCAATTAGCAAATAAATCAATTGGTGACCCATAGGATAATTTAGTCGCTTGCAGCATAACACCCAGCCTAGCCCCTCCTACTGCCATAAGGCTTCCCACCAAATCTCTGAGACCTGCTCAGTGCAAGGCCTGGGGGCCTCAGCTCCTTCACAAAGCCAGGCATCAAATCTTCCCAGCATCAGGACCTCTCTTACCCAAGTTGTTAGTGACCCTAAGCCATCCTCTGTGTAACCATTTAGTACCTGCTCCCCCTACAAAGGTTTTTAAATACCTTGGAGGCTAGAATCAAGTCTTATCTTGTGTCTCCTACTTGTGCCCAACAGAGTTCTGTTCTCAAAGTAGGTACAGACTGGCCAAGAATGATTGAACAGCTAAGTCCTTGTAACAATTCATTATTTATTGTGCACATACCAGGTGCTATGGTGAAGCTCAGAAACAGCAGGATATGAATATCACCCTTGAGAACTCTATTACAGGGAATGGAAAAGACTCCTATTCTACTAACAATAATACAAAACAGAATAAAATGAAGTGGCATGGTAGATGCACATTCAGGCCATGTGCTGCCAAGGTGAGAGAGAGACTGCTTCACTGAGCTGCGGTGGATCAGGGAAGGTATTCCTGGAGAGCAGACAGCGTCCTGGACGTTGGGAGGAGAGAATGGTTTGCGTAGACCTAGAAGAGGTGGGGGAGGCCAACTTTCCAGACTGAGGTCCTTTGTCTCCCTCGGAGTGAGGTGCATTTTGAGAGCTTGTCGTCTTCAATAGGACATTTGCGAAAACCAAACTAAGAGTTTTTGCAGCTGATTAAATGTAAATTTTCCATGAATCCTTATTATGTTACATGAATTGGCTGATTTCAAACATCAAGGGAGTATTTGAGAAATTAGGAAAGACATTTTGTTCTCTGTAACTATTCATTCAGTCTCTCTCCACTCTTACTGTCCACAACAAGGAAAAGCTAAAGAATTCACATAATAAAACGGGGCACTCAAAGGTGTCTGGAAAAGGTACAAGGAAAACATCTCGATCCCAAATGTCACAGACTAAATGGCTCCCCCCTTGAGGCTACTTTGTTTTTGACCCCTATACTCACTAAGACAGTGCTCCACATCTGGCAATTACCTAACCTAGCCCAGCCCTCTTGCTCCAAGGCCCACCAGGGGTTTCCGCCGCAAGCCATACAGCTAGGACAGGGCCTAAGCGCAGTCTTTGCGTTGAGCCAATGGTTACTGAGTGTTACCGCTTGTCTGACACACCCTGTACGTGCCTGAGTTTACGTAATCTCCTAACAGGCTGACAAGGTAGGACTTTTATCATTCCTCCTTCCAGATGAGGCACCAGGCAAGAAAAGTTCAGTCTCTTGCTGGAAAGTGATGGAATGTGGATTTGAACCCGGACAGTGTCGCTCCTTCCTCACTCATGTCATATTTCTGTTCATATGTTACAACCTCTCTTGGTCGTCCTTGATTCACTAAAATACTCAGCACACTACTGTACGCATAGTAAGAACTCAGTAGTGAGTATTTTCCGAATGAAAGAATTGCCAGAGCAGCACTCGTGTGTCGAGCTGCGCTGGGAGAAGTCGCCGCAGAAAGCCGGGGCTGTGGAACTGAGAACACGGCAGCGGCCCCTTCACCGCCTTCTGTTCTCCTCTCCATTATTAAAGATGAGGAGACATGCGCAGGGCAGTTGCCCCAGGGAATGTTCACAAGAAAGAAGACACAGGCAGTATTCATGAGCTGAAAGTCCGCCAAGTTGGTACCACCCAAGAGATGCTTGTGAAGTGCCTTGTATTGTTAATTACTTTTATTGAACTTGGACGCAATGCAGTGCTTTTTTTCTTGGGGTGTGTGTGTACGTCCACAATGTACGACAAAGTCCAACTTTGCCTCCCCAGTTGTGCCAGCATCCTCGCTGCTCTGTGGATATGCCGTGGTCCTGGAGAAGCTGCAGAAGCATGTGATACCTATGCACCCACAGAGCAAACGTTTCTGGATTAACCCAGAAGCGCTGGACTCCATACATAGTGTCTTTTATGTTGTATATTGTGAGCAAAGTTCCTGCTCAGAGACAAGATTGTAAAAGTTTGGCTGGCAAAGCCAGAATTGCCAAATGACAATGCTGGAGATGGGGAATGAGGATTAGGTAATGGGAGTGAGGGGAATGAAGGCAAGACGGGGTGCAAAATATCTGATTGTGACCTAAGAACTCTGATAGTAAAACCACTTGGGGGTGTCATTTTTTTTTCCTGAGCTTTGGTTTTAACATCATCACCATCACTTCCATCTATGGCTGTGAAGGGGCTTTCTTTGTTCCACGACAGAACTCAACAGAGGTCTCTTTCGCTCACACGGAAGGCGGAAGCCCCTCACACTTCCCAGAAGAATATACTAAAGTATTGAGAGAGCACGTTGCCTACTTCTCTAAATTTCATTGAGGATGGGTTTCAGATGTGGCACAAGTGCTCCAGAACCCCAAAGAGATGCAGGAGGGGAGAAGACCAATACACAGTGGGCACAAGTCAGGACAGACTTCTGCCTAAACAACCTCCGAAATCTCAGTGACTTAAAGCCTCCAGGCCGCTGTCCTCCATGTGATGACTCAGGATTTCATCTCAGGATCGACAAACACTTCTGCAATTGCCGCGACGATCGGGGGTGGATGTGGGGGGTGGCGGGGGGGGGTGAGAGGGCGCTTAACATTAGGGGGACAGCACACATCCCTTCTCTCACAGCCAGGCAGCCATGGCCACTCCCAACTCCAAGGAGGGGGACTCCAAACCCCTGCTCCGCCACTTACTCTGAAGGGACGGGAACTGGGGATTAATGAACACTTGGAATGTCTGCTACGTACTGCCAGACCCAGCAAGCTGGCCAATGTCCCCTTTCACATTGCCTCCGGTTTCTAGGATTAATGGGCATATATCGAAGACTGATGGGGGAATGCCGAGGAAGACCAAACTGTTTTGCAGCCCATTTTAGTCTCCTGGGGGCCTGTCTGCAGAAGGAGTAGGCAGGGAGATGCAGTTTGCTGTGGGCACTTTCCCGTGCAGCTACCAGACGCTGGTAATGTCAGGAAAGGGTAATGGGTTAAAGAGAGCCACGACCTGATTCCAGTAATGCATCTAAGACGGAACAGCTCGTTTTGAGTCGCCCAGAACCATCGTGCTTTGTGTGAAAAGGCCTCTGGAAATGTGCCCCTCCACCTCCATTCCTCCCGTTACCAGACATGATTCAAATTCCCTCTAAGCCCTGTGACTCTTCCAGAAAGCAGCTCTCCCAGCGGCAGAGAGAGAGAGAAAAAAAAACTTTCCCTTATTCTTCTTCTAATAATGAATTCCTGCTCTAAGTGGGCCGCTTCCATGTGTTTTCAGTCAAGCGCCAATGGCAGCCTTGCCAGGGGACATTTCCAAGAGGCCGTGGACATAATAGATGAGGGCTCATATTGACGAGAGCTGCTCTCAGTTTTCCTCCCAGTTTAGCCCTCCCGAGGCCTGAAATCGGAGACGAGAAATGATTCACGAGATCCTGTTGGTGGACAAACATGGCTGCCGCACCTCCTCACTCCTTTTCACTAAGTAAAAAGCCATGGTTTTTTCAGCTTCCCTCTAAGAGGTGTGTAGGCCTGGATCTTCAGGCCACACCAGTGCTTTGTAGATGCCAAGACCTCCTATCCTTGGGACTCAAGCAGAGCCTGGGCCTACCCTGACATCATAAGAACAAAGGGAGACATGGGGTCACACCGTTTCCTGCCTAAAATCGAATCCCGAGTCCACCAGATGCTTCCAAGCAAGCACTGGTGGGAGGCCACGTTTGCTAAGGGATCCCACCTACCCGTCCTCCCCCAAGCAAATATCTTCAGGTAATAGTTCAGTTTCAAATTACCTACTTGGAACTTGTACAAACTCTTAGTTATGGACAGTCTCGTCTCATGGAAAAGAATCTCAAGTTAAAGGGGACAGGTGTTGTTAAGGAGAGAGGTGGCCTGGAATTGGAAAGCCTGTACAAGCAGAAGCAGCGCTGGGGATTCCTTATCTTCGGGCCTGCGCTGCTCTCTGCATTTCTCCCCGAGGCTGCTCTCTCCCAGCAGACGTGCCCTACACGCTGTAGTCTGCGCCTTCCCTTTAACCTTTCAACTTAAGTTCCCGTGGGGCTTCTTTCCTTGGTATTTCCTAGTTAAAATTCCTAAGAGAGAATCTCATTGGCTGGGGCTCATCTCACTGTTTCGTCTCAGATAACGTCATTGGTCACTAGCCAGGCAGTTACTTGCGAGCCAAGGGGGAGCCGAAAGCGTGGTTGCCTAGCAGCAGCGGATGTGGGCAAGGCAGCTCCCCCTGGAGGGGCGGTGAGAGGAGGCACCAGTGGTGAGTCCAGTGCGCTCTGCGTCCTTGACTGGATTGCTGCAAGGACAGTCCTTCTGTCTCTTGCTTCTTCCCCCGCTGCTTATCACTGCGGACCTGATCTCCCCTGTCACAGCCTCGTCCCCTGTTGCTGCTCGTCCCCAACCCCTGACTGCGCTGTCCTGCTTCTCGCCTTTGAAGAACCCAAATAGGACGCGTGAGTGGGAAGGAAGAGCTCTTAACGTCGGCGAAGACAAGGAAGACTGGGGAAGGTGTGGTATGGAAGGAGGAATGGAAATGAAATCCTTTTTTTAGCTAAAGAAAATCCCATTCTCGCCGTGGGATCCAAGTACCTTTCCTCTTTCTCCTAATCTTTGGAGCAATTTCCCTTTCCCCCAAGTTAGACATCAGCAGAAGAGAAACTTCACCGAAGGAACCTGCCTCACCAGAGCAGGAAGATACTCTAGTCCACTCATCCCTGAGACCTTCCTTGACCCCCGTGAGTCTGGAATGGCCCCCATTCCAGATCCTTGCCTTCCCCCAGGCCCCACCCTCAGGCCTCATGGAGCCCGGGGTTCAGATCCTGAAATAACAAGTCCCAAGCAACTTACCTACAAACTGAGGTTTAGGACACAAGTGAAGGACTCTGTTTAGATAAGGTCTTTGTCATGTGGGCTCTCCTAGGACGCCCAAAGCTCTTCATCGACAGTTTTCACAATTTTCATGTTTTTAGAGGACTGGTCATGTGTGGTGTCTCCCTGTTTCAACTGAGTTAGAGAAGCTTTGTCTGAATTCATACATCCATGAAAGGCCTAGGGAAAAACTGAATTATGATACTGGACTTTTACCTTTTGTTCATTAGAGACCATTGTGTCTATACCTCATCAGATGGTTAAAAGGCAAACCCAACCCAGTTCAGATTTCAGTATTGCCATATTCTTTTAGAAGTGAATTAGAGGCAAACCGAAACAACGCTGTATTTCTCTGCTCTTTCCTGAGCTCTGAGTATGTCAGCATTGATTAAATCATTGGTCGGCCCTTGTCCTAGGACAGACGCTTTCATCCACTGACTAAAGTTGCAGTTTCCCTATGATGGCAGAAAAGGCAGTTCGATGGTATTTCTAAACCTGCTGCTGTGGGATTCTAGAGCCAGTGCCTCTGGACCACTTCCAGATTTCTGCTCCTTCCATTTAGAATCTCAGGTTGAAGTCTGTTGCTATTGGCTGTCCCTGGGATCTGAGAACCCATCTGGGATTTGTCTAGCCTCTCTCTTCCAACACCATCATCCCAACTCTTGAGTCATTACCATTTCAACATCTTAAAAGTTGATGCAGAGATGAAGCAGAAGCCAGTTTGGCTTTCTCCCAGTTCTTTAGGCCCCTCTGGGGTTAATCAGCAACCACCTATCTTTGTGTTAATAACATAAGCCTCTCTAACTAGAACACCTGGAGGAAACTCATAGGAAGGCTTAAAGATGAAGCCAATTTTGCAGTAATTATTCTCACCATCACTCTGTTTTAAGCTGGACTCAGACTTTCCAGTCAAAACAGCTTGCTAAACCCAACCATGAACTGGTAGCTTTCAGTGTTCCTTAGGCCTTGAATTTCAGGCAGCATCTCCCTACTTCAGGCACATGGGGTTTAATGAAATGGCCTGAGTGCATCTCTTTGGTGGAATTCCTTAGTGGCATCTCCCCAGCCCCCTTCCCACCCTCCCAGCCCATCCTGATGGTGGTGTTCACACCACTGGAGAGATAAAAGACCTTCTTAACTACAACTGCTGACAACTCCTCTTAGTAACTAACCCAAATGGGTTTGAGTGTTAGGTGATTGCCTATCCAGGGGAAAGGGGAGAGGGGCTGGGGAGGTGGAAATGGTGGGTGTGGGACACAGGGAAAACAGTTCCCTGCTCTATTAACCTTCTACGGCGGCCATAATAGAATACTGCAGAATAGCCTCAACAACAGAAAGTTATTTTTTCACAATTCTGGAGGCTGGAAGTCCAAGGTCAAGGGGCCAGCGGGTTTTGTTTCTTCTGAGACCTCTCTTCTTGATTTGCAGATACTTTCTTGCTGTGTCCTCTCACGGCTTTTTCTTTGCGTGCGCTCCCAGTGCCTCTTCCACTTGTAAGGACACCAGTCTTATTGGATTAGGGTCCCACTTTTATGACCCCATTTAATCTTAATTACCTTCTTTGAAAGGCCCTCTCTCCCAATACAGTCATATTGGGGGTTGGGACTTTAATATATGGAGGGGGGTCACAATTCAGCCCACACATGCCATAACTTTATTTTCCTCAACAGATCATCTCCCATCCAACGATGTTGCCTTTCTAATTCTGAGTGGGAAAAAAAGTAGATATTGGTCAGGAAATGGGAGGTGTGACTCTGAGCAGTCAGTTTGAGAATGGCTGTGATAGGGAGGGAGGGTGGCTGAGTTAGACAGAGTGAAAAAATGGATGGATGGATGGATGGATGGATGGATGGAAACACAAAGAGATGGCTGTGGGAATATTCAGGTGGTTAGATATACAACTTGTAGTGCATCGATGGCACCAGGGAAGACATTACGTTCTATTTCTTGAGGGTTGCAGGTTTTTGCAGTGCAGGGATCGCAAACTCAAATGCTCAGGTCAGACAGGTAATAGCAGAGTTGCACAAAGAGGCCAGTTTGCAATGATAAGGAATGGTGGGGGCTTTGCCGAATCGGACAGAGCATGACCTGCGTGCAGGGACAGCATGTACTCGGCTCCGACCAGCTGTCACTTTGCGGGATGCAAGCCTAATGCTGCCAGAACCTGATTTTTCAAGGGAAGCCAGAAATCTGGATTTTTCAAATAAAATATTTTTAAAAATAAATCTTTAAATTTTGGCAACCAATTCAAAATTGACAAAAAATATTGGGGAGGGCCAAATGAACACATTTACAACCTGAATGAACCCTGGAGGCGGCCAGATTTCCACTCTTGGAATATCAGAAAGGCATCCGTAATGCTATCGCTTGAGGACGTAGGTGGTTAAGAGCTCAGGCTCAGGAGCGCGCTGCCCGGGTTCACACGCCAGCCCTCTCCTCACTGGCTTTGAATCTTAAGCAAGTTATGCATGGAATTCAGACTTGTTGTGAGGGTGAAATTAGATAGTGCCTGTAGAAGCCTAGAACAATGCCTGCTGCCTAATGACGAAGCAATAGCTGAGCCAGTGTTATCAGGTAGTATCACTAAACCTTAAGGTTTCCTCATCTGTAAAATGGGAGCAACAGTTGCCTTACCTAGCCCCTAAAGGAAAAGAACACTTATGAAAGAGCTTGCAAAAGCGTGCACATTGCTAGGCCATACTTGCTGTTCCCATAAAGGAGGCTCCGCATAGCCCCGTGCAGGGTGGGGAGTCCCTAGGAGGACAGCAGCAGCTGGGACCCATCCTTTCAGTTCCGAAGGTCGTGTGGCTGTTTTGCTGTTCTTAGAATTTTTTTACTATGAAATTTGTAAACATTCAGAAGAATAAACAGTATAATGAACACCCAAGCACTCTTATCTAGACTTAATAATTGCTAACATTTGCCAACTGCTTCGCCTCAGTGAGTGTTCCTGGTAGGGGTGTCGGGTGGATGTGGCAGAGGAGCAGGAAGAAACGGGGATGGACAGAGGCATATTGGTACCGAATAGAGAGCTGAGAGCTTTCACTGCCTGAGGAACTTATTTTTGCAAAGGCAAGACCCAGTTTCAGCTGTAGGTGGTTCTCTTTTGGGTAGGACCCTGAAGACAAGATTTGTACAGCATAGCTTGCTCTAAATGATACATTGTTACCGCCCTACAGTGGTATAAACTGGGACCCAGAAATTCTTTTATCATTTATTGTTATTTTTAAGGTTTTAATTTATGCAAGGAGAATACATATTCATGTACTGCTCATGTACTTGAAAATTGAAAATGCCTGAAGAGACTTTGGATGTGGAAATGTCTCGGTCATAAAGACTGCGGGAGTTGAAACCGTGCGGGGTCTGTGAGAAGCCCAGGAAAATCATGGTGATAAAAATGAAAGGTTTTAGGAGCAAAACACTCAGATTCAAAGAAAGTATAAAGGGCTCTTGTTGTTAAAGTATTTGAAAGAGTCTCTAAGACATATTGCCCCATTTCTCAGCATTAGCTATTACTGCATTTAAATGTGAAGGCTTCTCCCTGGAAAGGATGTCTTACACGTGAAAGCAACTAAACTTTGCTTGAAAATTCTATTATTCAGACCCTTCATTAATTTAAGCTGACATTCCTTCTCAATTGGGCCAAATCATCAAAGCTTTATTGTATGAGAACCTTGAATTCAGCAACAAAGAGTGTGGGGTTTGGAGGGAAATGTGGGGAGGGGGCGTGGGGGGAGCTCCTGAGGCTCAAAGAAAGGAGAGGAGGAAGGAGCTGAGGCGGAGGGTGAGGGGGAAAGACTGCAGTATTGAGAGGCGAAGGGGAGAGGGGAGGGGTTAGAAAAGCAGAGAAAAACTATAGTGGGGCAGTGTAGACACCAGGAGCCTTGGAGGGGCCTCTGCCACCAACCCTACCCCTTGAGCCCCTGCTAACCAAGATGGTGGAAGCCAAGCCAGCCTGCCACCTTGTCCCCGCAATTTTTTTTTTTTTTTTTCAGAGTAAGGATGAAAAGGGAAAGAGGGAATAAAGGAAGGGAAACATTTTCCTAACTTCAGGTGTCTCGTGAAAGTTCTGCCGGTAGAGCCCTGCCCAGCAGCCCAGAGCCCGTCAGGCGGTCTGCCGGGTGGGCCGAGGGCCCGGAACCCCAGTGCCTATCATCGGTCCCGCTGGCTCAGTTGTGCCTCCACCCAGGCCACCAGCAGGGCTCTGTCTTCCTTCCTGGTGTGATGTACTATTGGAGAGATGATGTGGGAGGTACTAGGTGGACTGCATCGGGTTCACTGTTGAGGCATAAGGCAAGGAAGGATCTTTTGAAATGTGAGTAAATCGCCCACAAACTTTTATGGAGCATCTATGATTTATAACTAGAGTAAAATAAGGTCTGTAAGGTGACCCTTCAAGCTTCAGGGGAAACTGGGTTTTTCCAATGTGTAACTTTAGTAAATAAAATACTAATCTCAAAAACCAAAACAGCCCCTGATAGTCTTTTCTCTGTACCAGAAATGCCCTCAAGAACAGAAGAAACTCAAATGGACACTGTGGGGCAGGCGTTCCTGGTGTCCAGCAACCCATTTGAGACCAAATCAGGGGAGGCCGTAGGACACAAGTCCCCAGCCCACCCCCGTCCAGTTCTGCACCCTCAAAGAACTCCTGGGACCGGTCTGAGTCACAATTTCCCAACATGTAGCACAGGAACAGAAATCATTGGCCTAATTTTCACTGCCCGGAGCCCGTGAGGATGACCACAGAGGTCATCCCACTTGGCTTTCCCACCGCCACGGGCAGTCGAAACGTGGGTTACTGCAGCGACCAAGGCTCCAGTTCTAAGACGTGAAGCGAAGGCCCTCCACTGCCCCGCCTCCTCGTGCTCTCTCCTTGCTCACCTGCTGCCACCTCCAGGCGCCTCCCGCTGTTACCAGGCGCCCTCCGCAGCCCTGCCCTTCGGAACCCTTTGCTGGAATGCTTCTTCCCCAGAAAGCCCCGTAGGGTACACCCTCACCCCCTTCCCCAGGTGTCGGCATGACTCCTCACCTCTAAGTTTCTGCTAAAATGTCACCTTCTCTGTGAGACCTGCCCTGTTTAAATGGCAGGCCTCTCTCCTTACCCCCACTCTGTTCATCACCGTGCAACATAATAAGTAACTCACTATGTTTGTCACTCATTGTGTGTCCTCGCTGTTACAGTACAAGCTCTGGAAGGCAGACGTCTTTCATTTGTTCACTGGGTGTCCTAAGCACCTGGAGCAGTATCAGGCACATCAAGGACTCTGAACACGTAGGTTGGCTCTTTCTCAGAAGAAACCAACCAAAGAAGGTCTGCTGTAGCTGAAGGGAATATGAGCTCAAAATCTCTCCCACCATCGCTGCAATCGCTGCAGGCTCTCCATGGAATAACCTTTGCTCCAGTGCGCAAGTTTAAAAACTGACATTTGTTCTCATACGTAAAGCCAGTTTTGAAACTATAAAGTACTGTGTAACCTCAGGCCCAAGGGCCTGGTGCAATGTATACAGCAAGAGCCCAATTGTAAGAGGGGTTGGGGGAGGGGGCAAGTGAGAGAGGGGGTCAAAGTTCCCAGGATTGGATCCTTGCTCTCATTCAGGTCTCAGCTCAACCATCAGCACTCCACAAAGCCTTACCTGATCCATACGGGCTGCCTATAATGATTTTAGGTTGGAGAGAAATTCATACGGACGTCTGTTAAGCTGCTACTACATGCTAGACGGTATCTGTGACCAGTTCACTACGTAAGTGTTCTCATGAAACCATTGGCCCTTTCACCGTTGACTGTCCAGTACTTCATACCAGGCCTGGCACATGTGAGATGCTCAACAAATGCTCCCTTTTTTTCCTAGCAGCCCTGTGAGGCAGGTACCATTAACCCCATGAAACAAGTGAGGGACCAAGGTACAGGTTAAATAACTTGCTTAATGTTGTCGTATAGGTGAGTAACAGAGCATGACTTCAAATCTACTCTGATAAGCTCCAGCCTCTGAGAAAATTCAGGCTAGACCATCCCTCCGGGTTTTCCTCAAGTAGAATTGTCTCCTGGCTGCAGCCAGGAGATGAGGGGAGGACTTTGTCTTCCATTCCCAGCTTTTTCTTCTCCACTTGAGCTTCCGCTGCCTGGTTAGCTCACCTGGAAGGGTCTCCTGCCGTCTTTGGATTAACCAGCCTGCCTTTCTCACCCTCCCTCTCTGGATAACCCCAGAGTTTCGTGGTGGTTCCTCTTGAGTCCTAAATCAGGTTCTCAAAGACATTGCAACTTTGTACACAAAAATCTCCCTATAAGTTCAATTCTTTGGGAAGATCATTTGCTTATGAGTAGAATGATGGATCCATCAAGTCTGTCCCTTTAAGAAAAACCTGGATGGTATCTGCGTGTTTCCCCTGCCCGCTCCAAAATAACAGCTCCAGTTAGTCCACTTAATGTAGCTAATTCCTGAAAGACCCTACACTCAGTTTCCACTCTGGCCACACGAAGGATAGGCTCCAATCCTGTTGTCTCATTACATAAACAGGAATCATAACTCGCATGTTCACTGTGCTTTCATACACGCACTCTTCACTGGAATTTTCTTTCTAGAGCTTTCTAGCTATGTACACTGTATACGGACACAGCAACTTAGTATATGCCCGGGCCTACATTATGGGAGCTGGGAGGAGGCCCCTGAGTCTCCAGTTCCCAGGGCTCCAGCCCTGGGAGGAAGCGCCTCCATGAATGTGATGTTTTATGCCAGCTCAGATTTTCCCTTGAGAACTTCATAGAGTTTATATCAGAGTGGCCTTGAGAGGTAATGATGAACTAAAGGTGTCAGGCAAGTTGTCATTTTCTGGGTGCTTTTTACTTCATCTAGAACTACCTGTGGCCTGGAGGGACTCTTTCTGAAGGTTTTATGTTCAAAGAATGTAGGTTGGAGAAGCTCAGGGTTCAGCTGAGTGTCAGAAATGACCAATTCCACAGTATTGCTCTAGGTGGAAAAAGCTGGGGTAGTTCCTCAGTTGTATGGGACTGTCCTGTGTACTGGAGGACACTTGTCCCTTCCTGCCCCATCCACAGAATGCCAGGTGTGTCCCCTTGTAACTGCTAGAACCAGACGTGCCTATAGGCCACATTCCAAGTGCCCGTGGTTGAAAGTATCTATGACAGTATCTCTAAAAAATGGCAAACTGGGGCCAGATTCCATTAAGTTCTGCCACTGTAAGGGGATCAGTCTACACCCAGGGGCCCCTCCCTCCCAGTATAAGTTGCTTCCTACCCTTGTTGCCTTCAATGACCTTCCTTTGCCTTCAAATCTGGCCTTGATGAATATTGTTTTAATATTCTTATATCCTCCTAAGAAGGATCCTGTTCTCTGGAATGACTTTGGATTCTTTTCCAAGTTAATGATTGAAAGAGTTGACTAGATATAAGTTCCCAAGCCTGGCAACCAGGATAAAAGAGCTAAAAACAGGGACAGAAACAAATGGATTCTCCAGGACCCAAACTCTGGGCTCCAACGATAGGTCTTCTCCACCCACACCTCACATCAGTCCTGAGCTGTCAGTCCCTGAATACTGCTCCTCTTCTGCGCCAGCCACAAGCCATGGCAGGTTCTGTCTGATTGCTAGAAATATCAACATTCTCTACAAGGTAAATGGCTAGAGTCAGGATCTCCCAATCTCTAACTCGCAGACCCTGCAGAGCATGACTGTCTATCAGGAACCATACAGAGAGGCTGTCAGATGATTCACTGTGTCTGCTCTTGTCCTGCTTCTTGTTTCTCTCGGGCGTGATTAAGCACACATGCCTCCGCCCCAGCTCGCGGCCGGCTGTTCAGGCCCTGCATCCCGCCCGCCTGTCTTGCTGGGGCAGTGCTCTGTGCAGCTCTCAGCACATCCTGTTTGTTCAGTCCCCACTGGAGCAACAGGGAGAGAGGATTGCTCTGAGTCCTTTGGCTTTGGGCTTTGAAATCAGATCCTGGCACACCTGATTACACTCAATAGCTGGAAATGGTAAGGATGTCCGATGGGCAGAGGGCTCTTGTTTTAAACTCCACACACCAGGAAGGCAGGGGCTGGGTCCCCTCCGAGGGACTGCACTGGAGGGGGCAGGATGCTCCAGCAGGAAAAACAAACAGTGTAACTGAAGGGAAATTCACTTGAAAAAGAACTGGGAGCACCTGTCCATCAAGCTGCAGAGAAGCCTCTCCTGAGGACAGGAAGTGGGGCTTAGACTCCGTCCTCTCTCCTTGTGCCCTGGTTGCAAGTACAGTCCCAGAAACCATCCACCTGAGGGCCAGGTCACACCTCTCTGTCCTGCTTTTTCTGTAGAAGTGCCTCTGAGACCTTGGCAAAGGGGGCTAAAACAAGAAAAAGATAGCGACCTACATGCCACCACCATGAGAAGCTCAGCAGGCCCTGGAACATTAAAGCGCAACTCCTGTGTGTCCAAGGGCTCCTCATCCTCCACTCCTGGTAAGCGTCGCTACAGGGATGCTGCCCTAACAGACCAGTCCAGTGAAAAACAGACGAGTCCACTGAAGAGCCTCACACATACTCAAAGGCATGAAGAGCACCCTTGCACCCACACTCTGCTCACACAATGAATGACGAGCACAGTCGAAGCCCCCAGCATTCTCCCTGAACCCGTCCGCTTCCCACCCTCTCCAGCGACAACCTCTCAGTCATCGCAGGCATTTCCTATATGTCCCAGTGAGGTGTGCGGCCCTTTTGGGGGCAGTCGCTTAACCTTGTTGGGCCTCCCTGTCCTTACTTGTATAAAGGGGCTATTGACAGGATTAAAGGAAATGATTTACCATAAATATTTGACAGTCGTTCTCATGAAAAGGAAGAAGTCAGCAGAAAGAACTGGGTCAAAGCAAGGCCCTTCCCAGCCCGGCTCTGACTTGCCCGGACAGCCTGCCTTCCTCTCTGCAGCCCTCTCCAGCCTCCCAGGGGCCGAGTGCCCGGATACGCCGCCCGTTTTCATGCCTGTGGGCCAATGCGGATGCTGTGCTTACTTGCCTACCATGCTCAGGCCCTGTCTTACTCTTCCTCCAATTCTGGGCTCAGATGTCACCGACCCTGGGAGGCAGTGACGCGCAGTGCTCCCATGGCTTGCTGTCCGAGCCTTGCAGTATGGCCCTGGCCCCGCTGGGCGTGCCCGCCCTGCCTCCACACTGAGCTGTGCATGCAGCAAGGACAGGGAGGGAGTCTCCTCTGGCTCCTCAGCCGGCGGCCCAGCCCGTTGCCTGCTGGCACACGGCGGGCCTGTGTTAGGTGACGGAGTGAGTGCATGAATGAATGACAGCTCAGTCATCGACTCACAGCTCCCTGCCCCAGTTAGCACAGGGAAATCCCCATGGCCCAAGTTCTCCGTATAGGCATCTTTTTCTCCTCTAAGTTCCAAATCTCTCTGTTCTGGAAGCATAAAACAAAGAGGCCTCTTCCTAGTCCTCAAATAAATACGGGAAATGGGAGCACAGGCTTTCTTCCCCTGTCTCTTCAACAAACAGTTTCAAAGAGAACCCTGGGAGGGGGGCTTCCCCCACGTCTTGCACATCTTTCTCTAGGTTTCTTGGCACCTCTGTTCTTTTCTTCTTGCAGACTGTAGAAAGCCTTAAAGGCAGAGAGATGTACAAACCTATTAATCCTGCTTGGAAAAATCCACTTTACCACCTCCAAAACAGAACACTGGTAAACAGCAGTCTGGCTGTTCAGGTGTTCTCACCCACACCCATTGTTCTCTGCTAACACTGGGCTGCTGCTGCGTAGACTCAGCTTTAGTCATGGAATTTCAGAGGATGTGTCTCAGAAGTGGGATCAAGAGCAAGCTAGACAGTCATCTGCACCGTAAGCCGATGCGGTGCCCTGACCTGAAATGGCTCCCAGGTCTGCCCAGGAGGAAGTCTGAACTGGGAGTGAGAACAGGGGTGGGTTGTGTGCATGGAACACAAAGACCAGCTGCATTTTTAAAAATTAATTTGAGAGAGAGAGAGGAAGGGAGAGAGAGAGAAAGATAGGGAAACATCTATTTGCTGTTCCACTTATTTATGCATTCATTGGTTGCCTCAGGTATGTGCCCTGACCGGGAATTGAACCTGCAACCTTGGCATAGTGAAAGAAAGCTCTAACCAACTGAGTTACCCAGCCAGGGAAGGTCAGATTTTTTCTTAAACTTTTTATTTTACATTTTTAATTTTATTGAGATGAAATTCATATAACGTGCAACATTTAAAAATAAACAACTCAGTGGCCATTGGTACATTCACAGTGTTGTGCAACCACTGCCTCTGTCGGGCCCTAAGACATTTTCATCACCCCCAGTGTTCTTGTGTCAATTTTTTAGTCATAAACCAATAGGACATTTTGTAGGGTTAGTGGGTATAGTAGACTGAATGGTTGTCCCTCAAAAAGATATGTTTACTCCCTAATCTTTGCAAACTATGAATGCGACCTCCTTTGGAAAAGGGCCTTTTCAGATGTAACTAAGTTAAGGATCTTGAGTTGAGGTCACCCTGGATTACCCCGTGGGTTTTAAATCCAGGGGCAAGTGTCCTTATAAGAGGCACACAGAAGAGAGACATATGATAAAGAGGAGACCATGTGACCACGGACGCAGAGACTGGAGGAGGGTCGCCCCAAGCCAAGGAGCACCTGGAGCCACCAGAAGCTGGAAGAGGCAGGGCAGGGCCCTCCCTGAGAGCCGCCAGTGGAGCATGGCCCTGCCCACTCCTTAATCATGGACTTCTGGCCTCCAGGGCTGAGATAAAATGCATTTCTGTTGCTTTAGGTCACCAGGTTTGGGGTAATTTGTTGTGGCAGTCCTAGGGAACAAATACAGTGGGGCTGCCCAGAGAGAGGAAGTGACTAGAAGGCAACGGAACATGGAGGGCTGAAAACTGAGTTCGGTGCCAGGGTTGGCCACGGTGTCTCAGGTGAACTCTGGGAATCCTTTGCTGCATATCTGTTCCCTCTTGTGTTTCTCAGGTGTTTGCTCATCATGCTGCGAGCGGGACCCACGACTCGCATGAGGATGAGAGGAGGTCAGATCAGCCCCTCACACCTATTTTACATGGTAGTAATAGTAATGACCACACTTACAGAACGCTTACCATGCACTAGGTAATTTATATACACTATCTCCTTTGATTCTCGAAACAACCCTACAAGGTAAGTATTCTCAATTGCATCTTACGGATGAGTAAACTGAGGCTCCGAGAGATTGTGTAGCCTGTTCAAGGTCATTCAGTGAATGATGGTGGAGCCAGACCTTGTGCCCAGGCCCACGTACGCTCGATCCACAACACTGTAGAGACAGCTGGCCTGGTGCCCCACCGTGCCCCGCTGCACCTACTGGCTGACGAGCAAGGATTTGTTTACTTTCTGAATATTAGCACCACTGGTACTGCAGTTTGGGTGATGAGTTGACTGAGGTTAAGGTTGCGGCAAGCCCCCCGGTTAGTCCCTGCTAACAGCAGGTGGGCAGCAAGACATCACCTTCAGAACTGATACTGATCAAGACCCCTTCAACCCCAAGGCATGAGCCTTTCTCCCTTCAGCCATGGCGAGGCAAGAGAGGAAATCTGTAACCAAGTGGCTGCTCTGTGTGAGAAGCCGCGCAGTCCGCAAACAGATCGCATCCCGGCATCACTCACGGCCTGAGCCAGGATGGAGAAGAGAGGAAACTGGCTGGAGAGAAAGGTTCTGAAAGGCCCTCTTTTTATCTATTTGGGACCTGACACTGTTGGGGGACCCAGTCTTTATCAGGATGTACTTGGGTGGGCTCCAAGTGTCAGGAGTCCTGTCCTACCAGAGTTTTGGAAAGTCAGGGCTGATTCCCCTCTCACTACAGCTGAGGTGGGGTGTGGCTAACATGGCAGCTTCTTTGCTGTCCTTCCAGCACTCCACAGCTCAGGGAGAGTGGGAGCAGGGAGATGACCCAAGAGCCTGCCAGATTTCCTCCCACACAGACCTCTGTTCAAGATAAAGTCAGACAAGGCTGTGCCACAGGACAACAGCATAATAAACTCCCCTCCGGCCTCCTCCCGCCTCATTGTTCTATTGCAGGAGTTGTTTTGAGTACGATCAAAGGAAGGAAGAGCCCTGTGCTATCAGCCTGGGGAAGAAGGATGCTCTCCTGACCGCTCCTGTTGCCCTTGGCCACCCTCATTTTAAATATGAGGAAACCGAAGGGCAACGTGCAGCCTAACCCCATCCGCACGGGGAGGCACAGCAGGCTGTGCTGGGGCCCCGCCGGACCTCTGGTGAAGCAGCAACGCTGCCTAAACCCGCGACAGCCACCGCAGTCCTCCAGCCCTTGTCCTTCACCCAGACGAGGGGTCTGGGAGGCTCGCGCACAGGTCAGCAGCTGTGTGGGGCCAGAACAGAAATGAACCCTGGGCTGGATGCATTAGTTGTTTGTTGTTTATCCTTTGGGGCAGAGAACTGAGGCCACAAGGCCACAAGGCCACAGCCGTTGGAAATCATAGGCAAAAAAGGAACTTCCCGAGTTTGGCTGGCCTAGTGCCTAAAGCTCAAGACAGTGAGTAGCTCCAGTTCTCAGTAATGTAGTCAACTTCGGGACGAGTGGCCCAGGCCCAGGTGTGGGCAGGGGGCACTGTGAGCGGTCAGCCCCCGTGGTCGGATTTCTGCAGGGAATCAGAGCAGAAAGCACGGGCTGCCGTCTGCCCGGACTTCAGAGGCAGGAAGGGCCGGGCTGACAGTTCCTCGTGACAGAGTCTCAGGCTCAGGGGGCCCTTTGCTCCTCTGAGACCTCTCCCCTGCCAACGCCCAGAGTCTGGTTCACCAGGTGCCCGGCTGCAGCCGCCTGCTCACCTTTGTCTGGGCTGGAGGCCATGTCTGAGCCATCAAAGGAGCCTCAACAGGGGAGGATGTCAATGTGCTTTCTCAACCAGAAAGGTGGTTTGAGTTTGGCCAGAGCAGCCCAAGCAAACAAGCAGAAGCCCGTGAATTGAAAGATGGGGGCTGCTGGGAGATTACAGGACAACAAAATGAGAACCATTATCAGTCTCGTCCCAGCCCAAAGGAGGGAGAGCCTTTGAAGCCACAGACGAGCTGAACAGAACTTTCCACCTGAGAGACACTGGAGAGGGGAGGTCAGGCTGCATGCAGCCCCCACAAAACTGATCAAAGCCTGCTGCAGAAGGGAGGTGGCCCACAGCTGCAGCCCCGCTCCCCCCAGGGGCCGCCCAGGGCTTTCTGAAGGCAACCGGGCTGCCTTTGCAGGGGCCTGTGGGAAAATCCAATGCAGATGCACTGAGCGGCCAAACCCCCGAGCACTGCGGGGAGAGGGGGAAATAAACCCCTCAGTGGTCCTGAAAAGAAGAGGCAAGGAATCAAAGCACACAGAAAATGCTAAGACCACCCACCTGATGAGTGCCTACCTTTCGGAAACAAATAACTGCTAGCTTCCCAGGCACAGTTTTAAAGGAACAAGCAGACTGAACATGCTCAAAGCTCCACTGGGGGGAAGAGCGAGCTGGAGTCGGGGGGGTCCTGTGGGAAGCCTGGCCCCTCCTAAGCATCGGAAGCTTACTTTACATCGTGTTGGCCTCTGCGGTGCCTGCTTCAGGCCTCCCTGCATCCACTCTCCTCTCTGGCAACCTGAAATGGCAAGAAGCCTCATCCAGGAAGGGACAGGGTCCTGTGTGGATGCCGTTAGTGCCCTCACTCGGACTGGACCAAGGGACCCACAAGGGGATGTTCTTGGGGCATCTTCCAGGCCAGATCCTGCAGATGAGGGCAGCTGTCCTGCCCGCACTGGTCCCTCAGGGACAGCCTCAGCCCACCCTGACCGAAGCTCACCTTGGGGGGACTGGCATTTCATGGAGCCCACACTGTGGTCTTTTTTGAAGTGAGTACAACAAAGTAAAGCCATTTCCACTGGGCTCCTCTTCTTAAAATAATGGGAAGGTTCTTCTCTGCATCTTGGGAATGGGCTTGGAGAGAGGGAAGAGCGGGACGCTCATGTGGGGGCCTTGGAGGTATCTGGGTGCAAGGAGTGTATGCCCAGGAGTGCGGGGGTAAGAATGGGGGGACGCAGGGAGAAAGTTCCAGAACTGCTGATTTAACTAGGATTCTTTCCGAAATGGATGAACAGGACTGGACAGAGGAGAAACAGGCGTGGGGATAGAGGCAGCTCCCTTCCCCCTTCTCCAGAGGCCAGATCCTCAAGAGGGGAGACATCTGGAAATTACTGAACTCCTGCCACTACTCACTACCAAATTTACATCCTTTTTTTGACTTTGCCCCATGAGATGGATGAGATGGTCTCCATTTTACAGGTGACAAGACGGCGATTCTGAGACGCGACCAAGGCTCTCCGAGGACACGCATGGACCTATCCATCTAAAACTTAGCCCTCAGGTGGCCTGGCTCCAAAGTTCATAAACCTGCCCCTCTCTTCCCAGTCCTGCCCCGCCTGTCCAGGCCAGGCATAGGTTAATGGATGTCCCATAAACATTTGTTCAATTGAACTGAACACGTGCAAGCCTCTTTCACGCTGACCATGAGGAATCCTTTGAGGGTCTGGGTTATGGAAAGAAATTCTCTGAGGCACCAAATAAAATCCTGCTCTGAGGCGCAAGGGGGCCTTTTTTGAAATTAATACCTAATAAAGTTTATGTGGACCCCCAAAAGGAAAAATAGAAAGGAACTGGAACAATAAAAAGCAGAGGAGGTAGATAATAAAACTTCACAGTGTTGTCTTTCATCCAGGAAGCACCCAGCTAATTATATCTTCGTCCCCACAGCCCTTTGTGAAGCTGGTAGATGCACATTCACAGCCCCCCTCGTTTTAGGCATGGACAGTCTTGGGTACCAAAATCTTTACCAATTCTCCCCAAGAGCACAGAGCTGGAACTGGGTTGGATGTTACCTCTCACGGTGTCTCCTGACTCAGCAAATAAAGCCAAGTTCTTCTTTGAGAGGTTTGGGAGTCGGAGGTCAGTAGGTCCAGAAATGAGTGGGGGCAGAGCTGAGGAATTAGGTCCCACTTTTGCCTGCACACAGTGTAAGTCCCTCTTTCTTTGCATATAGTTATATGCATGTTCTTTAATTTAGGCACGTGTTCATTTGTATACATCAGTGGGTGCTCACAGTCACGAGGACCCAGAGGCCAGAGGCCTGGGCTGAGGTACCCTCTGTAGGCAGAGCCACAGCAGGGAGCCGCATCTCTGAGGATGAGGGCTGGAAAACCTGAGGCTGGTACCCTCCCAGGAAGACCTGCAGGAAACTGCTTCCGGTGGACACAGGGGACATGAGGCTGAGACAGCTGGAGATGGGAAAGGGGACTTAATCCCAAAGAAGTGATCCTTTCTTTTTGCTGGTTCGTGTCCCATCATGTCATTTCTTGGCTTTAATAATACAGCAATAATAATTGCACATGGCTTTTTAATGGCTCTTCGTTGCCAAATAGCATTAAGCACAAATTCCTTCACTGGACCCCGGAGCCTTTTCATAGTGTGACTCCATCTAGGACCCCAGTCTTATTTCTTGCTCCTCTCCTAATTTCTGTGCCGTGATTCTCAATTGGCGGCCACAGACTTGTGGAGGACCATGGAGCTTCAGCAAGGGGCCCCTACCTCTCTATACCACACCAAATGTGGGCTGCATGCAGCCTGAATCAATAGCATGTAAAATTAAGGCTAATGTGGAAGGGGTGTCACCTTCCTAGCAGCTCTTTGTCATTGTGTGTTTTCTTGGGGACTAACGTTCAACAATGATTATAAGGAAAGGGCCTGTAGTGTGGTAGTTTTCAAACGGTGTAGTGGTTTTCAAACTGGGATCCAAGGAACCCCTCAGAGAGCCCCCACAGGAATGGAGTCAGAGCACATGGGACACCACCGCCACCCCACCACCACACGCAACTAACTCATCCCCTCCCCTTGTAGATTCATTTGAAGAAAGGACTCTTCTGGGGAAGAGAGTGGGGTCAAGTTTACAAGCAACACTGAGGACAAAGTACAGGTACTTCTAGCCAGCCCCTTGTCCCTGTTCAGTGGCTCATGGCGAGACACCCGTGGCACACCCAGGTGTGCATAGCATGAGTAAACCGCGGTTGTGAACGATGCAACGGAAGGCATTCCCTCTGCCAGACCCACACGGTAGGTGCCCTGGGTTTGTTCATTTCTTAGCTGCATTAAGTCCATTGGGCTCTTAGAAATAAGAAAGGAATGTGTATGTTAGCCAGTCCAATTGACAATGCAAAGACAGCGTCCCCTTTGTATGTGCAGTGCAGACTTTACTGCTGTTTGGGGAGGCAGAGGGAGTTCTCTCTACAGCAGGGCCTCACATGATGTCATTTCATTCAAATTTGTTTTGTTATAACGTTGATGAGGAAAAAAAAAAAATCCCTACCCAGCCAGGACCACTGTCTCTGGAGTTTGCACGTTCTCTCCATCGTCCGCGTGGGTCTTCTCCCACATCCCAAAGATGTGCATATCGGGGGCATTGGCGTGTCTACGTTGTCCCAGTCTGAGTGAGTGTGCATGTGGATGCGGGTGTGGGTGTGCGTGTGTGTGGGCACTGAGACCTAATGATGTCCTGTCTGGGCTGGTTTCCCCCCTGGATCCCTGAGCTTCCCAAAGAGACTCCAACCACCTGAGAACCTGAACTGGAATAATCAGGCTGGAAAATAATGATCTTACTTGTTTTTATTCATCTTTCTTAAATGTATGTAGAGCTCACATTTATTTCAGTGTTTAATATCAGAAGTGTTTTTGGTCTTTATTTAGACGTTTAGTGAAGCTTTTGTGACCAGAGGTATGTGTAGAAATTTCATTCCTGTTTATATAAATTAACCTATGATAAAATTGGTTTCATTATATGTTGTTTTGCCTAAAGTCACAGTTTCCTAGAATCTGTCCACAACGTTAAGCCATGTCCAATTTTTATTGTTGCATCGTTACAGCCAAAGTTCCCAGAGGGGTAGTGGTCACTTGGGACCCATTTTCATCTCCTTTAGTTTCTCCCCAAATTAGCCTTTGCTCATTTGGCTGGTGCCTGCCCCCGACACAGTTCACCCTCAGGCATCCCGGGCCTAGAATAATGGGAGTGATGAGAGGTGGAAGAGCTGGAACCTGAGACAGGACTTCCAGAAATTCTTCAGCCGAATAAAAAATACCCTCCCACCCCCCAACAACCCAGAACAGTGCCCATTAGAGGCGAAAACTCAGGCCAGAGGTTGGCAGGGATGACTTTGTCCTTGCTTTTCATATTGCCATCCGCACATACTTTTAGAAAGCCACCTTACCAACACGCAGGCCTGGGATAAATGCTACGAACGGATGGCAAACCTCTCTGTTACATGAATGCCCAAAAGGGGCTGTGTGTGTGTGTACACACGTGAATTGAAGCACGCTTGGCTCTAAGTTCCTGTGCGCTGGACCTATGCTGAGGAAACACAAAGTTCTGTGCGTGTCTGGGAGGGTGACTGGCTGTGCCCACAAGCTTAGATGCTCGAGTTTATAGACAGAGGGAACTAAGGGGAAGTTTTGAGAATGAGAGTGTGTCTGCATATAAGCGCATATCTCTGATCGTGTGTTTGGGGGTAAGGAGGGGAAATCTCGCCTTTGGTGTGTGTGCATGATGTGCTGCTCAGCTGGTGTCCCTCAGGCTCTCTCGAGCCCTTCACCGCATACAGCCACTGTGCACACATTCAAAGGTACAGAGGGGAAGCTGAGAGAAAGTTTCAAGAGTCTGTGAAAATTTTCAGAAAAAATCTGGCAACTCCCCACACCACAGGTTGGTACACATTCAATGCTTGTGAAGCTCATTTCCTGTACTAGTTACCAGCCCTTGTTTATACAGGACACAAAATATGATTTAGAGAAAAAGCTCCAGGTATCAGAGGTGAGTTGAGGAAGAGGCTATTTCGAGAGGGTGGGGAAGGAGAGTGGACAAGGTGGGCTGTGTCTTTTGAAGGACCAATGAAATCAATTTTCAATATTAATCCATAATCCCCACTCTTACACGCTTGGGAGGGCGAGAAGGGAAAGCTCTAATTTTAAAATGCTGTCCTCCTTCATTGCTCTGAAGCCATTTTAGCACCCAGTCTGCTCAGCCAATAGCAGCTGGACATCCTCGTGTGTTTATGTGTTTTTAAACTGGCCCGGCCTGCTCCACTGTGAGCTTCGGTCCGCAAGCCCAGCCCCAGGAAGTGTTTGTGACCTTTTTCATGGGGCTTTATTCTGGGCTTGCCTTTGTTTGGTGGCACAGAAGGGGAAAGCTGGCCTTAAGCATTCAGTTCTTTGTATGAGGCCTCAGATCTCTCAAGTCCTTGGACTGGCATCTACAGTGAAGTTAAAGATTGTGGCGCAACCCCACCACGGCAGGCACACGGGCAGACGTTTCCGAACGCCCCAAGATGGGGAGAAATTGCACTCTACAAACAACCTCTTGGCATGTGACCTCTTCAGCCTCCGTCTTGCCAGTGTGCTCATCCATGTGGCACCCAGCTCATAAGAAATGCTCAGTGGCTGCTAATTAACCATGGTGCATTCCACTCTACTGAAGGGCCATGAAACCATTACCAGAGTCAACAGAGCCAAAAATCACTCTTCAGCACAGCTCAGGACCTTGCTAGACCAGGTGTCCTGCACCCCCGCTTAGGGCCCTGATGCACCTGTGTGAGAGTCATGAGCTTCTGTTCTCCCTCCAGTCTAGACTCGAGGAAGTGGTAGCAAAAATCTCCTGGCTGATTGGTTCTGTGGAGCAGAGAGCCTGAACCTATCAGGGAACCAAGTCTAAACAAAACAGAGCTGTGAGGATGACATCCGCAACCCTTTGGACTAGTGGAAGCAAAGAGTTCCCATCAGAGAATATGATGGGATGAGCCAGGGGCTCCCTGGGAGGAACCATAGCTTCTTCACACGGATGTTCCTTGGCTATCCGCCAAGGTCTAAGCCCTGCTTAAAGCTATTTCTGAGCACAGAGTCTTTATTAGTGGTGGGACCCAATGAGGCTTTGCTCCGGTCCAATGCAGGACGTCCGTTGTTTATGGTGAAAGGGTTTGCTTTCTATTCCATCCCTGCATGGCTGGAGCCCCTCCGTGACCCCCAGGCAACTCACAATCTTTAGTCACTTGGACACCTTTGAAAAATAGCACAACTCTAAAGATTGGGACTCGGGGCTCCTCAGTGAATTCTGAAACTCCTTTATGGCATCTCCTGAAGTTTGGGGAGAAGCTTGCCAAGAAAAAGGGACCTGGGTAGCAGTGGAGATGGAGACAGTGAGGTATGGACCACTATTATCCTTTTATAGAAACTCTTAGCTCCTATTTGCTGGGAACTTGACATAGAGGTGTCACTCTGTTGATGTGTGATTCTGCTCAAGGCCCAACACAACCACCTTCCAGAATGTTCCTGGTCACTCTGAAGGCAGCCTGGGAAGACACCCTCCCTCGGCTACAAGGCTCTCCACCTGGAAGTGGGTCTAGCCCCCGAGGAAACAGGTTCCTCTGGGAAGAGACCTGCGGCAGCTTTCTTGGTGTCACCCATTTGCCTGCCAAGACTAGTCCCTGAAAGGATGCTGATTTCTCAGGCTTCCCTGCCTGTCTCCACAAGGATCCCAGCAATTCGCCCGCACAGGCCTTGGAAGGGGGCCCGATTGCATTTCCTGCCAGCAGCACTTGCATTGGAGGCTCTTTGCTCAGGTCCCCTTATGGAGGGGCTTGCTTTTAGAGAAGAGCTGAGATCTTTCCTCTGTTCTCCCTCGCATCCCCCTCCATCACTGCGCCTGTCATGGAATCAAAATTCTCACCTTCCTGTGTCTTTCCATGCTAGCCTACAAACTCCTGAAGGCCAGGGGCTGTCTTAGAGACACACTTAAAGGCGAGGGGGGACAGCCTGGGGTCCTGATTGAGTGAGGGTCACCAAGGGTCCAGGCGACCTGGGTTGAATATGCTGTTGGGCCTTGGCTAACAGTTCTTATCAAGGGGTAAATGCAGTCTGGCCTGATTCTCATTGCAATCCACTGATAATCATTGCTACATTTCTTCACCCAAACAATGGAGATACATTACCTTGAGCCCCTCACTGGACTGTTTGTAGAACCAGACATGAAAAAAACTTTGTAAAATGGCCAGTGCAACACACTTAAGGAAGCGGTGTTATGTTCAAGACCGCCAGCTCCCTTCACTGAACGGAATATCTTTCTGTAATTCAGAGGTCCCACTCTCCCTAACTTGCTGCCTATTTCCCACGTGACCTTCAGGGAGCTGCCAATCAAAGTGACTCCACTTCTTCCCCTGTGAAATGCCAGTGCAGGGCAGTCAGAGATCTGGCCCATGGGCCGTGTTTGCTGACTCCTGCTTTAGTTCCCTTCAGGTGCCCAGCAAGCCTTGAGAAATCAACTTATTGAAGAGAGGCGAGTTGAGACTTCCCTTCCCGCAGACCCAGGTTCTGTGTTCCTGCCTTGGGGTCACAGAGGTAAGACTGTCACCTCCTCTCCACTCCCTTCCCCCAGCTTTGAGAGATCCCAGGCTCGTTCAAACCCCTCCGCTTAATGGAGGGCAGAGTTTTCATCTGTCCCCCTCCCCACCCTTCCTCAGCCACAGCCTTTCTCCTTCCCGTTTGTGGGACACACAATTTGTAATCTCCTTAAAACCAAAGAAGCGAGGTCTCTGATGCATATAGATCGAAATCAGCTGCAACCTATTAATGGCCCAGAGCCCAAGACAGATTTTAGGAAACAAAAACACTGGACCAAATTAGACTGAACTGGCCTCTGTCTCCAGGGGAGGGAGGTGGGGTAGAGGTTGGGGAGGGAGAGGAGGGGTCATGTGGTTTTAATTAATTTGGATTCTCATCCTGAAGTTAACTCGCCCAACACAAAGCATGTGTAGCATCATGGAAGCAGCCAGCCTTGGAGCTAGGCTCTCCCTGGTGAAAGGCCCTCGTCCTGTTGGGGGGTTGGGGCTGGTTATGTGTCTGTAATTAACAGGTTATTTTGGAAAAGGGAATTTCAGTGGCGCGTTAAAACCCTTTCATCAGCCATCAGCCAGCATCCCCAGGCCTTCAGCAAGGCCCTGGCCCCCTCAGGCTTCAGAGAGCTGTGGATTCCCAGGGTCTTGTTTGGGAATGTGGAGGCTTTTGCCATGGGTTTTATTAGACGTATGGTTGCCATGATTTTCATTACGTTATTTGATGACTGGGATCATCAAAATGTTGTTCTCTTCCTGGAGGACCTGCGGACGTTAAAAAGAAAAGACAAAGAAGAAGCCCGCCTTTATGGAAGTTACATGACAAACAAGCTATGACTCCCTCATGGGAAAGGGCTGGCTCTGGCTCTGCTTCTTGCCTGGGGGAAATAACAAGGCTGGAAGACACAGGGCAACAGGCCAGCACCCTGTTCTGACCTCACATCTAAGGAAACTGAGGCCCAGAAAGACGCCCCAGCTGAAGCCAGCCGACACTCCCGCTCTCAGGCTCCCAATCAGTGTTCCATTTGCTCCTGGTACATCAAGGCTGTGAACAGGGTGAGAAAGGTAGAGAAGGAGTCCAAATTCTACTGTGCTGATGCCTGGGGACACCTCTAAGAGTGGGAAGAAATGGTCAGACTTACACACAGCTTAAATAAAATGCTGCAGTGGACAGGCAAGTGATCGGGCCATGCTGAGCGTTTTGCTGGTGCTTATAGACAGGACTCTCCTTGGACACTGAGCTGGCAGGAGAAGAGTGACTATAGCCTTCACTTGGCACCCACAGCCCTGCACTGCAGAAAGGAGGGAAATAGGTACCGAATCCCACAAGCCACAGAGATGATTTCTTACCGCTCTGAATATAAACCTCTGAAACCTGGTCAGGCTCCCAGAATCACCATGTGGGGTGACAGGAACTTTGGTTAAGCCTGTGTTATCTGATAAATGAAACACCGGCCTGGCTTATTTCCTGTTTTGATGATGGCTACCTTCCAGAACCTTCTTTCATGAAAAATATTCTGGGAGAATTGCTATTAAATAACTTCTGGTGCTTAAAAACAATGGATGGTCTCCAGAGCAGCAGTCCTTGCTTGCAGTAGGACACGAGTAAGACCTGGTCCACAATAAAGCCATGAAGCAAGTTCAGAGGATTAGAGAGAGAGAGTCATAACTGGGAGGGAAATGTGAGCCCGGCTAGTCCAGGCCTTTGTTTACAGATAGGAAAACTGAGGCCTTGGAACTAGAGTAGAGGACCAGCTCTTGGTTTCTGACTATCAGGGTTTGCTCAACTATACCATTTTACCCTAGGCCCCGGTTCCCCTTTGCCTTGACATTCATTCATTCATTCAATATTTATTCAATTTTGCCCAAAAATCCATGTTGTCTTTTTTTTTTTTTTTTTTTTTTTTTTGAGCCTGGCCATCATTAGCAAACACTTATCATTCTGGGCGTGCCTTTTAGATGGCCAAGCAATTTCATTGTCGTGTAGGGATGGGATTTACCTAGGCTGCCTCTGTTTATAGTCTCTCCTTAAGTCCCAGCAGCCACCTGGGAAATTTGGACCACAGGATTATGGGGGTGAAAATTGTCAAGGATTATCTGATCCAAGTTTGAGCGATGCTGGTGGGAGCCCAGACCAGTTGAAGGCATGGGAATTGTGTGGGTCCCTCTATTTGCTTCCCATCATTGCCCTCCTACAGTTCATTTGTCAGTCCTTTGCTCTTGTTTACCTCTATGTGAATAACTCCTCAATTATAAATCAGAGAACCTGGCACTGAATTTTGGATTATCTGTGGTCTTTAACTTTCCCAGGGCAAAAGAAATTAAACCAACAAATCTCTTTATTTCTCATGGCTCAGCATCTGAATCATGGATGCACTGATCTGTGTAAAATGAGCCCAGCCTGAGCCTACCCCACCCCCCACCTCCTCACACTCACGCTGAGCAATCATGCATGCATGCATTTACTGATTCATTGATTCACTCAGCAAATGTTCTGTGAGCACCTGTGTATCAGACTCTATTCTAGACACTGGAGATTCATGATAAAAAAGACAGTGTCTCTCTCCATATAATTTATATTGTAGTGGCGGTGACAGGCAATAAGCAAGCCAACCAACCAAATATATATATATATTCATATATAAATATATATTATTTATATCATTATACATATATGCCTTGAAAAAAGTAAAGCAAGGTAAAGAGATAGGTGTGAGGAGTGCACTGTTCTACAGAGTGGAGTCAAGAAGACGGCTCTGGAGAGGTGACCGGCAGAGATTGAATAAAGCGAGTAAGCCACGGTCGATCCTGGGACAGAGCCTTCAACACAGAAGGGATCATTAGTGCAAAGGCCTGGGACAGGAACAAGTTTGATGTGTTGGGAAACAGCAAGGAGGTCTGGAACTGGAGCAGAGTGAGCGATGGGGACAATAAGGGGACATAAGGTCAGAGAAGTGGGTGGTGGCCAGCTCAAGGACTGAAGACATTAACTTTTGTTCTGAGCATCGTAAGGTGTCTTTGAAGGCCTTGAAGCAGGGAAGTGATGTGGTAGAGATGTACATCGGAAAGCTGTGGAGAAGCTGATGAAACCGTGGCAGCCGAGCTCAAGTTAAATGTTCACACTCAGACACGTGGCAGATGATAGCTGCACTCGTGGGTGGTGCCTGAAGTACAAACCTTTGAAGGCTACTTGTTTAAGCAGCGGTGAGGCTGGGCCTGGGAGCTCACTATCTCTCTACCAATTGGTCTAAAGCCCCAACAAAGGAAATTTTGCTGCTTAAATAGCAGGGTTTGGACTTATGAGTCATAGAACCCTCAGTCAACCAGCCCACCACTGGTAGGCTCTAAGAGGTTGCTGGTGCAGGGTCTCAAGCTTCCAGATGCTATGTTTGGCTGCCTGCGAGGGCCTCTGTTGGGACCTCTGGACATAATCAGATATTTGAAGCAGGCTCAAATACAGACCCAGCCTTTAGAGGGTCTGGCTTTATTTTTGGCTGACTGTATACTGTCTGGTCAGATTCCTTCCCAGGGCCTTTCACTTAGCCAAATGCAGGCCACCTCACTGGGAGCAGAAGGGAGAAGGGAAAATCATGTACTTTGAGATCATTCAGCCCCAGGATGTCACCCTTGTCTGGCCACTTCATAAGCTTTTGGAAAAGCTACTGAAACTTCTAGAACTGGACTGTCTAATACAGTAGATAGTAGCCACTAGTTACAAGTGGCTATTTACATTTCAAATTAAGTGAAATTTTTTAAAAATCATTTCCTCAGTTCCACTCAGCACATTTCAAGCACTCGATAGCGACGTGGGACTGGTGACTACATTGGTGTTGGACAGCGCAGATCTATAGAACACGCTCATCAGGGCAGGAAGTTCTATTGGACAGTTTTGCTTCTTAAAGAAGGAAGTAACCCATGAGAAATGAACAAGTTAACACACACAAAGCATGGGTTACTTCGCCTGTCTTATTACAGGGGCTCAGCAAATTAGTCACCATGATTATCACATTAATCTGTCCTGGCTCTGCTACTGGCTAGATGTGGGGCAAGTCACTCGATCTCTCTGAGCCTCTGTTTTCTGACCTGTAAAATGGGAATAGTAAATAATGCTGGGTGTATTCCTCATAGTATAACACGACTCTTATTTTTTCTCAGGTCTCTCTGAACCTATGAGAAATTCTTTGCCGACTCTCAGCTGACCTGTCATGCTTAGCAGGAAGCATGACTTATATTTTGGCTTGATAATGGATTCTGAAGATTTTAGCCACTTTGAGAAGTTTAAACATGATTAGTGGTACGAAGTTCTAATGAAATGAAGGGCAAGTTTGATCAAGAAAAATAGTTATTTTGACTCAAGTCAGATATTTACGCTGCTCTGGTGCTCTGAAAGCAGTCACGTCTTAGTCCCCTGGCTTCCTTGCCTAAATATTTCTCTGTGGGTGCCGCCCTCAGGGAGAGGCTCTCAAGCAGAGCTTCTGCTATCTTAGCCTCCAATCAGTCTTCCTTTTTCCACTTTGGGATTTTGTTGTTGTTTAACGGTTTATTAACTGCAGGCATTTGGTGGGTGGAAGTTGGGATTTGCCTGGGGCTGTAAGGAAGTTATTTTCTGGGCCAGGATAAGGTGTAGTTTAAGAGTTGAAGCTGGAATCCCCTTCACCTGCTTAATGCATTTCAGGGGAGATTTGTTTTCAACTCCCAAATTACCTGCTAGAATTTCTAGACCTGAGATTCTATCTCCCCTGGCTGTTTTCTTTCATTTCCAATAGGAAAGACAAAGAAGAAGAAAAAAAAGAGTGAGAAACTGAAGAACAACATTCTTGTACTCTTTTAAATAAAATTGCATACAGTGAGTGATTTTCTTTATTGCCTTCTATAAAGCAGGTGGTGGAAGGACCCGTAAGCCTAAGGAGGTGTGCCTGGGATGTGGGGGAGCAAACGCAACTGGGGTTTTACAGGAAACTAAGGGACTACATGTGTCTAATGGAACTTTCTAAACCTCTGCCCCCTGCAAACTGTTTCACCTGCAACTCTCTCAAGTGACAAGCAACTCCAACCTTCAAGCTGTTCAGGCCAAAAACCTAAATGGAATCCTCCTTGGCCAGACTTTCTCTCAGCCTACTTCCAAGGTGCAGGAAGGGTATCTTATGGGCTCTGCTTTCAAAAGCTACCCAAAATCCAGCCAATTCTCACCACCCTCACTGCCAGCATCCTGGTCCAAGCAACCACCATCTCTTCCCTGGTCAACTGTGAGAACTTCCTACTAGTCTCTCTCTGTCCACTTTCCACTAAGAAGTCTCTCTACTTCTACTTGTCCTACAGTAGATTCTCAACATAGTAGCCAGATCAGAGCACATGCTCCTCTGCCACAAACCCCCAGATGGCTCAAAATGACTTCCATTCATTCAGAGTAAAAAGCCGAAGTCCTTACAGTGGCCATCAAGGCCATAAAGGACCTGGCCCCTGTTGATGCTGACCTTCCCTCTCTCTCCTGTCCCCTCACTCATGCCTATTCAGTGGCACTGGCCTCCTTGCTGCCCTCAAACACATCAGACATAGGTCTGCATCAGGACCTTTGCTTCAGCTGTCCCCTCACCTCTTCAAGTCTTCACTAAAATTTTACCTTCTCACCAAGGCTCACTCTGACCACCCTAGTTAACCTCACAAGCTCTCAGAACCCTCTTGTACTCCCACTGCCCTTGACCTGATTCTACCTCCCCCCCACCCCGAACTTACCATTTTCAAACGTACTACATAAATTGCCTATTGGTAATGTTTATTGTTTCTCACTTCTGGTACTTTAAGCTTCATGAGGGCAAGTGCCCCTGGTCCAGTTAGTTCACTATTCTCTCCCCAGTGTCTGCAGGCACCGGGCTCAGAGCTGCTCTTCTTTGCCCTCTAGTGACCCAATTTGCCTGCCAGTGATTCCCCCTTGGAAACATGGGCTGTTCAGGGAGGCTGACCTGAGAATGGCTAGAACTGAAGTGAGCCCCAAGGATTGCCAGGCTCTCAACAAGCCAAGGTTGTGGCGAAGGTTAAACTCATTAAGGAGCCCCTAATAAATTCAAGTTCAAAAGAAACAGAGCTAGAAGGAACTGTCCTCAAGCTCCTGGAGGGTGAGCAAGACATTGCCTAAGTGATGGTAGAACTATAAGCAACAAGACAAAAGAAGAGGAGGAAGATGGGAAAAGATCCTTTTTAAGATATGGAGCACTTTCTTCAGGCTAGCAGCTCCCAAATTTTTTGGTTTTAATGACCCCTTTATACTCTTAAAATTTGATGAAGACTATAAAAAAGCCTTTGTATATGTGGGCTGTAGCTATTGATAAATCCTGGGGTAGCTGGCTTCTACGATGCGCAGCCCCCAGTGATCCTGTCTCCTCGCATTCATGCCCCTACTGCGGATTCTCTTTCTATATTGAATCAGGGCTGGTCTATGTGATGAATAGAAAACAGCAGAAGGGTGTGTGATTTCAGAGGGTGGGTCATGAGAAGGACTGCAGGTTTCCCCTGGGTCTGTTCTATTGTTCATGCTGGAGAAAACCAGTTGCCACGTTTCGAGTGCACTGGGAGAGGCCTACATGGAGCAGAAGCAAGTGTCCAGGCTCGTGCGTGAGCCACCTTGAAATCAAGTCCTCCAGCCCCAGTCAAGCCATCAGAGGACTACAGCCTCGTGAGAAACCCTGAACCAGAGTGACCCAGCCAAGCCACTCTTGGATTCCTGATCCACAGCAACCGTGAGGGCTGACGATGGTGACCATTCCTTCAAGTCACTAGGTTTCGGAGTGTTTCGCTATTCAGTGATAGAGAATTAAATCATTTACCATATGAAAATATAAAACACAAAAAATGTAGTATTTTAAATATTAAATGAATATTCATAACACCAATATTAAACATCGATAAATATTTAATATTGACTTGCCAATCTAATATTTATTTACATGAATTAATTTATACTCATTAATTTGTTTTAAAAGTTAAAAATAACAATCTTATTGTAAAAAAGACTTTTTCTAAGCATAGCAGAACAAAATGTAGTGAGAGGAGTGACAGTGTTTTACATTTTTGCAAATCTCTTTAATGTCTAGTTTAATAGAAGACAGCTGGATCCTCATTTCTACTTCTGCATTCAATCAGCTGTGATAATGTTGTTTTGGTTGAAGTATATGAAGGAAGCCCAGCCTTACATAGACATATCGCTGGAAAGGGAGGCATATTTTTAATAGCCTTTTCAGATAATTGTGGATATTCTTCTTTGACACTATACCAAAACCCCACAAATAGTTTATGAAACGTTAGTTGCAGCTGGGAATCTGAAACTATATCAGTGAACTTTTTGTACTTTAGTTACATTAAAATCCGTTTAGTCTGTCTTACACTTTGAATGGATCTTTTACTCCTGCATGATTTTGTAATATTATGCATGGGTCATTTGGAAAATATTCACTAAATTATGCAGATCTTTCAAATGTGACCTACTATTTCACATTTATGCTATGCTGAAAACTAGAAATTCCCATTTCTTGCTATCAAACTTTCTCATTTGTTGTATTGGGAAGGTGTTAAGCTCACTGTGGCAAAGACGAATTTTCAGAAATTCTAATTTTTGCTTGAAAGCTTTTATTTTGGCAACAAATATTGTCAATTATCTTTCTTAAAATGACAGGCTCAGTTTGTTCACTTCAGAGAAAATGTCTGTTGAATCACTGAGTCTGAATGACCAAGGCTGTTTTGTCCCCTCCAGTGCACATGGTGGCCCCTGAAAGTGGCTACTTCAGCTCACAGCCCAGACCCTCCCCCAAGAGCCTTTACCCAAACAATTTTGTGCTTTGGGATGCACCAGAAATGCTTCATGCTTGTCTTCCGTTTCACCACATAGAGCAGTAAAAATCATATTTTGAACAAGATTTCATAAAATTAATAATGTTTGCTGCTTCATATAGGACATTCTTAAGTGAAACTGGTCTCTTTTTTTCTTTTCTTTTTGTCCTGCAACTTTGTGGCAGTGAAGAATATGACGACCATCAGTATAGTGCCTGGTGGCGGCAATTTTTCCCATATGTCAACACAGTGAAGAAGGCAAATAACATCTTGGTATTGTTATGAAAATAGTTTTGACCTTGCACATACCCTGCTAGGGTGTCAGGGACGCCAGGGGAACCACAGACCTCGCTCTGAGGACTGTAGCTTTAGGGAAATGGGCGCTGTTCATCTCTTGTAGCATTTCTCGGTGAGTGTGCTACCTGAGAAGAACCACGTCTTTTTGCGGACCAGGTCTTTTTGCGCAAAATTGCAACGGCCACCATTTGTTGCATAAGCCAGAAAACATCTCATTAGACATCAGCTTAGTCTTGTGGATGGACTAGATATGAGACAGGTTCCTTATTTAGGAGAGGTTAGGAGTGGGGGGGTTATGTTTTTTTCTTCTTCTTCTTCTTTTTTTTTGGTCCGACTTATAAAAAGCATGTGAATAGTGATAGGAAACTAGGCTCTGAGAAATTCCTCGGCCTATTGGTGTTGAATAATTAAAGAAGCTAATGCCAGCA
The DNA here is from genome assembly GCF_021234165.1 of Pteronotus mesoamericanus. NCBI lineage: Eukaryota > Metazoa > Chordata > Mammalia > Chiroptera > Mormoopidae > Pteronotus > Pteronotus mesoamericanus. The sequence continues at coordinate 22,351,527 of NW_026555078.1, read as the reverse complement.
CCCTTTCCCTCATCACCCTTTTCTTCTCTCCCTTTTGTCCAATGAGCATTGAAAAGGTGTCTTTTTCAGAGTGACTGGATCTGTCAAGCCCCAAGCCTGAAATGGCAAGGGTCTCGCATCTGTAGTACCTGCAATGAGGCGCAAGAGAAGCAGCAGATTCAAAAGGCTGCACGAGTTGAAATGGTCGTGTCACCCAGAGGAACTCTCGCTGCGTTAGAGCTAAAGCCATCACCTCTCCCTCAGCGTTCCCTCAGCATTCCTATACCCTGGGTTTCCAGCAAGACAGCGAGGCAGCGGCTATTTGTCACACTCATCCAGTTTAGCTTATGCACCCTTTTCCCTGCAGAAATGCAGAGGAGGTCAGAACCCCGCACCTGACCGGCATCAGCTCTTCAGTGAGTGACTGCATCTCTGTTCTGTCTGTGATCGCAGGTCCCGTCTACAGGGGGAAACAAGAGCTTGTGTCCGCAACCCTGGGGAATGGAGACCTTTCCACATCTGTTCGCCTAGTGGGGGGCTGGAGGAAATCACCAAAACCTTCCAACATGGGGCCAGAGCAGGGAGACAAAGGGGAAGCCTTAAGCCGCTGGCGACCCTGGGTCATATGACCGCCCCGCGGTCCTCCCCCGTCCCTTTCATCCCCTCAGGTCCCCAACACTCAGCCTTTTCATCATTCTCCAGGTCAGCAGGATCAGGTTTACGCGAGTTGACCAAAAGCTTATCAAATGAAGGCAGAAGCAGGTGTCTGAAAACCTCCTCCCTGCTGAAAGCTGGTGGGAGAAGGTTGCCAGCGTGGCTGAGGCCAATGGCTCCAACTGATTGTGTTTTCTGTCCTGTAGCTCGTTCCCTCTCCCTTTCCCCTCTTTCTGCTGTGGAACCCCCAGAGGTCTCTGGAAACCAGTCACCAAAATGAACCATTCAAAGAGCTAAGGATTTAGAGGGAGAAAAGAACTAAGGGATGTGACACCATGGGCTGAACAGTGGCCCTTTCATGCCCGAGCCTACGAACCACCATCTGGGGACATCCACTGGTGTGCTGGGACCGGTCCCTGTGAGCTTGTAGGGATTGAGTGTACACATCTTTCCCAGCTTTAAGATCATCATGTCATGTTTGTAGCTTGAATTGACTATGGTGGGGATACGTACATCACAGAAGTCAGAAAGCTGCAGACCAAACTTTCTCCCCTCCAAAACTAGTTAAACATTTAGTAGAAACTAGTAGAAACCAGTGCCTCTGCTGTAGAGATTGTTGTTCAAAGTATGATTCTCCGACTAATTATATCTGAATTTCCTAGGGAAAAGAACAAGGTGAGGGGAGTTGTTATTAAAATGCAGATTTTCTGGCCAGCTGAACTAACTGAATCCGATGCTATGGCGGGCAGTGGGGGGAGTGGGGCGGTTAGGTAAATGCATTTTTAGCAAGTTGTGATTGTTATTAATAAATTCAATAAAGTTTGAGATTTGAGGCTTAGGGAGTGGGAGAGAAGAGTGGGTGTACATCTGGCTCTTGGCATCTGGAAGGAACAGCTGGCTTCAGTCCCAGTTGGCCTGAGAATGGACAGCTGTTTTCCCTCGAGATATAAACTTCATGACAAGAAAAGGAGGTGGGAACTCTGGGGTCCCAGCCACCCACTGACAACATGATCGGTTCTGCCTTGGATCTCAGTTTGTCTCTACTTTCCAACCTTGAGACTTGGATTCAAGACAGCGTGGGCAAGTACCCAGACATATGCATCAACATGAAGAGAGTTGCCATCGTTTGTACTATCATTAGGCCGAGGAGCCCAGGGAGGGCCCCCGGCCAGCGTTCCGCATTAGCTCGCTCAGGACAGCATTTGTTTCTGTCAGATGTGCACAGGCATTAGCAGGGACTTTCACAATCCGATGTGATTTGTAAAGCATGGGCTTTGTTTACTTCAACCCACTGAGCCTGGAAGAGAGGGTCCTTTAAGGCGGAAATAACAAGACGATGAAAGAAGAAAAGAGAAATCTTCCTTCTCTCAGATGTGAAACAGAAGGTTTGTGAAGGGCCCAGCTCTGCTTTTGACTTACTTTGCATCTACCTGAGGAAGTGGTTCAGATTAATTTTTCCTGAGAACTTGACTGCGTTTCATAACAGTCCTCAGAGGTAGATATTGAAGAGACTACAAAGACCAGGCCGTGTGACATGAAAACAGAGCTAGTAAGTGAAAGAACTGGAGTGTGGACCCCGATTCTTATGACCGAAAAAAACCAAAGCACTTCCCTCGCCAAAGAATACAATGCAGTATTTTTTTCTACACATGGTTGGAGCCCAGTAGGAGTCCTTAATAGGTATCTGGGACAGTGACATCGGGCATCTGAGCTGAAAGTACTGGGAATTCCTAAGCCACTGGCGTTCCTTGTATCCTAATGCAAATTCAGAAACACAATCCAAATCCTATAAAACTTTCAAGATTATAAGATATTAAGTTACAAACTGTTAGATTATTGACTATTAGATTATCCACTGGGATGGATAATTGAGAGGTGGTCACGTCTATGAATATAATTTAGGCACTCCCCGTATCAGACATTTAGACTTGCAACAGTTCCTCAAGTTCAACAACCTAGTATGTTTAAGGTGATGGACATTTTGTGTAGGGTCTGTGACTCTCCTTCCCCAAGCCCCCAGCTTCCTTATGTTGTTCCTGCAGCAGCGTCTTTTCTTCCTCCACCATGGAACCCCCAGGCTCGAACCCCTCTGCCCCTTCAGAGTGGCTCCTTTGGCACCCATGCCCATTCCTGACACTTAACAAGCGTTCACTATGTTCAGACACTATACCAAGCACTTTACACAGGTTGACCTCATTTGGATGTCACAGCCACCCTCTGAGGCGGAGCCAGTCACAACTCTTGATCTACAGATGAAGCTGTGGAAGATTAGCAATGTGACTCAGCCGCCCATGGACATACAGCTACTAAGATGACATTTGAAGCTCGCTCCCCAGCCCCTACTCAGGCTGGTGTGGGTAGAAGGTTAGTCTGAGACTTTCCACGTCGGGTTTGCTTCCTGAGAGCACAGAAGTGAATCCTCGGTCTAGTTCTCTCCCCTACTACACCTGGCTTGATTTGGCCTCATTCTGAGGTTTCACAGGGGGACAGCCCAGGCCAAGCCCACAGTGGCCGATTATGAACAAGATGGGACTTGTGTGTGGGGTCAGCCTCTGTCTCTTTCAAGAAAGAACTGGGGGTGGTGGGGGGGAGGGGGTGGAAAGGCCTCCTGAATTTTCTAGGATGAGGCCAAGGACACAATCTTCTCAGGCCAAAGTTCTCAGGCAGAGCTTGAAGTCACTGTGGGAGAACATGGAAGCCTCCCTTGCCATTTCTGAGAAGTCCAAACTCTCTCTCTGGAACAGAGCTTTTGGAAGTTTCCATAATCCTCCCTCTCCTGGCTCAGGGGCCCAGCTACACTTTATAAAACAACCCAGAGCCATCTGATTTGAAGCATGTACTGGCCCGTGTGTGCAAGACAGTAATTACCTCCAATTCCAGTTAGGAAAGCTGAAACCTGCCTTTTTCATGCCTCAGACAATTATGGAAGCGCCTTTTGAAGCTGGGATAGAATAGAAAAGCAAAACAAACTAGAGCCAATTAGAGTCTGGGATTTGAGACTGGCTTAGTTTTGTGCAGCGGGACTCAGGAGGAACTGTGGGAGAGGGTCAAGGGTCACCCCAAATCTCCAGCTGCCCACCGACTTTGCCTGAGCCAAAAGAACCATTATTTTGTATTCAAAATCAAGGCCCTTCTCCCTGGCCCAGGAACTGTCTGCAGCAGCAGTCTATGCATCAGCTGTGAAGAAGACTCCCTGATTAGATAAGACCTGGAATGCATTTGATGTTAAGCAAAACAGTTCTCTGACAGCTTTCCCTACATGCCATTAGAATGTTATTCCCTCTGCTGAAACTTGGTGCGATAAACTGAATCCCCAGGGACTCATTTGTTTGGGGGTGCATAGCTGAGGTATTTATGTGGCCTGTATGCCATTTGGAGTTCAGATTCTCTGGCCCTGAAGCTCTTCTGGCCTTAGTGGTTGAACCTGGCCATCCTGAGGCAGGCCAGGGACTACGGCTATGAGAGTGGAAAATGGAATACTAGGCGTGAAATCAGAGGTCAGCAAGCAGCCCTGGGGTGGGGCATGAAGCCTGAATGTTCATGCTTCTTTATAGAACCCAAGAACTGCTCTGTGGCATTCAACATTGTCCCACAAAGTGCAGAGATAGGAGTGGAGATGGAGCATGAGGTTGGAAGCCAGGTGAGAATGGTTTTGGCCAAGATCTGTTCATGAGCAGGATTGCCCACGTGGCCTTTTGAGTTAATAGGACTGTGTTGACTGTTAGGGCAACATGATACTATTCAAGGAGGCTCCCTTTTGAGTGTCAAGTAAGGTAGGTGGTGGGCACCGATAAGCCCCAAGAGAACTCACTGTGCTGTATTTGTGCCTCTTCCCCAAGCTCAGAAAAGGTTGTCTTGGTCCTGGCTCTCCATCTGTCTTTCACCCAACCACTTGACAGTGGACCTCGATGTATCCCTTCGACTCTAAGAAATGGCTTTTATGGGACTAGTATTCCTGTAGGGCAAAACAAAAAAGGACTTTGCTTAAGAATGTGTCTGCTGTACTCAAGACGGGGTGAATATCAGTGTTCTAGAGACATCAGAATGGCCAGTTCTGTGACTTTGAGAGTAGAGGCTCGTGTCTGATTAGGTCTTTTGATAATTATAACAGGCAAGATGTATCACAGCTTTACCAAGTACCTGACACTGTTCTAAGGGCTTTCACGGTTTACTCATTGACTCCTTACTCCGGCCCTATGAGGTAGGTGCTATCATTATCTTCATGTTGCAGATGAGGAAACTGAGATAGAGAACAGTCAAGCAACCTGCCCAATATCACACACAGAATCAGTACTACTCATGATAGACTAACAGAGAGGGCTATTGTCATGATCCCGGACTGGCTTAGAAACACCAAAAATTAAAAAATAAAAAATAAACCAAGATACTTAAGTTTTTTAAATCCAACCTTTTCCAGCAGGTCAGACCAAAATGTATGGAGAGGGCAAATCCTGAGTTGGTAGCCCAAAAGAATGTTGGAATTAGAGTCCCCACTCCTATATACCCCTGAAGGAGCTGTTTCAAGACCAAGAAATATAAGTACAGTACAAGCACTACACTTACTGTCTTAGGTTGTAGACAGGCTAAACATGCCCACAGGCTGAAGCTGGGTTTAAATACAATATGCCTAACAGATCCAAAATACGTGACTAAGAAATGTCCTAGGTACATACTTTTTAGATTTTTTAAGGGTTGAATTAACTGCGGAGAATGCTCACGTTCTCCTATAAACTGTCTCTTGTGCCTATAAAATAGCTATCATGGTCATTGTTCAGGAGGATTCCAGCTGCCTGTGTCATTGATTTGACCCCAAGGATGGTCCTTTATTAAGGTTCTGATGGGATGCACAAGCATAGAAACTCGAGACCTCTAGTTGTTTGAGTTCTCTCAGGAAGATGGTTGCATATGTAGCTCTTTAAATACCGTGTAAGCGATTGCCCAACATTTTCCCTGAAGCAGGTCCCCGGTGAGTCTTCTCCAGCATGCAACAGAGACTGCCGGCTGCTTAGCAGGCTCTCAACTGGGTGGCGAATGTTCATGATAGCGATTCTCAGCTTTTCCACTGGGGCTAGGCTGTAGTAGGCAGAATAAGGGCCACCCAAAGGTGTCCACGTCCTAATCTCTGGAACCTGTGAATGTTATATTATATGACAAGGGAGAATTAAGGAAGCAGGTGGAATTTAGGTGGCTAATCAATTGACTTTAAAATAGGAATAGTGTCTAGATTTTCCAAGTGAGCACAGTGTAATCACAGTGTCCTTAAATGTGGAAGAAGGAGGCAGAAACATCAGGGCCGGCATGATGTGATGGGAGAAAGACTTACTGGGCCATGGCTGACTTTGAAGATGGAAGGGCACCATGAGCCGAGACATGTGGGCAGCCTCTAGAAGCTAGAAAAGGCAAGGAAATGAATTTTTCCCTAGAAAGGAACACAGCCCCTTCCAACATCTTGATTTTAACCCAGTGAAATTGGTATCAGATTTTTGACCACCTGAACTGTAAGATAAATTTGTATTGCTTTAAGCCATTTGTGGCAATTTGTTAGAGCAGCCCTAGAAAACTAATCCAAGGTGTGGTTGACAGCTGCAACTCAAAAGACAACATCCTCATCCAGGTCTCATGACTGGGTTGAAAACCATGAGGGCTACCTCAGCATTTTCCCAATGACTGGAAATGCTCACCGTCCTCCTAACCAAGCACCATCTACATGTGAGCATTCTGGCCAACAGAATTTTTCTTGGGTGGTGCTTCTTCTTGACTGGGGATGTTCCACTTCTGGGCAGTGTTACCAGGGCTTCCCCCAGTGTGATCCAGATACCCTATGGCATTAGAGCGAGCTGCTCTTCACACTCACCCAAAATGCCAGACACTTCTGGCCAGAACAAGGTTTGGGGGATTTTTCTCCCCTTCCAGGTAGCCACCTGCAACTTCTATGAGCTCTGGAAAATTGAATTAGTATGACAGAACCTACACAGGCTACGTGTGGTGGGACAACTTTGGTTCTGAGAAACTATCTTGGAAAATTTATTATTTTCTCCAGTCTTCCACCATTCTTTTCACATGCACATCCAAGCCAAACTTTTGAACTGGGTTAAGAAGCTAGCATTTCCGGGATTCGGGCTCAGCCTCTAACCAGCTCTGTGACATTGGCCGAGTTATTTAAAGTCATCACGCTTCAGTGTCCTTATCTGTAAAATGGGGAAGTACATGAGTTAATAAATGTCTGGCACACATTGAGTGCTGTTTATGTGTTATTTGTTGTTACTACTGATGATGCTGTTCTGGTTGTTTTTATTATTAAATGGGTCCCAAACCTCAGGGGCAAGTCACTTGGCGCAGCTTCATGGCTTACCGTGTATTATGTTTCCAGCAATTGAGATGAATTACTACCTCACAGAGTATTGGAGCTCAGGTGTGTAACATCCTGTTCTAGAACTTCTTTCCCACAAACAAGTAAGTCCTTCAGCAGGCAGGCGTTTGTGCGTCAGGGCCAGATGAGTGATGGGAAAGACAAAGCTGTGTTTTTATTATGCAAGTGTAGTGCCGGGAGCATCTCAGTGGCTGATTCACACCCACTGGCACCCCAGCCTGATTCATCTGGACTGCTCAGTGCTCTCTGCTTACTCAGAGACTCTCAGCTCACTGTGTGGCCAACAAGGAGCACTGACATTTAGGCCCCTTGGTTCTTTGAGACTCAGCTCTTAGGTCCCCCAAAATGATGACAGTGACAGGAGAAAACTGACTAGTTTTCATCCTGGAGGCACCCCTGGTGCCCAGAACGCTGCCTGTGTTGACCAGAGAGAGGCCTCTCACAATAGTCTGCCCCTTGTGGGTGTGGCAGATAGCCTGCCCTGGCGGCCCTGTGGCCTGGGCGTGTAGGGAGAGAGCAGGCTCTCAGCGGCTCCTTGGGAGCTGCTGCAGAACCCTTTGGTCTGTGAGTGGCTCAGGCAAAGTTTCTGGGCAGATAAGGGAGCTCAAGAGAGAAGTTACACCTGCGCAAAGCTTCGATTATAAACTACAGTAATATTAACAACAAACAAAAAATCCTCCATGCTCTGTGGTATCATTGAGACTGAAAACAACAGAACTGGGATTCTTGACTTTCTCTTACATATATCTCCATAAAAGATGTTTGAATTACAATAATTTATCAAACCAAAGGCCATCAGAATAGCCGCCAGTGCTAACTGAGAAGCCTAGACAATTTAGCTTCTTGACCTCTAGCACACAGGAGAAGGGGAGAAAAGGAGAGAGTAGGAAGGAATGAGCTCCTTCTGCTTTCTGGGTTGCCGTTAGGGGTCCTGGGCCCACTGAGCTGCTGGGAGACCCAGGCATCCCCCATGCTCAGGAGTCCCAGGTGAACATCAGGGGTCAGGGACCTGTCTGTGTCTTACAACACACACCTGAATTTGTGATTTTCTCCTCCTTTCATGGTGTGCGAATTAGACGAGTGATGTAACCTCTCTGCAAATAGTAAAAACTCCCTTGTACTTGTTGATATTAGAATGACCAGAAATAATGATACAGTATGGGGAACATTAGGTGTTCAATAGGTGCATAGTAGCTGTTATCATTATTAAATATAACAACCACTTGGGCCAAAGGGCACCAGATTTACAGACTCACCTAACTAGAAGAAAACTGCAAGAAGTCAGCTAATAAGTATGCATAGAAAAAAGTCCAAAAGGAAATGCATTGAACTTTTAATAGTGATTGTTTCTAGGTGATAGGATTATGAAGATACTTTTTTCTTCTTTATTGTCCAAATCTTCAATAAAAATGTTAGTTTTTATTATCTGCAATTTTAAAAACATTGTTGTTTAAGAAGTCATCAATCCCAGTTTCCTGGTTTCAGTCAGATTTGTATAAGCCATCCAAAACCAGAGTTGTCCAACCTGTTGCCAAAGCCATGAGGATAGACTCTATCACTCACTTGTAAAGAATTCCCTCTTCTCTCATACCATGTGCCTCAAATGGAGCTTAAACCCCAAATGGTTTCCAGCCCATCATGACCTTGCTAAACTCATTAAGAGAAAACTAACAATAGAGAATTATGTCACCCAATCTTTTGTTTGCTTTTGATTGCTAAGAAGCCTTAAACAAATTTAATGCCTAATTACAGTAATGATTAGCTCAGGTTTTTGGCATAATTATTTTCCTTCCCTTCTCTATGATTTAATTTTCTCTTTTTCTTATTCATCCAACTTACTGTACATGTATCTTTAGTTGTAAACTATCTTGAGAATTCTTTGAAAGTTGGCTATAAAGCATAAAGTATAAACAAAATTAATAAAATTTTATCTGATCTCTTTTAAAAAGAACTCAGGTAAAATTCATATTATTAAACATCTTGACCAATAAGTACCAGGAGGGAAGAATGAAGCGTATGAAGGAGAGAGTCTCAGAGTCAGGTTCCTATATTTAGTGAGGAAAAAAAATCCTGACTGCAAATAAGGAGCTGTTTGAGACTAAATATTTACCTTTTAAAATGATTGTTTAATAATCGTTCTAATGCACACTGTGAGCATCTACTGGGTGCCAGGCACTGTTTCAAACTTTATCCCATCAATCTTGTGAAATAGGTATTATCATTTTTAATTGACATGTGAAAAAAAACTGATGCTCAGAGAAGTTAGATAACTTTCCTTCAGTCTCCTAACTAGTAAATGATGAGCCTATGGTTGCCACCCTGGTCTGTCCAACTCTAAATAATTCCCAAACCTATTCTGATTCAGCATATACAGTTTATTTTCTTTTTCTGGGTTGATTTTGTTGAAATGTTGAACAGGGCTAAAGCCACTACTCTGGGAAAGATCACTAATACCATGGCTAGGCAGAATCTCAAACTATCACCTTGTTCTGAACCAGAGACCTCTACAAAACTTCTGGGATAGAAAAGATGAAGAGAAAAAAAGAAAGAGAACTCCCCACTCAAATTATCATCCAAGCAAAGGTATCAAACACTAAAAGAAAGTGTTGACAAAATTAACATTTGTTAGATGACTTTTGTCCAAAAGAAATTAATAGAACAATCTGACAAAGACTTTAAGTATGTTTAAGTACTCAAAGAGGAATAATACCTATTTTAAAAGGAAACTGTGAAATAAATCAAATATAAATGAAACAAGAATTGTTAAATATGAATAAAAACCAATTAAAAAGGTAAAATCTATAGATTGGATAAACTCTAGATAGGATATAGATAAAGAGGGGATTAGTGAATGGGAAGGTAGTATTAAAGAAGTCACCCAAAATACAGCCAAAGTCAGAGTTAAGGGCCTAGAAGATAGTTGAGAAGCTCCAATTTATGTCTAGTAAGAGTTCTGGAAGAAAGGCATTGAAGGGATAGTAAAGAAGCAATATTTGAAAAGATATGAACTGAAAAAATGCATATTGAATATTGTGAAGAATAAATAAAAATTAAATCCATACCTATATATTTTGTAGTAAAACTATAGACCCTCAAGGATAAAAAGAAAAAAATAATATTGCAAGTTATCAGAAAGAAAAGAAGTTATTTATAAAGAAATGAACATTGCATTGATAATAAGCATCTCAATAACAACAACAGATTCCAGAAGACAGTGAAGTGGTATCTTCAAAGATCTGAGGGGAAAAAAACTGTTAATCTAGAGTTTTATACCTAGCTAAACTAGCATATAAAAGTGAGTTAAAAATAAGAAATTTTTAGAAATAAAAATAAAGTCTTGGGTCTTTATTAAAAGTACCATTAAAGGGTACATTATAACAAGAAGAGGACTAGGTCATGAATAGGGTATACAAATCAAAAACTATAGTGGGTACAAATAAATTGATTAAAACGCACTTCAACTGATTATAAAAATAAATCTGGAGTTTAAAATAAGGTTAAATAATAATATTAATCAAGATAATATGATGGGAGAGGGAGTATTTATTAAACAGTTAAAATGTGATAAGACCCCTTGCCTGTTCAAGAGGAGGGTAAGATAATGAAAATCTTTATACTTTGAAACATTTACAGTTGAATGTGTATGGTAAAATTTTAGGGTAATCATGCACTGAAAAGAACTTCTATCTCTAGCTTCCAAACCAACAAAGAAGAAAATACAGAATATAGAACACCCTATCAGTTTAAGAGAAGGCAAGAAAGAAGAAAAAAATGAGCAAAGAAGAAATATAATAAAAAACTCTAAGTATAATGGAAGAAACAAGTCAAATATAACAGTAACCACAATAAATGTAGATGGATTAAATGTACATTTGAAAAGTCAGAGATTATCAGGTTAGAATTTTTTTATCCTCACCTGAGGACATGCTTATTGATTTTAGAGAGGGGGGGAAGGAAGAAGAGAGAAAGGGAGAAAAACATCAATGTGAGAGAAAAATCATCAATTGGTTGCCTCTCGCTCACACCCTGACCAGGGACCTAACCTTCAATGCAGGCATGTGCTCTGACCCAGAAATGAATGCACAGCCTTTTAGTTTATGTGACAACACTCCAGCCAACTGAGCCACACCAGCATTGGCCAGCATTTTTAATCATCTAGCAACAGACTGTTTTCCAAAGACACACATAAACCAAACCACACAGAAAGTTAAAATAAAGAGATGGCAAAACATACACCAGGAAATACTAACCAAAAGAAAGGTGTTGCTAAGAGTATCAATAGCAGAGTGCTCTCGGAAAAATTTGAATGGATTTACTAAGGAAGCAATGTAGGATTTCTGGGCAATATTGAGTACTCATCTGAGACCTGCAGCAGTCATGGATTTAAAATGTGATCAGTCAACTCGGTATACTATTTTCTCCATTAATATTAAACTGCCTCAGGGCCATTACAGCCTAAGCTAGAGGGTCAAAGGAGTTGAGGATATTTGGAGAGCATGTTTACAATAATGAGTCATAGATTCAATGATGGGTAAAGAGAAAAACGAGGACATGTGAGAAGGTTATAAATAGAACAAAACAGTAAACAAAAATAAATAAGCAGGTGAGATTAATTGATTGGAGGAGAAATACTAGAAAAAGCTGGCTGGCTAGGAAGAAACTGGTGATTGGATTATATGACGATTGAAACTGAGACTTGAAAAGTGGTTATGATAAGGTCCAGGCTATGGTCATTTTAAAGTAGCTGAGGAAGGTGGAAGAACAGGGCATTGGAAGTTAAGAGGTCAGGGAACTCAAAGACTAAGATGTTAAGGTCATCGAGCATGAGGATGGAAGTAGGGGTGAAAGGGAGAAGGGTGAGCTGAGTGCTCCAGTGTTCAGTAGAGGAGTAATGGATAGGTTGATGACAGCAACAAAATAGAAGTGCTATATAGTCTGAAGGACTGAGCATCCAAAGAGCTGTGGATTTTAGGGGATAAGGAAGAGGAAGGTTATGGAAGTAGCAGTGGGAAGCAAGGAAGCCAACTTCCCTATGTTTAGGCCCTGAGATATGTGGACAATGAGAGAAAAAGCAGACCCCACTTTTGACTGCAACGGGGAAAACCACACCCTCAGAGCCAGTACGTTTCAGTTAAGGAACCGAGATGAACTGAATGTTTAATGAAGATAAGGATTTAAAGGAATTCGAGAAATGTTGGGGGAGAAGGCAGACATTGGGGCAGATAACAATAATTGGGTCAGATATTAAGAATAGCACCAACATTTTTTACCATCTCTCTCCCTCTAGCATATAAACTCCATGAGGATAGGGATCTTTGTCTATTTTGTTCACTGACATATCCCAAGGACTAGAATAGTGCCAGGAACATTATAGATGCTCAGTAAGTATTTTTTGAATGAATAATGGTAGCTAATAATTATTGAGCATTAATGTGCCAGGGTATGGCTATGTGATTTATGCATATTATTATTTTTACCCCATTTTATAGATGAGGGCACTGAGGCACAAAGAGGATCAATAACTTGCCTAAGTTCATGGGGTTAGCAAGTAGTAATGCTGAAGTTCAGACACATTCTTGTTGTAGTTTGGCTTTAGAGCCCCTGTACTCTTAACCTCCAAATCACCTTCATCCCTATGGATGGAGGACGTACAGGGATATATCAAGAAGAGAGTCCAGATGATGGTAAATGACCAAATAGCAATGAGGTTAACAGTTAAACAATAAATATTACCACTGATTTCAAAAGCTACGTAAAGGTAGAATAAGGCATTTACCGTCCCTAACATCATATACTTTTTCATCTCCCACCGCGACACAGGCACTCTCTGCTATCAGTTCCAGTCCTTCTCGTTTCCTTCCTCCACATCTTCGCACACCCCGCCCCCACCCCCATATCTCCATCTTTGTTATTTTTAGTTCCACCTGGCAAAAACCTCTGCCTTTTCCACTACGTTTTTTCAAAGCAGTCAGGCGCATTGGAACTGAGTTTCTAAGCATGTGATATTGACACATCGATCTTGCAGCAGGCCTTGGGATCACCAGGATGACTCACTGTCATCCTGATTCCAACTACATATTCATTCTGGGAGCGCCCTTTGAAGTGCTGAGATTCTGCTGGCCAGTTTACGAACAGCTCATCTTACCATGAAGTGAAAAACTCACTGAACATTCCAACATGTCAGGAAAACCAAGAAAGAAAATGAATATGTGTAACTGAGTAAAGGAAGCCTGGGGTAGTGTCACTGTTCCTGAGCTGAGCCTCTGCATAATCTCCCTCCCTGAGATGTTTACTCCCCTGGGGTCAGGGCACATGGAACTTCTCAGTAAGTATCTGGTATGTTGGACTGAAGGTCACTACCCATGATGCATTGGTGCTATTGTATCCACTAATGTTCTTTGGTAACATGCAACAAAAACTGACTAACACAAGCCAAAGGGAGCTTGAAAGAAAGATATAGGGGACCTACAAGATTAAGGAAAGACTGGAAGAACCAGTCTTGGAAACAGGCAAGAAGCAATCAAGCTCCAAAAGCACGGAAATGAGCGCTACAACAAAGGTCACAAAAGTCCAATCAGGACACACCACTTGGGTGGGATGACATTCCTATTGTTTCCATTCCCTTTGTCCTTCTGCTCAAAATGCACATTCCACTGAGGGAACATCTGATTGGCCTAACTTGGGTCGCAAATTTCCTAATTAGCAGCTCTATCCACAGATTGTATCCTACAGGGAAAAGATCATCCTCTACAAGGAAAACACGGTGTTATTGGGAAGGGGAAATGAGTGCTAGGTGTTCTAACACAACAGACTCCCACAATTCCCAACTCCTCCAGGGAAATTTAAAAAGACACATCTTATCCCCTCTCTGCTATACTTTTAGAGTCAGCTCTTGCTTGGCCTAAATAAAAAGATATCTTTTAGTACAGGGCTAGGGGTGCTTTGACATGATTGTCAATATTGAGCAATATTTCTTTGGAAGGAACCCTTAAAATTACTGTCCCATAAATGTTTCCTGATATACCAAGTTACCTTTTGTACAATTTTGTCTCTCCCTGTGTGGTTTAACATTATTTTCCCTTAAGTCTTTAAGTCAAGTTTTTTAAATCTAATTGATTTAGATCTCAATAGAAATTTTTAGGGTTTTGTTTTTTCATTGAGAAGGAAGCTTCTCAATGAAAAATACTATAATTTCAGTTCTAGACTTTGCCTGTATCTTGGGGCAGAATATATTTTAATGAAATACTATGAATGAGACCCATGCATTCCTCTTGATAAAGTTTGCATCTGTGGCAGTTATTTTCTTAATCATCGTTTTTGTTTCCCTATTTAGTTATTACTTTTGAAATATTGTTTTTACTGCATAATCTCATTTTCTTTCTCAGATGAATAGGTGAAAAAGTATTTTGTCACCATTTGATTCATGTAGAAACTGATTTTTCAAAAGATTGGGACTCACTCAAGGTCACTCAAGGTTATGACTAGTTTACTCAAGGTTAGTCATAAAATGAGGCCAAGAATCAAGATGTCTTCACTTCTGGGCATTTGATTATTTATGTCAAGGATCTCAAGTTGATGTCACTACCACACGTAGATCTTGGGGGGTGACGGGGCAGGAGGACTGCCTTGGACCCCATACATTAAAGGGACTTACTTGGGTCCTTGTCTAACCCCATGGACCACCCAGAGCCTGTGCTCTTCCTTCTAGACCACAGTCTGGTCCCAGGAGATTTCTGTCAAATGTCCCCAAACCCATTTGGGTCTGTCCTCTCAAGAGCAGACTGAACCCTTGATGTGGACAGCCCTAGCCAGACAGACAGCCATGGGGTGAATGGGGATAAGCCAGAGTTGGGACTTGTGGGCTGGAGTGTCCACATGGGTAGGCAATGCCCCTGGTAACGCAAGATGGAGCTGGCGATGGGAGGAGAAGAACCGAGGGTCAGGAGCCAGCTCTCCCCCTGCTGCCCCATTTCTGTGAGCAACTCCAAGGTGTCCCAGAACCTTGAATTCACCCCTGGCTTTCCAGTCATCAGGAAAGCATATCTTTTCATTGTAGGCAAACACAATGTATTTCCTTTAACAGTTAGTGAGCTTGATTTGTACTTTTAAAATATTTTGGATATGCCGAAATATGATATGTGGGCCTCCATTTGTACTTTTGTCCCAGGCTCTGCAAATGTGAGGGGTGGGCTTCCAGTATGCCAACATACTTTGTTTGGCCAGCATGCTGGGTTGGTTGGTTGGTTTGTTTTTTAACATCTTGAATTAGTTTCCAACATTAACAATTGGGAGATTTCATATAAGAATGGAGATTTCTGGTTTCTCTCTTCTTTTAAATCCTCACCCAAGGATATGCTCATTGATTTTAGAGGGAGAGTAAGGGAGACAGGGAGAGAGAATATTGAAACATTGATGGGTTGCCTCTCGCAAGTGCTCTGACCAGGGCTTGAAACTACAACCTTCTTGGTATATGGGATGATGTTCCAATCAGCTTAGCCACCCAGCCAGAGTGAGATTTCTGGTTTCTCTTTGTAACAAAACACAGAAAATCATGTCATTCGGGGCCCACCTACCTGTATGACAGAAAAGGTCTGGGCCTGTGTCGTGACTGCCTGCTCTAGATAGGACAGATGTTTTCTCACCGGCCACAGTTCCCACCTGTCTCCCTTCACTCATTTTGGCAACCTCTCTGGTCCCTGGGGGCGTTTGAGTTTGTGACCCCTGATTTAAGCCCTTCATTAGATATGTCCTTTTGATATAAAGCCACCATGCTAGCACGTTAATACTTTTTTTTACTTCTCTCCAACTTCCTCCAAGAAAACTGCCCCCCCCCTTTTTTTCATTAGCTAAGTATAATTCCTTAAATTTCAATGTGGATAATTGCCTATAATTTTGGCATCCTGTTCCCTAACTTCTGAATCGGGGAATCATTAAAACAACAGCTAGGAATTTCAAGAGAGCAGTCTCTCAGCAGGGCTCGCCCTCTTTCCACCAGGCCATGCAAACTGGAAACCAAATGGAATGGATTTTCTCACTCTGACCCCAGTGAGGGAGGGAGATTTTTGATAACTGACAAAGAGCTTTTGTTCAGGTTTGCATCAGGATCAATCAGCTTGTCCCCCTGCGTGGCCCCTCACTCTCCTAGGCTCATCTTCCCTTTCTGCCCCAGAAGCGCCCCCTGCCCTTCCTCCCTTGTGCGTGGGAGCCACAGCCTTCAGTGGCTTCAGGTCTCAACATTAGACCCCCTCCTCCACCCCGCCTCTCGGTCTGGAAAACAGCTTTGCAAGTGAGCCTCCAAGGACATTCACGGGGTTTCCAGCGGGGTCCCCAGACCCAGAGACTGCCAAAATAGGCTCTTTACACTCCATAGATGGGAGAGAAAAATCTGCTTGTTCGGTTGCAACTGTCAAGCAAAGGACGTGCTGAGCTCAGATAGAAATAGCAGCAGGGTCAGGGCAGGGCAAGGCCCCAGCATTTCATTAGCTCAGCCGGCTGAGGGTGATTAAATGCACACAGTGGCCCATGAATTGGGCCATGGAGGGCAGCCACACAGCGCAGCACAGAAAAATCATTCTTTGGCCGCTGTCAGTTAGTTGAATAGGACTTAATTATCGGGATAATGAGAACTGATTTTCATTGTTTTAATTTTGAAGAAGGGGTGAGAAAGAAGGGACTTTTTTCCCTCATCTGAATGAAAGGAGGCTAAACTGTGGCCTCCAACAGGGCCCCACCTCCTCCAGGCTGCTATGGGCTCAGCCTCCCACATTTGCTCATTTGCTTTTTTTCACGGATGCAATAAGAAAGGGTGTGAGGCTTGTCTTCTGTGTCTATGTTTCTTTTAGGCCCTGTAATCCTGGCAGGATGTGTCCTTGTAAGAGCATGTCTGTGCTGGCATCTGTCCCCAGCAGCTGTAATGAAGCAATACAGACTGAGAGAGTCCACTAGATGGATCTGCCTGTTCTCAGCCCCTTCCAAGGGCTTCCAGGTCATGAGTGAATCTCATCTTGTTCGTCTGTTTTGTTTTGATACAAGATCTAGAGGAATCAAACAAGCTGCTTAGGTCAAACATAGGAGAAGGATTTTGAGTTCCTTGCACTCATTTTGAGGCTAAAGGTCTAGGGTTTCACTACAGACCACACTACAGTTGTGAGCGTCATCAGAACTCTTTAAAAGTCAGAAATCCTTGACAATTGAGATAAATTCTGACCCTGTGAACCATGATAGTTATTAGTCCATCTCCTCCTATTCAGCTTGACTCACTTGCCACCCTCCCAAGATCTTGCTCTTCAAATAGAAATGGGAGGCTTTCTTATTCTCCAACTTGGTCATTGATTTCTCTGCATGACAGTTATTATTAACTGGGTGGTCAAACAATAAGTATTTGTAAATTTTGGGTTAGCACGATTCTAGCCTCCATGGAAATATATAATGACACATCCCCACCCCCCCCCAAAAGAGGTCAGCTGGGTAGACCCGAAATGATAGAGAAACACACGGCAGGCCCTCACTGACCATACGACTCTGGCTAACCTAGAAAAGGAACAGAGGCTGGGTCTGAGCAGTAAGGGAAGCTTTATGAAGCTCATGGAGGCTTGCAAGTGCTCCAAAGTTGAGTAGAATTTCAACCAAGAAGAAGGGGTTAAATTAGATGGTGTGTTTGGGAGAAGGGAATGGACATTGTTGGAATGAAGAATCCATGTGAGGAAGAAGACTTAAGATTTCAGTTGCAGAGTAAGGCCAAATGAGGTAGAGCTGCGATAGCCAGAGCAAGCTTTTTTTTTTTTTTTCTCTTCCTAACTCCATCTTTGGCCATAAAAAGTGGCGGTTGTTGCTTTCGCCTTGTTTTTATTTTCATTTTCCCCCCAAGTGCTTTAAAGAGAAAGGCAGAAAGAAAGAAACTATGCCCTCTTCATGGAGCATGGAGACGGAAACTCTCTTTGATATATCAGGGTTTCCAGGTTTAGGCTCAAGACCAATGCTGGTTCCTTCTCAGGGACTGCCCGGGCTGTATCCCTCAGGAGGTGCCACAGAGCCTCCCCCTGCCCACTTCACTCCAGCGTCTTCTCTTCCTGAGGATTTGGCATGATACACGTCAAGTTCTTCCAATCCGGCAAGTGGGTTCTTTGCAGCAATGAATACGTGGCTAGGGAGAAAGGACTGTAATGTAATAGGTTAATGGCCACTTTCCAAGAAGAAAAGCCATAGTCCTTCCCAAAAGCTACAACCTATATGCACAGTCTTGATAGAATGCGTCCGCCTGCCAGAATTAATTAATCAGGCCTGCCGGCAGCGGGAATGACCCCCTCTGGCTGAAACAGTGGCTACATCCCTCCTGATTAAAGAATCTTTTGCCTTGGAAACCTATGTGGGTCAGAGGGGAAAGTTGAGTCTGGATGGCATGCAGTATTCTTAGAGCACATTTTCTCATCCTGGAAACCTGCTCTGTGCTTTTATGTCACCCAACTAACTTAGCTCGTCACAAAACTACATTGTCAGTGCAATCTTTTGTGGCCTTGCTTGGACCTAACATCATTCATTTTGAAAAAAATAGAGAGAGCTGGCAGAGTGGAATTTGTAATAACAGCTCTTAGTATTTACACTTTTTGTTTCAAGATCTCCAAGCACTTAAAAACGGCTGACGTGGTCACTCAGCAGCTGTTTTTCCCTCTCCACATGGCAACCTGCGGCATCTTTCTCAAAAACAAAACTAAGGTCCTCTGTCCCTTTATTAAGACCTCCACTGGTTCTCTCTTGTCCGTAGAAATAGCCTCCAAACTTTTTTTCTATTGAACCTTTTAACAATAAACAATTTTTGAATATGTACTCCCAAATATGTATGTTTATTTTTATCCATGTGTTACTTTGATAATACTTTATGTAAATTACAAATATATGCAAACTAAAACTTTAAAAGACTGAAATAAAGATGAAGTAAACAATAGCTTAAAATACCTTGCTAATTATGATGGCTTCTTCATGCTATCATTAACTAATCACAAAACAACAAATATGTCAGGCAAAGTTCAGCATAAATGATGGTGGATGTAAATCCGTGTGTCTAACAGCTCCCTTGGAATTTTCTAATTTTTTTGGCTTGACTTCTTATGACATCTGAAAGTTCAGTCCTTGTTTTCAACTAGAATGTGGCTGAAGAGAACATGTTCTATGAGAAGTGTCCGTGCTACTATTCTTGCTGTTCGTCTATGCTTATAGCACTAATATTATCTTTGAGCTGCTGTTTTTATGCAGGTATATACTTAGTCATTTTTGTTCATGTTAGGGTAAACTAGATGACATTCATGATCTAATGAACCAAAACAATGTGAACTGTGGTGGCTCCTATTTTGTTAAAAGCCTGGGGAATAGTGAGGATTGGAGACCCCGCCATTGACCCCTGCTCTGTGTGTAATTCCGAATCTTGCTGCAGGACACTTCATTTCATTAACCACTGTGACATGGCCGTATCCCATTGTCAATGCGTATATTATATATTATAAAGAAAAATTTCTTAGGTAAAAATAAAGTTAAAATGCTAATCATTTCTGCTTGAGTCCTAATGGATCACCTTGTATAACTCTGGGGTGTGCATCCCATTTGGAGACCAGAGGTCTACAGGATTAATTTCAAACACATTAGCATTGACTTGAAGCGATCTTCTCTATCCAACCTCAGCCCATCTTTCCAGCCTCATCTCCCATTGTTTTCTGTCCTGTACCATGGAGACTTCCCATTGTTTCTTAAACATGAAGTATCCTTTAATAACTCCATTCCTTTTCCTTACTGTTCCAGCCAACTGGAATGCCTTTCTCCTGTTCACTACTTGGCTAATTCCTCCTCAACTTTGAGGACCCAAGTTAAATCTTTGAAAGGTCCAATTCCCTTAGACTAGACATCAGCAAACTTTTTCTATTAAAGGTCAGATAGAAATATTTTAAGTTTTGCAGGCCATACTGTCTCTGTCCCAAATACTTAATACTGCCACTGTAGTGTAAAAGCAGCTATAGACAATATGTATACAAACAAATGACCATGGCTATGTTCCAACAAAACTTTCTTTATAAAAACAGGCAGCAGGCTGGATTTGGCCCTAGGGCTATTGTTTGCCAACCCTGTTCTAAAGAGCTTGTTACCCTACTACTGTCCCTCTCTTAAGCTTTTTCTCCATGACTGTATATTTTAAAGCCCATCTTCTCCAAAGGACTGAATTCCTTGAAGTCAAAGACTTTTCTTTTTAGTCCCTAGATGCTAGAAGTCTGGAACCTAGAAACTATTCATTAAAGACATATTCTCGATTGTCTTGATGGGAAAATGGAGAAAAATGCTAAAACCTTCATATATTTATATGTTGATTTATGGTTTTCAAAGCAAGTAGTACAATTCCCATTTTGTAGATGAGGTAACTGAGGCAAGTTAAATGACTTGACCTGATATACCTGGGACTTTGACTCTGGTTTTCTGACTCTCAAATTAGACTCTTTCATTATAACAAACAACCTCTCAGGCAGTTAGACAAAAGTGACACCATGCAAAATTAACTCAAAGAAGAAATTAATCCCATTTAAAATTCCAAAGAGACTTTAGGACAATGTGTGTGAGAATTTCAAGGGTAGTTTGTGGAGCTGGCCCAATGGAAGCATAGAGCCACCTGGCCAACTTTGCATAAGATACATAAATCTCAAAATCAATTTAACTAACCTTCATTTATCTTGGAAACACAAAAATTTAAACTAGCACTTGGCTCGAATGAAGAGATTCACACCAAGCCTGCATCCCCGCTACTCTTGTAAAATGTTTCATGAACCCCAGGGTTGAAGACCTCACTGTTCTGTTTGACTGTGAAGGCCGCCTACGCACACTTGCTGCCAGGGGAAGGTTAATACTGACTCAGAAGCAAGAGGACCACTGACTGAATCACCACCACTTACTACACTCCTCTGCTCTGTATTCCTTGGAAACCTCTGGCCTCAGTTTGGGCTTGGACCAACCCACTTAGAAGGAGAGAGAGCAATTTTACAGCCCCGCATGGAGTGACTCCAAGCCAATCGTATCTATTTCCAAATGATCTGACGCAGCAAGTGGATCATATTTCCTTTGGAGGCTTGGCTGAGGACAGTTGGATTGGCAACGTTGAACCAGAGTGAATAAAAAAGACTGTCAAGAAAAATCTCAAACAGTCCCTATGGACCATTAGTCCTAGACCCTAGGACTAATGAAATGCTCGGATCAAGGGTGGGGTGCTTGCTGGGTAGACTGAAAAAAATAAAGAAGGATGAGGGGACCATGTGTGGAATTCAGACGAATCAACGTTGATTTGGGAAAGCCATGGAGATTGGAACGTGCCCAGTACCTTTCTGAGAGCAGGCACCATGCCTAAAAAAATCCACAAAATCTACCTCTTTTTTTTATTCTTACCTTTAATCAGACTTTTTATTGAAATTTTTTATGATTGGTTCCCTGTCCACTTTCCACCCCCCACCCCCACCCCCCCAACCACCAAAGGAGGCAGGGACTCTGAATGTATTTGCCAAAGACCAACAGACCTCTGCGTTCAATTATTCTGGTCTTAGGGAGTAGTGATTAGGGAGTTCCAAAAACGGGATGTGGAAAGAGCAGAGAACTTAGGTTTCGTGCAAGGTCCTTGGACAGGAAAAAGTACCCTAGTCTGTGGGGATAGAAAGGGAGCTGGTTCTTCACAGATCCGGTGAAAGAGTCCTAGAACCAACTCCCAACCCAGAGGAGTTTCTGTTCAGATGGATACAGGCAGACCTTTGAACACCAGCTTCCATGGCCATATATCTGCACCATTGTTCTCTGCTTTGGTTGTGCAAAAGTATTTTCCAAGGCAAAGATAAAATGACTCAGTGGGCTCTTCGAGGCTGTGTCTTGAGCAAGAGGAGTGCGTGCCTCTGGCTCTCCACTTGGCAATGGAGGTTTCCACGCTGCTTCTTTTCACACAAATATTTTGGCCACTGGAGTTTTGGGATTTTTTTAAACAGAAAACAATTCAAAAGGACAACTGTCACTTCCCTTTGCTTCATGTTCTTTGCAGTCAACTCACTGGCACGTTTCAGACACACTGTGTGCCAGGCATTCTTTTCCGAATGGAACTGCCCTTGTCCTCAATGCCTTAGCAGACTAACGGGAGAGCCAGTCAAATATGTATTACAAGTACCCAGGGCAGAAACAGTGTGAGAAACACTATGGAGACTCATAGGTAGGAGCCACTATACATAAGTTTCACCAGAGAGCAAATGTGAGGAAAGCGAGAGGGTGTGACTATAAAAGGGACCCTATCCATCATTCATTCATCCACACATCAATTCCCCAATCGTGTATTACCTACTTGTTATTTGCCAGGAACAAGGGGCTTGGGATTCAGAGATGGATAAGACAGGGAGCATTGGGGAGAGGGGAGGCAGAAGGGAGGAGGTGGTGGAAATGGAACTGGGACATAGCTGGGGCCAGACTGGCAAGGGCTTACTACACCAAGCTGAGGAGTATGAACTTCATTCCAGAGACAACGAGGGGCTTTCAAAGGTCTTTCTGCTGTGGTGGGCACAGACGTCCACCCCACCCATTACTGCCCACCCCAGCCCCGGCTCACTTCTCTCATAGCAGTTACTACAGCTTAAAAGTATTTATTCACTTATCTGTTTTGTGCTTATTTCCTGTCTGGCTCCCCAACTCGGATGTAAGCCTACGAGGATGGGGACTTTACAGGTCATGTTCACTGCCACATGCCCAGTTCTGGCCACCAAGCTGGCTCTCAGCCAATATTCTCTGAGTCAGGCCTGAGTTTAGGCAATGATCGGCTGTCTGCAGAGTGGAGGGAGATCCAAGCCTGAGAGAATCCATCGGAGGGACTGGAGTAGAAAAGAGATGTTAAGATGGTCTGGGGCTCCAGTAGCACAGATGGAAGGGAGAGAGATTTAAAGGATTCACTGGAGTCAACGCTGACAGACCCTGATGAGGGAGGGGGACGGGGTCAGGGGTGACCCTAAGGTTTCCATTGGGATGTCTAAGTGGCTGGTGATATCATTGACTGAGAGAAAGGATAGGGGAAGAACCGAGGAGGGGCCCGTCGTGGGAATCAGGAGAGCGTAGATAATGAGATCGGTTTTGGACATGTGTGATTTGAGGCAACTGGAGAAGGTCCAACTGGAGATGTTCAACAGACAGTTGGAAATATATGTGGGCAATTCGGGGGATGGCTGGGGCTGAGGTCATGGGTTTTTTTGTGATAAATGAAGCCAGCAGAGTAAGATTGCTCAAGGAGAGCAGCGTTTGAAGAGAAAACAAGAGCTCAAACCTGAGCTCTAACACAATTTAATGGGAGCATAAGAAAGAGGAGCCAGTGGTGGAACCAGAAGGCAAGGCCTCAGAGGTGGAAAGAGAGGAGAAGAGAGGGGGCTCCTAGCTACAGTTGAGCCATAGGGGCCCCACCTAGAGCAGAGCAGTGGGGATAGGAGCTGTCATTTTGGGGAACTAACTCTGCCCATTCCTAACCATGTCAGTGATGAAGGGAAGTCTCGGCGATTCTGGATCACTGAGAACAGAAACACACCTGTGTGCTTTATCAGGACTTTCTCCTTCTACCAGACCCTGAGGGTGGCAGGGGGTGGGGACAGATTTAGTAATGCACTGAATGGTGTGCTGACTGGGAGATGTCCAGCTTGGAAACATCTTTTGGGTGGGCAGCTATCACCCAAATACTGACAAAGCCTCCTACCAAGAATGGCTCACGTGGACAAGACGGCTGCTTAACAAGTGGCTCCACTTTGGGGTCTGGGTTCGGGTCCCAGCAAGGTCATGGCAGACAGTGGCTGCTTTCGGTTCTCTCCGGGGGCCATCTTCCTCGGGGAGCTGGTTCACACATCAGTGCTGAGCTCCCCGCCCCTCTCTTGAGCGTCCCCTGCCACATGTAGTCCTGGTTCTGCGGGCACCTCATCCTGCCTTCCTTCTAGCCACGCGGTCTGCTAGTACAGACTGGTGGTTTCCACACTTATTTGAGTCACTAAAAATGTTGTGGAAATGAAATGAAAACTTAAAGAGAAGCCCAGGGCGTACCGTATTTTGTCATGTATAATGCATACTTTTTGGCCCAAATTTTTGAGGGGAAAATAAGGATGTGCATTATACATGGGTGGTACCTGAAATACCTTGTATCTGTTCTTGTGTTTTGTAAGTATTTGTTACGTATAATTTTTTTGTACCAGACTAGGTTCAAAAATAAATGCTGAAATTCCTTTATAACACCAAAAACAAACCCCACAAGTATCTAAATATAAATAAATAAATAATGAAATTTAAAAATTAAAACAAAAGATTTTTTTTTTCCCTAGAGTCTGAGCCAAAAATGTGAGTGCACATTATATGTGGCAAAAGACCAGAGTGGACAAAGAGGAGCTGCCAGGGCAAAAGACAGGGGTGTCGGGGTCCGAGTGTCCTGCCCTGAGTGAGTCCCAGGACCCTGGGGCCTCCGCTGTGAGCCTGGGAGGCAGGAAAAATGCACAGGCCACAGGATCTGTGGGCCTAGATTCCTTAGCTCAGTCCTGTCCCCTCTCTCTGTTATATTTAGGTCCCTCCTGACTCTGAAATTCTCGGAGAGAGCATCTGCAGGTCATGCGTCTCTTCTCTCTTTCGCTGAGCATTTTCCCTCCCAGGAAAAGAACATGCCGGGCTGGGACAGAGTGCTGGGGCCAACCTGACACAGAACACGTGTCAGTTGTTCCCGCCTGGTCACTTCCAGGGCGCCATCACCCAGACTTTCAGGCCCTTTTTATGAATGGAGTCACTTAAGTGTGCGTGGGTTGACCAGCGCTTCCCAGCTTCCCTGGAAAAGGCTGCATGGGAAAGGGACCCTAGACACGGGTGTTCCATCCCCAACACACGCGCGCGCGCGCGCGCACACACACACACACACTGAATTTAGGAGATCCTGTCATGGAGGCCTCAACAGTTTCCTCTTAGGGTGGGAGACAGAAGGAAGAAAGGGAGAATCTTTCTAAAGTTAGCATCAGAGTCTCATTCTCTCCCTCTCATGTTCTGTGTATGTGTGTGTGCATGCATTGCTCTATCTCTTTTTCTAGAAGACTGGCAAGCTAGAGCTCCTGCACCCCATCTCCCACCTCCCTGTAGCGCTGGGCGAATCCTGTCCACCACCCTGCCTGGGCCCGTCCTGCTCCCCCCCGCCCCCAGCTCGCTCACCCGGGTGCCCAGCCCAGCCCTTGTGCATACTTCTACCCAGCTCGTGCGTCACGGCTATTCATCTTGCTTAGTGCTGGCTTGGCTGCAGATGCTGTAAATATGGTAATTTTAGACTCCCTGATTGGAAAGGGTTTCAGGGCAGGGAGGAGAGCAGTTTGGTTTACTCTGTTGGAGCTGGTTCCAAGCTGGTTCTAACACTCTCTGTGTGCCCCTGTTCTCCAAGCTGTGGCTCCATTGGCTCCTCACCCCCCACTTTGTGTTCAGGGCTGACTCCTGAGCCTGGGAGGCCTGAGAGGGACAGAGGAGATGTGTCTGGGCCATCTGCCTGGAGAATTGCAGGTTAGCAAGGAGCACCGTGGCCCAGGCGCCAGAAGTGCAGCCAGTGACGCACGGGTGGGGGTCCTGACCCTATCAAGACAATGTGAGGGCAGGAGGCCTGGGAATTATCCCCCTACCCAGGGCCATGTTCCAGGCACACTGAGGACGAAATGGGGGCCGCCAGAGGTGCCTGACCCCTCCGGAGCTCTCTCCTTTTTGTTCTTTCCCTCCTGATCTTCCCCATGGGGAACTGTCAGTCCCAAGGGACGCAGGCAGGCAGTGCTCCCAGGGTTGTCAGCTAATCCCTGCTCCCACCCTTTTGGTGCTCAAAGGCATGATTTGAATTTGATTAAAGTGCCCCGAACAGAACTGTCTGTGGATTCAGATCTCTAGGCAGTGACTGCCAGGCAGACACTCTGGGCCAAGGGGAGTCAGGGTGGGGGCTGAGAGGGTTTTGAGCCCAGAGCTATGTCAGGCCCTTCAAAAGCCTCCAGATAAACTTCCAGCCCCTCCTCCCCTCAGGAGGCCAATCCTAATTCCAAGGCTCTGAGTGGGAGTTGGAAGAACCCCAGTGCTGGAGCCAGTGTCTATAAGTCATAGAATGTTTGAGCCCAAGAGCCAACTCAGATTTCTTTGGGCCTTAAACCCCCGTTTGATAGCTAAGAAGCGACTTGTGCCAAATCAGAGGCCAGGTAACCACAGCATTGTTAGCCCATATCTGGCTGTTCATCTCTGCCCTGGACACATCTTTATAGAAGGTTCTAGAAGAAAGAAAGAAGGGTTCTGAGCGGTATGTTTCTGTTCCTGATTCCTGGAGGAAGCCACGGCACAGTCCTGCTGCTACCCTCACTGAGAGATGTTGAGCTGATGCTTGCTCACCTCTGGTTATAAATGGAAACTTGCCAACTCCAAGGCAGCCTAGGAAAATGTGGGTCGGCTCTGACTGTTGTCTCATAACTCTTTCCTGCTGCGAGCTGTTCTGCTGTCCCCCAGCGTCTGTCTCACTGGTGGGGTGGGACCTTGGAGGAGGATTAGGGGGTCTCTGAAGGGAGGCAGAGAACGGGTGGGACGGGGCTGTCTCCTGAGGGTGCGACATGGAAGACTGTCCCACCCCTTCAGCTGGCCCTGCTTCCCTCCTGTGTCTAAGCTGCAGAGCGCTCCCCTTGACCTGCCCAGCGTCCAGCTACCACACACCACATTTGTTTACTTTTCCTCCAGAAAATATGGACACAAGGGGGGTTTTTAATTCCTGGAGGACTGTTAAGGTGTGTGTTCTCCACAGGCAATTGTCGTGCAGCAGTTACTGGGATAGGGGTAGGGGTGAGGAATTATTCTCAGCATCTTCCATGCTAAAGATGCGTCGCAGCAAACCCTCACTGGTTTGGACTCATTCAGGTTGTGGTCTAAAGAACCTCAGGCCTCAGACATCCCCAGCGAAATAGTCTTATGACTGTCCATTCCGTAGCATAAATCAGAACCACAGCTAACAAAATCTGCCCTAGGAGAGGTGCAGCCTGGTCAACTTTGAGAAGTAGGTGGGCCTCCAGTGTGAACAGCATTTTGTCTGTTGGAACGTAAATGGTGTTGGAGTGCTTGGAAACAGCATGTTCTTTTAGTGGCTTAACCATTTCCCCCTGAAAAAAAAATTGTTTCACAGAATTTGCTAAGCACACCCTTCCATCATATGCAGTATGGGATTCCATTGCAGCCCGCCTGCTGGGTTAGAACTCCAGAAGCTTTGCTGCAGCAACCCTAGCAGTGATCTGTGCTCTAGTGAGGCCTGAAGGGGTCGCAGGGGGTATAAGTTCAGGCTTTCTGGAGAGATCTGAAAATAACAGCACATTAACAAGAGAAGCAGGTGCTTCCAAATTTTTCAAATATTGTTTAGAAGAAGGCCTTTCAGAGTCTCATGCCCTGTTCCTCCTATGTATGTGGCCAAGGAGCATATTCACCTCCCCCTGGAGGACTGAGAGAGTGCCTGGCATGTGGTAAGCACCCAGTTGTTATTATGATTTTATAACCTATCCTTTGCCTCAGGCCACTCCTCTCGTCCCTCTCTGTCTGGACTCCACCCCCCACCCCTCACCACCACCACCTCCTTCACATGATGTGCTGTAGAAATTGTTTATTGTTATTATTATACCATAAAAGCAATCCAGGGTCTATGTCCAGCTCATGTTGAGTCTGTAAAGCCATTTTAGTAGGAAAATTTTTAAAACCTGTTTGCTAGGTTGCAAAGACTATTTTTACTTCGGTGTTACAGTAATCTTACTATTTTGGACGGGGAAAGATTTCATGAGGCTCTCACCAGCTGCCTTGGTCTGATGTAGGTCACATTCTTATATCAGGCCTGCTCACCATGTTTATGTCCAGGGTTTATCTCTTTGCAGAATGAAAATACCTCCAGGTCCAGGCTTCCTCTCACATTTATTTACAAGCCCTCAGCACCTAGCACAATGAGCTGTACACAGTCAGTGCTTATTTTAGACTGTGGTGTCCTTAATAATAATAGTGGCTCTGCCTTATTAAACATTTCCCATGGCAAGGCACTGAGGACTTCTGCCTGGATGGGTCTCCATTACAAACCATTGAGTATTCCCACCAAGTTCTGTGTTGTTTTTTGGGGTTTTTTTTTTTGTTTGTTTGTTTATGAGACAGGAAAGTGAGGTTCAGATGATGTTCCTTTGCCTGAAATTGTAGGTATGAATGACAGGGCTATGATTTGAACCCAGGTTTGTCCACTCAAGAACTTGGCCTTGAGCTCATAAGGGCTCTGTTATGCTCTTCTCGTGGAGCCAGGGCTGTTTCTTTCCCAAAGACAGGGTTGCAAATTGGCAACCCAAGGGCCAAATCTGGCCCACAGATGTGTTTTGTTTGGCCTACACAGTGTTTTTTAAAAATCAGGAAATTTTACATCATCATCTACATTTCTGGCTTTGCTGGAAAACTTGGGAGATCCAGTGACCCTGAATCTC
Organism: Pteronotus mesoamericanus; assembly: GCF_021234165.1. Taxonomy (NCBI): domain Eukaryota; kingdom Metazoa; phylum Chordata; class Mammalia; order Chiroptera; family Mormoopidae; genus Pteronotus; species Pteronotus mesoamericanus. The sequence continues at coordinate 22,323,024 of NW_026555078.1, read as the reverse complement.
AGCATGGCGATGCCAGGCTGCTGCTGAGAAGCAGCTGTCCCCTCCTTTCCCTCTGTCCCTCCCAGACGTTGTCTGCATCCACTGTGCAGTTCAGCGCTTCTCCCCCAGGGCGTCGGCCCCAAGGATTGGCCAAATCTTGGGTACACAGGACTGTCTTACACATTGTAGAATGTTTAGCAACCCTGCACTAAATTAGTAACACCCTTCCTTCCATCATTTTGACAGTCAAAAACATCTCCACACACATTCCCCAAGCCCTTAGTGAGGGGTGTCATACTATCCCCTGTTGAGAATCATTGGAAGATAACCCTGTATGTCACCAGTGGCCTTAGGTCAATAGATTGGACTTAGAACAAAACATCCATAACTGCATGGTTCCGCGTGTTAAAAGTTCCCACGAAAACGGAGGAAAAGAAATAAAGTAATCATAGTATTTTTAAAAGTAAATTATCTGGAGCAAATTTAGCTCATTCCCCTAAACACCTGTCCCAGAGTGGGAAAAAATTAGTAATAACACGTTCCCGTTGAGGCATTTCCATTCTGCATGCCTCGGTTCCTGTTGTAATGTTAATTGGTTATGGTTTGCGTTGCTTCTAGTCCTTACATGTAACGAGAGTTACTGTGCAGCTGTCAACCAGGCACCACCCAGGAAAGGCTGCATTTAAAGAGACAACCAGAAGAACTGAGTCACGTGCAGCTTTTCTATGGAGAAATGTTGCTAATAATATTTCTGCTCTTTGTTCTAATTATAAAAATTCTATATGGTTAGAGTAGAAACTTCAGAATACAGGAAAGTACTAATCACACATCATTTCATCACCTGAAGATAATCACTGTTTATATTTTTGTATATTTCCTTCCAGTCATTTTTTCCCCTGTGCATGTATTTGTGTTTGTTGTTGCCAATTTTGTTTGGCTTTTAGCAAAACTGAGATTGCACTGCTTATAAAGTTTCCCTTGACAGCTTATGGCTGTTCCCATAATCAATTTAACCAATGCCCTTTTGCCAAACATAGAATTGCTCCCCAGTTTTTGCTTTTATTAACAGTATAGCACTCAACTTCCTTATGCATAAATCCTTATGAGTCACTTTGATTATTTCTATAGAAAGTGTGATATGGTTGCCAGCACAAGAAGAATCATCCCCTCCACTGCTGTGGGAGATGATGCTGGCTCTGGATCTAGAAAAGATGGACGGAGTAAAGGGTAGACTGAGGTCTGGCAAAGACTGTCCCAGCAGGGAAGAGTCTACAGTGTTGAACTTGCACTTCTTAGTGTAGCCCAAGCCAGGTCATCTGCCCAGAGCGGGGAGAGGGGATGTAGATTCGGGGACTTGGGTTTTAGCTCTCACCGCAGGAAGCAAACAAGAGCTTAACCAAAGGATGAAAATTGTTTGGCAACATTGAAAGCCCGCTGGGGGTCACACCGTGGGATGTGGTAATAAAGGCCATTGCCGCAGACATGCAACTCACTCCAGTGAAGCTGAGAGACAGCAGCCAAGGTGGGATGGAGGTGAGGGTGGGGAGACTGTTATCCCAGGTCCAAGAACTGGCCTAACAGATCCAGTCAAAGTTCGGAGAGGCTGGTGAGAGCCTCATGAAATCTTTTCCTGCCCAAAATAGTAAGACTACTGTAACACCGAAGTAAAAATAGTCTTTGCAACCTAGCAAACAGGTTTTAAAATTTTGCCTACTAAAATGGCTTTACAGACTCAACATGAGCTGGACATAGACCTTGGGTTGCTTTCATGGTATAATGGTAATAATAAACGATTTCTATGGCATGTCATAATTTACACAGTTCTTTATACACTATATTAGCCCAATCTCTTGGGGCAGGGGTTTTTAAATGTACCGCTCCCCCCAACCCCCCTCTCTGCAGAACAGAAAACTGAGCCTCAGAGAGCGAGATCTGTCTAAGTACAGCCAGCCAGCAGCAGTGGGCTCAGGCTTCAGACCAGCATGAAGGACAGAGATATGATCACGACTTTATTTTCTTGTGACCATCTCCTCTGTCCTTGAAAGATGACTTTTGTTGGAAAACAAGTATATACTATGCCTGTGGCCTGTGACTTTGACCTCCTTAGCAGATGAATTTACTGGGAACAGCCAGTTCTCTGCATGTTTAGAGTGCAACTCAGTGTTCCAGCTACCAAACTGGTCCTCTCTCTGTGCCATGAACAGGTCACACACGTTCCTGCCGCAGGACTGTTGCCTTTGCACCTGGAATCTTGTCTCCCAGAGGTGGCCACGGCTCATTCCCTCACCTCTCCAAGCCTTTGCTTCCATGTTGCTTCCTCAGTGGTGCCTTCCCTGACCACCATTTTTTAAATTGCTTCCTTCCCAGTGCCCGGCCCCCACCGGTGACACTTCCTATCTTCTTTCCCTGCTTTATTTTTCTGTATAGCATTGATTACCTTCTAATATACTATGCACTCTATTCATTTTCTTGTTTACTATTTGTTTTTCTCTACTAGAATGAAAATGTGATGAGAGCCACATTTTTGTCTGTTTTGCTCCCTGCCGTTTCCCCGCGCCTGGAACATAGAAGGTGCTCAAAAAGTATTTGAATGCACAGCAGGAGAAGTGTTAGAATAAGTAATAGATCCTTAAAGGCACTAGCACATGACTAGTTCATAAGAGGGAATCCGTATGTGTTGGTTCCCTTTCTCTCCTTCCCCTCCCCTGTGTTAAATGTTATTTGCTCAGCACAGTCATCATTTACAATTAAAATACTTCTGGGAGAGGTAACACATGAAGCCTTGATGTGCAGTCCGTGAAGCAGATGTTGCAGGGGGGAAATAACTCACACTAGCTTTCAAGTGGGAGAGTCACACCCTGAACCAGCCAGGATCTCCCAGTCCACCTAATGAGGGGTGAGGGGAAGTATGGTCTCGGAGGGCAATTCCAGTGTTGTCTCTGATTCCACCCAGGTGGGCATCAGTGTGGGGGAAACGGGAGATAGGCCCGGGGACCCAGATGGAGTGAGGCTCCCTCACTTCCCCCTACTGGAGTCACCACTGTCACCAACAGCTGCGTAGGGGAATCCTGGGTCTCTGCTCACTGGCCTGTGTAGGGGAGGAAAAGGTTTTCCTCGACCCCCGCAGGGCTCCTGGCTGGGTCTGAAAACTAAGCTGGCAAAGACAGATGAGCAGCAGAAAAGCACATGCATTTATCTAACACAAATTCTCTGTGACACGGGAGCCTTCATTAGGAAATGAAGCCCCAAAGAAACAGTTTGATCTGAGTGTTTTTATGCTGGGTTTGATGAAGAGTGAGCAGTTGTGGAGGAAATGAGGTTTTAAGGAACGGGGTAGGGGAATGCAGTCAGCTGGGGGAACATAGCAAGGCCTGTTGGTTAGGATTCTTCTCGATGTCCCTTGTTCTCGGAGATAAGCTATACTTCCAGGTACAGGAAGGTCACCTCTCACCTCAGGGTTTTATGACGTCTTTCTGGTGAGAGGCCTGGGGACAGGTCAAAGTGACCTTCCTGCTCCTGCTGTTGCCTCAGACTCCTTCATCTGAAGTATTGAATGTGCCAAAGTGCCGTATTCTGGAGTAGCATGTCCTAAACCTATCGCTTGCCATAGGGTTACAGAGGGTCCCTTCTCTTCAACAGGGCACTGCTGAGTCACTCATTGACACACTCACCCCTTCATCCCGACCTTCCTTTATTCAGTGGATGCGTAATGAGTGTCTGGCTCTGTGCTCGGACCTGGAGGAGCTTTGGTGAATAGAACAGACACAGACTTGTGGCTCTCAGTCAAGTAAGGGGGACAGACCCCGACCATGAAAGTGCATCCAGACCCACCCAACCTTTTCCACATGCCCTGAGTTTCTCACTGTCGCCTGTGTAAGCCACATGCTTTCCTGCCTCTTTCACACACACCCCCCCCCATTCCTTGCTGTTCTCAGGAGTCCCCACATCTTCAGCAATGCCGTTCTTCCTTCTTTTGTGTTCCCAAACCCTACCTAGTCTTCAAACCTCTGCCCAGCCTTCTCTATTTCATCCAAGAAGCATCTACTGACCACCAGCAAGGATCTTCTGTTCTTCCCCACATTCCCCTACAACCTCTCCTGGAACATTTTCCATAAACTCCCCTGTATGGAGGTCATTATCTTGACATACATGACTTAGCTGTTGCACCATCTAGATATAAACCCTTTAAAGACAAGAACAGGGGATTAAAATTCTTTTTATCCTGCACAGACGTACTACGATGCCATGCACATGGAGCCCGTTAAATCATTGTTGATTGAATCCACTTCCCAGAGCAAGCCCCGGAGAGGCTGTCCGTGGAAGGGCTGGTAGCAGAGGCAGTCAGCATCCCAAACGGACCTGCCCCCTTTGGGCTTGGTCCCTAGAAACAATCTCCAGTGGCCTTGAAGAATTAATATTGCTGTCAGAGGGGCTGCCATTCAAAGGGTCCTGATAGCTCCTGTTATATGCAAAGTGAAAAAGGTAAGGGGACTGTTCTCTGCATTTCCTGCCTTTCAATTGAGTGAGGACAGACAGATGATTTATTGGGCATTTCCTAGCCTCTCCTTCACCATAGGAAACCAGCCTGGAAAAAAAAAAAAGGTGCAAATTTTAAAAAGATGTGTGGCTGTTTGGCGGGGGTAGGGAGGGAAGAATTCCTGTGTACCATTAAAGTGAAAAAAGAAAACTCTCTAACAGCAGGAACTCTGATCTAGAGGCATACTGACCATAAATTTTCACCACCCTCTGCGAGCTCAAAGGGCTCGGCCGGGTGCGGGGAGGAGTGGGGCAGGGAGAGTGAGGCTGTGAAGTGCCGTCCTCTCTCAGCTCCCCGCTTCCAGATGATCAAGCTTGGGTTTAGGGTGGTGGCAGTGTGGCCTTAGCCATCAGCCATCACCACGGAGGAGCAGGGGGTGTAGGGGCCTTCATAACCGTTTAAGTGTTGGTTTCAGTTGGAAACAGCTAAATATCTCCCTCCCCCGCTTCCGCTAAGAGAGAGGGAGAGAGCCATGGAAAGGGGCCAAGAACTGGGGGCTCAGCAGATGCAAGAGCCTGACTGGCACAAAGGCTTAGCTCCTCTTCCGCCCTGCAATAGGAAGAATTACTTTTTCTAGGGCTGCTCTAACAAGGTTCTTCACACTGGTGCTTAACGACAGAAATTTATTGTCTTGCAGGCTGGAGGCTAGAAGTCTGAAATCAAGGCGTCAGCAGGGCCATGTTGCCCCAAAGACTCTAGGAAAGAATCCTTCCCTGCTCTTCTTATCTTCTGGGTGTGGCTGGCAATCCTTGACATTCCTTGGCTTGTAGATGCATCACTCCCACCTCTGCCTCCACTTTCATGTGGCCGCCTTCTCTGTGTGTCTATGTCTTCTCCCTATTTATGTCTGCCTCTGTGTCTCTTCTTTTCTCACAAGGACACCAGTCATATTGGTATAAGGGCCTACCCTACTCTAGTATGATCTCCTCTTAACTGACATCTTAGTTATACCTGCAAAGACCCTATTTCCAAAGGTCATATCTACAGGTAAGAACTTCAATGTATCTTTTGGAGACACAGTTCAGCCCATAGCAGGAGTCAAATGTTTATTGTCCGTCGCCACACTGGGAAGACTAGATTACTTAATCGGTGACTGTGTGTATATGTGGGTGTATGTATCTGTAATTTGTATTTATATAATATCATATATATACACACACAAATACCTATACATATATGTGTTGTGTGTGTATATCTATATATAGAAAAATATCTATACCATAACAGTTGTTTACCTATATATACATATGATATGATTTGTATTTGTATAGTATACTTATATAATATGTATGACACTATATAAATACATATGACACTATATATGACATTATATAAATACAAATGACAGGTATTTGTGATTTGTATATGTTATAAATGGCATAATATAAATATATATGACATTAATAAATATACAAAGTCTGTTTAAAAGGTATCCAGCCATATAATATGAAAAATAGAGAGAGTTGTTGAAGAAGATACAAGATATAAGAAACATTGTACATAAGACAATGAAGCCTCAGTCTCCCTCAAAATATTCACCTTGGGACCTCACATAGTTCTCCCAATTGCCATCAGCTGCCCCATCGTATTTTCCTGAATCTCACTGACAGTCTGAAATCTCTTCCCTTTCAAAGATGATTTTAGTTTTGGGAAAAGCCAGAAATCGCTTGGTGCCAAATCTGAGCTTTAGAGGGGCTGAGTCACCTAAGTGATTTGATGTTTTGCCAAAAAACTCTGCACAAGATGTGATGCATGAGGGGGTGCATTCTTGTGATAAAGCTGCCAATCACTAGTTGCCCATAGGTGTTGCCTTCTGAATCATTGAAATAGTTTCCACAGAGGAATGTTCAAGCTTAATGCAAAATCTGATGCGGATTCATTGCTCTACTGGCTCAGTCATTTTGAATGCAATGGCCACACAGTGCACATGCTCACTTAATGGCGTCAACCACCCCCACTGACTAATACAGTGAAGTTGTCATGGTTCACGCATATGCATTCCAGTCCACTCTCCTTGGCTGCCAGGTTTCATCGATGTGGTGCAAACCGTTCTTATTATATTAACAATGGCTGGACTTTTTCCAGGCAGACCTCATGATGCTGTGTGAATACAAATCATAAAAGCAATTCTGAGTAATGCCCTCATTTTATTAATCAAAAGTATAAGACCACAGAGCAGCTCTTAATGATTTTTCTATGGTTTTCTTACTAAAGAGATGGTGGGAAAAGTCTGTCTGTGCCACAAACACCAGCACTTGTCCAGCTGGCCTCTGAAAAGGACTCGAATGTGGGGTCGACAAAGGCGCTGTGTGTCTGCCTGGCTGTCTCCAGCACCAGGGCAGCCAGTCTGCTGCCACGCAGGGTCCTTCTTTACCTTGTTTCAGAGCAGAAAACCCAGCCCAGAAACATGAAGTGGCTCGTCCAAGCCCATGTGAGCACAAGCAGTTCTAAAAGTGGAAGCTGGCCTTCAAGACCCAAAGGCACCCCCAACTCACGCCGCTGCCTTCGGTAGCTCCTCCTTGCCCCACCTTTCCAACTAATAGTCAGGTTTTTGCTTGAATTTCTTCCACGGAGCATGCCCAAATGTTATAGGTGGTCACAAAAATAGCACTATTTTCCCTTCAAATAAGCTGAGAAATTGTTTTCATGGAGGTCTTACTACATGCCAAGTTTAAAGTACTTTGTGTTCAGTTGTTCTGGAGTTGTTGGTGAGATAGGGTGGAGGGGCATTTCCTTTTTCAGTTTTATAAAGGTTTTTGTTTTGTTTTGTTTTATTTTTTCATTTTCTCAAACTCCAAACTGACTGGCCAAAAGTTTCATCTCATTTTCTGGACACAGTGGCCTGCCTGGCATGTCTTTTAATAATGAGTTGGCGACTCGGGTCTCTCTGGGGCTGCCTCTCTCCTAAACCTTCTGAAAGTGACCTTCAGAAGCCTTGAAATGGCTCGCTAGCTCCCAAGCACTACTGTGCCCCAGGCGGCCTACCTGGGTCCCTCACTCCCTCCATTGTGTAAGGCTGCCGGCTTCCCTTCTGCAAGCCCTCAGGCCTGGTTCCCTCTCTCTCCTGCTTGCTGGGATCATCCAGCAGGAACCAGGCCACATTCAGGAATGCTTTTTAAATGGGGTTCTGGAGACATTCTGCTTGGAACCTCTGCTGGGGAATTTTGTGCCAGGACCTTCGCCCATCCAGGACTTTCAAATGAACTGGCAGAGATTTGTGCAGCCTCCTCCACCTCCGTGTGCCACTCCCCACTTCCTTTCACCCCAGTCTCCCCTCTGAGAAACCCCTGCCTGTACCCAGGTAAAGCCCGAGCTCTTTGCACAGTGCTCATGCCACAGCCTCTGACGCGCGCGGGGCAGAGCCCAGGGTGACACTGCATGATTCGCTACACCCTAATTTAGGGAAAGCCTAAATTGCAGGCTTCAGGTTTTAGGGAACATCAGATTCCCTGGGGGGGGGGGGGGGGTGTTGTTAAAAAATGCAGATATCCAGTCCTATAGTTGATAATCTTATTGAAAATCTGCAGTCCTGAAACGCCAAGAGGATTCTGGCTCTGAGAGTCTAGGGGACCCCCTGCTTAGAGAAAGATGGCTTCATTCTCTGCCAGGGGTGCTAACATGGGGTCTCTGCCTCCTACAGAGGGGGAGTAACTAGAGTAAAGATCAGAAGTGAGAGGGCACGGGCTGGGGCACCAATATAAACCAGGTAGGTGTGGGTGTGGCTTGTGCCTGGGGGGTGAGTTGAAGAAAGGCAGGCATTTCCACGTGTGTGTGCTCGGGGACCAGCGCTGCAGGGCTCCACATGGAAACTGCTGGGACAGTGATGGGAGAGACATTTATATCTTCTGCTGCCCATGTGGGAGCTAGCAGAGCCTTCCCTGGGTCTGGGGTGGGCCATCAGGCCAGATGGCGGAGCTGCTCCTGAATGCCATAATTTGGAGGAGGAAGGCCCTTCAGTGGTTCCTCAGAGACGGCACAGTGTGGCGAATAAAGATCCTGGCTTGGGAATCACCCTGCTTGAGTGATTGTCACTTGTCCGGTCTCTCTGAGTGAATTTAGGCACATTACGTATTCTGTGCTTCTGTTTCCTCATCTGGAGAAGGAGGACAATAGCACCCACTTCAGAGTGTTATTGAGAGGATTAAATGAGGTAACATGTGCAGAGTACTTCGCAGTCCTGGGAGCAGCGAGGGCTGGGTGAGCAGGAGCTATTGCCGTTTCTCCTAGCTGCTCCCTCCTCCTAGCTACTCCCTCCCATCTGCCTCACAGCCCATCTCCAAAGCTGTCTTCTGCAAAGTTAGACCACAGGAATAATCTGAACAGCCTGTGAATATCTTTGTCTGGCTGGTCCCAGAAAGCTTTTGCGTTTGCCTTTTGCTCTCTCTGAAAGCCCTCGACACCTGCGAGTGCCAGTTTGCAATAGGCACCCCCTTCCTCTCTCTCCAAGTGACCCCACCTCATGGGACACTTACAGCCCTTCCCGCGATACTGAAGGAACCACTCAACAGATGGGGGCCAGACCTTTGCAATTGAAAACTCCAGTTTTGAATTCCAAACTTCTGCCTGACGAAGGCTGCATGATGTACAAGGTGAGATAGGGAGTTCCAGGCTGGAATCAAAGGCTCTGAGCAGATGGAGAAAGGAAACGCGCACACACAGAGGCCCAGACAGCACCCAATTGATTCCCCGTGTCAGCCGTGCGAGCTTTGGGGCTGGTTTCAGCCTCTGCCTACTTGCTGCCTCGGTTTCCTCCTGCAGGGTGGAGCCAGCACCCACGGGAGGAAGTTGTTGTGGCGCATGATAAACCAACTCCTTTTACGTGCTGCGCGATGCTAAGAACAACAGTACTATTGGCTCTCTGTTCTAAGCGATCGGCTGTGAGGACCTAAGCGAATAAGAGCTGCTATATAGCTTTATACATAAAAGACCCTGATTTAGCAGAGTAACCGGTGCTCTCCCACTTGCTTGTCATTCCCCTGGGCCCTCATCAACAGCACCCAGCTGAAAAGTATCCAGCCGGTGAAGCCGGTGTCGTTTTGTACTCATCTGGTGTGCGGCACAGACATCCCAAGGTGAGTATTCCGGAGCCAGAGAAGCGAAGGAAGACAAAACAACACCTCTGCAAAACTGAGATCCAAAAAACCTTTGGGTATTTTCTAGATGGAGATTGCTGCCGACACATCCAAACACCTGCCATGTATTGCCGCAGTGGAAGACCTCACGCCTGGGCTCCACGGGAGGACCTGGGTCCTGCCAGTGTTCCCCACGGGTGCGCCTGCCGGCCAACCAACCTCCCCCACCCTGGCTGCTCCCTGGCCAGAGGGAAGGCAGAGGCTGAGAGAAGAGCCACAGAGTGCCATGTTGACTCTGTCGAGTTCAGCGAGGGCTTCCCATTTGCCTTGGACAAGGAGAAGCATTCTTTATTTCCCCAGCCTCCAGGCCTGCCGGCCCCACAGCTCAGGGAACAGGTTTCCCCTCCCTTCTCGGACCCTGACGCTGTGACTTGCAGAGTTCAGTGAAAAGCGCCATGCAGAACGGGCCAGGCTGGGTTAGCAACGAGCCTGTTGTATCCCTAGTGCACGCCCGTTCTTCCCTCCCGATCAGCCAAGCAGGCCGTCCCAGTGATACTCCCGAGCTGGCTTTTTTTCTTTCTTTCTCTCCTAAGTCTAGAGCCCAGTTATTTACCCAAAGAAAACAAGGAAGTGACAAGGTAACAGAGTACACATGTTGTGAAAATATGCAGGCTGAGGCTGAAGAAAAGAAAACATTCTTCCATAAGTAGCTGCCTTGTTAATTCATTTTTTTCTCCAGATTAGAACCAGCCATTCCTTGTGTGCCTTCAAGCACCTCTGTGGTTTCCTGACAGCTGCCTTCAAGGGGTGAGATTTGGCTTGAAAAATGGGCCATCGGTCATGCTCAGGGGGCGGGGGGTGGAGGGCAGAAACCAAAATTCCCAGATTGCTCAAATTCGCTGCTCCCTTTCTAGATGGGAATGAAGGAGGGAGAGGTGGTGGGGAGAGGATTGTATAAACTCTGAGGCGTCACCTGATTTTCCATAAGAAATGACAGCTCGGTAATGAACAGTCCTTGGGACGTGCTTTCTTACCTCCCTTGAAATTGGTTTCCGATCCTTGGCAAGCCTGGGCGCCGTAGCCTTGAGGAACAGCCACAGACCGATTCTCGGCAATTAAAAATAATATTGGCCCTGATAGAGAACTCTTGGGTACCCCCACACACATACACACCCTTTTCATTATGTGCCAAAGATCACTTTCCCAAACCTGTTTCGGAACAGCTGGCTGCGTTGGAGGAGCAGGCTCCAGCCCTGCATACCCCGAGTGGACAGGGGAGGGGCCGCGGTTATTAATAGCATTTGTTCCGCCTAGTGTTTGGGGCAGAAGAAGGGTAATCTGTGTCTTTTGGGGAGGTTGGGCCATAATTAGTCTGAGATGCAATTTTTCTTCACTGGATCCTTTAAACCTCATGGCTGACAGAGAATGGCAGAGAAACCTGCAGAGAGGCCCGTTGCGGCTAGTACCCCTCTGGTACAAATCTTCATGCTTCTCATTCTTCCTTCCTCAGCATTCCCAGCCTCCTTTTCGGCCTGTGGGTGTTGGTCCACAGCTTGGCCAGGCTCCCTTCGGGGGAGGTCACACCGCAGAGGCCTGGACAGTCCCTGTTAGCATTGCTGTGGTACTTTCTGTTAACAGGAGGCCTCTGGAGCTGGGCAGTCTGTCCCAGCCTGGGACCCGGCGTGTGAGAAAGAGGATGAAGTGGTTCCCTTTCCCAGAGTTGGGGTTGGTGCCCTCAGGCTGAAGGAGCCTTGCCCTCCCTTATTTGCAGCCACAGAGCTCATCAGACCCCACCATCAGCCCCAGCACCCTTCACCTCAGGAGAAAATCCTACTGTCTTCCCACATGGCTGCCACCACCACAAAGCACCTTCCTAGGCGCCCAGGAGAAGGCTGGGCTTCAGCCCTGGAAGGGCCTTGATTTGACTGGGTTGAAGACAAGGTGGAAAACCTTGAGCTGAAGGTAGATTATAGGTCTGAGGGTAAGGTTTGGCCTCCTGGCGGGTGTCTCCCTTTGAGAGAGCTGGCAGGCAAAAGGCACTTTCAATCAGAGCCCAAGGCCTAGATGGTCAAGGGAAGCTCAGAGCACCAATGTTTGGGGCAGGGGCTGGGAAAGCCCAGCCATGCCCCCTAGTGAGCATCCTTAACATGGGCCACCAGGTTCCCCCTGGGTGAACACAGCCTCTCCCCATCCTGGGCCAGGCTCCAGCCTCTCGCCGTAGGTGAAAGACTATTTCCGATGATTGTTTTCAGATATTCTACATCCAGTGCATAAAAACACAATGGTGACAGGAAAAATCCACTCCCCCCACCCCACCCCCCACACAATACAAAGGTGGTCCCATCTCTCACTATGAGAAGGTCAGAGGACCCTTTTCTCATTCCAGTCCTTGATGTGCGTCCAAGGGAAGCCGTGCCTTTGAACTCTGTGACATCCATAGCAGGCCCAGCTGCAAGGGTGTGGATGGGCAGCCAGACAGGACGTGCTGCCTTATCAGGGGCCAATCTCAGGCCTCCTGTGAGAACCAAGCTTCCTCCAGCAAAAAGTGACTTAGAGCCATTTGTTCAACTGTCTGAGGCTGAGGAGGGCCCAGGGGAAGACCTGAGATCTGAGTCTGTCAGAGCCAGGCCTTTCTGAAGGAAAGTTTCTGCACAGAACCCTGAGAGCAAACCTGTGTTTGTGTCCCAGGCTAGTCTCCCCCTTAGACAAGGCCCTTCCCTTTCTTACCTCTTGCCTTCGGCCACCTTTAAAATGCCTGTGAGCAGCAAATAATTGGTGAGGAGCAGGGAATGAATTCTGTTGACATTCAGTTTTAAGAACCAGCCTTTGGTCTTCTATGATTGCTGCTGAAAAGTTTTTCTACGTTCTGGGTGACACTAGTCCCCAGATTCCTCCTACCCTTCAGACTTCCGCCTTCCGTTACCAGAATCTGAGATTTGGAGCACTGGAGGCCTTCGATTGTTCATGGAATCCAATATTCCCGCTGATTTAGGATGTTCCAACAGATGACCATTCTGGGGTTTGAATTCTTCCAGGGTCGGGTACACACTACTTCGTAAAGACATGTGAGCCGTTGTTTGAAAGTTTTATTCTTCCGAAAGTTCTTTCTTATATTGAGGTAAAATGTGACACTCTGTGACTTTGATCCAATGACTCTGTTTTACAATAAGTCTTGACGGCTGGGCGGCAGTGTAGCCCGGCTCCAGTATCAGTCAGAGCAGACACATAAAAGAGGCCACACGCTTTTCCTTCTGCTTCTCCACATCTCATGCCTGATCATTCATATTTGGATTCTTTATTGGACAGACTGACTCTTGGTTTCACCCCCATGTGTTTTCATGATGGGCTTTAACATCTTCATGTCAATATTATCTGTTAAGATGTTGCTGAAAAGATGCTATTTTTTTGAGAATGTGATGACTGGAGAGGAAACAACTGCTCCCTTCCATGTCTCACTCCATCAGGTTATCCCAGTGCATCTGGGGAGCATATCTGGATCTCTCCTCCCTCAGGGGGTTTCGCTACTTGCATCCTTCCCGGGTACCACTGTGTGCTGAGGGAGTTGCATCCCTTGGGTAAGTTGGGCAGAAAATTTGAGGACAACTTTTCTGGAACAAGGTAAGCTTGCTCCTTCTTCTTGGTGCCAACCCCTCACATTCCCCTGGTTTCTGTCACCTTCTCTCCTGGCTTCTCCAGGTTATGCACTTCCAGGACTCACCCTCGTCTATAGCTGAGAAGAAACTTTACATGGTTTCTTACTCAAATGTGAGCTCTGGGAGGGCAGGGAGTTTGTCTATATTCTTTGCTGCTCTGTCCTCAGATTCTTTAACTATTGGTTGAGTGACTGACTGGTTCCCAACATGCTGAAAACCACATCTTTATCTCTTACACTCTATACTAAAAATCCAGAGAATAAACATGAACGTGAACCTGGTCCATTGCCCACAGAACTGTCTTATTTATCATCTTTGTTAGATATTAGGAAAAGAGTATCAAGGCCAAATTTTAAACAGCAAGTAAGCAGTAAGGCCAGGCCAGCCCCTCATGAGTGTTTCTTGTGTCACATGCTCTGTTATGCCAGTTTCACTCATTATGTGACCTTGACATATGTGTAAACAGCTCATGCTCATGGAGCACTGTAGGGTCTCACCCACTGCTGCCAGATCAGCCATGCGCTTCCCCAGCTTTGTTCATAGGTAGTCATGAGATCAAACCATACACCTACTGAGCTGGGAGAAACTCCCAGCACCTTGATGCCTGGGAGAATGTTCTAGTCTCTCTTTTCTCTAACCTCTCATCAAACCCTGCTACTATAGCTACTGTTTTTCTTATATCACTTCTAAGCTCTAAAGCCTATCAGATCTTGTGTTCTCCAAAATCAAGTCCCAGCTTCTCTGCTTGGCCCCCAGGGTTCTTCATCATCTGGCCCCTCCTTACCTATCCAATCTGATTTCTCATTGCCCTTCAATGTGTATACTCCCTTCCACCGTCTACGGTGAGGCCACGCTGTTTATTATCTCCCCATGTCTTCTTTTTTCAATATGCTTGCTTTTGTTAATACTCCCCAATAGGCTCATACTTCTTTTTTTTTTAAATTAAATACTTTCTTTTTTTAGAGCGGTTTTAGGTTTACAGAAGAATTGAGCAGGAAATACAGAAATTCCCTATATACCCCCTGTCCTCACACCTGCTTAATCGCCCATCAGCATCCCCTCCCACAGTGGTACGTTAGTTGCAATGGAGGAACCCACATTAACTCGCCATTCCTACCCTCAAAGGAACTATAGTCTTGTGACAGAAAAGTAAGTAAACCAGTCACCATAATACAAAGCAAACAGTGCTAAGATATGAATATGTTTGAAGAATATAGCACTTCCTATGTAGCGTGAAGAATCAGCAGGAACTTTGTAGGTTAGCGGTTGGGGGGCATTCTAGCAGGAAGGGACAACATTGGAAAAATGAAAGTACGTGGCATAGATAGAGACTTGCAAGTGTTGCAGTTTATTTCCTGGTAACAACCTGGAAGCCCAGCAGCAAAATGATTACCTGTGGTCCCCAGGCAAACCTGTACCAGGTCACTGGCACAGCAGGTTCACTCTCGGTTACTGCTTCTGGAGTCATAAAGGAAAGAATAGAGCGCTCCCCTGCTCAGCCTTCTCTTATGCTTCCGAGGACCGAGTGGGATAAGCCCCAGAGTCTCAGTGCATTTTTTTTTTAAATTTACCCTATGCTGTGTTGTCATGTGTACAGTAGAGTGTGTATTCCAGCAATGGGTCCTCCAGGGCCCTCATGGTACACCGTAGGAACAGGCAGTCTAGCCACACGCCTTCTGTGGAAGCCTGCACTGTTTTACCCTACCTCAATAATTCCGTCTTCCTCTTCCTCCATTTCTTCCTCCTCTGCCTTCTCTACCTCTTCTTTCTAATTTTCTGATATTTTGGATATTAGAAATCGGGTTCAATCAGCTAATAGCCAGTGTGGGCATGAACACGGCAGGTTCCGCCCCTTACCTGGCTTCCTCTCCCCAGCTCAGCTGCTAGGTGGCCGCTGTGCTGGAGCTCAGACATGACTGGGCTCCCACACCGCATGGCCCAGTCCCAGGGTGTCAAAAGGCTGTTGGGGTCTGGCTGGGTGAAAGGGCTGAGGGCCAGTGTTGTGATTCCAGGCACCTCTAATTTCCCCTTTCTCTGTTTCCCCTCTGCGTCATCAGCAGGAGTTTGTTTGAGGCTTCTAGAGCTCGGCTTTGTTTCACCTGGGAAAGTCCCTGCAGGGAGAGCTAAGATCTCCCCAGAGGAATGGGCCGCAGCCCTGACCTCTGTCACCTGAATTGTTTGAACGAAGAAGCCCCCATAGGGGTTAGGAGGGTGATCAATTGGCAACTTACGGAGTAAAGACCTCGCTCTGCCTCTGCTTATTGTGCTTGGAAGGGCAGCGGGGTCAGCGGCCGCAAACTGAAGGGCCGACCCGCCTGCCTTGAAAGGGGCTCGTTTTGTGTTTCGGTAATGAGCACTCTCTTTCTCCCCTTGGATGCACTCAGATTTCATGAGTTACAGGGAACCTGTCAACTGCTGTTTTCATTGTCTGGGGCTCATGGGGAACTTGGATATAGGGCAAGCTTGTTTCAAAGAAAGCAGGGGAAAGAAAGTCGTGAATAGATGCAATGTGCTGTCCTATGCAGATCACAGCCCCAGTTGCTAGGGGACACCTCTGCCCGCCCAGAGGGCAAAATGCCGAAGGTCCTGTGTTGACGGGGCCGCCTCCTTGGAGATGGGAACGTCACTGCTGAAAGGGCACAGCCGGCAGCCACACTGCTGTGGACTCTCAGGTTTGCCGCCGAGCTGGCCCTGACAGCAGCCCAAGTCCCAGCAGCCTCTGCCCCCCTCTGGCTGTTCAGTAGGAGCCCCTCACCTCGGAGCTGAAAGAACAGGCCTAGTAATTCTGGAAAAGTGACAAGAGACAGATAGAAAGGGGTCCTCTTTCAGAACCGCCAGGCCTCTGCTCATAGACGGGCCACCGGGAGCCATGGTCGGGAAGCGGGCCCTGAGGTTAAAGACAGGTTTTCACCTTCTTTGTTTGCCGTGCCCTCTGAGAACACTTGGCAATAACACTCCTTTCCTGATGGGTTCATTTTGTAACTGACAGTCATTGTTTTCTTTTCCCTGTTTACCTACAGTGGTCCAGAGTAATAGGACAGGCTGTGCCAGCAAGAGGGAAGAATGGGCCTGCCCTGGTGGCCTCTGGGTCCCCAGACCCAGGTCTCTCTGCCCTGCAGCTCCTTGTCCAGCATCCATTCCCTCCACCTCTGAGAACAAAGAGTTGCCAGTCTGCTGCCCTGCCTGGAGCAGAGACCAGAGCAGGACCTGTGGGGGAGCCTGAGATTAGGAGAGGACCCAGAATTAAGACTCTCCAACGGGTCCTTCGATGGTGGGTAAGATGGTCTGGGATCCAACAAGGCTGTGGGAAACTAGTCTTGCCACTTTGCATAAGACAAGCAGGGGTAGCCAGGATAAGAAGCATCTAGAACGGTTCATGGTAGGACCTGAAAGAAATCAGGGGAAGGTACTGAGAGAAATATGTTTCCAACAACTGTTTACTGAACACCCTACTGCACTTAAAAGGTCTACACGTGGCCCTGTCATTTGGGAGTCTGAGTCTGGGGGCTGTGGCTAAGCCAGCCAATGGGGCCAGTACCCTTGCCAACCTCTTGTGACATTCTGACCCTCTTATTTTCACCCCATGCCCACATTTACCACAGCAAAGTTTCTCCCTATCAGGATTGCCAAGACAAATAAGTCCAAAACCCTGCCCTCAAAGAGGCTTCAAATCTAGTGAGAGGGTCATTGTACATGTCATGGAACTATTGTTTACGACATTTTGGGCAGTGTGCTAAGGGGAGGAGCTCTGGGGCATTCAGAGGCCTTGGGCTGGATGGCTGGAGAGTCATAGACACATAAAATCTCTTACTACTTCATGGCTGTGTTTGTTTTCCAGTGTGCACTCACACACATGTCATTTCTTCTCAACTCCACACCATCCACTGAAGGTGCTGTGTAAGCCTGAAAGCTCTGTGAAAGTGTAAGACATAACGACCCTTCAAGGAGGAGTCTTCAACATTGGCAGAGGCGAGAGGCAGGGGTGGTCAAGGAGCAGAGAGTTGCACCAACTGGCTGGAGCACAGGACAGATGACGTTGCGGAGCACAAGCCAGACAACCGTGTGAACTATGGCTAGGGAGCCAGGCTGCGAGTCCCACGTGCTGCAGCATTGGGCTAGGCCCTGAAGAATGGGGAAAGAGTTTGGATGGTCAGTGTGTTTATTTTCTGCTGCTGTAACACATTGCCACAAATTTAGGGCCTGTATAAAATATATACAAATACATTAGCTTATAGTGCCGGAGGTCAGAAGTCTGGCAGGGGTCTTGCTGGGCTAAGACCAGGGTACTGTCAGGGTGGTGTTCCTCTCTGGAAGCTACAGGGGAGAATCCATTTCCTTCCCTTTCCTTGCTCTCAGAATCTGCACACACTCCTTGGCTCGTGGCCCCGTCTTCCATCTGTAAATCCTCTTCTTCTGCCTCCCTCTTCCATTTTTAAGGACGTGATTACATTGGGCCCACCTTGTGATTACATCGGGCCCACCTAGATAATCCAGGACAATGTGCCAATGAGCACCCTTAATCTTCTTTTGTTTTGCAGGGTATATAAATCATAGGTTGCAGAGATTAGGACACAGGTATTCTCAAGGGACCATTATTCTGCCTACCAGATTTGGTTAGCAGGTTAGTCAGCTATTAGTTGTTTAGTTGGTTATTTGTTGTTTGGCTGTTTTTTGAGACACTCCCCTCAGGACCTCACCCAGGAGCCAGGTAATCACGTTTTTTAGAAGCAGGGGAAAGCAAGAGTGAATGGGTCTCAAGGGGAAGTAGCTGCTGGAGGCAGAAACAGGAAGCAAACACTGATTTTCATCTCATTGCCTATCAGAATAAATCTATAAAGTACAATCACAAGAACTAGGAAGCATGCCATTCTGGAGAAGTTTGTTAGCCTACACACCACCTGAGACTCCAGTGCATAGCTAGTTCATAGTTCATACAAAAACTTGGTCTCAGATCCTTGGTTTCAGCCCTGTGTCCTCCGGTTTAGAAGCAGAGATATTTGTATTCCATGTTTAAATATCTGGTCAACCTTTGGAAATATTATCTCTAATACAAATACACTAGTGGGTTCTGCTAAGTGTCTAGTGGTCCCCTGGAGCCTCTCAACACTACAGTGGGTTTAAGTCTCTCCTGCACATCAGTGCCAACCCTGCGTAGTGGGCCCTGCCCAACTGCCTCCCAGACCTCACATCTTACAAGCTGGACTAGCAGCAGCTGCACTGCCTGCTACCTTGTCAGAAGCTGAGGCTTGTTCTTCAGAAAGTCCATCAAAACTCTTGAAATAGCCCTGGCTGATGTGGCTCAGTGGATCGAGTGCCAGCCTGCAAACCAAAAGGTCGCCAGTTCAATTCCCAGTCAGGGCACATGCCTGGGTTGCTGGCTGGGTTCTCAGCTGCGGGCGTGCGAGAGGCAACCAGTCAGTGTACCTTTTGCACATCGCCGTTTGTCTCCCTCTTCCTCCCTCCCTTCCCCTCTCTCTAAAACTAAATAAATAAATAGAAGTTTTTAAACCTCTTAAAATATGGGCATTGACCACTTGCCCTCGAGCTGTCCCAGAAGCTGGGCAGCTTACCGTTGGAGAGCCCCTGCTTTATACTCTGCCCAGGACCCAGCTCCTTACTTCCCACTTCCCTTGCCTGGGGCTGCTGATTCCAGTCAGCCACCAGATAACTCCTGAGGTGTTCCCCACTGCCCACCTGCAGACTGTCCCGTGGCCTCTGGAGCTGGGCTGTCCACACAACCTTGACTTGCTGTTTGTCCTGACCGCCCAGTGAGCCCTGACTTCCATGACTGGCCTTCCCGTTGGTGACTTCAATCTTGATACCCCTTTGCACCTGTGGACCTTGACTTCGCATCTCCAAACTGTGTTACACTGACCACAACATCAGCATTGTAATGATAGCCAATGTTTGAGCTCTTACTACATGCCAGGAGTTGTGCCTGTATTACCTCATTTAGTCCTTACAATAACGCTAGGAAGAATGGGTACTAGTCCATTTTGCAGATGAGGAAACAGAGCACAGAGACATTAAATAGCCTGCCCAAGGTGATATAGGCCTTTGTGATGAAGTCAGTATTCAAACACAGGCTGAGGGGCACCACCATACCTCTCCTGATCTCTTGCTAATATCACCCTCTTTGGATTTTACCCCACTTACCATCTGTTCCCAGCAGCCAGTGTGATCTGTGTACAAAGATCGTGCCCCCTTTCTGCCCAGAACCCTCCAGTAGCTGCAGTCTTACTAAAAGCCGGAGGCTGACAGTGGGCAGCAGACCCAGATGGTCTCGCCCTATTCCTTCTCTGCCCTCACTTCCTGCTCCCCACGCCCCGCCCCCCACACACTTCCCTCTCCAGCCACCCTGCATTCCTTGCTGTTCCCCTGGGAAGCCAGGCCCTGCCTGCCTCAGTGTCCTTGTACTTACTGGTCCTCCCTGATTGCTCCCCCCCGACCCCACCCCCATCTTGTGGCTGGTTCCCATCTCAAGGAGGTCTCTGCTGACACTTTACATAAAGAGAAAAAAAACACCACACCTTTGCTGACCTCTCTACCCAAAGACTCCCTATCCCCCTTACTCAGATTATTTTCTCCATAAAATTGTCACCTAATAACACACGAGATATGCGCCTGTTGTTTATTATCTGTCACTCCCGCTGAGAATAAAGCTTCAGCGTATACTTGTTGAATGAATGGCTGAAGCCCTAGGACTCTCCTCAGGAACATGTTCCCTGGAGGCTCCAGCCACCATCTAGATCGCAAGTCCCAACCTTGGCCTGTTTCTGGGCCACCAGGTGGGAGACATTCCATTCAGCTCACAGATGAAGATTTAGCTTCACCCTGGTGCTCAGTTCCCTCCATGTAGTCTGGCGAACAAGAGCATGCCGCACAGATTTCTGGTCTAAGATCAGTTCTCCACCTTCATTGACTGCTCCCGTTTGTTGTTGTTGTTGTTGTTGTTGTTGTTTGTGCTTACCAATCTGTTCAAGAGAATCGCAAGCTCTTCCCTCTATCCTCACCGGACTCCCGCAAGCTGGGGATGACAAGCAGCTGTGTCTTCACTAACACCACCATGCATCACATGGGCTTGACTCTCAGCCCTCAAAAGCCTGTCCCACCCTTGGACATTTAAAATAACCAACTGAGAAGTCACTGTGGATATCTCCTAAAAGATACTCCTATCTTCCCACTCAGAACTTCAGCAGCATGGATAGGCAGCACCCAGAGGGCCACCTGCGTGAGTAGCAGGCGCTCACACCCCTCCCCGCCATGTTGATTCTGGGCCTGTGTCCCCCATCACCTTGTTCTCCGACAGAGAACAGAGAATAGTTTATTTTTATTTTCCTCGTGGCTGGTGGCAAGGCAGCACCTGAGGTAACCTCAGTCAATTCCAGAGCTCCTCAGAGAGGGACAAAAGCCTGCTCATTTTTTTAACAGTGATTTTTGTCTCAAGAGACTCTGGCTGTGGAGGAACCAGGGAAATAGGCCAAGGGGTAAAAGAGGCAAGTGGGTGAGTGAAGTCTTCTCATCCAAACTCGCTCTGAGGTTAGAGAAAAGGAAAATGCATCTGTGACTGGTTTTCTGGTTATCTTAAGTCTTAATTAATAACACCTTAGTTTCCAAGAAGCTCCTTAGCAATAACTGGTTCTCTAATGGGAAGCCATGAAGAGGGGCTTAGACAATAACAGGTGGACCATTTACGGGGCATCTGCTTTGTACCAGGTGTTGCGGCAAGCTCTTCTGACGCCTCTCCTTGCTGGGAGCTGCTCAGCCAAGGGTATTAGGCAAAACTACTGAATCAGCAGCCCTAGGAGAATGTGTTTTGGTATTTCTCTGGTAACTTTTTAAAATTTTAATTAACATTTATCTTCCAATGATAGTTGACATACAACATTATACTCACTTCAGGTGTACAGCATGGTGATTAGACATTTATATACCTTACAAAGTAATCGTCCCAGTAAGTCTAGTCCCCATCTGACACCATATATAGTTGTTTTTATCCCCAGTTGGAGAATGAAGAAATGAGTCTCTAAGGAGTTACATGATCTGCCTAAGTTTCTATAGCTTTTAAATAGCAGGGCCACAATCTGAAGTCAGGTCTGCCTGACTTCAAAGTTTATACATCATACTCTGATTCCCATCTCTCTGGAGGGCACCAGACTGCAGGCTGCATTTTCCTTCAGGTCTGTGAAGCTACGAAGGTTTGGGATCCAGCTGATTTGGAGTGCCATGAGCTCAGTGGCTACTGCTTTGGGTCTTGAGCCCCATCTGGTAAGTTAAAATTGACCATCGAATCCCCGAATCTTGCCTGGTAGATTCCAGAACACAGATTCTGTTGCTTTCTCCTCCTCCATACTCCTCCTACACACACACACACACACACACACACACACACACACACACACACACACACACACTCGTTGAGCTGGAATTATATCAAAGAGGAAGGTTCAGCAACTGCCAGGGCCCTATGCCCTGCTCCTTCTAGAAATTTCTAGAAACCAGCAGCTGCCCCTGCATCTGGGCCGATTGCCCAGTAGGAAGCCAATTTCATCCTCTGTGAGTCTCCAGGCTTTGGGAAATGAGATATCAAGATTTTCACAAAAAAAGTTGAGGATGCATGAAGCTTAAAGCCCTTGTTCTAAGGCAAGTCTCTTAGCAACCTGTCCATGGCACCTGGTGATGAGGAATGTGTCGTCCTTTGCAGGCAGAGACACTAAAGCCATGGACATGACTGGCCCTAAGGGATGCAGGGAAATATTCTCAGGGAGGGATCCAGGCCTTCGTACCTTAGAGCTTCTAGGGTAAGAGACATCTTCGCCCCGCCCCTTAACGGTTAGATCAGTATTGCTTCTCAGAACTCTATTATTGAATTCGTTGTGTTGGAGGCAAGATTTGGTTTGGATCTTTACCTGGAGCAGGAGAATGATGTAAACAAAGGGCCAGAGGTGGGCCTGGGCTGGGTGCTGTGTTTTTGGTTCAGAATCCAAGCTCTTTCCTGAGCTCATTGCTGCCTGAACCCAGCAAACCCCAGTGTATGTACACTTCAAGAGCAAGAGAGTACATTTAATTTTCTTTTATTTAGGAAAAAACCCTGGTTAAAGGACGACTGAACAGTGCCATTCTATCTGTGGTTTGCTCAGATTCCCTGGAAGGCAAGCTTGGGAGGCCAGAGCCTATGTCAGGGCACGAGAGACCATCGCCCCCTCTGACACTTGCAGAAACAGAAGGAGCTCAGAAGCTCACAAGGAATTATGAAGAGGAAAGAAGAATTCCCAGTTTGATTCCAAGTCTTTTCAGGCCTTGACCTTTAGCCTAAAATCCAGAGAGCCAAACTGATCTCTGTGATGACTAAAACTCAAGGGAAGATACCAGGAGGCAAGGAGAGAGGGGTCTATGCTAGGTTTGCTTGTTCCAGGTTCATGGGAACCCCAGGAACTGGCTGCCCCCACCACACATACACAGGATGACTAAACCAAAGCCACTGGTTTCTTCTTGTCCTGTGGCCCTGGTCCATGATTTTAATCATTTTGAAAATGGAGGCCCTGCCTCAAAAAGGAATAACCGAGGACGAAATCCTCTCTCCTTTAGCCTAGATGTTTTACAGGGAAAAGTGAAATTATTATGCTTGTGATTTTACTCTTTGTTCCTCTGATTTTTACTTAAGAAGAATAAAAAAATCTAATCCAGTGCTGCTCATTGCCATGGGCTTCTAAATTCCAGGTCATGGGCTATGGTTCCTGCCATTTACCCTTCACGCTACACCTTCCTTGCACTTCAGCCTGGATCCCACTGTGAAGCCTCTGTCTACCTGGGACCTGGTCTTAGCCCCCTTGCCCACCCGTGGTGAGCCCCTGCTCCAGACACATTTCCTTCCAAAATGGAAAGGTGAGGCTGGCCCCACGGTGCACTCCCAGTTCCCCTCTGAAAAGAACACGTCTGGTGGCACCTCCTTAGCCCCTCGCAGTGGCGGTCAGCCTCTTTGCTAATACAGTGACCAGCTGAGGCCATCTGCCCTGCCTTTCCGGCTCTGTGTTGCGGACTGTCTGGCTTTGCCGTCTTCCCTTTCTTGTCGCACTTGGAGACAGGAATGTGTTCTTGCTGAGAGTCAGGTTCTTCCAAGAAGTGATTTTCTCAGCAAGAGAGCTATTCCCCACTTCACAAGAATCAATCTCCTCCTTGTTTCACCTTCAATGTACCCATTTCTAGAAACCAGACTGTCTTAGAGGGAGAATGTGTTGTCCTTGCTTTTTCTGAAATCTGTCCTCCAATCTTGGTCGGAATAGGCCTGGATGTAGAGAGATGATCTTACAATCATGAATGATAATTACTAACAGTTACCATTTATTGGTCATTTGCTGTTTGCAGACACACTGCTAAGCTCTTCATTGATAGCCCAGCTTGGTAACTTGCCGAATCTGAACCCAGCTCTCTCTGATGGCAGAGCCCACTCGTGGAGCCACTACCTTAAAAGGCTCTTCTCTTGCCTTCTCACATTTCATCTGCATAGATCCTCCCCTACAGCACCCACTCACTGAGCATAGCCCGCCTCTTAGGGTCTACTTCATTAGACATTGCTTGGCGCACATCTCTGGTTCACAAGGCCCCAGAGCTCAGTCCCAGCATATGACCACCTCCGCCCAAGACCAGCTTCCATGCCCTCAGAGGATCTCCCATTCGGTACATGTTAAGTCTCATTATCTGCTTCACTAGGTGGAAACCTGGTTATAGGTACATGAAGATCTGCCCATCTCCCTGAATTCCTCCTCCATGTTCAGCAGAACAGGTGTAAAATCCATCTTAGAGCCATCACTCACTCCAAAGACTATCTTGACTTAGAAAACCCATACTTAAAAAAGTCAGCCCTTGCTGTAGGTGACCTGCCTGGCCACTGAATGCTGAGCAGGCCCTGCTGTATTGCTGGTGACCGCCAGAGAAGGACCACAGACCCCACCCTCAGACCTTTTGTTCTTCTTTATCTTTGTTTACTCCCTGCGCGATCTCATGCCGTCTCATAGCTGTGCATGACATCCATTAGCTAGCAACTCCTAAGTTGAATCTCTGGCCTGAACCTCTCCCCTAAATTCCAGAATTGCATAGCTAACTGCCGACTTGACGTCTCCACTGGGATATCTATTGAGCATGTTCAGATTCATATTTCTAAAATCAAACTCCTGATTCTCCTCCCAACACGTTCCTCTCTCAGACTCCCAATATCTGCAAAGGGTAATTCTATCCTTCCAGTTGTTCAGGCCAAAAGTCGCAGAGCCATCCTTGCCTCCTCTGGGAATTTCACACATCTAAGCCATCAGCAGATTTTGTTGGCAGTTCCTTGAAAATAAACCCCAACAACCTCTTACCTCCTTGATTTCTGCTTCACCGTTCAAAGCTACCATCATCTTTTGCCCAGATTACTGCAAAAGCCTTCACCAGGTCTCTGCTTCCAACCTCCCCATGTGCCCCTTCAGGCCACAGTGTTCAAAAACATAAACCAACCGGGTCACACCTCTGCTCAAAGCTCTCCAGGTGCTTCCAGCCTCCCTCAGAGTAAAGGTCAGTGTCTTTACAATGGCCTACAAGGCCCTGCCTGCTATGGCCCTCCCCCGCTTCCCCCACAGTCCCTTGCTCTCTTTGCTGTTCTTTGAACACAGTGGGTATGGTCCCACCTCAGGACCCTTGTCCTTACTGATCCCTCTGCCTGGAATGTTCTATCCCCTGAATCATGATGGCTAGCTCCTCACTTCAAGTCTCTAAAATACCATCTTATCAGAAAAGCCTTCCTCATCTCCCTATAGAAAAGGCAGCCTTGCTGCCCCCAAGCACCCTCTGTCCTCCTCCGCTTCATTTTTCTCTGTAGCGCTTATTTTCACCTGATATATTGGGGTTTGCTATTTAATCATCTCCCCCTCAATACACACACATGTAAATGCAAGCACAGGCTTTGCCTCCTTTCTCCAAACCTGTATCCCCAACACTTAGAATAGTGTTTTCCACGTAGCAGGTGCTCCATAAGTACTTATGGAATGAACGAATGGTTGGGTGAAGTCAGACATGTCCTCAGGGGTAGGTTCCAATCAAAGGGAAATCTCAGGTGTGCCTACTGCTTTGCAGGACTTCAAGCTGGCCCAGCACTTGGGTCATTGTCATCAGGCAAACTCCTGAAAAACGTACTGGCTTCCTAATTCTGTGGTGTGTGTCTGTCGTTGGCATGTTGTCATACATGTTGCTGCCCGTGCACTGGAATGTGGTGATGGTTGTTGGAACTTGTTGCTAATGCGAGTGAAAGCAGAGAAAGCAAAAATGAATATTTTCTCTTCATGGATAGTGTGACATGCCAGCCTTCATAGAGGATTCAGGATAGTCCAGCCCTCCTCATGCATGGCTTGCTGCACAATTAGTTAGAAACAAACAAGCAAAGCTCCAAATCTGAGCCCCAGTTCCTGAATGTCTTTTGATAAACTTTTTCCTTGAAGGATATATCAATTTGCAGGGAAAGGGCCCTGAATTGATAATTAATTTCTGAAACCACTGGAAGGAGTAGGTCATAAGACCATGGGGACCAAAATCCAGAAGAAATTTCAAGGAGGGTGGTCTGGATTTAGACATCATTCCCCCACCCACGTGCCTTCCAACACACGGCATTTTCAGGGCTGACAGAGAAGGGAGGAAAGGAGCGTGCCCTTGAGCGCTATCTAATAGGTTTGAGTTTCACCCAACCTCCCTTTTGGAAAGGACTGGGGCATTCAGTGACCTGGGCTGTAGATCTGGCTTCTGTCCAAAAAGACCACCACCCATTTCCCTTTGCACGCATGGACTCACTTACTTGGAAAATTCAAGAATCAGAAAACAAGACACTGCAGAGCCTTGCATGTGAGGAACCAGCTCCTGCTCTTCTGTTTCAAGACCTTTGTGCAGCTACCTCCAAACCTCCAAACTCCCCGTCTGCCCCCGCCCAGCTAACCCAGAGATGTAGGCTGCATCAGAGTGAGCTGCACAGGGACCTCTTAACTTGACACTTGAGCTTCTCAGGCAATGAACCAAGGCTGCTCAGAGATTTCTTTTATTCCTGAAGTGCAAGGATGTAAGTAGGACCCCTAGATCAAAGGCAGAGCCCAAGCCTGGTCTGCTCTCTCTCTGAGCCCTGGGAGCCAGGCTGGGGCTTTGTGTTTGAGGGTAGCATTGCCCAATTTTGCAAATAAAAATAGAGAAGACTCATTTAAATTTGAATTTCAGATAAGCAATGAATAATTTTGTTAAAGTATGTTCCATAAAATAGTTGGGACGTACCTATGTTGAAAGAGTATTCCTTGTTTGTCTGAAATCCCAATTGCATCAGGTGTTCTGTATTTTATCAGGCAACCCTATTTGTGCAGTTCAAACATACCAGCAACTCCCAAATCAGAGCAGCCTCTTGCCTTACTCATCCTGAGG
This sequence comes from Pteronotus mesoamericanus, assembly GCF_021234165.1. Lineage (NCBI taxonomy): Eukaryota > Metazoa > Chordata > Mammalia > Chiroptera > Mormoopidae > Pteronotus > Pteronotus mesoamericanus. The sequence goes on along the minus strand of NW_026555078.1, from coordinate 22,296,355 downwards.
CCTCTACCGGCCCCACTCTCCCAGGGTAAAACAGGGCCTGGGTGCCAGTACCCTCTCACTTACCTTTTAGATTTATCCCCCCCTCCCTCTTCAGTCCCCGCAGTGTCCTGGAAGGTGGTGGACATGGATACCTATGGACAGTTCTTGACATGGTGGAAGCCATATTCGGGAGCACCCTGCCGCGGTGCCCTACATCCTCAACTCCTGCTCATAGATCAGCCAGGTCTGGCTGCAGTATAGTGATCAGCACACGTTGGTCTCCCAGGGTTCAAACCCCATCTCAGCCTTGTACTAGCTGTGTGACCTTGAAATATGTAGCGTCCTTCCCCTCAGTTTCCATCTGCAAATGGGGACCCTCGTCAGAATGAAATGAGTTAATACATGGAGGCTCTTAAAACAGTGACCAACATGGGAAGACACTGTTATACACATACGCAGGTTGTTTTCTGCCTCCGCTGCTCCACTGAATGGCTCCCTTGGTCACCCCCACTGATTCTGTTTGGGCGTCCAGGCAAGAACACAGTGGAGTCCAGCTTCTACATGTCTAAATATTTGAAAGAAGTCAAGCTAACAAATTATTAAATATAACATATTCTCTCTTCTTACCTTGATGGATATACCTTCATGACATCGTGAAGGCCAAGTCTGAATATTTGGCAGACTCCTTGGAGTTCCACACGGGAACGTGGCGGGCTAAGGAGAGCCAGCTCTGGCCTGGCTTCATACCCAGCTCCGTCCTGTGCTAGGCGGGGCCTTGAGCACATGTGTGTGGACACTCAGCCCACATGTCCAAGCTCCACATCCACACCACCCCCCAAAAGTCACCTCTTGCTCACCCGTAAGGCCCAAAGGCATGTACATTGTAACACCCTTGTTGGCAGGATAGACTTGGGTTAGAGGCACCAGCCTTTGGATTAAGCTCAGGAAACTGGGCAGGGAACTCCAGTACCTGAGACAAGTTCTGGCAGCGTGATATGTGTGGGCTCTTGGTGGACATGGCCTTTTAACCCATGGACGCCTAGCCTAGGAATGCTGGGCTGTGGCTGAAGGAGAGCCAGAGCAGACCCCTAACATAGGGGCCAGGCCGATGCCTGGTGAGAGTGAAGGTAGCAGATGAAAATGGGAAGGAGGAGCCTCAGAGGTTTCCTAGAAGAGTCCTCACGATGCCCAGGCTCCTCCCTGTCTGGGCTGGGTGTCTGCCCGATACCTCGTGCCTCGGGGTCATTCAGGTGTCACCGTCTCACACTCCTGACACAGTGGGGAGCTTGTTTCCCTCCTCTCACACTCCCTGACCATACTCCCCACCAGCCTGTGCCACTTGGCTGGCCTCCTTGGCAGAAAGGTGACAAAGGACCTGTCTCTGGAGAGTTAAATCCCTTGGCCAGAACCCAAAGCTCCTCGGGACCACGTGAAGCAATGGCAAAGGTCCTGACCCCCAGTCACTGACCTGGTTTCCTTTCACCTCTCACTGCTGAAGTGTTGGTGGAAGTCACTCAAAGCAGGTTCATTGATCTTCAGAGAAGCAGGTGCTATTACACTGCTTAGAGCTTGCCTCTTTTCTCTCCTATACTCACACTCCACCCCCGCTGCCTGCACCAGCTTTCCCAATTGAAATTTACCTTCCAGTATCTCAACGTCTGTCTCGACTGCAGCCAGCTCACCTCCTCCCCTGGGCTTCTCCCTGCTCCTAACATCTCATCTGCTCATCTACTCTTGGCTCCCCTTTCTCTGTATTTCTGTCCAAATCCCTTTCACCTTTCAAGGCTCACTTTAAGCTTCACCTCCATGATACTCCTAATACTTCCATTAACCCTTCTCCTGGTTTATCTCCTGTATTGTTTACCACCTGGACCCCACATTTGCCCTATGCGTTATATTCATGGTAGTATTTTTACCATGTAGCATTATTATTCTTTAATTGTTATATAAAAATCATAGGACTGAAAGAGATCTTAAAGGCCACCTAGTCCAACCCTCATTTTTTGAAGGTGAAACTGAGGAAGAGAAAGGTTTCACAACTTAGCCAGACTGACCCTGCTAGAATTCCACTCAAATTGCACTCAACCGTCTTGACCCAGTCCAGAAATTCCCCATAATGCCTTGAAGTCTGTGTCACTCACAGGATGGGGGGGGTCAAGAAGAGCGATCACGTGATATTAGACATTGACAGGCAAATGGTGCCTCCTTGTTACCTGGCAGGAAAGAGCCCAGAATGGCACCTCATCTCTGTATACCCTATTTTTTCAAGTTCTTTGCTATCCACTTTAATAACCACTTGGCCAAAAATAAAAAAAGTGATCACCAAGGGTCACCCAGATTTTATCAGGCCAGCCCAGTTCCCTGTGGTCTGCCCACTTCTTCAGAGAGAATAACCCAATTCCTGCCCCGCTATGGCAGGGGGCCAGCTCCTCCTGCTGCCAGTCACCATCATCCCTTGCATGTTCATTTTGGAAGCCTAGATAGCATCTTAGCAAGTGTCCCCTCAAACTTTCCCAGGGGCTGATGAGAAGTCCTGGGCAGAAGGTTGGTGGCCATGGCGGGACAGGGGCTAAATGAGCAGCCACGGGGTAACAGAGCGGAGGGTCTAGGTTGGAGCCCAGCTCTAACAGCAGGTGGGAGCAAGGAAAAACAGAGTGGGAGCATAAGAGCAGGGAGTGTGGGAGGCAGGGTGACCCGCCCAAAATAAGACCCCTGAACTGCAAGGAAACTCCCTGATTCAAAATCAGCCAGAATAGGGCAGAGCAAACATTTTTCTTTTCTCCTTCCCTCTCTGGTTGCCTTGCTCACTGCAAGGAAGAAAAATAGAATAATGAGCCACGTCAGAGAGTGTCACCCGAGCAGCTCCGGAAGGACGTGGGCAGACGCCTGGCTGGGCGGCTGACTTTCTCTGTTCCTGGTAGAGATTTTATAAATACTCAGGGAGCTTAATCTGAGGCTGGTGGTGGGGAGGCCAGGGGAGCGGCGAGGGGGTGGGAATAACTCAGCCCACGGGAGGTTCTTGGACCTCTCCGAGGCCTGCTTTTCATTAGCGTCGCCAAGGCAACTGCTCATCTGCTGCAGATCCCATCACGCCCTGCAAAGCATCCACAGCACGTTACTCCTTTCCTTTAATAGTGAATCTGCTGCCATCAGCTTTCCTCCAAACTCCCTCCCCTCAGCCCCGTCACCTCGTAGCCTGGGGAAGAGAAGATAATTAAGGAGAGAAGAACTTTGATCCCAGCTCTCTAAGGCTGGTCTGCGGAGCCACAGTCATCCTGGTCCAAGGGTGGCAACTGGCCCAGGACCGCTGGAGGCCGGGTGCTAAGGAGCCCTGCCGAACCAGTCTGCATCAGCACTCCATTTCCAGTTGCCCGTTTTGCACACACAGCTTTTACTCTTATCTCCTCCCTGACTGACCTGACCTTTCCCCTCCACACACACCTTTATTCTTAACCCAGGCACACATTTGCAGAGCTCCCAAGGAACGACCTCGCCGATCCTCATTCTGATAAGTTCCAGATGCCGACTGAAGAGCACGCCATGCATGTCTCTGGTTTTCACCAAGGTGTCCAGTAAGTTCTACAAGGGTGGTATCAGGGGAGGTGGAGTCTGTCTGGTCAGGGGAGAAAGAAAGACCCACATTGGCAAAGCAGTGCGAGAGTGGGTGTGTGGAGCCAAAGAGGTGCTGGTTTCATGTTGGAGAAAAGACAGCCAGGTGGCATGACCAGCACAGCCAGGCAGGGAATGCACACCCAGAACCTGTAACCCCTGCATTGCCAACACTCCCCTTCTCAGCGTGGACTCCATGGAACTCCTCTGATCTGTTTAAAGTCGGCTCCCTCTAGCTGTGAGCTCCACGGAGCCACAGCCAGGGAACCCTGGCGTCAGATACATGCCAGCGTTAGCACAGCCCTGTGCATAGAAGGCCCTCAGTAATGTCTCTTGAGAAGAGAGACAAAGGAGGAGCATTGTCTGAGGGATGCAGGAGCTGGCTTTTCCAGGTTGCCTTTGTGCTCCTGAGCAAACCTGAGCCCCAGCTCTTCGGGCCCCTCCTTTCTGTGGAATGCAGCTCTCCTGAAAGATCTGTACTCAGAGCCCCTGAGCCAACCCAGGGAGCTGCAAATAAAAAACCAGAAAAGACCCTTCCAGCTACACATGGAGCAGGACCAGGACCCCAAGTCATTTGGGTTCAGGCAAAACAGCACCTGCCTTATTCCCTTTTGTTCCTTTTCCCACTGGGATTGGTCCTGGAGGAGCAAACCCAGAGATCCTCTGCTGGCCTGACCAGGAAATTCCTTTCGCCTCATGGGAGAGGCCAGCAGCGTGGTGGAGAGCTGGGTGGGGGGAGTTACAGAGAGATTTCATCACATAGATTCACCCCCCGAGATGCAGAATCATATCAAAGCCTTACTCTGGCCCTGGAGGGGCAGGGCCTCCGTCCCCGTCTGCACCACAGCAGCGCTGGCCGCTGCCAGCCTTTCTTACCCAAAGCTGACGGGGAGCTTTTTAACACTCCGTCAAGTAACAGGGAGGAGTGAGACAATTAGCGATAATTAGGTGCACGGTGTAGCCGAACAGGCTGCACAGGCGGTTTTTCGATCCATCCTGGTGGCAAAGCTGTGCTGAAGAGGCAGAGAAGTGCCAGCACCGATGGCACAGACAAGTGTGGGTAACAGCAGCCTCGCTCCTTCCTGTGCGGTCCTGGGGACTGCCACGTGACCATCATCCGGAAGCTGGTCACACATGCAGAATCCCAGGCCCCTTCTGAATCAGGGGGCACATTTTAACAAGACGGCCAGCTGATCAGAGGCACATCGGCAGGTGAGACACTGGAGCCCAGGGAGGAACACACATGGGGCGCTTCCACATCCGACCTCATGGGTTTTAATCTCAACTCTGTCATTCAGTAACTGGGACATTAAGTCAGTTAAGCCCCCTCTATGAGCCTCAGTTTCCTCACCTTTAAAGCAGAGGTGATGTTACCCACCATAAAGGGTTGATGTGAGGCAGGGGCCTGGCGCCAGTAGATTCCTACCCTAGTGATTGTTAGCAGCACAGAGTTGATGGCTCAGGGAACAGTCAGATCATTTGCTTCCCCGACGTCAGCCACCCAGGAGATGCTTTGGCCAGCTGTCTTGCTATGTCACTTTTATATTTTCTGGGGGCATTTATAGACCCCGGCCATGAATCCTAAAGACTTCCAACCTCCAGCCATACCGCCCCCCATGTGAAATAAGATTCTGGGTGCCCTTGTGGGGAGGACGGGTACCTATGGGTGAAGGAACTTCGTGAATGTGGACAGGCTGGGCCATGAGGAAGAGGAGACACAGTGTCTGACTTTGGTAATGGAGCCTTATAAACAGCATGTTGATTGTTTCCTACGAGCAAGTAGTTTAGAGTCTGGACTTCACTCCTTTACCATCTCCACATGTTCTTGAGAGACGATAGGTTTCCGTCCTCACGGGGCTCAGGTACTAAGCTACTGCCCTTTGTTTTGTGTTGGTGCGTTCGGTAGCTATAGTTCCCTCCACTTTCCCGGGCTAATGTAACAGAGTGCTGCAGAGACAAGCCACAGGGGCCTGCTGGGACCTCGAGGTCTCCGCGAATGCCGGGCTCATTTTGCAGAGCTGCTTTCCCAACAGAGCTTGGCTGAAGCTGCTTTTCAAATTAGTTTGGGGAGGTGGGGAAGAGAGAGGGACAGCCTCTGGGTGTTCTTTGGAATGTGCTGGCTGGTGACCTGGCCAGTGGGGCGGGTCATTTAACCTCGCTAAGCCTCAGTTTCCTCCTAGGATAACAATGCTAATAGGAGAACCTCCCTGAAGTTGCCATGCAAGTCCCTACCTATTCCAGGGGAAACGGGATTTCTGGAGGATTAAATGGGGTGATACTTACAAAGAAGGTGGTACAGAGAGAGGTATATAATCAATCCGTGTTAGCTGCCATTTCTGTGGCTGTTAGAAGAGGTGGGTCTTGGACAGTTGGCCTAGGTAGAAAATCACAAAAAAGAGTGATTTCCATTTGCAAACGGAAAGCCCAGCCTCCGCACTCCATGCAGACCAGCAACTGACCCTCCCCTCCCCCACCCTCATTTTTTTCTTTCCTTGGCTGCAGGAGTTGAGACATGTGGCTCACCAGGCTACCCCGGTGAGTTTAAAGCTTTAAATAAATACACGCTCAAGATTGCTGTCACAGCCCTGCCCCCATGACTGCTGCAGGCCCCTCCTGACCTGGGGACGCTCTCCCTCCCTTCCCTCTCACTTCCTCTCCTGCTGGAAGCCAGGCCCAGGCTGAGCCCTGGAGAAGGTATCTCCTCCACGCACGTAAGCTGGTCCCAGGGGCCCTGCACAGGGCGGACCAAGCTCGTCCTGATCCAGCACAGACTCTCCTCTTCCTGGGTTTGTTAGAAGCCTGACCAGGCCCCTAGTCTTATGACTTCAACAGATGTTTCTGCTTAAGCAGCCCTGGCATCTTTATGGCCTGTTTTTTCCATTCTTGCTTCTCTTCCTCTGTCCCAGCAGCCCTGAACGCAATTTGGACTTCATTTTCTTTCTAATGATTACAGGGATAGGGAGAACGTTTTTTTTTTTCCTTTTTCTTTTCTCTGCCCCCTCCCCCTTTTCCTTAGTCCTTCAAGTTACACACGCACATTCCATACACATGCAGATTTGTGCTCATGGTGTGTATTTGTTAATGTTGCACTGACATTTAGTTTCATTTTAGACCTAACCCTCTTTCAGAGCCTGCCTCCCTGCCTCCACCCACACCTCACATTCACCCCTTGCACGCCCCCACTCACGTCACCCCAGGGCAACCGATTGCTGTGTCCTCCCAGATGCTCACTCTGAAACCCCGTACTGGCCTTGGCCTCCTGCCTGTCCCTCCAGTGAGACAGGAAGAGCCTTGCTGTCTGTCAGGCTCCGTGGGTTGCGGAAGGTTTCGGCTGATTGATGGAGTGAGAGCTGAGATGCAATCGCCATGCATCTCTTCAAACTGCCCAGCCAGCCAGGCTATCCAGGCTCAGGTGGGGCCAAGTTGACAGTTGTGAAAAAATGGAACCAGTTTTCCACAGCTAGGTGACAAGCTTGAAACCAGTCGGGCCACTCCTCACATCAACACCTATAATCACATGGCTTGCTGGCATGGTGAGGTGTTCCCATTCGCCTTCCCTGCAGGGCTTGGGGTCACCTGTCTCAGAGTTTGGTTCCCAGAGCAAAGGAAGCCTGAAAACCTCAGGTCTTCACCTGAAGGTCTGACCATGGTGTAGGCACCTGGAGCTCAGAACCCCTTACTACCTCCAAGACTGAGGAGTGGACTTGGATTTCTCCTCTGGCCTCCCACTGGGGATATGAACATATCTATCTGGAGTGCTAAGTGTTGACACCACCTGCTGCTTTACCTGGGGTTAGCCCAGTGCTTTGAGGAGCATCCGATCTTAATTTCTCCATGTCTCTGCAACATTTCTGCCTGAGTGCCTCATGACACAGACTCACCTCTCAGGATATGTTCAAAATTGAACTAACAACTATCAACTACTACAGGCTATCCCGATGTTGGCCGCGCAGGAGGGAGGAGCCTTCGGGATGTTCCGTCTTCAACACTCTCACCATGAGGGGCCTTTCCAGAGGGGCAGTGGAGGGGTGGCTGAGCTCAGCCCATGGAGTCCTCACTAGGTGACTGTCCCACCTGAGAAGAGCCCAGCAGCCTCTACCACTCCTCTCCGTGTTATGATAGCGTTGCCTGTATGTCTCACCCATAACACTTTTTTTTTTTCCTTCCTCCTTCCTACTGAAACAAGTTAAAACCCTGGTTCTAGTCCATTAATGTTTTGGAGACACCTTCCTCATCTGAGCAGTGGATGAAGGGAGGCTGCCCAGCGAAGTCAGCAACAGCGGGATGAGCTTGGGTTCCAAGGGCACAGTGACACACTCAAGCACAGTGGGAAGTCGGGGTTGGAAGAAGACCCAGAAGTAGGAGCGAGGAGAGTGAGGGTCCTCCATGCCGTGATCTGCCAGGGAGGCAGGGCATGCTGAATAGCAGCCACAGGCCTCGTGCAGAGTCTTGAGGACATCCTTTTCTGTGCTTCCCTTGCCACACATTCACCCATAAAAGGAAGAGGGGAGCTCTCTCCTGGGCTTTTCCATCCGTAAGTCCCTCCAGAATTCCCCTCCAGCATGGATGCTTCCCCAGAAACAACAACATGATCATATCAACCAGAGATCCTTCTGAAGGTTAGAATCACATCAACACCAATAACCCCATTGGTCTGGCATTCGTCTTCCCCAGCTGTTCCCCCCTTGCTGGTGCCAAGCCCTCCATGTATAAATAGGGGGTGGGGGAGTTGTAGGGGAGACAGGGAGTGCTTGTTGTATTTTTGCTGCTCCCCAGGATTCCCCACAACAAGTCTCTGCCACGGTGCCTTTCCCCTTGTTGGAAGGCGTACTGCATGCAAGGCTGAGCCCTGGAGATGCGGGACTGACTGTCCAGCCACCCAGATGCCCAACACTGTCCTCTTCTCACTCCCCTTGTCTCCTGTCACTACTGGATCCCGCTGGAGGATTGGAGCCCTGAGAAACTGCCTGTTATCCTAGAATTGTGTGGAACCAGGCACAGACACAGGTAGCAAGTGACTTTTGTATAGTCAAAACGATGCTCTCTCTCTCTGTTCACCGAAGGTCCTGTTCTCTGAGGGATCAGGCCAAGCCCTTCTTTCCAGATGGCTGTGATGCCATGTCCCTCTGCACCAATAGTGAGGAAATGGATGTTGTCCAGGACCCCATGAGCCAAATCCCCTCCCTGCATCCAAAGGCCCTACTTTCATGGGCTGAGAGGGGACCTTCAAAATCACAGAGACCATAAGTGCACCATAAATGTGAGGGTGGAGGTACAGTGGTGTGTGTGTGTGTGTGTGTGTGTGTGTGTGCGCACATGTGTATGTTTAGTAGGGAGAGTGGGAAGGTGTGGTGTATGGTGTGCGGGGGGTTGTGTGGTGTGTGTTTATATGTGTAGTCTGGGGTATGTGTGTGGGTATGGGGTGTGTGTATGTTCAAGGGAAGGGAGAGAAGATCTGAGCAGGTGCTTCTTGACTATCAAAGGGAGGAATCTGTCCCAAGAAGACTGAGTGACCTAAAATGCTTTAAACATATGCATCCCAGTTTTAAAATAATCACAAGAGTAATACTAATATTTTTTTTTTACTGTTATTCAGTGAGACCTTTCTCTGTGTCACGTACTTAACATATACATTCTCAAAAAAAGAAAAACCCTGTGAGGTACAAGTATTATTATGTAATTTTTTAAGTGGTAAAATAAGTGTTGAAAAGCTGGATCAACTGTTCATGATCAGAGATCTGAGAAGGGGCAGAGCCAGGATTAGAACTCTAGTTTCTGACCCAGAACCCAAAGTCTTCCACCTCTATATGGTAATGACAATAACTACATAAGGTGATAATAATAACTGCCTACACTGGAGTGCACTTGTCATGTGCCAGGCACTGTTGTGAGTGCCTTACACAGATTTACTTAATTTATTTTTGCAAAACTCTACTTACCATGATCTCCTTGTACAGGTGAGGAAAATGAGGCACAAAACATTTTGACCTTGATTTCCTTCCATGTAAATTCAACACCTCTTGTTTTTTAGACATTGCACTAGGGGCTCTGCGTGGGATGCAAGGTTGAGTAAGACGTCAATCATATTTTCTGGGACCTATCAGCATGCCCATGGGCTCGGGGTGGGATTTCAGAACTGGAAGTGAGGAATAGTAAGAATTGGCATCCTGGTATATCCTAGAGGGATGAGCATGCCAGAAGGCCTCCAAAGGAGAAGCCCACGCAGAGGAGCAAGACAGCATCCTGTTGTCAGACCGAGGCCCAAGCAGCAGGACAGATAGAACCACAGCCATTTTATTCCACCTGCATCGTGGCTGTAAGGGCGGGACTCTGGAGCCAAGCAGCTAGGTTCAAATTCTCATTCTGCCACTCTTTAGCAGTGTGGCTTGGGCAAGTTAATGAACTTCTTTGGACCTCAGTATTCTCATCTGGAAAATGGGAATAATAACAGTACCCATCTCACAGAGCCGTGTGAGAACTAAATGAGTTAACACATGAGATAACCTTATGACAGAGCCCGGACCATGGCTAGCTCTCTGGGTCAGCTTTCACACCCTCATCAGCCTATGGTCACACTGGCTTTTTGAGGCGGAGGTAGGCAGAGGCTACAGGTAGGGGTCAATGTGAGCCAGTGGTAGGGAGATAAAAACTGTAGATGGAACAAATGAAGGCCTATCCCTGTCAGCTTCAAGGGGAGGGAGAGATAAAATCTAATGGGACAGAAAGGGAATTCACATCCTTGGTATAGCAGATTGGCAAATGGGCATGGGGCTCTTCTTTCTTAATTGCACGAAGCCAAGATGCAGGTGCCTGGTCTCTGGGCTGGTTGGAAATGAAGAATTTCTCCGGGCTGGCGTTTTCAGTGGTGCGACTGTTGTCCAATTATGGGCATGAAGAAAGGCTCCCGCTGCATTTACACAGCTTCTCAATCATGCAGGACAGGAATATTGGTCTGTCTCCGGCATCCCCTCTATAAAATTCCCCAACCTCTGTCTCCAGCTTGGAAGAAAGACAGAGGTGGCCAGAGGAAGTGGTGGAAGGCAGCCATGTTCTGTTATAGTAAATCTTTCCCAGGAGCCCTGCTTGCTTTACTAGGAAAGGAGGCAGCTTAGCTCATCAGCCAGGGTTGGATCAGCTTGGAAAGAATCCTTTCTAACCCCCAGAAGACCCCTCAGAAGCTTGGGAAAGGAAGGGTTCACTGGCCTGCTTTGTGGACATGGGACTGTCAGTCTGGGCAAGAGTGTCTGATGACATATTAGAGCAACTGAGAATGGAGATTGGCCTTTTGAAAGTGGGACAAACATGTTTGCCTGAGAGGAATCTTGCAATTCCTCCAGCTCTTCACCCCGGCACTCTTTAGAGAGCGTTCTCCTAGGACTTTTCAAATGCATCAGAAACCACAATTTCCTCTCCCAGAAATCCCATTAAACTGTGAGTGTGTGCACACCAGTATTCCTTCCCCACATATTTTTAATTTCTCACACTTCTTTGCACATCTCAACCATAGTGTGCGTGACATTCCCATGACATTCTCCTTGAACTCATTCTCTCTCCACGGAATCTTTCTCCACCAGCCTCTTTCTGAAGCCACAGGGCTTCAGAGGATGACAAGAGGGTCTGGACTTTGGAATGAGAACTTCTTCCTTCGAGACCTCACCCCACGACTGTTGAAGATGTGTGCACAGCCAGGGAGATGAGGCATTGGTGATAGAATGAGAGGCGGCCTGCTAATCTGGCCCACCCGCACCCAACCTCCCAGGTGGACAGCACCTGCCCCCCTCACCTCAGGGTCTATCTCCTCCGTGGCTTCCTGCTGGGCTTAGGTGCCACTAATATGGAAACAGGAGGTGTCTAAGGCACACCCCATGTAGCAGCTTGAGTTTCTTATAGTTGAGCTGAACTAGGAACGGATGGCCCAGATTTTCTCTCAGGTTCTCAACTGGGAGTTTGCTCAGTGCCCATCGTTCCCCTCTGCCCAGGCCAACCACAGCCTTTTGGGAAACTCCTTGGCATTCCAGGATCCTTAGGTCTTTCTTCTATTCCATTTGTGGTTATCTAGTCTAATGGAGCAGAATGGTGCCACCAAAATACTACGCATGGAAGATGATTCAAAACGATGTATGAGTCATCCAGAATGCATGCTTCCAGTTACCTCTACTGATTTACCTTGCTAATTATAAGCTTCCTCTGCTATTACAGTGAGATTACCTTCCCTGTCAAAAAGATGACCCAGGCCCTGGCTGGTATGGCTCAGTTGGTTGGAGTATAATCTCATAATCAAAAGGTTGCAGGTTCAGTTCCCAGTCAGGGCACATACCTAAGTTGTGGGTTCAGTCCCTGGTCTGGGCAGATACAATCCCAGTCCAGGGGCATGCAGGAGGCACCTGATTGATGTTTCTCACATTGAGGTTTCTCTCTTTCCCTTCCTCTCTCTCTAAAAGCAATGAAAAAGTATCTTTGAGTGAGGGTTTAAAAGAAAAAATGACCTAGGGTCAAAGGGAAATCAGTCAAGGCACCCTGTTTTGTCGAAATAATGCATCTATGAATAAGTGAGTTGAGTACAACTGTCTTTTTCCAAGGGTGGCTGTTTCTGTGGAATTAAGAGAAATTTCAGGGCTACTGCCAGCTTGGGTAGATTACGTTTGTGCTTGCGTTATGAATAAGGGTTGTGAAGTCGTCTGTGATGCAGTTTCTCTGGCCCACAAAATGACAAATGGCTTTTGAGGAAGGTCTCAGTGACTTATGATCAGGACAATGGGGCAGGCTGAGTCAGTCTCCCCAGTGTGTATATTATGTTATTTATAATAGCAAGAAATAGGCACAACCTGAATGTTCACCCACAGGGTATTAGCTGCATGAACATCTGTATGATGGAATACTAGGTAGTCATTAGAATTATGTGCTAGCAGAAGGCTTAATCTCATGGGAAAATGTTCACAACATATCATTAAAGGGGAAAGGACAGATTATAAAGCAGTATACACAGAATATAGCAGTCTCATAAGGAAAAAAGTTGTGTACGGTTTTTACCTAGAAGGATATGTATAAGAACATTTACTGTGCTATCTCTGGGTAATAAAATTTGGCTTGACGATTATTTTCTTTTTGGGGTTTGTCTCCATTTTTTAAATTGTCTCCCGTGAACATTTATTATTCCAAAATCAGGAAAAAGTTATATTAAAAAAAAGATTATCTGAGGGATCAGCCAATGTGTTTCCTGTTCTCTATCCCATGTCTATTCTCCATTTTATATTGGAGGTTTGAATTCCTCAGCCCTTCCCACAACAGACACTAATGGAGCAAGAAGCCTGGAGGGGCCGACGTCCTAAACAGCACCGTCAAGGAGCATTCCTCACTGACAGTAACAGCTTTGGAAAGGTTTTGTTTTCACCTAGCACCAGGCATTAATCAGACCAAAACCATTATTTTTTTTCCTAATTGGTAATGAGCTTCTCCAAGAGACCTTAAATAAGTGGATCGGGGCTCACAGAGGATAATCATGAACGTCAACAGCTGCTCCGTGGGTTTTCAAACACGAGTGTGATTCACCCTTGCTCCTTGGCCTTTTTATAGCAGCCAGTCCCTTGGGGTTCTGCAAAGTTGCTGTCACAGTGAGAGGGAAAGGGGTTGCGTGAACCATAGTCCTTCTCCTTTTATGGAAGGACGATGAAGGGAATTGGGGAGAACCAAACTCGGGGACTAAGGCAATTCAGCTTTCTTTGTCCAGCTCATAGGATGGCGGTCCGCATTGGGATGTGCCAGAGAGGGGGCGAACGGAGAAAAACATGAGCTCTGAGGCAGAACACTTGGGCCGCTGCTGTGGAACAGAGAGTGGCCTTGGTGCACACCATTTCTGGCAAAAGTGTAAAGACCCTATCTAGCTCTCAGCTGCTCCTCAATGCCGCCTTCTTCCAAAGCAGAATGGCAAGGCCATCTCTCCTCTCACCATAGGAAATGACACTACAAGTGTTTTGCTTGTCTCCAAGTCACCATTCCCATCAGTGGCAGATCTTGGTGATGCACCTGGAATGTACTGGAACGCACTGCTGTCCCCCTAGTCCACTGGTCCAGCCCATCAACTATGCCACTCCAGGGGCACTATGTAAACTAATTCTGCTGCGTGGTCAGATGGTAGCTTTTGTCAGTCACCTTGTCCTTGGAAAATCCATTTCCCTATTGTATTGGAAAATTCCCCGTGTGCCTGTCATTGCATCCATCAGGAGACCAAGGTTTCCATTTTCTCAGAAGTAATTAACCAGCTGTTGTCATCGAGAAGCCTGTTCTTGGAATATTTTACTCATCCTTTTACAGCCATTGTTCACCCCCAGGAGACAAAGTCTGAGGCAGGGGCCTGTGTTCTCCCAAAGCAGAGAAGAAACAAGCTGAGGCGAGGCTGAGCTGTGCACTGAGTCTGGGGCCAATGCCCACCCAGCCCACCACTAAAATCATTTCATGTCATCTACTCTTGATTGCCTGGGGACACCTGAGGATGGCAGAGTAGAGAGTAGGAAAGGAGGGGCCAGCTGTAGAGCACATCACTGTTATAATAAAGCTCCCATCACCCAGCCCTTGATAAACTCCCCCCCCCCAAAAAAAGAGAGAGAGAGAGAGAGAGAGAGATAGACACGGATAGACGGAAGGAAGTCTACCCTACTATATCCTTCCAGATCAGTTTCGTGCAATGGCAGTATCGTAGCCAATGAGGTTTATCTGAGGCATGATTATTGCTCATTGAAAACTATATCCTTCTAGATCAAAAGATGGAAAGATGTCACTTTTCAGGTGGTTGACACAGAAATGTAAAGAACTGTACTTCAGGGATTGCGGGCTGCACAGAGGACCCTAGTAGAGTGCCATTGTGGGTTCAATCTGATTTTAAATCTAAATTCTGTAGTGCAAGTAGTTTCTGGGGAAGAGATATCTGCTTATGCACAAAGTGGTGCTCCCCAAAGAAATCCTTATGCCCTACCAATGATGAAGGTGAAGCTTTCAGTTGATACTCTTTAGTTAGACTATGTGAAACACACTAACTCAAACCTCATTCATTTACTCACATGTCCATTTAACAAACATCTACTGAATACCTCGTATGTGCATGAATCAAATGCTATTCACTACATGCCACCCACTGCAGGAGCTCACAGCCCAGGGGGAAGGCTCTAAGGGAAACAGAAATTATAATCAATTGTGTGAGAGCCTAACGCCAAGGAAGTAGAGGCCGCAAAGCACAAAGACAAGTGAGTAACTGCTTAGGCTATCACCTACGGCTTCTAGGGGCTGCTCACAGTAAAAGAGACTTTTAAGTTGGGGTTGACAATGAGAAGGAGTTTTCCAGGCAACTGAACTGTGTTTTTGTTGTAGACGTGAATGTGTTACACTATGCGTCTGAGTTCCAGGGAGTGAGGACACAGCAGCCGCGACCATGGACAACAACCTTCTGGAGAACAGGTATACCACCACCCCACCAGGAGCATGGCTGTGTTCCTCAGCAGTGATCCCAGGTGCTTAGTGGCCCAAAGCAAGCCTTAACGTTTGCTGCAGCCAAGAGACATCTCGGACCAGAGTCCTGAAGTCAGGGGCATATTCATCCAGGGACAGTGTCTTCTCGGGAAAGTGAGGGTCCAGCTCTATTTAAGCACAAGGGCAAAAATGCCTACACAAAGATTAGAGAGGGCGTGCACAAGGGTGGGCCCGAACTTGGCATAGGCCTCAGGCCTTTGGTTATGCCCCTCGCTCCCTCTGCCTGCCATACCTGCCCCACTGTCACCCAAGCATCTAATGAATAGCTACTCATGGTTCAAGACTCAGCTCAGATGCCATCCCCTCTGACAAAACTTTCCCAGCATTCCAGGATCAAATAGCCATCCCATTTCTTGCCCCACCCTCACCCTTGGCACATGTCCCATCCTATTGTCTCAGAAATCACTGCATTCATTTATTTACACGTCTGTCTCCCTGAAGGCAGGAGGTGGGTCTTTCTCATCTCTGTGAGCCCAGTGCCTAACCAAGTGTCTGGTGAACTTGTGTCAAATGGATATAGGCCGCACTTGAGCTATTCGCATGCCTTGGAGTCTTCTAACAGAGCAGAAGATATTTTATTGCAAAGTCCTTCCTGATAAAATTGTAGAGTGTCTAATACCCTCTTTCACATATAAAGAAACTCAAGCGTGAAGGGAGGCAACTCCAGAATTTAGTGTGTGGTAGATCCAGGAGTGTAAATCCCAACCAGGCCTGTGCTGAGACCAAAATTCTTCAGAGCCTGGGCCACCCCATATCAGATGAAATCCCAGACAAGCCAGAACCTCACCGAGTAGTTCCACAGTGCTGGGCTCCAACATGTTCTGGAAGGTTCTTCCAGGCTGTGCCTCCAGAAGGTCAGGGTGGGGAGAAGCCCCACAGGCCCGGCGCAGTGTCAGGTTCCCCCTTTTCTGTCAGCAGGCATGGAAGAGCCTTTAAGAAAATGGAGTATTATTATTTGTTTGTTTTTACAGTGACTCATCTGTCGTAACTGGGTTAAAGTCCACTTAGAGAAAAGGAGAACAAAAGACCTCCTGTTAGTGCTGGAAGTTTGCCTCTTAAGATATCACTGAGAGGAACTGGGAAGAAAAAAAAAAAAAAAAGCCCCAGCAGGGCAGAGGAAGCTGCAAGCCTTCAGGAACACAGCGGCGCTTTGGAAAGGCAAACACGGCGGCTTTCATCTCCAGCGCCCTATCTGGCTGGCCGCTCCCTCTGCCGCTGTTTTATGACCCTCAGCAGAGCGGGCCGTCAGACACAGGACAGTGCCCTGTTCCCACACTCTGTGAGCACGGGAGGCTGCCGCTGCTGGGGCAGCCTGGGCTCATCTCCGTGTCCAGCCAACCCCGGGCTCAGAATGATGATGACAACGGACTCACACATAGAACTCACCGTGTGCCGGGGCTGTTTTAACATTATATCATAACTCGTTTCATAAACTCCCGGGAGGCTAGCATGTTACCGACCTCCCCAGGTGTTGCAGAGGGGAGAGGCCAGGAGGCAGAACGCTGGCCCTGCCCTCTCTGGGAACCCCACTGGCCTCAGTGCAGGTAGAAGAACCATGGGGCTTGTACGCTCCCAAATCAAGTGGGACCACCTTTCCAAGTGGTATTTTCCAGGGTGCAAACTCAGGCCACCTGACTCTAAAAACCAAGGACTTAACCGTTCACTCTCTTCAAATGAAGAGAGTCTGAGAGAGCCAGAACTTCACAGTCTTCTTCCCACAACCTTCCATGGGGTCGGCACCACCGCCCCCCACCCGCTGGTGCTACAGCGCTGCCTGGGTCCTTCATCAGTCACCTCTGCGCAGATGGTATTCCCAGCCTCGGCCGCCAGGCATGAGGCGGGCTGTACTGTGATTGTCCATCCTGGGGCCGGCCTTCTTCACCTTCGTTGTAGGAAGCTGGGGGTTCTCTGCTGCAAGGCTGTGAAGGCAGGATGGGGGCATGGGGAGAAGACAGAATTCTCTGAATGGCCCAAGCCCTCCCTCCTTTCAGAAGCAATTCCCATCCCTGTCTTCTTTCCCAGAGCTCTGCTGGACCCCAGCGATTAGGCCTGGCCTGGGGGTCCCAGGCCTCTGCCCTGCTGGATGGCTGGGCCTTCTGGGCCTCCCAATTCAAATAGCCCTAATCGTTCCATTTCCTAAACGAGACATATTTTTGGCAATTTCTCACTAAGTATCAAGGATCCTTAAACAGAAACCCCAAGACGAAAGCATTACTGTGTTAATCTAGCCTCTCCTTCCTCGTGGATACCGACGTTCCACAGCTCGCAGGTGTGGGGAACGACCTACATGCCGTGACAGGCGCCATGGGTAAGCGGCTCTGGCGCAGGGCTGCTCCCCCGGTTCTCTGCAGGCTGCTCTGTGGCTGTGAGGGGATTGCTCCGCTAACAAGCAAGGCCTCTACCAGCAATGGGTTGAGGGGAAGACTCAAAGCCGATCCTAGGCTACACACTTTGGCTGTCCTCACGGGGATCAGGCCCCTGGTGGAATCACCGGAGATTTAGGGCTTAATTAAACCCTGGCTTTGGGCCAAGATGCCGGTGGCCCCTTTTATTTCCCAGGTCCACCCAAATGGCATAAACACTGGACTGGGAATGTGAACAGTTTAGCTGATCCCGCAAGAACCAGTCCTCATTAGCGAAGAGCCTACTCACAGAGTTCCACAGGTGTCGGCAGCCCCCACCCTGGAAGTACAGAGCGACTTTAAGTTAAGGGCCCCGACCTCTGCATTCTCTGGGGCCACAGCTGAGCCAACCATCTCCACCTTTGGGACCTTAGGGATTCCCTTCATCTCTTGACCTGATAGAGCCCAAGCTCACCACCCAAGGTGAGCAAATCAATCATCTTCCTAATGGGCTGTCCTTGATTATTCTTTGTGCTTAGAGACAATTTTGCTTCTGAGCAAATGGTTGGATCTTGCACAGCCTGAATCATAAGAGTTGGGGGTATTGGTCTACTTGAGGCCACTGGAGAATCGCTTGTGCGGGGCCACCCATGAAGCAGATGGAACAACGGTATGCTTTCTTGAGTTTGGCAATTTTGTTGTTGCTTACACTCAGCATTTGCCTGTGACCCTTAAGGACCCAGCAGAGTGAGCTGCTTAGGTTTCCTGTGGTCCAGGACTGACCAACCAAAAGATTTATTCCCTGACCCCTCACAGCTGCCTGGCCCGGGGGTCCCTCTGGAATTATCCTGCAGCCACCACCTGAAGCACTGGCCCTTGGAGTTCGTCTTATAGCCACGTCTCGCCAGTAACTTGGGGGTCCTGGCAAGATGCAAGGGACTGAGGACTGGTCTAGCAGTGGAAGGAGGAGAGCCAAGCACGAAACCTCCCGCCCCGACTAGCTCTGTGACCTTGGTTGTCAGCATCATTCTCATCTGGGCCACTGTTCCCGTGCCTATAAACATAATGATGACACCTGCCACCATCTTTTCCCTGAAGGAGAATGACAGAATGAATTAATTGATGTTTATTGAGCACTTGGAGTTCTTTGGAGAAAGGCCTTTATAAATATCAGACATGATTAAAGGATAACAGTTTGCTAACTCTTAGAGGAAGTACTTAATGGGATCAGGGCTGAATATCATGATGACTGAGTTTTATTCTTTATTCGGATATGCACAGGGTTCCCATCATTCAACTCTGCTATCCACTCATGTTATTATCTTAGTGTTGTTTTTGTTTTCATTTTTATATACAACAGTAGGTCCAATAAACGTTACCCTCCTACCATGCTTTCTCTCTGGCTCTGTCCCTTATACCAGCTCCCATCCCCTCCACGGAGGTTACCAAGGCCGCCTAATTGTCGAGCCCAATGGCTTTTTCTTTTTCCTCACTCTCCTTGTTTTTTTCTGGAGTGCGACACTGGTCACTACCCCCTCCTCATCATTGAAAGTCTTATTCTGTGGTTTCCTCAACCCCAACAGGTTGAAACCAAAGTCATCATTGTCTCTAAGCCAATTCCCTACCCTAACTGCCCTATTTTTCTTCACATTCTTGTGGGGCCCAATCTCCAGATCTGCTTCTCCATTGTCTCCACTCAGTGCAGGCCCTTATTCTCCCAACTTGCTTGGTCCTTGCAAAATCCTTCCCCTGGCCTGAGAAACCCCCAGACTCAAGACAGGTGTGATAGGTGTATGTTCCTGAATGCCACACAGACCTCTCAGTACCACTTTGACCTCTGGCCATCCTGTTCCTCAAACCCACCGAGGTGTCTCCTGACCCCTCCCCGTCAGCCACTCCTGCTCCATACACCACGGGACCTCCTTTCCTACTTGTCCACCTTCCTGCCTGGTCCCCAAACCCGGTTTCCACTCTTGCTCCCAGCAAGTTGATGGAACTGACTGAAAATCTAGCAAGAGAGGTCCTTTCTAGAGCACCATGACAGACCCATCCCCTGTCTTCATCCCCCACAACAGACACAGACAAATAGACACACATATTCACTTGTGCAGCTATAGACATGCACTGAAGCACATAGACATACAGAAAGACAAAGCCACACGCATACAGGCAGACTCATACACAAGTATACACACAAACTCGTACACGTATACATGCACACACATGTAGATGTACACAAACGCACAGATATATAGACACAGGCATACCCACTTACATAGACATACAAACACATACCTCCACACACCCGTTTTTCTGCCCTCCCAGCATCATGACAGGCCGACAGTGCCCTCCCTCACCCGCTCTGTGCAGCCCCTTCTCCTTACTCCTGCCTTTCTCCTTTCCCATCTGCATTAGTCAGGGAAACAAAAGCAGAGAACCAGAACCAACAGCACATACACAGGATGAAGAAAAGTAGGTTTACAGTTGTTCACATGGAAAATAATACAAGAATAAACAATAATATAAGAATAAACTCTGTTTCATGCACTCACAACTGTAAACCTACTTTGGCCCCACCCTGTATAAATACATACACACATGGACACACACCCATATACACACCAACATAAACATATACGTTTGCATATACAGAGAGAGAGACTTTAAGGAATTGCGCATGCAAATTTGGGAGCTGGCAAGTCTGAAATCCACAGGGCAGGCTGGCAAGCTGGAGGCCCAGGTGTCTCAACTCTAGCCCCAAAGGCAGTGTGGAGACAGAATTGCTTTTCCTTCAACTGATTGGATGAGGCCCACCAACATTCTAGAGGGTCATCTACTCTACGCAAAGTCTACTGATTTAAAAGTTAATCACACCTAAAAAATACCTTCACAGCAACATCTAGTCTGGTGTTTTATCAGCTATCTGGGTACCATGACCTAGCCAAGCTGACACATATAATTAACCATCACTCCATTCGTCTGGTAAGCCAGAGCTCGCATAAACCTCCTGTTTCGTCACTCTCACCATAATGGTTCCCTGCTCTTTCCTGAAACACCTTCACCCCAGACTCATCGTAGGCACGTGGTAAATAATTGTTGAGTGAATGAGTAGTGAAGAGCCTTTGTGATGGGCACCCGTCAGCTCAACGCAGCAAATCATTTCGAGGGCCCAATAATGAGCTTAGCTAGAAGCTGAGGATACAAATATCAAACACATGCTTTTTTGTCTTCTCCCTCTACCTTCCTGAGGTGGGCCATGCTGATTAGAATCCCCCCACAGTACCTAACGGAGCGCTCTATACAAAGCAGGCCCTCCATTATTTGTGGATTAATTAATTTGAGTCTCTTTACTGACCCTCTATCAAATTTACCTGGAAGGTAAGATTTTAGGGCCTCATTTATGAAATTATGAATTGTAGTGCCAATATCTGTCTCCACTTTTATTTTTAAGGTACAGATGTTAAGAGATATTTTCTTTTTTAAAAAAAAGCTTTTTTACTTTTTTTAAAGATTTTATTTATTTACTTTTAGAGCGAGGGGAGGGGAGTGAGACAAAGAGGGACGGAAATATCAATGTGGAGAGATACATCAATCAGTTACCTCTCACACAGCCCCAACCTGGAACCTGACCCGCAACCCAGACATGTGCCTTGACTGGGAATCGAACCGGCAACCTTTGGTCCACAAGCTGGAGCTCAAGCCCTGAGCCACAACAGCCAAGACAATGGTAACAGATATATGCATACTCAGGAGAGTGCACGTAGCCCAAAACATTGACAGTGGTCTCTAGGGGTGGGGTTGCGGGTGGCTTCCATTTGATTTTTCTTTTCTGTGTCTTCCAAATTGTCCTTCCACGACCATGTGTTACTTTTATACAGTTTATTAAAAAGTTCATGTTTTTTTCTTTTATCTTGTTATTTATGAGTATGAGGGGATTTGGGACTCCGCTCTCCTCTCTTTCGTGAGCCCTCAGCATACCTCTTGGCTTCCCTTTGGAAAAAAAGGCATTCCAGGACGTCCTTGTAAAAATCTGTGAGGTCATAAAAGATAAAGTTGACTGCAAATGGCTGTTCTGTTTTAATTACGTTCAAGTGTCAGGTAACACGGAACTTTTAATAAAAGCCCTCGGGGAACTCATGATTACGGCTGCTGCTAGGCTGTTGACCGGAACAGGGAACCCAGATAGCCTGCATCTCCCCGCGAGCCTCTCCTCCAGTCTGCAGGCCCCGTTGCCGCTCCTGGGCCCCTGTCCGCATGCTGTCAGGCTGCATCTGTGCCAGAGAAACAACACCCAGCCACGGTGGAAGCGACTGTTCCTTGAACTTTGCTTCAGACCCCGCCTGCTGGGGTCTCCGGAGGGAAGTATTCACCTCTAGCCCAAATGAAATGGAGATTCAGAAAAACCACAGCAGAGGCTGCAGCGGCCTCAGGCCCTGAACTTTGTATTTCTTAGACTGCCAGAATCACTGGCTGCGGAGGGCCACGGAATTCCCAAAAATGTGAAGGGGAAACCGAAGAGCGGGAGGAACGCAGACATCTGTGCCTTGGGACTGTCTCAAGAGTCGCCAGGGACAGCGCAGCCAGGTGTGCTGGGAGTGGCTGCAGCCGCGTGAGAAGGTGGGTGAACCAGACCAACCAGGCCAGGTCTGCTGTGAAGCTGAAATTCCAAGAAACTTACCCTGCACAAGGCCAAGTCTGTGAAATCCCCCTCGTTCTGGAAAGGATCCTACGCAAATTGCTGGGCTTTCCAGTGTGATATCTGATAAGTGCAAATGGGCTGAAAATATTCTTGAGATTTTTCGGTTTTGTACAATTTGTGGTGGCCGCCAGGGCCTGTCTCACCGCCTCCAGCGTCCCGCCAGTGGTTGCACCGGCCAGGCGGGGGCCAGCATTTGTCCTCAACTACTGTGGCCCTCTAGTAAAACCTTCTTCATCATCTCTGCCCACAGAGGAAAGCAGGGGTCCCGGTCCACATCCTCATGGGCACCTGTCCCCTACAGCCCTTGCTTGTCCCTGTTCAGGCAGAGGCGGCGGCAGCCCCCAAAATGCCCCGGTGGCAGTGTGACAGCCCCCAGCCAGGCCAGCCTCCTTACCCCTGTTCAGTAACCAGATGTCTGAACTGGTAGAAATCTTAGTGCACATTGACCCAACTTCCTCACTAAAGAACCAGTCTCTGTTCCATCTTCATACCGCGTTCTTCATGTGCATCTCTTCTTCTTACGAGGAAGCAGTCATATTGGATTAGGGGCCCACCCTACAGCAGTCTCTCGTCTTAACTAATTACATCTGCAATGGTCCCATTTCCAAACAGGGTCATGTTCTGAGATTCAAGGAAGGATATGAATTGGGCGGGGGTGGGGCACTACCCAACACAGTACAATCTTCCTGTCCACCCCCTAGCAAAGGTCTGTCTTATTCTCCACCTCCCCCCAACCTCAGCGCCCTGGCCTTTAGTTGGGCGTAAGGGCGTCCGCCCACTGGTCTAGGCAGCAGTTGAGGCAGAGGGCAGGAAGGGGTCTGTCGGCCACTGTTTCCCCTCCTAGACAGGGACACTCAGGGGCTCCCTGAACTGCAAGACTGAACAGTAAGCCCGTATATCCAGGCCACACTGCGCATCAGAGTCACCCAGGGGGCCTTAGGGTCCCTGGAGCCGTAACCACGCTCGCAGGGATCTTGCTTCTCTCGGCCAGGGCAGACACTGGCATGGGTGGTTTTCAAAAGCCTCTCAGGTGATTCTCATGTAAATCCTGGGATGAGAAAACCTGTGTCAGATGCTGTGAAAACAGTTCTCTGTTTAGGAAAGGGAAGGCAGCCCCCTTAGGGTACCCCATCCCGTTCACCAGAAATACGGGTTTCTGCCTGGTGGGCCCCGAATACCCATTAGAAACCATTCCCACCTCGTCCTAGGCTGCAGGAGAGAGTGAATGCATACTCCCAGGGACCTGCCACAGACTGCAGCAAGCACAAAATGTCCTTGAAGTTTCCTGTTTGACCTTTAAAGTATGAATTTTGTATCTTCTTCTGTAGCATAGCCATCTTGTTCTACTTTTTTTTTTTAAAAGACTGGCTTTGTTCCCTTCAGAAATATCCAGGTATAGAAATCAGGCTCCAGAAAGATGTGCCACGTTTAAACTGTGGCTTTGTATATTCCTCAATATACCATTCGGTCCCCCTGAGGTTCCTAACTTTCAAAAGCCAAGCCACAGAGAGTCAGAGGGGGCGGCTGCCGATCTGTTTAAACTGTGGAGGGAATTTCATCTTACAGAGGAAAACCTGTGTTCACAGAGAGAGAAAATAAGTCACCCAAGATCATACAATTTGTCGTTAAGTTAATGGGAACTGTGCTTCAGGACTCACCTTTTCCACTGCACCGCTAGGTCAGCTGCTGCTCTGCTGTGGGACCTTGGATAAGACTCTTTCCCTCTCTGTCACTTTTCCTGCCCATAAAATGCTGGTGATATCTGTTCCACCTCAGAGGATCTGTGTGGAAGCGCTTTAAGATTATGTGTAAAGGCAAAGCACTCTAATTGTGGTCACTACAGCCCAATACTTATGCGAGGCACAGCGATTCCAGCAAGAGCGGCCCCGCAAGGGGCCCGGGCCCAGGTGAACTCCCTGATGTCTCAGGGAAGGTGGAGGCCTCGGCAGCCCACACCCAGCATTTTAGTTTGCCCCTCACTGCTCCCAGCTTCTATCTGTCCGGCCAGAACTCCAATAATAGGCGAGGAAAGCACTGCCCCTGCCAAACAACCTTCCAGGCCCAACCCTGACCGTGTCTTTTCAAAAGAGAAAGGCATGGGGAAAAAATGACAGACAACAGCAGTGCCAGCATCTTCTTTCTCCTTTAACAAGGCCACAGAGACCTTCCCCACAACCCATCCCATCCAGAGGAAGTGGGCGGCCCGCCTGCTCCAGACCCCTCCCCCCCAGCTGTTCCAGGCCAGAGTGAGGCTCCTCCACCCACGTCCGCCCTGCTCTGTTTATACTGGGAGAGGAGCTTCTGCTGAGCTTAAGTGCAGTTCTGGCCCTTTTGTTTGTTTTTAAGTCAAGTTACAACTTTGCTCCTGGATTTATTGCAAATTCCATTTATCTTCCTCTGCACAGGGTCTCCACGTAAATCCTTCACAGTTTTCCTCCCCCTCTGCGGACAAATAACCAGGGGCACATGCAAGGAGTCAGGAGCCCAGGGACAGACAGATGAAAAGACAGACGTGGAGGAGGCACAGATCAGGAAGGGCCAGAGGCTGTCCCATGTGGTGCTGGGGACAAAGAAAGGGGACGGCTCCACAGGAGCAGCTATAGAGACTGTCCAGGAGGATTGTCCAGGGACAACAAGCTAGAGGACAACCAGCCACCCTACCTGTTTTCCCCTTTCTCGCAAAGATCACCATAGGCAGGAAGAGCCAGGCTAAAAATCACAGAAATCCCAGGCCTTGCACAGAGGGAAGAAAGAAAGGAAGGTTCTGATGTCAAGGGAAGGGACCCATGGTAGTTTCTGCCAGGGGGTGGTATGGGGTCAGTGGTCCCCAGGGACCCAAAAAGGACATTGCGAGGCGCTGTCTGACAAGGGCTGCGGGTCTGAGGGTTGGGCATGGACATTGCCCATGGAGGCCACCCCGAGCACAGCTGGGCACCGGCACAGCGTCTGAGAGTTCCCTCTCCTCTTTCCTCCCCAGCCACCGTCATTTCCATAAACTGCCGATGAAGAGCAAACAACTCCAAACTGGAGCTCACCGGGGAGAGAAAAGAGAATCAAACTGAGCCGAACAAACTGAGAGCGGGATGTCCAGCCGTGCTCTTGGCTTGTCCTCTGGAGGCAGGACGTGCCGATGGCCTGTCCTCCCTCCCTAGCCGAGTTCCCTAGCTCAGGGGTGTGCAAGGGACACTCACGTGCTTTAAAATGGGCCTTGCAGTTGGGGGCCCGAGGTGAGGGGTGGGGGTCCCAGGAGCTGGGAAAGGGGGAACTGCTGGAATCTCAGAGCCTTAGCGCTTGACCTCAGAACAGGGTTTTAACCTCCCCTGACCCGGGAGAGCAGCTGGCTGGGGTGACCACAGAGTGATCCTGAGCAGGCTGCAGGGCAGTGGGTCCGCAGCTGACAGAGTCACCTGTCCTCATGCCCTCCTCTCCACGTCCTAGACCAAAGGCATGAAGCCCGGCCTCAGCATAGCAGCCCAAGACCTCCCTCAAGGAGGCTCAAGAAGTGGGGGTTGAGTGAAGGAGAACAAGGCAGGCCCCCTCTGGCTTCCGACAGGTGTTGCTAATGAGCAGAAGGTTCCACAACAATTTTCCCAGCCAGGCTCTGGGTTGCACCCCTTCTGGTGCTGCTGGGCCCTGGTCCCTCCCCAGTCACTCATCACCTTGCCAGACCAGCCCCCCTTTCATGCTGGGGCCGCTCCCCTAGGCCTCTGCATCCCTCTGCTTGGCTCTGTCTCCTCGGATACCTCCCTCTGCTGTCCTCCCCTCACTTCCTTTCTCCTGCTCTCCTCTCACCCTGCCTCTTGTGCCCACGTCCCACCCCACACCCCAGGAGGAGCTTCCCTTGCGACCAAGCTCACATGCGCACCCTCTGGCCCCTCAGCCCCCTGATGGACCCCACTGTCCATTCACTCTGCAGCATCCAGGCCCCGCAGGAGCCCAGGAACCACACTGTCTGCACAGCTCATCTGAGTCCTTCTCTCCCCTCAGGCCAGCAAGTCAGCTGAACCATTGGCCCTGAGGCTTCCGCTCTCCTCAGAATCCCCAGCTCCCTGCTTCCCTTCTGTCTGCAGGTCTCTCACCACTCACCTGACTGAGAGCGTCCGGACCTTTCCATAGGACTCCCTTATGTCTCCTTTCCCCCACCAAACAGATCCTCCACATCACCCCTTTGTTTCCCTTCTCTCGGTCTAAGAGCTGCTGACCTCCCTCCCTCCTTCTCAAACCTCACTACTTACCTGGGTCCAAGATGGCGTCATCAGTCCCTGTCTCTTCCATGCCATGTTGTCCCCCATCCTCCCTGCTGGACCAGAAGCTGAGGCTAACAGGATTCCCTGTGACCGTCATGCTTATCCTAAAACGGCTTCTGCCGGTACTGCCTTCTCTCAGTTCCCCACTTTCCTGTTCTGATTGTCTTTAGTATACAAACGTCTTTTATTATAAGGTCCCTTACACCTGCTTATTTTATTCCAGACCCTCGTGCCCTTGCCTCGGGCTGCTGCTTTAGGACACCTTCACAGGCGTCCCTCACAACAGCAGCTCAGAAGCCAACCCCACATCCCCTCCTCACAGGGCCCGGCCCCACTCGCCCCTCGAACTCCTTCCTTGGGCTCTCCTGGACCCTTCCTGCCAGGCTTACATTGTCCTCCCCTAGTGGTCTTCACCTGCTCCTCTGCCCAGCCAGCCTCTCCTCTCACCACACGCCCTCCCTCTCATCCACATCCATACTCTCAACCATGACTTCCATTAGCCCCAGATCTCGAGCTACAGAAACTGCCACAATTCCACCTGCCTGCTGGCCCTCTCTGCACAGACTCCCTGTAGACATCCCAAAGTCTTCCTGCTCAAAGTTAAACTGACCGTATCCTCTCTAAACCCATCTCTCTTTTTGAGCTTGCCCGTCTCTGTTAATGAATTCTACCCTCCTCATTGCCCAGGTTCAAAACCCTCAAAATTACCTTTATCTTCTTTTCCCTCTCCTTGCATATCTGATCAGGCTCTGGAAGCCTGCAGAATTTTCTTTAGCACTATCTGTTATACCCATCCCCACTTCAATGCTGCTATCTAAATTCAAGGTCTCGTCATCCCTCCCCTAGACGTTTTCTCTCAGCCGTGGTCCCCATGTCCTTGGACACAGAGGTGATCGTAGTGGTCTGCCTCCCGCATGGACTCTGCGCACCATGGCTCCCAGTCAGGAAGAAGCCCCACCCGCCCTTCCAGCCCCATACTTGCTGCAGCCATCATTGCTCAGCAGATATTGGCTGTAGACCTACCATGTGATGTATACATGTGCTCAGACCGTAATCACCTAGTTTCTACTCCCAGAACTTGCCACCCTACATTCACCCAGTTCGCTGGCTCTTCATTCATTCACTTGTTTTATCTGCCAGAGTTGCCTCCTCTTTTCTGCTCCCATATCCCCTCTCAGCACCCAATCCAACCACACAGCCTGGCTCATAGGCCACCTCCTCCAAGAAACCTGTACGATTCCGAAGGTAGAATCAATCTCTCCCCTTCTCCATTCTCCCATAGAGCAGTGTTCGTTTCCTTTTACAACTGCATCCCAATGGACATTTGTGTGTGTGCGTGAGAGAGATCCCCCTGGTTGTGTGATCCTATAAGCTGAAGAACAGTTCTTTCCCAACTTGTTAGCCTACACATAGTTAAAAGAGTTTTTTACATTTGAATCAGGTCCGATTCCCTCATTTTACAGATGATCAAACTGTGGCCAGAGAGGTCCAACCTCTGATAGTGCCAGCCAGCAGCAGGATCGTATCCCGGGCCTAGTCTCCTGGTTCCTGGTACAGTAGTACTCAGAAAATAAGGAATGTCAGGTTCCGTTGCCAAGATCTGATTACATGTGTCCTCCACAATGTACCCAAGGGCCTTGACAGAGCAGGCTAAAATCAGAACAGAAAGACCTCAGACGTGCAGCCAGGAGTCACCAGCCTTTTTTTCTAATGCTACGCTCCCCGCCCTGGACTATCTACACTGAATATCCAACAGAATTTAATTCTGTTTTTCGAACCTCCGGGGAAACTGCTTCCTCACCTTTTTCAGCAAAGGTTGTTGCCATCTTCCAACATCTCCAGTGAAAACCCTCGCTTCCCCCTTCCCTATCCTGCCCCCCAGCCCTCCAGGCCTCAGCCCTGCAACAAGTCTCCCTTCGTCCCGCTGGCCCTCCTGAGGCGCGAAGAGCTTCCCCTGCCCTCCTTACAGCATTGCCTCATCGGGGGAGGATTCCTGAAGCGTGGTAAGGCTTATAGCTCCCAAGAGGAAATGTACCATATAAAAACAAACAAATTAGTGTGTTTTATAAAAATCAAATAAGACACCACCTGTCTTTCTCACTGTCCACACGGGGTGAGCACACGCAAGCTTTCACAGGGGAAGTGGAGTAAACAGCCTTTCCACTTGGCGAAGGTTTTCGCAGTCACTGGTGCCTGAGCACCCCCACACAGAACGCACTCAGCCCTCCACCACCACGGTGGCCTGGGCATCGCAGAGCCCATTAAATCCACCTTCATTTTCAGGTCTCCTTGCTACCAGCCAAGCTGTGGCCTTCCCTCCAATACAGAGAAGGATTCTCTTTCAGTGACAAGGAATGGCTCGTTCAACTTCACAAAAGCCAGTGGAGGAATCACACATGAAACTTCAATCCTTGCTGCGAAATTCAAAGAACTAAGCATATGATATTACCTTCTTACCACGTTGTTCAGGCCAAACTGAGAGGGCATAGATTGCCTCGGTCGCTGCTTGTAGCAGCAATGGACATTTTGAAAGTCCTCCACACCACGTTCTGTGTAACTTGGGAGAGAAAAATAGGCATTGCTCCGAAGGAGCTTATGTTCTCCCTCCCGGGTTAGCTGGAGCAGGCTGACCCAGGAAAGGGCACTTGCAGTTGAACGTTTTCGCTTGCGTGGGAAGTCCAGCTGTCTCACTGGGGCCCAGGAGACAGACAGACGAGGGGAGAATTCCTGTGTTTGGGGTTGGACTTGAAAAGTCGCCTGTTTGTAACACCAGACTTAGAGAAGAGCAGAAAGAATTTCCAGCTGTCGTGAGGGTAAGAAAGCCCCCCTGATTCTGACCGGGGCTGTTTTTGTGCTCTGGTCTCTCCTGTCACTCCTGGGTTGCTTACCCCATCAGACACCCAGAACCAGGGGCCCGCTCTGGGACCAGGTGACTCTGTGCTATCAAGAAATACAAGTGGCAAAAGGACCAATATTGTACGTTCTGCTTCTGCGAGGTACTTACAGCAGTCGGATTCCTAGACAGAAAGTAAAATGGTGGTTGCCAGGGGCTGGTCAGGGAGAAAAGGGGAACGTGTTTAGTGGACATGGAGTTTCGGTGTGACGCTCAGCAAGGTCTGAAGATGAAAGGTGAACGACGGGCATATACTCAACTCACACAATTATATACTCAAAGTGGGTTAAAGGGGTACATTTTATGTTATATGTATATATTTTACCACAGTAAAAAAAAGGGGGGGGCAGGGAATACAAGTGTGAACTCAGCCCTGACCACAGCCCTGCTGAGGGAAAGCAGACAAGTGACTCAATTCGCAGCCCTAAAGAAGAACAAGTGTCTGTGTGTGTGCGCGCACGTGCACGAGCACATTGTGGGTGTATATGGTCTCGAGAAGTGAATATGGGTCCACAGCCAGCAAGGTCAAGGAGGTGAGCCTTTGGGCCATGATATTTAGCCTCTGAGCAGTCCGCATGACTAACTGGGGGTCATTCCACATAACGCAGACCAATGGAATATTCTCAGTGGAAGTTGTTGAAATGCCAAAGAACCTGCGTAATGTCCTTGGAGAGGGCGGAATGGAAGGCCTTTTCTCCATGACCTGTTCAAAAATGCCTTTCAGTTGTTCAAAGAAAAACTAGATTTTTCAGAGAATTTGTGGCTGGAATTCAGGGCCTGCCACTATGTGGCCGGTCATAAGGCCCAATTTAAATTTAAATGCCTAAGATCAAAAGAGGGGCAAATATGAAAATGCTTCTTGTAAACTCTAAAGTGCCTCACCATTATCTTTTATCCTTTCAATTGAGCCTGGCTACATGAGCAAGGTAGCAACAGTTTTAAAGAATTCATACCGCAGGAAAGTTAGCCTAGATCTTAAACTACAAATTAAACCTGTCCTGTGTGTAATAAGTCAGGCTTTGAAGGAGGCCCAGTAGCAACCACAGGTGAGAAGAAAATAAAAAGTCCTAGGAACTAGAATTTTTGAATAAATAAATTATGTAGCCTTTGGCAGAGGGCCCGAGTTAAATCAGATATTTCTGAGAAGGGTGGCACATTAACTGTTTATCAGTTATCAGTACTGGGGCATAAAATCATTTCTCTCAGATCCTTATATTTTCAATTCACATACCATAAATTTTACCATTTTTATGTTTATAATTCAGTAGTTTTTAGTAATATTCACAAAGTTGTATGTAGCATCACTACTATCTAATTTAAACATTTTCATCAACCCAGAAAGAAATCCCATATCTGTTAGCAGTCACTGCCCATTCCTCCCTCCTTCCAGCCCCTGCTAACCATTAATTTATGGTGTATCTCTACAGATTTGCCTACTCTGAATATTTTGTATAAATGGAATTACACAATATGTGACCTTTTGTGTCTGACTTCTTTCACTTAGAATAATGTTCTCAAGATTCATCCATGTTACAGTATGTAGGAGAGCTTCATTCTTTTATTTATTTTTATTAAATTTATTGGGGTGACATTGGTTCGTTCCTTTTCATGGCTGAATAATATTCCATTGTATGGGTACTACATTTTGTTTATCCATTTATCAGTTAGTGCACATTTGGGTTATTTCTACTTTTTAGCTAATATGTACAAGTGTGTGTGTAGATGTATTTTCACTTCTCACAGGTACATATCTAGGAGGGGACTCGCTGGGTCATATTAACTTATGTTTAATACTTAAATTTTTAAGGAACTCTCAAACTGTTTTCCAAAGCATCTGTACCATTTCATATTCACATCAGTAATATACAAGGGTTCAGTTTCTTCACATTCTTACACCACTTGTTATTGTCTGTCTTTTCTATTATAGCCATGCTAGTAGGCGTGAAGTAACATCTCAGTTGATTTCGATTTGCATTTTTCTAGTGACTAAAAATGTTGTGAGTCTTTTTGTGTACTT
The DNA here is from genome assembly GCF_021234165.1 of Pteronotus mesoamericanus. NCBI lineage: Eukaryota > Metazoa > Chordata > Mammalia > Chiroptera > Mormoopidae > Pteronotus > Pteronotus mesoamericanus. Next base: position 22,265,049 of record NW_026555078.1, on the reverse strand, counting down.
ACTGGCCATTTGTATATCTTCTTGGAGAAATGTCTATTCAAATCCTTTGCATATTTTAAATACTTGGGATGTATTCTTTTTATTGTTTCACTGTAAGTGTTCTTTATATATTTTGGGTACAAGTCCCTTATCAAATATGTGATTTGCAAATATTTTTACCATTCCATGGGTTGTTTTTTCACTTTTTTAATAGTATCCTTTGATATACAAATGATTTTTATTTTAATGATGTTTAAATTGTTTTTTATTGTGTTCCTTGTGTTTTGGTGTTATAGCTAAAAATCCATCGACTAATCCAAGATCACAAAGACTTACACTTATGTTTTCATCTAAGAGTTTTATATTTTTAACTCTTAACATTTATGTCTTTGATCCATTTTTAGTTAATTTTGGTATATAGTGTGAGGTAGAGGTCCAACTTCATTCTTTTGCATATGGATATCCATTCGTTTCAAACCACCAGTTGAAAAGACTATTTTATCCCTATTGAATTGTCTTGGTAAACATGTCAAAAATAGATCTTTCTTCCTCTCTAGTATGAACACTTAAAACTTTAAATTACCATCTGGATTCTAAGTAAAAGAAACAAGACGCAAAAGGCCGCATAGTGTAAGATTCCATTTACATGAAATGTCCAGAATATACAAATTCAAAGAACAGAATGTGGATTAATGATTTCCAGGGGATAATAGGTATGGGGTTTCTTTTTGGGGTGATAGGAATGTTTTGGAATTATATAGTGATGATTGTTGCACAACATAGTAAATATAGTAAAAAATATTGACTCGGACACTTTAAATTGTGCTTTTTATGCTATCTGAATTATATTTCAATTTTTTAAGTGTTGAGCCAGACGCGTGGGTAAGAAGATGATGCTTGTCCCTTTATTGCAGTTGCAATGTAACAGTAGTTTCTGAGGGACACTAAAAAAATAATCCAGATTGCAGTGATGGTTGCATGGTTCTATACATTTATTTAGAGTCATTGAGTCATACACTTAAAACAGGCGAATTTTAGCCCTGGCTGGTGTCACTCAGCTGATTAGAGCATCATCCCATAAACCAAAAGTTTGCAGGTTCCCGGTCAGGGCACAAACCTAGGTTGCTGGTTTGGTCCCTGGTTCAGGTATGTATGAGAGGCAAGCAATCTATGATTCTCTTTCCCATTGATGTTTCTCTCCCCCGTACCGCCCCGGCTTTTCCCTCTCTCTAAAATCAACAAGAATGTCTTCAGGTGAGGATTAAAAAAAAGGTGAATTTTATACTATGTAAATTATACCTCAATAAATATGTTTCTAATAAGAGTTTTAAAAAGTCCACTTAAACTCTGCTTTAGTGACATCTCATAAACTTTGATATGTTATGCCTTCATTTCCATTCACTAAAAAATGATTTTAAATAATCTTTGCATTGTCTTCTTTGACCCATGGGTTATTTAAAATATAATGTTTAACTTCCAAATATTTGAGTAATTTTCCAAATAGTTTTGTTTTTTATGTCTAATTTAACTGTTTTGTGATGACATTTCAAATTTTAAAAATGTGTTTAGTTTTTTGTTGTGACCCAAATTGTGGTATATCTTGATGAATGTTCTGTGGGAACTTGAAAAGAAATATGCATTCTGCTCTTCTTCAGTGGAGTGTCCTATAAATGTCTTTTGTCCTTTATGCTATTATTGTTATACATTTTACTTCTACATATGTTGTAAACTCCACAGTACTTTGTTATTATTTTTGCTTTAATATTCTAAATTGATTTTTCAATTTAGAAAAGTCATATTTAGACTTACCCACAAGTTTACCATTTCTGGCATTCTTTATTCTTATGTGTAGAGCCAAGTATTTTCCTTCTGCCCAAAAAAATTAGCTTTAACATTTCTTATAATGCAGATTTTCTTGTGACAGACCCTCTAAGATTTTATTTGTCTCCTAAAGTCTTTATTTTTGCCTTCATTTTTAAAGGTATTTACTGGATACCGAATTCTAGGTTGATTTTTTCCTTTCCTTCAGCACATGTAAACATGCCATTCTATCATCTTTTCGCTTGCATAATTTGATTTTAAGTCTGCAGTATTTCTTATATTCGTTTCTCTACAAAATAGCTCAGGCTGCTTTTAAAAATTTGCTCTTTATCACTAATTTTTAGCAATTTTACTCTGATGTACTTTGCTATGGTTTTCTTACATTCTGCTTGTACTTCATTGTGATTCTTGAATCTGTGGTGTTCATAGTTTTTATCAAATTTAAAAATACTTTGGCCATCATTTCATAAAAAATTTGTTCTCTCCCTTTTCTCCTCTCCTCTGGTATATATATATATATATTGATATTGGCACTTGATATTGCCCCACAGGTTACAGAGATTCTCTTCATTATTTTTCTGTTTATTTCTATTTTTGTTTTGTCTTTTTCCTCTCTGTGCTTCATTGGGATACTTTCTTTTGCTACATTTTGAATTTCACTTATTTTTTTTCCTCTGTAGTGTCCAGTTTGCTTTAAATTCCATTTACTTACATTTCATTTCAGATACTGTATTTTTCATTGTTAGAAGTTCCATTTGATTATTTTTAAATATATCTTCCATCCTTTCCTCATTCAGTTCATGTTTTTTTAAATTCTTGAGCACATTTTTACATATTTTATAATAGCTGTGTTAACGTACCTGTCTGCTCATTCTATCAACTTCATCCATTTTGAGCCTGTTTCTATTAACTGAGCTTTCTCTGGGTTATGAGTCACATTTTCCTCCTACCTGATCAGTCTAGTGATTTCTTATAGGATGTTGGATATATTCAAAGTTACATTGTTTATTGTTTATGTCTTCTTATTTTCCTTCAAAGAGTGTTGGGCTTTTATATGGTTGTCAAATTACTTATGGGTAAAATTGATCCTATAGGGGCTTGTTTTAAGCTTTGTTAGAGTCTAAATCCTTTTTCTCTAAGGATAATTTAGTCCTACTAGATAGGAATGACCATTATGGGGTCTCTATTAAATGCCCTGGATGTCAAGCTGGTTGATATTTGAACATTTCTCAGTTCAATGTAGCCTTATAAATTATGCATCTTAGAGTTCCTGATCATTCTTTGCTCAGCCTCATGGAGCTTTATTCTGTATGTATATCTTAGTACTAAGAAATATTATGCAGATTTCTGGGGCTTTTTCCAAAAAGCTCTCTCTTTCCTAGAACTTTCCCCACAACTTCCATCCAGAGTCTCTTCGACCTTCGCTTTCCATCTTTTAACTCAGCAAATCAACCTTACTCTGCGTGAGCTGCCTTTCTCTGTTGGACGGTCCTGCATTTATCTCTAATCAGAAATGGAGGTGATTATAGGGCTCACCTCATTAATTTCCTTTATCTCAGGGATCACAGTCTTGTACTGCCTGTTGGACAGTATCTGAAGCCATCAGTACTTTTGTTTCATTTTCTAGTTGTTTGTGGTGGGAGGGTAAATCTGGTTCCTGTTGCTCTATTGTGACCAGAAGCAAAAATCCTAGAACTAATTATGATAAAGAATCAGTAGGGAGAGAGGGAAAGCCCACAAACTAGACACTGCTGACTTGGCTGGGGGCTCCAGGGTGTAGAGAGACATCAAAAAAATTCTAGCATCTGAAAGCCGTGCAGGGACAGGTATGCCAATGTAGAAAAGAGAGAAAAAAGTGTGGAGGCTACTAAAAACAAATATCTCCTATTTTCTCAGGCAGCTGGATAGCTTCCATTTCCTTCTCCAGATCTACTCTCCACCCTTCACCCCACCCTGTACCCCAAGGGACTGACCTGTCTATACTGCGTCAATGGGGCTTTTTTTAACTCCGGTTTCTAGTTGTGTTCAGGCAAAGGAGGTAACTACAGGGAAATGGGAAGCAGGAGGATTATTTATTCCCCTACTTCCTACCCTTCCAAATTACTGTGGGTTAGTTTTGTCTCTCCACCAAATGGTACCAGTCCTGTCAGGCAGCCCTCTCCTTATAGGTACTCTGTCTGGGTTCTAGTAACTATTCTTTCCCCTTGACTCTTCAGACATTGGGATGGTAGGACGTCCTCAATTATATCAAACCTAAAGTATCACACCATCCATTGTTTGTTCCCCTAAACCTTGCCTATACCTTACCAAATAATCTCATTAAATTCTCTTTTTCCCACCTGACTGATACAACAGAGTTATTGATGCTGCCCCTAAAGGTGAACAATCTGTTGCCCACTGGTTATATGACCTTAGGAAATCACTCTACTGTCTCCTTCCTCAGTTTGCTCTTGGCCTAGACTTGACTATTTGAGGCCCTACAAATCAGAAGCTCAAATTCAGTAGGCTGCACCACAGCAGTATTTCTTGGACAAATAGTGCCCCTTCCCTATCCTTTACCTTTTTTTCTACCTTCTAGTCCCACACCACAACTCCTGGTTTAGCTGTTTTGCCTCCTAAAATAATCGAAGTCCCTCCCTCCAGATTTTAGCAATAGATACCCCTGGTGAGGGCTAGGATTGCCTCAGGCAATCTCCGACTGATGGAGATGACCATCAGTTGGGGATCAGAGTTAAGGTCAAGTTCATACAAGTTACTCAACTTTTAGCCCAAGCCAGTTGAGCTTAACATTCAAGGAGCTTTTTCTCCTCCTACTATATGCTCCCTGGAGAAGATTTATTTTTATTTTTTTTAAACTAGGAAAATAGATAAATAGCATGTATTTAGAAAAATGTTAAAAATTTATTATTTTAAATAATAAAGGGCAAAAGTCATGATTTTTAAAAGTTTATAGAGTTATTTAAAGGTAGTCCTGAGGTCAAGAAAGCAAATTAGAAAGAGCTGGGCATTGCTCCCTCCCCCTGGCAGAAACAGATTTAGAAATGGAAATCAGAGGTACGGTGGAAGGAATCCATGAGCAAGAAGAGCTAGAGTGAGGGGCAGTCTACACTGAAAAACATTAGGCCACAGTGAAGATCATTAAAATGGACACATAACTCCTCAGCCCAGCATCCCCAGCTCTGTCCTGAGAGAGGGAAAATGAAATGTCTTCTATTGTTCTGTGAAAACCCATTAAACCTACTTGCCTTGCTGGGGAGGTTATTTCTGCACCTTTTGTGTCTTCTCCTTGATAAAATGAGAATGCAAGGCCCCTTAGGGGGTTCTAATATGACAAGCCTATTCACTCTCCAGCGTTGAGGTCTTTTCCTAAAGTTTCACTTGACCCTTGACCCATGTATAATGTTCATATTGGGACTCAGTGCCAACACCTCTAGGACCACTACTCTTGGATTAGCCCCACTCCCTCTAAGGCTCCTTCCAAGACTTCAGGTGATGTTTAGACTTCCTTGGGAATCAGACCTCCTCACCCTTGTTCTTACCTAGGCTTGAACATAACATTGCATCTTTTTTAGAGAAAAGGCCAGTGTTTCCCTGTTATTTGTTGACATTAAACACAACTGTGATTTAGCTGAGAACACGCCCAGGCAGGTTGTAAGTCTGGATCTACCCAGGAGGCCCTGGGATTCCGAGTGTGTCGGCAGGCCTCAGGGGTAGTGGAGGCTTAAGAATGGCTCCCCTTCCCTCCAGTTTCTACTGACACCTCTTCTGATCTGCCCCCACCACAGGTAACTGTTGAAATCTGACTCACAGTGTCCCTCTCCGCAGCTCTGGTTTCTGATAAAGACTTTCCATGAAAGAAGCATTGCTCACTCCTGTGCTAGCCACCCCTACTATTGGTTCAAGGCTTGGAGGGTGTAAGCCTTTGACCCCTAACCCTTGACCCTGACCCTAATGAACCATTCCCACTTAGCTTTCTGGGAATAAGCCTATACTCAACATTTTTTACCGAATGGAGAGAAGAGACAATCCACTCAAAGATTTGCTATTGTTAGAGTAATTAATACTCCAAATCCCTGAGTAGGAGGGACTGGAAGGCTTAAGGCTCTTTAACTCTTCCTATTCTCAAACTAATCCGAAGCTTATTTTCCCCGCCTCCTCTAATCATGTTTCAGGCCCTCACCTGTCTGTCCACAGGCTAATTCACTTGTTCTGGGGAGTGATTAGGTGAAATCAGACACAATGTTTTGCAGTTGACCAGTAGCGGCTCTGGAGATTCCCTAAAAGGGGACTTAGAGGTGTAAAGCTGGTTGAACCAGAGGCTAGGGGATTTTTATTCAGGATGTTTGTATAGTAAACACTATTTTTCACTCAGATTGCATGTTTACTTAAGACAGAGATTGTCTTAAGAAGGGGAGGGGAGAAGTCTCTTCCAATCTGCCCCTTGGCACCAACATTGCAATTAAGAGTCCTTCACCCCGACACTGGATTCTCTCACTTCTCACTCTGTTTCTTCCCCCTTTTCACTCATTTGCTTCCTGGCAAACCTTTCCTACTGATCTTTGTCCTATTCATCCATCCATCCATCCATCCATCCATCCATCCATTGATTCACCATCCGTGATGACAGCTGTTTCCCAATAGGAAGCAAAAGCCCTTTGCCAGAGAGAAGCCCTATTGTTTTCAACCCTGTGGGGTCACCCCACTTAGGGTTTATGTCACAGATGATGCCCAAGCTGGTTGATGGAATCACTGTACTTCTCCACAAATACTTTTCTCCTGTTCCCATTTCTTCCCCATTCTTTTCTCTTCTACTTTTAAGCTCCTTTCCTGTTTTCTTTCCTTTTTTCCTCTTTCTTTCTCCACTCTGTATGCTTTAGGGCAACTGCCATGAATATTTTGTAGCCATTCAAAATTGAAAGGGGCAGCTGAGCCCAGTCCTAGAAGAGCTGCTAGCTCCCCGCTCCCAGGGCTCCCTTCACCCCTGCCACCCCCAGGTTGCCTGGGGCAGAACTAAGCTGACTTTTTCTACACTGGCCACCAGGATCTGGTTTTAAGACCTCCCTGGGGCACCCAGGACATCAGCCTCCATGCTGGGACCCTGGGCTGGTTATAGCCCACCCTACAGGAGAAAACATAAGCTCCCAACACAGAAAAATCTGTCTTTCCTCCTGTTGCTATTGCCAACAGAACAACAGAGCCAGGATTTAGTGGCCCAGCATAAATAAAATAGTGCTGTCAGCAACCAAGGCCCAGCTAATCTCTTTCCAGCAGTGACCTGGGTTCTGTGCTCAGTGACAGTGAGTGTAACCAGACCCAAGGCTCTGAGGTGCAGGAAGCAGGCTGGGCAGCCATGGTACCACTTCCCTCTCCCCCGTCTCCTCCTGCCTCTGGCAGGCCTGTTGTGAGGTCTGTTTCCCCTGCCTGGAGTACATGGGCTGGGGGTGAAGGACAGGCCAGCCTTCAGCCCAGAGAGATCCTCCTCAGAGCTGCCTTCTCCGTTCGTATCTTTCTTTCTTTCCTGAAGAGGGATCCAGGGGCCCGGTCATCTGGAATGGTTCTGCGAGCATGCCTCCGACCTGGCCTGCACCCCGGGCTCCAGTTATCCCTTTACCGTCCAGTCCTCCAGAGCCCCATCTGGCCTAGAATTGCTGGCTTTAGGCTGGAGGGATCTTGGCAATCATCTGGCCCAGCCCCCTCAGAAGCAGATGGATGCCTCCACAGGACCTGGCTTTCCTAAGCACGGGAGCGTCCCAGGGGAGGCGGCCATTCTGACTTCCAGCACACTAGCTGGGAACCAAATGGATCGAGGTAACCCGCATTCTTTGGGGCCGCATTGGGCCAACATTGGTGCAGATGCATTTTGATGAATGTAGATATGATTCCTATCCGCCAGAAGCTGTCTAGAGGGAAAGACAGAAGTGGGTCAAGTAATGAAAGTGTGATGCTATTTATTGAAAGGGAGTATGTACAGAGGGTCCAAGTCAAGGGAAGAGGTAATCAAGGAAAGCCTTCCCTAGGAGGTGACATTTAAACAGAAGGCAGGAGTGTGCTTTTCTCATTGGCTGCTTCACCCAGAGCCTAGCACAGGCCTGGCACGTGGTAAATAGTAGTAAATGTTTGTTAAATGAATGGATGAGGAAATGAACAAACATCTCTAGTTTCCCCCCAAGAACCCTTGGTTACCTACAGGATTTGGGGCTGTGTCTATGACTCTACTCGTTTACCAAAAAAACCAACGAAACTTGAAGTCAGGAGTCCTCATGAGGTCTATTCATGCTATGGACGTGCTGCGTGCTGTTCATTCCGCTTTAGAGGTGAGTGTGCTGGGTCACAACTGGGGAAGATGATACCCCTGAGATCCCAGAGGGAGTCTTCCGGGCTCGCCCCCGCCCCCACAATCACACCGCGGAGAACTCTGTAAATGGACCCATCAAAGCAGGGAAGGCCAGCCCCTTGACAGGTGATTGGATTTAGATCTGAAAGCAGAGATGGGTTAAAACTCCCTGCACCCAGATGTCCTCACCGCAGACCAAAGCCCAAGAGGAGGCAAGGGGAGAAGAGCACCACGGGCCGCCCTGCTCCCTCTCAGAAGAGGGAAAGGGTTCCTGGAAATTCCCGTAAAGCGTCCAAGTGAGCAAATCCTGAGCTATTTGCCCTGAGGTTTCCCAGCAGGATTATGGGCAGACTGACCAGCTGTTCCATCCCCTAAGACTGTCTTAATTTCAAAGGCTGTGTTCTCTGTCCCAGTAAAAGTGGGCCCTAGTGTGCAATGTCTCCCAACTCTCCCAGAACTCAAAACATGCCTCTATGTAGGTGTTGCTCCTGGGCCTCCAGGAACCTACGTACAGCGAGGAGCATCCTCTTCCCCCTCCCTGTCTCGTAAGCACCTCTCCGGAAAGAGAAGCTGGAGCCAGTGACGTTGGCTGGAGGCATGGCCACCATATATAGTCACATTCACAGCACACGCAGGTGGGTGGCGGCTGAAATCCAGTCCTCGTTCTGCTTGCCAAGCTGTGCCCCCTGGCATGGCTGCATCCACACAAAGGAGGGGGTACCTCTTCTAATTTGCACACAGGTGCCAAATGGGCTAGCAGTGACCCTGGGTGGAGAGCCCAAAGCATTACACCTGGGGAGGAAAATAAGCCAATCATTCCCTTGCCACCACCTACACATTCTAACCACGTGTTCCTCAAGTGTCAGATATGCTAACAAGGCAGATTTCTTAGAAGGTAACAGAATATGACGGATAAACCAGTAGGCCCAGTAAGTCTACATGTTTTATTTTTTTATGTCTTGCGTTCAGATGACAGTGAAAATCGAACTATTGAGATGTGCTAAGGAAGGATCAAATGTCTGCTTTCTGTTTAACTACTTTAAGGAGAATAAAGATTTACAATACATATAACCCCTCCGCGTTGGAAACACCAGGGGTTTGGAATCTTTCCCAGACCCTGGGCTCCAGCTTCGCTTACCTTGAGCCTGTTGCTCAGGAAGTGAGCCTCTGGAAAATGAGGTAAAATGGGCATTTTCTCAGGAAAATGACCCTCCCCATGAAGCGCCAGTCTTCTCACTAGCAAACACACTCCATACTCAGGATGATTCGCTACGAGCGCCAGCTGAAGGGTGGCACAGCACAGAGGCGCTGCCTGGAGAAGGAACTTGGATTCTAGCACATGCTCGATGGATGCATAGGAGAGGGCTGCGGGCTCCTTGCTGGTCGCTTTACATCGCAGGGACATTTGACAAATGCAACTCATACTCATGTGCAGGGACAGCTGCCCCGCTCAGACATGCTTCCCCAGCATGATCTCTTTTGGTATCTTCCTATCTGCCCAGTCTTCCTGGAGGTCAAAAAATGAGGTATGGCCTGAAGAAGCAGTGACAAAACATGAGCAAGGAGCAGGCCCTGCAAGTCACAGCTTTCCAAGTGCTTCCATGTGTTTCCATAAGCTGGAGTTGGAAGTGGGGTCAAGGGATGGATCTGAAATGCTTCCTGCGGCTCTGGGGACCCCCTACCCTCAGTTCCCCACCTTCACAGCCCCAAGTACTCCATGGCTCCTGAGCCAGGTATTACCTGTGACAGACCTTGGTCTTGCCCGAGGCAGGCCCAGGCTGCCAGGGTCCTGTGAACTGAGAGTATGCAGTGACAGTTCTTGGTGTCAGGACACATGTCAGCATCTTGGCCAAGAAAATCAGACCGATGTCATTCAGCTCTTACATAATGCTCTCAGGAAGCAGGTGACTGGGGCAGCCAGGACCTTGGGCAGGTTTATTCCCAAGTGAAACTCCCTTCTCTTTCCTGATTATCCCTTTTGTTTTTTCTCAACAAAACCTACTTGTACCACCTGTCAGGACCTAGCAGATAATTCCATGTCCAGAGCCTTCCCATGCCTTGTGGGAAGTACATATGATAAGAGCCAACAATTCCTGAGCACCTTCAGGTGCCAGGCTAGGAGGTAACGTTCACTTCACCAGCAGGATCCTGTCAAATCCCCATACAACCCTGAGATGAAGCACTGTTACTATTTTTATTTTTATGCATGAGGAGTTAGAGGTTCAGGCATCCTGCCCAAGGTCACACCGTCAATAATTGGTGAAGCCACGACTTGAACCCAGATTGTGTGGCTTTCGTGCCTACACCTATTACCACATCAAAGCATAGGGAGTTCCAGGTCTTTAATGGTACAAGAAGACTGGGATATAATGAGGAAGGAAGACCTCAGCTCCTCGGACTCTCATGGCAGCGGAGCTCTGCCCACTGCCTGTGCACAGACAGATGTGCCTAAGATTACAACTCCCCGAGAAGGTGTTTAAGGTGGGAGCAGGGACTTTGCCTCACTTGGATTTCTTACAGAATGGTGGCCAGTTTCTAGAGCAAGTGTCCCAGGAATGGAGGTTCCAAGAGACCCAGGTAGATATTACAAGGTTTCTTATAACCAAGCCTTGAAATCCTAGAATATCATTTCTACCATTTTCTGTTGGCCAAGCAAGTCGCTATAGCTAGCCCAGATTCAAGAGGTGAGAAACGACACGCAAAAACCTAGAGGGGAAGATCAAGGGCTGCCACCTTGGAGACTGTCTACCACAACTTTCTTTATATAGATTAAATTCCTTTATTAAGCTGGGAGAGGGAGAAGAAATGAGCTATGGGCTGGGGAAGCCAAGAGGAAAGAGACGTTGTCCTTCTCTCTAGAAGAAGGTACTTCTCCAAGTCCCTCCCGAACTGTTCTCTGACTTCACATCTCAAAGTACATTCTTAGACCATGTTTTAGGCCCAGAATTCTGGGCCAGAATGAGGAAGAAAGTGGAAAAAAACCACTTATGTCATCCTAACTAATCAGCCCTCATTTGAGAATGAGTTTGCTATGTGACTGGCCGCAAAATTGTTTATCTGCCCTTGCTGCAGTGTAGCCTTTAAGAGACACAGTCTGGTACCAGTGACGTCCTAGCAGTGGTTGCCCTAGAAACCTGGAGGTCAAGGATAGTAAGGGAGCTTCTTGCCACGATGACCTCATGCAGAAATCTCTTTGGTTCTTGTGAACACCTGGTAACTGAGCTATGAAGGAAAAAGAGCCATAAATTCTTCAGATGTGTATACACAGGCAGAGCACAGTGGACTGGTGCAGAGTCCTCGCACACGCGTTGTGAGATGTCCCTTTGATTCCCTCCACCGCCCCGACTTGCTTTGATGGGGACTGTCCATCTAACCTTGCTGGACTTGGGCCCAGGAGCCTTGTTTGGAAGGCTGTGGAATCACCTGGTGATTTGAGACCGCCCCTGCCATCCATCTGGATACTTCAAGCATAACTCACTTCTAAGTCTGCAGCTCGCTTTCCCCAGCCTCTGCCTGTCCCTCCTCCGTTACATATGGCGGGGGGAGGGGGCACATTTACTGTCAAATTATTGTCAGTATAAAGCAGGACGGGCTACTTTGGACATCCCATCCCACCCCCCACCCCCATAAACTGCCTCTGGTCTATCCTACTTGAGAGACCTCGTCAATCTTTTCCCTCAGCAACAACAAAATGTGCTTAATACCCACTATCTTCTTTCCTCCCTCCCTCCCTTTCTTTCTATAAGAAACGCACAAGTAGTTTAGTTATATACTGGTATTCCTTGGTTCATGACCCAATCCCATCTCTGTACTATGCACACTCCACTTCTATTTAGTTATTTTTTAAAAATAAACCAACACTGGCCAGCCCACAATCCCAAACAAAAGCCAGGACCTTAACAATAACCAATGTATCTTCCAAATCCCAAGTGGCAGTAAACAGGAAAATGAAACAGCCAGTCACCCAGCATATACAAGACAGAAGCTAGTCCTTTAAAAAGGTTTCTCTGGTGTCTGAAGAAGGCGTCTTTTAGAAATGCCTCATTTTTCACAGGGCCCATTAAATCCCAGTCATTTAAAAATCCAGGCTCCCAATTGGTATATCATTTTTATTTTAATGATCCGTGCTTCCTGTAGAAACATGAAAAATGACAATTTCTTTTTTCAATTAAACAGGTCACAACCAGCAGATGAAAGTCGGCTTCTTCCCGCCGGTCCCCGGGAGCAAGCCGGGAAGGGGTTAACGAAGGCCCGGCGGCCGGGGCTGGAAAACTCTCGGTCACCCGAGCGCAGCCGGCCCGACGCGCGCATGCGCTGGGGCAGCCCTCCGCGCGGCCGCCGGCTCCCCGCTCGCGGCTTCCTCGGTGCACAAAGGCCTGCTTTGTTCCCTTGGCTCTGTTTTAAATATCTGACGACTATTCCCCCCGTCCTTGCGCCAAATCCCCGGGCTTGACTGCAGGCGCGGCACAAGGGCGTATTGTGGGGCCGAGCGAGGGGCGAAGGGGGCTGGGGGCGGCCGGCCCGTTGGGGACGCTCCTGTTTCGCCCCGTTGACTCAGCCATTTGGGTCACCAGGGCTGAGTCGTGGGGGTGTCTCATCGTCTATTTTTTCCCCAGTCCCAGAAGTAAAAATTGGAAAAGGGGGGCCGTGGGAATGAACAGAGCCGTTTCCAAAGCCGGCCTGGAAAAGAGATGGTTGCGGCGCAGCGCAAGCGCCCCGGCTGCCAGCGGGGCGCGAACCCGCGAAGCCAGACGCTCGGTTTCTTATCAGTCCATCGCTGTAAGTATTTAGAAAGTGCCAATCACTCACACTCTTTGAAAAGCATGGCATTCCAGCGCACACCGACCAGGACAGGACGAACTGGGGGATCCTTTCTTCCCCCAAATTCGGGCCCAAGAGACGCTGCGGAAAGAACATCACCCCAGGCTTTCTGCACCTACAGCTTTTAGGTCCCACTTCGTTTTAGGAATGGCCCCTTGGGGAAGTCACACCTCCCCTGATATGGCCCCTCCCTCCCAAGGGTTGGTAGGTGAGTATTGGGATGAGGTTCAAACAAAAGTAGGCTTTCAGCTTGCAGGAAAGCTGGCTCTGCTTCCAGCCCCTCCCTTTCCTTGTCTTGCTGGCATTCCCCGCAGACTACCAGGTAGTTTTCCTTCCCGACTCAGGTGTTTGTTTACCTGCTGCTGCGAAGGAAGACTTCAGTCACTCCGGGGAGGTTTGCAAAATAAGAATAGCAAGACCCCCTCTCTTTTCCATATTCTGGCTAGATCTTGGAAACTTAAAGCAAAATTCAAAATGCAGGCTGTAGCAACTCTGAAAAGTGTGTTTGGTCTTACGTTTAATCAAAAAGAGGTTTTCCTCTCCTAACTTGTGACCAGAGCTCCCATACCCCTCAGAATCTTGAAGGAAAATTGTGGCCCTCCCACCCAGGGCAGGTGAAGGAGGAGGGAGGACCAAGTGTGGGGTGATTTGATTCAGAAGCAAAGGGCTTTGTAGTTTTGTGCTGGTGGCTCTAGGCCTGACTGGAGCCCCAAAATCCTACCTCATGGTTTGTTACAAATCTTAGGGTTGGACTTACATTGATTGCCTTGGCACATTTCTCAACTGTGAGAACCATAAGTATTTCCTGAGATATATTTTTTAAAATCATACTTTATGATTTTCACATTTCACATGTTGTCTCATTTCACCAGTACTGTGAGGGTTAGAGCTGAGAGATGATATAGATCAACCCTCTTATTTTGCAAATGAAGGAACTTGTCCAGAAACTCGGAGACAAGGCCTCTGAGGAGAATAAGCCAAGTCAGTCTTCTATGCCCAAGATTGAACTCTTTCTCCTCTCGTGCCTCTCGTGTGCTAGTTAGCCACAGACAAAAAGACTAGGTTTTCATGTACTGCTTCCTCCCCAAACTCTTTCCACATGTAAGATTCTGCTTAAGGGTAAGGAGATCTAGGAAAGGCTGTGGGTATGCAGGCAGCTCTGAGGACACTAGGAATCTCTCCTCAGTATATCCCCTAGAACTGCTGAGTTTGCAAGGGCCACACTAGCTACAAGCTTGGAGACATAAGTCATGTTCCACTGCCAGGCTTGCTAAGTGGCAGAGCGCTCCTGGGTGTCGTTTCCAGGCACTCTCCAGTCTCCGGAGGAATTTCTTCAAGCAACACTAAGTGTCCTTTCACCACTCTTTCAGCCGGTAAGCCCCCTATCTCTGGAGATGATAGCAGCTTGTAGCACCCCCCACCGCTCCCCGGCAGCAGCAGATCAGCCTGCAGCTGAGCTGTATGAGAAAGTGTTGCCTAGACCTTGACTTCCCTCTGCAGGTGTGCAGAATCTCCCCAGGTGTCAACTAGGACAGCGGTCCCTACGACCCCTCTCCCCATACCCTTCCCTGCACTCCTGCAAGCTCAGAGATGTTGGAAAATTTATAGGAGCATGTCTGTGACTCAGTGCAAACTGCTTGAAGAAACGCAGTCATCAACAGCCTTATTGTGTGGTGGTGACTGCCCATTCGGCCAGGAGGCAACAGAATATATACCCCACTGAGTTTCAGAGGGTGGATCATTCTACATGACCTTCGGCTAGTATCTTTGACTTTGGCACCCTCCCCACACACTTTTTTTTAATGCCTTCAACATTGACCCTGCCACTGCCCTGAGCCCCGAGCCCATGGCCGGCTTCAAGCTCTCCCGGGTTGGCTGATAACTCACACTTAAGCCATCGCGTGGGAAAGCTGCCTGGCCAATGACAGTTCAGTTTCAGCATGTTTGTGCAAGTATTTGAATATTTTATTGCATTTTGACCTTATTATTTTATAAGAATGAGTGGAAAATGGGAAAATGAAGTGCTGATGCTAGTGATAAGAAGGGCAGTTCTCCTAAACCTAACAGAATTGAGACAAAGATGGAAACCATTCGGGGCGCCGAAAGTGGGGGAATTTTAGCTTCAATCAAATGCTCATTGGATCTAAGCCAGTTGACTGTTTGTGCAATTGGGAAGGAAGAAAATAAAACTAGAGAGCACATATATGAAATTCTGGATATACATGGTAAAAGATTGTATCTAAAGGTGAAGTGTGATTAGGGGTTCCCCATATTACTTCAGTCTTAAAGCTGCACTGATATAATGACAGATTTTTGGAGCTGAGGTGAGGGAGAAGTGAGACTGAAAATCGAGAAAGTACACCAATAATATTGTTTAGCTGCCTGGGAACAGAACCTTCCGTTATAACTTGCAAGTCCGCTGCTTGCCTCTTGCGTCAGACCAGCCAATTCTGAGGAAAGCATTAGGTAGGAAAGGAGAGGGTGTCCCCTAGACACATTCTCTGTGGGGGTCACCCCAGCACCAAAGCCATGGACCAGGTCTTTAATGAATGTGCTGGAAGGGATGGAACTCAACAGAAGCCCTCGTGCCAGGAGGCTTTCTCGGCCCGCATATGCCCGGCTGACAGAAAATCATGAGAGTCAAAAGCGAAGAACGCAAAGCTGGCCCTTTCCTCTTCAGGCTCCTGCTCTGTCCTAGCCATTTTCCCAGCTGACCCTGGGACTGGGGAGGGGGCATGCTTTCTCTCAGTCTTTGCACAGTCTGTGCCTTCTGCCTGGATTAGCTGTCCTTCCTCTTGAGCTGCCTGGCTGACTCCCAGCTCATCCTTGAAGACTCAGCTCAGGCTGCTGCTCCCCACCCCCAGGCTCCCACTTCTGTGCTCCCACGGCGCGCTCTCTTGCCCACCCTCTGTCCTGGCTCTTTCCAACCTGCCTGCATAATCATCACCAGCTTGTCTGTGAGAGCTTAGAGAGCAAGAAGGCACATTTTACGCCTTCAACATCCAGGCTTGGCGGCCCTCAGTAAGTGTCTGCTAAGTGACAAGACAGAAGGAACGTAGACCCTCAGGGAGACCTCTTTAGCACAACACTCTTGATCAATGCTTGCAGGGGTGACCTTGCACAGCCATTATGAACTTCTTAAACCCTAAAAAAATACTCTTTCTTCTCCGGAAGCCAAACCATTTGACTCTAAATTCCTCTCTCTTTGTCGCTAAGGCGCCCTCATCTGAGGGGCCTTCTTGCCCACTCTTGTGTCTTCAGTCCCCGTCTGTAACATTGCCCTTCACACCCCCTGGACGGTTCTTTACAAATGCTTTTAATAAGTAAATCCACTAACTTTTTCTTCCACCATGGGGCTCTTGCTGATTCTTACCACTTTCCTCAGGCAAAAACAACCCAGCAGTGCCGTGCGATCCAAAGCATTTCCCAGGGAGGGCGGCCAAGGGAGTGCAAGAACCTCTCGGCCGTCTGGGACTGTGATGTGATGTCTGAACAGCCTCTTTAGAAACACTCCGGCCTTTTCCAGGGAGGCCATCCAGACGGGGACACTCCGCGTCAGCCCCTCACAGTTGTCAGGGGGTCCGGGAGATGGGTGTGGGGAGCACCTGACCATGGAATTTGCCCTGCCTGGGTCCGGGTTGGCGTCGCTGGGTCGGCTGTGAATGAGAAGGGGTAAGGGTCTCAGCTCCGGTGTGCACCCCTCCACCCACCGACTCTTGTCCTAATGCACCCTGCCCTGCTGCCCTTGGCTGTGACGATGGGAGGCACTCCCTGAAAAGCCTTGGGTGGGGGACGGGGAGCAGCTCAGAGGAACCCACCGTTGGCGCACCCAGATGCCCAGCAGGCCTCTTTCCGAGGGCACCATGGTCATCTCCGGCCACCCAAACCGACCTCAGCACCAGTGAATCCCTCTCACTCCCCAGATCATGCGGACCTTGAGCTCTCTGGGGCAGTGCCGAGAGCCCACTTGATGGAAAGCTGATTCTTTTCCTGTGGGACAAACAGCGCTGATCAAGACACGTCTGTCAGGGGACGACTTGGCAGAGCTACAATGCCAAGGCTCAGATGCGTCTTTTCTGTGCGATTTCCCAAAATTCAGGCAGGAAAGCATGCCTTCCCCCAGAGTGCCCAGCTCCCCCACTGGCATTTGCATCCCCCCAACCATATATAAAAGGAGCCAGTAGCGAGCCCCCAGTGAGGACAAGGCTGCCATTCAGCCAGGCTCCAGTGACATCCCAACCTGAGAGTGCAGCTGGGGCAGTTTATGAACAGTGCTGAGTCCCAGGGGAAGTCAGCCCTGTCCTCTAGCCCACAAGCCTCTATTGTTCACTTTCTTGTTTTTCTCCAAATGTTTAGATGTGCTCGGAGCACAGAAAATTCCCAGATGGAGGCCATCAGCCAGGGCCAGCCTGAGGCGGGGAAGCCTGTAGCTGGATCTCTATGGGACCTCTGCCACCTGCCTCCCCCCAATCCCAGTTGTTCCCATCTCTCCCTAAGAGGTGACCGTGGTGGGAGCGGGTGGTAAGGGGGGTGGCCTCTCCTCGGTGAGAGCTATTTGGACAACAGTGGGCTTGAGTTGTCCCACCAAATAAGGTGTGAAGCCACGGCTGGGTCTCACTTGGTTGGCAGCCATGTTACCTTAGGACAGTCCAAAATATGGGTGGGTCTCTTCTAAGTGCCTGGCACTGGCCAAGGCTGCTGAAATTCGACGGGAATAATCGTGTTCTGGGCTCCTGTCTACATCAAGAACTTAGGCTCCAAGGTTCAGCCTCTCAGGTTTGATTCCTGGTTCTAGCTCTTATTGTTCTCACTAGCTGTGCAACTTAGGACAAGTGAGTGAGCCTCTCTGAGCCTCAGTTTCTCCCTTGGTAAAATGACAACTCCCTTGTAGAGCTGTTACGGATTTAGAGACAATCAATGTAGACACTGGCACAAAACGAGTCTGCAGTAAGTACTTGTTATTCTTTGTATTTATTCTCATTCTTATGAGCAACCGCTGTCGCACCATCGTGAATCCACTGTCTCTGCTTGGAGCACCCAGTTTCGCTTTTAAACTGAATGCCTTCGACAGTCTCCAGTTGTGGGTCAGAGAACAGCTGTGCAAGACCAGCAGAGCCAGAGGAATGAACGATGAAGTGCCTGTGACATAGGGGAGGAGAGAACGTGCTCAAAAGCCCATTGCTCTGTCTCCTCCTCCCCTCAGCTCCAGATCCCTTTCTCCAGGGCTCATATTACCCACCCTTCCCCATGGCAGTTGATTCTCGGCCCTGCCATATGGCCCCGCAGGACCACCGAAATCCCACCCCCACCAGGAAAGCCCCTCTCCCCTGTGCCCCCACCCTGGCAGCCACCAGTGGCCAGTGGGGAGAGTGAGGGAGGCAGAGGTGGCTGTCTCTGGAAATTTTGTTAGATCAAGATGGGGTAGGGGGGCATCCAGATCCCAAACTCCAAACCCCTGGGGTGCTGAGTACAGTTTAGAGATTGGGAGTCCATTTCCACCAGCCTGAGGGCCTTGCTGTGAAGAGGGGTGGACAGAGTGGGGAGGGGAGACTGCAGGAAAGGCAAGAGAGGGGTTTGAGTTCCTGTCCTCCCTGCCTGGCACAGTTCACATTCCTGTTTGGAGCTTTGGGCTTTTGTCTCCTCAAAACAGAGCCGAGATGACACCCCTCTCCCACCTTGGACTCATTAATCCTTTCAAGAATAAGGCCTTAGGACAGGGCCATATGGTTTCCTTATCTTCCTTATCTCCCAGCACTCACCTTCCATTTGGAATGTTTATCCCAAGATAAGGATCAGATTCCACTTAGGATGATTGAATGGGGGCCTCCTTCCCCCATTTTCCCCACAATTTCAAATGAATGGAAGATCCAATCCAATAATAAATGAGCCAGACCAGGCTCTGATCATGGAAAGGGCTCCTCCCACACTCCCAGCCCCCACCATGCACCCCTGCCTCCTCTCCCTGCAAATATCCCCCTCTCCCACCTGGGCAGTTCAACTTTTACCGCATTTATATAGTGGAGTTCTTCATAAGACTTCCATTAAACGATGTGTAACTGCCTTAAACACTGTTTTAAAAACCAGACGTCAGAGGCTAGACCAGCGCTCGTCCGCAGAAATGTTAACACAAGCTACAAATGCAAGCCCATGTGCAATTTTATATTCTCTAATAGCCACATGAGCAAGGTAACTATGAACAGGTGACATTAATTTTAGGGCTACATTTCATTTATAATTTTAAATACTCATAGAATATATATTATAACTAATATGATAATACATTTTATGCAGCTCCCAAATATCACTTCGACATGTAATCAATACAAAAATTATCTGTGAGGTATTTCACATTTGCTTGTTTGTACTTGGTCTTCAAAAGCCAGTGTGTTTTTACACTTACAGCATATGTCAGTTTAGACTGGCACGTTCGAAGTGTCCTGCCTCCCACTGTGGGTGGTGGCTACTATACGGGCAGGGAAGAGCTAGAGAGACCAGGAAAAGAAACCTGGGCAAAGGCAACTTGCATGGGCAGCGTGGCTGCCCCCTGGAGCCGGCTGCCAGGAGGGAGGCTCTGTAAAAAGGCGAGAAACCCTCAGCTTCGTTCCCTGCCTAAACTGAGCCCCAGACTTCATCTCCCCACCAGCCCTAGCCTTTCCCAGAAGGAAAGAAAAACACACACATACACAATGACATTTTTTTTTAAGGGGCAGCAATTTTTACTGCTGTGAATTTAATGTTTGTCATTTCGCTTGCTAATAAAATTGTTTATGGAAGCCCCTGTCACTGGGGCTTTTCCTGCAGGCTGTTTAAAAGCGAAGATGGCGCTCACTACCATCCAGCATCTATGCAGTGGGCTCTGCTGCACTTCAAATAAAGGGGATGGGGGCGGGGGCAGGCGCTGGAGTAGACAGAACCAGGCTTGGGTCACCAATGCCAATTGGTGCTCCCTGGTTCCAGGAAAGGAGAGGCACAATTCGGACATTGACAGGACATTCGGGAAGAGCTCCCACTTGGCACTCAGACGCTATACTTAGAGGGCCCTTTGCGTTCTGGACCGGGAGACAGAAGAGGCCTGGGTCTGTGTGCAGCAGTCTGTGTGTGCGCTCGGCTCCTTCTGCCCACGGCAGGTCTGCAATGAGTTAATGTGGCAGGACTCCTGTTGCAGCGGAGGTATGCCCAGAGCGTCCCCTGCTCTTGAGATCAAGATAAACATGACACAAACAAAGAGAAGGATGGGATGGGAGGTCTCTGGCAAAGCAGGAGTACATTAGACGTGCCAGCCAGCCCTGAACCCCAAGGGGAGGAAGGTAGGGAGCAGATTTCAGGCCTCCTCGGGGCGGCTTTCGTGACCACCCTGTGTAAGGGCTGGTCTGTCTGCTTTATCTTTCTTCATAGTACTTATAATTCAGACGTGCTATTATATTTTGCTTTCTTGACTGGTGTCCTCAGTTTTGTTCTTCCTGCATCCCAGTGCCTAGAATAGTGCCTGTCACTCTTAATAAACATTTGCTGACTGAATAAATTGGACTAGGAGGTCATGCCAGAAATACTGGGCAGGCCCCAAAAAGCTGTGACTTTAGAACCAGCAAGAAGATGAGTACGAGCTGGTAGGAAAGGCAGAGAGAGGTGGGGTAGGGTGGTGAGGGGGCTGTGAAGAAGCAGGGAGGGATGGTGGTCTGTGTGTGTGATCCCCTCGTAATGGGAGACAGAGAAGAATTTGAAAAAGTTGGAGGAATGTGATTGCAGCACAAAGACAGTGAGATTATTTTGTCAGCAACATTTGGATCCCATTGGTGATGAGAGACATGTGGGCCCGGCAAGGAGACAATTGTGGTAGTCAAGACAGGATGTGAATAAGACATAAAGAAGCATTTCATCAGCAGGGATGGAAAAGAACCAGGGCTGCAGTAGCCAAGTCAAGGAGTAGGAAGGGTCAGCCCCAGCATCCCCATGTGCTGCTTCTCATGCATCCTCAGTGCGCTACACACACATCCACAAACACGCACACACATACACACACACACAAACACACACACACGCACGCGCATACTGGCACGCACAGGCTGCCCACAAGGAGCATTTGCTCAAAGAGCCCCATCATGCTTTCTAGCACAACGGCAAGCCCTCTTTTCTGCTTCAGTCTTTGGTCTTTGTTTTTAGTTTGCTTCTTCCCTGGCCGTGAAGGAAAGGATTGGCAGGGGGGCACTCAGAAACTCCAGGTAAGGAGGCAGTATATTCTCCATCAACAAGGTTTGCTTCTGGCTAGTTTGAAAGGGAAGGAGCCTCAGTGAAGGTCACAAGGTCTTCTAGGACAGAAAGGAGAGGAAAACCCAGGGAAGGAAGGCCTGGAAGAGGAGAGAAATCCTCCTTTAAACCAGGGCAGGTTGGGCAATTGTTCATTGACATCCTAACATACTTTCACACAGGTGTGGGCCATGTGAAAAGTCTGTCATTGAGACTGGGGACCCAGAGGAAATGATCAAGCTTCTTATTATAGGAGTAGGTGGGGCCATGCTTGAGTATCCTGCTGAAATAGGACTTTATTTTTAAAGAGGTTTAGATTGATGTCTCTGCTAGCCTAAATAGAACAGGGCAGCCAACTTCTTCCCAGCCTGGCCAGGTCTCCAAGCAAGCTCCAAGACCTTGTACTCACAAAAAAAAAAATAAATAAAAGAGAGAGACAGAGAGAGAGAGAGAGAGAGAGAGAGAGAGAAAGGAATCCACAGATGCACAAGGTCACAGAGTTAGTCCTCCCAGTGTGCAGGGAGGAGGATATGGATGAGCTGGTTGTGTACACTCTGCAATTCCCCGGCCTCACCCTCAAGGAAGAAAGACGGAGGATTATTGGGTGATAGGTGGGGAGCTGGCCCCCACTTAAGGCTGTGCATGGCCTGGTAGGGACAATGGAGTCCCAGGCCTATGCTCAGGAAGCTGGCAGTCCAGTGAGAGGGCAGGAAGGCTGAGCAAGCATATATCCTTATAGTGCAAGGCAACAGCTGATGGACCCCGTGTGAGAGACAAGCAGAGGGTTAGGAGCCTTCCCAGAGGAACCCTTCAATGTGGCTAGAGAACCTGAAATATCCATCTTGAAAAACAAGGGATTTTAAATGGAAGGAGTTTGACAAAGAATGGACAAGTTATAGTTGAGCGACTCTAAGCATTCAGATTTGACAGGAGTGTAAGAATGTGAAAAGAGAGTAAGCAAGGAGGGGGAGGCTTGGAACCCGGGTCTCCATGCCTCTCCCAGAAGCTTGTCCTTGAGTCTGTAGATGAAGGGGAACCACTGAAGAGTTGGGAGGAAGGCGGCAGTGCGACTCAGATAGATTGAAGGAAGGCTGAGTTGGCAAAGGGGAGCCTCTTGGGACAGGGGGAGCCCAGGACCAGGAAGCTCAGAGAGGGCCTGGGTTAGTTAAGGCATGCTAGCTGCTGCAACAGACTCCCAAACCTCTGAAACACGATAGAAGTTTATTTCTTGCTCGCTTAAAGCTAACTTGGCACAGGGCTGAGGGGATAGGGCTCTGCCATCTTCGACATGTGGCTCTGGGGTCACCCTGCAATTAGCCTCCATCTGGCACAGGACAATGTGGAGGATCTTGAAGGAGGTTTTTTATAAACCAGGCATTCCATTGACCAGAACTCAGTCACATGGCCCCACCCACATTCAGGGAGCCTGGATGGGTGAACTCTGGCTGGCCAGCTTCTCTGGGAGCAGGACAATCTGGTGGTCATCTCTGTCACAAGGACAGGGACAGGGACTGAGATCTAAAAGGATATTTCAGCAACAGAAATGAAAATGGGGGAAGCAGGGAGAGTGTCTATGTTTAGGAATTAGAAGGAGGAGAAGCCAGAGATGGAAAGCAAAAGGAGGCAGCTTGAGGGGAAAGAGAGAGAATCAGTCAGTACTGCAGAAACATCAAGAAAGGGAGGACTGCCCGGAACAGCGTGGCTCAGTGGGTTGGACATTGTTCCGCAGAGCAAGGGGTTGCCGGTTCGATTCCCAGTTGGGGCACATACCTGGGTTTCAGGTTCAGTCCCCAGGCAGGGTAAATGTGGGAGGCAACCAACTGATGTTTCTCTTCCTCTCTTTCTCCCTCCCTTCCCCTCTCTCTAAAAATAGATAAATAAAATCAATAAAATCCATTTTTAAAAAATGCAGCATGGTATATGCCATGATTGAGGTATTCCTAGAAAGGGAGACCCAGCCCTGGTTTGGTGGAGAGTTCTTCATTGAGAAGAGTTCTCCAAGGGTGGGCTGGAGTATTCCAAGTCTAAGGGGCCACAAGAACAGCACCATGTGTGTGCTGGAGCAGGTGCTGGGATGTGGGTGACGCAGGATTCTGAGAATTTAGTATCCCTGACCGTAAAATTGAAGCAGAAGGGATGGCAGATGACATGGGAAATGTAGGCAGGATTCTGAACTTGGAGACTATCCATAATATTAAGGGGCTTGCTCCATGGGTAACCCTCAAGGGTTTAAGCAGGAAACTGATAATGGTCATGTGTTCATATTCTAGTGAGCTACCCAGGCTGCTCTTTAGAAGGGAGATTTGAGGAGAGGAGACTAGAGACAAGGAAGCCCAAGACATAGTTCCCATACAAGATGACAAAGGCCTGTGAGAGCAGCGATAATGAGAATAGTGATGACTTGTTATCATGCCGACCAAGTACTGCGTATGCACCATGTATCAGCCCTGTGCTAAGATATTTACATGCATCATCTTTACTTATTTTTTTATATCCATTTCATAAATAGGGAACTGAGACTTAGAGAGGTCAGTAACCCCCCAGAGTTCACACTCCCAGTAAGGGGCAGAGAGCCAGGATTCTGACCCAAAGACAGGGACCTTAACCACTGCAGGATGACAACGGAGAAACATCAAGCTGATGACATGGAGGGACGTGAGGACACCTTTCACGTGGGAAGTGAGGAAAAGGAGGCTGCGAGGACGGCTCCCACTTGGCCCTCCCTCGGCATGGCCATGCCTCCACCTGCCGCTGAGGCCATCCAAGCGCAGGTTCGAGGGGACGACGAGCGGCTCATTCTGGGAAATGGTGAGGGTGGCAGACGGAAGAGTCCCCCAGAAGTTGCTGGTAAACATGGCTGTCATGGCTATGAATGACAGCCGTCTCCATTGCCAACCCCGCTCTCGGGGGGCCACAGAGAGAAGGGTTGGGTTGTCCAGAGGAGCAGGGGAGCAGCAGGGGCATAAAAATTCAGTCAGACCCCTCTCAAGTAAGGCAGTGCTTTTGAGGAACTCTTCTATTTCCTCATTCCCGCGGAAGGAGAAAAGATATGGTTACAATAGATGGTAGGATCGCTCTCCTTTCCTGCCCTTGATGTCTTCCTTTACCCTACTCCTCTGAGAAGTGGGCAAACATGTTCAGAACATATAACTCATGCAAAATAGTATTAACGTTAACCGTGCGCCACAAAATCAGTCCAGCCCTGTGTCGTCCCCTTTTCTAGAAGGTTCGGAACGGCCACCCGCCCCTCGCTGAAGGCCCTGCCTCAAACACTACAGAATCGGGTCCTGGCGTTGCCCTGGACAGAGCTGTGCAGGTTCCCCAGAGAGGAGGTGAGATGGGAATGGTGTGCATGGGGGGCAGCGGGGGGTGGTCTCTCTCTGGGCGGGAGAAGGCTCTGGCTCCAGTAGCCTGTCATCTCTCAGCTTCCACTTGCCACCAGCCTTTCCCAGGGCTGCCTCCCCTTTGCCGAGGGGGCACGCTGCCACCACCTGCCTCACACCCCCCACACTGCCTCCGTCCGTTCCTTCCTCCTCGGCCCCGGGTTCCCTGTCCTCCCTCTCTTCCCAGGCCTTGCTTTGTGCTGCCCTGGGCATCACTGGCATCCGAATTCATGCGACAAGCGTTTACCTGCTCCTCGCGATTCCTGCAGTGAGCACCTACTGAGTGCTCAGATGTGAAGGTTGCCCCTAAGCTGGAGGGTTGTGCAGGGACACGGTACCTGTCCCCATTCTGGCACCCAGGCCATGGCCCAGGACCCTGCCATAGTTTCTGTTCCTGGTCAAGTGGCCACAGGACCTACCTATTTCTGCCACTTCTCTGCCCTCCTGAGAATAAACCTTATGCATAAATCTTTGCTTATTTCCATAAGCATGAATTGACAGATAAAATGCCCTCTAAAGCTTGAAGAAGAATTTTTAACCTAGTGTGATAAAACTCAATAATGGCAAAAGTACACACACACACACACACACACACACACACATACACACACACACACACACACACACTGAGGAGAAAGCAGGTTATTGCACTGGAATTTAATACTAACAGCCCAAAACATTGCTGAGGACAAATTTATTTTTAAAAAGTATTCACTCTATACCTGAAATTCAGATTTAAGTGAGCACCCTATATCTTTATTTGCTAAATTTAACAACCATACAACAGGCAGAATTCTCAGAAATGGAATTAATGGATCAAAGTTGATGAACATTTTTAAGGTTCTTGATGCATATTGCTAATGTTCTTTTTAGTAAAGTGGTATCAGTTTTCTGTCTCCTGACAGTAAATAAGAATGTTTATTTCTCCACAAATTGGCAGCTTTGAGTTATTCCATTTAAAAAGAAACTGAAGTTTGCTTCTTTGATAGGTAGAAAATGATCATTCATGAAATTTACTTATGAAGTTTGGCCTTTTGCACTTCCTTTAATATAAACTATGTGTTACTGTCCTTTACTGATTTATCTTTTTGTTTTTCTTCTCAAACTATATGAACTCTTAAAGGATAATAATAACATTGTGTCTCTCACATTTTGTTGCAAATATTTCTCCCAGCTTGTTTTTGCATTTTAATTAGGCTTCTATTATTAGAAGTAAAAGCATTAACATTTTATATAGTCAAATCTCTACTTCTTTCGGGATTTTTTCGTTGCTTGTAGTTTACAGTCCTTCCTCATCTAGGGCTTAGGTATATCTGTTCACCTATATTTTCTTTTAGAAATCTATTTGATTTCCTTTTATTGTGTTTTACATTTAACTCTTTAAACCATATGGAGTTTAATTGGAAATGATGTGCAATGAGTTTATAAATTAATTTTTTGCTCAAATCTCTAATTTGTCTCAGTTCTAGTTGCTGAATAAAATTCTTTCTCAATGACTTATGGTGCCTCAAGCCTTATACATAAAGAAAAAGCCATTTTTCTTAAAAGTGAACTTATTTATGACATTTAACTGTTCATCAAGTACATATTTAAGATTTCTTCCAGCATTAAAATTATAAATATGAAGAAACATCTGTTCTTGGATCATTGAAGGTCATTGACATAATTTGCTTCAGTATTGGTTTTTATTTATGCCTTACTTTAATCTGTTTTACTGAAACCTAAATTTATTCATCTTGATTCCAGGAGTTTTACTTCTCATTTCTATATCATGTCTGTCTTACTGCATTGGATGAAACAGCCAAATGGTTGTTATATAATAAAACTACATAGTAAAAGTAATAGCCAACATCTTTATTTTACCTCTACTTTTAATAAGAATGCCTTTAATTTTACACCATTAAGAATAACCACAGTGCCCTGACAGATGTAGCTCAGTGGGTTGGGTGTCATCCCAGTAAGCAAAAGGTCATAGGTTCGATTCCTGGTCAGGGCACATGCCTGGGTTGCAGGCCAGGTTCCCGGTTAGAGGCATGCAATAGGCAACTGATTGATGTTTATCTTGCACATCAATATTTCTTTCCCTCTCTTTCTCCCTTCCTTCCTCTCTCTCTAAAAATAAATAAATGAATAAAATTTAAAAAAATAACCATGGCTTTTGATTTAAGAAAAAAAGCATTTTTATATCATAAAAGTAATAGAGTCTTCTCATTTCTAAGAGATATTTTTAAAAAAAGAACAATTAGGAATAATTAATTAATGTTATTAAATGTATTTGTATTCTTAATGAGTTTCCAATTTTGAAGTTCAAGTACTACCTGCTTAGTGGAATTGCATGAGACAGAATAAGGGTGAATACATATATTCCCCACCACATTGTATTATGTGGTGCTTTTCTAAACATCAGTTCTGAAAGTGAACTATGTGTTAGTCTTGATTGCACACACCTATTAATAAAAAAAATTTGAGGACACTGTAAAACACAACAAATTTTTTAAAAATAGATATTCTAATCTTTTTCCTTTACTACAACAAATCAGCTTGCACATATCCTACTTTGGAGACCAGTCAGTCACCCAGAAGATGAGTATTTGTGGGTACATTCTACTCCAGGCCTACACAGAGCTCTGCGGAACATCTCTACACTGGCTTCCATCGGTCCTGAAGCACCACAAACATCACATTCGAATCTGAATATGCACACTTCAAAATGCCCTCTGAAGCCCGAAGAAGAATTTTTAACCTAGTGGGATAAAGCTTAGTAACAGCAAAAGCACACACACGTGTGCACTCACACCATGAGAAAAAAGCAAGTTACTCAACTTTGCCTGACCTTGGGCAAGTTATGTAGCCTTTTTGGGACACAGTTACTTCATTACTAAAATGACAGGGTTGTGCTAGATGACCTCCAAGCCCCTTCCTGCACTGACATTTTGTAACAGCGATGACCCTGGGGGGGTTTCGGGTTAGGTGAGAAGCATATTTGCGTGTCAGTTAGCAGGACAGCTCTGTCATTAGGAAATCAAGCAGAGTGCACTTCTAGGGTTGATGACCAGAAGTGCAGTGAGCACTACAATCAATCCTGGCCGTCCCCAGTGGCGACACTGGCCCCGGTTAGAGCAAGGGGACATGGAGGATTTGGAAATCTTTAGGCAGGATCAGAGAAAGAACACAGGAGGATTAAAGCCTTCGAAAAATGTGTCCTCTGGGAGAAAGTTAAAGACATGGAATTCCTCGGGCTAGAGGAGGACATAGGAAGATGGATCTAGCCTCGATCTCCTGGCATTTGAGCAACTGTTTTATAGAGACTGCGGCAGTCTTAGATGAACGTCTCTGTTGCAAAGAATGAAGGCCTGCTCCAGGAACGTGAGTGTAACCGGGATTCATGGGAACCGACGAGCTGTGAGGAACTCAGACATCTGTCTCTTCGCTGCCTTATGTTCTACATGTTCTCTCTCTGAACCTCTGCTCTCCACTTCTTACTCCAACTTTCCATGTCCCCATAAGGTTGGCTTACAGACAGACCTTTGGTCCCCACTCTATAGCTACATTTTCAATGCTATTGCCCAGTATCAATGGGCCTAATCTGTCCAGTTTCAACTCTAGAGTCCCCTGACAAGATTTATTTAGCCTAACTCCTCTTTTTGAGCCAGGCCACCCATTCGTTGGTCATCACTGGTGGGTCACACTGGGGTCCAGTGCCCATGTGAGGAGAGGACATGTCATGTGAGGAGAGGACATGGGGCATGTGCTCTGGAACATGGCTATTTAGGGCAGATTTCCTTCAGATCAGCATGTGGGCAGGCTGGCCACAATGGTCTGAGAACAAAATAAGTCTGACCCTGGGCTCTTAGACAGGACACCTTTGAAATAATGTGAGCCTGCTGCGAGGCCCGGCCTACAGGGCCTCTGAGAGTCACCTCTTGGCCTGTTGGCCTAGGAGAATATAAAGTCGCTTCCTCTGTTGGAGCCTAATTTTGTTGTAGGTAATGTCTGATCTTTGTTGATGAGAGATCAGCCATTTGAGGGCTTTACAAAGCACCAAATCTTATAACCACAGACAGAATTTCCCTGCTTAACCAGAAGATGCCAAAAACAACCCAAGGACCTTGGCCCTCACAGGTTGGCTTGGCCTGTTTTCATCCATTTTGATTACCCAGTTTCTACTGGCTTCCCTGAATCAACACACAACCCAATATCTTTGAGTCACTATCCTTCCATTCTTGAATGCTACATGTGGCTCATCTGCTCAGCATCCTGCCCAGAAATCCCCACCATCTTCCAGGATATAGAAAATGAGACATTAATTAACAAGAGGATGGGATCATTGTTTATTGTCTTTTTCCTGTGCTCAGTTTAATCACACTACCAGCCTCAAAGATAGGCAGGCAAAAAAAAAAAAAAAAAACAAGAAAACAACACAGTTAACTCAAATGCAAGGAAAGGCCTTGAGAACATAGATTTCAAATTATAGTAAGGCTTCATCTACCCAAAACACAACTTCCCAGACACCTCACTATCTAAAATCAGACCAGAACCTGGAGATGAGCCAAGTGACGTCTAAGCAGCCAAAATTATCTGTGTAGGCTCATATTGGTTTATTTAAAGTAGCATATAATTCAAAGCAACTGTCCCCAGAGGGCTGGATGAACTATTACCCTCTAAGAGAGACTGGATAAATCCTATAAGGATAGAAAAGGCTAAATTCCTCACTCACAATCTATTTACTTTATATTTACACAGAATTTTAATGAGTTTGCCTATCTGGTTTCTCAACTTAGAAGAGACTAAGAAAAAGTTAGGTCATGAGTTCACTACAGGTAAAGTGACACGCTCCCTGATAAAAAGTAGACCTAGAAACCCCAAATGCATAGTGATTTGAAGTGACTTAGAATAGAGACAAATGACTACACATACCTCAAAGGTTTTGGCACTACTGGAATAATAAATAGCACAGTAACTGAGTTTATGAAAATGACCCTAAGCAGAACAAAAATGTTAAATTAAGATCAGTGTATCCTATCTTAAAACCTGGGAAGTATGTGACTTTTTTTTTTATAAAGACTTGCATCCAAAATAATTACATTTTTAAATGTAATGTTTCAAAGGGCAAATCTTTAGCTAGTTGGAAAGTTCCAGTAATCTAGAATTTTATGTTTCTTTCTGAGTAACTGAGATTTTACCATAAAGCTCCATTTGAACCTCTAGATTTTTCCCTAAAAGAAAAGAAGGGACCTACTCAGCCAGGGAAATGCTGTTGCTTTGACGTATATGCTATTTGGAATAAACCAATAGGGGCTTAAGGAGGTTTTACTGTATTTGGTTTGCAGGCTTCACTTGGCACCATCTCTTTAAAAGGCTGCCTGCCTTTGAACTAATCCTCTATTTATAATCCAGCTGGAGAAAGGCCTCGGCAATGTATACAAATTCCTAGGATTTGCAAAGCGCTGCTCACGTAGCCCTGAGCCCCCATGCGGAGTCCCTGGCGCGGCCCTCACTTCCCCAGAGAACACGCTGCATCATCACAGACACGTCTTGGTGCTGTGGCACACGGGCCGCCTGGCATGCCCAGGAATGCACCCACGTTCTTGGTGGGGAGCCCGGGGCCCATCTGGGGCTGGGGGCATGAGCTGCGTTAGGCTGAATAAACACCATCGCTCACTCCTGACAGCCGGCACTGTTCCGACGCCCTTTCCTAAGGTCCAAAGACTGAGGCTTTGCACCGCTCTCCCCTATCAACCATCCTTTTCTTGTAACTCATTCCCTCCCCAAAACGACGCCAACTTCACATTTTCCTTTTTTCCCCCTCACACAAATTATTGCAAGTCATGGCAGTCTAAATATAGCCCCCAGTCTGTTTTCCAGATGCTGAGGCCCCGACATTTTCCTTATGTCTTTCCAGCTGCCTCTTTGCTCTTGCTTTCCCTTCTCTTTCTTTCTCACCCTTTTTTTCCTTGCCCGATACTCCTGCCCTCTATCTCTCAGGCTCCTCCTGTCTTTCCTGCTTTCCCAGTTCATAAGAAAGTTCTAGAAGCAAGGCCTGGTGCTTGGACAGCCCTCTCCCCAGCTCTCCAACAGTGCTTATTATGAAGTAGGGATATTATCTAAGGAAAAGGCAAGGAGCACAGAGTCCTCTCAAACCCTCAGCAATAAGCCCCCATGAGGCCTTGTCATTCCTTCACTTACTTGCTCCATCTAGAAAGCATTTAACCTCCATTCCCCCCATCAGCTTCTTCTTCTTGGGTTCTGGGCTCCAAAAAATAGCTGGTCACTCCCTCTATGTAGCAACTTCCTGTGTTACTGGAGAATAGCTGCTAGGACACACCTCAGCTGCCACTTCCTTGAGATCAAATAATATCAACTCCTTTTGCTTTTATTCACCCAGCCTAGGTGTCTGGAGCTTTGATCATGTTTACTGGTTCTGTCCGTACCATCTCTAAGTTGGCCAGGTCCTGTGTAGGCTGTGAAGCCTACTAAGGGTTTAACTCCTGCTGTGTGAGCATGTTGGAGGAATTTACCTAGTACTTCTCAATCATAGGCCCCTGTCTAATTAAAAAAAGAAGTGCCCCAGTGATGCATCTTCATGCCTAACTTGAGATCCACTCCAATTAATTAATATCAGTCCTTTCCTGCATTGAAAGCCAATTTTGATTCACATACACATTTTATTCTATCCTTTTCAACAGACTTGTTCACTATCAGTCAGCTTTCTTAAGTTTTAATGTGGTGGTCTCAAAGTGACCCACATGCTACAGATAGAGAGTATATAAAACTATTCATCTGTTCACTTATTTATTAAAAAAAAAAAAAAAAAAAAAAAAGTTACTGGATACCGCCATAGGCCAAGCACTAAAAAGATACAAATGAAAGTTCACCTCAGAAGACACACATTTTAGTGCAGAGTGTCTCAGCCTTGGCCCTATTAACACTAAGGGCTGGATAATTCTTGTGAGGAGGGCTGTCCTGAGCATTGTAGGAAGTTTAGCAGCATTCCTGGCCTCTACCCACTAGATGCAGTAGCACCCTCCCCGAAAGTTGTGCCAGCCAAATATGTCTCCAGACATGGCCAAATGTTCCCGAGAGACAAAATCACCCCGGGGTTGAGAACCACTGGTCTAATAAGACAGACAATATGTGAATGATGGTTGCCATTCAAGGAAGCCCTATAGTAGAGCCATGAATATGGGACTGTGCTGGAGTTAGAGGGCATTTGAACTCTGTTCTGAAGGGTGGATACCAGTTTTCTGGGTAGAGACAATATTAGAGGGAGAATATTCTAGGAAGAGAGAACAGCATGTGCAAAGGCACGGGGGCAACACAGAAAAGTTTGATGTGCCTGGTACGGCAGGTGCCTGGGGAGAAACAATAGGAAATGAGGACAAATTGGGGCTGACCCCAATTTCTAAAGGGCCCTGTGTGACTAAGATGTTCTCACTTGATCCTGGGGATAAGAGAAAACAAGGAGATTTTTAAGCTGGGGAGCATCAAGAGCAGGTCCATTGTTGGCATGACAGAATGGTAACCTGGAGAAGCTATGGTGGTAGTTCAGGAAGAGGTGGTGTGGGCTTGAATGAAGGCAGTGGTGTTTGGGAAAGGGGGTGGGGGAAGGGGAAGGATTTGAGAGTTCTTTCTGAGACACAGCAGGCAGTGGACGGGGACAAGGAGAGAAAATAGAGCTGGAAATGACCCCAATGCTTCAGGGTGGATGGAATCTTTCTGCATCAGTCCCGAAGTGGAGGCCTTTTTCTAGCCGGGAAACACTCTGGAATTTGGGCTGTGCCCTCCTCACATGAGAAGATGAGATCTTGGGGCTACATTTACATGCAGGAGTGTTTTTTGTTAATCCTCCTCCCTTGCCTGTCTTTAGACCAGGTCATGGGAAGTATCTAGTGGAAAGAATCCAACCCTTAGGAGTTGGGTTAGGCTCAAAAACTGAGCTTCTAGTTTTGTCACGGCCAGTGACTGGCAGTCAGGTGGCTCTGAGCCTCAGTTTGTCCATTTGTGGTCGTAGGAGACCGCCCCCGCCTTGCCAGGATGTGGTGAGTGTGAATAGGGCAGCTTCTGTGGGTGGTTCGGACCCCCGTAGGTACTTGGCACTTAATGCCTGCAGTTTGCCAGGACTGTGAGTGGTTGTAATCAGGCCTGATGGAAAGGCCCCCTGACTCTGCCGCGGCCTTGAGTGGCTGCCAACTCATGACCAGGCCTACTTTGAGACTTGCCTGCGAATTCTTTTTTCAGGGTGTCTGGTGTCTGCAAATAGTCTTCCCAAAACCTTCTTAGGCTCCAAGACGCCCCTTTGGCTATGCATCCCACTGTCCTTCACGGTCCCTAGCTCAGTGCATAGCTTTAAGACGAGCCCACTCCTTTTGGTTTCAGGCAAACCCTCCCCCCCCCCCCCCACCTCCCAGTGAAGTTAGAGGGAAAGGAAAGAGTAGGAGGCTGGGATAGAGTTGACTTAGAGAGAGGCTAGCCCAGCTGGCCTGTCACAATGGCCTCAGGCCTGCAATGGAACACGTCTCCCCAGTGTTTCCTCTGAGTGGGTAAGGTAGGTGGATGGTGCCAGGAGGCAAACGGTGGGTGTGAATGCATGGGTACGTGTGTGCGGATAAGTGTGTGTGCACGTAAGTGTGTGTGTAAGTGTGTGTGAGCTCACTGCCCCGCACTCCCAGGAGCCCCAGTGCTGATGGTGATCTCTCTCAACGCAGGAACAAGGGGCTGCTTTGTTAGCCTGCCTATCTCTTGGTTTCTGATTCACCCCAGGCCACTGCAGCCTGAGCAGGTTCGCAGCTGCTCAGGGATATACTTTCCAGCACATTTAGGACTTGGAACGGCCCCAGGTTTCAGGAACACATGGTGAGGGGGGAGGGAGGGGGCTCAAATAGACTGAGAAGGGGGAAAGCGAGCTACTTCTTTCTTACTTCAAGACGAATCTCCATTTTCATCATCTGATAGCAGGAACAGCATCTGAGGACGGCGGATGAATTGCAAACCTGTGCAGGTCGGGAGAGAGGGCAGGCAAGTGGGGGGAGATGGGCAGATTTATTTCATCCTGGCTGAGGTCTTCTTGTGCAGCCCGTCCCCTCTGACACGCAGCTCCCACTCCAGTTACACAGTCTCCGCCCAGCCCTGGGCCTGCCAGGGAGCCCTCACCGGAAGTCAGCCCCTGGAGGGAGCCTCTGGCTTCCAACAGCCAGGGCCAAGGCGCCGGAGAGGAGGTGGAGAGGGTCCCTAAGATCTGGGAGCACCAAGCGTTCCAATAGGTCTGCCTGGTTTTACAAACTGGCTGTATCTCCTCTCTCTGTGGTGCCTTGTTAAGGAGGGGACAGAGATGGTACTTTCCCAGACACTGACATCAACTCTCTTAGGAGGCAGGTAACCTGCCTCACAGCAGACAGAAGCCAGGTGACACTTCTGTCCCATGCATTTACCCACATTCCATCTCCAGCTCTAGCTATCCATCTAATGTTGTCAAGGGCCTTCTAAGTGCCAGGCACGGTCCAGACGCCGGCTTTTAGCAAGGAACCAAACAAGGTGTCTGCCTTCTGGGAGCCCAAGTTAACAGAGAATGCACATTTACAGCACAGTGTGATGGAGGGTGGGGCAGGACGAAGCAGATCTGAGTTCCTCTGAGAGACCAGGTGACCTGCTCACTTGGCTTCAGGCAGCCTCCTCCTCTGTGACCTAGCTGGGTGTCCTGGGGCACATTTCTCTGTGCGTCACATCTCAATCCACCAGCGAGAATGGTCACCAGAACCTCAGCTACCTCTGAGGATGGCTGTGAAACTCCTGCAGCACTGTGTACAAAATCCCTTGGCTCCGTCTCCAACCTTTGTCTGATCCTAATATTCTTCTCCCCCTTCCCAAGAGGATAACTGAGGATTACGGTCCATCACGCACAAGCCAGTATCAGAGCAAGGAGGCTGACGTGTGATGCTGGAGCTCGCTGCCTCCTCCCAGCCCGAACTCCCTGGGTGGTGCTGCACAGGGCTGGCCTCTGTGCGGGGCTCAGAGTAGCTCCCAGACTCCCAGACAGAGCCTCTTTCTCCTGTGCTCTTGGACAAAGCTCGCTCACAGGGTCCTGTTCAGAGGGCTAGGTGATTGAAAGGGCCACGTCAGGCGGGCAGAGTGACCTTTGGGCCCACCTTAGTGGGTGAGGGAGTTAGGCCCCAAAGTCCCCCAGCCCTGGAGGAACGAGTCAGGCCCTAATTCTGTACAGACACAGCAGAGTGGCAGGGAGCACAGATGAGTTCGTGGCTCCCAGTCCTCATGGAGCACCCATCCCTCCGCTCTGCCGTACTCCCCTTCATTCCCAGAGGGCGTGAACGATACCCACCCAGCCCTTGGGGACAGCCAGGGTAGGGTGAGAAGGTATAGGTGCTTGGAGGATAAATGGGTGTGTAGCTGAATAAAATGATTTAAACAGCATGGCAAAAAAAGGATAGGCCAGTGTAGTCACAGTGTCGTCTAATAGAACTTTTTGCACAGATGGGAAGTTCTGTATCTTCACGGTCCACATGACAGTCACTTAGTCACAGGTGGCTATTGAGCACTGAAATATAACTAGTGTGACTGAGGAACTGAACTGTTTGCTTAATTAATTAAATCACCTGTGGCTGTTACCAGTGGCTAGCGACATTTTTATTGGAAGGCGCCAGTATAGTAAGGAGGCGACACTAAGGTTTTGAAGGCACTCAGACCCATGTTTATATCCTGACTGTAACTTATACTTACCTGTGTGACTAGCCTGTGTTGCTTGAACTCTCAGAATTCAGTGTACCCATTAGTAGTAATACTACTAAGTGAGCTGGGTGGGGGCCAAGCACAGGGGCAGAGATGAGCTGGTAGCTGCCTCGGCCAATGTGCCTCCCTGGACCCCTCCCCTCAGAGGCTCAACTGGGAGCTTCCGGCTTCCGAGTTTAGGAGGAGGAGACAGATTCAGCCTTTTCTTCCTAGCCCTGTATTTCTCTACTCAGGGAGGCCTGTGTGCATAGAAGATTTGACAGGGCAGGTCTGGGTGCCCCAGAACAGTTCACCAGGCTTGGGTCTTTTGCTCTGTACCCACCAGCTTGACCCTCTGCAAACCAACATCCTTGGATTCTGTTGGGGAGACTGCTGGACTCAGGCTAGAAAATGCTGTGGCAAAGAGAATGTTTTCTGCCCTGGTCCTCAGCTGCCAGCTGCTTTTCTCCTAGGCTGTGTCCGTGTACAAACTTCTCTTTTTCCTGTACCTGAGTCAAAAGTTACCGTCCCATGTCCTATCCTGGTAAGAATCTGCTTATAATTTTCCAAAAGGACAACTGCCTTGCCATGGTCCTCTGCAGATCTGTCCCTGCCCTTCCCAAGAAGCTCACGGCCACTGCAGGCCTCCAAGAGAGGGAGCGTCAGGCAACATGGAAAGGCAGGTGGTGCTGGGCCAGGTGCAAGTGAGATGGGGTGGGCGAAGCAGCTCTCTGAGGGCAGCCACACCCTCTGCCTTTCTCTGTGGAAGGCTCTGAGCCAACCTCCTGGAAAGTCTCGTGCCGCCATGGCATGTCAACAGGGGCTGCCGGGCCAAGAATCTGGAGGCCTAGGACACTCAGCCCCAACTGTTCCCATAGTGCATGACACCAGGGGTTCATCTAGGTGACAAGGGCCACTGGCCTATGTGTGCTAGTGACAATGGCCAGGCAGAAGAGCTGGCAAGTGCCAGGGAGCCAACAGACACAAAGTCTAAAGACCCTGACTATGCCAAGGATGGCAAAGCCTTGTCTCCCCATCACCCTTCCTCCCCGTTGTATTTGTTGAGCGCTACTTCACCCACAACATCCCTCTACAAACAGGAGGACAAAAGAATTCAGCTCCACCCACAGAGAGGATGGAGGTTTAGAATGTCACCTAGAGACTCAGCATTAACTTTCTTCCTCCTTCCCACCCTGCATCCCATCAGGCCATCATCACCATTTATTAAGTATTTATTGCATGCTAGGTTTTGTTATATCATTCCATCCTCACTACAACTCTGTGAAGTAGATGTCATTATCCCCATTTCAGAGATGGAGAAACTGAGGATGCAAGAAGTTACTGACTTATCCAAAACCACACAGCTCCTTTGAAGTAGGAGAGAAGGTGTAAGGTCCAGGCTGTCACTCTCTGCAATACTGCAGAGCCATCAGGAAAGACAAGGAGAGAACGGAGAGCCAGGGGGGTGGTCTCTCCTCCATAACTTGCCACAGAGCCCAGAACAAAGAGTCTGCCACAGGCGGAGGTGGCTGTGCTGCCTGGAGCAAGGGCAGAGAGTGGGGAGCCAGCAGGAAAAACACTGTGCAGAACGAGCTGCAGAAGCATGCCTGATCTCCTTTCCCTCCACCCTCTGTGTAGCCTTTTCCTCCGGGCCAGCCTGTTCCACTGGAAAAACAATCTACCCTGCCTGGGGACTTGGGGCCGGCTGGGCCACCTTCTGGTCTGTCTTCATTCAGATCCCATTTCTCTCCTCTCGGGGAGGTGGGGGAGGGAGTTACACTGGGGGAAGCAGGGGGGAGGCTGAAGTCTTCATCTCCCCCCTTTTAAGCCAAGCAAAGAAAAATAGCTCTTTGCCAAGATCTTTCATCTCAGTCATTTACTCTCGCAGATGTTTTCTGCAATATAAACAAGAAGCAAAGAATGTTGGGGAGGAGAAGAGGGCGGGAAGCGGGCAGGAGGAGAAAGAAGAGTGAATGGACAGCTTTGAAATCCGGGCCTGCAGAGGGCAGGAAACAGGACCTCGGCAGGGTCCCTACTGCCCTGAGAGTGTGGGCAACCTCAGATCACTGCACTGGGCCAAGCAGAGGGTCACGTCCCAAGGTGTCTTTGAAAGGAGGTTCTAGAGAAGGGGCCCAGCCTTTGAGTGGGTGGTCTCCCCAAACAGTCTCCTTCTGCCTGGGAACTGACACATGGAGAGCAGCTGCTGGGGCCCTCTGGGCCCAACCTGGAGCCATGCCCTGATGGGCCACACACCTGCCCACCTAGTGCTCCCTGCAAGCTGGGCAGCGTCCTGGGCCCACAGAGCTGTCAGCAAGACCGATGGGAGCCATGGGCACCCAGGGTGGGAATTAGGATTTGTTGCAAAGGGAGAAAGAATCTTGGGCTAGATTGGGCGGATGGAGGAGCACGTCGTACAGTGGGTCAGAGAATGAACCCAGTAAGTTGCATGTCTCTAAGTTCAAAGTTTAATAAGATTCTTACAGATGTCAGTAGTTCTTCAACTAAACTCAGTGACTACTGGGGCTGACAGTAAGTAACCCAAAGGAGTGAAGCAAGGTGGGGACTGTTGTGACCTGAATGAGGCAGGCCCACCTAAAGGGGGAAGCCACAACTTGTTTCAACTGAATAATTAAGAAAACCCAGAAATTTGGAGTTTTGTATAAAATCTCCAGGAGTTTTTTAAATTTTGCAACATTGTCAGACACATGAGGCCTGCCTGTGGGGAGGTTTTAATGGGTTTGAGGCATTTGCAAAATGTTGGATGAATGAATGAATACTAACTTGCTGTTTACTCCTTTCACTCTCAACAAAGGGATTTGTGAGAGGAAGGCTGAAAAAGAATCAAACAGCAAGCTTTTATTGGGGATCCACTGTCTCCCCTAAATGAAGCTAAACAATATGATGGATTCAGAAAATCAGAAGGCCTGGTCCCAGCCCTGGAGGGTTTGCACTGTGGTTGGGGAGACAGAGTGACACAGGAAATGACACTAAGCCTTGACAGTGCTTGGTTATGTGGCACCAGATGTTCAGGGGACAGAGAGAAATCAGGTAATGCTTCCTAGAGGTGGCAGTGTTTAAGCTGAACCTTGAAAAATGGGTGAAATACCCACTTGTTCACGCTGATCATGAATCCTGAAAATGGAAGGCTTCCTCCCTCACACAGGACATTGAGAACTCTGTAGAATCAGGACCTGACACCACAAAAACAGGTTTGGGGGGCCTGCTAAGAAAGATTGGCTACCCTACTACTGCCACCACCCTCCCCACCCCACCTTCCCACCCCCACTGCCACAAAATTGTGGGTTGTATCTCCAAGGGGAAGTTAGTAGGTGGTGGGGTGCAGAGGGCATGAGCCAAGTGCAGGCCATGGAGTTGGGGCTGCCATTTAGGAAAGAGTGAAAGGCAAGCCTGATGTTCAGCAACCCTTTGGAAGGAAAGAGGGAGGCAGTTTTCACACAAGGGCCCATGAGGGTTGAGCTTCCATCTGCCTCCCTTCAGCCCTCACCCAGTGGCGTCTGCTTTCTGCACTGCCTGGACAAGGCTCTCCAACATGACCGCCTTGGTGATAGTCAAAGACCTCTCTCTTATTTGTGTCTTCTGCTTGTCCCTCACATGTTCCCCATGTCACATGCTTTCAGGCCCTCACACCCATCCCCATGCCCCTCCCCAAATGCTGTACAATTTCTTTGTGTTTCTCCTTTAAAAGCAAAGCCATGGCATTCCAGGTGGGACAGAACAGAAAAGAGTCCAGCAAGAGAAATACCTCCCAAATCTTTGGTGCTCTTCTTCAGTTAATGTCACCTAAGATCACACCAGTTTTCTTGGTAATCATGCACATTGACTCATGTCAAGTTTAATATCAACACAAACCCCTGAGTCTTTCACATCTCCCCCATCCTAGCCATGTGTAGTTCCATTTGTTAAGGCCCCAAGATTTCAGATGTACATTTAACCCTATTTTATTTCATTATGTTACATTTAGCTAGAATTAATCCAAATTGTTGAGATCTTTGGGGCTTCTAATTCTATTATCCAAGGTATGAGCTACAGTGTCTTTTAACAGCAAATAAATAAGTCTGACCTTTGAAAGTTCTTCCTAGTCTCTAATGGAACGGTCAAAATGTAAGGACCATGGGAGAGCTCTGGGACACTGGATGGAACCACCTGTCCAGGCTGTTGTTCTTCTGTTTATTGGCGCTTCAGGGCCTTCCATTCAGCACACCCCCAGCCACTCCATCTGTGCTGCCTTCAAGCCCACATTGTCCCCAATAGCACCATTAATGTACCCACTGTGTTGCCTACTGCAATGCCATGAGCTCCCAACTTAGGATTGCCACACCCCACCCCCAAACGCCACTGGAAGACCATCTTTCTTCTTGATGAGTCCTCACTGATTCCTAGTCATCAGCATTTTGTTTCTTGAGTCTTCAGAAGCCATCCCTTTGCCTGTAGATGACAGCAGAAGTTGCTTTCTGACAGCCAGACTTAACACATTATGCTGGGCATGTCTATTTGCTCCTCCAGATTCCCAGTCTGTGCCCCTACCCCTGCTCTGTGCACCTGACCTTGAGGATTGCATCACTGGGCACCCCTGCCCTCTAGCTTCAGTTGGGTTCAGTCGATGGGAGGTACTAACATGAGAGAGAAGAGAGTGGGGCATGGTCAGTGTATGTATCCCCATGCTCCCTCTCTGTTGGTCCCTGCTTAGCTGTATCTCTCTGCTGTCCCTCTACCTGAGGCCATGGCTCCTGTTGGATGCCTCTCATTCCTGCTAGCCCTGGCAGACCTCACCATGCCTTGTTAGTTTCCTTTAACCTTACTCATACCTGTAAGTAATCCTAGTTCTAAATTCTTCTCAGTTACCCCCATTAGAGCGTGTCATCTCTCTTGCCACGATGCTGACTGATGAACTCATATTTTGAATCATGTTGCTTAAGGACTTAGGGGGTATAGGCATTGGTGAGAATAGCATAGTGGTTAAGTACTCAGAATTTGTAGTCTAACTGACCAGGGTTGAATTCTATCTCTACCATTTTCTAGCTGTGTGGCATCACATTTATCATCAAACCAATTATAAGCATTCAGTAAATGAGAGTATTATGAAAAGAAAACTCTAACCATTAAAAGTGTTTTGGTGCTAAGGTAAGTTAGCATTTTGCTGCAAGGTTTTACTATTCATGGCTACTAATACCTGGGGACCTCAGATAATTCACCCACATACTACAGGAGAAAGAAAACATAAGCATTACCATTGTTAATTTAGCAGCTAGAGAGGCTTGCAACTCTATTAATTATTTTCTTTTTTTAAAAAAAAAAGATTTTATTTATTTTAAGAGAGAGGGGAAGGGAGGGAGAAATAGGGGGAGAGAGAAACATCTATGTATGAGAGAAACACTGATTGGTTGCCTCTCTCATGTCCCCAAATGGGGACCCAGCCTTCAACCCAGGCATGTGCCCTGACTGGAACTGAACCAGTAATCTTTTGGTTCACAGGCTGGTGCTCAAGCCATTGAGCCACACCAGCTAGGGTTTCAAGACAAGTTTTTAGCAAAGAACGTTCTAGGAAGCTGGTTTTTATTGAATTTATTGGGGCGACATTGGTTAATAAAGTTATATAGGTTTCAAATGTACAATTCTATGATCTATCATCTGTATATTGCATTGTGTGTTTTCCGCCCAAAGTCTGATCTCCTTCATCGCCATATATTTGATCCCCGTTAACCTTTCCTGCCTCCCCCGCCTTTTCCCTCTGGGAACCACCATACTGTTGTTTGTGACCATGAGCTTTTTCTTGTTTGTTTGTCTTGTCTGTTCATTTGTTGCTTTCAGTTTTATATACGACCTATGAGTGAAATCATATGGTTCTTGACTTTGTCTGTCTGACTTATTTCACTTAGCATGATATTCTCAAGATCCATCCATGTTGTCACAAATGGCAATATTTCAGCTTTCCGTATGGCTGAGTAGGAAGCTGTT
This sequence comes from Pteronotus mesoamericanus, assembly GCF_021234165.1. Taxonomy (NCBI): domain Eukaryota; kingdom Metazoa; phylum Chordata; class Mammalia; order Chiroptera; family Mormoopidae; genus Pteronotus; species Pteronotus mesoamericanus. Next base: position 22,223,772 of record NW_026555078.1, on the reverse strand, counting down.
TTATAGGTTCTGACACCCTTTTCCTATTCTTTCTTGGCATGCCGTTAACGTCCATCAACCACAAAGTATAGTCTCTACATGTTTAAGTCATAGAAATGTCGTGCCCTTTAACCTGCCCTTACAGAGCATCTTTCCACCCCACCCGCACTCCCAAACAATGCTCTTTCCAAAATTAGGCTCAGAAGAGAGGCTCTTAACTTTGTCCAAAAGCTAAACCTGAAAGAGGTCAAAGGTTCTCTAGTAAGTCACATTTCATTCAACTCTCAACTATTTTTAGCTGACATAGGACAAAACAAGTTCCCCGAAGATCTTGGTCCTGTGAAAATAGGGAATTCTGCCAAGATGGAGGGATATAGCTCTCCCCATCAAAAGAAGGGAACAATTTCCTCCTTTATTGCCCCAGGATATCTACTTGCTGCTAACAAATCTTCCACCTGCTTTGTCTTGCTTGCATTAGATCACATTGTGTTGGTCTGCTTATTTGTCATTCCAACCCAACCTTTACAACTGAGCCTTTGCTGTTGAACTATTAATGTGTCAGCTCATCCTGTGAGCCATCTTGCATGTTATGCTCTGGCTTCTGAGTTGGAAGCTTGGGAGTTTTCTGGATGTCTATCCTAATAGAAATGCGTGAGGAAGGGTACTGGATTCTCAACTTAGACATGCTTCTTTTCCCTGCCAAAGCTCCTCACTACTCGTTGCTTTCTCCTGAGACCCCTTGAGCTCTTTCATGCTCCTTCTGCTCTCTCAGCCCCTTTTTCCCCTTACCCATATAGATGCACAAAGTGCAAGATCTTCCATGTACTCTTATGTGACCTTCCACTCCCTGACCTCCATGGCTGAAATCCCTTGAGTTAGAAAAACAGAGATGTTTTCCTGACTTTCAAGGCTTATATTGGCAAGACAGCAAGGAGAAGGGAATGAAGGACCAAGCTCAGAGTTTCTGCCTGACCCCAGATTGCCGCTACGGGTGATGCCATGGGAAGGTGACCTCTCCACAGGCCTGGCTGTCCAAGTGGGATGACACCATTGGACACTACATGTCAGCTCTTCTGTTGCTGTGCCCCTCAGGCAAGATATCGGGAAGACAGAAACTTAGTTTGAGGTTGAAGGATGTGGATAGAGCTTGATTCAGTGATTTATGGTCAAAGCCCGGGTTTCTAAAACTGTATAAAGAGCTATTCCTGGCCAAGTTCCTTATTAGTCATATGTGTAAAATGGAAACATCACTTTGTCAGAAATATACTCCCCCCACCTCTTCCCCAACTGTGTTTATAATCAGGTTCTGGAAATAGAGCTGGGTATTGGCAAAGGGGCTTAAGAGCATTTTACTAATAGAACTGGCATCACCCAGGCAGTGGCAATTGTACCAAGCATTTAGGGATAAGGATCCCGGGGCAGTCAAAACCAGAGTGAACCAACTTCACACTGGCCCTGACCCCATAAATAAGTAGCTTATGAATGTTTAACCTTTCCCATTTATCATTTTAAGTAGTCAGAACTCATCCACTCTTTTCTGGTGCCTCTGCCCAATTTTCTTCCTGGAGAATCCACAGTTATCTGTTATCAGTCCATGAGATTCCAGTGTGGCCAACACCACCCCCAACTCAGGATGAAGCTCATGATCTAAACCTAAGCCAGTCAGTGTAGTCCATTCTCCTGAATGGGCACCTGGTCAAAAAGATGCCTTGAAGTTTTTCCCTAGAACTTCCAGGAAAGAGAGTCACTCCTTTCCCTGGAACCTCAAATCTGAGAGATAAAGGACCTGAAATTGCTGACATTTTTCTGTCCTGTGGAACCTTCATCTGAAGCCAGCATAGCAGAGAGCAGAGCTGAGAGATGAAAAGTAATCAAGCCCTGCGAGCATGTTATTGTAGTCCTGAATTCAATTGTGTCCAATGCTAGCCCTAATTCTGGATCTTTCGGTTGCATGACCCATCAGCTCTCCCTTTTGCTGAAGCAGTTTGCAACAGATTTTTCTGTCCCTGGCAACCAAAAGAGCCCTACATGACAGTTGATCAAAACTACATGTACAGTTTAGATGGAACTAAAGGAAAGGAGGCAGAACCAGCAGCAGGCCTGTAATTTGAAAGCACAGCCTGCAGCTCAGGTGCACAGACAAAGGCTCATCACACACTTCAGTAGGGGGAGAGCAGCACCAGAATGTACCCAGACGGAAAGAGGAAGAGCCCAGAGAGAAGATCCCCCAGCAAACACCCCTTCGTTAGAATTGAAGTCACTAAAAGACCACACTGTTTTCATGTAGTTTAGCCTGTTAGACCCCACTTTGTGCATTTAATGTAATAGTAACTACCACCACTTCATTGATACCATCACAACTTGTAGTTCCCTATAGTTTTCTCCCTTTCCCTATGAATTAATAAAAATGTCTATTAATCATGAATGCTTTTAATTTAGTCTGCTTCCCTCTGGTTGTATTAATCAGGGTTCTCCAAAAAAATAGAATTAACAGGATATATGTGTGTGTGCACGCGCACGCGTGAGTGTGTGTATGTGTGTGTGTGAGAGAGAGAGAGAGAGAGAATTGGCTAATGGGCTAGGGGGCTGGCAAGTCTGAATCCTGCACAGCAGCACGCAGGCTGGATACAGGAAAGAGGTGATGTTGCAGTCTTGGGTCCAAAGGCTAGACACTCGGGCAGAATTTCTCTGCTGCGTTTTGGAAGCAGAATTCCTTCTTCTTCAGGAAACTTCAGACTTTACTCAACTGGCTGGATGAGGCCTACCCACATTACTGAGGGACAGCTGCTTTACCTAAAATCAGCTAATTGTAACTGTTAATCACAACCAAAAAAAACACCTTCACAGATACATCTAGACTAGTGTTTGACCAAACAACCAGACACTATAGCCTAGTCGAGTTGACACATAAAATTAACCATCACACATCTAGTCTGAATATTAGTGAGGGTTCAGCTTTGTATTCTCAAGCCAATACCAAGGAACACACTACAAATAACATCCCTTGACAAAGCTCTATTAGTTCCTCACGTGTAAGAAAATCCATGATCACTCAATTTGGTCTGGACAGAAAGCTGAGTTATTTACGTTGCTGTTAAAGGGTGTAAAACAGTTCTTCCTTGCTAAATCTCCCTTGGTTTACTTGTCACTGTTTGCAGTATTCCCCTCCCAGCCACCATTCCAGAAAAGCACTTGAGCCCTGCCACATGGCACTCAGTGGCTAAGGACAAGTCCACAGTGTCATAATCCAAGGCAGACCAGCGTTGGGGTGGTGGGTCAAGGCACCTCCGATGGGAGAAAGAATTTGCCCCACGAGTACTGCCTGTGGGAAAGCCTTATGTAAAGCAGACATGACGAAGGCATTTCATGTGACCTAGGCCTGCTAGGGAACAACTTATTACCATTCCTGTGCTGTCAACCACAGGGCCTCACCCTGCCTTTTGATGGTCTGGGATACATCTATTTACACTGATAATTCAGGTATTTGTTTGTGCTCTCTCCAGTTACCTGCTATGGGCTCTATTTTGGCATCCATCCCAGGTTTATACTCCAAGATGCCTCCTTGAAGCAGCCATTTTTTGTACGGACATCTGTGCCAGGAGGGAATGGTGGGGGGGACAGTCGGCAGGCACTGTCGGTGCACAACACCACTCTGCCTGCAGCCCCATGAGAGGTTTTGCTGAGGATATCCTTTTAGCTTCAGTGTCTCTGGCTGACAAGTCCAAGTCAAAGCCTTTGATGATGCCAGCTCACCAGAAATCCTACCTATCCTAGGCTCCCTTGCAGTTAGGTCAAGGTTGTATGACTAGATTCTGGCCCAAGGCATGCGGACAAAAGTGATGTCAGCCACAGACAGAGCTGGCCTTTAAAAACATCTCAGTAACTCTCCAGTTCTGTCTTCTCTGACTACAACAATCATGATTTCATAAACTTAACAACACAGATGCGGGGGTGTATTTGTTGCTGCAGCAGAGCCTTTCCCATTCTGACTAATATCAAGCAGAAAAAGGGAGTATTCCTCTGCTCTATGGTCCTCCTCAGCCCACGAGTCGTCTCACAGATGGGGGCTGTTCCTCCCCAGGATGGCTGATGATCAGTGACATCTCTTCCAACCTCTGATGAAACAACCTCAGACACTTGTTGTGCTGATGGTGGTGGGTCAGAAGCAGCACATTGTATGTAAAATTGCCCAGGATCCTCTACATGCCCAAGTCCCTGTGGAAAGGTTACGACTGGTGAAGTAATTGAACCAAGGTGGGTTTCCCTGAAAAGACTTTCACAGCTTTGAGCTCATTTAGAAGAAAAGAGAGAATATCAGGCCCTCAACAGGGCTAAACCTCTTCCATTTCCGTTGAAGATATCCTTGCTGGGGTCCAAACACAGAGTCTTATCTGTTAAGAATTCATGCAACTTAAGGTCCCTTCATTACAGAAAGCCTACCAGGCCTGCCACACTGTGTTACCCATGAGTGTGGGTGGGACTGCTTGGTATTTTCATACTGTTGGAAACAGTGGCCTTGTTGATCTCAGAGAGTCCAGATTAAGCTGATTTCGCTATTTTTAATCTCTCCGGAAATAAGCAAAGAAGAGAGGCCTAATTGCAAACAGACTGAACTTTACATAGGAAATATGTAGGTCCCCAGAGGCACCTAGAAAGTGTCTAAAACCCTAACAGCCGCCCCCCTCCCAGACTCCCCTCTCCAGATCACGTAGGCCTGCGCCCAGGGAGGCCTGAGGCAGGAGGAGGGATTGGAATCAGGAGTTCAGCCATGGCCTTGGACTGGCCAGACCAGCCCAGCCAGCCCCTTGGGCCTGGGGGCAGGGGCTTAGCATGAGAAACAGGAAGACGATTTGCCCACAGCTTGAACCAGGGCTTTGGGAAAGCTCTTTGTTCTCTCTCCCCCATTATTTTGGGTTTTCTGGTCCATCTCTATTCTGTGCTTGTCAAATTCCAGGCCTGGGGAGGATTTCAAACACCATCATCAAGTCTGCCAGATACTCACACACACCACACCCCTCCCCCGCATTGTAATTTCATTTGCCACACAGCTCTGGGATTTGCGGCCAAGTATGGCCCAGTTTACATGTCCCCCAGCCTTACCCACAAACTCCAGTGTCAAAGTCCCAGCCAGAACCCTGGGCCTTGCTGGCAGCTGAGCTGCTGGGTCACTGCAGGAGTCAGGACAAGGCCCTGTAGCCTGCTGTGCCTCAGTTTCCCTGCCTGTCAGTTTGGACAACCATGACCACAGCTAATTCTGAATGGTCTGCCTGGTTGATGGGACCAGGCACTGGCGGGGCTCAGATTTATGGCAGAGAAGTCCCAGAATGAGTCAAAGAAGAAAAACCGAAATGGATCGGGAGCCCAGAGCCCTGAGAGGCAGCCAGAGAAGATTAGACATGCTGCTGAGAAAACCGTCCCGAGGACTTTATTGAGGGCTCTTGCTCATAAACAGCCACTGTGTTATTTTAACTTCCATGGGACAGGCCAACCCTTGCCTATGATGGGAAGTTTGGGCCTGGAGCCATCGTGGGCACTGCTGTTGCCGAGGTCGCCCCGGGAGCTGGGGCTCTTCCAAAGGAAACCAGCATGGGGCTCTGGGGCTTGGCGGCATGGCTGGACAGATGGACAGTCTGAGTGAGAAAGTCATGGTTATGAGGCAGGGAGGAGTGGCAAGCGTCCCCCCTGCTGCGGCCCTGCTGGTGGGGGCAAGTCTTTGTTTATGGGGCGTTTCTGCTGAGAAGTCCTCCATCCCTCACTTTTGCCTCTTGGTCTCATGAATCCATGTAGAGGGCAGCAGGCCAGGGGCCCAGACATGGGAAGGGGCCAGGAACTGCGACCATAGTTCCCATCCCTAGGAGCTCCCAGGTCCCAGCAATCGCTAGCAATGGCTCTGCTTCTCACACCCTGACCCTTCATATCCTCTGTCTCACTACACAGTCCACCTTGCCCTCCTGTCATTTGCTCCTTTTAATCCTTCCTTTCACATGGCAAGCAGCCCTGGCGGGTTCATTCCACCCTCATCTTCCCCTGGAGTGCTTCTAGATTCAAGGTTGCCAGAACCATTTTCTAAGGCCAGCCCTCATCCATGTGCAGATAGGGAGGGGCTCACAAATATCTCGTTTCAGCACTGAAGACCCTTTCTTCCCTCTCACTGTCTGCTCTCAATCAGCCATCCATTTCCCGCTCATCTCAGCCGGAAATGCTCCCAGCCACAGAGAGCCAAGCCAAGCAGGTGTCTGTGGGCTCACAGACCCTCCGAGGACGAGGATCTCTTCAGTGGCCACCAGATTGCACCCTGATGCCAGCCAGCTCCTGGCGTCTGCCACTGGCCCTCCCAAGATGGTAGCCTGTGGAGACACAGCCCAAACCCTTGATCCAGCCTCTTCCCAGTCCAGCTCTGTTGGCAAAATGGAACTCCCTGCCAAGGAAAAGCCAGCCTGGGCTGTCCATGAGGCACCCATGATAACTGGGCAAACCACCCATCCAGGGTTGCTTGGTGCTTGAGGGCTTACCAGTAAGTCAAACTGAGGAAGAAGGCCAGAGGAAGAGGTCTGGGGCAAATGTCAGATTTTTGGACAAGCCATTGCTAGTAACATGTCTTTACCTAGAAAAAAAAAGCACACAGGAACTTAACAGTGGAAAAAAAAACTTTTAAAGCTCTCCGTGAGGCAGCCCCATCCTACTCCTGTTTCCGTCTGCCCTGCCATCCCTTCTCCCACGTGAATTCCACCTTGGCCAGACCTACAAACCCTGCCTCTATCCTGCTCCATCCCTGTTCCTTCCACTGAAAGGACTGTCTTGGCTCCTACCACTCCCTTTGCTCACAATATCTATCTAGACTTTGCCCATCTTCCGAGGTCCAGCTCCAGTGCTGCTCTCCCCCAATCCCCAGTCCTGGCCAAACTTCTGGGAAGCCTGGAGCCTACATCCTCTCTCTTTGTTTGCTCATGGCAGTTTCCGTCTACTCCACACAGCTTGCTTCTTTCCCAAAGACAACTCCATATGTTCTGTCTTTCAGATGTGTTGGCCTTTGTCTCCCTGAGTCTATGTGTCCCCAACATTGTGCCAGAATTCTTGCCCCAAGGATGCCCCCTACCCCGATGTTCTGAACACTGTCGGGACTTAGGCAATACTTTGGTTGGTTACACAAAAAAGAACTTAAGTGATCAGCAAGATGCTGAACCTAGAACCATAGAAATGTTCAGTGAAACTGAGTGTGGACCCAGGTGGTCCCTCCTTGGGGGCAGTGGTGTCATGGGTTTTCCTTTCTAGGCAGTTCCCTGATAGTCCTAGAGTCCCACAGAGGACTGTGGAAGGGGGTGCTTGAGTGAACAGAGTCCTGCAATCAAGCAAGACCATAAATGTAAAGCCAGGGAACTAAACAATGTTAGTTTTACAACTCCAGGTGATGAGGACAGTATTTATAGATTCAGTGACATGTTTGAAGCAGTGAGTCCTGGAGGCTAATATTTTAAGCTGGACATCCTGAGATCCTGACATTCTGTTTTTATTCTCCTCCCTATCCTTCCCACTTGCATCCCCTGGAACTTTCCATGCAATTTGGACAAGAGCATGAAACCTCTATTGTTTCTCAATCCTTAGTAATGCTGAGGAAGAATTTAAAACTGCTTGGTAGAAGGATGACTGGTGATGAGTGGAAAACACTCTCAAGCCTCGAGATGACATTTGCCATTACACCAAATCTTCCACCAGAGAATTTCAAAATCCTAGGTGGAGAGGAGAGCCTATCTGCCCTCAGGGAAGTCCAAGAGCAAGGGTTAGGAGTAGGAATAGTAAGTCCTTGTTTGCAGATGAGCCCACCTGGGCCCAGAGGGTCTGGAGAGTCTCTTTAAGACCTTCCTTTCCCTTGAGCTCATTTTTATATTGGATAAAAGTTCCTAAGGCAAATCCATAAACAGAGGATGGGAACTGAAAACTTTGCTGTTTCAACGGCCCAGAATATAAATGCAAAAATCAGTGTTTTCCCTCAGAGCAATCTAGAAAGTACTAGCCAAAGAACAAATTACAAACAGCTACACAAGCATCAGGGAAGTCCCATAGATCTTAGGGGATGGAAAATAACCATGAGATCATCATGTTCGGCTCCCCAGGGGCCTGAAGAGCAGGATGCAGCCTCACAATCCCCCTTCTGAGGGTGTTTCACCTTTCTCTTGCTTTGGGCGGTGAGCAGCATTCTGGATTCATCTTCCGTACACTCTCCTCACCGCACACGCACAGGCAGTCAGCACCTACAAAACAGTTTTTCATGCATGGGAATGAAGCCCTGAGCGTTCTCTACTGTGTGTTTTTTCACTGTTTGTAAACAATTCTAGATGCTCATTGACAGTCCACCCGACCATCCTGAGCGGTCCTATGGATGAGCCCGAGCTGGCCAAGGGAAAGAAACATCAAGTCCTGCAGTAATTTCAGGGTCTAAACCAAGCTTTTAAAAGCTACCCAACAGTCAAAAAAGTTGCACCCGTGTTCATGCTAAGACAGGCAGATAACCTGTACAAGGAAAACAAACAAAAATAATGATCTAAAAATAATGTGAAAACTTGTATTGTTCAAGGGAAACACAGTTTTAGTTTTCCAAATTACAAAAATAATAAATGCTCAATGTAAAAAGCTTGGAAAATACAGAAAAAATAAAATAGGAAAACTATTGTTGGTATTTTTTTGTACTGTCTTCCAGTATTTCACTATGAATAGTCACCTATATATTAATGTATAGTACATATTATTATATGTTATATTTATATTATAATATAAAATTATATAAAGAGGTATATGGAGTTTTTACATATAAAATAATAATTTATATATTTTTATATATTTCTTTATAAAATATGTATTTGAATATTTCATATAAAATATCACATAAAATGTAAGAAATCATTAATTTTGTTTTTCATTTTTACTCTAAGGTAACATATATTAATTGTAGAAAATCAGAAAACATGCTTGAATCAAAAGAAAGAGGTGAAAATCATATTTATTTCCACCATTCAGGAAAGACTACTTTCATTTGTTTTATGCCTTTTCCCATTTATTTAAAATACACACACATAAGAATAAAATGATACGCCAAATTATATGGAAATAGCATCATGACATATGTTTTATTTCATAACTACTCTGGGGTAATACAACGAACCTCTTAAACCATTGTGTTTTTCTTCTCCTTGTGGGCCAGCTCATGCTATGGCTTCTTCTTACGGAGGGACACCACCTGGGATCATGGGCCCTGCTTAGCCACAAGGGTCTACACTGACTCTCTTGAGTTGCTGGAGGCTTGTGGAAAAAGAAGTCCTAAATTGAAAAATCTTTCTTTTAGATAACAAGAGCAAAGCCAGGAAGTCTGGTAACAGGACTTTGCTGCAAGGCACAGGGCAGAAGAGGCAGCGGGTAGGCTGGGGGTAGTTCTTCCAGGTGGGAAGGGAGCATAGAAAGCGCTTCCAGGCCAGGAGCAGAAGCAGAGGAGAGAGAGAGGAAGAGAGGCAGTGGTTCAACAAGCTAGGCCTTTCCTGTCCCCCTTCCTTGACGTTATATCTTGAGGATCAGGGTGTTAGTAACATCTAAAGGGAGTTTGGGGAAAATCTAAAAATGTCCGGTTGATGTTCTGAGATAGAGTTTGAGGAGATTTCAAGTCTCTTGGGTTTATCTGGCACAGATTCAGCAAAGGGCCATGGAGGAGGTTAGAAACGACAGAGGGAAGTGGTGCAGTCTAGACAAAGGGACATGAGATAGCACTCCTGTCTCACAGCTTGCTTGGGTGTCTAGGGGATTCCTGATTCCCTCATGGGCCAGCACAGAAGTGCAAAGAAAAGGCCCTGGGTTGGGACCAAGAGGGCACAGTCATTCTCAACCTTCCAGTCTAAGTCAAGGGAGGAGGCAAGTGGCAAATACACTAACTTTCTAATGCAGTTCAACACCGGAGCCAACTGAGTTCCCACCCACATGAGGAAGGCAAAGACGAGGCCTCACCCTCAATGAACTCAGAATCTGGAGACTTCAATTCATTCTATACCATGTGGTACACACGTGACTAAAAAAACCAGGTTAAGGTAGATGCCGGTGGAGCCCAGATTTGGGAGCAATTCCACGGACACTCTGCTACTGCATTGGGCTATCAGGCCTCTGAGAGGCTAGCCCAGGTGTTGTTCCCTCATCCTGTTTTCCATGGCCTTTCTCTACTCCTCTGCCCTCCCTCAAGCCACATCCTCATCTCAATCCTCTATCCCAAGTTGTTTTTGCAACATCTTCCACGCATTTTAGAGTGTTCATGGTAGTAGCAAGCCTAGTGTAAACAGGGTTGGGCCTTGAAGCTATGGTTAGAAAGTCAGGAAAATGGGACCCGGACAATAATTGCTAGAAATTGATAATAACAATAATAGTAGTAGTAGTAGTATCACTTGTAATTACCCTTACTGTGTTCCAGGCTCTGGTTTAAGCACTTTACATACACAGTATGAACTCATATATTTGTGTTAACTCATACATTAACGTGTAACTCAACTGCATGAGCTCATACAATATACATAACAGCCTGTGAGGTAAGTACAACTATGATTCCTCCTTTTAGAGATGAGGAAACATAGGCACAGGGAAGTTAAAGTGACTTTCCCAGGGTCATACAGCTAGTAAGTGGAAGCTAGAACCCCATTCCTTGCAGGCTGGCCCTAGACCCTTATAGTAGGTGACAGCTGGGGACACCAAAGGCTCTGAGCTAGGGCAAGGGGAGAGGCTGTATTCAGTTTGGGGATGCAGGCTGGCCCAGAGAGGTCATATAGAATCTAAAGCCGTCCTTAATAGCTTTCCAAAGATTTCCCAGTAGGCAAGATGGTTTAGAGTGCCTGTGGCTTCTACTTTGCTGCTCTGGAAGCATACTCGCGGAGATTACAGCTATGTTTCACATCACAGTTGGGGAGGTCTCTGTAGGAGAGAAGAATATGCACTTGCATTGCACACTATTAGGGTAGAGCCAGCATCCAGGAAAGTGTACATGTCCACACCTGCACAGGTGTTCCTGGGTGAGGCAGTTGGGGCAAGCCCCCCGCTGAGGAATGTGGCAGGAGAAGGCACTCTTTGTCTCGCTCCAGTGGCTTTCAATTAAAGAGCCCAGAGTGCTTTGCGGGCATCCATTCATGCGCTTAGCGCCTGAGCTGCACTGACTGGCTGACAAGCCTCTCTACCCAGCGTCCAGGGACTATGTCTCCACTTGTAGACAGGCCAGCGGGAGGTCAGAGCCAACCAGAGGAGCTCTGCTCTTCTTGTGAGGCCACAAGGCCTGGTGGGCTTGCTGAAGTGAGTGATCTGCAGAGCACCCAGACCCAAAAGTGGGCCAGACACAGGCCTGTGAGATTGACCCCATGCTTCCCATACTTTCTCTCATTCAGCTGTGGCAATGACCCGGTGGAGGAGCTAAGCAAGCTCCTGTGTCACAGATAAGGAAACTGAGGCTCAAAGTGGAGTTGGAAAATGAAATTTCAGGAACCTTCAACTGCATTCTCCTGGCCCTTGTTCCAGAAATATCTTCGAATATACCATCCTGTCTTGAGCTCCCACAGTATTTAAAATACCAAGTAGAACAGAGATCGTTGGGCCTGAATCAGGCTGGCCCTAGGGAACCGTTTGGGGGACAGACTGTCAACCTAGTGACTGATATATTCAGGCCACCTAGACACTGGTGGTGAGGCTATGAGTGTTTTAGGGGACAGAGGGGTCAGAAGCTGGGCCTGCTCATTTCTGCCAGCAGTGATGTGGAGGCCCAAGTCTAGAAAAGGGCAGTCCGTTGGGAGCTCTAGCTCCTGTCGCACAGAATGGCCTTGCTGAACATGGTGGGGCGTACAGATTCTCTCCAACTACCAGTGAGTGAAGGAGCTCTTTACAAAATCTGAATCCCATCCCAGCCCTCTTCTAGCCCATCTCCTCTCTCCTCCCCGCCCCCGCCCCCAAATTGGTTTGGCCTAAAATCACACAGTGCAATTTCATCTAATCCTAAAAAATATAATTATAAAAGTAAATATGTTAGCCCAAAGAGTCTTTATAATTACTTACATTTGGCTGCATTTCAAAATCAAATGTAAATAATTATAAAACATCATGGTGCAAGGGAGAAGGAAATGAACATTTATGGATGGCCTCCCAAGTTCTAGTACCTATAGTCTCATTTAAGCCAATCCTCACTGCAAGTGTGTGACAGAGGCATTATCATTTCTGTTTTGTAAGTAAAAAGAAACCAAGACTTTGAAAGGTAAAGTTAAATTTACCAAAGTTACATAAATGACAAGGTTGGATTTTTAACCCAGGGGTATCTGACGCCAAAGTCTGTGCTATTTCTGTTTCTCCACCATGTCCTAGTTTAGCCATTTATGTAGAAAGACTAGTCATGGGCGAACTACTTAACCACCCATTGCCTCAGTTTCCCATCTGTAAAATGGGTATGATGCCAATAGCTAATAGTTCTGTTCTGGTGGTCACATGAGCTCATGTATTAAAAAAAGAAACCTTTAGAACTTTAAGGCACTGTGAATATATTGTATTAATCCTCAAATTGAATTTAGAAGTCATTGTTTTTCTACTATCAGACCTTTTTATCCAGCTGTATATTTCAATTTAGCCTACCTACTTTATTTTCTACTTTCCTGATCTGATGGGCTAATCTTTGGCTGCTGAATCTAAATGGTATCACCTATGTTGCTCTCTTCCCAGCCATTAGTATCTCCTCTTCCATAGCTGCCTCTCAGATGTGCCTCTTACTTCTGGGTTCCAGGTATTCAACAATGGTCTTCCTTCAGAGACCTGAGTAGTCCATACATGCTGTTTTTCGGTAGTATGATGGTAAATGTTTAATCAGCTTTCCAAGTATAGAACTGACATGACTGTTGGAGGATAATTTCATTTACAATAATACGTGAGACAAAAATGAAATAACAAAGGTGTATTTCAGGACTTCATTTGGCGATGGCAGGAATGACTTCTTTACTGAACTGAATACTTATTTTTCAATACTGGAAAAATATTACCTCAATTCACAATGTTATTGCTACAGATATAACATACTTTTATGTTTCATCTACTCATTAACATTTTCTCTGTCACTTTCTTAAATCTAGGCCCTGACGTGTAGAATTTACTGCAATGTACATATTCTCACCATGGCTGATGTAAAGCTACCCAATGTGGTGTTACTGAACGTGGAATTGAGAAGAGCTGCACAGTGTGTAGTATTCCCACCATATTGATACCGTACACATATAACTCAAGAGCATAGATGATGGTATATTTTAACAAGATAATTAGGATGTGATCCATTTGTAGTATTTATTACCTTTGTTTTTAGTATACTTTAATTACAAGTTTATCAAATTTAATTGGTCATAATGTCTGTGCTTAACAACTGGCTTACAAAACTCCTGCAAATTTAATAACCAGCCAACGCAAGCCAGCTCCAGCGCCCCACTGCCGCACCCCTCTTCCCAGCAGCTCCCGGGGACCTCCTGTCATCTGATGGCCACGCCCTTTGTTACACAGCTCCAGCTAGTCCTAGTTCACATAAATCAAGAGAACATTATTCAGTGCTCAGCTTCTCCAAATAAGCAACGTCGACGGCTTCAGTCCAGTGGAGTGACTTAATGATCTGTTTCCTTCAATAAACTGTGATTTCTGAACTTAATTCAGGTACCTGAGCATTGCTGTAAGCTGAGAGTGAGGACCAAAGGCATTCATGATGTAATATACTAGGTTTAAACTTGGCAAGCGGATGACATTGTGAGAAATGGATTTTCTTAGGCCGATTTTAGGAGCTTGGGCTGTTTTTTTAAGAGTTAAGCCAAGGCAAAAAATAACCCTTGCAACACATCACTTCACAGCTGGTCAGCCTGGGAGAAGCTATTCTGGGATATCCACACTCAGGTGCCTCTTTAGACTTCAGGCAAACTGGAATCAGGATGTGGGGTTTCTATTCCTGTCTGCGCCAAGGGCTTGCTGTGTAATCTCTACCAGTTTAGTTGTCTGGTGGGTGCCTCAGTTTACCCACGGGCAAAATCAGGTCAGCTACCTTTGCCGAGGACATTAGACTCAAGTAATGGGGAGTAAAAAAGATAGTTTCTGGGATTTACTAGAGGGTGTGGAGTGTCCGCTCAAGGTGTTCCTAGTCAGTGGACACTCTAGGACAGTCATGTTTTAGATGAAATTTCATAAGAAATGATACATGAACCAGGTTTAACAGAGAGGAGCAGGAAGAAAAATAGAAGGCAGAAAATGGAGGAGGGGGGTTTCCAAGCAATGTCCAGGGGAAATGCTGGCTCAGGGAGTAGAGTACGAGCTGTATCCAGGGTTCACTTCTCCAGGACAAAGTGCAGGCAAACAGGAGTGAGTGACAGGACAGACAGAAGAGATAGGATCCATGGTGCCTCTGGTCTGGGTTTGATGGGATGGTTTCCTGAGTACGAAAAGAATATGACCAAAAATATGATTCTGAGACCTGTGTGGAAGAGGACTTAGGGAGCGGGCAAACTCAGAGGCAGCACCAATCTCAGAAACACCCCTGGAATATTATGTCCTGGGCTGCTTTATAAATAATCTCTCCTCTCTTCATCAGATGACATCGTGGTGCTCATAGAACAAGCCTTTCTCTTCTGTTCAAAGCTTGAGCAGCCCTTTAGATGAAGAAGCAGCAGCAGTGATCACTGCATGCTTTAGAGTTCCCTCCCCTGCCTTGGACGTCTGGCATCTCACTTTTCTCGCCAGCAACCTAGGAGGAGAGGATGCCATCCTAATTGTAACATCGGAGCCACTGAGACCCACAGATGTTAGATGATTTGCTCCAGATCACAACTGAGGCTCAAACCCATCACTTGGCCACAAATCTTGTACCTCATCTATATCAATCTGTCTCTGTCAAACCTAACAAGCTAATCAATTTTTCCTATCCATAAACCAGACACCTTTTGATATAAAAAGCCAATTGATCTCCAAAAAAACCAAAAGGCCAGTTCCAGTTGTCAAATGCTACAGACTAGTGAGTCTCTTCCCCAAGTTCTATGAGAAGCTCAAAGATCCTGAGTTTCAAAGCCAGCCAAATTTGGATTTCCTCTATAAAGAAAGAGTCACTCCCTGTTTGGAACGTACCCTTCCTCATTAAGCTAGTTCCATGTTTTGTAATAACTTTTGCTTACAACACAGAATTGTCACAGATCATGGAAACACACAGGCCTTGGGGGGAAAAAAGGTCCCGAGGCCCCTGGAAGTCATTATTCCTTCCTTTAGCAATTGCTGAGTTAAGCACCAAAAATATGGTTCCCATCTTGCTCCCTTTCCCCCCCACTCCCACCCCCAACATACACACACGATCTGCTGGACATATGTTCAGAAGAAAGCAGGGACGTGGGGGTGGGAGAAGAAGATTCACATGTCATGAGTCAAGAGCTTGTGTGTTTGAAAAGAAAAAGTGGAAGAGGGCGTGGAGTTTGCAGCCCTGGAAATGGATATCCAAAGGATTTATTGCCTTTGAGTATCTCACAAAGCATTTTTTTTTTTTAAATAAAAATCTGTAGCTTATGGTATTTTTTTCTTTTTTTTTTTTTTTTTTTTTTTTGGTATGGGGCGGTAAACAAGAACACTGAAAGGGGAAGGAAGCCAGGAGAAAGCCAGCTCCATTAGTCACGCAGCTGCATATCCTGTCACAAAGGACCCCAGTTGAGTAATCGCCCAAAATATGCCTGTTATTTTTTTTCTGTCAGAAAAAAATGGGGCCTGCCAAAATGTACTGTAAAAAAAAAAAAAAAAAAAAAAAAAAAATCTGGTCTCTCGGCCCCAGAGGGGGAAAGGAAAAGAAAAAAGAAACAGACGTAACTTCTCAACACACTTCTAACCCTCTTCCCAACTCATCTTGAAAAAGCTTTCAGCCTCTTCCCAGTGGTGGAGTCTGGGTTGAAAAAAGCTGGCTCCCTGAGGTGTTAGGCCTCAGGGTCCTTACAGTTACATGGTGCCCAGGAAGAGCTTAGGAAGAGAAGGGACCGTGGGAGAGGGTGTGAGGAGGGCAGCCCCTCGGGGAGAGGAAAAATGAACAGAAAGGGACCGGGACAGTGAAAAGCCCTTTGACGGACCATAGGTGGGTGAGGAAATCATCCCACAGGGAACCTGTGGCAGCCCACGCCGGTTCTGTGAGCGCTGCTTGAGCCCAGCCAGCGGCCAAACACGCTTGGTCAGCTTTTCTGCTGGCCTCAGCAAAACCACCATCAGGCCTCCACTGTGCCCTAGGCTGTTGGGGCCACAGATTGAATGATAAGAAGTTGTGTGGAAGGACATCTAACGATTGGGAACTCTTAAGAGTGGGGGCTGGGGAAGAACCAGAGCTGCCTGCAACCTCAGGTGTTTTCCTGGACGGGCTTTCCAAAACCCTTGGATGACAGGCTCCTGGGCGGATACTGAGGGACAGCAAAGAAAAATGTTCTAAAGCCTGGTCCAGTCACTGCCTCTGTCTCGTGCTCTCAGTCATATGGGTCTCACGACCAGGACACAAAGTGTTGGTCAGTCTAAGCTCAGAGCACTATTGGAAAGTCATGATTTCCCTCCTGCTCACATTCTGATCCAGTCAAAGTTGTCCACAGGGAGGGGAGCTTTCTGAACCCTGCTGCCCCCGGGAGGGGGGGCGGGGCGGGGCGGGGGGCAGGGGAAGAGCAGCAAGTTTCCTCCTTAAGAAAGAGAGCAGAGAGGAACAAGGCAGATAGACGCATGGTCATTTTGCTCTGGGCTCTCTGAAGGCTGTCCTACAGGAGAGAGCCCCACCTTGCCTCAGCTCCACAGGGCCAGACTGGGAGAAGACCCTTTCCAGAAACACCTCCAACGACCTGGGTCCTAACATGGCTGCGTGGCAATTCTGAGCCAAGAGAACTCTAGTCCCAAAGACCAAGTCAATCCCCCTGCTGATTGCTGTAGAAAGGCTCAGTTTTACCAAAATCATGGCCCTTCCCAGCTCTTCCAGGCCTTTGAGCCCTGCCCATCCTGTGTGAGGCACAGCCTCAAAGCCAGCCCTGAGCTTTGAGACCCAGCCCTGGCTGCTGCTTCCCCTGGGAGGGCTAACTGACACCAAAAGCCACGCAAAGGAGGCTTAAAAAGAGACACAGCATGGCCTCCTGCAAAGAACTGGCATGTGAGTTGCAAGGGCAGATTCTCCTGGTTTCTTGCTGATTTGCTGTGGAATTTCGGACAACTCAAGTGAACTCTCTTGACTATTTTTTCCTCCCTTCAATATTTGTCAGCTATTAATAGGAGCTTCTACATGCCTGTAACATGCAAGGTCCTAGCCATGCAATGGTGATCAACACCAAGACAGCTCCTTTCTTCTTGTGAAACGCATATATTCTGCAGCATGTGATTTCTTGAGTTTCCTGAAACCAGCAGCTTGGGTGGGTGAACCTGGGGGTTGAAGGATGGAACCGGAACAAAAACAGCAAAAAATAAACAGACCACAATTTTTTTTAAAAGAACGGAAACAACCAAATACTAATACTAGCATTTCCAAGTGCTTATAGATACAGTGCCCTGGCAACTTGATCATAAGGTAATTTCTACCAGGGTGTCTGGAATTTGCTGTGTTAGACATTCCAGCTCTTTGGGAAATGGAAAGGACCAAGGCTACCTTATGATTCATGAACTATAGTAATGTTAAAGCCCATCACCAAGCTCATGCTAGACGCCAGTTACTACACTGATCTGTGGGAACTCTCTTTCCTCATCTGAGCTCTAGTTGCAGGAAGTACCTTAGAGCTCTTGCCTTCCTCAGGCCTCAGTTCCTTCTTGAGGCCAAGTCCTACATACAAGCCATGAGTTGAAGTCAAAAATGTCAACACAGGCTCATCGACTAATGTTCCTGAGCTGTTGGGCCTGGCATATGAACACAGGAGTGATGTTATTGTCCTCGAACGGCAGGGGAGTGAGGTCTCTGGAGGTGCTCACCCCCACACGGATTTCCCTTTGTAGCAGCAGTGACATTTGAGTCGCTGAGCATGGGGCCACCGTTTAGCTGCACCCTCTTCCCTTCCTGTGCCCCAGAAGGGGGGCTGGGGACAGGTCCTCTCAACAGAGAAGTCTCCACTTCCTCCAACCTCGTGACAACATTTCTCAGCCCCATCAGGCGCTGCAAGCCTGCGGTTGACAGGCACCCAGGTGAGAAGGTCTTCTCAGCTCTCATTCCTCTCTCATTAGCCCTTTGATGTTTCTAAAATGACAAGGTCAGCACCTTCCACACTGTGACTGCCAGGTACATGTTCCAAACAGCTGATTCAGATGCCGTACAATCTCTGGCTGGAGGACAGAGGGGGTCGCTGAAATGACTCACTAGTTCTGCACCTGTCTTTTGGGGAACTCTTCCCTGTCAGCAAAAGACCTTCCACAGAAGGGTGCAGGTAGAGAGCTGAGAGGAAAAAGCTCTACGTGCCCAACACACCACACCCCTAACAAGGGGAGAGATCAGTGGACTGTTTCACCTCCCAGGGCCCCAGGATCCTGTGCGCGAGATTCCGCTGAGGAATCAAAACCCAGCAATATCAGTCCGCAAGCTGGTGAGGATGGAGCCTAAGAGGAAGTCTCACAAGGCCCTCAAAGTCCACTCACCAGCCTGTTCCTCAGTGGCCTCAGTTCTCAAGTTGGGGGATGATGTAACAAGAGCCTTCAAGTGTGTGAAGAGTCAGTGCCTGACAAAGCACTTACTGACCAAGGAAAAATTAACTTCAGGTGCAGCAGGAAAGGTCTGGTACCAAGAATGTCTGGGGTTTTGAGACACTGGAAAAGATTGCCTAATAATGTAATGGGCTCACTTCCCTGGAAATATCTGAAAATAGGATAAGTACTCTCCAATCTTGGATGGGTCAGCCTTGCCTTGAGGTAGGGGGATGGGTATGCTCACCCACGGAAAAAGCCTGCCAGGAACTTTGAGCCTATGAGATGGCGCATTTTCATAAGAAGAAAGAAAAGTTTTTCTTTTGGTAAAATATGTGCAATAAAAGTTAAATTTGCCATTTTAACCATTTTTAAGTGTACAGGTCAGTGGCATTGCATACATTCACATTATTGTGCAACTATCACCATCCATCCCCAGAACTTTTTCATTTTCCTGAACTGAAGCTCTGGACCCATTAAACACTAACTCCTCATTCCCATTCTTCCCCGCCCCTGGAAACCTCCATTCTACTTTCCATCTCCATGAATTTGACTACTCTATTACCTCATGTTAATGAAATTATACAGTACTTGTCTTTCTTGTGTGTGACTAGCCTATTTCACTCATAATATCTTCAAGGTTCATCCGTATCGTAATATGTGTCAGAATTTCATTCCTATTTAAGACTAATATTCCATTGTATGTATAGACCATATTTTATCTGTCCAACTGTGATGGACTTTTGGGTCGTTTCCACTACTATGAACATGAGTGTACAAATAGATGTTCAAGTCCCCTGGAACTGCACAGAGAAAGATGCTAAAAGACAAAACTTTGTGTACCAGGAGAAATGATGTCAATGTGCTTGTATCATGATCCTATATGGAGAACAGACACTTTTTAAAAGCCAGCTACAACCAGGCTTAGGTAAGCATGGAAGGAGGAGCCAGTGGGTTCCTAGATCAATCAGGGAAGGTTTCACAGAGCAGGTGGAATATGAGCTAGAATCTGACAGATGACTAGGAGTTTGCCGGATAGAAAAAGAAATGGAGAAGGGCAGGAAAACAAATGACTTAAAAAAAAAAAAGTAGACAAAATATTACATAAACACATCCTTTTACCCTGCAACTATGCTGGTAGGACTTTCCCTGAAGACACACTGAAGCAGGTACACCCAAGGCATATGTCCAGAGATCCTCACTGCAGCAATGTGTGGAAAACCTACCAGCTGGAAGCATCTTCTGCACCCATCAGGAGACCCTGGCTAAGCTATGATACAGCCGTACTCAGAATTAATATGCAACCATTATAGAGAATGAAGGGGGACTCCATGTGCTGATATGGTGGGAATCTCAGGCTTCTTTTTAATGAAAAAAAGATGTCAGTATGCATTCAAATTCTTCCCCCGTTAGCAATCATTATCTTTGGGAGGAGCAACTGTGGTTTGAGAGGAGAGAAACTGAAGTTTCTGTGTTATATATACCTTCCTATGCTCATTTCCTTTTTCTTTCTTTCTTTCTTTCTTTCTTTCTTTCTTTCTTTCTTTCTTTCTTTCTTTTTCTTTTAAAGCTATGTGCATGTGTTGTATTTAAAAAAATGTTTACAGGACTCTCAGGGTGATAGGCCATTTTTATATTCTTTATGCTTTCCTTATTGAAAATATTTTAAAGAGAAAAGCAGCTCTGTTTCTGGAATGGTTTCTAGGAGTCCCACTGGCTCCTGAAGGCAAACGGATAGAGTAGACGCTTAAAGGGCCGGCCTCTTCAGGAGTTTCTCTTAGAACTTTGCAAGAATTCCTTTCAAGACAGAATGATGTCCTCCTATTCTGAAGACAAACGCTGAGGGGCAGTGATAAGAACCAGCCAAAAGTTCAGGGCAAGGGAAGCATTGAGTCCAGGGAGCCCCCACACCCCCTGACAAACCGTCTAAAGGACTTAGGGGACCTCCTCCTCTTCTGCAGGTTCCACACTACCTCGCGGATCCCCACGTCTCCAGGACAGAGACCCAGACACACAGGGTTAACCCCTGTGCTTTGCTTCACTGAGCATGTGGAAGAGGAGAGTTGTGGGGGGCGGTGAGAGCAGAGGGGCCCCGGCCTGACTCCAGGCAGCATTAATAAAATGCAGGCGTTTTCACAGTTGCATTGCAGAGCAGGAGAGAGTCTGAACTGCAGCAAGCATATAGAAAGACAGAAACAAGAGCTGAGTGTGGTGGGAAGAAATGTGCCTGCGAATAATGAGAAAGCATTTTGGACGGAAGGCTGGCTTTGAGGTTAAGAGGAATGCAGCAGTTTCTGGCACCGGCCTGCCCCACAGCCCTGTGTGTGTGCACGCGCGTACACGTGTGTGTACACACAGGCCCGGGTTCTCGTGCATACACAAAGGCATGGGCATACACACACACCGCCCCCAGGTCTCTTCCCAGCAACACCTAAGACAGCATGAATGTGGCCTTCACTAGCTTTGACTCCGGATCGGTTCTGACGCCGCCTGGGCCACCGTGATCTGCCTTTTCTCTCTTGCCTTCCTCCGCAGGACCCCACACCCGTGCACCTCCTCCATCCATCGTCTTTCTTTTTCCGGGGCCTTTGGGGGACTATCTGGCCTGCCCCCACATCTTAAGCCCTCTTGGCTCTGCTTCCCAGCAGGCATTTTGTGAGCCTGACTCCACACCCCTTTCCTGAGCCCGACATTCTCAGCATGGGGAGGGGCGCAAAATGGCGCCTCTGCCCTGGACTTCTAGAAGGCCATGGGGCTGGGTTGTTGCGCAGTCCTGCTGCTTTAATTTAGGTGAAATGCTCTGGAGCTTTGTAATGTAATTTCATTTAATCTGGAGACTAACGACAAGAGAGCGCGATCACGTGGGCACAGGGCACAGGGGAGCCTCCCACCTCTTGGCCCCCGCAGCGCAGGACAGGGACCAGAGGAGTGGGCAGCAGCCCTGGAGAGCTGGGCCTGCCCAGGGCCCTTTGTGCCTCCTCTCTCACATTCCCCAGGGTGTCAGGTGGTGGCACACAGAGAAACCACTGCTTTACCCTTGCCTTCTAGGGGCTCTCAGCTTGTCCTGAGTGTAAAGAGCTAAAAAGAGTTATTTGAGTTATTTCTGTGATTTGTTCCGTTGATGCCTTGTCTGAGGCCTACTGAGGCATACAATCATAAGCATATGACAGGAGAAGGCTTTGGGAGGGCCGGGCGGACCCCTGAAGCCCTACTTGACTCAAGGTGAGCTGGTGTCTAAGGAGGAGGCACAGGTGGAGGAGAAGCTTCTCCAAATGGATGTGGGTTCCCAATTCCTGAGGTCGGGGAGGTAGTGCTGTGGAATCAGGAAAAGCCCCTCTCACTGGCTGCTAAGCTTACCCTGAGTGTCTGTGTATGTGAACCCCGAGCCCACTGAACCAGGACCTGTGCGGCAAAAGACCAGCCTGCTGCATGATAAATGCGTTCCCCAGAATGCGGCACCCCGAGGTCAGAGGGCGACCGGGGGTGGCAAGCGCTTGACGGTCATCCTCCACCCGGGCCTGTCTGAAATGGAAGGACCGAGCTCCAGCAGGGGTGTCCAACTTCTTGGCAACTCTGGGCCACACTGGATGAAAAAGAGTTGTCATGGGCCAAACATTAAATACATTGTGACACATAATCGCAAAAACATCTCATGATGTTTTAAGTTACAATTTTGTGTTGGGCCGCATTCATGGCCATCCTGAGCCACATGCAGCCCACGGGCCGCAGGTTGGACACCCCTGGAAGGAGGGTCACGTCTTTATTTTCTAAGCTCCCATCTTCCACTCGCAACTCCCTCAAAAATAAAACAAAGAGCTCAGACCACACAGAGCAGGGGAGGATGGGTGGCCGTGCGGCCACTTGGAGGAGGCAGAACCAGCCATCAGCTGTGGGCGCTGCATTCAAAAGCTCTGGGCAATCCAGCTACAAAGTCAAGTCACTGGGGGCTGCTCGTCCCAAACCTCGAACTGGAGCATTTGCCTGACAAGTCCAAGACCTGAACTTGTCACTCGCAGGGATAACAGTGGGAACTATCCTGAAATCCAGGGTGCAGGGTCACCTCACCACCACCAGCTGACCTCGGGCCTCCGGCGTCTCCACACCCAGGCAGGCCTCCCTTCTGGGAGTGGGATGTGGGGAGCCAAGTGGCCTCAGAGCCCCACCCTGTGTGAACATCACGTGGTGCCCTCAGGCACGGCTCCTCCCCCAGCCCTGGGATGAGGAGGCCTCCAGGAACAGATGTTTCTAATGAGGGTCCAGACCAGGGTTCCCCCGCCAGCCCTCCCCCCAGGTAACAGGCAAGCCCGGGGCCCTGGCTCCCTTGCAGGGCCTGCGGTCCTGGCCTCCGAAAGCCAGAGCTGCCCAGTGAATGGGACACACACTCACTCGAATTCTCAGCTCCTTTCAGGAAATTGCCAAGTTGGCTCTTGGCTTTCTCCTTCCCAAGGCCCCACTCCATTTCCATAGCAACCGCCTCCCCATCCTTGGGAGCCTCTCCCCAATTCTGCCGGCCCCTCCTCTCCACCGCCCTTCAACCCGTCTCATCTGTCTGGGTGGGAACTGGGATTAGTTCGTCAGGGCCCCGGACGCTTTTCCCAGGGCCGCCAGGCCTTCGTGATCCCCCTGCGCCCCTGCCCCATGCTTTTCAAGTGCCCAGACTTAATGACTGGCCCTGGGTTTCCTCCTCTTCCCTTTCTCTGCCTCCAATAAAGCTGGAGAATTAACCCAGGTTTTAAGTGCCTCGGTTCCAAGCTGCATATCAAAGGGGGCTTCCCCAAGCTGCTTCTGCATTTCAAAGGGACTGATTTATCGCTTTCACTTAAATTGGCACATTTTGGGGGAAGAGTTTTACCCAGAGGTCAAACCCTGGAAAAACAAATGGATCCCGATTTACCCCCTCCTGGAGTGCTGTGGGCTGTTAGTATATGAACTGCAGGGAAAGGGAACTTGGGAGGGTTGGGGGAGGGACGGAAGGGGACAGGTGAAGGAACTAGCTGCTAGCCCTCCTCAGCAGCTTGAGGCATGTCCTGCAGGGGACTAGCCTGGCCCCCAAATCCCAGCTGTTCCCTGTGTTGTAAGGAAAGCCGGGCTGCCCAGAAGCCCACATTCCAGGCACTGGCCAGGTCCTAATGTCTATTTCCTGCTCCCTCCACCTCTTCTGGGGGCCCTAACCTGCGCCCTGAGCAACCTCTGTGCCTGGGTGAGCAATTCCAAGCCAAGGACTCTCACTGACCCAGTGACATGCCCCTTCCATATGACCCTGGCCCCTGTGTTCCCCTGATTCATTTCCTTTCCCCAACTCTCACTTCAAACTTGTGCAGGCACTTGCTATCCCGCCACCGTGCAGCTGGGCCACTGAGTCACCCGCTCTCCCACTCCCTCCTAACCTCACCCACACCCTTCCTTCCCACAGCCACCCACACACATCCACTCACTCTCTCCTCACTCCTGCCACCATGCCCATGACCCCCCCAACCTCAACTCAATAAAACGTTCTTATTGTTTCCTGTCCCCCAAAGGAATCATCCCCAAACCCTGGGGCCTTTCCTTCCTGTCGGTCCGGCTGCCCCTGAGCAGACTTCCTCACTGCAGAGGGTAAGGTCCTTCCTCTCATTTCCCCCAGACCTGGTTCCCAGGCTTTTTTGGGCATTAAGTCCCCACCAAATGCACAAGTCCTTCAATGAACTGACCAGAAAAACCACAGGCAAATAGCCATGGAGAAATCCTTGAAGAAGGTGGGGCAGGTGGAGCAGCATCTTGAGGATGGGGGGGGGAGGGGGGAATCCGTGCCCAAAAGGAACCTCTGGAGAGGGCAGCCTGAGTAATGTTCTCAGAGGCAGGTTCTCCCTTCGGGGTGCACCTCCGTCTCCTTTTCTCATTTGTCCATTCATTCGCTCACATGACCGTTTATTGAGTGACTACAGCATGGAGCTCCCGAAGGGCTCACTCTGCATCAAGGGAATTAGACAGTAAGACCAACGATTCATTAGAGGGCAATTAGATTCACTTTTCTCCCATAAAGAGGCTGGCAAAGCGTGCTGAGACAGCCCAACTCTCTCTCTGGGAGATCCAGAAAGACTCAGACAGGGCATCTGATTGGAACCTGAAAGACGGATAAGGGTTTATCAGAGAGACCAGCATAATCTAGGCAGAGGGGGCAGCCGGCGAAAGGCACGTAGGTGCCCCAGCCCCATTACAGGTGCTGGGGTTCGACAGATGAGCGTGGCCTGCACAGGGGAATGTGGGGGGAGGCTGGGAGATGAGCCTAGAGGGGCAGGGGAGTGAGGGCGCGACGGCCCTGCGAAGGCACCTGGAAGTCGTGGCTGCGCTTCAGAGCAGATGAAACACAAAGCGGGCACTGAGGGAGCTAGAGAATGAGAGAGGGAAGAGGGGCAAGCGGAATGCTCTGACCCACAGCCTCCTGGTTACTCCCGCCACCGGTTTCTTCCGCCACACAGGCTCACACCTGCCTTCGTTTACCAGGCTCCACTGGGGAAGTGAGACAGGCTGTTCTCTGGGAGGCCTTGCTGCAGAAAGGGCTCATCACTCCACCCCCTTGGATGAGCTGAGAGCATCAGCAGAACACACGAGAGAAAACTCCCTCCTCCTTGGAGAGAGGAGGAGAGAAACAGGGGAAGTTCGCGGCAAATTACACAAGGACTGCAAGGTGCGCAGACAGTGGGGCGGGAGGAGGTGGGGGCAACATGAGTGAAAGTGTTGCCCATGCCCCACACCCGCCGCAGAGCAGCCTCTGGCATTTTATAGAAGAAACTTGCTGTGGAGGGGAAATGTGCTGACATCCCTTCCAGTGCCACATTATGTGATGCCAGGGATGGTCTCCCAAAGCAGGGACGCCCACCCAGTTAGCATTTTAGCTTCCTTGCAAAGGCAGTAGACATCTCAGCCCCAGGCCCAGGCCTCGCTGAGCAAACCGTTTGCAGCAGGACTCCCAAGTTCCTGCAGCTTGTGTCCTCTAGAAAGGGCCCAGGCTCCCTGCAGAGCCAGTTGTCCTGGCCGTGAGACTTCCGAAGTCACAGAAGGAAATGGAGAGCAAAACAAAGAGCGCATCAGGGTCTCCAAGCCCTCACCTTGATGATGTTCCTCAAGACCAGGAAGTGAATAACCTGCCATTTGCATAGTTCACAGGGAAACAGTGGACCCTAGGCAGTAGATACGTTCCCCAAAGATGTCTGGAGGTTAAAATGGTGCAATTCAAGGGTTGCGGAGGAAACATTTTCCTTCTATCTTTCTAGGATCTTTGGCTGGTCTAATAATTAAATTGACATGAGACGGATTAACAGGAGAAAAACAAATTTAATTCATATGTATGGGAGCCCCATAAAAATATGAGCCCCAAAGGCAGTCAGGCAGTTGAGGCTCATATTCCCTCCTGAGCTAAGGAATGGGAGGGGGGCCCGAGGCTCCCAAAGTGAGGAGGGCATTTCCCAGGATGTTAAGAAGAGCAGATATTTGGTAATTATTTGTCGTGCTGTGCAGCTAAGTCTTTCAGATGAAAAGTTATCTTTGGTAATAGCTCTCTTTCTGGGCCAGATCCCCCATTTAAATTCTTTTAGGCAGTTAGGGGAGAGGTAAAAGATTTTCCTGAGTGGGCTGAGTCTTGATTACCTTCATTTTAAAACAATCCACATGACAAAGTAACACATATTTTGCTCCCCTTCACAAGTAATAATTTTAGATGTCTCAGGAAGGGTCAATCTTTGTACAGTGTTTTCATACAATCTGGGTAATTGTCGTCTATCTTGGATTTGCCTAGAGCTGGCACCATTCCTAACCATAACAACAGCACTGACTGTGTGTGACCAGACACCTCCCACTTGGACCTGCACAGATTGCCAAATGTTCCTCTTAAATCTTGTCCTCCCAACTTGGCTTTGCAGACATCTCTGACCCCTGGTGACTGCCCCAGAGTCACCCTCCCAGGGTCTTCTTCCACACCCTCTTTTGGGCTTTTTATCTTTTATGAGCATGTGCTTACTCTGTCCAAATCTCTGAAGGCCCTGAGGGTGTGAAGCAAGGGAGGAAGGGAGGTAGAGAAGGAGGGAGGGAGGGAGGGGGGAAGGGAGGAAGGGAGAGAAGGAGAAGGGAAGACTCCATCCTGCCCTCAGAGGGCTTCCCCAGGACGAGGGTCCCCCTGCTTTGCTTTTCTGGAGGTGTTATATGCCTATCTCTTGGGCTGTGGGAAGTGAGCTTGCTATCTGCTGGACAGCCGCACGCAGGCCGAGCTTGGTCACCAGCTCTGGGCTCCGCCTGGTCAGGCCTCACTCGAAGTTATTTCACTCGAAGTTATTTTAAGGCAGTTGCAATGCGGGCACCAAGCCCTGGCCTTTCCAAAGGCTGTCTTTACCCAGAGGCTTTTCCTAGTTTTGCTTCTCTGTCTTCCTCATGAGAGGAGGGGTAGAGAGGGAGGAACGAGAGAAATCAAATCTTGCTCAAGGATCATCTTTTGCATCTTTTCCCTCTGAACTTTCTTGGCTTCAACCAAAATGCTGCACTCCCTTCTCTCAGTGGGCTCAATATCTACACCCCCTCCCCAGGACCAGGCCTCCTCACCCCGCTTGGCCCCACCAGCCTTAACTCCAGGACATCATGTCCTCAACAATGTCTCTCTCTAACTGGTCTCGGGCCACAGTAAGGTCACAGCCCTCCACCGCAAACCGGAGCCCACATCTCTGATTCAGCAGTGGAAGCAGGTGTTTAGGAGAGTCTGGTTAGGTCTACTGGAAGCCAAAGGAAATAACATTGCTCTGATTCGAGGACTTCAGAAGTGAGTCACCCCTCAGTCCATCACTATTGCACAATATCACACCCTCATTATTCATAAATGATTGTCTTTGGTTTACTAGACAGCAGAGCTCGACCAGGACTTTGGGAGCCCGAGCATGACTTATTGGTCTGCTGTGAGCCCAACATCAAGCACACACCTTAGCTTGGTCCAAAAAATGAAGTACGAGAGCTCTGAGTCAGGGAGGCTCCTCCTCAGGGCATTTTCCCAGGGCCTCTGGTCACCCCTGAGCAGCCAGTCCTACATTTTACACATTAGAAAAAAATGTCCCCCAAGAATGCAATGAATAGGAAGGGCCCTGGAGGAAAGGTGGGGGTGGGCTGGCCATGTGTGCAGCCTCCTGCCCAGCCCTCCTTTGCCCACAGTCTTGGGCTGGCACCTCCGGTTGCAGCCTCAGGAAACCCATGAGATAGATCAAGGTTATCTTTGTGTTTCCTTCCTTTTGTGGCAAGTCAAGTCAAGGACATGCTCAGCAAATGACTTAACCTCTCTGAGCCTCAGTTTTCTCACTTATAAAACGGAAATAATAGAGCCCTGGCTGGTGTGGCTCAGTGGATTGAGCACCAGCCTGCAAGCCAAAGGGCTGTTGGTTCAATTCCCAGTCAGGGCACATGCCTGGGTTGCAGGCCATGTCCCCAGTGGGGAAGGTGCATAAGAGGCAACCACACATTAACGTTTCTCTCTCTCTTTCTCTGTCTAAAAATAAATAAATAAATAAAATGAGAACAATAATAATGACAGCCTTGTAGACCACAGTGAGTTTTGAATGACATTGTGTCTGTAATACCTGACACATAGTACGTTCCACAATAGTCTTGCCATTGTTACTGCTGCTGCTGCTCCTGTTGCTGTTTTTGTTACTACCACATCATCACCATTCTCCTTTGGCAAAAGTCTTCTTTTACACAAGGAATTTCCTCTTATTTATTTCTGCTCCTCAGCACCATCCACACAGTAAGGTATGGTAAATGGTGATTTAATTAAATCAGAAGGTGAAGAGCCCTAGAGACAAGGAACAGCATGTGCACAGGCCCTGTGGTGGGGAGGTGCAGAGCTTACTTGAAGAAAATGTTGTAGAAAAAAATACACGTATCAGCTACAGAGACCAAACAGATGCCCTGACCAATCGTCCCGCCCAGTAATTTGCAGCACAGAACCACTGAGGCCTGAGGCCTCGATGCCTGCTCCTCTCCTTGGCCAGGAAACTCCCAAAAGGACAGAAACTCAGAAGGTGATCTGAACCCCCAAGGAGCCAGGGGAGTGGAAATATACTGAGAAAGGATGCTGAGGCCTTTTGTGTTTGGTTACCATAAAGAAATAATCCCCCAAACCTGTCTGGGCAATTTGTACTTGGAATTGGATAATTAGGAGGTAGGGGGAAGGTGCTGGGAAGGAAGCCCAGGCCAGGCCTGTGGTTGCCAGGTAGGGAGGGAGAACTTTGCATCCTAAGCCAATGATGGGGGAAGAGGGGGCTCTGCCTTCACATAGCTCCTTGTCCCTGCCCCTGACATGCCCACAACACAGGGGCACAGCCCAGTGCAGCCAACCACCCCTACCCTTCTCCAACCTCTTGGAAACTGTCTCCCCTCCCAACCCCTCCCTCTCTCTCATCCTGCTAGAGCCTCCCTCAGCTTAAGCTATTCACCCTCCCAAGGGCACTTTCATTTAATAAAAAGAAGGATCCCACACGACAAAGGAAGGGCTCATGAATAAAGACTTCCCCTAGCAGCCCTGGAAAACCAGGAGGAGCAAGGTTTCCCTCAGAGCTGGGGGGAGGGGCCTCCAGGACGGGGCAGGGTCTGAGGAGGCAGAAAGGCAATTGGGAGCCAGGGTCAAGGTGGGTTCTATAACCCAGCTACCATGTTTTTTAAAAGTCAGATTTATGACAATGTAATTTACATACAGTGAAATCTATCCATTTTAAAATATAGCTCGATGAGTTTCAACCAATTTATGCAGTCAGGTAATCACACCACAATTAATATAGAGAATAGTTTCATCACCCCCCCCCAAAATTCTCCAGTGTGTTCTTTGTAGTTAAACCCTGTCCCCAATGCCAGCCCCTGAAAAGCACTCAGCAGTTTTGTTGTCTCCACTGTAGTTTTGCCTCTTCCAAAATGTTGTATAAATGGAATCACATTGTATAAAGCCACTAGAATCTGACTTCTCAGCCTTGTGAACTGGAGATTCATCCATGTTATTGAATATATCAGCAGTTCATCTTCACCACTGAGTAGCTCCCCACTGCATGACCTATAACAGTTTGTCTATCCATTCAGCAATGGGAAGATATTGGGGCTGTTCCCCATTTGGGGCCCTTATGAACAATGCTATTATAAACATTTGCATACAGGTTTTTGCATGGATCTAAGTATTCATTTATCTTGGTAAATACCCAAGAGTGGGGATTGCTGGGTCATATGATAAGTTTGTGGTTAACTTTACAATAAAGTGGTTGTACTGTTTTGCGTTCTTACCAGCAATGAATGAGAGTTCCGGTTGCTCCATATCCTCCCCATTACTTGTTATTGTCAGTTGTCTGTTTTTAATGTTTTTAGCTATTCTAAAAGGTATAAAGAACTTTCTCATTATTATTTGAATTTAGAAATTGATGCTAAGTATCTTTTCATGTGTTTATTAGCCATCCATATTTCTTCTGAGGTGAAGTATGTGTTCATATATTTTGCCCATTTTAAAAGTTGGATTGTTTCTTATTATTGAGTTTTTATGTATTCTATATACACATCCTTTGTCAGATGGAAGTTTTGAAAACATTTTCTTCCAGCCTGTGGCTTGTCTTCATTTTCTTAACAGAAGTTTTTAATTTTGAGGAGTCTAATATATCAACATTTTATTTTATGGATCATGCTTTTAGTGTCATATCTGAGAAATCTTTGCCTAACTCAAGTCATAAATATTTTCTCCTATGTTTTTCTCTTTTATACTTCCAGGTTTTTTCTTTCATACTTTCTTATGTTTCTGACTTTCATACTTTTATATTTTACACATTTTCCAGCATGATATTTGTTTTAAAGACTATTCTTTCTCCTTTGAATTCTATTTGCATTTTGTCAAAAATTAACTGACCATGCATGTGTGGATATATTCCTGCACTCTCTGTCGTGGTCCATTGTTATAAATGTCCATCCTTTCACAATTCTGTCTTGATTACTCTAGCTTCCCAGTAATTCTGAAATCGGGGAGTGTGAGTCCACCTAGCTGCAGTGCTTTTCCAGGCCAGGAAGCAGAGGCTGGACAAAGCTCCAGAGACCAGATGCAGCCTTGCAGGCCCTTGTGATGCAAACCTCTACCCTCATCTCCTATCACACTGCCTTTGGGAATGCGGATGTGCTTATGCTCTGTTTTTACCTCCCAGTGTCAGGCCTCCAAGCATTTGCCTGCACTATAACATCTGCCTTCTTAGGCCCTGCCTCTGCCCCACCCTACCCCTGTTCCTTCTCCTGGTTAACTTGGATCATCCTTCAAGACTCAGCTAAGGCGTGGTCACCTTGAAGACACCTTCCCTGACTTCCTAGCTTGGCTGAGTGTCAGACTTCCTGCTTTCCTACCCCCCTGCCCCATGTATCCCCCATCTCAGTGTCCACCACACTTAATCAATAGACACATGAGTGACTGTCTCTTCTAACACCAACACCCTGGGGCACACACTGTGTCTACTTAAGTAGGTTCCTCCCAGTACCCAGCCCAGAGCCTGACACAAAATTGGTGCCAACACATGGCTCCTGAATGAACAGAATCAGTGGCAGGTTTTCCTCAGGACCCCATGGCATTGACCATGGGAAGACAGCATGCTCATAGCTCCGCCTGGAGCAGCAATAAGCTTTCCACCATTTTCTCCTCCTCTCCCCTGGTGTTCTTAGAGAGTCTCAGCTAGTGGAAAAGGATGCCCAGAAACTTCCAGCTACTGAGAAAACAGGAATTTCTCCTGAAGAATAGGGATCCCATTAGGGACATCCAAGGAACCAGTGTGGCCTCCTCAAAAGGCTCCCCACATAAGCAATTCAGCATAGTGGCCAGAATGGGGCCTGGAGCCAGCTGTCCAGGTCCGAATGCAGAATACCTGGACCCACGGCTGCCCTGTGACGAGGGCCAGCAACTTCCCTTCTCTGTTCCTGTTTCCTTATCTCTAGAATGGGAATAATCAAAGCACCTCCTCTTTGGGTTGCTGTAGGAATTAAATAAGTCAACATGCATAAATAAACACACATACATACTTCAGTATATACTTACTCTAAGTAATCGAATAGACTATATATCCAATAAACTTAAATTTTTAACATCATTCAGGGCTGAAATACCCTTGGTGTCCACTGCTGTCAAGAAAACATGAGCACAGCTTCTTCCCCCACTGGTCACCCCCCACTCAGGTGGGGGTCAAGGCCATCAGCTGCTCATTGTAGCATTACTGATCCCAAGAGCAACATGCCAGGGAACAAGCAGCAGCAGCGGTGAGAACAGACCACCCCCTGCCTCAGTGTCCCTGTGTCCACTCAGGTGCCCGGCAATGGGGGAATCTCTGCCTGATGAGGCCTGAGTTGGGAGTTCCTACCTGGATACCTGGATGCCCAGAGTCCTCAGACAGCTATGGGCCAGTGACACCTCAAGGCCAGAGTAGCTAGACCACCTGCTGTGCAGGGAGGAAGCCTGTGCTCAGTGTGCAAGAGGGCCCTGGGAAGCAGAGCCCTGTTTTTCCATGAGGTTAGGTCCCTCTGAGAGGGAGGTCAAAATAGTACCCAGAGCATTGATTTTATTCCCCAGGCAGAGAGAAAAAAGGAAAATCTGAATCTGAGAAGCAGAGGGACGAGCAGGGGAAGAGCAGGGGTAGAGCATGGAAGCAGAACGAGGGTTTAAGCCCTGGCTCCCCTTCACTGTGTAAGTCACTTCCCTGAGCTCAAGTTCCCCATCTCCCCTTAAAGGGCAGCCCACTTCCCTGCCTGGTACCTGCTGCTGTAAGAGCAAAGGGGAGAAAAGGAGAGAACTCCATGCCTCCTTCCTTCCTTCCTTCTTGGCTGGTGGACACGCACAGGGCTGTGTGCTCTACCCAGAGTAAGATGTAGCATTCCTGGGAGCCCCAGTCAATGCAAAGGGCCCTCTAGGAAATAAGAACAAAGAAGAGGAAAACAACCCTAGTTCTTGGAGAGCATTCCTTGCCCACATCCTGAAGCCCCTTGCCCCCACGCCAGTGGAGATGGGCCTGACTCACAGTCCCGCAAGGGAAGGAACTCCTTCCTTCTGGCCCCACTGGTACAGGCTGGACTTTCTTGTTGATTGGGCCCATGTCCTCCCAACACCTTCCCCAGACCCTGCTGTGCTGAGGAGTTGGGGATGGGGGTGGGGGGTGGGCAGGTCAGGCTGCTGCCAGGCTGAGGGACTCACACTGTGAGGCAGGGAGGAGTGGGTGGACAGCGCCTTTCCAGAGCCTGGGGAGGAGGGCAGAGCATTCTTTTGAGTCCATTCAGCTGCTCAGCTATTTCCTGCCCTGCTCCAGCACCCTCGTGCTCCACCTGCTCTTACTTAACCATTTCCTGTTTACCGCCTGCCTCCTGCAGCCTCCAAGCTCCAGCAGCAGCCAGCAGCCCAGCCAGAGCTCCCCGGATGGATGCCTGGACAGAAGAGGGGCTAGGGGACTGCTCTCATGGGTGGAAAGGGCCACCCTTGTCCTTCCTTTCAGGCAGTTTAATCATCCCCGGGGCTAGGGAGCATAGCCCGGCCTCCCCACGCTTAGGTCATGGGCCTGGGAGGAGGAAGAGGCCCCTTCCCGAGCCTAGACTGACTCATTGTAAAATTAGTCACCTCTCTTGAGAATCAGCCATGTCCTGTAGTAACCTCTTCTTTCTTAGGGACCCCCTACCCTATGGTTACTGGCTGAAACTTTTCTCCCAGTCACCCTTACCCAGACCCCCACAACCCAGGCAGACACAACAGTCCTTGTGGGTTTTCTTTTTTTCATTTAAAACATTTCTCTACAACGCTGTCTTCCTATAGCAAAATCTTCAGGGATGTTTTGATTACAGATTTGAAGGCCAAGGTTTTGTCCCTGTCTCAGCACTGACCTTTATACCTGCGTGACATGGGAAAATTACATTACCAGTCTGGACCTCAGCTGGGTTTCTGTCCAGGAATAATCATATACCTATCTCATAGGATTGTTGGGACAATGATATATTATGGATGGGAAAGGTCTTGGTACAAAATAAGCAATTAATGAGTGGTTGGGGGTACTGTTATCATACTGTATAGCAATAAAAGAAATACTTTATATATAGCATTTATATAGACTTCCTTGCCCCTCTGAAACTATGGGCTGATCTGGAGCAAAATAAGAGGTAAGAGGTTTTCTCAGCTTCACTATCCACTGGCTGTAGAAACTGCCCCCTGGCCCCGATTACAGAGGCGGGGTGGGGGCATAGACAGTGAGGAGCAGGGCCACTGCAGGCAGAACTACGGTTCCATGTGAGGACTGGAAAGGGGCAGAGAAGGCTGCACGTGTGCTCTAAGGACAAGTCATCCTGGACACATGGATGCCACTTGGCCACTTCTCAAGTCTGAGGTCCCCCCATCCCACTTGGCCCGAGCCTCTTCTCTCTAAAGCAGGGCTTCTCAGCTTGGGGGGCTCTCCTGTGCATTGTAGGATGTTTAGCAGCATCTCCAAACTCTACACACTAAATGCTAGTAACACTCCCCTCCCCCTGCCAGTTGTGACAACCAAAAATATCTCTGGTTATTGCCAAATGCCCAGGGAGGGGTGGAAGGTCACCCCCAGCTATGCTGAGAACAACCTATCTAAAAAAAGGTTATGGGCAGTAGAGGAGGGCCCCTTGGTCCCCTACCTCCCAGGTCCATTTCCCATCTCCCTTCATTCCTCTGGGTCTCCCTCCCCACCTCACCCCACCCCCAGGCCTGGCTGAGATATTTTCCCCAACATTCACTGGAGGAAGCAATGCCAAGTCCCCAGCAAATGGGCCACCCAAAGCCAGCCTCCAAGCACAGGCGTCCCACTGCATCTCGAGAAGGCAGCCTGGCCCAGCTGGTGGCAATTAGTAGACTGGCTGACTCGGCAAGAAATGCCAGCGCGGGGCTAGGGAGCAGTCAGTGGAGGAGTCTGGGGGATAAAGAAGGAATCCAGTGCCTCAAAGAAAGCCAGAGAGGGGGTGTGTGAGGCTGAGGCAAAGCCACAGGTGGTGTGCGCGGGCAATGACCTGGGCACTTTCTGCTTACTAAGCAGCCCACCCCTGGGGGCACCATCTGGAGCTGAAAGGGAGCTCAGAGCCCTAGATGCTAGGCACTGCCTCCCAGAGACCCTGAAAGTCCCGCCGGGCTAAACCCCAAACATCCAGTGGACCCAACTGAGTCAGGGAGGTCATAAGGATCACATTCAGAGCCTCACACAGGCCCGGGGTGCGGGGCGCACAAAGATCCCAGTGCAGATGGACAGAAAAGAGCCCTAAGGAGAAGGTGACTTTGGAGCGGGTTTTGTCAAATGAGGAGGGGTTCACCAGGCAAAAGACGCCTGTGGAGGAGGGGCATTCAGGGAACGGGCGCACAGTCCATGGACAGGTTAGGGTAGCCCGAGGCACAGGGAGTCCACGCGTCTGTGGGGCTGGTATAGGACTCTGGTGGGAGGTGCTGTTCAGCTCTTAGGCAATGGGGTGTGTCGGGGGTGGTGAGTCTTTTCCCGTAGTAAAGTGGCAGGTGGCAGTGCCACTGTCCATGACAGTCAATGGGCAGTTTGCCTCCCCTCCTCTGCCATTGACATTCAGGTCACCTTGATGTCAAGGTGAAGTTATCCTGGTCTGAGCAAGCTAGCCATTGTTCCTACAAGAGACCTAACCAAAGTACACTTGGTCTTGGTTAGTTCCATGGGGAAGACATTGAGACCCACCCCGACCCCAACCCCGCCACCCTGCCCAGCAGTGGTAGGAAGAGGTAACGGTTACCTGGCCCTATGGGCAGGAGGCAGGAGGAAATAGTGTGTCTGAGATACGGCCTGAACACCTCGCTTTTGCTGAGTACCAATTACCCACTGGGAAGTTAACGTTTTCCCTCCTCCTCAAGCACTGGTCGGTCCACTAGGGCCACACCTTTCCTCCAGGCCATTCTGGAAAGTCACCCTTGCTGTAAGCCCAGCCCTCGATCGCCCCAGGGCAGGGCGGGGATCTGCTAGAGCCAGAGGACCTGGAGCTCAGCCTGCTGGAGGAGTCTCCTCCCACCTGCCCTGCCCCTGTGTGTCTGCCCGGTCCCACCCCAGTCCCAGGAAAGGGCTGGAACGGTTTCCATTTCCAACATGTCTAGGCCTCTCCGTTCTTGCCCAGGTAGTTCTTTCTTGCTAAAAACCTAGAACAACAGAGTGGGACTTTTAGGATTGGCAGTCTCACATGCTACTGAAGTTCTTTTCTTTAGAGGGCCTCAAAAACTTGTACAAGAAATAGGGGTTATCCCAGCTGTGGGAGGACCCGGAGAAGAAGAGTCACACGCCAAGCAGGTGACAGCTTTGGTAGTGGAATGGATGCTTTAAAAGACTGGCTCCAAGGGAAGCAAAACAACGGAATCCAAAGGCTGAAACTGCATCCCTAATAAATACTAATTGACATCATAGCAGGAGTTCGTTTTCTGTAGAAATCTATGTAAACCTAATATGCACATGGGGGTCGGTGTGTGTCTGTGTGTGTCTCTGGGTTGCAATGAGGAGGCTGGAATAGAACAAGATGTAACACTCTCCCTTCCTCTGTCTCGATTCTTATGCCAATAGGCTTTTGAGAGTACCTCTAATATAAAACCTTTCTTCTGAGATTCTGCAGCCATGGCTGCCTTTTCCTCCTCTATACCCAGCAGGGCCCAGATCTCCCACTTAAGAGGAGACAGCCACTTTAAACCACTATCCTCTTGTTGGACACCTAGATTCTCTACCTGAAAGATTAGGCCATTGCTTTGGAATGTCCTTCCGATCAGCTTTCTTTCCCCCCAAGGCCTCACCACCTCATGCTTAGCTCCCCACCCACCATTCCCACCCATCATACATACCATCATCACCGAATTAACCTCCCTAAAACACTACTTCAATTGGTCACCCATTCTTGTCTAAAGGACATTGTCCAAAATCCCTAGCAGGACACGCAAGGCCCTCCAGAAACGGATCTTCTACCTCTGGTCCTCCCCAACATGAAGTCTCCTCTAGATACTTCATTGTCTACTTGCTGTCCCAGCATGTGCCTTGAGCTTTCCTCCCTTTCTACCCTTCCAGATGCTTCCCATCTATCCTTAGAACCAGCTCCGCCAGGAAGCCTTCCCATCACAAGGCCTCTTCTACCGAGCCTGTTACCCAGGAGATCGTGTTACCTCCTTGGGTTTAAATCCAGAGCTCTCCCTTCTCCGAAGGCCTCATTATCTGCACTTCTCACTCTGTCCTCATGCTGCCTGGGTTGTGAGCTGTCTCCCCAAAGAAATAAAATACAAGACTCCCAGTTAAATGTGAATTTCCAATAAATAACAACAAAACTTTTTAGTATGAGTATATCCCATATAACATTTGGAATGTACTTATACTAAAAATCTAACTGCTGTTTATCTGAAAGTCAAATTTAACTGAGCGTCCCATATTTTCTCTGGCAACCCAACAAAGAAAGCCTAAGTCTGGTGCTTTCCATTTCCCTTAGGGTTAGACACTCAGAGAAATTCCTCAGGACCTGTACTGTTGATTAATTCCCTTTTTATTCAGCAGAGAACCACCAGCTTTCATCTGCTCTTGGCCCCGAGGCCCGGAGGCCACTCAAATGCCTTTGGTCCAGGCTGAACATTTGTAACAAGCTCATAGCAGGCCACCTATGAGAATACCTCTTCTTTTGATTTCTATTTTCTCTTTAAACATTTGTCCTCAAGACTGCACTGTCAGCAGATGGGTTTCAGGTAATAAAACGGAGAGTTTGTTGCTAACCAAAGAAGGCAGAAGCTTTGGAGCCAACCTGCTGGGTTTCAAAGATCAGGTCAACTGCAGGGTGGCTGTGAAGACTCCAGCAACAGTTTAGCATCTCTGGGTCTCAGTTTACCAATCTGTAAATCAGGGTTGATAGTAATACCTATCTCAGAGGGTTATGGGGTGAATTAAATGACATAATACAAGGAAATTGGTGAGCATACCGATCTTACGTGGAAAGCACTCAGTGAATGTGACTGACATTTTTAATGTTAAGTCTGTCCATGGCTGTTTTTGTCTCAGCACAGCCTCCTTTCGAGAGGTGTCAGGGAAAATCCCAAAATGGTGGTCATCTGTGAATTTTGATAAGGAACAGAGCTCTGGCAGTGTCACAGATGGGGATCACCCAAGGGAGAAAGGAAGCTTTCAGTGGGGAAGTCCCACCTTAGGTGAAGGGGCTCAAGATATACGAGCAGTGGCTTCCTTTATGAGTGCAGACTGTCCCCACTTCTCCAATTAAATTACAAACCATTATCCTCCTTTTTGAAGCTCCCAAAAGAATAGGTCTCACATCTTTAAAAGAATGATAAGAGCTCCCCTCTTCCCATATGATGAAATGGCTTGTAGCTTCCACGCCCCTCTGGAAGTGGACAGAGGAAGAGCTACCATTGGCCTCCTTAGAACTCGAAGGGTGGGCACCAGGACCTGGTGAGAGACACACCCCACACCCCAGATCCTTCCACAGCTTGCCAACATGGCCTCAGACACCCAGGCCTCCAACTGTTCCTGAACTTCAGCATGGCTGTGGTCCCTTCGGCTTTTTGAGGGGACTCTAGGTCAAGTCAACAAAAGCTGAATCCCCAAAAGATAAATCTGCTGAATGACAACTCTTTGCATTCACCAAATATGAATTTCACAAAAATGTATTGAATATTCTCGATGAATATTGTTTCTTATCAGCAACTTCAGAAATATTTGATTTGTCAAATGTTTGGAGATCTAGAATGACTTAGTTTTATTATAAATATATTCTTCTTATGAACATATTTTCCTTTAAATTTTATTTAATGAAAATATTTTTTCTTATGAATATATTTGCAAGAAATGAGTCTCTATTTTGTTCGTTCAACAAAACAAACAAAATAGAGAGAGACTCATAAACAGAGCGCAGGATGACAGCTATGGGTGCGGGAAGTTAGGGGGTGGAGGGATCAAGCAAAAAGAAAAAAGTACTTACGGACATGGACAACAGTGTGGTGATTGTGGGTGGAAGAGGGTATGGGGGGGCTAAATGGTAATTGAAAAAATACAGTAAAATTTTTAAAAAAGAATATATCGAGTCAGCCCTAGCTGGTGTGGCTCACCAGACTGAGCACTGGCCTGAGAACCCAAAGGTCACACTGGTTTGATTCCGCACATGCCTGGGTTGCAGACCAGGTCCCTAGTTGGAGCCACAGAAGAGGCAACCACATATTGATGCTTCTCTCCCTCCCTTTCTTTCTCCCTCCATTCTCCTCTCTCTCTCTAAAAAAAAAAAAAAAAAAGGTTAATAAAATCTTCTAAAAAATAAAATTTCTAAAAAAGTAAAAAAAGATCCCTCTGGTAAAAAGAATATACTGAGTCAAATAAGAATATATTCTTAATGTATAATTACTAACATACTCAAGCAGAATACAATCAGATTCATGGAAAATATATTTGTTGAATATATTTCAGAAGATTATTGTTTAAAACAATCTTAATAAACTTGGTAAATTCAAAGAATTGATGCATTGCTCTGGCTGGTGTGGCTCAGTGGGTTGAGCGCAGGCCTGAGAAACAAAGGGTCGCCAGTTTGATTCCCAGTCAGGGCACATGCCTGGGTTATGGGCCAGATCCCCAGTTGGGGGCGTGTGAGAGACAACCACACACTAATGTTTCTCTCCCTCTCTTTTTCACTTCCTTTGCCCTCTCTAAAAATAAATAAAATCTCTAAAAAAAAAAGAAAAGAAAAGAACTGATGCATTGATTACTGAGTATCTTGGCTTTCAGAGAATTGTCCTGCTTCTCATGAGAGAAAATCCATTTCTCCCTCTTCTCAGTTATAATTTGATTCTGAGAACTTCCTGAGCAGTGGTTCTCAAACATGAACATGCATTAGAATCACTTCAAAGCTTGGCTGAATTGCTGATTTTGGATTACAGCCCCAAGGGGTTCTGGTTATGAGTGGGGCAGGGCCCAGGAATCAGGATGTTGAATGTGATCCCAAGGTCATTCAGATGCTAGTAGAATTCACCCCTCACTTCGAAAATCAGTTTCAGAGTAATAGGGGAAATGGCTACTCATGAAGAGTTACTATGATGTTCTAAGGTAGGATATTTTGTCTTCTTTTAACATGCTTGAAAATTACATCTAATATTAACTCTTCATGAGTTAATGTAAATCTTTTGTAAAATAATAAAATAATAAAATTATTTTGTAAAATAATAAAATCACCTGTATCCCACCATCGTAACACAATTATCTTTTTTGTAAACAGCCTTCAACATGACTGCATACTTTACAGATTGCCAAAATGTACACATGTATATTCTACCTTTTCCCTTTACTACCATGTAAAAAACATACTCCAACATTCTGCAAAGACATTATTATTATCATTTCTAAAGCTTGTATGATATACAGATTTGTTATAATTTGTTCTAGTCCTCTAATATTTTATATCCCCTATGTCCTAAGTTGTTTCCAATTTTTAGCAGCAATGAACATCTTCAAATATGCAGTTCTTCACTTCTGTTGAGTGATTTCCTTGGAACCCCTTTCCAGAGCAAGAATTAGTGGTGTGGTAGGAATCTACAGTGGTTTCCTACAGGGAGAACAGAATAAAATGAAGTCCGAAGACTATTCCTGAAATGACATGACAAATGAATGTTGAATTCCTCCATTAAGTCACTCTCATGGAGCCCTAAGAATAAGGGTCACAGTTTTACAGATCAGTTTAAGGCCAGGTCATTGAAGAAGCTGGACAAGTAGGAGTTCTGAGCTTCTTAAGAATCATGATAGTGCAGCATGTATCGGGAAGGCCTGAGACACTGCAGGTAATTAATATGTTCTCGTATTCGATGCATAATAAAGATACAACACTTAGCTCATTAACAGCCTGGCCTAATTGAATTGCATCATTCACACTCCTTGCCACACCACCCAACGCGTAGGTAATATCCAGAAGTGTCCCACTGAGTCCCAAGACTATGAAAAGGGTGGAACCAACTCCCCCCATTTCCATCCTGCCCTGTCCTCAGCTGCTCCACCAGTAGAAGATGCAAATGGAGGTCAGGACATAATAAAGACCATTAGCCAAGTCTCACTTCCCATTTAAAGCTGATGTAACAGTGTGTTGAGGAACTAGGGAAAACCCAGGAGGAACAATCTGGTTGCTCTCCAGATGTATAAAATAAGGTTATTCTGATTTTACTTCCATAAAGACAAAAATCTTTGTCTTATTGGTACCATAGTAGGTGCTCAACAAGTAGTGGTTGAGTACATGAAACATACTGTACAAAATAAGTACAGTACATTTAGTTGTTGGTTGACCCCTCTGGCAGTTGCAGAGTCCTCCTTCCGTGAGGCACCGAGGGAGCATCTGCTGCTGGAAACTGAAGCCCTCGTTCTTCTTCCTCGGCTGCCTTCTCCATCTCTCTTCAGCCTGCTTGAGTTTTTATCCCTGGCTGCCCAAGTAGTGTCTCTCTGCAGGACTCCACCTCCTCTTCTGAGATCCTGCCACCCCAGCCAGGAAGTCAGCTGATAAACTCAGAGCCAAGAACATTCTTCCCCTCGCCATCCTCTGCCTCTTCCCAGGCCTAGGATCCGTTTGAGCCTCACATGGGATGTTGAGGCTCCCACTCTTATTTTACCACAATCAGGAATCTCTTCCATAGACAGATTCCTGCGGAGTGTTGGTGCCGCGGACTGCAGGCCCAACTGTCAGGTGGGGACGACAGTAGGGGAGCCACCTGCGTCTCCCCATCCACTTCCCCTTCCTGGTATTCTGACTCTCAAGTAAAAAGTGGAAAGGAGTGCGTCCCGTCACGGCCCGGCTGCCATGAGATGAGCTGGAGAGGGCGGCCACCATTCAGCTGGCCCAGGTTGAGGCCCAGACAGACACCTCCTAGTTCCCACGCTCAGGCAGCAGTCCTGAAGCAGAACTGGTTTCACAATCTCACCTCTGCTGGTGCTTTTTGCATAATGATCTGCCTTTTGGTTCCCACATCACAATCATAGTATTTATCTATGCAAAACAGCACCTCACTTAAAAAAAAAAAAAAAGAAACAAAACGAAAAGAAAGAAAGAAACACACCACCATTGGCCCAACCCCTCATTAGAGTATAATGCGCAGGCCTGGGCACACCCAAGGTGGAACCGGCGCCCAGACTGGTCAGGTTTTAGGCTTGTAGGCCTCTTGGAGCTCCTCATACTGGCTCTGTCCCCGCCTTCACCTCATTCTCCCTCAGGGAGATAACAGAGGAGCCCTTTGGGACCAAGAGACAGGGCCACTTGGGGGTGCCCACCTCCAAGAGGCCTTCTCCTTCTCAAGTGTCGGGTCTAAGCCCCTTCCTATTGACTTCAGCCTAATTTGTACAAAATTTGCTGACTACTGACATTTTTTTACTTTTGTTTCTCATTGGAATGAAAGCTGCATGAGAAAAGAAACCGTGTTACATTTTTTAGGACCTAACCCAGCGCTGGGTACATAGTAAGCCCTCACTAAGTATCTGTAGCATGCCTAGTTTAATTTATGCTTTCCTAACGAATGCTCCCCTCCCCTTCTCACTAACAGTATTCCACCTCCTTTCAATCATTAATGACCCAGGTATTGAAAAGAATAGGTAAAACACCTTCATTCTGAACAATAATCTTATGCTTTTTGTATTGTCCAAGTGATTTTAATTTAGAGTGCAATATTTAAGATATACAGAAAGAAAATAAAGAAAAACATAGCACCCATATCCTCACCAATAAAAAAAAAATCCAAAACAAAACCCAGAGCATTATTATTAGAATTGAAGCCCCCAGACTATCCTGATACCATGACCCATCCCCCTTCCCCTCCTTCAGAAGAACCTATATTCCAAATTTGGTGATCACCTGAATGTTTTATAATCAACATATAGGTTTGCCATCAGATAAAAGGGTTTTTTTCTGAAGCTATTTTTTTTTCCTTGCTGTTGCAGTTTGAAGAGAACGTGGATGGGAATGGACACAGTATGTCCCATCAGCTGGGGTCAGACCTGTGTTCTCAGCCTGGCCCCACCCACAAGCCGCACCTGCTCTGTGCCCCAGTTTCTCTATCTGCAAAATGGCAGTAATAATACCTGTCTCTACCCCATGTCTCAGAGTGTACAGATGAGTGAGATAAATGTAAAGAGCTTGGAGCATCAAGGAAGAGAAGCACTACATAACCCCAAGAGGGCAGGGAATGCACGAAGAATCAGCAGCCACCCAAAGCGTGTCTTATGCCTGAGAAGGGTGCATTAAGAGCACCCCCCACCTAGTACCCAGGCCCCAACCCAGCACATGCACACCCCCTGGTCATCGTTATCTCATCTCCACAGGGAGGCCCCCCGTTCATGCTCACGGGATTCCAAAGTTCTGTCACAAGACAGCATCATCCTCTAGTCGGGGGGCCTCGTTTCATCAACCAAATTAGCAATTTCTCTTCAACGATGCACCTGGATCTCTCCCATCTGTCTCCCTTCCTGCATTTCGGTCAACAAGAACTGCCACCAATAGCCATCTACCCACATTGGAACCAGAGGGTTTTGAGCATGGGAAAAACATGCAAGAAGTGGAGCAATATCTGGCTGACTGGTCCATAAGGGTCAGAAGCAAAGGGCGGGAAGCAGGACAGTCAGCAGACAGAGGTCTGAGACACAGGTACTTGACAGAACTGTGGAGGTCTCCTAGGTAATATGACAGGGTGGTGGAAGGAGGTGACAACTTTGGTAGGTAAAAGAGCTTATAATGCACATGTTGTCCATGGTGGAGAAGAAGTCCCTCTCAACAGAAAATGTCCCCAAATATGCTACGTGCTGTCTGTACTCAAATGAGAGAGGAGATTCAACGGGCTGATGTTGCAGAAAAAGCAAGAGTGGGAGCAGCTTGAGTCTCCCATCCTTGGAGCTCCAAGATTCACTGCAATTCCAGGGCCCCATCCTGCTGCTAGTTCAAGACAGCCCTCAAGGCAGGCAGTACTCCTAGAGAAATCCCCAATGGCAGAACTGGAAGTTTGGAATTCCAACATGGGATATCAGGACTTGCTACAGACAAGAGCTGAGAGGGATAGAAGCAGAGCCATTATTGGGAATCTTCCTGGGAGAGGAGGAAGAATCCTTGGCTGCTAGTGACTAAGTGAGCTGAGTTCCAGGTCTCGCTCAGCCCTTACAATCTCTGTGACCTTCAGGGAGTCATTTGATCCCTCTGGGGCTAAATTTCCTTATCCATAAGACAAAGGGATTGGGTTGGATTACCTCCAAGTTCCCATCACATTAACATCTTAAAGACAGTATCAAAGGACAGGGAAGAGGCCACCGCTGGGACATTCCTAAGTGTAATGCTCAGAGCTGCTTGAGCAGAATAGAGCATCCATTTAGAACCCATATTTGGGAAGTACCAGAACAAGCTGAAAGGCTGTTCTGCCTTCCGCAAGTCCTGCTTCCCACATTCACACACAGCATCCTGACCTCATTGCCCTGATGGTCAGAGCATGAGCCAATGGACCCTGAGTTGGGCAACCCTATTCCGGGTCTAGTATTTCTGCTGGCTGCATGACATCAGGCAAGGCAGTTATCTATTTGCCATGGCTGTTTCCTCATCTCTAATCATCCTTGCCTCCTCCTTGCCCCACGAGGAAGCCGTGAGAATTTACTGAGTAATGTGTGTAAAACACTTAGCTTGCAAGGGGATAAGAGTCCCACACAAACAGAAGATGATGATGACTGTTGTGACAGCTGCTTGATTCCCTGAACTCCTCCCCAGCCCTTCATTTGCGGCTGCCAGAAACTAACCTGTTGTCAGTCACTACTGACTTGTTCTCATGGTCAGTTCAGAGAATTCCTCTTGAGCATCATGTTCATGTCGAGCCTCATGGCCAAATGGCAAGGCATCAAAGAACAATGCTAAGAAAACATGATGCCACAACTCCCCTAACATCTGATTTTACTTGGCTATTACCCGCCAGACTGTGTGTTTCATTAAGGGCAGGGACAGCTGGGCCACCAGGCTGCCTAAGTGCAGGGAGTACCATTCACTAGTATTTAGTTGGTGCTCAATAAACATTTGTTGAATAAATGAATGAATGGCACAAACTCCCAGCTAATACTGGATGAAAAGAAGGTAACTAATATTTTTAAGTGCCCACCAAGTGCCAAGAGCATTTTATAATCTTATTTTACTTATTCCTCTCAGCCACTGTGGAATCAGATTTCTTCTCCCATTTTATGGTTGG
Source organism: Pteronotus mesoamericanus (assembly GCF_021234165.1). Lineage (NCBI taxonomy): Eukaryota > Metazoa > Chordata > Mammalia > Chiroptera > Mormoopidae > Pteronotus > Pteronotus mesoamericanus. Next base: position 22,178,909 of record NW_026555078.1, on the reverse strand, counting down.
GCAAACTGAGGCTCAAGCATTTTGCAGCTCACCAAGGAATCACACTATGTAAGTTGTGGACATAGATTCTGAATCCCCAGGACTGGGTGGCAGGGTTTCAGACACAGTGCCTTGAACATGGATGGGAAGAAAACTCCCTTGAACCAAGATAAGCTGAGACACTCCTTCAACAAGTGTTTTAACTGGACCAGTCAAACAAACAAGTACATATGGCCCAGGCAGGCCTGGACTGCCCTCAACCTTATAGGACTTGGCTTGGTTTGTCACAGACCAACAGGAGGAACAGTGTATAGCAAGGCCTTATCAAAGCAGGCTCTTAAGTAACACATGCTGGTTAAGAAAGAGCCCAAATTTCACAAGGTTCTCAAAACTTTCAGGAAAGTTGATGAAGTTTGAACTATCCCTTCTTCCTTCCTTTCTACCTATTTTTACCCCAACCCTCCCATCACATATACACCCCAAATCCCAGCTAAAAGCTCTCCCCACCAAAACAGACACACAATGTCTATTCTCCTTGACCAGTGAAACTCCTTGGTTCCTAGAAGACTGTCAACTGCCAACATGAATTACATTGAGCATACTGAGCATTCCTTTGCTTCGGCGTGGCTAAAACTCAAGAGTACAGAAGTAGCCTTTATTTTCACTCCCTGCTGGGACATTTTCCTAGTGCATTTAGTGCTGGCATGGCTCCCCAGCCTCGTTATTGACCCAGCCCTTCCATTCCTGAGCTTTGTTGAACTTCATTTATCCGTTGATAGAGGAACAATAATCTCTGGTCTGATATCAGAAGGACCTTGTGCTTTCAAACACCTACAATGGGCTTGTTTGAGAGAGCAGTCTTGAGAAAAGCCCATGGAGAGAAGTACATATTTACTCAGGCCGGTGGCACTTGTAAAGAAATTACTGGCGGTTGAGAGGCACTTCCAGCTGAATCTCTCCCCCAAGGTGTGGCAACTCCCCTCACCTGGGGCCTGATAACTGCCAGGTGCCCTACCTGTCAGCCAGCTGCTCAAGGCTTCCCTAACTACTACACAGCAGGGTGATGGGATTGGGTGAGTTCATAGAGCTCCTCTTGTTCTTTCTGAGATCCATCTTAATCAGCTCTTCCAACCCCCAAGAGACGGAGCATCTTTGTTAGGAAAATCTGACTGGAGTTTTGCTCACTAAGGCAAGACCTACAGGATAACCTCACTAATCAGGGAACCTAGGACCAAGACTTGTTCTTAAACTTGTGAGACGAGTCTCCAGCTCTGTTCATTCCTACTAACAAATTCACTGGTTAATTCATTTGCTAATTCATTCGCTAGGGCTGCCATAACAAGACCCACAGGATTAAGCATATTTACATCTTTCTCAGGCCAGTCTCACTTGTAAAGGAACTATTGGCAGTTGACAATAATCTGGGCAGCTTAAACAATAGAAATTTATTTTCTCATGCTCTGGAGGCTGGGAGTCCAAGATCAAGGAGTCAGCAGGTTCGGTTTCTTCTGAGGCCTCTCTTCTTGGCTTGCAGATGGCCGCCTTCTCACTGTGTCCTCCCATGGCCTTTTTCTCTCTGTGTGCCCCATATATGCCCCACCCCCATATCTCTGTGTGTCTAGTTCTCTTTTCTCCAATAAGGATACCAGTCATATTGGACTAGAGCCCATCCTAATGGCCTCATTTTAACTTCGTTACCTATTTGAAGTCCCTGTTGGAGGTACTAGGGGTTGGGACCTCAGCATACAAATTTGGGGCACAATTCAGCCCATTAAACCTGTCTTGTCCAAATCATGTTCCCATCCCATGCCTTTATTTTTCTCACTTGGAACCCATTTCCAGGCTGGCGGGCTTTCTGAGGAAGGCAGCATGGTGCTATGTCTTAAAAAAGACCTGTGTAATGAATGACAAGGACAGAGGAGGAAGCAGTAAAGAGCCTGCTGTGAGCTGTCCTTGAAAATCAGCTATATCTGCAGAAGATCCCCAGATACTGCCCAGCTAAAGACCATCTCTCTCTAGAATTCTCTCTCCTTACTTCCAGAGGCATTGTTTGTAGATTTGGATTTAGATACTTTCAGGGAAACTCAGACCTCTTCAGTTAAATAAACGATACACAATATATACACATACATGTGAATATCGCGTGTGTTTGGGTCTCAGGGTACTCTTCTGCCAAATGACTATTCCAGACAAAGTCAGCTCCAAGGCAAACTCGCACCCCCAGTGGGAATGCATCTGAGAGGCAGAGCAGCAAGACGGAGGACAAAAAGCTTTGGTCCTCAACTTATAGCTTTGGAAATATTAGCAAATTATGGAAGAAGATGATTTCTTCACCTTTAACTTGGGACTACATATGTAATAGTTCTTTGACAATTAAACGAAATACTACTTTACATAAACTACTTGGCACTTAGAGATGTTCAAGCAAATCAGTTCTTTTTTTTCTCTCTTCTTAACCCACACCCCTTTCCCTGGTTTTTCAGTTGAAGAATCCACCTTTACTGTTCACCACCCCTCCTTTTACAGGTGTAAACACATGCAGTAAAATGCACTAATCTCTTTTTAACAACTTTATTGAAATATAATTGACATGCCATAAAGTGTACCCTTTTAAAATGTACAGTTCAGTGGTTTCTACTACATTCACAGAATTGTGCAACCATCACCATTATTTAAGAACATTTTCATCCCCCCGAAAAAGAACCCCTGTACTCATTTGCAGTCGGTCCTTAAGATATCCTCTCCTCAGCCCCTGGCAACCACAAATCTACTTTCTTTCTACTATTCTGGACATCTCATATAAGTGAAATCATTCAATATGTGGCCTTTTGTGACAGGCTTCTTTCACATGGTATATTTTCAAGGTTCATGTGTGTTATAGCATGTAGCAGCATTTTATTGCTTTTCATTATCAACCAATATTTTACAATATAGACATAGAACAATTTATTTATCCATTCATCAGTTGATGGGCATTTGGGTCATTATCACCTTGGGCCATTTTGAATAATGTTGCTATGAACATTCATGTACAGATTTTTGTCTGCACATATGTAGCTAGAAGTGGAATTGTTGGCCATATGGTAACACTATGTTTAATTTCTGAGGAGCTACCAGACTGTTTTCTTTTTTTAAATAAGCCACTTTGCAATCCCACTAACCTTCTATGAAGGCTCCAATTCTCCCTCGTTCTCACCAACACTTGTTATTTTCTGTCTTTTTAGTTTTAGCCTTCCTAGTAGAAATGAAGTAGTATCTCACTGTGAGTTTGAAGTGCACTGATCTGAAATTAAAGTCCTTAATGGATTTTTACAAAGGTATACAGCTATGAAGTCACCACCCAGATTGAGATATAGAACATTTCTCTCTTCCCTACCCCCAGTCAATACCTCCTCACCTGAAGTAATCCTTGTTCTGCATCATCGTAGACTAGTTTTCCTGTTCTTGAACTTTATATGAATGGAATCATAGAGCATATACTCTTTCGTGTCTGGCTTCTTTCACTCAAAAAACATTGTGGTATCAGTTGTTTCAGCTGTTTGTTGTTTTTTATTTCTGTATAGTATTCTGTTGTATAAATATGCTGCAACGTACTCCCTCTCCTATTAGTGGGCATTGTTGTTGGCTCCAATTTGAGGTTAAAAAAATCGACTTGCACATTTCTTCTGAAATATATATGAATTCATTTCTCTTAGGTACATTCCTAGGAGTGGAACTGCTGGATCTTGGGTTAGTTTTAGCTTTAGTAGATGTCACCAACAGTTTTCCAAAGTGGTTGTACCAACCTACACTCCAACCAGCAGTGCATGAGAGTTCCGTGTTGTTCTACATCCTTGTCAGTACTTGAGTATGTCAGTCTCTTTAATTCTAGCCACTCTAATGGATGTGTAATTGTATCGCACGGTGATTTTGATTTGCATTTCTCTGGTGGTTAATTATGTTGAGTGACTTTGTTCATTGCCTTTACTCTGAAATTTAGCTAAAGGGATCCGATAGCTAATAATTACCTCTCCTTAGTGATTGCTGGAAGAGCTAAGGATTGAGTTCCGCATGAGGTCCCATGAAGGCTGAGGTCTTTGTAGCCCAGATCTTTGATCACAACCTACTACTTGAAGTGAACACTGATATAAAATCAGTTGTTACAAGTTTATTCATTTACAAATCATCAGTATTTTACTTCCAACTCCTAGAACTTTCCTTGCAACACATCCTTACCCAAAGAGAGAGGGGAAAACAGTATTCTTAAAGTAACTGTAAGGAAAAAAAAAAAATTGACCAGTCCACCTTCAAAATAAAGATTAATCTATGTTTAGGTAAAAGAAATCTCCACTGAAAAGTTACCAGTAAGTCAGGTAAAACTAAAATATAGTATTTAATGTATAGGTTAGTGTTCCTCATTTTTTAAGCTTTTTAAAAGATTTTATTTATTTATTTTGGAAAGAGGGGAAGGGAGGGAGAAAGAGATGGAAAGAAACATTGATCAGGTGCCTCTCACAGGCCCCCAACCATGGACCTGGCCCGCAACCCAGGCATGTGCCCTGATGGGGAATCAAATAGGCAACATTTCAGCTTGCACAACAATGCCCAACCTACTGAGCCACACCAGTCAGGGCCCTCATTTTTTTTTTAAATAGACATTTTTATTCTTTATGATAGTTTTAATGGAAGGAGCACATAAAAAAGAGTCAGTTATTTTTTAAAGAAAGTTTACCCTATCCTCAAGTAAAGGAGAGGTGATATAAGAATTAAGAGTTCTAGAAGATTCCTCAGGATGTTCCTACCATACAGGCTTCATGAGCAGGCTATGGAATTGGGGGGGGCGGGGGGGCGGGGCGGTGCTGGGAGGACGCTAAGAAAGCTGCCGGGGCAGGTGGTGAAAGGCACAGTCAGGCTCCAGATCCCTTCTGCTGCTTCCACCATCCAGACGGGAGTAAGGTGCGTTTCTGGGCGGAGGAATTTCAGAGACTGGATATGAGTCAAGATATGGAGTCCCCAACCCCTTCACGCCAGGCCCCATGTAAACAGGACCTCCCCACCCAGCAGTAAACCCCCATCTCCTCTGCCTAACAAATAGCACTCGTGTGTTTATGTCTTGTTGAGCCACAGGGCAGAAAAGTAAGCCCCACGGTAAAGCAAACAGAGCAGGAATCCTCCCACAAACGTGATCAAATACTGAAACTTTGTGGAAAATTTGTTCTTAATAGGGGAATGGAAAGTTACAGATATAGAATCATATAATCTTAGAGCTGGACAGAACCTTCGAGGTCATCAGCTGAACCCTGAGCCTAATTCTGGAATTCACATGACGACATCCCCACTGTCCTCGGCTTGCAGTCCTGAGACAGGGCCCTTTCTCAGCACCTCGAGGAAGATTTCCATTCATTGTTGAATAATGGTTAGACAGTTATTCTTATATTGAACCAAAATACTCCTTCTGGAAACTTCCACCCTTCAGTCATAGCTTGAATAAGTATTTTTGCTCCTCTCTGTGAGGGACCTTTGGGTATTTTAAGGCCACAAGCCTGATCCCCTTTCAGTGTTTCTCCGCCCCCCCCCCCCCCCAGGCTAAGCATTCCCTGTCCCTCTAAATAATGCGTGATAAAACATAGCCATGACCAGGCATCAAATTCAAGGGAGTGGAGTCTTCTTAAGGCTTCATTCCCTTGTCTTGAAACCAGGTCTATATCAGGGACTGACTAGGGCAGGAAACCCACTCATGTTTTGCTCTGTAAAGTACAGACCATGCTTCTGAGGGATATAAGGCATACTCTGTGAGAGAAGATTTTATTTTTTGTAACAAGTTTTTAGCAAGCTGAAGTATTTTTAGGGAACAAATGCAACACTATTGACCCCAAGCTGGAACAAGCCCAAGCAGTTCCCCAGGAGAAGAGTGGGTGAGTCTAGTCACATACTTGAGCTAACTTGAACTGTTTTCCAGGCACCTCTGAGGAGAGCAGAGGAGCTCCTTCAGGAAACTATAGAGCTGCAGCTTCCACAGATCTTTGTTCTATCCACCAGGACAAAGCGGCGTGGAACAGTGCAGGTAAGCAAGAGGATGTGGATATTTCAGAGCAAGAGGTGGCACAAGCAACTCATATTCAAGCTTTTACCTGATGTGCAGGAAACTGGCTTCTCTCCATTCCATCCCCCACAACCCAGATCCCTGTGGGAAGTACTATGCTTGTGAGCATGTGCACAGGCAAGGACTCACACACACGCATCCTCAAAGCCTTTCCTATCAGCACCCCCCCCACCCCCACCACGCTTGTATTCAGCTATCGTTCAGGGACAGGAAGTAAAAACCAGGTCTTCACAAAGAGAACCCTGGCCGCTCCTTGGAGGCTGAATGATTTTATGGTAGAGACAAGTTTGAGCAGCCAGCAAAACAAGACAAAGGTCTTATTTGGTTTATCAAGCCCAGGTTACGCCCATTGTTCAGTGGGCCAAGCAGTGTTAATCAGTACCTGGACCTTTGAATAGAAGCTTTACCCAATAAATCTGTGTAGATATTCTTGCTACATAATGATGAAAGTACTATTCTGGTGGGAAAGAAAAATGAATACGATTTTAAGCAATACTCCTTCTTTGCCGATAAAATAGGGCACAATGCCTACCCTAGAGATAATAAGGAAAGGAAATCTATAACTTGTGACAAAATCGATTACCAAAAAAAAAAAAAACCATGCTAAGTGGGGCTTTCTGGAAAGAACACAATAGGAATAAAAGTCCTAGGGGAGCCTTCTCTCCCCAATTTCTTTTATGTTCCCATGCAAACACTCGAAGGGAGAAACTGCATGAGTTTGAAACCAAAGTATCTTATTAAGAAAAAAATAACCACTTGTCCAAATTCGAGAATGCAAAAGAATTCTCATTACAACACCAACAGGAATGGTTATGAAACACCAATAATGGTTGATAAATGTCCAACCTATTCACTGAAACACATAAACAAACCTTTGACCAGAAGTATGACGGTTAGCAGGTCACTATTGGGGTTATAGGAGCCTCTGAACACACCCCTAACAAGGGGGAAGGTAATTAGAGAGCCAGGTATCTCCCCTTTGATGAATGCTGTTCTCCGAAAGGGCCAGCCTTAGAGGAAGCTGAAAACAATCAAACACAATCAGCCATTGCTCTGGCACTAGCTTTCCTAGGTCCTCTTTAGTTATCATGCAGCCCATTCTACAGGCCTCCCACCTTCCCTCCTGGTTGTCAAAACTAGTCTGTGTGAGAGGCATTCTCAGAAATGTATGGCGCTCTGGTTAATATGGAAAATGATCCTCCCAAGGCCTGGGAAGAAAGGAAGAAGCAGATTTCCCTGCAACATGCCAAACACAAACTCCAAGGGAAGGGGCAACTTCATGGGGCACATAAGAAAGATCAGGAGTTTGTGGATCCTTCAGAAAGTTGCCTCCCCGGTTTAACTGTATTAGTCTAATGGGTTAAATCAACTCTATGGATTGTGACTCAAACAGAGCATTCCCTCTCATTCTCTTCTTTTAAGGCTCTTAAGGAACTGTTTACCCACTGCTTAAAGAGAGAAGATGGGAGGCAAGTACTCTCCATTTCTGATACATAGAGTTGTTATCCTCCTCAGGGCGACTGCATTTTTAAAGGATTAGCATGCAACGAAACACTTTACACCTAACTAGGCTTTTAATTCTGAACCTCAGCCTCCAGACTTACATCTGAATGAGCTTAATACCCCTGAATCTCCATACCCACACCAAATAGGGCTAGAATTGACCTCAGAATTTTGCAAGGGTTACATTACTAAAATTTCATCCCCAGTACCTGGCGCATGGCGTCCAGGAAGAGCAGCCATTGTTATAATTGACTTTTCATTACCGGCTCATTCATGGGCTCTAGAAACTTTGTTCTGAAGAATCAATAACGAAAATCTTTATTGTATAGATAGGCAATGTCAGATTTCAGAGTGCAGAGAAATAATTTAGTAATAAAATGCTGAAGTCCGCATGACTCTTGCTCCTGAGATTCTGAACGAACACATTCCTGAAGATCCCACTGGCAAGTTCCTGCTTTGACGTAATGGACGGGCCTCGGTTTTCAGCCAGGCAGACACGAGTTCCAGTTCCAGCAACACTGCCATTTAGCCACGCGATTGTGGAAAGCTACTCACTAAACAGCATGTAAATCTTATAAATCATTTACATGTTTTGTTAATTTTATAATGCCATGTTTTTCTTTATAGTCAGTGGTATTTTAATAGCAAGACCTTGTATTTTTTTTTAAAGATTAAAAACTTAAAGCACTTTTTAAAATGCTTTCTTTTTCAATCAGAGAACTACATTGCATTAAGTTTGGAAAGCAGAAAAGAGAGGTAAAAAAAAAACTCACAATTGTAACAGAGCCCCTATCCCCATTGTGTATTCTTGCAACAAAAACACCATCAAAACCACAATATGATCTTTCTTACCTGCCTTCCCTTCTTCATTCTCTCATTTGTCTTACAGTCTTCTACTCTCTCTCTCTCTCTCTCTCTCTCTCTCTCTCTCTCTCTCTCATACACACACACACACCAGGAAAAAAGCAGGAAAAATGCACAATGTGTAGACTTCAAAGATTCTATCAGGTGTACTTATGACCTTACCAACATTGTATGTGCTCAGTAAACATTTGGTTCTTGACTAAGGACCTCAATCAGGAAGGGAACTGGGAAAACCTTAGAGCATCTTACCCTGCCGATATTTAATCCCCCCGGGTCTTTACATCTGGATTAGTGGTACTGTTGGATGTCATCCATTCAGAAGCCTCCACCAAAGACCTGAGGAAAGGTGACCAAAAAGATGGCAGGGACACATAAGTCAGCTGTGAAAACTGTCTGATGTGCCTAGCACTTTCCTGCTTGGAAAGCCAAATAGGAATACAGACCCCCAATGAATTAAAGAGAGACTAGGCCCTGGCCCAGGAATTCGGTTGGTTAGAGCATCATCCTGATACACCGAGGTTACGCACACACGAGAATTAGTAAAAAAATAAAATAAAATAAACTCAGCAGAAATGTACCATTTTCTGAAATGCCTGGAAAGAGGACACTTACTGAAGAAAGAGAAGTGCCTACAACTCATGACACTGCTTCACATGGAAGAGCATAAACTTTGCAACTCTTTGCCCTGAGAGGTACTGCGTATTAATAGAAAATAAAAATAAATTCAAAGAGATGTGGATGTGGAAGGATGGAGGCAGAGTTGCCTGGTAAAATAAAGGACACCCAGTTACAATTTAATTTCGGAGACACAGCGAATAACACAAAAAAATTATTGGTTGTGTATCTGAAATTTAAACTTAACTGTGTCTCTTGTATTTTGACTTGCTAAATCCAGCTGCCCTACCTGAGGACGGGAAGAAAACAGTGGCAGAGACCCCGAGCGATGAAATGAAGTGGTAGCAAAATGTGAAAGATTAAAAAGAAGTTGAGGCCTAATTTATAAATAATGGAATCATCAGTGTTTACCAAAAAGAATGTGAAAGGTTTCCAAATCAAGCTTCCAAAATGCAGAATGTTTCCTACCACAGCAGGTAACTGTGTCTCCTGAGGAGTATTCCCCGGATGCCTTTCAGCAACAAAACCCGGCCAGGGGGATGGGGTGGATGTCCGCCTTAGAGTCCGTGTTCTCAGGTTCTTCCAAGCGACGCTCTACCCTCTCAGAGATGACCCTCCACTCCTGAGACAGCCTGTGTGCTCTGGTCCCATCCTCAAGCCACAGAAACTTACTAAGCGCCAGGTACCACACGAAGAAGAGCGGTACCAGGTCCCAGGGACAGAGCTCAGGGTATGTATTTGTTGAATGTCTGAATCAACCTCTTCTCTTCAAAAGCCATTCCCCAGTATTCCATGATCCGTGATCATCTCCATTTTCCTTTAAAAACAAAAAACAAAAAAAAAAACAAAAAAAAACCTCCTTAGCTTCCCCCAACCCTGCACTCTAAAGAAATCCTACACCTTGGCACATATGAATTAATGCATGTCGGGCATATGGACAAGGAAGGATATTCTGTTCATGGGCCTTCCAGACACTACATGCTCTTCACGGGCAACAACCACGCCCCCACTTGTTTCTAAGTGCTTCTGGCCTCCCTGTACATATTATAGTGACTTCTGCCACTTGGGGAAATGTTTTCCCAGGGTAGTTCCGTGTGAGAAGTCATCTTTAATAAGTAATCCTGTACAGATGGTAAGTATGGAATATGAACAGCATACACCCTGACTTGGACCGATATAAGTTTAGGCATCTGATAAGTGTTTGGTCCTGTCCAGGAAGTAGCTGGACCATGAAATCAGATATGGAAGGAAGTCTGTCCGTGGGAGGGGCCCCCTCACAATGGAGTCTACAGGGACCAGGGGACACAGGAATGCTAGCTAGGCCGAGGGGCTGTGCAAACGTGGACTGCCCAAGGGAGCCTTAGCCAAAATCCGTTGCCCTCCACCTCCACCCAGGTGTCACTAAGTCCAGCCAAAGCTTGCTGATTTTCATTCTGTCCACTTGAAGGAATGAGGTCTCCTGTAGTGTTTGTGAGACAATAGTTCTTAATGGGTCCGTTCTCCTGTTGTAAATGTATCAGCTTATTGAATGAGACACATCAGTTAGCACATTGATTTTGGAAAATTTCCATTGACAAACCATGACTGCAGACATAAGACTATGAGATTATAAAATCCTTTTACTCACAGAGACTTCTTTTAAAAATCTAATTTGTTTTCTATTTCCCTTGATGTGTTTTGTGATGGGCACTTAGCAAATGTTATTTAAGTGATGGAATGACTAAATGAATGCGTGAATGGTGGACATGGAAATCTTCCTGGGTACATGAGAATGGAACTTGAGACCAGGCTACGTGCCATTGTAGGAAAAGCCCCGGAGCGGTCAGAGCCTTACCACACACTGGTCTTGTGATCAAGCAAGTCACTTAAACTCCATGACCTTCAACGTCTGAGGCTGTAAACAAGAATAATCTCCTTCCTTAATTAGTAGTTTGGAGAATCAACTGAGATTTCATATCTGAAAGTGGCTGTTCTATAGATCTGGGACAATCAGATAGGATTCAAAACTCAGTTCTCCCCTTTTCAGCTGCGAGATCTCGCTCATGTTAGTTAACCTACCAAGGCCTCAGTGTTCTCATCTACAAAATGGGGATAATAATCACACTGACTTCATTGAATTGAAACTGAATTCAGAAAACTGAAAATGAGATTATATATACACACACAGACCACACGCAGTGAACTAATGTTGATCTCTCATCTGGGCTCCCGTTCCCTGTATATTTTCTAAATGTGTTGTTACTCTGTATTGCCCAGACTTGCTCTCTGCCAATTCACCAGTCAGCAAGTAAATTAATTAGGTAATAAGTGATTCCTTGATCTTTTTGATTATCATCATCACCATCATCATTATTATCAAAGCAGTTGGCCATCGGACAGGCCATAGGTCATGGATGCAAAGCAGCTGCAGTGGTAAGGACCTGCCACCCAGGTGTTTCCTCATCTTAGGACTCACCCTCTAGGTTTCCTCAGATTGTGTCTTTCAGATGAGACCCACCCGCTGGAGCCGAGTTTTGAAGGAACTGGCCCTGCAGCGCAGGAGGAAGCACTTCACTGATAATGGCCTTAGCCACTCTCTCAGGAAAGTAGTGACCTCTCCCCACCCCCTCCTTTCTCCCAGATCCTCCAGCAAAAGCAGAAGAGTCGAGCAAGCTGTTCCACCAGAAGCAGCCATGAACACACAGCTCTCGTTGTCTCCAAGAATTGCTTGGCTACACCAGAGAGGAGTTTGGGTTTGTTTTTGGTTTTCATTAATATTTTTAAAAAAGCATTTTAAGACTCCTGTACAGTGTGCTGATTTATGCTATCCACTTTTCTTCTTAAGCCACCATGTCAGCTTATTGATTCTGCTTCTCTTGTCCTACCTGGTAGATGCCACACTTTTAAGGGCATCATAAGAGGCACTTTCTGTCAATGTCAGGGTGGGAGCCCTCACAATCTGAAACCTCAGAGAGGATTACAACCAAGTCTACCTTTCTCTGTGCTAGTGACAACAAGCTGGGACTGCTCATCCCAAAGTCCTGGGTCAAGGTCTCCCGTCCCTTATCACTTGTTTTCACTGAGGCTAAATGCATCTGTTTGGATGTGAATAGATTTTTTAACTCCTTTCACAAAGTCTAGTGCTTGAGACAAAGTCAGCCCAGGTTCTGCACTTTGTCCATATTTCAGCAACTCTTGTGCTTGATATTAAAAATAGCTTTGTCTAGTCCATTGAGATCAGACCCAGGAGACAGGCGCCTGCTATTCTAATCTCTGCTTCACAAATAGCTCTCTATGGCCTCGAGCATCTATCAACACCTCCAGGGGTCTCCAGTTATAAAGCAGGACCAGGCCTTGGTGCCTATGAAGGTAGGCTCTGCTGAACTCTCCGGAGCCATTGGTGAGGTTAACGGGAGGCCTACACAGTCCCCTTCCCACCACCTGTGGCTCAAAACTGGGAAGCAGTTAGGAATGTCCCACACCCGTAGTGTATCCTGTACTCCCCAGGCCAGAACCTACAAAAGCTTCCCTCCAACAGAGCTGGTAAACAGGCTGCCCATCCCCCTTCCTCTCACCCCCCCCAGGACCCCCCCAACCCTCACCCTACCCCACCCCCAGCCCATCCTGTACTCTGTGAAAGACTATAGACCCTGCGGTTGCCAAGGAAACCAAGCCTTTTATTCCATCCCAGTGACTGGCTGTTTGGGGCTGAGGAGTGGGGTAACAACTGGTGCCCAGGCCTTAGGAAGCCCCCAGCAGACCCCCCTCTTTCTCAAGGGGGAGGGTGCGCCACACCCCTGTTGCCTTTTCACCCAAACCCAGCTGGGTGGCGCAGAGCCCTTGGGCTCTCAGGAGCTCCCTGGCTGTGGGCTCGGAGAGATCAGTGCTCCCCAGGCCCTCCTCTGGCCCTGGCCCTTTCCAGAGGACAATAGCCTCCATGAAAGGGAAAATTCCATCGCCCAGGGTTCAAGTCTCCAAGGAGTTGCTGGGGCCTCTGTTTAGCCTGGAGTGGGCTCTGAGGAGCCGCTGCAGCTGCCTGGCTTGTTTTCCCCCTCACTGTGTTTTATTTTTAACCCCTGAGCTGCCAAGGATTGTCTTTCCCCAGCCAGTGCCTGGGAACGGAGAGGGGGAAGAAATAAGGCTTTGTTCCCTTTGGGAAACTAATTGGGAGAGACAGGCGGTGTGGCCCACTCAGTCTCATTAGGGTGTGAAGCTCCCAGCCCTGCACACGCATCTTTCCCCCAGCCCGTGCCCAGGAGGCTGGGAGGGGGCGGTGCGCCCCTCCCCTACAACTGAGGCCCAGGGGCTAACGGAGAAACCAGCACAGCTGCAGAGGGAGACAAGAGCTCAGAAGATATTCAGGAAATAGGAATGCTGGGAACTGGAAATGTTTCCTCCTTCCCATTTCAAACCCCCAAACCAACTCCAGTTTTTCTCCCCCTGCTGTTTCTTCCCAGATCTGCATACGAAACTCCCGAAGGAGCTCGGGAACTCAGACAAAGTAAAAGCCAGGAAAGTCAAGACCTAATACATTCCAATACTAGGTTAATAACTGGAAAACACCTAGCAGCCCCACTTTTAAGTTTACCAAAAAATTCCTTTTGCTCATGAATTTCATTTCATCGCCAATCAGCTAGAAATCAATGAGAAATCTGACCCATAGCCATTTTGTTTTAAGATGGAATGGATTTAGGGTAGGGATCCCTAAAAGAATTTAAGGATCATTCTGATCCCATTTAGAAATAGAGCAAATTTCTTCCTTCCTTCCTTTCTTTCTTTGTAAATGTTTGTATTTATTGAATGCCGTCTGTATTCCATGTGCATTCTATTTGGGGTTTTTCTTTTTTCAGTTTTATTGAAGCTATAATTAACATCAGAGCAATAGAAATAACAGTTTTATTAAAACTTCAGCTCTGCTAACTTTCACCCAATCCATCGCAGCTTTGCCCCCCCCCCCCCCGCCGCACGCCCCCCCCCCCCCACACACACACACAGAGTGAATCCTGCTGACACGGCCCCACGTGGCAGATGGCCTGTCCTTCCTCTGGTGTGGCAAGACTACATTTTCAGGAAGCTGTTAGGCACAATGAGGCAACTTGAAGCTCTGGAGAAGTGTCTACGTGCGTGTGCGTGCCTTTTATTTGGGGGTTGGGGTTTAACCCCGCCCCCCGCAGGAATTTCCCAGGATACAGACAAAGGGCTTGAAAGCAAGAGCAGCAGCGGAGGGTCAGTGAGTCAAGCTGGGACTCAGCACTCTTGAGCCTGGCTGTGGCTCCCCTCATATCATCCCACACTCGCTCTCTCCCTCTGGTCCCACTACATGGAGCCCCAGGCTCCTGCAGCTCCACCCACACTCTCCGTAACAGTATCCGCGGTCAAGCCAGCATCGACTCTGGGCCCACCGCGCCAGTCACACAAGGTCTTTGAGGAGTGGGCACTGCTGGCAGCCCTGAACCAGGGCCTCTCAGGGGTGGGCGCCCTGCCACATGCCTGTCTGAAAAGACACCCTTACCCTCATCAGCGTGGACTATGCATTGGACCATCTGTATTATTTTTTTCAGCCTTTCTTAAGACAAACTGCTGGCCATTGGGAGACTGGCCAGGGTTAAGGTGGAACTTCAATGTGGCCATTTTCACAGCCCGAGCAAAGTCCATGGTTGGTGCCAAATTCTTGAGTTGAATAGAATGGAGGAAAGCTGACCAACCCATCAGAATAATAATAGCTAACATTTACCGCATGATCATACACCAAGACTATTCTAAGTGGTTTTTGCGTATTCATTTCTTCTCACCTCATGATGACCACTAAGGACGATCAGCTTCCTATTTTATGGTGAGGAAACCAAAGCAGGATGCAAATCCGGGGATCCCACCTGCAATAAATACTGAGCAAATAATAAGACGCTCCAGGGAGGCCCACTCAGGAAGGCTAGAATCCTTTCCTGGCAACCGTGTGTCCACACTGTAGCATCACCAGGCTTACAGAATACAAAAAGAAGGATGCAAGGAATCCCTCTGGAGGTTTAAGGAGGTAGGCAGGTGGTTTCACTGAGCAAACGTGACTTGAGAGTCAGAAGACGTGGATTCCCATTCTGTCTCAGTCTTTATCCCTAAGAGCGTTGCTGACCATTCCAGCTCCTGACCTCTGTTCCCCTCCTCAGTCGACCACAAGGACTCCCAGACCTCCTACGTCCCTGCCCACTCTCCGACTCTGTGACAAACAGTGACAGGCAGCACATGTTGACATGAGGAAGGACCCCAGACTGGGTAACCCTGACAAATAACCACTTACTCCACACATGAGCCTTAGTATGCACAGTTCAGTGTTTTGGGAACTACGGGTTCTTTTGAAATGTGTCTGTTTGGGCCATGAGTAAGTATTGGGGGAGAGGGGACAGGGGCCTTTTTCCAGTTAGTGAAGTGAGGCTTCATGGAGGAAGATTTTCTTAGTCACATTTCCTGTTTCACACTGACCTTTTAAAAGGAAACCCACAAGCAAACCTGTGCTAGGGCCTGCTTACAAGATCAACCCACAGGTCTGATAAAGATAATCTAAATAAGGACCATGCTTAACCTGAATCAGTGGAAATAGTAAGACAGTAAGAAGATCTGATGGACTGAGATAAAGGGGATGGTGTTCCACAAACTGCAAAACACAAGGTCACGTAAAAGATGTGAAAGGCTGTTCAGCAGGAATTCAAGCAGAGAGGCAGAGAGAAACCATACAGCAATCTCTCCATTGATCTCTATGGACTTAGGACTTAGCCTCTTGGTATAGAACAAAGGTTCTAAAAATTAAAGAGAAGCTCTGACCGGTGTGGCTCAGTTGGTTGGGCATCGTCCTGCAAAGCGAAATGTCACTGGTTCAATTCCTGGCTGAACCTGGGCCCCCCTCCACTGGGGTGCGTACGAGAGCTGCTCACACATTGACGTTTCGCTCCCTCTCTTTCTCCCTCCCTTCCGGCTCACTAAAATAAATAAATTTTTTTTAAATCTTTTTTAAAAATAAATAAAAATTAAGAGAAATGTTTGGAGGGATTTCAAAAAAAAAAAAAAAGGAAAAGAGTAATGATGACTGGGTTGTAAACATAGTGACGGGAATGGGAGCAGCTGGCCTGGTGAGGACAGGACCGGGAAGTAACTGAAGAACCATGAAGTTGGTGAGGGTTGGCGGTTTGATGGACGATGACAGGAGGCCATTTCCATACCCGCTGACCACAGAATGGCAAGTCCAGAGAGGAGCAGAGACGTGAATCGTCCAAGAATGGACTGAAAATGACTGGTCAGGGGAGCGGGTTGCCAAGGCCCAGTGCAGCCCGGCCTTCGCCAGGAGAGCTGGACCATCACGTTCTGGAGCCTGAGTGCTGGTGAGGTGAAGGGATGGATGGCCCGTGTGCTCTTCACTCTGTTCAAGGAAAGGACCCCAGAGGAGGTTTCAGGCTGGGAAAACCTTGTTTGTTTTGTTTTAAACAAGGCCTGGAATTGGGAGGAGGGAAAAAGTCAGGCAGAGGAAGCAATGATAATGTCAGCAAAAATGGAGCAGGGAATAGGGGTAGGAAATGACAGGCAGTGACCTGGAAAATCCTCTAAGAGCCGAGGGCGGATGGTGGTTGGTCAAAACTACAAAAGGACATTTTATTTGATTTTATTGGATAAAGGGTACAATCCTATGGTCGAGAATAAAAACAGAACGTGATAAACAATACCACACTCCCACCTTATCCCACATCTGTCCAGTTTCTATGACCGTATGCCTATCTGTATTCATGTATTACATAACGTCCCAGACTTTCTTCACGTAATTACAAACAAACATACTCATAGATATTTGCAGTTTCCATCCTTATTTCTGCGTAAAGGTAGCATAATACCATACTTATGTAGTATCATGCCCTGGGCTCTTTCACCCAAAGTATGTTCTGGAATTCTTATGCTATCAGTAGCTAGGGAGCTTCCTGATGACTTTTAAGAAGGAGAGGGACAGAGGGCGGAGAAGGAGTGGAAAGGGGATGAGAACCCTGAGGCAATCCCAACTGAAACACCTACGAAACACCTCCGTGTCCTCCAAGCTAGCTTCCCTGTTCGCCTCCTATCCAACTCCATACCCAAACCCGTCACTCAAACCCAGAGTTATTTCCAAATTCCCCACCCACCTCATGTGTCTTTAAACCTTCTATCCATCCCAGGCCATGTCATATTCAGGGACTATATCCAGCAAGTTTGCTGAGGAACTTAAAACAGAGCGTTCGATAGAGGAGAAAGAGGCCAGTGTGCAGTGTGTCCAGCGCTGTAAGTGGACTGGATGGTGAGGAGGCCCCCACAGAACCTGACAGAATGACTTCCTGGGAAGCCCAGGGATTTTTATTCTCGGGGTCCCTGCATCATATGTTTAGAAGCTGCCTTGGCTTAATCAGTTCTGTCCCATTTTAGAATCCTCAGGGAGGACTGGCAACCCAAGATGCTACACTGCTAGACCCATTAGACTGCTGCAGCCCCAAAGGCAAGCATGCAAGCAGACTGACCCCAGGGCCCCAGCACCTCCCAACAACCTCCTTACCACGACCCTGCCCACTGACTGGTCTCGTCTTGAGTCACTCCCCATCCTCTGTGCTGCACCCACATGACCCTCTCTCATGACTCCAATGCCTCATCTGTCTCACCCAGGTGTCCCCTCTGGCCTGAGATAGCCAGCCTCTCCCTTCACCTAGATACCCTACTTCACCCTATACTTCTGCATTTTCATTCTAAAACTGAGGTGTAGGATCGAGGTTCACCTTAGCCAATTGAGATCTTTCAGGATGCTGACCCCATCCTCCAGTGGCATGCCTACCTATCTCACTTTGTGACATCCACAATTTCCAAACAACCCTCTGTTGTTTATTGTTGCTGCTGCTGTTGTGGCATCCTGTAACTCTTTGTCATTAAAGTGGTTGGATAGGAACAGGTCCCGCAGCCCACTACTAAAGATGTCCCTCCTAGAAGTTGACAAATCCACTCACCACCACACCAAAGGCAGGGCAAGGACAAGGTGGTTCCCTGGTTATCAATTGCTATAGAACAAACCAGTTCAAATTTGGTGGTGGAAAATGCCAATCATTTTACTATGCTGACAAATTCTCTGAGTCAAGAATCTGGACAGAATTCATCAGGAATGGCTTTTCTCTTCTCCACCACCTCTAAGACTTCAGGTGGGAATAGTGGATGGCTAGTTGGGGGCTGAAGGTATCTATCTAGAGGCCTCTTGGTTCACACGTCTGGCACCAGCACCAGGATGACTCAAAGGCTGGGCTCAGCTGCGACGGCCCCACTTAGACCTACGTGTGACTTCTCCGTGAGGCTTGGCTGTCTCATAGCACAGCTGCCAGGCTCCCTGAGCAAGTGTTCTAAGAGAAGCAGGAAGAAACTGGGGGCGGGGGGGGGCTCTCATGGCCAAGCCTCAGTAGTCACAGAGAATCACCTTCTCCATACTCACTGATCAAAGCAGTCACAAGATTTACCAGAGTCAAGGGGAGGAACACAGATCCCATCTCTGGTTGGAAAGAATGTCCCAGAATTTTAGAACAGCCGCAGCAGCTCTGACAGTCTAAACCCAGGTGCAGAAGCACGTAGAGCTTGGTCAGGGTGTATATTCTGGCCAGCAGCCTACTCTGCAGGGAGAAGTAATAAAGAAGAAGCTGTATTCAGAGGCCTTTGATGTTCCTACAGAGAGGACTACAGACCAGGCTACCACGATAAGGACCCTCTGACAGAGCAGAAGTTCAAGGTGGATCTCCTGGAAAAGGCAGAAGCACTGTGTGCACCGGGTCAGACCAGAAACATGTGGCACGATGCTATCAGCAGATCCATCTGAGCACTATCAGTCCTCGTCTAGAAAGTGCATGAGAGTTTATCCAGTATCCGTGCTCACCAAAAAGTCCATTTAGTTTTTTCCATAAAATAAAATACACATTTTTCATTTTCACCAATTATTTTATATTTGGATATTTTGAGTACGTCAGCTATCTCCTGGATGGTATAACATCGGTCTCCATTATGTCTTGATTTGATCACTATCAACTTCAGCTGGTCTACCTGACCATGCATAATTGTCCAGCAAGAAATCTCCAGCATGAAACTTCGCAAACCCCTTTTGACACAGTCTCCCAGTCACAGCACCTTCTCCATACACTGCACAAATCTTTTTCTTTTCTTTTTTTTTTTTTGGCATTTCAGTTGTGTTTTTACCTTTCTTGATATGCCAAAAATGTTGTGTATTTTCTTCCCCCTTTAATATTAAAATGGCTACACAAAAATTCACCAATTTTGATAAGTTTTTTATTAAAGCACACTGATATGATAGCTGTCACATGTACTCTAAAAAAAACTGCTTTTAATAAAGTCAAAGAAAACTAAGTGTTACTAGAACTATCTTATGGAAAAAAACAAATGAACTTTTTGGCCAACCCAATATTACATCTATGGACATATTCCTGATCTGACAATTCATACCTTGAATCCATGACAGTTTCTAGTGATCCTCATGCCTTTCAAACATACATGAACCATCCTTAACAAGCTGAGTTCAATGTGGATCTCACCAGACTGGGGAAGAAAGTAGGCAGTACACAGAGCAATAGAGCAATAGAAGAAAGCAAATGAGAAGGTCTTTAGAATTATTCCTAAGTTTCTCTAAAAATTCTAGAGGGAAGGTGGGGTCCCAGGGCCCAGTGGTTCCAGTGACCCTGGCCTGCCAACAGCCTTGCCTTCCACTCTTCATCAATGTCCTGTTTTAAGATAGGCCCCATTTCTTTCAGAAAGCAAACCATTTGCACTGATCTTGGGTCACTTGAAGGTCATTGTAACTCACAGGTTGGAGTATTTGGGACTTAGAAACTCATGGAGGGGCAGCAGAGAGGAAATAGCTCAGAGAAGGGTCTGGGAGAGAGTGACAAAAGTGAAATTGATTTGGGGGGTGGTATAGAGTTCTTCCCATGGGAGCTAAGACCTGCTATAGGTCATCAACTTCCAGGTGTCTGGTTCACCCAATCCCACAGCCAGAGCTGGGCGGTGCCTACTCTGAGGTCATCTAATCCAAACCTCTAATTTTAGAGATGAGGAAATTCCCAGATTCCGTTAGTACTCACTGAATATCCATGTGTTCCCCTCGCATTTCCCAGTCTTCCTTGCAGCTAGGTAGAAATCAAATGATTCATTCTGGCCAAAAGAATATAAGCGATATGCTTCACTTCTATGCCAAACACCTCCTCCATCCCTCGCTACCTTGCCATTGTGATTTAATAGCCTGTGTGATCTGACAGCATGGCTACATGATGGAAGAAGTTTTATTTATCCTCATCAGAGCAAGAAATAAAGCTGGAGCACAGTAAGCCACTGAAACTTGAGGGTTCATTTGTCACTGCAGCATGGCCTGGCTTAACCTGACTAATATGAAAATCAAGGCCTAGAGGAGAAAATACAAATATTGAGTAACTCTGAAGGATACCTACCGGATACCCTCCACCCCATCAGGAAAGCAGAATCAGTGCAGGTAAGATGGTAGGATTTTCTGCTCTGAGTTGATGGTCAGGCAGCATTGACCCTCTCACCACTTTGTAGTGCTTTATAATTTACAAAGCACATTCATCGACCCTATTGTGCTTAATCCTCCCAGCAACCTTGGTGAAACCACCTTTAGCCCTACGTTATTAAAACTTTAAAAGATATGTCCAGGGACTTCTGGCCAAGATGGAGGCATGGGTAGATACACTTTGCCTCCCCACACAACTAAAAGGACAACAACAGATTTAAAAAAAAAAAAAAACAGAACTGCCAGGAAATAAAACTGTATGGAAGTCCAACAACCAAGAAATTAAAGAAGAAACGTTCATCCAGACTGGTAGGAGGGGAGGAGATGGGCAGCCAAGGAAGAGAGTATCCATGGCAAGACAACAGCTAGAGGACCCAGTGGGTGAGGCGGCAGCTGACAGATAAACCAGGAGGAACAACAGGAGAGTAAGATAGACCACTCAACCCAGGGTTCCAGCGTGGGAAAAGAAAGCCTCAAAACCTCTGGCTGTAAACATCTGTGGGGGTTGTGGCGGCAGGGAAAATTCCCAGCCTTACAGAAGAGTTACTTTGAGAGACCCCCCAGGGTCCTAGAATGCATACAAACCCACTCACCTGGAAATCAGCACCAGAAGGGCCCAATTTGCTTGTGGGTAGCAGGGGAAGTAACTGAAAGCCCACCAAGAACCCAGCAAGCAGTCTTGTTTCTTCTCAGGCCCCTCCCCCCCACACAGCATCACAACGCAGGGACATGAGTTGCCCTGCCCAAGCGAATACCTAAGGCTCTGTCCCCTTCCAACACAACAGGGGTGCCAAGACAAAGAAATATGGCCCAAATGATAGAACAGATCAAAACTCCAGAAAAAAATAGAACTAAGTGATGAACAGATAGCCAGCCTATCAGATGTACAGCTCAAAACACTGGTAATCATGATGCTCACAGAAATGGTTGAGCATGGTCTCAAGATAGAGGAAAAAGTAAAGGCTATGCAAAGTGAAATAAAGAAAAATATACAGGGAACCAACAGTGGAAGGAAGGAAACCGGGACTCAAATCAATGATTTTGAGCAGAAGGACGAAATAAACATTCAACCAGAACAGAATGAAGAAACAAGAATTTGAAAAAAATGAGGAGAGGCTTAGGAACCTCTGGGACAACTTTAAGTGTTCCAACATCTGAATCATAGGTGTGCCAGAAGGAGAAGAGGAAGAGCAAGAAATTGAAAACTTATTTGAAAAAATAATGAAGGAAAACTTCCCCAATCTGGCAAAAGAAATAGACTTCCAGGAAGTCCAAGAAGCTCAGAGAGTCCCAAAGAAGTTGGACCCAAGGAAGCACACACCAAAGCACATCATAATTACATTACCCAAGATTAAAGATAAGGAAGGAATCTTAAAAAGCAGCAGAAGAAAAGGAGACAGTTACCTACAAAGGAGTTCCTGTAAGACTATCAGCTGATTTCTCAAAAGAAACCTTGCAGGCAAGAAGGGGCTGGCCAGAGTATTCAGAGTCATAAAAGGCAAGGACCTACACCCAAGATTACTTTATCAAGCAAAGCTATCATTTAGAACAGAAAGGCAGATAAAGTGCTTCCCAGATAAGGTAAAGTTAAAGGAGTTCATCATCACCAAGCCCTTATTATATGAAATGTTAAAGGGACTCATCTAAGAAAAAGAAGATCAAAAACTATGAACAACAAAATGACAACAAACTCACAACTATCAACAACGGAACCTGAAAAACAAAAAACAAAAACGAACTAAGCAAACAGCTAAAACAGGAACAGAATCACAGAAATGATGATCACATGGAAGGTTATCAGCTGGAAGGTGGAAGGGAAGAATGAGAGAAAAGGTACACAGAATAAGAAGCATAAGTGGTAGGTACAAAATAGACAGGGGGAGGTTAAGAATAGTACAGGAAACAGAAAAACCAAAGAACTTACATGTATGACCCATGGACATGAACTAAGGTGGGTAGGGAATGCTGGTGGGAGGGGAGGTGCAGAGTGGAGGGGAATAAAGGAGAGAAAAAAATGGGACAACTGTAATCACATAATCAATAAAATATACTTTAGAAAACAAAAATATATATATATGTCCAAAGTCATACAGTGAGGAAATGATGAAGCCAATACTAGAATCCAACCCTTCCTTCCCACACTGCCTAACTGGCCATGTTTTTAGAATACTGGAATCTTTTGAAAAGATTATACCAGCCCTGACCAGGTAATTCAGTTGGTTAGAGCATTGTCGCAACACGTCAAGATTGCAGGTTTGATCTCTGATCAGGGCACATACAAAAAGCAATCAAGGAATACATAAATAAGTGGAACAACAAATCTCTCTCTCTCTCGCTTCCCCCCCCCAGCCCCATCCCCCTTCCTCTCTCTATCAATAAGTTTTTTTAAATGTCAAATTAAAAAAAAAAGATTATAGCTTTCTTCTTTCCTTCCCTCTCCAAAAAAATACTGGTTGGTATAGGGTTGTTTTTCCCCCATTGGTCTATTTTTGCAGTACATTTATTTCAATATTTAAATTTTGCCTGGAGATAACTGGACACACCCCAAGGAGTCACAGAGCCAAGGCTGGGAAACTCCGCCCTCAGGGGTGCCTGTCTGAGAGAGTCCCCTTGGCCAGTCCCTGAGGAGGCACAGGCACCATGATCCCTGTCGGGCTAGCAAATGAAGAAGTTGAATCGGTCTACCTCAAAGCAAGATTTCTTCAAAAACTCCAAATCAGACTCAGGTTCCTCTTCTTCACACCACAGAGAGTGGGTGAAGGTGACCTTTTGGGGCTGCTTCCTCTTTCAACAGAAAGGGGAATGGCTGTGGCCTGAGGATTGCCATTTGTGTCTGAGAGTAAGTGACAAGTTAAAGGCCAAGGTTGGGGACCCAGGACCCAGGCTCTCTTGAACTCAGTGCTCTCCAAATTGCAACCTCAACCTGAGGGAGTCCAGACTCACTCAAGAAGCCCTACATCTCTGCAGCCCTCCATCCTGGCTACGCACCTGGTCCCACCGGATCTGGATGTCACCTCAGACCCTCCCTTGCCCTCCCCTCGTTGTCAATATGCAGATGGATAACCCAGTCCTGGGGGTCCAGTGCCCCTCCAGCTCTTTCCTTCTCAGGACTCCAGAGTCTGACTTCCATCTTCACCTCGATTCTTGAACTGTTCCCACCAAGGCCATCACCAAGATGTTATTGTCCAAATAGGAACACCTGAGCTTCAAACCTGGCCTCTAAGGTTTCTAAGGAGTTTGTGACCTTGAACAAGCTACTTCCCTTTTCTAGTCTCAGTATCCTCATCTGCAAAATGGGGATAATATTAGCACCTGGCTTGTAAGGTTGCTGCGAGGGTGAAATGAGATAACGAGGGGAAAACAGTTGGTAAACATGCCTGGTTCACACAGTCTAGCACATGATGAATACAGGTTATCACTCCTTCATTCAAAACCCTTGGGGCCAGAGATCATAACTTTTCTTTTTCTTTTTTAATTGACATATAATTAACATATAACATTGTATTAGTTTCAGGTGTACAATTTAATGAGTTTATATATGTGCATATTGCAAAATGATTACCACAGTAAGTTTAGTTAACATCCATCACCACGTAGTTACCTTGTTTTTTTCTTGTGCTGAGAGCTTTTAAGACCTACTCTCTTAGCAACTTTCAAATATATAATACAAGATTATTAACTGTAGTTACCATTACACCCCCCAGATTTATGTATCTTATAACTGGGAATTTGTAGCTGTTGACCCCCTGCACCCATTTTTGTCCATCCCTTATCCCTGGCAACCACCAATTTATTCTCTTATCGATGAGTTTGGTCTTTTAAATTTTTTTCTAGATTCCCGTACAAGTAAGACCATACCCTATTTACTGACTTACTGTGCTTAACTTTTCTTATTTTAGGAGGTAATATGGTGCATAACCATCTCTAACATACCACACTCGGTGGGCGCCAGGCAGAGCCCCGCAGTCAGACACATGCGTGATTCTGCAGAGGACATGTCCGCGTGCACTTGGAGTGGCGTAAAGACAGTAAAGACCTCACCATTCAGGTCATTTTGTTGCCAGGTAACATCTTGTACCAAGTTGACACAGACCAAAGGAAAAAAACCAACTTTATTTTTAGGTCAATATTATTCATATTTACACACTTGGATTTTTCGGTCACCTCGAATGTAGCATGTGCTTGATGACTCTTTCCTAGGAAGCCTTGGCTCCAGAAGTCCTCCCTGCTCCCTCACTCCAACCTAACTCCCTCCCTTTGCATCCCACAGCCCACGGATGGTGCTGGACAATCTGAGGTCGTTTTATAATGATATCTGCTCCATAGCCCCACATAACTAAGTCAACTCTTGAGGGCACGAGTAGCGTTTTCTACTTCTCCCAGAGTGTCTACAATGTGGCAGCACTTAGTAGGCGCTCCAGGACTGGCAACAGTGACCAAAGCACCCCTCCAGCTTCTCCTCTGCTTTGCTGCCCAAGTTATCTCGCCACTTGGCTCACCTCACATAGTAAGTCCTCCCTACTCCTTTTGTGGTTCTCTGCAGTCTGACGGTTCTGTCACAGCATCGTTCCCATTGCACATGCCCCGTGCTGCCCCTCCCTTCCTCCATCCTGATGGGTCCCCAGCTGCCCTGGAGTCCCCTCTGGGCTCAGCCTACCTTTAGAGTATAGGGAAAGTTGGATTTCCCATCCAGAAATATGAAACCCAAGTCACATTCTTTTGTGAAGCCTTCACAGATGAATCTCATCCTGGAGCTTAAGGCACTCTTCATTTTACCCAATCAATTTGCTTTTCAGCAAATTTCTATACATGAATCCTCTCTCACCACTATTTCCGTTATAAATTGGAAAATGGCTTTAAAAGAAAAGGAGCTCAGGGGAGGCCTCCCAGCATTCTGCTGGGACAAACATGGGTCCCCATCCCAAGGACCTGCAGTGTCTTGTTGCACCATGTTCCACGGGGAACCTCAGCCTGGGTCCTGTTCCACTGTGGAGCTCGGCTTTTCACTTCTGCCCTCTCTTGGCCCCCTTTCTACAAGGGGTCTTCAGCAGGGGTCAAGCTCAAGCCCACCATCCAGCCCCCAGTAGAGTAGAGGCAGCCCCTCCTCCCCTCCTCTGCAGCTGGAGAGATTTTCCTAAGGAGCTGCTCACCGCCTTCAGCCCTTTTCAAGCCAGCCTGCCCCCATGGTTAACATATAGACTCACTGCTGATGTCTCCAGCTCACAATAAATCCCACGGAGTCCTAAATCCCAGTTTCCTCAAACTGGAACTTTTGTTTCCTTCTCCTCTCCCCCTCCCACTCGGGCTTCACAGCTTCCTTGCAGGCTCCTCACCATCACAGCAGAGAACTCACACTCAGGCAATAAAAAACATTAGCAAACCTAAAACCCACATTTACATTTTATTACCTTGTAGGAAGATGACTTCCAATACAACTGACAATAAATTGGGGAAAAGAGAAACTGAACAGTTCTTCTGGGTGGCAGCTCAGGGAGATATATATATCCCCCTACATATTATTTTTAAGAGTCTTTTCTTAAATGAGAAAGTGGTTAATGCAGTAACCAGGCCTGTGGTATGCCGATGTCTTATACCACTGGTGTTTCTGTCTCATATAGCCAATTCTTTTTTTTTTTAACTAGAGACATTGTTTTTAATGGGGAATTCCCTGACTTTTGCATTCTAAGCTCTCCAAATTTAGTTCTTCCCCTGTTTTTGTTTGTGTATTTGTCAAACAGACATGGACTGAGAAGGTACAGTTCGGAGGACAGGGATGGAGCCTGAGGTGCCAACTGTGGGCAGTGCTCTTACATTCAAACCTGGAAAAAGAGTTAAGTCGCTCCAGGCCACTGAATGGCCAATTTTGTGCATTAGAAACTCAAAAGTAAGTTAGAATAAATTTACTGGAATAAGTTCATGGTCATCTTGGTTGTCCCATGAGCCGATGCCATGTGTCCCCTGAGACTTTGACATGAGAGCAGGACCCCCAGCACCCCTGAAAAACAAGGGCCACGCAAGCCTTTGAGAAAACTTCCCTTCGTTGATGTAGGTAACCCACTCAGCTCACAGCTCCCCAAGAAACAAACGCATGGGCTGAGGACCCCCGCCCCGGGACAGAACGCCTGGAGAGGCCCCTCAGCCCTTGCGCTTCTGTCGCCTACCTCTCAGTGGCTCTGCCAAGATCACAGCGAGTACAAGGGGAAAATCAAACCATGCTGCTCCGGAGGGGACGCGGCGCAGGGCCTCGGGGGAGGCCTCTCAGGGTGGAGGCCGCCTGGCTGTCTGCAGTGGCTCCTGAGGCACCCGCTGAGATCGGCCCTGCGTTCCGTTCCGACTGGACCCCATCCCCTCGCTGCCTCAGGCACTGCCTGCACTGCGCATGCTCTGTCTACCAGGTCGGCTTCTCCTCTACGAAGCTTTCCCAGCGCTTCACACATGTGTTCTACTACCTCCCATCTTAAAAGAAAAAGAAAAAAAATATCCTTTGGAACCAGGGTCACTCTTCAGCTACCGCCCTATTTTTCTTCTCCCTTTTCGAATAAAATTCCTCAGAAGAATTATTGATTTTCACAGTCACTACCACCTCTTCTCCTATTCTTTTCTTGATCCCTTTACAATGGGGCTTTGCTCCCCGCCCCACCCCTGAAACTAATCTCCTCAACGAAGGGTCGCAACAGTATCCACTGCTCTCAGGCGACCTCCGCCACCTCCCAGCAGCCCTGGGCGAGCTGATCTGATCGTTCTCTCCTTCCAGAAATACTTCCTCCATCTCTCCCACCGCCCTGTCCCTGATTCTCCCTCCCTGACTATTGTTTTCAGGCCACTTGGCTCCGGTCCCCATCCCGGGGCTTCTCCTTGTCCTGGCTCTGCTCACTCCCAGGCAGCCGCACCCTGCCCCCATTCTGAGAACCCTTCATGGGCCCATGGGTTTGTATCCTGGCTGGGTGACCTTGGACAAGTCATTTAACCTCTGTGCCTGAGCCTCCTCACCTGGGAAAGGAGGAATACGCTGTTCTTAGGGCTGTTCTGAGAGTGAGTTAGTATTTGTACAGCATGAAAACATGCCTGGTATGTTTATTCGGTAAATGCTCTTCCCACCTGTTCTCCTGGCCAACTTCAGCTCACCCTTCAGGTCTGAGTATAAATGTTACTTCTAGATTTCTGTGCAGCTTCTTCTCCTTCTCACACTTAGAAAATTGTGGTCAACACGTGACCTCTGTGACTATTGACTGTTGACTACCACCTGGTTAGCCAGCCCCTGGAGAGCAAGGATAGTGACTTCCTTCATTTCTGCTCTGTCCCCAGCACCCAGAGTGATTAAGGGTGGGGGCAGGGGGACCCCAATGAAGAGTCACTAGATGAATGACTGAAAGACAAACATACAAATGAATGGCCTCTAAGTAACTGCTGGGTTCCTGTGGGACTTAATTAAGAAAGTGGCCCTCTCCTAAGAAAGGGGCCTTGGAAGGACCTTGATCAGAGCTGGGTCTGTGAAGGAGGCTGCACACTCCCATCGCCATGACCACCATAGAGGCCTCTTTGTCCTTCTTGGCCCCCCTCCTGTGCCCTGGATGACATGGCTTCACCCAACTGTGGTGGTTGCTGTGTCTAAGCCACCTGACATTCTGTGGCCAAAGCCCAAGCTAACCTGCAGGTGTGCTAGCCAGGGACTCTGTTTATACTCAGACCTGAAACTCAATAATGAGCTGACATTCCCAAAATGGACTTACTCTGGCCAGGCTGACTCCATGGAGGTGGCAAGTGGGATGAGAACAGGCCTAGGTTTGAATCCTGGCTCTGCCCCTGGTCACCTGGGTGACCCTGGGAAACAATGGCTAAAACTCTGGTCCTTCAGTTATAAAATGTGGTACTACATTTTGCACCTGATGGAAATGCACATTTTTTTACTTCCCTCCCTCCAACATGGAATAGAAGTTTCCCATAAGTAATGAAAATGGTAAAAATTAAGAAGTTCCAGGAAGGACTAGATCTTTTCCCCCATCATGAACCACATGTATTTGACCTTGGGTCGGGTAAATTCAAGCATGGTTCTATTTAGTTTAACTCAACTCAGTGGAAAGCTATTTATAAGGACCCTACTATGGACGTGAATATGTGCTACAGCCTAAGGAGAACATAGTGAAAATCCAATTCCATACCTCTCTCTTTTTGTTTCTCCAGTACTTCATATATAAAGCAATGAAGGACTTCTTAAATTCCTCAAAGTCCTGCTCTGTTAATCCCATGATTCAGATGGAAAGAGCTTATAACGAGAGGAGGGAGTAAATACTCCTTGAGTACCGGCACTGCCAGGCGCCTTCACGTGCTTTCTGATGAAATCCCCACCACTACCCTGTGAGGATCTAAACACATCACTGAAATGCAGCCCCATCTCTACAGTCCCAGCAGTCAGGGCCTCCGTGAAGGCCTGGAAAATTCCACAGCCTCAGAACAAACGTAATCTGCCACGACGTGGGTGTAGAGAAAAGACACAGGAGAAGCCGACTCAGACCTTTAGAAATGCTAAGCTCTAAACTCATGGTGCCGTCTGCAATGCGATCCATACCAGAAACACTACCAACCCGTTAAACACAAAATTTGCGTGTGTGCTGAAGTTAAAATGGCTTCTCTCTAGGTGTTTCCAAACACAATATTCTGAATAACTTGATCAAAGCTGCATTTTATTTTTTTTTTTTCCCATTGCCTTGACCTGCTGGTACAATGGCCCTTGGTCTGCCCGCAGGGTTAGGCAGTAGCCAGTGTCTGCTGTGTCCTCAACAAGGTCAGCTCTGTCCCAAACCGTTTCCACTGATAAGGAGTTGATTGACTGAGCATCTCATAGGGGCACCTATTATGAGCTCTATTTTGAGAAGCAGAAAAACTGATGAGGCCATGAGATAACTAGATAGAAATAACTAGAGATCTGTTCCAAGGTCAGTGGGTTCGGCTGGATATTCAAACTCATCTTTGTCTCTCTTTTCCCCTTCCCAGGAAAAGAAAGATGAATGTGTAGCTTCTCCGTGAATTGCTGCAATATCTGGGTTCAGGTGGAAAATCCTGGTCCCCCTTGAATAAACTCCTAGTGCTCAGAGGGTTCCTTAGAGAATCTGTTGACAAATTCCTGTGGTCTTAGATCCAGGGGCTGCTCTCCAAAAGGCCTTGTGATTATGATTTTAACTCGTCCTAGGAAGACATTGGAAGAACACAGTCTCAGAATAATGTTCAGGCCTCAATATACTAAAAAATGCATGACAAAAATGACCTAAGACCCACTGTTAGGCAAGGACTGAACAAATAGGAAGTCTCCTAAATTGTTGGAAGGAGTATAAATTGACACAATCTTTATTAGAGAGCAATTTCCAAACCTATCAAAATTTTATACGTATAAATATGCCCTTCGACTCAGTTATTTCATGTCTAGAATTTTATCCAGTCACACAAGCACTCAAAGACATATGAGCAAAGATATTCATTGAAGTAATTTTAATAGTACCTTTTAAAATTAACAATAACCTAAATGTCTATTAATGAAGAAATAGTTAAACGATGTCTGGTATATCTGTTCTATGTAGCAGTTAAAAAAAATAATGTTAAGATCCATCTATGTGAAATGACATGCAAACAAATAAACAATTACTCATTAAATGAGAGATACAAGTTTTCAAACAGTATAAACCAAATTGTGGATGTGTGTTTTAAAGGATGTACATATATGTATATGTATGTGTGTATTATAAGTACAGGGACCATCAAGAAGACATTATGTTACTTAGGGGTGGGGTTCTGTGTGGAAGGAGGTAGAGGAGCAGAGAATGGGGGACTTGTACTTGTTTTTCTAAGTTATACGTTTTCCTATAAGAAACATATGCGGCTTTCATAATACGGTAGTTTTATTTTTTTTTCAAGCACATACAGAGGCCTTTGGCGATGGGCCTTGGGATGCTGTTTCATCAACAGACCTGTGCCATGACCAGGGTCAGGGCCATCTCGCCCCCATGAGCACTGTTTCAAGTTCCACACCCCCTGGAGTAAGACTGAACCCAAAACTGGGAGAGAGCACCATGCTTCCCTGCTTCCCAGTGAGAGAAGGTGTTCACTGGTCTGTCTGCTTGTTGGGGACAGACAGAGCTTTGCAATTTGCCCAGTGCCTTCACTATCATATCTCACAGCAACCTGTAAGATAGGCAGGACAGGAATTTTTATTACTGTTTCTACAGGGGAGGCATAGAGAGGTTGCTGAACCAGCCCCCAGTCATGTGACCAGAAAGAAAGTGAGCCACAACTGAATCAGGTTAGAAGCGAGACAAGCAGATGTGCTCACCTCCACTGCAGAGGTGCATACCTGTGTCCAGGACCAGACAGGTGGCAACCCTGGGTGCACAGCAGGCTCTCCCTGGTCAGGGCTCAGTGGAAACTCCCACATTGCCTCTAACTTTTCTGACACATTCCAGCAGTTAAATCTGACATGTGGGGGACCCATTCTGGTCCTCTAAACGAGGTATCTTTGTACAGTTTTTCTTCTACCACCTGTTGCTTACTAATGCATTAGTATGGGCTGCACTGTGTCCCCTCAAAATTCATTTATTAAAGTCCTGACCCCCAGTACCTTAGAATGTGACCATATTTGAAAATAGAGTCTTTAGAAAGCTAATTAAGTTAAAATGAGGTCCTTGGAATGGGTCCTAATCCAACAGGACTGGTGTCCTTATAAAGAGGAAATTCAGACACAAACAGATTCAGAAAGAAGATGATGTGGGAACACAGGGAGAAGATGACTGTCTGCAAGGCAAGGGGCCTGTAACAGATTTTCCCTTGCGGCCCTCAAAATGAACCAACCACGCCAACACCTTGGACTTCCAGTTTCCAGAACCGACACAATACGTTTCTACTGTTTAAGCCACCCAGTCTGTGGTTTCTTATGGCAGCCCTGGCAAACACCTGTGTCTCTCAGAACACAGCTTTGTATTCCGTATCTCCAACTTCTTTAGGGAGGACCTCACTGTCTCATATGAAGAGTAGTATCATCAAAAAAATTCTCAAGAGACCTGCAGTAAGATGGGTCAGCTCTATAAAATAATCAGTGGTACCATCCCAGACTGTGAATTCTTTAGGTGGAACTTCTTGGATAAGTCTAGAAGTTTATCAGGCGTCTGTAGGTGAAGCCAGGCGGAGAGAGCCCTTCCCAGAACGGCCTGAGCCAGTCTGCAGCTGAAGCGCCAGCTCTGCTCTGCTTCAGGGCCCCCAGTCTGCTTACAGATAAAATGGAGCCCCTCAGCATATGAATGCCAGGAAACAGGAATCCCTTTAATTTGTTCCAAAGAGGACAGTTGCTGTTTTAAAAGTATGAATTTATAGGGTTTTATGATTTAAAAAATAACATATTTAGAAGTTTTGGAAAATATAGAAAAGGTATGGGAAAAAGAAAATCACTCTAACCCTACCATGCCGACACTTTGTTTACTTCTTTGTATATTGTTGCTTTGTTTTACATGCTCATGTTACATAAATGGATACAGAATTATGTACTCATATACAATCTTACATACCTTTTTATTTAAATATAAAGCATTCCTCCATGTTACTATAATCTCTCTGTAAACATCATTTTAAACAACTGCAAAGTATCCCAGCAAGTTGATCAGTTTTCTCAAACATGAACTGCAGAACATCTGCCTCAGAATTATATGGGGTATGTTAAAAATGCAAATTTCTGGATCTCATCCCAGAACTATTAAATCAATCTCTAGGGGTAGAGGCTGGGAATCCTCATTTTAAAAAGCTTCTCAAGCAACTCGAAAAGTTACAAAAATTTGAAAACCATTGAAATTGGTATAAACATAGTCATATGTCACCTTACCCCACATGTGAACATTTCAGTTGTTTGCAATTTTTGCTTTTATAAACAACTATGTAAAGAACATCTTGGTGCATAAAGCATGTGGCCACTTTTATAGCATTTCTTCAGGATGGTTTCCCAAAAGTGATATGATTTTGTCAAAGATGTGAACCTTTCAAGATTCGTGATAGCCCTGACCAGTGTGGCTCTGTTGGTTGGGTGTTATCCCACAACGCAGGGGCACGCGCCGGGGTTGTGGGTTCAGTTCCCAGTGGGAGCGCATTCAGGGGGCAACCAATCGACGTTCCTCTCCCTCTCTCTCTCCTTCCCCCCTCCCAAATAAATAAATAAATAAATAAAAAGACTCTTGATATACACATAGCTCACCTGTACACACCTTTAAGCATAATCTGCTCAAGGTTCAGAGAAAAGTCAGTAGCCATTTCCTTACCTATATTCCTGATTTATACTAGCTTTGGTTTTCCAGTGTTCTTTTCAACAGTGATCTATCTTTATTACCAAGAATACTGAGCGGGCTCACAATAAAGTAGGCAAGAAATGAGCAAACAGTCAATAAAATGCCCTTTATGGATGCATAAAAGACCCTAGCCTAACCCCGTGGAAAACCAGGACAAGAGATAATCACGGGCACTACCAGGGTCCCTGATACAAACCAGACGTCAAAATCAGCACAAGCAACACCCCGACACACCCATCCACATGCCACAAAAACAGTGCTCCCTCAATTCAAGGCGATGACCAGTACTTGAAGGTAGAGGCACAGCAAGGCGGGTGTAGGTAGGAGCTGGGCTCACCCTCCCTGATGAGCGGGAATCATCTTTTAAAGAATAAAGAACACAGCAGCTGGCAGGTTCTGGGGGTTCACAAAGCAATAGTGAGCTCAGGGCAGCTGATGAGCTGCCATGGAGGTCAGAAAGAGCCATGAAACTAAATGTCACGTGCATAGCAATCATGTTACTTTTAGACTGTGTGTTGAAACAGCTCCAGGAAGAGGAAATAATACAAAGATATAGGTAACCTCACACAGCTCACTCCACCACTGATCAGAGCAACGAGAACTCATTCATTTGCTTAATTAGCCTCTATACAGAGCCTTTACCAAGTGCTAGGCATGGGTCTAAAAGCTGTGCAATAAGAACTTATTCAGTCCCCACAATCAAGCCTATAAGATATCATCACCCCCACTCTATGGGTGAGGAAACTGAGACACAGAGAGGCTAAGTAACTTGGCCAAAGTCACACAGCTAGCAAGTGGCTGAGTCAATATTTAATCCAAGCAGTCTGGCTCCAGAGTCCAGGCTTTTATCCACTACCCTGTGCTGTCTTGGAAGAAAGGACTAAGAGGCGTGGGAACCTGGCATACAGAGGAAAAGAGCAGTGAGTGAAGTCGAAGCCACAGAGTCCATTAAAGTGACATTGAGAGCAGCGATGCTATCTGCTGACCCTCACACTCCAGCACATTTTGGAAAGATCAAGTTGTTCATCATTACAAACCAGGCTTTCAGCACCAGTCTTCTCCTAATCATCCCCCACTGCCCCCCACACACCCCTCCCCCGTGGTCACCCTGTCCGCTAGGCTCAGAATGTGGTGCCTAAACCCATGGGGTGCTGTGCTCCTAGCACAATAACCCCCCCTCCCTTAGGGACCGCCTCTGCATTTTATTTGAAAGATTGCAAAATCCGTCATCAGAACCCCCCATGCCTTGCCTCCAAGGCCTTCCACTGCTGCGACGAATTACTTGGGCTGTAAACTCCCATGTGGAAACAATCTCCAGGCTTTCCCATCAAACCTGGCTGGCTGGCAGCTCACATGCCTCGACTGAAGCAAGCTGCCTCCCCTTTTAAACAAACACATTAAGTTAATAATAACACCGACCACAGTTTGACAGCCACGTTTACTAATTAATTCTTATTTGTCCCTTCTGTTAGGAAGGCAGGAGGATTTGCTCCATTTACAGAGGAACCGAGACTCCTAACTGATTGCTTTTAAGGTGGCACCCAAAAGTTATTGGAGGGTTTACCTGGGGACCCCCCTCTTTGTTCAGCCTTGAGGGGGGCGGAGATCCTAGAACCGCCTCCTGCCCACTCCAGGTGGCGACCAGCCCTGCCCCTTGACAGGAGCATAGCTTGCTCCTCACAGCCAACCCTTTCCTTCACCTGCCAATGCACGCGGTGATCTCATTCCATCCTCACAATAATCCGAAGGAGGCTTCACCACGATTGCCATCACAGAGGAGCAACTGTGGCTCTGAGAGGTCAAATGACATGCTGAAGGTCAACACCACTCAGAAGCAGCAAGGCCTATTGTCTATAGTCTCACCTTTTGCCTAGGGATGACTGATTCAGAAATTTCTTCCAGGTGATGTAACAGATGCTTCCAAAAGAATAGAAGTCTCCCTCCCTGTCCAGCCTTGGGCTCTGATCATAGTACCTGCCCTCTTTCCCCACACCTGCCTCCAAAAGCCCATGGGCTCTGGTCGGGGGAGGAACCTGCCCCTACTCTGTAACCTCTGTTCCCTTAATCCAAATAAGTTTATCTAGAGAATGCTGTTGGTTGGGTCGGATGCCACTGGACTGATGTCTTCAGCCATGTCGTTGGATCTATGCTGGACTTCCACCCCAAGCTATTTCTGTTCATGGATCCCAAGGCTGGGAAAGGGCACTGGGCATGCTCTCTGTCTGCTTATCTTAACTTTGCCCTCTACCTTCTTTCCCTTTTGGAATATTTAGTGGGCATTTTTGATGTGCCAAATGTTCCACTGGGACCATTAACATTCTAGATCATGGTTAATTCTTACAACAATCCCACCAGGCAGGTATTGTGGAAACTGAGGCCTGGAGAGTTTATGTGCATGACAAAGATCACATGGCTGCTGTGCAGCAGAACTGGATCTGCCTTTGGACTCTAGATTTAGGACACCAGCTTCCCCACCTCTCACCCTCACGCAGCAGAGGGTGCCTGACTCTCAAGACGAATGGCCCCATAAACCCATTTTTCACCTGGCTATGGCCTGTGGGGCTGATTACAGCCCTGCGTCATTTCCCAGGAGGCCTCAGGGGCGCCGTTGCAGAAACCAACACCCTTACCTCCACCCCGGCTGCTGGGCAAGGAGGGTCAGCTGACTCTCAGGTTTCTGAGGTTGTACTAGAAAAAAAGGAAGTGTACTTGGCTTCCTGCTCAGTCTGGGCCCGGCCAACCACGTCCCAGATGGCATTAGCATGGCAGCCAGCACCTAATGAGCAACAACACCATTGGGCTCATCTTGAACCTCAAACCTCCCTATTTTCCTAGGGTCTCTCTCAAGACCCACAGCTCTGTGACAAACATGACCTCCTGTAACCACCTGATACCCTCATGAGCGAGAATGAGCAGCATGGCCAAAAGGGAGGTGATTGGGTTTGCCCCAAGTGAGTTACAAGATCTAAAATTCAGATTCCATTATCTGCCAGGAAGCCATAGCCTCACCCTGGTCTAAGAAATAATGAACAAGTTTTTAGGCCTCTCCAAGTAGCTGTACTGGAGGTAGCTCCAGGGCACCTGCTTAAAGAAAGGTAGTTACCCTGGGGGAGAAAGGCCAGATAGCCAGAGTGAACCAGTTTGGCCATTATCTGCACGCCTGCCTGTCTCCAGCACTTCCCCTACCCACCCACCCAGCTGCCCTGCCCCATGCGGCTCTGGACACAACTGGCCACCCAAGGGCTCGGCTTCTCCTCCGGGCTATGGTCCAGACCTGAGAGCAGAGATACTGTTTGCCCAGAGAGCTTGGTTTTAAGCCCTTGCTAGCCCAGCTGTGCTCTACCGCAAGGTCCAGATGGGAGATTTCTCTCCTCTTCTGCTTGAGACAGATCTGCTCAGCAGAGGGCTGGCCAGGCACGGAAGTCATTCTCCGCGAGCAGGGTCCCTTAGCTGACCCCAGCTTCCTCGGAGACCCTCCCAGGCCGGACCGGACCTTGGAACCTCTTTTCATGTGGCCCATTAGGATGGGTCAGGCCTGAGAGGGTGCGTTGACTCCCTCTTCACCACCACCCCCCCTCCTAACTCTGCCTTTCCACGCCCTCTCCCCTTACTCCTTCCCCAGCTTCTGCGACCCGCTGCTGAGGAAACCGTGACCCACAAAGGCTAAGTGACAGGTCCAGGGCCACCATTTGGTAATAGCAGAGCCAGATTGGTTTCCAGGAATTCAAGAAATGTTTGTTCCACCAACTTGCACATAGAAAGTCAAATTAAAGTAATTGGGATGGCGGGTGGAGGTATGTGGAGAGCAAGATTTGCCCATTTACAGATGAGGAAACTGAGGCCCAGGAAGGTAAAGGGGGCTTCCCAAGGCCCCAGTTTGCACTGTTTGTGGGTGTGAGCTCTTAGATACAAATTAACTAGACCAGAGGCCCCTAATCCTACTGCTTGCTGACAGCTGATGTCCAGACGGTGGGATTTTGTAACCTCAATTAGTCACCTATTAACAGGCAGCTCTGGAAATCCTCCGGCCATAAATCCCTCCGCCTGCCTGCGGAGGACTGTGTGCATCTCTGCTCCCAGGAGAGCTGTTCCGCGCGGGGATTCGATTTCCGTGTCAGAAAAGAGCCAAAGAATATGAAAAGGAATAGAGCTAGATAATATCTTCGTTTTTAAAACATTTCAATGAAGAAAGTTCTCATTTCTTTATGTTTCGAAAGTTCTAAATTATTTGAGTGACAATTCACTAGCTGCCTGGAGAATTCATTCCTACTCATCCACAGGGCTTGGGTCCCTTGGGGCTGGACCGCCTGGTTTGACGTTCAGCTCAAGTTTCTTAGCCCCTTTGAGCCTCAGTTTTCTAATCTGTCAAACAGGAATACAATCCCCCTCTCCGCCTCTTTGTCAGATCTGAAATTGGAAAACGGAGGGAAAAGAAGGCCATGCTTTGTAAGATGTCCTACAAACGTAAGCAATTATTATTAGCATAATACTCCCCCGGCATTTGAGAAGGGCCCTCGTGGAGGTACTGGAGGGAGATCGGAGTCGGAGTCGCTCGGCCTGGCTGCTCCCCGCAGCCTGATTTCACGAGCCCCTCTCTTGGTCATGGAAGCTCCTGTCTCGCTGTGCCTGGCTCATTCTATCAGCTCCTTCTGAACTCTGCCGTCTCAGCTCCCCTTCCCACACACCCCACAGTCCCCCTCCCCAACAGACATCAGCCCACCCTGACCATAGACAATGGAGCCCCTGCCCAGGGCTCTCACAAAAGGGCTCCCCTTGCCTTCTCCCAGTCCCAGCGCCCCTCCGATGGGCCAGCTGATGGGGCCCCCCGGGGGAAGCTGGCACAGCCCCTTCTTTTCCTGCCTACATGGCAGGCTCCTCAGGCTCATCGATCCCTGGTCTTTATGGCAGAGCAGAGTCCCCGTTGTCTCAGGCAGGTTAGAGACCTCCTGTGGGAAGGCTGGAGGTGGGCCTGAGCCAGCCTGGTGTCAACAGCCCCTGGCACCTCCTGTTTTCTGAACCGCACACTCAATCAGAGGGAGGGGCAGGGAGCGAGCATTTATACTAATCCTCTGTTTTGTGCCAGGCACATTGCCCACATTCACACTCCTTCCCATAACCCACGGAGGGTTTTATTATCTCCACTTAACAGATGAGGCGAAACAGGTTCTGAGATGCTAAGAAATGTATCCCTAATCACACGAGACAGAAGGGATGGGACAGGAATGCAACACACAGGGTTCTCACCTCTGGGCTGCAGTGAGGGGGCAGATCACATACAGCTGTCATTTCCTGAGCCTATAGATAGCAGGCTCATTGGAGCACGTAAAAAGAAAAGAGAGCATAAAGCTTCATGGACTTTGGGATTTTTTTATTATGATCTCAAGATAAACACTGGAAGTGAATGTAAAAAGTAAAAATAGCTGCTGTTAGGTAGAGATCTTTAATATTGTTGTGTTGCCTTCTCAGTTAAAAAAACACCAAAAAGGATCCTTCCTAACAATTTTCTGTTTGCAAAATGAGTGGCTGATCTGTATCAGCAGTAACAACTAATAGTCATTGACCACTTACTATTCACAAAGCCTTATACAGGGATGCTGTCATTGAATCCACCAACAGCTTATGCAATAGGTAGAAGTGTTCCCTGTTTCACAGATGAGGAAACTGAGGTGCAAAAGTGATTTCCCCCAGGCCTCTGAAATAGTTAGAAAATTTGAACCCCAAGAGTCTGATATTGGAGCCTGTACCCTGATCCATTAAACTTAACATGAACAGCTCTGGGACTTCCTGGATCAAGGATGGAGTGTGAACCAATGAAGGTACCTACTATGTGCAAGAGCCAGAGAGTCAAAAACACGCCATAACTGTTGACCGGAATGGAAGAAAGGAAGGGCTGTACATGGGGCAAATGAATGACTTGCTGTGGGGGATCCTGGAGGTGACTATACACAAGGAAGGGTTGAATTGGCCATCAGCAAGATGTTCTGGATCTTTCTAACTGCTACCCTACAAGGGCAAGATGGGAAAGGCAGGCAGATGCAGATAGCTTCAGAGGACACAGGCCCTACCTGGATGAGCCGCAGCTCAGCCTTCAATCTGGATGCTGCCCATGACGCTCTGGAGGTGCTGACCACCCAGGACAACCTCCCAGCCTCATGTTATCTCAAACCACCCAAGGCTGGGCTGAGGGACCGGACACATGCCTGTCACAGATTAGGCTTGAGGCCAGCGGGAACACCCACGGGAAGGAGCTCCAAGCCCACAAGCATTTGCTGAACACTGACTCTGGAAGGCAACCAGGTAGGAAGGAAGAGACTTCTAGCTCCAGGAGCTACCTTATGAGAATACCTCAGTGATGACTGCGGTCCCCAATTCCCTGTATACGACAGTCTCTGGGAGTCCTCCTACCTTCCCTTTCCAACCAGTCCACCAAAGCTCCCATTCTTTTCCTCCCTCCAGGTCCCCCTTTTTCCTTCTCTGCCCCTCCAGATCGAGCCCCGGCCTGCCTCTGCAGCCCCATTTCCCACGGCTGCTTCCTTCCCCCATGGGTCTCATGAAACACCACTATGTTTTTCCTTTTTGAATAGCCCACTCCCTTTTACTTCTTCGCTGGTTTCATCTGCAGCATCTTCTCTGCCTGAGATGATCTTTCTCCAGCGCCTCTCAAATGTCTAGATGATCCTGCTCACCCTTTAGAAGTGCCCCCCCCCAACCATCGGGAAGATTAGGTCCCTGCCATGTGCTTCTATAGCACATCTTGCCTCGGCCCATGGTTTGTATAACCACTTCATTGCTTTTCATCTCCAGGAGTAGACGGGCTGTGTCTGTTTTGTTCATTACTCTGTCCCTATTTCCTAGCACAGCACTAGCACATAGCAGTGGCTCTTCATTCGTGTCTAGCTCCTCAGATATAGTACAGCTCAGACTCGATTTCTTTCAGGGAGGGTGAGCACTGCAGTGCAGAAAAAACCATGCAGAATTAGCTTAATTAAGCATGTTACCATAAATCTCTCTGTGGCTGGAAATCCTTTCCCAGGAGGCCAGAGGAGAGGCAGAGGTGCCACGTCCACTGCTTTTTTGGTGAAGGGCCTCACTCCAAGTGTGGAAAGCCTTGTAGTCTAGCTCAAGCCACTGCCTTGCTGGCTTCTTGCAGGAAGTCTGGAGGGTAGGGGGGGTCGGTAAGAGGGAAATATGTAAGCCACCCAGGACTTGGCCAGCTGAAAGCAGCCTCAGTCCAGGAACCCCATACTGTCCTCCGCCCACATAGCTCCTCCGCCCCCTCCCACATGGACCAGTGGCAAGAACCCAAGTTTGTGTAAACAAGGCCACAGGAAAGCAAGCACCCTTATCTGCTATCAGTCCTCTTTCTCCAGCTCAGCCACTTGGCTGGACCCTCAGCCAGGAGGTGGGAGCTGGCCAGACTCCTCCCCTTTTTTCCTTTATCTTTTCTCCCTGGCCAATTTCTCCTCCTCCGCAGCTTGAGCTCCCTGGGGTCCCTGCTCCGCCAGCTGGAGAAGGGAGGCAGCTCTATCTTCACAGCCCAAGTCAAGGCCGTGTCTCTGATTGTCTGCACTGGGGAAGCTCCGTCCTCCCTCCTTCCTTCCCTCCCAGTTCCCTCAGGACTGAGTGGCAGATGTGTTTATCTTGTTGGGGGAGATGGGGAGGGGTGGTGGGCAGCAGTCTGGAAGTTAGTTGAAGGGTGTGGAGTGCCCATGGGGTAAGGCTCTGGCTTTGACATGCAGGACAAGAGAATTGTATCTGGTCCTTGCGACGTTCAAGCATCCAGTTGGAATCAGATGGGCAAGAGTTCATTAGGTACAAGGTCTCTTCCTGCTGTAAAATTCTGTACAACCAGCTAGAAGGCTGCGGGGGAAGGTTGTTGGCATGGGTAAGTCTGAGTGTCTGCCTGTCTCCTCTTTGGACTTCTAATTACACAAGCCTGGTACTAACCCAAAAAGAGGGGGTGGCTGCCTAATACTCTCCAGACTGTCATATTACATGGGAGGCATTCCAGCTTGGAAAAAAATCTGTGAGTCTGAGAGAGATCACGTTCCATGAAATGAAAATATCTGAACCACATCCCTAAGAAAATAGATTCTCAGACCAACTGAACTGTGAGGGGAGAGGCGAGTTCCTCCTCCTTCATCAACCACGGGCCCTTTTCTTCCCCCTACAATAGCCTAGGGGGCCCTTGGAGAAGTCAAACAGTGACTGAACTCATGACCCAAACGCAAAACAGATGAGGGTACTGGTGGAGTGGGACGCCTAGGATTTACGGTAGTGCAGTGAGACCTAAAACCTGACCAGGTCAGGGATGTTTGGGGATGAACATACTCCCTGGACAAAAATCAACCAAAGTCTTAAACACTCAAAGCAGACAACAGAAGGTCTCAAAACTATAATATTGTGGCCCTTCACTTGATGGAGATGAAAGTGAAGTGATGAATGTATGGCCTTACCATGGTCCTGAAAGAGATACTGGAGAAAGCAAGAGCTTGAGAAGCCATCCCTGTGGCTAGAACAGGGATAGGTCAACTACAACACACCATTTGAATTGGGCCCACTGCCTGTCTTTGCAAATAAAGTTTTATTGGAGCATAGCCAGACTCAGAACAATTACATGTTCTTTATGACTGCTTTTGCATTACAACAGACTTGAGTAGTTGCAACAAAGAACATATAACATGGCCTTGCAAAGCCTAAAATATTTAATATCTGTTCTTTACAGGAAAAAAAAGTTTCCTGACTCCTGGGATAGACCAAAAGAGGCTAAAAATACAGCAACCCAAAGCAGAAGGTAAAGTCCCAACTCATCTGGTTCCACCAGAGAGCTAGAGGTTCTCTGAGTGTGTCTGTCCCCACATCTAAACATATCAGAGTGTGGTTCACAGATACTCCCTGGCTGAGTCAGGGATGGTCGAATTGCATCTTAAGCTCATTTATAATTTATTCAGCAACAAATATATGTTGAAGAGCCTGTTCTTGGCCCTTAGGATCTGCCAGCAAACAAAATAGACCAAGAATTGTTCCTTGTGGAGCTTATACTCTAGTGATTGGCTTATAACTCCACCTCACAAGGAGTGAGGCTGGACCCCAGTATGGCCTAAAGCAGAACTGACTTTAGGGACCTTTGTGTGGTAGACTTCATTATGATCCAGTAGAGGAGGATTTTACTTCTCTCTCCCAGGGGAGATTAGGCTTGGCCAAAAGACTTGCTTTGGCCAATGAAAAGTGAACAGAAGTTACAGGTGTCCCTTCCAGGCAGAGTTTTAAGGATCAGTGAGTGATTCATCACATTAGTCTCTTTTACTTCAGCTAGGAAACCATATCGGTGTCCCATATCAAAAAGTCCCAAGTCTCTCCATCAGTCCAAGATTGAAATCAAATTAACAGACCTACAGCCAACACACAACAGACATGTGGTACAAATGACAAATAACCTTTGTTATCATGAGCCACCAAGATTCTGTGGTAGCTACCACAGCGTAGCCACACACTCCCTGACTTTGTTTTTGTACACTAGGTGTGTCCCAGTAACATTGATTTTTTTTTTTAATTTCCCCCACTGACTCTCATTCGAAAAATAATTGTAGCAGATGACATTGAAGTGTCCATAGATTGTATGGACCCTCCACCACACCTCCTGTCCAATACCAGCATTCCCAGAAGATATTTTATTCTGCTTAATTATTACACTCACAGCTCCCCATACCTTCTTTTGCGACTCTTAAAGGAAATGCCTGGTAGAGCTGGATGTTTTAATAGAGTGGAATATCTAACTCAGACTTATATACCCTAGCCTAAAAATTCTAGCAGAATCCACTGGTTATATGAAGTATATCCATGTCTTCATGTGTCAATCTTATTTGCTCCAAGTCATATATACCAAATTCATCTGTGCCTTATATGTAGCCAGATGTTGCCTGCACATCGGTGCCCAGTTGACTTTTCTCTTCCTTACCCTGCACTCTAAGTTCAGAGTGTTTCCTGTTGGCCTATTTTGTCCCATCGCCACACCAGAAGGCATTTTCCCCTGTGACCAGCATTCTTGTTCTTTGTGCATGCCCCAGTTTTCTTGTCAATAACACTTGTCTTGTGGGCTTCTGCACATCTTTATTCTGATTCTGATACTTTCCTGACCATTCTGGAGCAGGTTGCAAGTTGGCTTAGT
Source organism: Pteronotus mesoamericanus (assembly GCF_021234165.1). Taxonomy (NCBI): domain Eukaryota; kingdom Metazoa; phylum Chordata; class Mammalia; order Chiroptera; family Mormoopidae; genus Pteronotus; species Pteronotus mesoamericanus. The sequence continues at coordinate 22,135,839 of NW_026555078.1, read as the reverse complement.
TTCCGAAATCTAGAATCCTCAAGTTGGAAAGATTGGTGTGCTTATGGGAAAATATTGGGGCATTTACCCAGGCCAGGATTGGGGCTGCCATCTGTGCCATTTGGCAGGTAGGAGGCGAGACCTGAGTCAGTGTGGGAGACAGGTACTGACCTTTGCCTCGCATAGCTGGCAGGCCCACAGAGAGCTGGCTGAGCAAGATGGAAAGCCAAGGGTGGACCGAGTCAGCAGGATGGGTGAGGAAAGGAGCAGGGGTTACTGAGATGTCAACAAGTCCAGGAGTTCTGTCACCCTCCTGGCCCAGAGCGTCTCTCCTCTGGGAGACACAGGAAGACAGTGTGAGGATACATCTCTGGTAAGGAGGGGGCAGAATTGAGGGGCAGTAAAGGGGCTGCTGGCAGAGGCACCATTCCTGAGCCTTATCTCCTCCTGCCACCCTGCTACAAAGCTGCATACGACAGCATAGCCCAATACATGTTCTCTGTTCCAGAAACAGGGAGGGGAGCGATGGGAGGGTTGAGGTTAAGGCCCTCCTGAGAGTATATGGGGTGGAGGCAACTTAAATTCCTCAATCACCCAGTTCATGAGCTAATAGATGAGAAAGCCCTTCGTAAACTATGAAACACCACACAAATGTAAGGGATTGTCGTGGCTGATTATTCTTCCCTCCCTGTCAACTCCAGAACTCAATTTCTCCTGAAGGACACAGGGGCTGGCTACATCCCCCGGGGCGTCACCAACCCTATGGTGGGCCGGTCTGTGGCATTTCGGATGCCTCGTCTCCCCCACACCCCTCCTGGCCAGGGGGCGTGTCCTTTGGTTCTACCCCCCTCCAAATCCCCATCTCTATTAAAGCCACAGCTCATTCATGCTTCCCCTGAACCCTCTCCCATCCAGCAGAGGCCTCCCTGGTCTCATCCCCACTCTGACTCAAAGGGAGGGACCACACTGGGGACTCCCAAGATGGTTCTTCCTCATCCCAACACCTCTTCTTTCAACCCCAGTCTTTTTTCCCCAGGCTACTACATTCTCTGGCTGTTCACAGTTCTGAGCCCCACTGCCCTGCCCCACTGTGGAGCCTTTTTACTTAAGTAGCACCCCAAACTCCAGGACTTCAACAGCTTCATCCAAACCTACCAGTCCTGGGACGCATCCTCTCTGCTCTGCTCTCAGTAACAGCCACCTAGCTGCAGTAAAGCCTCAGGAGATGCTTAATGTGTGTCCAGGACTGTGAAAAGTGATATGTGGATAGCAGTGGGACTTGGCCCTCTCATCTTCAAGGGAGTTAAAGAAACACATACCTGGAGAAGGTATTGGATCAAGGATGATGAGGCTTTGAGTGGTGCTTGATGTTCTGCGTGTCCCTGGGGCTCTATGGAGGTCGGAAGTGGGGCCCAGATCTTCATGGAAGACGCATTTCGTCTGGGCAGGGAGGAAAGGGTAGGCCTTGCTGCCCTAACACATTCCAGAGAGATGAAACTCTATCCTGTTTGTGAAAGATCTCCGGGGCCAGAGCTTTCACTGCAGCCCAACAACCCAGCAGGCTGTTTCCCTCTGGCCCCTCTCAGACGTGGCTATTCGCTGCAGCCTGAGCTCCCTGCTTGTCCCCAGGAGATGAAGAACAGCTGGTCACCAGCCTCAGTGCAATCACCCTTAGTGGCCATGAAGACAGGCAGTCGAGGAGCACTGATGTTGCTGAGAGCCGAGAAAACCTGCCCAGATGGGCCTTTCGGAAAAGGACTGAGCGAACAGCCCTGGCCAGTCATCTGATATCAGCCTCTGGTTTCTGTGAGTGACGGACACTTAATGAACCACCACACCATCACAGCAGCGGGAGGTGTTGGGGACTCTGCCGGAGACGAGAACCTGAGTGCTCCGGGTTCTCGAGGGCGGCCAGCAATGAAAACAAGGCCAGGAGGAGGTGGCCCACAGACCTAGAACCAGGGAGTTTAAGCTTCCAGACAGAAGAAGCTGCAAAATGAGCATGGTTCTCTCTGGCTGGGGGCCACAGACCCACCCAATGTGACTGATGGCCCAGCTGATGTAGGCGAAGGAGCAGGGACAGTGCTGCTACAAGGGCTGCACCACAAGGGAGATGCAGCTGCCTGGCCTTGGGGGCTGCTCATTGCCCCAGGCCTGGGCTTCCTGAGAGAAACACAGAAAGGGCCAGGTGGAAACGGATGTCACCTTCCTGTCCTTTGCCCATCCCCCGCACTCCGACCTGCAACAGCCACCATAACCGCCAGCACTTACTGAGCACTTATCCCTGGCTCTTTATCAGGCAGAGATCTCATTTGACCCTCCCCCAACACACAGCAATTCTATAAAATGGGTCGGGCATGAAACCCCCACCACAGACCCGAGCACACCTCAGGGGGTTTGTTGATTTTCCCAGAGTCACACCGCAAGAAGAGTCCCAGAAGCCCTCACAGGGCTCCCTGCTCCAGGACCCCCTGACCCAATCCATGCGACCCAAGCAGGGGAGGCAGACGTAGCCTTTCTGCAGGGCTGGAGGAAGACCAGCTAGGACAGCAGAAGGTAAATAGGAGCCAGGCCCCTCCTCTGTCGTCCACCTGGATAAAATAAGGTGGAGAAGAACTCAGGGCTTTCCAGAAAACCCTTGCCTGCAACAGTCTTCTTATAGGTAAGAGACCCTTACCTGTAAGTTTGAACAAAGTGTCCTCCCTGTTGCTCAGTCAAGTGCCACATTCCTCACTCTACGATTTCTTGTACCTTGGTCTCTAAGGCTTTTATTTGTTGTATTGTCATTTAACTTGTCATGTCTGTTGGTTTTATTTCTGAGGAGAAAGGGCTGAATTGTATTCAGAGCTGTATCCCCCATAACGCCCACAGGCATCTCAGCAATTACTTGCTCTGGGAAAGGTAGGAGCTGTCACATGGTCCCTGCTCTTTTCCCTACACATGTCCACATCACCTTCTCTCTTGGTTTGTTTCTCTGCCTCTGGACAAAGAGCCCTGGACTCTGGTCCAGCCCTCTTGGACTCTTTCCTGTGTAGCACAGTGCCTGGCATACACCTGCTATGGGTATGCATTCGCTTAACACGTGTTCCATTTCTTCCACCATTTACATCTTGTATGCTCTACACACATTTCCTTGATTTTTAAACCATTACTCCACGACAGTCCATAAGTTGGATATTCTCCCATTTTATAGGTGGAAAAACTGAGGCCTGAAGAACTTAACCGAGCATACCCAGCTTCTGAGAAGCAGAGGACAGATTCAAACCCAGGCTTATCTGGTGCCCAAAGCCAAGCTCCCTCTCGCAGGCCCACTGCCTCCTTGGCCTTGAAGCAATAGCCTCTCTTGTCTAACCCTTAAGGACCTGTGGGCTTTCGAAACGCATCCCCTCAGCTGGGAGCCTGTTTCTTCTGGGACCCAAGGAGAGGTCACAGGGAGCTCAGGCCTGGACCTTTCCATCACCCAAGCTGGGAGCATGGGAAGCGGGTGTTTTTCTTCCTTGCAGCCTCAGTGGCTGATTCCTATAGCGTATCCGCCCTGGAGAATGACCGGAAGAAGGGGCTTCCGCCTGGCGCAGGGAGGAGCCGGCCTCTTCCCACCCTGCAGAGAGGAGGATTTTGCTCCAAAGCAACGGCTGCCTCTGCCTCACTGGGAAGACAAGAGGGTTTGGGTGCAGGGTCTAGATTCTGCTGCGCCTATGCAGCGCCTGGCCAGCTTTGGAACCCACTAACTGAAAAGTTTAAAGAGCTTCAGGCTTTCTGACACTTGACCTGGGAGCTCCCAGGAAAATGAAACTGGGGCCCAGGACATCTCCTGGATGGGGTCTGGGGGAGCGATCAATAAACAGTTATGGAGCATGTCCTAGGTACAGGGGTCTCTGAGATGGACTCCACTTTTGTCACCTACCAGCTGTGTGAACTTAGGCAAGGTGCTTAATTGTGCTGAGACCATTTCCCCATCTGAAAATGAGAGGAAAACAATACTCATTTCATTGGGTTGCCGGAACATTAATCAGAAAATATAAGCATGTGGCTTAGAATGATGCCTGGCACATAATGAGTGCTCAGCAAATGTTCAAAAGCAAGGGAGAGTGTCCTGGCTGGGTGGCTCAGCTGGAGCATCCTCCTGCATACCAAAAGGGTTTGATACCCCGTGGAGGGGGGCCGGATGGGGCAGATGGGGAGGTGGGGAGGGTGGGGGGCAGGGGAGTACTGGAGGCAACCAATTGATGAGTCTCTCTCACCTGTCTTCCCCCACCACCCCCACCCCTTCCTCTCTTCAAAACCAATAAACAAATTCTTGGGTTGGGGGAGGCAAGTACCGGAGGCCACTCAATGTTTCTCTCTCATCTCTCTCTCTCTCCCCCTGCCCCCTACCTCTTCCTCTCTCTCCAAAATCAATAAACATATTCTTGGGTAAAGATTAGAAAAACAAAAGCATGCGAGAGCTCCAACAGACCCTACCATCAGGGCCAATTTTCTTATCTATAAATTGCTGCCAATTTACAGATGAGAAAACCGGCACAGACAGTAGGAGTGAAGCCAGACTTGAAGCTGGAGAGCCTGGCTTCAAATCCTCCATTCTTCACAGGGCTCCCCCGCTCCTTTGTAGACTTCACAGCATAAAGTCACACAGCTAGTGAACGGCAAAGCCAGGATTCCATCCTGATCCTAGAGAATCAGAATTAGGAAGTGATGAGTTGGGGATATTTACTCCATTTGCTTTTAATATAATTTATTTAATTAATTATGAGTGTTGCACAATCTACTATTTGATAATGGCTGTGTGTAGCACCTGACTGAATAAGATGCATGAGCAATTCTCAGCTTTGTTGTAAAACTAAAGGAGGCAATGTCAGCATCGACCATCAGTGCGCTGGAAACAGCCGCAGCACCTTGAGCAAGTTTCTTACCCACCGTGCACTTCAGAATGTCCCATCTATAAAACGAAGCTGTTGTGAGGATTCCATGAGAAAAATGTATTTAAAGAATCTAGCCAGGACACGACCAAGGTGAAGCAAGCAAGGCCCCTACAGAGCAAAAATCCAGGCAGGTAGCCTCCTCAGTGCTGTGCTATGCAAGGTTGGCACTGGCGCACCTCCTACAATGTTGTATGTTAGATGCCTTACTTGCTTCACCCTAGTAGCAGCCCTACTCCTGGCATATAGTAGGGAATTGCTGTAATTACTACAAGAGCTACAAGGAGGGTATAAGTTAACAGAGTACACAAGAAAACTTATCTAACAATGCACAGGAAAAACAATGGCTCAGGACCTTGTCCAGGGGCATATGGTAGATACCGAGCGAGTCTTTCAGATAATGAGGGTTCTATTACAGCAAAACCCCCGCACAGCCTGCCCATGAGATGGAGCCACCTCAAGAAGATCCAGGGTTTTGTCGAAATAGTTGCAAGCAAGATTATTTTGCAATAAACTAACTGGTGTGTCTCAGCTGTTGGGGCTTTGCCCCACAAAGTGAGAAGTCACAGGTTCAATACCCAGTCAGGGCACATGCCTGCATTGTGGGTTTGGTCACGGTCACAAAACATACCAGAGACAACCAATGGATGTATTTCTCACATCAATGTTTCTCTCCCTCTCTTTCTCGCTCCCCTCCCCTCTTGCCAAAAATAATAAAATAAAATCTTTTATAAAAAAAATTTACTTTGCATTCCATTGAAAGACGAAAAATACCACTATTCAAAGTATACCTTCTCCTATGTAGTAGGTAGACATATATTATATTATTATTATCCCATGAAAACTTTGCCCAGAGAATTTTGGGAGTGGGGAGGGAGGAGGATGGGCCTCTTGACCTGCAGTTTCTCATGTTCCCTGATGCCCCACTGTGCACCAGCCATCCAGAAGGTGGTAATGGGGGGAGGAAAGGGTCCTGAGACACTAGCCGCATCTTACAGAGGGAACATGAGTGCCTTGTAGATGGAGGGGGTAAGAGACATTCCCTAGAGGAAGAAATTAGAGAAGAGGATTGGGGTTTGTGTTAAGTCTCTGACTAATTCACGTCCAATAGAACAAATAGGATACACAGAGATAGAGAGAAGGAGACTTATCGCGAGGGACTGGCTCACACAGTTGTGGAGGCTGAGAAGTCCCACGACCTGACATCACAAACACATGCCCCAGGAAAGCCACTTAGTGTAGTTCAGTCCAACCTGAAGGCCTGAGGAGCAGGGAAGCCTATGGTGTAAATCCTGGTCCGAGTGCCCACCCAGGTCTAAAGGCCCAAGAACTGGGGGTAGCTGGGGTGGGGAGCCCGGCAGCCAATGGTAAATGCCATCCTGAGCCCGAAGGCCTGAGAAGCGGGAGCACCCATGTCCAAGGGCAGGAGAAGGTGGATGTTCCGGCCACGACAGATAACAAACTCGCCCTCCTCCACCTCTCTGTTTTCTCCAGGCCCTCAGTGAATTTGGATGGAGCCCACCTGCCTTGGTGAGGGCCATCTTCCTTACCCAGCCTGCCCATTCAAATGCTAATCTCTTCTGCAGACAGCCTCACAGATACACCCAGAAGGAAATCCTCCTCTAAAGGTTTTACCAGCTCTCTGGGCATCCCTTAGCCCAGTCAAGGTGACACACAAAATTAAGCATCACAGAGTAGATGCCTTTTTTAAAAAAGTGGCTGGATAAATCCTTCAAGTGCGTAGCATTTTGCAGGAAGACAACTCTCAAATCTCTCAGTCATCTCAATGTGATATTTGAGCAAATTGCAGATTCATGGTGGGGTATGTTAATAAGAGACCTGGGCTTGGGATTAAAAGGCTTGCTTTCCACCCTTTACTACCTCTGCAACCTTGGCTAAATCATTTGACTTCCAGGAACACCAGCTTCTCCATCTATGAAGTGGACACCGTGGTGAAGAGCAAAAGAAGTCAGAGTCGTTCAAGGTAAAGAGTTTCCATACCAACACTCACAATGGCTATGGGATGGCTGAGCGTTTGAAGAAACCTAGTCCATGGCACCAAGAGCCCGGAAGAAGCTCCCTTTGGCTTCCAAGAGGCATAGGGAGCACTGCAGGCGAGGGCCACTCACCCACACAGACCAGTCCTGACCCAGGAACATTTGAAATCTGCATGCTTACTTCACACGCAGCTCGTCCCAAGTGGAGATGCTGCAAGAATGTTTCAGCTGCCTGCATTGGAAGAAGGCGCTTGCGCTACAATCGCTGCAGAGTTGATGTCTTTTTTTTTTTTTTTAAGATTAATTTATTTAGCTGTGGCTAGCATGGCTCGGTGGATTGAGTGCCCACCTGGGCACCCAAGGCTCGCAGGTTTGAGTCCCAGGCGGGGTACATGCCTGCGTTGCGGGCCACGTCCCCAGAGGGGGGCGCGCGAGAGGCAAGCGCACATCCATGTTTCCTTCTCCTTCTCCCTCGCTTCCTCTCTCCGTAAAAATCAATAAATAACATCAACGATGCTTCTCTCCCTCTTATTCTCTTCCTCCCTTCCGCTCTCTCTAAAAATATTTTTTGAGAGAGCGGAAGGGAGGAAGAGAGCAAGAGGAATATCGATGTGCGAGAGGAACATCGATGTACCAGAGAAACACCGGTTCTTTGCGTCTCGCGCGCCCCCAGCTGGGGGCCTAGCCCGCAACCCAGGAAAATAGGACCGGTCAGCTTTCAGTCTGGAGGATGATGCGCAGCCCACTGAGCATCATCAGGCAGGGCGCTGACTTGATGCCTTCCTATCAAAGCTGTTCTCCGCCTTTCAGCAAGCCTGCGCCTCCAGGGGACGAGGGTGGGCCACAGACTTGCAGCCTTTTTCCAGGTAGAGATGGAGTTCCTGAGTGTGGGAGGACGTCCTCCTTCTGAAGTGTTGACCGAGTGTCTCGCTGGTCCATGCCCACTCCGGCTCTGCAGGTCCACACCTCAGAGGAACCCCTGGATTTGCTCTTCTGAGCCCGACGTGACGGTGCTGAAGGGGCACAATGAGGTCTACACGGCGGAGCGGTAACCCAGGAGTAGCAGACAGGGAAGGACGAAAGACTAGGGACCAGCAGGAGGCACTTCCCAAGCTGGGCAACCGGGAGAGGTGGGTGACCCAAAGGTGGAGGTGTGACCCCAGGCAGCCCAAGAAATAGACCACGGCTGGCCACCTGTCCCTCCAACGCCCACTCCATGTCTGACAAGATCTATGGCCACACCAGCCCGGGTCATCAGCAGAGTCTCGTTGAACACTCTTGTGAAGCTCTTTGAATTGGCTTCCGGTAAGTCCATTTCTTCTGTGTTTCCAGTAAGGTAGCAGGTTAATAATACGTCTTGGCGATGCCACCCGCATTTGAAGCAACTGCTGAATTTCCTTAAGCTCAAAAGTAAACTTTATGGTTCGATAAACCACGGGACGCAGTGACCTCCTATGTGATTCCCTCACCTCTTTTCCTATAAAAATACATTTATTAAGGAAAAATATGCTAATTAACTCAGCCAGCACAGGCCTTTAAAAAAGTAAACCACTAGCCCTGACCGGTGTGGCTTCAGTTGGTTGGGCATCATCCTTCATAGTGGGAGGTCACCAGTTCAATTCCCATTCAGGGCACAAGCTGGGTAGCGGCCCTGTCCCTGGCCGAGTCACGTGCAATGGGCAACTGACCGATGTTTCTATCACACATCGATATTTCTCTTCTCTTTCACCATCCCCTCCCCTCTCTCTAAAAGTAAATAAAATGTTTTTTAAAACAAGATTTTCTTCGCATTCAATTGAAAAATAAAAAACACCAGTCTTCAAAGCATACCTTCTCCTATGTAGTAGGTAGACATATATTATATGATTATCCCATAAAAACTTTTCCCAGAGAATTTTTGGGGGTGGGGGCGATGAACCTGTTGACCTACAGTTTCTCAAGTTCCCGGGTGCCCCACTGTGCACCAGCCATCCCAAAGGTGGTAATGGGGGGAGGAAAGCGTCCTGAGACACTAGCCGCATCCTACCGAGGGAACATGAGTGCCGTGTAGATGGAGGGGGTGACAGGCATTCCCAAGAGGAAGAAATTAGAGAGGAGGATTGGGGTTTGTGTTAAGTCTCTGACTAATTCACGTCCAATAGAACAAATAGGATACACAGAGATAGAGAGAAGGAGACTTATCGCGAGGGACTGGCTCACACAGTTGTGGAGGCTGAGAAGTCCCACGACCTGACATCACAAACACATGCCCCAGGAAAGCCACTTAGTGTAGTTCAGTCCAACCTGAAGGCCTGAGGAGCAGGGAAGCCTATGGTGTAAATCCTGGTCCGAGTGCCCACCCAGGTCTAAAGGCCCAAGAACTGGGGGTAGCTGGGGTGGGGAGCCCGGCAGCCAATGGTAAATGCCATCCTGAGCCCGAAGGCCTGAGAAGCGGGAGCACCCATGTCCAAGGGCAGGAGAAGGTGGATGTTCCGGCCACGGCAGATAACAAACTCGCCCTCCTCCACCTCTCTGTTTTCTCCAGGCCCTCAGTGAATTTGGATGGAGCCCACCTGCCTTGGTGAGGGCCATCTTCCTTATCCAGCCTGCCCATTCAAATGCTAATCTCTTCTGCAGACAGCCTCACAGATACACCCAGAAGGAAATCCTCCTCTAAAGGTTTTACCAGCTCTCTGGGCATCCCTTAGCCCAGTCAAGGTGACACACAAAATTAAGCATCACAGAGTACATGCCTTTTTTAAAAAAGTGGCTGGATAAATCCTTCAAGTGCGTAGCATTTTGCAGGAAGACAACTCTCAAATCTCTCAGTCATCTCAATGTGATATTTGAGCAAGTTGCAGATTCATGGTGGGGTATTGTGATAAGAGACCTGGGCTTGGGATTAAAAGGCTTGCTTTCCACCCTTTACTACCTCTGCAACCTTGGCTAAATCATTTGACTTCCAGGAACACCAGCTTCTCCATCTATGAAGTGGACACCGTGGTGAAGAGCAAAAGAAGTCAGAGTCGTTCAAGGTAAAGAGTTTCCATACCAACACTCACAATGGCTATGGGATGGCTGAGCGTTTGAAGAAACCTAGTCCATGGCACCAAGAGCCCGGAAGAAGCTCCCTTTGGCTTCCAAGAGGCATAGGGAGCACTGCAGGCGAGGGCCACTCACCCACACAGACCAGTCCTGACCCAGGAACATTTGAAATCTGCATGCTTACTTCACACGCAGCTCGTCCCAAGTGGAGATGCTGCAAGAATGTTTCAGCTGCCTGCATTGGAAGAAGGCGCTTGCGCTACAATCGCTGCAGAGTTGATGTCTTTTTTTTTTTTTTTAAGATTAATTTATTTAGCTGTGGCTAGCATGGCTCGGTGGATTGAGTGCCCACCTGGGCACCCAAGGCTCGCAGGTTTGAGTCCCAGGCGGGGTACATGCCTGCGTTGCGGGCCCCGTCCCCAGACGGGGGCGCGCGAGAGGCAACCGCACATCCATGTTTCCTTCTCCTTCTCCCTCGCTTCCTCTCTCCGTAAAAATCAATAAATAACATCAACGATGCTTCTCTCCCTCTCATTCTCTTCCTCCCTTCCGCTCTCTCTAAATTTTTTAGAGAGAGCGGAAGGGAGGAAGAGAGCAAGAGGAATATCGATGTGCGAGAGGAACATCGATGTACCAGAGAAACACCGGTTCTTTGCGTCTCGCGCGCCCCCAGCTGGGGGCCTAGCCCGCAACCCAGGAAAATAGGACCGGTCAGCTTTCAGCCTGGAGGATGATGCGCAGCCCACTGAGCATCATCAGGCAGGGCGCTGACTTGATGCCTTCCTATCAAAGCTGTTCTCCGCCTTTCAGCAAGCCTGCGCCTCCAGGGGACGAGGGTGGGCCACAGACTTGCAGCCTTTTTCCAGGTAGAGATGGAGTTCCTGAGTGTGGGAGGACGTCCTCCTTCTGAAGTGTTGACCGAGTGTCTCGCTGGTCCATGCCCACTCCGGCTCTGCAGGTCCACACCTCAGAGGAACCCCTGGATTTGCTCTTCTGAGCCCGACGTGACGGTGCTGAAGGGGCACAATGAGGTCTACACGGCGGAGCGGTAACCCAGGAGTAGCAGACAGGGAAGGACGAAAGACTAGGGACCAGCAGGAGGCACTTCCCAAGCTGGGCAACCGGGAGAGGTGGGTGACCCAAAGGTGGAGGTGTGACCCCAGGCAGCCCAAGAAATAGACCACGGCTGGCCACCTGTCCCTCCAACGCCCACTCCATGTCTGACAAGATCTATGGCCACACCAGCCCGGGTCATCAGCAGAGTCTCGTTGAACACTCTTGTGAAGCTCTTTGAATTGGCTTCCGGTAAGTCCATTTCTTCTGTGTTTCCAGTAAGGTAGCAGGTTAATAATACGTCTTGGCGATGCCACCCGCATTTGAAGCAACTGCTGAATTTCCTTAAGCTCAAAAGTAAACTTTATGGTTCGATAAACCACGGGACGCAGTGACCTCCTATGTGAATCCCTCACCTCTTTTCCTGTAAAAATACATTTATTAAGGAAAAAAATGCTAATTAACTCAGCCAGCACAGGCCTTTAAAAAAGTAAACACTAGCCCTGACCGGTGTGGCTTCAGTTGGTTGGGCATCATCCTTCATAGTGGGAGGTCACCAGTTCAATTCCCATTCAGGACACAAGCTGGGTAGCGGCCCTGTCCCTGGCCGAGTCACGTGCAATGGGCAACTGACCGATGTTTCTATCACACATCGATATTTCTCTTCTCTTTCACCATCCCCTCCCCTCTCTCTAAAAGTAAATAAAATGTTTTTTAAAACAAGATTTTCTTCGCATTCAATTGAAAAATAAAAAACACCAGTCTTCAAAGCATACCTTCTCCTATGTAGTAGGTAGACATATATTATATGATTATCCCATAAAAACTTTTCCCAGAGAATTTTTGGGGGTGGGGGCGATGAACCTGTGGACCTACAGTTTCTCAAGTTCCCGGGTGCCCCACTGTGCACCAGCCATCCCAAAGGTGGTAATGGGGGGAGGAAAGCGTCCTGAGACACTAGCCGCATCCTACCGAGGGAACATGAGTGCCGTGTAGATGGAGGGGGTGACAGGCATTCCCAAGAGGAAGAAATTAGAGAGGAGGATTGGGGTTTGTGTTAAGTCTCTGACTAATTCACGTCCAATAGAACAAATAGGATACACAGAGATAGAGAGAAGGAGACTTATCGCGAGGGACTGGCTCACACAGTTGTGGAGGCTGAGAAGTCCCACGACCTGACATCACAAACACATGCCCCAGGAAAGCCACTTAGTGTAGTTCAGTCCAACCTGAAGGCCTGAGGAGCAGGGAAGCCTATGGTGTAAATCCTGGTCCGAGTGCCCACCCAGGTCTAAAGGCCCAAGAACTGGGGGTAGCTGGGGTGGGGAGCCCGGCAGCCAATGGTAAATGCCATCCTGAGCCCGAAGGCCTGAGAAGCGGGAGCACCCATGTCCAAGGGCAGGAGAAGGTGGATGTTCCGGCCACGGCAGATAACAAACTCGCCCTCCTCCACCTCTCTGTTTTCTCCAGGCCCTCAGTGAATTTGGATGGAGCCCACCTGCCTTGGTGAGGGCCATCTTCCTTATCCAGCCTGCCCATTCAAATGCTAATCTCTTCTGCAGACAGCCTCACAGATACACCCAGAAGGAAATCCTCCTCTAAAGGTTTTACCAGCTCTCTGGGCATCCCTTAGCCCAGTCAAGGTGACACACAAAATTAAGCATCACAGAGTACATGCCTTTTTTAAAAAGTGGCTGGATAAATCCTTCAAGTGCGTAGCATTTTGCAGGAAGACAACTCTCAAATCTCTCAGTCATCTCAATGTGATATTTGAGCAAGTTGCAGATTCATGGTGGGGTATTGTGATAAGAGACCTGGGCTTGGGATTAAAAGGCTTGCTTTCCACCCTTTACTACCTCTGCAACCTTGGCTAAATCATTTGACTTCCAGGAACACCAGCTTCTCCATCTATGAAGTGGACACCGTGGTGAAGAGCAAAAGAAGTCAGAGTCGTTCAAGGTAAAGAGTTTCCATACCAACACTCACAATGGCTATGGGATGGCTGAGCGTTTGAAGAAACCTAGTCCATGGCACCAAGAGCGCGGAAGAAGCTCCCTTTGGCTTCCAAGAGGCATAGGGAGCACTGCAGGCGAGGGCCACTCACCCACACAGACCAGTCCTGACCCAGGAACATTTGAAATCTGCATGCTTACTTCACACCCAGCTCGTCCCATGTGGAGATGCTGCAAGAATATTTCAGCTGCCTGCATTGGAAGAAGGCGCTTGCGCTACAATCGCTGCAGAGTTGATGTCTTTTTTTTTTTTTTAAGATTAATTTATTTAGCTGTGGCTAGCATGACTCGGTGGATTGAGTGCCCACCTGGGCACCCAAGGCTCGCAGGTTTGAGTCCCAGGCGGGGTACATGCCTGCGTTGCGGGCCACGTCCCCAGAGGGGGCGCGCGAGAGGCAAGCGCACATCCATGTTTCCTTCTCCTTCTCCCTCGCTTCCTCTCTCCGTAAAAATCAATAAATAACATCAACGATGCTTCTCTCCCTCTTATTCTCTTCCTCCCTTCCGCTCTCTCTAAAAATATTTTTTGAGAGAGCGGAAGGGAGGAAGAGAGCAAGAGGAATATCGATGTGCGAGAGGAACATCGATGTACCAGAGAAACACCGGTTCTTTGCGTCTCGCGCGCCCCCAGCTGGGGGCCTAGCCCGCAACCCAGGAAAATAGGACCGGTCAGCTTTCAGCCTGGAGGATGATGCGCAGCCCACTGAGCATCATCAGGCAGGGCGCTGACTTGATGCCTTCCTATCAAAGCTGTTCTCCGCCTTTCAGCAAGCCTGCGCCTCCAGGGGACGAGGGTGGGCCACAGACTTGCAGCCTTTTTCCAGGTAGAGATGGAGTTCCTGAGTGTGGGAGGACGTCCTCCTTCTGAAGTGTTGACCGAGTGTCTCGCTGGTCCATGCCCACTCCGGCTCTGCAGGTCCACACCTCAGAGGAACCCCTGGATTTGCTCTTCTGAGCCCGACGTGACGGTGCTGAAGGGGCACAATGAGGTCTACACGGCGGAGCGGTAACCCAGGAGTAGCAGACAGGGAAGGACGAAAGACTAGGGACCAGCAGGAGGCACTTCCCAAGCTGGGCAACCGGGAGAGGTGGGTGACCCAAAGGTGGAGGTGTGACCCCAGGCAGCCCAAGAAATAGACCACGGCTGGCCACCTGTCCCTCCAACGCCCACTCCATGTCTGACAAGATCTATGGCCACACCAGCCCAGGTCATCAGCAGAGTCTCGTTGAACACTCTTGTGAAGCTCTTTGAATTGGCTTCCGGTAAGTCCATTTCTTCTGTGTTTCCTGTAAGGTAGCAGGTTAATAATACGTCTTGGCGATGCCACCCGCATTTGAAGCAACTGCTGAATTTCCTTAAGCTCAAAAGTAAACTTTATGGGTTGTTTGACCATGGGAAGCAGTGACATCCTATGTGATTCCCTCACCTCTTTTCCTATAAAAGTACTTTTATTAAGGAATAAAATGCTTATTAGCTAAGCCAGCACAGGCCTTTATAAAGTAAACCAGTAGTTATGACCAACGTGGTCTCAATTGGTTGGACATCGTCCTCCATAGGTGAAGGTCACCAGTTCATTTCCGGTCAGGACACAAGCTTGGGTTGTGGCCCTGTCCCTGGCGGTAGCATGTGCAAGGGGCAACTGACCAATGTTTCTTTCACACATCAATCTTTCTCTTCTCTTTCTCCTTCCCCTTCCTTCTCTCTTAAAATAAATAAATCTTTTTTAAAATAATCAACCACTAAATACAAATTATGCGTTCGAGACTCAAAGTGTCCCCGTGCTCTTTAGAGAAAAACAATGAATTACATACTCAGTCCTTTCACTCGGGGTTGATAACTCTGCTCCTAGTCTTTCCTGCAGTTCTCCACCTCTGCAGAGGCGTCCGTGACCTGTCTGCTCCCGGGCTCCAGACCAGAAGCGCATTGCATCCCTCCAAGTCAGCCCCTCTCTCAGACAGTTACCCCTCAGTTTCCCAGCTGGCTTCTCAAAGGGGCAAATCCATTATTATCTCCTGAAACTCTATTTAAAAAAAAAAACAACAACTAATAAACTGTCACATGCTTTTCAAAAACAGTCACCCAGTTTTCTTTACAATTCTTGGTGGGACAAGCATCAGGCAAAAAACTAAAATAGAACCAGTTTCTCCTTTCGGTCAACCTCACCACTTCTTTCTGTCTGCTTCCCACTCCAGCCCCACCATACAAGTTAGGGTTCTTAGCGCCAATTAACAGACATAAAGCCTGGCTGATTTGGCCTTGGCCAGGTAGCTCAGTGGGTTAGAGCATTGTCCTCATACATCAAAGTTGCAGGTCTCATTGTGGTCAGGGCACATACAGGAATCAACCAATGAATCCATGAATAAATGTCACCACAAATTGATGTTTCTCTCATTCCCTTCCTTTCTCTGTAAAATCAATCAATCAGTAAATAATTCTTTTTTAAAAAAATACTTGTTTCTAAAAAAAAAAAAAAGTCTGGTTGATTCAAGCAAAATAGAAATTCACTTAAAAGAAGATTGCACACTTCACAGAATCTCTGGGAGGACTAGCGAACCAAGTTTGTGATTCTGAAGCCAGAAGCAATTCCCCTAAAACTCACCTTAGGACTCCTCTAGCAAGAACCCCGCTGCCGTGGGCACCGGGCACCGTGGCTTGCGTCCCCGGCACGCTAATCCTGGACACTGCGTTCAGCCTCTAGCCTCTCAGTCACGACTGCCCCAGAACTCAGACTGCCTTGAGAGCGAGTTTGCGGAGCCCCACTTCTTTGCATCTCTAGCTCCTGTTCTGAGTCAGGGGACAGATATGTCTGCTGGGCAAAGCCCAGGTCACACGCTCTTTCCCTGGCTGCAAAGGGAGGCTGGGAAAGAAAATGCCTGGCACTTTTATCTGCTAAAATGGTAGGTTCTGCTGCCGCCCATCAGGATAAGGAAGGTAGGAATTCCCTAAACAAGGAGAAATGTTCAGGCACTGGCCAAAAGGAAAAGCAAACATGCACAACATTCTCCAAAGCCACTCAGCTCTTTTCTGCTCCCCCCAACCCACTCAGAACCACTGCCTCAGAAGGTAGACACTTAACGGAATATCTCTCAGAAATAATTGCTTTCTTAAAGATGACCAAAGAAAGGACAATGTTTAACAGAAAGCATCAGTGAAGGAGATATCGGAGGACAGAGACATTCCCACGCTTGACCCAGACAGCTTCAGACTCCTATGATGTCTAAAAGAGTTTCTAACAAGCACTGGATTTTATTGTCACCCAGATCACTAGGTACCAACAGGCATAGGATATGTCCTGTACCTCTCCTCCTAAGTATCACTTCATAGCTCTTCCCATTGAGAGGTAGAGTCTACCTCCCCACCCCTTGAATCTGACCAGGCCTAGTGACTTGTTTTGGCCAACAGAACGCGGTGGGAGTGACGTTGTGTCAGGTCCAAGACTAGCCCTCCAGAGCCCTTGCCTGCCTATGCTCATTCTCTTCGAGTGCAGCTGCGCCATAAGGAGAAGCTTCAGCTAGCCTGCTGGAGGATGAGGGAGCATGCTGTCCCTGTCCCAGCCCCAGCCCTCTTAGACCTGCCAGCCCCCAGACCACCTGCCGGCTGCTCACAGGTACACAAGTGAGCCCAGCTGAGGCCAAAACAGCCCCACTAAGCTCAGCCCAACTTGCCCATCCACCAAA
Source organism: Pteronotus mesoamericanus (assembly GCF_021234165.1). NCBI lineage: Eukaryota > Metazoa > Chordata > Mammalia > Chiroptera > Mormoopidae > Pteronotus > Pteronotus mesoamericanus. The sequence continues at coordinate 22,119,180 of NW_026555078.1, read as the reverse complement.
TTGGGAGCTAAACAAGTGAATGTTTTTTTGAGCCACTAAGTTTTAGGGAGGCCTGTTATGTAGCAAAAGCTCATTGATACGGGACATGATGCTTGGCCTATATGGACGAAGTGGGACTCCAGATGCCGTTGGTGCCCCGTCCATGTCCCTTTGCTCCCACCATTCCGGTGCATGCCTGTCCAGTGCCAATACCTGTATCTCTCCCTGGGGGCTCTCTCTGGCCAATGGAGACCACTTCCCACCCTCACAGCAGCCCAGAAGTACAAAGTGGTCCTCCAACCATGAGTGAGGGGTTGGTGTGTGAATACCCTAGCTCCCTTGCCCCTTGCATGTGTTGTCTCTGAATTGCATGTCCTGTACTGGCTCCAGACTGTCCCAACAGAATCAGGTCCAGCTACCCCTAGAGATAACTAAATAACAAGCGCTTTATGGCTCACTCCCTTTCTCTGACCCACTCTCCTATTGGTGTTTCCTGGGGTCACCTCTCACATACACTACTTGCACTAAAATCCTCAGCTCCAGGTTCGCTTCTAAGCAGCTAATACCTGAGATGTGGTGTCCACATAGAACCAGAGCTGTCGTCAGCCTCTCACCTGTGCGTTCCATCCCCCACTTCAGTCGGGAGTCAGCCGCATCAACACTGCCCATGACCCCACCCCACCCCAACCTCCTGAGTGCGGACGCCCAAGAATGGCTGCTCATGGGGCTTCAGTGGTTTGAAGAACTACTCCTCCATCTCTGAATTTGTCAGCTATTGTTGCTCTTTCCTTCACTCTCCAAAGCACCAACCGCCTCATCTTATGGTCTGGGGGGGAGAGGGGGCGGTGAGGGTGGGTAGAGGAAAGACTTAGAGAATAGGGAGAGCCAGACTTGGGAGAGAAAGATGTTGAGCCAGCTGCCCTGTCCCCTCTAGTTCCTCTTACCCTGCCCAGATCTGGCAAAAGGCCCAACTTGAGCCCCCAGCAGAATGTGGTACTCAGGGGGTCAAGTTCAGCAAGCACAGCCCTGAGCCAGGAGGGCTCAAGGGATGTCTGCCCAGAACATACATTAAAAGATATTTACTGAGTGCCTGTTAGGTGCCCAGCACTGCTGTGGATGTTGGGATATAATACACGCTGGCACGCACACACACACGTGCACACACTACATGTATTTATCTATCATCCCAGGCCAGGGATATCTTTCTTGGAGCCTCACAGCACATAGGAAGCATGAGCAGGAATGGGTTCTGGAGTCAAACAGACCTGTATTCAAATCCTGTCTCCACCCTCAGGTAGCTGAGTGACTTGGGGCATGTCAGTTAATCTCTCTGTGGCTGTTTCCTCCTCTGTGAGGCAGGGAAAGTAGCAGTAACACTTACAGTGTTATTGGGAAGATTAAATAAGGTAACACCTGATACATATAAGCCCTTAATAAACCTTAGCTATTAGGACTGCTAAGGTAGTGACTTTCTGTTATATAACCCGCCGTGTTTCCCACAAACTCTATTGGCACAGGGCCCCGCAGAAATGTACACGAATGAGGCTGGCAGGCTAAATTCCTTCAACCTAGCCACCCCTTATCTGCATTTCTTCACTTCTATGAAGAAATAGATTTTTCATTATTGCTTTAAAAAACACACACACACACACACACAGAGCCCTTTTGGCCTTTTTTTTTTTCATTTGTGATGGAGATATGAGTACAGAAAAATATTTCTCTTCCATTAGGAGAAAAATGTTTAGGCAGTCCTGGCCACCCCTAGGGAGTGGTGGGGACTGGGACAGGCTGGAGAGCACAAACTATGTCTCAAAAGTCACTGACACAACTTTGATCGACACCACAACTGACGTCTCAGTTGATACTAAGGGGAATATTAGCCTTATGTGGCCAGATATTCCAATGTTTCAACAGATACCAGGAAAAAATGGATTATTATAATAAATCTCTTGATGTGTTAAATGTTGGCTCAAAATATTTAGAAATATTGGGTAGAGCACAGTGCATTGTAATGGGTCCCTGGGCAGTGACCTTGAGACCTCCGCGACCTTGGCTCACCTCTGGGCCTCTGCAGCTGAGCTGTTCCTGATGCAGGGCTGCCATACTGCACAGCTCCAGTGGGGGCCATTCATACTCAGTTCCTGAGCCTTATGGCTCCAAGCAGTAGCCGGGCCCCTCCTTCACCCCCAGAGCCAGGCCAGCGAAGCTTCAAGCACAAGCCTTTCTATGGATGCTCGCCCTCCAGTCTCTCCCTCCTCTATCTTGTTGACACTAAATGTACCACCCAATTAGCTGAGTATCGCAACCTACCGTCCTCTAATTATTTCCAGCTAGTCTTTTATTGTATCAGCATACAAAGCTATCAAAGTAAAAATCCAGTCTTGTTAATGGATGGTTTCATTAGTGTATGCCTTGTCTCCCCAACTAACATATAAACTTTATGAACAGGGATCACATTTTATGTCTTTTTGAACCATATAGCACCTCTTACACTCCGTTAATACCCCATGCCCACCTACATGCTGACAGATTCATCACAGAGCTAATTCTGAATTTCTTGCTACTGTGCGTAGCATTTGGGTAACACTACAAGATACATAAGAAATCTCTTCCAGGAACACCAAGAAAGAGGAATATGTAGGATCCAGTCCTAAATGTATCTAACAACAAACAAGTTAGCCGTCTCTGTGCCTTCCATGTCAACTCAGGCCAGCCTTAAAGTGCGATCCTGTAACAGGAGCTGTTTTAATATAGCTTGTTTTGAATTTTCTCACCAATAAAATGGAATCTTCTCAGCTTACTAGCCACCTCCTAGAGGGGCCAGAGAGAAGAAAAACTGCATAAACCATCTCCATTTATACAATATATTTAAAATCAGAGAATATTACTACATTGAGACTGAGTGCACTGTTAGGTGACAAAAGTATATAAGGAAAAAAATCCTTAATTGTTAATGTATATCTGGGTTGAATGATCTATCGTTAACCTATTGATTATTTAATTAAATCATTTGTTCTTTTGGGGTCTAGCTGTAGTCCTTGTACTTCGTTACCCGATATAAAATAATTCATTTGTAGTTGCGTTTACTCTTCATTTCCCAAGGCTACTTAATTTTTTCTTCTGTTTTAGTAGGCGTAGAACCCCCAATAAAAGATTTGAACAAACAGTTTGAGCGCAGATGAGTAAGTGCAAACACAGAGTGCTTGAATCACAAGGTAGCCCAGCTGGAAAGAGCCTTGAAGACAATAACAATCCGAATGTCTCCTTTTACAGTTGAAGCAAGACTCACCCAAGGACACACAGCCAGCGACAGAGAACGTACACATCCGATTCCCAGCTCCCTCCACTCTCATTAACCCCGGGACACCCCGGCTCCTTCAAACACCTGCAGCCAGGCCCTGGAAGGCCTGATCCCGAAGGATGACAGGCGCGTAGAATGGAAAGCTATAAAGCTATGCTGATAGCAGAGTTTTATCCATTCAGTGTTTGCTGAGTGTCTGCTAAGCGCCAGGAGACAAAACACTGAAGATCCAACTGTGAACAAGGGCCCAGGCCCCTGCTCTTTCAGATAAACCTTCAAGTTCGGTGAGATGATTACCAACGAGTAAAAAAAGTCATGAATGTGACAATTTCAGAGAATGGTAAGCACTAAAATCCTAAATCAAGATGGTACAACAGACAGCGAGGAGGAGGAGGGAGCTGCTTTGGACAGGTGTCAGGGAATCTCTCTGCAGTGTCTCTGACTGAGGAGGGAGGAAGAGAGTGTGGGGGCGGGGGGCGAGGCCCTCGCTTTGGTTTGATATCTATTACCTCTGACAGGAAATCCACTACCTCTGAGGGCCTGCTCAGCTGGTTAAAAAGTTCATTCCTGAACCCAGCTGAAATCTGCCTCCATGGTACTTCCAACTTCAGTAACTCATCCCCTGAGTGAGCGTTGCAGAAACCAATCAGCTGATGGACATTAAGGAGCCTGTCAAATGCAAAGCATAGTCCTAAAATAGCAAGACAGTTGTGTCAGGGTTTTATTTAAAATGATGTTCTGGGGAAAATACAACATACCAAGGAGATGACGTACATGTCCTCATTCAACCCCCAATTCATAACAGGGTTTCAAACCACCATGTCAAAGGAGGCTCAGACAGCCAACCTCTGGAGCCCCAGACCTGTCCCTGTGAGCCTCCTGACATCATTAACAGGGCACACCAACTAATTTCTGTCTAGAACTCTAGTTGGGGCTTTAGAACCCGATACTCCTGGCTCCATGGCCCCATGGCATGACAAAGGAAAACTGGCTCCGCGCTTTCTAAGACACTCATGGAACGCTAGAACCAAGAACTCATCTGGTCCAACCTTCTTATTTCATAGACAAGGAAATGGGAACCCAGAAATAAGACCACCCAGGTCAATCAGCACGTTATGTCCCCTCCAGCCCCTAAACCAGGCTGGGCAGGGTTGGGCAGTAGCTCTAACGTATAACTCCCAGGTTTGCTTGCATGTTGTCATGAACTTCCAATCCTCCCATGATTTTTAATGTACGTTTGAGAAGAGAAAGCCCAGCTCCCTAACTCCTTTTTGTGTAGCTCTGCAGTCCGGAAATCTTCCAAACATGTGACAACACACTGAAGGGGCCGAGTGACATGCATTGTTTAGTCTGCAAGGGTCCTCCACTGTGCAGAAAGACACAGGTCCTGCTCCAAACAAAACCAAACCAAACCAAAAGCTGTAGGACGCAGCCAGGGAAGTGGAAGTCAAGGACCACACAGAAGCCAAAAGTATTTCAGCTTTTACCTGAGTCTCGAAGTCCCCCCACAATGCCTCGGGGTGCTCTAGGCTGGCCAGTAAAATGGTCAGTAACCCGGGAAGGAAGATGTCTGAGCACACGGGCCTTCTTGAGCCAATGAATGAAGAGCCCCAGGCCTCCTCCTCTCCCCAGCTTGGAGCAATTGCGGAGGATTTGAGCAGCGGCCGTAGCTGATTGACAGTGCCTCCCTCCTCTGCCCTCACTGGCTTCTGCTGCTGCTGGAACTTGAGAACGGGCCATTTTTCTCCCTCTGCCCACTGGATTAACAGGAATAAATGGCTTCCTTGGGCAGAAGGAAAATGCTGGAATTACCCTTCAATAATTCTGGGCAGTAGCTCTCCGAAAAGAAAGCACCAAAAGCAGGAACACCAACTCCAGCCACCCACTGGTGCCTCACAGAGCGGGCCCCAAGGTCCTAAGTTTCAGGGGGACAGCAAGGCTGGCAGCTGCATTCCCTGGGTTTCTCCATCACTCATGGGGCAGGATGAACTTCTCTGAGTCGTAAGCTATGACGCCATCCACCACTGGCCCCGCAGCCCAGCTGAGGCAGGGACTTGGTTTTCTATACAGCTGCTGCACCTAAGGGTGAGCCCACTACCGTTGCTATTGCCACAGTGTACCTCAGTTTCCCCATGTGTAAAAGAGACAAAACAGCGCCCACCCCCCCCCCGCCCCCGGCACTTACCACCTCAACCCCCTGGCCTGCAAAAGAGGGAAACTAGATGGGATAGAAACATCCCAGGGAGAGACAAGCTGGGAGGAGACACATTCTCTCCCATAATCCTGGGCCCCCAGGGGACAGTGAATATCAGAAGTCAGACCTGCTGAGTGACCCCAGTACCATTGACATCCCTCCCCATTCAAGTGTGAGAGCTGAGATCTTGAGTGTTGGAGTCAGACAGACAGGAGTTCTGGCTTGGCCATGTCCAACTATATGATTGTGCATGGTGACTTCTCCCTGAGTCTGACTTTTCCCACCTGTAAAATGGACCTAATGATAGTGCTCTTTCATGGGCACTATCAATGAGACCACGTGATGAGGGCTAAGCCCACCGCCTGGCATGCATGGAAAGTCTGCAACCTAGCCTGCCAGGTAGCAACACTAAAACTCCTCTGGAAGAAGGGCCCTGTCACCCTGGGGACAGCAAGCTCCTCCCACAGTCCCAACGCCACCTTTGTCCACAGTCTTTCAATTCCCAAAGCCTTTTCTCTCCATCTCATTTGATCCTCACCAAGCCCTATAAGGTGAGCGGTGTGGATATGCTTCCTGAGCTCTGCTTAGAGGAGAAAAACGAGTCTCAGAGAAGTTAAGTGATTTGCCTAAGGTCACATAGCAAAGTCACAAATCCAGGCCTGCTTAACAGGGCTGGAATGAAAGGGAGGCAAGTGAGGTGCCAGGGTACAGAATTTAAGAAGGAATTTGCTTGCACAATCCTGAGAGTGAGCACCTCCTTAAATTCTGCCCTGATGCCTGACCCCAAGCCTTGGGCCCTCCCCAGAGCTTGGGATGCTGCTGCCTCTGCACATTGCACCTGCAGGTCAGCCCTGCAAGAGCCTGCACCCAGAGCCTTGGGGCAGCCAGGTCTATTGGCTGAGCCGGGCATCTCCCTCTGTCAGGATCAAGAACATTTTCCCAGAGGTCTGTTGCTGGAAACACTTCCCACAAGAGTGAAACGGAACAGAAGGAGGGCGCAGTGTCATTACGGCCACCTGAGGCTGCCCTGCACTCTTGAGCCACCAGTCAGGGAAGACAGGCTGAGCCAGCCTTCATCAGCCTCACAGAGAGATGGGCCGGGACAGGCAGGCCACATGCGCAACTCCCAGGGTGGTAGCCCCTTGCTGCTGACCCACCCAGCCAAGCTCTCCTCCGGCCAGCCTCTCAGAGCCCAGCTAGGCCCCAACTCAGCCTCTTCCTACCGTACACAAAGTGTGAGAGGCACCAACTAGCTACAGGAGATTTGTTCTGAATCTGAAAAGAGGAAAACTCTTTTATAAGGTGAATGATTACATTTATTAATGAGCCAGCTTGCTGGAGTCTGGATTACTATTTATTCAGCTTCTCTGAAGAAACACCACCTGTACTCCCAGGGTGAATCTAGGGTAGTGGGCCGCTCTGGAGGCTTGAGAGCTAATCTGCTGGGATTAACATCCCACTCCACCTGGGCAAGCGACCTGCCCTGAGCCCATTCCCTTCACCTATAGAAAGGGGGCAGAAATGGTACCGCCATCCTCAGGTTGTTGCCATTACAAAAACCAGCCATAATAAGTGCCTATAATGGGCCAGGTACTGAATTTTATTTTATTTTTTTCTTCTGTGTATTATTTAACACTCACAACAGCTCTGTAGCATTTTTATTTTTGAAGTGTAACTTATATGCAGTAAAGTGCATAAATCCAGCATGCAACTCAAATCATATTTGTTCTTATACTTTCATGTGCATTATACTTTGTCTTCTCATTAAATCTCTATCAGTGTAGATTAGTCTTCCCTGCTTATGAACTTCATGAAAATGGGCTCACAATATGGGCTCTTCTGTGGCAGGTACCTTTCACTCAACTTTATGTTTTTGCAATTCATCCATGTTGTTGTATATAAGACATTTATTCTTTTATAGAGCTGTATAGTATTCCACTGGGGGACTATGCCACAGTTTATCCATGGAACTGGGTGTCATCATCATCATCATCCCATTTTTCAAATGAGGAAACTGGGACTCTGAACTGCTTCCTAAATTTTTAACCTGAGATCAGAGAGTGAGGTCCACTCTGAGCAGGGACTTAAACCCAGGTCCCTAACACCAAAATCCACTTCTCACCTGGGCAGCAGAAACTCCCATAGCCCTGGAGTACTGGGGCGCAAGGGCAGGCAGAAATGAACTCTGTCCTGTGTGGTCATGAGCTCCTCTCCCTGCAGTACAATTGGGAGTCAGGGCACAACTACCTGACTGGCTCCAGGTAATGAGAAAATTGCCTCAGTTTTGGCCATTGCCAATATTTATTTTCACTGCATACCAAGCTGACAGTGCAAGTAAGGTCGTCACTAACAGCCCTGTACCTTGAGACCTGGCCTTTGCCAACACGTCAACACAACTGCAAACAGCCTGCACTCAACGGAGGCATCCTCATCCCCTGACCAGCAGCTGGGTCTCACGGGCAGGAGGTGGGCACCTGGCTGTCATGTGGGCAGCCCCTGCCCTGGCTCCTCAGAGATGAATTTCCCACAATGACAGCTCAGAAGTAATCCTTGGAGACTCCTCCAGAAAACATTGTCAGCCCCAAGGCTAGAAGTTTTCTCTGTAACCCAAGCTTTACCCTCCAAGAGGTGGTCACCCCAGGGCCCCCCAGGGCTGGCTTGACCTCAAGAAAGACTGAGATTTCCCCATTTCCCAAATCTCTATATTTCTACTTCCTGCCCAGCCTGAGGAGAGCCGTCCGGAAGGCAGCACGCAGGTGGTAAGGAGCCTGGCCAGTCCCCCCGGCCCCCTCCCCCTCTGAACTCAGGTAGAGTTCCAGTCAGTCTAGCCAGACGTGATCAAATGGTTGGCTACATGCAGGGCAGGGAGACCCCGGGGGGAAGAAGGGCATGGAGCCAACTCCCAAGGCGCCCAGGGCACCCTTTTCTGTCAATCATTAACAGAAGTCACCCAGAGAAGGGGAAAGTCCAAGGAGGGAGCCTGCTCCCTCCTCCCAAGCCCCGTCCTCCAAACACGCCAATCCAGGGCCTCGTGGGACATGAGATCACGACACTCGGTGGAGGGGGTGTGTGCGGCGTCATCTAATCCCACTGGCTGCCTCTCATGTCCCTGCAAAATCTCCACAAAAGGCCAAGAGAGACAGGAACTAACACAGGTCGATTTGCAGTTACTATGTGCGAGGGACTGTGCCAAATGTATTCAGTGCGCCAGCCTGTGACATGCTGGCGAAACACAGTGATGGAGCTAGCCTACCTGGGTTCAAATCCGACACTTCTAGCTATGTGACAAATTAGTGAACACTGCACCCCAATTTCTCCGCATGTAAACTGGGGATAGTATAGAACTTCCTCCATGGGGTCACTGTGAGCCCTTGACAAGTTAACACACATCAAGTTCTCAGACCACCTGGCACTTAAGAAGAGCTGCCATGGCTAACGTCCACTTGATCCTCACAATCACCCCTTGAAATACAGAGAGAAAATCCAAGGTTGAGTCATTTGCCCAAGGCACGAACTGGTATAAGGGGAGCTGGGATTTGAACCCTGATTGAACGACTTCAGCACCCTCCCTTCCTCCATGCCATGGAAACTTCCTCCTGCCGTGACCCTTCTGCTTCTTTGGTAACCAGTGCTTCATGACCCAGTCAGCTACAAAGCCCAGCTTTTGTCTGCCCCACACTCTCTCAAAGGCCCTCCTTTCACCAGCGTGCCACTGAGGAACAACAGGTTCCCAGCCTTCCTCCTCAAAATTAGGCTTCCAGGCCTAAAATGTTAAGACATTGCTCAGTGGCCAGAATAGCTCATTTCTCTGAGCTGTTCCAAGGAAACACCTTTAGCCGAGGGCCAGACCATGGGATACAGGGCCAACAGCCACAGAGACCCTGCCCAGGCAGGGCAGACCTTGTGCAGTCCCCCCAACCAGAGATGCCCCAAGGCCTCGGGCAGGAGATGAGGAAGTAGGCCTCATGCCCAAGGAAGTTGGCTGACTAAGGCTGGCCTGTTCTTTCCTGCCCCACTTCCCTTTGTGTAGGCCTTGCCTCCACGTCTCTTTGCATGGCGCCTATGGCTCCCAGACTGTAGACAAGGATAGAGGTCCCCCTGCCAGCTGGGCTCACATGTCCCTGGACTCCCTGCCAGCCCAGAGCACAGGACCGCTGCTGAGGCCCTTTTATCTTCTAATATCCTGCTAAAAGAATGGGACTAAAATTCTGCCATTTCCTTTCCCAAGTAGCTTTGGACCTATAGCCTCCATATTTAAGATTTAGATGGTAGAAAAATCAGGCTCTTGGGTAACCAAGCTCGCTTGCAACAGAAAGCCTCCCCAGAGAGCCTCCCCTCGTCTTATACAGACCCCCCACCCCCACCCCCCAGGGCCTCCTGCGTTGTCACTCAGGGACTCAGTGGAGGAAATTCTGAGCAGGCAGTGGGTGTGCTTTGTCCCCACTGAACCTAACCAGGAGCCAGGAAATTACATGTCTGCCCTATGTCCATCTATGCCTGAGGGGAAGAGCCCAAGGTGAGAAAATAAATGTCTTTTTTGCTTTTAGTCAGAGGAAGACCACATACCACTGCCACCATCCCCACCACCCAACACACATAGTCATTCGTTCTTCCTTAAGGGACAAAGGTTCACTCCAGTCCCAGAAGGTCTGCTTTCTTCTCCCTCTTCCTCCACCAACCTTTGCCTTAAGAGATAATGTTCCTTTTTTCTACTTCATATCTCTGCTCCCCCAGCAGGGACCTGCTGGCCTGGGAAGGAAGAGTTGACTGGGTGCATAAGGGTAGGCCTTCCCCAGCCTCGAGGACAGTCCTGACCCAGCTAATGTCTTCTGCAGACCTACCTGCCTTTGGCCAGGTGGAGTCAAGTTGGATATTCAGCCTACCCCCTAAACTTACTGAACGCAAGGAACCAAACGTGACAAGCCTCAAAAAGCAGCATCTCCTTCTCCCCAAAAAGAAAACCTCCCAAGAACTAGACTTGGAGTTTTCAGGAGGATCCAACCTATCTGGCAAGCAAAGCATCTGCTCTCAGTGGGCGTCTAGTCTTGGCTCCGTTGCTTCTAGCCAAGGAGGCATCACCTTTCCCAAGATGACAGTTTACCTACTCTGCCTGGCATCAGGGGATCACAAAGACTAAGGGAGTGGGACCTGTGGACCACTTCCTGTTAAGCTGGCCATTTTAATACCCACTTCCCCCAACAGCCCTCCCAATATGTCAGCACACGTCCGATGCAGGTGAAACCATCCCGATCCCCAGGGCCCTGTAATTGAGCCCCTCACCACCCTGCATGCACCTCCCCAAGCCTGCAATGCTTCTTCATATTCACTCCAGGTAGTTCGAGGATGGGGCTTCAGGTCAACTTTCTGTGGGAAAATGAGCCTGAAGGACCCACATCGCTCATTCAAATCCAAGCTTGCTGGTGTGCCATGTACTATGTGCCCCCCTCACCATTTTGAAACCCCAAACAACACCCACAGGCTATGCAGAGCAGACCGGAAGCCTCTGGGCCTCTGCAGCCCTGAACCACCTCCGACTCCACACAGGTGGGCAAGGCTGGCCCCTCGTCAGCCCACACACTGGGCAGGGGATCCCGGGAAGTACAGGTTGTTTTGCAATAAACCTCCGCCCCCCACCCTCCACCCCCACCTCATCCTAAGCTCAGCAGACTTTTAGCATCAACCAAGGGAACTGGCCTTTGGTTTACCTGCAACATATACAGGAGACAATCCTACAAACCCCAAACAAGTAACACCAGCTTCACCATGTGTTTCTTGAAAAACACGGGGTTTATTGATTTTTAAACTGCAAATATTCGTTACAAAAGGTTTTCTTTTAAATAAATTCACACAAAGAAAGAGAAATAGAAAGCGACGGTAGTGACCAGCAAGAGGAATAATAATTACATTCATCTTAATGTGTGTGTGCCAGTTCTGCTTGCGTTAACATTGGAAAACTCTAAACCTGGAATCCAGAACCTCAAATCTGCAATCGGAATGTCTTGAGATGGGCACATGGAAGTCAAAGGGTTTCTTTTTTTTTCCCCTTTTAGAAGCTATACATAAAAAGTTGTTTTCCTTCTGTACTGTCACAGAACTTCTACATACATTCTTAGTCCTAGTTGTGAAAGGCCTAAAGAGAAAGAAACTCAATTTGCAGTCCAACACAAAGGGGGGAGATTTCTAAAATAAATAATCCAAGTTTTTTGCATTTTTTTAAATTAATTTTTCATTTTTTTAAAATAAAATAACCAAAAAAGTGTAAAGTTACAAAAAATGTCGTTGAAGAATAATATATTAAAACTGTGGAAAAAAGGGAAAAAGACGTCACAAAATTTTAAGATTAATATGAAGATCATAATTTAACATAAAAGAATATATTCTATGGATTTGTCATCCCGATAAATATGAACAAAATTAACAAAAAAAAAAGCATAGTTTGGCAATAAATACGTTTTGATAAGTTAAATAAGCTTTTTTATATTGATGTGCAGTGACAAGCAAAATTTTTGCTCTCCAATTTCTGAAAGTTATATGAAGTTAAAAACCCAGGGAAAAAAGCATGGCGTGAGTGCTCTAAGGATAGACCTACGGTATTCTAGAGCAAAAACCATTAAAGCTACTTCTACGGGAAATCGTTTTACACAGATATTGTATGTGGAATGAATACCATTAACTCTCACCCCTTACATTTTTTTTTAGCTTTTCTCTCATTTTTTTTGTCATTTTTTTTTAAAGATGTCACATATGAACTGGGGAACTTTAGCACCAAAATCAAGTCTCTCATAGTCCATCTAGCTTCCCCTTCCTCCCCACTTAAAAAGAAAAAGAAAAAGAAAAAAATTAAATCACAAAGTCCCACTTATGTCACAATCTTCATCCACTTTTTTCAGTCTTCCTTCCTGTAGACCTACTAGAACCCAGGCAAGATTAGTCAACAAAGGTTCAGGTCGGGAAGAAAAAGGTTTTGAATGTCAAGAGAGGTTTCCCCAAAAACCCAAGTCTGGCAACAACTCTCCCAAGGGGGTGCAGGGCGGGTTAACGGGGGAGGGGAGGAAGTGTGTGGGAGACTGCAGTAAGGGAAGGTGCAGTTGTATCGCCAGTGGAGGGAGCTGCTGGTCTGGGTCCCCCCCACCCCCCCACCCCATGGGCAGAGACTCTGGGAGGCCCACGGGTGCCCTCTGGCGCTGAAGAGGTAATGTAGTCACAGTGACAAAGTTAGATTACAAGGCACTAAGTTGCTTCTGTAAACTGTTACTGCTTTTTCTTTTGTGATTTGGCACTTAAGGCTTAAGCCAGGGGGGGAAAGGCATCTACTGACAAATACGGTACTTGTCTGTTATGCATGGTAAGTGGGCTATAAAATCAAGGGAGGGGGTTTCAAACCAGAGGAAGCTACTGACAAATTGACTTGTCCTTATGTTAGGGGGTTAAAAGGGGTAGAGTGGGGAGCATTCCAAGGTTCTAGGGGAAAGGGATTGAGCTTAACCTTGTTAATGTAGGGGTTACAGGGTAAGACAGGGAGAGGGGGATAGGGGATGTGGGTACGGGGTGGAGTGGGTAGGGGGTCCCTCCCTACCCTGGCTTAGTCATCTGAGATGGAAAGTCTGCTGAAAATGGGCAGGCGTCTTGAGTTGTCCAAGGTGGGGGAGTCTGAGCCACTGTGGCTGCTGCTGGAGCTGCTCAGATAGCCCTCCTGGTCCGAGAGAGAATCCTGAGGGCTAGGGGGAGAGTCAAACATGTGAGGGGACTCGGACATGGGCCGGAAAAGGAAGGTAGTGGGGGAGCCACCACCGGGCAGCCCCATGCTCGGGGCAAAGAGGCTCGCCAGCTCCTGGCTAGAGAAGGCAAAGGGGTTATTGGTGCTATCAGGCAGGGTGGGTGAGCCCAGGAGGTCGTCAGCACTCAGGATGGGGGGTGGGGTGATGGACGTAGGGCTGTCCAGCAGCCCCGTGGCAGCGGCGGTGGCAGCGGCGCTGGGAAACCCAGCAAAGCTGAAGCTATGCTGGAGACGGGGACGGTCAGCGGAGAGGTCCCGGGCCCCGGCCAGGGCGCGGCGCTCCTCAGCATTGTGGATGAAGTGGCAGCGGGGCCCATATGGGCAAAAGCCGATGGTGTGGAAGGTGCGGCACAGCTCTGTCTTGTACTTCGGGTGACGGGTCAGGCTTCGGAGCTCATGGATGCCGTGAGCGAACTGGCACTTGTCCCCGTACTTACAGGCGCCATTCTCCTCGAAGGGGCGGCACAGCTCCGTCTTGTAGCGGCTGGAATTGACCTGGCCACTTCCAGGCTGCTTCTGGGTGGGCAGCAGCCGCTCGCCCCCTTCTGAGAAAGAGCGGTCTCGGAAGCGGCTATCCCGAGAGCTCAGAGCTGGGGCTGGCTCACCCTTGAGGCTGCTGAGGAGCTGGTTCTGGTGGAACTTGGAGCTCGGCAGGGTGACAGAGTGCCGCCGGGGGAAGCCCCCACCAGTGGGGGTGCCCACCGCCTTCCTGTCCAGCAGGCAGCCCCCTGCACTGGGAGTACTATAGTTGAGCATCTTGTTACCCTGGAGGAAAGAGAGGGGAGAGGGAGGATGGTTAGTGACAAAGGCCATCCACCAGGCTCAGACAGAGTACCCACCAAGGGCATTCCCCTCTACAATCAGAAATGCTCATCTCTAAGGAACCTTCCTGCCCATGCCTTGGCAAGCCCCCTCCCGACTTCTCCCACATACCAACCACCTGGTTTACTTTGGCCCCTGCATTTAAAAAAAAAAAATATATATATATATACACACACATACACATATATATTCTGGCTTACGTGAGAAATTGTTTTATGCACACACCCTACCCCACGCAGATCCCTGAAATGGACCCCCATACCCTGTCCGCAAAGCTACCGCTTGCATGCATAAAAGCCAACATCTCTACCTCCCAGATTCCTTAGCTCAAAACATTTCACATCACTCAGACCTCTCTAGATTGCCCCTCCCCCTCACAAAAACACGTAAACTTTAAGAGACTTTTGAGCCCCATCCCCTTTTGATCAAGTCCCTGTTTTAGATGACCACCCCCAAACCTGGCCTAAGACTCTTTACTTCCTCCTCCAGAAGTGTTCCCTTCCTTTAGCAACAGGTTTCCAGAGTGCCTTTGCTTTTATCTTGCTGGGGGAGGGGTGGTAGGGGAGGGGGACAGGAGAAGAAACCCTCTGTTCCCTGTCTGGGGTTAGGCAAGGAGAGATGGGATTCCTGAAAATAAAATGCATTTCCCCAACCTCCGGAAAGGGGCGCCTTCCACAATTCTCTCCCCAACATTCCTAGCCCACCCCACTCCCCTCCACTGGGAAGATGCCTTTGCAATTAGTCTTCTGGCTCCAAGAGCCAGGGTGGAATAAGAGCACCAGTGTTTAATCTTTAACGCAAAGCTGCAGGTGGGAAGGAAAAGGAAAGCACCAAATCCCCCCACCCGCCTGCCAGTCAATAATGCATTTGGGAGGTGGGGGCAGAGCCACCAGGGGCAGCTTTCTGTTCCAACGGGACCCTGGTCACCTGCTCAAACTGTACCCAAGATTTGGAAAGGGTGCTAGGGTGGGGGAGGGCAAATGACCTGGGAGTTGGCTCCTAGCCCATGTGGGTGTCATTGTACAAATTCTAAAGTTGGTCCCTTAGGATCAGCTGCTGGGGATCGGGAATCTGTAACAGCAACCACCCCACGGAGAGCGGATTACAGGAACCAAGTTGAGAGCCGGTTCCCAACAATGAGGTTCATTTAAAAAGTCCTGTGGGGGGAGGGGGCGAGAGAAAGAGAAATAGATCAAAGAGCGAGAGAGCTGGGAAGAGGACGAAGACGTGCGGGAGAATCCAGGCAGCCGCAAGGGCAACTGGAGTTTGGGAACGCGCAGGGAGAGGAAAGAAGCTGAGATTCCAAATTTTTGCTGTTGCTCTTCAGCTCCTCGGCGTCCCTGCACCCCAACCCTGCAGCCCTGGGGCCCTGGCAGCTGCGCAGACTGGAGAAGCAAGCTGGGAAAAGAGAGCAACATGACCCAACGTGTTTAAAAGAAGGCAAAAATACTTTAGCAATTAAAAGTAGCCTAGCAGCTTCCCTATTTCTTTAGGAAGAAAACTGGGGAGAGGTAGCGAGAAAAAAAAATTAACACCCATGGGCTTTTATCCCTATGTACACTTAAACCGCCCTCCTGAAACATTCCAGGAGTCTAAAACTTGGTTTTTCTCACAGTGGCTGGCAAGCTACACGACTTAAGGACGTCCCCATTAAATCCTTCCTTGCGAAGACCCTTGAACTCAGACCGGCATTTGTTATGGTGGCCCCCTCACCCTCCATATATGCGAGCTGCAATCCCCCAGAAAACAAGAGGGTCCACCCAAGTCCCACTCTCGCCCCCAAAGTCTGCAGTACGCCTCGACCGTCTATTCCAAGAAGCCGCCTAGCCGTGCGGGGGACAACTGAAGCCCCACTGCAATTTTGCAACATCC
Source organism: Pteronotus mesoamericanus (assembly GCF_021234165.1). NCBI lineage: Eukaryota > Metazoa > Chordata > Mammalia > Chiroptera > Mormoopidae > Pteronotus > Pteronotus mesoamericanus. Next base: position 22,103,235 of record NW_026555078.1, on the reverse strand, counting down.
TTTTGAATGACAACTCTTGGCCTTTTTCTCGCAGATTTCAGCCCCTTCAAAACAGAGGAGAAATCTCCCAGCAAAACGTCCGGAGACTCAACTTCACCGAGGGAGCCTCTTCCCAACCCCACAGGCCGGCGATGTGTCTAACGAGACTCGAACCCCTCCGATGGTGGCGATACCCTGAGCACACACCGGGAAACCGAGCTCAGCGGCGAAACTGGGCTCAGGCACCACGTGATCACCAAAAATCGCCCCAATCCAAGCCAGTGTGCCTGGCGTCCCTCGGAGAGTCCCGCCACACAAACTTCACCCCAAAAAACTCTGGTCTCTGGATTACATTCCCATGCAATCCCCTCCAGGGGCTGTTTAAACTCAAAGGGTGGGGAGGAGAGAGCCAAATTCCTTCAAACTGGGGAGGAGGAGTGAATGGGGCGGAAATTAAAAGGCTACCTTAACTCTTACCCTTTCCCCCTGCTTTCCCAAGCATAAATTTCTGGGGATTCTCTTTTTAAGGCCAAAGAGAAAGGGGGAATCTTTGAAAAGCAAACGTTCCTCCCCACTTTACCTTGCATAAAACTTCGCTCAAGTCGAAGATGGTGGCAGACACGAGAGTGGTGGTCATCGTGGGCGCTCGCACGGGGCAGGGACGAGGATCTGGTGTGTCGCGAAGTCCCAGTGCGGGGAAGGCGCAGCCTCCGGCTCTCCGGTCTGGAGTCCCACACGCCTACTCCCGGGGCCCCTCGCCTTTCTGACTCTCTCCGGCTGCGGCGCGCGAAGACCAATTTATAGTAGATCGGGGGGGCGGAGTTTAAAGTTATTTAAATAAGGAAGAGGAGGAAAAAAAGTTGATTGACACTGAAGTTGAATCAGCCATGCGGTCAAACTCGGGGGAAAAAAAAAAAACGTTCAAAAGGAAGAAGGGGGAGGGGAGACGAGGAAAGAGGCGAGGGAAAAAAAAAAAAAAACCTCCGAGCCGCGCACTTTTTTTCTTAAAGAGAAGTTTCGAGTCCGCTTGCTTCGCTAGCCGGCGCCCTTCTCTCCAGCCGCGCTCCCCTCCTTTGTCAGCCTGAGAGCTGGGTTCTGTGACATCACTCATTCCACCCTCTTCGGGGTTCTTGTTGTTGTGTTGTTGTTTTTTGTCGGGCAGGAAGGCGGGCTCAACTTTCTCTTTTTGCAAGCGGGAGCCGAAAAAAGAGCCCCGCTGCGGTTTTCATCTTGAGCAAATCATTCTTCAAACTTCTCCAAGTGCTCCGCACAACTTACTCTTTTCTCGAGTCGTCTTCCGCACTCGCCTCCCCTCCTCAAACCTGGCAGGACTAAGGGATTGGAAATTTGGAAATACGGGACGCACAAAGCCTTCAACTCTAGGGTTTCACGTGGTGGGTTTTTTTTTCAGCGGGGGCGGGGGTCGCGAAAACGACCCCCGCCCTGGCACAGTGTTTATTTTAGCAAGACTGGGAGTTGTACTTAGTTCACACATCCAATCTTTAAACTTTTTTTATAAAGAAAAACTAAATCCTCACGAATGCCCTCTCCTTCCCCCACCCCCAAACCCACCCAGCAACACATAACTTTCCACGCGCGCTCTGAACTGGGGCCGCACCGAAACAAACACGCACACACGCCTAGACGCTTGAACAATGAAAAAAGTTACTTTGGCAAGAATGTAGGTAAAGAGGTGGGGGAGGCGACACTTAACTTATTGTTGTTCCTCCCCCGCCCCCTCGGGAACGGAACATATGGCTTGTCACGCCGCGCTGTTTGGGCGGGATGGGGGGGAAGGGGGCATGGGATCCTCGAAACCGAAAGGCCTCGGATAGATTGTTACTTCTTTGAAAACTGTAAAATTGTATTTATTTACTGTTAGATTCGGATGCCCCTCCACTCACCCAAATAAAAAGTTGTTAACGTGTTCCCCACCCGCCCCCGTGCCTCCTCGGGTGTGCTGCAATGAGGGCCCAGGCGGAAACCGCAGGGCTGCGTTTCTTTCCTATTCCCCCGCGTGCCCAGCCGCCTCCACAGCCCTCGCACGTTTCTTCCCAGCACTGGAGGCCGCCGGGTCTGTTATGAAACTCCGTACTCTGAGTGGCTAAGAGCGGGTTCCATTGCGATGTAATTAGGTCACCCCATTATGAGCACGTTTCTTTGGAAAGGACAGGGCGGGCCGAGCAGAGCGCTCGAGTCGCACTCTCACCACTACTACCGCCTCTCTGCCTCTCTCTCTCTCTCTCTCTCTCTCTCTCTCTCACGGGCACACGCGCGCACTTTTTACTGCATTTCTTATTTTATTCTTAAGCCTCCGGGCAAACCCAGGCAAAACTTTCAATCACAACTGCTTTTAAAAACCGGTTGTTTTTCATCTTTGCGAAACACTCAACTTTTCCTGCAACGACGAACCTACGTGATCCCCAACGCGGTCGGCTTTCATTTGTCTTCTTTGACTTAAATTGCTGGCCCCCATTTTTAACCCGGCTGCTGCCCCTTGCTTTTTCTTCTGCTGCCGTCCAGCCGCCTGTTGCTTCCCTCCCTTTGCTCCCATTTTGCAGCTTTTCTTGAAATCTGGCAAGCGCCAGAAAGGGAAATAACTTCCATCCACCTTAATTTAAATCAATCAAATGTAGGTTTGTTTCTTAAAGGGATGTTTGCTCGCTCCTTTCCCCAGCTCCAAGAAGGGGGTGGGAGGCGGTTTCGTGCAGTTTCTTGGTGATGAGGTAATGAGTTCCAGATTTCAGGACAGAGTAGGGTGCGCGTTAAAACCACAAGGTTAGTCTGCGTCCTGATGTGAAGCTATTTCGGTTTTTTATTCCCCCGCCCCCCAAAAAGGGCCCATTGCTTTAACCCTAGAATGTTCAAGAAACTGTTCTGGGGAGGAGGGGAGAGGTGGAGAAGCGAGGGGTAAAGGGACCCGAGGCGGGCGGGCTCTTGGGCCCCGCCTGCACCCACTGCGCCCCTTCTCCGGGGGGCGGTGCTTTCCCGTGCGGCTGCGAGACCGGCTGGAGCACCAGCACGCGGCCTCAGCGCCCCGGGCTAGTTAAAAAGTCTCCCCCACAACACACACACCCTCCCTCCAAAGGGAACGCGATTCCTCGAATTTCCTCCGCTTTTCCAACTCCCAGAGGGCGCTCCCCTCCCCCGCTGCCGGGGGCGCGGGCTCCGCGGGGCGGCGGCCATTCTGGCCCGCTCGCCCCGGAGTTGTTTACCGGCCCCGCCGACCGACCGGGTTTGTTCCAGCTCCCAGAGCCTGCCTCTATAATTAAACCCTTTTTTTAATTGTCGGGTTCAAACGTCATTTCGGGGACTTTCCAAGGGTGAGGGAGCCGAGGGGAGGGAGCGAGCCTCCTTAACCCTTCGCTGACCCGGCCCGCGTAAGGGCCGAGGAGGGGTGGGGGTCTCGGAGCTGAGCCGGCCAGTCCTCGCTGAGACGTGCTCGGCAGGTGCCCGATGGTGGCGGGAACGGCAGCGAGCCGCGACCGGGGCAGGAAGCCCGACGGGAGCCGTGCGTGGCCCTCCCCACCTCTTTCGCTGGGCAGCCCGCCCTCTGCGTCCTCACCCGCGCCAGGCGCAGAGGCCGCCCCTTCACCTGCACTGCCGCTTCCGACTGGGAGGCAGCCTGCCAGGTCCTGCGGCCCAGGCTCCACTTCCGGGTCCTCCCTGCTCGCTTGGAGCCGGTCTTCTCGCTGGGAGGGCCTAGCCCGGTATTTTTGGCTTGGGGGTATTAGGTTTTGTGGAAAGGGGAAAGTGAAAGTCCTCGGAGTTAGGGAAACGCCGCGGATATATTCATTGACCAGTCTGGATCCTGGGCGCACCTCGAGGCAGGTGAGAGTGTGGGGCGCTGCGCCACTGACCCCCTTGGGCCACTGAACCCTAGGCCCCAAGGCCTTTTCACCCAGCGCTCTCCAGGCACTCCCGCCCCAGAGGCCCATGCTGGCCCTGGTTGCAGCCCAGGACCTGCCATCGTAGGGCCCTGCGATGTTACAGTTCTTCTCCGGCTTCAGGTCATTCGCAAAATCCCCCAAATTCCTCGGATTGGGCCCCGCCCTTCCCCCCAGCCTCTGCTGCCTGAGACCCTGGGACAGCAGCAAAATCCCTGGGTTAGGGAGAAGGAGGGAGGGCGAAATGCTGCCAGAGAGGTGCCTGGTTTAGATTTAATTTTAGTGCTTGTAGAATGCATATTCCTCAGTTTGGACCCATACCCAGTGAATCAGACGTTTGGGGCGGGGCCAGGAATCTGCATTTTAGTAACTTTTCTGCTACTTTTCAGACTTAAACACTAAGGTTTAAGAATCCGTGGCCCAGGATTTTGAAGCTGGGCGTTCTGAATCCAAAGCTTGGCTTTGTGACTTTGCAAGACCCTGACCAAAGCCTCAGTTTCCTCATCTCTAAAATAGTGATAATAATAGGCCTGTAACTGGCCAGTAAAGTACCTAGTTTCAGGCCTAACTGAAATCTTTAATATGCTTAGCCATTGTACATAAACTAAACCATTCTTAGGGCCTCATTATGCCACAAAAATTCTGGGGAGTATTCATTTTGCAAAAGAATTCTTTAGTATAGTTGTCCATGAAATGGTCAACCAACAACTTTGATCTGTGTCACTTTCAGGTCCCACCCCCACCCCTGGGATAAGGCACACCCTGAGGCCTGGAAAGAGGAGAGGGCCCTTGCAACAAAATCTAATGAATGAGCACTGGCCTAGAAGTCAGGAATTTTGGATTCTAGAGCTACTCTGCCTCTGGTGGGGCAGGCCATCCTCTGCCCTGGGTTTCAGTGTTCTCATCTGTGGAGATGGAGAGTGTTGAACTAGACAGGTGGTGTTCAAACATCACTCTGAGTAGAATTACCTGGGGAGCTTTTAACCATATACCTGTGCCCTGCCTCACTCCTTGGAAGATTCTGCTTCAGTTGGTCTAGGGGTGAAGTCCAGCATTTGCATTTTCTAAGCTCTTCAGATGATTCTATTACGAAGCCAGAAACACTAGATTCATTTATTTTAGCGCAGTGATTCTCAACCAGGGGTCACCTTGCCTCCCCGTGAACATTGGACAATGTATGCTGCTCCCTGTTTTTAGTTGTCAGAGCTGGAGGGGGAAAGGTCAATACACCTGGCATTGAGAAGGTAGAGGCCAGGGATGCTCCTAAACATCCTGCAATGTACAGGACAGTCCCCATAACAAAAAGATTTTTCTGGTCCAAAATGTCAGTAGTACCAAGATTGAGAAACTCTATGTTAGGAGTTTCTTTTCCCAACCCCAAGCTTTCTGCATACATAGTTAGGCTCCATCCCCATGCTCCCTCAAACCTTTCTCCATATGGCAGTCCAGGTGATCTTTTTCAAAACCTAGATCTGATCTTGTGTTACAATTGCCTAAAATCCTTGGCTACCCATCCCTGTTAGGGAAAAAAACCAAATTCTTAGCCCAGCAAAATCGGACCCTTATTGCGCCAGCCTCCTCCTCTTCCCCACCACCACCTCTCCCACCCCTCGGGGCACTCCCTGGGCTCTAGTCAGTTTCAATGAAAATGAACCATCCTTCCTCCTGCCCCAGGGCTTTGACACATGCTATTTCTTCTATTTGAATTGAGCTTCCTTTGACCAAAATAAATTCTAAATCATCCTTTTGAACCCAACTCAAGCATCATTTCCTCAACCATTCTTGGTGCTCCCCTTCTACCATCAAGGCAAGAGGTCTGCCTTCTCTCTTATGCACTCATGGAATGTTTATTTTGTTCAAAGTAGTTCAGTTTGTGAGTGTACATTCACTCGTATAAACTTTGACTTTTTAATATAACATACAGTAAAATTGAACTTTATCTGGCCAATTTAGTTCTATGAATTTTAACATGTGAATAGACTCACCACCACCACCGTGGTCAGAAACCAGGATAGTTCCGTCAGCGCCTTGTAGTCATATCGTCCCCCATCTCTTACTCTATCAACCACTGATCTGTTTTCTGTGCTATACTTTTGTCTTTTCCAGAATGCTATATAATGGAATCATGCAGCCTGTATGATTTCGCACAGCATAATGCCTTTGAGATTTATCCATGTTGTTGCATGTGACAATAGCACATTCCTTTTAACTGAAAAATAATGTTTCACTGTATATGTATATCACCAGTTTTTTATCCATTCATCTGTTGGAGGACATTGGATTATTTTCAGTGTGGGGCCACTGTTGAGTTAGAGCTGCAATAAACACTTGAGTACAGATTTTTGTGGAAACATAAATTTTTATTTCTGTTGGGTAAATAACTAGGAGTGGAATTGCTGGGTCATATGGTAAGAGTATATTGAAATTTGTAGACAACTGCCAAGTCATATTCAAGAGTGGATATAACATTTTGTATCTCCAACAGCAATATCTGAGAATTTCCAGTTGCTCTGCTTCCTTACTTGCACTGATAACTGTATTTTTTTTATTTTAGTCATTCTAATAGGCATGTAGTGGTATTTCATCGTTTTAATTTGCATTTTTCTAATGGGTAATGATGTTGGACATCTTTTCAAGTGCTCATTTGCCCCCTGTATGTCCTCTGGTGAAATGTCTGTTCAAGTCTTTTGCCCATTTTTTAATTGGTTGTAGTCTTACTGTTGAGTTTTAAGAGTTCTTTATATATTCCAGATAGAGTTGCTTTGTCAAAATGTGATTTGCGAATATTTTTTCTAGTTTGTCCCTTTTCTTTTTATTCTCCCAACAAAGTATGTTTGCAGAGCAAAAGTTTTTAATTTTGAAGAAGTTTAATTTATCAGTTTTATTTTCTCTATCATGCCTTCCGTGCCACATCTAGGGACTCTTTGCCTAACCCTAAGTCAAGATTTTCTGTTTTCTTCTAAAAGTTTTATAGTTTATGTTTCACACTTAAATCTATGATCCATTTGAAGTTAGTTTTTATATAAAATGTAAGATTTAGGTTGAGGTTCATTTTTTTGCCTCTGGAGGTCCAATCCCAGCACTCTTTATTGAAATGACTATCATTTTTCCATTGACTTGTTCTTACACGTATCCAAAAATCAGTTGGCGTATTGGAATGGGTCTCTTTATTTTGTTCCATTGATCTGTGTGTCCATTCCTTTGCCAATACCACATTGTCTTGATTGTTGTAGCTTTATAGTAAGTCTTAAAATTAGCTGTTGTAATTCCTCTGGCTTTATTCTTAATTTTCAAAATTGTCTTAACTATTCTAGTTCTATTGCTTTTTCATATAAATTTCAGAAACAGCTTGTCTGTATCTACAAAAAATATCATACTTGTATTTTTATTGCAATTGCATTAAGTCTATAGATCAATTCAGGAAGAAATGGCATCTTTACAATGTTGAGTCTTCTAATCCATGAACATGGTATGTCCATTTATTTAGGTCTTTTATTTCTTTAATCAGCATTTTATAGTTTTTAGCCTACCAATACTATATATGTTTTATTAGATTTGTACCTAATATTTCTCTTTTGGAGCATAACTATTGCAGTTTTTTAAATTTCAATTTGTAATTTCTCATTAGTAGTTCATAGAAATACAGTTGATTTTTGTGTATTGCCCTTGTACTCTATAATCTGAGTCACTTTAGTTACAAGGTTTTTGGGTAGATTCCTTGAGTTTTGTTCCTACGTTTGCTTTATTTTTTAACATAGACTATCATCTGCGAATAAAAATAGTTTAATTTCTTTTTTTCAGTATTATGCATTATATTTCTTTTTCTTGCCTTATTGCCCTGTTTAAGACTTCCAATATGATGTTGAATGGGCATCGTGATAGCGAACGCCCTCACCTTCATCGCATCCTTAGGAGAAAGCGTTCAGTCTTTCACTGTTGAGTAGGATGTTCGTTGCTGGGTTTTTTGGTGATCACTTAACTTTTTTGACATTTCCCTTCCAACCAGGATGTATGCTCCAAGAGCAAGCTGTCTCTCCTCTCAACTCAACTCTCAGTGTCTGGCATAGTGCCTAGCACACAGTAGGCCATCAATAAGTAATTCTCTACTTTGGTAACTTAGCCATAACCACTAGTTATTGTGACAACAGAGAAACTTAGCTGAACATGCAGCAAAGAAATCACACGCACAAAAAAAGAATAACCTCACAATAAATACTCCAATGGATCCAACTAGGCATTGGCCTCATGGAGTTGACAGTTAAGCTGCAGAATATCTGTAGATCAGCTTTCTAGCACGCCATACTATGTCAAAGAATTTGTCCATGAGGAATAGATGACTGCAGGGAAATAATTATTTTAGATTGAGAGTGTTCCATTGCCAAAGGGAATTTAAACAAAAAGCTCTCAGCTCTGAAAAACAGGGGCTTTCAGGGTAAAGAGTCCCACTGCTCTGAAATCTTAGGCCCTCAGACGGGTGGGGTTGTTTCGCTAAATTTATTTCAGCCGCTTATAGAAACAGAAGGGGGAAGAAGGGGGCGGCTGCTTGCACACCAGCCCTGGCTCTGGGGTATTAATATCTGCCAGGTCAGGCTTTTATTTGGGTTTTGTTTTACCTTTTGGGGGTAGGGAGGCAGGCAACAGGAATATCTCGCAGCTGCGTGGCTTGAGCTGTGGTTTCCCACCTTTTCCCCCTCCGAAGGCCACATCCAGCCCACCACTCCCTGCCTCGCCTTCGATGGCTGTCTCTCCACCCTCTCCAGCTCTGGGGCAGGGCTTTCTCCGCAGACTCCTGCAGGCACCTTTGACACTAGATTTTTCTCCCATTCCCAGAAGGGGTCTGGGCATGAAAAGAGAGAGAGAAGTTGAGATTTAGATTGAATCTGTTTTCTTTCTGGCACAAGCGTGGGTCCAGGGAGACTGGGGCCTTTGTCCCCGGCCCCCACCGGAACCCCCTTCCCAATCCCACACCTCCACCTGCAGCGCCTCCATGACTTAAATTTGGGGGTTGTTGGGTATGAAACCCAGGCCATCGTATCCCTGTATTCCTTTTCCTCAGCCTCCCGAAGCACCGAACACACCTCCTCCATGCCTGGCACTGGAACAGTCTTTTCTGTCTCACCCACCCCAACCCCGCATGTAGAAAAAGTTGTTAAATTAAACCACCATGTTGTTTTTTAAAAACCTGTCCTTGTGCTGAATTTGGAAAGCTTTGTGGAGCGCAGGTTGATTACTTCCCACAGATGGCGGGAAACTGAGGCATAGGAGGGGAGGTGGCAGCAGGTGACCTGCGCCCACTGCAGGTAGATGAGCCCCGTGTGCCCTGGCTGGCTGTAGGGGGTGCTGAACTTGAAAGGACCAAAGAGAGGCAGGACTCCGTGTCTTGCTGCTCTGTGGTCATTGTGTGAGGGCAGGAAGAGGAGACGCACAAGGAAGCTCAACAATCTGCTGGGCTTAAGGCTTGAATAATTATATGAGAATATGGCAAAGTACCTTGCACTGTGCCCAGCCCGTGGGAACCTAACAAATGGCTTGGTTTCTTGGCAGGCTCCCGCTTCTAGGTCCCCAAGAAAGAAGGGGAAGCAGCACCTGTCCTCTCCAGGTCCCCGCCCCCAGGTACACTGCACAGGGACTGGCGGGAGGGGGCGTAGCCTGTGGCAGGAGGTGGGGAGGGGCCCACTGTGAAGCCTCTCCAGGGGGTTCTTGCTCTAAACTAGGGGATCTGCTTCAGCATAATCAAGGGTAGAGCCCCTACTTATAAACTGGAAAGTGCTCACAAGTAAACCAAGTTCCTGTTTGTCCTGATACCAGCCAGTGTGCTTTGGAATGATCCTCGAGCCCAGGCTGGAGCAGGCCCACCCTGAGGAGCTGTTCCTTTGAGAAGCAGGACCTACCTCCTCAGCCAGAGCAGGGATCAGGCAGCTCTCGGAGGGTCGCCACGTGGGCACATGGGGGAGGGGAGAGGATGGATCTTTGCCACCGCCCTGTGACTTCTTTAGATCTGAGTTTCTCCCGCCAACTGCACCCTCTACCCCTGGGGCGGGGAGGGACTGCAGGCCCCCAAACCAGGGCCTGCCCTTGTCTGACCAAAGGCAACCAGATCTGTTGCAGCTGTTCAGTGAGAGAACAAGCTCTCCCAGAGACCAGGGAAGCAGCTGGAGAAAGATTCCTGCCAGCCCGGGGGTGTAAATATTTATACAACGTGGTGCGTGGGAAGAGGCGAGGCGGAGGGAGGTGGCAGGGAGAGGCGGCACTGAGACCGCAGGTTGAAGGAGCCTGTGCTTTAGCCTCAGGTGGGAAGGGCGAGAGGTGGCTGGGATCCTAATCTCCACCTGGATTCCTACATCAAAGAGACCAGGTCCTTACCCCCAGCTAGCCTTGCAGAGTTGAGGGAAGAACTTAGAAAAAAATGCACCACCAGTCCCCTAACCGGTCTTCCTGTCCAGGATAACCCTTGAACCAGAGATAAACCAAATCCACTGGGCCCGGGGAGCGGGAGCCTGGGGGCTCCTGGGTCTTATGGTTCTAAGGTCTTAAAGAATGCTGGATTCCAAAAGTTGGACTCTAGGATTGAAAGTTTAGAAAACATAAGTAAATTATAAGCAGAATGTAAAATACAAGCAAAGATTTTTCTCAAGCTTCTGGACAATCAACAGTATTTTTCTGAAGTGACAGAGAACGTTGTGTGTTGATGAAGCTGTGGAGAAGGAATGGGTGGCGCCTGGCAAAAGCGCTCGGTGTGGAGAAGGCAAGGGGGCCCTCGATGGCACTTGCGGAGAAGCATGTGGTCACTGTCATCACAGCGCCTAGGAAGACAGCACAGCCTGAGAGGCGTCCAGCTGGCGCTCTTGGGCCCCAGGATGCAACGCAGCTCCGGGGTGTGCTGCAAGCAGAGCATTGGCGCATCCGCCCCTTGACTGGGCCTGCTAAGGACTCAGCCAGCGCCCAGTGGCATTGACACCCCAGGGTGGGAAGCAAGCCTGGGCCCGAGGCGACAGCCAGATGGACTCCAGTCAGTTTGCCTCAGACAGCTGGGGAGCAGAGCCAGGACGCTCTTCACCCCCTCCCCACCAGTCCAGACCAGGAGGGGTGCGGCGGCAGCTTCTAGGATTTCTCTGCCACCACGCCCATCAAGAAGAGCCACCTGCTTTTAGCAGTACCAGGGCTGCCCCTCAGGAACCTCCCACAGGTGGGGTTTGTATTGCTCCCCAGTGGCCAAGGGCCTTTAGGATGCCTCGCCACTATCAGCCTCTTCTTGCTTTCCCCCTGTGCCCTGAAAACGCCCACTGGCCGGGCGTGGGGGGCGTTGGACAGAAGGACCTTCTGCTGGAAAACTGCCTGTGTCTCCCCAGCAGACAGCTCCAGATGCCCAGGCCAACCTCAGCCAGAGAGCACGGATCAAAGGGTCCCAGACTCCCCCAAGAGGCAGACCCTGCGCAGCATGGCATCCCACCCACAGCACAGAGCTTTGCAAGTGATGCTGCCCAGGGAGTGCACCTCCCCCGAGCCCCAACTTTTCTGGGTGGAACCTGGTGAATCCCCCACCCGTACACTCAGAGAAGGGCGGGTTCCATCGCCTCCCTGAGCCAGGGGGCCCAGGCCCACACAACGTGGAGGACACACCATCTGCCCCCAGCCCTCAGCCCTGGCCTGGCAGGCGATGACCACCCTCACGGGGGGGAGCCCCTCTCCAGAAGGAAGCCCCTCTTCAAAGGACACCGGGGCTGGGGGAGACTCTTCAGATACCCAAGTCCTCTTCTGCCGCTGCGGCCCTGCCCGCCGGCTGTGGCCGCCTTCTTGCCAGCGCCGCTTAAACAGATGAACAACAATAAAAGCCTGTGTGGCCTAAGGAAGTCTTCAGGGGAAAGAATTGAAGCTGAAGGAAAAGGGGTGGGGGGGGCGGCTATAAGAAACGGGAGAGGAGGGAAATTCAGGAAACAGACAAAATAAACCATCCGGGAATCCAGATGTAAAACAAGGAAGGCCAAAAGAAAAGAAAATTTATGCTAAGTAGGTAGTGTAGGGTGGGGAGGGGAACTGAGCATGAAAAAGGAGAAGGGGGCAGTTATAAATATTCTGCAAAGAGAGAAGAATGTGAAAGCAAACGACACCAGAAAAATAAAAACTGGAGACCCAGGAGAGAGAAAAAGGCAGCAATGAATTTAAAACAACTGCTTGGACCCTCAACCAGCCACACTCATTAGTGTTCTGAGTCTTACTGCTGCTTGTGGATTTCAGGCTCTTCTGAACTTCGAGCAAAGGTGGTCCTAGAAAGCAAACTTTCCACCTTGCCCTTGCTTCTCCTACAATTCTCCCAACTTAACCCAACCATTGCTGTTTTGCAGACTGAGGACTGATCTTCCTGGGCCAAGGCCGAAAACCCTATGAGTTCACCCCAGTCTGGTGGCTTCCACCATGGTGCCCTCCAGAGGGCTCACTGGAGGGTCTGGGCAGGAGAAGCCCCATGGCGAGCAGGAGGAGCAGTAGGTGCGACGGAGCCCTGTTACCGGCTCTCCATCTTCAGGGAGGGGTTTGTCCAGTCCCCTCTCTGTGGACCAGGGCTAAACCAACCCATGGAAACACCGTCCTGGAACAGCAGGAAGTCATGGAAGACTGGCACACCCAACTCTATGGAAAGCTAGAGGCGTCCCAGCAAGAACCGCTTTTGGAAACAACTTAGGTGATTTAAATTAATTTCCAGGCAGTGCCAAGGAGACTTAAGATAGCCACAGCTTTCCCATTGCCGCAACTGGCAAACAGTTACTGTACATTTACTTTGTGCCCACAAGCTCCATAAGCACTTAGAGTCTGGTTCCATTCCCTTTGCCTGCTTGGCCTTTTTCAGCCTGCTATTGCCTCTTTCTTCTGTGAGTTGGCCAATGCCTCTCTTCCCAGTGGTTGCTTGGGCTTTTCCATTCCCTGTACTTAATCAAACCCACCTCCGCTCACTCTTCTCTTTCTCCAGGGCAGCAGGGGTTGGGAGAAAGCTGAAGCAAACCAAGGCAAAATCAAGAAGCAAAGGCAGTAAAACTGCAAGTGAGTTTGGTTTAGCTCCCAGCTTTGGCGTGCTCAGGCCATCCGCAGTGGGCGAGCTGGGTTCCTAAAGGACGGGGTCGGAGCCTCACCAAGCCACCTAAAACCACTCCTCCAAAGATCAGCCAAGGGGAAGCCACTCAGGCTGAACTCTGATCGACTGGGACAAAGAAAATAGTACCCATGCCAGCCTTCCTCCCTCTAGGAATTCTTAAGTACTTAACCCTGATTCTGTACATTCCGTAAGTCACGCTTTGCTTCTATCAAAACTCAGATGTAACAAAATATACACAGGGGATAATGTCTAGGTTGTGGACCTAGATGCTCAACCCAGTTTCTTCCCATCCCTCCTAACCTTCAAACCTGTCTCAGTCGTATAATCTATGACTCAAACTATTATTTAACCGTGAAAAAAAGACAAACCAGGAAATTAGAGGCTGAATGACCTAAAATTTATTCCATTCAGCTGAGCTAATCTCCTAATAAGGGTGTGTATAATAATAAGTCATAATATATCTGTTCTGGAAGATGTGAACATTGCAGAGAAAAAAGTGCATGGTGACTGCACATCCCAACTTGTCAAGATTTGTCCTCAAAAGGGTAAGTGCCTGGTCCTTAGCCAAGTTGCCTAGCAGTTTGCTAAACGAGTCTCAACATTTCGGAACCAATGTGCTGCAGTGGAGAGCACCCAGTGTTCAGGCTGACCACATTCGGACCCTGGCGCTGCTGCTTCCTAGGCAAGCAAGGGGCCTACCTGCCTTCCCTTAGTCTTCTCCACTGTGAAATGGCAGTGACAGCAATACGGACCTCCTGGGGCTGCCGTAAGGACAGATGAGCAAAGCACTTGGCACGTGTGAGCTGCCCGCCTCCCTAAAAGCACCCCTCGTCAACTGTTGCTGTATGTTAAACAGCGAATTGGCAAGACCAAGAAGGTTGGAGGCCCCACAAAGTGGGGTTCCACGGAGTCACTGGAACACAGTCAAGTATCCTGAGCAAGAGAGAGAAGAGTGTCCCAGAGGAGGCCCAGGCAGCTGGCGGGTAGAGTGCCGCACAGAAAGCCAAGGACAGCCACTCACAGCCGGGACGTCCGCGTGGGTGGGAGGACGCAGGGGGCTGCCGCTCAGTCCTCCCGCATTAGCTCAGCGGGGCTGCAGTCCCCGCCCCCCCCCGCCGCCCCCGCTTCATGTGTTCCTCCTGCCATGAAACTCCGCACACACTGAGCTGGCGCCCACTGCGTGCACAGCTCTGACCCAGCCGAGGGCTGTAACGAACCGAGAGAGCTTACAAAGTGCTTATTGGCCGCAGACGCTTCATAACTGAGCATGTCTGCCCAAATTCAGAAATCTGTCCTTTTAGGAACTAGATTGTAAGGACATGACCAGATGCTGAGAAATTTTTATTTCAGAGTTGGGCTTTTTTGCCTTCCGGAGAAAAGGCAAGTTTTTAAAGTGTTCTGGAAATGTGAACACCAACTAAATCTTGGTAATATTGAGGTGGTATTATTAATTTTTAGCTGCAATAAGGACAATGTGGTTAAGTTTATTGAGTCCTTTTTTTAAGAGATGCATACTGAAATACTGATAATGATATGTATTTTGTGTGTATAATGTGCACAAAAACATTGGTGCATCTTATACAAGGGTGTATTATACCCATTGTATGTGATCGTTATACCCATGTATCTATAATGTGCATCCTTATTTTTCCATAAAAAATTTGGGCAAAAGTGTGTACATTATACATGGCAAAATAAGGCACTTCAAAATTATGTGGGCAGTAGGGAAGCAGATGGCAATATGAAGGGACACCTGTGGCCAGGATTTGGTGATGGGTAGATGGGGCGTCATCATAAGACTCTGTCTCCTTCGGTGTATGTTTGGAATTTTCCATACTAAAATGTTTTAAGTTCATAAAAGCTGAAAGAATTTTCACTCAGGGATTCTCATCTTATTGGCTCTTGTAACGCAATATTTACTTCCTGAGGACATGTGCTCTTGTATTAGAGGAGGCTGTGGGGGGTCTTCCAGGAGCTGGGAGGGCTGGAGGGCCGGCAGGCAGACCAGCACCCCAGCACCTCAAACCCCCTGCCCCTCGGGGCCTCTCAGGCTGGGAGAAACCCTCAAAGGGCCTGGTGTCCACTTTGTACTGCTTTTGAACTGAGTGAAAATGATTTTTAAATTGGCTTCAATGTATTTTAAACCACAATGAACTGTTTTCTACCACAGCAGAGTGGGCAAGCTACTCAACCTTTCGAAATTCACTTTCCTCAGCTGGAAAATAGGGGGTAATCACCCAGCCCCCATTTTCTAGGGTGATGGTAAATGAGATAAATGTGCACAAGGCACCCTAGTACTAGTCAGCACTGAAAAAGGGTGGGTCTGATTTGAGGGGTTTGGGCAAATGTTGGTCTTTAGCCTCCGAAGAACACAGTGGAGCCCTCCCACCTCGGGTGCTCTGTCTGAATTGAAGATGCTGCACTTATCTGAATTAAAAGTCAAGGCACACGTACTCTGAGCCCTCTTTGATCCAGGCATCTTACTGGATGTCAGCCCCTTTAGGTGTCACAGAGAAATCACTGCTGTCTTCCTCCCTTGCCAGAGGAGCCACCCCCGCTCTGGGGCAGAACAGGCCAGTGGGGATGGAGTGCCCGCGGCTTTCTCTGGCTGAGGAGTGAATTAGAAAATGAGTGCGAGGGTGCCCTGTGGCTCTGAAGGGTTTGAGTGCCTTTCGAGAACGCAGGCCTTCAGCAGATCACCTTATCCCCAAAGACGGACCCAGGGTGTTCGAGTACACAGACCAAGAGCAGGCCCTGTTCTTAGAAGCGCCCTTCAGAACAGGGACCTTCTGGAGCCTTCCCCAGCCGAGCCTGGGTCATGAAGGCTCCCAGACAACAGGGGGCAGCACCACATACCCTCCCCTGTCACAGGGACCTGCCAAATGGCTAGGCAAGGTGACCTGGCCACAGACACATTTCCAAGAACAAATCTAAGTAGCCATGGCAGGCAGAGGGAGGAATCCCAGGACAGGCAGGTGTCCCACGCAGCCACTTTTTAAGTCTTTGCCACTTGCCCCAAGGCAACTGGGTAGTGGTTTCCTATGAGACAAGTTTCAGCCAGAAGTGGGTGTTTGTGACTTCAGGTGGCAAACGGGATCTGTTCTATCCCAACCTGCTCCACGCCCAGCCTCCCCTTGCCACCGCTAGCCACCGACCCTCTGCAGAGTCTCTGTACCTTCTTCCCTAGGAAGAACGGAAGAACAGGAGGGAGGGAGGCATGCCCAAGACAAAGTGCCAATGTTCTCAACACATTCGTGGGGTCCTTCCAAACTCCTAAAAGCCCCCTGGCTCCAGACACCAGAGCCCTCTGAGTACAGGAGCGAAGGGCACAGGCTTTGGAGTCACCATGCCTGGGTTCAAAACCCAGCTTTGCTGTTTACCAGCCCTATAACAATGGGCAAGGTACTTACCCCTCTGTGCCTCAGTTTCCTCCTCCATACAATGAGGAGGACAGTGGCTCTACAGGGCAGAGCTGTTTGCTTACAACAGTGGCTGGCAAGTAGAAAGCCCTCGATAAATATCAGGCCCCTTCCTCAACTCAGTGGGGATGTGCTACTAATGACCCCACAGGTCCTGGGAAAAATAACTGCACCAAAAGCACTGTGAAGTTTTTATAGAAAGTGGCTCATAGACATGCGTAGGACACTCCTCTCCACACAGGCCAAGAGCCCCCCTCCCACTCCAAATTTGTGCTTCTTTCCATCAAAATGCAGCAGCTCAGGGAAACCACCAGGCTATGGAGGCTGCATGAAGCAGAGCCCTCCTAAGCCTGGAGCCGTAAGGGTTTCCCACTGTTTTCCTGGAGGGATGGCGAGGGAAACCGATACTGGGCGCAGCCCTCCTGTGCTCACTTTGAGTTTTGTGCAGGACAAGCTGAAGACATCACTCAAATCTCAGCTGGGTTCATTAAACACATGGCAAGGGCCAGAGGCTGAGAGGCAGACTGGCCGCCCCGTGCAGGACAGGCCTGCACAGAGGATGTGAGGAGCCTGTGGCCTCAGAGCAGGGCTGGGCTTGGCTGAGAAGGGGAGGAAAGAGTTAAGCCCACTCTGGGCTCTGGAGGAGGGCTCTGCTGCTATAAACAGGGAGCCCAGGGAGGGAGGGAGCTGACACAGGATGTGGCCAGGGCTCGAGCTGTCTGATTATTAACTTCACTTTTATTTGGAGGGGGATTCGATTCTCTGTTTTACTTCCCATCAAGGAAGTGAAAGCCCAGGTCTCGGAGGGGCCTGGTTTCAAATTGTTTTGTCACAGCTCATTTATTTTTCCTCTTAAATAAATAAACAAAACCACCTCTTTGTTTTCCCCTTAATGAGCGTTCAGCAAATCATCTGTGGGTGAGGCATGAAAGGGGTTTTCTGGAGACCTCCGTAGGGCGCTTTTGGCTTACTCTAAATGGAAAAAAGGATTCTTCCTTGAGCTTCAGCCTTCTCTCCAAGCCTCTCAAGGCACTGGCTTTTCTGCCTCCTCGCAATGTCTCAGCCTCAAATCAAGACCTTGAACCCAGTTTAGACCTTCCTTGGCTGGTTTTGGGGGCCTGATGTGCTGACCACCATCCCATGTCACAGATTCCAACCCAAGGCTGCACAGAGGAAGTAAGCAATGGAAGACCGGGTGGTTTGTCCCCTTGGTTGAGCTAGCACCCATGGTTTTTGTTTCTATGGCACCTTGATATTTACACTAAAAATAACTTAAAGCAATTAAACACAAAAGGATTTCATTACAGGGCTTAAGAAAACACCATTCCGTGTTCCTTTGCCCAGGGTTCAAAACATGTGGGGACTTCCTTCCGAGCACCAAAACCCATTCAATAATTTCACGAGCCTCTTGCAACAGCCCTTTTCTAAATAACCCACTGTGTGTGAGGCCCACAAAGACCAATCGGGGGTCCCTAAACTCATGGTGCCCTCAGGGCAGCAAGGAAAATTGGAATGTCTTCCAACAGGGGCTCCTGGTACTACAGGTGGGAAAACGAAGAGACACATTCTGCTGAAAATGAAGGGAAGGAAATTGAGGAAAACTTCGGGGGGAGCTGATATTTGAGCTGGACTTTGAAGGGTTGACAATATTAAGAAAGAATATTCTAGAAACCCAAATGTACCCACATGACAGAGAGGCACTATCAATGTGGGAACAAGGTCAGATGTAAGACACGGGGACAGCGTGGCCTACGGGGCTTACAGCGTAAGCCCCTCTAACGGCATCCAGAGTGGAAGCTAAAGTCCTCCTGTTGGGAGGGACTGGAAGTTGAGTCAGCCACTACGATTCTGCTGCAGGCTGCCAGTCCTTGTGCGCTGGCCTGGAGCCGGGCATGACCTGTGGAGGAGTTGCAGTTTAGGCCGTGAGCAACAAGATACTACACTTGGACGAGTGCGCCACTGGCCTGACTCTCAGCTGCTGACAAACACCTGATGACAAGCAGGGGCAACGTTTACTGCCTCTGGCTTTATGCTCCTTGAATATGGGGCAATTCTAAGTAAGAAGATGACTGGAACAAATCCAATTCACTTAGAAAAAGCTCAGGCTCCTAATGGCTAATGGAATGGGATTTCCAAACACCCGGGGGGAAGTTGCCAGGGTCCAAGGTTTTCTTGAAGTGCTTAGAAATTCCTCCCCATTCCCATGGCATTTCAGCCTCCAGACCCCATACTTGCCCTCCGCTGTCCAGGAGAGGGTTAAGCTGCCCGGGAAGATGGCCGACTTGTTTTGCACTTCAGAGGGGGTCACGCGGGTGGTTGCCCTTTGCCTCTGGGGAGGCAGTCAAGGTCCTGCCGCCCTCTCTGGCACTCTGCCCCAGGTGGCCTGACGGTATCTCCTCCCCTGGACGACCTGCAGTCCCGGGCCTCCGAACCTTCCAGGCCCCAGGTGGGCCCAACTCCAGCACCAGGCCAGGCTCTGGAGGGGTGAAGCAGGGAGGCCCCTCAGAGATACACACCATCTGAACCCCTTTAGTTTCGGAGAACATCTGGGGCCAGTGGGCCAGGCTGAGGCTGCTGCCTGGGACCAGATTCCTTTCTATTTCTTGGCTTCTGACTGAGGTCCCCCATCAGCTGGTCTTCCAGGCAGTCCTCCTAAGGCTGTTCCCGACTGAAGCTTTTGCACAGGCTCCATGGACGTGGTCGCACTGCCCTCCAGTGGCCAGCTCACCAAATAGCACCCACGGGCCCTGTGTGGGGTCAGGGGTGATGGCCCAGCGTCTACCCACTGGGCTGGCCCCTGGTTAGACGCGGGCTGCTACATTTGAAGACGTGGCTGTGCTCACTTGCCCGCAGCTGTCCTTTGCCACAGTGGACACCGATAGAACAGCAGGGGATTTGATTCTTCTAGTGGTTCTCAAACTTTCGTACGCACCTGAATACCCTGGAGAGTTGGTTCAAACCCAGATTGC
Source organism: Pteronotus mesoamericanus (assembly GCF_021234165.1). Classification (NCBI taxonomy): domain Eukaryota; kingdom Metazoa; phylum Chordata; class Mammalia; order Chiroptera; family Mormoopidae; genus Pteronotus; species Pteronotus mesoamericanus. Next base: position 22,083,896 of record NW_026555078.1, on the reverse strand, counting down.
TGGGTTCCACACCCAAAGTCAGAGAACTTACTTTTCTAACAAATTCCCAGGTGATGCTGCTGCTGTTGGTCCAATGGTCCTGAGACCACATTTGCAGAACTACTGGCTCAGTTCTCTCACCCTGTCCTGGGGGTTCTGGCATTCACTCATTCGCTAATACAATGCACCCTGCCCTGGCTGGTATGGCTCAGAGGACTGGGTGCTGGACTGTGAACCGAATGATCACTGGTTCAGTTGCCCATAGGGGCACACGCTGAGGTTGCAGGCACCGGGGGGGGGCATGTGAGAGGCAATGGATCAATGCATCTCTCACACATCAATGTTTCTCTCTCTCTCTCTCCCCCCCTCCCTTCCCATCTCTCTAGAAATAAATAAATAAAATCATATATATGTATATATATGTGTGTGTGTGTATATATATATATGTATATATATGTGTATATATATATCATTCTGTGGGCATGGAGGATAAGGAGTGCCCATGACCACGTTCCCACCCCACTAAGTGGGTTTACACTAACAGAACAGACAGGCTTGTTTAAACAAATAACCTAAATAAATATGAGATTCCTTTTAAAAAGTGGAGGATGTGAAGGGGCAGACGGTCGGAGTACCTAGGCCTCTGCATCTGGTATACAGAGACCTGCCTCTTCAGAAGGCGCAACATTCAGAGAAGAGGAGGCGGCAAACTGGATCCTGAGAGTTTAGCCACTTCCTGCAGCGCCCAAGAACGATGCCCCCTCTTCAGGAACCTCATCCTGTTGGCCGTGAACTTGCCGCTGCCCAAACCAGATTTGCATAGGCTCCTTCCCAAGGCCTGAAGGAGAGTCACCTTGGGTGGGTTCAGATTTGCAAGGCAATGGCAAGAAGACATGGTGTATCATCTCCCTGCCCGTGCACTCAACATCTCGTCTCCTCCTTCCCGTGCGGCTGGGACACAGCCATTTCTCTAGGGAGCGTCTTTAAGCGCCTCCTGTGTGTGTACACTGGAGTCACCGCAGTGACCTGTGAGACATGCCACAGGGCACGAGGCCTGTCCTGCACCCTCCCTCTGTTCCAAACCTCGCGCAGGGCAGGCACGTGGGGTACACCTTCCCGGCCCCCAGTCTCAGCTCCCAGTTCACTGCAGGCGCTGCCCAAAGTGCCTGTGGCAGCCCTTTGGGAGCAGACCCGCCTGGCAGATGAAAGCCAGGTGCAGGTTCCTCCCGCTATTCAAAAATTAAACATTCCTGTGAAACCTTTCACAAGCCAAAATGGCATAGAGCAAAACAATTACCATTAATTTATATGGAAAATATTTTGAGTGTTCCCAGACCCCCTAACCTACCAAATCATACTAAATAACATATAAAACCTAAAGTAACATATAGTAAAAGCAGGAATGCACAAGATAAATCACTGTAAAACACAGATGCTCACTGATGGTTCAAAGCTATGGCAACTTGACGCTAAGCGTAGTTCCCAGGGCAGGAGCTTGGTGGCACTACTGTCGCCGCTCAGGGTGTGCACTGTCTCTATAAGGCTGGCTGCATAACAGAGGCTGAATGCTGTTTTTAGTTTTCAGCTTTCCTGATAAAAGTGAAAACCCTCTCTGCATTTCTTTCAGTTGGTGAAAACAAGAACGTACTAAAGTAGGGCCTTTGTAAAAGTGAAGTGGCGTTTGGCCACCTTTTGAAAAATGCGGGATGTTGTAGTCTCTTGTGAGGATGCTTGTTGCTTAGTATCCACACCAGCTTGAGGGGAGCAGGTGGGTGACCCCTGCCTCTTCATTCCTCATGATTTGATGAGGAGGCATCTTCCCACTGGGCCTGACATCTTGCACAGTCACTTCCTTGCCCAGCGTTCTCATCTGAAAAATGGGGGGAGGGAATGAGTTGTATTAGATGACCCCTGAGATCGGTCTAAGCCTAGCCCACCAGCACGCTGTCAGAGAGAAGGATGAGAAGAGCGTGCCCTGTCTAGTGACCCTGAAGAATAAGGCCTTGGGGTCACCTTCCTCCATCCAGGTCATGGGGAGGGAGGGGAAAGCACCAGAAAAATTAGGTGCAGCTTTGAAGTCAAACTAGTCCAGTTCAAATCCTGGCTCTTCTCCTCACTCACTGTGTGATCTCTGGCAAGTGGCTTAAACTCTCTGAGCTTCAACTTCCTCATCTGAGAAATGGAGATAACTCAGCACTTACCTCATAGGTTGTTGTGAAGGTTACGGTAATAGCTACCACCTACCAAGTGCCTATTCCATGCAAGACACTGAGCTAAGGGCTTCTCAGCAACTACACGGGGTCATGCAAGGGAGAGCTGGCTTTATGCCTTCAAGGAGCACGGCTCTATAATGGGGACCACAGTTGTTACCATTTCACAACAGCCCCCACCCAGTTCTTTGCACACGTAGGGACATTCAATAGGCAGAAGGAACTTAGCAAGGCCTTGCACAAATGGTGACTTTCACTAGTAGCCCAAGAAAAGGGTCCTTTGTGAAGAGGTCCTCCAGCAAAAAGAAGTGTGGAGGGATGAGTGGCCCAAGCTGAGGGCTTCCCTGCTCCTTCTCAGGAGGGCCGGCCCCAAGTCCAGAATACGCTAGTGTCTAGTTAGCCAGCGTCCCGGCTGGGACGGCAGCTCTTACTCACTCTTCCCAGAAAGCAGCTAATTAGCCTCCCAGCAGCCAGGAGCTCCCCAGATGAAAGCTGCTTAATACACATGCAAGGCGTGACCCCATATTTATAACCAAGGTTGCCCGGGGTGAGGAAGGCCCGGGGGCGGAAAGACAGGCCAGATCAGTGCCTCACCTTCTTTATGACAGAGATTCTCAGGGAAGCGAGCCTGAGAAAAAGGCTACAAGGCCGTGGGCGGGCGTGAGGCCGCCCAGGTTCTAGGAGTGGGAGGAGCCAGGTGGCTGAGGCGTCAGAACGCACCAGGCCCCAGGCTGCCTCCCAACCCAGAAGCTCCCAGGCCAGGACACAGTGTAAGGTAGGGAGGGTCAGAGCCAGGCTGCCAGGCTGAGATCCCCGACCCAGGTGGCCATTCCATGTGCCAGAACCTCAGCATCCTTATCTGCAAAGTGGGGATAATGATAGTTCTGACCTCACAGCTATTAACTGATAGCACTTAGTACAGGCAGCACTTGGCACGCACTGTGTAAAGAACGATGATCCATGTATTTGTTCATTCAACAGACATTCATTGAACACCTACTATGTTCCAGGCACTGGATGCTGGACATACCGTTATGAACAAAGCAGATCAAGTATTGCCTCCCGTGGAGCTTGCACTCTGTGGAAAGACAGGCAATAAATACAAGAACCAGGAGGTTCCTAACACATCTCCTGGCAGTGGTCTACACTGTAACAATTCTTGTTATGGCTGAATAATGTTCCATTGTATGTAAGCACCTCCATTTTGCAGATGAGGAAACAGGCCAAACAGACAACATGCAAAGGTCACAGCCAGTGCCTGGCAGAGCAGAGATTTGATCCCAGCCTGAGTCCACACTGTGGCAACGTGGCTATACAACCCTGCTCTCCGGAGGGCCCTGTCCGGGCACTGCCTGCAGGGAGCAGGGCTGCCGCTAGGGGCGGGCGCTGGCTCCTCCACATGTGCCCAGGCTCTTCCCAGCACAGGCTCCCAGGTGTAGGCACGGAGGCCTGCCAGTCACTCTGCTCCAGGCAAGGCAGTCATGGCTCAAGAGGTCACCTCCTCAGGGACAATTCCAGCTCCTGGCCACCCACGAGCCAGGGTTCCCAGAGTTCAAACCCTCCTTCTCAACTGGGTTATGAGGTTGGGCGGTCCCTCAGCCCTGGAACCAAGCTGGTGGGCAGGCCAGGTCAAGGGCACTGTCCCCAGCCAGCCAGCTCCCCTGGGCAGGACTGCCAGGCCCATCCAGCAAGTGGACACTTCCATGGACGGGCATGTATTCAGGACCCACTCTACGCCAGGCGCCATGCGGCCCCTGCCTTTAAGGTGCCCCCTTTCTCAGGAAGGTGCCAACCCCCTAACAGAAACGGGATGCCTGTGAAGAGGCCCCGCAGCGAAGAGAAATGTGGAAGGGTGACTGGACCAAGGGACAGGGCAGGGGGAATCCCTGCCCTCAGTCAAGGGGGCTGCATCCATGCCAACCTGCCAACCTCCCGCCTCAGGGCAGGTGGAGGGCACGGGGCGGGCAGTGCACAGGGATCTAGGACGCCCGCCTGGGGACGCCCCCCTTGGCTCACTCCACGCCCAAGCAAGACATGTCGTCCCTGCTCATTTACCCTGTCAGGACCATGTGCCTGTCTAGTGTCCATTCATTCATTCGTTTTATGCACTCAGCCCATGCAAGTCATGCTACTAGATAACAAGGATCCAAGGTTAAAAATTAAAAAAAATAAAATAAAATAAAAAGTCCCCGTCCTTTGGGAGCAGACTAAGAAAACTAACAATGGCCACACTGTCAGGACCGCAGCCTGCGGGCAGCCGCAGCTGGAGCATGGGTGGACACCGGCCCGCACGAGGCCCATGGCTGAGCGCGCACCTACCGTAGTCCCCCTCGAAAGCAGGTCCGTTCAGTAAATCAGGCTGAAAACAGGGTCTGAGGGCTTTGGGCTCTTTAACCGTCACCCACACTCACACCCCTGTCCAGGATGCAGGAGGCTTTCCCCAGCAAGAAAATGTGCCCGTACGGTGCCACTCAGGACTGGCCGATGGGAGGGGAGGAGCCCCCCACCCCCAGCTCCTCCATCACACGGCTCCAGGAGGCAGTTGGCGCGGGGGGCGGGCAGCGGGGGCGGGGGGGGAGGTGCTGGGCTGAGCTAGATGGCCAGGGGACTCACCCAGGCTGATACGTAGCCACTGCCCACTGCGGTGTCACCCCTGACAACAGGCATTTCCTAGGTCCCAGGTGCGTGCTCAGCATGGCACATGCATCCCATAAACCACTAAGATCTCCACCAGTGACGACAGAATCTGCATCCTGGCCGGATCTACTCCTGAGCCCACGCAGCTGTCCTGCTCATCTCCCCCCGCCAAGGCTGGCACAGAGCACTGCCCCAGGTACTGCGCAGACCCCGGGCCAGCTGTCGTGGAGTGAAGGAGGAAACCCTCACCCCAGAGCCCCAGCCCTATGATGCCCCTGCCCCCTACCTCTCTCCCACCTGGCGGACCATTCCAGCCAGCCAGGCTTTCTGCAGTCCTGGAGTGCCGTCGGCCCCCACGAAGCCCCCAGAGCAGCCGGGGTGAGGGCTGACTGGTGCTTGGCTGTGTATAGTCTTCAGATGGGAGGAGAAATGACCCCTCAAAGGGGTCAGGTGCTCTAGACCTATCCCCACCCCCACAGCTCTCATGGAGAACTTGGCAGGGGCGGGAGCAAGCTGGATCTCCCAGGTGCCTTGGCTGACCTCATGCAGCCCCAGAATGCCCTTTGGGCAAGGAGGCAGAGGGAAGGGGTGCATGGGATGGCCTGTGATTACCACCCTCCACTTCAGGGGTGGGTGTGGGGGCCCAGGGAGCACCCTGTTCAAGAGGCAGGGATGCGCCCCTGGCAGACCCAGGGGTGGCCTGGGGCAGGTGGGGTGGCCTTGATTAATATACTTCACACACATTAATCTTGAAGCTAACCTTTACACCCAGCCTGGGAGGAGGAAGGTACACAGGTCCCCATTTTACAGATGAGGAGACTGAGGCTCCGAAAATTGAGAAATGCACCCACAGTCACATGGCCAGGAACCAGTACAGTCAGAATTCACGACCAGCCCTTCTGAGCCCAGAGACTTTGCTCTTGACCACTTAGAGCTTCCCCGCTGGCTGTGCCCCGCCTCCAGAACTGGTACCTCACATGTTCCGACATTTGGCGGATGAAGGAGTGAGCAGACAAGAGAGCAGACAAGTGGAAATGTAGGGGCAAGGGAGTGGAAGAGCGCACGAGTGGACGAGTGGACTCTTAAGGACTTGGGAGGATGGCAGAAGGGCTCAGCCAATGGAGAAGCAATGCTGCTCTGTCACATAGCCTCCGAGAGAGGAAGGAACTTGGCTTCTGAGAAGCTCAGCGACCCACTGGGATGCTGGCTGGCCATGAAGGGCGCCCCCCGGGTCTCTCTCTCTAGACAGCAAGTCTCCAGAACAAGGGGCTCTGGAGGCCCCAGGGCCGCTGCCTGCCATACACGTGTGCGTGCGTGCACGCACACACACTCAATGACCAAGTAACGGCTGGCCTGGTCAGTTGTCGAAGGGCCACTGAGAGCTCTCTTGCTTAAGAGGACCCTGGGCCAGGTATCGACCTGCCCACCCTGCTGGGAGGAAAAAAGGAGCAAGAGACCCATTGGCCTTGCCTGAGGAGGAAGTGGGGGCGGGTGGCCTAGAGGCCCTCAGTGCTGCCCCGTACCAGCAGGTGGTGCCGGCCAGGACAGCACCCTGTGCAATGGCCCATCGGCCCCAGGGTCAGTGGCTGGGCCTGTTTGCTTAAGGGGGTGGGTGCGAGCTGGCACAGAAGCGGCTCACCAAGAGGTCACTGCTGTGGTCAGGGAGGGTCGAAGTCCTTTTTTCTGTGGTCAGACCCCACTTGGGCTCTGGACTGGGGGGTGGGGCAGACTGGACTGGACCCAAGCGTGGGGATAATGTGGAAGAAAGGGGATCAGGTTGAGGCTGTTGCTCTAAATGGGGGCTATGTCTCTTAGTGTCTTGGAGCTGTGGGAGGGTGCTTACAGGTCTATGAGCCCAGCACCACACCTTCCGGGAGGGTCGGAGAGAAAGGAACTGGGCCACGTGAGGGTAATTCCGTGAATTAAAGGGCACAGAGAGGACTCCCCGTTCACCACAACCCCAGCCAACCGTCTGGGGGAGACTGAAGGGAGCAAGGGGCAGGTGGGGTCCCAAGTGTCTGGAGAACCAGTCCCACGTACTGCTCAAGTCTGGGCAGAGGAAGCCAAGAGGAGACCCAGAGCCATGCCTGCTCAGGCACAGCCCCAGCCCCAGCCCCAGGCATGAGTTCTTATCCCAGCCCCCAATAGGGGTGACAGGAGGTCCGGGGAGGTAACAGGGAGCAGGGTGGGGGCAGGGAACACACAACACTGCACCATCCCCAGTGCCCTCTGGCCATGCCCCAAGGGAACCTTACTTAAGGGGACAGAGACCAGCACTGCCCTCCCTGGCCTTTGGGTGCAGGGTCTCTCGAGTTTGTTAGACCCTGTAACTCCAAACGGGGACTTTCTGGAGACTACACTCCACCTAAGAAAATGCCACAGAGGTCAGTTGGGACATGGAACAGAGCCGCAGTGGGAGACAGTTTGAGTCCGGGGACTGCCCAGCCTCAGCACGGGTCTTGCGAAGAAGGCGAGCGCCCTCTGGTGGCTCCTTGTGGCGCAGGTGCATAGCGCCCCACTCCTGAGACAGGACCCGTGAGTGCAGCCTCACCCGTGCGCGGCCTCCTGCAGCCTAGAAGAGCATTTTATAACCACCAACCCGGAACTTACTTAAAAAAATAAAATAAAATAAAGAAAGTGATCCGACTTACATCAAAAAGACATTGTGAGGATTGTGCCACATTTGTAGCCCTCTTAGAAGTATGTTCCACGGCAATAATAATTACACCATGGGCACAGTTGTTTTAATTCTCACGATGACCCGGTGAGGGAGGTGTTGTCATTCCCAGTTTTCAAATGAAATGGGGGCTTGCCCAAGAGCACATAGATAGCAATTCTCACAACTGGGTTTTGAATGGAGGTGTGATGCCAAACGTGCACTGTTTTTCAGGCACTCTGCTCTAACTGCTCAGATCCGAACAAAAAGGGTTGTTTCCAGCCAAGCTTTTTCTCTCCTGTCTCCTCCCAAGAGAAACTGGCCTATTGGACAAAAAGCAAGGAAATGGCCCTTCCCCCTCTCCTGGTTAAAAGGGTCAATGATAAACCTTTGCTTATCTCGTTAGACCTTATAAAGGACTTTTCCCTGTGTTACTTCATCTGTGCTTCACAGCAGCCCTGACACAGAAGGGGCAGGAGCGGCACACAGCACACAGCCCCAGAGACAGGGGTCCACTCAGCTTTCAGCCGTGTTCACATAAGCGCCGCCTGGGACCCAATCCAATACCTGAGGCTCGTGTAAAAATCCACTCACAAAAAAATATTTGCAAAACCTACCTGACAAGGGACCAGTATCCAGCATTTAGAAAGCACTCGTGTAATTCAGTAACAAAAGGACAAATAACCCCACTGAAACAAGCAAAAGATTTAAACTGACGCTTCTCAAAAGAAGATCTATGAATGGCCGATAAGCATATAAAAAATGATAGTCAGCATCATTAGTCACCATCATTAGTCATCATTAGGAAGTGCAAAACAAAACCGCAGAGATACTCTTCTATGCCCACCAGAATGGCTAAAATTAAAAAGGCTGATGAAACCACCCCCTGCTAACGAGGGTGTTAACTAGAACATGCATACATTGTTGGTGAAAGTATAAATGAGGCAGGATAGTAAGAAGCCAGGAAAATTCTGTAGCAAGTGCAAAGGGGGAATCAGACAGATGGCTGATTCAAACTGGCCTCATCCAGCACCCTGACTCACCTGCCCCCTTCTCCCCTGCAGACCACTCCCTTAAACATTAAGCCCTCAGGGCAATGAAGTTCTGATCAGCATAAGATAATCTTAGGAACAAAGCATCAGGTCTGTTGACCATAAACATAGAGTTTTGATCAAACTAGAGATAATATCGAGTCCTCACCTCCGGTTGTGTTTCAGATCCAGGCCCAGAAAAGCAACAAAACCAGGTGAAGTGACACCATGGCTGGTATCAGACCAGACGCACTGACCAATGACCTCCCTACCTTAGCACCGACTGATTAGTAGAGACCATGACCCTGACCCTATATGCTCATTTTGATGAATCAGCATATTAAAGGATACATCTGGGAAACCAAAGAATATTCTATTGAGGTCCTTCCCTGAGACCTCCCCTAAAATTCCTGCCTTTAGAAAACAGATAAAAACTCTTAAGACAAAGGACCCAGTGCACACACATGCAGGTGCGCCCTCTGTCTGTCTGTCTGTCTGTCTTTCTCTCTCTCTCTCTCTCAAGGAGGCAAGGTCTCCTTGCCTTTTCTCTTTAGGCATCTATCTTTGCTTTCTTTCTCCTAAACTCTGAGGATCCCCATGAGACTTGCTACCAGGGGAGCAGCAGGCAGAGGTAGCTTATCCCAGGATAACCCCCTGAGTATGGCTCCAAGGCCCCTTCTGTTGCCTCTGTAACTTGTTTCCTGAGTCCACTTGGCCTACATCCTTTGTGACTTTCTTTCCAAAAGGCCACGGCAGCTCTCTGAGCAGCCTGCTTGAATCTTCTCTTCAAGTGTATTTTCACCTCTTATGCTAAATGAAATTCCTCTTACTCTAGAATTCTTGGCTGAATTCTTTCTTTGCTGAACTCAAGAATCTAGAGCCAACAGCACCACTAACAGAACTTAGAAGGGTAGAAGAAAAATTATTTTTCCTCCCACCACATGGCTATATCAAAAGTATTATGCTGAGTGGAAGAAGTACTACCTAAGAGTACCTATTGTATGATTCTATATATATATATGAAATTTTAAAACTGGCAAAATAATCTAAACAGGGGAAAAAAGAAAACCAGAATGGCAGTTGTCTCTAGAGGCTGGGGGGGGGGGGGGGGGAGGTGCGGGGATTGATGGGGAAGAAGCATAGGGAAACTTTCTAGTTGCTGGTAATGTTTTATATCTTGATCAGAGTCTGGTTTCATTGGTAGATGCATTTGTTAAAACTCAAAGGGTATGTTAATCTTGTGGTATGTAAGTTCTACCTCACAGGAAAAAACTATAAACAAATATTGAATTCCAGTTAACGACTTGCACGTGGAAATATTTAGGGGGCAGTATGCTGATTGCCCCAACCTGTCTCTCAGTCTCTTCTCCACTTCCCCACCAAACTGTTATTCCTGTGGGCTGTGGCTGAGAGCTGTGCTTCTCACACCCAAGCAATTCACGTAGGCGACTTGATCAGATGCGCATTCTGAGTCAGTAGGCCTGGGCTAGCGCCCAAGAGTCTGCATTTCTTGCAAGCTCCAGGTGATGCTGCTGCTGGTCTTTGGACCACATTTTGAGTAGCAAGGACTTAGAATGTTACCTTCTAATAAAGGTACTTCATATATCAGACCCACGAAATGTAGGCTGTCCAGGTGGCCCAGTCCACATTACAAATGTAAAACCTAAGTCAGCCTACACTAGCAGGAATGCCTCAGTGTCAAGGAAACCTATCACACACCAATCACAATCCTGCAACTCAGCTTTAGCTAGCTTACCTGGCCCTAGAAGATGGGACCTGTCACCTCTTCCCGTAGATGACAACTATAATTATGATAAATGACAGAAACCACAATCAATTGTGAGAACTTACTAGGTGCTAGGGACTGTGCTACGTACTTTATAAGCATTATCCTGTGTCAAAACCTTCTAACAGCTTTATGAGGTCAATACTAATATTGTTCCCATTTTACAGATGAGGAAACTGAGGTAGAGAGAGGTTAAGGATTCACCCAAGATCACATCAGCTTGGCTGGATGTTTCCTTTGGCTCCCATTGCTCACAGCCTTACAGTAACGGCCATGGTGTTTACGGGTGCACACGCTTACACACCAGCGTGTTTTTTCTGTCCGCGGAGATCTCACTGTCCTCGGAGATAGGGACAAGATAATTCCCCATTCCCCATCACAGCTTTTGCCAAAGCAGGGACTTTCAAAATAGGACACAGCTCAGTGGCAAGCAGCTCCCAGCCTCACCTGTGACAGGGCCATAATGTTCCACGCTCCCCTCCCCGCAGGCTCCAGTGTGGGGCCTACCCACTCTCCCGCGGCCAACTCTCTCCCCAGCTCTGTAGGTCTCCCCAGGCCACGCCCTGCGGTCCCGCCCACCTCTGCTCCGGATCCCTCTTTTCAGGCTTCTCTCCCTTCCCAGGGAGCCCAGGGTCTACCGCAGCCACCCCTGTCCAAGGCGGAACCCCATCGAAGGCTGCTCTGCTCTGCCTTCCCCCAAACACTCTCCTCTCCCCAGGCTCTGGGGCACAGCTGATCCACAGTGGCATTTAGTCACCTTAGGTGGACGGTGGGAGGAGGTTGCCTGTCTGGGTCCCAGAGGTCGGAGCAGAGCTCAGGTGAGAGGCCCCTTCCTCCCCGCTCCGCACTGAATCCTGCCCTCCTCAGAGTCTCTGTCACCCTCTGGCCCAACCCAGAGTCGCCCAGGTTGGAGACTGGCTGTCCTCAGACGCGGCATTTCCCGCTCCAGGCCCTAACTCTGGCCATGCGGTTCCCAGCCCCCCAAGGCCTCCTCCTCCGGCATGGCCTTCCTTCTGCCGAGTCTCCCCACCCACCTAGGACCACTTAGGGAGGATATTTAACTTTCCCAGCCAAGCTCAGCGATGCAATTTCTCCCCCTAAGAGGTTAGGCTAATTGCTCTTCCCAGAAGAAAATCCTCTGAGGTTTTCCTTGTGGTGGGATAGGAGGTTTGAAAATTATATGTTCAGGGCAACATGGCGTTACTATATTAAGTCCCTTTTCGCAGTCACCGCCGGGAGGCCACTGGGAGCACGGGCGCCATCTGCTGGCGGAAAGGAGGGTCCCGCTCTGTCCTCGAGAGAGATGCGGCCCTGGGCCCCCCACTTAGGGCAAGACCGCGGACCGGGCTCAGCCCTCCCAGGCAGCTTCAGTCCTTCCATTTTAAGAGCCCCGTTAACAACAGTGATGTCAATTTATTGGCCCCCACATACATAAATTGTGTGATTTCCAGGGATGAAGAGACTTAAAACACACCAGACACAAACACATCAAGTTGTATACATTAAATATCCACAGCTCTTTGTAAATATTTTGTAGATATTGTATCTGCAGCTTTTTAAACTTCAGTAAAGCAGGGGTTTTTTTTTAAAAGGGCCTGACACACACTTTATAAACATTAGGCAATGAAAAAGTTATGTATTTGTATACACACCACTATACTAAGACATCTAATTGACAGTGATCTCTACCACTTCTTCTCTCAAATTAGATTATGCATCCTATTAGATTTTTATCCTATTACGTTGTTTTTAAACTCATCTTTAAACAAATGGGCTCTCTCAAATCTCTAATTAATGGAAACATAATTAGAAGTAATTCTCAGTCTCACGTTACAAAAGCACATACCCATCAATGCAGCAATCCTATTACTGGTAATGAACCCCACGGACACATCCACATTCTTGGTGGCAGAGATGTATTATTGCGTCTGCAACATCGCTAAGAAGAGCAAAATGCTGGGAACCACCAGTCAGATGTGGGTTAAAGAAATGATGGCCCGTCCTGCGAGGGAAACTACAATGGAGGATCTATACCTGCTGACCTGGACCCACCTCCAAGTCATAATGTTAAGTGAGGAAGCACCATCTGAAGTATGGTGGTGGTTAAATTTACTCTTAAAATCACTGAATTGTACTCTTAAAATGAGTGAGTTTTGTAGTATGTAAATTATACCTCAATAAAGCTATTTTTTTAAAAGACCAGAAAGCATAATATGTAACTTATTTTCTTCCATAAAACGAAATAAAAGGTACATATTTAATGACATATGCTTGCATATGCATAAAAAGTCCTGGAAAAATATATTAAAAACCTAATAATAGTTGCTTCTTTGGATGGGAAAATTTTTATTATGTACACTTTTCCTATATGTATTTTCACTACAAGCATGCATACTCTTTCAATAAATTATTTATTAGTTGCAATCATCATCCCATAGTTGCCATGGCAACATTTAACCTCAGAATTTAAATAGAATAAGATAATTTTAGTATTTTTAAAAGATTTTACTTATTTATTTTTAGAGAGAGGGGGAGGGAGGCAGAAAGATGGAGAGAAACCTCAATGTGTGAGAGATACGGCTATCAGTTGCCTCTCAGAAGACCCCAGCGGGGGACCTGGCCCCACAACCCAGGCATGTGCCCTGACTGGGAATTGGATCGGCGACCTTTCGGTTCGCAGGCCAGCACCCAACCCACTGAGCCACACCAGCCAGGGCAATTTTAATATTTTAACAACTTGAAGAAAGGAGGAATTTTTTTTGTTTACCAAAGACTTAGGTTTTGTGCGCAAGGTACTTACTTCCTCATAAACAGAATTTGAAGAAAACTCTTTTTTTCTGTGGTGATAAGACTCATATTAAGCACATGCTCTCACACACGCATACATACACACACATATATTTTTGTGAATATTCTGAATTTTCAGACTAATACCTGATTATTGTAGAAATTTATAGAAAAAAACTATTAAAAAAAGAAAACAACAGTCACTGATAATGCACCAACTGCTCACATGCTGGCGTGTGTATTCAGCCTATTCCTATGTGCGCATAGCTTCTGTTTTACAATGTTATGAACAAACTATAAATAGTTTTGTGTCCCATTTTTTCTTCCAATCCCCACATCATAAACAACGTTCCATGTCCTTAAAACGTTCTCACTTTTAACATGCGCGTGGTGTCACATCCCGTGAACGTTTCTCATCGGTTTAATCAGTCTCTCTTGTTGGACGCTCCGACCACTTCCAGAGTTTTGCTCCATAAACAGCACTGCAGTGCCCCTCCGGCGATATAGCCCTGTGCTCATCCTCCAACGGCCTTAGGACTGAATCCCGGCAGAGGAATGACTGGAACAACTGGGGTGTCAAACGGTGTGCCCTCTCAGCACCCCGGCCGCAGGTCGCAGGCGCGCCCTCCGTGCAGGTCGCACCGGTTCCGGGCCGTGAGCAGCTGCTTCTCCGGATGGAGCGCAGCAGGGCTCCTGGACTCCTGCTAAGTACAAAGCACTGTCCGGGGGGCGGGGGCGGGGTGGGGGGGTGGGCAGGGAGGCTTTATACGGCTGATTTCAGTAAGTTCTCGCGAGAGAGATGTTACAATTGTCTCCTTTGACCCATAAAGAAACAGGCTAAAAGGCTGTGCTTGCCCAGGCTCTGTCTCCCAGTTAGTGCAAGAGTCAGTGCTGAAATTCAGGTCTGTCTGATTCCAAAACCCACATATAATAATAATCATGATAATAATAATAAAGATACGGCACATTTTCCCAGGAAAACCACTCCTCTCGGCGCCTGTGGCCAAGGGCCACAGGAGGGCCTCAGAGTGAGCTGAGTAGGTCCATGGATGGGTCAGTGGATTTTGAAATGCAGACATAATTTTCACGCAAGAGAAAAAAAGAACTATCAACCATTTAGCTAAGACGTCCCAAATTAGCAACAACAACAATAATTTTGGAAACAAATTTTTGATTCATAGCCGCCAGCCTTCCCCCTAAGACTGTGGCAAGAAGAAGGCAAGTCCAGAGTGGGGTATTAACAGGAAGCATTTGACAGAACAGAGCTGACGAGAAAGCCCAATCCGCTGTGGCCTGTGTCTGGGTGGGCAATAGGCGCGGAGGCCCCCATGCACCTGAACCCACAGCTGGTCCAGGCTGCAGCTCAACCAGGGCCGACAGAACCTGCAGCCTGTTTACCCTACGTCCTAAACAGGGCTGATGGGAGTGACCTACCCAATCTGGAGAATTTTCCAGGACCTGAGAACAGGAGTAGCAAATTGGTTTTGGCCTTGTCCCCCTCACTTTATATAGAAGGAAGGAAACCATCTAGGGGGAAGCATAGGGCTTTGAAGCCCAGTAATCCTGGCTTTGAATCCTGCTTCTGCTGCTTACTAGCTCCAGGGTAGGTAGGTCACTCCTATCAGCTCTGCTTGGCCCCTTGTTATTCACCTCCAAGCTCAGAAGCTTCCAGGAAGCCCTGGCGCATGGCTCACAGCTCACACAGCTCTGGAGACCTCGGTAAACTTGGCCCCCCAGGCCTGTCTGCACCTCCCAACACCCCCAGCTCTAATTATGGGTTTCCTGCTGCTTTCCCAGGCCCACAGGGTCTACTGGCCAGTCTGCCCCCCGAACCTCCGCCCACCGCTGACCCCAGGTAAAGCGGCCATAGGAGCTCCCAAAGGTAGCAGTTTTGGAAAAGACAGTAATTGCAAGTTATCTGGTCAAACTGGAGATGGGAGGTGGTTAGTCCAGGGCTCACACTTTGAAAACAGCTGATGAGAGAAAGGTCCCCTGGCAAGACTTGAGTGGGTTCCAGCCTCAGGGGAGCCCGTAGATAGCTGGCCAGACCAGGAGCACCTTTCCTTTGTCCCCCTCTGTACTCCAGCTACCCACCCCTCCCTGAGAACCCAACCTTCCCCACATATGCCCTCCCCCTGCGCCCTGCTCAGCCTTTGTTCTCTCTGACCCCTGTGTGTTCCACTTCTTCCGGCCTTTCTTCCAGGCCTGGTGGACTCAAAGCTTATGCTTGGATCCCCAGTCCCAGCTGGAAGGCGACCTGCAGGCGGCCTCCGGCTCTCCCAGGCCCCTCGGCCCCCTTGCCTTCTGCCCAGACTCGCTTCCCCTCCCTGCCAGCACTTCTCACCCATCCTCCACTGTGGCTTTGCTACTATCGTGGCTCCACAAATATCTGTCCCTACGGTGAGCGGACACTCTGCTAAGTGCTGAGGCGACAGAACGCTGCAGCAGGGACACAGAGCATGAGCAGAGTGTGACCAGCGTTCCAGCCACAGCGACGTGCGGGCTGGCTAAAGCCGCGGGTGCCTCTCTCTGCTCCGCGGTCCCTGCCGCCCCCTGGGCAGGTGGAATCGGCCCTGCTGGGAGAATTTACACCACGGAAATCAGCAAACGCTGCACACCAGGGTTTTCTCTTTTCCTAGATGGCACGTCGTCAAACGTGTCCTAGCATGCCGCTGCAGGAGGGACATAAGAGGAACCGCGTCCCAGGGAGGGACAGTGCTTGGCTGCTGGGTCTGCCTTTCCCTGGCCTGAGAGGGGATCCCCCCTGAGATGAGGATTTAAGACAAGCGGCTTATTTGGAAGGCGATTGTAAAGGACTTAGTCAAGGGGGTACCACAAACCATTTTGCTGCCGCGGCAACCGGAGCTGGGTCCTGGGATGGGAGATGGTGAGGAGCAGACCTCAGTCACCCCCGGAGCCACCAGGGAGCCAGGGCATGATCCACCAACCCTGTCAGCCTTCAGTCAGGCGCCGTCTCTGGGCTTTTCCAGCCAGGCTCTGCGCTTGGACCTAGCCTCTCCCTGCCTCCGGGAAAGACCCTCCACCTGAGAGTAGGAGGGGTTCCACGTGAGCGGCCTGCCTCACAGAGAGGTGAATGCCAAGGAGACCTGGGTGGGGGTGCAACAGGGTCCCACCATAAATCCCCTGCAGGCAGGCTCTGCCATGGTGCCCCCGAGTCCTTGAGACCCTTTCAGGAAACCCACAAGATCAAAACTGTGTTTATAACAAACCTCAGGCATTAGTATTTTGCCCTCATGTGTGTACAATAGAATTTTCCAGATGCTGCATGACATGTGATATTGCAATGGATTGAATGCAGAAGCAAATATGAGAGTCCAGCTGTTGTTTTAAGCTGGACATCAAAGAGGTTTGCAAAAATCTGTATAAAATACTGATCTTCTCACTAATGTTTTTGGTGTTGGAAGATACAGTTATTTTTCTTTAAAAGTATTTTATTGTAAATATGACAATATTTCCATGTCTTGATATTTTTAATCAATAAATACTATAGTGAAGGAAGAAAGAGAATTTTTTCCTCCTACACTTTTAAATTCTTCTATCTGGATTAGTAATCAAATTGACATGAGACATTAATAGGAAAAGAAATGACCAAATTTATTATGTATGTACACATGGAGGTTCCATAAGCACATGGGACCTGAGGACAAATCAGGCATTTATGTTTATGTACCACCTTGAATTAAGGAGAAAAGCAAAAGTTTGGTTTGAAACATCAAGGGCAGGAAGGCGGTTTTCATGGAGACAGAAAAGCAAATGTTTGGTAAATAAACAGTTGCTGAGCCCTGGTTGGTGTGGCTCAGTGGACTGAGTGCCAGCCTGTGAACTGAAAGGTCGCCGGTTCAATTCCCAGTCAGGGCACATGCCTGGGTTGCGGGCCAGGTCCCCACCTGGGTGTGTGTGAAAAGCAATCAATCGATGCTTCTCACACACATTGATATTCCTCTTCCTCTTTTTCTATCCTCCTTCTCCTCTCTCTGAAAATAACTAAATAAAATCTTTTAAAAAATAAAATAAAATAAAAGTTTGCTGGGCCATATTTAACACTGGGACACAGGGAGAACTTTGATCACGTGGGCCTTGCTAGGTTCCTCTTTGCCTATCACACTAGTGTTAAATAGTTAAAACAGTTTAACAGTTCGTGTTAAGCTGTTAATCTGTGATGATATCTCCCTTCCTGAAGCAGGTCTTATATCTAAATTCTTTCAGGCAGTTGGGGGGAAAGTCAAAGCCTTTTCCTGAGTCTTCTGTTTCTTGAAAAAAACCAGCTTAAAATAATCAGTATCACAAAAGTCACACTTTGGTGTGGCAAACTCTGTCCCCCTACTATTTTAAATTTTTCTTAATTTTCATTTACAACATGGTAAATATAGATCGATATATCCTATATAAACAAAAGCTTTGAAGGGTTTTCAATACTTTTTAACAGAGTAAACATCTTAAGACCATAAAGTTCGAGAACCAGGGAGTTAGTGTTGCATGGGTAGAGTATGATCAGAGAAGAAGAGAAAGTTCCGGAGCTGGGTGATGCCGACAGCGGCAGAACAATGCAAATGTGCTTAACGACACTGACCTCACACTTTAAAATGGTGGCGATGGTCAATTTTGTTGCATACGTAAGCCCAGTGGGAAAAAAAAACTTGAAGGTCACTATAGGTCCACTCAGGGAGCCGGCCGTAGGCGTGTTGTGGGAGCTGTGGTAAGAAGGTTCTTTGGGAAAAATTAGATCCGAAACTTTCAGAAACAAGGAACGTGCCTGACAAGTCCTTCTCATACCATCATCTCCTCTTTCATCAACCCCATTGTATAGATGAGGAAACCGAGGCTCTGCCAGATAGAATGATTTGCCCAAGACCTCCACCCCTGGCATCTGAACCTCGGGTCTGGCCCCACTGGGCCCTCAGGCCCCAGGGCCACAGCCAACTCCGCCAAGGAGTGCAGAGCCTACAGAACAAGGCTTCATCATGACAACATGCAACTTAACCCAACGAAGCCACTCTCTATTTAAACGGAAACCCCCCTTCCCACTAAAAAGCTGTTTCACAAGACTGTAAACCAGCCACCTCCCCTCCATCCCCATCCTCGAGCCTTCACAAAGTCTCAGACAAAGTCTCATCGAGGGACCCAGATTGGCTGTGAAAAATACACCCCCCTCCACTAGGAACATGGGGCAGAGGCGGAGCCCGTGGGTGAACAGGACATGCGAAGCAACGCTGTGGCTCTCCTACCCAGAGGTGTCGGGCAGGAGAGACTACAAACTGTTGATCCTCCCTTATAGTCACCTGAGGAATAGACACTCTACCCCAGTGCAGCCCAGGGGTCTGGTCCATGGTCCATCTCTCTTGGAGAAACGTGACCTGGGTCCCGGGAGACAGCCAGGGCCCGGGCCTCAGGTTGGTCCTGGTCACTATGCTTACAGATACTTTGACAAGATTTGAAGGGGAAGTTCATTATACAGTTTAAACCTGCTCCCCCTCACCACAGAGCCTATGGTAATTGACTTAAAATGCTAATGAGTCCTGCAGTGATTTTTGTATGCACACAAATACAGGGGTGGACAAAAGTAGGTTTACAGTTGTTTGTAAGGAAAAGAATATACTAATTCATAATATTACGAGAATAAACTCTGTGTCTTGCGTACTCACAACTGTAAACCTCCTTTTGCCCACCCCTGTATATATGTATGTGTGTGTGTCTCTCTCTATAAAACGTTTCCGCCTTCAGTCTACCTTCTCCAAGTGGCCATGTGGGGCCTTTGGGGAAAGGGGTGGGTTCCCTGCCGGTTGGCCTGTGGCCCCAGTGCCTCCTCCAGGCCGAGCCCGGGATTGCCATCCCCAGACCCAAAGACAGCAGCCCCCGGTTCTTGCAGGCTCCACAGTGGACAGGAGATGGCTAGAGGTCAGCCTTTCTGGTTTCCACCAAGGGTTAGCCCTTTGGGGCTATGCAGAGGGGCACAAGCCTGCACCCTTTAGGTGGGACAGCCTCCCAGCCCCGGCGCACAGAAGCTGCCAGGTCACCCCTGGCACCCACACTGGGTCTGGTGAAGCAAATTGCAAATGTCTGGGGAACCCAGGGCCACGGACCTGCAGATGGTTCAGCGTAGGTTGTTTCACATCATCCTCCCAGGAACCCTGCTGAGGTGTTCTTATTCCCACAGAAGATGGACATTGAAAGCTGGACTTTCATCCCAGGCCTGACTGCAAACCCTCGCCCTCCCCCCGACACAAGCCAGGGCGGCTCTGGAATGAGGAGCTAGAGACATGGTCCCCGATTCCACAGCCCACGGCGTTTCCCATGTATGTTTTTTTCCCCTGTGGAAATAAAATGATTATTTTTTAATTATTATTTTAAAAAGACTCTTTTCCTAACACAGAAGTTGGAAAAGTATAAACTTAAAGTCAGCGTGATACTACCACTCAGAAATAAACACTGAATATTTGGGGCATATTTTCTATATACTGATATATAAACACAATCTTGGGATAGAGTATAATTACTATTGAGGCCCCAGGGCTCTGCTTCTCCTTACTCCCTTTTAACCCTCCAAATAGACCTCCAGTAGAGGTTATTTCGAACTTGTTGAAAGATAAACTGAGATATGATAAAAGTTTTTAATAATGTATTTGCCCAAATATCAATTTAAATCGAGTGTCATCCAATCTAGCAAATAGAAAGGAACTCCAAGGAGCTGCACAAAATGAAATACTCTTACAGGCCGGAGGGTGCAGGGGTCAAGGAGGGGACACTAGGCAAAGGCAGGCTGGTCATTGCAAGGTCCCTTTCCTTAGGGGGTGGCAGCGACTCATCAGGCAGATGACCTAACCAGTGATCAGGCGCTTCCTGATGGACGCGTGTAAGAGTCCCCTTCTGGGAGAGCCGAAACCACAGTTAAGTCTCAGTTTGGTGACATGGGGTTTAGCAGTGTAAGTGACTCCGTTTTGGGGCTTTTGTCTTGTTTTTAACAAACCCCAGGAGAAATTAAGATGCCCAAGTTCATGCAGTTGGGAACAGAGCTCAAATTGAACATCTGCAGCTGGACCTTGGAGCCTGAGCTTTCAAATGACAGGGGCTCGTTTGCTGCGTCATCCCGCACCTGGCATATCGAGTATTTTAAGCTGAAGGAAGTTGAGAAACAGCGAGTGCAGGAAGGACTGCCTGACCTTCCCCTGAAGCAGATCATAAAACCGTCCTGTGAGAGGTGCTCTCCCTGTGCCCAGAGGGAGGAGCAGCCTTATCTCCAAGATGGAGTCTGAACTGGTGGCCTTACTGAGTCCCCCGTCACGACACTCGGCTCGTTCCCTTTGTCCTATTTCTCCAGACTTTCCAGTCTTTGTCAAGCCTGGAATAAACAACGCTCGGGTTTAACTATATTTTTGGTCTTCATTTCCTTTTGCAGGCTCCCGTGTCACCTAATACTTACATTAAATAAATTAACGTGCTTTCCTCTTGTTAATCTGTCTCTCTTTAGAGGGCCACAGTAGAGACCTTGGAAGGCTAGAAGGAGAGAGACACTCTTCCTCCTCTTCACAACCCTGTGATTGGTTTCCTGGGTATCTTCCTTTGGGCTTCAGTGTTGAGCATCCCTCTACGCCTTCACGACGCTTCTCACGCAGCTGCTGGGAATACTTAGTCTTTCTTAGGGAGCAAGGATTTAGCCACATCGAGGGGGAAAAGGCTCCGGGCCTCGCCCTGTGTCGGCACGGCTGCCCTTCGGCATCTCTCAGGCCGGGGCCCTTGGGCCTGCTTGTGTTCAGGAAACCACACATCTGTGAGCATTTTTAAGGTCTATGTTTATGTTAAAAAATAATCCTAAGAATTTTTTACAAGTTCTAAACATGAAATTTTTATGTTATTTCACACTTAAAAGACCTTGTACTCTGAGTGAGACCTTAAATTTTCAACTTAGGATTTTCTCAAACAAGGTTTTGGGATGTTTTCTTAGAAATCTGTGAGAACACATTTTTTTTTTTTAATTTTCATTTATTGATTTGAGAGAGAGAGGGGGGAAGGGAAAGGGACATAGATTTGTTGTTCCATCCACTTATGTATTCATTGGTCAACTCTTGCCCCGGCCCCAACCAACCAACCAGCTGCGTGGGCCTGAACCTGCAGCCGCGGCAGGGCCCCAGCGCTGGTTCAGCAGGGACGACGCTCCCACCAACTGAGCCACCTGGTCAGGACCGAGAGAACGTATTTCTTTTCATTGAAATGATTGTTCTAGTTGTGTTATCCTGTTTTTCCAAAGATCATCCTATTTGTAGTTTTTCCCAAATGAAAAGTTTTATATACATACAATTATCAAATAACACGTGTTTCATGAAAAAAAAAACAATTAAAAAATCGGATAATACAAAATGGTGAAAAGTGGAAGTTGTGAGGGGGGGCAGACACTAAAGAAAGTAGTCATGGGGGTGGGCAGTTAGGGGAGCCCTCCTGCCCTGGGGAAGGAGAAGTGGGAGGGCAATGCTGGTTTTGCTTTTCTTTTTAAGATTTTATTTATGTATTTATTTATGTATTTATGTATTTATTTATTTATTTATTTTCAAAGAGGGGAAGGGAAGGGGGAAGAGAGGGAGAGAAACATCAGTAAGTTCCTTCTCACAGGCCCCCAACTGGGGACCTGGCCTAAAACTCAGGTATGTGCCCTGACCAGGAATCAAACCGGCAACCGTTCAGTTAGCAGGCCGGCACTCAATCCACTGAGCCACACCAGCCAGGGCCTGTTGGTTTTTGGAAGCAAAGCAAGGATCACAGTGCAGGCAAGCCTCCTGCACAGGGACCCACTGTCTGTGCAAGAGCAGCTGGGTCTGTCCCCAGCCCCAGCCCCTTGCCCTGTGGGTAGCAGAGTTTATCCTTGGCTCCCAGCGCTTAGGCGCAGGTAAAGCGCACAGTTTGGCACATGTTGAGCACAAGCTGGAATTACACTGTTCATCCTCCCAGCTCCATCCTTCCACAGCAGTGGGCTGTCCATGCCAAGGCCCCTCTCCCCTTCACACACAACTCACAGGAACACCTAGGCCGCTTCAGGCTGGAGGGCCTGACCTCTAGGCTGGGGTGGACAGGCTAGTGGAGGGTACGTTGTTCTCTCACCCTCAGGGCCCAAGAGAGCCAAAGCCTCCCCTCCACAGCACTTGTTCCACAAAGCAGGATTGGAGGACTCATGAGCTCTGTTTTCTGCCCAAATTACTGAGGGTCTCAGCGGAAGCCCCCTCAAGACCTGGCGCCTGGGAAACCATCAGGCCTGTGGCCACTGCTCCAGAGGGCGTTCCCATCTCCCTTTGGTGCCCTTACTCAGCCGCAGGGCTGGCTAGAACTTCAACTGGGCGCAAGAGCAGCAGTTGTGAGAAAACTGGCTTCCCCGTCCCAGTCTGCCTCAGAGTTTTCCTGCTGCTCTGGTTCCTTGCCCCATAAAGACACTGGACTTGTAGGGAGTGGGCAGGGGCGGTTAGGGGGTGGAGGGATTGAGCAACAAGGAAAAAGGACTCTTGGGCGTGGACAACAGTGTGGTGAGTGCTCGGGGGAGCGGGTTGTAAGGGGACTAAATGGTAATGGAAAAAAATACAATAAAGATTAAATTTTTAAAAAAAGAACACTGGACTTACCTGCACAGTGTCTCTGCCCAGTGGAGGAGGTGTCCTGATTTATTAGCACCCCATGGGCTCCCCTGAAAAGCAGCCCCACAGTGACCGGGACTTGGCTCCCAAACCACCTGTTACAGCGTCTCGTCTTCCCTGCAGGGCCTTTCCCAGGGATCAGCTGCCCCGGATCCTAGGACCGACGCTACCCTAGTGATACCAGGGGCAGCTGCTCTGTAGGTCCGACAAGCCCTTCCCCAAGCCTGTGCATGGCAGATGGGACACTTACTATCCTGCACTCACTCTGCGCCCCTTGTCAGACATTGCAGAGGTCCCCTTGCAGCACCAAGGACCAGCACGAAGTAAGGGCTCAACAAATGTCAGCCATTGCTCTGCTCCTGCTAAACGTGCCCGGTTGCTTCTGCTGTCCCTCTGTGACACAGATCAAGGCTTCTCACTATCCCAGGGGCAACCCAGCTGGACCAGTTGGGAACAGGGCAAACGGAAGCCGGCAGGATTGAGGGCTATGGTTTTGCTCCCTGCTCCTCTGTGAAACGCTGTTAGGACACTTTTGGCCACTGGAGGGCAGCATCCACCTAGCTCATTTTAAGACCAGTTTTTCTCAAAAGCAGTGTTTTCTGCTAGTGGTGAGGGGGAAGTGGAAGATTTAACAGGGGCTTACTGGACTCTGGGTTAGTTGCTTTGTCCCAGGATTTCATTTCCATCCACCTTCCTCCAGACAGTCCTTCATGAATAGATGCATTCTCAAATAAAAACTATAAAGAGGTTTTACATAAGGAACCTTGTTTTCCCATCGCCAGGAATTATATAAAATGAGAATTTTGTTTCTAAACCTGGGCCCTCCCACAGGTGACCAGCAACAGTTCTCTGAGTGCCACGTGTCTGGCCACCAGGTCTCCCCACTCTCCCCACAGGTGCCTCTTCCCACCCTGCCAGCTGCTGGCTGCTCAAGAAGAAACGTGGAGGCAGCAGCCCCTCCCTGCACAGCTGCTGTTTCTCAAGGCAGCAGCAGGGATGGGTCTGCAGCCAGCAGAAGTCCGAGACAAAACCAGGACTCCTGTTCCCATATCAAACGGTCAGGCAATGACATTAAATCATGACTGCCACCTGACCAGCAGTAATAGTAGGACATTGTTAATTCTATTTTAAATTATTTTATGTTAATTTATTCACCTTGATTTGAGAGAGGGAGGGAGGGAGGGAGAGACAGACAGACATCGATTCTACTTATTCTGGTACGTGCCCTGGCCAGGATCAAACCCACAACCTTGGTGTATCAAGACGATTCTCTAACTGAACTACCCAGCCAGGGCCAGCATGGTTAATTTTATGGAGATTGGTTGTGAACTGCATCCCAATCTCAGAGATGTAGAAATTGGTAAATTGAGGTAGACTTTCTAAGGCCACCTTTTGGGTTTCCTGTCCCACCTAAACCCCGAGCAATGGCCTCAGCCTCACCCGCGGCCAGGCCTCACCGTGTCAGACAAGGCCAGACTGGCCCTAGTGGCTCCTGCAGACTTGGCGTTGAGACTGGCCTCTTGTGTAGAGGCAGTGTAAACGCAGGGGCGCTGTGGGCTAGGCCTCCCCCACCAGGCGAGCATGAGCAGAGGAAGCTGGGCCCAGGAGAGGAGTGAACACGCCATGCAGGGAGCGGCTGAGATAAGGTGGAGAGAACACAGGCTCTCAGCTTCCCAAGGGGCTTCTGGGTTCCGTAGCCCGTCCCCGCCTGAAGCTGGGCTGCCATCTAGCTCCCGTTCTGTGGCACCCCGAAACCTTCTCTCTGCTTTGTCCGTGAGCTGGCTAGTCAGTCTGCGTTCCTGGCAAAGGGTCCCTCTGCCGCCCCAGAAGCTGTTTGCTCAGGTCTCATCTGCATTGCAGACAAGGGTGTTCCCACCACACTCGGGACTTCGAAAGCCTCGGTGATCACAAAGTGGCTTTAGCAGCTGTGGCATAGCCGAAGGACCCTCAGGCAGCATCCTGTAAACCTGGGGCCTCCGGGCCTCAGTGTGCGCGTCCAGCTCTGACCTCGCCGTTTGCCAGGCACCTGTCCTGTGTTATCTCCAGGGCACTGCCCAGAGATGGGGCCCATCAGGGTTTTGGGTGGCAGCGCTACTATTTAGGTACCTCTATTCTGTCCCCCTAAGTTTGGCCTAGTCTGGGAATGAGGGGGCATCCTGTGACCTTGAGGACCTTCTCCATGTGAGACCATCCACTCCATTCAGGGACTAGCTCACAGCCTTCAGCGCCACAGCCCAGGGCCACTAACCAGCCCACCCACCTTCTGCTGAGTCCTTTCGGGGGTTCAGAGCTTTGTAGCATCTACCCCCACCGCCACGGTGGACTAGCGTTTTTAGGGTGAGGGGCTCTGAGGTAGCTTCCCAAGGACCAGCATGGCAAGCTCAGGCCTTGACGCTGGGTGGTTCTCCGAAGCCTGTTAACATGGGGCACTGATGTCAGGGCAGCCAGGCTGGCCAGAAGCCTGGACGACGGGGCCCGCGTTGCGTAACAAATGAAATGACCAGAGGCAGCGGCGTGAAACAACACCGATTTATTATCTTCTTGTTCTGGAGGCCAGAGAGCCCAAACGGGTCTGCAGGGCTAGGTTCCTTCGCAAGGCTCCAGGGGAGAAGCGTTCGTTTCCTTGCCTTTTCCAGCTCCTAGAGGCTGCCTGCATTCTTGTCTTGTGGCCTCACATCATCCCAACCTGTTCAAGCCCAGTAACTCAGCCTAGTGACTGCGCTCTTTAGGCCCAGTGATGGACAGAGCACGCTCCTGAAGACAGGCCGAGCACTTGGGACGGTCGTTAGGATCTTGCTAAGAGGCTGACAGGCCAGAGGAGCCATTTTTGTAGGTGGCCTTCACAAGGCTGTCAGCAAAGTCCCTATAAACATCTGGGCAGAGGCAGTTAAAAACACAAAAGGCACGCATGCTCCACACAGGCAGGAAAGAGATGCAATGAATTCATCCCTTGGATGCAGGAACAATAAACTGCCGCCTGGGTTGGGGTAGAGAATTCTATCCACCCAACCATTTCTAAAGTGCATTGGAGTTGTTTACGATGAAAATTGGCAAAGGGCAAAATCCAAAAGATTCCCAGGGGGTGAGTGATGCAATGGGTTGCAAAACAAACACCAGACAAAAGGCATGGGCTCAGGTGACAGAGCAGACACTGTCTGTCAGAGTCAACGTCATGACTTGCCCGTGCCCTGGTTTTGATTCGCAAGTGATGCGACAGTGCATCATGATTCTGAACCTGTGACCCCAAAACCAGCAACAGGTAGTAAGGGGGCTTAAAATAGCCTGTAGAGAAGTAAACAAATGAAGTATTTTAAACTCTTAGCATTAATACTTCGCTGTGTTCAGCAGTTTTGTACAAATCCTGACAACCTGTGGGTTAATTTAGGGTGCTCAAACACCTAAGAGAACCTGGTGTGTACTATTAACTTTGTGGTTTTCCTCTGAAATGTGTAATTGAAATTAGACTGCAATTCTAATTTTGGAGGCATTGGAGAATTGTCAGGAAACTTTGAAAAGCTTTGAACTGCTCCGGAGAACTTGATATTCTACATTTATTCTATTTCAATTCCCTTGTGCTGAGCAAGACGCTGATGTTTGGATGTGAATCTTGCTTGCGTTGGGAGGTCTGATGTCCTAGGAAGGAAGAATTATTGAAACTTGGAAATATGTTTAAAATATTTAAAGGAATTTAATGATGTTTGCAAATTGTGTTAATTGGGGGAATGTAATCTGTTGAATATATGAATGATTAGGACAAGCAAGAGTTATTTTTACAGAAAAAAATACATTATTAATATAACAAAATGTGCATGATGACCTTAAAAGCTTTAGAAATAAATTTTTAAGTTTTTACCTCTTTAACAGATTGAAAATGTACTTAAAATAATTATAGTCGTTTGCACACATATAAACACCCTTGAACACTGAGAAACTCAAACAAGGGCATTTCTCTGAGAGTTGTAAATAGAATAACTTGGTAGACCCATTTTTTCTTAAGGTTTTTTTGGGAGAGGTGGGGGTAAGTAGGGAGAGAGGGTGAGAAACATCCATCAGTTGCCCCTCACACACACCCAGCTGGATACCTGGCCTGCAGCCCAGGCATGCGCCCTGATTGGGGATCTAACACGTGACCCTTCAGTTAACCTCACCCGGCACTCAATCCACCAAGCCACACCAGCCAGGGCAGTAAACCCATTTTCATTGAAATAACTGAAACATTCTTTTTAAGTGAGCACTAAGGAAGGCTGATTGATCACACCTCTGGAAACTGAAGCATGTCAAAGAGCTTGCCCCTGGCATTAGGAAACTTTCTGGCTGGAACAACTTCCCCCTCTCCTCACCTCCTGTAACACTGTGTCCTTGGTTAGACTTGCATGTAAATAGCTAAAACAACTTGTCTGTGCACTGACCTCTTCCTAAAGACTTTGACCTGAGGGCAGGCTCTGGCCCGGACCGGACGTTCCCCCAGGGCTTGCAGCCACCGCAGGCCCACTGCGGGGCCCTTACTAGACTTCTTACCTCCCAGAGGGAAAACCTATAGGTCTACTTCCCAAAAGCAAATGCCAGCACCTCTCTCCATGCCCCTTCTCCTGAGCAGCCCCCTCGTCTTGACCCTCTTTCCCAGGGCAGTGGGTGTTCCAGAAACTGACTAGACTAATTCCTAACCCAGAAGGCCTCGCACCCAAGACTGTCATCTGTCATCGTCGGCCCCAGGTCAGCGGATCCTGACTTAGTTTCCATCCCCCTCAATGAAGGGACAGATCACATTAAGGGTTCTCTTTTAAGAGATTCAACTGAACCCCTCAAAACTTAAGACTGACCACAGCCCTGGTTGGTGTGGCTCAGTTGTTTGGGCATCACCCTGAAAAGCAAAAGGTTGCCGGTTCAATTCCCAGTCAGGGCACACGCCTGGGCTGCGTCCCTGGTTGGGGCACATGCAGGAAGCAACTGATCAAAGTTTTCCTCTCCCTCTCTTTCTACCTCCCGTCCTCTCTCTATAAATAAGTAAATTCTTTTAAAAGCTGTTAGCCCCACGTAATACCTAAGAGAACGGCAGCGCAGCTCACCCACGCTGGAAACAGCAGTCATGGATTTGGACCCTGGCACACTCCACAGACCCAACTCCCTGTAACCACTACACTAAACTGATTAAGCTCCTGGACACAGCCATAACTGGAACACAGATCTACGGCTTCTGTTGCTAACTTACATTTCTGCAACCCACAGCACGGCTATCATCATCATCATCGACAGCTTTGGGAACGAGACAGGTACGGAGGACAAACAGGAACAGCCAGAGCCAGCGCACCCAGGTGCCCTGGGATTCTGTTCAAAATGCAGATTCTGATTCAGGAGGTCTGGGGTGGAGTCCGAGAGTCTGCATTTCCAACAAGCTCCCAGGTGACTCTGACGCTGCTGTCTGCGGGGCATCTTGGGTAGCAAAGGGGTGAGGTGAGCCTCGCTGAGGCAGCTCCATTTCTTCTCTGTGACGAGAAAAGAAGAAATGGGGGGCATACAGACGTCGCAGAGCTGCTTGACGTTGTGGAAAACGAAGGAAGAAGCTCAAGTGCCAGGAGGTGGAATGCACCAGGGCCACCAACACGTTAGGGGCGTGTACAGGAGCACCGCGTTGCCCTTGAACCCCGCCCCCACTTCTGCCAGGGGCGAGCCGGGGGCCACCAACAGTTGCTGCTCTCCCATGGGCCATGCCAGGCAACATCAAAGCTGTCCACACTCCAATTTTGTCCTGACCACTTTTAATAGGCAATATTAAAATTAAAAAAAAAAAGTGTGCTCTGATGAAGAGGCCAATCGCACTTTTGGACTTAAAAATGAGACAAGCCACATAAATTCTCTTCCTTAAAAAACAACCATTTCAAAAGATTTTCTTTAATATCATAAAATATTTTCATGGACAAGTGAGCTAGCAAACACACATGCACCAATGTGCCTTTTGACAAGATCATCCCCTACCCCCCACCCCTTCCCACACCAAGGTGGACATGAGATTGGAGAAATGAATACAGCAGATGGAACAGAGAGAAAAAAAAAATTGATAAAAAGGATGGAGTATAACATTGTGCTTGGTTATTTTCCTATGTCCACAACAAAACAAAACATTTTGGTGCAAATAGTTAATTTTTCCTCTTTTCCATTTAAGTCTGGTGGAGAAAAAAATACTTTTTCTATAATAAAATATGCGGTTTTTTGGTTTTTTAACTTTTTTTAACGTAACTTTTTTTTCTTTTTTGCAGAAAATAACTTTGTAAACTGTCACTTGGCGGGCGGGGGGAACTGGATGCCACGTGGGTCCCAGCTCACGGGGTGGTGGGGGTGGGGCGGGCAGCGGAGGAGCAGGGGGTACTTGCAGGTGCGGGGTGGGGGGCGGGGGTGCTGGACCCGCGGGGGCGGGTTAGAGGTCACTCTCGCCGTAGAGCGCCGTGGAGAAGGACATGTAGTCCAGAGCACCAGGCACGGCGTCGGGGCCCGTGTAGGGGGCCATTCGCGCGATGCAGTACTCGGCCTGGTCCGGTGGCAGCTCCCGGCGCAGCTCGTCCACCGTGATGTAGTTCTGCGGAGAGAGCGCCATCAGGGCGGCCGCAAAGCGCAGCAGCTACGAGCCTCACGGTGCCCCCGGCTGCCCTCATCCAGCCCCTTCCCTCCTTCTGGATACACCCTGGCATATCCCGCATACCTCCATACACACCCACGGAAGAGGGCCCTGTGCGAACGGGCCAGGGAGGCGCTCCCGAGCTTCCCTGCAGAGCAGGGCCCAGCCAGTGCCTGCCGCCCGGCGCCACTCGGACATCCCAGCAAACACACCTTGTCGCCAGCCAGGATCTTGAAGGAAGCCATGACTTGGTCTGCTGTATCTGTGTCGGCCGTCTCCCGGGACATAAAGTCGATGAAGGCCTGGAATGTCACTACCCCCAGGCGGTTGGGGTCCACAATGCTCATGATCCGGGCAAATTCTGCCTCTCCCTGGAGAGAAGAGCCGCCCCCAGGCCTGTCATCCTCTGAGCCACAGCCTGCTGAGACTCTAAAGGGACCCGACTCCCCGGGTGTGACCGGTAGAGGTGGGCGCAGCAGCCCTGACCGAACCTGGGTTGCCCTGAGGGTGTCACAGGGACCCAGCACCCAATGGCAAAGACCCCGCTCAGGGCTTCCCATCCCCTACAAATGCCTGGGCTCCCCCTTGAAGCACATTACCATGATACTAATAATGGTGATAACGACAACAGCAGCAGCTAACACCCACGCAAGTATATATTGTAAACCAGGCACTACTCTAAGTGCTGCGTATATTTTAATTCACTGAGCCCTCCCCACAACCCGATCCGGGAGGCATTTATTCCCATCAGGTCTCCAGATGAGAACCCTGAGGCCCAGACAGGCTGAGTGACTTACTTGCCCAAGGTCACACAAGGGCAGTCTGGCTCCACAACCTGTGCCCTCCCCACCGTGCTGAACTTTCTGGGTGCCCCACAAATGCACAGCACTCACGTAAGTTCCTTCGTTTAACCCCTGCCACAGTCGTGCAGGGCCCCCAAGCTGCTGAGGGTGGAGCCGGATTTACTCCTGGGTTCATTCCCGGCCCCTAGCCTGTGCTCTGGCCCCTCGGCAGCCCAAGGGCTCTGCACTTTGCCCCCTGGCCCAGGGGTCACCTGGCTGCCCAGCTAAGTAAGGCCCCTGAGTAGGCTGAGAGGAGCCTGGGGCAAGGGCAGAGGGGCAGCAGGCTTGGCTGAAGCCCTCGCCTGGGAAATGGTAGAACTCTCCACACCTTGTCCGGGAGGAAGAGAGCCAATCCAAGCCCAGAATGTCCAAACCACCAGTCCTTCCTGCTAGCCTTGGGGTCCACCCAGCCGTCCACGATGGGAGTGAGAAAGTCCATCTCCACAGTAAGTACCAGAAGATAAACCGGCACAGACTGGGGTGGGACGGCCTGACCTCCAGGACACACACAGGCTCTGCAGCTGGGCCCTGCCTTCAGGGCTTGTCTGCCCCAAGGACCAGAACCTTGAGCCCCCTCTGGGGAGGGCAGCCCCTCGCCTGAGGGCATCCAGACCGCCACAGCTAGGGCTTGGCCTCTGCGGCCTGCCGGCTGCCCCTCGCCAGGGCAGACAGTGGGGTTTACATTACCATGTTGTAACCCATGGAGATAAGGCAGGCTCGGAAATCATCCGTGTCCATCATGCCTGTCTTCTTCTGTGGGCGCAGTGGCACCAAGACACAAGGAGGAGGAAGGGCCGGCCCAGGGCCAGGAAGACAGGGCACAGGTGGCCGGAGGGGAGGAGGAGGTGTATGGTTTCGGGGTCAGGAAGGGGAGAGGAACAGAGGAGGAGGGGGATGTAAATACACATCCAGGAAGATGTCCACAGGATGGAGAGAGACAGAGCAGGGAGATGCAAAAATCCGTCCACAGGATGAAGAACGGCGAGGAGAGAGGAAGGCGGGCACCGAGCAGGTTCCCACGATAGACAACCGACAGCGGAGTCAGAGGTCGGAGTGGTGGGAGGAGGAGCCCAACACCGGCCAGGCAGAGACAGCAGGAGAGGACGAGCCCAC
This sequence comes from Pteronotus mesoamericanus, assembly GCF_021234165.1. Lineage (NCBI taxonomy): Eukaryota > Metazoa > Chordata > Mammalia > Chiroptera > Mormoopidae > Pteronotus > Pteronotus mesoamericanus. The sequence continues at coordinate 22,052,613 of NW_026555078.1, read as the reverse complement.
GGCCCACAGGAAGGGGGACAGGGAGATCCAGACAGACAGAGAAGAGAAAAAGGAGAAATACTCATTATTTCTTGCCCCAGATGCCACCCCTGAGTGTGCTCCATGCAGGAGGCGAGTACCTGGGGGTCGTTGCCAATATCATAACCCAAGCTGATGAGGCAGGCTTTGAACTCCTCGGGACCCAGCGTGCCGGAGTGATCCTGGGGCCGCCGTGCGTCAGGCAGCGAGCCATGCGGTGCCAGGGAGGTGGAGGCCGTGAGGGGGAGGGGGTGGGCCATGCCCCGGGCGGAGGGTGGCGTGTGAGGGGAGACACAGAAACAAAGGCATGCACATGGAGAGGGTGGAGGGTGGACGGGGTGGGGGAGGAGGGGAAATAAAAGTGCACATGGTTAGACACATGGACGAGGCCCCGAGGGTGCCCTGTCCCCGGCACACGCAGCCCTGCTCCGGGAAGCAGGCCAAAGGGAGCACAATGAGCCATGGGGGTGAGAAGCCCCCAGAAGTGCCCAGCCCACCTCCAGCCCGATGCCCCGCCCCAGCTTCCAGGAGGGCTTCACCCAGCCAGAGGCTGAGAGGGCAGTGAAGCAGGCAGACTGGTGGGCAGCACCTGACCCCATGCTCCCTCCCACCCCATGTGGTCACCCGAAGCCCCAGGGCACTGGGAGGGGCACCCGCGGAAAACCCAGCCTGTCCCAGAGCCGGAATGAGAACCCGGGACTGAGAACTCTGACATCCCCAGAGTCCCAAACAATATGGGGGATGCGGGTAGGAGGGAGCCTCCACTCCTCTATCCTGAGGCAGAGGCAACGGCCTTCACTCGCTACGGTAACCTTGCTCCCAAGGGCTGATGATGCATGGTAAGAGAGCAAAGGGCAGGGGTCAAGGGTCCTTTCCCCGCCCACAATATGAGCTGTCTCTCCAGGAAAGCAGAGAGGCTCATGGGACACCAGGACTGGCTTTCTAAGGCAGGCGTCGTGTGATGCAGAGTCAGAGCAGGCTGCTGGCAGTCCCTCCCTCTCCTTCCTCCTCTCCTCACCTGCCCAGGAACTCACCTGCCTAGGCTGCCCACACCTAGGACCGTGCCCTCCAGGGCCCTGGGGCAGGGGCTGGGGGCTGCTCTAAGCAAGTGCAGGGGGTGGGTCTCTCACCCGGTCAAAGTGGTTAAAGGAGGCCCGGAACTCGTTCATCTGCTCCTGGCTGATGCCCTTGGCGTCCCGAGTCAGGATCTGGTTCTCCACCTCATTGATGGTCCTGGCGATGGTGGTCAGGAGCTGCTCCCAGCCCACGCGTATGTGCTGGATGTGGGCGAGGGGCCTGTCAGCAGAGGGGCCCTGGCTGCCCCTGCCCACGCCCTCCCCCGACCATCAAAATGGTCCAAGCAATCACACCCGGCCTTCTGTGTGGACCCACAATGTCAACAGAGACGGGGGACCATAACAAGACACCAGGACAGAGGACCCAGAGGATGAAGGGGGAAGGGCAGGCAGGGTGGAGGCCTCAGCCCGGGGCAGCGGAGGCCATAACGGCCAGTGTGGGTGGAGATAGGAAGGAAGGAAAATTTGGTAGCGGGAAAAACTAAAGGATAAAAAAATTGGGTAACTCTTTGAATATCCAACTCCAGAGCCATACACACACACCCTCAGGGTCAAAACAAGCAGTCGCTGAGAATGCAGGTGCCTAAGGCAGTGCCTGGAGACCACCAGCATCGGAACCAGTGGGGTGCACTTGGTAAAAATATGGATTCCTGAGCACCACCGCAGACCTAGTGGATTCTGGAGGCAGAGCCTAGAAATCTGTACGTCAACAAGCTCCTTGGGAAATTCAGAGGGCGTGGAGGATTGAAGGCCCAGAGCTCCTGGGGTGAGAAGTGCGTACTCCCTCACTCCAAAGTGGCAGGTGACCCAAGTGTGGCCAGTTTCCTTGGAAGATGATGGCCTCCTCCTGCCCCAGCCCAGGAAGGGGGAACAGCAGGGCACCCGTGGCTTCCTCCCCAGAGAAGCACGGCCAAGGCGCCCACCTCCATGGTGTAGTTGGTGTGCTTGTTGTCAAAGATGAGCGCCTCTTGGATGAGCTGGTGGTCGCCCTCCAGCTGGTCAATCTTAGGCTTGTAGTTGACGATGCTCTTCTCGTACTGTCGCAGGTGGTTGAGCTGGTCCTCCAGGGTCCCGTGCATCTCAATGGAGATCCTCCCGATCTCCTGCTCAGCCCGGAAGAAGGCTCTTGTCAGACGAACCCCCTCTATGCCCCTGGGGTGGAGACTGGGGCTCCCACGTCCTTGGTCACACCCTCAGATGATTCCCGGGCCCCACCCCAGCACCTGGGAGCCCGTCAGGGGTAATTAGTAAGCCTGGAGCTAGACACACTCAGCATGAGTGCTCCTTGGTATGGAACTAGCATCACCAAGGTAGGATAGGCACTGCTATCGCTGGATGAATCATCACACCCTCTCCTCACCATCTCTCGGTGACCTGGCAGCTTCAGGAACGGGATTCACGGGCAGCTGTGCTAACCTAACCGTGGCTTGCTATTCAAGCTCCCTTCCCCAAGCCTTATTCCCGACCATCGCTCATCTCAGGGACCCTTGCTGTGCCCACTGAGCCAGGTGCTCACAGCCTCAGTGCACCTGGCTTACCTCCTCGTGGCCGCGCCCCTCGTGGCCTGCTCCTAGGATGCCCACCTTGGCCCACCACAGCATCACCCGTCTCCATGGGCCAGGCCTAATCCCCGTTTCTGTCAGTCCTTCATCCATGTAAACAAATCTCATTTCTGAGACACTCTCTGTGCACTCAAATCAATCCAGCAAATATTTCCTGAGGACCTCCGGCATACAGTGTGCTAAGCAGGTGGAGGTGGGGTGCAGGGGAGACATTAGCATGAACTCCACCGGGGCTCTCCCTTAGGGAACTCAGAGGGACACCATGCTCTAACCCAAGAGGTATCCCTTCCTTGACCTACAGCACCCCACGATCTGGCCCACACAATTCAGCAAAAAGTTCCATGCTTGCCCGGGGGTGAGTTCTCTCTCTGGGGACATCACCTTCTTTGACCATGCTCACTGCTTAGCAGAAGTGATACTGAAGACCTGGTCAGCCAGATAAGCTTAAGGGTAAGCCAAGCCACTCAGGCGCTGGTGTGGGACCTTCCCATGCGATTCCTTAGTAGTGTCCCTGTGTGAGTCTCTGCTCCCAAGCCAGACACTGGGATCAGCCTTCAGGCTTCCTTACATGAGCTCTGCACCCTTAGTAGGGCAGCAGAACAGTCACAGGCTCAGGACAGACAGTCTGCCACAGGTCCCGCCTGGGAGGACGTAAGTCAAGCCTTTCTGGCTGAGATGGTGCTGGGAAGGCGGAGAAGCCTCATTCTTGCCTCCCACAATGGGACCCACCTCCATCTTGGTCTGGATCCAGGGCCCGATGACGTTGGCTTGTGCCCCGAACTGCTTGCGTAGCCTCTCATTGTGCTGCTGGCGGGCATGCTCCTCCGTCAGGGCCTGGTCCCTCCGAGGCACCAGCTGTCGCACCTGGGGCAGGAACAACCATGGGACATTGGGGATGGGCCACCGATCTGCCCCATATTTCAGATGAAAAGGAGGACTCAAGGGAGGGGGCCAGTCAGTAACAGAGCAGGTGTACAGACGTCGACCTGCTGTAGAAATTCACTCATTCGTTAACTTGACAGAGTTTTGGCTATGTGACAATACAAAAAAAAACAAAAACAAAAAAAAACACCAAAAAAACTAAAATCAATATAAAAAAATCAACCAGAAAAGACATAAATCCCTCCCTTTATGAAACTTGCAATAGCTCGAACAATGCCCCATCCAACCCTTGGACTCACGTGGTCCCATTTGCCATTGATCTCCTGAGGTGTGATGGTTGTGTAGGGGTTGGTGCCCGCCATGTTGACGTGATAGGTCTGGACAATCTTAGACACCTCGTTGTGGATGCCCAGGATGGCGAGGCGCTCCTTGTCGGCATCAGGGAGGGTGGCCTTGAACTGCTCGTGGGCGGTGGTCAGTCCCTAGACAGAGATGGGGAGGCAGGACAAGAGCGATGGCCTTAGGGGCTGGGGTCTCCCGTGGGCAAGATGAGCAAAGACAGCCCTGCAGATCCCAGAACAGACATGAGGCCTGGAGGCATCAACCAAGGATTCTCATGGCTCAGAACCAAGAGGCAGGGCTGGCCAGGGAAGGTGACGGCAGAGCCATCAAAGCCACAGCTGCATGCTCGGGGCTGGTGAAGTCAGCAGCAACCCCGGGGCGCTCACAACCCCAGTCAGGTCAGGGACGAGGGGTGCCCCAAGCCTGTTCCCTGGTGACCTCCCCTGACATAGCCTCCTCAGCGCTTTGCAAAAACCCTTCCAATCTAACCCTCTGCAGCTGTATAAAGGAATAATGAAGCTGTTCATGGACAGGAAACAAGTTCCAAGGTAACTGTTACATTAAAAAATAATGGGTTAAAATACAGTATATTATAAAAGCTACTTTTTGTGTAAAAAAAGGGTGTGAAGGAGAACGTGTTAATAAATATATTTGCTCACATAAGCAGAGACCAAGGGGCCATATAGCTTTCCTCTGCGGCTGGGGGACAGGGGACAGGACCTAGAACTTACTGCCTATCTGTTTTATCTCTTATGCCATGTGCCTACGTTACCTAATCAAAATAAACAAAATGCAAAGCCTTTGAATCTGTGAAATCCTTGGGATGCTGTCCCTAGCCCTCTCTCTCAGGGGCAGCCCCACGGGAGAGGGGCTGGCAGGGTGTGGGCCACGGGTGGCTGGGGGACCAGTCCCCGGAGGTGCAGGGGCTGCAATGTACCTGGATCTCCTCGATGGTGTGCACGATGAAGGTGTCCTGCAGGTCCTCCATGGCTCCCTCCATCCAGTTGTTGAAGGGTGCAGCCCGCTTGGCGTACTCCAAGTACAGCTGGTCAATGGTTTCCAGCAGTTTCTCTGTCCGCTGGGAGTGCCGAATGGGGTGGGGTGGGGACATGTTTCGCAGTCATATCCATCATCCCTCCTCGCCCCACAAGGACCGCCGCGCCAGCCCCAAGTGGTCCAGGTATTTAAGTACCAGCCTAACTCAGGCAGAAAGAAGACGCTGCCTTTGGGGCGCTGGTTTTTACGGAGTGTCCAGGCCACCCCACTTTAGGATCACCCGGCCTGGCCCCCAGAGCCTGGTTTGTAGAATAGCAAAGTTCTCAAAAGGCTGGAGTTGGACTAAGTGCGCTGAACCAGGGGGATGAGACATGGTTAGGGCAAGAAAAGAACCGTCTCCACAGAACAAAGCCCAAATCCAGTGCCACCGTGAGCCTTCCACACTCAGACCATGGCTGGGAGAGCTCTGGGCTTCCCGTGGAGCCTCTTAGCCCAAAGCAAAGGGAGTCACAAAGCAGGAAGGGGCACACAGAGCAGCTGGAGGCCAGCCGCCACCTCCCTCGAGGCCCTCACCTCAAGGGCTTCCCTCCGCTTCTGGGTCAGGGCCCCTAGATTGTCCCACTGGTCACAGATCTTTTGGCACCTGGCGTTGACACTGGGCGAGTCGTAATAATCCAGCTCACTGGGAGGGAAGAGATAGGAAGAGTCAGGTGACCCAGGCCTACGCTCCTCTTCCTGAGACTGGGAGGCACTGGTGGCGTTGGAAGGCCAGGTGTACCCGCCTCACCGAGACCTTCCAGGCGCCCCTCCCAACCTTCCAGCTCCTTGGCTTTTAGGAGACCACTGGGAGAAGACCAAAGAAGTGCAGTCCTCCTAAGGTGCCGCACTCCCACCTCAGCGGGACGCAGTGCCAGTCTTGGCCTGATGTACAACATCAAGGACACAGATGCAGGGAGAACTCATAGCCAAGACTTGGCCATTCTCTGGTCCTGCTCTCATTACAGGTAAGGACCGAAGGCCTGTGGCAGGAAGGGTCACGGGCTCATTCCCCACTTTGGGGGATGTTCTCAGTCTTCCATATCGGCGACCTCCCTGCCCAGGCACCAGGCTGTCGTCCCCCCGCCCCCGGTCCCTCATCAGGGCCACGCGGCCCGTCTCCAGGCCATGCTTACTTGAGCTCCTGTGCAATGGCGGCAATCTGCTCCACGCGGTCCTGGTGGGCAGCCAGGTCGCTCTCAAAGGCTTCGTGCTTCTTGAGCAGGGCCTTGATCTCCGAGAGGGTGGCCGTCTCATAATCCTTCTGCCGCAGCATGGTCTCTTTGCCTGAGTTCAGAAAGATGGTACAAGACTGAGCTGAAGCCAGGCACAGAGGAGGGTGGACACCTTCTAGACCTGACCACCCACCCCTCAGGGCCCCAGGAGGTGTCGTTCCAGGGGCACACCCCAAGGAGATGCCCACTGTACAATCATCAGTCATCTGCAGTGCAAGATCCCAGGACGTCCACTAGGGGGCCTGGCCAGGAAAGTTAGTTAGTGTGCTCCATGGAGCGAGCCTATATGGCGGAGCGGCATCCAAAGTGGTGATGTACAAAGAAAGGCTCTGCAGGACTATGAGGAACGTATGGAGCATAACATTAACTTACAAATAGCAGGAAACAATCTGTGTCCAGTGGTATAACCAGGATAAAACAAGCCCAGCATTCAGGAGTATTTTACCATCTCTCCAGTTATTGTTGCCAGCCCCCAGCAGCCCTTGCAGGGACCCTATCCCTCTCAATTACTCTCAGTGTGGCCAGCATGTCCTGCGCACTCTGCATTCACTCAACGGCCAGAGCCTTCTCTCACCATCAAACACACTGCCCTCTCTCTTTGGGGGCAGGCAGGCTTGCATTTCTGGGATTTTTGTTTCTCGGGAGAAAAATGCAATGAGACAGAACCCCCCAGGACTTGTTAGATGACGTTCCCAGCTGCCTTGTGAAGTGACTAGCACAGGACAAGGCCTGACCGGCCTCCCCGCCAGCCCGTGTCTGTGCCCGTCATGGACGCCCAGCCCCCTTGGTAAATGAAGGCCGGGCTGCGAGGCGGAGGGCCGTGCCCAACATGGCACTTCTTCCCTCCCCTCCACTCTTTTCTTTAAGTGAGAATAATAATGCAACAATACAAAAAACTACAGATGAGCCTACTTATCTCCTCCTTTCTGTCTTTCCTTATATGGATGTTGTTGTAAAACCACAGGATATATATAGGTTCTGCTTCCTGCTTTGGAAACAGGCCGCAGCATTATCATCAGTTGGTACCTTGGCTCCAGCCTTCACAGGGGCCTACAGCTGCATAACCTCCTATCGAGTGGCTGAATCACCTACTGTGGGCGAGCAGGCCGCTCAGCTTGCTCTACTGTTGGTGGTCTCACCCCACACATCTACAGATGTTAGATTTCCCCCAGGTTTAGGATTAATTCTTCAGACAGTCTCAAGAACTGAAACTCCTGGGCTGGTGGGCAACACATCGTTCGGTATGAACCCACGTGGTCATGTTGCTTCCGGCAGGCTGTACTGGCACGCCAGCTCTACTCACACCCTCGTTGGTGGCTGGCACGCCGACGGGGCAATCCCTGCTCTGTACCTTGCTCTGAGCCGTCCCTTTACCCCGGAGACGACTTGATAGAAGCATGTGGGTGAAATCATTACAACCTCCACCAACCCCTTCTACTCTGCACCATCTACACCAGGATAAATAGCTCTATACACACAGTGTACAAAGCCCGGCGTATGTACTTACCACAGGGAGCTAAACCCACTCCTCTCGGCTGAGTCCAGCACATTCCTATCCCCTACCAAGCCAAGCCACTACCAAGTGGCCATGGGGTGTGACTGTCCCTACTCGTCTGTAGCCTACGGTGTGAAGGGCATAACAGAGCGGAGCAGGGAAGTCTTAGAGCATTGAGGCCAGTGGGGTCTCACGCGGGACTCTAGCTGACACGGTCGTGGGGCCCTAAGATTTGAGCAGCCCTGTCCCCCTCTCCACCTCCAGCCCAGGTTCTGAGGAAAACTCTTCCAGGTATGACTAGTTCTGTCTTTGGAGTTAACCGTAGCTGACAATAAGCAGTCACAAGGTATATCCACAAGTGCCCCCAGATTGAAGTAATGAAGACACACGTGCTAAGGCAAGGGCTCCGCTTCTCTGCAACTGGAGGTCAGGAGCAGGAAGAAGAAAGGCAATGGAGGAAGAATACGCAGGACTACCAGTTCCTGATGTGTTCCATGTGCCGGGCACTCAGCTAAGCATAAAATGTACTTATAATACTCAAGCCTACAACAACCCTGAGAGGGGGTGTACTGGGTTGAATAGCACCCTCTCAACACTCAGGGCCACCCGGACCTCAGAATCTGGCCATATTTGGGAATAGGGTCTTCACAGATGTAACTGGTTCAGAGGAGGTCCTAACAGATTAGGGTAGCCCTGAATCCAATGGCTGGTGTTTTCATTAGAAAAAGGAGAGGGAAAGTCAGTCACCGAGACACGGAGAGCAGCAGCCCTGTGACAACAGAGGCAGACACTGGAGTGGAACCAGGCAAGGAATTGCCAGGGCTGCTGGCAACCCCTAGAAGCCAGGAACAAGCATGGGGACCGACCCTGCCGTCACTCAGCTCAGGACTCCTGGCCTCCTTAACTGCGACAGAATACATTTCTGTTGTGTTAAGTCACACTGTTTGTGTTCATTTGTTACAGCAAACTAACAAATCATCACCTGCGGGGTACAGATGAGGAAAGGAAACCTGGGGGCTAAGTCGCTGGACTAAATTTACAAGGCCTCTAGGTGGCGAGTTGGGATTTGAACCCAAAGCTCACCGACTCAGGGGTATCATTACGGTGGCCTGGACAATCAGCAACGAACCCAGCGCTGTTCTGTGCCAGGAACTTGTGTCAGTGCTTCACATGTACTAATTCATTTAATTCTCAAAAACCTATCAGACTGTTCCTTTTATTATTATGCCCACCTCACAGACGAGAACACTGAGGCAACCAAAAGGCTAACTGAACCTGCCTAATGTCAAAGAATGAGTAAGAAAAAACAAGACAAAACGCAAAAGAAGAAAGTTGTGTCTGATGGCCGCGTTGGGAGAGCGTGAAAGTCAAAACCCTCGGGGAGCCGGGGGGCCGGGCTGGCCTCACCATCCGTCCAGGCCTCATGAATGGAAGCCTTCTGCCGGAACTTCTCTGCCAGATGGTCGAGCCGCTCCAGCCTCCGGATCTCGTTTAGCAGCCACTCCTCATAGCCCTTCTCCGCCTGCTCCAGGCAGCCCCAGGCATTGTTGATGTCCTGAGCGGGTAGAAGGCACACGGTCAGCCCCACTTGGTCGCCGAGACCCCCACAGCTGCTCCAAGCTTCCCAGGTGGAGCCCTTTCCCCATCTTGGCCATATCTGGCCGTACCCACGCAGCTCCATCAGTATTTCCCTGGGCGCCTGGGCACCAGGCCTCCTGGGCAGGGAGTGGGGGCCCCAGTCCACATGGACAACCCAGCTCTAGGGCTGTGGGTGTGCAGCCCTGTGGGGAAAGAGCCTAAGGCCCTCTCTGGGCCCCGGACTGACGTCCACCAGGATTCTGACCCATCACAGCGCTTGAACAGCCAGCCAGGGCAACAGGGCAATGAACTGGATGAGGTAAGAAGGCATGGGAGCCTCCCAAGGTCCCCCCATTTCCTGATTTCTGGGAAGCAGCCTGGAGTCTGCGGATACCCTGACCTGGGTGAGCTGGCCAAAGCGTCTGAGGATAGCGACATGCCGGACACAGACCCACAGCTCTGTAGACAGGGAATGCTCAACAGGGCCCCCCACTACCGTCTCCATGAGGGCTCCGGGCTAGGCAGCGGTGGGCCGAATCTGGCCTGCGTGCCACATGACTCCTCAGCTCGGTCCCTGCCATGTGCCCGGGGGCCAGGCTGCATCTGCCCAAGGGGGTAAGGGTGGCACTTTTTCTAAATTGCACAGAGCACCCTCTGGCTACTAGTGGCTCTGGTCACCTAAAAGCTGATTTGGCCTGGAACCCCCAAAAGAACAGCAGTTTTCCCAACTGCGTACACAGTGTCAGGGGCCTTCTCCCTCTCCTCCAGGGAGCCCGGGGACCCTGCCTCCTAATGCCGTCGGCGGGTTTGACCCCTCTCCCCGCCCCCGTTCCCGCCTTCTATGCCCAGGTCTTCTCATTACTCTCCGTCTTAAAGGGCAAAGTTCTATCCTGGTGAATTTTAAAGTGTCTTTTATACATGTCTGTGGCTTATAAAAGTTCTCCCTTGATCCTGAGAAGAGGGTTAAGGAAGGAGAAACAACATATAAAGTGACATATATGTCACAACGACATGGAAAGCTGATTGCATGTTAATTTTTTTTAAAAAGCAGTTTATTACATAAAACATGTTTTAGGATTGCCTTAAAAATTCTATTTATTTAGAAAACTAAAAGAATCTCCCCTGCCCCAAATTTTTTAAGCTAACACTGGGTAGTAAAGAGTATAAGTAATTTCTATTTTCTGTATTTTGTTTATTTGTGTCTTTCAGATATCCTATCACCAAAATCTGTTACTTGTTTAAGGTAATATATGGTTTTTTTAGTGCTTAAGCAAGATTCCATGGAAGTAAAAATTGTCTTTATCATCACTGAATCATGCCCCGTTTTGATTCAGCATGTCAAGAAGCAATCTGACTGCCAAGGTGATTTTTGAGGGGGGGGCAGGGGGACTTTGGCGGTCCTGAGGAGTCTGGGGTGGATGTTCAGGGGTCTGGAAGGGCAAGTCTGGCCCAGAATGGTCAGGAGCGAGGAGGGTCTCTCCCTGGGGAGAGAAGCTGCCCCACATCGCTGAGCGTGGGCTGGAGCCTCGGGGGTGCCCTGGAGGGAGCAATGACTGCAGCGGTGTATGCAGGTCGGGCGCAACCGTGGAGCCGCACTGGAGCGGCTCAGGGATGGAGGCCGACTCGGCTGGGGACCGGGGCTGGCCCACTGGGCTCACCGAGACCATCCTGCCCTCGGAGGGCATGAAGGCAGGCCGGTTGCTGAGGCGCAGCTTGGTCTGCAGCGTGTTGAAGTTGATCTCCAGCTGGCACTTCTCCTGCACCTTGGGCGGCTTGTGCAGGCGCCGGTAGTCACGGAAGTCCTCCAGCTTCTGCTGCATGGCGTGCATGGTGTTCTCAGGCACGCGGTTCTCCAGCCACGGGATGGTGCGGCGGATCCACTCCAGCAGCTGCGGGGTGAGGGGTTAGGGTGTGAGGCTGCTGGGAGGCAGGGGCAAGGGCTGGCTTCCCCCTCCTCTGAAGTCCCTTCCCACACAGGAGACGCTGGGAAGTGTCTTTCCTGACAGCACACTTTCCCAACTATCCCCTCCCCGGCCCGAGGCCATTCCCAGGCCCCGAGGCCAGGTTCCAGGGTGTCCCCTCTGAGAACCTGGGGTCCATGGAACCCGGCCACTAAGCTGTGTTAACTGACAGCCAGCATCAGAGCCTCCCTGCTCGGCCAAGGGAAGCAGCACAGACCTGGTGGGAAGAGGGCTCGCCTAGGAGCAGGAGACCTGAGCTCTGGTTCAAGGTCTACTACCCGGCTGGGCCTCAGTTTCCTCATCTATATCAGGGAGAGGGCAAACAGTTGTCCCCTGAAGTCCTTGCCACCTGACCGTCTAGGGTTCTAGAATGTGGTCAATGATGTAAAAGTGGCTGGCTTCTGGGGCACTGGTGGGAAGTAACCTGGGTTGTTTTCCTTGATGAGTTGATAGAGGAGCAGGGGAAGTGATGATAGGAAATACATCGATCACCTGCAAGATGCCAGGCACTTCTCCCAAACTAAATCATCTGAGCAGTCACAGGAATCCTGTGGGGTTCAGAGCTGCGATTCCCCACCCTCCTCGACAAGTTACAGAGGAGGTAACCAAGGCCCTGAGAGGTCACGTGCCTTGCCAAAGTCCCCCAGCTGGAACGGTAGAGCAGTGACCACACCCAGGCACTTGCGCCCCAGAACTTGGAGTCCTACTAAGCTGGATGGCCGATCTGCCAAGAGGCAGGGGCAGGTCTATTCAGAAAACTGAGTTCTTTTAGGGAAGAAGCGAGTGGAACCTGTAAAACCCACATGTGGTCAATGGCAGGACAGCAAACCCAGCCCTGTCCCATCCTGTCCCCCGGGTGGGCCCAGCCATGAAGCTAACCTGAGCCAGCACTTGCCTATCCCCAGTTCACACCCTCTCAGAACCAGACGTGCTCCTTTTCTAGTTTAAGTGAAACCCCCAGTAAATCTACCAAGCGGGAAAGGCCTCTGAGACCCCCTGGCTCCCTTGACAGGTGAAATAACTAAGACCAGAGAGGTGAGGGGTTCCCAGGCTCACTAAGACAGAAAAGCCAGGAACTGGCTCTCTGAAGCTCAGAGACTGGTCCTTGACCCACCCCTCTGCTTTCCAGGAGGGTCAGAGTGGAGCCAACACTTCCCTGGGTCAGCTGTCCTGGGATCAGGGACTGCACCAGCCTGGGACTGTTCCAGGGACGGATTTGAAGGTACTGGTTCAGGGGCTCCCTTTTATCTTGGGGCGGGGTGGCAGGTCCCTGCTGGGGCCAGGGGATCCCAGGGGTACCTACATCACTGGCCAGCTTCTCGTAGTCTTCCATGAGCTGTTCATTCTCCTGGTTGACGGCCAGCACCTTGCAGATACGATTGGCTGCTGTCTCCGCCTGGCAACAAGACAAAGAGTCACAGTCAGCCACTTGCAGCAGGAGCACCTGATACAAACGTACACTGACCAAGCCCCCTTCTACCCCCGCAGCTCCCGAGGCTTTGAATTTACCACCTCGTCCCGCCTCTTTGTCAGCCCAGGCTCAGTCCCATGGGTCAGGGATGCTGGAAAAGAGGGTTTGGAGGCTGAACTAGACAGGCCCCTAGAGAAGGGCCTGAGTTTGAGACTCAGCATACATGTTGGAAAGAAACTAATCCAATGACTGACAGACTCAAAATGCCCAGGTCAGGTGGTGAGGGGATTTCACACCCAACCTGGAATTCCAGGTGGAGGCCCTGGATCCCAAGGCTCAGGATCTCAGGCTGGGTTTGCCAGGACCTTGGAGATGCAGGAATTCACACTGGGGCATCCCAGAGTAAGTGCTGACTGAGAAGCAATGGGGCCTCCCGGGACCCCGGTAGACTGTCTCAAGACTCCTGGCCCCACATTCAAAATATTTTAGAGAAAATGGAGGGACTCTCTACTGCACAAAGGGCAAGACTCAAGGATGGACCCAGCATGAACAGGATGCCCAGAAAGTAGGCACAGGCACCTCTGGGAAAGCTAACCACACACTGTGCCCTGAGCGCTGGGCCCACCAAGGTGGGGCTCGGCAGCCAGGAGACTGGCTGCATAGCAACACAGACAGAGGTTCACTGTGCCCCTAACACCAGCAGGGGCAGGCGCTCCTAATCCACTTCGCTCAGGTGACTGAAATTCACCTGTGCTCTCTTGTACACCCTAAGCCAACTCTGGGGGAGGGGAACACAAAGCCTTTTGGGGGCTCTGGAGTAGAAAGGAAGACAGCCTGGGGTGAGCAGAGAATGCCTGTGAGAAGAGAAGTGCCTTATGGCCCCAGAGAAGTGGGACCCTGCTGATGACAAAGAATGACAAAAAGCTTAAGGGGTAGGAAGATGGGACCTCACAACTGGTTGATGAGCAAGGCAAAATGGGTTTCCACTACAGCAAGGCAGACTGAGGCCAGACATAAGGAAGAACTTCCTGAGAGTGAGGAATGGATTCTAATTGGGGAAAGAAATGACTAAGAAAATGTAAACGTTGTTTCCTTGCACAACTTTTGAAATAGGACATAGGCCCACCTAATCACATGATTCATGGCAGAGTGATCTGGGATGTGTGTGAGGGGCAGAATGAGATCATCACAAATGACCTTTCCAGTTCAAAGCTGAGCGACTCCGCCCTCCAGGGAGAGGTGTCAGAATGGGCGGGCCACCACCAGAACTGTGGGAATGGCCAGAGGGGGAGCGAAGGGTCCTCCGGTCACAGGAAATGAGGGAAGGAGTCACACCCTTATCCCCTGCCCCCCAGCCCAGCTCTGTGCTAGCGATGGCATGGCCGCTTCACACACAGAGTTCCCAGTTGACTGTCCTTCCTTTGGAGGAACAACAGGTAATAAGGGGAATCCCAACAGGTGACAACGAGGGAAATTCCTTCCAGGAGCCTGTCCCAGAAGATGGGGGGCCCCGCAGGGAGCGGGGTCACGGGAATCAGAATGACACGCCCCATGAGGCTGGCTGGCAATCTGCCCGAAGTTACTCAGGCCGCTTCCCTTGAAGGCCAGGGCAGGGCACCCAGGGGGAGACAACACCCTCCTCTGCTGACATCTATGTCAGAACATGGGGTAGCTCAAAGACCCTGCCCAATGTGCTGACCGAGCACGTAAGAAGCTGCGGGTAAGTAAGGCTCATCGCAGGCAAACAGCGACGGCCGCTGTGATGTTTCATGGACGAGACCTGGGCCAGTACTCACTGGCTCTCCCCCCCGCCCGCAGGCAATCCCGTCACGCCCCTGTTGAGCCTCGTAATCCTCCTGATCATCTTGAAATCCCAGGCTCTGGAGTCATTAACTTTGATTTGTGTGCCCATTTATCAAACTGGCAGACTGAGGGATGCCCGCGTTTATAGGCGTTTAGGGGACATGTCCTATGAGCTTCAGGCACTTTGCCCCGCCCTCCGAGCCTGCTGGAGGCCTGGGGCCTAAGGGGCTCCTTTGGAACCAAGTCTGGGGGAGTTCCCGTGGGGGCCTCCTGGGGACTTTTCACAAAGACTCAACCTCTCTCCCAATCCAGCCCCTCCCAGACTGGTCTCACCAGGAGAGACAGACTCAGAGAACCCATCATTATATCCAGGAAATCTGCCTTTGGGAAGGAAGCATGGCTATCGTAGAACAAAAAAGGGCTTTCTTTAGAAAAGGCAATGGCCTGTCTGCAAACTCCATCAGGGTTGCCGCTCCCCTGAGGGGAAACAGGCTGGAATCCAGATCTGACTTTAGAAAAAATGGCAGGCAGAATCTTTAGAACCCTGACTCTCCCTTGCTCTCGCAGCTCAGTCCGCGCCCCTCAGCAGGCAGGTACCCCCTGCAGAAGCCTGCTAGGCATGGGGTTACACTGGTTTCCACGTGGGTCCCTTTATAGAGAAGGGTTTGGTCCCCCGCTGACCCCAGCCCAGGAGGTCAGAGAGACCAGTGCAGGGAGCACAAACTTGGTTCAGCCTCCAGGGCTATGTCCTGGAGGGAAAGGCAAGAAAGACTCCTGAGGACGGGATCCCAGGCCACCCCTGTGACCCCAATGTCCTGGGTTTTTTGCTTTTTTCTTCCATGGCTACAGGAACCCCAGGCCAGCAGAGAAGTGCCCAGTACCACCCGTTCATAAAGAGCCTGCTTCAGTTCCGAAGTTCAAAGGAGAGATTTGCTATAGGGGAAGGAAGATTTGTTTCTAAGAGAAGCTCAGAAACCGAAGCAGCTTCAGTTTTGGCTTCAGGCTATTTGCACAGAAGGAAATGGAACCAAGAAGCAGCATCAGAATGCCCAGCCCTTTCTGATGGCGACAGAATTTTCATGAAATAAGGGAGACAAGCACAGGCTGTCAATAGGAATACCCAAATTGATTACTTCCAAGTGCCAAAGCAAAAGACTTGTAGAAATTTGTGTTTACTTTTCCTTGGTTTGTATTCTCGTGACCCCCTTTAAGTTGTACTATCTTACAACCTAACACAATCATGTGTTTGGCTTTATGTGAGCGTTGTTTTTGTAAAAGCACGGACCACTGTTCCTGGGGTCCTCAGAGATCCCAAATGGCACTCTCAGCTACCCCAGGCCAAACCTCTCCCTCACAGACCAGCTACTCTGATGATCGGTGTCACATTAGCTGCTACAGGCAGAGTCTGGAGAGGAACCATCCTCAATTAAGGTGGCATCAAACAATGTGGCCAAATGACACACTACGGCTCTGTCCCCCACAACCCACAGATTCACGTGAATGCTACCAAGATGTCATCTGTGACATCTGTAGTCAACAATTTCCCAACTCTAACTAAAATTGCCTATTTCCTTCCTCCCAAGGCAGCACTCAACCCTGGTGTCCCTGCCAGTGGGTCCTCTAGACCAAGGCGAGCTGACCCCACGGCCGCTCAGCCCTGACCCCTGCCACCCCCCACCCCCCGATTTCCCCAGCACTCCCTATTCCAGGCAGCAGGACGAGACCCAGACCAGACCAACCGGCTCTCCCCTGGCAGGCAATCCTGCCCTACCTGGGAGCTTCTGCACAAGTGGTGACGGCCTTCCCATCCTCCCTGAGCCTTTGACTTGTGGACCCCTATTCAACCCTTACGACCCTCAAGCTCAAGTGTTTCCTGCTCAAGACAGTCTCATATCCTGCGGCCCTGCCTCTGCCAGCCCCCACTCAGGTCTGCGGCAGAGCGGAGCTCTGGTCGGACAGCAGCCATCCTCGACATCTTTTTTGGGGGGCGGGATTTTATTTATTTATTTTAGAGAGAAGGGAAGGGAGGGAGGGAAACATTAAAGTGTGGCTGTCTCTTGCACACCCCCTACTGGGGACCTGGCCTGCAACTCAGGAATGTGTCCTGACCGGGAATCAAACCGGCAACTCTTTGGTTTGCAGACCAGCACTCAATCCACTGAGCCACACCACTCAGGGCTCAATATCTTTCATTAAAGGTTTTCCCAAATGGACCATGAATTCCTTGAGGGCAGTTGGGGATGTCTTCCCTATAGAAGATTCACAACCGTGAAAAAAGCCACTGACAGGCAAATGGAGGATGCAAACAGCACCATCTCCTCCTAAAAAGATCCAGAAATACCTACAGCAGATCCACTTTACACCGTAAAGTGTAGTTTCTCAGAAACAGTTCCCCCTAGACCATGACCATGAACTTTAAAAGCTTTACACACACCAAAAAATGCTTTGCATAAACAAAATCTACTTGTTCTCTATAGGGGAAGAGGAGAGCTGAGAAAGAATTAGAACCAAAACCAATGGGTCACACAGAAGCCAGTCCTCATTGGACTATGGAAATGAGTTATGCACATTTGCCTATCACTCACCCATGTGGGTGCAAGTACTGTTACCAGCGTGCACACATGTACACACACGTGCTCGCATATATATTAGCCTCTGCTGCCTTTCTAGTTCTACTGTCCATGGCTTGATAAAAGAAGGACAGTGGAAGGGATAGAGGGCACTGGGCATGGTTTTGGAAGACTTCCTGCCATTGGCTCCAGATGTGTCAAGACAGTCAAGACTAGAAGAGTGTGTGAGTCTGAAAAACTCCTCCTTCTTCCACAGGACGGGGGAGAGATTCCCCTGCCGATGGCCTGCTTAGCTCTAAACAGCTGCCTGGATCCTTAGAAGTGGTTATGGGCAACTCTGGGTGAGACCCCTGACCCAGGACATGAGAGGAACACCCCCAATCCCCCGCCACTCCCCCTCTACCCAACTGCTGACCTTGTCCTCAGATGTGGACAAAAAAGAGCGTGAAATGGCTGCAACAGAGATGAGCAAGAGGGAAGAGGGCATGGTGATAGGTGGTAGGAGATTTGGGAGGGAGAAAAGCAGGCTGCGACACGCACATACAACGCATGCACGCACATGTGCACGCACACTCCCTTCCGAGCATGATCATCAGCCAGGACACAGGGAAGGCTTCAGAGACAGGGAAGGCCAGTGTCAACAGGCATGAAGCCCAGGACAGAACCCCTGAAGGAGGAGAGAAAGAGGAAGGGGAGCTGGAAAGATGGGAAACCACAGCAGGGAGCTCAGCCTAGCCAGGGACACGGGCGACCAGACTGTCCGTGGTTATCAGGGCTGGGAGCCCACCAAGGCACACAGATCGATGCTGCTCACATCCTGGCTGAAGGGTGGGGAGTGAGAGGGGCCGAAAGAAATTGACAAGAGAGAGCAGCAGCAGCAGCAGAGGTGGGACGAAGAGAAAGAGGAAGCAAGAGGCAGGCCAGAGAAGAGGCTGAAAGGGGCTGAAAGGAGCTGGCATCCTGGGAGGACCGGGACACCTGGGAAGGAGCCTCTGTCTCCGTCAGCGCCGATGAGGCGAGAAGGAAGGTGAGGAGGGCCGTGGGGCCCCTCCAGGCCAGGAGGAGGGCGGCCACTCGCCCAGATGGCTGGTGCCTTTGTGTAATTTTTTACAGGCACCTCTTCCTCAAGGCACTCAGCTGAAAAACGGTCACCTTGATTATGTTACTGCCATATGCAGGATTTTAGTGATACACATTCACACCTTCACTGTCTACGGTGCACACAGGGCACACTGGTGTAACATGCAGCCTGCACCACCACCGATGGCAGGCCTGGGTGGGCAGGACCAGGCAGGGCTCTGAGCCTCTGGCCCAGACGCCAGGGAGGGGGCAGGGAGACTCCTCTCTGCCCTGTCTGCTGGATTATTTGAGAGGACAGTGTTACGTACGTGGGAAGGAAGGAGAGGTAGCAGGGGCCTGGATATTTACGGAAATAGTCAGGAACCATAGCCAAGAGCCGTCCTGCTTGGGACAGGGCTCTTATCCAGGAAAGGGGCTGGAACCACAAGCTTCCTTCAGGTTAGACACCCACTATGCCTGGGGGCAGGAGGCCATCCAAGGGCTACAGTTCTCTGGCACCTTCAAGTGCCCTGAGGGAGGCGGCTCCTCCAATCACTCCTTTCATTCGAGGCTGCAGCCCCAAGAGGCTGCACCAGTGCATCCAGGGAGGAGGAGGAGGTGGGCAGAGGGCGGCAGGGAGAGTGGGCGAGGCTGAGGGAGAGCTCACCTTCCGCACACCCGAGAAGGCGTGGCAGTGACATGAAACATTAGGTCACATGGCCTTCCCATCCCGCCTTAGCGTGCCTACACATCTGCACAGAGAAGGAGAAG
Organism: Pteronotus mesoamericanus; assembly: GCF_021234165.1. Classification (NCBI taxonomy): domain Eukaryota; kingdom Metazoa; phylum Chordata; class Mammalia; order Chiroptera; family Mormoopidae; genus Pteronotus; species Pteronotus mesoamericanus. The sequence goes on along the minus strand of NW_026555078.1, from coordinate 22,033,818 downwards.
AGGTTGAGAGGAGAAAGTGGGCAGCAGCAGCGGCACAGAATAAACCAAAACAGCCACAATGGACAGAAAGAACACCAGACAGACAGACAGAAGTGAGGGAATGGGCAGAAAGAGGGACAAATGAGATGGTGGGAGGAGAAAGGGGGTGGGGTGGGAGAGCGCACAGGCTGAGAAAAGGGAGAGCGAGCATTGGGGAAGGCTGGGCAGAGGGGGGGCAATGGGGAGAGCGCCCCCTTCAGGCATGTCAAGGCAGACCACTCAGACACCGTGCCGAGGAGGGGAAATTTGCCTGGGCACGTGACAGGTCCATGACCCAAAGCCATGAAGGCCAAGCCTGGGGTCCTGTGTCCGTGGCAACCTGGATGCCGTGCTCCTGAGGTCCTGCCTGTGAGGGAACCTGGGAGAGGGCTGTCTGCTGCCTGTGCTAACTTGGTAAAGAGAACAGGAAAATCTTCCATGTCTGCAGGGTGGATGCTGCCCTGTAGTCACACTACCCTTGCCCAGTGCGGAACAGCCTCAGCTGGACCTTAACCTCAGGCCTCCCGCAGCAAAACTGGGCCAGGACCATAAAGGGGCTCACAGCTGCCCACCCCCGCCCTTCTTCCCTCCAAGAAGTTGTGTTCATGTCCAGGAACACAGAGTGCAGAGTGACCCCATGTGGGGGTCCCACACAGGGTACAGGAGAAAGCACCAAAGCCCAGCGGAGCTTTGACCTGCTAAATCAGGACCATGGGCGAGAGAAAGGGGGACTTCCTGACACCTCTGCAAAATCAGTCAGTGGCGACAGGAGACAGCTCCCCAGATCTGCCTCCCAGGAAGTCCTGCGGCTCTGATAAAGCCTGTAGCTCCAACAGAGGTGGGTCCGGGGCACGCTGCCCACGGTGCCTTCCAGAGCCACCCCGGCTGATTCCACCCACACAGCCCTTCCTGCTTAAAGCAGCTGTCTGGGTCCCAGAAGGTGAGCTCTTGCCCAGTTTTCTCAGAGAGCAGAGGACGATGAGAGAAAGAGCAGAGGTGCGGGGCGGAGAAGGCTGAGCAAGAACACGCCCCCTGGGCACCAAGGGCTCACTCTACCAAAGAGACAGAGCATCCAGACCCTGTCACCAGGAGAGGCAGGGGGAGGGTGGGAGGGCATGGTCTGGGGTCTGGTATGACGTGTGCGGGGCAAGGAAGGAGCAGGGTCCCCGGTACCTTCTGGGCGCCAGAGAAGGCATGGTAGAAGCTGGACACGTAAGTCATAATGGCTTTCTCATCTGGGCGGGCGGTGCCGACGATGTCTGTCGAGAAAAACCTGGAGTTAAAGGCAGCTGGTGACCACACGACACACCTCCCACTGGGATGCTCCAAGTCTTCCTGCCAAAATGCTGAGCCCGAACCTAACCTGCTTCTGCATCAACTTGCACTTTATGGGAACAGGAAGGCAGAGGACTGAAGTGGTGCCCCGAGGAGGCGGACACGCAAGCCCAGAACAAGAACCGTTCCACGGGGCAGCTGGCCCAGTGACTGCGACAAGTTCAGTTGTAGAAATAAAAGGGGCAGGAGAAATGTAATGATTAAATGCCACGTGTAGATTTTGGTTGGATCCTGACTTAAACCACAGTGGATGTATCGAGGACTCACTGGCAATTTGTGAAGTGTGAACATTGCTTTATGGCTGCCTAAGAAAATATCCATATTTTAAAGGCATATAGCCTGATGTATGTAGCAGTGAAATGCTATGATGTCTGGAATTTGCTTTAAAACATTTCAACAAAGAAAACAAAAGAGGGAAAGGAAAAAAAATAAGAAAAAATCTCAGTAACTGTTATATCTGGATGATGGCTATAGGGAAATTCATTATATTTGTCTCTGCTCTTTGTCTCTATTTGAAAACGGCCCCCCCGAGACAGATACTGCCAAAAACAATCACATTTCCCATCTAGTCTCTAAAGGGGCCATTCATCTTTCCGAAAACCCATCTGCTTTTTTGTAAGTGCCCGGTCTCCCCCTCACCATCCCTTATGAAGTTAGGTGTATATACAGACCACCCTTGGGTTACTCCTCCCTGCAGACTCCCGTGTGTGTGCAATGTATGTATTAATAAATTTGTTCGCCCCTCTCTTGTTCATCTGACTTTGTCAGTCTCATTGACAGGGCCCCAGCTGGAGAACTGAGCAGGGCAAAAGAGAAAAGGTTTTCTTCCTTCCCCTACTATAAAAGAACACGATGTTCTACCCCAGCACCCGCTACCTGACTCCAAGAAAAAGGCAAGAACCGTCCTCAGTCAGTCGGTGAAGAAACAGCCTCCAAGCACTTTTCAGCACCAGCTCTCACCTCTCCCTCCAAGCCTCAGGGAACTGTGGAACCCCTGGAGGCAGGGGACCTCAAGACCTCCCAAACGAGGTCCCACAGACCAGGCCTTCTCCCTTCCCACTTCTTGGCCACTGGGTGGCAGGTGGGAGAAGAGTTGGAGGCCCAGAAAGAAAGCGCCTTTACCTTCGGCATCCAACATCTTGGGGATGTCCAGATACTTCTCTGCCACATCGAAGGCCGTGTTCAGATTTGTGAGAGGATCATCCTAGAAGGAGAAGAGGAAGGGGTTAGAGAATGAGAGGTATGACAAGACATTGGCTACCCCCATGTGGGCGATCACCAATTCTTGGGAGCAGACGGGATTACTACAGCCCTTCCCACGGTAGGCCCACAGGAGCCAGCCCCGGATGTAGAAGGCTAGCCTCGCTGCCCGGGCTCACTGGCTGGGGGGTTTAAAATGTCACCTTTCGTCCTCAAGCCTGTTTCTTTGTCAGAAAAATGGGGTAAAGAATGCTGGCCTGGCCCTGGCTGGTGTGGCTCAGTAGACTGAGTACTAGCCTGCACACCAAAAGGTTACCGGTTTGATTCCTGGTCAGGACACATGCCTGGGTTGCAGGCCAGGTCCCCAGTAGGGGGCGCATGAAAGGCAACCACACACTGACGTTTCTCTTCTTTTCTCTTTCTCCCTCCTTTCCCCTCTCTCTATAAAAAAATAAAATAAAAAAGAACACTGGCCTGTAGCCCAAGAAAGAATCACTACGAAGTGAGCATGAGAGCAGTGCACTGGCCTGGGTGCCTTCGGTCTTAGCTCCTGGTTTCAGCTCTGCTACCAGTGAGCAAGGCTGGCAAGTATCCTGACCTCAGCTTCCCCCTCTGTTACTGAAGGGTCGGACAAGGAGCTCTCCCACTGCTCTGGAGCTCACCGTCCATGAAATTCTGGGGCTCCCACAAATAGCCACAGCCTTCTGACTATTCTGATTTCTGCTGCTTTCTCAAGGAAACTTATTTGGTGTTGGCAAGGATGCAGAGGGACTAGAACTCTTGTGCTCTGTTGGTGGGACAGTAAACCAGTGCAGCTGCTGCAGAAAACAGTATGGAGGTTCTTCAAAAAACTAAATATAGAATCACCATATGACTCAGTTTTGCAAGACGGGAAGAGGTCTGAGATGGCGGGCAGTGATGGAGGCAGACCAACGTGAATGCTCGCGATGCTGCCGACCCGTTCGCTTCAAAGTTGCTACAACGGTGAATTTTACGTTACACATACTTTACCACAATTTAAAAAAACTTTTTACGTGGAAAAAACCCCATAACTTCATGGGGGAAGTTCCTTATAAGACCGTCCATTCTATTCTTGGTTCTCCAGAATAATCTAAAGCAAGCTGGTTTCGTCATCCTAGGACTTAGTTTCCCCATGTGCTAAGGTGAGACTCACAAGGTACCAAACACGAAATACATTCATTTGGATGCTTTCAGGAAGAAACTGCTCAAAACAGAGAAGATGGAGCCCTTCTGGGAAAGTCTCCAACAGCTTCCAGAATGATGAAAAATGCTGCCAAGAAGTGAAGGTAATTTCCATCCAGGGCCTTCACAGTCCTCAGGCCAGGGGCACAGACCCTCCTGCCCCGCTCCACTCTCAGGGTCTGTCAGGCCCCAACGCCCACCAAGGGCTGGAGAGGGAAGGAAGAGCCTCCCGGTCAGAGCCCCTCAGCTCTTTCCGGGTCCAAGCCCCGAGGCCCTGGCACTCTGTGCTTTCTGGAAAGTATCCATCCATGGTTCAGTGGGACCAGGTCTGTGCTAGGATTTGGGCTGGATTTTATTTATTTATTTTTAATCCTCACCCGAGGACATGACCTTTTATTGATTTTAGAGAGAGAGGAAGAGGGAAAGAAAGGGAGAAACACTGATTGGTTGCCTCCCATGCACACCCCAACAGGGAGCCAAATCCCACAGCCTAGGGCTGAGCCCTGACCCGGAATCAAACCCACATCCTTTTGGTGTGTGGAACAATGTTCCCCTCATTAAGCCACCCAGCCAGGACTGGGCTGGATTGTATTGATGCCACTGAATCAAAGAGAGTGGGAGACAGACAAGTGAAACAGAGAGAAATGAAAAGACAAAGAGAGGGACAGAGGGTGGGGTCAGAGCTGTCCACATATCAGACAAAGGCCACTGCACTCCTAACTCACAAATAGCGGAGGTGCCTGGGGCCTGGGGCCTGATGGGTGGAGGGACTGCCCAGCCCCAGCCAACCCTACCCCGTTGGGTATGGGGGTGGGGAACAGCTGTGGATTAGCTGGCTGGGGCCGCCCCAGCACAGCCACAGAGGGACACAGGCACAGGCACACCTGTCGCCAAAGGGCAGCAGCTGAACTGTGTGAACCGTCAGGAGGTGCATGATGGGGTCTTTAAAAGAAAAAATTGCCCCCTCTAGGATTTCTGTCCTCTGCACTGCTTGATTTGGCCACACAGCTTTCAGGTGGTTCTGGGAGTTTTCACACTGACTTTTTTCCCAAAGCTGCTGAGTGGGAGGGCTGGGACCCTCCTACCCGCTAAAAGACTAGCTTGGAGTCACCACAGACGTGTTAGGCCGTATCACTCTGAAGGCGTCTCATCCACAGGGGACCAGCCTGGGACGGGCTGCCCCTGTCTGCCCACCTGGGCACAGCCATGTGCAGGGTCAGGCAGCAGGCACCTCCGCCCCCGAGACTGGGCCCTTCCAGGGTGGCAGGGGCCCGAGCCCCATGCCTCGGACAGCTTGGGATGCCCAGCGGGGACAGGAGCCTGCTCCTTCCTCCCTCACAAACCCTCTTTAGCAGCTCCCTCCCGCACACCCTGGAAACAGGGGGCCTGATGCTACCAGGAGTGGCCAGGGCGGCTCCCGCACCAGCGACATTCAGGCTTGCTTGGCCACTGAGGAGCAGCAGAGGCCCGTCGTGGGGGCTCAGGGTAGGGGGGCTCCTCACCAAACACTGTGCTCTCCCGAAGTCAAGGTCAAGTGGAGAATACAAGAATAGTCATTCCTAGGAGCTGCCCAGCCAAGAGACTAGGGCACAGACCAGCAACCATCCAACCCGAGCTGTAGGTCAGCAGGGCGCACGGGGAGGGCTTCAGGGGTGGCCTCTCCTGAGGTGCCTGTGCCACGTGGCCGAGGCACAGGAGGGACTGAGAGGGGAGGTGGGCTGAGTACAGTCTCCAAGGTCTGGGCCAGCATCCTTTAACCAGCCCCAACGCTAAGAACCAACATGAGGGTATAACCTAGCTCCCGCTTCCTGGTCTCCTGCTCAACACTCTCTCTCTCTCTCTCTCTCTCTCTCTCTCTCTCTCTCCAGAAAATCCCCCAAGAGCTTCATGGCTTCATGACAAAATATAAATGAAAACAAAGCTGAGTCTCAGACACAGCTGGGATAAATGCATCCATGACTATGCAATATTTTAAATTATGACAGTAACAGATCCACCTAATAAAACCCAGAAAATGGGAACAGAAAAACCCCACTTATGCCGTCACCCTCACAGGACTGCTGCGGTGGCTCTCATATTTTTCTGTGGGCTGTGAGTGTGGGCAAGCACACACATGCTGTGCACATATGGCGCTGAGGTAGCCCGAACAGTGAAGGTATTTTCATCTGACTTCTAAACAGGCTGTCTTCTGGGCTAACCGATGGAGACGGGCTCCCCTCAGGCTGGACCACAGGCTCTCAGAACAGGGGCCCAGGCCTGCCCCACCCTGCCCCCCCCCGCCCCCCCCGGGGACAAGTGGCCAGGAGCTGCCAGTGGGCAGTCAGGTGAGCGCACGTACCTTTCGCAGCTTCCCGTAGTCAATCAGTTCAGGCCGGTGTCGGTGGATCAAGGCACAGAAGCCAAGGCCGTCCTTCCAGCTGCCCGGGGAAGAGAACAGGTGAGGCAAGCTGGTGAGCGGGGCCAAGCACTAACTACGGGGAAAGCGCTAAGCAGGCGTTGGTCTCCTTTTCCCTTTAGATGGATCCATAACCCTTCGGAGCGGGAGCCAGGAGAGGACCGGATGGGCAGGAACTTATCTGTCTGCCACAGTCCCAGATACTGGGGTCAACACTCTGAGGGGCTTGGCAAGTCGATCCCACGCTGCCTTCCACCACAGCCAGGGCCCGGCCTGCTCTGTTCCGGAGCCCAAGGCTGGACCTTCCCCGACACTCTCTCTGGGGAGCTCCCGAGTAGCCCTAGCACAACCAAAGTGTATGAGGCAGTAGCTGAGACACCACTGGGAGAGACAGGGGACACCAAAGGGTTGGCGGCACTCCCCTCCCATGAAAAGTGACTTCTTCCCTAAGGGCCTCTGCTCTGTTCTAGAGCTGAGACGGGCCCCGCCAAGGGGCCTGCAGGGCCCCACCGTCCTGTAGGAGCCCCTCAGCTCCCAGTCACTCACCTTATGTGGAAGTTCTGGATGTTGACGTTTTTGTAAGGGGCCGTCTTTCTCTGACACCACAAGAGGAGCCCCTCCTTTGCTGAAGTCTCTGTGGGGAAGGGAATAACAGGCAGAGAGGTCAGTGGGCTGTTTCAGTGGAAGGAGGGCCGTTGACTCATGGGAGGCTCCACTTTGACCTCAGGGTCCATGCTATCTCACACAGGGGGTTCACACAAAGACCCCTAGATTCCAACCTGCTGCTACCAGGCCATGAAGTCTATTTCCTTGACAAAGACTGAGAATTCACCTGACATAGAAACAAGCCAGGAAGCTTTTCAGAGCCAGCTGCATCACGCACCAAAATGCTGAGGTAATGGCCTTTCAGACTATCTCCCTGACACTCCCTTTTATTCAAGAAATGGTAACAGTACAAAATAAGGTGGCGACTTATGTCAAGTGGCCACTTTGGGGAGAAAGGTTTGATTGGTCTGTGAAATTGAAAATCCAGGAATCTCTAGGCAAGGACACCTGTGCTCTGCCTGGGGTGTGCACATAGCCATGTGGGAAGAAATCATAAGGACTCCAATTCGGATTTAGTGTTCACCCTAAAAAAAAAAAAGGTTTCCTTATATTTGATGCATGGACCAACAGCATTGGATTGTGTGAAGTGGACACATGTCTATTGGATAAGGCCGGTAGGTACTTGAGGGGACCCCACGGGACTCCCAGGACAGGAGGGCTGCCAGCCACACTGCCCCCATGTGTTAACATCTGTGAATTGCAGGTTATAGTTCCCAGTGAGCAGCTTCCTGGATGACCTCATTTACTTTCAATTCACAATATGGTCTTTAAAGTGACCTTAAAAGATTCCTACATAAAGATAATATCATTCAAGCGCAAACCACTTAAAAAATTAGCAAAGCTAGTGTTTCTACTCTTAGTTCAAGCTCTTTGTCAGCTATATTACAAGATTAAAACAATAACTATTTAATCAATGCTGGCAAGAAGTCTGCCCAAAAGAATCAAACTCGCCAAGGAGGCTATCTGAAAAAGGGGTTTATATCTACCATCACTAACAAGAACCATGCCCTAAGTGACTACTACAAGCATCTTTTTAACCACTTCCACCCTAAATACTAAGTATTTATAAACCAAATTTAGATCCCAACTCGTTGTAATTACTAAGTGTCAAGCCAAGATTTCCATAAAAAAGCAATTTAATCCACATTGTTCTCATTACAAAGTTACTTTGAACAAAAATCTTTTCAAGATTTCTTTCAAGTTTCCATTACAATGAATTAAAAAGCCCAAGATTCCATTACAATGAGTTAAAAGTATTATTATTTACATCTTTTTAAAAATTTGTTTTTGTGTTTTGTAATATGCATGGAAATACATAAATATAAATTATGACAAATTAAACCCACATATCATCTGGAGTGTGGAACCAAAAGCTTAGAGAGAGAACTTACAGACCTGTGGTGGCCCCTTGCAGGTCTGCAAAGTGGCCACCAGAGGGTGCTGTGGGAACAGAGGGGAAGACCTGGGATCGGTTCTTCAGCCCAGTAAGCCCTCCTGCCTGCCATTCCTCTACCTTTTCAAGATCTAACAATCCAACAATCCAATTCCAATACACTTTCCCACGGCAACCTTGGGCTTTCTCAAAGTGGAGAATTTCCCTAGGACCAAAGCACCTGTGGGAACCAGCACCCCAAACAGTTACTTCCCCACAGACTATGAAAAAGGACAGGTGCCAGAAGTGGGTCAGAAGCTCAGGATGTGGCCCTTAATCATGCCTACTGCCCAGGTCAGAGAGCTCTCCAGGCTGAATCCAGGGAGGAAAACGTGACAGTGGAGGCACAGAGAGGTGGGGGCTCGGGGACGTCACTGAACAGAGAGAAAGAAAGAAGACTTACCTTCCACAGAGATGTCCTGGATGGCAAAGCGGAGGATGATGGTCCAGATCATGCCCAGGGTCATTTTCACATTCCCATCCACGATTTCTACAAAAACAGCAGCGGGATAGGTCTTAAAGGGGCAGAGTTAACATTCCCTGAGCCGCCCGTCGCTTGGTACACCATGGGGGGAACCAAAGACCACACTGTTCCACTTCTGGAAGGAGGTCAGTGTATTTTTTAAAGTTAATGCAATTAAATTTCACTCAGTGACAAGATCTGGGGGTGTCCTGGAGGCACAAGGTGGCAGACGAGGGGTGTCCTGGGGGGTAAACGTTGGGTGTGGGCGATTCTACTGAGGACATCAGGAAAGGCGACAGAGAAGGAAGTGTCTTAAACCCTGAGCAGAGCTCCCCAGCCTGACAAAGAACAGGAGGATTCCTAAGCCATCGCAGATGTTCTGGCAACTCTGAGCTAAGGACCTCCGGGCCATCGCAGCTGTCCAAACAGCCATCCATACGCGTCATGCCCGAGCAGGCTACAGACAGCAGCCAACCTAACCAACCATCCTGAAGGAGCCACTAACTCCCACACCAGCCTCATAATGCCATTGACTGGGTATCTTTTAATTAAAAAATCAAACAGCTTCGAGATCACAACTACGAGATTCAGTGTAAGCAGCCGCTTACAGTGAATCTCAGTAAGCAGCAGCTTACAGCCGCTCAGGTAATTTTTTTCTATGCCTGGCAATACAAACATAGAAAAGCCCTGTGTCAGAGAGCCTAACGCATGGAACCAGGTGTGGTCTTGGGGGCTGAGCAGGGGACAAATGTAGATGCCTCACCCGCTTCCAGACGAGGAGACTGTACCCTGGCCCCGTGGTAAAGGTTCTCTCAGTGAAAGAGTGAGACACCCAAAGAATATCTTATTTTTTTTTCTACCTGCTGCACTGGTTGTTTGGGGAAACGCCAGAGAATCCTGAGAAGGGACAACTTCTGGGACTCCTGCTTCCCTGAGCCCACATCCACTAGAGTTTGCATCCTACAAACCCCTTCAACAAGAGTGGATTCCATTAAGGAAATTTCACTCGAAGATCTCATTCCCTTCCTTAGAACAGAGAGTAAAACTGCCGACTGCGGTGTCACCAACGAGGCACAGGGCATCCCTGCTGCTGCTTGGGGCGGGGGGCAACTCTGCTGAGCCTGCACCAGGGGCGCTGAGCAAAGAAGGGGCAAGTGACCACTTCGGGACAGGATGTAACTCTTCCTGCTCACAGTGGGGCTTAAATGCTCCTGCCAGCACCTCAGACACCGGCAGGGCCCAGACCTGAGTCGGAGGGCCTGGGAAAGAGATACAGGGAGCTGCAGCAGCAAGCGACCACCTTCCTGAACAAGTACCACAGCCGGCCAGCTCTTTGCAGAGTGCGGGGAGTGGGGGCCACGGTCGAGTCAGTTAAGATTCAGTTCACACAGGTTTGAGATTTTTTTAAGTGCCCTTTCATTTCCAACTTGTAATGGTTTCACATCTGTAACATTTAAAGTATCTATAAATTGATAAGAAAAAAGCCTAAATTCACAATAAGATACATAAATAGGCAATAAGATGAATAGAAACTTCATGAAACATGAAATACTTCACAAAACATGAAATAGATACTTCATGAAACATGAAATAGAAATAACCCATTTATAGGATGTTCAATCTTACTTATATTTCAAACAAATAAACAAACACCTTGATGACAACAAGCTATCACACTGTGGCTAGAATTGGACATTGGCTTTAAAAAAAAAAAAAAACCTTTCTGGGAAATAATTTGGCAAAAGAAACAAGCATCTTAAAGCTGTTTAACTTTCTGAGAGTCGAGTTCTACCTCTCGGAATCTATCCCTGGTCAAAGAAGTGAAATGTAGAACAAGGCTGTTGTATAAAGATGTTTGCTGGGAGGTTATCTGTCATGGCCCCAAACTGGAAGCCATGCGAAGGCCCAAAGCACAAGGTGTCACTGAGTAAATCCCTAGACCCCATCACCTCTCGGCTCCAAACCTCCCTGGCTTCCCCTCACTCAGGTTCCAGGCCGGCAGCCGGCTGAACCCCTCGGCCTCCCCTCCCACCGCGCCCTCCAGCCACAGCTCGCCCCTGCCTGGGTACCCGTGTGGCTGGTCCCTCGACTCCCTCCCATGATCTCCACTCACCCTTCGCCTTCTCACCGAGTCCTCCCTTGACCACCCACTTTACTCTCCTCTCTGTATTTTTCTCCATCTGACATAGGCATGTGTGTGCTTTCTCTCTCTCCTTCCAGAACCTCAGCCCCAGGAAGGCAGTGATTTTTTCTGGTTCACATCAGTGCTCAGAGCCCAGCCCTGGCACGGAGAAAGCCCTCCATCAACATCTGCCGAACGAATGAACGAGCGAACAAATGAACGAGCAAATGAATGAATGAACACTGGAGGACATGGATCACGCGTGGGTGAACGAGCGGGGCTAATGCAGGCCTGTCGGCCCTGGGGGACCATAGGAAGGACTCAGGTCTGGGACAGAGCACAACAGTGCCCGGCAAACAGATGAGTAACACAGGCATTAAAGTTACAGTCACAAGTTTTCAATGACCTGGGGAAAAATCCTTTTACACTAATACAGAAAGTAGAAAAAGCAGCCACAAAATTTTATGAACAGCGTTTTGAATACAAGGGGAAATGTGTTTAAAGATTAGAAAAAGCGCCCGTGGTAACGATGCCGCCTCTTGGCCTTCCCAGGAGCGCAGGCTGCAGTGCCAGCCCCTCCCCACCCCGAGTCCCCCACCCCGTGCCCCACCTCCACATGCTGCCCCACTTGTAAAGGCCACATACCCGGGCTTCCCACTGGCCCTGGGCTCGGCGACCTCCCAGCACTAGTGAAGACAAGGCAGCTTCGTTCCTGGGTCTTGCCTACCTCCTCCTCAACATCTTCCCCAGAAACCGCCCCCGCCCCGCCCCGGGATTTTTCCTTACTGAAAGCACACTCATACCAAAGAGGCAGTTTCACTCCAGAAAATGGAGGAGCCAAGTACAGGCAAAGAGATGGGTGTGTTCAGTGAACACCCTGCGCGCCCCCAGCCACAGCGCCCACCTGACTCCCATCCACCCTCGGCGTGTGACCCAGGCAGCCCTGTGTTTGGGGCGGGGACGCCCCACCTCACAGGAAGCTTTATGTCAGGAGGCTGCCAGGAATGCTGGGTCCAAGAGGAGGGTCCCAAGGCCACCATTGGGCCCTATAGGAAAAACCACGATGACAGAGCAATGACATCTGCCACGGGCGTGGGAAGACGTGGAGGCGTGTTTCTGCCATTTTTGGTCTACAGGCACTGTGAAGCCGCTCACATCCTGGGTTTACTGAAACCTGCCTCTACCTTCCCCACACTCAGCCCCCTGGGGTCCGGTCATCTGTGCAGTATTCAGGCGGCAGAATGAACAATACTGAGGGGGTCCCACAGGACAGAAACTAGACCCCCGGAGTCACCACCTCTGAGACCAATGCTATGCCTACGGCACCCACCACCCTGCCATCCTAAGGACAGACGCGAAATCACCTCCACCACTGCCAAGCGCTTGGCACCCACAGCCATCACACTTTCCCTGCCTGAAGAGCCAGAAAACATAAATAAATAAAAATCCTGCTTGGGTCCTCTCCCCTGGTTAAATCTCAACCACTCACACAGGTCAAGCCCCGATCCCATGGCTCTAGAAATTTTAGAATTGAGGATTGCACAAGAAATCTGAGGAGTCTACATTAACCCCCTGCTGAAGCTGCCTCCAGCCTCCATCTGCACATCTTCGGGGACAGGGAACGTATGGCCTTCCCAGAGCGCCCAGTCCCTTCCCAAAGGTTCTGCCTGACCCCCCAATCCTTGCCCATTAGTCTCCCTTCCGGGCCTGGTCCTGCACTTCAGGGTCGACCAGGATCTAGTTCTTGCACCAAGTGACAATCCTTCGAAGGTCTGGGGTCTCTTGCCCCTGCCAGGCCTGGTCCCCACAGCATAAGATGCTCCTCAGTGAGGACAACCAGCAATGGCTGCTCCACTCCATCCCCCAGGAGAGCTCGCTACAGGGATCTGCTCCACTGCCTTATATTTTACAGTCGACAGCAGTGAAGTCCATTTCATTAAAACACACAAAACCCATTTGGAGCTGATCTCGCTCCCTGGCTCAGCAGTGCGGCCATCCTGGCAGGATCCTCGTGCTCAGCTTGAAACGAGAGAGGGTTTCAAAGCAGGAAGCCTCAGCTGAAAGCACTGGCTCCCCAGCGTAGTGAGGCGGTGAGGGCTCCCTCACTTTAAAGGAGGCTTTGAAATCTTTGGAGAACCGAGGCTTTTGTGAAAGGAACTGGAAAACCTCAGCCACCAAGGCTCAGGGGCTTCCCAAAGATCAGAGGTGGTGGTTAGAGTTTGTGTTGTTGGTCCTCACCCCCCTGCAGAGGCTAGCACAGCCAGCCTGACCCGCCACGTCACAGCTGCTGAGGAAGACGGCACACAGAAGTCCTTTCCCGCACCCCTGTGGAGGAGGCAGCAGTGTCTGGGGTGCTGGTAGTCTGGCCCAGAGCCTCTGTGTGACCGCACCACGCGCTTCCACTCCAGCAACTTTTCTGAGTCTCAGTTTCCTTGATTGAGAATGTGGCTGGTAGTACTCACTCTACAGGTCTGCTCACAGGAGAAGGGAAAAACCATGTGAATGAAGCATCCTGTCTTGCCAGGCACACATCTGCAACTCAGCAAATGCTACTCTCTCCGTGCACCCTTTGGTGCTCAACGTCTTAAAAATATTATTTTTCTTAGTTTAATCTTCCTTTCTAAAAACTGGATTTCTGGCTTCTTTTGGGGGCGGGGGGAGGCCCTGACTGGGGTAGCTCCGTGGGTTGGGTGTCATCCCGCAAACAGAAAGGTCGCCAGCTCAATTCCTGGTCAGGGCACAAGCCTGGGTCGCTCTCCCTCTCTTTCTCCCTCCCCTTCTCTCTAAAAGTAAATAAATAAAATCTTTAAAATAATTTTCCAAAGAAAAAATGGAAGATGCAGCAGCGCTGGACCTGTATTCCCACACAGCAGCAATGGGTTACGTCTAGGTGGCAGCTGCCCCGCCTACAGGATGTGCTGTCCCCAGCTCTCAGCAGCTCCCACCCATCCCCACCTCACACATCCTTTGCTTCCCTGCCCACGGGGCATCTGAGCTCCCACCAGACCTGAGCAGCAATTCCTTTGGCTTCCCCTCCCTGCCTAGTTGAAACTTTTCCTGCCAAGTCTTTATTCTTCCCTATTAGCACCACGTATTCTTTTCTTCTCATCAGGAGGCAGAGCCCATCTTCCTACTCACCAGGCAAATTACCCTGCTACGTGCAAGTCCTCCAAACATTTACTGAGCACCTACTACGTGGCCCACGCTGCTAGGAGCTGGGGCCACAAGCGGGTAGAAGACGTGGTCTCCGCCTCCCAGCTGACAGCACGCCAAGCCTGTGCTGCCCTCAAGGAACCCACACCCCCAATAAGGCAGGAGTCAGCAAACTTTTTCTGCAAAGGGCCTGATAGGAAATATTTTTGGCTTAATAGACCGTACAGTCCCTGTTGCAGCTATTCAACTCTGCCCCCTTAGCAGGAAAGCAGCGAGGACAATATGTAAACAAACGACATGGCTGAGTGCCAGTATTTACAAAAACCCGTGGCAGCCAGCTTTGACCCGGAGGACTGCAGTTTGCAGATGCGGGTGCTAAAGGCTCTCTCCATTGGATGTAGCAACATAAAATCCCTCAACGTCTAGGAAAAAAAAGAAGAGGGGCACCTTACAGTCATCCACCAGAGAAGAGACCTGCTCCTACAGACTCACTGAGGCAGGGCCCCATCCTCCTCAAGGAAGGCCACTCTGCAGGGGCACTGCTCTGGTGTCACGCAGACGGATTTGAGTTCTGGCTTTGCCACTTAGGATGTGACCTTGAGCAAGTTACTTCATCTAGTCCAGCATCTGTTTTCTTTTTGTGAAATGGAAATAGTAATGAGAGCCACCTCCTAGGGATGCTGTGAGGATTACATGAGACCACTGGTGCGCAGCGCCTGCCACACACAGGGGAGAACTTGCTAACCACAGTCATGGTTCCATCAAGAATGAATGAACGAACAAACGAACGAATGGAGACTATAGCTTCCTCACCTTGCGACCTCTGGTGCACACAGCAGGCGCCCAGCACATGCTTGCTGAGACCACGGGACACAGTCCTGACGGGGCCTGGTTATGGCAGTCTCTTCTGATTGCCCCGATCCGCCCCGCAGGCCTTCAGAGCCACCACAGTGTACACAGAAGCAGTGCTACTGCCTTTTAACCGTGAAGGACGTGCTAATAATAATGGTTTAAGCTGAGCTTTAAAAAAATGTTTTAAGTGAAGGAAGCAGAGCCAAGATGCGCTTAACACTACTAAGAATGCTCCTAAAGGCTTGTGGCCATCGGCCTTCACAGGCCTCTGTGGGGCCTCAGGGCAGCCTTCGCCTCCATCCCCCAGTGTCTGCGCCCTCTCCCCCGACCACAGAATTCTCCACTTTGGGCAGCAAAGCGCAGCCAGGCCTGCGGATCAGGGAGGCAGCGTTGCACACATGCAGGGTTTGCAGCATTGGGACTGGCTGAGGGGTGTCGCAGTGTGGAGCAGGGAGTGGGCCCTGGTTTTCCAGGGGCGGGGCTGATGGGTGGAGGAGGCTGGGGTTGGATGGAAGGTACTGCTGTTACATGAAGAATCCACGGGGCGGACCAGATGGAGGTGCTGGGAACCCCACTTCCAAATGCCCCCAGGGATGTGAGGGCCCAGGAGTCAGGGTAGAAAAGACCCAGGGGACTAGGAAAGCAGAAACTCAGGCCCCGAGGCAGCAGGCAGCGGGCAGGCCTTCCTCACCTTCAGCTCCAATGGACACCAGCTTGACCCCCTTGCTGGCTATGAAGTCCAGGGCCTTGTTGACATTGGAGATCTTGTGCACCCTCATCTTGCCTCTCTCCGGCTTGGCCAGACGTTCACCTGCACACAGACCGAGAGGGGAGAGGAGACGTGAGGTGAGGTGCTATCATCCCTGAGCCGGGGCTGCTCCCACGACACCCTCAGCCAAGGCACATCACAGGCGGATGCACGCTCCTGCTCCTTGGGTGCGGCCGGATGCCACCCTGGCCAGCTACGTCGGGGAGCGCCTACCACGGCTCTTCCCTCTTCCACATCCTAGACCCAACTGCTTGCAGTCACCCAACAATTCTGTCTGAAGCCTCTAACGTGTGTCAGGGATTTGGCTGGGTGCCAGGAGTCGTGCACTTACGGCCCAGGAGGAGAGGCAGACCTTCAATAAAAGAACACACAAATAAAGACATACAAATAGCAAGACAGAGAAAGGTCTAACATAGTTGCCTGAAGAAAAGCTGCAGAGGCAGGGGAGAGCCTCTGAGAGGGAGAACAGCCAGGTCTAGATGGCAGGGAACGGTGATCACGGCAGAAGGAACAGCACGTGCGAAGGCCCTGAACTCCGCCTAGTCTCAACTGTTTGGGCTTGAGAGAGGGTGTGGGCCTCTCCAGAGTATTTTGTAAAAGTTCCCCAGGGGGTTAAATAGAGCCGTGCACAGGACCCCTCGCTCATTTGAGAACCAGGACCCTTGTCCCGTTACTGCCTCCCATGGGCGCCCTCGGCTTGGCCCCAAGTCAACCCCCGCTCTCCCTCAGCCGCTGCTCCTCCCCACCCCCAACTCCACCTGCCACATGGGAGCTTCTGCCGCTCAGGTTTCAAGGCCAGAAGCTGCATGGAAACGGGGAGAGGGCCTGGTTCTCCAAACACCCCATTAAGAGTGTTTTTATCCCAGAACAGAGGCATCCAGAAACCTCCTGAAACTATTTGGAAAATTTTTATGTGCAGCACATGTGCCCAAACCTGGGGCAGGGACACACAGCTTTCAGAGTCTCTAAGGGTCAGAAAGCCCAGAAGGCTCAGAACCAGCATCCTAAACCCTGAAACTCGGGACCCTCATACCTGCCAGGGTCTCCAGGCCAGACCAGCCCCCTCGCCCAGGCTTGTCAGTAGCCTGGCTGAGAAGCTCAAGGGGCCGGGCCCACCCTGTCAGAGCAGCTTGTCTCCAGGGGGCCTCCCAGCTTCTGGACGGGAGCAGGCTTCCTGCCCCAGATGTCACCGGGCCTGCCGGCTGCCAGGGAGACACCCTGGGTTACTAGGAAGCCAAGACTTTCCACCTGTGGCTCTCCCAAGGCTGTGGCCACTGCCCTACCTCTCCAGCAAGGCGCCCGCCATCCTGAGCACATGATGAGAAACCACAGGGGCTCCCTCCCACTGGCTGCACAGAGAGTGCCACGTGCCCCCCGCCCCACAGGTGGCTGCCCCAGCCCTCAGGCCCTCGGGCCTGAGCTCCGCAGCCAGCCCACCCGCTGCGCGTACCAGCTGGAACAGGCATGCTCCACAAGGGACAGGAGAGGCGGCAAGGCCAGCGGTTTTCACACTTTAGTCAGCACAAAACCACCTGGAGAGCAGGCGAACTGCAGATGTCCAGCCCCGCCCCCTGCCTCCTGCGTCTGATTTAGGAGGTCTGGGGTGGGACTTCGAATCCCGGTGTGGGTGGTCCAGGGCCCACACTTCGGGGACTTCTGCAGGCAGCGCCCCCTCCCTTCTCGGGCCACCCTACCCAGCTGCGGGGATGCTCAAGGAGGAAAAGTCAAGGTCTCGGCGACTGGGTCTCCCCATGTCTCTGGAAAGAGACGAGCGCCCTTCACAGCAGTGCGCAGGTGCTCCTTGGGCACAGCCAGCCGTTCCCTGAGAACGCACTGATCGTTTGGAGAAAAGTCCACTTTGGGGCATTTGGTCCCTCTGACATGTGTTGAGTGTCACCTACATGCCAAGTACAATTCTAAGCACTTCAGACAGAGTTAAGGATGTCCATGCCACAAGGAGCTCAGCAAGGAGCATGGAGGGTGGAGGGTAGGGTGGGAACCGAGTGAGCCAAAATGACTGAACCACATGGCAAGTGACATGATAAAGGACTCAATGGGGCGCTACTGGAGCCCGGAGGAGGGCGGTCACTCGGCCGGGGGCCGGGGGAGGGTGGTCAGGGGAGAATTCCTGGAGAAATCTCTGAGCTGAGTTTTAGAGAATGAATAAAAAGAAAAATACCAGGTTGGTTGGTTTGTTTAAACTAAGAAAATATTTAAAGTAATAAATGTTGAGGGGGTGGGCAGTAGGGAAGGATACTCTAAAAGGTCATTGGGAAAAACAGTACCGCAGTTCCTAAAAACTTAAACACGGAGCCCTGGCCAGGGTGGCTCAGCTGGTTGGAGCATCGTCCCATAGACTGCAAGGTCATGGGTTTGATTCCCAGTCAGGGCACGTACCCGGGTTGCAGGTTTGATCCCTGGTCAGAGCACATATGAGAGGCAACCAATCAACATTTTTCTCTCTCTCACTCACCCTAAAAGCAATGAAAAAAATGTCCTTCAGTGAGGATTAAAAAAAAAACAAACCTTAAACATGGAATTACCATAACACCCAGCAATTCCACTTGTGAGTGATGGACTATCACTCAGCCTACAAAAAAGGAAGGAAATTCGGACACATGCTACAACATGGATAAACTGAAGGACATTCTGCTAAAGGAAATAAGCCAGTCACAAAAGGATAAAGGCTGCATGATCCCACGAACAGGAGGTGGTTAGAGCAATCACACTCAGAGACAGAAAGGAGAACAGTGGTGGTCAGGAGCTGGGGGAGGGAGGAAGGGGACCGGGCATTTCATGAGTGCGGAGTTTCAGTTCTGGAGCTGGACGGTGGCGACGTTGCCCAGCAACGTGAAGGGACTGAATGCCACTAAACTGTACACTTAAAAATGGTCAAAATGGTAAATTTTATGCTATGTATATTTTATTACCCCCCCCCCCCATACAAAGATCTCACCTGCAAGGGAAATAAACAGACAAAAGTATTAGGGGTAAAAAAAAGAGGCAGCTAGAGCTTGTACAAAAGCACAGAGCGCTGGGAGGCAGGGAGCATGTCATCTGGGAGGACTGAATGTCTCCAGTGTGGCCGGGGACCTGAGGTCTGAGGCCTTTTTGGGAAGAGTTAGTTGAAAACAAAGCAGGTGCCAGCTCACGAAAGATCCTGCAAGCTCTGCTCAGGAATGTGGGCTGCAGGCTCAAAGCCCCAGGGAGGCGCCGAAGGGTTCCAGCAGGGAACGGCCTGACCATATTTGGGCTGCTGCGCGGACCCTCTGGCTGCATCTGTGCAGATGACTGTCTGTGGTGGGAGGCGGCCGAAGGCCTCTGTGGCATCAATGTCTGGGAGCTGACACAGGCCCACAGACACCACAGCGTCCAACGTAAAACAAGAACGAGGAAGGAGCTAGAATGTAGGGAAGTTGAATGGCAAGTTGCAAAGTGGAGCAGAGGTAGAGCTGTCTAGGGTTCCTAGAATAGGTTTAGGAGAACAAGATGAAGACCGTAGGAGGAAAAAGGTCTGCGGCAGCCAGGAGTGGTACGCACAGTCTGATACACTGAGCGGGCCCAGGGACATCTGGGTGGAGATGCCCCATGCAGTTCAGCAATTAACAAGGGGCTTGAGAGAGAAGGCTAGGCTGAGACTAGGCCTGGGACGCACTGGCATCATGTGGAAGGGAAAGTGAAGAGAGCAGCTAGGACTGCCCAGCATAAAGCAAGGCTAGAATGCTGAGGACCACCAACCTTTAACAGGTACTGGAGGAAAGGTATTCCTAGGAAAGCAGAGGTTGCATTCCAGGGACGCTGCCCTTCCAGTTATATAAACATGCAAATCAGACGTGGGGTAGGGCGGGGCGGCGGGGGAGGCAGGTAAGGGACTGGGATCTGGGATCGTTTGTGGCTACAGGCAGAGAGGATACAGTGGAGCCAAGGTTTAGGGTGGTCAGCCATGGCTGCATTCTTGGCCACAGAGCTCTAGCATTTTGGAAAAGGGACTTCAGAGATCATCTCACAAGCCCCCTGTTTTTGCAAATGAGGATATTGAGGCAAAAGGCAGGGACTTGTTCAAGGACACACAGATGATCTGCAGCAGAGCCAGGACCAGAGCCTGCCTCGTCTCCTCAGCCTGAATTCACATGTCACCCCCAACTTCTTTCCAGACACCCAAGCTATGCCCTGGTTAGTGTGGCTCAGTGGCTTGAGTGCTGGCCTGCAAACCACGTCCCCAGATGGGGGCATGGCAGACGCAACCACACATTGATGTTTCTCACCTTCTCTTTCTCCCCCGCTGCCCCCTCCCTAAAAATAAATTTAGAAGAAAAGAAAGAAAAGTCACCCAAGCTAGCCGTTACCAAAGGCAGAGCAGCGGCAGAGGTGACAGGGAAGCGTTCCCAAAGGGGCAGACCCCTGGCCAGGGGGCCCTGTGCACCTGGCTCTCAGGGCCAGTGGTCCATCTCACCTGAGATGACCTCCAGCAGCAGCATGAGCTTCAGGCCGTCTCGGAAGTCCTCTTCGATGTTCTCGATCTGTGTCCCGGCCTTGCGGAGGTGGGAGTTGCACCATGCCGTGAACGTCTAGGCAAAGGGAGGAAGAGAGAATGGTCAGGCTCTCCATAAGTCACGTGGTCTCTGAGGCCATCACAGGGGCCTCAGTGCCTCTGACCATCTCCCGGACTGTCCCGTATAAGGCACGGATGGGAACCAGTGGGACGGAGGAAGCAGTACCCTTTTTCAACGCCTCCTCTCTGGTCCTTCTTCCAAAACATCCCCACCCACATTTAGAAGTACCAGCAATTTACTTCTTAGGGTTATAAGGCTTAGTTTCCATCCTCACAGTTTTAAGAAGTACCCCAGAGATAACTTATCAAGCCGTATTAACACCATAGGGTAAATCGGTTTATCAAATCCTCATCCACCTGGCAGCTAGCTAAGGGAAAGGGTTAATCGTTTTTGTTAGGGACATAGTTCAGAGTCATGGTGTCAGGATAAAAAAGAGAGAAAGTGTTTGCCTGTGTCTTTAGGGCGGGGGATGGAGGCACCTTAAGCTGCAAGAGTATGAAGAATTCCAGAAGGGAACTATGAGGAGGCTAAATGAAAGACTATCGATGTTGGAATGTTCTAGTCTGTGGGAAGAAGGCAGCAACATTGCAATGCTGCTTCTATATGAAGTAGATGATCAGGCATGCCACTAATCAAGCTGTCCTGTGCCAACAGCACCCCCTGGTGGCTTAACAAGGAAAAAGACCACAACAAACAAAAGTGTGCACTTTGATTTTGCATGTCCCATCTACAACTTGGGCAAGTGTCTCTCCCCAGCTGTCACGTTCCATGGGAAAGAGAGATAAGCACTCTCCTGCTTCACATCCAACCCATTCTTCAACAGCTCCAGACTTCTCTGCACCAAATGGCACGCACAACTACATCGGGGCTCAGGAGCCAATGTTCAGCCCCCCACAGCACCACCAGTCAGCTCTGCTCCCACCTACCCTCGAAGGTGCAAGGGTGAGCAGCACATTATTCCTCATAGCAGCAGCAGCCGCACTAGAAATGCCCTTCCTCCCCAGAAAGGTAACCAGACTCATGACCTTCACTACCACTTACTACTTCCTCTTGCCCCAGGGAACACCAAAGTGAAGTGGCAATGAATGGGCAGGAGAAGGAAATAACACCACACCAGTCATTATTGGGAAACAGTAACAGCTGCATAGGTTTGCAAGCAAGAGCCGGAAAGTCTGTGAGCAAGAAGGGGCGACGTGGCTCCATACAGCTGGGGAGGAGGGGGCAGCCTTTGGAGAGAATGGCACACAAACTAGAGGTAGGTAGGGGACATATACTGACTCATCAGCCTGGATTGTCCTCTATGTCATGCTTGGCTAACTGACACTCATCTTTCAAGATTAGGCTAAGTGATATACCACCTCCTCCAGGGAGCCTTCCTGATAGCCGCCCACCACGTCTGAGTTGGGGGCAGAGCCCGCAGCATCCTGCACCTACTCCATCATTACCCATGTCCTACTGCATGGTCCTTGCTTGTCCACTTGTCGGCTCCACACCTCCAGACTGGGATAGACCCAGTGCTCGCCCTCGAGTCCCAGGGCCCAGAGTCAGGGACACAGCAGTGAACCAAACGGCAAAACCCCTGCCCTGGGCTGTGAACATTCTAGTGGATGTAAAAACCAGGCAACTGGATGAAGGAACAAGTGAACCCATTCAAAAGAAAGAGGGGCCGGAAGATCCAGTGGCACCTGTGGGTGATGCTGAATGGTATTAGCAGAGGGTGAGGGCCAGACAGCGCTCTCAAGGGCCCTCCCGGAGCAGAAGGCAGCTCAGAGGAAAGGGGATGCAGGAGGGCAAGACAGTGAATCTACCACGTGCCCTCCCTGTGGCGTGGGCATCTCAAAGCTGGCAGGAGATGACAGGCAGCACTGGCTTTTATTTCCATTTCGTTGTAAAAAAAATATATGAGTTTCTAAGTCTTTAAAATAAACAATTTATTTTGTAGTTCCATATCCTCTCCCAGCTGTCACTTGTCCATACACGCACTTCTGCCAGGTATCGCCACGCTGCCCGTTCATGGGGGTGGGGCTAGGGGTCGGTGCTTTGTCACTGACGACCGCCTGTGCTGCCACGGCACCTTGTCCTCATCTCCCTTCCAGCCCCTGCTCAGCCTCTGCCTGGGGACTCAGGGGAACGAGACTGCCCAGCAACTCAAAGGGCTGATCTCGGGTCCAGTCTGGCCGTGGCTCGGGGCTGAGGGACCTCACCGTTTGTCACCCTGTCACGGAGGGGGGCGTTGGGTGCGAGGAAGAAGAGGCCGCTTTCGTAAAAAAAGACACTTTCACAAGAGGAAAAGTACTGTTGAAAGCAGCCTGCCTCACTTCCTGGGGAAGCCAGGCCACACCTGTGTTTGCTCAGATCTCCCACACAAAGCCCGGCTCTGAGGTCTCCCGGACCGCTCTTGGCCGAAACCTCCAAGGCCCCAACCCCAGCTCCCGCAGGTGATGGCCTTGAAGGGGTCTCTGAGCACCTCCCAGTAAGAGAGTTCCCCCAGTAAGCAGCACCCATCCTGAAGCTCAGGCCTGTGGAGGAAATGATGGAGGTGCTCAATGACTAAGAACATGCACTTTCAGTGGGCACCAGATGTGTTCAATGCTCAAACCCACCATTTACCAGCTGTGTGACCTTCAGATTAACCTCCCTAAGCTTCAGTTCCCTAAACAGTAAATGAGACTAGTGATAGCACTTGGTAAAAGCCAGGAGGATTGACTAGAAGTATTTATGAAGGGCCTGCCACTTAGTACTCAGTAAATGGTAAGGACAAGCCTTCCTATGGATGGGCCTCGGAGGACTCGCCCCTCTGTCCTCCCAGCCCCTACCATCCTCCCTGCCTCTAGCCACCAAACTCTGTCCTGGATCCCACCCTGCAATCACTGCACAGTGTATTCAAGGTGATGCCTGGTGTGTCTGAGGAAATCTTTTTTTTTTAACTGGCGCTGATATATTATGGGAGAGGGCGAAAATTGTGGCGAGGGGCGCAGAAAGCCTAGGGCGCCCGCGATGCAGCCTTCCACGCACACCGCGCAGCTTCTCTGCAGGCGTAGGGCAGGCCTTGTTCTGGAAACTCGAACTCCCACCCTGTGACAGAGAAGGGCGCTTGCCCCTTAGCTGTGTCCCAGGGGTCCAGCAAGGAGGAAAAGCCAACAGTCTGTCACAAGTGATGCCAGTGGCTAGAACCCAGGTCCCCATGGCCTCTAGTTGGACTGGACACCCAAGCATGGGGGCAGCGCTACCCCAGCAGGGCTGCGGTCAGCCTCAGTCAAATAAAGGGCAAGGGGACATTTTAGTGCCTTAGTGCCAACCAGGACCTGCTCTATGTGACCTTCCCATCGCTCTAAGAGCCCCATCATTAGAGGGTTGGCTCACAGCCTGACTAAGGGGACAGGGCCCTCAGTGGACCCACTATTGTACGAATGGGCTCAGGGATGCAGAGGGGTCTCAGGAAGAGGGCTTGGGCGCCAGGCTGGGGGTGCTTACGGGGCTGCGCGACCGCTAGTTCCCTCACCTCACCCGCCTCCAGCCCCACTGCACAGCCTCTGCGGGCCCTGGACAGAGATGGGGGGGCACCCCGGCTCATCTTGAAGCATCTACCCATGCCTAACCTGGCATAAAGGTAAAGAGTGTATCCTCCAGCACTGTAGTTCAAGTTGCAAATAGGCCGGGCCAACCTCCAAGAGGGGCAAGTGGGAGTGGGCAGGACACCTGAGCCTGGCCGAGGTTCATGGGATTGATGGACAGAGTGAAGCATCTGTGTCTACCTTCTCTACGGGTCTTGCAGTCTTGCTTTCACATAGAATTGTCTCGTATCTTTCCATCATATCTTTAACAATGTCCATATGTTTCCTTTAAAGTGCGTTGAGAAGGCAAATGGCTTGAGAACATGCTTTCCCTACTCCCCAACTCAGATGCACAAGAATGTAACTTTGGCCCTGAGGGACCTTGTTGAACCTCAGTTTTCACATCTGCAAAATGGGGGCAGCAACATCTACCAGGAAGGACGGCCATGAAGGTTAAATAAGATAATAGTGTATTTCACCACAAAAAAATTGGAAAAGGGATAATATTAACATGTTTTTATTTATATCAATAATAATATTATTTGTTTAAAATACAGTAAGTATGTAACAAATAGTCATTACCATCATCATTGCCATCTAAACTTTCGATTCTAAAAGGATATCTGAACAATCACTCAGCTGGGATCATCCATTAGCATGAGTTGGGGGCTGAGCTTCTGAAGTCACAGGACTTCCTCAGGATCACTCCACAGAGCAAGCGTCCAAGACATTAGAAGGATTCAATCACTCTGAAGATGACAACGCAAATCCCGCGTCCATTTGCCTCTAGCCAGGTGGGAACCTGCGACTCAGCATGGCTCTGCCTCAAAGCACTCACCTGAGAAACGGGGTAATATTGTGATATCATGGGCTTGGTTAGAGGAGTCCATGAGATCATTCATTTGAGACACCGAAAAGAGGGCCTGGAACAGAGGACCAGCCCAATAATTACCTATTATTACAGTGATCACAATAATTAATTATCATTGTCACAAGTTCATGCTGTTCAACACATGGCCTCAAAGAATATTAGAGATGGAAAGACTCTAGGAATCACCAAAGTCAAACCTTCACTTTGCAACCAAAGGACACATGGACCAGAGAGGGTGAGTGGCTTTCCCCGCGCCGCACAGCTGGGTATGTTCACAGCGCAGCCTCCGGACTCCCAGTCTCACATGCTCTCCGCTCCCCCAGGGTGACGTGGATGGCAGGTGCAGGCACGGGTGGGGCGCTGGAAGGGAACGGCAGAACCCAGGCCAAGACTGTAACTGGCCCAACGGGCAGGCTGAATCTCATGGAGTGTCATCGAAAACGGGACACTATAAAGTGACAATACTATAACCATTTGGAATCTGGGTGACTCAGGCTAGCACTGGCACAGAGAGTCTGAGCTGATGGAACATCAGTAGAGTTGGCGTGGGATGGGCAGCCTCTCTGGCAGAGAGAGGTGAGGACAGCAGAGGCCAGGGGCAGGCAAGTGGTTGTCCAGAGGTGGTGAGCTGATCGGAAACATGCCTGGGGGAACTCTGGGAATTGGGCTCTTTAACCGGGAGGACAGAAAGGAGGACTCAGGAGCTCACCTCAAATATTTAAAAAACCCTCCAATGGACAAGCAAATAAATTTGTTGGAAACATCCCCAGGCAAAACAAGGCAGGCAACACACACTAATGGTAAGGAATGCAGATTCTAGAGCAAAGCTGACCCGGAGACAGGCCCAGCTCTGCCCGAGTAGCCTTGGGCAAGGGACTCCACTTCTCCAACCCTCCGTCTCCACATCTGTAAAGTGGGTATAACACTAAAACTATCCCAGAGGATAGTGAAGATCAATGCAACAACACACAGCAAGTGCTAAGCACAACTGTCCACAAATAAGGCTCAATAAATGGTAGTTTCAATTATTGGGATGAAGGACAGGAAGTCAAGTTCAAAGTAATAAAGAACACACCAAAAGTTGGAGGTATAGTGTGTTACCCGCCCAAGGCATGTACTTGGTGAGGGTTCCAGGAAAGGATTCAGGCACCTGGGGCTGAGCTAAGTAAGGTCCCTTATAATTCTGATCATTCAAGAGCCCAAGGCTGCCTTGAAATGTTGGTTTAGAGATGTGTCTGACAAGTTCATTCAGACCAAAATCACACAATTAAATATCTGAGCAGGGTTTCAACCTCAGTACCATTAATATTTTGGGTTGGTTACCTGATTGTTAGGGGTGGTCAAGGTGGGGCTGTTCTACGCATCGCAGGATGTTCAGCAGAATCCCTGGACCCTACCCACTAGATGCTCTAACATTCCCCGAACTTAAGATGTGACAATTACAGACCATCCCCAGCTGAGAACCTAGTCTGGAGGAGACAAACACATAAGCCATAAATGAGAGTAATAACAATACAGGTATAGCAGCCAACATCTATTGCACATTTACTATGTGTCAGACCCTCTTCTAAGTGCTTTACTCCCTTTGACTCATGTAACCTTCACAACACTGTGAGACACATGCAATTATTCTCCCCATTTTACAGAGAAGAAAACTAAGGCACAGAGAGGTTTACTAATAGAGCAAAAGGGGCAACTGTAAGAAAGAAAGTAGGACTGGTTAGTGCTCATGCATTGTATGTTTATGCATTGCATGTATGTTCATGCATTGTTCTTGAAACAGCGGTCCTCTCAGGCTCTCCTTTATCTCTCCGGAGAAAGTGGTTCTAAGTGAGCAGGCTGATAAATGACAACTAGAATACAGCCTCAGTATCAGGATAGGGTGGTGAGGGGTCAGGAGGGGCCAGGAGTCCCCTTCACTCCACGTGGGAACATGGGCTCTTGGTTGCCAGATTGCCAATGAAAAGGAGCCAGAAATCTGGACTTATACATGAATCTCCTCCGTAGTTTTTAAATGCTGGTACAATTTTAAAATAAGGCACCTCACAAGCCTCCAAAGAGATGTCGGCAGGCCAACTCTGAATTAAGACCCATGAAGTCTCTGTTTCTACAGTGGGAAACATGAAATCTTTACTTCTTTAAAAGATTTTATTTATTTATTTTTAGGAAAAGGGGAAGAGAGGGAGAGAAACATTGATGTGTGAGAAAAATATCGATTGGTTGCCTCTCGCACAACCCCAGCCAGCGACCTGGCCCGCAACCCAGGTCTGTGCCCTGACCAGAAATCCAACCGGTGACCTTTTGGTTCACAGGCCGGCACTCAATCCACTGAGCCACAACAGCCAGGGCTGAAATCTTTCTAAGTCTCCTAACAAAAAAATGACGCACACAGGAACGTATGGTGTGTGAAAACAAACACTCCGCAGACAGCTGTGCCCGGCACAGTTAACACTCCTAACAGACCACGGCTGACATCAGCCATCTGGGAAACTGGTAGCACAGTCGCGGGGACTTCCTGGGGCTGGGGGGCAGGGGGGCGGTAGTGGGGGGAGCTCCCCTCATTTGGGCTTGATCTAGGACTGATACACATGCTTTGTGCACACACCCTGCCAGCTTTGTAAATTAAAGGAAAAGTACTGACTTCCATTTATTTCATTTGCAAATAAAGTTTCTGCTAATTCCCATTATAGGATGGATGGGGTGATGGGGTACAAACTCCTGCAGAAAGCAACTCCTCGAGGGAGTTAAAAACAGGCACAAACGCTCAGCCAGAAGCCGGGACGCCATCCTGGGCAAATACACTAAATAAAGAAGATCTGTGAGCATGAAAACGTCCTTGCCAGCACTGCTGCGAGGCAAAAATCAGAAATAGGCCCCCATTATATTAATAAAGCATTAGTCAATTAAATATGGCTCATCCACTTAGTGGACCATTACACGGCCAAAATGATGGGTTCTGAAACTATATATTATTATTATGGGAAGAGGCTTATATGTAATTAACAAAAAAGCAGAACACAAAATTGTATGTACTGCGGGTTTAAAAATATGTGAGTGAGCACACAAACATGAGAAAATGACTAAAACAAAGCCCATCCAAATGCACACAGAGCCTGTGCTCCAGTCACGCGATCATCGACGCCTCTTCTTCTGCTCTCCTTGCCCAGGCATCTGCCGATGTGGTTGGTTGACCGTCTACTCCTGACCCCAGTCCCTGTGGGGGTTCTCCTTTTCGATATTGACTCGCCTCCCTGCACAATCCAGGCTGTGCACTCTCCACTGCCCTCACCAGAGAAGCCTCCACTGACAAAGGTGCTTTCTCTATTGTACTGTATTTACAGCAGAGTAAACAAGATAACCCATCTGCAGCCAAATGAGACTGGGGCAGCAGGGGGACAGCAGTGCCACCTCACCCGGCCACCAGGCCCCGGGCTCACATGCTGACCGCACCCCTCTTAGGCACATCCTCCTGCTCCCCTGGGCTCTGGACACTGGACACCAGGCACGGCTCACTTCAGGGAGTTATTGTGCAGAGGACAGGGGTCAGGAGACCTGGGCCCTGCCCTGGCTTAGCCAGGCATGCGTGTGACCTCGGATAAGTCATCTCAGCCCCTTCCAACTATGTAACCCCAAACGAGTCCCTTGCAGGCTGGAATCCAGCAACTTTCCTGATTGGTGGGATCTTCTCCTCATCAAAAGAGGCCAATAAATCCCCCAGGGACAGTTTCATCTCAATGAACTCAAAGCATGATCAGTGTTTCAGTGCCAAGACTGCCAGCTCTACCCCTCACAACCAGACACCTGTTACTAGTTTACTGAGTGGTCCCTAAAAGCTTTATGCCACCATAACTCTGGAAGGACGTACGAGGATCTAAAACCCTGGCTGCCTCCAGGGAGCGGGGCTGGGGGCTCCCCACAGAGGGAGGGAGGGACACTGGCTTTTCAGAAAACACCCTTTTGTTTCTTTTGAATTTTATACCCCATGCAGTTATTACTTTAAAAAAAAACAACTCCATAAATGTACAAAAAGTCTGGCCGGAAGCGTATACATTTTTCTGTTAGGCCAGACCTCTGGAATGGGATACAAGGGACTTCCCATTTGGAATTTTTTTTTTGGTGGGGGAGGGGGTCAGGACTCATGTATTATCAGGGGGGAAAAAAACACCACATTTCCAAAAGAAAAAAATAAAAAGATAAAAAGGGGGGGGAAATTATCCCATGCGTTTAGAAGAATTAATAAACGGTGGCTTCTCATAGCATGGCCTTCCCTTTCCCGGAGGAAAGCAACAGGACCTTGGTCTAGGCTGCTCAGGTCAAAAACCAGGTCTCCCCGAGCCCTCTGGGCGGGCGCCCTGCCCTGGCTGCCACCAGAGCCTGCCCCCGCCCCCGCCACTGTTGGTTGGGCATGTAAGCATCAGGCTGGGGTCCCTTGAGGGGACAGGGCCAGCACGTGTGCAAAGGGCTGAGTTCTCTGAAGCATCTGCTGGCGAGGAGGTCAGTGTGGAGTGGCCAGGGAGCGTTCTTTCTCCCTCGGGCCACCCCGCAGTCCCCGTGACCCCCACAGTGTGGCCGGGGTGTGGGCACCGGGTGGTTTGTCTAAGCAAAGACCTGCCAGAAGTGATCTCAGATGCCCGGTGTTCTGGTAACGTAAACAGGAGTATCTGGTTAACTTATCGAGGGCTGACTGCCAGCCTTTCAAAGCGAGCTGTCAGCTGGTGCACTCGCAGATGAAAAGCAGAGTCCTCAGGACGTCTCCACCCAGATCTATTTACTTTCTACCCACCTGGGAGTGGTTGCTGAAAAAGTTGAGAACCACCAGGCAGTTTCCTCTGCTCAAAAAAAAAAAAAAAATCATCTCTCTTACAGATTGTCCCCCAAGCCATGTGAACACTGGGGTCCGGGAAACTTAAGAGGGCAGGTGGCCAGTGGGATGGGGTGGGGCGGGTAGCGAAGGAGCTGGACTTTGGAACCAGACAGAGCTGGGGCTTCCGTCCCAGACTCTACCTCTTGTTACCTGTCTCTTTGGACAGAACTCTTCACCGCAGCCTCAGGATGCCCATCTGGGAAATGGAGACACCACCACCTACAATGGCACAGCATCCAAGAGGGCCACATGAGGCCTTATGTACTCAGAAGGCTTGGTGCTGTGTCCACAACAGACCCTTAAAATACACTAATCTAGCCAGCCTTTGTCACTCACTGGCTGTGTGACCTTAATGAACCCATCTAGGCCTCAGTTGCCTCACCTGACAAGTGGGGATACCTAATATCACTACTTGGCAGGGTGGTTAACAAGATGAGGGCACAGTGGATGCACACCAGGCAGCAAGATGCCCAGGCAGAGCAGGGGCCCAATAAAAATGCCTGCTGTCACCCTGGCCTCACTTCCCATTCCCTTTCTACTGAAGCGAAGTTAATCATTCGCAGAGCTCTAAAGGTTGGAAAGGAAGGGGCCGTTATTTTTTCCTGCTGATAAGGAAACCCTGAGACCCGCCTCCCAGCCTGGGTGCTGGGTAGGGAGCACAGGCCTGTGGATTTCCTGGTTTACACTCACCTGCAGCACATTTCAGAAGACACAGCACCAGACACCTGGAGGGTGGCCAAGGCCAAAGAGCAGGGGGGCCCAGGGATTCAGCCTGGGAGGCAGTTTGACCTAATGATCACACCTGGTGGAAGAGGGCTCCCAGCCTTCCGGGAGGCCCAGGCCGCCCCTGCCCTAGGACGGCCGGGGCTACCTGGGCAGCTTAGCATCTTCCTGCCAGAGCAGGCAAAACCGGCAGCCTCCTGACAGAACTCAGAACTGTCTTAAAAGTCAGGTGGCATGTGATCCAGTGAAGAAACAAGGGTTGTCCACTTAGCCCCTGGCCAGTGAGTGTCCGCTGCCCCCACCATCTGCCACAATCCACAGCCTGGCCTCTCCCAGGGACCAGAGCCTTCAGCAACAGTCCGGCCGTCACAAGCTCTGTCAACTATGGCCACTGAGGTCCCAGACTCACTGAGCCTCAGTTTTCCACATCAGGAAGACAAAGACAAAAATGAGTATCTATTCCATGAGGTTGCTGTGAAGGGGGGGCGGGGGTTGTGTGAACTAACTCAATGGGCTTACCCCAGTGCCAGACACAGATTAAGCGCTCACTTGATGTTTTAAATGAAATCTACAGAGACAGAGCTCTGGCTGGTGTGGCTCAGTGGACTGAGTGCCGGCCTGCTAACTGAAATGTTGCCGGTCCGATTCCTGGTCAGGGCACACGCCTGGGTTGCGGCCAGGTCCCTATTAGGGGGCACGTAAAGGGCAACCACACACATTGATGTTTCTCTCCCTTTCCTTCTCCTTGCCTTCCTCTCTCTCTAAAAATAAATAAAATCTTTTTAAAAATCTACAAAGGCAGAAAGTCGAATAGTGTCACTTAGGGCTAAGGGTAGGGGATTTAAGGGGGCGACAGCTAAAGGGTACAGGGTTTTGTTTGAGGTAATGAAAATAACCTAAAATTGACTGCAGTGGTAGTTGCACATAGATGTGAATATGCTGAAAACCATCCAGTTGTCTACTTCACACGGATGAAGTGTATGGTATGTGAGTTATATCTCAATAAAGCTATTGTTATATAATTTTTTAAAAGATTTATTTTATTCTCATTCAAGAGAGAGGGGGAGGGGGAGAGAAAGAGAGAAACATTGATGCAAGAGAGAGAGAGACTGACCGGCTGCCTCCTGCACTCACCCTTCGTGCGGATCAAGCCCGCAGTCTGGGCGTGGGCCCTGACCAGGGGTCAAACTGGTGACCTATCCGTTACGGGACAACACTCCAACCAACTGAGCCACGCCAGCCAGGGCTAAAGTTATTTTTTAAAAAACTAAAATATTCCAGGTTCCCACCACGCCTGTTATCCAGGGTTGTTGTGTTTTTACCCATTTGGCCCACTGGCAAGAAACCAGTATCAAAGACAGGCCCTGGACCCTCGCCTGCCACAGGTACCGAGGTAGCTGAGCTACTCAGTTCCTGACCGGTGGGATGCAGGCAAGTTGAGGTGAGGACTACAAGGCAGATGAGCCTGGGCTCAGTTTGGGCCATATGCAGCCCTTGAATCAGGCCTGAACTGTAAGCTTTAGGTGCCAGGGGCCTTACTGCTGGCTCCCCAGCGAGCGGTTACTCTGAACAGCGGGCCAAGCCCCAGGGCATGTGTTTAACCATCAAAGCCCAGTTGGCCCCTCCCAGGCACAGTTCACATCCGCAGCAGCCAACTCCCTGCTGCTGTGCCCCAGACGGTCCTGCCTGTAACACCTCCCCCACTTCGGGAGCCTCTGACAGCACAAAGGTCTTGAGTGCCACAGCTCATGGGAATGGGCCACGCATTCCTTCCCCAAAGAAGGAAAAGGCACCCAAACGTGAGGTCATTTGGTTTTTCTGGCACAGGTGCCGAGAGCTATGGGCCACTAGTTTCTACAGAGAACTTCCCCAGATGACAAGGATTTGACTCAGCCTGGTATTCATAAATTATGGGGATCTGTGGTCTGGTGGACTCAAGACCTAACTTGACTCCTCTGTGTAGCTGAGATGTGGCCCTCAAGGTGGTCTCATCGGTATGAGAATGATCAATTACGCCCCTCCTGGGGCTGTAGTAAGAATTAAACAGCACAATACTTGACTCGATTTCTTGAGCAGGGGCTCAAGAAATAAAAGACCTGTGAAGACAGTGGGCCAAGAACTGAGGGGCCTAATTAAGTCAAGTCTCTTCACCGAGGTCCAGGAAAATCGAGTTTCTTCTCCCAAAACACAAGCACAGATCAGCACATTATAATGCAGCCCAGAAATCCCCAAACCTCTTTATTAAGGAGCCACAGAAGACCTGTGAGCCAATGGAAAGCCCCACCCAGGCCCAGCCCGTCCACTAGACCTGTCAGCAGTCCAGGGGACCCGCAGCCCAGCATGGAGTCCTGCCAGCTGGGTGGCTGACCCTCACTTCAGCCAGCTCGAGGGACAGGGGGACCTGCAGGGAGCAGGAGGCTGAGGAACAGGAATGTGTCTAGAAACTTCTACATTCCTGAAACGGTGGAAGGAAATGCAGTTACAAGCAGATCTGGCCAGGACCTTCCAACTCCGCGGGGAAGGGGCTGGCCACATGGCTTCGTCTGTGGGTGCACACAGGCCCCCTCGAAGCTCAGAGACCCACGCCGGCCACAGCAATTGGCTTAACCTCTGAAACTGTGCAGTGGGGAGGGCACCGCAGCCTCCCCCAAACCTTGTTCCAGAGAGAAGTACCGTGGTATGCCAGCAAGGGGGGCGCTGAAGGCAAAGTGGGCCTCTGGGAGCCGGAGGGGAGGGGAAGGAAGCAAGAATACGATACTAGAGCTGCTGAAGATGCTGGCTATTACCACTCAGTGAGGTGTGGGCCATCCCAGCAAATCCACTCAACCATGTTAGAGGAAACCAGAGGTCAAAACCGAAGCAACCTTCCCAGTCACACAGTTCTGAGAGGCAGAACTGAGATTCGAACTGAAGTCTGCTAGACACTAAACCTGAGCCCTTCCCTCTATCCTGAGGGCTGAGGCTCTTCCCAGGAAGCCTTCAACCTCCACCCAGGCCAGGGAATAAGGAGACAGCTGGCACCACCCACCCCAACCAGCCAGCTCTGCCTACCGTCCCACACGGGGACCTGTGTGGTGTCCTGAAGAAGTCCCTGGCCTGGACCCGGGAAGGTGGCTAAAGACAGCGCAGGACACTGGGCTGAGAACCGCCCCCAGCGCTCACATCCAGCCACGAAAGAAGGTTCTGGACCCTGTGGCTCCCAAGGGATGCAGAATGGCCAGGCAGGTTTATCTCCTAAGTTCTCTTTCTCCTGAGGTGGAAGGAGAGCTAGAATTCTTGTCTCTTTTGGCTTTCTGAACACAAAGCCCATTGAGGAAGGCCATGAATAATGAAAGGGGCAGCCAAGTTGGGAGGTGCGCATGCCAGACTGCGGGGGCTGCTGGCCCGTTCGGGGTTGGACTGGCCTGGTATCGGCAGCTTTCCTGTCAGCAGCCACTGCAGATGTTCCCGACTTGCCCAGGCTGCCGGCCCCCCTGCCAGGGAGCTGGAGCCATGCTTATTCATTCATTCACTTACTCATCAAATACTTATTGAGCAACGGCTGTGTCAGGGACTGGGGTCAAATGTTGGGCAAATAAAGATACAGTCCCTAAACCAAGGAGTCTTTAGTCTGACAGGGGTGACAAATGGTAATCAAAGATTCACATAAATGAATGTATATTTGCAAACTGAGCTTAAATGCATACAGGCGCAGTCCCAGAAGGCATGAGACTAAAGCAGGGAACCATGTCCCAGGACGCCTGGGGCGGTATAGTGTGTGTGTGTGGCCGCTACCCTGAGGAAGTCAGGGAATTTTTTCAAGCTGAGAAATTTTAATTAGTTGACAAGAGTGTCATCGTGAAGGGGGGCCATATAATTGATCATCCAAACCAGGACACTTGAAAATAACAGGAGGTGCTGTTAATAATTGCATCAGGACAACAGGCACAAACTGAGATGTGCAGTCACGCTATACACATGTATGGGGTCAGGGATGGTCAGGAAGCAGCACATCAGAGGCCCAGGGCCATAGGAGTAAGGCCGGCTCAAACTGCGGGAAGCGGCCGCTGGGGCTGGTAGCAGGAGAAGCGGGGGCCGGAGGTCGGCAGGCCACAGGGCACAGGGCTCCTGCACGATGTTAGGGTGGTTTCTCTGGAGCACAGTGGAAGCCACCGAAGAGGTTTTGTTTGATTTCAGCTGTGGGTTGATAGGTGAGGAAATCCAACGTTGGTTTACACATAATTACACCTGCATCTTGAAAGAGATTCCTAATTGCAATGCGAAGAGCACATCAGAGGTGGACAAGAATGGCAGTGGAGACCAGTCAGGAGAGCATGCCAAGGTCCAGGCAAGAGACCAAGGTGGCTTAGCCCAGGGCGGCGGCGGCGGTGGGGACAGAGAAGTGAATAGACACAAGAGATACTCAGGGAGTGAGGGAGGGGTCAGAGGTCACACCCAGATTTCAGACCAGATTAATGAATGGGTGAAGGTGCCCTCCACTGACACATGGCTTTCCACCCTTCCTGCCCAGGCACCTACAGCAGCTCAGCACAGTTACCAAAGAAGGCCCACAGTCCTCAGCCTGACAATCTGATTTGCAGGTCAAGCAGAAGGAGTTCAGAGACCAATCCTCCCAGCCACCCTGTGCAGTAGGTCCTATCATCCCATTGTGCAGATGAGAACACTGAGACATGGAGAAGCTCACAAAGACGCTCCAGGTCACATAAACACTAGATGGAGGAGCCAGACTTCAGGCTGCAGAGCCCATGCTAACCAAGGCTTTGGTCAGCCTGGACCTCCTTCCTCGCTCCTCTCTGCTGACCCTCCCGTGGGCCCAGCCAGATCACCTTCCGGAGTGGGGCCTAGGACACGAAGCTCCCAGGTAAACATAATCCTACTGTGCGGTGGAGTGGACAACCTTGGCCTTGAAACACCCTAAAGGAGTAACCACATTGTTTCTCCTCTGCCACCACTGCAGCCTTGGCACTCACTTCCTTCCTGTCGCCCCATCTCTCTGCAGCCCCCGCCTCTCCCATACCCTAGTAGAATGTTTGGAGGCACAACAGACACAGCCCTGGAAGATCTGAGTTCTAATTCTGATTTCTACCACAGGGGAGCTAAGGGCCTCGGGTCCGCTCCTCAAAGCATCATAGTCTCTCCTCTGAAGGCTCCCACCTGCCCCACACCTGCCTCAATGGGCTCTTACAAGGTTCAAATGATACAGCCGCTGCGAGAACAACCTCAGGGAAGTAACATTTCCCAAGCTGGCCTATTAAAAACAGGCTGAAAATACAGATCTCACCCCAACAACAGCCATTCCAGTTCAGGTCTGGGGAGGGGCCTGAGAATAGCTATTTTAACAAGGAACAAGTACTCCCGGTGACTCCTACAATCAGGCAAGTTTGGGAAACCCTGGTCTCCAGAAATGTACAGGAAGTCTTTATCGCCTGACCTGAGCAGAGAAGGGTGAGGAGGGTGTGCTAAGAGCGTTCCTTGGTTCTGTGCACACACAGAAAATGACAACACCTGCCCCCGCTTCCGGAAGCCACCGGGTGCAGAGTGCCAACATAAGCGGTTTCCATCCATCATCTTGTGTGGGCCTGGCAATGACCCTGCAAGATAGACTGTCTTCTCTTTATAGATGAAGAAACTGAGGCTCAGAAAAGGGGCCTGTTCAAAGACACAGCTTGTAAGAGGGCAGAGCTTCCCCCACCCCAGAACAGCGGATGCCAAAGCCAGGCTCAACACCTTGAAGCCTCTGCAAGGGGGCTCTCCTAGGGAGGGGCAGAAAGGAGATGGCCACTCCAAGCCAGACCACCCTCCTATCCTCTTCCCCAAGCCTGGACATGCCCCATGACTGCATGAGTAGTCCCCATCATCCTATCCTGCAAGAGAAAGGGACCCTCTATTGTATGGAGGTGGAGGAAACCGTTTTCTGTCCCCAAATTTGAGGGAGACAGGGATCCTGCAATCTAGAAGGGCAGCTAGGACCCACCTAAGAAACAGTCATATAGCACCCTAGGGCAGGGGAGAGTTCTGGGCCAAAATGCCTGGTGCTGGAGCGAGGGGTGGCTCCAACACGGCCTGGCAGGGAAGGGTGCTGAGATCTGATAACACGCGGCGTCTAGAATAAAGTCCCAGGAACCCCGGACCCAACACATAATATCCCTGCTCAGCGAGCAGCAGCTGGCCCCGGGACAGAGTTCAGCAACTCCCGTTCCCTGGAGAGGAAGCAATTTCCTCCTGCAGAGGAAGCTGCCGCCACCCAGCCTGATGGCATCACCCAGCCCTTCCTCTCCTGTCACCCAGCCTCTGAGGCTCGGGGGGCGGGGGGTGGTGCGGGCGTGCGCGGCTCTCCCTGGAACCAGACTCTGTGAGGCAGAGGGAAAACACCATGGCGGTCCCCCAACCTGGCCTTCCTGCACGGGGTCCTCGCCCAGGCCTGGCCGCTAGTGACTTTCGCTTAGCGGGCACAATGACAGAGCTGACATTTAGTGACTCATTTACTAAGCACATTACTCTTTTTTTAATCACACTTCCTGGTCACAACAAGCTTCCGAAGTACATTTCAATCTCCATGGGAAAGACGAGAATCCTGAGGCCCCAGAGGATTAAGTCAGTCCAATGGAAGTGGGCAGGCCCCAGAAGCAGCAGTTCCCTCACACCAGGTCTCCAGTGTTTTCTTCACTGAGGTGTCACTGACCTCTAACTGTACTACTTTCAGGTGTATAACATAATAATTTGATACTTGAACACGTTCAAATCCCAAATTCTTTCCACTGCTTTCTCTCTCTTTCTCTTACTACCTGCTAAGCACAGGGTACAAGACCAGCCGCTACCATCCCCATAGCCAAAGTTGAGGGTTCGATCCCCCGTCAGGGCACACGCAAGAAACAACCAATGAGTTCATAAACAAGTAGAACAACAAATCGATGTTTCAATGTGTCTGTCTGTGTGTGTGTCTCTCTCCACCCCCTCCTTCCTCTCTTTCTGAAATAAATAAACAAGACATGCCCAGCTCTCAAGGAGCCATGACAGAGCTGACAGGCAACTCCACACCTCACCGGGGGGGGCACAGGGTGAGCACCCAAGTGGGAACACTTCGCAGGCCCCTGCAGGGGGCTGGGGGAACAGTCACGGCAGAGGCCCCCACCAGTGAGCGGGAAGAAACCAGTTGGCTCTGCATGGGGCTCTGGGGCGCGGCTGTGTCTGGGGGCCCGACGTGAGACAGTGGCCACCTTTGGGTACAGCAGAGTTGGTGACACAGAAACCAGAGAGGAGTTCCTGCTCTGTTAGTAAGAAATAGGAACATTCTTCAAAGGAAGCTAGTTTTGCATTAGTGTCTGTAACTCACTGGCCAAAAGTCCGTCACACACTAACCCTCCAGGAGAGCTTCTGGGCGAGACACAGCCTGCAGCAAAAAGAACTGGGAGGGGGAAAGAACTGGAGCAGTGAGGCCGTGGGGCCGTGTGGTGTCCCCGCTCCTCCCCAGGGTGCTCGGAAAGCGCAGCCCCCTTCCCAGGGTCTACAGCAGGAAGAGGGTGGGGTCCTGGCCCCGAAAGACCCTCCTCCACCAAAAGATGCCAGAGCTCTTCACCAGCTCAGTGCCTGCAGCCTTCCCCAGGGCTGCGCTGCAGCCAGCGCTGGACCGGCTTGCCCGCGGGAACCCAGCCGGCCGCCCACCCACCTCTGCAGACAGCCACTGTGACAGGCCCAAGCCGGCCAGGAGCCCAGCCGGGGCAGCGGGGAGGAGGGGTGGTGTCCTGGGCCCTGGGGACTCAGCATTCCTGAGCAGCACTGTTACTAAATACTGTATATAAAATACAGCAATTCTGCTTCTGGGTATGTACAGAAAAGAATTGAAAACAAGGACTCGAACAGAGTATACGCATGTTCCTAACAGCATTATGCACAACAGCCAAAAAGTGGAAACAATCCAAATGTCCATCAGCGGATGAATGGGTAAACAGAATGTGGTCTATACATGCAATACTATTCAGCCATAAAAAGGAAGGAAATTCTGACACATGCTGCAATGTGGATGAACCTTGAACATTATGCTAAATGAAAGAAGCCAGTCACAAAAGGACAAACAGTGTATGATTCCACTTTAATGAGGTACCCAAAGCAATCAAGTTCACAAAAAAAAATAGAAAGATGGGAGTCAGGGGCTGGAGGAACAGGGGACTGTTTCATGGGGACACAGCTTCAGCTTTGCAAGATGAAAAGAGTTCCGGCAGTAATGGCTGCCCAACAACGTGGATGGACTTAACGCCACTGAGTGAGACACTTGCAAATGGTGAAAAAGGGTACATTTCATGTTATATGTATTTTACCATAAAAAATATACAGACAGATTAGAACCAGGTAGCTCAGTTGGTTAGAGAGTCATCCCCACAGCCAAAGTTGAGGGTTCGATCCCCAGTCAGGGCACATACAAGAAACAACAAATGAGTTCATAAACAAGTAGAACAACAAATCGATGTTTCAGTGTGTCTGTCTGTGTGTGTCTCTCTCTCCACCCCCTCCTTCCTCTCTTTCTGAAATAAATAAAAAGGATAGATAGAATATATACAATTTTGTAAGTGGCAAAGAAAAGTAAGTGTTACCTGTGGGGAATTTTTTTCCCCAAGAGCATGTCATACTTTCATAATAAAAGAATGACATTAAAGACGTATAAGACAAAAATGTTTTGAACTGTGACTCATGCGGGTGGTTTAAGAACTCCCCGTACAGAATGCGGGGGCAATGCTATCATCTGACTTCTCTCCTCGCCCCCAGCACCATCCTGCCCTGCAGAGGACAAGAAACCCCCCAAAAGCTGTAAAGGCAGACTTGGGGTGGGGGCCAGTTATGCTACATGGGGCCTCGCCTGGCCCTTGGCACTTAGTGAAAATGGCAGGTGAGACGTGCTCCCCAGAGCCAGAGGCAACAGGTGGCTGGGGCGGCCCGCCCCAGTCTCTGCCTCCAGGGTGACTGCGGCTTTGGTTTCCCTGGAAGGAAATAAGCCAGCCCGCCCTATTTCTTCCCCTTCTAGGAAGGCACAAGGGAATGACTTGGCATTGGTGCCCAGCCCCAGACAGCTCTGGTGAAAGCGCCCCACCACCCTCTCCTGCAGGGGCAGAGGAAGCTAGAACGGAGAGGGAGACAGAGATAAGGGAAGCACAAAGGACAAGATGGGCGTGACCCCCTTCTACCCTCAGTTCCCGTCATGAACACACCAGGAGGGATGCAGACTTGGGCTCTGGTGTGACGAGCTGCATGGCCCCGCCTCAGTTTCCTCATCTGTAACTTGAAGGGGATGGGATGTTGGCTACCAAAGGCCCATTTCAGCTCTGAAACTCTAGGCTTCTGCAAGAGTTGGGTGATGTGCCAGAACTGAGGCAGGGCTGGCGAAGACGGGACACGGCCTTGGAAGAGGAGAACGTCGGCGCGGAGACTCAGAGGCACTGCCATGCTCCTGCCTGGAACGCCAGCCCCCCGCCCCCAACCACCCAGCCATGCGCTCATTCACCATTTTCTAAGTTCTCGCTCTGCCAGGGACTGTGCTAGTGCTGGGAAGCAGCGGTGAGTCAGCCCAGACGCAGAAGCACTCATGGCCTCATGACGTTACTACCAAGTTTCAAGACCTGCCACCCTGCCCCCCGGTCCCCAAGGCCAGCCCTTTGAGGGAGCAGAGTCTGGAAGAGTAAAACAAAATACAGACAGAAAGGGACCCTCCAAAAAAGCACCAAACCCAACGGAGTCAGAAAGTGTGGTTTGAACTCCGAGTCTGCCTCTGATCTGTGATCTTGGACATGCTCCTCAGCCTCTGGTCCTCAGGTTCCCGCCATGTCAGAGAGGACGGCGTCTGGCCCCTGCAGGGCCTTCCAGCTCTGATATCTGGGCATCTGTGGGACACAAGCCCTCCATCCCAGGATCACGGCAGGCCAGCCTGCCATCCAGGACCCTGTCAGCGCAGACAAGCCAAGCTGACCGAGGGCCCACTCCGGGAGTCCGGCGGCCCCAGGACGGGGTTCAGCCTAGCGAGGTCCGGCTGCGGAAGGCCATCTGAAGGCAAACATCTGCTTTAACTTCAGGGATAAAATAGATGTCCCAGTGTTCTCAGAGCTGGAACTGTTTGGTTTGGGATGGGTCTGGAGAAGCCGAAGGAAGCTTTGGGCATTCCCTGTGCATCGCTGCCTAGTAGGGGAAAGCTACGCCCCCTCCTGCCCCATCTCTGCCGAATTTGAACCATAAACACAGCCCGTTTCTGAAGGGAAGGGCTTAACACAAACCAGATGCTGTAGGGACTTTCCCCCACCCGCTCCTGGCCCTAAAATTAAATGTTCAGTGTCTCCTCTGCCAGATTTCACTTGAAGGCCGAGCCTTAAAGCGCCAGTGCCGCTGGTTCTCGCCCTCACACGCTCTCAATCACATCCCTGCTTAAACAAAATGTCAAAGTCGCCAAATGGCATGTGTGGATGGGGCGGCCCCCCAGGAGCGCCTGGCACCTACGCCGGCCAGGGACCGGTTTACAAGGAGAGGTGAGTGGAGAAGGAACGCTGATCCTCCACCAGCGCAACAGGGACCAAAGGGCAGCCATCTAGGGATGATGGTTCCCCTTCCTGGGGATCTGCCCCTAGGAGGGCGCAGGAGGAGCCTGCAAACAGAGGGCAGCCAACCCACAGGGAGCAGAATTATGCCCCCTGAGGGACCCTGGGGACTCCTGGAAGAGTTCATTTTCTGGACTTGAGTTGCCAGTCTCCAGAAAATGGGGGTAAACAACAGGCATCTCACTGACTCTGGTCTCATTCAAAGCTGTGATGATCCAGGCAGAACCCTTCTTAAGGGATATGGACTCTACTGGGGTCTGCAGGCTTTCCAGCTCCAGGCTGGTTGCTCTCCTGTCCTGGAAGCCCTCCTGGACCTATGGGTCCTTCCAACCTCGCTGAAGGCCCAGACCACCCATGCATCTGCCCCAGTCACCTCCCCGTGGCCCCCTTCCGTGCCAGGGTCCCACCTTAGCACCCAGCACAAATCAGCTCGCCCAGCAGAGTCACCTCTTATCATCCCCCTGCCCTGAGGCTCAGAGGACCACGCCTTACACCGTCGGTGCCTTGCAGTACACAGCACACACTGCCATGCTCAGAACTGGCAGTTAAAGCTCATGGAGCTGCCATCGCTCAAGCAAAGGGTCAGGGACCACAGAAAAATACCTGGAGAGGGACGGTGCTTCAGATAGTAATTCCCTGACTTGCTAGAAAATTATACTACTTTTCATTAAAAAGTATTTAATCCTATAAGCTTAACACCGCCATTTTCATTTTTGCATGTTACCTTCCCGATCACACTGGTTTTACAGTTGCTACCAATTATAGTGCACGTGTTCTCCTACTTTCTGCAGTCGGTTGAATAAAAATAGAGAATGTTCTTAAGCATTTCTCGGTTTCAGATGGGTAGTTTCCTTAGGACACAGTCCTGGGGTGGAATTA
The DNA here is from genome assembly GCF_021234165.1 of Pteronotus mesoamericanus. Lineage (NCBI taxonomy): Eukaryota > Metazoa > Chordata > Mammalia > Chiroptera > Mormoopidae > Pteronotus > Pteronotus mesoamericanus. The sequence goes on along the minus strand of NW_026555078.1, from coordinate 21,992,252 downwards.
CCAGGCCAAAAGGGTATGAACCTTTTCAAAGCTTTTGCAACATAAACGAGCCATGACACCCACAGGCTGCTCCAAACCTCAACGCTTCGGGCACCAGCGCATCCACCTTTCCAGCTAGAAACTTACCCTGCTAGGAATTCTTTATTCCTTTTTGAAATAGCATCTTAGTAAAGTTGTATCAACTGGAAGATTTCTTCGTCTCTGGGCCTCCAGGTTAAGCACCTGGGGGATCCTTTCTCTTAAACCGCAGGCCCAAGTCCCGCCTCCTCTAGACTAACCCTGCAGGCTTGGTCCACTCTGATGTCAGGGGACACGGGGCTCCCCTGATGCCTTCTCTACCAAACCCAATCCCCCCATTTCTGAAATCCCTGATCCCCTCTTCACTGTGGCCCCCACAACGCCACCCCTCCTGGGAAACTACCGCTAGGCAGAGAAGAACAGCTAGAGGGTTCCTTGACCGACAACCCCCAAAATGAACCCTAGAGGGGTAGAGTCATTGGGGAATCGTCCTTTAAATAGAGTCCTGCAGGCCTTCTCTGCTTGCCATCGCCTGAGCCCTGTCTCCAGGGGGCAGTTTGAGTCTGTACCAGGCAAACACACTGTTGCTGGCAGACCCGCAGTGCCACGACAATGAGAAGGCGTTCACACAGTCTAGAGCCAACGCAAACCCCTGCTGTCACACTGTCCGGATGAAAGGTAGAACCCAGACAACAGCTCACAGTTAGAATCTGGCTCCACTGGGACTAGAGAATCAGAGGTCACTAAGGTGGGACAGGGAGGGAGCAAGGCGGGGCAGGATACAGAATGTTGAAAAGCCCTCTCTCCACAGGAAACAAAACAACAGAGCGGACAGGTCACTGAAGGACACAGATGTTTGTGCTCGGTGGCAGGGAGGGCCCCCTGAGCAGGCCCCTTGGAAGGCCCAGGACGAGTACACGCGGCCTCCGCCACTATCACTGCAGTATTGCCTCATGGCGGCCCACCTGCTCCAAAGCCAGACAAGGATTTACAGTCAAAGAAGCAAGGACAGATTTTCTCTCCCTTCAAGTAATGGGGACTCGGGGTCCAGAACAGATACTTGGTTCGTATTTGGCGGGGGGCTAGTGAATTTGTGGTCTAAGTCTACAAGGGGACAAAACGTCATCAGCATGTCCTGGAGAAAGAATGAATGAGCGAAGGAGATGAGTTCGTTCAGTTGAACTCCTACCACTCGTACTGAAGCATCAGTATTCCCTAGGTAATGTTTCAAAAATTGAGTAGAGAGCCCTGAGTGGTTCAGCTGGTTGAGCATTGGCCTGTAAACTGAAAGGCTGCCAGTTCAATTCCTGGCCAGGGCACATGCCTGGGTTGTGTGCCAGGTCCCCAGTTGGGGGTGTGTGAGAGGCAACTGATTGATGTTTCTTTCACTCTCTCCTTCCCTTCCCCTCTCTCTGAAAATATATAAAATCTTTAAAAAAAAAAAATCGAGGCGGGAGCTTGCTGGAAATGCAGATTCCTGGGCTCTGAACTCAGAGCATCTGGTTCAGTAGGTCTGGGGCAAGGCCCCGGAGGCCACAGTTTGGACATGAACCCTAGGTGGGCCACAGACCAACTTTCAGGGAATATGGCCTTGGAGTGAACTCTCCACTTGGGTGGTAGCGGGCAGACATGCCCAGGGGAACCAGAGTACCTACAGACAAGTTATGGTCACCTGGAGCAGGTGACCATTTAATCAGGTATAGACCTGCATCCGCTCCTACAGCAAAGATACCTCTCTGTCACAGGGCAAAGCAAAAGTCACTGTCTCCTTGGGAGTCCCTCCCTCCTTCCCAATTACCATGAATCTTAACTAGACCAGCCTTTATAGTTCACTGTGGTTTTCCGGGTGGGGAAGAGGCAAAAAGGGTCGAACGTCTCACAAACCAGACAGAACAAATCAATCCCAGCCTGTCCACATGGCCGCAAGCTGGAGCCAAGAGGGAGCTTTACCCAAACAACAGAACAGCAGCTGAGACATTCCAGTGGCTTCCGCCTTCACTGACCCCAAGGAAATGTCCCAACACCAAGATTCTCTCCAGTGAATTCAGTGGCCTCAAAGTTCCGATCATCTACAGACCTTGGACATTGGAAAACTGTTGTCCAGCCATGCCAGATGGACTGGCCCTAAGATACTCAGCACTAGGGACAGCAAACATCCTCTAGGTGCACCTCAAAGACAGCCTGAGAGTTCCACTCGCAGGTAGGTTGCACTCTGAGATGCCATCATTTAAGTATCATCTCTTCCTCTGCCAAGAAACACCTGTGGCCCTCCAGCTGTGGCCCTGCACAAATCCCACCCAACTCCAAGGGAGGGCCAGAGTCGCAGGAGAAAGGAAGCTTCTAAGCATCACCTCCTACATATGAAAAATGACACAAACATCCAGGCGTGTCACTACTGTGGGCACAGCACCAAACGCTCCCTGTGTATTCACCCATTTTGGCATCTGAAGCCACCTAAGAAATCTTTAGCCAGGTCCTGGGGACTGATGTCTCAGTCTCTATTTAAGGTCATGTCATTCCATGAACAGCCTGACTTCTTCCTATCCCAGCATCTGTGAAATTCAATCGGGCACTTAACTGCTCAGGTGACAGTGGAGCTGCCCAGTGACAGAAGTAACACTGTGGGTTATAGGTGCCAGCACCCCTTGGCCTAACACCAGCACCCCCCAGACAAGAGTTGAGCGAGCGTGAGCGGTCGGAAGCGGAAGTCTGGGGGCTTCCTCCTGAGATGGGGGAGTAAAGGACAGTGTCACCTGGGCCACAGAAGGTTTGGTTGAGAGAAGTGAAGTGGGGAAGTGAGAGCTGGGTGCAGAGAGGGCAGCTTTAGGTTCTTGTTTATGGTTTCTCCCACTTCCTTTCAATTCTACCAAACACCCTGGCTCTTTTAACAAAACTCACAGACAGACAGGAACTTGGGGAATGCGGTCAGGAGCCAGGTCTGAACAAAATCCTCTCAGACACAGACTCCACATCTTGACCACTTCTCCCACGATGCTCGTCAGCCAGCACCGTGCCCCTTAGGTCTTGCCGACCTGTGGTAGCTACCGAGGAATCTGCTAAGTTGCCAGCGGCTGACACTAACTTCGCATTTTCCTGCCAACTACGTAAATCCTGACAGTGTCAGAACCACCTTCTATGTATCTGGCACTAGGTTAAAATGTTAACAAGGTCTTCAGAAACTTAGAAATGGAAGCCCACAGACAGGCCAGGGCCTGAGAAGATATTTTGGGTTTGTGGAAAATCAGGTGTCCCTCTAGAGGGTAGGGGACACCAGGGGACAGCCACTAACAGAGACTGCGCATCTCAAACCCCCGCCTGACAAGAGGCAGCAGGTTCACCACAGCCGCCCACCAACCCAACAAACACGTCACATGCCTGAGGTGGTACAACGTCAGGTCATCTTACTTTCTTCTTTGTACTTGGCTATCTTTGCCAAACTTTCCACAATAAATATTACTTTTCTTTTTAAACTAGTAAGGAAAAATAGGTGTGTATTGCTGGTGGCACATGACGCTAGTCTGTCTTATAAAAAGAACTGATTGATACGTAAAAGGACACATAAAATAATCATTCTCCTTTGACCAACCAACTCAGTTTCTAGATATTATCCAAAAATATCTAGAAACTGCATGGGCCACAGCAAAGGAATATTTACAGAGGAGTTCCCTATGATAGCCCCAAACGAGAAACCGTGAAAATGCCCAACAATGGGACAATTAAGAGGACAGCGCATGTCCCCTGGCTGAGGGGTGAAGCTGCGCAGTTAAAGTGCCATCCCCAGGCCAACCCAACGGGCACTGTGCTTCCTGCCCGAGGAGCCTAGTCACTGCTCTGTGGCGGAGGCCGAGGCCGGATGGCCGTACTGACACACAGAGCAGACCTAAGAGTGCTTCTAGAAGGCAGCACTGGCCTCCACGGCCTTTCTTCTGAAGAGGTGCCATGGGCCAAACTCACTGGGCTCTCATTTTCCTCATAAAATAGCAGCTTGGTCCCTGCCCTCAAGTGCCCAGCGCCTAATGTAAATTGTCCTCTTCTCAGTAAAGGCCTCAGAGAACCTCTGAACAGCAGCCCAGGAATGCACACAGCCCGCTCTCCAGCGCTGGCCTGACAAGCGCGGTCTGACAAGCACGAGGGAGTCTCCAGGAAATGCGGCCAAGCATCTCCAAGGACCGAGGCCTCGCTCATTAGGCTGAACGTCTAGAAACAGAGGAAGATTTCATTCGTCAGCTCCCCACAAGCGTGAATTCACGCCATGCCTCCGGCTCCACTGGGGGCTGATTTAAGAACCATTATACAAAAAAGGTCTCCGTGGGTTCCGGGAAAGGAATCCTGACAGCATCGGCCACCACACTGCCCGCCTGCAATGCAGACGCCCTCAGCATTCAGCACTTAGACAAAGTGTCTCTTTACCACAAATTGATGTATTTCCTTCTCTTAGGAAATACACCTATGATACTCCAATCTCCCCTTTTGTTTTGGCTACCAGGGAGCTCTGAACAAGAGTTGGTACTGACTTACAAAAACAAACCTCTTTTAACATTGTTTTCTCAATTATCTCACCCCCACCCTGACAAGGCTCCAGATCTTCTAACTTAATTTAAAACTCTACTACACATGAGCATTTTCATGTGGTCTCCTCAAATGCTTTTCGGAAAGAGGCAAGAAAGTACAAATAAATACAAAGCCATGAACAATCTCTATACATGGATCTCACTTTCTCCTGGGAAGGGACATAAAGGCTGTGTGGCTCGGTCGATTGAGTGCTGGCCTGCAAACCAGAGGGTGGCTGGTTCAATTCCCAGTCAGGGCACAGGCCTGGGTTGTGGGCCAGGTCCCCAGTGGCGGATGAGAGAGAGGCAACCACACGTTGATGTTTCTCTCCCTCTCTTTCTCCCTCTGTCTAAAAATAAATAAATAAAATCTTTAAAAAAGAAGAAAATGCCTTCGATAAAATGCCAAGTGGGGAAATAAAAAAGCAGGACTCCATTGTATACACACTTTGATCACCACTATTGAAGTGATGCATACTTGAGGATAAAGACAAAATAGGTTTCTGAAAATAAGCACTTACATTTGGGTAAAAGGGTTAAAATGGTCAATTTCTCCCCCTGAAGTTTTTTATCTTCCCAAATGGAAGCCACATGGGTGAAGCAAGTAGGCAAGCAGGAGTTGGAAAAGTAGTTCCCTGACCTTTCCAATGTCATCCCCCAGACCACGGGGAGGGGACAGGCTACAAGCCCCGCTCTGGACCCTCAGGGATGGGAACCCAGTAGGTGACAGTTGCATTTCTTAAGGTCTTGGGGACGATGCCCGGTGCTCTGAAAGCACAGCTGTTGGAGATTCCTGCCAACGCCTGGACGCCTGGACACATGGCTCCCTGGGAGTGGGGGCAGGTGCCAGGAGCCACGACCCCGGACCTCCAGATGCCTAGGACTTGACTGACAAACCAGTGACCCCTCTGCCTTCCCAGATCAGATCAAACGCCACTCCCTTCAGGAAGATTTCCTCATCCACCCCCAGAAACTACCTCCACACCTGACCAAAAGACATTCGCAAACATCTTGCCCTTCTTCAAAACCCTCAGTGCACCTGAAATCACATCCTCAGCATCCATCCAGGTGACGGGACTGCAAGGCCCAGCAGAGCTGGAGTCGGTGCCCAGCCATGTGAGCTGAGTGGCCTACCGAAAGGATGGTTCAGTCCTGCCACGGGCCAAGGTTTGGCCAACTGGACTGAAGGCCTCCTTCCACCTCCCCTGGAGTCAGGGTCCCCAGGGCCGCCAAGGAGGCTGGCTGCTGTCTCTACTGTCTCCATCTCCACTCTCATGACAACAGCCCATATGGGGCAGAGAAGCACCAGGGCTCAGAGGAGGGGCAGAGGCAGGTCTGGCCCTCGAGAGCAAGAGGGACCTCAGAGGCGGCTGACTCATCACCTCGAAAGTGGAGTGAGCTCATTACCTTCCAGGGCACCCTCCAAACGAAACCCACAGCAGAGACGGTTCCCATGGCGATGGGCCAGCACCTCCTCCACATCCACCTTCCTTGGAGCACCCTTGGCCTGTGCCCACAAGCCACTTAACCTGCCCTCCCCCAGCCTCAACCCTCAGAGCACAGAGTGAGGAGGGCCAGGCAAGGCAGAGCCCCCTCCCTGCCCCCCTCCCCAGCTTCAATACCTTGAGTCTACCTGACCCCATTCAAATCAGGAAACTCATCTTCTAAGTTATAATCACTATGTTGCCCACCAGGAACTAACGTAATATTGCACGTCAACAGTAAGTGAAAAATGTAAGTATTTTTAAAAGGTGATGAGACAGAGGATGTTATATATTTATAAAACATCCAATATAGAAAAAAAATAAATAAAATACCGGGAAACTCATGACCTAACAGTTTATTCTTTCTCTGGAAAGTCTGACTATGAGAAATTATGAGCTAGACTCCATCCCCGCCCAACTCCCCCTCCCATTAAGTCCCACTGCTCCCTGGGGGCCGACCGGCGCAGCAGGTCCGGCCGGGCCTGTCCTCCAGAGGACAGCCTGAGCCTTCTCCCAATGGCCGGGTTCCTTCAGGCTTCCTGACAGTTCTCCCCTGCCCCGCCCTCGACCAGGGACTGTCTCGGTCTCTGATCCTCTCGGCTTGGGCTGTCCAGTTCAGACAGCCGAGCACTGAGCAGGACTCAAGACAAGCCCACTACTGCTCTGAAGTTGGCCCAAGCTTGTCCCTCCACTGACTCACCCTGTACTCACCGTCACCCACCCCCAGGCCTCGACGTCTCCAGCTGCTCCCGGGCCACTCCTTCACATTCATCTCCTGCTCCTCCCTTCCCAGAACTTGACACTCACTGTTTCACGTCTTTGGTTACACTCTTTGTCTGGCCCACCTCCCCCACCTCCCCCACCGACCCCCTCGCCTGACTCACTCTGACATATTCCAGATTTAAATCTAACTCAGACTATCACCTCCTCCAGGAAGGCGGGAATGCTTCTCTCCCTCTCCGCCAGGTGGACTGGGCCTTCCTTGGGCTCCCTCCACTATACGGGACGCGACACCTTTGACCACGACAGGGAAATGCCCACTCGTGGCTCTCTTACCTACTGGCCTCTTCAGAGGCAGGGGTCGTGCACCTGGCCCTGACAGAGAAAGAGTGAGGGCTCACTATTTGTTCAATCCGGGTGGCAAGCACCGGGGTATTCATTTTACTATTCTCTGTACTTTATTTTTCATTACAGATTACGTTCAATATTATTTTCAATTAGTTTCAGGTGTACAGCACAGCAGTCCAGCAATCCTATACTTCACAAAGAGCTCCCCCCGATATTTCTAGTACCCCGCTAGCACCGTACACAGTTGCCACAATATTATTGACTGCATGCCCTGTGCTGTACTTTACATCTGGCAAGACTATTTTGCCACTGCCAATTTGTACTTCTTAATCCCTTCCCCTTTTTCACCCATTCCCCCAGCTCCCCTCCCCTCTCTGCACTTTTTCTTCTATTTGAAATGTAATTTAACAAAAAGAATGACCCCCCCAGGAACTGTGACTTGAGTGGATGAACGACTGCTGGCTGCAGTGCCTTCAGCCCAGTGTATAATTTCACATCTGCTGACCTCATCCTTCAGAAGCTTCCCTCCCACCCTGGGGCAGGAGTGCAATGCCACCTGGCCGGGTACTGAGTGTGGTCAGTTCAAATCTTCAGGTGAGCACCCGTGACCTTGTGTCTGGCACAGCGGCGACACGAGGGCGAGCTTGTATCAGTGCAGTAGTATCATTTTATCTCCGCTTGTTCATACTAACATGCTAACCTCACTGTAAAGTAACCCGGATGACTAATATGACAAGCAGGTTCCGCTGCTGACTGTTGAAGCTGGGTAATGGCTACACAGAGATTCATTACACTCTTCTCTACCCCGTGCTTGAATTTTCCCGTAAGTGCTTTCATTCATTCATTCATTCATTCATTCATGCCACTAACATTCCTTAAGCACCTACCACATACCAGGCATTGTGAACAAAGAGAGAAATAAGAAACAAAGCCTCCCTCCCCAAAGAACTGATAACTTTCTTAAATTCTAAGTTATTTTCTCTTATTTCTCCCTGGAAATTAAACACCTAATTAACGACACTGGTGCCATGCTGACCTCCCCAAAGGAATGAAGAGCTAATGAGGGGCTTCGGGCACTGTGTCTCCTGGGCTTGTCTTCCCAGCCCTGCCCGCTCCCCCTGCCCTTGAGGTCTCTCCACACTCAGGGGCATCCCCCCATTCAGTAAGTGGCTGCAGGAAGCTAAGGGCGGGCCTTAGGGTTAGCCACGCCAGGTCCCTGCAACTTACTCAACTTTCCTTCAAAGGGCAGGATCCAAACGCCTTTCTTTCCATTATGACAGCTTTTCCTAGAGCCACTGGCAACCAGGTGCTGGGCCGGCTTTGGGGACAGAAATAAAGGCAGCAGGAAGGCCCCCGATTTTAAGGGAATGACGGCCGTATTGACTTGAAATCCTTTCATTCAAATCCTAGCTCTGCAACTTACTGTCTTGGGCCAATTACTCACCTCTCTGGGCCTCAGTTTTCCCATCTGCAAAATGGGGCTACCAGTGCTCACCTCACAGGGTTTTTGTGAGAATTATATGGTTTGTGCTTGGAAAGTCCTTGCCCCAGTCCTTTGATATAAAAAGCTAAAAACAACGCCAGGCACACAGCATTGGAAGAGTCAGTGTGCAGCCCTGGCCAGTGTGACTCAGTCGGCTGGGGCATCATCCTGTAGACCAAAGGGTTGCAGGTTCGATCCCTGGTTGGGGCACATATGAGAAGGCAACCAATTGATGTTTCTCAATCAATACTTTTTTTTTCTCTCTCTCCCCCATCCCACCCTTCCTCTCTCTCTAGAAGCAATGAAAAGAAAGTCTTCAAATGAGAATATATACACATATATATAAAAAGGAAGAGTTAGTGTGCACAGCTCTTAAGAGTATTTTTTTTATTATTATTAATAGGTCCAGGTGACAATGGGTACTGAAACTCTTTGCAAAGAGGCAATCACAGAGGCAAGGCCAGAGGGGACAGGCTCAGACAGGCTGCCAGCCATCTGTCCTCGCATCAGCGTGCGCCCTTGCCTGAGCTTCCCGAGCACTGCCCTGCCCGCGCATCAGGAGAAAGAGGTGCCCACAGGCCTGTAAAAGCCCTCCACCTGGCCGCTCCCCTCAGGAGGCCAGCAGCCCTCGTCCACCAGGGAGATGCCCCACCCGCCGCACCGGGTGCTGCTGCAACAAAGGCTGCTTAGTGCTGCTGCTCCTGCTTAGGGGCTCTGTGTTGTTGTTGTTCTTCTTCTTCTGTCACTGGGGGGTTGTTTCTGAGCCAGCTGCCACTTTCTGCTCACTCTGGGTGTCAGCGGTGCAGGCACGTCAGCCCCACAGATCTGGAAGTGAATGAATCTCAGTCTGCCATATACTAACCTCATCGCACTCCGGGGCTTCTCAGGGTTCTGCCCCCCCCACCTGTACCCGGGGCTGACACATCCCACCTTGTTGAGGGCATGAAGTAAGAGTGTGTATGCGAAACAGCCAGCGCAGGGCCTGCAACGACGGGGGAGAAACACTATGGTGGCCGTGTCAGAGGGTAGGGGCCCAGAGCGCGACTATGGTCTCATAGGGGCACCCGATCCTGACACAGCCAAGAAGTAGCCCCAAGCAAGGCAAGGTCAGCACCCTGCTCTCAGGAAGATGAGGAAAGCAGTGCCCCCAGAGGTAAGGCCCAGCACAGCCTCATCCCCAGGCCGTCCTTGGGGGTGGCCAATGCCTGGGGTGCCCCTTTGGAGCAAGAGGGAAGGAGAGCAGACGAGAAGAAAGGAGGAAGGCGAAGAGGCGTGTGGGAGGACAATACAGAGCCCTCATGTGACGCTGAGCCACTCCACCTCCACCACTCAGCAGAGCGCTGGGACCTGCAGTGTCGGGGCCCAGAGAGACACCCCTTCCTGGTCCCTCAGGAATGCCTGTGAGGACAGAGGTATTTGGGAGGATGGAGACCCGGCTCCATCTCTGGTGAGGGGCTTCCCTTCTCCAGGCAGGAGTGAGGGTCCTGGGCAGGCAGCCCTGGGCTCACAGGGCGCAACCCCACCCAAGAACTGTGTGGGTTGGGGCAAGTTATTTAATCTCAATAATCCTCAACGTCTTCTCTGAGGGGGAAATGAAATGTAGGACCTTATATTCCACAGGGTGGTTATGATGATCCACTGAAAATGGACTCAGCACAGGGCTGGGAGTGTGGTTAAGTGTTAGCTGCTAAGATCAGGACCAGCACTGTCACTGCTTGTCCCTCTGGCTCATCACCTGCTCTGCTCCTCAACAGCAAAATCAGTCCAGGAACGTCTGAGCACGAGGGCAGCCCTGCAAAGGGCCCACCTGGCCATGGCCACCTCCAACCTGGCAGAGTACAGCTGCCAGCGTGTGTGAAACTGACCTGAACTTGACCACCCACACACTAGCCAGAGCCCTAGCAGCTCCCTCTGCCTACAGAGCACAGAAGCTCAACCTGCCTGCCTGCCAACAGGTGTTCAGGAGCCCACCCACACGGACAAGTTGTGAAAGTGGTTTAGAAGAGCCCAGAATAAAGAGTCCTTAACAAAACCAGCTCCACAAGGAATGACTTCATGGCAGAGTGTCCCCTGGACAAGTCAGATCACCACTATGGACCTCAGTCTCTCCATCTAAGGGGTGAGGGTCAGGAGACAGTATACGTGGTCCCCTGGCTTGCACATTTGATGATTTAGTTTCCTCAAGTTGCTATAAGAGAGAGAAGGGACAGAGCTGGATTCTGGGAGTAAACAAAGTAAAAAACAAAGGTGCCTATTGGCACCCGTCCCCTGGGCAGATTCCAGGCTGAAACCCTTGCTCCCTGGTTCTGACTGGGGTTTCTCCTACCCACGGAGGCCACAGGGAGGCCGCCTCCCTCACAGCAGGCCTGGGGCAGCCAGGTCCGCACAAAGGACCGATTATGAAGGGTCCACCTGGCCGTGGGCAGAGATGCTCTCCCCACTCCTCCTGAGCCACACCCATGCCCCCACCCGACCCCTGGAGCTAGAGCTGAGGGACCTTTGTACCAAACCCAAACAAGGCCGTCTTCACGCTCCCGACCCCAGGCCCCCTGCCACACACCAGCAGGCCTCTCCAGAGAAAGAGAGGGCAGGGGCCCAGACGCAGCGCTTCTGGATCCAAAAGAAAAGCTCAGTCTCCTGGCCCCCCAGTCCCCCCTAAAGGGTAAGAACTAATTCCTGAAAGCTGAGGACACAGAAGTCTCCTCTAGAGAAGAGATTTTGTGTCAGCAGAGTAGTGAGCTTCAGGGCCAGGCTAGGAAGCCTGGGGATCCCCCTCAAGGCCACCTCAGGGAGGGCCTGACTCTGCTGAGGGACACTCCTGTCAAGAGGACAGAAATGCAGAATGCCAGCACGGACCCAGGCCCTAGAGGTCACCTCCATGCAGTAACCCAAGGGGACATTCACAGCAGAGCGCCACTGCCATCCCCTCACCTGGACCCTCATTTTCTAGGTAAGGATCGGGTGTGACTTGTCAACATCACCAGCAGCCACAGGCAACTCTAGGATGACACCCGGGTCTCCCAGGTCCCTGGTACCTAACGCACAACTGTTCTCCCTGTCCTGAGGGGAGAGGACGGGGTGCTGCCAAGCAGGCCTCTGGCCTAATAGTGCAAAAAAGACAATCTCTCCACGCCTACTCCTCTCCTAAATGCCACCCCACAGCAGAAGGCGGGGGGCTGAGGTCCTGCACGCAGGCGCGCTCGCGGGGCCAGAGGTTCTGTCCGGTTCCACACCCCCCTGGGTGCTGTGGCTAAAGACAGAAAGCTGCTGATGTCCCACACTCCAGAGAACCCTCAGTGCTGGGCTGGAAGGAGAAGAAGACCGAAGCCCAGGTTTTACTTCCTGTGAGGCCCCTGAACCCACATAAGAGGACAAGAAACTCCCTAAGATTTTCTACAGTAGGACCCCCGCCAAATGCAACAGGCAGGGAGCAGAGGGACATGTTAGCACAGCCAGTACCTCAGGACAGAAATCCAAAGTGGGCCGCGGGCCCAGAGGGGAGGAAACACAGCTGGACTGCCCAACAGGGAGCCGGGGCCTGTGCTGGCTCTACTGCAGAGTAATCTGATGCCCAGGGGAGGGGTGCCAAGCGGTCTGGCAGGCTGGGACCCCACCCCATCCCAAGGCTCTGCTCTGGGTGCCGGACGCAGCCCCATCACTGGAGCAGCCCTCGGTGACTCAGAGGGACGCCACCCAGCACCTCAGCACCTGCCCGACGTCTCCTGCTGGACGGTGGTTGTCACACCCCCTCCAAAGGCACGCACCCGCACGGTTCACCTCAGCCAATATCTGCTGAGCACCTACTATGTGCCAGCAGGAGGCTCCTGAGGAGTTACCGTCACTCGGGGTGTAGGAGCACCTCTTCTCCCCAAGCCTGGGCCTCCCGAATAGAGAAAAAAATGCAGCTTTGAGTTACTTCGGGGGGAGGAAGAGGCAGGAGGTAAAAGATATCAGCCAAGTCACAATCTGGCTCAAGACCTTTCTAGTGCAGTGTACAAACAGCCCCAGCCCCAGGCCTCCTGTATCTCCTTCCTCTGCCAGGAACTCTGAAGTGTCCTCTCACTTGGTAAAAATGGCATTCTCAGGCCCCAACGCAGCCCTCCCAAACGGCAGGCTCTGAGGGTGGGTCCCCGCAATCTGTGCTTTAACGAGGCCTCCAGGAGATTCTGATTCACGCTGAAGGTTGAGAACCACTGTCCTACCCCACAAGCCACCCCTATCCTGCCAGGCTCCAGGGCGTGAGTGTGTTCCGATCTCATAAGCTCAGCTTCGAGGAGCCCCCAAAACAGGTCCCTTATTCAGGCACCCCAGGAGGCCCCACAAATACACCTTCAATCATCCACGGAGTCCCAAGTCACTCATAGATCAGTGACATCCCCTGAGAACCCTCCAAATGTCCTCAGAGCCAACAGTTTCACAACAGTGGCCAAAACAAGTGTGATGAGGCTGCCAACACGTCTGTCCTTTCCAGCTCTCTCCAGCCCATCCTCTAACCAGGAGCGGAGTGAGCAAGGCAAGGGCTGAGTGGCCTAGAGCCAGGGGAAAAGGGAGAAAATACCAGAGCCAGGAAACCTGGCGGGGACAGGGAGACACAACTGGAATTTCACTGGCTGCCCCTGGGCCCCAGCCAAGAGGGGCTCAGCCGTGGCTCCCCTCCTCTGGCCTCTTCCAAACTCTAGGCGCAGAGAATGACTAACGTCCAAATGCTTCAAGATGCCACCGCGGGCCGCAAAATAGAAATCCACTTAGAAGCATTCCCAAATATGTCCACGGTAGCTTTCTACCGTTACATATTTGCTTCATTAGGGCACAATAAAAGCACAACTGCTACCCTGGGAAGAGAAAAGATGGCAAAATGGTGTGAGCCTCTAAGGACTTGCCCCCCGGAGCCCCAGGAAAAGAGGGCAGTGAGCAAGGGCGCAAGTGCTCCCCGGGGACCAGGGCCAGATGCCAAAAACTCACATGGGAGGAAAGAAAAGAACCTGAGTCTGACTTCTCTTGCCCTCCCTCATCACACACAACCTGTCTTTGAACTCAGATAGGGCACAGAGTGGCCACTGTGTGACACAGCACCACCACGGAGGCAGGAAGCCTGGCCTCCGGTCACCCCTGCCCCCTGGAAGCAGCTGTGGGACCTGGGCAAGGCCCCACGTCCTCCAGGCCCTCCAGGCCTCAGCGGTCGCATCCACAGAACGGGCCACTGAGTCCGTCTCAACAGGCCCAGGATGTGGGAGGGGCGGGAGCAGCGGGGGCAGGGTGTACAGTGGGTAACTTACCATTTGTTTACTGTTTTTAATGGGCATGAAACAACTACACAAGCAGGAACTATATAAACATGTGCTTAGCATGAAAACACCAACTGGACAGGGGTTAATTCCAATGAGGGAAGGGAACGGGACTGGACAGAGGCATGCGGAGGCCTCCACTCCGCCGATGGTGTTCAAGGTCTTTGGGAACTGGTGTTAAGAGCAGAAACCCTAGAAATAACAGCCATGACCACAGGAGCCTTTGCAGGCCTTTCTCAGTGTCCTTACTCCCAGCTCAACCGCCTCATAAGGGTGTTGTGAGGATGAAAGGAATTAGTATCTGTGAAACACTTAGAAATGTGCCTGACCCACAGCACAGTACCACGTTCGTCCGCGCTGGGGGAGGGCAAATGGATGCTCAGCTCCATATCCCCAGCTATATTCTGAGCCACAAGGTGGCCCTGAGCTGCGCCTTCTGAACCAGCAGCTTCTGTGGAAAGGGAATGGGGGGAAGGGCCCCCAGCCAGGCACCCCTGGGCCCCTCTGTGGCCGCACTGCACGTGCCAAGCAGCCCCACTGAACGTGTCCCAGCAGGCCCACTGAACTCAGGCCCCAGTGTGGCGTTCCTTAATTTTTTAAAAGCTGACTCCCTGTATATACAATAAACCTCTAAATTTACTACTATTGCTTAACTTAAAAAAAAAAATAGGTGGCTTTCATTGGGACTAAAGTTTGGGAAATTATCCAAATTTCCGAAGAGGGGTCTCAGGACTTCACGCGAGCGAAGATTGCTCCGCACGGCCCCGGCCGTGGGACGAAGGGCAGGAAACCAGGGGTCTGGCCCCGCTTCCCCTGCTCCGGGAAAGCAGGATCCATGAGCCGCCTCCCCCAGCTCCCAGGGCCAAGTCTGCAAAAGTACTTTGGGTTCCTGGAAAGAAAGGCCTTTCCGAAATATCGGGAACTCCACTGGAAAGTGCCATTGTATATTATCTGGAGGATGTCTGCGGTGTTTGAAGGGGAGCCGCTCCTCCGCAAAAATCAAGGCAGTGGCCAAAAACAACAAAGGGGCTTCTCAGAGCAACATGCACACGTACAAACACACGAGCCTGACTCGCATGCCCACTGACAGACCCAGACAGACACAGAGGTCAAGACAGCGGGACCTTCGCAGAAGCCGCTGCCCTGCTCCCCACCCCGCAGGCCCTAACACTGGGGATGGGAGGGATCCTGTTTCCTGGTGTTGGGACTTAGAATTAAAAGCGCCACTTCTCTGTCCACCCCCAAACCACAGGCTGTTCCGTGTGGACATTTCCACATGGGACAGAAGGAGAAAAGATAGAGTCTGCCTGTAGCAAGCCCCCTCCCACCCACATGCAAGGCTTGCTGCCTCTCTTCCCAGATGGAAAGCCAAGTTCCATTAGGAGACCTGCCTGCAGGAGGCCACCCACCTCGACGTTCCCTCCCCTGGTGTAATTTCACCTACAGACGATTTGAAAATAGAGCTGAGCACCACCACTCCATTCTACGCCCATCAGTTATCATCAGCTTTACAGATGGCTTTTAAAAAATAAATCTTCGGGCCCATAAAAATGCTCCCCAGCCAGCCCTGGCCTGGTCTCAACTCTGACCACCCTCTGAACAGCCCCATAGCACCAACCATCCCCAAACGGGAAAAACAAGGTAGAAAGAAGGCCGCCTGTCAGAAGGGCTCCTGTCCCCCAGCAGTGGCTGCTCAGCTGCACCCTTAGCCGAACCATCTGGGGGCCCGGACTTAGACCCTGGGCAGCAAAGGTTCAAAACCGGGGGTCAGGAAGGGCGCTGTCTCCTCCCTGGCCTGGCCCACACAGCTTAAAGCCAAACGCACGGACCCCAGCCTAAGCCCCAAGCCTTCCCTCACCAACTTTCCTAATAGTCTTGAGGCTTAAACAAGAACGTCTAACTCTGGGTTTCCCGTGCACAGGCTTTTACAACCAAAATAAACACTAGGCCTCAGTTACCTGGTTCAAGGCCTGTTCAGTTCCCCTGGTGACCAAACAAAGGGACCATCAGAAGCAGGTGCCGCTGAAGTGATCAATGCAGCAGAGGAGGCCGTGGTTGAATCTTCAGGCACAGAAGCCAGTTGCAAAAGCAGGGGTCAGCTCTATGGAAGCCCCCGGGGACAAGGTGGCACAGGGCGGGGGAGGGGGAGGGTGTTTCCAGGTTGAGGGGACCTGGGTCTATTCCTGTTCTTGACAGTCTGACAGTTACTCCTAGTGAAAATGTGGAGAAATACAAATAGATTCCTCCACTGCCCTTTCAAGCAGAAAAAAACAAAATACTTCAGAAAGACTCTTGCCCACCTCTTCATCCTCACAGACCCCCCCAAGTCAAAGACCTGGATTCCAAATGGGCTCTGCCCCATGCAGGCTGTAAGAGAGACCTGGTCAAGTCGCTTAACCTTCTGAGCCTCACATGCCGTGTCCGTGAAATGGGGACAGAACCTCACCAGTTGGCACATCATGATTAATGGAAAGAAAAGCACATGTGAAAGCACAACTGTTTAAAATCATGAATCACATGAGTACTTGATTTCACACCACCTTGAGTTGTTGCTTTTTAGTTCATTTATATAAAACCGTATCTCTCAATTAAAACAAAAACCCCAGGATAGCTAAAGCTGTGTCTACACTTCTGGTTAATAGATGAGCTCCGAGGTCAATCTATCTGGGGTCCCTCCACACCTGGCTTACTATTGGCTTAGCCAAATATCTGTTTAGTTTTTTTCTACAAGAAACACATTTTTCATTTTCATCAATAACTTTATTGATACGGATATGTTGAGTATGTCGGCTATCTCCCACACGGTAAAACGTTGACTGTCCTCGATTAAAGTCTCGATTTGATCACTATCATCTTCAACTGCTCTACCTGACTGTGCAGCATTGTCCAGCAAGAAAACTCCAGCACAAAATTTTCCAAACCACTTTTGACACGTTCAATCAGTCACAGCACCTTCTCTGTACACTGCGCAAATCTTTTTTTGCATTTCAGTTGCATTTTTACCTTTCTTGAAATGATAAAGCATAATATGCCAAAAATGTTGCACATTTTCTTCTATCTTCAATATTAAAATGGTTACACAAAAATTCACCAATTTTAGTAAGTTTTTTTAAATGCACACTGATATGACAGCTGTCACAATACAATCTAACAAAACTGTTTCAAATCAAGTTAAAGAAAACTAAGCACTATTTGAACCATCTTACAGAAAAAAACAAACAAACGTTTTGGCCAACCCAATAGCTGGTCAACCTTGGGCAATTTTCTTAACCTCTCTGAGCCTCCATTTCCCTGTCTGCAACAAAGAAAATAACAGTATCTTCCTCAAAGGGTTGTTGATCTGACTGAAGTAATCCAAGCCATACAACCTTCAATCAGTGTGAAAACTATTAGTCTTTTTACTTATTTGGGGACCTGAGCCATGTTTAATAAATACTGGTTGGTTGATTGGCATCAAACAAGAAACTCTTTTCCAGCCTCTTTCTCTCATCTCCTCTTCCCTTCCCAGGAGGTGGGCAGTGTTGACATTACCTCCCAGGTTTTGGACCTGTGAAATACTTAAATCAAAATGAAAGGTTTCCTTTAAGCACCAAGGGTCCCAGCACCTTCATTGCCCAGCCCTTTCTCACTGTGGGGCTGAGAGCCTGTCATTTTGTATCTCGAAGCTCAGGATCTTCATCTAGCAAGTGTGAGCATCCCACATCCCTTACAAGACTGCTGCAAATGTTAAATGTGGCTGCTGACAGAACATGGCAAACACACAAGCCATGTGCAAGAAGGGTTCTTCTGTCCTCCAACCACGGTCACTGTGGGTGACAGGCCTGGAGAGGAGGACCCTACAACCTCCCAGGAAAGAGCGGCTCCTGGCTCGGGAGCCTGATGCAGCCAAGGACCAAGCAAGTGGTTTCCAGGGTAACAGCATCCTCTGCATCTACTCCCCATTTCCATCTCTGGCTGCCTTTTATTCTCCCCCCCACTTCTGTAGTAGGCTAAGTCACCTTTTCCCACTATTGCTAGGCAACCCAAGAGTGAGGCAGCTGCCTCCCGGGGGAGGTCCCTGGCCCTCCCTCTGCTCCCCTCTGCTCCCCTCTGCCACGCCTCAGGCCCTGGAGAAAGCTGCCCTTCTTGATTATTTTCCCCTTCTGTTCTCCCACTTACTCACCTGGAACCCAGATCCCTGATCTTAGGGTAAACCATGTAGGGAGAAAGGGACCCACACAGAAGCAAAGGGCTGTGGAGGGCAGAGAGCTTCAGAAACTCAGGGGCGGGCGCTCACCTCTGGGAGGTGGCATGACAGGGAACTGTCATTTACTTCTTTCTATTACTTAGCATTTTCTGAGGGTTTTTTGAGCTATAATTATTATACCACAAAAGTCACCCATTTAAAGCATACAATTCAGTGGTTTTTAGTGCATTCACACAGTTGCCCACCATCCTTACCACTACCTTGTTCCAGAATGTTCTCACCACTGGGTTTTGTTTTGTATGTTTGCCTTCGGTTAAATGCTCCTAGATACAGGAGCATTTGTTTTATAAGAGCTGCACAAAGCGGTGAAGAGGCAAACCCCAGGGCCCCACTGCCCGGCCCCAGATCCCAGTTCCACCTCTTGCCGGCTGCATGATCTTGGGAAATTATGTGGCTGCTCTGAGCCAGTCTGCTCATCTGTGAGATGGATTAACAGCAGAACCCACCTCACAGGATTAGATCTGTTAATGCATGCAGAGTTCTGAGGACAGTGCCTGATATTTAGCATGTGTTCAGAAAGTGTGAGAAGCTATGGTTATCAAAAGAAAAAGAATTTTTTAGCTTAAACAAAAACCCAGCTCTGCTCCTGGGAAGATGAGTCTCTTGCCAGGTCGCAGAGGGCTGCCACAGTTTTTCACAATTTGTCTAGGAGCGGCCAGAGCTGGACTAGGGCCTGTCATTACTCACCCCCACATCCCCTCTGCAACCAATGTTGCCATTTTGCAGAGGCTGAATGGGGCACAGAGGGGGCAGGTTTACTACGCATTACTACCCCAGGCTCATGGCGTCCCACACGTTGAGATCCTACCAGAGGATTCCCAGCCAGGCCATGCGGGGGCGGGGGGGAAGCAGGTGAGATGGGGCAGGGAGCACCTGACCAGCCCTCTCCACGCGTTCGCCTCCTACCTGTTGAGAAGGAAGGATTCTGGGACTTGATGCTCAACCTGAGAACCAGTGAGAAATCTTGGCCATGTGTTAAGAGGAAGGTGGGTGTCCAGAGCCACTCTGAGCCCTGGTTTGCTGGGTCTCCTGCCCCTGCCACTCCCAAGGCTCCTTGCCTCCGTCGGGGCCAGGTGTGGACAAGGCACACTTAGCAGGAAGCTAGCACCTGGGCTGATGGAGCCAGAACCCTGGGCTGAATCATGAGTCCCCTGGGGTGACCCAGTCAGGCCAGCACTAAGGAACCAGGCTAAGGGGGTTCCCTCTGCCCTCGGCCTCTCAGGCATGAGCCCTGGGGAGCTGGGGGGCTCCAGGACTGCTCTAGTGCTAGTGTCCTCGATGAGTAAGTCCAGGTCATGAGCCCTTCCGCAGACATGACCACACTCGGAGAGGGCGACAGCACGGCAGTGGGGAGGACCACAGCCCCTCGGCCAAACGCCAGGTCCCTTGGTCGGTTACCTGCAGGGGCAGCCCGCATGGAGTTAACTGGCTGGGATGGTCCCAACAGCACCTGCACCAGAGGTGTGGGGCTCCGGGGCCCCACCTGTGAACTGTGCAAACAGCCTGGCCTCTCAGGAAGGGGAGAGGGGTCAGCTCCGGGAGAAGCAGAGAATGGGAAAGAAGGACAATGAGCGAGAACAACAGGAGGCGTGTTCCCCAGACGACAGGTCCTGAAAGGAAGATCACAGTTGCCCCTGCTCCGCCCTTCTCCCAGTCTTTTCCCCTGTCTCCTCCCGCCCCACCCTCCCTTATACACGGGCAAGCGCGCAGCCTGCTTGCCGAGGAAAGAGTAGGTTTCCCAGCCGAAGCTGCAATCCTGCCTGCCGGTGGAGGTGAGGCTCAAGTGCCACCCAGCCCTTCACCTTCTCCACCACCACAGGCCGCAGTGCCGGCACCCGCCTCTAGTGACCGTGGCACTTGTCCTGGCCACACTTCTGGCCATTATCGATGCAATCTGGTGTAATTCTCTGTCCTCCCGGTTCCCTCTCTGCCTAAACCATAATTTCCATGACCTCGCATAGAGCATCAGATGCTTAAAGTGTTCAATCACCGTTCACTAAATGACTCCACCAAAAATGGTCAACGCTCTCACACTAGGAAGCAACCAGAAGGGAGAGAAACAGAGAGACCACAGTAGATAACCTAGAGACAGGCGGGGGCAGGTCTGGGGCTGTGACTAGGTCACGTCTCAAGCTTGTGCTGCTCCACCCTGGCTCCAGGCACATAAGAGGCACCAGGTCTCCTGTGACAAGCCCTCCAGCCAAGTTTATGGTTTGTGGCCACTGGCCAGGTGCCCAGCCCCAGATCTTCCTCAAGAAGATGGAAAAAGGGAGTCCAGATCCCAACCACAAACCCCAAACTACAGGATGCTCATTGGTTTGACCTCCTCACACTCAGATCTACCCCGCAAGGAAGGGCCCAAGGGTCAGGGCCTCCTTCCGCCTCTTCCCGCCTCCTCCCCACCCCCACCCCCGCAGTGAGAACAGCCTCTAGTTTCACCTCAAAAATTGAGACTTCAGGAAATGTGTTTCCTCCTTTTCCATTTGAAAAGGCTGCTGACCATGGATGCTGCAAGAGCCTGCTAGCCTTACTCCTGCAAGCCCATCTCAAGTGACCCCTACAGCCCCTCAAGGTCCCATCATTCCTCCAAACCGGAACGTCTGGTTCTCAGCACAGCCCGGGCCATCTCACACCCGCCTGTCTCCGGTCGGCCTAGGTGGCAGCCAGAAGCAGCCGGCCTGCCCGGTCGGGGCCAGCTGGCCCCCACGCCCTGACGCTCCAGGCCCCGTCCGCCTCTCCTTCAGGCTTTGTCAATCACTTCGACAACCAGTGGGGCACCTGTTCTCGCTGCATCACGTGGGACAGGCTTTGGAGGGAAAGCAGCTGCAGCAGATCCTGAGGCCGAGCGGGCTGGGTAAGCTACTGAGAGGTGGGGAAGGCGGGGGCTGGCAAAGAATGCCCCAGCTGTTGCCCAGTTGGCCTGAGGACACCCTCACGTTATCTTTTCAAGAAAATTCCTATTTTGAGATCACTTTACCTGTCCTATAACAAGCTAACAAGCACTTTAACATACATTTTCTCCATCCTATATACCTAGGAAGTAGGGAAAGGCTGAACAGGAATTTTATACCACTGTACAGGTGAAGGAACTGAGCAGAAGGGTCAAGTGACACTGACTTCAGGGTCAGAGGTCAAGGACAACACAATTCCCTAGGCAACCTTGGCTCCTCCTATGATGGGTTTGTACACTGCACCTACCTCAAAGCATTGGGTAAAGGCCATAGAAACTCTAGTTCCTCAAAATTGTTAATACTTACTAAGCAGTGGCTATCTATCTGCTAACAGATTCCCTACTTGTATCACTTGGTTTAAACCTCCACTCAATTGTATCAGGCAGGAATGATTATCATCTCCATTTCCCCACTTGCATCACAGTGCAGGTAAGTGACTCACTGAGATCACATCAGTGGAAAGGCCAAAATTTAAGCCCAATGTGCCCAGAGCACATTGCAGCCCCTGGAGCCAGATAGAGCCCCAGAATGGGGTGGTTTATCTGGAATGTAAAGCATTTCATCCCTATCTCTACCCCTCGGCCCAGAGTTAAGAGCCCTGCAGGACACCATTTATCCAATTATTCAGCGTTACTTCTTGCCCACCCTGTACCAGGCCTGACTCTGTGCTAGGCGCCAGGGATTCAGCAGAGAACAGGCCAGGCTGGGCCCCTGCCCCGACGGACACTGGCAAGGGCTGAAGCAGGCAGGGGGCAGAACAGCGAGGGGCAGAACAGCGAGGGGCAGGACAGCGAGGGGCAGGACAGCGAGGGGCAGGGGGATGGACACCAATGCTCTCCTCTCTCAAGTGTCCCTCCTGCCAGCCACCACTCCGGCTTCAGGAGCCCTGATCTTTAAGACAGGCGGACATCTGCTCCCCATCTTTGCAGTCCTCCACACTGGACAGTGGCCTTGGTTAGCTCCTGTGATAGTCACACAGTCCAGAAGCAAGTGTAAACAAGGAGGCCTCTCTTCCTGCAACCTGGTTTGACAACCTGACTCCAAAGGGGCGCAGGATCTGGACCTGGGCCTCTTTACAACCGTGTTCTTACACCTGCCAGGGCCACTTCTGTTTCAACATCCATTAGCTCAACAAATATTGATTAAGTTCCTACGTGTGGAAAAAAAACCCCAGGGCTGGCATCTGTAAAATACACAGTAAACCAGAGCCTCCAGGACTCAAGACGGAAGAGAAAATAATATTTAACAGCAGAAGCTGCCAATTTGCATATCTTCTACATGAAGGGGCAGGGCGGTGCTCAGCCCCTTTTTTTATAAATAAGGAATTGAAAGACTGACAGAGGTTAAGTGATTTGCCTAAAATCACTTGCCTGAAAGCACAGAGTCCGGATACAACTCAAAGTCTAGGCTCTCTCCAGTCTGCCTGATACCGCCCCCCCATGCACACATACACACAGAAGGGCACGGGAAAGGTCCACAGGAACTAAGGTCAACCCAGAAAGAAAGTTCAAGCCTGCTGCCCCCAGGAAAGGCGGCTTTGGAGCTCAGCCTCAAAGGTCAGGAAGACTATGAAAACCAGTAAACTGCTCTAGTCCACTGAATTTTGTGTCTGAAGCCACGGAAGCCAGCCTCATGAACTCTGCGCTGATGCATTCTTTGGAAAAGGAACAAGCCACGACCCAACTGCCACAGGTTCCTGAGTCATGCCTCCTGCCTGCACAGACTTCTACCTGCATTTCATCTGGCCTCACTGTTCATGGAGGAAGTGTTTCTACCCGGTCATTTAACCCAATCCCTGTACGCCTTAGGGGGTTAGCAGGGCAGGGATGCAGCCCCTTTACAGAGAAAACACAATGGAAGGGCCAGATACCTTAGCCTTCCTGTTCAGTGCTCTATCCACAGCACCTTGAACCATCCATGGCAGAGCTGGTGCTCCAAAAGTATTTGTTGAATGAGCCAAAAAAAAAGCTCAGAGAAGGGAAATGACTTGCCCAAGTCTCAAAGTCATGGTTGCACCGGGGCCAAAAAGGTCTTCTGCCTCCAGCTGCATTGTATCCTCCTTCCCACCCTCACTCCCCCAAGTCACTCATTCTCTTGCCTCCATCTGGAATGGCTGTACTCTGTCCACTTGCCAGCTCTGGTCCCACTCAAGCCCTGCCTCCCAGGGTAAGCAGGAAAGGTGTCAAAAGCAACAAGTTACTTTAAGTCTGATTATCTACACGTAATACCACTTATATCCTGCTGAGAACCAGGTGGAATCTACAGATGAGGAAACTAAGGCCCTTGCAAGGCAAATTCATGGCAGAAAATGAACTCTGGACTAGATTTTCCAAGTCAAGCCCAGGGCCTGTGCCATCCCGCCACCCCCTCCCATCATCCTGCCAAAGCAGGTCTTGGCTCCTGTTGGTTCAGATTCTGGCAGATCTGGGTGCTGGGCTCAGCTTCCTGCCTCCTTCACCAATGAGGCACAAGTGAGGGGAAGCTGCCTGCCGCGAACATGGCTGTTTCCCAGCCCCATCACACCACAGCGTGGGACTCTGGGCTGGTTAACTTCCCCCTCTGCCCCTCAATTCCTCATCCTCATGTGTGCCTGGCTCACAGAGCTGCTGGAGTAACAACTGGAACAATATATGTGACTAGATTAGAGCAATGCCTGGCACGCATCAGCCACTTGCCCAGACAGCTGGGCAAACTGTTGATGTGCCTAGCAGATTACCAAATTTCTCAGATGACCCTGTTCCCACATGGCTGCCCAGAGGCCTGGTACACACCCACACCGCCCAGGCCAGAGTTTTATGAATGTGTGTGTGCATTGTGTGTATATATCCAGAGAGAGAGAGAGAGGGGCTACGTAATTTTTCTTCCCAACTATATTTAATACTTTCATTCATTCATCCATTTAATAATACTGACTACTATTGTGCAGATTTCCTGTTCAGCGCTGAGGAGACAAGAGACTGTTCCCCCCAGAACCTTGGTCCTCCCACAGTCCCTAAGGGGACCTAATTCCTAACACTGTGGCAGTCCTGTGACTCCTGCTCCTCTGTGCGCCCTTCACTACTAGGCACACAGCAGGTCCCCGGTAAACAAGGATTTCCTCCTCTTCTAACTCTCCAGGTCTGATCCCAAGATATCCACCACCCTAATCCTACCACTCTTGTCCAATTTAAAAATCTATTCTCAAGACTTGGCCATGAAATTTTTTAAAAGCCCCTCTGTCTTGCTCCCACGGGAATTTCTCTATTATCCACCACATTCTCTGTCCCTCCAGCGCACCACTGTCCCAGGAAGTAGGCAGGTGAGTGGGGGGCTGCCGCAGCTCTCCCCAGCTCTCCTAGAGGGGGCAGACAGGAAGCCGCAGAGGGGTGTTAGGTAACTGCGGCATTTCGAAAAAGTTAGGTCAAAGCCGGGGGGGACCTTCCAATGCCACATAAGGCTGGACTCAGGAGAAGGCGGCCTGGGTCTCAGGTCGCCTGACTTGGAGGAAGCCCTTTGTGAGCGAGCTTTAAATTACCTCTGCTTGTCTGATGAAGTGAGTGAAAGGGCTCAGGATTCCTGAGTGAGCTAATACAGGATGCCTTCGGCTGGAAAAAAAAACTTCAGTCGGCTCCCTAAACTCCCCCCCTTTTAAGTTTAAAAAAGGGAATGAATGTTACCATTTTTGGACATGATCGTTCTCCCTCAAGCCCAGCCCTAACCGCACTATCCAGAGGGACGCGCCATCCTGTCCCCCCCCATTCCCAGATCAGCGGCGGGGGGGCGGCGATGGGGGGGCGGGGATGGGGGTGGGGCGAGGAGGGACGAAACGAGGAGGGACCGGATGGGAGCGGGCAGCGGAGGAGGAGGGAGAGAGGGGTGCACAGGGTACGTGGCCGCCTGGGGCAAGAGCTCACCGCGCAGGCAGGAAGCAAAGGCACTGTTGGGGCGCCCCCCTCCCCCCACCCAAAGGCTGGTTTCTGACCTCTTCCTGCCACTGGCCACTGTGCCTATGTCCCATCGCCAGCTGCAAGGGGGCGGAGTGCGCACCCGATACAAGGAGCCTGGGACGCGGCTCCGGTGGCTAAGCAGGGATCCCCAGTGACTGACCCTAACTACCCCCGGGAAAAATCCTCTGCCCTGGAGCCCCTCAACTCAAATCAAGTTGCCCAAATTCGCTTCCTCCCATAATGAGCAGGGGTTGGCGGGGCAGGACGCAGCCTCAAGCCCACCTCTGCTCGCGGCGACCAACCCACTGAGTTAAGCAATTCAAACGTCTGCCGTCCTGATCCCGCCCCCACAGGGCCCGCTGGGGAGCCCACTTACACCCCTGCCTTTGCTTGGCCCCAACCCCACTCCAGCAGGTCCACCTCCAGGCAGACCCGTAGGCGGCTTCCAATCCCTCCGGCGCCCCTCTTCCTCTCGGTCTGCGGGCTGGGGCTGGGAGGTGCAGAGTCCCGTGCAGCTTGTCCCCTACAGGTACCCAGCCCGGGACGGCCCAGGAAGCGTGCTGCCACCGCACGCCATATGGAGAGGCGGCCAGGGGGCGGGGAAGGGAAGGGAAAATCGATCCGGAGGAGCAGTCACCGAGTCGGGGTCTCAGCCTCAGCCTCCCAAGCACCGCCCCCACGCCCTGCCCACGCGGGGATGGTGCGGAGGCAGCTGGGCAACCTAAATCACTGGCCCCCAGGCGACCTGCCTACCGGCGGCCCCACTTCCCTCTTCGCAGGCTCTGGGGCAGGGGCGCTCCCCCTTCCGCCCCGCGCCTGTAACCCAACACCCCACCTAGCAGCGGCAGCGCAGCCCCCGCCCCCGCTCGTGCGCGCCAGGAACCGGTTCCCAGCCCCGAGCCGCTAGCGCGGCGGGCAGAGCGGGCCGGGGCGGGGGGCTGCGGCGGGCTGGGGTGGCTGCTGACCTTTCTCTGCTGCTTCTCCCAGGCCGGGTCTAGGAGCAGGTCTCGATCCCAGTCCTCTTCGGGCTGCATGTAGTCGTTGGTTTGCTGGGAATCATAATGGTCCATGATGGTGCGCGCGTGCTAGGACTGGATCTCTTCCTCCACCTTCTCTCCCAGCAGCGGCGGCGGCTGCTGCTGCTGCCCCGGCGTGGGGAGGGAGTCGGGCCGGGCTGGGCTGGGCTGGCGGGGCCGGGCTAGCTCCCCTGCGCCCAGTTCCGCCGCGGCGCTGCTCGCGAAGTCTGCTGCTGGCGGCGGTATTGGCAGCAGCTGCTAGAGCTCGCGAACTGCCTGCCTTCGGGCGGGCGCTTGGACCTAATCTCCACGCACACTGAGCCCGGCAGATACACTAGCGCTGCGGGAGCAAGGCAGGCAGGGGCGGGGGTAAGGGGCAGAGCCCTCCCTAGGTTCTCCATTGGCCAGGCCGAGTTGCCCAAACTTCCCCCCATCGCCTCTCATTGGGAATTCCTGGCATCCGTCAGCTGGGCCTTGGCGCATATAGGTGGACTGGGCGGCCCCTTCCCGGCGCGCACGCCCCCGCCCACTCCCGGGGTTCCCACTCCCCTGCGGCTCATGTGACACCACCTTGAGCTGAACGGGACAGAAGCCGGGGGACGCCTCCCAGAGCTCAGGGACCGAGGGGCAGCGCGCTCCAGAGCTCCAGGAGCCTCCGGGGATTGGTCACACTCCCCGTCCGCCGGAAGGCCCCAAACTCGGGGGCACCCGCGTTATTGTGCTCCCACGCGCGCTCCAAACCCAGGTGACCAGGGACTGGAAAAGGGCAGTGAGAAAACCCAAATAATATTTCATTTTCTCTTTCCCAGGGTTCGTGGAGGTGGGCACCCAAGGAAAGGGGCGGGGAATGCGGGAATGGAAAGGAATTTCCTGGGAATTTCCTGACTCCACCGCCCCCACCCCGCGCCCCGCCCCGCCCCGCCCCACCCCGCCCCGCCGGATCCGCCTGACCTGTGTCCTTCGGGAGCCAGGTTTCGCGCCAGGCAAGTGAACTTAGAGACCACGCAGTTTTCCCGCCTCGCTACAGAGTCCTTTCCCGCCCGTTGGGCTCAGGACACCGCTAAGCCGCCGGGCTTCCTGCATGGCAACTGCCTCTCCCAGCTTCCTGGGATCCCCGGCCAGCCCTCGCGGGCTGGCGTGCCCGGAGACACCCTCATACACATCCCGGCCGCCTCCTAAAAAACGGAGGGAGGGCCCTGACTGATGTACCTACTGCACTTCTCCTGCCTCCGCCCAACACGCACACCTGGCAGATGGGGAAACTGAGGCTCCTAGAGGTGAGCTTGAAAAGGAATTTAGCAAGTTCTCAGGACTCCGCAGACCAACACTGTAACCTTATGCCAACGACAAACAAAAGTTTATTATTATTGGAGGAGGAAGAAGGACACCACTGACTAAACGCCTCTAACTTCTTAGAGCCTGCCTGGGCTTCTTTCCTGGGGCCTGGTAAGAAGAGGGTCTAAACACCTGCCTAACTATGATAGACACCTAGGAGAGGCAGGCGGTCGCACCCTGGTGGGCTCCTGAGGGGCCCCAGGACAAAGAACAGCAGCAAGTAGACCTCCAAAAGCTTATGCACATAATAGTGCTTAATTTCTATTTATGGCCCCGAAGGATGACTGAGTCAACTGCAAAAACGCAATGGTGACAGTCCAGAGGTGAGTAAAGGCGGCAGAGGAAAAAGTTCACTGAGAGGAAGAGCTATGAATTAGAATACTTGAAAGGCCTCAGATAGAAAAGGTGAAGAAAGTGCTTCTGACTCTCAGAGCCAGCTGATGCTATTGTAAGCAGATATCAATGGTGGTGGTGCTCCCTGCATCGTTCGGGGATCTCACATGCTGAGGCAAGTGTTACCCGTCAGCACTATGCTTGCCACTAGTCCGTGACTGAGAAAGAACTTCTTCTGAGCCACAGAGACAGCAGATTTATGGACTGTTTTATAGCTGCTCCTAAACGATGGCTCCAAACCTACATAGAGGGTAAGGATGCTGCTGTATCCATTTATTCACTCAATAAATATTTGCTGACAATAAATATTCATGTCAAAGGAGGTGGTAGATGTTATAGAGAGATGAAAAAGACACAATCCCTGCCCCTATGCAGCCCAGCAGAGACAGACCCAGAAACAAAAATCATGAGACAGATACAAGAAGATAGATCTAACTGGAGGTGAGGGGGGAGTCGGGGGGGGGGCACAGAGCCCCACATGGGAAAGGAGGCTTCTGGTGTAACTTTTTGGAGGAGGTAAAATTCAAGTGAGCCTTTAATAACAAGAGTCAGTGTGGGAGGTTATTCCAGGCAGAAGGAACAGTGTGAGCTAATACATGGGGGCAGGAAGCTGCATGGTGTAAAAAGAATGCCTACCATTTCAGTGTGGCTAGACGAGAAATTCAAGTCCGAGAGGGGCGAGAGACGGGACTGGAGAGGAGGGCAGCGGCCAGACCACGTGGCCTGCTGTGCCACGGGAAGTGTGGATCGGAGGGGAACAAGGCTGGCTGGAAGCTGGGACAATCGGTTGCAAAGCTGTTGCAATAATCCAGATAGAAAATAGTCTGTTTGGGCTGCAATAACAATACCATGGACTGGGTGGTTTAAACGATGAACATTTATTTATTACAATTTTGGAGGCTGGGAAGTCCAAGATCAGATGCAGTGTCTGGTGGGAGTCTGCTTCCTGGTTCATAGATGGTCATCTTCTCTCTCTGTCCCCATGTGGCAGAAGGGGCAGGGATCTCTCTGGAGGCTTCTTATAAGGGCACTAATCCCATTCATGAGGGCTCTGCTCTTACAGCCTATTCACTCTTCTAATACCATCACATTGGCGGTTAGGATTTCAACATATGAATTTGAGGGGGGAACAGTGGATAGACTTAGGAGATAAAGCTGAGAAGCCTAGGAGTTTGGGTGTGAGGATGAGAGAGAGGAGTCTTTGTTGCTCTCAACAAATGTCCAATATGGACAGACCATGCGCTTTACGTATATTGCCTTATTTAAGCTCCAGCCACAAGATGAGAATTATCTCAATCTTACGGAGAAAACCAAGTCTCCAAGAGGTAGCCAACTAGTCCAAAGTTACACAGGTATATGTGGCTTCTAAACCAATGCTTTTAACCCAGTGGTTCTCAACCTTGGGATAGTTTGACACCTCCCTCCCAGGGGATATTTGGCAATGTGTGGGGGACATTTTTGGTTGTCTCAACTGGTAGGTTACTGTTAGCATCCAGTGGAATGAAACCAGGGATGCTGCTAAACATCCTACAGCAGACAAGACATTCTCCCCACAAGAAAGAATGATCTGCCCCAAAATATCAACAGTGCTGGGGTTGAGAACCTCTGCTTTAACCACGGGTTTCCAGCCTGGGTGATCTGGTGAGTGGTGGAAATACAACCAATTGAGATAAAGAATTTGAGGTGTGGAAGCGCAATCATGGATTGAGTTTGAACGCATTGAACTTGAAGTGCTCTGAGAATGTCCAGCTTCAGCTCTCCAGAAGGAAGTTGACTGCATAATCCCAACCTCAGGGGAAACATATTTGAGAGTCACCTGCATATGGATAGTAGTGACACCATGAGACCATCTGCAAGCAATGCCTGAGTGGAGTTGAGAAGAAAACCAAGGACAGAACCGAAGAGATCAGTACTTAAATGGGGAGTGGGAGAAACCAGAACCCCTGAGGGAGGCAGAGAAGGAATGGTCGGTGGACCCTGGAGAATCTGCACCACATGGTGTGAAAGTCAAAGGAGAGAACCTTCAAAGTGAGAGGAATCAGCTACATCAGAAAAGTCTGGAAAGTAAAGCTTAAAAAGTGTTCTTTGGATGTGGCAGTTGGAAATTCCTGGGTGACCTTTGCCTGTGGAATTTTAGCGACATGGCCCAAGGTGTGAATTTACGAGCCGCTAGGAGCTGAATAAATGGAGACAGTGAACCTAGAAGGGAAAAAGAAATATTGGGCAATAGCTAGAAGGGGAACTGGGGTCAAAGGAGAAATTTTTTAAGAATAGAAGAAATGAGATACTCGTAGTCTGAGAGGAAGAATTCAGTTGAGAGGAAAGACTTGGAAATGTAAGCAAAAGAAAGTTGAGGGATGGCAGTTCTCCAGCAGACAGGACCATGTGGGTTCAAGGAGGCAGGCTAAAGCCTGGGCTAGGGAGAAGAGGAAGACCCCTCATGTTCTGAAAGAGGGGAGGGGAAGGAAGGATGAGCAAGTATGTCCGCATGTATGTGGGAAGAGGGTAAGAGAGTGGTTTGAACCAATAACTGACGAGCTTGTCTCTTCAGTAAGGAGGAGGCCCTGAGGGATGGACCAGAGCTGAAGGATTGGCCAACCTTTCTATCCAGGACTCATGGGTGGCCATCCCACTGATGGTATTAGTCCCATTTAGCACCACCTTCCAGAGAGAAAAGAGAGTTACTAAATGTGTTGATTTCTTAGGGATACTAAGGTATATGCATATTTTTAACATCCATTTTTTAAAAAATTGGAGTATAACAGTAAAATGCATGAATCAAGTGCACTGATCTTAAGCATACAGCTCAGTGAAATTTTACATGTCTACATTCATGTGAAACATTTCCAGCACATCCGGTTTTCTTGTGTTCCTTCCCAATCTATACTCCCAGTCCACATAGGAAATCACTATTCTGACTTATCACCAATGATTATTTTCACTTATTTTTTAACTCAATATAAGTGGAATTATACAGTACGTATACTTTGGTTTCAGGATTTTTACTCAATTTAATGTCTATGAATTTGTTCATGTTGTGGCTTGTATTAGTAGCTAATTTTTTGTTTGTCTATTTAGGGATTGTTTTTTTCCCTAAATGGGTAAGTATATCCTAAGTAATTTATCCACTCTCCTGTTGATAGGTATTTTCTCATTGTTGCCAGTTTGGAGCTACTATGAGTAAGGCTGCCATGAACATTTTATGTGTTTTCCTAGTGAACATACGCATTCATTCCTAGTGGGTATATACCTAGGAATGGGATTGTTGGGTCTGATGGTAGGCATGTTTCATTTTCGTATGTATTGCCAAAGAGTTTTTCAAATTGGCTGTAACAACTTACTTTCCAAGCAGCTGGGTGTAAAAATTTCAGTTACTCTACACTCTCCCACCATCAATTGACAATTTTTTAAAAAAAATTTTAGCCAATAGGCCTAGCTGAGTAGCTCAGCTGGTTAGAGTATCATCCTGATATGCCAAGATCGTGAGTTTGATCCCCTGTCGGGGCACATACAAGAGTCAACCAATGAATGAATAAATGAGTGGCACAACAAATCAATGTTTCTCTCTCTTTCTCTCCCTTCCTCTCTCTTTCTTGAAAAAAAAAAAAAGCCATTAAGATAGGTGAGTAGTGGTCTGTTTTTGAGGGGTTTAATCCTTTCAAATACGTACTGACCATTTGAATAAATAACTCCCATTGCTGCTGCCATCGATTCTGACAGCCATTGATTCTCAGTGTATTAGCTGCTTGAGATAAGGGACAACAGCAAGCATACATTATTAATCCCCCACATTTAATTTATTCAACAAATATTCATCAAGCAGCTGCCCTGCGCCTGCCACCACGCTGGGGGGTGAAGATGTAAGAGTGAACCAGTCAGGTGTGCTCCTGCCCCCTTAGAATAAATGGCAGGTGCTCAATAGATACCCCATGAAGGATTGTTTGGGGAGGCTGTTTTGTTTGCTTTGGTGGGAAGCTGAAGCAGGTCTATTTCATGTGAATTTTCAATAAAAAGCTTAAAAAATGGCTCTTTGAAAAAAATAATCCCTGGGGTCACATGGGCAGCCAACATGGAGTGAGGTAAGATCATGAGGGAAGACTGGTGGAGTCCTCCGGAAACAACCCTGACCCCTTTCTTCCCAGAGGCTCAGCCTCGGTTGTCTTTTTCCATCCACCCTTTGGATTTCTCTGGGTGCAATGACAAAGGAACCAAGACTATGGGTAGAGTTCTTGCCATTCTACTGGCCAGTGGGTATAAACTGAGTGAGACTCAAGCAGTTTGCCCAAGGCAGTGTCAGGGAAGGGAACATTGAAGTCCCTTCCACCAGCCACCCTTCTCTCGGGCTGTTCAGAAACCCACACAAGTATACACACAGAAGTTCCTGACTCTGAAGCAGCAACCCGGGACTCTAGCCCAGTCCGCTACCAGCACTCTATGAGGGCAGCTGCTTTTACACCAGTCCAGCCGCAGATGAGTCACCCAGAAAGCCACAAGTGCTTTGCTCTTGAAAGAACCTAGCTCTGGGGTAGGTGGCCCAACTTCCCTGGGGAAGGAGGAGGAATCATTATGGCTATGAGTCTGGGAGTACTTATCACCCACCCACTCCGTGCCAAACAGAATGCAAGGCAACCCAGAGAAGAGCCCTGGTCCTCCCAAGCCGCCTGGTTTAGCTGGGCCCAACCACAGGCTTCCTCCCATAGACTTCATCCATCCCATAGATAGTTACCAGCAGGCACAGTCTGAGGGATAAAAATGAATTGGACTGACGTGAAGTGACCTAGACGACGCCAGCCCAGTGCCCGGTATGCAGCAGGCCACTTCAATGCTAATAAGTTCCCTTTACTTACCCTATTGTGTGTAGCTGATCACGCAAGGGCCATGTGGGAAACACAAACAAATAGGCTCTCCCAGCCTGGACATCTGAGGCTTTCCCTCCTGGAGTCCTGAA
Source organism: Pteronotus mesoamericanus (assembly GCF_021234165.1). Lineage (NCBI taxonomy): Eukaryota > Metazoa > Chordata > Mammalia > Chiroptera > Mormoopidae > Pteronotus > Pteronotus mesoamericanus. The sequence goes on along the minus strand of NW_026555078.1, from coordinate 21,959,549 downwards.
CCTATAATCTCACAGCCCAATGGTGGTAGACTCCCTATGGACTCTTCCTAAGAGCTAAAGGCATGGCAGTGTTTGTACAAGGCCAGGGGGGCGGGAAAATCACTATGGTTTAGGTGTTTTCTAGCGCAGGAGGCCAGAGATCTCAGTTTTGTTCCCAGTCCCAACAGCAATCTAATTCATGAACTCGCTTTCCCCCAAACATCTATAGCATACCATTTATAACTGAGATAGAATTCTCTGCTTTATGGTAGGTCTTTGTCCACATTTTATCTCCTACTGTCCCTATGTGGTCTCATCCCCTACCTCGCCCCACACAGCCTAACACAGGGCCTGAGACATAATAGGTATTCCAGTTGGATATTTGCTGAATAAAGAATGGCATTAGTCAAATTCCATCTCTGTGCCTCAGTTTCCTCCATCAACCCATGGGAGGCCATGAGAGCCCAGTTCTTTGCCATCGTCCGCTCAAGCATTCCCTAAGTCCTCTGGCCTTGCAGAAAGCCCATGCTGGAGAAAGAAACTTGGCTGTCTCCCTCATCACATGCCCCAAACAGCAGTTCTCAGCCCTCACCAGGCCTAAGTCCTGGACCACCAGCATCAGCAAAAGGCTCTTTGTCTCTGGGCCATCTCTGCCCGTCCCACAACAGGCCCGACAGGGGAACAAAGAAGGCAGGAGGCAACTTCCCTCTTGCTGGCTCTGTAGTAAAAAAGACTGGCCTGGAGGAAGCAGGAAAGCGTCTTTGGTTCCCATACTCTACCTAGCCCTCAGGTCTTAGGTCTCAGGTGATGGAACAAAGGCCCTGTCTACGACCCTTTTTTGCATCTTTTTGCATCTATCTCTGCCCCAAATTCCAAAGGTCAGATCCAAGCAGGACCTCAGAACTCTCCACCTCAGCTACCCTGAGGTCAGCTCTGTGAGCAAGAGATGGTCATACCTAATAGCTGCCCAACCTAAGCCCTCAGAGGAGGGTGGGTAGCTCTCCCCATCTATTTCCAGTTCCCAGCAAAAACACCCAAATCACAGCTGGGAAATTCCAGTGAGTAGGCACTCCCCTCCCCCCCCCCCCCCCCCCCGCCCTTCTTTGGGAGCCTGCAGGCAGATTCTGAGCTAGGGGAGTAAACTTCAAGGGAGTCTGATTAATCCCAGCCCCACCCCCACCCCTCCCAAAAGCAGCAAGGCCCCACTGAACTTCCACAGAAGCGCAGTCCTACAGGGCTGCCCAGGGCACTCCCATGGACATGAGGAGATAGGTCTTTGGGAGCAGGGGTCCTTCTCTGGGAGGCAGCGGAAAAGCCCTGAGGTAAGAAGACCTGAACTCACTGTACTTCAGTTTCTTCATCTGCAAAATGAGGGTCCTGCACTCACTAGATGATCTTTAAACGCTGAGCCTGGAGAAGGGGGTTTGAGTCTTCTGAAATGGTGTTTCTCAGTCTCGAATACTAAGCAAGTGCCTTTAGAAAGGACACAGATTCTCACAATGTTACTTAATTTTTGTTTGATGTTCCTTAAATGTGCAAAGACATTTTTTTAAAAAACTAGATACAAACTTCTTCAGGTTTTATAAAGGTTTGTAATCAACAATGAAATCAAAACAAGCTTACAAATTCTCTCTAAAAGAAATTTAAAAGGAGTAAGATTCAAATTAGTCATATTAATTTAAATGTGACTGTTGCTATTTGCTGAAACTAAACTGCTACTCCCAGCATGATTAGAGTTCTCACCAGAGCAGGTGGTTTTTTTGCACTCAGAATGCCTGTATTACCATGTGCCTGAGAATGACTCAGTTCTCCTACCACATTCTCTATCTGAACCACTTCATCAGGGCGCCATTTAACCTTCACTTAATGGGAACACACTGTAGTGCATTAAGTTCCCCTCTGCTGTTTTCTCATAGCACTCAACAATTAAAGTTAAAAATTTTTTCTTTTCCTTTTTTAAGATTTTATTTATTTACTTTTAGAGAGAGGGGAAGGGAAGGAGAAAGAGAGGGAGAGAAACATCAGCGTGTAAGAGATACATCAGTTGGTTGCCTCTTGCATGCCCCCAACTGGGGACCTGGCCCACAACCCAGACATGGGCTCTGACAGGGAATTGAACTGGTGACCTTTAGGTTTGTAGGCCGGCGCTCAATCTACTGAGCCACGCCAACCAGGGCAAAAAAAATATTTTTGTTTTTAATCATTCTGCCAATAGGATCCTTCTCTCAAGTTTTCATGTCTTTATAACAGAAGGAAAAGCACCTTCATTCACTTACTACACAGGATGGCTGTGAACACTCATTCATTCATCCAACATTGTTGATTGAATATGTACTATGTGTCAGATACTACTCTGGGCACACAAGGTGTAGCAGTGACCAGAATGGACAAAAATTCCTGCCCTATGTAGTGTACATTTCAATGGGAGAGACTTACAATAAATAAATGATGAAAACAATATGACAACGTTTAGGGGGAAAAAAATAAAGCACGGAAAGGGAATAGGGAGTATGGGGACCCAATATGTGGGGTTTTCCAATACCACCATGCAATTCTCTGACAGCAGCTGGGTGTTCTACAGTTCAATTCTGACACTATCTACCAGGAGATAGCATCAGATTCCACAGGCTAAGGGCTCAGTCTAATAAGACTCGCGATGCCAATTGCAATGCAAGTCTAGGTTGTTACCTGTGCTTCTGACTGATGGACTATAGATTGGATGTTGCCACTACACCCTCCTTGGGTTTGATTAATTTGCTAGAGCAGCTCACAAAACTCAGAGAATCATTTTACTTACTGGATTATGGGTTTACTATAAAAGGATATAATTCAGGAACAGATGGAAGAGATGCATATGGCAAGGTATGAGGAAATGGTACCTCTGTCCCAGAATCTCCACATGTTCACCAATCTGGAGGCTCTCCGAGCTTTGTCCTTTTGGGTTTTTACAGAGGCTTCATTCCATAGAAATGACTGATTAAAAATTGGCCATGGGCAATTGATCCGACCCCCAACCCCTCTTCCCTCCCCAGAGGTCAGAGGTAAGGGAGGGAAAGTTCTGGCCCTCCAATTATGTGGTTGGCTCCCCTGCCCCCATCCTTAGGTGCTTTCCAAGTCACCTCATTAACATAAACTCAGGTGTGACTGAGAGGCATTTGTTGTGAGTATCAATCAAGGCATCTTTATTGCTCTTATCATTTAGGAAATTTCAAGGGTTTTAGGAGCTATGTGCCAGAAATGCAAAGACCAAACATATATTTTTTAATGTATTTCTTCATATAAATCATAATAGCTTGGGAAGAAGTAGAGCGAGTACTTTTTTAATTTTTTTTTTTCAAATGAGGTGTTCAGGGAGCTCTTCGTTGAGGAGGTAACATTTAATACTTAAATAAATGAAGGAGCAAAAGCATTGAAGGAACAGCGAGTTCAGATTGCTAGTGGGAAATGATGCACACGAGACACACACAGAAAAATACAATACAAACGTGGGTTTAATAAATATACACTGTTTCACTGCCCAGCAACCAGTTTCCCTCCTAGCAACTGATCCCCCAGGATTTTTCTCTGGGGAGGCACCTCCCCTGCCCAGTCCCTGTATCGTGCAGATAGAATTGACTCCACCCCTAACCAATGGGGCTGTGCTAATGATGGGCCTGGCCAATCAGAGCCCAACAGTTGGCTTAGAGATAGGCGTGGGACCCAATCATAATGAATGACACACAATGAGGCTCTTGCTGGCACTCCAGGGAAAGAGGCACACAATCTTTTCCCCTGGAGATCCCAGCAGTAAGGATGTTATGAGCCTGGGTCTTCAGGAGCCATCACATGGATTCTGAGTTTAAAAGCCCGTGCACAGGAAGACAGATGGAAGAGGTAAAGAGAAACCGAGTTCTGGTAACAGCTTTTGACATTGATCCCTTGCAAGTTGTACCACTTTTGGACTTCTCAGGAGCACCGATTAATTCCTCCCCTCTCCTTTTATTTGCTTAAACTGGCCCGTGTATTAGTTATCTACTGCTACATAACCAGTTACTGCAAAACTCAATGGCTGGAAAGAAACAAACAGTTATTATCTCACAGTTTTCGTAGGTCAGGGATTTGGGAGTGACCTAAACTGAATGGTTTGGGCTCAGTGCCTCTCATAGGAGTTCAGTCTAGGCACTAGCGAGGATTCTGAAGGCCTGACTGGGCCTGAAAAATGTGCTTTCGTGATGGCTCACCTGCATTGTGGTGGACAGCAGGCCTCAGTTCCTTGCCATGTGAGTTCTCCACAGGCTGCTTGTCCTCACTAAACAGCCGCTGACTTCGCCCAGAATGAGCCATCTGACAGAGCGAGCAAATGAGCAGTGCCACTTGTGACCTAGTCTCAGCAGTGCACGTGTCACTTCCGCTTATTCTGTTTGTTAAAAGTGAGTTACCAAGTCTACCCTGCGCTCAAGGGGGGAAACCAGGCTCCATACTTGAAGAGAGGAGGAGCAAAGAATTTGTGAACCTATGTTTGAAAACCACCCACCTTGTTTGAGTTTGGTTTTCTGTCATGCGCAACCAACAGAGTCCTCATAGATATTCAGGAATTTATCACTATTGCATTATTGCTTTTATAACATGGCTCTTGGCAAAACAAACAAACCAAACACCAGCAGATAAGGAAATGCTAACAAAGCATATCTGACAAATGCCGATTTGATCAGGTCCTCCCTAAACTTAAAATCGGCAGTGGCCCTCACTGTCCCAAAGTCCAGGCTTCTTTACATCGGGCGCATGGCCCATCACAGGTTATTCCTGGAGTCCTCTCCACCACTGTCCTGCAAAACCCTGCACAGAGTCCCCAGGCTGTTCTTCCTCCCCGAAAATGCACATTTCCACGTCTCCATGCCTTTGTCCATGCTGCTCTAACCTCTCCCTGTGAAGCTCTGTTCATCTTTTAAAAGAAAACCCAGTTCAAATGTCCTCTTCTGTGAAGATGTCTGACTTCTTTTATCATTTTTACTCAAAAATGATACTCCTTTATTGACGCCTACGGAACATTGGGCACTTCACATTTATCATGTCCGATCCGTAAATCCATAACCCTGAATGTATGAGCTCTTTGTAGTAGCCTGTTTTACAAATAAGAAGAGCCGGGCTCCTTTAGAGACGTTGGAGGACATGCCTACAATCATCCAACTGGTAAGCGGCAGAATGCATTTTAGTCCACCCAGGTTAGTTAGGTATTCCTCCCTCTGCTCCTGAACCACCCCATTTACACACGCTGAGTACAGAGATTGGGGAATCCGGCTCTCTGAGAGACCAAGAACTTCCCAGGGTCCTGACCCCATCTCCATAGCTGACTCGCCATCTATGTTAGGCACTGGGATTAATGTTGCCCCTTTTCCAGATGAAATTAAGCCTCGGAGGCACTAAGTGACTGAGGTCTGACTCCAAACTCCATGCCCTTATCCCTCAGGTGCAACAGTGCATGAGATATAGTAAGTGCTCAATATGATGTGACTAAAGTGAATGAGGACTAGATGGGCGCACAGGCTCCCCAGCGCCCACGCTCCCCAGTGCCCACCAGCTCCAGCTGGGGGCTATGAGGTTGCTGTGCACCTGCCTCTGCTTGGGTGGGGCCTGCAGACAAGATGGAGTGGAAATACTCCAACTGGAAGCCAAGGGCCCCAGCTTCAGTCTTGGTTCAGCCTCCATCTAACTGGGTGACCGTGGGAGTTCTCCCCATGTCTCAGGGCCTCCTTTTCTAACATAGGGTGAAGAGGTAGAGGTGCTAAGATTTCACCAAGCAGGGCCAGGTGGGACCTGATGTGACTCCCGACAGGAGGGGCCGCCCAGACCCCTGAAGGTCCAGCGCCTGCTCAGGAGGCCACAGCCCAGGGCCCGCCTTCAGCTGGCACGTTGCTAGCTGTGGAGGCTAAGGTAGGCCTCTGCCCTGGGCTGGGTGAGCGCACGCTCTCTGTGGCCTGCTGCAGCCTCGGGCTCCACCCCAGGACCTGCATCATACAGGGAGCTGAGATGAGCTTTCACTCCAAGCGCCTTACCTTGAATGTGTGGTCAAGTTAAATTTTAGCTGCCACCCTTGCCTGGGACCCAGAGAAGATTAACTCCATCTGGAGTTTCTCTCAGGCCTCCACCGCCTCCGCCAGCTGAGATGTATTTGGATCAACAACAAATTTTATCAACTCATTTCCGCCTCCAACCCTTACTAAAAGCATTAGGCCACAGCAGCCCCTGGACTGACCTTTGCAGCATCCATTGTTACAGCTGTTATTACAGACACAAATAATAGCCAGGATAATAACTCACAGTTAAATGGTTCTTTTTAGCCAGAGGGCTAGAGGACTCTGGGGCCATTAGCTCAGGGGCCTGCTGGCACACTCCCACAAGCCTTTTCTTCAGGCCCCTCTTCCACACTCCTGCCTTCTGGAAAGCCCTTCTCCACATTCCTGCTAATTCCATGTTGGCCCAGCGTGGACTCTGTTGCCAGGAGGACATTGTTCAGGCTTTACAGATCTTGTCTCCCACCTTATCCCTGTGCAAGTTCCTTTGCTGACCTTTTCCTCTATATGCTCAGAAGGAAGAAGAATCATTAACAGCAACTGTGTTGATGTGTTTTCAATGACTAAAGACGGAGAAAAAAAATTGGGTAAACGTAATCCTGTAGTTGGTACAGGGCTTGCTGTGCTTATTGGTGCCCCTGCTCTTGGTTGGCCAGAGGTAAAGTTATCTGCAAGTACACGTTGTTCTTGCAGAACTATTACCATAATGTACATATAAACTTGATTGTTGGGTTATTGGTTTCTTTGTTTTCTTGCCTCCCCTTTGTTCTTCCTTTCTTTTCCCCATCTAAAAGTCAGAATACATTTGCTGTTGTACCAAACTGCCCAGCGTAAGTCAGGAAGAAGCTAATCTACTCCCTAGATATCTCCAAAACATTTTGGAATCACAGCAGTTCAAAATTCTTAGCCCAAACTCCGGAATTGTTTTGGAAATAAACCTACAGGCAGGGGAGATTATCTGGAGTGAGAAAGGAATGTACTAAGAGGTGGGGAAAGAAATGGAGATTAGAAAGACAGTCTCCAGGAAATATAGCCTTCTCTCCAAAACAACGGTGGGGCTTGACAACCAAATGGAATATGTGGGTTCTGAAATATTCGCAACAGTTGAAAAGGGAAAGTGACTGCCGAACCAGGGAAGGCCAGTGAATGTGTTTAACTCTCCCATGAATATCTATTTGCCCAACTTTCTTTGAAAGAACCAGGGAAGGATCACAGATCCTAGATACAGACACCTCCCGGTGGGGAAGGGGCAGAGATGGAGCTTCCACCTGGATAAGGTGAGCTGTGCAATGCACAGAGACCTGGGCAGACAGGAGGGAAGGAGGAGAGCGGAGCTAGGGTGAGCATGATCCAGACAGCTCGGCTAGACAGGGCAGGCCGGTGGGCACCTGAGGGGTGGCGGTGGCCCCGACTCTGAAACATTTTATCCACCTGCAAAATGGGGATATTAGCAATATCTCTGAGGCAAGGTGCATCGGTCAGGGTTCTCCAGAGAAGTCACACCAATAGGATGAAGAACTGGCTCATGCGATTATGGAAGTCGGCAAGTCCCAAGATCTGCTGGATAAGTCGGTAAGCCGAAGACTCTAGAGCCAATGGTATGGTTCCAGTCTGAGTGTGAAGGCCTGCGGGTCAGGAGAGCTGAGGGTGCCCTTCCAGCCCAGAGGCCTGCGGGCTCCAAGCCCTGGAAGAGCCAATGTTTCGTTTCAGTTTCTTTCAAGTCCAAATCCAGGGGAATAGCCAACATCCTGGTTTGACTGCCATCAGGCAGGAAGAGCCATCTCTTACTCTGAGGACGGTCGGCCTTTCTGGTCTAGTCAGGCCTTCAACTGATTGGGTGAGGCCCACCTACCTTAAGGAGCACAGTCAGCTTCACACAGTCTATTGATGTAAAATGTTTTTTTTTTTTAAATTTATTTGAGAAAGCGAGAAACATCACTTTGTTCTTCCACTTATTTATGTTTTAATTGGTTATTTTTCTAAGTGCTCGGAGCCAGGATCAAACCTGCAACCTTGGCACATCACGATGATGCTCTAACCAGCTGAGCTACCCAGCTAGGGCTTAAAATCTTGTCCAAAAACACCTTTCCAGAGACCCCAAGAATAATGTTTGACAAAACAGCTGGGCACTTGTGGCCAAGTCAAGTTGACCCATAAAATTAACCATCCAGCAAGGTTATTTTGAGGATGTATTGAATGAATTTGAATGTATGGAAGCAACCCATTTGCATTCATGTGTATAGATGGTGGTCAGATAGTTATCATTATACCTGCGCCCTGTCCTTGGCCTGAACTTCCCTCCTGTTGCTTCCAAGGTGCAGTATGTCGTGGAGCCGAGGGAAGGGGATGAGGACAGCCATGAGAGGGAAGGGGAAGGGGAGTGGCAACTAGATGAATGTTTCTGTTGTAGCAGAAAGCTAACGGAGAGCCAGGACCAGAGCATCTGGGGGAACTTTAGGACTAAGAAAAAAGACCACTAGAAAGGCTGACACGGAAGGCTGCAGAGAGAGGGACCCGGGCAAGGCCTGGCCAGTCAGGGGACTGTCCCCTGAGGAGCTACAGTGGAGACGGTCCCTGCCTTGATTCCTTGAGGCCCGTCATTCCTACCAGCCTTGGAGCCAGAGCCAGGAGGCCAGCCGGCCCCCATGTGCCCAGCTAAAGGTTATGGGCGCCCGTTGCTCACACATACAGACACAGTCCCTGTAAGGCTAGATTAGAGAAAATTTGAAGAGGATTCCAAATCTTATCAGAAGCTGGTCAGCAACAGAGGCAGCGTCCGTCCATCCGTAAGGCTCCTTTGGCCTTCAGCGATCTGGGGGCACTGGGGAGGGCTCCTGCCTCCATCCCTGGGATATGGGCTCTCACTGGGAAGCTGGAGTTCTTACCTTATTAATGTAAGGCTCACGTCACGGTTCCAGAAGAACATGCTTTTTAACAACTTAAATGGGAGTCAAGAGAACGTTCCCAAACATGGCCTCTCCTGGTTCTGGACCCAACTCCACATCTGCAGGGCCATGTCCCCCTGTGAGGGCTAAGCCGGGTGAGCGCGCAGGAGCCCCTGAGCGTCTCTACAGCTAGCTTTCCAGCATTCCAGACAGCGCATCCCGCAAGGATGCCTTTTGTCACAAGGACCCCAACATTGCTGGGGGCAAAGGGCAACACCTTCAGAACTGGACAGGCTGTAGAGATCATCAAACCCTGTCCCCTCACTCCCACTCATGCTGGGACCCCATGCTCAGGGGCCCCCACCTGGCTCAGGAGGGTGGGTGTGTCCAGAGAAAGCAAAGGACAGGTGGTCAGGGGCTTGAAGCCCAGCTCTGGAATATGGGTCCTGTGACACTTTGGGCTAGTTACCCAGCCTCTCGGTGTAAATTCTCTTCTGAACGCAGTGGCTCTCAGTCCTGGCTAGAGCCACTTGCTGAACTTCAAAAGACAACCATTACCCGGGCCTGAACCCAGACCTATAACATTAGACTGTCTCAGTGCAGAACCTGGGAACTGGTTAAGTTAGAAATGTCCCAGGCATGTCCATCTTTTCTGATTTGCTGCTTTGGATCTGCTGGCTTGGCAACCAGGTAAGGAAGCTTATTAGGGTGGGGAGTGGGGTAGTGATGAGGCCAATTCCATGTGGCTCCACGACCCAAACTGGAGCCATGGAAGCAATGACAAGGAGGCAGATTTGGGTTCAAGACTAGGAAGAAAATTCTAACCGTTCCTGAAATGCCTCTTCTGTACTCGCCTTCATGACCAGGCTGTGAACCACACAAGATGGCCAGTCTTGTGTAAATTTATAGTGAACACGGTGAACATGTCTAATTTTGCCAAGCTGGTTGAATTACCTAGTTTAGAAGACTTTGCTCCAAACAGCTTTTGGCTGCTTCCAAACATTAAAGCCATTCCCAAGAGTTATTGCAGCACCTCTTACTGCAAGCTCCTTAACCTCTCTGAGCACCCTGGCTTCCTCCCTACACCAGTTCTGAGATTCACTCACATGCCTCACAATTTCAATGACATAAGGAAAGAATGTGCAAGTTCCAGATTTCCCTGATGGAAGCTGAATGAAGGTGAAGCCTCACACTGTCAGTCAGGATCTGATAGGACAACATTCATTCCAAGTTCTGAGGTCATTTTAACCCTGGAGCGGAGAGGGCTTTGGGCCAGGGTTCAACTCCCAGCTTTATCACCCAGTAGTGACAAGATTTGATCTCTCTGAACCTCAATTTCCTCATCTATTAATAGGACTACCAGGATCAAACAAGAAATACTTAGAAAGCTCTTAGCACAGAACCTAACATTTGGCAAATGCACCATACAGGTTGATACCTTGTTACTATTGTCGCCCCTGAGGTCAATCTATAACCTTAGCTAGGTGGCTGTTTTGAAGGAGACAGAGCTGATGTGGACATGGACGTCTGGAAGGTTTGTTATGTGAACAATCCCATCTCTCTGTGTTCACAGCTCTCACGTAAGTGTGTGGAGCTCCGTTCACGTCCCAGGTCCTCGCCTCAGGAGCTCCCCTCCCGCAGAGCACGTCTGGGCATGAGAACACAAGCCGAGGCAAGTGTTTGCTTTGGAACAAAGAAGGGACAAGGATGGATTTCTGGAGGTGCTCGCCAAGTCAGAGAAAGGAGCCATCTGTTTCTCATAAGATGGAGTGTGGGGAATGGACTCCATTTTCCTGAGCTGTCTGGGATAGTGTGTTACTAGGCTGGCCACCGCTTCTGTGGGTCAGGAGAGGAACTGAAGTAGGACTGGGGCCCTCCACAGGCTTTGAGAATAGGCTTGAAATTGTTTTGAGTTTTCAAAGGTTAGTCTAAAGGCCTTGCTAAACTCCTCTCCTCTCCTCCCTAACTGGATGAGCGTGCGTGCGTGTGTCGGTCTGTGTGTGAGTGGGTGGTGGGGACAGGGGCTGCTGATGGGGAAGGTGTCCCGGGGAGCCAACCCGTCACTGGCTCTGAGAAATATTGCTGTGGCCCTGATTTAAATTTCTAAGGGCTCTTTAACTCTTCTGTTCCTCACCATGGGGTTCAAGAAACTGCTTTCCTGATACAGCCAAAGGCCCCCACGCAGAGCCACGTCTCTGACACCCCTGCTGTCACTACAAGGCTGAGGTGCTTTTCTGTGGGGGTTTTGTTTCTCCCTGTGGAGCTCTCATGTTCAGGTTTTGCTTCTAACACTGCCACCATTTCATTAAACTTTACTTAAAATAAAATAAGATAGGTGCCCTGGCTGGTGTGGGTCAGTGGGTTGGGCATCGTCCTGCAAACCAAGAGGTCACCAGTTCGATTCCCGGTCAGGGCACATGCCTGGGTTGCAGGCCGGGTCCCCAGTTGGGGGCAAGTGAGACTCTCAAACATTGATGCTTCTCTCCCTCTCTTTCTCCTACCCTTCCTCTTTCTGGAAAAGTAAATAAATAAAATCTTTTAAAAATAAGTGAAAATAAAATAAGACAGAAGACACCCACAGCTCAGAATTTGGTTTTTATTTTTTGTATTTATCTTCTAAATTTTGTTGTTATTAGAGTCAAGGCATGGACTAAATGAGGTTCAGAGGCCCTACCGGATGCTGGTGTTCCCAAAAGATTGTTTGTGCTGCTTGGCACTGCGGGGACAGTTTGTGGCAAATGAGGCAGGAAGGCTCCCCCTCCCCCAGACATTCAGTGCCCCCTCCCCCTGCCAATTGGTGGCGGTTGTGGGGGAAGTGGAGTTGCCACAGCTTGCAGCAGATGGAAGGTGGATGCCAGAGGCTGTCAGTGCCACATCTCTCAACAGCTCCAAATTACGGCCTCAGGACTCACATGGAAAGAACTGGGAAGTGTGGAGAGACAGAGTGCCTAATGCCTGCTGCTTAATAAGGGCTGTGTGCCTGCTTCCCTCAGGAGGAACTATGACCTCATTGCAATGCCCCTGGGGTCCATGGGAAGGCCTGGTCAGACGGCCTTGTCTGCCTTTGCCAAGAATGCCCATCTTGCTAGGGGAGGGCAAGAATCAATTGTTTAGTGAGCTCATTCTGTGAGCCAACATTGAGCTAAGAGCTTGACACACATTCTCTCATTAAATCTTTGCCGTAACTATGTGAAGTAGGTATTACTCTCCCACAGGAAGGGAAACTTAGACTCACGTTCTGCATTAGCCAGGATAGGCTAGGTTGTGTGACAGTAACAAATAGCCCCCAAAATCTGAGTGGTTTTACATAATTTGAGCTTAGGCTGCAAAGCCTCAAGAAGGTCAAAGTTTTTTAATGTATATTGGCTCACCAAATCTCTAAAAACACCATAAAGAAGAAAGAAGGGCAATTTTCATAGCCCCATCTTTTGAATCCCACAGCTCAAGAAACTGAAATCAGGACGGCAAAGAGACTTGGCATGCTCAGAACTAGTCATTGAAATACCCAGACTCAAGCCTAATTTGAAGTTCTTCCCAACATACTCAACTCCTGTCATTTTAGTGTTAGAAAGACCACCTTTCCCCGCAAATTACCTCCTCTCCTCCACCTGCTCACTAATGCCTAAAATCCCAACATCAGAACAACATGGCTTCCCTGGACCCTCCTCTCGGGAGGACATCATTCACACACAAAAAAACAATTAAAGTGTCATGTTGTGTGACCTTAGGTTTAAGAACATCCGAGACAGAATTTAGAGAACAGAGAGATCAGGGTGAATGGAAGGGTCCAGCACTGAGAAGCCATCGACGGAGGATGAGAGAATTCATTCCAGATAAAAATTCCTTCCTAATCCTTTCTTTCCTCTGTTCTATTCTGTTGCATTTTAAAATGTGCAGTGCCTTCCCATTAACTATTTTATTTAATTTCCTGAAAAATTATGTTAGTAAATCAAGAGGTCGGTCATATCTTTTTTCCCATTTGATCAAAAACTGAAACCTACAGCCATGGCCGGTGTGGCTCAGTTGGTTGGAGTGTCGTCCCACAAACTGAAACATCTGAGTTTTGGCTCCTGGTCAGGGCACGTGCCCGGGTTACGGGTTTGGTCCTGGTCAGGGAGGCAACCAATCAATGTTTCTCTCCCCCTCTCTCTCTAAAACAAACCAAAACAAAACCAAACCATTGAAACCCACAAAGGATAAAGTGACTTTTCTAACATCAGAGCAAACCAGAATCTTAACCCAGATTTAAAAGCAAAAAATTAAAGAGTAATAATCATCAATCATAGTGTGTATGAGGTTAAACTGTCCTATTTAGAGCTAGCTGGTGGTGTATAAATTAATACATTTTGTAAAAATGAGGTTTTTAGCCTGAGCTATTTCATATATACAATGGAGTTTATATAATATATATGATATTTAGAACAACAAAATGCTATATCTACCACCTGCTTATTACCAATATTCTAAAGCATTAGGTCACTTTAAGTTATAAAAATGATATATATTCTTGGTACAAAATTCAAATTATGCCGAAGATGGAAACTCTGAAGTCACTTCTCCCGTTCTGTCAACTTCTGGATTCCACTCCCTGGGGCTAATGACTGTTAACAAGTGGACACATGATCTTATCCATGTTCACTTTGGAAAACAATCCAGCAATATATATCTCGAGTCATAAAAATGTCTATAACTTGTGGTCCTCTCATCCCGTTGCAGGAATTTATCCCAGGAAAAGACCTCCTAGCCTTCCTTCCCTTCTTAGAGACAGACAGTCAAGCTCATTATCACATGCATCTTTCCCCCTTGTTACCTGTCTGGAACCCTGTTCCCTTAGATTTGCTCATGGTGAAGTGTCCACTTAAGTCTCAGCTCAAATGTCGCCACCTCTGAGAGGTTGCCCACGGCCACACATCTAGACTTGCTCCCTTTCCCCACAAACCACTGGCGCACAGTAGGAACGCCTATCTTAGTTGAGGAGATACACGTGCACTCCTGGAAGCATCACCTGATCTATTAGGGAGGGGATGTTATTTGACTCACCTTGGAACCCAGGCAGCTACTTCTGCAAAGAAACAGTTCTGACTGGCTTCGCAGACTCTAAGGAAGCCTGTCAGCGAGCTCTGGCCAGCCTGGGGCTGCCCTGCCTGTCATTTCTTCCAGCAGGGCGGCTGCCCTTCAGACATAGGTACTGCCCAGAAGGCCATCTACCCTCCCTCTGAACCCTTTGTATTCTTGGCTTCTAAAACAAAGAGGAGGTAAAGAAAATCCTTGGGTGAGAGTCTCCGTGCCCTAGTTAATTAGGATGAATAATTTAACACTCTCAAGTCAGACAATGGAAACATTGAGTTTCCACAAAAACATAAACTTGGCCAACTGGGCGGGGTCTCCAGAAGTCTCCTGAACATCGAGGGTTGGAGGGACTTCTTGCAAAGCCTAGAAGTAGAAAGAAAATGGGAGAAAGGGAAACCTAGATCCCTGTCTGAGCTCCCCAAACAGGGACTAGGCTGTTTGGGCTGAGTAACTCTAACTTTTTCCTTATAGCAAAATAAAACATGTTTACTATAGAGGTGTCAAAACAAAAATTAAAACCTCACGTAATCCTACCCTCCAGAAGGGCAATATTTTTTGCAGTGTCTCTTTGTAATCTTTTTTCTTAGCATACATTAAAAGGTTAAAGTGTGATTACATTATATATTGTCTTATAAACTTTTTTTTCCACTTAATAATATATTGTGAACATTTTCCCATGCCATTAAACACTACTTATGGCTGGGTTTTTTGGGGTTTTTTTTTTTTTGACGCTATGAAGTTTCCCATCAATGACTGTTTCTGAAATGCGTACATGATCACTTCCTCAGGACTCATTCCCAGAAGTGTCATTTCTGTGTTAAAGGGCATGTAAAAATGTAAGGGTTTTCCATGTACTGCTGTGGACAGCACATTTATTAGTTTGAAGAGCATTAATAAATGTGGTCAGTCTGTTACCTCATTTCTTGGTCTCTTCACCTATATTTTTACTGAGTGTAGTGGACACTGAGCCAGGAACCAAACAGGACGTCTACACTCAGATGGGAATTTCTGCCTCCTATGGATGAAAAGGGGGCCGCGTACTGAATCTTAGGGGAGGCCTGCGTGGTGGCATTACAGACTCAGAGACAGAAAGTAACCACGCAGGATGGTCTGAACATGAAAATGCCTAACTGAAAGCGAGCCATGGCCGGTAGTCATATCCTGGGCCTGTAGCTTCCTTGACAAAGGTCAGTCTTTACCTTAAGTGAGCCTGTCTATTGTCTTTTTGCGTCTAAGATAACAGAACCTTAGACTGTCAGAGCAATATTCCCCCTTTTCGGGACCTTTCAGAGCACAGTATCCCCGCAGAGCACAAGGCCACCAAGCCCCTCATTATTGTCCCATTCCCTGCATACCGTCTCTATGGGCTGCAGGCGCTAACTATCCTGTATGCTCTGAGATGTCAAAGAAGCGTGTGTCTGTCTCATTCTTCACCCAGTCTCAGAGATGTCCCCACATTGCTTTCTCCCACCTCCTTAATCTACCACCAATTAATTTCATACAACCCTCCTAACATCTTCTCCTTTGATGCTAGTGTATAAAGTAGGCTGCAAAGCTGCCGTCTCCAGAGCATTTTCTCAATCCATTGAGAGTTTGCTTCCCAGCAATTGTCGTCAGTTTGGCTCGAATAAACTCATAAAAATTCTCTACAGGTTTGGACGTTTCTTACATCAACACATCAAAGGAGCTTGTATTTTAAAAGAAAACCTTTCGATTTCTGATCTGAACAAACACAAAATAAATTAAACAAAGAATTCAATTAATTGATCAACTAAATTAAAAACAGAAAATTAAAGGAAGACCTTGATCTTTCCTGTTTCTCTCACATTAATTAGTTAACTAATTACCTAAATTAGTCATGTTAAGTTTGCCACATTGTGCATTTGTATTTCATGTGTGCCCTATAAGGCTGGCCACTCAGTAGCCCTTTCAACCCCCTTCTCCATTTTTTGCTTCCTACTATGGATAACGAAAAAGCCAAAAACTCAGTTTCCCAGACTTCCTAGGAGATAAGGTGACCTGTTGAGAACCATGGGGACAGCTGCTGTAGGGAGCTGGAAAAGTTTTCCTTGCTTGACAAAAGGAGAGAAGTCACACACACACACACACACACACACACACACACACACACACACACAATTCTCTTATCGCCTTGGCCCTGTACACCCTGTTCCTAACCTTAGAACCTTATCATGTGGATGCAGGATTCTAGGAGCTGTGGCAGCCATCTTATAATCATGAGGTAACAAACCTAAAGATTTAAACAAGACAAAACAAAACAAAACAAAAAAACACCCCTCTGAGAATGGTTAGTCCCCGATTACATCAGGGAGCCACTGTACTTACACGGGAGCTACCCTGGAATCTAACTCCCAAAATAAATATCTTTCTGATTTAAGTTAGTGGTTTTCAAAGCTAGTGGTTAAGTTAGCATATTAGAATCACCTGGGAATTTTGTTAAACTAAGACTGGTTCAGTAGGTCTGAGATTCTGTATTTTTAGCAAGATCCCAGTCGATCTTACCACTGTGGGTCCAAGGACCACACACTGAGTAGCAAGCATCACTGTTAACACTGGCAGGAGGTCTCCTGACTGATACATCCTTTTTCTGGATGCAAAGGTCACCCTCATTATTTCACACGTGCAAGTACAGGGAGCCCTGTGGGAACAAGACAGCAGGAAGGGCTCTTCCCTGCTAGGGGTCCGTTAGCCATTGTCACCAGCCATACCCCTCTGCTACTGCCCCGCCACCCCTCCTCACCCCCCCACCCCCGCCGTGGGTGCATAAGTGAATGCATCATCCAGTGATAAGTCAAGTCCCAGGTCCTGAGGCTGCGGACTGTTGGCCGATGTCCTGCCCTGCACTCACTACCCCAGCCAGGCGTTTTTCTCAACCAGACCCACCCAGGCAGATTCAGCGCAAAGTGAAAGGGGCTCTAACTAGAGCTCATCCTTTCTTTTGGGACCTTCCTCCACCACCCTTCGCCTCAGCTCTACTCTTGGCTGGTAATAAGGGGAGGGAGCACTTTCGGTAGCATCTGTCTCTGGTCGCTAGAAGTCAGGTTTCCAAACACAGTGATGGTGAAATTTCAAGCCTAACAGAAAGGCCACGGGCAGAAGCCCTCCGTTCCCTGCAGAGTTACCTACATATTTATCCTCGATTTTCTTTTCTTTTCTTTTTTAATTTGGTAAGCACTCAAATTATTTGTATGTAATAAAAATAAAAGGAATGTTGCATGTTGAAAGTGTTTCATCAGGCATTATTTTTTAGGGCATCAATTACCAAGAATAAAACTAAGGGAAAAAAAACATTCTTAATTAGTATTCTCATTAAATGATTCAAATGACAAATAACAGTAAGTTAGGTACTATCATTACTTTTAACATCTAAGTCTCTATAAGTTTTATTTTTCAACCAATAGGAAATTGGTCTGGTTCACACTATCAACTGCCATACAAACTTTATGTTTAAAAACTAAATTTTTTTGTTAAAGAACAGATGATAAGAAGTGGTTTTTGTGCTCTTAAAAAAAAAGACAAGATTCTGATATACATAATGAATCTAAATCAAAATTCACAAATGGTGGTTGAAATTCTGTCAACTTTCAGTCCAATGCAACATAAATCCAGTTATTTTGCATGAACAATTTAAAATTAAAGTTTACATTGGAAATGTCAAGTCATAACTAGTACATTACTACTAATGGGTTCCTCTCAACTTCAAACGGGCATGGCAGATGTGCACATCTGATAAACAGACTGTTAGAAAATTAAAGCTATCAGATCTAAAAATAGGGAACACATAAATATGGACACTGTAATAATGCCAAAGCATTAGAGCTGTTTAAAAAAAGGAAGATGTGACATAAACACATCTGATAGCTTTCTCTGTAAGCCACTTTTCATTGATTTATAAAGCTATGGTTCTATAATTCTTTTTTAAAAAAATGTTGCTACACTGCTGTATGCAGTACTTTCATTGTACTTTCTTGACTACAATGCAACCTTCAAATCCTCTTGCAGTGCTTGACACGTTATTAGGATTTCTCCAGAAGGTCAGCTTATATCTTCAGCAGCCTTTGGTGCTTCGGTAGCCTTGCAAAGTTCCTTTATAACTGATGATAAAGGTTCTGGGGTAATTCCTTGTTTATAAAAGCTATACACAAATGGACAGAGTCTCCATATCTAAGCTAGTATTCAAAATTCTTGAAATCTCAAGAACGTCCATCACAACATTCAGATTCATTCACCCCGGCTACCTCTGCCCTATCGCTGCCCTATCGCTGCCCTGCCGCCTCTGTCCAGCTGCTGCTACCCCTTGCAGAGGCGGCGGAGGCCGGGGGCGGGAGGCGGACGGAGGCCCAGGGAGGGAGGCAGAGGCCGAGGGAGTATCCTTGCTTCCCTCTTGCAGTCTCAGGGAAGACCTGCGGCCTCCCGACTAACACAGTGGTGCCCCATCTCTCTGCTCTGCAGCTCTGAAGCCTCCCAGCAAGGTTGTCAGTAACCACAGGACCCTCCTTCTTCCCTCTGCAGGTCTCACTGCTCCACTTCTCTGTTCCCTCCTAAACGACACCCCTCACACTGATTGGCCGCCTGTCCTCTCACCTTCGTCTCCTTGGGCCCCATTCGCTCCTGTACTGGCTCTCGCCAGGCCTAAGTCCCCGCCACCCTGCCGAAGCTCTCCTGTCAAGGTCACCCATGACCTCCAACTTGCCAGTCTAAACGTGTCGGGGTGGGTCCCTGCCTCCCCTTCGGTTGTAGCTTTCGGCACAGCGAGGCCCTCCCTCTTTCCTGCCTGTCTGAGCTCCCTTTGTCAGCACAACCCGCTCGCCTGGTTCACGCTCACCTGTAGCTCTTCTTTTTCAGTCTCCTGCGCTGGTTAAGCCTCCTTTTCCCGACCTCTCCCCCGTAGGTGCCCAGGGCTCAGCGCTGACTCCCCGTCCCCTCCCTTCTAAGTGTCCCCAGGGATCCCATCTCTCCCACAGCTGTCAATTCCATCTACAAGCTGTTGAAAGGGGTGTCTTCCGCCTGACCTCTGCTCCCTGACCCTCACCCCGGCTCGGGACTCAGAGCCTCAGGCCTCCAGCCGCACACTAAACATCTCCCCTAGGGCGGCCGACAGGCACCTCAAACAGAATTCTTAACCTCTTTTCTCCCTCCCAGCGGTGCCGCCAACCTAGAAGCTCACCTGGTGAACCTAGGAATTGCCTTTACCTCCTCATTCCTTGCAACCACCTCCATTCCATTATCAAGTCTGGCAGCTCCACGCTCAGAACACAGCAGCACCTCCAAAGCTTACCCTTTACTTCTCACCTCTCTCTCCCTGACCCACGACAGTGGCCTCCTGATGGGTCTCCCTGCCAGTCGACTGCTCTCTACATAACAGCCAAAGTGACCCTTGTAAACCTAAGCCAGGTCTTGTCACTCCTCTGCCTAAAACCCCCTTGGCCTCCAGAGAAAGAGGCCAGACCCCACAAGCCCCGTGATGCACCTGCCTACCTCTCCTCCCCCACTTGCTACCATCCACTCCTTCTTCCCTCCACTAGAGGCATCCTGGCCTCCTTGCTGTGCCTCAAACATGCCAAGTTCCTTCTGGCTTCAGAACTTCCATACCCGTTGTTCCCTCCCTCAAATCTTCCTGCTGTCCTTCCTTCAGACCTCTGTTCAGTGTGTTCTCTTCAGAGCCCTTCCCTGGCCTCTGAACACAAACAGCTCACCTCTTCTCGCCCCAATCGCTCTCGTCCCTTTCCTAGCTTCATAGTTCTTCCTCACACCACTAGACTTGATTATGTTAGATATTCATTTGCTTATCGTTTTGTTGTCTATTCCTTTCTTGTATGGAAACTGCATGAGAGCAGGGCCCCGTCTGCTTCCTTCACAGCTAATCTGCAGAGCCCAGCATGATACATGGCACATGGACAGTGATGAATGAATGAATGAATGAATGAATGGGCGAGCATGTGTTGCCTTGGACACAGTACACATGCTGTGAGGAAGAGGCCTCAGCTCAAGCTGACCCACTTAAGAGACCCCATGTCCTCCCTCAGAGCAGCTCCTGGAGAAGAAGCCAGAGCCTGTTCAGGGGCGGTTCCAGGGTCACCTGAGCCATGGCTGCGGCCCCTGTGTCTGGCTCCCAGAAACCCCCCAGCCAGTCCTGGGGGCCAACTGGACCTGACCTCCTTCATTCCCATTTCTCGGTCTTCACCAGCCCTCGGGTCAGTCAGGTCGGGTCCCTGGACTAGGAGCCAGAGCTCCAGGAACCTTCCCAGACTGAAAACCGCCGCACAGCCTCTTCCTCTTTGGTCCGGTTTCCCTGGAGGAGGGCGTGAGTCCGGGCACCAGTCTTTCCAGCCCAAGCTGAGAAGTTAGAGCAGCACCCTTAAAGGACCATGTAGCCCCACCTCTTCCAAGAGGCCTCCCAGCCCCCCACCCTTCCCTGGCCCCTGGAATGAGCCCTCCTTCAGCTAAGGTGCCTCCTCCTCTCTCCCAGGCCTGTCCATCTCCACCTGCTCAACTGGCCGGGTACACCCAAATGCTGGGCCTGCTTGTTCCTCACGCTGGTTTCCTACACCTTACTGTGCGAATAAACTAGTAACAAGAAAATAAGAAGAAAGAAACCCTTCAGGAAGGGGTTAAAAGTGTAGACTCCTGGGACCCATCCTGAGGGTCTGATTCACCTGGTTTGAGGCTGATGCCTGAAATCTGCATTTTAAACACCACAAACTCTGGTCTTCTAATACAAAGACCCTCAAGCAGCACTGAAAGACACCATGTGAGAAATGCTGGTGTCTGGGCCGCAGCCCCGGAGAGCCTGATTTAGCTGGACTGGGTGTGTGGAGCCTCGGGAACTTTAAAGCGCTCTTCCCCCTCACCCCACCCATCCCATTCCCTGCGGACTCTCCTGTGCAGTCTGGGCTGGAACCGCTGACCTACCGGTGCTCATCACAGACGTTGACTGGAGTGGAGTGGCTGCGTCAACATGAGCCTCTCTCTGGGAGTGGTGACTCATCGGCCACGCTGCCAGCCTTGAACAGTTCTGCCTGGCGGGTGTTTCCGAAGGAGCCCAGTGCCAGGCCCTTGCTGGTTGCTTGGGAGATACAACAAGATGTGGTCCCTCTCAGAGTTTCCATTCTCCTTGGAAAGCCAGGGCTCAGGAAGTGGTTTGCCATCCACGTGGGGTTCTGGTGATGAAGTGCAGGGTAAAGGGAGGAAACGGCTGCCGTGAGCGGGTGTCCACCCTGTGCCCGGCTGGCTCAGCTGGTTCAGTCTTTCCTGCAAACCC
The DNA here is from genome assembly GCF_021234165.1 of Pteronotus mesoamericanus. Taxonomy (NCBI): domain Eukaryota; kingdom Metazoa; phylum Chordata; class Mammalia; order Chiroptera; family Mormoopidae; genus Pteronotus; species Pteronotus mesoamericanus. The sequence continues at coordinate 21,938,283 of NW_026555078.1, read as the reverse complement.
ACCAGGAGGACGTATTATGGACGAGGAAGTGAGGCCCACGGAATGGAGTAGGGCCTTGAACCCAGGTGTGTCTTAGCTACTACTCTGTCCTCCCTCCAAAGCTGTGTATGGGTGGAGACAGGGCCCAGGCGGTCAGCCCTAGGCCTTAGGGCTGGAATGCCTTGGACGCTTCCTGCCCAGGGTTAGGGTCCCTCCAGCCCCAAGCCCTCTGCCCCCCAGGCCTCTGTTTCCATGTGCCCCAGATCTTGGACTCCAGAGTTTGAGCTCCTTCCTGAGGTTTCTCCAGCCCTTTTCTTAACCCAAGAGACAGTCAGTTCATGGCACCTTTAGCCAATGACCTTAGTAGACTTGGGACTTGGGACTCAGGAAGCCAGTGGTACTTAGTGCTTTTTTAAAATTTGATTTTCTTTTTTAATAATTAATTAATTGATTAAATAATGTTTTATTGATTATGCTGTTATAGTAAATTGTCGTGATTTTTCCCTCTTTCCACCCTCCACCCCGCACCCACTCCCTCAGGTAATTCCCGTGCCATTGCTCATGTCCATGGGTCATGATATAAGTTCCTTGGCTACTCCCTTTCCTGTACTGTTCTTTACATCCCCATGGCTACTCTGTAACTGCCTTTTTGTACTTCCTAGTCCCCTCACCTCTTCACTCATTGCCCAACTGTCCCCTCCCCTCTGGCAACCATCAAAATGCTCTCTGTGTCCATGACTCTGTCATTGTTCTTGTGTGCTTAGTTTGTTTTTTGTTGATAGATTTATATTTTTTGCCTTTTTATTGTTCATAGTTTTGATCTTCTTTTTCTTAAGTCCTTTTAATATTTGATAGAATAATGGTTTCGTCAGGATGAACTCCTTTAGTTTTTTCTTGTCTGGAAGCTCTTTATCTGACCTTCAATTCTAAATGATAGCTTTGCTGGGTAGAGCAATCTTGGCTGTAGATCCCTGATTTTCATGACTTTGAATATTTCTTGCCAATCCCCTCTAGCCTGCAAAGTTCCTTTAGAGAAATCAGCTGATAGTCTCATGAGAACTCTTCTGTAGATAACTAACTTCTTTTCTCTTGCTGCTTTTAAGATTCTCTCTTTATTTTTAACTTTTGGCACTTTAATTATGGCGTGTCTTGTTGTGGTCCTCTTTCCTGTCCATCTTGTTTGGACTTGCATGTCTATTTCCTTCACCAAATTAGGGAAGTTTTCTTTCATTATTTGTTCAAATAGATTTTCAGTTTTTTTCATTTTTCTTCTCCTTCTGTGGCACCTCTACTATGTGAATGTTGGAACAATTGAAGTTGTCCTAGAGGCTGTCTATACTACCCAAATTTTTTGGATTCTTTTTTCTTCTTCTTGTTCTGATTGCTTGTTTTTTGTTTCCTTATGTTCCAAATCATTAATCTGATTCTTGGCTTCATCTACTCCACTGCTGTTTCCCTTCAAATTGTTCTTTATTTCAACTTGCATATCCTTCTTTTCTGACTGGGTCTTTTTTTATACTGCTGAGGTCCTCACGGAGTTCCTTGAGCATCCTTATAACCAGTGTTTTGAACTCTTCATCAGATTGCTTATCTCCATTTTGTTTAGCTCTTTTTCTGGAGTTTTGATCTGTCCTTTCATTTGGGCCATGTTTCTTTGTCTCCGCATTTTGGCCGCTTCCCTGTGTTTGTTTCTATGTATTAGGTAGAGCTGTCTTGACTCTGTGTCTTGGTAGTGTGGCCTAATGTAGTAGGTGTTCTGTAGGGTCCAGTGGCATAGCCTCCCCTATCACCCACACTGGGTACTCAAGGTACACCCTTCATGTGGGCTGAGTACACCCTCCTCTGGTAGTTGAGCCTTGGTTGCTGTTGGCAAATGAATGGGAGGGATTTACCCAGGCCGGCCAGTGGCAAGGACTGGCTGTGACCACTGAGCACCAACCTCTGCCCTCTGGAGGATCAGCTGTGCAGGGGCAGGACAGTGGTGCTCCAATGTGGTTTGTAGCTGTTCACTGGGTGTGTTGGCCTTGGGATTTCCCAGGTGATGCAGGCCAAGGTCAGTCCCTACCTGTGTTTTGCCCGGGGCACCCTACCTGAGCTATAAAGCTACTACTTTATAGCCCAAGATGGGCGCTACTTGTGCTGGGCTTGGAGATTCCCAGGCAAAGCCAAGCTGTGAATCCAGGCTGGCTGCTGCTAGTGCTGGGCCTGGTGTTCACTGAAGCCAGCTGTTGCTTGTATGATAGGATTTAGGAAGTTGTAAAGCAGGAGCCCAGACAAACCATTCATATGGAAAAGTAGCTTGGGTGGGCCCGTAGTTGGGTGGGACAGAGTCTCTGGTGATCTCCGAGGTGGGTCAAACAGTGTTAGCCAAACTGATGGCCTCTGCTCACCTTGATGCCAGACACTTTAGTTTCTCCCTGGATACCACTGGTGCCTTTCAAGTTGCAACCCTGGGGCTGGAGCTCAGAGGGAGTGAGTTTGCGTAGATGAGTGTGTGTGTGGGTGCTTTAAGAGGAACTGCCTGGGGCTCTAGAATTTTCTCCCACTGACTCAATCCCTGCTTGTTTTTACAGCCAGAAGTTGTGGGGACTTATCTTCCTGGCACTGGAACCCTGGGCAAGGGCTCCTGGTGTAGGGCAGGGCCTGTTGCTATTGAGATATCCCTCCTGAATTTTTATCCACCACACATGGGTGAGGGATCAGCCTGTTCTGTACTGCACCACACCTACCAGTCTGGATAGATGTGGTTTCTTCAACTCCATAGTTGTCAGACTTCCATTCAACTCAATTTCTAACAGTTCTGAGTGATGGTTGTTCTGTATTTTAGTTGTAATTTTGATGTGGTCATGCGAAGAGGTGAGCCACATCTGCCTATGCCACCAATTTGATCAGAAATCTTTAATTGATTTTAGAGAGAGAGAGGAAGGAGCAGGGAGAGAAACATTGATTTGTTGCCCCACCCAATGCACTCATTGGTTGAGCCTCTAACCAACTGAACTGCCTGGTCAGGGCAGTAGTGCTTAGACTTGGCAGCCTCCTTGAATCACTTGGGGAGCTTTTGAAAATGCCCCATTGCATTAAAATCCCTGGCAGTAGGACACAATATTTTTTAAAGCTCCCCAGGACCTTCCAACAAGCAGCTAGTGTTGGAAACCAGTGCTCAAAGCTCATTTCTCATACACAGTAGAGGCAATTCTCTGATGACTGGAGACTGGACTTCAGAGTCAGACAAGTGTGACCAGCTCTTGACCTACAAGCTATATAACCCGATACAGGCTACTTCAGATCTCCCTCACTATTTTCTTCCTTGTAAAGTGAGAGATGGTACCAACTTCACAATAGGGTGCTTGATACAAAATAGGTATTTAATATGTATTATGATTTATAGTCCATAGCTCAAACTTCCCCTCATTGGTTGAGTAAAGCTTCCAACATGCCAAGGAGATGTTAACACACACACAAACACACACCCCTACCTCCCACTTTAAATTCTGTTTCCTGCCCTGGTTGGGGTGGTTCAGTGTATTGAGTGCTGGCCTGTGAACCAAAAGGTCGCTGGTTCGATTCCCAGTCAGGGAAAATGCCTGGGTTATGGGCCAGGTCCTCAGTTGGGGGCACGCGAGGGGCAACTGATCTGTGTCTCTCACACATTGATGTTTCTCTCCCTCTCTTTCTTCATCTCTTCCCCTCTCTAAAAATAAATAAAATATTTAATTTAAAAAATTGTCTTTCCTGAGGTTGCATAAATCTTATTGTAAAACTTCTTAGTTCCCTTCTTGCCTCTCACCATTGCCAGCTAGTTTCTTGGGATTGTAATGTTTCGGAGGTTGTCCCTGGCTGCCATTTTTAAAAACATTTATTTATTGATTTGAGAGACAGAGAGGAAGGGTGGGTTGGGGGGGAAGAAAGTGAAATATTGATTTGTTCTTCTATGTATTTATGCATTCATTGGTTGATTCTTGTATGTGCTCTGTCTGGAGATTGAACCTGCAACCTTGGTGTATCTGGACGACACTCTAATGAACTAAGCTACCGGGCCAGGGCCTGGTTGCTGTTTTATAAACCTCTCTGTGTCCTCCTTGAATCTGATTTGCAAGGCACTGCTGCTGTGGTGGGTCCCAATGGGTAGGACTTTTTTATTTAAAGTCTTCAAATCCTTGGGTTAGTGATGGGGAGAGGGGCCTCAGTATATTCACCCAGGAAAAGCTGAACAGCCTGATTAAAATGGTGTTACCTTGCTTTGAGCTAAAATTATCTCACCTCATGCTGATTGTAGACCTTGGCAGGTGAATGCCTTTGGTTAATTAAAATGCACAAATAAATCAATGATAACTTTTTTCTTCAACAGAACCTCTCAGATGTGAGATTTCCACAGAAAAATCCTGGCAATACAAGGGATGCCTGGTAGGGCATGCATCAGAGACCCCTAGACAGGACAGGATCAGTCGGAGGGTGGTGGTGGGGCACCTTTTAACCAATTCATATTCGGGCCTTGGGGTTCAGGTTCAAACCAAGATACTGTGGCCGACCTTTGTGCCCTCGGTGTCAGGAGGCCACACTCACAGAAACCGCCTGCCACCTTAGGCCGGGACTAATGTCTGAGGTGAGGGGCGGGGGCTGAATTATAGGGAAACCTTAATGGTGGGGCCTTCGCCTTAATAGACATGATTATTATAATAGATATTGTCTCTGAGTTCCCACCATACACCAAGTATTTAGCTTGCTTTCTCTTGCTAAGTTTCCCCAATAGCCCTGTGAATTGGGTACTAATGTCCCCAGAGAGAGTATCTTCATTAGTGCATTCAAAAACACTTATTGAGCCCTGGCTGGTGTGGTTCAGTGGATTGAGTGCCAGTCTCTGAACCAAAGGGTTGCCGGTTCGATTCCCAGTCAGTGCTCTTGCCTGGGTTGCTGGCCAGGTCCCCAGTAGGGCGTGCATGAGAGGCAACCACACATTGATGTTTCTCTCCCTCTCTTTCTCCCTCCCTTCCCCTCTTTCTAAAAATAGGTAAATAAACTATTTTTAAAAATATTTATTGAGCTCCCACCATATGCTCTGTCCTTTTTGGAAGTATAAGCCAACATAGTCCCTATTTAATGTAGTTTATTTTACAGTCTAGTGGGGGAGACTACTATTACTTAGATAATACACAGATCGATGTATCAGAACACCTTTGGCAACATGATGGGTTAAGCTATTTCAGACAATCTTCTCTTGTACCATATATATAAAATGTAAGAAAATATAATTTTCTATATAAGAAATATATAGGAAAATATAAGAAAAACACCTGAAAATACAGAGCTGAGCTCAAAAGGAAAAAAGGGAAATTTTCACATTCCAGAAGTAGTATAAGAATTCAAAGCCAGAATGAGCTAATCTTATGATTCACAGGGTTTTGACTATATAAAGGCCTTAAAAGCTCAGAGCCTAGAGCTCTAAGGCCCTTGTAAAGATAGGAGGCAGCCCCAGGCTGTTTGAGGCAGGAGAGCTGGAATTTGTCCCTTCGAATTTATTCCCTTTAAGGCCTGGATTCTTAAAGAGAGCTCTAACCAGGGAAAAAGAAAGGCTAGAAAAACTCTTACCAACCAGGCCTGCAGAAGGAGCAACAAAATTGTTCTCACTGTTTTGGGCTTGGGAAAAAAGTTCCTGTGAAAGATGGAAAACCCAACCCTGGCTGGGTGGCTCAGGTGGTTAGAACATCATCTTGATACACCAAGGTTGTGGGTTCAGTCCCTGGTCAGGGCACATACAAGAATCAACCAATGAATGCATCAGTAAGTGGAACAACAGATCAGTGTTTCTATCTCTTTCTCTTTCTCCCCTCCTTCCTCTCTCTCTAAAGTCAATAAATGAAAATTTAAGAAAGAAAGAAAGAAAGAAAGAAAGAAAGAAAGAAAGAAAGAAAGAAAGAAAGAAAGAAAGAAAGAAAGATGGGAGATCCCAGCCTGCCCCACACCTCACATGTGCCCCACAAGGCTCCACTGTAACCCCCTCCCTTCATGTGCCACTGATCATAGGATTCTTGTGCCCAAAAGTTAAAATAAAAGTTAGACTAGAACTTAGGCCCTGGCAGAAGTAAAACCCAAAGTACTCTGTAAGAATATTTTCACAGCTGAAGGCTCACAGATATCACAAAGCAAAACAACCCCGCTCCCCTGGCTGGTGTGGCTTGGTTGGCTGAGCATCTTCCTGCGAAGTGAGGCAGGAGCCCCTTGCCTGAGGGTGGGGCCCACACTCATTCTCAGGACCTGATACAGAGAGCCTGTGAAATGCAGGCTTGGATGGGCTTCTTATTTTTCTTTATTTCATATTAAAATAACCTTAACTACTAACCCCCTAGAATGACTCTGTGTTCATTAAAGTGAGAACCACTAAGTGAGAGGGAGGCAGGTTCTCTGGGCCCTTCCAATAACCATTCGCCCTGAGTTGGCCGAGCCTCTGCTCACTGCTGGGTTTATTCCAGTCCCCTTAGCCCAGGGTTCATGGGTCCGTCTGCCACTGTGAGACCTAAATGAGACGGTGGGGGGCTGGCTGGGTTCTAGAGCTGGCCTGGTGCCCTGTGTGCACACGTGTCGGCCCTCATCTCCACACGGTGACATGTGACACGGGTCTCAGGCCCTCAGAGCACACTGCCCCTGACCCATACCCACCTGGCACCTCTTAGGAAAGTAGGACGGGAGCTGCTGCCGTGCAGGGAGGATCCAGATTTTAATGACTTCAGTCTCTAGGACTGTGCCAGGCACTGAAGAGCCCAGTCCAGCATGCTAGGGAGTGAGGCACAGAGAGAGGAACTTCCTCACCCTCTACCCCTTCTGAGAAGCGAGGAAACACAGGGATCCTTTTGCAGCCAGAATGAGCCAAATTATTTTAAAAAATGAAATGATTCCAGTGTGGTTGGTAAATATCACAGTCCCGCGCTCCCCCAAGGGCCGTCCCTGCCCTTCCCCGGAGACGTGCCCCGCCTCCGGGACCCTGCCCCAGCCCCAAAAGCTGAAGCCAGTTCTGTTTGGTCCATGCCCGTGAGTGCCAGTAGGTATGTGGAACATCACCCCACTCGTGGGCTTTCTGTATCCGAGACACCAGCTGCTTCCTGGCTGAGGAGTTTGGCATGGGAATGGGCACAAGAACCACTTAGCTATGACTACAGGGGCTGACCTATATATGATAACGGCCACAGTGAAATCAGGTGGCGCTTGGCGGGAATCCTGCTGGGGTTCTCCTGTCGAGGAAATGGCTGGCACAGGGCTTTTGGGCGGGCTGTGCTCCCTGTGCTATAGTGGAAAAGCCAGAAGGCTGGTCCTACTCTGGTTCCGAACACCCAGCTCTGTGACTTTGAGCAATTTAGCTAACCTCTCTGAGCTCCTGCAGCTATCCTTTGCATAAGGTTGCCAGGGTAATGAACATATTGAAAACTTGGGAGCTCAGTGCCTCGTCTCAAGGTCCTGTGCTAAATCCAGACCTGTAAATATAGCAGCAGAGGATCTGCCCCCGCCTGCTGGCTCCTGCTGTTCCCAGAAGTACTCCCAGTTCCTGGCCATGGTTACCAGGATGCCGGCTGTAACCAGGTGCTCCTGTGGCCAAGGAGAGACAGCCCTTCTCCTCCAGGACCTGTGGACAGATAGCAGGGAAGTGGCTGGAGGGGCAGCTGGCCCTCATGTCTTTGTCTCTGCCCTGTCTGGTTCCTGGTGAGTGGGGCTCATAGCTGGGACGCGGGGGAGGCCGTCACCCCCCACTAAGACTCCTCATTATGGGGACAGTCTAGTCTCCCTCCAGCCCCATCCCACCCCGACACCCGTGCATTATGCCTTCAAGCACACTCAGGAACACATATATACTTGCACGCATTCTTATACACATTATTTGTACACACATACACACACCTACACTCACCTACCACGCCGCCACACTTACACACACGCTCACACACATATTCACACACACTCACATGCTCACAGTCACCAAACATACACATGACAACTACGCTCACACACATTAGATACACACATAAATGCTCACACACATTCAGACACATATTCCCAAGGACATGTAAAAAGTGCAGTATGTAAAATCATTTTAGGTGATTCATGCATTTAAAAATACTTTTAATAATTAGGAGTTTATTTTAATATGTAATGAAGAAAAAATGGCATACCTATCAAATTAGGGATTTGACAGCAGTGATTGTTTAGGACAAAGATTAAGAAGGCAGGACAAGATTTAAGTAAACGGGAGTGAGTTGTTTTTCTTTTCCTTTAAAGATTTTATTTATTTATTTTTAGTGAGAGGGGAAGGGAGGAAGAAAAACAGTGATGGGACAAAGACACATCGATTGGTTGCCTTCGGGAATCAAAGGCGACCCTACGCTTTGTGAGATGACGCCAAACCAACTGAGCCACACGCTCAGGGTGGGAGTGCGTTGCTTTAAATAGAAACGTTGAGTACACTGTGGCAGGAGCCGCGTGAATGACCCTCGAAGGCCCTGGCTTTGCGGAGGGGAGGGTTGGAGGCTCCACGTGCAGTGCTGGCGCCTCCAGGTGCAGGGGGCATGGCAGCTGTGGAGCGGCTCTCCCAAAAGAAGAGGGAAATTTATCCATTTTTTCCTTCTATGGTTATCACTTTCTGTGCCCTTTCTTAAAAAATCTTTGCCTACTCTAGGCTTATGAAGACAGTCTCCCATGTTTTCTTCTAGAAGCTTAAGAGTTTTAGCTTTGGTGTTGAGGTTTGCACTAAATTTTGAACCACTTTCTGCATATGGTATGAAATGGGGCCGAGGTTCATTTTTTTCTGTACATGAGTAACTTGTTGCTCTAGCACAGTTTGTTGATATAACTTCCTTTACCCATTGAATTGCCCCGATGTCATTGTCAGAATTAATCAACTGTACGTTGTGTGGATCTGTTCCTGGACTCTCCTGTTCCATTGATGTATTTGTTAACCTTTGCCAATACCACACACTCTCTTGATTATTACAGTTTTATCACATCTTCAAATGAGGTAGTGTTAATTCTATACTTTCCTCTTATTCAAAATTATTTTGGCTATTATAGGTCCTTTGCATTTCTATATAAATTTTAGAATCAGGTTGTCCTGGTGGGATTTTGATTAGGATTGCATTGAATTTATTGCATTGAATTTGAGCAACATGAACAACTTTGCAACACTCTTTCAATCCATGAACATGTATTTCACTCTACTTATTTGGTTCTTTAATTTCTCTCAGCAACATGCTGTCATTTCTAATGTTTAGGTCTTACACACTTTTCATTTAAATTCTTCCTAGGTATTCTATATTATATATATACCATATATTAATGATATATATAATATATATGTATAAATCGTTGGGAATATTATCCATGTGATTTTTCTGTGTTGACAATGAAATGCATCAACTTTCCAACATAGGCAAGAAGAATTGCTTATTCAATAAAACCCTTTCCAAATGACTAATGCACAAAGTTACAAAACCATGCATAGGGAAAAGATCCACTTAAAGTACAAGATAGACCCATGGATTTTAATGTTACAGCATATGAAAAGATTATTGAATAGTTTCAGATTTTACATTTACAGTTGATTTTTAAGAAACTACTGGTTGTTAATTTTTGGTATAGTGTGAAGGAATAGTCACAATAATTTGAAAAGGCTAGTAGAACACTCCTCCCTTTCCAGCTACATATCTACGAGAGGTTGGATTGTCTTCATATACTTCAACAGAAAGTGCATATCTCAACAGAGGGAATGTACTGTAGAATGTGAAAATCCAGCTGTCTTCTATTAAAAATATTTGCAAAAATGTAAAGGAACATCATTCTTTGCAGTAAATATTTTTGTTTTATAAAGTACAAATAACTTTTAAAGTGAAAAATAACAATGTTAACAGGTAAGGGTTGGCTATTATTATTTTTAAATGAATAAATAAATGTTTTAATTTCTCAGTGTTAATTTTTAACATGGTAAATATATGGATAATAAATATATAGATATAACCTGCATAAATAAAAGTTCTTTGTGATCCTTAATTGTTCAGACAGAGTATAAAGGGGTCTTGAGGCCAAAGCATTTGAGAACTGCTGCTTTAGAGGTGAAGTTATTAGTCAAAATCTGTGGATGAGGGAACAGGCTTAGAGGTCAAGTAATTTGTCGCAGGTTTACTTCACCCCAGGGGGCTGCCTTGCAACCGGTCAGTAAACAAGGGATAGGCCTCCTGCAGCATGGAAAGATCTAGAAGGAGATTCTGTGGACCACAAAGAGACAGCAAGTACGTCTGAGAGATCTGCACGGGGAACCATAGAAAGTCTCCCTTTCTCTCTCTTTTCAAACTATAAGAGAAAGTTTATTTAGAAAGTCACAGAGGTAGAAAAGAGCCCTAGAAAAAATGGGCTCAGGAAACAAGTTACAGAGACCAAAGGAGAACCCCTGAAGCTTAGGAGAAAGAGGGAGAGAGGTATACCATCTAGGGACTAAAGAGGGAGGAGAGGCTTTGCTTTGGAAAAGAGAGAGCGCACCCTGGGGAAAGAAGGGGGTGGGGAAAGGCAAGGGTAGGCTCCATAGAGAGAGCCACCCAGGGCCCTCCGTCCTGAGGGCTTCTGTCTGGAGGCTTAGGGGAGAACATTCATCAGCTTTCCAGGTGGGCCCCCTTGTGGGTTTCACTGATTGGTCAGTGCCAGGGTATCATTAGTCAATGCAGCCATGGCAGAGCGACACCATGGCTGAGTACAGGTGACACCTGAGCTGAGATTTGAACAACAGGTAGGATTTCGACAGTCCGAAAATTATGGGAGACTTCATGAATCGTTCGTTTCATCTCAACAAAATCCAGATCTGGAATCAATGGGGGCAACCTGATGGACTGTGGTTATTTAAAGGCGTGACGTGTCCTGGCCAGTCTGAAAGCAGAGTCGCGCCCTTGGCTTACAGAAGCTGCTCCCTGCCATGTGCGTGGGACCCACAGTATACTAACGAGGCACTTCCGTGCATGTTGTTTAATTTGATCTGTATAAAAGCTTTGGGTGGGAGGCTGGGCAAGTATCATCGTTCCTATTTTACAGAAGAGGAAGCTGAGGCTCCATAAGGTTAAGTAAGAAACTGATTGTTCTACTTAACTCCAGGGTAGGCACTGATGAATTATGAGACAGGATAATTATTTGAATGTTATACATGTGCGTGGATTAATTATTGAAGCAAAGACATTAAATGTTTTTTGTAAATGAGGTCAAGTAACTTTCCCAAGGTCACAGAGCTAATAACTAAGTGGTGATGCTGGGGTTTCAGCTCCAGCGGTTGGGTTCCAGAAGCACATCTTAACCATAATGCTTTCTGACCTCCTAAAATATGCTGTTTTTCAGCCTTAAAAACTGTGACACATGGACATAAATGGAAAATTTTTTAATCATTGTTCATAATAGCATTGGATAGAGAGCCTTTCCAGAGGCTGAGACTTGAGTTTGTCAGGAGCTGCTTTTGTCTAATTCATGGTGATAAATCAGGCCAGTGAAAAGGAAAGGGGCTTCATCTCTGGACACTGGGAAAGGACGGCTCCCCTTCAGCCCCAGGCTGACCAGGCAAAAACAGTCAGTGCGCAGAGAGAGCAGGTAGGAGACGATTGACCACTGAGACAGGTGATGATGGAGCAGTTTCGCCCGCTGACTTGCTGGTCCCTACATCCAGATTCACTTCGGCCTTATTAACCACCACCTAGATCTGACTACACTAACCTGAGATAGCATGAATGGATTTCTGCTTCCAAAACTAACCCCATCCTAACTAAGTCCATGCATTAGGCACCTGCTGGGCCATGTACTTTGCCCTCACGTTTTACAGGCTTCCTTGGTCAGGATTATTGCAACAGCCTTCCACATGGTTTTCCTATTTCAAACCTTTCTTCTCTTTGTTTATCCTCCACACAGCAGCACACACAGAGTGATTCTGCTAAAATGTCAGTTAGACCACGTCATTCCTTTGCACAAAATGCTCCTGCCTCAGGGCCGTTGCATGTGCTGTTCTCTCTCCTGCGTGACTCACTCCCTCACATTTTTTTAAACTTAAAAAAAAAAATCCTCACCCAAGGATATGTTTATTGGCTTGAGAGAGAGAGAGAGAGAGAGAGAGACAGAGAGAGAGAGAGAAACATCAGTGTGAGAGAGAAACTGATCAGTTGCCTCCCATATGTGCCCCAGCAGGAGATTGAACCCACACCTTGGCTTATCGGGATGATGTTCTAACCAGCTGGGCTACCCAGCCAGGGCCTCCACTAGAGTCTTTGACTGATTACCCACCTGTTCATGCTTAGTTAGAACTCCATGTGGTCCTGCAAAGACAATTTCTGAGGAAAGAGTCATTATTGGGGAGTTATAAACAGAACAATTCCTAGAGTTCACACAGGGCCTACAATGGTTAAACTTTCCTCTCGTCAGAGTGGAGCAACCTTGCTAAACACATGGGCATTCAGTGGAGACCTACATCTTAGAAGTGGAGCTAAATGGGCCCTGGAATAAGACTACTGTAGTCCATGCCTAAAGGAGCTTAAATACAAGCCTGAAAAGGATTGAAATAATCTGCATGTTACTTAACTGCCTGCCAGATAGAGGCCATCATTCTTTAAAGAATAAAACAAAATCCAGCATTCAACAATGTAAAATTCACAATACCTGGAATGTAATAAAAGTATTAATATGAAGTGAGAAGCAGGAAAATATGACCCATAAGTAGGAGAAAAATCAGGCCATAGAAACATCCCCAGAAATGACAGAAGTTCTTCAGGCAGAAAGAGACCAATACACATCTATATATAGTCAGTCAACTTTTTTACAAAAGCAGTTACTTAATGGAGAAACACTAATATTTCCAACAAATGCTGCTGGAACAACTTGATATCCACATGAAAACTAACTTCAACCCTTACCTCACAGCATATGCAAAAGTTAACTTAAAACAAATGATAAAAATACAACTGATTTTTGCATAGTGACTTTGTATCATGTGACTTTTCTAAACTCGTTAGTTTTGTCTAAGGAGACGGGCAGTGCAGACAAAGGAAAGTGGGGTGGGGCCGTGTGGGATTGGCTAATTTAGATCAGGTGGTCAGGGAGGCCCTCCTGGGAGACTTGACTTATGAATGGATTTGAAAGAGAGGCAGGGAGCAAGGTGGGGAGAGCCAGGCATGGAGCTCTCTGAGGGTCGGGGTGGGAGGGTGGGAGTCTTCCAGGGCTCCCCAGAATCTGCACTCAGGACGACGGTGGCAGCAGAAGCAGGGGGCTGAGCCCAGGTCTGCTCCTTGGAAACAGCCTGAGAAAAGTTGTTTCTTTTAGGGGAGGAGGTAATGCAGGCTCTTCCTTTGGGCATCCAGACTGGTTCTGGTAGTAGGCTGACTGCCTGGGGAAGCAGGGGCCTATTGTCTGGGTGAAGTGATACGTGGAAAATCACTTATCATTTCTCACATGAGGAAGTCCCAGCTCAGAGCTTAGATAAGTTGTCCAAGGCCACACTACTAATAGGTGGCAAAACTGCTTCTCTCCAGTGCAGTGTCTTTCTTTTCACACTGCTACACACCGTCCACGATGCTGCGCAGGCTGAGCTTTAGAATGGGGTTCACAGCCACAGTGGGTGGTAGAGCAATAGAGTGGGTGTCCCAAGTGGCAGTGGTCTCCTGTTAGACACCAGGAGCCCTTGAGTAGGAGAGGCGACTTGGGCCAGGTCCTGCTTCACACTCAGACAGTCATCTTATCCTAGAAACACTGCTACTCTGAGGATTACACAAGAGCTGGCCAAAGGCCCCAGTCCACGGGCAAGTCCATTCTCATAGAGGGAGAGTCCTGTGACAAAGGGAATCATTAGCCAAAGGCCTGGCTTGGAGCACCTGTGAACTCACAAGGGTGACAACACACCGTTGAGTCTTCAGATACAGAAAGCACCTGGTGCTGTGTCTGACACACAGTAGGTGCTCAATCTATCTCTGGTTGCTATTATTATATTAAAGACTTAATTTCCTTCTTTAGAAATTGAATTGGAAGCTGGGTTTCCTTCTGGGCTGAGACCGGGGGAGCTCTCCAGGGCCAGAGCTGTGGGAACCAGATGAAATTTATTCCTAATGAGCGTTCTGTGGAAGCTCAGCAAGTAGTTCTATCAAATTAGCAGGCCCAACAGACACGGGAGAGCAGATTTCTTCCTGAGCCTGGGCCCTGCCATCCCTTGTCCCTTGAAAATCAGATTATCAGGAGGGCAGGGCCAGGGAGGAAACTGAACTAACACAATTACCAGCCCCAGCTTGTCCATCTCAGCCTGGGAACAGGGTAGGGGAGGGGGGAAGGCGGAGGAGAGTCAGAGCCTCTCTCAGGAAATTACAAATCCAAGGAAGTGGACAGGATGAGCCCATCCCTGCTGCAGGCCCTGTCCCCACCATCCCAGCTTGGGAGTGGTTGTCTCATCTCTGTGCTCTTCCCACAGAGAGCCAATAACAGAGGCCTCTGTCCTCCCTTGAAGATCAGTGTGGTAATTCCTTTTATAGCTATGATGCCATCCATCTTCAGCTTGACTAACGATGGGGTGTTTGTTACCCATCGGGCCTTCTGTTTCATTATTGATTCAAAACAGCCAACTGTAGGCTTGGCCTGGTGAACACACAATACCATATACAGATGAGGTATTACAGAATTGTACACCTGAAACCTATATAATGGTATTAACCAATGTCACCCTAATGAATTCAATGAAAAAAGCAAAACAAAACAAAAAAACCCAGCCAACTGTAGCCAAGACCATTGACATCTGGTCTTAGATTTGCCACAAGCTAGACGTAGCAACTTGGGAGGCCTTTCGCCCCAATATCCTCATTTGCAAATGAGGTTTGTGGCCCTGTGGCAGGCACTGTGTCTATGTTCTCAGTGTCCTTCCACCCTCTTGCATAGTTAAGTTGTGCTTTCCAGGCGGACTCTGATTTGTCAAAGTGCATCAGCCCAACGCCTGGCCTCTTGCCGTCTTAGCCTCAGGAGTCGTCGTGGGTGTTGCCCTAGCCATGGTGGTCTAGGCAGAGCCACCCCTTCAGACTTTTCTTCAGCGACTGCAGGAAGCTGCTCTTGCCCCAGGGTGGGAACAAGGCAGTGTGTTGCTCTGAAAAGCCAGCCCGAGACAAAGCAGACACACTTGAAGGCAGAGCTGAGAGAACCGCAGGGCCTGCAGAAATGTGAGGCCACTCTACCACAGGACTTTTCAGTTCTGTGGGGAGCCAATCAGCCACTGTCATTGTTCATGTGGTCTGAGCTGCACTTTCTGTCCCTTATCACCACCAGTCTACTAATGGGGAAAGGCTTCTTTCAGGCTTAAAATGCTAGACTTCTTGAGAGGAAATTGGCTTCTCTGTCATTTCCATCCTATGATATTAGTCCCAGCCCTGGACTGTTTCCCCAAGAAGGAAGATTAGGAATCTGCTGGAAGATTCCTCTCATCTTCCACGTTGGTCAATAAGCTAGGAGGGATAGGAATCTTTCTCAGCCATACAGCAGAAGTCCATCTACAGAAAATGATGCAGAGGAGGAGGAGGAGGAGGAGGAAGTCCTAATAACTCAGCTTGCTTACAGAGCCACTGCGTTCCTTTCCTCTGCTGCTGCCACTTTAAGCTGTGTTTCTGTCACTTGCACCCAACACTTGACTGAAAACCATTCCACTCATCTTTGTTTCCCAGCAACCAACACTGTGTCTAGCACATAATAGACTCTCAGTTAAGATGATGACTTCACTTCCCATGTTCTGGACTCTTCTACCAATTTTGCCAAATCAAGACTTAATTAATATTTTTGGTTGTCTGGAGGAACAGGTTACATTTTTGTGGAGGCAGATTCAGCAAACACCTGCCAAATACTGTCTATGTGCTGGGCGCAGGGTTAGGTGTTTTCACGTGTGTAACTTCATTCACTAACCCAAACAGCTCTAGATAATTTGATACCCACTTCTCAGAAAGAGAAACTGAAGCTCAGAGAAGTTGAACAACATTTTAGTCATGCAGCTAATACTGGTCAACCCAGGAAGGAAAGGCATGTCTTCTTAGAGTCACACTGTTGACTGGTGATAAACTTATGGTTAGTTAACAGAACACCCAAGGCTCTGAACGTCCTTTCCAAGTTCCATTCCTAGAAAACCCTCTGTGGCAGTGAGCCTCTCAGGTGCGGGAGGATGTGGTCTGCCTGTGGCCCATTAGTTCTGCCCTGCAGCCTTTGGCCGGTGCTGGGTTTTCAAGAAGGAAGGACCAGAGGCAAGTGGGCATCATTCAAGGGCAATGGCCCATGGGCAGGGTTAAGGTAGGTGAACCTCATCCAGTTCCCACATGAAACCAGAAGCACAAAGCAGAAGGACCAGCGGGCAACCACGTGAGTATATGCTTCCCCTTCTGTTTTTTCTTTTTAAATGTGTTCATTGAGATATAATTCACATACCATAAAACTCACCCATTTAAAGTGTACGACAATGGTTTTTGCTCGGTTTTGAGTTGTATAAACCATCCCTACAATCTAAGTTTGGAACATTCCATCACCCCAAAACAGGAACTCTGCTTCCATTAGCAGTCACTCCCCAGTCACCCTCAGCTGCCCCTCACCCCAGCCCCAGGCACCCTAGTCTTGCCTTAATCTGTTTCTTTAGATTCGCCTGTTCTGGACATTTCATATAAATGGAATCATACAATATTTGGTCCTTTGTGACTGGCTTCTTTTACTTAGTATAATGTTTTCAAAGGCCTTCCATGTATTAGCATGAATCAGTACTTCATTTCCATTTATGGACAAATAGTTGTTCATATCGAGGTCTGTCCAGAAAAAGTCTGGTCATTGTTAATATAACGAGAATGGTTGTGCGGCATCAATGTAACCTGGCAGCCAAGGAGAGTGGACTGGGATGTGCATGTGTGAACAATGACAACTTCACTGTACTACTCAGTGGGGGTGGTAGACACTGTTGAGTGAGCTTGTGTACTGTGTGGCCGTCACATTCAAAATAACTGAGCAAGTAGAGCAACAGATCTCTACCAAATTTTGCTTTAAGCTTGAACATTCCTCCGTGGAAGCTATTTGGATGATTCAGAAGGCCGCGGCTGCGGACAACCGGTGATTGGCAGCTTCATCATGACAATGTGCTCACTCATGTATCACGTCTCATGCGGTGTTTTTTGGCAAAACATCAAATCACCCAGGCGTCCCAGCCCCACTACAGCCTAGATTTGTCACCCTTTGACTTCTGACTTTTCTCAAAACTAAAATCACCTTTGAAAGGGAAGACATTTCAGACTGTCAATGAGATTCAGGAAAATACGACAGGGCAGCTGATGGCAACTGGGAGAACTGTGTGAGGTTCCAAGGTGCCTACTTTGGAGGGGCCTGAGTTGTCATTGTTCTTTGTACAATGTTCTTGTATCTTGTATATTCTTCAATAAATGTCTTTATTTTTCATACTAAATGGCTGGATACCTTCCAGACAGACCTTGTATAACATGTTTGATTTATCCATTCATTAGTTGATAGACATTTGGGTCATTTCCACTTTCTGGGTATTATGAATAACGCTGTATGAACATTTGTGCACACGTCTTCATACGGTCCTCTCTCCTCTTGGCTTATTTCTGTGTGCCTCTCCATTCACCGCCCTCACTTTCCTTCCTACATACAGTTCCAGTGCATGTAATGTGTATCTTTTGTTTTACATGTTTATGATAAATGTGTTTGGCTCTCATGTGAGTACGCTTTTAATTTATGCACATGATACTGTGTTATAACTCTTACTCTATTTTACTTTCTTCACTGAGCACTGTGTTTTTAGGGTCCATATATGTGGCTCTGAGTAGCACATCTGATTCATTAGGGCCATGTGGCCCTTGGGGTGGGCTGCCACCATATTTGCACATCTACTCCCACAGAAGCAAAAGCTTTACTGCCTCCCCTCCCTGACACCACCCATAAACCCATAGTGGACGTCCTGGTACATGTCCCCTTCAGGACCTGGCGGGAAGGCCTAGCGTGTATGGCCAGGAGTGGATCGCTGGGACATAGAACATGCACAGACTTACTCTGGGTAGTGCTGATTACGAACAGTCTCCTGACGGCAGGCAACAAGCTGGGGATGCAAAGAGGGGACAGGGTTGTTTCATCCATTTTTCTCACACAGAAATAATAGCCAAAGCACACACTCACCGTGCAGATCTGCAAAGCTCCAGGACACCAGTACTGAGATGCACCATGCCCGGGGAAGGAAAAAGACGCATCTTTTTGCTTCATGTCTTACATCACTTGGCTAAGTTTCTAGAACAATGACTCCATTTAAACATTCTTGTCTCACAAAGTGAGGCTGTTCCTAATCCCTCATGGATTAAAATTTTGAAGGAAAACTACTGTTCTCAAAATTTCCCTTTGTGCAAAGATCTGTGACCCTGTAATGACCATTTTTGTGTTTTGTGACTGAAGAGGAGGCGCTAGGAGAGAACTCGTTCCTAAAACCCTCCTCAGCACTCAGGAGCACCAAGGAGTAGGAAGGGAGGGTTGAAATGATCAGCTGGGAATTTTTACTTCTGATTTGTGGCAACTTCCTAGAGGGAGAGGTTGAAATCCTTATGGATAGTGGAACCTGAGAAATATCTTCTCTGCGGCAATTCCTACATTTTGGGTCAACTGACCATCTCAGCAAAGCTCAGGATGGTCATATCACTGCAGGTCTACTGAAGAGGAGTGGTTTCATTTTATTTATTTATTTAAAAAAAATATTTATATTTAGAGAAAGGGGAAGGGAGGGCAAAAGAGATGGAGAGAAACATCAATGTACATGCAAGAGCTACATTGATCAGTTGCCTCTCAACACACCCCCAACTGGGGACCTGGCCTGCAACCAACGCATGTGCCCTGACTGGGAATTGAACTTGCGACTTTTCAGTTCACAGGCTGGCACTCAATCCACTGAGCCACACCAGCCAGGACATTTTTAAATATTTTATTTATTTATTTCTGGATTGGCTCCATTTTAAAGAGCTCACTCCGAGTTCGCCCTGCATCCCCGCACCCAAGGGCGCCTCTTTTCACACAGCAGGTGGGCACCGTCGCTACTTAGTCTTTTACAAAGAATTCATTTGTATATAATGTGAATCCCTTTGTCCTCATTTTGGCTTCTCCTAAGTTTGAATTTCTCATAATTGGCTTTTCTTAAAGTGAAGGCCATACTTGTGCCGAGCAGACCAAAGCTCTGTCTGCACAGTCTCAGTAAGTCACAGGGCGGGCAGCTGGGAGGGGACGCAGTGCCCAGTGTTCCCTCTACCCATTGCCACTTCTCTCCCTTCACTAGCCTCTGGTTTTCAAATCTAGCTCTGAGGCATGGCTCCTGGGGCTGGCTTGTAAGTATTTAGGACAAAGAGAGAACCCGGCATTTCACAACACTGAGCTTCATTTCAAGTGCCATTTTCTCATAGATCCTGAGAGGGAACAGGCTAGGAGGAGGAGGAGATGACTGCTTTGGAGAAGTCGTCAGGACCTCTCTACTGCCACTTGTCCTCAAAATGTTGCATAATATCAGCATTATGGATGTGGGGTCATCAGTCAGTAGGTCGCTGGCCCCGAAAGAAGATGTGATTATGAAGACAATAATAGCATCTCCCTTTATCCAGTGCCAATGGCCTGCTGGACATTGAGCTGGTGTTTTACACACACACACACACACACACACACACACTCACACCCCTAATCCACACAGTAATATTGCAAGGTAAGCCTCATCTTAACTCCATGTATGAGGCAGTTCAGTTTCCGAAGCCTATCCTGTGTCACAAAGCAGAGATTCACCTGAGTCTCTCTGGCTCTTCAGGCCACCTTCTTTCTACTACCCGGGGCTACCTCGGACCCCCACTTTTCAGCCCACCGAGGGCCCCATCTCTCCCTGACTCACTACTTCTGCTATTCTGGGGCGACTGGGCTCTGACTCAGAGCACAAGGGAAGGAGGTTTCTTGGCTCCAGGAAGGTACACAGGGCTCCGCTGGAATAAATTTGTTAGTTCCCTCTCTGCTGGGATGGAGGGGAAGCAGCAGTGGCAGAACAGAAATGCCCAGAAGTGGGCAGGAAGGGGCCAAAGGGCGTCAGGTTATGAGAGGCTGCTTCTCAGTTTCACCCTCTGAGCCCGCTGCCGCTCCCAGACCAGGGCCCATAGTGTGTCCTCAGAGGAGGAGGACTGAACAGCAGAAGCAGCCTGGAAAACTGGGCAGCTGAACCTCTCCTTGGCTTTGGAGCCACACTGAGGACTGAGAAGGAGAAAGTCCCTGTGACTGTGGGCTCAGCAGGTGCCACGGATGTTTTCCCTCTACCCCTGACTTTGCAACAGCTTGGGCTCCCAAGCCTGACTGGTCATGGGGCTAGTGGGTTGGCCAGAGAGGGGAACAGAAGGGAAACTGGGGAGGGGAATGTGCAGAGCTCTGGGGAGAACCCCTAGTGCACTGGGCGTGGGGAGCAGGGACTGAGAGTTCCACTTGATGGAGCTTGTGAGACGGTGATGTACACCAGAGTGAGTCAGGTCTCCCACAACTCTGGAAGGTGCCGTTCAAGTGGACCACAAGGCATGCCACAGGCTGGAGAGGCATAGGGGTAGTCCTGTCCCCGGGTGCCTAGAGATCATCTTAGAGAGGCTTCCCATTACTCTAGATTTTGATGGCAAGAATGCTGGAGCCTAAATCCCATCCAGGAACTGAAGAGGCCATCTATTGTCATGAGGTCAGCTCTTCCTGGCAAGGGCCTGGCCAGAGATTTCCTTCCTGGTTGTCAAAACCTTGTCCCTGGCTTTCTAGGCACCCAGGGCTGAAGGGCCAGAGCCCTTGATCTCTCACTGCATCACCATCCCAAGAGCTGATCCCAATTAAATACAAAGTCTAAATGGTTTCTTTGGACACAATAGCTGATCCTCTTGAATGAAGACAGCGTGGCCTCTCAGCCCTGCTGTTTCAACAACTCCGGTCTATCTCATAAGTTTGACTTCTTTCCAAAGGAGATTCCAGAGGCAAGCTCACCGTTGGTCCTCTGCCTTTTCAGGTTCCCATCTTCCTCCTGGGTCTCCGTTGCCCCTGTTGTCCAGGATGCCAAGTTGAGGATCAGCCCCGCCCACCCTCCTCTTCCCTTCCTTCCCAGTGGAACAGAAAAGCTCACTTTCCCCTGAATTCTTCATTGCACACATTAACCTGAGGGACGAAGAGGTGAAAAGCAGTGTAGGTATTCAGCAGGCAGGGGGTCTAAACATCTGCCTTCAGGGATACCTCGAGTACACCTGCCAATCTTAGAAGGAAGAGAGCGGTGATTGTACCCCGAATCAGAAGATGAGAGAAAGTCAGTGCGTCAGATGTAGCTGACTGGATTCAACTGGCCTCACAAGACATAGGGCACCCTGATTCAGCAGGAGCCCAAGTCTAGGACATCCTCACAGTCTCTCCACAGAAGGACAAGCTGTGGGAAGGGGGTGTAGGATTTGGATTCTGGCCTGAGCAGAAGGACAAATTTGCCTCTGTGCCAATTCTTGCCCCTATAGTCAGCCAGACCTGGAATGAGATAGTCTCCACCAGCTGTTCTACCTACTGGGGCTGGGCCCAACGCTGTCACATTGGCACTGACCAGTCTTCCACAGTAATGCTAAACTTGGCAGTTCTTGCCCATGAATTCCAACCCAGGCAGCTGCTTGAGGAACAAAGTGCTGGGAGTTTCCTTTGGACAGGGAAGTTAAAAACAGAGGTAATGATAAAGGGATCTGAGCTGTTAGCTGTTTTTCACAGCTAGTTTAGGAAAAAGATCTTACCAGTACCTCACAGCCAAGAAGAGCACAGTAATTTGAACCAGTTTTCTTGGGCCTGCAACTGGGCAGACTCCACTTAGAATTTGTTCTTTCCTCTCCTCGTCCTTGGGTAATTGTCCCTGTCTTCCTAAAACCTAAGGACCTCAGCTCCCATCCTCTGGTCCCTTTTATCTTTTCTTCCCCTTTCCCTATGTGTTGACTGTTCCTCTCTGAAAGTCACCTGAGGGATTTATTGACAACTCCTGGTGCTTAAATACCCGGATGCCAGCGTTTGGCAAACCAGGAGTGATCAAAGTTCCTGAAAGGTACAGGGACAAGTGACATGTTTACCTGTGTGTAGGTTCCTTGATTTTTTGAGGGTGATCCAAGCTCAGCTGGCCTTGTTTTTCCTTTGCATAAAGCTTGTCCTTCCACACCCTGCCACCATTTCCAATCCCTTGCTACCACTGCATGTTGTAAGCAGAAGTCTTGCTGGGTGAGGGTGGGGAGATCAAGGTAAGCTGCCCCCCCGCCGCCCCCACAACCCCAGTTAAGGAACCACACCTAGGAAGAGCAAGATGTGGGAAGAGCACTAGCCTCAGAAGCCAGACCAAGCCACTACCTGGCCTTGGGCTCTCAATCTCTAAAGTGAGGGGGGCTGGACTGGATGATGCAGCTAACCACCCCCACCTCCTTCAGGCTAAGGTCAAAATGCTAAATTAGGCCTGAACTCATTTATGACCTCCCAGTCTCCCCCACCCTTGCTCCGGCTTCTCTTCTGGCAGATGTGTTTTTATTTGAAAAGCTTGTTCTCCCAAGTATAATTCCATTGCCTCTTTTCCATCAGCAATTCAAAACCTTCCTCTCATATTTCTCTGCCTGCTCTCTCCAAGTGCCACGAATGTGCTCTTGGATCTCTATCCCAGATCTGTTCTGAGGGTTTAGGGGGATGGGACTGAACTCTGACCCTTTTCCCCTTGGCCAAGCCCGATATTGCAAAATATTTAATACACAAACACACATGAAACAATCCTGCATGGAAAACTCTGGTCCAAACTTTCCTTCATTCGGCATAACACAGAGCATTTCAGTGGCTTGCCACTCTATGATTCTCCAGAGCTGGCCCAGCTCCAGATGGGAGAATTCCAGCTCAGAATGCCAGAGAGAAGTTTGCTGTCCCAGCTCCTGAGGTCTGGGTCATCTCCAGCACCACCATATTAAGACTACAGTTGACTCGCCACTCCATTCCTCCCCCATCCACTGCAGACTTGCTGCCTAAGCAAGGATCCGTGAGGCCTCTGTCAGCCAGCCCTGGCTTTTTTTTTTTTTTTTTAAAGAAAAGCTCCCAGTTCTTTGAGTCTTTAGATAGTTGGCTCCCCAAGTTGGAGGTGATGTCCAAGGCTTCAAATTCAGCTTTATTCAAGTCTGCTATAATGGGGATAATTTACTTTTTTTCCCCCTGTGGTTTCAGCTTAAAGTTTGCTAATAAACTAAATTCTTCCTCTGAAGAACTCACTTTCTATATTCCTTGGCAGACCCATCCCAAAATGTCTGTTATTGTGCACTTCACTATCAAAAAGCAATGAGACCAGGAGAGAGAGGATGTACTAATGAAGCAAACACCAGTGCTTTCTATTTAATCTCTTAACAATATGCCAAGAGAGGCATTCTTTCCCCCATATTACAGATGAACTTGAGGCTCTAAGCAGTTATACACGTGCCAGAGGTCTTGGCTCACTGACTGGTTCTAGTAGGCACTACGGAGGTATCCTGAGAACTCATCCAGACAGCCCATGAAATGGAAATTGGATTTTAGAGTTGAGAGGGACCTTCGTATTTCAGTTTCCAAGAATTTGAGTAATTTGCCCAAGACTTATGTAGCTACTCCACTGAAGAACCAATATAGAATTCACTTTTGCTAGTGCATTGCCATTTCTAGCCCACTCACAGGTCTTTCTTAGGAGGAAAAAAAAAGAAGTTAGTCTTAAAAATTTAAGGTAGGGTCTTGGAGAGACTAGAAATGTTAGAAAACATTGACTCTGGGCCCTGGCTATGTATCTAAGTTGGTCACAACATCAGGATATGCCAAGGTTGCCAGTTCGATTCCCAGTCAGGACACATACAAGAATCAACCAATGAATGCATAAATAAGTGGGACAACCAATCGACCCCCCTCTCTAAAATCAATAAATAAAAGAGACAACTGTAACTGAGCAATTAAAAAATTAAGAATATAAAAAACATTGACTGAGATATGGAGAATGTAAATAAAAATCGTGGTGGGGTAGGCCCAAAAGAGCATCACTAACCCATCTTCAAAGTCAAGTTGGGGGATGTTTGTTTCCCTATGAAAGCCTGTGCCAATCACCAACGAGGACACACTCACCTGTTCTAGGTATCTATTTAAGTGTGCCGGTGTCCAGGTGATTATATGATCATTACTTGATGGAATTTATACATTCAAGAAAAGCAAATTTCTCCCAAATGAATCTGCATTTTTATTGATGTCCATTACTGTAAATTAAAGGTTTTACTTGGGGACTTTGGAGGGTGTTGATGACCAAGTGTTTCAGATGCCAGTTCATGCCACGTTCAGTGCCAGTTCTGTGGATCTGGAAAGCTGTTTAACCCACCTAACATTTAATTTCTTCCACTGTGGTCTTCCTAATCGCCTTCCCTTCAAATATCTTCCCTCCCAGCTTCCCTAGACCACAAAAACATCTCTCATGCCTAAGGATCCTGGGTTGGCACCCAGATTTCTCAGTGTTTTATTGACTTTCTCTGGCGTTGGTGGAGTTACTAAGAAAGCCACATAGCGCGAGACTTGTAAGCTAGCGTTCTGCCCTCTTTAGCTGAAATATTCCATTAGCTCATGGCTCAGGGCTCCAGAAAGAAGTCATTTCCCAACTTCAGTAATTTGAAATGCTAGATATCTCTTTTCCTTATGGCGTGACTGTCTCCTAGATAAGCACTGCAGGACCCTTACGCACAGCTCGAGTGAAACCTGTTGAGTGAAGAAAATTGAGCAACTCCTGCTTGCTCCTGGCCACATCAGTGTTGGCCCAGTGAAGTTTCTCTTTGTCTCTAAACCTCCGTTTTCAGAAGCATTTTACCACCTTTGTACTAACGGCCAAATGCAATTAGGGTACAAATAGCTCACATTTTCTTTTCATACACTTTTCTTCTGTTCCAAGTGGAAAGCACTGTTCTTTACAGAAATTCAAAATTACCTCCAAGCCACTTGAATTTGTTATTTCACTCCAGGATGAGTACTCAAGGACAAATGAGCACTTAAGACTGAAATATCCCTCCTTGGAGAACCACACACCTTGCCCAAAGCCATTGTCCCGCTGCTGTGGGCAAGTCTGGACTCACCGAGCCTTACTTCACCTGAGTGTTTCAACCCTGGCACAATGTCTTGCGCAGGTCATAAGGTAAGGACGGCCTTTCTTTTGGAAGGTCTATTTTCCTCACAAGAGTCTTGGTTGGTAAGAATTTCTCAGTAAACCAAAGGGGGCAGCTTTACAGGTAGGATATATAAAGTTTTGGATTGTTTTAAGAAAAGAAGTTTTCAGTGCATGCCTGAGACAGGGCAGGAAAAGTAATCTGATATTTGGAAACATCAGAAAACAAATCATTTCCTTGGGGGCTGTTTTGTCTTATTGCTTCACTGCCTCACTCCCTCAGTTCCAACTAATAAAAGGGTCAATTCCAGGATCTCGCTATCCTGACACCACTTAAGCCTGGAAAAAGAGACCAACAAGACACCTCTCCCAACCCTACATTTTGTTGTCCAGATGTGAAATTTTGTCCCAATTCCAAAAGTGACAGTGACCACTGGCATGGATGTGGGGTACCAGTTTTTCTTTTGGTCTTCAGTGTAGCTTTGAATCAAGTTTCCAACTAGGCAAGAATTAAAGCAGGAAAGAAATGAAGGAGGAGAGGTGTCTAAGCAACCAAGTCTTCCCTGGAAGAGAAGAGGAGGCCGTGAGAAGTGAATAATAGGTTTATTTGCATATACACAGGAGAGTTAGCATTGCTGGGTGGGCTTGTGAGGAGGTAAGGCTTCAGCAGAGGAAGGCACCTTGACAAACAAGGGACTCCCGGCTTAGTAAATCAAGCACAGTAGCAACCTTCCTTTGCCCCAAGCCAACTACTCATTTAACTCATTTACCTGCTGTCCTAGAGACGCAGGAATCACTTACAAAACCAGGTGGAAAATAAAGTGAAGAGAAATGCTTTTTTAGATCTGGACCAGCCACTTAAAATCTTATTGTACAGGATGCAGAAAAAAACATAATAGGCGCTTTTGAGCAGCTATTAATCTAATCAGTGCCATCATCCTGCTAGTAAAATACCTATCATAGAAGAATCTGGGGATTAAATGTGCCTCCAAAATTGGAATATCGGTTCTATACGGGTTAGACAAAGGGACCCTGGAAGTGGTTCCTGCCAGGTTTCCAGGACCACAGTCACAGACAGGAGACTTCTGGAAATGAGAGGGGAGTGGCTACAGAGACAAGCATTTCCCAGACTGCTCCTGTGGGGCCTATTTCCTGGCAAGCTGAACCTGGGTGCTGGAAAGAGTCTCTCCCAAAGATGAAAGGCATCCTTACTAAAAAGCAATCTTTCTTGGACATTAAAGTTGAACCAGAATGAATTTTTGACTTCTCTTTTGAGTATCCAAATGACATTAGGCTTTTAACACAAAAAAGACCAAGTTCTACATTTGGGAGCGGTAACTACCAAGTGACTAGCTCACAAGAGAACTTTTAACTATTTCTTTATTCTTCAGGAATATATGTGGATTAACCTTAGAGAAGTCAGGAAAAGATACCTACTGATAAAATAAAACAAAAAGACTGGGTATGCTGACTAGGAAGGGGAAGAGAAACACACACTGAATGATTGTATTTTTTTTTTTTTTTTGTATATAAAGGATTAAAAAATTCCAATTTAATAAATTTTGGAAAAGCAAATGTAAAATGACTTGGGCTTATAAAACCAGAATTTACAATAATCTGTGAATAGTCAAAAACAAATCATAAAACCATTTTGATTACAAATCCAAATAATTCTAATGGTTACAGAATCACTTTTCCCACTTCCCCAGTGAGATTACAGTTGTTAAATTGTAAGCATCTCCACTGCTACTCACACTCCTTTATCTCTTTCTCCTAAGACAGTGTTTTCACACCCAAGTCACATCACACATACCAGGCACAACGTTCCTTTCACAAAGCTTAGCAAGATGATATCCCCTTTTGGCTTAGATCAACAACCTTCTTTTATAAATAACCTCTCTTCTCCCAGTGCCTAAATCCATCCAAGTCTTCATTCTCCACAGGCTGTCTCCCCTTGGTCCCAGTTCCAGTAGGACAGGCCCTCTTCTAAAAGGGTCGGCGAGGCCATACCAGTCACGCAATGGGTCCTCCCTCCACCAATGCCATCTGGGCTCCTAACTGTCTAGCACCTTTGCGCCCAACAAAGTTACAGTGTTCTCCTCTCTTCCTCATTTCTTGCCAGTATTCTCTTGCCTTTTCATGACATCTATGACAACAAGATATCTGGTCATTCCTAGATCTTCCTGTCTTGCACAGCCCTTCATTGACAACCAAGTGACTAACGATCACTGCGATGCTGTGAATCTCTCGGTCCGTTCCCCTTCTCAATCTTTATCTACCTCAATGAAATGGAGTCTCTTCCAGGAGCCAGGAATCTTAAAACCACTGACTCCTCTTTCCACATGTTCTGGCTCCTGACAGACCTACTCAGTAAGAGCCTGTTACTTCAAGATGCCCACTGTTCTGCAAGATCTGGTCAGAACACCACAGCCTGTCAATTGCAAGCCTGAGGGAAGATGCCAGGCCCATCAATTCTCACCACTCATTTTGGGTTGAATTAAATACAGTACCATACTCTGCTCTTTTACTATACCTCTTCACACACATATAACATCCACTTTAGTAGTTTGAGCACAGAGCTCTTGAGAGCTGTCTTTTCCCCTTCTTTCAATATGCTTATATGCTTAGACGCCATTACATGGGGCCAGGGAAGCACATGCAGGCCTTCTGAGCACCTCTTAGAACTAAGTATCTAACTGGTTAAAGTGTTACCCACAACTAGTTATATTTTATGGCCTCCATACAGTGTTGCAGCATTGTTCAATTTGCAGTCAGTGAAATTTATCAGGGATCTATGTTCTCTTGAATCTGATCTTAAGTGCTAACCTCTCATCAGCATTAAAAATGCTCCGCTTTTAGTATGTCTACGTTAAATGCTCAATGTAGAAGTGCTACTGAGAGAAAACATGGAAGATTTCTTTAAGAAAGGAACCATGCTTTCCTTTCCGGCACAGCCAATTAGCTGAAGGCCTGTTTCCATTCTCCTCTCCAGTCTTTCAGCGTTAAGTCCACTACTCACTGGCAGCACAACCTGATTTAGCAGGTACTCATTATTATGACCAGAACACCTACAGCATGTAAACAAGGTGAGATGGCAAAAAATACAGATCCATAGATCCTTTTCTGATGGAGAATTGAAGGAAAAGTCTGAAACAATGAGCTCACGTGTGCCAGTGCACACACACAAGAACAAGTCAAATGTCTCAACAAGGGTTTACTGTAAGAGAATCTGCACAGGTAGCCTATGCTTACGTTTTACTAGAAAGGAGTCACTTGGGTTCTTTCCCTTTCTTAACACACCACAAGCCAATGGCCAACTAAACATCAGACCCATTGTTGAATAGAAGGGAGCAGCATCAGACACAAAATTCAGGCCCTGGTTTTATGTGCCTTTAATACTTTTTTTTTCCTTTCCTCTGTGTTCACTAAACAGGATTAAAAAAATTTTTTTTGTAAAGCTCCTTTTTGTAGCTTTTTGTTTTCCCTTTGTATTTATCATGTTTTTAATTTCTTCTCTGAGGAGGAATTCTCCGAATCTGCATCTTCCAATTCGACTCGGTGCCTTTTGAGGCCACTATGGCCATGAACAGCCCTGCTGCTGTCTATGCCTGGAGGGTCAGTGGGGTCCTCTCTCGTTCCAGCACTGGGGGTCTCACAGGCCATTTCAGACCCACAACAATCTTTGTGTAGGAGTGTCCCTGTCAGGGACAAGTTATGGTCAGTGTCTGAATGTCCTGGGGAAGAGCAGGCCACTGTTTCCAGCTCCCCGAAGTTCTGTCCATTGTTGTGGAGGTGAGGGGGGCGGGGGTGTAAGCGTCCATTGTTGTGGTTAGCACAGATGGTTTCAAGACTCCTCTCTTCACTGTCATCAGACTGGGTCCTGGCACAGTTGCCAGTCTCACTGTTGAAAGTGGAGCCAGATGCCTTGGGGACAGGAGGAGAGGGCGGCTCCTCAGCCCGGCTGCTCAGGGCCTTGCTCAGGGCCTTTCCATTGAGCTTCTTGGTTTCAAAAGAGTGTTCTATAGAGCCACCATTGTTAGTGTCCTGAGAGGTGTCCTCTGGTGCCTCTGCCCAAGAGTGGCTGCTGGGCTCATGGCCTGGGGCTATGCTGGGGTTTCTAGCAGAAGTCCCTTCTTTTAAAGCATCCTTGCTCTGGCCTTCAGGGGGCAGGTCCTGGTTCCTCTGGGCCACTGTGGTGTTTATACAGGCTTCCTTACTGGAGGAAGGGGCTGGGTTGTCCTTATGGCTGGTTCCTGCTCTCCCTTCATCTGCTTCCCCAGATACCAGGGAGCTCTCTCCATCTTTGTTTGAGTAGGAGATGTAGGAGTAGCGGAGCCACTTGTAAGCTTTATAAATCTTTCGCTCAACTGACTCTATGTCCGAAGTTGGTGATCCCCGGCTTGGCTGAATCTCCAGAGCGGAAGTGCTCCGCTCAGGGGAGGAAGTGGGGGAGGAAGAGAGGTCATCCACTTTGATCTGGGGATAATCATAGTTGTCTTCGCCAATGTAGGTGTTGGAGGGCTTGGGCGGGGCGCTGGGCCTCTCTTCTCGGGGCATCTTTTGTCGGCGCCGCATGGCATTCCGCTGCCGGGTGGATGCTCGGCGTTCATTCAGTTCCTCCTCGTCCTCGGAGCTACTGGAGCTGCTAGAGCTGCTGGACTCATCTTCAGGGCTGGGAGAGCGTGGACGAGGGAAGAGATCCGTGTCCAATTCAACCTCACAGGCATTTTCTTCAGAATCAGACTCGTTGGAAAGCGCCAGGAGGCGTTTATCCTGGTAGCGCCGCAGAGCTGACAGGCGCTGCTGGCGAGAAGCAGCATCCTCGCACGTGGGCGGTGGCGGAGTTGCTGCCACAGCGTTTGTGGTGGTGACCCGCAGGGGCCCCAGGTGGAAGGCGCTGTCGGCAGACTCATCCACTGTAGGAGGAGGGGAGCGGGGCAGTGAGGCCGAGGACTCGGAATCGGTATAACCCGAGCGCTCGCTGACCCCTGCGTGCAGCTGGAGGATAGTGCTCTCACTCAGGTCGCTGTCCGAGTCAGAGCTCCAGCCCTCAATCTCACGGCGCACCAGAGAGTCAAAGAAGGCCATCATCCGGGGATCCTCCTGTACAGACTGGTTGGCGTAGTCATGCGACAGGCCACTCCCACTGTTCAGCACAAGGCTGATGTACTCTTCGTGGGTATACAGGCAGCGGGAATCATCCTCAATCCGGCCGTCCAGGTCTCCGGTACATCCTGGCTGCTTGTACGGGCTCCAGATCTGCAGAAAATAACAACAAAACCAACGAGGGCTGATTGGAAAGTACTGGAAAGCTGGTGGGTTTAAAGAACACCAAGGCAGAACTACCCTAGACTCTTCCTGTCATTTAGCCAGGACTTGCCAACCAAATTTAAAAATACATTCTTAATCAGACTGGATTATGTTGGGCACATATGAAAACCAAGGCTGCTAAAGCCAGATGTGAAAAAACAACATGGTTTAGGACACAACATTAATCAGGAGACCTAAGTCCTTCTCTAGGCCCAGGATAATTTCACACCATCTCCCCCACAATTCACCCACCCTTTTAACTTCCTCTGTTAGTAGTATGAAAATTACAATAATCTCCTTCATAATCTCAGAGGACACAGGAGGATTTAAAGATTAATCAATGTGTTCAAAACTCTCAGGAGACTGAAGCGGTGCACAGAGAGGCACCACTTGGCCAAAGTAAAAGCAGACCCAGCAGTTAGTCCTCTGCAACAGTTAGTATTTCAGCCTGTAACTCCACTTCTCTCCAACTGCATGATTTCTATTTTTAACTAATGGGAATTGCTTACTGGAGCTTGATGAGAATAGCCAACTGCCTACACTGCAGTTTCCTCCTGGACATGCAGGCATCAGTTACCCAGGAAACTGGTTTCTCTTAACCAGGGAGCTGCTGGCTTGCTCTCTAGCTCTTCTATTACCATGGGAAGAGGTAGGATATCCCTCTCCAAGACCGCAGCTCCATCCCTTAAGATCCCTCCATTCCACGGTCAGACACACGGGCTCCTAGCCAAAACGTGGCTGAACTAGGATTCAAACTCAGGTCTGTCTGAATGCAAAGGCCCAACTTTACAAGTTGAATAGATTATACAAAAACCAAGAACGAGGTAATTAAACTGTCACTGCAAATGAGTATGATTAGCTTCACCTGACTGCCAGACTGGTCCACAGAGCAGCACAAAGGAGCTTGGTTATAAATCAGCAGGTAGCCATGGCAACTCAGATGAAATTCCAGGCAATTTTCTTGGCTGACAGGCTGGTGTCTATCTTTAGATGACACCCAATCCAGAAAACAGTGGCTGCTCATTCCCCATTCTCTATCAAGATAATGGCTTCATTTCCCCAAAGCCAGCCAAGGACAAATTCACTTCCATGAATTTACTGAAGCCTGTTCTCTCCATGCTTTACCTCAACTCCTGGTTGGCAGCACCTCTTTGGAGGATCCCAGTTCAAGAGGGGCTAAGTAACCTAGGTTAGCTCTCTACCAGTTCCCAACTCAGATTCATTTCTCCCTTCAACCTTCTTCCCTGCCCACAACTCCTCAGCTGTCCTCCCCTCTCCAGCTTCATAATCTCACCCAGGGGAGTTTTACTGCAGCGGTTCTCAAACTTTGAAGTACATAAGAGCCACCTGAAGAATACTGACGATGTTGACTCTGAGCCCCATCCACCCTTAAAGATTCTGATTCAACAAGTCATGGGTAGGCATTAGGGTGCTGCATTTTTAACAAGCACTCAAGGAATGAGTAAGTGGGGACACCAACTTTTAAGAAACACTGGAATATAGTTAGTAGAAAATTAGTAGCAGGAAATAACAGATTTGTTGAGAGATTCTCAAATTCTTTGTGAGAGTCTAAGTTTGAAAATTTTTTTATTTTTTTTATTTTACTTATTTCCTAGAAAGAGGGGAAGGGAGGAGAGAGGGAAACATCGACATGTGAGAGAAACACCGATTAGTTGCCTCGAGATGCCCCCAACTGGGGACCTGGCCCACAACCCAGGTAGGTGCCCTGACTGGGAATCGAACTCTCCCTTCACAGGCTGGCGCTCAGTCCACTGAGTCATACCACCCAGGGCTGTTTCAGAAACTTTATTTAAACATGGTCTTCAGCAACAAGCTCAAGCTATAAATGACTATCTCTGAAAACAGCTGTCCAAGGGAATAGAAGTTTGGTGGCTTAGAACAGAAAATGAGGGATCCTAAAAGCAAAGCACTTAGGATGTTTTGTGGCCTTAGTCTACTCTGGGTCAAATCTCTCACTTCTCCGGTTTAAAAATGATAAAATGTTACTAACCATGTAGTCTAACATGAGGCTAAATCTACATGTACTTCACAGTAACTCAGAATTTGTTAACTGAAGTACAAAATATTAATGGCAAGATGCTGGTCTAACTATCCAACAAAGATTCTAAACTACTACCAAGGGCCATATGTTTTCACTTCCAGAATGAAAACCATAGCACTGAAAGCCAGCTTTTATTCTGACTCTGGAATAGATTAAGCTGAGGTGGGCTTTCATTCCTAAAGCTTGGCATAATGGACCAAAATGGTGGATCAGGAGGCAGGAGACTTGAGGGTGGGTTCCCACTCAGCTCCTAGTAAGCTGATGACCTTGGGTGAAGCTCAGCTCCCTCATCTAAGCAATGAATAAATGAGTGTTCTCCAATCCTAAGATTCTGAGCAAAACAAAACCCCCATCATACAGAGCCAGTCTTCTAGCCTGAAGAGACTTGCAACACAAAGCTACGGGAGCAGGTAGAACAGAAAGAACTCCAACCCCACCACTTCACATGGCCCTGGGCCAATGACTTCACCCTTGAAACTCTCTTTTCTCATCAGTAATGAAAATCATTTCCACAGTCTATACCAAAGCACCAATAAATGTGGTGCTTCTCTCTCATTTAGCAGCTGAATACCTCAACTAGAAAGTTTAGACCCATCTTCAAAGAGACTTTTGAACACTGGAAGTACTGATGGTCCCTTTTATTTCGGTCCTCCCTCATCCGTAAAATACCACTTTCAAGCATTTGCGAAGTTCCTTTTTTTAATTTAGGATTTTATTTATTTATTTTTAGAGAGAGGAGAAGGGAGAGCAAAAGAGAGGGAGAGAAATATTGATGTATATGCAAGAGATACATCGATCAGTTGCCTCTTGTACGCCCCCAGCTGGGGACCTGGCCCCCAACCCAGGCATGTGCCCTGACTGGGAATTGAACAGGTGACCTTTAGGTTGCAGGCCAGCGCTCAGTCCATTAAGTCACACCAGCGCAAACTGTTTATTTCTTTACAGGGAAGCAGTGAAAATAAAACTTCCTGTGGCATGTTAAGTATTAATGGCTAGACATGCCTCCTTATAGGGGCAAGGTTCATGAGAAAAGAAAGAGGGGTGAGTAGCTTTCTTTTCAAGTCCAGTGAAAAATTCAGCTCCCAAGGCTGCTGAGGAAAAGGATACAGTTCAATTCTAATCCAAACGTGATCAGAATGGAAAGCAATTAAGGAACAAGTGTTCTGATCTACACAGGTGATCATGGCATGCTTGCAGTAGCAGGCCTTAAGCCCCTCTTTTCTCTTTGGACTATTATATTGGGTTGGCCAAAAAGTTCGTTTGGTTTTTTCCCTAAGATGGCTCCAGTAGCGCTTAGTTGTCTTTACTTTATTTGATACAATTTTGTTAGATTGTATTGTGACAGCTGTCATATCAGCATGCATTAAAAAAAAAAAACAACTTATCAAAACTGGTGAATTTTTGTGTAGCCATTTTAATACTGAAGATGGAAGAAAATAAGTGATATTTTTGGCATGTTATGCTTTATTGTTTCAAGAAAGGTATAAAATGCAACTGAAACACACACACACGATTTGTACAGTGTATGGAGAAGGTGCTGTGACTGATCAAATGTGTCAAAAGTGGTTTGCAAAGATTTGTGCTGGAGATTTCTTGCTGGACGATGCTCCATGGTTAGGTAGACCAATTTAAGCAATCAAATGAAGACATCAATTGAGAACGATCAACATTCTACCACGTGGGAGATAGCTGACATGCTCAAAATACCCAAATCAATAGTTATTGGTGAAAATGAAAAATGTGTCTTTTATTTTACAGAAAAAACTAAACTGACATTTTGGCCAACTCAATACTAAACTTAGAAATATGTCCACCTACCAAGAAAAACTACACAGATAAGGATCTAAAATGCGACTCAAGGGTTCTCCACCTTCTGCAACCTGACTTTCAAGACGGTCTGGCCTACCTTCTCCAGCTTTATTTCTTAGCCCCCCACTTCTTGTGCTCTTCACTTTGGCCAAACATGATCATTTTGGCTCCACAGGTTCCACACTTTGCTGTTCCTGAGCATTTTTCCATAAGCACAATGCTTGGAACACAGTAGATAACCAATAAATATTTGTTGATTCAATAAAAAAATTAAATATCCATCCCTTCCATTGAGAATTTTCTTCCAATATTATTCTTCTCCTTCCTTTTGCAGTCTTTATTCTGCAGAGTCTAGTTTAAGTATTACATACATCAAGATTACTCCAGATGGGAGAAAAAAAAATTCTCTTCCCACAGTACTTTTTAAATGTCTCCTGTATACCCACTGCATTTTCCATTACCTTTATTTCTTGTCTCTCCTAACAGGTAATCACTTCCTGGGAAGGCCTGCATTACCTTTCTTTACCTTTGTGGTTCCCGTAAAGCCTTGCACAAACAACATGCAACAGTTATATTACACATATGGGGCAAATAAATATTGGTCTTTCAGAAAAAAAAGGTCAGTATTTGCCCTATCTTGCCTCCACTTATGTTTAACTACCATATGAACCCCCTCTTTTGGTAGCTGTGGGCATTCAGGAGGATAGAACCACCTGTTAGAGGTGAGAAAATGCTGGCCCTAACAGCAAGAACTCTTCTCCTCTGGGCTAGAAAGGCAGAAGTAAAGGACAAGACAGGGAGCAGGTGGGATGAAGTGGGGAGGGGGAGAGAGGGGGAGGGGGAGAGGGAGGGGAAGAGAGAGAGAGAGAGAGAGAGAGAGAGAGAAAAGAAGGTGCCAGACTAGACTAGACTAGAACATGGTATATTGATGTTCTCTGAGCCACTGATCCTCTCAGAAACAGCAAGTAGGGAAGTGAACATTTATTAAAGTAGTCAGAAATGGAAAGGCACAGGTAATTCCCAGGCTCTCCTGGGTGGCAAGTCATGGTTAACATCCTTACTTGACAGATGGAAGACAGATTCAAAGAGCTGCTTGAGGGTATCAGCTGTACTGACTTAAGGTTTCAAATGGCTAAATGTGCCTTCTAGTGGAACAGGATTCAGACCCTATTGAAACCTGGAAGCAGTGAGTTCCATAGTTCAGTTTGCATAACCTCACAGAGAAAGCATTTTCTTCTCTTTCTCCTCTGAGAACTTGGCTTCTTTCCAACCTATGATCTTTAGGGCAAAGACTCCAGTTGACTAAATAGTAATTGGAGAGACTCAGCATAGAAGCATGCCAGAGCGCAGAATGAAGCAGAAATCTTTCTTCTAAAGGAGATACCCAAGCAGAGCTCTCTGAGAAAAGAGAATGACGTCAGCAGGCTTGGAGAGGACATGTTACCATGCCAACCCATTAGTCATAGGCCTAAGGAGAAGGGAAAGCAATGCACGGGACAAGGCCAATTCATTGACTATCCAAGTAAAGGACTACTGAGATGATCAGTCCTGGCTGGTGTGGCTCAGTGTATTGAGTGCCAGTCTGTGAACCTAAAGGTCGCTAGTTTGATTCCCAGTCAGGGTCCATGCCTGATTTCCAGTAAGGGGCGTGCCAGAGGCAAACACACACTGATGTTTCTCTCCCTCTCTTCCCCTCTCTCTAAAAGTAAATTAAAAATATATTTTAAAAAAAACAACAACAAACTACTGAGATGATCAAATCCAGCAGGAACATCAGGCTGCCTGCTTGCTGCCTTCCCGTTAGCATGGTAAGTGGGGAAACACCCTGGGAAGCTAGGGCTCTCTCCTAGCTTTACCACTAATTATCTGTGTAATTAACCCCTGATAGTTAATTTATAACTTAAATATTATTATCTGTAAAAAGAAAAAGTCAGTAAAAATGATCTATAAATCCTGCTCTAGCCCTATGGGGAAATGTGTGCAATCATGAAAGTCACAGGACCAACAAAATCTAAATACAGGAAGCTGGAGTAAGGACAAATAAGCATATGGACCCATGCTCCAGCATTGTATTTCTGATAGCTTTCTCTGCCTCAGATACAACTTGGTTTAACTCTGGATTTTTTTTTTTTTTTTTTTTTAAAGAGCAAAAGGAAATGTAAACTACCATGCCATCACAAACCAATTTTTACTTTTTCCCTGAAACCTCCCCCAGGTTTTCAAGGCCATTTTAAGGGGAATAAAAGAGGAGTTTTGACTTTGAGGGGGAATATCATCTATTCTAACTTAAAAGTCAAGTTATCATAGCGTCTTCAAATAATTCATCATCTGCCCCAAACCCTCATTTTCAGATGTAGAAAACGGTTACTAGCAACTGAAACGTGAGTGATGGGCAGTGAACCACCCTTCTGTGGTCTCTCAGTTGCAGGCTCTAAAAATATTCCTTGGCAGGGTTTTAAGTTCATTCAGTCAGTGTGCAGTTGATGCAAGTGTTTAGCCTCAATGGCAACCACATGCAGTTATTTTTGATAGGTCCTGAGACAATTTAGCTATGATTCTGGCAGTCACTTAGTTATCTCTGTGTCATATCAGGACAACAATTAATGCAAAGGGCACACTGAGTAATTGAGGGGGCCGTGGCTTCTTAACCTCCGGATGCGGTTTAAAAAGCAGAACGTATTAGATCCAAGGTCAAAGTCCACTAGAAACACAGCAGCATACAGTCTAGTTTCAAAGCCTAGTGACTGTTTTAAAAATTGTCCCAAGACACAGAAGAGGAGGTGATATGATAACAGAGCAGAAAGTGATTTGAACAGGCTGGCCCTGGAGTGATGCGGCCATAAGTAAAGGGGCTGCAAGAGGGTGCTCCCGAAGCCCCGCTATCTGTAGGGCTTCAAGGACAGTAGGGACATTCTGTTTGTTCAAGCTGCATAAAGTATTTGCCTGACCACCAGGAAGTCCTCTTCCACCACTCAGCAGAATCGATTGTTCTCTTTTCTACTGTTGCTTTTTCAAAACCCAGTTCTTTTGAAAAGCCTGTAAATGAATATCTTGTGAGTTAATACTGGCCAATATATTCGAATAAATGACAATACATTTTTTCTTATTTTAAAAAAAAGATCCTGAAAGGAAGGGTTTAAATCAATCTTTTTTAACATCAATTTTTCAATATTTTGTAATATGTCAAAATAACTGAGAATATTGATAGACCATTTAGTATGGTTAGATAAGAAATTCTACATACATTGTTTTGGTTTCTTCCAATTGTGATAATTTCTCTAAGAGGACGGAAGAGGAAGGTGCCTCACCTTGATAATCTTTTCTACACCAGAAGAGCAGATCATGTAGGTGTGGGGGTTAAATCGAACCTGGTTAACAATAGACCGATGTCCTTTCAGTACCATGAAGGCTCCGTTGACCACCCTACCAATGCCACCTGGGAAGACAGAAGAAAACAAAAATCAAATAATTAATGAAAAGTATATAGGTTCCAGTAATGGCAGGCAAACAGCTCTGAACTGCAGCCAAAATTTTTTATTAACTATATCACCGGCAGAAAGCTTAATCTTACAGATAAAGTTGCTATGGAAAGAGGGAAGGTGAAATATCTCTCAGCATATGTGCTCTTACCATGTGCCTTTATTTAGCCTTTAACCATTGCCCACGCCCACCCACTGTAATTCCATTGTCAATGAAGCTACAGCCACTTAAAACATTTCCCAAGTTTTTGATACTAAGATAGAATCCAAGTGTTACCTTAGAAAATGCCAGTCATGAGCAAAAATGAGACTGAGCTGCTTGGGAACAGTTAGGCAGCTGAGCCAGGGACAAGCAGAACCAAAACATATAATTACTTAAATGCACAAAAACATCTCTAGTCCATTTGCCCTCAATTTCTACGAGGCAGATAGCAAACAAAACGGCAAATGTATAAAACCACTGATAAAATAATGAAGAATCTTTTTCTTTTTTTCAAACCGTGGTAGCAGGGAAGAACTAAGGATAAAGGGAGGAGATCTGGATCACTTTCATAATAAGCAGGGCCCAAGTATTGAGGATCTGAATTAGAGAGTGTAGGCTTTAAAGACATCATGTATGGATTAAAATCAAGAGGCCACTGATGGAAAGCTGTATTTTAAAGACCAATCTTGTAGGCTTTCTTGTTCAATGACTGAGAAAAGTATCAGAGTCCTGGAACTTGCAAAACAGGTGATTATGTCATCCTTAAAGAACCTGGGATAATCTCAAAGGTTCGGCGTCACTGCTAAGGGCGTCACAGTCACACAGACACATGCACTCAAGTTCTGATCAAGGTTGCTTCTGAGCAACCATCAACAACAGTACACACAGGCCGACCCGTGACCCTGGCACACTGGCAAATACGATGCATTCAGACTCAGAGAAATGAGTGCTCACTTATTTAAGCAATAAATACCTTCTTAGTCCCAACCGGGAGCATGGCACCACTAGGGCAAAGTGTAGTGAGTGTAGGCTCCACATGCCACACCGTCGCACTCCCAGCTCCACCTTGTTCAAATATTCATTCCAAACATTTGTCATCTCAATGTTTGGAAGGAATATGACCAGAACAAATATCCCTTCTCCAGAAATAATCTGGCTCTGGGGAAGGTGTCTTCTGCTTTTGGCATCCTGACACGACTCCTCTTTTGCCTCACTGAAGATATCCCTCTTTAGTGTCATGTAAATACATCTTAAAAAAAAAAAATAATAGCAAGGTTTCAGACTGTACTGATCTGTTTCTTGGCAGTGCCAAGTTAGCTGGTACTAGGTACTTGCTCTGCCTGGTGGGTGACAAAAATGTCCTTTGCCTAATTTTCCCCTTCATATTTGCTATTACTAATACTTGAATTTTCCAAGGCATATAATACATTTAAAGCTATTCATATCTCAGCCCAACACCAAGTTTGCTAATCAGCTATAAAGGAAAAGAGAGTGACTAAGACATAAAACTGGTATGTTTTTACGAAGAAAAAGCAGGATCAGAAAAAGGGAAGCACCAAGGTAGGATGACACAATGGAATCCCCTAAGCGGGCCAAGTACCGTGTTCCTAGGCTGGAGTGGGAGGAGCAAAAGGTAATCTGAGTCCAGTCAAAATAAAAGGAATCCATGGACATGTAAAAACAGTTGTTTTAATACAGGGATCTCACCACACCCAAGGAGTTCCTCCGGGTCTACTTCTGTTCTATGTGAGTTTGATTCAACAAATAGTATTCCTGCTCATGGTCTCTTCTGAATTCTACATTTTCTAACATCGTACTCCTATCCAGACCCCTCACTGAGGTGGCCACCAGCAAAGAAACTTTGAGTTAAACTTAGTACCAATCTCTTGTTTAAGTTTACTGCTTCCAAGAAAAGGAATTTAAGTGACTCAAGAGAATTTAAGCGACTTCTTTCAAGTCATACACCTAGTAAATGTTAGAGCCAGGATTTGGACCACAGTCTTTTTTGACTATAATATCTAATATCATTTTCACCACATTGCTAGTATTTAAGAAATGAAAGGTTTTGAATAGGAATGGAGTAGGAAGCTCATAACTGATTTCTAAATGTCTTGGCATAACTGATTTCTGAATCTTTATCATACAGCTTGGTTTTCTTTTAAGTCCTAAACTCAAATGAGGGGAGGGGGAAACGCCATTCAAATGTATCCTAAGCGCAAGTTCTATAATATCACCACAGGACATTTCATTACATTAACAACACTGAACAGACCATGATAGAGCCGAATATCTTGCATATCTAGAATCTGGGACCACAATGCCTAAACTAGGGCAGATGCTCAGTAAGCACTTGAATGGATAGTGTTACAGGACAAGGCAAGTCTAGAATAAGTACTACCAAAGGGAGACAGATAGAGGGTCTCATGTCTTAAAGAATCAGGTACAATAGAACTAAAGTTTATTAACCGAACCAATCTTTCTGTCAAAGGTTACTTGGAATACAATTACAGTAACTTTCAGATCTGAAGAACAATTGAAGGGTATCAATGCTCGAAAATTCCAGACCATGGAAAAACTGTTTCTGTTTCTATTGCTCTTTCATGCACTGTGACCTTATCTGGTTTCTCTTCTTGCTAGCAACTTTAACATAAGGTCTTTTCCCCTTTTCCCCCACCCAAACTGGTAATTAGGAAATCTGAAAAAGAGGAGGGAGCCAATAGAGCCAAGAGACTGATAATGTAAACAGGCACAGGAAGAATTATTGCTTCCATTTGTTGAAGGTAACCAAGGCTATGTACACAAATCACAGCAATGAAAGGGCTTCAGAAAAGTTCTCTCTAGCTCCTTTCCTGGTTTCCAGGTTTCAACTGATTGAATACAGCTGCTACTATGCAGTTTAGATACAATGACTTTTAGAGAATAAATTTTTATCAGTCTTGGAGAATTGAGTGATTTAGATGGAGTTCCTTATTTTGATATGCTGAAGTCAAAATGCCAGTATCAGTGAGAACTGGGGGTCTACTCTCCTCCATTACTTAGCCAGACCCTGCCTATCAACAGAAGGATCAGGTAGGCAGGGGTTATTTCTTCCAAAAACGATATAACCCAGATACTCACTTGAAGGTCATCTCTAAAATTGTAGGTCAGGGGCCTGGTGAGATCAACCTCACCCCACGGTTTACCAAATGAAGTCATGACCTAATCACTAATGATGAGTGCCAGTGAATAAAATAGCACACATAAAATAAAATAAGGTCCAGCATAAAGGACGTTAATCATCCCTGAGCTGTTATGGATTTATACAATTCTGTACAAACCAATGGTCATTTCTCTAGGCCATCTGTTTGGCCGGCTCAGACAAACATGTTAGCACTACTTTGCAGGTTCCTTTAATAAGCTAAGGTCAAAGTTTCCTCATCTCCACCTTTCCTTTGGTTCAGAAGAGATGCTAGGGAGGTGGGGAAGGCTATAAATCACTGTATCTACTCTACTGCAAAACCTCAGAAAAGAAAATGTGAGGGCTGTCTGATAAGATTCCAGCATCAGTGACAGACTCACTACCTTAGGGGGATCCCAAGAAACACAAGGGACTCAGAGGAAACTCCCGGCTTAGAACCCTGACAAAGGCCTTTCTAAAATCCCAAGGCCAAATGTCCGCACCCCCCACCCCTCCCTCCTGCCCCGAGAAGACAAGTGGATAAGGCCCAGGACCAGGGCATGTGCCCTAACTGGGAATGGAACTGGCAACCTTTCAGTTCACAGGCTGGTGCTCAGTCCACTGAGCCTCACCAACCAGAGTCATGCTTTATTATTTTAAGAAAGTTAAAAATGAAAAAAAAAATTTGTGCAGTGTATGGAGAAGGTGCTATGACGGATCAAATATGTCAAGAGTGGTTTGTGAAGTTTCTTGATCCTATTGACATTTTGGCCAAATAATTCTTTGCTGTGGAGCTGTCTTATGCACTGCAGGATGTTTAGCAGCACCCCTGGCCTCTACCCACCAGAAGCCAAAGGCGGGGGAGTTAGCCGACATACTCAAAATAGCCAAAACAGTAAAGTTATTGGTGAACATGAAAAATGTGCCTTTTATTTTACAGGAAAACTAAATAGACTTTTTGGCCAACCCAGTATCTGAGGACGGAATGAAAAGATGTGAGTGTGTTATAGACTTTGGAATATATGCATACAAGAAAAAACCCAGACTCTATTAGTGGCTCATCACCCAACATGTGGATTATCTAAGTGTTTCTCTTTCTTTATCTTCTTGCTTGTCCATTTTGAATCTAACTTCCTTCCTTCCTGCCTTCCTTCCTCTCTCTCCCTCCCACCCTCCCTCCCTCCTTTCGTAGCATTTTTACTATAATGGGAGTAGAGAAATAAAGGGGTTAAAATCCTACCCATGCTTCAGCGTCTTCTGAAATGTTAATTTCATGAAAACTTTACTGATACCCAAAATCTCTTCAAGCCTCATTAACCATCCTTTTTATAGGTCTTGGAACCCACTTTTAAATTTAGAATATCATACACACATACACTTTTCTCATCCCTCTTAGATTGGAAGTTCTTTGAAGGCAAGAAAGTGTTTATCTTTCAATTGCCCACAGAGCTTTGCATAATGTCTTTTTTAAAAAATACTTTATTGTTGTCCTATTGCAGTTGTCCCAATTTCCCCCCCTTTGCCCTCCTCTTCCCAGTCTACTCCCTGTTCCCACGGTCAGTCCTCACACTGTTGTCCGTGTCAATGGGTCATTCATACATGTGTTTTGACTAGTCCCTTCCCTTCCTTTCCATCATTATTCCCCTGCCCCCTCCCACCTGGCTGCTGTCAGACTGTCCTATGTTTCCATGCCTCTGATTCTATTGTGCTCATTAGTTTTTGTTCATTAGGTTCCTCTCAGTAAATAAATACACTGAAGTAGATGCCTTCATCATTTTCTCTGAATCAAGGCTTGGACAAGAAGACAAAAGCTATTATCTACCAAAATGAGGTTTGTTAAGTACCTCTTAAGGCAAATTAATCTATTTCATTCCTGACTCCACTGCTAGAATTAAGAATCTACTGCTTTAAGAGTCAAGGGACTAGCAGCAACTTCTGGTCAAGATGGCAGTGTAGGCAGACATGGCTCACCTCTTTGCACAATCACATCAAAATTATACCTAAAAACACAGAACCACCATCACTCAGAACCATCAAAAATCAAGTTGAATGGTAGTCTGACAACCACGGAATTAAAGAACCCACATCCATCCAGACTGGTAGGAGAGGTGCAGACATGGAATGGGCTGGTCCCTCACCCACGTCTGGTGGATAAAAATTTGGAAGGGATATCTGGGCAGTGAGGACTCCCAGCTCCACACTAGGCCCCCTAGCCCAGGGTTTCCATGCCAGGAAGATAAATCCTCCCAACTTCTGGCTGCAAAAACCAGGAGGGACTGAGTCAATGGAAGAAACTGCTGGAGCCCCAGGCAGTTCCTCTTAAAGAACCCACACATGGACTCAACTACTGAGACTTGCTCCCTCTGAGTTCCCGCACTGCAGTTAGCAGCAGCTTTAAAGGCACCAGTGGCATACAGGGAGGAACTGAAGTGTCTGGCATCAAGGTGAGCAGAGTCCCTTTTCTAAACCATCCCCCAACAGAGCCTACAAGTTGGTGTCATATCTGAGATTCCATCAACCTGGCTAACACTGTTTGATCCACCTTGGAGATCCCCAGAGACTCCACCCGCACCCCCCCACCCCCAGCCCCCAGCCTCCAGCCAGGGGCCCACCCAAGCTGCTCTCCCATATAAATGGCTTGTCTAGGCTTATGCTTCACATACAGGTGTGTCCAAGCCGTGGCCTGCAGGCCACATGCTGTCCAGGATGGCAATGAATGCTGCTCAGCACAATATCTCGTAAATTTACTTAAAAGCTTTTTTTTTTTGCTCATCAGTTTTCATTAGTGCTTGTGTATTTAATGTGTGGCCCAAGACAACACTTTCTCCAGTGTGGCCGAGAGATACCAAAAGGTTAGACACCCCTACTTCACTACTCCCTAAATCCTCTCAAACAAGCAACAACTGGCCTCAGTGAGCTCCAGGCCCAGCACCACAAGCAGCCAGCCTGGATTCACAGCTTGGCTTCACCTGGGAAGCTCCAAGCCCAGCACTAACAGCAGCCACCTCAGATTGCTTTATAACTCAGGGAGGGTGCCCCTGGGCAAAACACAGGTAGAGGCACTTTGGTCTGCGCCACCCAGGGAAACTCCAGAGTCTGCGCACCCAGTGGACAGCTGCAGACCATGTTGGAGCACCACCATCCTGCCCCTGCACAGCTAATCCTCCACAGAGGGTAAAGGTTGGTGGTCAGTGGTCATAAAGCCAACCCTTGCAGCTGATTAGCTTAGGTAAATCCCTCCTACTGATCTGTCAATAGCAACCAAGGCTCAACTACCAGAGGAGATTGTACTCAGCCCACATGAAGGGTGCACCTTGAGTACCCAGTGTGGGTGATAGGGGAGGCTTTGCCACTGGACCCTACAGGACACCTACTACATTAGGCCACACTACCAAGACACGGAGTCAAAGCAGTCCTACCTAATACATAGAAACAAACACAGGGAGGCGGCTAAAACAAGGAGACAAAGAAACACGGCCCAAATGAAAAAACAGATCAAAACTCCAGAAAAAGAGTTAAGCAAAATGGAGATAAGCAATCTATCAGATGTAGAGTTCAAAACACTGGTTATAAGGATGCTCAAGGAACTCAGTGAAGACCTCAGCAGCATAAAAAAGACTCAGTCAGAAA
The DNA here is from genome assembly GCF_021234165.1 of Pteronotus mesoamericanus. NCBI lineage: Eukaryota > Metazoa > Chordata > Mammalia > Chiroptera > Mormoopidae > Pteronotus > Pteronotus mesoamericanus. Next base: position 21,893,697 of record NW_026555078.1, on the reverse strand, counting down.
TGAAGGATATGCAAATTGAAATAAAGAACAATTTGCAGGGAAACAACAGTAAAGTGGATGAAGCCGAGATTCAAATTAATGATTTGGAACATAAGAAAGCAAAAAACAAAGACCAACCAATCATAACAAGAAAAAACAATCCAAAAAAATGAGAGTAGTAGAAACAGCCACTGGAACAACTTCAATTTGAATCATAGGGGTGACAGAAGGAGGAGAGAAAAAGCAAGAAATAGGAAATCCATCTGAACAAATAATGAAAGAAAACTTCCCTAATTTGGTGGAGGAAATAGACATGCAAGTCCAGGAAGGACAGAGTCCCAATTATGATGGATGCAAAGAGGACCACAACAAGACACATCATAATTAAAGTGCCGAAGGTTAAAGATAAAAAGAGAATCTTAAAAGCAGTAAGAGAAAAGAAGTTAGTTACCTGTAGGGGAGTTCCCATAAGACTGTCAGCTGACTTCTCAAAAGAAACTTTCAGGCTACAAGGGATTAGCAAGAAATATTCAAAGTCATGAAATCAGGGACCTACAGCCAAGATTGCTCTACCCAGCAAAGCTATCATTTAGAATCGAAGGGCAGATAAAGAACTTCCCAGACAAGAAAAAAAAAAAAAAACTAAAGGAGTTCATCATGACCAAACCAGTATTATATCAAATATTAAAGAGATTTAAGAAAAAGATCAAAACTATGAACAATAAAAAAGCAAAAACAGATATCCATCAACAACTGAATCTAAAAAACAAACTAAGCAAACAAGAACAACAGAGAGAACCATGGATATAGAGAGTGTTGATGGTTGCCAGATAGAAGGGGACTGTGAGAAAATGGGTGAAGAGGTGAGGGGATTAAGAAGTACCAATGCAAACAAGTGCTGATGGTGTTGTGGAGAATAGGGAACCCTAGTGCACTGTTAGTGGGAATGCAGACTGGTGCAGCCACTGTGGAAAACAGTACGGAATTTCCTAAAAAAACTAATGATGGAACTCCCTTCGGATCTAGCGATTCCACTGTTGGGATTATACCCTAAGAACACCGAAACACCAATTCAAAAGAACCTATGCACCCCTATGTTCATAGCAGTGTCATTTACAATAGCCAAGCACTGGAAATAGCCTAAGTGCCCATCGGTAATTGACTGGATCAAAAAACTGTGCTACAGCCCTGGCTGGTGTGGTTCAGTGGATTGAGTACCAACCTGAGAACCAAAAGGTCACTGGTTCGAGTGCTAGTCAGAGCACATGTCTGGGTTGCAGGCCAGATCTCCAGTTGGGGGAGTGAGAGGCAACTAATCGATGTATCGCTCACACACTGATGTCTCTCTCCCTTTCTCCCTCCCTTCCCCTCGCTCTAAAAATAAATAAATAAGATCTTTACAAAAAAAGAAAAAACTGGTACATTTACACAATGGAATACTACACAGCAGAAAGAAGGAACTCCTATCCTTCATGACAGCATGGATGGAACTGGAGAACATTATGCCAAATTAAACAAGCCAGGCAGTGAAAGACAAGTACCGTATGATCTCACCTATAAGTGGAACCTAATCAACAAAACAAATGAGCAAAAAAGAACCAGAGACATGGAAATAAAGAATAAATTGACAGTGATTAGAAGGGAAGAGGAGGCAGGTAACAGAAGAAGGGGAACATGTACAAAGGACCCATGGCCAAGGACAATGGGGTGGGAATTGTCTTTGGGAGCAGGGGTAGATGGGGTAGTGGAGAGCAATGGAGGGGCGGGAATGGGGACAACTGTAACTGAACAACAATAAAAAAAATAAATTTAAAAAATAAAACAAAAAATAGACATGCTGCAAAAAAAAAAAAAAGGTACAACTAGGTAGTTACAGAATAGTTATTGGGTTGTAAATACAGTATAGGAAACGAAGTAGCCAAAGAACTTATGTGCATAATCCATGGACATGAGCAGTGGTGGGGAGACTGCCTGAGGGAGTGGATGCTGGGTGTGGGGGGCAAAAAGGGGAAAATCCAGACAACAGTAATAGCATAACCAATAAAATATAATTAAAAAAAAACAAAGACTCAAGGGATTAGCCCTGATCAGTGTGGCTCAGTTGGTTGGGTATCATCTCACAAAGCCAAAGATTGCTGGTTCGATTCTTGGTCAGGGCACATACCTGGGTTGCGTACAAGAGAAAACCAATTGATGTTTCTGTCCCTCTTTCTCTCTCCCTTCCCCTCTCTCTAAAAAATAAATAAAATCTTTAAAAAAAGTCAAGGGACTACTCTTTTCCTTGCTGTCTCTAAAAGAGTTGTCTCAACACCCTTTAAGCAATTTCAGAAGGCCCAAGTGAACAATCCCAAGGTCTCCAAGTTTGAAACCATAAAGAGAAGTACAATCAGGGTACTGACAAGACAGAAAGAGCAGTGGCTGTCTCCTGGGGATCATGAACCACTTAAGAGTTAAGAAAAGCCAGATGGGGAGGCCAGTGCTGCTAGTAAAGCTCAAAGAGTTCCACAGACAGCAATGCTTAATTGCGCAAAAAGTCAATTATGCTAAGTTCTTCTTTCATCATCTCCACTTCACATGTGTTTGCAACCAACTACTTGTACCAATTAAAAACAGTTGTTCTAATTACATGGGGAAAAAGCAGGTGCCCAGGCCTAACTCACTGAGAATCAGCACATGTGTAGAAAACGGAGGAGAAACAGAGCATGCACATATGTAGGCCCCTGAAAACGCATTTACAGCTGTTTCCAGAATACTGGCAGTGGGGGTGGATGCAGTGGCTTGGCAGAGAAACTGCATGTTTTGCCCTCCATTCAGGGAAACATTTGTCATGTAACTTCCCCCCTCTTAAACTACAGAGTCAAGAGCAACTTTCATGCAAAAATAACATAACCGACCATTCAGAAGGCACCAGAGAAAGACAGTATCTTGGTCTCTAAGGAGTTTTTCAGAAGTTAAACAGGAGAAAGCTTTCTTAATGAGGAATACCAATCATGAGTGGCTACTAGGTACCCTCACATATGCCTAAAAAGGTAGATATTACTATTGCTATTGTTAATATTCTTATTTTACAGCAATTTTTCCAAAGCATCCAACAAGAACATCAGGAATTTAAATGCAGGCCTACCAACTCAATTACATTATGCTTCTTCCCATAAATAGTAAAGTCTTTGTGTAGAGGCATGTCTCAGGGGAAGTAACTTTATCTGTGAAAACCCTAAAGCCCTTTCCAACAAGAATTAGGGGAATGGGAAGAAGGCAATGAGTATTTTCCAGAGGCACCCAACTCCACCACATGTTGCCAAATCCCTTACTTCCATCCTAAATTACTAGGGAGAAAATGCTTTGGAAATTATGGATCTATGGGCACCGGTCTTACCATACATAGCAATAACAATGTTGCTATGTATAAATAACAAATGCCTACATTTGAAAGCACACAATTTTCAGAAAGTTTCTAAGACTGTTAAATCATCTCATGATTTGAGGCATTGGGGGCAGAGGCAAATTTATAGAAGAAACTGAGGCTCAGACAATTGCTGTTATATAATCTTCCTAGATTGAACCACTAAATCAGCTAGTTAGTAGCAGCATTCGACTTGAAACTAGGTATGATTTTAAGCCTAATGCTCCTTCCAATATACCATACTGACTCTATACATAACTGGTGATCTGTTTATTTTATTTTCAGAATTATCACGTAAGAACAGATGCTCTTCCTACCTACTTCAGTGCCATAAAACATATTCTATTGGGCTTTTTCTTTGCCACAGCAAATTTCCAGTTCTATCCTTTCCTCTAATATTTAAAGATGTTTTTAGAAATAACTCATTATTTGACATCAGCTAAAATAGCAAGCCTAATCTTGCCAGGTAGCAAGTTCTATGATGGGTTTTAGATCCTACTTCTGAAAATGATGTTCTCAGCCCACTAGGAAGCTCAATGACAATTATTTAGACAATTCTTTAAATCAGTACTGTTTATAAAATAAATAAATTTAATCTCTCTGTAGTGTGTGTAGCCAAAAAAACCCCAAAAAATTTCCCCAGTGATTGTCAGTCTTTCTGAACAGAAGGGTGAAGAAGAAAAAGATGCCCTTGCTTTTGGCTCCCACTCAGGACTTCTCTCCATCCAGTTCTCTCAGCGTTTGGCACACACTATGAAGCACACAGCAGGCATTCAATAAATGTTGATAGCCTGTCATCTGATTATGCAATTAAGGCATAGAACAGCACAGCAGTTTCCCTGTCATAGACTGCATTAGTATCTTAGGTTCAATTGGCCTGCCTAGAGAGCAAGCTCAGCCTCATTCCATATTTGTTTAAGCCAAAGAGACAGTAGATTAGATTAGAAATTTTCTGACAGACTTTTTGTCATCTAAGCATTCAAAGACAGAATCCAAGAACTACATCTAGCTTTCATATGTTACGTTTGGCTTGCTGAACCTTGCCGAGTATTTTTTGAACTATGAATTGCCAACATTTAAAAACAGAGAGATTACATATCAAAATGAGAGGTGTTAAGTATCCCCGAAGCCAGGATGAAGGCCAGGGCTGTAAACAGGATTAGTGAAACCCTGCATAAAGAGCAGTTCCACCATCGCGCTGCTCCACCAGCACACAAGGCCAGGAAACTACCCTGTCCCCCAACGCAAGCAGAAGTGTAGGGGTTGCCAGTTGAGAGAGATTTTGGACTGGGAACAATGGGCACAGCTGGGGGTGGGATTAAACAAAAACCTCTGTATAGATGTGAGATCCACAGTTCTATTCCCCTGGCTGGCTCATCATTCAACCACCGGGTATATACACTCCTGATAGAGTTCAAAGATTCCTATTCAGGGCAACTGGCTGATTTCAATAGTAGAAAGAGAACTGACAATGGCCAAAATTGAAAATTCAAAAATATTACGTGTATGTTACAGGAAGAAACTGTTGCATTTTTTTTTAAAAAAAAGCTTTGTATATTATTTAAAATTTATGTACCTGTATTACTTTGACAACAAAAATACAATACTTAACTAAAAAATTAATAAAAGAAATGAAAAAACAACAACAAGGAAGGATAGAAAAAAATATGTGAACAAGAAAAAAAATGTGGGTAAGTTGTCAAAATAGTGGCAGGAAGGCTGAATCCTCAAATGAGCCAAGGTTTGCTAAAAATAATCCAAAAAGGTACTTTGGTTACATGCAGAGCAAGATGATGATCAAAGAGACAGCCTTACTGTGATAGACTGATGATGTAGTGTTAAAGGGTAATACAGAAAAAACAAACCCTTCAACTACCAGTTAGTGAATCTAACAAGAGAGATAATCATAAGGTTCCTATCCTTGTGTACAATGAAAGCCAAGCACCAAGTAGAGGATGCAGATCCAGGACCAACCACAGCCCATGTGGAAACCGGTGGGTTTGTAGCCAACTCTAAGTATGCGTGGTCATGGGTTCTGCGACCTTCAAAAACAGCTTATGTGATCCTCAGTGTACTTTCTGAAACACCATGTAGCGTACTCAATTATCAAGGAACCAAAGATTTTCTCTGGTCTAGTCAGTCTACATCTGTTGAACTTATGCAGTTAATCCTTAAACAGAGGTAGAACAAATCTAGAGGAGTAAAACCAGTACATCTAAGAAATTGGCATCATTTTTTTTTTTAAGTACTGCTAAATAAACTTAGGGTGCTGTCTCTGGAGGAGATAGAAAAGGGAACATGAGAGCTACCTTCAAATGAGTAAAAAGGCTGTGAGGAGGAAAAATGATAATAAGGCCCTTCTCAATAAGCCACCACTCAAGAGAGACTACACAGGGATTCAGAGTAAGGTTTCCAGAAAACTTTCTAATCACTGGAGTTACCTCAGGGCAACAAGCATCTTGTCTTAACAGTGGTTTAAGTTATTTCTCTGTTAAAGTATACTTAATATATACTTTTAATATGTAAATTATAACAAAAAAAATAATGGTGGAGGTGGTTATGTGAATAAAAAATTTTATAGACCCCTGATCTGGGCCTAATACCCATGCAGTCCTTGAACACCTCTGTCATGTTTTCATTTTTGTTCAGTTATGAAAATTTTATTTCTATTGTGACTTACTCTTTGATCATGGTTATTTACTAACTTTTCTTATATTTTTTCATTTGAGGAATTTTTTAGAGAGATTTGGAAATAAGCTTTAAAAATATAGCTTAATTAAGTTTTATGAAGTGAACAGCCTTATAACTAACACCCAGGTCAAGAAATGGAATTTTCCTGGCCATTCAGATGCCCCTGTATGCCTCATTCCAACTACAACCTCTTCTGTCCCCCTAAGTAACCGTTACTCTCACTTCTATATTAATCACTTCTCTGCATTTTAAAACGATTTTATTTATCCAGCTGTGCATTCCTAAGTACTTTAGTTTTGCCTGTTTTTTGTTTTAATATGCCTCTTAGGTTTCTTAAATGATAGGTTTCTTCCTGTCCATCCTTCTTTCTCCATTAGGATATATTTGTTGAAGAACATGTGTGAGACAGTTTCTGACAAGTTTGGACTTTGTGGATTGTATCCTTACAAAACAGTACAAATATGCTCCTTGACCTCTATACTTTCTGTAGATTGAAAGGTGGATCCTGAGGTCTGACCAGATTCAGGTTAGTTTATTTTGCAAGACTATGGGTAGTGCTGTTTTTCATCAGGAGACACATAATGCCTAATTGTCTTTCTTTGTGTAATGTTAGCTGCTGTAGATGTCCAATATCTAGATGCATTAATTCATTGAGGGTTGCTAAATGATTACATTAAAACTCTATAGTTTCTTTTAAAAAATGTCTTTGTTTTATCTACATTTTTGAAGGATATTTTCCCTGGATACAGAATCCTGGACCAGCTGGTTTTAATTCTTTAAGCACTTTAAACATATAATTTTTATTCTGGCTTCCATAATTTGGCCAGCAATCTTATTGTTGCTTATTTATAGGTAATTCATCCTTCTCCACAGGTTGCTTTTGGTCTTTTCATTATCCTTTGTTTTCAATAGTTTGACTTATGATGTGCCTAAGTGTGTTGTATTTATCCTACTTATGGTTACTGAGTTGAGAACTGGTATTTTCATTTGTTTTGGATACTTATCTTCATATGTTGCTTCTGCTCATTTTCTCTCTTATCCCTCTGGGACTATAATTTCACGTTAGATCATCTGTGTTCCACTTGTCTCTTACGTGCTCTGTTTTGTTTTTTCTGTTCTCTTTTCCCATTGTCCTACAGTTTGGTTATCTTTTATTGACTTGTCTTCTATTCAACAAACCTCTCCTCTGTATGTTAAACCCATCCAATAAATTCTTAGCTTTAGATATTTCAGTTTTAGAATGTCTACATGATTTTTTTTCCTAAATAGATTCTACTTCTGTTGAAATTCTCATCTTTTCATCCATTTTGCCCATCTTTTCTTCTATTTTCTTTATCATATTTATATTTAAAGTCCCGGTCTGTTAATTTAAATACCTGCATAAAGTTGTGGGTTGGCTTCTATTGATTTTTTTCTCTCTTGATTACCAGCCACATTTTCATGCCTCATAATTTTTTATTGCATGTTGGGTGTTGAGTATAAAAGAACAGCAAAGACTGGGTTGTCTCCTCCAAATTCATAAGTTGAAGCCCTAACCCTCAATGTGACTGTAGTTGAAGATAGCGCATTTAAGGATGTAATTAAGGTTAAATGAAGTCATAAAGGTAGGATTTTAATCCAATAATTCTGGTGACCTCATAGGTAAAGGAAGGGACACCAGGGAATTTATATGCACAGAGAAAAGGCCATGTGAGAACACAGTGAGAAGCATTCATCTGCAAGCCAAGGAGAGGTCTCAGGAGAAATCAAACTTGCCAGTACCTTGATCTTGGACTCCTAGCTTCCCAAACTTTGAGAAAATACATTTTTGTTTTTAAGTCACCCAGTCTGCAGGATTTTGTTATTGCAGCCTTAGCAGGCTATTTACAAAACTTATTTCCTCCATGTAACATGCACCCACCATACCACTCTTGAGAAAATTAAGATAAACAGCTGATCAACTTCAATCCAATCAGTAGGAAGTAGGTTAGGGCTGGGCTGCTTCTTTAGTCATAATAAGTCTACTTCGTGTTTCAAAGGTAAGACCTGTAGAGTGCTTATGACAGCTCTCTTCCTCTAATTGGAGTCTGTGTCCTAAGTATCAAGAGACGGCCGGATATTTCACCTTTCTTGTCCAGCCCCATTCTTGAGTGCAGTCCTCTTCGGCTTTTGATGAAAAGTCTGGCAAGTCTTTGTTCTTCTTTGGTCAAAATGTTCTGTCCTTTGGAGGTTTTAAACTTTGCTCTTTATCCTCCTTTCCCATGTAGGTTCAAAACCTGGTCAATGCTCTGTGGGGCGAGCCCCCTCACAGGGGATTGTCTCCTAAGCATTGTATTGGGTTGGCCAAAATGTTCATTTGTTTTTTTCTATAAAATGGTTTTAGTAGTGCTTACTTGTCTTTAACTTCATTCAAAACAATTTTGTTAGATTGTATTGTGACAGCTGTCATATCAGCGTGCATTTAAAAAACAAAAATCAAAATTGGTGAATTTTTGTGTAGCCATTTTAACATTGAAGATGGAAGAAAATATGCAACATTTTTGTCATATTATGCTCTATTATTTCAAGAAAGGTAAAATTCCAACTGAAACACAATAAAAGATTTGTGCAGTGTATGGAGAAGGTGTTGTGACTGACTGAACATGTCAAAAGCGGTTTGCGAAGTTTTGTGCTGGAGATTTCTCATTGGATGATGCTCCACAGTTGGGCTGACCAGTTAAAGTTGATAGCAATCAAATCAAGGCATTGAGAGCAATTAACGTTCCACCATGTGGGAGACAACCGACATACTCAATATATCCAAATCATTAAAGTTACTGGTGAAAAAGAAAAATGTTATCTTTTATTTTATGGATAAAACTAAACAGGCTTTTTGGCCAACCCAATAATACTGTGGGAGTTTCATTTTGCCTTTCCAGCCCAGACCCCTACCTGCCAGTGCAACCCCCGCACTAACCAAATGTGGCCATCAAAAACTGATTTCTTTTCACTCTAGCCAAGTCTATTCATGGCAGCCCCATCTATAGCCTGTGCACTGATGTCCCTAGGAAAGAAAAGGGCCAGCGCCTTGTGTTCAGCTAGGAAGGGCTCTTCTTCCCTCTTTAGAACTTTAGTTCTTCTAGCACAGTTCTAGCTCTCTGATATTCTAAATCTGGCTTTTGTAATTTGATTTTGTAGTTATTGTAGTGGGGAACTACTTTCTACACCCTATGTGAAATCTTAAGTCTAATTTGTTCTTTTTTGAATAAAAATTTTACATCATTCCTTTTTCCTCCTTGGAATATTTCTACTTTACCCCTTAAAATTTCAACATAATTTTTTTAATGAAAACTCTGTCATAGTTTCACCAACAAAAATGTAAATACAAATTTAAATTTTTCCTTATTTACTGCGACTTTAAGGTTCTAACTATTAAAATTTTTGTCTTGGATTCAAGTTAACATTATAATTATTACTGGAACACAACTGATCAAAACAAATAAACCTCTATAAAAACTTGTTACATATAAACAGAATATATTTGTTATAAATTCATAAGAAGATAAGGGAGAAAATAGGAGGGGTTAATTATAGCTCTGTGATTAAAGAATGTTTCAGATATTTTGGCACCTTGTCATTTTTTATACCTCAAGGCAATGCACCATGCTAAGGTTCAAAGAGTCAGAAATTTGTGGAGTACTTTTGGTTTCCTGTTTGTTCTTGTTGTTGTTTCGTTTTTGTGTTCCTATAAAGTAAGAGAAGGACAAAGGGAAAGGGGAGGTAGAAAAGGAAAAGTGGTCCCTTCTTAGGAATGCTGATTTTATGGAAGAATACATAAGGAATTTAAGAATCTAGAAATGGATTCCTTGAAGCTATTTGTGTCCATACAACCACTGGGAGGTCCAGGTACCCATTCCCAGTTTTAATATTGGAATGCTAACTCAGCTATCAGGTCCCTGCCCATCTAGAGACTACACACTCATCTACTGACAAAGTCAGCTGAACAGTAAGTCTATACCCTATGTAAGAATAGAAATCAACAGGAAGAGGGAAATATCAGCAATACTATCATTAATTCTTTCCTCCTTCTGTTTATACAAATATGAAAAAGATTCCATAGAACAGTCCTGGGAAAAAGGGATTACCCACTTCCTATTTTAAAGACATGTTGACTTAATAATTAAAAGCTTTTCAAGATCTGGTAAAAGATACAATTAAGCCCAAAGATTATTTCTCAGCTAATCAACCTAGAATTTATGGGGGACAGGAGGCTTAATGCAGAACTACCTCTCGTGCTACAACATCACTTTTTGGTTCAAAGGGAATGTGATTTACTCATGCTTTCCAAATTCCAAAGGGGAAGAAGCCTTTTACAGCGTGTTTAGTAACTAGACCACAGCAAGAGGATAGTTACACCAAAGGTGGTCCTCAACAAGTTTTGAAAGGCAAATATAGGTAACAATATTGTTAATTCAGCAACAGGTAAGCCAACAACTTCCCTAAACTGAGCACTAGACACATTCTGTACAATATTACACTTGGCATAGTCCTCTATAATTTTCCCAATGCTCATTGTCCAGTTTGATATCATGTATAACCCAGAGCAGGTGTCTGTATTAAGCTGTCCTGAGAATAAAAAAATATACATTTTTCTACCAATAGAAAGCAACCAGTGTTAACATGTAACTAAGCAAGTGAGGTCACTATTATCAAGAATGAAGAATGATCTGCCCTGGCCAGGTAGCTCAGTTGGTTAGAAGCACTGTTCCAATGAGCCAAGGTTTTGAGTTTGACCCCTGGTCAGGATTCAAGAATACAAGAATCAACCAATGAATGCATAAATAAGTAGAAGAACAAATAGACTTTTCTCTCTCCCTCAAATCAATAAAAATCTAAAACACATATTTTAAAAAAAAGAATGATCCATGCTATTTGAAACGTCAGCTGGCCTAGGTCCAAATTTGTGGAAAGCTGTAGGTTTTTTCAAAATATTTGTAGAGCAAATGCAGAATTATTTGCTCCTAATTTCTTTGATGTCTAGGTCAGCCAAACCCCAGGGAATGCATCTATCAGGCAATAAAGAAAATTTCACTTTAGTTAACATCATCAGGGAGGCCAAACGAAGAGGCCCTAACAAGTATTTGTAGAGTAATATGCAGGAACATGCAGATGGATAATAAGGAAAACCCTGTAAAAGATAAAAAATCCCAGGTGTGAAATTGGAGAGAGAAAAATGGACATAAAGGGGATCTATGAAGTCTAAAGAAATTTATAGAAGGAAAAAAACTGAGCATCATTATGTCAGATATAGTTATATATGAGGTTATAGTTCAATCTTGGCTTCTAATTTTTATTTTAAAATTTCCTCTGGTTACTTTTCTGATAAACTTATGTTGAAAGAGAAGTATCTTCCTCTATTGCTACAGATCTATCCTTTCAGAGCACAGCATGCCAAACATCAGTCAATAGAGCCAACATCAGCAGTAGGTTCATACTGGGGATATACTCACCTGCTTCTGGATCTGCAGGGATTTTCCACATGTACAGATTGAAGTCATCAGAGCCTGAAAGGATATACTGTAGGGACAAAAAATTTATTATTTATATATTAACTGATTGATAATATATTTATATTTATTTACCTATACAGAGATTTTTAAAAAACAAAACAAATGGAGATATATTCTTAAGGCACCACACAGCAAACACCCTCTTGAAAGTATTTACAAATCAAAAAGTTCCTTGGCTAAAACTTAGCAACAAACCAACCTTATTCAAAATGGGCAAAGGACTTGATCAGACATTTCTCCAAAGAAAATATACAAATGACCAATAAACACATGAAAAGATGCTCAACATCACTAATCATTAGAGAAATAAATATCAACACCACAATAAGATACTATTTCATACCCATTAAAATGGCTATTACAAAAAACAGGCAGAAAACAAGTGTTGGTGAGGAGGTAGAGAAATTGGAATCCTTGTACATTGCTGGTGGAAATACATAATGGTGCACCCACTGCGGAACACAGTATGGCAGTTTCTCAAAAAGTTAAACATATAACTACCATATGACCCAGCAGTCTTTGGTAGGTATATATCAGAGAATTGAAAGCAATGACTCGAGACATCTGTACAACAATATTTATAAAAGAATGCTCACAATAGCCAAAAAGTGGAAAAAACCCAAATGTCCACCAATGAATGAATGAACAAAATGTGATATATACATACAATGGAATGTTATTCAACATTAAAAAGTAAATTCTGACATATACTACAATATGGGTGAATTTTAAAGATAGAAAGCTAAATGAAAGAAGCTACATATGAAAGCAAATATTGTATGATTCAACTTCTGTGAGGTCCCTAGAGTAGTCTAATTCAGAGACAGACAGAACGCTGACTCCCAAGGACTGGAGGGAGGGAAGCATAGGGAGCCACTGTTCAGTGGGTATGGACTCCCAGTTTGGGAAGATGAAACACCTCCGGAGGTGGATGGTGGTGACGGTGACACAACAATGCAAATGCATTTAATGCCGCAGAACTGTACACTTAAAAATGGTTACCATGGAAAGTTTTATGTTATGTATATTTTACCACAATTTTTCAAAACAAAAATGTTTAAATACAGAAAAAATAATTTAAGAGCTTCCTGAAGATCTTTTATGCAAGGCCAAGCATCCTAAACTTACCTGCTGTCAGCTGACATCTTTCAACAGGAAGCCACTGCCAACCTAGCCACAAGTGAGTGCTAGGGACATAAGCACTTTATGTGGTGGCTTCTAGTTGCTTTATCACAAAAAGATAGGACACTAAACCAGCTGTATTCTAATTAGGACTAAAAAACACTAACAGCAACAGTGAGCAATTCTGAGAGCTTATTTATTTCCAAAGATGAACTAAAGTGTTTTACTTTAAGTTGAGGTCAGCATTACTAACTGCCTTTTGGCCCCATCTGCTTATTTCCCGAGAAAAAGAAAGGCCTATATTTTTCTAAAAATACTTTCTTAAGAATGACACTGAACAATTTCAAAAAGTGTAAGTCCAACATATACACAACCTCATGCTTAATGTAAATACTTTACTAATACTTTGCAATCATGAAAAATCATTTACCAGTCTGCAAGATACATGAGAAAGGAGGTGGAAAAAAAAATGCATGTTTAAAGATGATGACAATTTTGTTCATAGGACTCAGGGCAAAAAGAACTGGGTTAAGTTTCCTCATATGGTCACTATCTCCTATGGTCTGAATGTATCCCCCTCCAAATTCACATGTTGAAATCCTAATGCCCAATGTAATGTTATCAGGTGAGACCTTTGGGAGATTATTAGGTCATGAGGGTGGAGCCCTCATGAATGGGATTAGCACTCTTATAAGGAAAACCCAACAGAGCCCTCTAGCCCCCTTCTATCATGTGAGGAAATAGAGAGAAGTCAGCCCAGCCAAGCTGCCACCCTGGCCTGGGGCATCCAGCCCCTGGAACTGTGAGAAAGAAATTACTATTGTTTATAAGCCATCTAGTCTGTGGTGTTTTGTTATAGCGGCCAGAACATACTAAGACACACTCCTTAGGCTCATTTAATTCTAAGATTCTATGATCACTCTGTGAAGGAATGGTCGAAGCCAGATCAGAGCTGAAAGTCCCTAAGCTGCTAGCCCATGGTTACTTGATAAATCACTACATAAATACGTTCAAGGCAAGGAAACTCAAAGACTAACCCTGTTATACTTCATTTAAAAAATTTCCTTAACAACAACAAAAAACCTCCACTTGATTAAAAAAAGCGAGCAAAGGACTTGAGACATTTTTCCAAAAAAGAAATATATAATGGCTATATATAAATGGCCAATAAGCACATGAAAAGATGCTTAACATCACTAATCATTAAAAAAATGCCTATCAAAACCACAATGAACTACCACCTCATACTCATCAGGAAAAAAAAAATTGTGTAGCTCAGCTGGTTGGAGCATCTTCTTGATAGGTCAAGGTTGTGGGTTCAATCCCCAGTCAGGGCACATATGAGAACGAACCAATGAATGCATAAATAAGTGAAACAACAAATCAATCAATCTCTCTCTCTCAAATCAATGAACTTCCAAAATAAATTATAAAAACAATAAAAACAAAACAAAACAAAGTAGTTTCTCAAAGAATTCTCTAAGAGATAGTTTTATACCTTTGTTCAGAGTAGCATTATAACACAAGAGTCAAAACGTGAAAGCAACTCTTATGTCCGTCAACAGATGAAATGTATAAAGAAAATGTGGTCTATACATACAGTGGAATATTATTCAGCCTTAAGAAGGAGGGAAATTCTGCTACACACCATAACATGGATGAACCTTGAGCATTATGCTAAGCAAAATAAAAGTCACAAAGAGGCAAATACCGCACAAGTGCACTTAGGAGGTTCCTAGAGTAGTCAAATTCAGAGAGGCTGAAAGTAGAATCATGGTTGCCAAGAGCTGGGGGTAGGGTAGGGAGGGGCGTTCATATTTAATGTTACAGAGTTTCAGTTTTACAAGATGAAAAACTTCTGGAGATGGATGGTGGTGATGGTTATACAACAATGTGAATGTACTCAATACCATGAAACTGAACACTTAAAAATTTTTCCCCATGCAATTGACAACACTACCCCGGTTGAAGTTAGGAAGCTGAAATTCCGAAGCCCATGGGCTTTCCTCTGACAGCCAGTTTGGCAAAACCACCTACTAGTCGAGGGAAAAGATTAATTTTAACTAACCAAGCACTTATGCACCAGGCACTTTGAGGCTTACAATAATATATAATGTAATACCCGAGTTCCCAAGGAGCTTATATCAAGTAGAAAATATGCATGTAGGTACACAACTACCATGCTACAAAGAAGAAATCACTAGGTGCTTTTATGAGAAATAAGGTGCCTAGTGATTCATGACAGAGGCAAGGCAAGATACGAGCACTGAGCCAGCCTCGGGTAAAGGTGGCAAAAGGACCCAATATAAAGCAATGGTGACCAGTTAGCTAATGTTTTAACAGAGTAGAAGGTATGGTGTAGCTCACTCCTTGATGCCTTTTCATGTCCCTCAGGTCTTACTGCTCTGCATGTTCCCCACAATCTCTAACTGCCAGTACCCAGGTCTCTTTATCCCAAGGTTTCTCCATAGCCTAGGAGGCTGCTCTAGAGAATGAACATTCCTCGGGATCAGGCTCAACCAATGACTGAGTATCCAACCAATATCCCAGCTGCCTTCTCCCAGGTGGAATAGCTCTGAAGTGCATCTTCTATATTCCACCTCCTCAAGATCAAACTCCAATTGCCCCCAGTTGTAGTTGGCTCACTAAATCACCCTTCCTTTCCCTACCTTTCTCATTTGTCCATTTCTCTACTATTTCCCACATTTCCAAATAGACTACTTGCATCTGAAACTGAAACCAAATTAAGACACATGGGCAGGGGGTGGGGAGGAGGAGGGGGAAACAGAACACAAAACTGTCCACTAATAATTTATATATACACATATATGATAAATAATATATTTATTATTCAACAGCTCAACATTTCATGCTCTATGTTTAAAAGAGGCGATAAAACTTCTTATAGAATTCCTGCCACCCTGTCCCCAAATTAAACAAATACATATTAAAAAAGAGTGAGCCAAGGGTGGGCTTTATCAGAGGTTTTACTATCTCATTGTGAAGGGTCAGCGCTTTCCTAGTCAGCTGTTCAGCATGAAAAAAGGTAAAAGGGAACTGACTCCCAAATGGAACGCTGACTCAGAAGACTGCCTTAGAAGGAAGAAAACTCCCACAGAGTTAACGCCTCTTGGAGTTAATATGACAGCTCCTAAAATATGTAGAAAATGCATACAATGTCCAGGCTTCCTCTCAAGGATAAGGACAACTCTTCACCCTCTCTTCCTCTTGAACTACCACAAGGGAACAGTTTGGAATGATTTCCAAGGAGAGGATCTTGAGCCACTGCTGTCTAGTCAGACATTTAAGTGTTTACACACTAGAATCACAAAATTGCCCTGAGGACTTCATTTATGACATTTTGTGGTTGCCTGCTGGGCCCCTTCCAGTATTCCAAGTTGGCTTCCCAGGATACTGCTGACTGGGGGAGACTGAAATAAATGAATCTGTTCCTTTATTCATTAAACAAATGTTTATCAAATGTGAATTACATGCTGGGCATTATTCCAGGAAAAGATATAGGTGATCAAAAAAGATCTTGTCCCTACATTCATGAAGCTTAACTTACATTTTAATAGGTGGAAAGAGGAAAAGAATTATATACAATATATAATGTGAGTGAAGTGAGTAGAGTAAAAATAAAAAGAATGTGTACGTGTCCAGTGGTGGTAAGTGGTATAGAGAAAAATTAAACAGGTTAGGGCATAGAGGGAGTGCAGGAGTGGTTAATTTCCATTTTTTGGTGGGGTTTTTTTTTTTAAAGATTTTATTTATTTATTTTTAGAGAAAGAAGAAGGGAGGGAGAACCATCGACTGGTTGCCTCTTGTACACCCCCAACTGGGACCTGGCCCTCAACCCAGGCATGTGCCCTGACCGGGAATTGACCTGGAGACCTTTGGATTCGCAGACCAATGCTCAATCAATCCACTGAGCCACACCAGCCAGGGCAGTTTTTGTTTTATATGGGGTGGTCACAGAAGGTTTCTCTGATAAAATGGCATTTTGAGCAGAGCCCTGAAGGAAATGAGGGAGCAAGTTTGTGGCTATCTGGCAGAAGAATATTCCAGGAGAGGGAACAGAGTTCTGGGTATTTTAAAACATAAGGTAGCCAAAAGAGCTCTTCTGTTCTCCCTCCCTTCTTTCTTTCTTTTTAAAGCTCTGTGGAAATAAAGATTATTTCAAGTGGGCTGAGTGCAGAGGTACATTTAACATCATCAGTGCAACTGAAAAGATTCCTCTCTTCTAAAGCTGCGTTGGAAGGGTTCATCTCCTCCCAGACTTGAGCTGGAAGCTCCAACTGTGGCCCTGATAATGGTTAATACTGATGGCATTGCAAGTCTTCATCAACCATCTTACAAATATTGAAATATTTGCTGTTGGGAGCAAGAAAACAATGACCAAATAGCACCAACACCAATTACTACCAAAGGAAATTCAAATTACATAAGTATATCCAAATTCATAAAACAATAACTATTTGAATTAACCAGAAAAATGAACTTAACCTCAAGCAGTGGAACTGGAGGTGCAGGTTTCTCTCTTTCTTTTCTTTTTCTTGGTATCTATTTTATTTTTAAAAATATTTTATTTTTAGAGGGGGGGGGAGGGAGGGAGAAAGAGGGGAAGAAAAAACATCAACTGGTTGCCTCTTGCACACTCCCAACTAAGGACCTCACCGCAACCCAGGCATGTGCCCTGACTGATAGAACCGGCAACCCTCTGGTTTACAGGCCGGCATTCGGCCAGGGCTTGATATCTAATTTTAGATAGTACCTGCACACTCTTACCCAGGTAATCCGGTGTTGAATCTGAAAATGACCTGGAGTAAAGGGCCTGCCTCTGGTCTAAAGAACAGAAAGGCTCAGTAGCCCTTTATAAATAGATAAGCTATAGAAACATAATCAGAAGAATGATTGCCAGAAATTCTGAATTTAACATTTTTATTCCCTTTTGTGAGGTACAACTTCACAACCAACATTCACAATTAAAACACCACCATGAAAAAAAGAAGTGAAGATTACTGTTCAGTTTTAGAAAAGCAAAAACTAAGTTAGATAATAATTAAGATTGTGGCTTAGTGAAGTTTCTGGTCTAGTGATATATGAATGTGAAGAATACATTTTCTTATGTCTTTTCTCTGATCTCATTCTTATCAGTAAATGATAAATCACAAGTTAAAAACTTACTTTATATGAATCTTTTAAAAAAGATTTTATTTATTTTTAGGGAAAGGGGAAGTGAGGAAGAAAGAGAGGGAGAGGAACAGGGATCGAGGCAACTGGGGGCCAAATCCACAAGCTAGGCATGTGTCCCAACTGGGATCAAACTGGCAACCTTTCCCTTTGCAGAAAGATGCTCAACCAACTGAGCCTCATTGGTCAGGGCACTTCATATGAGTCTTTTACCTCGTATCCTGAAACAAATAGTGCCAACCTCCAAAAAATGAGAAAAAATGTCTTAGGTAGTCCATTATCTAGACAATAGAAGCCCCATTTCCCAAAATGCTCTGGGTTGTAGGACAGGGGCTTGGGGAGGAAAACCAAAGGCTACTTCGTATTAGAGAGAGGAAGACATATTCAATTTTAACTTGGTTTTGTGAGTAAGACAGGTGATATCAATGCAAAAATGAGCAGAAGTTGTGTGGATTCACATCATCCATAATCTTTCCCACCTGGCAACAAAGGGTAAAGTCTGGCCACACTCTGACCCATCCCAATCATTTTAAGTAAAGTTAACCCAGGGCCATTGCATTATATCTAATCCTTTTATCTAATCCACTGTCAGTATGGAGATACTAACTTGTTCAAGCATAGAGGCAAAGTGACAGCTGCTCCTCTCAATAAATTTCAAAAAGAAACCACCACCATGACCACCACCACCACCACCATAAAAACAAAAAGATTACCGCATTAGCACTCAGTCACTTGTTTCATTTGTCCACATGTCCTCTGTCAATCCATTAACCATTATAGAAAAATTATTTATGTAATACTCCCTACTCTCTGGTAGATCACTGTAATACCCAGCACCCCCTCCAAGAATTCCTGCCCCTTTCTTCAACTCTCAGCAGTCTTGAATTACACATGCTTTTAAGAAAGACCTTTATTAGATGAATTCCCAGAGAAGCCCATGCTTCTAAATATGTATATTGACCACTTTTGTAGTCAGTCAAGTCACAAGAAAATCTTGACAACTTGAAGGTTCAAAGAAGGATCTAAATGTAGCCCCCCACGGCAAAACTGTTTACTAAAACAGAAGCTTATTGAAAAAAAAAAAATTAGCCACCTTCAAGCAGAGCAACTATTTCTCTCTCCCTAACACCTCTATTTAAACCTTAATGATTAAAACAAACCAAAAAAGGTACAAATTTGGAATATAGTTAACTCTCCCATCAATTTTATTCTAAGGCTCTATTCGGCTTAGAAATATGGATATATATAAAATACATATAATTTATATATAGTATATACACGCACGCACACACATACACACACACACACACAAATTCTTCCCATCCCCAACCAAAATCCACATTAAAAAGAGGAAAAAGTTCTACAAGGCAGGAGGGACAGACCATCTACCTGTATACTCCAAAAAATAACCCAGAATATGTCTTAACAGGCTCTTCAATCTCTCTCTCAGTATATGTATGTGTGTATGTGAACAGTGTGTGTGCACGTACAACATTTGATAATCTCTAACATCTGTTAATGGAAAGGAACCATATCAATCAGTTACTATTTACTGAGTACTCATCAACTAGTTCTCTCCAAGGCTCCTTCCATAATAAGTGATTAATTATTCTCCAGTAAATGGCATGCCTGTCTAATTAACAGTACAGACTATGATAGAAAAACCAGATGGCTCTCTAGCCTAGATCAATAATAGCAGAAAGACTATAATTTAACATTTAAATCCAGCACAGATCTTATTTCTCCCTGACCTTTTGTCAGAGGGTAAAAAAGGTGATTGAACAATTTCCTGATGTGTGCTCTAGAGACTATTTCCAGAAAAAGGTTTACCAATGGGTATATAAAATGCTTTTAATCATGTCATTTATACCCACTGCCTGCCACAAATACCATCCAAAGCAATCAGGGAAGTTTCTCTTTGGAAATGGCCAAAACCATAGATACTATTTGTGGTAGGAAAAAAAATAATTCCACTGACTCCCAATGAAAGCACACAAATATGTTTACCCATAAGATTAACACAATTTTTTGCTTATGAAGTTACATGATTCTTGCTTCTTCAAAACGTTTGCCATTTCAGTTCCATTAGGCTCCTGGAATTCTTTCATTTATTAAAATAACTAATCTTTATGGGTTCTGAGTAGGAAAAATTCTATTAATAATGAACTACTCCATTAAAGACAGCCAATAATAGTCAAATAATCAGTAAGGGAAAAAAAATTTAATGCTCTAAATCTCCAACAGCTGCTTGTATCAAGGTAGCTTGCATTACTTAAAGATGAATCTTTATTTGGCAAAACTCTTTTGGAAACCTTGGCAAGAAAACAAAAGGCGTTCAGCCTTTTTCCAGTCTCCTCGTAGGCCTCAGCTTTTGTATGTGGGAAGTGGGGAGTGGGAAGTGGGGAGATGGTATCATTCCTTCCGGTCTTCACATGAGTATTCACATTTTTCATTCAAGCAAAGGGGTCTACCATTCAGAGGAAGAAATATTACTTATCTTTTTTGAAGATACCTGAGAAAAGGGCAAAGCGACCTAAAGTAAAATCTCTAAGGAGGATGGGGCAGGTAGAGCAGGAAAGGTTCTGTTCCCCTTCATTAATACCTACTAGGAATTCTTAGTAAAGCCCAGGCTCCTTGCCAGGAACTAGAGATTAAAGGAGAACTGCCATGTTGTACTACCAGATCTTATCAATTCCGTTTGTTCCCAAAAAGAAATCAGGTGCCTAGTGTTCCTTTCCAGCTGAACAGTTATAAACCAGACCATGTCAAGTAGGCCTGCATAGACTTCAAAACATTTTAAGCTTTCTAAGTTCTAAAACTGTATCAGCAAATGGACTAGAAGATGATAAAATCCATGGGTAAAACCTTAATTCAGGATTCCTAATACCTGAAACCCCTAGGCTTCAGAAATTCCATAAACTCCTTACTACTATATGCAAAACTATGTGTATATGTACATTTTTCTGAAATGAATGTTTACAGCTTTCAAACTTTCAAAGAGGCTTGGGATTCAAAAAGAGTTATAAATGATTGATTTAATAAAAAAGTTATTTTCATTCTACCTTCTCTTTATAAAATACAGTCTCCTAAAATATTCACCTCAACAATACATAAAAGGATTCCTCTGCCACAATTCTGTATTCAGCTCTTCCTCACCAGCCCGTAAAGAGGCAATCACCACTTAATCAGTACAGCACAGGTAGTAGCATGCCCATGAGGAAGAGGGTACAATCACAGGCAAGAGGCTGAGTCTAGTCCTGTTTCTGCTACTGATTGGATCTGCCATTTCAAATTACTCTAGGCCTCCGTATCACATGCAGATAAAACCTGTCCAACTAAACCCAAAGGTCACTGGCGGCATTAATATAAAAGTAAGTGCTTTAGAAGCTAAAGGGTTAAAAATACATGACATAAAAGAAAGGTAAGGAGAAGAAAAATTAGACTAAAGTCATAAAGCAAGTCATAGGATGGAAACTAAGAGTTGAATTTCCCCCTATTAAAAGTGTGTCTCTGCCCTGGATGGAGTGTCACCATCAACACCAAAAGGCTGCGGTGTGATTCTGGGTCGGGTGCATACCTAGTTGCGGGCTGACCTCCAGCAGGGGTGCCTGCAGGCCGCGATCAACTGATGTTTCTCTCTCATATGGATGTTTCTCTCTTACATGGATGTTTTTTGCTCTCTCTCTCCCTTCCTCTTTCTCTCAAATCAATAAACATATCCTCAGGTAAGGATTAAAAAAAAAGTGTGCCTTTATTTCAGATGAAGTACATATGGATTGCCTGGCCCCCAAGTGAGGTTAACAAGGACTGTATGGAATTATAAAAAAAGTAGTTATAATTTTATAAGGTGCTTCACCGGCCTGGAGCATACTTACTGGAGAATTCCTGAACCACTGCTATACCCATATAATGTCAACACAGAGAGGTTGAATGGTGATGTAATGTCTGAGGCTAGGCCATGTATTCAAGGTCTTTTTTTTTGGGGGGGGGATTCGGGTATAAGTCAGCTCTTTTCTCCAGGGAATGAGATAGAATGATTTAATTATCAAGATTTCAGAGGCCTTGACATCAAGTTCAAAAGACCTGTGTAAAGCAATCCAAGTGCTCAGATACCAGTGCTCAGCCCTTTCAAGAAAATTTTATTACATTTTTCCATTCCTGTCAGCAAGCTGTAGGGACAGGCATTCAATAAGACTAAAGGCAGGTATTAGAGGAAACTAAAGCAAGAGAAAATTTTAAAATTACCACGCTGTCCATTTCCAGGCAATGCATACCTGTTAGCCTGAAGTACTTAGTTCCCAGAAGACAGAGCTGCTCTGCTGGCCTCTCATAATCTAGGACAGGTGCCATTTAAAGAATTGTGAAAGAAAGGCGACAAAAGCCGAATGCTGTCTTACAAGTGTGTACCAGAAAAGCTAGCAGGTGGAAAAATTGGCCTTCTTTTTTTAATCCTGTTAAGAGATTGGCTCACTGAGCAACAGGGAAGGGAGTGTGAAGCTTGAGAAAAAAGAATGCACCCAGTCAGACTTCAGGGAGAAAACAAGAGATGGCAAAGGTACATAAATAAATACATACATCTAAGTATGACAGGAAAGGAGAACCTTTGGGTTCACACAGGCTCGAGAGAGAAGAATGCTCTTTTACCGCAAGATTCCTCACTATGCTCTCCAAGACTGTAAGGTGGGCTGGCTAAAAAAGAGAAAAGCTCAAGGCTTTGGGGTGGGGGATGCTAATTGTTTCTGTTTATGTCCAGCCAATCTCATGTCCTTTAAGCTACCTTATTTCATGAAAGAAGTTATTAAACTTGAATAATAAAAAAATTATACTAGAAATAAACCAACCATGCATTTTTAGCCAAAAGTGAGGAAGACATTGTACATATTTAGGGCTTGAAATAAAATTCTCAAACAGGGTACTGTCTGGCAGTCATGAATGTCTACCATAGTAGCTGGCACACAGTAGATGCTCAGTAAATATCTGCTTTCTTATTTTAAAAGACTATGGTGGTGGTGGGAGCATGTAGTTAGAAAGGTTTTAGTAGGAGACAGAAGCAAAGAACTTATCTCCACTCATCTATGAATTAGTGACAGAGCATGAAGCTAAACACAAGAGAAAAACATCCTGCTGAAGCACAGAAGTTTCAAACTGATGGCTCTTGAGCAAAATAGGTATGGTGATCAGATTTGTTTTATCTATACAATAAAGTATAAATTTGTCGCAATACTTAAAAATCAGGAAACTTTACATACAAATCTTCTAGTTGTCCTTGGCGGGCGGGGCGGGGCGGGGCGGGGGGGGGGAACCCCTGAGGCCTTTAATGGCAACAATGGCCTAAGGCTGAGCCAAAGCTTCAGACAGGAGTCATTTAGATTTAGATGGAGTGGGCTCTCAAGTTGGCCACAGTCTCCACCATTCCCTATTAAGTTTCTAACCCAATTCACTCATTTTTGCCACTTGCCTTGTTACAGCTGGCATTAGGTCATGACTGTATAGTGAAAAGAAGTCTCTATTGAGAGCTCCAAAATCTGGGTTCTAGTCCTGGCTCAGCTACAAACTTGTGTATGTCTTAACTGGTGTGCCTAACCTTTCTGAGTCTCAGTTTTCCCATGTATAAAAGGAAGGTTTATACAAAATGACCTTTAATAGTTTTATAATTAGAATTTATACACAATGGTGGCAATGAGCATGAGGGAGACAAAGTAGGCTCAGCTTATTTCACAATTTTTTTCCTGAGCCCAATTTCTTGAACTGCTCATGCATTTTAAGGCTAATGAATCACCTAGTGAACCCAGGATAACTTAAAATGAAGTACATGTTCTCTGGCAACAGTATCTGGGTCCATTTGTGTAAACTGACAGCCAGAAGACTGTCTCAGATAGATGGGTCACTTAGTGCCTTTCTTGACCATGTTCATTCCTATTATGGAAATTCTCAGATTTCTTTCTAGGATAGTTACCCAGCCTATGACTAAATGAAGACTTCCAGAACACAGGGCCTCGGGCTGTGGGCATTCTCAAAGTATACAAGAACAAGATCAAATATAAAGACCAATATACGGAAAGGCGAGGCTTTGGAATTGGAAAGCAGCAAAAAAGATCCCATCTAGACTAGTCAAAGACTGTACATGTCAGTCCTGCAGATCATATTATAACCATGGCAGCTGCTCCTCTAGCCAAGCGTGGAAAGCCAGAGCCTATAAATCACCTTTGAGAAACACGTTCCAGGAATAAGACATGAAGTTTGGCCTCCTGTGCCACACTTAGAAAGTGTAAGCTCAGTAGATTAATTTCATTGAAAATCCATTATTTAATTCATCCTCCTTAAGCCCCTAGAAGTTGGGCAGGGAAATGGTATTTATTAACCCTGGTTTACAGTTAGAGAAGCCATAGGCCCAGAAAGCTAAAACCCACACATTGAGCAAAGTACTCAAGATTCACTTCAATAAATATTTAGTGTGCCCTCATTGTGTGCCATGCACTGGAGACAAAGCAATGAAAAATTAGCTACATTTCTTAGTCCCCAAGGAGAGAACAACACAGGCAAAAATAAATAGCTGTATTTCCTAGGTTACATAATTTTGATCATGTATATGGGGAATATGAACAGACTTTGAAGACTTTAACTCTAAAACTGATCCAAAGTTTGATTCAATGACTTTGCATCCTCCTTTATCCATAGAAAACTACATACCCTAACCAAAAAGCTGTCTAGTTTGTAGAAGAGGATATATTACCCATAAACTCTTCCCATAGGACAAAAGTCACAAATAACAAATTAGTCAAATCTGAATAGGGAAAATCAAAAGCCATTCAATGTTATCATTGTATAAAACCCAAAAAGCAACCACAACTACAACTTGTCGATGTACATAACCAGGACTATCATAAAACACCTTGTGTGGCTTTGTGAATGGCAATACCTGTCCCAGTGTTTCTGGGGAAAATGGGTAATTATAATTTAGGTCACAGGTTCTGAAAAAAGGGCACTCCGTCCACCCCCTTCATCCCCAGAGGACATGGGGCAAATTTTTGTTTGTCTAAGGGATGACTGGGGGAGATATTACTGCATCTGATAGGAAGAGGCCAGTAGCATCCCTGGATGCTACTAATTATCCTATGATGCACAGGACAATCCTATACAATAAAGAATTATCTGACCAAAATGCTGATAGTGCTGAGGTTAAGAAACAATGGTCTAGATGTTCTGCATATTGGTAGAGCCTTTATTCTGATTCTCTTAAGGACTCTAAGCAGTCAGGTGTTCACTATTAATTAATACAGAAACTGAAAGAAAACACAACATCCATTCTCCTTCAACTTTTTCACCTTTCCCTCAGCCCCTGCGTTTCTGGTAAAAAGCTATACCCCATTACATTTAGTGCCTATTCTTTGTTGTTCAATGAGAAAGGATCTCATACATGCATGAGGTTGACAAAAGATGAATAACCAATAAAAGCAAAGAAGAAAGGAAAGAAGGGAGACAGAAGAAGGAGGTACTTCTCTCTTACTATTGCCATAGGTAAATGAAACTAAATCAATCCTTCTACCAAGTAGACAGTTACAATGATCTGTTCTATCATGAGTCTGATCATCTGTAGAAACTGCTTCTTCCCACCCAAGAAACAAATCGCCTATAAAAACAAAGTAATTAGCATTGTGGCCTCTTCAAGGAGACAATGCTTATACAGCTGAGGCCACCTAGTGGTCTCGAGTGTGGATTGCAGCTAAATAGGCCCCAGGATTCCAACTTGAAAGTAAATTCTGAATTCGGATATATAGTCTCTCTATTGAAAAAAAGGGGAAATCCCTAGCCTGGGCAACTTAAAAGTAATTCTCAATTTATTTCACATCCAATTCAATTCAGTGAGCATTTACTGTGCTCCTACTACATATACTAATCTTTAAGCTATGACTTTGGGAAGCCCTTAGCAACACCAATCTAGGAAGAAAAATTCTAGCTACAGCCGTCAAAAAGCAGGGACTTCACAGGTATTCAAAGAACTGTTTCTTTTATGCCCCAGGCCCACAAATAACTTTAAAGAGATGAAGTACAGCATATGAGAGTTACATGTCAAAATTTGACACAGTTGAGGAACCCAAAGAGAACACTAAACATTAGCAGGAGAATAAGGTTTTTCTTTTTCCAATTTAAATGTGAAGCTGCAATAAGATTTGTTGTGTTTGAGGGCAACAAAAATCTATTTGTTTATTTGATCAATCCTTCTTTATATTTGTCTTTATTCGGCTTGATTACTCAGACCAATCCATTGGTCCACTCACTGACACCCACTTCAGAATTTCTATGGCCAAGACAGACAGTCAAGAATACAAGCATGTTTTTAAACTGCCAGCTCCAAGTCACTGTCAGTATCTCGAGTCCCAGTGAGACTGTGAAAAGGCTGGAAACTCACAGCTTGGGTTCTCCTTCCCAGTTGTGATGCTGGCAATAAAAAGAAAAAGTCAGCATCTGGCTTCCTCTCAAACAAAGCCACTCAGCCCATTTCATCCAAGAAAAAGATGCCATCCCAAGGGGCCATTCAAGATATATGTCTCCTGGATGATATTAATATTTAGGGTGTTTCATTCATCACTGAATTATACTGATATTTTTTTAAAGTCTCCTTTTTTGGCAGGCTAATTTTCCATGGACTTCCTCCTGTCTTTTGAAATGACACATTCTTAGAATCTTAAAATCTGTTCACAGACTTGGCAGAGTTAGGTTGCTCAGAACCATACTGGGGCCAGCCATGGTTTAAGGCATGTGCCTCATATTACTCAGTGGCAGCTCCGATGAAGAAACTCACTATTAAGCCAGAATATCCCTAGACACTGTTTCCCCTCAATTGTTTCTCTCTGACATGATGCTAAAGAGGAATAAAGACCAGTACAGAAACAGTAATCTGAGAAGAAAGCAAGAGTGTGGGCTGCAGGGGGCAGAAGACACTTACCTGGTCACGATCTCCTGCAAAACAGCAGCTTTTCATGGTACAAGAGTTGAAGTAGCCCTGATTGTCAAACTGGAACACAGGCAGGCGGGAGTGGATGTCATAGAGCACAGGGGGCAGGCGACGCCTCAGCGCCAAGAGCTGTGTCCCATTGCTATTGAATCGCACACTCATGGCACTTTGAAGTGACAGGTTGCCACCATAGCGCAGGAGAGAACTAGAAGGCAGAAACACAGGCATCAGACATGAAACAGGCTGGACAAGAGTCTGCAAAACGCACAAAACACACTGCACTTATTTCTTCCCAACATGTGCCCAGGTTCCTATCCAAGCTTGTACATATGAATTTCAGCAGAAAGATATTTCTATGCAGTGGGCTTAAAGCAATAATGAGGGATAGGAGTGGCTCCTGGATTACATTAAAGCAAGTGATTTAACCTGCCAGTTCCCCTCTTCAATCTCCAAAAGGTGAATTACCAGTAAATCTACAGGATAACTTAAGCATCTTGAAAGAAAAGACATATTAAAATGATTCATTTTTTCATTTACCCAAGCTAACTACAGAATCAAATAGATTTTCTGTCAAGACCCTGGGAGGTGAGCCATGTCAACACTAACTAGCTAATCACAGATGGTATTTAAGGGACATATTCACCATTTGTATTAGAGATATAAGAACCATTAGAAAGAATAGATACTTTATAGTTAATTCTGAATATTTTTCAATAATAATCACTTTTTTGTCTTTATTTTTCAGTTTTTCATCTGTTCACAGAAAATTTTTATATCCCATGGCATGACTCAAGAATATTAAAGAAAAAATTTTAATTAAATGCAGAGCAAGTAGTTACAACAACTGGAAAAACAAGATGGCCTGTTTCCTTTACCACATGTGTAACTGAATTCTGCTTTGGGGACTTTATACTAAGAACTGGAGACACTATTTTTCAGTCATCTCAAAAGCAATTATTTGGGGCTTGAAAATATGTCCTATGAAGAGTCTAAAAAATACTCTCAAAGGAAATTTAATATTGAAAGGAGATAACACATTTTCTTTTCTTTTTCATAAGAGAGTGATGGGGAAAACTGAGGGAAAGGAGCCTCTGAAATCACGTGCAACTGCAGCTGCCAACCTGGTCTGGTCATGAAACAGACTGTACCACCACTAGCTAGTCAGTCCTGTGTCCCCCAAAACAGTCTTCTCACCAGAGGGAAAAATACTCTGGTACTACAGCTATGTGTGGAAACAAGTTTTGGGCAAACAGACTTTAACTCTTATGATTGGAATGGCAGAAGAGAGAGAATAATCCCTGCAGAGAAATGTTCTTATAATGATCCTAAACACAGGCCAGTCACTCACATACAAAGAATGAATGACGGGGCTGTTCGAGCCCAGGCATTTCCTTTACAGGGTGCCCTCGCTGCTGCAGGCATGTGGTGTTATCTAAACACGGAGCTCAAAAACAATGAGGCTTTCAATCCAAGAACAGCATGGAGTGTGCAAATAAACCAGCATCTGTAGAACTGAAGAGGAGTTTGGGGTGGAAAACAAGACTCAGCAAAAAGAAACTCTGGCCAGCCCCATTCGCCATTGCAGCAGGGGTCTGCATCAGCTCAGGCATCCCTGACAGGAGAGCTGGGGCCTCTGGCAAACGCCCCATTAACAGGAATTTCCTCTGCAGATTCTAGTCAGGTCTGTAGGAGTCTGTCCGGAACAGAAATCTGGGCCCATCCCATCCCCAGCCAAGCTCCTGGACCTATGTTTGCAATCTGGCCAGTCTACAGGGGTCTCCAGGAGAGTCACTAACTTTTTTCTCACCTATGCTTCTGGGCAGGGCACTCCCATTTCTCACACAGAGAGGGTAGATAAATAGAAATCTTGCTCCTAGAGTGTTTAGGGGTACTATCTAAAGAGTAGCAGGTACTAAAACTGAATACTTCATGTCTGGGTACAAAATTCAATTCCTTCCACAGGGATGAAATGATGCCAGAAATCCAGAAAGTAAGCTATGTTAATTGTAATTTCTAGGCAGGGGTTCTGCAGCCTGCTTCTCTTGGTTAAGAATGGTAAGCATAACCTAGTTCATCAGAAAGACTTAGAAGCAGTTTGCCCTCAGTCACAATATAATGCCAAAGATCCTGCAGTTTACTGTTCTAAGTGTGATGGGCATGAAGTATAAGTGTAAGGGGCGCAACTGGGACTTTTAAAAAAATGTAGATTCTCAGGATCCACCCCCAAAGATTCTTTTTTTTGTTCTCTTTTTCTTTATTCTCCCTTTTAAAAAAGGATGTAACAAATATATTATCCTTTTAGAAAACCTTCTTAGTTTTTTTAATTTTATTTTGAAAAGTTTTATCATTGACACTATTACAGACATCCCCCATTCCCCTCAACTTTGCCCCTCACCACCCAGCGCCCCACCTATGCCTTCACCACATTGTTGTCTGTGTCCACTGACTGTGCATATGTGCACGTATGTCCTTTAGCTAATCTCTTCCAGTGATCCTACCCCCGTCCTCTCTGAGATCTGCTAGTCTGTTCCATGTACCCATGCCTCTGGCTTTATTTTGTCCGTCAGTTTTTTGTGTTCATTAGATTCCACACATGAGTGAGATCATATGGTATTTGTCTTTCTCTGATTGGGTTATTTCTCTTAGTATTAATACTCTCCAGGTCCATCCATGCTGTCACAAAGGGTAAGAGGTTCTTCTTTTTTTTACAGCCGTGTAGTATTTCATTGTGTGAATGTACCACAGCTCTTTTATCCTCTCATCTACTGATGGACACTTGGGCAGTTTCCAGATCTCGGCTGTTGTAAATAACACTGCTATGAACATACAGGTGCATATATTCTTTCTGATTGGTGTTTTACCCCAGATACTCTAAATCAGCAATTTTCAACTTTTTTTTTTTAATCTTTTTAAAATCCTCACCTGAGGACATGCTTATTGATTTTAGAGAGAGGGGAGGAAGGGAGAGAAACATCAATTCCAGAAACATTGACTGGTTGTTTCTCCTCTGCGCCAACAGGGGACTAAACCTGCAACCTACACATGTGCCCTGACTGGAAACAAACCTGTGACCTTTCAGTTTACAGGATGACACTCCACCCAACTGAGCCACACCAGCCAGGGCAATTCTCAACCTTTTTCATCTCGTGGCACACACAAACTAATTACTAAAATTCTGTGGCACACCACAAAATATATTTTTTGCCAATCTGACCAAAAAACAGGTATTTTCATCGGTTTACAAAAAAAAAAGATAGTAATTACCTATCATTTCTGTGCTAAAGTGTCTTTTTAAAAAATCAGGTCCCTGTACTTGTATATAAGGATTTCTAGTAGCAAGAATTAACCAATCAAATGCTACCTTATTATGCTATGTGACCAACAGTATACAACTTTATTGTATGAACTATTGTATTTATGTTTCAAAACAGGGCATTCATACTGGAGGGTTATTCTTGTGTTGGCTATTGCCGTTTTTTTAACTTGATAATTTAAGGGAAAAGAGGTCAGTGGCTCTGACTAAACAGTCATGTAGGTATTGCATGTTTTAAAAATTCTTGCAGCACACTGGTTGAAAATCAGTGTTCTAATTTAATATTGAAAGTGGGCCCAGGAATCTGAATTTAACAAGCAACCCAAATTAATTCTGATGAATGTGACTTTCAAACAACTTCAAGAAACATGGTTCCATTTTGGAATTCTGGGGCAGAGGAAGTGGGGGAGTTGGGGAGAAAGCCAGCTGGAGAGGAAGAAGATTACAGAGACTCAATGAAAAGCCAACCACGATATATGGCACTTTTACAGCCCCATGTCTATTAACATAAAGATCTCTAACTTCTTTTAAGATTAGAGTTCCAATCCACCAACAATGCCTGAAATGGTTTTTTCCTGTGCGCCACACATTCCCTGAAGGAGAAGTTGTTTCTCATTTCCTCTTAGAGAACTGAGAATACTTGAATGTAACAAGAATGTCTCAATCCTGGCTTACTTTCTGGGCTCTGATCTTGCTAATAGAGATGCCACTATCTCCACTCCTTTAGAGAAATGGCCATCATTACACACCCAAATGAAATAAGTAGTATCATGAAAGGGCTAATAACAAGTTAAAGTATGATCAAGTCAAAAAAAACCTATAAAAAAATCAAAGCAATAAATCCATCCCCAACCTATCTTCAACCAAGGATTTTTCATAAAATGCAGTAAGAATGGGGTAGGAGATGATCCAAGGGTCAGCATGCAAGAGACCTAGGATGAAAAGCCAGAAAACCCTGAACATCAGAAAGATATTCTCCACTGGTGTGGTTTCCTGGTTTTTGCCCCCTCCAACCCCAATACTCAACTAAGTAAAAAGATCATTTTAAAAAGTACTGACCAAGGCTAAAGCGTTGGAACAGAAGATAAACAAGTTGGGGTTGTTCCCAAGGAAAGTGCCTAGGAATATCCTGTCCAGCAGAACAAGAGAGAACATCCATAAAGGTTCCCAGATCAGGCTCCACTAACCTAGATTTCCATACATCCATGATTAAGTAATATTCATCTGATGGTGCTAATAAGATTTTCCAAAGCCCACTGGCATATATTTTCCCCTCACTTCTATGTGAAAGTTTCATAAGACCTATAAAATGCTTGGAGACATGGCACTGCTATTCCAAATCACAGACATCAGAGTTGGTATCATACAACCAGAGAGGCAACATCAAGGTCTACAGCAGGAGGAAAATCTCTCCTCTTCAGCTTCTACTTTAGGACAAGATAACCTATAAGGAATACCAATCATTTTGTACTTCCTAGAACACAATCCATAGAAGGAGGAATCCTAGATGATATTAGAATTAGGTAAAAAGTAAAGAAGTGCACGGAGTCTCAGCTCATACCAGTTCCATTAAAGTGTGTTCAGGGTCCCATTAATCTCTTAAGCATTTCTTTGATACAACTAGGAAGGAGAAGAAACTGAGCCTTCTCTCTTTTTTTTTTTTTCTAATACAATCTTCAGTTCCAAGATTTAGAAACTTTTCTAGAGGAAAGAACTGTTGGGCAACCACTGTGAGAATGACACACTGAGATCTGAGACTAAACAAACCTACTTTCCCTAGAAAATGATTCACTGCCAAGCCTCTCTGGTTTGAAATATAGACATAGGTTCAGTGTACACGGGAAAACTTCCTTCCCTTTTTGAACATCCAGCAATTTAAGTTTGACTAAAGTCAGCAGAGGCCTTGACTAAATTTCTGAGAAAGAGATCTTTAGATAATCAAATGGCATATCCAGTCCCTCCACAAAGCAACATGGATGACAGGCATGTCACCTTCCAGAACAGGGACATATCCAGAGTTGAAGACCTAGAGTCCAAGTTTTTGCCTTTGTTTCAGAATACCAAAAGCCATGCAGAACTAATCAAGATCTCAAAATGAACAAAGAGGCAGTGCCATACCAGATTTGTTTTAGAACGCTAGTGAATTTTCCACAGAAGTAGGAACTCAACATTTGTCATCTCAGTTAATCAGATGGACTGGCTTATTCAAAACACCCCTTCACTCCAAGCTGCACAAGACAGAAGTTCCCTAAGCAGCCATTTAAATCTTCATCTTAAAACTATTCTTGGTTCTACCTTCTGAAAGATGTTACAAAGCATCACAGTGTGTACAGGACCTCACAGTGTATAAAACTGGGGAGGGAGAGTACAGTAAATAATACTTGGCAGGAGGAAGAAAAAAGCCAAGAGGAAAGAGGGAGATGCCAGTTACTACAGCAACAGTTAACACTGCAGAAGAAGGGGGTGGGTATATATGCAGGTAAACAGTCCCTGGCGAAAGGGGAAGAAACTGGGGTGAGTGTGCTCACTATTAGGGTACAAGGACACAAAGCTAAAAAAATATAAAAGAAGAAAGGGGCAAACTCTGGGAAAAAAATCCTAAGCAAAAGAGGATCTGAAAACAAAAATCACCATTTGGTACCTTCTATTAAGAACTCTTATACAAAAACAAGAGAGGAGGGGAATATAAAGTAAAAGGGAGAGATGGCCAAACTGTTGACCGATGAGACATGATTACAGGAAGACAGCCTGTTTCATACAGGAGCCACTCACTGAGAATGTGTCCAAAAACCAAAGCCACCTCTAGCTGGCAGTAAATAAATGTCTTAGAATAATGCCTTTCAAACCTTGCTATAGTAATCATTTATAAATACATTTTATACTTCATCCCAATATACCTGCACTTACTTAACACAGATTCATTAAACAATATTTACCACCTACCATAAAGCAATGCATTGATTTTCTATTCTGTATTTATTATATAATAGATACTTGTTCTATCTAAACTGATTTCATAACTCACTGGATCACTGAAAGAGCTTCCTGCCTTGTCTCCATGCTTCCACTCTCAGACTCATGTTTCCGTTTATCCTGAACTAAACAGCCAGAGGGATGCTGAACCATAGACAGATCACGTCATTACTTTGTTGAAAATCCTCACGTGGCTCCCTCATTTCAAGCAGAGTGAAAACCAAATTCCTTACAATGACAATAAGGCCTTAGACAATCCCTCATGTATTTAACTCTACCTCCCAGAGCTTACCTTATTCTGCTGCAACAACATGATGCCTCCCTACTGTTCCAAAAACACATCAGGCATGCTTCTCCTTCAGGGCCGTTGCACTTGCATATTTCTGTGGCCCTGAGGGTCCTCCCCAGAAATGAGCATGAATTATCCACTTACCTCTTAATTCTCAATACCCTTTGCAAAAATGCAACTTCCCCAATACTCCCGAATCTCCCTTGCCTGCTTTATTTTTCTCTATTACATGAATCACCATCTTACATATCACATATTTGTTTCTTCTTTTTCCTCTCCCACTAGACTATAATAAACTTTTGTATCTTTTCCCTGTGTATCCCAAGTGGTCAAACAGCGCTAGACACATAATAGGAATTCAATAAATAGTTGTTGAATTCATGATCTAATGGATCATGAGCAGCAGTTTGAAAGAAATACCCTGACTTAGAACATTTAAAAAACAAATCAAACAAACAAACAAAACAAAAAGAGCAGGCTCTACCAAGATCCATAGGGCTCCTGACATCTGCCTACAAAACCTAGCCTTGAGAGGCAAGCAGCAGAGCAGCACAGATCAGAGAAACAGCAGGAGGCTTGGAGATCCAATGTCCTCTTTCACAGGCAAAGAACCATGGCTCAAAAAGTAAAATGATTTGTCAATGACCACCCAGGTCTCCACCTCTTCCTGTGACACTGCTATACATCCTTCAAGTGAGTTAAATTCATGTCTACCTGCTAATAAGCAGCCAATAAAAAGGAGTTTGGTAAACAGGATCCTTAAAAGCAACCAGTGAATTTCCTAGGTTTTGAATACATGCTCTACCCAATTATATTTTAAAAGAAATAGTGATAAACATTTGGACTGATGGATGTACTAAGACCAACAAGATATATTAATTAGAGCATAGGGTTTAAGTATTTTTTACTTTTTTTAAATATCTTTCATTTTATTTACAAGTTTTTCTAAATGAACATGAACTTCTATAATCAGAAGAAATTTTGTTATTTTAAAAAGCCATTTCAGCCCTGGCTGGTGCAGCTCAGTGGACTGAGAACTGGCATGTAAACCAAAGGGTCGCCAGTTCTATTCCCAGTCAGGGCACATGCCTTGGTTGAGAGCCAGGTCCCCAGTAGGGGATGTGTGAGAGGCAACCACACATTGATGTTTCTCTCCCCCTCTTTCTCCCTCCCTTCCCCTCTGTCTAAAAATAAATAAATAAAAATCTTAAAAAAAGAAAAAGAAAAGGAAAGCAGCCATTTCACACATACTTCCTCTTTAACTAGGGACCACAGAAGATAGCTCTGAGAAAACAGTGAGAGGAGGGAATTTAAAGACCCTCTTAATGGAAACTTGTAATAACATCTTACCCCAGAGAATTCTGGTGCAGTGCTAAATCTGAAATTAAATCATTACTTTAAATTCACATAATGATAATCAAATCAAAATTTTCCAAGGACTCTGAGAATGTCAGTGTTCCTCACCATCCTTCTCAATGAGGGCAAGTAATACCCCTCCTTTTACAGGTTTTGAAGTACGAAACAGGCCTTGATTAGCAATGGATACGGTCACCAGGTTAGGTCTGAAACTACACTCAGTTTGATCTACCACCTCACTTCCAAAGTACTCATAGATAAATGGCAAAGTTGTATTATTTAAAAAAAAAAAAAAAAAAGATTCAAAACACAAAGTATTTTATGCAGAATCCAGAAACATTAGCAATGTTCTTAGAAAATCTTCCATACATAGGTAAATTCATGGGTAAAAGAAGCCAAGAGTACTGAGAGTGTACAAAAAAATCTCTATCTAAAATATGTGACTAATAATAGATAAAACGTAAGTGGTCAAACCTGTGATTACAAAATAAAAAGTTCAAACTATGTCTTCACTGAAGGAATTATATCACTATAGATATCCTGGAAGAAGCAACAAGTTCTTCATTAAATTTAATATCTAAAATGTTTGTATGTACATTCTATTGTCTAATCCTTAAAATGATCCTATGAGGTAGATAGTGGGGTTAACATTATTGTCATTTCACAATGCAAGAGACCATGGTCCTACACAGTTGAATGGCCTGGCACTGACTACACAATAGATAAGCCTCAGAAACAGGACTAGCAAGCTTTTTTCTGCTCTTTGGTTCAACAAGGTTAGACAGAATACACCGTGGAGGTGGATTATTCCACCCAACAAAGAGAAGCGCATCAGATGACAATGCATCAGGGCCAGAAGGACTCCAGTTATTCACTTTACACACCTCCCTGTAGTTCAGTAACTCATTTATCCATGCAGGCATTTAATGAATAAACACTTATTGACTACCTGCTAACTATTCTAGGTACTGTGTTAGGCATATGGATTCAAAGATGAAGTAAGATGAAGAAACCGTCATGACTAATGAGGCACAAGAAAACCATCAGTTTCCTTTTATAACATGAAAACTGTTTCTAATAGGGGAACATGTGATGTGAGAGACATGAAAAATATCTACCCTCTACCTGGGAGACAGGAGTGGGAGTGGTCATGCCTTCCTAGAAGAAAAATCTAAGCTGGCTCGTAACAGAGAAAGTCAGAGAGTTGACTAAAATTCTTACCTGGCAAAAGAAACAAGAAAAGTATGGATGTGTTAATAACATATGGATAAATTCCCAACACACAGTGATGAGTAAAAAATTCAAGTTGTATAATAACTATATTGTTCTACAACATTTGTGTGAAAAACACATGCATATAGAAACACCATATATTTTCTGTGCGTACAGGTATAAGCATATAAAAGCAAAGAAAAAGTTCTGGAAGCATATACTATGAATTCTTAACACTCATTACTGGCAGGGGGAGGGGCAGGGCACAAGAACTGGAAGAGGTAGTCAGAGGGACTTTAGCCTTATTAACAATTTTAAAAAAAGAACATAATTATGTATCACTTGCATTTTTTAACTTTTTATTTTGAAATATAGATTCTGATTAAGTTGCAAAAAAATGTACAAGAAGGTCCTTTGCCCCTTTACCTAGCCGCCCCCAATGTTACCACCTTGGCATGACTATAGTTCAATATCAAAACCAGTTATAATGCACTCATTTGTGTGTGTGTGGCTCTATGCAATTGTATCATGTCTATAGCTGCATGTAACCACCATCATAATTAAGATACTTATCTGTACCACCTCACCAAGACTCCTTCATTCTACCCTCTTATAGCCACATCCACCCTTCTACTCCTATCCCTAATACCTGGCAACCACTAATCTGTACTCCATCTTTAAATGTTACATAAATGGAACCACACAGTATGTATTCTTTTGAGACTGGCTTGTTCACACAGCATAATTCCCTAAAGTTCATACAAATTGTTGCATATATAAATAGTTCACTGATTTTTATTGCTAAGTAGTATCCTATGGTAGAAATGTACCAGTTTTTTTAAAACTATTCACCCATTGAAATACATGTGGGTAGTTTCCAGCTTTTAGCTATTTTGAATAAAGCTACTATATACATTTGTGTACAAGTTTTTATGTGAAAGTAAGTTTTCATCTCCTGTATAAATGCCCAAGAGTGCAATTGCTGGGTCATATGGTAAATTCATTAAAAAAAACACACAAAACTCACCAGAGAATATTTTTTAAAAATTGATTTTACAGAGAGAGGAATTGAGTGGGGAAGAGGGGTCAATAGAAACATCAATCAGTTGCCTCCTGTACTTGCCCCAACTGGGAATCAAATCTGCAACCTAGGTATGAGTTCCAACTGGGGATCGAACCTGCAACCTTCTGGTGTATAGGATGATGGTCCAACCAACTGTGTCACCTGGCCAGGGCAGTTTAGATTCATTTTTAACTTATAAAGGTACTACCAAACTATTTTCCAGAGTGGCTGTACTATTAATAACATTCCCACCAGCAGAGTTTGAATGATCCAATTTCTCTACATCTTCACCAGCATTACTTGTATTTTTAAAAAGCTAAATGAAGAGGTTGGTCAATGTATTTTAAAACAAAAAGAGACAGCCCTGGCTGGTATGACTCAGTGGATTGAGCACCAGCCTGCAAACAAAAGGGTCATTGGTTTGATTCCCAGTCAGGGCACATTCCTGGATTGAGAGCCACATCCCCAGTGGGGAATGTGTGAGAGGCAACCACACATTGATGTTTCTCTCCCCCTCTTTCTCGCTCCCTTCCCCTCTGCCTAAAAACAAACAACAAACAAACAAATAAAATGTAAAAACAAAAGGAGACAAAACTAGATTATTTTTAGCTTCCTTATGGATGTACATGACACTGTATATGCAAATTTTTATAACCTCTCCACACCAAAGAAATCAAACGTGAATCTGCTCAAGCCCCTAGATCTAATACTAACTTATGAACAAAATGGGAGTCAAAGAGAACATGCTAAATGGCAGTATAAGAATGCAGTCAATATAATCTAAAATGTGGAAAATTCCATAAGATAAACAATCCAGTTTGCTTAACAAATAAATTGCAAGAAAAAAAAATGAGAGGCAGGAGTACCTATAGAGTCAAAAAGACTGAAAGGCCCCATCAGCTAACTGCTTTGTATGGACATTATTTAAATCCTGATTCATTAGAAGTAATTTATTCATGAGGCAATTAAGGAAATTTAAACAATAATTAAACATGAAATATCAAAGAATTATTGTTAATTTTAAGTGTGGTAATAATATTGCAGTTATTTTTTTAAAAGAATTATTTTATGTGGAACCTAATGAACAAAGTAAACTAATGAGCAAAATAGAAACAGAGGCATAGATACATGGAAAATACTGACAGCTGTTGGAGGGGAGGGAGGAGGAGGAGGACACAAGATGAAAGGTGAAGGGATTATTAGCCAAAGAACATATACGCCTGACCCATGGACAAGGACAACAATGTAGGGATTGCCTGAGGGAGTTGGGGGGGGTTGAGTGGAGGTGGGCAAAGAGAAAAAAATGTGGACAACTGTAATAGCATAAACAATAAAATATAATTTAAAAATAAAAAATAATTATCTTTTCATAGGAAGTAATTTGGCAGTCCCTCAAAAAGTTTAACATATGACTCCCATATGATGTAGCAATTCCACTTCTTGCTATAGACCAAACAGAGCTGAAAACAGGTACTCAAACAAATACTTATTCATGAATTCTTTTAAAGATTTTATTCATTTATTTTTAGAGAGGGGAAGGGAGGGAGAAGGGGAGTAAGAAAGAGAGGGAGAGAAATGTTAATGTGTGGTTGTCTCTTGAGTGCCCCCTACCAGGGATCTGGCCTGCAACCCAGGCATGTTCCCTGACTGGGAATTGAACCGGCAACCCTTTGGTTCGCAGTCCGGCGCTCAATCCACTGAGCCACACCAGCCAGGACTATTCCTGAATGATAATAGTAGTGTTATTTATAATAGTTAAAGGTGGAAACAACTCAAATGTCCACCACCAGGGGAAAGGATACACAAAATGTGGTACAGCCATGTAACAGACAATGATTCAGCCACAGAAAGGAATTAAGTACTGATATATGCTACATTGTGCATAAATCCCCAAAACATTATGCTAAGTAAAAGAAACCAGGCAAAAAGTTCACATAATGTATGAAATATCCAGAACAAGTAAATAAATCCACCAAAACAGATCAATGACAGCCAGGAGCTAGGCAGTGGGGACAAGTATCCTGGGGAGTAACTGCTTAGTGAATATAGGTTTTATTTTGGGATGATGAAAATGTTTTGAAACTAGATAGAGGCAGTAGTTTCACAACACTGTGAATGCACTGCTACTTTAAAATGGTTAATTTTATGTTACATGAATTTTAACGTCAATTAAAAAAATACTTTCAGAGACACATGTTAAAATATTTACAGAGGAAGTAATATGGAAATTGATTTAAAATAACGAGGAGGTCACATATGAGAAATAAATGAATTGAGGTTGTTTATGGATTAATTATTGAAGCTGGGTGATAGCTATAATAGATTTCATTTCCCTATTCTACTTTCATACATATATGAAGTTTTTTGCCATAAAAAGTTTTTTAAAAAGAAAAAAGATGATTTTAAAGAAAGTTCACTTGATTTAGGGATTTGATATCACCTCCTTCTGAATAACAAGACTTGGGGAGTTTTAAACGAAGGATAAATACATGCTTCCGGAACTCCTACCCACACACCAGACATTCCCCAGATGCTCTGGTCCAAAGCTAAGTCTTTTGTTATAAAAGGCACATTTGTGCTTGAGAAGAAGGAATGGACACAGGGAAACTACAGTCTAAGAGTCAAAGACCCTGGGTGAATGAACACAATGGCAACTTCAACAAGGACCTCTGAAGAACCATAGCTTCCATCTTGCAGAATAAGCAAAGTTGCTAAATCACCTAGATATGTTTTAAAATGGCGGATTCACAGGTCCCACCAACCCAGATCAACAATTCCATCTTTGGGTCTGAGCTCCAGGAAGGAGTACTTTAACATGTTCCCCAAGTGATTCTTGTTGTTTTTTAATTCTAGAATTTTAAAAAGTATATATATTTTTTATTTTTTCTTCACCTGAGGAAATGCCCATAGATTTTAGAGAGAAGGGAAGGAAGGGAAGGGGAAGAAACACTGATATGAAGGAGAAATATCCATGTGAAAAAGAAACACCCATCAGTAGCTTCTTGTATCAAACCCACAACCTAGACACCTGCCCCAAGCAGAGAGAGAACCTGCGACCTTTCAACCACCTGAGCCACACTGGCCAGGGCTAGCCAAGTGATTATAACAGAAGCCCTGCTGAATTCCAGGGGATAAAGCTGATTGTAGAGCTCCACCTTGTGGCCTACCAGCTAGGAAGCAACTTTGCAGAATCCCTGGTTCCCCCACATAACTTTAATTGAAGGCTTTCAAAACCCAGCAAGAACCCTCATAACCTCCTCTAGGGGTTTATTCCTTAGAAACGTTTTGATCCATGCCATTACACTAAGGGAATTATAGGTCCAGAAAACATTATAGAAAGATAGTTTTGAAAATACAGACTATTTTGGGATGAATAAAACACTGCATTCATTCAGTATTTACTGAGAGTCCATAACATTCTAAGTACTATGCTAGGCACTAGAGATTGAAGATTAATAAACATGGCCCTGTCCTTAAAAATCAACAGAAAGCCCTGGTCAGGTAGCTCAGTTGGTTATAGCATCGTCTCAATATGCCAAGGTTACGGGTTCAATGCCAGGTCAGGGCACATATAAGAATCAACTAATGAGCCCCGGCTGATGTGGCTCAGTGGACTGAGTGCTGGCCTCGGAATCAAAAGGTTCCGGTTCGATTCCCAGTCAGGGCACATGCCTGGGATGCAGGCCAGGTCCCTGGTTGAGAGTGTGTGAGAGACAACTGATAGAGATACCTCTTATACATGGATGTTTCTCTCCCTCTTTCTACCTCCCTTCTCCTCTCGCTGAAAATAAATAAAAGAGTCAACTAATGAATGCATAAATAAGTGGAACAATAAATTGATGTTTCTCTCTTCCTCTTCCTCTAAAAATTAATTTAAAAAAAATCCACAATAAAATATGACAAAAGAAATAGTACAGATTAGAATAAGTGTCTCCTTTCTAAAAAGTAATTCCTGGGCACTGGGAAGGAAATCAAGGACATAACACTGGTCTAGCTGGATGTAAGACAGTCATATTAAAGATAACCAATGATGGCAAAAGCAGTGACTGAGACATGCAACCCGAAAGTCACAGACTGTTAAGTACTTTACAAAGGTTGTAAATAGAGCAATCCCTCCCTCTAGAAATAAGGGAAAGCTTTGTTCGTTCAACTCATACCCTGTGCCAAAATTGTACTATGTGCTAAGGACACAGTAAGTAAAGTAAGCTTTAAGAGCATTAACAGGGAGGTCTTGCAAGCATGTTTCCCCTGATGGGCTACCATTTGATCTTGGACCTTGAGGGGTCCTAGGACATGAACAGGCAAAGAAAAAAAATCAAGAAAAAAAGGAGAAATTCTCCTTTTTGTGTATTTGTATGTGGAGGAGGAATAAAAGGGATGGGGCACTGGCACCAGAGAAGGGGCGGATTGCTTGCTTATGGACTTTAATATTTTATCCATTAAAGTAGGCCATAAAACAGTCCTCCAAAAAAACACATTTTCTTGGAGCATCCCACATAATAGGTTCTGTGGATGTGACCGTCAACAAAGATAACGAGAAACCACCAAAGCTCCTGAATAGGGCCATGGCAAGTGATGTTTAAGGATATGTGCTACATGCCAGAGCAAGAGCGAAGTTAAGAAGCCAGTGCAGTATGGGTGGGCCTGAAATGAAACGACGCAGGGGTTTTAAGAACTGAAAATAGTGGCTAGGCACTAACAGAGCAAGGCTGGTTAGGCAGAGGGATGAAGGGACAGAGGGATTTCAGCCAGGGTGATTATAAAAATGATGGTGACATTAAAAAAAAGAAAAAGAAGTAACAGTTTTAGGAAGAAAAGAAGCTTTCTTTTTAGAGGTTTCAGTGTACGGAACACTTGCCAGAGTACTGTGTATGTGCACATAGACAGTAAAAACAGGTGAGTGGAAAAAGAGATAAAGAAAGGAGTGGCTGACCAGAAGACATGTCCCCTCATTAGAACTAATCATTCTGACAACTGATCTCCAACAACCGCTAGCTTTTCTCTTCGAGTTTTCTATAATACCATCCAAATTGCTGGGTCTTCCTGACTTTCCTCTCCCTCTCTGGCCCTTCAAGTTGCCCCCTAAAAAGGTGATATTGCTACAACAATTGGAATTGTAGGGAAGAAGGTAAATACTCAGTTGAAGATAACAGTGACTTTGAATGCGTTTTTTTAAGATATTCTTTTAAGATAAAACATAATATATAGTAAAGTGCACTAAGTCTAAGCACATGTATAGCTTAATAAATTTTTACATACGTATATACTCATGAAACTACCACAGGTATAGAATCACAGAAGTTTCCCTTATGCCTTCCTAATACCCTTTCCAGAGGTAACCACTATTTTGAGTTCTATAACCTATCTGTCCTTAACAGCGTACAAATGGAATCACACACTCTTTTGTACCTGGCTTCTTTCATGCAACATTATGGCTATGAGAATCATCCATGTTAACATGTGTTTCTATAGTTCATTCTTTTTCGTGTCTGTGCAATTGTCTGCTGTGTGGCTCTTCTGCAGTTTACCTATCCATTTCTTCTTTGATGGATATCTGTATTGTTTCCAGCTTTGGGTTATTATGAATAAAGCAACTGTGAATATTCTTGTATATGCCTTTGGTAGAAACATGTACTCATTTCTCTTAACTATACCTAAGAGTGAGATTGCTAAGTCTTGGAGTCATGTGTAGCTTTAGTCAATATTGACAAATAGTTTTCCCAAGTGGTTGTACCAATTTGCACTCACCTAAAATGCATGGGAGTTTTGGTTGCTCCACACTCTAGTCAACAATTGATACTATCTTAATTTTAACCATTCAGGGTATATAGTGATACTTCACT
The DNA here is from genome assembly GCF_021234165.1 of Pteronotus mesoamericanus. Taxonomy (NCBI): domain Eukaryota; kingdom Metazoa; phylum Chordata; class Mammalia; order Chiroptera; family Mormoopidae; genus Pteronotus; species Pteronotus mesoamericanus. The sequence continues at coordinate 21,850,776 of NW_026555078.1, read as the reverse complement.
GTGGTTTTAATTTGTGCTTCCCTCATGAGTAATGAAGCTTTGAGTACCTTTCAAGTGCTTATTTGCTATATGGTTATCTTCTTTTCTGAGGCACCTCTTCAACATTTCTACTCATTTAAAAAATTGAGTTTTATGCCTTTTACTTACCAATTAGTATTTCTTTATATATTCTGAATATAAATTCTTGCTCAATATGTATTATGAATATTTTCCCCCAGACTATGGCTTGTTCTTTAGTTCATCTTTTCACTTAATCGTGTCTTTGATGAACAGAAATTCTTAATTTCAATGAAATCCCATTTGTCGATTCTTTTTTCATATATAGTGTTTTGGGGGTCCTATTTAAGTAATCTAAGAAATCTTTCTGTACGCTGATGGCCTTGCATTCTGAGAGGAAGGAGGCCATGTCTGAAGAGCCTCATTCTTTAAAGTTTTAACAAATATTAGAGCACGAGTGCCTTTTCCAGCCTTTCAGGTTACACCCTGGGCTCTATTGTCCGCACAACAGTACGAGCAACCCTCAAATGCAATGTGGCACAGATTGTCTGGCTTGTTCAGAAGGCAAGGAGTTACACTTAATTTAGTCTCTACAGAAGTAGGACTGGCACAAGCCCCACAGGCCAGACATTTAACCCAGAGGACTCCAAAGCCAGGCAAGATCCTAAGAGCAATTTCTTTCTGATAGGAGGAATTTGCGCTTATTGCCCAGTTTTACATGTGTCATTTATACAACATGTAAAAGCATCATCTTATGAGTTAAGTCTTTACAGGAATTCCTGGCTTGCCCTAGTTTTTTTAGTGAGCGGGAAAGAACCACTCTCTTGACTCTTCTTGTCAAAGCAAGACTCTGTTACCTGCCACAGAACTAGCAGTCCCTGACAGCAACTGGCAGACACTAAAGATATGAGGAGAGAGGTAGTGTGTGAGCAGACAGCTAAAACAGGCAATAAAAAGTCTGAGAAAAGAAGAGTAACAGTGGGGGAAACTTCACTTTTTCTGAATACTTTAGACATTAAAGGATCTCAGTGTGGAAAACTGTTCAGAGGCCACTGCAACTGTCTAAGTAAGATACAATTGGGATGTATGTAGGCAGTGACAAAGGCGAGGATGGTTGTAAAAAGACATCAGCAGAAATAATCCAAATGAAGTAAGTGAAACCTTGTCCAAACGTGAAGGTGTATTTGCATATGTGAAGTTTTCTCTTATCCAGTCACACTCAAAATTCCCTACCTATGGCCCACTTGGTACCATTAAAATTGCTAAAGCAGGCCTTTGCCAAGCCAGTAACATAAATAAGGAAAGCACACTTGGACTACGACATCAAGGAGAGGCCCTGGCCAGTGTGGCTCAGTTGGTTGGAAAGTTGTCCTATAACCTAAATGTTGCAGGTTCAATTCCCAGTCAGGGCACATAAATGCCTAGTTTCAGGTTCAATCCCCAGTCCTGGTACATGCAAGAGGCGACTGATCAACGTTTCACTCTCACTTCTCACATCGATGCCCCTAACCCCACCTTCCTCCCTCTCTAAAAGCAATAAAAAAAATATCCTCGGGTGAGGATTATAAAAAAGACATTAAGAAGTGGTGGGACCCATAACACTTCCTAAAGATTTAAAGAGGAATTCATGACTCAGTTCACCTGACTGTTGCCACATAAGAATAAAGGTCCAATGACAACAAATCTTTTCACTTTTTCAAGAGATATTAGAAATTGTGATCTTTCTGTGTAACTTTCCAAACACTACTATATCATGTACACCAAACAAAATACCTCTGTGAGTTTACTCTGGCCTATGGGCAATGGGTTTACAATATCTGTTCTAAAGCTTTGCAGCAAGATAAATAGCACGTGCAGGTTTCCAGGGTTAGAAGACCAAGAAACTTGAAAAGCTAATGTGCAGACAAGGGACTGGACCAGGAGACAGTAAAAAGAAGTTTAACTTTTAGCAGCAAAAAGTCTAAAGACTCGGAGTTGGACTAACTTCAGAGTTGGACAGGTCTTTATTAGAAAAACCTGACAGGAATTATTACAAAGTTCTGTTGCAAGGAGGCGCAGATTAAAAAAACTAGAATGTGCAGGGATCCTAAATGATTAAAAAAGGGTGGGGGATATCTGTCACACACTCACACTATTTTACCTCTGTGTCTTGATTTCCTTATCATTGTAATAAGAATAACAGAACCTACTTCATAGGGCTATCATAATTAAATAAAAATTATTCATATAACTGTCATCCCCTGGCAAGTAATGCTTACCAAAGTTAGCTACCATTTGTTATCATGGAACACTAAGAGGCAAAGGGACCTGGTCAAGATCACACCTGTATTTTGTACCCAGAATGTATGGCTTCAGATCCTACGCTCTAAATAAACCATCAAGCTCTTCAGCCTCCCCTCGCCTTGCTGGGCTAGATCAGTACAATGAGGACGTCAGACCAGATGAAAACTGAATTCCCTTCTAGAGCTGACATTTATTATTCTACCAGCCAGCCCTCTAACCAGCTTATTTCATGGTAGCAGTAAGAAAAACATAACCCTGCTCACACTTCTATGGATTACCAAGCTAAAGTAGGGAAGTAGAGCTTAGGCTTGGGGTAGGTCAAGCTAGGACATAGCCCCCTTATTGATCCTTGGTGATTATGTGTATTTCTAGGGGACCAGCAGGCCTCTTGAGTAGGCTAAAAATTCATTCACATGAGCAACCTCTTACAAGCTAGAAGTCACCTATTAGCCTGCTAAGAAACCACAATAAGCTCTAAATCTAAAATCTTTAGAACACCAAGTGACTCTTATCCTCTTGGGCGTCAAGGGCCTCCATGAGAACCTATTAAATGCTCTTTCCCCATCCTTGGCGGGGGGTGTGGTGGGGTGAGGGGAATACTATGCATGCTCATTCAGATAATAAAGCACACACAATTTTACCTGCAATAATAAGGGGTTCACGAATTACCTAAAATCTTTCCCTAGACTTTAAGTATCCCTGGTTCCAAGCTTGTCCTTCCAGGGGATTCAGAATTGCCCCAAGATCTGGGCTGGAGTTTCTAGGCAGCTGTGTTTAGGAGACAAATCATATATTGCAGACTAGGCATAACGAATCATGCATGGAAAAGACAAAGGGACCCTTCTTCCTTCCCCCACACCAACTTGTACTGAGAGAATTCAAACAGAGAAGATCTGTAATTTAATCCCCAAACACCAGGGGATGAAGAACAGGACCCCAAGAATATTTCATGCCCCTTTTCTGATTCCTACCCATAAAATCACATAGGATCTCAGAAGAATTGAAAGGAACAAGTAAAAACATCCTAGTCTCCATGGCACCGTGATCCTCCTTTCATAAGAAAGGAATCAGTCAAGATTGCCAATTAGCCTTATTAGATGACTTTTCCCCCAGTATGGGCTTTGAAAACTATAGGTACCAAAGAAACCATATCATCTCAACCATAACTGAAGAAGTAATCAAAACAAGATATTTTCCTCCCGTAAGACTAGCAACAGCTTAAGTCTTGGTGAGAGACTGTAGAAACATGTGAATTCATACACAGTTGGTGGGCTTATAAATCAATAGTCTTTGGTGGTGTTGGTGGGCTTATAAATCAGTAATCTTGGGTGGTGGTGGGACATTTGACAGTTTTTATAAACCATGTAAAAACATACACCTTCTGATGCAGCAACTCCCTACAGATATTTCTGCAAAGGTGGCTGAAGATAGATGGGCAACCAGGTTCAATGTTGCACTGTCTATAACAAGAAGTCCTGACTGTTGGGTATGTCATATAAATGAAATAGCAAGTAGCCATTTAAAAAATGTGCTAAGTCTGGCCCTAACCAATGTGGCTCAGTTGGCTGGACATCATCCCACAAAGTGAAAGGTCACCAGTTGGATACCCCATCAGGGCACACTGCCTGGGTTGCAAGTTTAGTCCCTGGTCGGGTCATGCACAAGAGGCAACCAACGGATTGACGTCTCTCTCTCAGCATGGATGTTTCTCTCTCTCCCTTCCCCTCTCTCTTAAAACAAATAAAGATCTTTTTTTTAAAAAAGCAGTAGGTCCGTAAGTGCTGCTATAAGATTCCCAATACATAACTTAAAAAATGTTGAGAAGAGTAGATATTATGCATGATTCCTTTAGCCTAAATTTTTTGAAGGACACACATACATGCTATTATATGTAATAAGTTATGTTCTTGGAAACACATAAGAAACTGTTCATCATGGTTACCGCTGGAGACAGTGACTAGAGATCAGGAAAGAGAACCATACTGATGTACAAACATTTAGAAAACACGCTGGTAACAGATTTAAAAAAAAAAAACAAAACAAAACCTCCCAGAAACCTGGGGCTGAAGAGAGAAAGCAGTACTGAATGAAGGGAGGTTCTCACTACTACTTCATATATTTGCCTAGAATTGACCTTGTCTATAACCAGACTCCTCCTTAACAAGGAGTATGATTTCTCATACTGCCTGTCCCTTGGGAAGGCAGCTTCCCTGGCTTCAGAGACATTAGCACATGTTAGGAGATGTCCAATTGAGATCAACTGCCAAGCAGTTTCTCACAGCTCTTGCTGGCTGATCACATTACCTGAAAGTTGAGGTGGGAAAAAGTGTTAACACCTTATGAATGAAGAAGCTTACCTCTGAGGTTTCCGAATATCCCAGAGTCCTACTCCTTCCTTTGAATTGGCTGTGGCCAATAACCTGGGCTCCACAGGGTTAAACATGACACTGTGAAAGGCTGACGGATAGTTTGCCAGGCAGAAGGGCTCTGTGAAGAAAGAAACTACTATCAGTCCATTTTGGGCACCTCTGGGCCAAGGGCGGGCAGACCGGCAGGAATGTGATGCGAGGAGGAGCACACCCTCTAATAACCATGCCAATGGGCTGGAACCCCAGCTTGGTCACCTTTATGCACAAGGTTCTCACAAGTCCTAGCATACACTTTCCACACATAGAAAAAAGCAACTTAAATATATATAAACAAACTTTAAGCTATAATATTCAGAAATACATATAGCACCTATTCAGATTTTATGAGGCAGATGATCACTGTAAAAAGGAATTAACCTGTTTTGCAGTAAGTAAAACTGAATTCCAAATGAGCTGAAAAAATTCACGACCAATTACTGGTAGGATTATTATACCTTAATCCAAATTTATGAGTTTTAGAAATTAAAAGTTTTAAAACTATATAAAAATGTATATAGTTTTAAAAGCAAAAGAGTAAGAAAAATTAAGCCGAATAAAAGTAATAGTTTTCTCTTCTGGTCATATTGCTCCCTAAATTGAAAAGAAAGTGGTCTCTGTCTAGAATTTTATTATTTCATTCCCAGTATTACAATACTTTAACAACAAGAAAAAGACACCTACCTACCACTTGAACTGGCATCTAGCCAGCTTCTAATCAGCTTCACCTAGAAACCCAGCAGCCCTCTGACTGTATTAGCTAGCTTCAAGTGAGGAAGGAATTACTTGCTACCTGGGAGGACATACTCCTGTGGAAGTTGTTTAGAAGCAACAGAAAGCATTCTGCAGTCTGTAATTTCCACATGTGACACTTCAGAGGTCCCTGAATGGGGTGGTAGAGGGGGTGGGACTCAGTCATCCCACCCAGCATATGGTTCAGATGAAGGAGAATTTCACCTGCTGAGCACATGGTGACTCCACCATAGCTGTGGCCTGCAGCTACCTCACCTGCCTGACCCTAAGCACAAGCTACAGAAGCTTAAGAGATATAGTCTGAACCTCAATAATGGGCACAGCCCGGCCTGTTAAATGCTCAGAATATAGAATAATAAAAAGACCCAGATCCTACCAGACAAGGCAAGCAGGAAAGTAACTCTATGTACACAGGTATAATTATGACAAAGCTTCACCAAGGGTGGGGATGGGGTGGCACTGAGGGTAGCTTTGGAGGAAAGAGCCCTTGGAGATAGGCAGAGTTACAGAGAGAAATCTCTCTGCAGGAAGTGAGCTGAAAAAAATGCTTTTCCTCAAGAACCTCAGAAAAATTCAACAAAACAATTCTTCATTTTACATTGGAGACTCAACGAACACATTTGGAGAAGGAACTTACCCAGATAATTCCCTGTAAACATATGGTATTTGCCATCATTTTAAGCTCCTTATACACAGTTAGGGTTAGGATGTGTTACTCTTTCAGCAAAATAACAAGCCTGAAATGAGGATTCAAAAAAGTGCACAACACCCCCTTCTCTGTAAATAACCAAGAATGTGCGCATGTCAGAATCCCACACAGAGCTGGCTCTTGCTTGTTAAGCTCTATGACAAAGCAGCACATCTTCTGTTCCTTGGGGCCACTAAACACCAAGATATTGCACTGTTTCCTACAGGTACAAGGGTTTGAGGAGATTCACAGGTGGTTAGAAAGTACTGGCAAGGGGCCTCACTTCTGACTACTTAAGGGTAGGGTGGGACCTCCAGAAACACACATCTATGCCCCTATGTGAGAGTTTCCTCTCCATTTATACTCAGGTTACTCCCACCCAGGTTACTCAGGTCATAAATTGAATCTGCAATGATCTTGACATCACAATCTAACAGCTTTTTGCACAGTGACCCTACCTCCATGAGGAGACTCCCGAATGTCCCAGATGAGAACCCGGCCATCATCTGAGGAGCTGGCAAAAATGTTGTCATTCACTGGGCTCACCGACAAGCCATACACTGCATCTTCATGAGCAAACACATCCAAGGTCTCACTGCTGAGAGACAGAGAGCAGAGAGAGAGGCACACAGGCGCACACATGCACACACACACAAATGGAGAGCATAGTCCCAGCCTCCTAGTTCCTAGGGTAGGATTCCCTTTGATTTTCAGAAGAAAGGCAACCTAACTAAACTCAAAGGATATTATGTTTCCTTTAAAAGTAGGCATTGAACTTACAAGTGAAAAAAAGAAGTACTATTAAAGAGACTTTTTATAGATTTCATGGTAAGTTTGCTTTGTGCACTAAATGAGCATATTTAAAAGTGACTCAACAGATGAGTTCCGCCCTTTCACATACTATAGAATGCCTCTGCTTCTGTACAGATCTGGGGGTGCTGCTTGATTTACAGAAAGTGAGGGATAGCTTTAAAGCAGCCAGGTCTCATGCCAGCTGGGTAAAAGTGGAATCTACTGGCAGTCTGGTATGGTGATAAAAGCTCTGAGGCCAGGTTGCCTAAGATCAGATCCTAGCACCACCTGACTTTAAGTTTCCTCATTTGCAATTGAGATCATACCAGTACTGCCTCTCAAAGTTTTTGTAAGGGTTAAATTAATTAATGTATACAGAGCACTTAGAATGGTGGCTGGCACATAAATCTTACCAATTATTATTATGTTTCCTTCTTTCTCCACTCTCCTTTTAAGTTTAAGTCACCTGAAAGCTTTACTTCATACCAACTTTGCAAATCTTTTTTTCTTTTTAATCAAAATTTTATTTCAAAATTATTATAGAAATCTTCAGAAAGGACAGCTGATTTCGTGTTATTTTTTCAAAAAACAAAAACTAATTTGGTCTACTTTTCATATGAAAAATAGAGTCAATCACCTTCAGATACTAACAATCTATTTACCTTTCAACGTCATGGAGGATAACTTGCTCATCATTTCCTGAAAGGGAAAAAAGTAGACATATGATCATTCCTAGAAAATGTTCCCTGTCCACATTACAATTCAGTATTTTGAGGTTTTTAGGGAAAATTAAGTGTGAACAAAGTCAATGTTAGTAAAAATTAGGAGTGTCAATTAGAAAAAGGATTTTAAAAAAATAAGGATAAGACTTTTTTTTAGAAAATTTTTAAAAGCATAATAGCAACTAGGTATAACATAACTGTTTCCAAAATGTATTATACAGTGTAATGTTTAAAAAAAAAAAAAAAGCTGTGGCCATTAAGGAGAAAAGAAAGTGATTAAGGGCAAATGAATTCAAGCTAGCTTTTCTATTTCTTTAGTTTTTAAACAAAACCACTCATTGACTGTGAGATCTGGAATAGTACCTGTTACTTTTCTATGCCTCAGTTTTTTAACTGCAAAATAGGTTTAATAATCGTACCTACCTCATAGGTTTATTGTGAGGATAAGAGCACATTTGTAAAAGCATTCAGAATAGGACTGAGCACTTCATAAGCCCCCAGTAAATGTTTGCTACTATTCCATCCGCATCATCTCTTATAGTATTAAAATTTGATGATTATTTGATTCTAAATAATGGGAGAGTTTTTATCTCTTGCATTTTTCTTTATCACATCAAGAAACCTAAAAATACTACATTCATTATTATGTGCAGTCCCACCTTCAAATAGTTTATACAGCCAAAAAATAACCTAAATATGAAAAGACAGAAAGTGAAAAACTTCCATTCTATGCTGAAAGCACCACCAATAGTCATTTAAATAGAAAGTAAAATTAGCAGTGGTCCAGGTCATCTTGAACCCCTGGCTCTAAACTCTGTGGGTGCATGCGAAGTAATGGCACAGGAGAGGTGCTGGGGAGGTGAGAAAAATAAGATTTTTCCAGCCCTTGAGAAACTCACAGTCTAACTGCACAAATCATTAACAAGACAGGTTATCTTCTCGTAGAGATATGCTTAAAATGGGGTCATAGATAAAGGAGCAATTATTTCCTCCATGAGCAAAGTGAAAGTACATAGCATAAGGGAAGAATGTTTTTATGGAAAGGGAGACATTTCAACAGAAACTCAAATTATACTCAAAACTCTTACCAATGGGAGACTTAGGGAAATTGGTGGGGACTAGACAATTGACGATGACCCATGAGGAATTGCATGAGCAAAAGGCACAAGGACACCTAAGATGGTAAGAGGTTTAATGGGCTAGAGTACAAGATGCAGGGGGAGGGAGATGAAGCCAGAGAGTAGTCTGGGGTTTAGATCATATTCTGTGGACACTATAGGGTCAAAAAGATTCACATGGTTAAGCCTTTATTTTTAAACTCATAGACACAGACAATAGTATGGTGATTACCAGAAGGAAAGGGGGTTGGGGGGAGGTAGAATAGGGTATGGGGGGATAAATGGTGACAGAAGACGACTTGACTTGGGGTGGTGAACAATACAATATACAAATGATGCACTACAGAACTGTACACCTGAAACCTATGATTTTATTAACCAATTTCACCCCAATAAATTCAATAAAAAGAAAAAAAACTTTATTTAAAAAATAAAATGTGTATAAGCAATGAATTAAAAGGAGGATTAGAGACTGGTAGCAGAGAAGACAGAGGATGGTGCAACAGTCCAGGCCAAAGATGAGGACCTGAACAGGGGCAGTAGGTATAGGAAGAGAAAAAAACTAAAGAATGAATGAGAGGCTTTCCAGTCTAGTTGGCGACTAACAGAATATGTAAATGAAAAAAAGACATGTTTGAGGATGACTTTCAAAATTTCTATTAGGCTGAACCATGTGAAATTGTCTCTTTTTGTAAGTTGAAAATACTTCAACATCAGCAGTTTCTTAAAGTTAAACCTAACAATGTAAATAATTGGGTAAATGGGGATTATAACTGAGAAAGGGAATCCAGGGAATAAGAGAAAATATTTGTGAAGAGGAAGAACTAATAATCTTGGTTTTAGATGTGTTGCATGTAAATTGCTTCTGGAACACATAGATAGATATTCAGTGGGGAAATCTGCAGTGCAGAAGAACGGTCAGGACTAGAAATTTGCTGGTCGGAGGAGTGTGTGTGGTTAGTTGATGGAAGCCATCACCAAAAGGCTGACTTGAGCCCAAACCATTCCAATTCTACCCTAACACAATGTTTTTCAAACAGGAGCCATCCATGGGTCATAAGATCTATTCAAGCCACAACCTTTAATATCTTTAAAAATGAAATAGGACAGAATTTTTAAAAAATCAGAGTGTACCACACATAATAAGTACTGTTTCAAATATGTATGTGTTTTTGTGTAGCAGATTACAGTGTAAAAAGTATTCTACAGAAAAGAGAAAGAAGGAGAGCAAAAGAATGAAAGGGAGGGCAGAAGCGGGGGAGAGAGGGAGGGAGGGAAGGAAGGAAGGAAGGAAGGAAGGAAGGAAGGAAGGAAGGAAGGAAGGAAGGAAGGAAGGAAGGAAGGAAGGAAGGAAGGAAGGAAAGAGGCAGGTAAGGGGGAGAGAGGGGAAGAAAGGAGAGGGACAGAGAGACGGGGTGGGAGGAAGGGAAAGGAGAAAGGTAGGGTGGGATGGATGGATAACTCTAATACACATGTCTAAATTGCTGAAATGCAGAAAAGGCAAGCTATGGAAAACCAGGAATTCTACAGAACAATAAAATAAAGAAAAATAAGGAGTTATTTTAGCACTCCTTTATGTAAAATACCAGCCACAGAGAATTCCCACATGTGGAAATCTCCTTTCTCACCTCCAGAGAATACTTTGGTGTTCCCACTGTTGAAAGCCAGGCAAAAAATGTTGGAATGATGCTCTCCTTTCAGCTGTATGGGCTTGACTCTGGAGTGGATAGCTTGTTCCATGTGCCATAGCAGAACCCGGCGATCATCTCCTCCTTAAGAAAGGAGTAAGAATCTAGCATTAAAACAGCTGATATTTCAAGGCTGACACTTGGTTTTGCCAGCCTTGAATCCCATCTTTTCCAAAACTGCATCTCCCCAACTCCAAGAGATTCTGATGGGCAAATAAACCCAGGACTTGGCCCCTTATCTATCAGTATATACTGGTTCCTAAGCCACTCACTTTTCCCTAGGAATTAAATCTTGAACAGACAATACAGAAAAGGAAAGGAAGAAGCACTGATAGTGAAATTCTCAAAGCCACCCTGTTCCTGATTTTCCAGAGACCTTAGTTGTTTAAATAGTTCTTCATTTACTACCTAAAATCCTCCCATTAATATCTTTTTGGAGGGAGGGGGGAATCTAACAATACCTGAGTTGGTTTCTAGTGCTTTCAACAAAAGAACTTAAATATTTGTAGCACACTAGTTTTCAAAGCATTCTCCTTGATCTTATCTCATTGACTGTGGGACACCACACAAATGATAACTAAGGAACTGCCTGTCACAGTAGCAGAATCTAGACAGAACCCAGGTCTCATGAACCTCAGTCGAGCTCTTTCCTCTCTGCATAACTCTCAAAAGTCTGAATTACATGAGCTATATTACACTGTGTGAGTCAGCTCCTATAGAATAAGAATATTTATGTTCTATGTATTATGTATTCTTTATATTTGAAGACACATTAAAAATGTCTGGAAGAGTGGAACAAACTGTTGACAGTGGTTACTACTTCCAGGGAATAAGATTAAAAGAGAGGTAGAGGACAGATTGCAGTTTTTAGTTTTACTTTATGTATTTGGCACTGCTTCACTTTAACAAGCTTTTATTGTATTCCTAATAAAATTTTAAGTTACAACAGGCGCAAACATAGGCAGCAAACCATAGCAAACTCTATACTTCTGTCTCCCCACCTCCATTCAGTACAGCAGACACAAATTGTAGCACATCCATACCACGCAGAGACATACTGCATAGCCATTAAATCAATAAATCTTTAAGAACTGGGAAAGATGTCCAAAGGTCTTTGTTAAGGAGGAAAATAAGGTGTAAAATAGTATGTGTACCAGCATCCACTCACGTAAAACAGTTTTTAAAAAGCCGCATGAGAGCGGGAAGCTTTTCAATTTTGTTCACTGCAAAGTCCCCAGCACCTAAGTAAGTGCCCCCAAAAGTAGACATTGAATGAATATACTTAAACTTGCATACCTGTGCTTTTTAAAAAAAGGTTTTATTTATTTTTAGAGAGAGGGTAAGGGAGAAAGAAAAGCATCAATCAGTTGCCTCTTGCACACCCCAAACCGGGGACCTGGCTGGAAACTCAGGCACGTGCCCTGACGGAGAATCGAACCAGCAACATCTTGGTTCACAGGCTGGTGCTGAGTCCACTGAGCCACACCAGCCAGGCCATATCTGTGCCTTTAGTTGCTTATCTAGATGGCTATAAAAGAAGTTTTGTATAATGGTGACCACATCTAGGCTAGGGTTTTGAAGACTTTTTAAAAATGTGTAAAATATATATACAATAAAATTTATCATTTTAACCATTTTTTAAAAGATTTATTTACTTTAGAGAAAAGAGAAGGGAGGGGGAAAGAGAGGGAAACATCAGTGTGCCTAAGATACATCATCAGCTGCCTCTCACGTACTCCCAATGGAGGACCCAGCCCACAACCTAGGCATGTGCCCTGACCAGGAATGGAACTGGCAGCCTTTCAATTTGCAGGCCGAGCGCAATCCACTGAGCCACACCAGCCAGGGCCCATTTTAACCAATTTCAAGTGTACAATCCAGTAGCATTATGAACATTTGCATTGTTGTGCAACCATTACCATTATCTATCTCCAGAACTTTTATGTCATCCTAAACTGAAACTCTGCATCCAATAAACAGTAACTTCCACTTGCCTCCAATAACCACCATTTTACTTTAGACGTCTATGAATTTGACTCTTCTAGGTGTCCCATATAAATGGAATCATTTATTTGTCCTTCTTTGTCTGGCTTATTCATTTAGCATGTCTTCAAGGACCATACATATTGTAACATATATCAGAATTTCATTCCTTCTTAAGGCTGGATAAATATTCCATTATATATAAACACCCCCCCCCCCATTTTGTTTATCCATTCATTAATGGACATTTTGGCTATTGTGAATAATGTTGCTAAGAACACTGATAGAGAAATATCTGTTCAAGTTCCTGCTTTCAATTTTTTTGAGTATTATATACTGTTGAGAAACTTATGTTTTATTTATAACTTCCTGTACTACTTGACTTTTTGCCATAAACATATTTCCTTTAATAACTGGTCAAATTATACTCATTCTTCCTCCTCTAGAAAAAAGTTGTCCTTTTCCTTGAGTTCCTTTGTTTCTTGAATTCTTCCTTCCATTCCTGGTCAACATCAATTGTCTCCTTCCTGAAATTATTTCATTGTCTACCAGACGCCCTCTTAAGTGTGGTCCACAACATTTTGTGTTTACAATTTGCCTATTTCAACTATGAGTTCACTGACCTGGGGTAAGGTTATCTAAATTCTATCTCTCTTAAAAGTTAAGGTAATGAAAATAAAGGTTTTTGTTTTATTTTATTAATATTTTTTAATTCTGACCCAAGGATATATTTATTGGTTTTATTTTTTAAAAGCAATTTATTTATTGATTTTGAGAGAGAGAGAGATTATTTGTTGTTCCACTTACTTATGCATTCATTAGTTGATTCTTACATGTGCCCTGACCAGGGATGGAACCTGCAACACTAGCATATTGGGCAATGCTCTAACTAATTGAGCTACCCCACCAGGGCTGTTTACTGAGTTTAGAGAGAGAGGAAGGGAGCAAGAAAAACATCAATGTGAGAGAGAAACATCAACTAGTTGCCTCCCTTACATGTCATGACCAAGGATCAAATCTTCAACCTAGGGTATGTACCCTGACAGGGAATCAAACCTGCCATCTTTTTCATTTATAGGACAACGTTGCAACCAACTGAACCACCCAGCCAGGGCTATTGTTTTATTTTAAAGAAAAATGACATAAGGAGTTGTTTACTCTATTAATAAATTTATGCAGTGGGCACCTTAGTTCTCCATAGTCTCTTCATGTTTTTCCCCAACACTGAGGCCCCAGGTCAAGGGGGCCTATCACTACTTTTGATGCTGTGTATCTTATACAAATTAGAGAAGCATTTCTTTGTGCCCAAGTCTCTGTAAAAAGTGGAAAATTAAAAGATACAAGCCCATATATTTCTTCTACTCACTCATGTTTCTAATCTAATCTCCCTAAGCCTAAGTTTCATCAAATATAAAATGAGGATCATAATAGCTCTACTGTCATGGATTTTATAGATTATAAAGCCAAGTACCATAGAGTTAAGTAAGTTGCCAGCATCATACAGTAAGTAAAGTGGTTAAGATTCAAAAGCAAGCAGTTAAGACTCCAAGTTCCCACTCTTAACCACTACCCTAAACTGCCTGCCTTACAGAACAAAAATGAACTATAAGCAATAAAACATATTCATCTGACAGACAACTGCCTTGGTAGCAAACTCAAAAATGTGCAGGTGAGAATAAAACAAGGGACCACAGCAATAAAAACAGAAGTCAACTTAACTGGAACAATCTGAAGGCCCATGGTTAGAAAACCTTTACATTTCAAGAGTACTCTTTCCCAACGATTTCATGAGTAATAAGCAAAAACTTTGCAGACCCTCACACCATACTGTAACAAAAGTGATTATTTAACATTCTTATTTTGTAGCCTGGAAAACCTTAAGCACAGAGGGAAAGAATTTGCTTTGCCTTTCCTTCTCAGAACAGCCCAGCACAGTACAGAATTGAGAGAGCACTTTGAATCAAATGCTTCAGCCGCACAACACTGTTCGAAGAGCAACTAAAACATTTCAATATCCACCAACAGAAGCCTGGTTAAAATTATTGTTCAGTGAAAAAAGCCAAACACAAAAGGACAAATACTGTATGATTTCATGGATATGAGATATCTAGAGTAGTCAAATTCACAGTGACATAAAGTAGAATGTCACAGGTGGCTGCCAATGCCTGGGGTGAGGGGCAATAGAGAGATGTTTAACAGGTATATGCATAGAGTTTCAGTTTTGCAAGATGAAAAAGCTCTGTAGATGGATGGTGTCGATGGCGGCACAACACTGTGAATTACTTAATGCCATTGTACAGTACACTTTAAAATAGTTTTAAAACTAAATTATGTGTCATCTGTATTATATAAATTTGTATTACTATAAAAAATGCAAAAAAATTTATAGTTCAGATAAGAACTATGGATTATGCAGCAACCCCCCCACTCCCAAATGCATGAGGCAGCTCTGTCTGTAATGACATGGAATAATTACTAAGAGATAAAGTGTTAGTAATTAATTATATTAACTATTAGAAACACTTTCTTTAAAAAAAAAATGGCACAATGGAATTAGATCCAGAATTTAGGGTTTCATTATTTTAAGATTTTATTTATTTATTTTAGCGAGAGGGGAAGGGAGAGAGAAAGAGAGGGAGAGAAACATCAATTTGTGAGAGAAACAGTGACTAGCTGCCTTTTGAACATGCCTGCACCAAGGATGGAACCCACAACCCAGGCATGTGCCCTGACTGGAAATCGAACCAGCAACCTTTCATTTTGTGGTATGACACCCAACCAGCTGAGCCAGGCCAGTCAGGGCTTGGGTTTCATCTTTGATAGGCAGCAAAGGGTACAGGAAGCACAAGGTCTGGAATAAAAGTATTGGGTTGGCCAAAAGCCCATTTAGTTTTTTCCATAAAATAAAAGACACATTTCTCATTTTCACTAATAACTTTATTGATTTGGCTCTTCTGAGTATGTCAGCTATCTCCTGCATGGTATAACGTTGGTTGTTCTCAATTAATGTCTAAATTTGATCGCTACCAACGTTAAATGGTCTCCCCAAACACGGAGCATCATTCAGAGAGAAATTTCCAACCCAAAACTTTGCAAACCACCTTTCACATGTCTGATCAGTCACAGCACCTTGTCCATACACTGCACAAACCTTTTTTATGCATTTCAGTTGCAATTTGACCTTTCTTGAAATAATAAAGCATAATATGCCAAAAATGTTACATATTTTCTTCCACTTCAATATTAAAATGGCTACACAAAAATTCACAATACAAGTTAACAAAATTGTTTCAAATGAAGTTAAAGAGACAACTAAGCACTACTAGAACCATCTTACAAAAAAAAAAACAAAAAAACCCAAATGAACTTGTTGGCCAACCCAATATCTGGATTCATATCCTGGTTTTACCATGCACATGTCCTTGAGTGAGTTATTCTATTTCTCTAGCCTCAGTTTTACGACTGTAAAATGAAGAAAATACCAACTATCTCCTAGGGTTGCAGTGTGAATTAAGTGAGATAATATAAACACTTAGCCTAGTGTGTGTATATAAGGTATACAAACCCCTCAAAACATCCTAGTTTCTCTTTAAGTCTCATCCATGACATTGTACTAATCTTTCAAACTCTTGTTTTAGGTGGCATAAGATTATGAATAGCATGAAATTAGATAGATAGATATAAAATCTTTAAAGATTTTATTTATTTATTTTTAGAGAGAGGGGGAGGGAGAGAGAAACTTCAATGTGCACGAGATACACTGATCGGCTGCCTCTTGCACACCCCCAACTGGAGGCTGGCCCGCAACCCAGGCATGTGCCCCAACTGGGAATCGAACCAGCAACCTTTTGGTTCTCAGGCCAGCACTCAGTCCACTGAGCCACACCAGCCAGGGCTGGATAGCATGATATATTTTAATAAAACAAAAGTACACACAAACTTATACGTGGAAGGACAGAGGCAAAATGGTTAACAGAGGTTATCTCTTGGGAATAGCAATTTTCCTTAATACCCTTTATATTGCTACAGTTTTGTCTTCTTTTAACCTTCTAAGACTAAGAAAATCATTCAGTCTTGCTTTCTTTTCAGCCTATTTCTTCTTTTCAGTGTCTGTAATCATCCATCTGTGAAGCCAAACCTTTTCTGTTGAGCCTAAGAGAAGCATTGGAATATAGAGTCAGAGCCCATGTGCCACAAGCCAGCTACATCAGTGAAGACGAAATGTCTATTTTATTTTTTCCAAAAGTGAAAATAAAACATTTGTATATAAGCTCATCCATATACATCTTTGCTTGTGAGGTAAGGATTATACAGATCCTTTTTCCAGATGAGGATCAGAAAGACACAATGACTTGCTAATGTTCCAAGGAGCTAGGCCTAAGCCTAAAACCAAGTTGTATCCCTTCTACCGAAGTGCAGAGGCCAGAACACCACTTATAATTCCAACTGAGGATGTTCCACAGCTTTCTACACAAGGACAAAAAGCATTTTCCATTTTGTCTCCAATTTTAATTCCTGGAGATACCAAGCACATTGTTGGCTTTTTTCTTTCAGCCATTTTTAAGTGGAGAGTGTTGTGGCAGTTAAGCACACTCACATTTTCACATTGTTGTTCAACCACCACCACCCTTCATCTCCTAAGCTTTTTCATTTTCCCAAACTGAAACTGTATATCCATTAAATAATAACTCTCTCTTCCCACCTCTTCCCCTCCTTGGCAACCATCATTCTACTTCTAGAGACACCATTTCTGTCTCTATAAATTTGACTCTGTGAGGTACTTCACATGAATGGATTCATACAGTATTTGTTCTTTTCTGACCAGCTCATTTCATTTAGCATCATGTCTTCAAAGTTCATCCATGTTGCAGCATGTGCCAGAATTTCATTCCTTTTTAAGGCTGAATAGTATTCTATTATATGTATATACATTTTGTTTATCCATTTACCTGTTGATGGATATTATGTTGCTCCTACCTTTTGGCTACTGTGAATGATGCTTTTATGAATGTGGGGATACAAAGATCTGTTCAAGTCCCTGCTTTTAATTCCTTTGGGTATTTACCTAGAAATGAAATTCCTGGATCACATGGTAATTCTATGTCTAATTTTCTGAGGAACTGTCATACTGTTTTCCACAATGTCTGTACCATTTTATATTCCCACCAGAAATGTACAAGGTTCCAGTTTTTCTACATCCTTACCAACAGTTGTTATTTTCAGGGGCGGGACTGATAATAGCTATCCTAGTAAGTGTGAAATGTTTGCTGGCCTTTTGGTTCTTCCAATAACAGCCTAAAACGACTCTCAAGTTCTCGTTGAGTATCTTGGGACACATCACTCAACAAAGAGTGTTATTTTTCTTTATGTATTATTCTATACTACCTATTCTGAAATTGTAACCCCCTTTCTGTTTTCTCACTTCATCCAGACAAAAAGAGCTGCCTACGGTTTATCCCCATGGATTACACATTCATTACCAAAAGAAACTAATGTCATATATAAATTTGGGATATATTTATGTGCATTCTCTCCCCAAATCACTTACAAAAATATTAAGAGTACTAACTTCTATTTGCCCACACCTGCCACTTCTACAGTTAGACCAACTTTTGAGGTGGATATAGAATGAGACAGCACAACATTCAAAATCACAGGGTCAAAATACAAGTGTTTAGGTTCAACTCTCAATGTTGCTATGGCCTACTAATTATGTACCTTTAGGCAGGTTACTTATCATCTCTAGGTTGTACCCTTTTATCGGCAAAACTGAGAAAATAACTCTACCTATTTTACAGTGTTATGTTCGGATTAATGAGATCTGTGAAGAGCTTGGCCAATTAATTGCCTGAGACATAGTAGAGCTAGATGAATGTTAGCTAATTTTTATGTTATTTAAATTCCAACCACAATAGCTAACAGCAGCTAAATTTACTCTTTGCCAGGGACTATCCTAAGGATTTTTTACATGCAGTGGGCTCTTCTTATCCTTTAAACAACCCTATGAAGCAGGTATTGTTATCCTTATTATTCAAACGAAACTACAGAAAAGCTAAATAACTTGAAGATACACAGTGATCAGGAGTGCAAACTGGGATCTGAATGCAGGCTATCCGGCTCTAGAAACTGCTTCTTACCACAGTACAACTCAGCCTCTCAACTAGGAACAATGACCAGGCAGCAAAGCACCGGAGTGAAAGATGCCTCATTAAATGGCACACTGGAAAATACACAGCCCTTTTTAAAGGACAAGCCAACACTCACTTCCAGGCAGTTATTGCCATAGAGCAGCGATTTTCAACCTTTTTCACCTCATGACACACATAAACTACCTAATTACTAAAATTCTGTGGCACACCAAAAAATATTTTTTGTTAATCTGACAAAAAAAAAGTTTAACTTTTATTCATTCACACCAGAAGGCTGTTGTTGTGTGAGCTGTTGTCATTTTTTAATTTGACAATTGAAATGGAAAAAGTTCAGTGCCCCTGACTAAATAGTCAGGTATTGCATGTGTTAAAAATTCTTGCAGCATACAGCTTGAAAATTGCTGCCATCGGGGAATGCTGGCTTTGTGTTGCCAGGTCTTCCAATTTTTCAAGGGAAGACAGCAACCTGATTTTGCAGGCTGAATGCAGTCCTCAGTGAAGGCTGTATTTGGCCCACAGATAAATTAAGGTTGGGTGATTTGCCCAAGGTCACAAAACTGTGGTCCAATGGCACTCCCTAAATCAGGGAAGTGTACCAGCAAGTATGAAGAGATAAGGTTGGAGTGTCTAACCTTCTGGCATCTCTGGACCACAATGGGAGAAGAGCTGTTTTAGGCCACACATTCAATACTCAAACACTAACGAAAACTGATGAGCAAAAAAAGGTTTTAAGTAAATTTATGACTTTGTGTTGGGCCGCACTCATAGCCACCCTGGGCTGCAAGTTGGACACCCCTGAAAGGGGAAGGTGGCATCATATGGATTTCCCCCTTCACTACAGAAGCAGCCAAAGGAGGGATAACATCTACAGACATTAGCTTCTGCTGATACCTTGTCCTTACCTAGTATTCTTGTTCTAAAAGCTGAGTCCATTTATATACCTATTATCTCATTTTTCCACATCTCCAATTAGGTAAGTAGGCCAGAAACATTATCCCCATTTTAAAGATGTGAAAAGTGAGGCACTGGCTTGCTTCAATGATGGAAGCCTTGACTCCTCGCCTGAAGAACTTTTCATTAAATGGGAAGAAGGAATTAAAGTACCAGCAGCAACCTAACTAGCTAGCTGGGACCCCATGAAATAAAATGGTTTCTCTAAAATCAGGTAACTAGTAGCAATGGAATTGAACAAAGGTAGGGTTTTAAAATCCTACTCCAGCACACTAATCCCACAATAATGTCTCTAATTCCTGCGAGCAGAAAAAGGAATCCAAAAATAACGTCAGGATCACAGAATAGAGTTGGAAGACATCCAAGAGATCATCAAGAGATGCACATCTTGAACATCCCATTTTGCCAGTCAAAAAAACTAAGGCGCAATGAGGTAATTAAGCTCACCGATGTGAAAGCATACCAACAGTTAGAAGGGCGGCCGATGGAGATGGGGCCCAGGCTCCTGGGGGCTGTGAACAAAGAACTGAACAGACCACACAAAAATAAGCGAAGCAAGTGAAAGTTTCTGGCATCATAACTGATAAATCCTCTGAGAAACAGCTGAAAGCCTAAAATCAGGAACACCCCCCAGACCAAATACTCTCCACCAAACTATCCAGGGAAATGAGGGGAAAACCTGACAATCAGGATCCACTTAAATAGAGAGAGACCAAATCCTGAAATGGCCCCATACCTTCCTGTAACTAAAGTTGTCAGGCAAAAAGACAGGAAAAACCCAATCCAGTAAAAGAGTAATGCCATTATCTGCTGTATTCACAATTTCAACATAGCAAACCAAGGTGAATAACCCATTTGGCAGAAAGCACATTGTTACAGTATATTGGAAATCATCTCAAAAGTTCCAAGTTAATTCTTTCTTTGCTCCTAGTAGCTGATCCCTTCTCTACTCCCAGCCCTTACCCTAATTATCAGGAGACAAGAAAAAGATAAAAAGGGGCTCTGTCTGGTGTGGCTCAGTGGATCGAGTGCCAGCCTGTGAACCAAAGGGTTCGATTCCCAGTCAGGCACATGTCTGGGTTGTGGGCCAGGTTCCCAGTTGGAGGTGCTCGAGAAGCAACCACAGGCTGATGTTTCTCTCTCTCTCCCATCCCCCCTCTCTATAATAAATAAAGTCTTTAAAAAGGAAAAGGAAAAAAAGGATAGGGACTTTAATCATACATAAAGTGTCAGGAATTGCATTTTACCAATTAAAAATTATGTGCAGAAATTCAGTCATAACAAAAGTTACACTAAAATATTTAATTCTAAAGTAAACACATATCTTATAAATTCCAAAGTCAAAATCATCCCCACTCGCAAAATCCTCATTTCTTCCAGGAACCAAAGGGATAGTAGCTTCAGCCTTGGTTCTCTTGACTTCATCATCCCAAGATATGGGAGCAGGTCATCTTTGGCCAAAGAATGGCTCTCTTCTATTGAATGGTTCCAGGCTTCATAGGGTTTTTACTTAAGCATCTACACATGTGATTTCCCACAACTCCGGGAGGAAACCACAATGCTAATTACTCTCAGGATGCTGACTGATGACAGCTGTAGTGCCTCAGGATTTCCTATTCTACCTCCTGCCTCAGAAGCAGAGTGGAACTCAGATCCAGTATGTCTGATTCTAAAGCCCTGCAGAGGCCACTGGATGATTTCAGAGTAGAGCAATGACTTTAACAATTATGTATTTTAATGAATATTGGGGGAAAAAAAACCCTAGTACATAAAGCCCATGATTTGGGAGGCAAGGGAAGGGGAAAAAAGGTGAAGGGCAACAAGAGGTACAAATTTCTCGGTATGAAATAAGCTATGGAGATATATATATATATAGTCAGTAATATTTTGATAACTTTGGATGGTGACAGATGGGTCCTAGGCTTACTGTGGTGATCACATAAGGTATATAAATGTCAATTCACAATGTTATACATCTGAAACTAATATACTATGTGCCAACTATTCTTAAATTAAAAATTTTAAACCATAATTTCATAGACATTATATAGTCTCCTTTCAAACATTGTTTTAAGAGAGCCTAAAAAAATGTTTAATACCACAAGCAATACCTCTTAAATATGACAAAAATCAAAAAAAGGTAGGGCTCAAAACTTCTAAAATTTGGAATAGTTTACCAGGCAACTTTACTACCTATCTCTTTAAGGGAGGACCTCTATATATGAGGCAGGGATTTGCTACACATCCAAATGCAAATAGGGTAGCTAGGGATTAATCTCAGGAGGTATTAGGAGAATGTGACTATATTAACAAAGAAAGTTGAAACCTAATTAGTTGTGATGTAATCAGCCTACAGAAAGACTACCGTATGGCCAAAAATAAGTTAAAAATATTCAGACTCACTAATCATCAAGGCTAGTTATATGAGAACTGAAGCAATCATAAATTTTTAAAATTACACCATTTTTCATGTATGACTGAACTGGCAAAGATTAATCGATACTCAGCAATAGCCATAATGCAGTCTCAGTGAACTGGTACAAGTATAAATTAGTTCAACCCTCTTTAAGAGTAAATATATATCAATTGTATTTTATAAATATTTTTAAAAATCATACATATCCTTTGACCCAGAATCCCATTTCTAAGCTTTTGTTCTAAAGGAAAGCCCTGGCTGGTGTGCATCAGCCCATGAACCGAAAGGTTGCTGGTTCAATTCTGGGTCAGGACACATGCCGGGTTGCGGGTCAGCAACCAGTATATGTTTCTCTCCCTTTCTTTCTCCCTCTCGCCCCTCACTCTAAAAATAAATAAAATCTTTTTTAAAAAAGGAAAAAGAAACAAATTCTCATGAAAGTTTAGCTGCAAGAATTGTGATGAAAGTAAAAAAAAAAAAAAGGATGAGGTAAATGGTTAAATTCTGACATAGGCCCTGGATAGGATACAACGCTGTCATACCATGCTTTAGAACAATTGTTCTCAAAAAGTGTTCCATGAACCCCAGAAGAGCTGCAAAGTTGAAACTATTTTCATAATAACACTACAATGTTATTTGCCTTTTTCACTGTGTTAACATTGCATTGATAGTGCAAAAGCAATGGTGGTTTTTAAAACTACTGGTGTCTTAGGGATAATCAAGGCAGTGCAGCAAACTGTACTAGTCATTAGTGTATCCTTAACTGCCACATGCTGGCAGTAAAAAGCAGATGTCAGTTTCATGTAGGAATGTCCTTGATGAAGCAGTAAAAATAATTTTATCAAATTTCAACCAGAGTACACATCTTAATATTCTGTATGGTGAAATGGGAAGTACACATGAAGCACTTACACTGAATAGTGAAGAACAAGAGTTATTTTGTGGAATGCATGAATGTGATAGTTCATATTGCGAGCTAAACCGACTGCTTTTTTCATAGAACACTATTTTTACTTGAAATAACTGACAAACTATGGTTATTCAGACTTGAGTTCTTGGCAGACATTTTCTCAAAAATGATCAAGATGAACCTGTCCTGTCAAGGAAAACAACTGGTATTTGTAGCCAATGATAAAATTCGGAAAATACCTGTATTCACAACAGCGCAAGCAATCATCTCCCAATACTTAAAAACTTTTCTGATGAGATTGGTGGTGATATTAACAAATAAGATTTCTTAAAGTATATAATGAAATGGGTCAAGATTTGGAAAATCTGCATAACTCAGCGAATCACTCTTTTAAATGATCAATGTGTCATGGTTATAAAACAATGCATAGGGCTCTTCTAATCCTTTTAACAACCCTAGGAAGTAGGTATTTTTATCCTTATTATCCAGATGAAAGTACAGAAAAGCTAAACAACAGCAAGGTACAGAGCAACCAAGGGTGTGAGCTGGGATGTGAATCCAGGTAATCTGGCTCCAGCAATTGCTCCTTACCATGATACAACACTGCCTTTCAAATACCACAGGGGCTAGGTAGCAAAATTGCCACATTAAATTGCATACTGGAGAAAACACAACCCATTTTAAAGGAAAAGCCGCTACTCAGCTCCAGCCAGTTATAGCCATAGAGGAATGCAGGCTCCAAGTTGCCTGATGTTCCCATTTTTCAAGAGAAACCAGCCACCTGAGAGGAAGGCTTTAAAGGCAGAGTAAAGGATTTTAATGTAACAAACTAAGAAAAGTTGTCTGAAAATAGTTTCAAATTGTATATTGCAACTAATCTTTAAGAAACTTCTACTTGTTGCCCTGGCTGTTACGATTCAGTGGACTGAGTGCCGACCTGCAAACCAAAAGGTCACTGATTCAATTCCCAGTCAGGGCACATACTTGGGTTGTGAGACAGGTCCCCAGCTCGGGGTGTGCAAGAGGCAACCGATGGATGTTACCTCTTCGCACATCAATGTTTCTCTCGCCCTCTTCCCCTCTCTCTAAAACTATATAAATAAAATCTTTCAAAAAAAAAAAGAAACTTCCACGTGTTGAGTTTTGATAGAGTAACAAAGTAGAATATACAGTCGTGATAAAGCATTAAAATACTCTTCCCCTTTTTCTAATTACATATCTGTATAAAGCTGAATTTTCTACATATACATCAGATAAACCACTATTTCACAACAGAGCAAATGTAGATGTCTTCATAACTTATGACATTAAAGAGATTTGGAAAAATGTAACAATGTTAGTCTTCTCACTATTTTTTATTTTAGAAGTTATTTTAATTAAAATATTGTTAATATAAAGTTTATTATTGCTATTCTTAAATAAACCTTGAACTTTCTCAGCTTTAAATTCTAATATGATAAAGGTCAGTAAGGTGCTCTCACCCCGCCAGGAGCACTCTCATGCTTTCCCCCCCACAGGCATGCATGCGTCTCCTAAACTCTAAGGCAGCCTTGGGGTAGGTCCCCAACTTTTTTGGCATCAGGGACCAGTTTCATGGAAGACAATTTTTCCATGGATTGGGGGGGGGGGGGGGGTCGTGGCAGGGCGTGGGGGAGGCGTGGCAGGGCGGGAGGGAAGGTTTTGGGGTGATTCAAGCTTACCTCCTGCCATTCCTAACAGGCCTTGACCAGTACCAGCCCATGGCCCAGGGGCTGGGGCCCCCTGCTCTAAGGGACCCCAGGAGATTTGCAACCAGAGCAGGAACAGCTCATCCCCAGCTCCTCTCAGGCTAACCCCCTGAACCTGTCCCAAAGGCCCCCTTGTCTCTGACTCTCCAGGGGGCTGAAAGCAGCCCCGCCTCGGCTCACTTCTCTCCTATGATGTTTCTAGAGCCCTGTCAAGTCTCTCTCCTGTGGCTTTTTCTGTCCTCGGCCCTTTCTTGTTTCACTGTCCCCAGCTTTAGTAAACATACTCTCAAAATCACCTGGAAGAAAAAAATAAATATAACCAACATAAACTGAAATTCTGTGAGGTCTTCAATGAGTTTTAAGAATATAAAGAGATCCTGAGACTAAAGAGTTTGAGAAGTTTTGCTTTAGAATAGCAGTTCTCAACAGAGTGATTTTGTCCCCCAGGAGAATCTGGCAACGTCCAGACAAATTTCTAATTGTCACAACTGAGGAGTTGCTACTGGCATATACAGGTTACAGGCCAGGGACACTGCTAAACATCCTACAATGTACAGGACAGCCCCTGTAACAAAGAATTATCCAGCCCAAAATGTAAGTACTGTTGATGTTGAGAAGCCCTGCTTTTCAAGAATATTCAATGACCTATGAAAAATGTTAGTATTATGTAAGAGAAAAGTTACAAAACAGCAGAGATGGCCTAATTTCTATTTTATTTTTAAAATATATACATATGCATATAAAAAAGGTTAAAATATGACCCATGTATCAAAAATGATCATCCTAAGTAGGTGGAATACTTCTTACTTTCTTTAAATATCTCCTTATTTTCTAAATTTCCTATAATACATGATGTTTTAAAAACTTATAAATACGTGGGAAGCCTGTCTTATAAGGGCCAAATTCTGATGAATTGTATGATTCAACAGGAAATCCTCAACAGTAAAGTATGGAATTAGTGAAATGTCCAAGAACAAAAGCTTCTTGAATAGGGCTAGAAGGAGCATCCAAAACAAAAAACAAACAAACAAAAAAAAACCCCTGATTCTCAGGGCCTCAACAATAGCAAGAATCTTCAGAGAGGTTATTAAGGTAGTGGTTCTCCTAGACCAGATCCAGTCTCTTTTATTTTGCCACAGACAACTGACCTGGACAATATGCTTCTCACTGATTATATCATATTTGCTCTTCCTTCATTCTGAGCAGGTTCTGCTTTTTTAGGTTTTTTTCAATAAGAACACTGCCTGCCTGACTTTTGCAAAATTCCTTGCATAAAGAACATTAACAACATAACAAAAGCTTCTTTTCTCTTCTAGGTCAATCTTAAAAAGATTGAACCAATGCAGGCCCCAAAGCTTTTTCAGTCCTTCTACGAAGGCACAATAGTATCTAGCCTCAAGCAGGTATAAACAGATGTCAATTCTGAAACTAAATCAAGGCTGCTTGAAGCTGGCTACCAAACATGTAAATGTCGTTTTTTTCTTGCTAGTATGTCTAAGGCCAAACACATGCCTCAGACATCTATGGCAGAAAATGATACGTGCACTAGGCCATCAAACATCATTACAGCAACTATAAAAAAAGAAACATTACAATCTCAGAGGCTCCACTTAGTCTATTGGCGTTAAAAAGCAACACAAAAGATACAACTAGAGCATTGGCAGGGTGGCTCAGTTCGTTGGAGTGTCATCTGGTAACCAAAAGGTTGCGGGTTTGAACCGCAGTCCCAGCACAAACCTAGGTTGGGCGGGTACAGGAGGCAACCAATCCATGTTTCTCTCTCACATCGATGCTCCCGCCCCGCGCCCTTCCCTCCCTCCCGTTTCCTCTCTCTCTAAAATCAGTAAAACATATCTGTGAGTGAAGTTTTTTTTTTAAAAAAAAAGATACAACTGGAATTTAAATACAAGACTTGAATGGAAATTCAGAATGAGGGAAGTTGTGTAACAAGATCTGACAGGCATCTGGATTTGCAAAAAATTCCTCCTCCTGAGTAATGTTCTTGGAAGGAAACAGACTTTCCAAAGTAAGGAAGTATAGGCAGGCTAAGAATTAAAACTGGAGACCTGGCCAGAATGGCAGTGCAGCCTCCACCCTGGAAAATCTCTACTTACTCATCTGTAAAATAATGGGACACCACCAACTTAATTAAAACAACCATGTTTGCCCTGGCTGGGTTACTCAGCTGGTTAGAGCAGTGTCGTCCTGATCTGCCACGGTTGCTAGTTCAATCCCCAGTTAGGACACATATAAGAAGCAACCAATGAATGCATAAGTAAGTGGAAAAACAAATTGATGTTTCTCTCTCTCTCTCTCTAAAATCAATAAATAAAATTTTTAAAAAACCAACCTATATTCAAGGACAATGAAACCTTTTATCAAATGAACTGGCAGAGTAAGCCACAAAGAGTTTAACACTTTACATAAGTCAGTCCCTTACAAATGCAGAACCTCTTAACTATCCCTACTGAGGGACCAGGTAGGAAGACCCACATTTTAATCCTGATTGTACTACTTAACTAGTAGTGATCTACTGGGCAAATTGCTTTACCCCTTTGCTCCTTTTCATCATTAGCTGTGTCCAGCAATAAAATTCTATGATTCTACAGAGACAGAACATCAACAGCGTAAGATCACAAGCGAGAATGGTGAAATCAGGACTCTAACCTAGATTTCTTAAACTTCCTTAAACCCCCCCCCCAAAATTTTTTTTTTATTATCTATTTTTAGAAAGAGGGGAAAGGAGGGAGAAAGATTGGGAGAGAACATCAATGTGAGAGAGAAACATCCACCAGTTGCCTCTCCTAAGCACCCAGATTGGGAATCAAACCTGAGACCTTGCACTTTGCAGGATGATGCCCAAACAACTGAGCCACAGTGGTCAGGGCTTAAACTTCTTTAGTGATGACATTCCTCAACATGAAAGACATTGTAGAGCCAACTGGCTACACTTGAAAAACTACAATTCCTGAAAACCCTTCTCGGGGCCAATCTATACACTGGAGGAGGCCAAATTTTACTCTAGACTAAAGCACTGGACAGATAATGCACAAAATTAAGCCTGTCGCATGGTTTTAATATCAATAGCATATTCACTTTTAGTTAAAAACACTTCAGGGAAAAACATTCCCAACTCAGAGGAGAATCATTCCTCAAAGTACCTTTCCCCAAAATCAACTCTGAAAACTAACAACCCACAGGAAGACTTAAAAGAAAAAAAGTACAGATGAACAGTAGAATAAGAACTATAAGAAGAGGTATACAGGAAAAAAAAAAGGGTAACTTAGCCTTTGAACTTAACATTTTCTTAATAGTTTTATCCCCCCCTCCCCCCACATACACCTTCTAATAAGACAAGGAGCTGGACTGGTAACTAAGATCTTAACTGCCTCTCAGGCTCAATCCAGTACCTTAAAAGTGGCAGCTGAAAGTGCTCGCTTTGGCAGCACATATACTAAAACTGGAACGACACAGAAGATTAGCAGGGCTCCTGCACAAGAGAAAACAAGTGGCGGCTGAAAGACGGGACATGGGGAGAATGGAGGCTTTTTCCACCACAGGCATTCAATGGTGAATGGGAGGAGTTGAGAGACTAGAGTTTTGGATTTTCCTGAGTACCAGAAGCTGGGATGTGATGAGTAAGTGGTCATGTAACTTATCTTCCAAACTAGGATCTTTTTAAGAATTAAAGGAGCACTAGTAAATTGTACCAAGACAATGGGGAAATTGGGATGGTCTCACGTGAACCAGAGTACATGGTCACTTTAGTTATAAAGGATCCCAGCAGGCAGCAAGGCAGACAGGGGACCTACAGAGTTACCTTACAACCATATGAAGTAATCCTGTCTCACCTTATCAACCAGCAGCAGGCCCAGCAGAGGCAAAAGGGAAGATGGGAGTCTGCCTTTCCCCGACAGTCATCTGTGCCATTTGGATCTTATTTTAAACCTGTCAATGTCCTCAAATGCCATTTTCTTGTTGATTCCTACATGCCCCAGCCCTGGAATATTACTTCCATTTTAAACATGACCCCAATAGGAAAATGACACTCAGAGCACAAGGACTTGATCTCCAAGGCATATCAACTCTGTATCCTGAGCTGTGCATGATAGAATCTTGGTATTTAACACTGTGAAGTGCAAGGAGTGAAGAAGGTGTCAAGGAGAGTGTAAACATAAAGGCATGGAAACAGCAGACAACTAAAGTGACAAAATACTATTGTCATGTCTTTCCCTAAATCCCTCCCTGACTTAGGAAATTTGTTGTGAAAAGCAAGTGGAACCTAAAAGCAGAACCTGCAGAGCAACCCTCCTTATTCACCCAGTGAATAACCTTAGAAATAAAATGCCTTCTTTATCAGAAGAATGAAGTTGCTAGTGACAGAAGTAAATTTTACTTGACAGAACACTATACTTCCAGTTCATTAAGGATTAAACAGGCTTATCATCTGATCTAGGAGTTATACCTCCTTTTAGAATACGGTGTCTGTGAAAAGTGCTTCCAAATAACTTTCCAAGTGAGTGCTCTCTGGGCAAATAATCCCATGTTACATTGTTTAAACCTTCTTCTAAAAAGCACTTTATTCTGAACCACATTATTCATCTGTGCCTCAGGCATATTTTCTCCCCATGTATAATTATGAGGAAAGATACATATTTCTGTTGGCTGAAATTGAGCCAAATGTACTCAATCAGACTACTTTCAGCAGATATCAAACTCAAATTACAGGCTCAGTAAATACATATATATTGTTTGTACTTTTAGTGGGGCTAATAGAGAAGAGGAACCAACTTGGTAACCAGAGTATATGTACTCTTAGACTAAAGTAAGTGGGTTTAACCCAGTGTGAAGTTAGTCACATGATTTCTGTAAGCAAGTGTGGAACACAGAGTGTAAAAAGTAGACTTTAAATGATTGCCAAGACCAAAAGCCAGGTGAAGTGATTTCTAGCACCGAGAAAAATCTGCTGGAGGGTGAGGACAGCAGCTGTGACCAGAACAGTGCTTACTGGCTCCAAGCCTGCAGGTCCATCCCCCTCAGCACCGCCCCCAGTCCCCTGTTTATACATGAAGGGGGATAAAAAGCAGTTAGTAAAGTATCCGAGTGACAGCACTGAGAGACAAGAATGTAGGAAAAAAGTCAAATCCTTTTAAAATGTACATAACATTCTAAAAATTTCAGAGCAGATAGCAGCATGTCTTGGAGCTCATGCAGACCCAGGTCGCAAATCCAGCTCCACCACAAACTATAGAAGCTTCCACAAGTTAACTTCTCTAAACCTCAGTTTCTTCACTTGTAAAATAAGAATAACAGTACTATCCTAACTTAAGGAATGATGCTTTTAAGTATTAGATGTGATCATTTATGTAAATGTGCCTGACATAAAAAATGCCCCCAAATAATACTTGATAAATAACATGAATAAATAT
This sequence comes from Pteronotus mesoamericanus, assembly GCF_021234165.1. NCBI lineage: Eukaryota > Metazoa > Chordata > Mammalia > Chiroptera > Mormoopidae > Pteronotus > Pteronotus mesoamericanus. The sequence goes on along the minus strand of NW_026555078.1, from coordinate 21,820,765 downwards.
TAGCTATTTTTATTATTAAACATTTATTTTATAAACAGCATTGTCTCAATGGAACATCAGGTAAGGCATCCTACTTAACTGGTAGACACTGGGTAGCACTGTAGGTTTCTGAGTGATCAGCAGGGGGTGTGAGAGAATGAGAGTTAAGTTTTAGGAAGCTTTTATTGTGTTGGAAGTGGTGACCAGTAAGTAGGAAAGCTGAAAAGAACAAAAGCTTAGGAAGTACCTATTGGAACAAAATATTCTACAAAGACCAGGGTAATAAAAATCTGTTTTTATCTCTAGAATTACATTTTACTTCATTTTAACCAGAAACAATGTATAGTAATATCTATCTTTTTCTACAAATGCCCTACCTGTTCTCTGCATTACAGAACCCTCAACAGACATTTATCAATGTTCTTTCTTGATTCTTCAGCACTTAGTTATGACAACTAATACAAAACTTTCAAATCCCCTTGGTCTTTCTAGACTACAGATTATACTGGCCATTTTCCAGGTGGCAAATAAGCCATATTTGCTTTAGCAGAGGGCCTGGTACACATTACATGCTAAATACCTGTTAAAGCAATAATTTTTATAGTTATTAAGATTAAAGAAGCACACATAAGTTCACACTAAATATTTTTAATGAATAAACAAGATACTTGTGTGGAACATGTTAACTTTACAGCAAAACACAGAAATACAATTTATCATCTAAGAGGAGCAACTAGAGTTGTATATGTGCTGAGAAATTGCTAGCATTCAGCCTTTAATTCTTTAAAAAAAGATCCAGAAAAACTAGCCTACCCTATAAGAAAAAAAAAAAGAGAAACATAAAAAGGCAACTTAGAAACAGCGCCCCCTTCCTGCCCCCCAGGAGCTCTCCCTCTCTGAGCACTACTGTGCCTTTCACTTCCCCCTCTTCTTCCTTCCAGGCCCGGTACCTCTGCCCTTCTTCCTTCCTAAACTCCAAGGGTCCTTCTACTACCTCTGTAACTTTCTAAATAAGCTTTCTCTCTCTCTCTCTCTTTTTTTTTTTTTTGGCGGGTGGGGCGGGGGTAGGTAAAAAAGAAAGAAAAGGAACAGCCCCTGCCTGGGAGCTATGGGCCCTACTTAGGGTAAGGACTGCCAAAGGCCAGATGGGCAGCTCTGGGCTAGTCACTTTTCTATTGCTCCATTCCTTATCCATAAAATGAAGATCTTTCCTTCTTTCTAATTCAATCAGGAAGAAAAGAAGATTAAAAAAAAAACTTATCTAATGCAATATTTCCTAAGCTTCCGTCAACCTTGATCATCTTTTGATTTTTGCTTCATCCACATAAACATATATACACTATTTTTCTTTAAATTAATTTTTTAAAACTTAACCACACTTTAAGCAATAAATCCATTAAAAACAGTATTTTATACATGCTAGTTAACTGTTCTAATAGGTATAAAAATAAATGTACTATTTTTTTAAATTCTCACTCAACAATATGTTTACTGATTTGAGAGACAGAGAGGAAGCAAGAGAGAAACACCGACTTGAGAAACATCAATTGGTTGCCTCCCACACTCATTACTACTGGGGATGGAACCTGCAACCTAGCCATGCACCCTGACTGGGGATTGAACATGCAACCTTTTGGTGTATGGGATGATGGTCCAAACAACTTAGCCACCTGACTAGGGCTAAATGTACTATTAAAATTTAAACATTTCTTCGAAGATCACCTAAAATCAGCTTACATACCCAAACTTTGGCAAACAGTAACCTAACCCTTATAACTTAAAAATCAAAATTTTTAAAGGACAGAGAATTAAGTAGATGAGAAATGTAAGTTCAAAAAAAAAAAAAAAGAAAAAGAAAAAGAAATGTAACTTCATATTCTCACAATAATCTAAGGGTTACTCCTCAAAGATTAATATTCAGTTCTTTAATTATAAGAAACAATATAATGTAAGGCACCAAAATTGTAAACAGAATTGATTCCTTCTTAATCTCCATCTGAATTAGGATTTTAGTTCCTTTAACCTTAAAAGTCTTTAATTCTAACCTTGAGTATATAAATCCAGACTAAAACAATAAGAAAAGCAATTACTTCTTTCTTGAAACCATGAAAAAGAAAAAAAAAAGATTAAAATCAAACACTTTATTAGCAATGGAAGTGCTCAATGCAGGAGAAAATAAATGCATCCACTTCTTAATTCAGTATCCAGAAAGCAGTATCCATTTGTGTCTCAAGTTTTACTGGGCAAAAGAAGTTTCCCTGAACTGAACGATTCCAACTGTACCCGACAATCCAATCTCTCGATTCCCAGTGAATGAGCACACACTTGCACCTGGCTGACACCTCCTTTCTATGTGGTGACTGAGGGCTGCCACTTTTAGGAACTCTTAATAATCAAAAATGCATTGGTGTAAGTCAAGTCACTGATGATTCTTTGTACATACTGAACATAAAAAGACAACTTTTTGATGTACTATAATAACGTCTAATAAGACTGGTGGTCATCAGTTAAACCTCACTAGGTTATTTTTAAGGGGAAGTGACAAACTGGAGCATAATTCTAAATTTGCCAGTCTTTGATAGATACCACTTAGCTGACTGAAGAACAAGTGAGAAAAATGTGCATCTATAAATATCCCTGTTACCTTATCCTTATCACATGATCTCTATAATTTATCATAGCAATGTTCTCCAAGACCATCTCTATGAGCCTTCTTTCTTTCCGACTAAAGCTCATGAGCAAGAGGATTTTTGCTATATTAAGTATCATAAGCCAGGGAAAAATCAAATATCTATTAAAGTATCATAGAGCAGAGGGGGAAATTAAAAAGGGTCATGCACTGTTACAAATGTGAAGTAAATGTTCCTAAATGCAAGCTTATTGAGAGCATGATTCATCATCTCTGTTCTTCTCATAGCTCCTGTCTTACAAATAGTATGCATTCAAAAACTATTTGTTGAACTAATAAACAGACCAAAGAATAAAATTTAAAACCTTCAAAACACTGGCTTTTCAGTAAATAGAAAAGCCCAGAAGAAAATCCAAGAATTGATTCCCTTAATCACCCTGTCAAAATATAAGCGCCATGACAGCTCTTCAAAGTTAGAAATCTGCCCTACCAAGAGCTATACTTCTCCTGATACACTTTCTACTGGTTCAAGAAATTCATCCTAATTAAACTCATGAGAAGTCTAATAAAGTCAAACTTTTAACTGGCTAAAGCCAAACACATTACCTATAGATAATATGCTCTTACATAAATTTATTTACAAAAAGCTGATTCTATAATATAAAATGTGATATAACTAATGATTAGGCAACAGGAAAATAAAATCATTAATTAATGGGTTCAAATTAAGCATAGAGTTATTATCATAGTCATTATCTGATGCTTAAAAATATGATTTGATGCCTATACTGGGATTGATCTTACTCACGAAGCAATTTTAACAGTTCACTTCACTGAGATCTTTCTCAATTTTTCACACTGTACTCTACCATGTGTAATAAATGTTAGGTTAATTATGTCAGTTTCCTAAAACAGCAATTTCAACCTTTTTCATGTCATGGCACATATAAACTAATTACTAAAATTCTGTGGCACACTAAAAAGTGTATTTTTTGCCAATCTGACAAGAAAAAAAATAGGTGTAATTTTGCCCTGATCATTGTGGCTCAGTTAGTTGGGTATCTTTCCACAAAGCAAAAGGTCATTGGTTTGATTCCTGGTCAGAGCACATGCTGAGGTTGTGGGTTTTGTCCCTGGTCAGGGTGCATTCAAGAGGCAACCAACTGAAGTTTCTCTCCCTCTTTTTCTGCCCCCCTTCCCATAAATAAATAAATAAATAAATAAATAAATAAATAAATAATCAATCTCCCCGCCCCCGCCCCGTATAATTTTGGTTCATTCACACCAGATGGCTATTGTTCTATTAGCTGTTGTCATTATTTTATTTGACAATCCAAGGGAAAAGAGGTCAGGTGCTCCAGATTAAATAGTCAGGCATTTCATGTTTTAAGAATTCTTGCCACCAGTTGAAAACAACTGTTCTAAAAGCTTTTTGTAAGCTTCAAGTTGAACAGCAATATTAACAGTTGCACCAGCAGTAGCAACCAGAGCGACAGCATAGGCTAGGCCCTTGTTCTAAGTAAGAACTTTACAAATATTATTTCATTCAGTCCTCACCACAACCGTGTGAGGTATTACTGTCCTTATTATATGGATGAGAAAACAGAGGTTAAGTGACTTGTCAAAGGTAACCCAGTTAGCAAGTAGTTAAACTGATATTCACATCCCCTTCCCCGACTAACTCCAGAGTTCATGCTCTTAATCTCTTTATATAACTGTGCATACCTAATAATGATCAATAAAAAGACCCATGTGAAATAGAAATCAAACTAGTTATCCCAGTTATAAACAGAAGACTGAGTTACAATCCAAGTCAGATACACACAGAGCTTTCTGACTAGTCTCTCAATCAGATCCCAAGACGTTCATCTTCTTCCCAAAGAAAAAAGACAATGTAAGGAAACATATAAAGGACTCCATTCCAGGGAAAAGAAGCATAAGAGGAGGCAATGAAGGCAATGGAAAGTACTACATGCAACCAAAAACTTAAAAAGTTAAATCCAGGATATCCCCTAAATATCTGTACTAACATAACATCCTTGATCCCTTGATGTGATCTCTTGTAACTAGAACTTCAACATACACTGTTCTTCATCCCTAAAAAAGCTAACACATAAATATTTAAGAGATTTGCAGGCATCAAGCATAAACTGTTCCTTATAAAAAGTAATGTTCACTCAAACACATGTAGTTTACAAAGTACCTTTGCAGATAACATTTCATTGAATACTACTGCCCTGTTAGGTATGAGAGCAATTTGTTATCCCCATTTTACAGATGAGGAATGAAGGGACTTACCTTCATACTGTTTGTGACTGGTCCTATCATGCAGCACCAAACCCCAGCTCCTTCCACACCACATGTGCTTCCTCATTCCACATCAAAAGGTCACAAAACTATCCTGTCTGCCCCCTTTGCCCAGGTTCATTACCAATACTGTAAGAACAAGTGTCATCTAATAATGACACCATGAATTATAAGTATAAAGGGGAAAGAAAACAAACTCAGCGTTTTCTCTGAGGCCTGGCATTCTGTTTAGCTCCCAACCTAAACTTGGCCTAATGGAGTTCTCACAACGGCCCTTCAGTAAGTGCTGGTATTCCCATTGCATTGTTCAAGAAACAGACTCAGAGAGGCTCAGCAACTTGACTAAGGTCACATGTTAAATGACACAGCTTATTTGACATTACAGTAATGTCCTTTTCTGATCAACAACAAAGAAAAATACTATTTTGGTTAAAATATTTTAATGTTTTAAAATGTCAAAAAAAACACCCTCCCACTTGCTGTCACAACCTCACTTAGTTGATGATGGCCTTTTGGCCTTCCTGATTTTCTCTGGTTTACTCTTACTATCTGCTGGCTTCACTGGGTCCTGGAAAGAGGGCCAGCTGTTAGAACAAAAAAAAAGCAATGTAGCCTTAACAAATAGCATTTTATAAAGCTACAGGAATCATGCAAATATTATTTTTGCCCTAGGTCTAATTTAATTCTATCAAATAGTATGTGTCAGTTACAAGAAATAGAAGCCTGACCAAATAGTAAGGAAATAAGAAGAGTGAGCAGACTGTGAACAATAATTATAGTCACCACTTTCTGAGGACTTTACCAATCCAGACAAGATATCAACAACAAAGTGCACAAAAGTAATCTCATTACCATCCTAGAATCAGGTCTCCCACCACCTTATTGTGAAGCATTAGGGATAGACAGCATTAACCTCAAAATACTTTTGTGCCTCTCCCCTCAGGTGTTAACTGCTAAAGAACAATGACAGATAAAATGTAAACATGGCACTATAAACCGTTTTAAATATGGAAAGATTGTTGAAAGACTCCCTAGAACAAAATTTAATTAGCATTAACAACTTAAGCTGTATTTATTATTCCCAGAGGGGGCTTCCTTTATCTGAAGCAAACAGGAGGAACATTCTGTTAGCCCAAGTTGTAGTCAATGGAATTTGAATATCTAAAAAGGCTGTTAAGCAAAATTCTGTGTTCTGGGAACAAATAAGAAAAGCTAAGTCTATCTGAGCTAAACTGGAGGGGTGGGTGGAAAAGCCAGCTGGAAGGACTAAAAACAGGGTAGCAGTAGATAAAAACGAAACAGGAAGAACTGAGCTAAAGGAAGTATGAGGGGAAGGAGGAATAGGGGCAAAGAAGGCTGGAATCCAGAAAATACTGGTGGATCTGGGCAACTCAGACCTAGAAAAGGAAGGAAACAAATGCCTAGAACCAGGTTTGTCAGAGCCTGACCTGTGGAAAGGACCTCATCTTCTACGGATTAAACTTAAGATAAAGGAAATGAACTGGTCAAGACTAGAGAAAACGGAGTTCATTTAAGACACACAGGAAGGTCCTGAACAAGGATAACAATAACCGGTAGAGAATGGAGGCAACTTATTAGTGCTTTTTAGAAAATGTTAACTTTACATGGGTAAATTGTATGACATGTGAATAATATCTTAATAAATCTGTTGTTTTTAAAAAGTGTGTTAAACTGGGCAATGTATGTCTGTACTTATGATTTAATTGAAATGATTAGGTCAGTCTATAGAAGAGTGCCCCCCCCCATTCCCTAACCCACTAGGGTAAGTTTATACTTGTGTCTGGGAGCATCTCTGTTGGAATACACTAGTCTGTAAAGGAGACAGGATTATAAATACAGAAGGAGCAGATGCGGCGGGGAGGGGAACTGGGAGATTTTAGAGACCTTCCCCCATTTTGTCTTTGGAATTTTTGGCCCTGTGGGGGAAGAAAGCTTTTGTTTGGGGTATGCCTTGAAGTGGAATATGAGGTTTCTTCCGGGGATGATCTAGGGTCAAAATCTACCTAGTCAAAGAGAAAACAATCTGGGGTGAAAAGTCAGTTCTGGAGAAACCCTGAATGTTCATCGTGAAATGACCATACACGTCGTATCTCTGTTACCCCCAAATTGGACTGCACACCCCGTGTCACTTTGATAATCACGAAGAAAGACCGATGCTTTGCCATGATCTCAGAAGTTTCTGGCGAGCTGCCCACTGACGTAAATTAGGAAATCATTCGGGGACCAGCCTGGGTGAAGCAAAGCGCCACGTCCAGCGCTGGACTGACTCCCTGCTCCTCTCAATGTAGGGAAAAGGAACGAAGGGGGCAGAAGGCTAGCGGGAACACCACACCACCCGTCTTCACCCTCGTCCGTTTGGCCGGGTTTTGGGGAGCCGCCCCCAGCGTACCCCGATCCCCACTCGCCCGCCTCGGGTCTGCGACCCCCAGGAGGAGGGCGGTGGCGAGCGCCCCCTCGAGCCCCAGGCGCACCTCCCCCGGGGCAGCTGTCGCCGCGGCTGGCCCGGCCCCGGCCCCGGCCTCCCCGGGAGCAATAGGCTATCGATTCAGCTGCCTGTCGCTAGGAGCCCCGGGAGAGCGAGGCCTACACCGCCCGGCCGGAGCCCCGGCCTCGATTTCGCCACTTTCCCCACACCGGCGGCAGAGCCGGGGGCAACCCAGCCCAACAGGGCGGGTGGGAGGTTGATCTGAGACCACCTGCAACGGCAGCCGCGGGGAGGGGTTTGCGGGCGCGGGGCTCCCGCCAACAAGTCTCCCGGGGTCTCCCAGTCGCCACCCCCTGCTTCACAAGTTGCGCATTCAAGTTCAGGCCGGCGCCTTTTCGCCTCCAGAGCCCTCGACACTCCCGAAATCATAATAAAAACATGACGAAAGGAGATGGAGCTGGGCCCGTAAGGGCGCCGAGGGGGGCGGCCAACAGCGACCCGCCGCCAGTCACCTCCCCTCCGCTCACCCAGCCAGCCCTCGACCCCTCCGGCGGCCAGCCCTGTCACCGCCCGTCCTCAAGGCCCCTACCCCTGGACGCCGGCGACGGGGGCTCGAGCTCCGCCTAGCCTCGGGCGCGCCTCGGCCTCCTCCCCCTCCAATCCCCAAGATGCCCCCACACCTTTTAAAGTACGCGGAGGAAGAGTTTCCCATCAAACTTTGTCAAGCGGTAACCTCGCCCCCCTCCCAACCCACACTTTCGGGGCAGTCGGCGGGAGAGATCACTTTACACTTGGGATGAAGAGAATTAAGGACCTGTCAACCATTTTGGGTCTTTTTTATAAAGACATCCTCCCCTTCCCCTCCCTCCCTCCCCTTGCAATGGTTTTAATTTGACACCAAACCTTCCCACCGCACAAGGGGGGGTGGAGGAGGGAGGAGGTGGGGACGGAGGGCAGGAGGAGGGTGGCGAGGGAGAGCGAAAGGGGGAGATTGGAAAGGGGCCGGGAGGCGCGGGGAGGGGAAGGGGGTTGATTTACCTGAGACCAGCCACTGGCCTCCATTGTTGGAGAATTCAATGGCATTGACACAGCCGAAGTGGCCGAGGAGGTCCTTCTTGTAGAGGTTTCTGCAGCCTCGCAGGCGTCTCCGCTGAAAGTCCTGAGTGAGCAGGGGGTCCCCATGCAAGCCCCGCTGGGACAAGAAGCCCACCACTGACCTCATGCTGCCCCCCAGGCCAGCTCTCCTCTTCATCCTGGAACCGCCGCCGCCGCTCGCGCCGCCGCCCCTCCCTCGGCCTCACGCGCGGCCGCCGCGCTCCCCCCACCCAACCCTCCCCCCGCGCTGCGATCCGGATGGTTCTTTAACCAGCCATGGCAGACGGAGCGAGGTGTGCAGACACTCGGTGGCGTTCGCGGCTTCCTGATGGTCCCCTCCCTCCCCTCTCCCCCACTCCTCCAGGCTCCTCCCTCTGCTTCTCCGCCTCCTGCAGCAGCTGATCCCCAGCTGTGGCCGCGCTTCCGCGGGCCGCGGGCGCCGGGAGAACGCGGGCGGCGGCTGCCCCTCCCCCGCCGCGGGCTGCTGGCCGGAAGAACGCGGGCGGCGGCTCGGCTTTCCCGCCGCAGCTCCACCTCGCGCGAGGACCCAGGTGGCGCTGGGCGGAGGCCCCGCGGTACCCCCTGATCGCTGCACTCTGTTAAGTTGAAGGCGCGTAACAATCAAAGTGGCCGCGGGGCTGCGGGCTCTCCTTGCTCCCCCGGCGGCCGGTGGTCCATCGCCTCCTGGAGGCCCAGCGCCAGGACGAGTTTGGCTCCCCGTTCTTTTTTTTTCGGTCGGGAAAATGCAGCCCGAGGGGGCAAAGAGATGAGGGAGAACTGCGGGCGGAGGCTTCGGTTGTCTTCCCTCAGTTCGTGTCCTCCTGCGGTCGCCCGAACCTTGTCCAAGGGAAGGGACCCAGGAGTTAGGACTGGACTCGGGGTAAGGTTGCTTGGGGATTTTGTGGGTGTATCCGTTCCAACCCCCACCAAATAAATTTTTAACACTGCCCACGCCCCCTTTAATTCCGTGCTCTAATTCTCCCTCCAGCTATTCGGTAAAAAAGGCTAAATTGTACCGTCTGGTAGATAGGTAATAGAGCGGTATTTGGGAAGAGAGGGTGGGGAAGGAGGATTCTTAAAGAAATGAAAAAAAAAAACAAAACTGCCAAAACCGAGTTGAGAAAGCTCTGAGACACAGGAAGTACTTGTGTCCATTAATTCCAAGTATATTTGCAAGACACAAGAAGCGTTATTCGGAAATAAGACTATGCATCTTGTTTCAATGGGTGCGGTGAGGTCGTTTTCAGGGTCTTAAGTGTGCGTCTCTCAGGCTGTATAGCTGTTAACCAGCCACTAGTTCCAGCCAGAAGAGGGCTCGGAAGGAGTCTTGGCCTTGACCCCAGTCAAGTGACTGGATGTCAAGTGCTTTGGAATTCTACCAGATGCAGTAAAAACCTCCCTTTTCAATGCATTGTCCTTTTCCTATAAGCTATCCCGTCATTAAAATGGTAATAAACTATTTGAAAAGGCCGGTGTCAGTTTTGCCCTTTGAATTTCACAGGGATTACAGATACATCCTCTGTACTAGAGATGGCATATAGGTAGTCAGTCTAGTACGCCACCATGAAAGATGAGCTGAACACACGAGGTTGGTTCACCCATCAAGAAAAATCACCTACTTCTACTTTTTGGACAATGACAATGATAAGATTACTAATATACCAATGACAAATAGGCAAGTAAATGTTTAACAGTCAATATTATCTCAAATACTGCTGAACTTAACAGCAATTCACCAAACTTCAGAAATTATGGTTTAAATGGAACATTGTTTTTCTAAATAGGAAAATGTATAGTGCTTTAAAAAAAATTTTTTTATTCTCAGGATGCTTCGTAGTGTTTATTCATTATAATCCTGTATAAAAATTGGTAGTACACCCAACATCTTTGCCTATCAATATCATAACGTGTACTTAATCATTTATTTTGTGATTATAACATTGTCCTCCACTCTGCTATAAGCTCTTTGGGAGCAGGGACCATGTCTGTTCTGTTCATGGGTGTGTGTGTCCAAAGCCAACACATGCCAGCATCTAGTGGCCACTAAGTATATGAATGAATTTAGGGATTGGGGAGGAATTTGGAAAGGAAGGTAATGACTTCAGGTGTGGGATGTGTGGAGGTTGAAGTATCTGTCCTTCATTCCAGTGGAGACAATTTCAAGGTCAGTTTCCCATCTCACTGTTTCTTTGCTTCACATGCTCATTCTACACATTAAAAAATGGAGCCCTCTGGCTCCTTTCAATTAATAGGACATCACTTAATATACCTACCTTATTTGCCTGGGGTAGGGGATATGGGCGTAGTAGTAATGGTGTGACTGAAGTGGCCTTCATTGTGGCAATATTTAAAACACACTCTCCTCTCTCCCTTCAGCATTTATCTCTTCTCCACAACTTTATATGAGACTTGATTTTCCCCAGTCTCTGGAATAACTGCCCCATTTACCTCAGCCTAAAGATGGACCAGGACTTAGCCACATGCCAGCCCAATTCTAGAATTTTGCTGGAAAGAAATTTCCTTAACTTTCAGTGACCAGCCAGGACAGATATCTAGGACCACTTAGTCTGTTTATATCCTACAGCTAGTTGGGACAGCTTTTTTTAAGAGTACACAAAACCTCTCCTTATTCCGATAATTATGTTGCCAAGATAAAATACAGGATACTCAATTCAATTTGAATTTCAGATAAATGATGAATAATTACCTTAGTATATTTGGGATATACTACTAAAATAATAATTCATTGTTTATCTGAAATTCAAATTGAATTGGACATCCTTTATTTTTATTTGCTAAATCTGGCAACCCTACCTATAATATAACTCAACTTTAAGATCAAACCCCATGGTATCTGTTTGCTCATATTAAGAATTTAACATACCCCCATGGGTCATTTATTGCAAACTAATAATATTGTACATAACTGTATAACACAAACATTTAATCAACTTCAATGACCATATGAGCGTGGCCTTCCAGATATAGGCATTTAAAGTGAAAAGGCCAGTGTACTTAGCTTAAAAATAGCAAATGCAATTGGACTCCTGAGTAATCTCTCCACTGCATAGAATGTGTGGAGGAGGAGGGAAAAGAGTGAAAAATTCCTCATTTTCTTAGGCGAGAAACTTCTGTAAATTAACATTCATACTCAGGAAGCCCTGAAACACTGTTTTATAAATTCATTCTAGAAAAACCAAGATATTGAAATTACTTAACCCTTACTTAACTGCTTCACCAAGGATCAAATACTGACCAGATGTTGAGTTCCCAGAAATTCATTTACTCTTTGACTTCTCTTTTTCTTGGCCCTGGTATCACAGGAGGAAAAGTAAAGAACCTTTAAAAACTGACTAAATGCTAAGGAAAAGCTCAAACTTAGAAATTGTTTTTTAAAAAGCTAAAAAAATAAAAAAAAAATAACTAAGAAAATACTAAGCCTCTTCTCAAATATTTACTAAATCTTAGCATATTAAGAACTACATATAGATACTAATGTGCTCAGAAATTTTTCACTTAAAAATATTTTGAACTTTAAAATAAACTACTAGTCCTGACCAGTGTAACTCAGTTGGTTGGGCATCATGCCTTAAGGTGAAGGGTCACCTGTTCAATTCCCCCATCAGGGCACATTCCTGGGTTGCAGGCTTGGTCTCTGGTTGGACTGCCACACACTACAGGTAGTCAATTGATGTTCCTCTCTCACATCGATGTTTCACTCTCCCTCTTTTTCCAACCCTTCCCTCTCTCTAAAATTAAATAAATAAAATCTTAAAAAATAAAATAAACTGCTACTCATAAGAGATATTAATTCAGACAAATAATACTTATTTCACACATATAATTTAACTAATGTTATTTAAATTTTAAAGGATATTGGTAATTTCAAATAGCAGTCAATCTGAATTTGGGGGGAAAAAACTGATCTATTTAAACAATTTTTTTCCAATAAGATCTATAGGACATATGTCCTTCCATTTTTTTAAATAATAATTTTATTAGATACAATTGACATAATCATAAAATTCACCTTTTTAAAGTACAGAATTCAGTGGCTTAGTATATTCACAAAGGGGTGCAACCGCCACCACTCTCCAATTCCTGAACATATTCATCAACCCAAAGAGAAACCCCCCCTCACATGAGCAGTCCCTCCTCATTCCTCCCTCCCTTTATTCACTGGCAACCACTTAGATACTTAATGTCTCTATCCTGAATATTTCATATGAACGGAATTATGCAATAGGTGGCGTTTTTGTCTGGCTTCTTTCATTTAGCATCTTTTGAGCACTCCATTTTTTTCTAGACCAAATTATATTCCTCTCTATAAGTATACCACATTTTGTTTGTTCATTCATCAGTTGATGGACATTTGTTCTATTTCCACTTTTGGGCTATTGTGAATAATGCTGCTATTAACATTTGTGTTCGAGGTTTTGTTTGGATGTTGTTTTCAGATCTCGGATATGAAAAAACCTCATGAAATATATATAAAATCCCTATGATAACTCTGTTTAACTTCGTGAGGAACTTCCAGACTGTTTTTCCAAAGTAGCTATTTTACATTCCCATCAACAATGTCAGAGTTTTCCAATTTTTTCATATCCTTGCCAATCCCTGTTATTATCCATCTTTTTTCTTATAACCATACAAGTAAGTGAGTGGTTTCTCACCGTGGTTTTTTTTTCATTAAGGTTTTGATGTGCAGTTCTTTGATGGCGATTGATATTGAGCATCTTTTCATGTCCTTATTGGCCATGTCCATCTCAAAGTGTTTTTCTAATTTCTCTTGTGAATTCTTTCATGTCCAATTAGTTATTTAAGAGTATATTGTTTAATTTCCACATATTTTTGAGTTCCCCAAATTTCCTTTTGTTATTGATGTCTAATTCATATTTTTAATCCTCACCTGAGGTATGGTTACTGATTTTAGAGATAGAGAGAGAGGGAGGGAGGGAGAGAGAGAGAAACATGGATGTGGGAGAGTAGCATCAATTGATTGCTTCTCATATGTGCCCCAACTGGGGATTGAACCCACAACCTAGAGTATGTGCCCTGACGGGGATCGAACCTACAACATTTTGACATATGGGACGACACTCCAACCAACTGAGCCACCAGGCCAGGGCTCTCACTCATTTCGTAAAGGGGGCATTTTTCACAGGTCTTGATGCAAATACCCAGGCTGTGAAATAATTGAACTTAGTACTTAAATTGAATCCAGAATATTATTTGTCACTAGAATTTTCAAATTACATTCCAACTTTTCAGACATTTGGTTCAAGTTTGCCATGCATAATTCTTCATGATGAACAAAGAAATCTAGTTTGAAATAACCTTTATGGAGTGGAAGTGGGTAGAAATTCTCAATGGCCAGGATTATTCATGTGATACTCACTCAGTAATATTTTTGTACTATTCTATGCCAATCACCTGGGTTTTATATATTTGAAGTTTTCTTGGCAGAAATCATTATGAGCCAGCTGTTTTTACTTATTTTTAATTTTAGGCTTCCACATGAATAACCCCTGGTGAATGAGACAAGAAACTGGTAAAAAACAGTATTGTTTAGTGTAACAGGTATGGAGTTGTTTAGCCAAGATTTCTTTTCCTGAGGTAATCCTATGGACATACAATTTAAAAAATCTTCAGTGTGCTTTTTACCTTTTAGAAAATAACACTGGGCAATAATCCTTCCCCAAAGTAAAATATACCCAAGGAGAAGCAAGAAGATTCTTTGGTACAGAGGTCAAATTTAAATTGTCTCTACAGGTTCAGTGGTGATCAAAGACAGATTCCTAGAAAATGAACTCACCACAACATGTGTTTTCATCCTTCTGAATGAACTACATGAACTCATGTTGTAAATAATCAGCACTTTTTTTTTCCTGGGTCTTCCGGTAAAGACAGGAAGACCTACTAGACAAATTAAAAAAGAGCTGTAAGCACTAAATATAATCAGCATTATTGACTACAGATCCCATTTAAATTGTAGCTAATGATATATTTGGCTATCTATGAGCCTACTAGAAAATAATCATTATTCAAATCCCATAATAAAGCCCATGAAATTTTAGAAATCACCTGGTCAAATCCCTTCACCATTCATGTTATTTTGTTTTGTTTAATGCAAGGCTCAGAAGTTTATATTTATTGAATAGTATTATTATTGTTTTATCCTCACCTAAGAACACTTTTTTTTTCATTGCTTTTAGAGAGAGAGGAAGGGGGACAGAGAGAGAGAGAAACATCAATTGTGGCTTCTGTATGAGCCCAGACCGGGGTTCGAATCTGCAACCTAGGTATGTGCCCTGACTGGGAAGCAAACCCATAAACTATCAGTTAGAGAATAATGTTCCAACTAACTGATCCACACCAGCCAGGGCTGAATATTATTATATAGTTGGCTGAGCTTATTCAAACATTAAACTAATTTTCAGTCTCATTCAATTTTATTGAAATTCAGCCGATTAATTTTTATTTTGCAATTATCAATTAGTTGCATTTGCAAATTAATCAGATGTTATACTTTTAACAAATATATTTAGAATACACCAAATCTCTTATTTGGAATATACTTAAGCACAGTAGAGAACTATTCCTGAGGTTTTATTGTGTGCAAATATGAGCATTTTTACAAGTGACATACTTCTCTATTTTTTGGCAAAAAGAACCCCACCAAAATAGAAACACTTTTAAATATCATTTTTCAAAATAATCATTTGCAATAGTTTTCAAAAATCAATTTTCTGACTTGTTACACTAATAACTTTATCTTCAAAGAACAGTTTAAAACATTTTTTTAGTATCTATAAAATAGTATACTGATAGCCACTTTTATTATCATTGAATAAGTCAGCAAAATTTGAATGCATTTATCTTTTTGTAAAAGTAAAGTGCAAGTTATGTATAGGTTCTGACAACTATTTTCATACTCAGACAAAAAACACCAGCAAGTCTCTGAGTGAAGCCAGGTATCTTTGTCATCCATCAATCCATGTTTCATCACAGACTACTGTAGTATAAAGATTGTACTATGTAAAAAATTTTTTTCCACAAAAATGAACATGTTGACATCATCCCTTCAGCACAAAAAAATAATATTGGCAGCACCACCATCAGTTCTTCTGCACTGTGGAACTCCTATGTTTCCCTCAAGATACCAAAATGATACATACCCAGCTGGCATCCAGACTAACTGAGGATGCCAGTCCATCTGTATATTAAGTCGTAGTAAAGCTTAATTCTTTAGTTTTTTTAGATTAAAAGAAGTATAAATAGAAATTTAACATTTTCTTTTAATCCCACAGACTATCCATCATGTATACCCTTGATGTGCCCATCCTACTCCACTGAGAGGACCTTCACATTAGGGGACAGGGCAGCTTTGGGACCATTTCCACTTCATTGCTGAGGAATGTGAGGCCTAGGCAGGTGCAGAAAATTGAAGCCAGAGGGGCCCATGGTAGACGGAGCTTCCTAAAATGGCTCCATCGTTCATCAGCGTCTGCAGTCTTGTGCAGATTATATAATCTCCGTGCTTCTGTTTCTGTTGTAAAACGGAATAATATTGTAAAGTAGAGATAATAATACCATGTGGGACTGATGTGAGGATTAAATAAAATAATTTCGTTAATATTGCCATAATACCTTTTCTAAACTCTCACAAAGTGTGCACATTCCCCAAACCCTTGCCCTTAACCTTGACCTCCCCATCTACTTCACAAGAATCATGGAGGCCATCAGTTGGAACTCCCTAAATTTCAAGTCTCCCCATGGCAAATCTCCTCTTATCTAAGTGCACTGCTTTTACTGTGTTCTAGAACCATCTCGTGTTATCTCTTCATGGACCTTGTTCCATCAATGATCCCCTCTTTATTCTATATTTTAATCCACTCCAATGCTACTGGCCTTTCCTCTTAGTTCTCAAGTATATTTAAGGATCTCCCAACATTTTTTAACTTAAAATATTTTAACTTAAGTAATAAGTTAAATTTCATATTTATACTCTTCCCCAATTTCTGAAAGGAAATTGTTTAGTACTTAATTATTTTAAACTTCTGTATAATATAAAGTTCCATAGTTAACGAACATTTCTTGAGTGCCTGTATTATTCTGTGCACTGAGGATATAGCAGTGAACAAGCTGGATCATATTCCCTACCCTTAAGGAGCTTACCTTCCAAAGGGAGTGGGGCACAGAAAGTCAGTAAAATAAACAAGTAAAATATGTATGTTAGATGGTGATAAGTATGTTCAGTTTTAAATAAGGTGGTCAGAGAAAGCATCACTAAGAAAAGTGACATTTAAATAAAGATTAAAAGGAAGTGAAGGAGAAGCCCTCATGGATATCTAGGGGAAGAACATTCCAAGCAGGGGAAATATGGCAAGTGCAAATGCCCTGAGGCAGGAGAATGCTTGCCATTGAGTTATAGTTACAGTATCCATACATGGGCCATGTTAGTTACTACTCATATTCAGTCAAGGTCCTATATGAATATATTGAAACAAAAAGAATAAATCATAAATTAATCAACACCAGCAATCCTGAAATAAGGTACTGAGAATCAGGATAGAGATTCTTTTTATGTACACATAAAAGAAAAAGCTAGAAGAAAATATGCCTAGCTCTTACTGTATTCATTTCTGCAAGTGGTCACAAGGTCATAGTTGACATTTATAACTGTTGTCTTCCACTATCCATTTATTATTGCCTTTGCCCTCTGCTAGAATCTCTTTTTCTGGTCTGGGTCCTTTACCTGGTGAGAGGAATCAAACTTCCATTCCTTAAGGATCTAAATCCCCCTGAGGGTCCTGCCTTTTTCAGGTTGCTCTAATTTTTTTATTAATCTTTCCTATAAAACATGGAAGTGCGCAGAGGCTTCCCAAAGAATCTCTTGGGTTTCAGAGAAACTCTTGGCTGCCTGTCCCTAGTGCATAACAGAGACCCAATTCCCTTGGTAATTAGGACCAATCACCTCACCTGGATGAGTAACCCTTTCTTGGCTGTTGGTTCTGTGGCACGAGGAACCCAAAATGGCTAAGTGACATCTCAGCTACCCAATCAATGGAAATGTTATGCTTCGTGGTGGAAGCATTTTTCTTTTGGGAACTAAACTCCAAACCATCAGAACTCAAAGTTCCAAGAATGGGAAATTCTGCAAGTAGATTATTAGGTGTAATATAATAATTAGATAAGAATGAGAAAAGCCACTGTTATTTTCAACCCTCGGTTCCTGGAGTGATGCATTCTGGCTGTAGATGAGACAGGATTATATAGTGAAGAATACAAGGTGGGGCAAAAGTAGGTTTACCATTGTGAGTATGTGAAACACAGAATTTATTCTTACTCCTGTAATATTTATTAATTATTGTATTTTTTTTCCATGTGTTCAAGCAGTCCATCAGGCCAACTGCTTCTGGATAATGATGTATGTGAAAAGATCAATAAATTCCACAGATATGAGCTCATTGCCACACTTCTTTTACAGTGAAACATGTTTTTCAATTACAAGCAATATTGTATGTAACATTGCAGGAAATAAGTCTACCGATGGTGGTGCTGGCAGAAGTACCATATGAGCAAGGAAGAGAAACCTTTACCCATAATATATATCTATCCTAGTAAGGACAAATTGCTGTTACCTCTATGATATAAGGGGTCCATTGTAATCGACTCACTACCAATTGGCTGACTACTTCCCCCAGGGAATGTGATATTGAGGGTCTAGTCTAAGTCTTTATTGTAGGTATGTTAGGTTTACTGAGGGGCTTACCTAGCCAAGCCAGACTTATTGAGGAAGTTAATGTTGAGTCCATGCATAGTCTTCATGCTTGCAAGATGGCCACATTGTATTTAAACTCACTGAGCAAACACTGGTGTGTCTGGAGAAAGAGGTGAATTGAGGTTCATACTTCATGTCATCTTGTCCACCTGACTGAGAGCTTCCTGTACAGTGGATGCCTTCTTGTGAACATTCTTATGGGATTTAAATATTATGACATTCTGCCCATTTGAGAGGTCCAAGCACATACCTCTTCCCCACACCTTCTTTCTACTTAGTGTCTCCCAATGCTTCTGTCCTTTCCAAGTCCTAAGCATACAGTGAAATTGTTAGCAACTTCCCATTGATCGGCATAGGTCTGCCCCGGCTGGTGTGGCTCAGTGGATTGAGTTCCAAGGCTGAAAGGTTGCTGATTCAATTCGAGTACATGCCTGGATTGTCAGGGTGCAACCTCACTCACTGATGTTTCTCTCCCTCTCTTTCTCCCTCCCTTCCCCTCTCTGAATATAAATAAAATTTTGTTAAAAAACATCACTATTAAACAAAATAAATCATGGGGCAAAGCAGAGCCAGAGACGTGGAAACAGAGAACAGACTGACAACTGCCAGGGGAAATGGGGGCGGGGAGAATGATGGAAAGAAGAGGAAGGGAGTAGTCAAAGAACATGTATGAGTGACCCATGGACATAGACAATGGTGTGGGGATGGACTGTGGGAGTGGGGGATGGGGTGGGATGGAGGAAGGCAAAGGGGGAAAAATTGGGACAACTGTAATAGAATAAACAAGAATTTTTTTAAATTAAATATATAAATAGTGTAAGAAAATCAGTGTCAATCTATTCTTCTGGCTATTTCTTAGTCCAGATAAAGTGGACAACCAAATGTATTTCTTGGAGATCTTGCTTCACCACTGTCTCTCAAGGATACTCCTTGAAAGGGTTTTCTGTTTGGTGCAGAATTATCTGTAAATAAGGCATGACATAGGTAAATTACATTGGTTGGTTTTCAAAGGTTAAACTAAATTATAATGCCTGAAATAATTTTTGTCTTCTCTCTTTTTTTTCCTTGATTGTTTAGAGGCTTGTGGATTTTATTGATCAATTCAAAGAAATAGCTTTTGTTTTAATTGTTTATTGCTATTTTTGCCCATTTTCTATTTTTGTTGATTTCTGCTCTTGATTATTTCCTTGGACTGCTTATTTGTGCTTGTTTTTCTAATTTTAGGTCTTTCTTCTTTTTTAATATAAATGTTTAAAGCTACAAATTTCCCTCTAAGTACTGCCTTATCTACATCCCGCAAACATCAAAAGGCTTTATTTCACTATGGTTCATTAAAACATACCTTCTAATTTCTCTTGAATTTTTAACTTGTGGATATTCAGAAGTGTGTAGATTGATTTTGCAATATTTTGATTTTTCTTAGACTCGTTATTTATCATTTAACTCCATTGTCAGAGAAACACCTTGAAAAATGTCTATGTTTAAAAATGTGTCAATACTTGTTTTATGGCTTAACATATGCGGTCTATCCTGGTGAACATACTATTTGCACTTGAAAAGGATGTGTATTTTGCATTTGTTGGGCATAGAATCCTATAAATATCAATCAGGACAAAGGCGTTGATAGTATTCAGTTCTTGTGTATCTTTGATGATTTTCTACCTGTTTGGACTATCAGTTGCTTAGAAAGGGATGTCGAAATCTCTAACTATGATTGTGGAATTGTTTGTTTTCCTTTTAATTCTGTAATTTTTGCTTCACATATTTGGAAGCTCTGTTATTAGGTATATACACATTTATGATTGTTATATCATCTGATATATTGACACTTTTATTATTATAAAATACCCCTTTTATCTCCTGTAGTACTCTGTGTCTTGAAATGTGTTTTCTAATATTAATATAGTCACTCCAGTTTTTTATGTTTACTATTTACATACCTCTCTATTTTCAAACTATGTGTCTTTATATTGTATTTATTTAAAATGTGTATTTTATGGGTTGTAAATGCTGTTAAATATCTTACAATGCACAGGACATTTCCTCATAGTGAAGAATTACCCACAGCCTAACATGCTGAGAAACCCTGATCTCTGGGTAATAACGAGTGGTTGGAATGAAACTGGAGAAAAACACACTTCCTTCAGATGAGGTTGTTAACAGGGCTTTTAAGCAAGGGATGGAGGGCTGCTGCTGATACTGATACCTCCCACTGGTGCTGGAGGTTTAGAGAGATTTGGGCATCCTAGGATCTTAACTTTGTTTACATGAACCCAAATGTCCCCATTCCAAGTTTCAGTGTCACACCCTTCCCAATCGATGCCCTACATTTTACTAAAGAGTTGTGGCAAGGCTATGAATCAACTTATGCCGTAATTCTGAGACCTGCACAATTAAATTTTATGGTTGATTTTTCAGCAAAATTAGTGTGGGTACAAAAAATAAGGGTTTCATTTAAGGCTGTCATAGAAACGCTCATTCTATGACTGTGACTTGAACTAAATGTTTAATGACTTAAACTTTCCATTTCTTTAAGTAAGTTCTTCAGTTGCAATCAAATGCAGCCATGCCCAACCTATAGTTATTATAGTCACCATTACTATCAAATTGTCAAATATGGCTTCAAAGCACTTGTTAACAGTGTTAATTGTTTATGATGCCACTACATCCCATTTTCCATTGACAAGTTGCTCAATGTTGAATCTGAGTTTAAGGATATGACCAAATCAACCCAAAATCCTGTATCTGTAAGTCTGTTTCCTAGAACCACTCTTGGGACCATTTTCTATGTTAGGATTCAGTAAAGAAACAAAAGCTATAGCAGTTATCTTAACTGAGAAAACTAATGTAAAGAGTTTTTGGAGACATCACAAGTATTGGAGAATTGAAAGGGGAAAGTGGAACAAAGAAGTACAAACTGCAAGCAATAGATGGGATAATAAAAGGTCAAGCTTGGGATTATTGGGACCAAACACTTGGAGGGGCCCTAGAGAGCTGGAACTTAGGCCTGGAGGAGAACATGCAGCTGACTTAATACTGGCACATCAGTAGCTCAGGAGGGACTCTGACTGACCTCTAAGGAGGGTTACTCACTAGCTGATATTGGTCTGTCTGGGGAATGTGATGAAGCAACTTCTGAGAATATGTAAAGGATTCCAAAGCTAGGACCAACTGCTGCTGCTAGCACGAAGAACTGTTGCCTGGGTGACGGTGATAGATTCAGGAAGCAAACAGGAAGAAGCAAGTCCTTTCTCCATTTTTCCTGCCTCTGATTTCCTATTATTTGCAGAACCTAACGGAGTCAGCCAAGGAAAAATGGGAATTTCAGAGACCCAGTCTCAGTATCACAAAACATGGTATAGGTGGGTACATTGGAAGCTGAGGAACATTTTCTTTATAACCAGCAAAGTTAGATGATCATTGTTCAGAGTACATCCAAAAGGATGAAGGAGAGGCAGGAGTCTAGGACATTTCACAGATTTCTAGCGTTAGTAACTAAGTGAATAGTAGAGAAAAAAGTAGAGTTTATGTGGCATGGGGAGTATACAGGAGCTAGAGGGTAGTGTGTGAAAAGATCTGTTAGAGTTAATAAATTTAGTTCAAAGACAATAAATGTATAAATCCTATTGAATCTCAAAGGAGGGGAGGGTATGTTTAAAACAATGTATAGCTTGCCCTGGCCAGGTAGTCAGTTGGTTACAGCATCAGCCCAATACAGCATTGCTGCAGGTTTAATCCCCAGTCAGGGCACATACAAGAATCAACCAATGAATGCATAAATTAGTAGAAAAACAAATCAATATTTCTTTCTCTATATCTGTCTGTCTCTCTCTCAACAACAACAAAAAATCAATAAAAAATATTAAAACAATGCATAGCTTTCTATTTCCCAACAATCTTTTTTCCATTTAGAAGTATCTCACATCTTCTCCTATATCCTACAATAGGCCTTCTCCCTTGTTGCAAGACAGTATCAAAAGTTTGATATATGCTCACAACATAAATATCTGAAATTTTTTTCTTTAACATTTGGCTTCTAACATTGGTTGATGTGAGAGAGTAAGGCAGGAGTCTTTTTTTTTTTTAAGTTAATTTTATTTTACTGATTATGCTAGTACAATTGTCCTGATTTTATTCCCTTTGCCCCCCTCCACCCAGTGCCCCTACTCCCTCTGACAATCCCCACACCATTGCTCATGTCCATGGGTCACGCATATAAGTTCCTTGGCTACTCCATTTCCTGTACTGCCCTTTACACCTCCCATGGCTATTCTGTAACTCCCTATCTGTACTTCTTAATCCCCTCACCTCTTCATCCATTCTCCTTCTACCCCTTCCCATAAGACAACCTTCTGGTAACTCACTTCTTTTCTCTTGCTGCTTTTAGGACTCGCTCTTTATCTTTAGCTTTTGGCCTTTTAAGTATGATGTGTCTTGGAGTGGGCCTGTTTGCATCCATCATATTGGGAATCTCTGTGCTTCCTGGACTTGCATGTCTATTTCCTTCACCAAATTAGGAAGATTTCTTTCACTGTTTTTTCAGATAGATTTCCAAGTTCTTGCTCTTTCTCTTCTCCTTCTGGCACCCCTATGATGTGAATGTTGGACTTCTTGAAGTTGTCCGAAGGGTGTTTATACTCTCCTCATTTTTTTTGGATTCTTTTTTCTTCATGTTGTTCTGAGCAGTTGTTTTTTGCTTCCTTGTGTACCAAATCATTGATTTGATTCTTAGCTTCATCCTGTCTACTGTTGTTTCCCTATAAATTGTTCTTTATTTCAATTAGTGTATCCTTTGTTTCTCACTGGGTTTTTTTATGCCACTGAGTTCCTCACTAAGTTCTTTGAGCATCCTTATAAACTGTTTTGAACTCTGCATTTGATAGATTACTTATCTCCATTTTGCTTAGCTCTTTTTCTGGAATTTTGTATCTGTTCTTTCATTTGGACCATCTTTCTTTTTCTCCTTGTTTTGGCAGCCTCCCTGTGTTTGTTGCTATGTATTAGGTAGAGCTGTCTTGACTCCATGTCTTGATAGTATGGCCTAATGTAGCAGGTGTCCTGTAGGATCCAGTGGCATAACCTCCCATATCACCCAAGCTGGGTACTTGAGGTGCGCCCCTCATGTGGGCTGAGTACATCTGCCTCTTGTAGTTGAGCCTTGGTTGCTGTTGGCAGATCAGTGGGAGGGATTTACCCAGGCCAGTCAGCCACAAGGGCTGGCTGTGACCACTGTTCACCAACCTCCTCATTCCCTGGAGAATCAGCTGTGCAGAGGTGGTAGTGCATTGACATCGTCTGTAGCTGTCCATTGGATGTGCTGGCCCTGGGATTTCCCAGGTGATGCAGGCCAAGTCAGCCCCCATTGTGTTTTGCCTAGGGCAGCCTGCCTGAGCTGTAAAGCAATCTGAGATGGCTGCTACTTGTGTTGGGCTTGGAGATTCCCAGGAGAAGCCAAGCTGTGAATCTAATCTGGCTGCTGCCAGGGCTCTCTGAAGCCAGCTGTTGCTTGTTTGATAGGATTTAGGAGCCAAGGCCAGTCATCTTATGGAAAAGCAGCTTGGATGATACCATAGGTTGGGTGGGGCAGAACCTCTGGGGATCTTCAAGGCAGGTAAAACAGTGTTAGCCAGGTTGATGGAATCTCAGATATGGCACCAGCTTAACGGCTCTGTGGGGGAAGGGTTTATGTAGAAAAGGGACGATGGTCTGCTTGCCTTGATGCCAGACACTTCAGTTTCTCCCTGGATACCACTGGTGCCTTTAAGCTGTTCCCCTGGTACTAGGGCTCAGAGGGAGTAAGTCTGAGTAGGTGAATCCGTGTGTGGGCTCTTTAAGAGGAACTGCTTGGGGATCCAGAGATTTCTTCCACCAACTCAATCCCTTCTTGTTTTTGCAGTCAGGAGTTGTGGGGACTTAATTTCCTGGCACTGGAACCCTGGGCTGGGGGGCCTGGTGTGGGGCTGGGACTCCTTGCTCCAGAGATATCCCTTGTGAATTTTTATCCACGTGGGTGTGGGACCAGCCCATTCATCATCTGTGCCCCTCCTTGGTAGGGAGTGGTTTCTTTAATTACATAGTTGTCAGACTTCCATTTAACTCAGTTTCTTAGTTGTCATACTTCCATTCAACTCGATTTGTGATGGTTCTGAGTGATGGTTGTTCTACATTTTAGTTGTAATTTTGATGTGGTTGTACAAAGAGGTGAGCCATGTCTACCTAAGCCGCCATCTTGATAGGAAGTCAAATGATCAGGCAGGAGTCTTAAAAATAAATAATTTTCACTGAATCCTCATATTTTTAGGTACCCCCTACTTTACTCTCTCCAGGGAATCAATCCTAAGCCTTTGGCAGGGGCCCTAGAGGGATAGTTACTTGTGAGCTAGGGGAGAAATAGGGTGTTTTAACTAATTAAATAGACTTCTAATCAATTATTCTGCTTTTAGTCCCAACTTTACGCCTGCTTCTTGAAGTACTGGTGCTGCCCATTCTTTTTTTATTTTTTAAGATTTTATTTGTTTATATTTGGAGAGTTTAGAGAGAAGGGAAGGGGGGTAGAAAAAGAGGGAAAGAACCATCAATGTGAGAGAGACGCATCAATCAGCTGCTTCTCTCATACCACCCAACCAGGGATGAAATCTACAACTGAGGCACACGTTGGATCAGGAATCAAATCAGCAAACTCTCGCTTTGTGGGATGATACCCAAGCAACTGAATGACACAGATTAGGGCTGCCCATTCTTGAGCCTTTTGGCAGTTCTCTGGGGGAAATCAGGCTTGCTGTTGGCCTGCCTTTTTTGTTTTTGTTTTAAAGATTATTTATTTATTTTTAGAGAGAGGGGAAGGGAAAGAGAAAGAGAGAGACAGAAATATCGATGTATGAGAGATACATCAATCAGTTGCCAATTGCAGGCCCGCAACTAGGGATCCAGCCTGCAACCCAGGCATTGTGGGTCCTGACTGGCAATTGAACCAGCAACCCTTTGATTTGAAGGCCAGCATTCAATCCACTGAGCTGTACCAGCCAGGGCTGTCTTCTGTTTACTAAATCAGTTCCCACTACCCTTCTGCTTTCCAGTTTCCAAAGTGTTAGTAAGTTTATCACTTCTTCGGTTCTCTGAGAGATAGACAAATGTACAGATCATGTATGACAGTAGAACTCTGACCCATAACCTCTGCAGCAACCAACCTGGGAAGTCAAACCACAACCTCTGAGACAATAAGCCCAGAATGGTCTGAACTTGTCAATGAGTCAGCTTCCTTATATTTTGCCACCACCTTCCAACACAGGGCCAACCACAGAAAGCCAATCCAGTCACACAAGAAGCCTGGCTTCTAGTTAGCCCACCTGTGGCTTCCCCATGACAATAACCTCCAATCAGAGCATATTTGGAGCCTTCCTTTTTCTTTGCCCCCACTATAAAGCTAAGTTTTCTCAATCCTCTGCCTGAGCTCTCTGAGTCTTTGCCAAACACTAATGATGGTGGCTGACTCCCAGCTATAGAAAACTGAAAAAATAGCCTCTGCTTTTTCTAATTTGGTTGGTCTTCGTCTGTCTCTGTTTTTTTTACATCAAAGTTCTGTGTTTTTCCTATTTTTCAGAGGGATTTAAGGAGGAAGTGGAGTTACATGTGGCTCAATCCATCATCTTTAACTGGAGGTCTCTTCCTGTGTTCTTTTCTCTGTGACCAATTCACCCTTTCCCCTCCAGCTCCAAAGAGCTTAGAAATAACCTTTTCTTCTTCCTGCAAACCTGGATGCAAAATTTAACACCTGTTCATATTCCTACAAAGAATCTATTTGAACAAAAGCATTAAAGAATGAGACAGACTTTGCAGAACCTTACTTACCTACAAGAGATAGATTAGGTTACATAACACACACATACCTCACAGTAAAGAACTTAAACTCAACTCCCCAAACACATGAAGCATTTCTTTCTTCCCCTGAATCTCTCCTCTGAGATGATTTTCTCTTTCTCCCAGCAAGTTTGGAGCCTTGCTGACTTCTCCATCTCTGATTTCCCTCACTTCCCCTACAAAGCAATTCAGCTCAGCCCCTAATCACACCACTTACTGCAGAACAAAAAGAATGCTGATTCACCAGCCTTTCAACTCCTATTGTTAGGTGAACTTGTTCCATTGGGGATGTATATGTTTCATCCTAGTTCGAAAGGGTCTTCATGAATTTCTTCTAAATGAATACAGGCATCTTTCCCAAGAGATGGTTTGATTCCACGTCTTTGGGGGGGGGGGGGGGGAAGTTCCCTATATCTCTAAAAATGATACATTTTCTCACTTCCTAAGAGTCTTTTTGTGTTTCCAACTAGCTTTCAAGCTTCTTGAGTGTCTAGCTACATATTTTTATAATCTGTAGAGTAACTAACAATATTACAAAGGTTTATAGAAGAGACTGGTGGGCAGAAAGGATGGATAGGATTTCAATGGAAGGAAATAGGTTTTTCAGAATGTGCCTATTTAGTGGTTCCTCTAAGTTTTGACCTTTATTCTTCAACACACTAAACAAATCCAATAAAGGGTACCGTATTAAAAACCATTATTGTGTTTCTTCAATGCTGGGCACTCTACTAACAAGGTTTAGTTGACCTGCGTGGCACACAGTCATTATTACTATCTTTCGTTTCCTCCATCAGCTAAGGATAGGGTTCCTGGTTACAAAGACTGGGCTGCAGTGGCTTGAAAAAGTAATTTATTTTCTCATGTAAAAGAAGTCCAGAGGTGGATAGTTCAGGATTAGTACTGAAACTAAAGAAGGCATAAAGGATCCAGGCTTTTTCTACTTTCCCATTCTATCTTCCTAAGCACCTGGCTTCCATCTTCAAGGTGCCACTGCACTGTTTGAGAGTTGTTGGAGCTCTAGCCATCAGGCCCTAGTTTTAGCAAGAAATAAATGGAAGGACAACAATGAAATGAAAGAAAAAAAGAAAAAAGAAAAAGCCTGTAGCAGTTGTCTGCACTCTTTTTGGGAACTTTACCAAAAGTCCAGTGCAAAAACTTTTGTTTACATGCCATTGGCCAGAACTTAAGTCACATGGCCATACCCATTCCCAATGTAAACAAAATGTATTTTTAAAGTGCAATTTTAAAATGCCCCCTGACTTCTGGTACTAAGCAACAAGGAGAGAATGGATATGGGGTAGGCCACTGGCACTTCCTGCCACAGTTCCTCTTGAATTTGCTATACATGATGTTCCAGTGCTTGGTGTTAAGTTATCCTTGGATTAATGAATAGATGTATAAAGCATTTTTAGATAAACCAAGCAGTTCACAATATGATCTTTTTTTTTTAAGTTAACTTTATTTCTAGAGCAGTTTCAGGTTTACAGAAAATTTGAACAAAAAGTACAGAGAGTTCCCTATACCTCCCCACCACCTCCACACAGTTTCCCTTACTATTAACAGTCTTACACTGGTGTGGTCTTTGTTACACTTGAACCAATATTGATGCATTGTTACCATCTGAAGTCCACCATTTATTTTAGGATTTTCTTGCATTACAAAGTTCTACGGGTTTTGGCACATGCCTCATATATCCATTACTACAATATTATACAGAATAGTTTCACTGCCCTAAAAATCCCCATCTATGCACACCTTCCTTTCTCCCAGGAACCCCTGACAGACACTGATCTTCTTACTGTCACCATAATTTTGCCTTTTCCAGAATGTCATCTAGTTGGAATCATGCAGTATGCACCCTTCTCAGACTGGTTTCTTTTCTTTCTTTATTTTAAAAAATATATACATTATTGATTTATTTATTTTTGGAGAGAGTGGAAGGGAGGGAGAGAGGTAGAGAAACATCCATCAGTTGCTTCTTGCATGTGCCCAAACCAGGGCCCACAACCCAGGCATGTGCCCTGACTGGGAATCAAACCAGAGACCTTTGTGGAATGATGTCCAACAGAGCCACACTGGTCAGAGCCAGACTGGTTTCTTTTATTTAGCAATATGCATTTAAGTTTCCTCCATGTCTTTTTGTGTCATGATAGCTCATTCCTTTTTATCACTGAATAATATTCCATTGTATGGATGCACCAGAGTATGGTTATGTTACTGAAAGACACCTTGGTTGCTTTCAGTTTATGACTATAGCTGCTTTAAACATTTGTGTGTAGGTTTTTGCATGGACTTAAGTTTTCAACTCATTGGGTAAATACCTAGGAGCATGATTGCTGAGCTGTGTGGTAAAACTATGTTTAGCTTTGTGTGAAACTGACAAAATATCTTCGGAAGTGACTACTGTTCTATATTACTGCCAGCAATGAATGAGAGTTCCTGTTGCGCCATATAGTCCTCAGCATTTGGTGCTGTTAGTGTTTAGATTTTAGCCATTCTGTTGGGTTGGCCAAAAAGTCTGTATGGTTTTTTTCTGTAAAATAAAAAGACACACTTTCCATTTTCACCAATAACTTTATTGATTTGGATAATTTAAGTATGTCGGCTTTCTCCCACTATTGGCTTCTAGTGGGTAGAGGCCAGGGTACTGCTAAGCATTTTGCAATGCATAAGATAGCTCCATAGCAAAGAATTATTTGGCCAAAATATCAACAGTACCAAGAAACGTCACAAACCACTTTTGACACATTTGATCAGTCATAGCACCTTCTTCAAACACCGCAAAAATCTTTCTTTTTTGAATTTCAGTTGCATTTTTATCTTTCTTGAAATAATAAAGCATAACACACCAAAAATGTTGCATATTTTCTTCCATCTTTAATATTAAAATGGCTACACAAAAATTCACCAATTTTGATAAATTTTTTAAATGCATGTTGATATGACAGCTGTCACAATATAATCTAATAAAATTGTTTTGAATGAAGCTCAACACAAATAAACACTACTAGAGCCATCGTACGGAAAAAACGTAATGGAGTTTTTGCCCTACCAAATAATAGGATTTAGTTATTCAATGAAATATCAGTATCTCATTGGTGTTTTCATTTGTAATTCCCTGATAACATATAATATTAAACATCTTTTCTTGTGCTTATTTGGATATTACCTATCTTTTTTTGGTGAGGTGTCTATTTAGATCTTGCTTACTGTTTAATTGGGTTGTTGACTTTCAAAAGTTCTTTATACATTCTGCATAAAAAATCTGTATTAAATATGTGTTTTGCAGATATTTCCTCCCAATCTGTGGTTTGTCTTTTCATTCCTTGTCTAATCAATTTTTTTGTTATAAAGTTGTTCATATTTTTTTTTTGTTTCTTAAATCTCTGCTATATTTTGTGATGTCCTTCCTTTTAGTCCTAATATTACCTATTTTCTCCTATTTCTCTTTTATTTGGATCAGTCTCACAGGACTTTGTTTTATTAGTCTTTTCAAGGATTTAACCTTAGTTTTGTTGGCCACCTGTACTGCATCTATTTCTATTTTAATTTATTCTCTGATCTTTATATTCTTCCCTTTACTATTTTCGATTTATTCTTTTGTTTTTTTTCTAATGTATGAAGCCAATCACTTATATAATTAATTTTAGTCTTATTTTCTAGTGTAAAAGCATATAAGGTTATTAATTTATCTGCATCCTATAAATTTTCATATATAGTATATTTATTACCTCTCAAATCTAATATTATAAATTTCCATTGGGATTTCTTCTTTGATCTTTCAATTGTTTTTTAATCTCCAACTATATGAAGTTTTAAAATAATCATTTTATTATTGATTTCTAACTAAATTATATATAGTCAGAGAATGGTATCTGTATTATAGCATGTTTTTTACATTTTTAGTAAGTTGTAAATCAAATGGCCTAAATCAAAATTAATTTTAAAAAATATGTTATTGATTATGCTACTACAGTTGTCCCAGTTTTTCCTCCTTTGTCCCCCTCCGCCCAGTACCCCTATTCCCTCCAGCAATCCCCCCTTTAGTTCATGTCCATGGGTCATGCATTTAAGTTCTTTGGCTTCACATTTCCTATACTATTCTTAATATCCCCCTATTTTGTACCTACCAATATATTCTTCTTAATCCCTGCACCTTCCCCCACCCCATTCTTCCCCTTCCCCCTCCCAACTGATAAATCTCCAAGTGATCTCCATACCTATGATTCTATTTCTGTTCTGGTTGTTTGCTTGGTTTATTTTTTTAGATTCAGTTGTTAATAATTGTGAATTTGTTGCCTTTTTAATGTTCATAGTTTTGATCTTCTTTTTCTTAAATAAGTCCCTTTAACATTTCATATAATAATGGCTTGGTGATGATGAACTCCTTTAGCTTTACTTTGTCTGGGAAGCACTTTACCTGCCCTTACATTCTAAATGATAGCTTTGCTGGATAGAGTAATCTTGGTTGTAGGTCCTTGCTTTTCTTCACTTTGAATACTTCTTGCCAGTTCCTTCTTCCCTGGAAAGTTTCTTTTGAGAAATCAGCCAACAGTCTTATGGGAACTCCTCTGTATGTAACTCTCTGTTTTTCTCTTGTTCCTTTTAAGATTCTCTCTTTATCTTTAATCTTTGGCATTTTAATTATGATGTTTCTTGATGTGGACCACTTTGGGTCCAACTTGTTTGGGACTCTGTGCTTCCTGGACTTGTATGTCTATTTCCTTCACCAAATTATGGAAGTGTTCTTTCATTATTTTTTCAAATAAGTTTTCAATTTCTTACTCTTTCTCTTTTCCTTCTGGCATCCCTATGATTCAAATGTTGGTAGATTTGGAGATGGCCCAGAGGCTTCTTATAAAAATTCTCATTTTTAAATTATTTTTCTTTCTTGCTGTTCTGATTGAATGCTTTTTTTCTTCCTTATGTTTCAAATTATTGATGTGACTCTCAGCTTCATCACCTCTACTCTTGATTCCCTGTAGATTTTTCTTTATTTCACTTAATGTAACATTCATGTGTGCCTGGATCTTTTTTATGTTCTTGCTGTACTCAATGAGTTCTTTGAGCATCCTGATCACCAGTATTTTGAACTTTGTATCTGATAGGTTGGTTATCTCCATTTCATTTAATTCTTTTTCTGGAATTTTGTTCTGTTCTTTCAACTGGGCCTTATTTCTTTGTCTTCTCAATTTGGTAGTCTCCCAGTGTTTGTTTCTGTGTGTTAGGTAGGGCTGCTTTGACTCCCTTAGTAGCATGACCTATTGTAGAAGAGTGGACCTGTAAACTGTATGGGGCGGAGCCTTAGGTAATTGCCAGGGCAGGGCAACCTATTCCACTGCTTTGTGGCTGTGTGGTGGAAGGACTCAGAGAGGGGACAATGCTGTTGCCTGACTTCTGGAGGTTTGCCTGGGAGGAAGCTGTCACACAGCACTTGCCCCGTTTCCAGTCATTTCCATTTCTCCCCAGTTATGCCACTTGTGCCCTTCCAGCTCTTGCCCTCATGCTGAGTCCTAGAGGGGGTGGGTATGTGTAAGTCCTAAGTCTATGCTGGCCCTTTAAGAGGAGTCTCCTGATAATCTGGCAGTTTCTTCTGCTGCCCACTGTTTTTTACAGCCAGAAGTTATGGGGATTTATCTTGCTGGTGATGGAACCCTGGGCTGCTGGGGTGGTCTGGTTTGGGGCTGGGATCCCTCACTTCCAAGGTATACCCCCTGATTTTTATCCACCACCTATGAATGTGGTGCGCCCATTCCACCGCCTGCCCGCACCTCTCCACCTCTCTCGGTGTCTCCGCCCCTCCTACCTGTCTGGATGTATGTGGCTTCTTTAAATCCTTGGTTATAGGACTTCCGAACAGCCAGATTTTCTGATGGTTCTGGGTGATATTTATTTTGTAGTCTAGTTGTAATATTTTTCTGTGGTTGTGCAAGGAGGCTAAGTGTGTTTACCTATGCCTCCATTTTGGCCAGACATCCAAAATTAATTTTCTTAAATCTTCCTTGTATACTTGAAAAATAGTGTGTGTTCTCCAAATGCTGGGTGCAGAGTTCTATACATGTGCCTTAGAAAATGTTAATAGTATTGGTGACATTCCTGCAATGACTAGTGATTCTTGGATGTCTTTTCATATTTAAGAGTGCTATACACTGAATGTTTTATGTCCTCTCAAAATTCATGTTGTAAACTAATTCCAATATAATGGTTTCAGGAGGTGGGAGCTTTGGGAGGTGATTAGGTCATGAGGATGGAGCCCTTATGAATGGAATTAGCGCCTTATAAAAGAGGCCTAAGAGAGCCCCCTTCCCTTTTGGCCAAATGAGGATACAGTGAAAAGACAGATGTCTATAAACCAGGAGGCAGCCACTTACCAGACAGTAAATCTGTCGGCACCTTAATCATAGACTTCCCAGCCTCCAGAACTGTAAGAAATAAACTTCTGTTGTTTATAAGCCAACTTCTGTTGTTTATAAGCCACTTAGCCTATGGTATTTTGTTATAAAAGCCTGAATGGACTACAACAGTGTGAAGTACTAAAAAGCTGACTGGAAATTCTTTATGCACAGATGGGGCTTGTTGACTGGGCTTTCAATGTAGGACGACTTCTTATGGATCCAGACAGTTCATTATGGGATCCCTCAAATGTCAATATCTGCCATTCTAATATAATTTATCTTCTAAAACTATATTGACATTTGTCTACTATTATCTCCTCTCTTGTTTTTTTTTTTTCCTTTGGGTTTGTAAACTATTCACCCCTTTACTTTTCATTAATTTTTTTAAAATTGAAGTATATATGCATTCAGAAAAATGACCACATATACACAACCTGAATACACATGTAAACCAGTACTCAGATTAAGAAATTAAACATTATCAGCACTTTGTGAGCTTCCCCTTGTTCTTCTCTAGTCATTGTTCCACCAAGAGCAATGACTACATTGACTTCTAACAGCATGGATATTTGGATAGTTTCCAGTTTAGGGCTAGTACCATTTATGGGTATGAAATTTTTTATGCATGTCCTTTTTAGTGAACACATGGACCCATTTCTGTTTGGTATACACCTAGGAGTGAAATTGTTTGACAAAGGCTTTGCATATATTCAGCTTTAGCTGATAGTGCCAAACAGTTCAAGAAAGTGATTGTACCAATTTATGTTCCCTTCAGCAGCTTATTTGAATTACACTTGCTCCACAATCTTGCCAATACTTGTTTTTTCCTGTTTTTTATTTATTTATTTATTTAGTTAGTTAGTTAGTTATTTATATTTTAGACTTTCTGATGGGTATGTAATGGTATCTTATGATGGTTTTATTTTTTAAAAAAGATTTTATTTATTTATTTTTAGAGTGAGGGGAAAGGAAGGAGAGAAGGAGAGAAACATCAGTGTATGGTTGCTTCACACATGCCCCCCACCAGGGATCTGGCCTGCAACCCAGGCATGTGCCCTGACTGGGAATTGAACTGGTAACCCTCTGGTTCATAGGCCAGCATCAGTCCATTGAGCCACACCAGCCAGGGCTCATTGTGGTTTTAATTATTTGCATTTACTCTACCTTTTTGTTTGTTTGTTTGTTTTTTAATTTGTTTCAGGATGGAACAGATTAAAATGAAGGACAGTAATCCTCTGCATCTGCCAGAAATTTCCCCTTTATGTGTACTAATCTAATGGAATTTAGAACCTTCTTTCTGTACTGGAGGAGGGAATATGTCATAAAGGATAAGGGCACCAAATTTTGTAATCAGAGATACAGAAGTTTGATTCCCAGCTCCAGTGCTTACTTGCTTTGTTGCCTTGAGAAATTTATTTAACCTTCTGAATTTTATGTAAAGTGGCACTAAAAATAGTGCTGCCTTACTAGGTTATTATGAAGATTATGTGAGATAAAATATGTAAAATGCTCTTCAAAGCACTTCACACACTGTGATCACATACTCAACTAATGGCAACTATTATAATAGCTTATATTGTTTTATTTTAGCTTTTATTTATTGATTTTAGAGAGGAAGGGAGAGAACAGGAGAAACATCAGTTTGTTATTCCACTTACTTATGCATTCATTGGTTGATTTTATTTTTTGTATGTGCCCTGACTGGGGATTGAACCCACAACCTTGGCGTATCAGATGGTGCTCTAACCAACTGAGCTATCTGGTCAGGGCTATACCTCATATTGTTTATGCACATCTCATTTCTCTTTCTGATTTATACATTCTATGACAAAGCACACAGCACACAGCACACATATATGTGCCTCACATACAATAATTGCTGGAAAAGACTGGTTGAATGAATGGTTTTGAATATAAACAAAAGGGTCCTGGCTGATGTGGCTCAGTGGATTGAGTGCCAGCCTGCTAACCAAAGGGTTGCCGGCTGGATTCCCAGTCAGGACACATGCCTGGGTCGCTTGGCCAGGTCCCCAGTTGGGGGCACGCGAGAGGCAACCACACATTGATGTTTCCATCTCTTTCTCCCTCCTTTCCCATCTCTCTATAAATAAATAAAATCTTTTAAAAAATTACATAAAAAATAAATATAAATGGAAGGTATTGTGATTGTTATAAAAGATGTTGTAAATTATTATAATGGTTATAGTACAAAATACACTGCTAATGATTAATACATTATTTAAACAAGTGTCTCTCCTGAGCCCTGGCAAGGTAGCTCAGTTTGTTATAGCATCCTCCTGATACAGCAAAGTTGTGGGTTCAATCCCCCATCAGGGCATATACAAGAAACAACAAATGAATGCATAAATAAGTGAAACAATCAATCTCCATCTCTCTCTCTCCTCCCCTTCCTGTCTCTCTAAAACCAATAAATAAAAATTTAAAAAAATAAACGAGTGTCTTCGTTTGACAGTTATGTAAATTAATACAATAGATAAACACTACTGGAGCTAATTAGTAAAGACAATTACATGTACCATACTGCATTTGTGAGGATTCCAGGGACTTATCCGTTTACAACCAAAACCAAAACCAAAAAATCTCACCCTAGAAACAAAAACAGAATGCCACTTTTCTGAAGATACGTTAAGCCTTTCAAATTTTAACAGATCCTTATATTCAGCAGTGGCAAGACTAGGGAGGCCACAGCTGCCCCAGCAGCTTCCGTACAACATGGCGCCGCCCATTGGTGCACCCCAACTGGATTACGTCCTCCTAGACCGTTTCAGGACCGGAAGTGGTTTCGTCCCTAGTGGATCCGGGTGGGTTCGCGCAGGTGGCTGCAGAGGTTCCAGTTCTTCAGCGTGAGGGGCCGCAGGTGTTCAGGTGGGATCCGGGTCGCAAGTAAGTGAGGATCAGGGGCTGGCAAGGCCTTTCACCCGGCTTATGCGAGGGGCGCAGGGGGTTTTCACTGACGAGTCAGGAGAGGGGTCGTGGAGTTGGTGATGTCACTGTGTGCGGGGGCGACTGATTGCGGGGACCATGCCGTCCCAGAGCTGCTTGGCACTGCCCCTCTTCCCGCCCCTCGGCGTGACTTCCTCGCACCCCTTGCCCGTGGCGGGGGCGGTTTAGCACCCAGTGCGCGGCCCCCCACGCCCTCCCAGGGCATCGCCTTCGATCCCCTTTTCTGTTTAGGAGCACGTACCAAACCATGGCTTCTTGACCCAGTGGAAGGGAAGCACCATCTGCAGCACCTAGCAACTCCTTGGGCGCTGTGTGTTCCACGCGTCCAGTTACAGTTCCCTCCCCCGGATTCGTGGGGACTTACCCCCGCCCCCCATTGTTACCACCCCTTTCCTCCCAAGCCACACCCGCCTCTCCGGCCTTCCTGGGTAGCCACCTCTTTTTTTTTTTTTTTTGCTATCCTTGGGACAGCTTAAAACTAGAACATTAATGATTGTATATTACATAATTGATACCTCCTGATTAAAATATAAACAAAACCAAACCTTTATAAGCTTTTGACTTACCGTGGGACGGAAACGAACTCTTTTTAGCTACCCACTCCTTTATTAAAACGCCAAATGAATTATATCGTATTTTTTAGTTGTATTGCAAGGATGGAAGGAACTGCACTGGAATGTTTTGTTAATTATCAGAATTAGGAAGTACGGAAAAAAGGAGGTTGAATCGAGGGGAGGGGAGGAATGATTTTGGTCAAGATGAACTTGCTTTAAAAAATGCATTTATTCTTCTATATTTATTTTAGTTGTAGTACATGCATACAATCTTGTAAAGCATTGATGTGAACATTTTAAACAGAATGGATTCTCTTTGGCCTGTCTCTTTCCATTTCCATTTTTTCTTTTTTAATCTCTTGCCCAAGCAAGCAAGAGTAAAGTAAGAACTGTTATCCATTTGGGGTGTGTTTTTCTATTTCTTTTTCTTTATATTTATTGACAAGTGTTTGTACATATAAGATATATTCGTGGTAAACTTTTACAAATGCATCTTTACAAATAAGGGGTATTATACCTATTCAGCAACTTGATGTTTTGTGCTTAAAAATGGGTTTTAGAACTTTTTATCAGCATATACAGATCTACCTTATTGTTTCTACTTGCTCTGTAAATTCCATAATATGTTAAGATTTCACTGTGGCCTGTGTCGCTCAGCTGGATGGAGTGTCGTCCTGTTACCAAAAGGTTGGGGGCTTGATTCCTGGTCAGGGCACGTACCTAGGTTGTGTTTTGATCTCTGTTCTGGGGACACTTACAATCCCCTGTCTGACCCATAGGAGAGGCAACCTATTCATGCTTCTCTCTTGTATTGATGTTTCCCTCTCTCCCTTCCTCTGTCTCTAAAAAGCAATAAAAAAAATGTACTCAGGTGAAGATTTAAAAAATTTTTTTGTAGTATGTGAGATTCCACAGATTGCTTACAGTTTCTCACTGTAGCATAGAAAAATCCTTCCACATGTGAGCGTGTCTTAAGGATAGATACCTGCAAGTGGAATTGCTGGGTGGAAGGATGTGGATTTTTTGTTTCATGTTGTATCATCTTTAATTAAGTACAAAGACTTTTTCAATCATCTCACCTAGAGCTCATTTCATCCACTGTTCTGTTTGACCTCCAGTGTCTTGTCTCTCCCTTCAGCAATGATGAGGCGGATACCCTTTACACAAGGGAGGGAAATCCATGTTTTGTTGCCTTTGCCAACTACAAAAATGTTGGAGAGCCAGGTGGCAAAGCTGTTGCCATTGACATCGTTCATGTGAGCTATGTTAAAAGAACCAGGGTGTCTCTCTCTGTTGGTTATCACTGCAGTTCTTCCCAGGTTAACACCTCTGGTCACCATACACAGGTTACCAGCATCAAACTTGATAAAATCAGTAATTTTGCCAGTCTCCAAATCAATTTGAATGGCGCTGTTGACCTTCATGAGGGGTCAGGGTAGCGGATGGTGCGAGCATTATGGGTCACCAGGTAAGGGATTCCTTTTGTGCCCACAAAGGTCTTCCTCACTTTGCACAACTTGTACTTGGCATCCTCAGGTGTAATATGATGAACAGCAAAGCGACCCTTGGTGTCATAGATCAGATGGAAATTCTCTCCGGTCTTGTCAATGCTGATCACATCCATAAAACCAGCAGGGGAGGTTATATGAGTTCGGATCTTGCTGTCAATCTTAAAGAACCGCTGCATGCAGATCTTCTTTATTTCATCTCCTGTTAGGGTGTACTTAAGGCTGTTCCTTAAGAAAATACTGAGAGGGAGACATTCTGCCAGCTTGCAGGGACTGGTAGGTGGCCGAGGAGCAAACATACAGGTGAGCTTATCCAGCATCCAATGCTTTGGAGCTGCTACGCACTTCAGATGCTTCTTGGGACCTCAAGCCATGGCTGTGTTAGGCACAGAAAGAGGCGAGGATGTGGGTATTTTAATGCCAAAGTAGTTACTAGAGAGATTATGTTTGCATGGTTGTTGACAAATTCTAGTTCCTCTTCTGAGAAATGTCTCATTTCTATTGGGTTGTCTCCTTATATGTATATAGTAGGGTTTTATATATTCTAGATAATAATCTTTTGTCATTTATATATGTTTTAAATATTTATCCCCAACTTAGTGCTTTTATATTTTTTAATTGTTATCCAAAGGTATATTTTATTGATTTTAGAGAGAGAGAGAAGAAGGAAGAGAGAGAGAAACATAAATGTGAGAGAGAAACATTGATAGGTTTGCTTCCTGTTCATGTCTGGACCAGGATCAAACCTGCAACCTTTTGGTGTATGGAGTGACGCTCTAATCAACTGATCCACCGAACCAGAGCCCAGCTTAGTGCTTTTAAAAGTTGTTGCTTGTCTTTGGCCATGTGGCATCTTTGTTAAACCAAAGTTTTAAATTTTATGTGTAAATATCAATCTTTTATGTGTGTATTTTGTATTTTCTGGCTATCATTCCCTACTTGAATGGTTCTCAAATGGGAGATATTTTGCCTTTTAGGGGCCATTTGGCAATGTCAGGAGACATTTTGTAAAATTGATTTTATAGAGGAGAGAAGGGAGAGAAAGAGAAACATCAATTTGTTGTTCCACTTATTTTTGTGCTCATTATTTTATTCTTTTTTTTTTTTTTTTTTTTTTTTTTTTTTTTTACCTTATCCAAGGACATTGTCATTTGCTTTTTTTAGAGAGAGAGAGGAAGGGAGAGAGAGAAACATCGATGCAAGAAAGAAGCATCGATTGGTTACCTTCGTGCATTCCTAGACTGGGGATCCTATACGTCTGGACTGGGGGTCACATGTGCCCATGTCCTGTACTGGGGCTGAACCAGCAACTTAGGTATGTGCCCTGACCGGGAATTGAACCTGCAACCTTCTGGTTATGGGATGATGCTCCAACCACTGAGCCACACCAGCCTGGGCCAATGGTTGATTCTTGTATGTGCTCTGACTGGAGATTGAACCTACAGCCTTGGTGTATAGAGATGATGCTCTAAGCAATTAAGCTAGCCTGCCAAAATCATGTTTAAAATTGAGAAGGAAGGCACAATCAAGATGCAAATTGGTCTCCAAGTATGAAACATTTGGCTGAAAAACAAGATAAAATTTAGAAGAATGAGCTTTAAAGTTTTGGATTTAAGTGCAAAATATAAACTGACAAATATATAAAACTCAACTTGGTATCAGTGTATTTTAATTTACCACAAGCTTTATATGACCCATTAGTCATATGAAACATTCTGCTGCTACTTAGAAATATTTCATACAGCATTAATAAAATATAGGTAAATTGGTATTAATATCAATGTAACCCACACTCAAATATTAAATGCAGACCTAGGTGTCACATTTTAAGCAATACCTTGATAAACATGGGGCTGTTCAGAAGGATCTAGCCACAATGATGAGTGGTTTATAAACTAGGTCATAGGAAGACTGGTTGGATTAAGTAGAATATACTAATGAAAGTCCTAAGAACTACTATCATCATATATTTCACAAGCCCTCAGGAGGGAGTGAACACTTCTGTCATATCAGAAGCCAGGCTGAGTATCAAAGAGAGCAACTTGTATGTAGCAAACCTTAACAGAATGCAAGGACTTCTCAACGAAAACTGCCTCTTAAGGTAATGAACTCTGTTCCTAGAAGTGTTCAGGTGCAGAGCAGGTCAGAGGCCAGATCGAGATCTATCAATATTACTGTGGAAAGGATTCTTGAATTGTGTGGGAGTTGAGTTTGGTTCCTAAATTTTAACACTAGGGTTCTTTGTTTTCCTTTAATAGAAGTTCCGTGATTTATAGAACCTCAGTAGTAGTAATACAAATATTTACTGAACCCTAATGTGCTAGCCAATATGTTAAGTGAAGTATATTGATCATCTTACTTAAGCCTCACAATAATTCTACCTGGTAGGTACTGTCTTTCCCATTTTACCAAGGAGAAATCTGAGGCTTAGAGAAGTTCAGGGAATTGCCTGAGTCTACATAGCTAGCAAGTGGCAGAGGCTGGATTTGAATCTTAGGGTATTTGCCTCTAAGGCCCATATCATTCTCTTCTACCTTATGCTGTTCTCTGAACACTTTAACATGTTTGTTTAATTCATTGAGTATGATTTATTTCAGGAATATGATCATATTTCTTAAGTGTTAAGTGGGATATTTACATTGCCTGACTCTAAGAAGCATCATTTAAAAAACTTGTGGTTTTCTAATTATGAATATATACATACTTGTATAGAATTTAAAAATTATGTATAATTATTATTTTTAATAATTATCTATAATCCTACTACTCTTGGGTAACCACTGTTCCCACATTCAGTTATTCACCACCTAACAAGGATGTGTTCTGAGGAATGCGTGGTTAAGTGATTTTGTTGTGTGTGAACATCACAGAGCACACTTTCACAACCTAGATGGTATAGCCCTCTACATACCTAGGCTATATGGTAAAGTCTATCATGCCTAGATTACAAATCTATACAGCATGTTACTGTACAAAACAACACAAGATTAAAACAAGCCCAAGACAAAATGATAGCAATCAAGAGATGTGGTAAACACGCAATGGATGAGGCTGCTGCTGACATAACATGCCATACTGTTTTATAGCAAACCTTTTTTTAATAAGTAGAAACAGTACAGTCTAAAATAACAATAAAGAGTATAGTATAGTATGCATAAACCAGTAACATAGTTGTTTGTTATTATCCAGTATTACCTCCTGTTCATAACTGTACGTGCTGTACGTCTCTGTGACTGGCAGTGCAGTAGGTTTGTTCACACCAGCATCACCACAAACGTGTGAGTGATGCATTGTGCTATGACATTATGATGACTATAATGTCACTAGGCAATAGGAATTTTTCATTATAATCTTATGGGACCACTGTTATATGTGTAGTTCATCGTGTCTTGTTATGTAGATCCATTAACAAAAATTTATTCACTAACTTATCAGTAAGTGGAAGCAAGAGTCTGACTTATTCTGCTTTAATTGATAAGCTTTTGTATGATTAAAAGAGTCCGGGGCAACTGGTAGAAGGCAGGAGGATTTTCTTGGGTGAGGATGGAGTAGAGAATGTACAAAAGTGAAAAAGTTAAAATATCACTGTTTCATGTGGAAATCTGTAGCATGGCTTTCATGGATTGTAAATGGAACACTTTTAGGGGAAACTTGTTCCCAAATAGATCTAAATTCTTTTTGTAAATATATTGTTACCATTTGTTTTGCAGATTGCGGGATTAGTGACATGCTTTCCTAAACAGCAGCAAAGTTGAAGATGTCTCGACACTTGGTAGCTTTGACAGTGAGCACACTTCTGGGTGTGGCAGTGGGGGGGTTTGTCCTGTGGAAAGGCATCCAGCGCCGGAGGAGTAGAACGAGTTGTGGGACCCAGCAGCAGCAGCAGCAGCAGCAGCAGCAGCAGCAAGTTCCAGGCAGGAGAGAGCTGCCTGCTCCAGAAGAGGACCCGCTGCACTCCAGTGCCCCCAGAGCCTCATGGGAAGAGAGGATCCTTGATGCCAAGGTGGTGACTGTGTCACAGGAAGCAGAGTGGGATCAAATCGAACCCTTGCTTAGGAGTGAGTTACAAGATTTCCCAGTACTTGGAATTGACTGTGAGTGGGTAAGTTAAAAAGCAAAAATAAAATCTTTTCTTCTTTTCCAACTAGGGACCTTGAATAGTCAGATACAGGATAAGATTAAAGGAGAATTAGCTTGTTCTCAACTTGCTAGTAAGTAGATTATAGCAGCAGGAGCTGCTCTTTTCTCAGAGTTGGGAGTGCTCATAGTCATAGATTCTGGAGTCAGGCAGATCCATGTTGGCCTGCAACCCAGGCATGTGCCCTGACTGGGAAACACACCGGTGACCTTTCAGTTCGCAGGCCAGTGCTCAATCCACTGAACCACAACAGCCATGGCTACTATTAATATTTTTAGTAGTATTTTCATAAAGATGCCATGGAGAAGCTTATTAAGAAAGTCTTTTTAAATGGGCATTATTATACAAGTTGGGATTTTAAAAGATAAGTTAAAATTTGAAACATTGTTTACTCTAAGCCAGCTAGTATGCTGGCTTTTATTTGATCATCTCATTTAGTTTAATTAGATTCTCCTAATAATGCTATGTAGGGAGATACTATTACTATCCTCACTTTTACAAGTAGGAAATGGAGGCATAAATAGGGTTAGTTACTTGCCCAAGGCCACAAAGCTGGCAACTAGCATTTGAGCCCAGGGCTTTCTTTACCAGCTGGTTAATTTTTCTAATGGCTGTTAACTTTGGGGGAGTTGTTACATAGTTGTGATGACGATAGTGTGGCACATGTACTCTTCTGTCATTCTGATTCACAGAGTAAACTGTAATCTCCTTGAATCAGAAGGTATTACAAAAATGTAAACAACTCAGAGTTATCATCTCTTATTCCTTCGTTGTTATATCTTGCCAAGAATTTCTGATATTTGTCTTCTGGATGTCTAGAATATGCCAAGAACTTGGAAATGCAATCAAAAGAGGCCCTAAGCAGAATACCTGCCACAAAATCAGATCAGGGTTGGTAGGAGTGACTACTAGATGCCACTACAATGATGACCAAGAAGAGAATGCCTGACAGTGTGGGAAAAGTTTGCTGGTCACACAAGGCCCTACATCTTAGCTACTGAGGGTATTTCTTTATATCGGCAATAGTAGTTGTTGTTGTAGTAGTAGTTGTTGATAGCAATGATCTTTGGGCACTTTTGGTTTATTCTGTATAAGAAATTATATCCTTTTAGAAATATTTACATATTTCTATGTCCTTTTAGAAATATTTACACGAACATCAATAGAAGAAAACATTAATAAATGGTGAGCTTTGGCATTTGCCAAATACCTTGATCATTCTAACTAAATGAAATATAATTACAACAACAAACAAAGTATTCTGAAGTGGATAGTTAATAACAGCAATGGGCTTAATAATAATAGGGTTTAATGCCTGTAGCAAAAGCATGGAAAAGTCAAAGTGGCAAATAACCCAGAACCCACTGCATGTTGGCTTTCGGTACGTATTCAGTTCGCTCTGGATGCCGCGTCTCCCTGCAGGAGTGATGGTGCCCTCCCATTGCTGCCACAGAAGAACTTTATGGGAACGTCGGCCATCCTTGTTCTCGCCATTCTTCCATTTCTGCTTCCCTTTCGCTTTCATTTACTTCGGTGTATTTGTTTAGCTATTGTTTTTGCTCTTGTTTTACAGTCAGCATTTGTTTAGACTTACCAAAGTGTCCTCCCCCCCTTTTTTTAAGTTCATCTTTCTTTATATCTCAGACTTTTCTGGACTCATTTTCTTTAAGGTCATACTTTAGAAGTGTAACATTTCTTTGGGGCCCATTAATGATAAACTTATTGTTTTGAAAATGTCTGTTTTGCTCTTGATCTTGAAGATATTCTCACTGGATGTAAAATTCTAGTTTGGCAGAAAACGATGATTTTTAATATAGTTCTTCATTGTCAGGTTTCTGGCTTCTGTTGTTGTTGTTGAAAATCACTTAGTCTACATGTTGATTCTTTATAGGCAATCTAATTTTTGTAGTTCCTTTTAAGATCATCTCGTTGAGTTTGTGATTCTAAAAATTCACTGTGAGAAGACTAGGTGTTCTCTTTCTGAATTTCCATCTTGGGATTCAGAGAGATGAGGATTGGTATCTTTTATCAATTTTTAAAATCTCTTTAAAGATTATCTTTCTCCTGTTTACTTCTCCTCCTCCTCTTCCTCCCCCTTCTTTCTTAATTGGAATTTGATCAGCTACATTCTGAACTTTTTTTTTTAAGGTTTGATTTATTTTTAGAGAGAGAGGAAGGGAGGGAGAGAAACATCAATGTGTGGTTGCCTCTCGCACGCCTCCTACTGGGGACCTGACCTGCAACCCAGGCATATGCCCTGACTGGGAATCGAACCAGTGACCCTTTGGTTTGCAGGCCGACACTCAATCCACTGAGCCACGCCAGCCAGGGCTTACGTTCTGAATTTTTTATGCTAACCTACATGTCTGATAATTTCTTTCACATTTAATATATCTTAGTCTCTCTGGATTTATTCTGCACAATTTCTTTGGGCCTTTTTTATAGCTCCCTTTTTCTTTCTTTGGCGTTGTCTAATCTTCTGTTTAACTTGCTCCCTGAGTCTTTTTTTTTTTTAACCTTTTTTATTGTGAAATAAAATATGTCAAGACAAATACCTGAAACAGAAATAAACAGTGAAATGATTTATCTAGAGGACAGCTGTGTATTTAGAAACTAGATCAAGAAACAGAATTGCTAGTTCCGCAGAAGCTCCCTTGTGACCCCTTATAATCATGGTCCACCCTCCCCTCTAAGGGTTGCCATTGCCCTGATTTCATGGTATTTACTTTCTTGTTTTTCTTTATATTTTTACTACTCAAGCATGTACTGTAATACAGTTGTGCCTTCTTTTTAAATTTAATGTAACTGAACCATCAAGTACGTATTTTGCGTCTGGCTTCTTTCGCTCAACTTCATGTTTGTGAGATTTACCTATGTTGTATGTGACTGACTCTTTGCTGTATAGTCGTCCATTGTATAAATATTATCACTACTTATTTATTCATCTACATATTGATGGACATTCAGGTTGTTTACAGTTTGGGGCTCTCACAAAGAATGCTGCATTTAGTTTTACTGTGCATGCTTATCTGAGTGGAGTCCTGGGTCATAGGGTTTGTACATATATCTTTAACACTTTTATAGATAATGCCAAATTGTTTCTAAGGTGGTTTTAACTAATTTACCTTCATTAGTATATGAGTATACTGTTTCCAATCTTTTTTTTGTTTGCTTTTTTCACAGTTGTACTGACTTTATTCCCCTTACTCTTCTTACTCACCCATCTGCTATCCACTTTGCCACTGTGGAGTGGCCACATATGACCAGACATCAGGGGTCCACAGGCCTGGGCACAGCCATTCTGCCACTTCCAGGAGGGGCTCTGTGGCAGC
The DNA here is from genome assembly GCF_021234165.1 of Pteronotus mesoamericanus. Classification (NCBI taxonomy): domain Eukaryota; kingdom Metazoa; phylum Chordata; class Mammalia; order Chiroptera; family Mormoopidae; genus Pteronotus; species Pteronotus mesoamericanus. The sequence goes on along the minus strand of NW_026555078.1, from coordinate 21,775,777 downwards.
ATGTGCCAGCATTGGAAACTTGGGCTCTGATACCAGCCCTGGCTCCTGGAACTGTAGTTGTGGGGCTTGAGGCCCACCTCGTCTCTCTGGCCGCTCGCCAGCTGGCCCAAGACCAGGGAGCTCAGGGAGGACCAGGGCGGGGAGAGGCCCAGGTTCCGGACCTGCGGTCTGGTCAGACAGGCTGGGAAGTACAGCTGGACAGAGGGACCCCTCACAGTGGAACTCCAACGGAAGATGGTGACCCCTTCCTGAGTCCCCTCCCCAGTGCTCCCACCTGCCCTGGGAAGTGGGTATGATGCCCTAATATCCTCCCTCCAATACCCAGATGCTTGTTAATTTATTTTTAAAATAAAAGGAAATGGAAAAGCTGATAAAGCAAGAACCCCAACCTTACTGGCACTGCTGAGGTTCCATCATTGCTTCAGGCCCTCGTGGTCTGGCTGGAAAGGAGCTCCCTCCCACAGTGGCCCAAAGGGAAGAGGGCATTTAACACCAGGGACACGGCTCCTGTGCCCACGGGGCGGGATCCTCCCAGGAGAAGGCTTGGCTGTGCCCTGTCTACAGCCATAAGACCACTTTGACCAGAGCCCAGCCTGCTGTCTGGATCCCTCACCTCTCCTCAGGGGGAAGGTATAAAAGATCAGGAAGCCCAGTCTTGGGACAGGATTTCACTACCAGCTCCCCCCACACCTTCCCAGGCTTGCTAAGGCCACAGTGGGGCTAGCAGGTGACAAGGCCACAGCGCCTGCTGGAGACCCTGCTGTCAGTGACAATGTGGGAACTCACAGGCGTCCCGGTCTAGAGCCCATTGAGGGAGATTAACTTTTTTAAAGATGCTGTGAGCCAGCTCTGAAGATCTGCCAGGCACTGTGACTGGAAATAAGAAAGAGCAGGGAGGAGGGGAAACGGGGAGGGGGGACCCTGAGGACGTCACGGAAACTCAGAGATAAGGGGGTCAGGAGAGGGAAGTAGCTACAGTAAAGCAGGAGCCTAGGAGGCCCAGCCCCAGAGCTGGGAGCCAGGCAGCTTCCGCCTTCCTCTCTCGGGGAGCGGCCCACTTATCTCCCCAGGGGACAGTAGGGGCCTCTGAGGGGCCATCTCTGGGCTCCGGCTTGTGCCGCTCCTGCTGCAGCCCTGTGTTCAGCCAGGCCAGGGGACTGCCCCCTCCGCCCCCTGAGAGTGTCAGGCTGTGCGGCTTGTTTCCAGCTGTGTTCAGAAGTGGTTCTACTAACTTAACCTCCTACCAAGACTATATGAAAATCGTGTTGTCTTACATCCTCATCAATATTTGGTACTGTCAGATTTTTAAATTTTAGTCATCCTGATGCATGCGTAGCAATATTTCATTGTGGTTTTAATTTGCATCTTGCATTAGATCAGTAAATCAGTTTGTGGGGAATTGACTTCTTTATAATACTGGGTTTTTTAATCTAAGAGTATTTAGATCTTTAATTTCTCTTAATAGTGCATTTATAGTGTCTGTGATTTTTTTATTCTTTTTTTTTTTTTTAACTAAAATGATGATTTTTAATGGGAACCAGAGATATGGTTGCAATTACGTCGTCCAACATGAAAAAAACCTGTGGTGACCAGGAGTCGGACGGTTGCAAAATAACGAGGGTAACACGAAAAGCTGCTCCAGAACCTCACAGGCTAATATGGCCTCTCCCTGTGACCCTGTCTGTATTCACCCCTGGAGTCCATCTTGCCAGGGCCCAAAACCACCTCTGCCCTCCCCACCCCAGCCCTCTCAGAAGCCCCCATGTTCCCCTCATCCTCGGTAGCCACCCCGATCGTAGCCTCTTCTGCTACCATGATGATCATCTCCACAGCCTCCCCCCACCCCCCGTACTAGAGCTTCCTGGTCCCCCTCCTGGGCCATCTGGTTTAGATGCCGTACACTGGTTGCATTCATTCTTCCAAGAAAAGTTCATGTTCTTACATGTAGGCTTAGGACACTTCTAGTCCACAGCTCGCTGCTGTCCTCCACCGCCACCACCTCCATTGCCACCACCTCATAGCCTACATGGCCCATGGGCCTTCCTCACCCTCAGCCTCCGCAACCATTGCCACTACCCCGGTTGAAATCTGCTTGCCGGTAGCAAATGAGACCCTAATAGGATTCCTGGAGAATTCTTTACCATCAAACCTGTGAGTAGCTGCGTTAGCAGATGGCGGGTCATCAAATGATACGTTGGCCTCTCCCTTCAGCTTGCCCATTTCCCTGTGTATGTATAGATTAATCATGGGCTGCTCTGTTTTCTTATTTGTCTGTAATACCAACCTGCTTGAATTCATCAGCCACAGACTCAGTTGTAACATCCTTGCCCAGGCCTTACACAGAGATGGTGGTGGTGTCTGAATTATCCTGTTCGGAGTCATGATGTGATCCTTGGTCCCGAGGGCCACCAAATTTATTGAAGCCACCACGGTCATTTCTTCCCATACCACCTCTGGCTCCACAGCCACCTCCATGACCTCTGAGTTCCTAGCTGCCACTGCTGTGGTTGTAACCACCACTGGCACTGGGGCTTCATCACCCACGGTCCTGCTGGCTTCTCCCGTGGCCACTGCCCCCACCACGACTCTGATTCTGATTGCCATGACCTCCGCCACTACCGCCACTGCTCATGGAGGACTGACTGCTCTGGTCCATCGTTACCTCAACCATGCCCTCCGCCACCTCCACTGCTACTGCCTTACTGGTTCTGCTGTCTGTAGCCCTGAGAAGGACTGTGGGAGTTTCGCCGCTGTCCGTAGCCAGGCCCTTGTCCACCATAGCCAGGCTGCCCCTAGTTGCTGCTCTGAGAACTGCTACCGTAACTTCCCGAGGTGCTGCTAGGAGCTGGCTGCTGGCCATAAGGTGACTGAGAACTCTGGCCACTGCCATAGCTCCCAGTTGAGCCATATCCCTGGGGAGCTGACTGAGTGCCATAGCCTGTGTTCTGGGTCTGTCCACAAGAACCATAGGTGCTCTGGCTATTGCCTGAAGTGTCCCCTGACTGGCTGTAGCCACCATAACTCTGCTGTCCGTAGGGCTGATTCCTCTCCTGGGAATAACCCTGCTCAGGCTGGGTGGGGCAGGCCCCAGAGCTTTGAGTTGCTTGTGGGAAGAGTTGTTTGAGACCATGTAGGCCCTTGCACACACAGGCTGGCAGGCAATAATATTCCAACACCACAGAGCACCGGCGCCTCGAGGACTGAGCCGATATTTTTATTATATTATAAATTAAAACTTAAAAATGTTTGTATTTCTTTCTGGTATATAGAAATGTAATTGATTTTTATGTATTTCTTTTATATTAAGGAACCTTGCTGAACTCACTTCTTTTGGATTTCTATGTACAGTATTATATCATCTGTGATAGGGCAATTTTATTTCCTTCCAGCCCTTACACTTTTTATTTCTTTTCTTGCCTGGATGTACTGTCTAGGAGCACAATATAGTGCTCAGTAGAAGTGGTAGCAGTAGGCATCCTTGCCTCATTCCCTCTCTCAAAATGACAGCTTTCAACATTTTTGTATTAAATATGTCTGGAATAGGTTTGTTTGTAGATCTCTTTACTAGATTAAATACATTCAGTTCTATTCTTGGTTTGTTAAGAGGTATTTTTAAAAAGAAAAACATAGTTGAATTTTATCAAGTGCTTTTTCTGCATTTCTAGAGATGACTATGTAGTTTTTCTTCTTTATTCTGTTGTGAAATAACATTGATTTTAAATTTCTGGAATAAATATGACTTGGTCATAATGTTTTATTCTTTTTATACATTACTGAATTTATTTTGCGAATGATTTTTAGAGAATTTTTTAAAAACCTGTTTGTGTTATGGGCTTATCATTTTTCTTTGTAGAAATGACCTGGTCAAAGTTGGATAAAGCAGTTAGGCAGTTCTCATATGAGTTAGGGCTGTTCCTTATGTTTGTGTTCTCTGGAAGAGTTTATGTAAAGTTATAATTTTCTTTTTCTTAAATTTTTGTTTTGAATCTACTAGTGGAGCCATCTGGAGTTTTCTTTTAAGGGAACAATTTTTAAAATAGTTTCAGGCTATTCATATTTTTTATTTCTTCATATCTGTTTTGACAAATTATATTTTTCATCTAAATCTGTCTTATCAAAAGTTTAAATTACAGGCATAGACTTGTTTATAATATCCACTGACAGTTTTTTTCCCTGTCTGATGGTTATGTCGGGATGGGTTCTTTTTCATTCTTGACATTCTTGACATTCCTGCTTATTTGTGCTTCTCTCTTTTTTCTTGATTACTCTTTCTGTGGGTTTATAAATTTTTTTAGTCTTCTCAAAGAACCAACTTTTGGCTTCGTTGATCTTTTTTATTGCATATGTTCTATTTCATTGATTTCTGCTCTTTCTCTGTTCTTCTAGTCTCAGGTATAATTTGCTGTTCCCTATTTATTCTTTGGTCTACTTTAGTAAACTAAACCATACTGCTCCACTGAAACTGATCAAGTTGGTGGCTTTCTTGTTTTCTGATCCAAGGGGCACTTATTTGGACTGTCTTATTCTAGCTCTCAAAAACATTTGCACAATTCCTGCGTAAGACATTCTCTTCTGAGCTTTCATACAATCACACCCTCTTATTTCCTATCTTAGTGTTCTTTCCTCTTTTCCCTTTTCTGATCTCTCTTCTACCTGACATATAAATACTGACATGCCTCAGGCTTGGTCTCTTCTCTATCCACCCTTGAGTTTGTAAACTCAGATGCCTACAAGCTCCAGAAAGGACATGCTAATGAACATGTAGAGCTATTATATTTTGGATGCATGGGAATATTCTTAAGTTTCAAAGAAAGATGCTTCCTCCCTTTTTTTCTTTAAACACAAGGCCTCTGTGGTCTAGCTCTCATTTTCCTAGTTTTGAGAGAGACACGGGTCCTGAAAAACACTTCTTTGTATTAGAAAAATGGTGATTTACAAATACAGTGGTAAGTGGAAAATGACAGTTGGCTTCAGTGTTGAGAAGACATTATAGTGAAGCTGCCATACAGTTCAAGCCAAGTGTTGCCAGATTGTTCAATCCTTTAAAGAGAAACTTGGAATATAGATTTTTAAATATGTGAACTCTACTAATTTTAAAATTCTCGCATAAGTTTTTAAATATGTAGAGACAAAAAAAAGAAAAATTAAACATGCCTGTGTGTTAGCAGATATCTGGTCCGATGGACCACTAACTTACGTCCTCTAATCCACATTATTTGTCTCAGTGATTTCATCTAATTTTTTTTTTTTTGGAGAACCAATTATTATTTATGTTTTTTAAAATGTATTTTATTTTATTTTTGATTTTAGAAAGAGGAGAAGGGAGGGAGAAAGAGATGGCGAGAAACATCAGTGTGAGAGAGAAACATCGATCAGTTGCCTTCCATATACTCTCCAGGGACAGAGCCTGCAACCCAGGCATGTGCCCTGACCAGGAATCAAACCAGCAACCTTTTGCTATGTTTAAATTTTTACAATTAAAGTATAGTTGGCATACTGTTTTATACCTTACAATGTTACCATGCAGTTACTACGATATTATTTTCCCTATGCTGTACACTACGTCTCTGTGGCTTATTTATTTTATAACTGGAATTTGTGCCTCTTATTCCCCTTCACCTTTTTCATCCATCCTCCTACCCCTCTTGTCTCTTGCTATCATCAGGTTTTTGTTTTTGTTTTCGTTTTTTAGTGCCAAATATTAACACCCCCCCACTCCCCAGGTGGGACTGCTCACTTACACAACACACATGCGTTGGCACTAGGGGTAAGGACAGAACCCCCGGCTTCTGAGGGGAGGACGGGGCTGTCTCCCAGCCCTTGGCCCGTGGTGCAAGATGGAAGAGATGGATGGCTTCTCCTTCCTGCCTTTGTTGCGGACGGAGGGGACCCATGAGCAAACTCCCCACCTTCCACCTCTCAGCCAAGGAGAAGCCACTTTGGTGACATGTTTCAATCCCACTATTATAGTCAGTAGAGAAGAGATTGGCCTGGCCCCAACCATTACAAAGTAAGATATAAATGGTAAAGGAGAAGTACAGTTTGGATTAGGCCCCGGGAAGGGACAGGTGATATCATCAGAAGCATCCGTGAGGGGGAAAGAGCAGTTACCGGGCCTCTGAGCTTTGTAGCCCTTGGCATAGCAGGAAGGGTAGGGCAGATGGATGGGGCTTATTTGGCTTGATGATGTCCTCAAATTCAGGCTTGAGGGTCACACCACCCATGAGGAAGCCATCCACATCAGGCTGGCTTGCCAGCTTCTTGCAGGTCACCCCAGTCACAGAACCTCCGTGAATGATGCAGGTGCTTGGAGCCACTGCACCAGGCACACTGATTGGACTTTTGCCATCCCCAGAGCTTTTCCTGTACTTCCTGGGCCTGTTGGGGTGCTGCAGTCTTGCCCGCACAGCCTCAGAGGCCAGAACAACCTTGCTCCAGTCCTTCACATTATCTGCAATGACCTTGGTTTGTTTGAAAAGAACCTTCTCAGTGATGCCAGCTTCCCTCTCATCCAGCTTCTCCCCAATGCAGGTGACCACTCCAAGTCCTTCAGCCAGGGCTTGTGGTGCTTTCTGCTCAATCAGCTCATCTGACTCCCCGCAGACATGCCTTCTCTCCGAGTGTCCCAGGACTACCCGTGTGGCTCCACAGTCTTTGATCATTCCTGGGGCTGATCTCCCTGGTAAAGCCCCATTAGTCCCTTTGTAGCAATTCCGGGCAGCCGCAGCAATCTTGGCATCTAGCTTCTGCCTGCCGAAGTCAATGTAGATGGTGGGGGCGTGCACAAACCACCTTGGTGTCGGCGGACACGTTGGCCACATTCCGGGTGTAGATGAGTTCCCCATCCCCCGCCCTGAGAAGAGGGAGGGTGCCATGGCGCGGGAGCCGACACACTGAAGGTCAGGATCACCTCATCAGTTTGTTCACTGTGTCTGTGAGTCTGTTTTTGTTTTGTTTGCTTTTTGTTTAAATTCCACATGAAGTGAAATCACACAGTATTTGTCTGACTTGACTTCACTTAGCATAATACCCTCTAGGTCCATCCATGCTGTCGCAAATGGCAAGATGTCATCTTTTTTTATTGGTGAGTCCATCATGCATGTGTGTGTGTGTGTGTGTGTGTTACACATACACATCTATCATATCCTTAAACATTCATCTATCAATGGACAACTTGCTTCTATATCTTGGCAATTGTAAATAATGCTGCAATAAGTGTAGTGCTGCATATATCTTTTCAAATTAGTGTTTTCATTTTCTTTGGCTAAATACCCAGAAGTGGAATTGCTGGGTTGTCTGGTAGTTCTATGTTTTTGGTAATTTTTTTGTAATCTTCAGCCTTTTATTAAATATATCCACCTGTTTACATCTCTCCTTGAATGTCTAATAGTCATCTCAAACTTAACATTTTCCTAGAAGAACTTGATTTTTCTTCCCAAACCTATTATCCCTGGTCTTCTCCATCTTTAAGATTACAATTAGAGCTACATCCTCACCCTAATAGTTGTCCAACAGACGTGATGTGATTGGAAGTCAAGACACAAACAGGCAGTTATATAATAGTATGTTATGTTACTTTAATGGCAAAATACAGGGTCCAGCACAAATAATGCCCCTTCTTTTATTACAAAATCATAGGCATGTAATTCTATAACATAACAATATCACACTCAAGCATACCATATGACATTTTAGGTGAAATGTTCAAATTTCACTTTAAATTATTCCACCTGTATTATTATGCTACCAAGCACATTCAAGCAGGCATTAACTTCTGCCGGACCCTGTATATGGAAATTCAAAGAAATGTTTATAGCAACCTGGAAATAACACAGCATGCTGCCAGATAGAGGTGTGGGTTTCCAGATCCCCCTGAGTTACCCTTGGTGATGTACGACTGTGGATAAATCACCTGTACAAAATAGGGATTCTGCCATGTTTTAGCAGCTATTATTTTGCCTTCCCCCTGGAGATGTGAGGATGGAGATGTTAAATATCTTTTTGGTCCATGACTCATGCCTGATTTTTTTTCTGGAGTATCTCTCTGGCTACAGATATCCTTGTTTAACAGGTACAAATAATTGGTGCAATAAATAATGACTGAAGTGAAGGTCATTTTCCCAGGAGCACCCTGCTGCAGGCCCGCTTCAGGCTCGCTTGAGGTCAGCTTCCTTTCCTCACTATTAACGCTTCTCTTCTCATTTAGGAAGTATTACAGTGCTATCTCTGAAACAGATTTTGAATTCATCTACTCTGTATCTCCTCTACTTCCTCCCTAGTGCAAACCTCAAGGATCTCTCAACTGGATCTTTGCAGTGGCCTCCTGACTGGCCTCCCTGCTTGGACTCTTGTGTCCCTACAATCCCTTCTCCATACCAAAGTGATCCTTTAAAAATGCGGATCAGATTGTGTCAGTCCTCTGCTTAAAACCCTTCCATGGCTTCAAATAAAATCAAGATGCCTTAATTATTTGCATGTTCTTAGGGACTTACATGCTCTGGCCTCTCTCAACATCTGAATTTTTCTCCTTCTAGTCTCTTCCCATCCTTCTCATTACTTTCCAGCCTCATTGGGCCTTCATTCTGTCACTTGAACAGGACAAGCTTATTCTTGTCTTAGAGTCCTGGTCTAAATTTAACTGATATATAAATGCCACAGACTAGGGATGCTCATTAGTTAACATGTTCCAGTCCAGAACGTGGTACCAGATCAGTCTTTACTCTCTGCTGCCATCATGGGGTCATTTAAAAAATCACTGGCTTTTCCAGAAATTTATCAGCTCCGATTTTTTTAAGAATACTGCATAGCACTGACCCATGTAGTTCAATTGTTTGGAGTATTGTCCTGAAGAGTTGTGGGTTCAGTTCCCAGTCAGGGCACATACCTCAGTTGTGGGTTCGATCTCCGTTCATATGGGAAGGCAACCAATCAGTGCTTCTCTCTGGCATCAATGTATCTCTCCCTCTCTCTCAAAGCAATGAAAAAAATGGGCGAGGATAAAAGAAAAGAATTCTGCAGAAAGGTTAGAGTAATTTCACAGGTGTTCATTATATTACTTATGCTTTATAAGTTACATATAAATCATATTTGATATTTCACGTAATAAAAACATAATAGAGTAAAATATAAAAATTAAAATACTTCATAGGATATAATCACAAATATGTTAAAAATAAAAATATTTTTATATGCAAAGAAAAAGTCTGGAAGAAAATAGTATCAGAATGTTAACAGTGGTTGTAACTTCTTAGGTTGTGAAGTTTGGACATATTTTTTATTTTTGTATAATTGTATTTTTTTCAATAATCATACAGTACTTTATTTATTTTAAATCTGCCCCCGAGGATATGTTTATTGATTTTAGAGAGATGAGAGAGAGAGAAACATTGATGTGAGAGAGAAACAGAGAAACATGGATCAGTTGCCTCCCATACACTCCCTGAACCCGCACCCCAGGTATGTGCCCTGTCCAGGGATTGAGCCTGCAAACTTTTGGTATGAAGACTACACTCCAACCAACTGAGCCACCCAGGCAGGGCTGCAGGGCTTTATTAGAAAGAAAAGAAAAAAGGATCCTGAAGCTAAAATGGATTATCAACTGACCCTCAGGAAAGAGGCTTTCTAAACCAATGCTCTCTAAGTGAATCACTGAAATATGGGAGAAAATATTAGAAATTTTGTCTGTAATGGTTGATGGCATCATTCATTTAAAATTTTTACTTTTGTGTATATATAACAATGTAATGTCTTAGTATAGTGCTATATTTCCTACATTATTTATATAATTTATAAATACATATACATATATGTTATTAATGTGCCAAACATTTTTTATGAGTTGACCAATAAAAAAAATAGACTACTGAATTAAATAATGCTCATGAAGTTAAAATATGTCTTTCCATTAAGGATTCCATTGTTTTCCATGAGTTGTAAGTCCTGTGAAGACAAAAAGGTGTTAGAAAGCAAGAGGGTTAAATATGTGAGAAATAAAGACTAGACATCTTGTTAATTAAGCCAAATTGGCTCTGCCAGAGGCATTATTCTTTCAGTTATATGTTTAGTATAAATTAGGTACCTATTGAAATCATAAACATTGGGATTTCTAGTGAGAAAACCTTAATTGTAATATATTGGATATTAAGCACAGTCCAGAAACAATATTATAAAGACAACTTATCTGTCCACCTATCTAGCTATTTACTTAATGTATTTTAGACAATGGAACCTGACTGAAAAGATGTGCAGAGATTCACTGTTAGGAATTTGCAGTGAGTATTATATCAAATTAGCAGGCTAAATATTGGAAGTGGAGATTTATAGCTTTTTCTTAGAGAAAGCTGGTATCGCATAAAGGGAGAGTTACTCAATAAAAAAGGCAATTTGGCCACATCCAGATGAATTATTACAGAACAGGACCCATTAGTCAGTTTCTTGTCGGTCTTTTTGACCCTGGCTGAGCCCCAAGAAGTAGGACATAATTAAAGATCAAACTGGCATCCTTTCATTTGCAGATATGGAAATAGCCTCATGGATTAAGCAGTGCCTGGGAAGGGAAATCCTAAGGCTTTGTGAGTTAAACCATGGTTTTACTTAGCATTGAAGTTGAAGTTGAGGACAAAGGCCTTCCCGAATTTTGTTTTTAAGGATTCTTTGAGATCCTGATTGTTTCTTCTCTGTGATATTGTTCACCTCAACAATAAAATATCCCTCCCTTGATTACTTGGAACACTTTGTTTGAACCGCTCCCTTGGTACTTACCATGCACTTTCTAAGGGTGTAAGCTTGTGTGTATTGTACTCCATCTAAAAGGTTGCATCCGTAAGGTAGGTTCCATCTCTTATATAACTTTATATCCACAGTGGTGCTCAGTGCAATGCCTAGCAGGCTGATACTATGGTAGTGAGAGAACACATTGCCAGGAGCAGGGCTCTCCACTTTTGGGCAGGTGATTCTTTGTTGTGAGAGGCTATCCTGTACCTTGTATGATGTCGATCAGCATTCTGGCCTCTAGATACCAGTGCCCTGTCCCCCAAGTTGTGACAAACAACAGTTACTCCAGACATTACCAAACGTCCTGGGTGTATGTGTGCGTATGTGCAAAATGTATCTTAGTGGAGAAATACTGTACTAGAGATTGGGAAGTCTATGTTCTAGTCCTGACTTTGCCATTCTCTCTCCATGTTTAAGTGAACTGCTTCACCTGTAGGCCTTAAAGTTCCTCTTTCAGCAAATGAGGATTGGAATTTATTGGGTACTTTATAGGGAACCTTTAATTAGTGTCAATTTTGTATGTAAGTATTTCTGGGAATCACTTCCTTAGCTTTTAGCATTTTCTCCAACTTATCTATTACCTAAAAAAAGATTCAAACTATACTTCTGAAACTAATACAGGATAATATTGTCTGTAAACTGTAATTGAAAAGTAAAATTAGCCCTGGCCAGTGGCTCAATTGGTTAGAGTATTGTCCCATACACCAAAGGATGTGAGTTTGATTTCTGGTCAGGGCACATACCTAGGTTGTGGATTTGATCCCTGGTTGGGGCAGGTAGGGGAGGCAACTGATCCATGTTTCTCTCTCACATTGATGTCTCCCTCCCTTTCTTTCTAAAATCAATAAATATATCCTCGGGTGAGGATAAAAAAAAAGATTAAAACTAGACTAGATACTATATAAAGTTATTTTCATCTCAAGGTATAAAGATCATAGCTTATGCTCAGTATACATATATTTTCTTTTATGGCCAACATTTGTGACATAAAATGCTGAGAAAGCATTTTGTACTACCAGGATTTATTATAATTACAGGTACCACCTATTTATACTAGTATTGCATATCCTACCCCTTGTTAAAAATAAGATCTTGTGCCCTGGCTGGTGTGGCTCAGTGGACCGAGTGCTGGCCTGCAAACTGAGAGATCATTCGTTCAATTCCTGGTCAGGGCACATGCCTGGGGTGTGGGCCAGGTCCCCAACTGGGGGCATGTGAGAGGCAACCGATCAATGTATCTCTTGCACATAGATGTTTCCCTTCTTCTCTTTCTCCCTCCCTTCCCTCCTCTCTAACATAAAGTAAAATAAATAAATACAATCTTTAAAAAAATGAAAAATAAAAATAAGACCTTGAGGCAGAGATGACAAGGTAAATGAGCCAGGTCACTAACATGTATGTTAGAGAGTCTGGATAATGAAAAGAACATGTTCATTGTTTGGCAATGTGCTCCACTGATTTTTTTTGCTGTTGTTAGCCTTTTAAAACCAGTATGTTTCTTCTTTTTTTAAAATCCTCACCAGAGGATATGCTCATTGATTTTTTTTTTTTTTTTTTTTTTTTTTAAGAGAAGAAGTGAGAAAGAGAGAGCAACAACTGAGTCACCAGGCCAGGGCCAAAACCAGCATATTTCACAAGACTTTGCCAATGTGTGTCCTAGTGCTCCTCTGTGTCAGCTGGTCACTATTTGTGGACTGCTCATATTTCAGGCTCTGGCGTTTGAGCCCTCAGGAACCTTTGCTTAAGTTGCTGCTTCACAGAGTGTATTGCATTTATTAGTATATAGTGATCCTTAGATTAGAACCAAAATCCGGTCAGCTTTGGGCAGTTAAGGATGTACCTCTTAAGACTTTTTTTTGCCACAATGTCATGTTGTACTTGGTATTGTGCTAGGGTGTGAACTGTGACCCTATTTTTCCCTCTGTTGCAGGTGAACTTGGAAGGCAAACCCAGTCCTCTGTCATTGCTTCAAATGGCCTCACCAAGTGGCTTCTGTGTCTTGGTTCGCTTGCCCAAGCTGATCTGTGGAGGAAAAACACTACCAAAAACATTATTGAACATTTTGGCAGATGGCTCTATTTTAAAGGTTGGAGTAGGATGTTCAGAAGATGCCAGCAAGCTTCTGCAGGATTACGGCCTTGTGGTTAAGGGGTGCCTGGACCTCCGCTACCTAGCCATGATGCAGAGGTATGGTTTGTACGAATGCTCTGGGATTCCTATAGCTGTGGCACAGGTACTTTAGCAAGATTTGTAGATTAATGAAACTCAATAATGAAGCATCTAAAATTCTCTACAAGCCTAGAGGCTTCTGATTGGATATTTAATTTGTGAGGAAATATTCCAACTTCTGAGAAAACTTTAGTTAACTAGAAATGGTCTTCTTATTTTTATTTGTATTTTTAAAAAATATTCTTTTTTTTAAATCCTCACCTGAAGATGTGTTTATTGATTTTAGAGAGAGAAGGAAGGAGAGAGAGAAACATTGACATTAGAGAGAAACGTCGATCAGTTGCCTCCCATACACACCCCAACCAGGTATTGAACTCACAACCTAGGTATGTGCCCTGGGATCAAACCCACAGCCTTTTGGCGTACGGGATGATGCTCCAGCTAACTGAGCCACCTGGCCAGAATTGGTCTTTGTAAATGAAGCATTTAATATGCTGTCCCCTAAAGCTACAGGGTATAAGCTAATAGCCCTACTGGCTAAATGAGGGCCACAGATTATTTTTGCTTTTGTTTTCTACATATGATATTTTTGGAAATTTTAGTTTAAATGCAGAAGATTTAATGTAAACATCGGTATTTATGGCTTCTCTTGAAAAAGTTGATGATTTGACTGTACTAGGTTGACAGTTCTAGATGGCAACAGCTGACGGGGTAGTCCTGTCCTCTTTAGAAGAGCATGCTCTGTGCAGCTTGCCCAAGTCCCCACCTCTCCCATTGTAACGAAGACTCATCCTGAAGCATTTGAATTTGAAACCCTGCTTTAGGACAAAATGATGGTAGCTTTAATCCTTTACTGGGAGGAAGAGGAATTTTTCTTTCCCTATTATTTCTATGGAAATTATATTCTAAATTTTTTTAGGGAGTTTTACCTTTTCTTGTATATATACAGGTCCGCATTTTAATAATGTGGACTGAAACAGGCACACTCCCTGCCTTAGAGGACACTGGCATTAAAAGTTTGGAAGATCTGTGGCCCTGGCTGGGTGGCCCAGTTGGTTAGAGCATCATCCCGATACACCAAAGTTGCTGATTTGACCCTTGGTCAGGGCACATACAAGACTCAAACAGTGATTGCATAAATAAGTGGTACAACAAATCGATGTCTCCTTCTCTCTCTCAAATCAATTAAAAAAAAAAAAAGTTTGGCCCTGGCTGGATGGCTCAGTTGGTTGGAGCATCATCCCATACACCAAAAGGTTGTGGGTTTAATTCCTGGTCAGGGCGCATACCTAGGTTGTGGGTTTGGTCCCTGGTCGGGTGGGGTGTGTACAGGTGGTAACCAATTGGTGTTTCTCTCTCACACGAATGTCTCTCTCTCATTCTCTCTCTCCCTCCCCCATCCTTCCTCTCTCTTTAAAAGCATATCCTCAGGTGAGGATTAAAAAAAAAAGTTTGGAGGATTTGATAAACTAAAAGAAGGCCTGATTAAAATCTATGCTGATCATAACTTTTTAATATACAATGAAATTTTATTTTAGCTTTGTAGTTTTGCATATATAAATAAAATGCTTCTAAGTAAGTATCAGTTTTTTCAAGGAGTACATTAAAATATTTGCTGTAAAAAAATTTGAGCTCTGTGAAAATATTTGGAATGGTACTGCAGAAGCTGCCTTTCATGGGGCCCTCCCCACTTTGGCATTGCCTCCCTGGGGGTCCCCAGTGTTCCTCTGCTGCTAGAGGCCATGTGTACAGTGGCTAAGAATTGACCTGGAGTGTGTGGGTCGGAGTCCCAGCGCTGCCACTTGCCAGCTGTGCAACCTTTGCAAGTTACCGAACCTCACCATCCCTTTGTTCCCTCATCTGTGAGGAAGGGGTAATAATGTTCATACCTCAGAGGACTGATGTGAGGATTAAGAGAGATAAACTATAGAGAACTTAAAAATAGTGTTTGAAATACAGAGAGTTCTGGGTAAATTTTAACTATTACCATCACCATCGCCCACAATTTTTGTAAAATCATTATATGAATTCTTTGTTTTTCCAGGTCTCTTTCTTTTTCTTTTTCTTTTTTTTTTAAGATTTTATTTATATACTTTTTAGACTGAGGGGACAGGGGGAGAAAGAGAGGGAGAGAAACATCAATGTGTGGTTGCCTCTCACGCGCTCCCTACCAGGGACCCGGCCTGCAACCCAGGCATGTGGCCTGACTGGGAATCAGACAGGCGACCCTTTGGTTCATAGGACAGTGATCAATCCATTGAGCCACAATAGTGAGGGCAAGGTCTCTTTCTATGCAATTACAATCCTCTCTATGAACATGTAGAAATTAGTGGTGCTCTGAATTCTCCTTCTCTCTCTCTGAATTCTGTTTGGCTATATGCAGAATGGCTAAGTGTCAGAAGAAGAATATGACCATGGTGATAAGTTTATTACCATAAACTTTTCTAGAAATAAAAATGAAGCATTTATCAGACCTTTCAGTGTTAATGAAATTTCATTACAATTTAAAAATTATTGTATTATTGAGCACTTTCACAGTAAAAAAAAATTAAAATGCTGATACTATAGTATAAAAAAAACGTGACATCCTCGCCCTGGCTGGTGTTGCTCAGTGGATTGAGCACCAGCCTGTGAATCTAAATTCTTTTCTTCATACTCCTTACATTTGTATTGTATGTTAACCGAAGATGATTTATTATAGACTATAGTATGTGATTTTGGAGTCTTTCCTAGTGAAACTCTGAAGTGGCAAAGGCAGCATTTTGTTTTTCATTCGTCACCAAGAAATGTGAAACCTTCCCAAATATGACACTTTATTTATTTATTTTTAGAAAGAGGGGAAGAGAGGGGACAAGAGGGGGAGAAACATCAATCGATGGCCTCTCACATGCACCCCAACCGGGGACCACGCCTACAACCCAGGCCTGTGCCCCAACCAGGGATCAAACTTGGTGACCTTTCACTCTGCGAGACAATGCTCAACCACTGAGCCACACCAGCCAGGGCCCAAATATGACATTTGAAAAAAGACTAATGACCTAAATATATTTAAATATCTAAAAATTAAGTACTGTCCTTCAATGAGGGTAATGATTACATTTGCACTTGCTGTCACAGAAGGAAGTCTCTGATACATTGAGTGATAGAGCAAGTTGCAGAAAAAGAGACAAAACAAATACCACAAAACTACAACTACCCCTCTACCTAATTATCTCTTCATTTGTTGTGCATAGAGAAAGTCTGGCAGGAGCCACAACACCCTGTTAAAAGTCATGTTCCTGAGGAGTGGAAGTGCGGGGTGGAGGGCTTTTACCCTTCCCCCATTATACAGCTCTGTTGGCTGAATTTTTAATAGTAAGCATAACTTTTATAAACAAAAAGTTACAAAGTTTATTACTTCTAATAAACAAAAGTTTTATGTTTCTCCCAAATTCTTAAGTTCTATTAATCGAACCAAGACCTTATGTATTTTACGTGTGTCTGGAACTTTCTAAAAATTTTTTAGTCAGTACTTCTTTCGGGGTGATGAAATCCATCAATTTATTACTTGTTTTTGGAAGGCAGAACTTCCTTTTCTTCATCATTTTAATGATTTCATTTCCTACAGTACCTGAGGGAATCCTGCATGTTATAACACTAATGTGAACCTCCACTTCCAAGCTTCCTGCTCAAAACTTATAGTCTCACACTTGGTAACCAGAAATCAAGCTCCACTTTTGTAGACAGACATGTGCTTAATTTCACAGTTACCTCGTGTTTGGAATCTCCAATCCTGGGACAAATTTTTTTTCTTTTTACCACCCTGCAGCTATGTTAGACAGTGTTTGAAGAGCAGAAAGGTTTCTCATTTTGATTGTATTTTCACCCCCTCAATGAAAATAGCCTAATCATTTTTTCAAATTTGAAAAGTAATACACAAATAGTAGTCAACGCAAACAGAAAAAACATAAAGAGGATATATAATCATCCCAAATCTCATAACCAGAGATAATATCACTAACATTTGATTGATTTCTTTCTAGTTATCTCTTTGTTTTTTCTCTCTCTGTGATCACAGACCTAAAATCACATACAAACATTTATTATGTAGTATAGATAAACGTAAAGGGGCCATAACAATGTTTTGCTTCACATTCTCTTTTTATTTAACTAATATTCATGGACATCTTTTAACATCCATATAGAGAGAGACACATCTTTTTTTTTTAAAAGATTTTATTTATTTATTTTTAGAGAGAGGAGAAGGGAGAGAGAAAGAGAGGGAGAAGAACATCAATGTGTGGTTGCCTCTCGCGCACCCTCTACTAGGGACCTGGCTTACAACCCAGGCATGTGCCCTGACTGGGAATCGAATCAGTGACCCTTTGGTTCGCAGGCTGGCACTCAGTCCATTGAGCCACACCAGCCAGGGCGATCCACATCCTTATTTTTAATAGCTGTATGGAATTTAATTGCATGGATATTTAACCAGTCTTCTATTGATGGATATTTAGGTTGATCTTAATTCTTTGCTACTTTAAATAGTGCTATAACGAACACTATTTTATGTACATTTGTCCTTAGACTGAATTTCTAAAAGTTGAATTGCTGAATCAGAATTTTCTTTCTTTCTTTTTTATCCTCACCCAAGGACATGCTTAGTGATATTGGAGAGATGGAAAGGAAGGAAGAGAAACATCAATCAGTTTCCTCTCATACGTACCCTGACTAGGGACCAAACCCACAACCTAGGCATGTGCCTGGACCAGGAATTGAACCTGCAACCTTTCAGTCTATGGGCTGATGCCCCAACCAACTGAGCCACACTGGCCAGGGCTGGCTCGCTCTTCCTTCCTTCCTCCCTCCCTACCTCTCTCTCTTTCTTTCATTGATTGATTTTAGAGAGAGAGAAAGGAAGCAAGAGAGAGAGACAGACAGACATTGATTAGTTTTTCCACTTCTTTGTTCATTCATTGGTTGCTTTTTGTATGTGTCCTGACTGGCGATGGAACCCACAATCTAGGCTATTGGGATGACACTCGAACCAGCTAAGCCACCTGGCCAGGAATCTGAAATTTCATGTTCAATATTTTGACTGCTATTTATTGTTAAACTGTTTTTCATAAAAGTTGTAAAAATGTAAAATTCACAAATTCTGGTTAGACTGTCTGATTCTTCATGCTCCACCAATACTAAATATAGTTAACTCTAAATAAATCTTTGCAATCTAATACATTTTAAAAATTGTATATTGTTTTATCTTATTTGAGGTTTAGTGAGATTAAGTATCTGTTATCTGTTTATTGGCCATTTATTTGTATTTTTTTATTGCCTGTTCTTGCCATTTGCCTTTTTTCAATACATGATTTTATTTATTTTTTGTAGAAACAATTTGCTCTGTAATGGACTTAGCCTGAAATCACTTGCTGAGACTGTGTTGAACTTCCCCCTTGACAAGTCCCTTGTACTTCGCTGCAGCAACTGGGATGCCGAGGATCTCACGGAGGACCAGGTACTTCTTGTCAGAGTGGCTGAAGAAGGGAAGTCATCGCCTGTGAACTATAATTGTTTTTAAAATTCTAATCCTCAAATAATTTACAAGTATTGGGCAGAAATGCCTTAAAATAGATGCCTTGTCTGAGGATACCCAAGATAATAATGCTTAATGAAATTTCAGAAAATGCAGAAAATATTGGGTTGGCCAAAAAGCATGTATGGTTTTTTCCCCGTAAAATCAGAGACACATTTTTCATTTTCACCATTAACTATTGATTCGGGTATTTTGAGTATGTCGGCTACCTCCCACATGGTAGAACGTTGATTGTTTTTAGTTAATGTCTTGATTTGATCACTATCAACTTCAACTGGCCTACCCAACCGTGGAGCATCATCCGGCAAGAAATCTCCAGCATGAAACTTTGCAAACCACTTTTGACACATTTGATTAGTCACAGCACCTTCCCTGTACACTGTACAAATCTCTTCTTGCACTTCAGTTGCCTTTTTACCTTTCTTGAAATAATAAAGCATAATATGCTGAAAATGTTGTGTATTTTCTTCTATCTTCAGTATTAAAATGGCTACACAAAAATTCACCAATTTTGATGTTTTTTTAAAATGCACGCTGATATGACAGCTGTCACGATAAAATCTAACAAAATTGTTTCAAATGAAGTTAAAAACAACTAAGCACTACTAGAGCCATCTTACAGAAAAAAAAAATGAACTTTTTGACCAACCCAGTAATATTTAAATTTGACATTAAAAAAATTAATTTAGAACACAGCATATATGGCCAGGGCTTTCGGACTAGTGGGTTTTATTATCAGTAACTAGAGATTGCAGTCAAATATAACTAGAAGTCTTTTCTCACAGCCTCCTCAGTTTTTCTAGAGGTGAGTCTTCTAGTTTCTGCCCTGTGGGTAAGCGCACAGCCTACGTTCTGGGAGCTGAGTGGGGAAGGGGTGCTGTTAGCCTCACCCTTCAAAATGTAGGCGTTCGCGCAGTCCCCTCTTTTCCAGGTGACACTGTGCCTCCAGCCTCCGCCGTGCCTCATATTACTAGGTCAGATCCTCTGTGATTTAGCTATTATATGACTTAAACTGGTCAAACCGGATTCTGCACACTGATTAAAACAAAGAAGAAAGATGAGTTTATTATAAGGATTTCAACCTGCAAGCTGGGAAATTCAAGACTATGGGAGCAATGAGCTCCGAGTTGCTCACGGGTTTTTATCGGTAAATGTGGAAGTTATTCGGCTTTTTCAGCTGATTGGTTGCCCAGTGGTCTTGTTCCTTATTTGGATCAGGGTAGCTAAGAGAGGAACGAGGAACTCCGAGGATGGTGTGAACAGACTTGGTGTTTGAGGGATTGGCTGGCATCCTCCGCTGATTTCTGTGGAGAGCTATAAATTCCTGCAATTTATGTTGGGTGAAGTTTCGTTTTCTTTAATGTGCCTGCTTTGGCCAGCTCCATTTTGTTCCTGATACAAGTGACTCCATTTTAGTTTTGGTTCTACAAACTTTTTGTTCTTTTAGGTTAGCGAAGGGGTAATTGGCCCTGTGGTATAAAGAGGTCTGGTGTTTGTGTTCTTTATGGAGGCTTTCACCTTATCCGCCTGTTTTCCCCCTACTTACATCCTTGCTTTCACGGATATGTGCCACCTCCTATTCCTTATGCGTTTGCCATTCTTTGTGGCTCGCATTCATTTGGTTTTTAATTTTTGGCTTACTACCTCCTATTACAGGTTTAGGTTTCAGCCTTCTCCGCGTTGCCAAGTCAGTCACCACTTGTTTATTCTTTCCATTATTGTTAATGGGAAGACTCAGCAGTTAGTGTCTTAAGGTTAATATTATCCTGGGAAGGAGAAGGAGTTCTGAAAATCAAATTATGTAAATTTGTTTTCTACAGCCATGTCTGATTGCTGTGACCCTAAGTTACCTCTTCGTGCCTTGGTTTGTTCATTCATTCCTTCTTTACTTCCTTCTTCTTAATAGTTTTACTGAAACATAATTGATACACAATCAAATTCACCCATTTAAGGTGTACAAGTCAACAGATCTTAGTATATTTACCGAGTTGTGTAACCATCACCAAAATTTAACTTTAGAGCATTCTCATCACCCCAAAAAGAAACACCATACCCATTAACAGTCATGTCCCATCCACCCCCAACACCTAGGTTGGGCGGAGTCTTTTAAAACACATTAAGTTTTTAATTTTGATGATATCCAGTTATTTATTAAGTCATTCATGCTTTTGGTATCATATCTAAGAAGTCACTGCCTAACCCAAGGTCATGAATATTTACTCTTATGTTTTCTTCTAAGAATCTTATACTGTAGCTCCTATACTTAGGCTTAAGATCCATTTTGAGTTAATTTTTGTGTGTGATGTGAAGTAGGGGTCCAACTTCATTCTTTTGCATGTGGCTATCTAGTAGTTCTGGTACCATTTGTTGCAAATTCCTGTTTTGTTTTGTTTTTTTCCATTTTAAAATAATTTGTTAAAAAGCACTCTGAACTTTTTGTATTCAAGCACACTCTTTCCTGTAGGAGACAACTTGCTGATAGATATGTAGATTGTTGTTGGGTCTAGGTGGAAAATTTTATCCAAACTTGTTTTATTCTAGAAGCATTAAAAAAAAATCCTTACTAATAGTATTGTTTGCCATGCTTGGTTATTAAAGTAATTTAAGGAATCTTAGGCCTGGTTGGCGTGGCTCGGTGGACTGAGTGCCGACCTGCAAACTGAAAGGTCGCCGGTTTGATTCCCAGTCAGGTCACATGCCTGGGATTTGGACCAGGTCCCCAGGTGAGGGGGTGTGAGAGACAACTGATTGATATGTCTCTTACACATTGATGTTTCGCTCCCTCTCGTTCTCCCTCCCTTCCTCTCTCTCTAAAAATAAATAAAATCTTTTAAAAAAATCTTAAAAGTCTTTATAGCCTTTGTTAAGAAAAGCTGTTAATTATAGCTTTGACTACTTTTATTTATGACCAGCTTGCCTGTGACCTGCTCCTTGGGAGAATGACTTATCACTACCTAATAAATTCCAGAAATGGGCCTTGTGACTTCGGATTTGAAGCCCATCTTTGAAACCTTTTGTGTTCCTTGTTTTCAACATCTTATTAATCAGTATGGCAATGAACTTCACTATAGTCATACAGACCTCTTAATGAATGTTGGTCTCAGCTATTCTAGATGATGATCATCCCCAAAGTGAAGTTCATGTGCTAGTTGTCAGACCTGTAGTAACTACCCTATCCCAGGCTTGGACAATATCTGTCTAGCAGGTTTGGTAGCAGATAGATAGAAACTTCACTGATTTTTATAGATTAGGATGTTTGAGCACCTAAAGTAAGTCACTATTTCTCTGGCCGGTTGGTTAGGAGTGTCATTCCATAGTCCAAAGGCTGTGGGTTTGATCCCCGGTCAGGGCACATACCTAGGTTGCAGGCTCCATCCCCGGTCTGGGTGTGTATGGGAGGCATCCAGTTGATGCTTCTCTCTTGCATCGGTGCCTCTTTCTTTCCCTTCCTGTCCTTCTAAAAGCAATGAAAAAAATGTCCTCAGGTGAGGAAAAAGTCAGTCTTTATTTTAACCACTTTAGTTAAAACATAGGGTGAGGATTCATTGCACTATTCAATTTGCTTTTGTATAGTTTGAAAGTTTTCATAATAAAAGGTTTTTAGGAAGTACACTGTGCCTAGGTAATTATACATCTTGAATTAGACCTAAAAGCTGCTTATATCTCTGTGATGACTTTAAAGTTGCTCTCTCTGGTTTGCCTTCCAGATTCCACTGATCTCTGACTTTTCTCTTCAGGTAATTTATGCTGCCAGGGATGCCCAGATTTCAGTGGCTCTCTTTCTCCATCTTCTTGGATACCCTTTCTCTAGGAATCCAACTGTAGAAGACAGTGATGACCTCACTGGCTGGAGAAAGGTCTTGGAGAAATGCCAGGATGTGGTAGACATCCCATTCCGAAGCAAAGGAATTAGCAGATTGGGAGAAGAGGTTAATGGGGAGGCAACAGAATCTCAGCAGAAGCCAAGAAATAAGAAGTCTAAGATCGACGTAATGGTGCCAGGCAACCACCAAGGGAGAGACCCCAGAAAACATAAAAGAAAGCCCCTGGGAGTGGGCTATTCTGCCAGGTAACTGACTTGTTCCATGTCTAATAAAGGGTCAGAGGCCTAGCTTCCAGGAAAGGGTGTGTGATGTCTCATCTTGGATCTGGGGGAAGGCTTATGGGTAAGAAAGCAAAGGTTCTCCAGGGGTTAATACTATTCTTCCTTTCCTTCAAGGACATTTGGAGCTCTCCTTTGATTTATTTGTGTATTTTTTTCCCCTTTCCCCTTTTACTTCTTAGTTGTTGGGCAGTTGGAGTAGAAATAAGGAGAGCTTAACATAGCTTTATCATTGGCCCCGATTTGACCTTAAACCTGTACTTTCTCCATGAGGGTATAATTATTATTCCTGCTTGCTTCAGAATAGCTGTGACAATGAATAACATGAAGTGCCTCATACTTTTCAGGAGAAATGCATCATTTGATTTCTTGTTCATTTTGTCTTGGACCATTTAGAATGGCATCCAGCTCTAAGTCAGTGTTACTCTCTAGCCAAGGAGAACGTTTCTGTAACTTACGCATCTGTTGCAGAAAGATGACTAATAAGGACTTTGGAGTGGAAGTTTGGTCCCTATAGCAAAGTGCCTTTAGGAATGGGATGGTCAAATTGAAATAAGTGTTACCTTTGAGCCAGAAATAAACCTACGTGGCCTCTATTATTTTAGCCTGATGTTCTTTAATTTTAATTTACTTTGTTTAATCCAAAGATTGATTACTCTCTAGGGCAGTATTCTTGGTGCTCTGTTCCTGTTTGTTTTCATAACAGAACCCACTCCCTAATGTCCCAGTCCATACATATAAAAACTGGAAGTATAAACTATTCACTTTAAATTCTGTTTCCTAGCCCAATGCAGATGGAGGAATTAACATGGTTTCTTTCCCTGTTTGGGTTTTGTTTTGTTTTGTTGTTTCCCATAAATGTAATGTTTGTCCCCAGTGTTGAGAGTAGCTTGGGTCACTCGGAAGAGAACGTGGGAAGGTGACTGGTGCCTTCACCAACAGTTCGCTCGCAGTTTTAGATTTCTCTCTCCCTTCCCTGCAGAAAGTCACCGCTCTATGATAACTGCTTCCTCCACGCCCCTGATGGACAGCCCCTCTGCACTTGTGATCGAAGAAAAGCTCAGTGGTACCTGGACAAAGGCATTGGAGGTTTGAGATTTACCTGTCATATTTTATCTACAGATTAGGTTCATGCGGGCTCTGGCCAAGGTGGGGAGTGATGTAAAGCAGGGAGCCCTTGAGTCATGCGAGATGGGGCTATTCAAGACTGCCAAATAGTGATGTCTGCCAGGCCACAGATGAGAATAATTAAGGTTATTTTTCTTCTCTGGGGGAAGGATGGGCAGCCAGACACTAACCAAAGCTTCTTTTCTCTAAGAGCTGGTGAGCGAAGAGCCTTTTGTGGTCAAGCTGCAGTTTGAACCTGCAGGAAGACCTGAATCCCCGGGAGACTACTACCTGATGGTTAAAGAGAACCTGTGTGTAGTGTGTGGCAAGAAAGACTCCTACATTCGGTGAGTGTGGGCTGCCTACCCTGATTGTCTGCCTCCGAGGGAAACTGCCTCTGCAGCCACATGCAGAGCCCTCGGGGGCCTGCTGGAGTCCGCCCACTTTGGCCGAGAGACTTGTCCTTAGGGCACATCCCGGTTTCCTGGAGAGTTTTAACACTGGGCCTGGCCTTGCTCTCGTAGCCTCTACCCTTCCTGAGCCCAGTTCTTAGTTTCTGGAGTGCAGTAGTCTTCTCCGTAACAGTTTGTCATAAGAGAGTAGTTCCCTTTTGCTCACGAAGGAACGGAGACTAGTTCCTTTACAGGCTGCCTTTCTTGCTGCATCATTATAATCCTTCCTTGAGGGGCTTACAAGCCGTCTCATCTTTGGTACTGCTCAGGAAGTATCCAGACGACCCAAAGGCACACGCTGGAAAAGTCTGGGAAGACTAGTCTGTGCCAGGCTCCCTCACGATGAAGGTGAAGCTGCTGGTTGAGCCTGAGTGCCCAGACACTTAGCTTTCTCCCTGGCTCCTGTGGGGTAACTCACTCTCTTCCTTTCTCCCCTTGCAAAGTGAAACAAGTAGTTGTTGCTGCCAAGAGGTTTTTCTTCTTCTTTTTTTTTTTTTAAGATTTTATATATTTATTTTTAGAGAGAGGGGTAAGGAAGGAGGGAGAGAGGGAGGAAGGCATCAACATGTGAGAGAAACATCAGTTTGTTGCCTCTCACATGTGCCTCAACCAGGGACCAACTTCACAACCCCGGCATGTGCCCTGACCAGGAATTGAAATGACAACCTTTTGCTTTGCAATACAACACCCAACCTAACTGAGCCATGCTGGTGAGGGCAAGAATTTTTCTTGAGAGCCTAGTTCTCCTTAGAAAATAATGATGGACTTTGATGAACCAGGGAAATAATCTTAGAGTAAGGCATGCTTCCAGTGAAGGAAGTTGGCTTTTTCATGTCACCAGGTTTCCGGAAGTTCAGGAGTAGAGGTTACCTGCTACATTGTTTGAGAGATGTGTCTTCCAGATATTAAAGGCCATTAGAATTTCTTTTCATTTCTCTGATACTTTTCCTTCTGGAAGCACTGAAACCTAATAGCAGGTAGTCTATCCCCACTTCAAGAAGAGAGGACCTTAAGGCACAGGTAGGTGGGCGGGCTGAGAGTAGAATAAGTAGTATTGCCTTTATGTCATCTCTGTTGGGTTGTGGCGCCCAAGGCTTCACAGGCATGTTTAGGTCCAGATCAGAATGCCAGGAGCCCCTCTGCTAGCTACAGGTATGTTCTGTGCCATATGCTAATGAGCACTGCCTTCCGGGTGGGCTTGCTCAGGAAGAACGTGATTCCACACGAGTACCGGAAGCACTTCCCCATTGAGATGAAGGACCACAACTCCCACGATGTGCTGCTGCTCTGCACCTCCTGCCATGCCATCTCTAACTACTATGACAACCATTTGAAGCAGCAGCTGGCCAAGGAGTTCCAGGCCCCCATTGGCTCTGAGGAGGGCTTGCGCCTGCTGGAGGACCCGGAGCGCCGGCAGATGCGTTCCGGGGCCAGGGCCCTGCTCAACGCCGAGAGCCTGCCTGCCCATCGGAAGGAGGAGCTGCTGCGAGCGCTCAGAGAGTTTTATAACACAGACACAGTCACGAACGAGATGCTTCAAGAGGCTGCCTGCCTGGAGACCAGGTACCATTGACAGTTCTTATCAGAGAGGGGAGTGAGGCGTAATCCAGTGACCTTAACCCTGACTACTTAGTGGGAACACTTGCCAGGGAGGGGGTTCAGTTGTTTAGGTGCAGGGCAAAACCTCACGATCATCCCAGTAAGTACTGAATGACTTAAAATACCATGGGGGATGGGCTAGAACAATCTGTTTGAGAATTTCCTTTCCACAGGAGCCTTTCCTTCTATCCTTGACCCATTAAGGTCAATGGACTTAGGTCCATTTTCATTATTAGCAGGAGAGTTCAAATGCCATAGAGTTGTGCTTTATATATGTAATGCAAAAGTATATCCTCAAGTCTGCACATAAAATGAAAGTAATAGTCAAAAAATACCCTCAAATCACTCAGGTTGCCCAAGAAATACAGTATATGTGGTTTTGCGTTTCACCTCTCCAGGTCTGTGGCAACTGCGACCAGTGGACTCATGTTTCCTCTCCTACCTGCACTCCAGAGTACGGACGCACTGAATGGAATGTTGGCCAGAATTACTGTTACTATTTAAATTACTTTTCTCCTTTTTCCTTCCTTCCTTGCTTCCTCAGACCTTCTCCCTGAGTACATAGTGGGGTTCATATGGCTTCATTCAGTGTTCCTAAATGAGAAGTCTGTGGTCCTGAGAAATGAATGGGTCCATGGCACAGATGATTAAGACTCTAGGCCACTTGCTATGGTTTTGCTTCCCAACTCTCTCTCTTTTCAGCAGTCCCGGGGGCGAAATAATTGAACTGACAAGTTCACAAAACCCTGATAGTGATGCTGGTTGCTCATAGTATTTTTGTTATCAAAAAACCAAAATACCTTAACTGTACCAACAAATACTTATTGAACAAATATTTATAGATATACTAATCTATTTAACCAAGCTAATAAACTTTACATAACTTGTCTCGATTATTTCTTCTAACAAACCCAGTGAGGTGGCATTTAGGTTTCTTACTGGTAACTGCTAACAGTATATCTTACATTTTAAAAAAATCTTTCAGAATTTAAGAAAGTTTATTATTGAATTTGACACTTACTGGCATTATAGAATAGATGTTGTTTTCCAAGTTTTATAGTAGATATCCTGAGGTTACTAACTTGTCAAGGTCATATTAGAAATTCATGACACTGGCTCCTTTATCCAGTTCTCAAATGTATTTTCTAAACAGCCAGACTTCTTCCAGCCGCAGACCTTTCTAATGAATTTATCTTACTGACTTGGATAGAAGGGCTATGAGCTTGGATATCTAGGACTGGGAAGAACAGCTGTTTAGGGAAACATAGACTAGTTAGTGGGGTGCTTGGGAGCTAAGTAATAAAATGTCTGGAAATACCCAGAGGCCACCAACACCGCTCAACTCATGGAGTCTTGGGAGGGAGGATGAGAGTGGGGTGTGGATGCAGGGAGAGGCGCTGAATCTGCGGGGCAGATAACCTTTAGTCGGCAGGAAAGGTAATCTTTACTCAGAGGGGGCGAAAGCACTGTTCACATGGGGTCCGAGCAGCGGCTAAGGCCCTTCAGCATAGCTGGGAAGGAGGCAGGCATTCATTTTCCTGTCACGCAGCAGCAGCTGCACAGGGAGCGAACGCTGCAGCATTTCTCAGGAATGTGATTTGGCGTTCTTTGGTGAGAAGGAAGGTACTAAAGAAATGGCCCACCTTGCATTTTACATTCAGGTATTAAACTGTCATAAAAAACAAACATATGGCCTGATTTAACAACCTCCTATAAATACTGGGTACAGTTCAGTATGAATAAAGGAAGCATGAGCTGGTAACTGAGGACCCTGGAGTAAACACAGGTCCAGCATTCCTCACTCACCATCCGCCGGACGGCAGGGCCCGTCTAAAAGGGGCTAAGCATCAGGCAGTGGTTTCCCCACACGTATAGCTCAGAATCCCCAAATGCTTCAGTTGGATTGTGCGCAACATGCCCGGACTATTTTTTCTAAAGGCATATGTGGGAAAGAGGATGCTTCAAAAACTTGAAAGTAGCCAGCCCCTTAGGAGTCTAGCAACCTGCCTTATACATGCCCTTGTGGAAGCCCCTTGGCTCACAGTGTTTGGCGCCATCTGTGAGACCGTCTTGTGCCCGTTTCCCTCAGACCCTCTGTACTTTTGTGTCTTGGCAGGATTTTTAATGAAAAGTACATTCCTCACGGGCTGAAGGTGGTGCAGTGCCACAGCCAGGGCGGGCTGCGCTCACTCATGCAGCTGGAGAGCCGCTGGCGCCAGCACTTCCTGGACTCCATGCAGCCCAAGCACCTGCCGCAGCAGTGGTCTGTGGACCACAACCATCAGAAGCTGCTCCGGAAATACGGGGAAGACCTTCCCATCAAGCTGTCGTGAGAGCTGCTCTCCACCCAGGTTAGGACAGCTGGGAAGCTGGAGCCAAGGTGGAAAAGTCACCTCTTCCTGTTTGAATACGTTGTTAATTGTCAAAGCCTGTGATGCAGCTCAGAATACTAACCCATACTGATCCCTGGATGCTTCTGGTGGAGCATGGCTACTATTTTAAGGGGGGGGTTTATGGTTTTGATTTTTAGTTGGACAGAATGAAAATTATTTTTTCCTCTCTTTATTTTATTTGTATGGACAGGGAAGGCCTTGAATTTATTTTACTCTTTCTCTTCTGCTTTTCCCTGTGCAGATGGTAAGTGAAGGATTCTCCCTGAAGTGACATGTCAGGACTCTCAGGTTTCTGATACGCCTGTTTCCTGCTCTGTGTTGATTTCTCTCCAACAGGGTGTCCAGTATTTCAACCCCGTCAGGTCAGAAGGGGAGAAAAAGTTCTTCCAGGGGTTTGGAGATATAAACAAAAGTTCAGATTGATTTTCCCAGCTCAACCTCATAATTATAAATTCTTTGGCTTAATGCTGTCCCACAGCACACGTGTTTGCGATCCATCCCATCTGAATCACTTCAGTTTATTTCACACCCTTGAGAATGCGCCCCTTGACATGTCCAGGACCAAAACAGCAGCTTCCTGCCCTGCGCTTCCACCCTAAGACTGGAGGGAATCCTTTTCTGGAAATAGGCCGTCAACCTGGGTGGGGCAGAGAGAAGTCTAAGCACCATCTCCCAAGCGACCTTTGATAATTTGCTTAGCTTTCTCTTTCATGCTGTTCATTGTCTGCTTGTTGCAATCCTCCTGCCCATAACTGCAAGGTTTTTCAGCTTAATCCCTTTTGCAGAGGACGATTATCTTTTCTCAGAAGCAATATCAGGCCTCTTCAGTGTTCTGTGTTCCATCAGATTTGCAACACTGACCTCTTTCGAGCATTGAATTCTTTCTTGGAGTCATTTGGTTAGGTTGCAATGTGAGGATTTCCACATCTCCTCTCATACCTGGAACACTGAGATTAATTAATGTGTTTAGATATTCAAAACAGTGGTGTTTTTATCTTTCAAAATGTGAGGCCAACACTTTAAGCATGAAATTAACTTGGTTAGTGATTAGTATTTTTTCTAAAATATTAGGAAAACTTTCTTACTTTATGAGATTGTAATAATCTTAAAATAATTTTGTGGCCAGAATCCAACGAGAGCTCTGTTTTGAAATTGTGCCCAAGTTGGTGATGGTTGTTCTAACATTGATAAATAAAACTTCTAGCACAAAACTCATTGCCCGTAACTGTAAAGCTTTTTTCTTCTTAGCTTTATAAAATTGGTAAATACTCTTGGGGGAGGAAACAGTTACCCTACATATTTCTGCCATGTGGCTGTACCATGGCATGCGTGCACAGATGCACACACGCACGCACGCGCACACACAAAGGGCGGCTTCGGACCGTCCGCTGTAGTGCACAAACGCATGAGCACATCCTACATTTTGTTCCCCTGCCCCTGCATTCCCGCTTGTCCTCAAAAAGACATCCCTGAGATCTAAACTAGAAATCCTGGAAAATGAATAGTACCGGGTGCTGTGGGGAACCTGGGCTCAGAGTGGTAGGCTATGATGGAACCTGTATCTCCGAGGCCATACTGCACGGAGCCCAGTGGTCAGCCATGGAGCGGCTAGGTGGTCATGTAGTAGTCAGACTTGCCACAAGGTGGCACTCACAGATTTTGTTTTATATTTATTCTTGAGAGATGAGAGGCTTTTATATGTGGTTCCTGAACACAACTCATGACTTATATTTCAAAACTTGTGTAGCTTATTTGGGGTCATTTTAATAGTTTCATAAGAAAAACTTCTTCCTTTGAGACAGGGAGTAGGGCTCTTGCGTCCTCTTTCCCTGTGATCCTCCTGCTCAGCCATAAGAAACGTGGGCAGGTCGTTGAAGGTGCAATGGCTGCTGTGAGAAGAAGGAGTGGGTTCTCCCATAGAGCTTACAGCAGCCTCGATAGGGGCGGAAGCTCGACTGTGGCGCACGAGGTTTCTCATCATTTTCAGAAGGGTTGTGGTGTAGACATGGATCTTTGGTTCTCTGAGTCAGCCTTGGACTTTATTAGCCTTTCCCTAAGATTGACAATTATTATTTCAAATGAGGTCTTTTAGAGTAGGCATACTGTAAAATAAATATTTACTGTTTTTTTCTGATATGAAAGTAATGTATGCTTATTATAGAGGAGTCTAAACAAGAAGAAAAATCATCCATCTTACCTCCATCTAGAACAGAGCTAATGTTGGCTGGTATGTTTATTATGCATTTAAAAATGCATGTAATACATATACTTAAACAAAGTCGAGAGTCATATATAGATCCACTTGGTATCCTATTTTTTTTCCCTCACTTAACATGGTATCACAGGTAATGAATTTCCTATGTCTTCAAATATTTGAAGTAGATTTCTAGTGGTTCTGCCTCACTTTAGTTGTTATCTATTCCCACACTTGAAAATTTGGGCTGTTTCTGGTTCATTGTTCATGAATATCAATGACACTGTGGTGAGCTTTTTTGTGTATCAATCTTTGACTATTTCTTTAATAATTTCCCTAGGGAATCACCCTAGAAATTGTGTGTGAGGAGGGGCTCACAGTGCCGGTGTGAGTATACGTTGCTATCACCCTCAGGGTGTATGTATCAAGGGAATGCTTCTCCTTGAGCCTATAGCTCGAGTCCCAGTGCCTTTGCTGGGCTTGCCTGTGCGTAGCGGGGAGAGGACAGCGTCCTAGCAAGGGCCTCTCGCGTTGTGCCTGAACATTACGTCTGCAGGCTTAGAGTCTCTTCGCCGTTTCCCTCTGTGTCCCACCCTTTATCGCCTCATCTTCCCCTTGCAGTCAGTGTTTTGTTTTGTTTTTGAAAACTGCTTATTTTAAAATAAAAACATCAAAATAATTTTAAAATTTATTTACAATAGCCCAGGCCGGTGTGGCTCAGTGGATTGAGCAGTGTCCTGCGAACCGAAAGGTTGCCGGTTCGATTCCCTGTCAGGGCACATGCCTGGGTTGTAGACCGGGTCCCCAGTTGGGGTCATGAGAGAGGCCAACGATCGATGTTTCTCTCACACATTGATGTTTTCCTCCCTTTCTTTCTCCCTCCCTTCCCTTCTCTCTAAAGATAAATAAATAAAATCTTTTTAAAAAACTGTATTTTAAAATGAAAGTTATAGACAGACTTTTTTCCCCTACTTGACAAGCAATTAGTGATTTGCTATCCTAAAGTGAACAAAGCACTATATTCAGGGATTTGTTGTCTCTTAAGAGTGCAGCCATAAGTTACTTACTCTTATCCATGTCACGGATAGAGATCAGATGACAAAATGTGTTCTTTTGAAATAAAGCCATTTTAATCCCTCATTTTAGACTCTTAGGAACACAGCAGGCAGAAAGAGCTTTTGTTCAGCTTCCTATTCTACCTGTTAGTTTGGGACCCTAACATTTGCCTAAAATTTAAATTCTTAGCTTACTTTTCCTCTCTGAGTTTTTTATCCTTTCATCTATCTTTTCTTCCTTCATTATGTGTCATCATCGTGAGCGGCCTCAGTTTTTATTTTTAAAAGAGATAGTTTTTCAGTTTGTTCATTTACTAATTAGTGTATGTTTTAAAAGGATTCCTTTTCCCGATCTTTTGTCTTTTCTGTTGTGTAGATGGTCATTTTCAGAGTACCTGATCCCTCAGGAAAACAATGAGAACCAGTTTCTCTTGGATGAGATAAGCTGAAATAGGGTATAAGAATGATTCTTGTAATGACTAACTCTTGCTCTAAATAACATAAAGCTAATGTGTAATACCCCAAGTATTTTTATTTTGGAATTCAGCTGTAATTTTCAGGTACTCACCAAGCTGCCTCCTCATGCTTCTGCCCATCCCCAGTCCTGGAGCAGGGCTGACGTGCCAAGAGTCCACTTGTTCAAAACTACCTGTCCCGCCAGGCTCCTAGGAGATGCGCCAGTCGCTCTCTTTGCGTGAGACCCCAAGGCCCTTGCTTAAATGTCAACATGTTATTTGGGAAGGTAGGAGTACGTTGGACCATTGCTTCCTTCTAATTAGCTCTGTCTGTTGACAGCTCTGGTTAGAGGTCCGTAGGCACTGTGGGTGGTGGGTATCCCTGGGGGATAATCAAGAACTGACTTCATCTGCACAGGATGCACAGGAGTATGGAATGTCAAAGGACCTGGTTCAAACATCCTGGCTTGTGCCCTTGTCTAGCGTGGTGCACACTGCCTTAGAAGGTCCTTCTCTGCTCAGAGTGAGTAGAGGTGGTTAATCTTGTACCTTGCAGACTGAACTCAAAGCATTTCCGTCCTTTCAGCTTTCTTATTTGTTATTAATTCTTAAATTTTTCTCTCTTGCTAAATGGGCAACCTGTTGCCTTTCTGCCAGCATAAACTTCAAAAGCTGTTAAGTTCAGAGTCAGCATTATTATAAGCATGATATGTGGTCCAGAATATTCCTGAGTTGAAGAAGCTACTTGTATCCTACTCCTGCTTCTCTTCTCTTTTTTTATTTTAGATTTTGTTTATTTGTTGTTTTAGAGAGAGGCGAAGGAAAGGAAAAAGAGAGGGAGAAAAACATCAATGTTTGGTTGCTTCTCATGTGCCCCCTAATGGGAATGTGGCCCACAACCCAGGCTTGTGCCCTGACTGGTAAACAAACCAGCGACCTTTTGGTTTGCAGGCCGGCACTCAGTCCACGGAGCCACACCAGCCAGGGCCTAGTCCTGCTTCCCAAAGATCTCCCTTCTCCAGCTGCTCCACAGTGGGGCACAGGTGGAGTTCCGGCTACACAGGCCACCAGGGTCTCTACTGAGTCTCAGATAAGAATCAGAAATTTGAGCTGAGTAAGCTAATGGGGCTGAAAAGAAATGGGAGATTGAGACGTGGATTATTTTAAAAGAGGTCCATTTATTTGGTGGGGGTGAAGAGGGGTGTGTAGTCCATGTACTTTACATTTTGCTTTTTCCTATACTCAGTTCTGTCGTGAGTTGGAGCATCAAAGGAGTGGGCTGGTGACCTGGGTCTGGTTCTGGCCATCCGCTGTGTATCTTTAGACCCATCACTTAACTTTCCTGGGCTCCTTTATTTACCAATAAAATTACGGGCTGGAATCAGATGTGCCATTAGGGCCTTTTTCGCTATGGCAGTCTGTCGTACAGCCTGCTGTCGGTGTCTGCGGCACTCTCCCTTGGGTACTGTGTGCCTTCCACCTCTCTGCACACTCTTGTCCCACCCCCAGCCCTGGGAATGGAGACGGTGCTTGGGAAGGAGGGAAGGAGGGCCGCAGGGTGCCACACCGTGTCCTCCCTCCCGGCCTCGCTGGCTGGGAGAGGCCCGCGGCCTCCATCTGCTGCTCCCCCTGGGGTCAGGCACTCTTCTCACCGCCTGTGCGCTGGGCCTGTGTGCGTGGCCTTAGGGGACTCACGTTCCTACTCGGGTCCCTATTTAACAATAAAGAAAGAAGAGAAACCTTTCCTTTGGAAACCTTTGGTGGTTTCCAAAGAGCAAATTTTTGCAAAAAGTCCACCTTTATCTTCAGCCACACTGCTAGTGCTGTAAGGCCTAACAAGATATAAGCATAGAATGGAAATGAGGCAAGTTTGCCAAGTATTGTAGATGGGAGGACGTTGAGAGAAAAAAGAGTGACTCCTTCTCATTTTAAGGTTAGGAGAAATGAAGGCTACTATATTGAGAGAACTGAAAAGAACTGGATACTTTAAAAGGAAAACATTAAACCAGTCAGTTAAAAATAATCTCCTTTTTTATGTTGTCATGACTGCCTAAGAAAATCTGAGGGGCCCACATGTTAACACATTGTTACCCGCCTGCAAATTCTAAGACATGACAAACTCACAGGGAGACTGGAAACTGGAAACTCTGAGGCCTGCGTTTTCTATCACCCTGACTTGCCTTGGACTTTGTCCTGCTTACTTTCGCCAGGCTAGACAAACATGTGCAAAATGTAAAGCTCGTGTTTTATAAGCTGCTGAAAGACACTTCTCTCTCTATCCATTCGCTGTGACCTGACGGAAAATATATTCTCCAGTCCACCCTGCGCTTGTTTTCAGTCCCAGAGTGCGGAGTGTTGGCTTTTCTTTGTGCAGCGTAGATTCGCACCAAGTATGCTAAACTCGAAGCTCTTGTTACAATAATCACCCAAACATGGACGTTGGTCCCCATTTTCTACCGAATTGGTTGTTATTCCAGAAAAAGTGACCAGATAGCCAAAAGGGAAGCTAAAATGTATTTTCTGCCCTCTCCTAAATGGACCCAAACTTTACGTGAAATTCTGACTTCTTTCGTTATACCCCATAGGGCCAACGGGATCCCCAGTTAGCTGGCTTAGTTTCTTTTTAATCAAGATGTGCATGTTGGGCCCTGGAGGCTTTGGTAGGACTGAGCTCTAGCACATATGGCGTCTTCTAAGTTCTTGGATACAATGAGCAGGACTAAAGTTGGCTCAGAAAAGGAACAGAAGATGACTCGGGGTTAGTTTTTCTTTTTTAAATGTTATACAAGTGCAGAGCAGTTGGCTGCCATCCCCTCTCAAACCATCAGCAGTGCTTGACCTTGGCCAAGATTTTGCCTCATCCTCTCGGCATTTCAGCATAGAGTTGCGTTTCAGCCATGGAATGCTTAACCAAAAGCACATGCTGTAGTGGCGGTTTCCAAAAAGCTAATTTTTGCAAAAAGTCCACATCATGTTGTTTTCCCAAAACAACAGCTTTCTGTGAACCACCAACCCAATAACCCCCCAAATTCTTTGGCTTATTTGTACACAATGGCTGAGATTTTTGTTGTTGTTAATAATACTTTATTGAATTGCAGGATAATGAACATACAGTAAAGTGTACAAATCCTAAGAGTACAGCTTGGTGAAATTTTGACAAATGTACACACCCATGTAACCATTAAGGGCTGTTGGGCTGGGTTGTTGTTTTTTTTTTTAACAGGAAATCTCTCTCATTATGAGAGACAATGTACAGCTTGGAATTGGAAGGCTGTATGTACATTCATCTAGCTGAGCAATTACCATACGACAGCACATCCAGGTCAAAATGTGAAGAAGATTTGGCGGTCCCAGTCCAGGCAGTTTGCCTTTTTGTTACTAGTAAACTTGGTTACTGCAAAGCTTCACAATGTTTGTTTTTAGCAAGTTGCTTTTAAAAATAGGTAATACGTGCACCTAGTACAAAATTTTTAAAAACATGTAGCACGAAAAGGGAATCTCCTTGTTAGTCCTTTCCCTCCTTGAAGGGTAACCACTGTTACTGTTACTTGTCCATGATACCTCCTTCAGACAGAAATGTTTGTTTTCTTTATTAAGTCCCAGGTTTCTTTTCTGACTGTCAACCAGGAATGTGTTTCTCTGGCCTGCTCTTCATACTCTAGGCTCTAGTCTAGGGCATCTAGGCAGAAACCTGGATTCCGCAGCCTCAGTAGAACTAACCCTATTTGTCCTGCACTGAAAAGTTCTTTCTCTCTGTCATCTGGTTCAAAGGCCATGTTTTTCCTGGAATTGGCCACAAGTTGATAATTGTTGAAGCTGGGATTTTTTTTTTTAATGTTAGGTTTGCTACCTTTTAAAGATGGATTTGAAATTTTCCCCAATTTTCCTATTTCTTTAGCAGTAACTCCTGCACACACCTGTCAAGTTTTTTTGTTCATTTTAAAGTAATGCTTGATTGCACCCTAAAAGCAAGCTATTGATGGATCGATGAACAGTCCCCACGCCCCCCACATCTGCCCAAATCAGACATTCAAAATTCCAAAGTTACGGCGTGGACTGGGATGATTATTCACTTCCACAAGCCATCCTTCTCTTTAAACATAGGATTGATCTCACATTTATTTTGAAAAGCCAACTTCTCTGGCAGGCAAAATTTGATTTGATCATAAACCAATAAATCACTCATAAATCTCATGCAGAGCAGCATTTTACACAACCACCTACAGGCTCAACAGCCAGGGAGGGAAGGACCTCTCATTCCCAACCCTCACAGTCCGACGGAAGAACCAAGCCTGCGTGGATAGCTTTCCTTGGCTCCTTCTCCCAGCGCCCGCCCTTACTTTGTACTCCTCTACGGCAGGTGGAGGAGTAGTCATGTCTCCTCCGGATGAGAGCTTCCCAAAGACGCACACTCCAGGGACAGGAGCGAGGCTCCTGCTGTTTTCCAGTTCAAGGCCTGTATGGTTTCCCTGGGACCATTTTATCCCTGATGTCCTCCCATGCTCTCTTCTTTGTCTCACTGTAATCTAATAGTGCAGGGCCTCTCCAGGCGTCAGTAAGATGCTCCCCCTGGTCAGGGAGCTCCCTTTCAGCATCTCTTTAGAGCAGATGGCACATTTGAGCAGCATCTACTCTCTGACACGCTTGAAGATGGAATGAAGGAGCTCACTGAGTCTTCCCCAGTGAAGTGGGCAACACAAGCAACCTTTGGGGCTGTGGCCAATATGCTGTGAGTTGAGTGGCCTGGCAGCTTATGTGGGGGGTGGAGAGGCAGGTGATTCTCAGACGGGACAGGGATCTTCATGGTCTCAGCCCTGTGGTCCGGGCAGGGTCCCGACGCTGGAATAGTTCCCAAAGCCTTTGGCTCCAGCCCTCTCTGGGCAGGGAAACAGAGTGAGGCAAAATGCCTGGTATGTTTTAAATAGATTCTGCTTGCTGCAGCCAATAAGCCCAACAGCTTGGGAGGTGAGTGACCCTGCCTGAGAGATTTCTGCTGTGCCATTCCTGTGGCTTCCAGCCCCTCGCTCACTGACCACCCCGCCCTCCCGCTTCTCTTCCTTGACCTGACTCCACTGAGTTCGTTGTCCTCTCACTGCTCTCTGGACGGTTCTCCTCAGGCCTCTCTGGTCTTCGCACTAATTACACTTTTATTGGTTTTCACTCTCTGCTTTATCTTTCCCCGCAGCTGTTTTTCCTCATGTGCTGTATCTTTACATCCCTTGGAGTCTGTTTGTGTCCACTCCGCCACGTGCACATCCTCCGCCTGCTGCTCCCTGTCTGCCTCTGTCATCACTTCTCAATTGTCCTCTTGCCCCCACCTTCCCATGGCCTGTTGGGGAGCGACCCGCCCCCACCTGAGAAGAAGTTGGGTGCAAGGAATGCGAGTGGAGGGTGGAGGAGCCTGCCTTGACCAACCGTGGTGGTGGGCAGGTGACAGCTCCTGCCTGGGAAATGGACCTTAAAGATGGCAGCTGTTTCTGGGCAGAGCGGCAGTGCAGTAGGTAAGCCGCACTGGTAAGCCAGAGGAGGAGAATGCCGAGAAATCAGAGGAGGTGGGGAGGGCAGTGGGGGACTCAGGTGCGATGGGCCCACACCCAGCCCA
Organism: Pteronotus mesoamericanus; assembly: GCF_021234165.1. NCBI lineage: Eukaryota > Metazoa > Chordata > Mammalia > Chiroptera > Mormoopidae > Pteronotus > Pteronotus mesoamericanus. The sequence continues at coordinate 21,738,307 of NW_026555078.1, read as the reverse complement.
GGCGGTAATCCGAAAAGGAGGCAGAAGAGGAAGGCGAGGTGGGAGCTGGGGGTCCCGAGGGAAAGCTGGGGAGGATCTGGCTCTGGGGATGGAAACCCTGCAGGCGCCGCAGCCCAGCCCTGCCAAATGGAAGCACATGGTGCAGGGGTGGGGCCGGGAGGAAAGGGAGCCTTCACGACCCTTTCTCCCCACTCATCTTTGCTCCTTTTGCTCATTTTTCTTTTATGTTCTTGTCTTCATGTTATGGTAGCAGAAAACAAAATGAAACAAAAGGCAGTCTTTCTTTGAAAGGGAATGGCAAGAGCTGGAGATTTTAAGGCTAGATGCACTTCTGCCTTTGCTGAACTCTTAGGCCGCTTTGCCCATTTGGCTGCTGGAGCCAGGGGAGCCAGCCCCTGACCGAGCTCCTTGAATGGAGCCCCTACGCCAGCTTGACAGCCCAGCGAGTGGCAAGGGCAGCCAGCAGCAGTGTGCATCCCACAGAGCCCCTCTGGCCCGTGGAGCGGCCAGGGGAGCCGGGCTGCGGCTGCCCGGCTGGAGTTGGTCTCAGGCAGCGTCTGGGCTGAGGGGTGGCTTCCAGCGTGTGGTGCCGGCCCCATGATGGGCTCCCCTCCCCCGGGAATTGAGCTGCAGAAAGGCCTGTGGTAGAAGAAAGGAAAAGGAAAACTCTTCTCTTGCTTCAAAAAAACAAACCAAACTAACGGAAGAAGTAATAAATGCATGTGGCAAAAAATTAAAAAGGTGCAAAATATACGATGAAAAGTCTTCTCCCTCTGTTCTCAAGTTCCCCTCCTCGGAGGCATCGCTGGGCGTGCCAAGTTCTTGTACATTGTTCTCATTTCTCCTTTCTAGGGATGCTGTAATCCAGAAGTTTTCAGATTGATCCAATGGAATCTTTTAAATTTTTTGGATGTATATGTATGTATGTAATATATTCAGGGGAACCAAATGATAATAAAGACAATTTTGTCTCAGTTCATTGCCAATAATCCTTGCTAGGGCAGGGAATGGTTGAGAACATTAAAATAAGTCATTAGAATCCTAAAACACTAGCATTAGAAAGGACTTTCCAAGTCCTTTTGTACCAAAGATTTTATCTTAAACGTAAGAAAGAGGTCCAGGAGACTTTCTGGGGTCACCACGCTAGCTCCTGGCACACCCGGGACTCACACCCAGGCGCTCCACCTCCTGATCATCCCATGTGCCCAAGAACCCACTAAAGGCTCCATCTTTAGGTACTGGCCTTTATAAAATATGTGATTTGGAAATGGAAGGAAAGACAAATGATTGGACGTGGGTTCAGAAGTTTTTATCACTGGACACAAATATAAGGAAAGAAATCAGTAATTTCCAAAAAAAAACCTGAAGTCACATTCCAGCGTGCGCAAATACACACACACAGGCATTGACCGAAGACAAGATGAAAGCTGGTAACACCTGCCGTCTGTCCAGAGGCGGCGCACCACCGCCCCGCTGCTGAAGAACTTGCACCCTCCAGGCCTACTGTCTGGGGCTGGAGGCAGAAACAGGCATTTTTTTGTTGGTCTGGAGGGAGAAATGCCAAGCTAGACTAGAGGAAGAGGACAACCCATGCATGGACACAGGGCCGGGACGCCGAGGGAGGGGGAGGGCGTGCCTGGCCCACCACCGCAGAGCTCTGCCTCTCCTGGCTCCGTGAGCGCTGACAGCCAACCCCCACTGTTTATACCACTTACCAGGAGAAAACACCCCAAGATTTATGTGCTGACAAAACAGCAAGGTGGTTTTTTGAAAAGTTCTCTCTGCTTTGACATCAGCTCCCGACACTGTGAACAGTTTCAGTATCCAAGCCAGATTGATGGGCCTTTTGATGGCTTCAGAGGGTGGCTCGGTGAGAGGGCACAAGTATGACTGTAAACACTGGCTGTAAAAACCCTCAATTGCTTGGCAATGGTAAACTGCCAGGCAATGTAGGTCTGATATTACACGCCTTCTGCATTAACAGCTTTTTCTTCCTGTTCAATTATTTTGGCTGGTAACGGAGTGGAAATTACACTTTGAAATATACTGACGGATATTTTCAGCCTTGGTGAGAGTTTCAAAATATATACCATTCCTGGGAATGTTCTCTTAATTTCTGCTTCCCAGTTCCTCAAGAAAAATGCAAGTATGCCCTGACTGGTGTGGCTCAGTGGATTGGACGTCATTCTGCAAAATGAAAGGTCGCTGGTTCCATTCCAAGTCAGGGTACATGCCTGGAGGCAAGTTGCAGGCCAGGTCCCCGGTTGGGGGCGTGAGAGAGGCAACCGACTGATGCTTCTCTCACACATCGATGTTTCGCTCCCTCTTAATCTCCCTTCTTCTCTCTCTAAAATTAAATAAATAAAACCTTAAAAAAAAAGAAAAATGCAAGTATCAATCATAGGTACTGTTAGACTGAAGGAAATAACAGAACCAAGACCATGGGTTTAATTCTAATTCTCTCTCGCCTTATCATCTGACCTCTGTGAGCCAAATTTTGTTCCAGCTCTAGGTATGGGGTCCATCCTAATATGCACCAGACGATGAGGTAGTTGATAAAGAAACGAGTATTCTCAAGGGCCTGGGTTCAGGGCCTTGAATCAGCGCATCTGATGGAGGCAGAAAAAAAAAAATCCCATATCTCTGCCTCTTCATATGAGGGATCCAGAAGTCTTAATCTCTGATGTGCATGGCCTCTTCCCCACGCCTAGGTGCTAGGTACATGGGCAGCCACCCAGCAACATCTTGCTGGAGTTGTATTCTGGTTTTCCTATCTCTGCCTTACTGGCCTCTCCCACTCCTCTTCCTGAGCACCGGACCCAGATTTACAGCTGCCTTGCTGAATGGACCACAGGGAACTCAAGTTCAATGGGACATGCCTCTGGAACCTGCACCTCCTCCTAAATTCCCCATTTTGGTTATTGGCTACTTCATACCAAAGCACTTGTCTCCTACACAGGAAATTTACATGTTATTCTCAAATCCTTTTTCTCTCCTCCACCCATCACCAAATCCTTTGAGTCTGCCTTCTTTCTCTTCTGCTCCAATGTTTCTGTGCTAATCCAGGCCCACAGAATTGCTTGCTCCGACTACTGCAACATCATCATGATCCCTGCCACTACTCTTCAGCTTCCTCACTAAAATTTATAACTGATTATGTCACTCTCTGTTTCAGACTCTTGAATGGTTCTCCCTGGCTTACCAGAATAAGTCCAAACTTCTTACAAAAGCCTAGAAGACATTGGCTAACTGGTCCACACCTGCCCCTCTAACCTCATTATCATCACTACCCCCGACACTTTACACACCAAACCACTCCTCATTCCTGAGTTCCCATGCACTTCCACGTCTTAGTTCCTTTGTTTGCCTCTTAGTCTTCCAAGAATTCCCTTCCACATCTTGCCCACCCATTTATCCTTTAAGACTCAGCTCTCAGATGAACTCCTTCCTAGCCGAGGAGCCCCCTTTGGTCTTCCATGGAACTCTATTATATGATCTGGACCATTTTATGTATTTCCCCATTGTCAGATGCTGGGATCAGGTTTTGTTCATTTTTATATCCCTGGGACCTAGAAGTACCTGGCATGGTAGGCATTAAAGAAGGAAGGAAAGAAAGGGACTGGAAATACCACCCCAATGGGCAAGCAGGCATTATTAGCTTTACCACGTGAGTGGACTATGTGGCTTTTTCCTGGGACAGAACAGGAAAAGGAAGCAGCCTGCTGCTTTAGATATTCATTCATTCATTTGCTCATTGCACAAATATTTAGTGAGTGATGCCATGATGCCTAATACTGTGTAGGAAATGGTGATACACAGGCCCTGCTCAGAGGAACTCCCATTCAAGGGAGCTCAGGCATGGGACAGGCACTGGCCTAGCATTTTGGGCCATCTGGTCTGCTGTGAGGACCTCTGCCACTCCGCTCTGCAGAGGCGTGGAGGAGGGAAAGGGCCCAAGAAGACGGTGGAGGACAGTGGGGGAGTCAGGAAGGGCATGGACGGTGCTCTGCCTCTGGGATCAATTCTGCTGACCAGCTGGCTTTTATTTATGCATTTCTCCTTTGTAGGAATTCCTTGCTGGTAACAAAAAAGCATTTGACACATTGCTAATTAGCCCTCAGACTCTGCAATCCTATTATTCCCAAATGCAACAGCTGGGTTATTTCATGATCAGTAAGAACATTTGTAGTCCCTGCAGTTATCCATCAAATTGGGGGCATTGCTTCCCTCACTTCTGATGGGATGCAGAGGACTTTCTCACCCCTCGTCCTTGGGCCGCAGGGTTTGGCCTCGGGCCCATGGTTGGGGGAGGGAGCCAACTGCTTCCGAGGGAGCACAGTTAGGGCACCTGGGCTACTCACTGCACTGGCCCACACTGACCTTAGATGCATCCCTCCTTGCCTCTGGGCACTATTCCTGCACCTGACTCCGACTCCGAAGTGCTTGACCGAACGAAGAGAAGTGCATGTTTCACAGAACTTCCCTACCCTTTTCCTTACCTCTGCCTCCTTCTTTTCCTCCCTCCCTTCCATCAATGAATACTTTTTAAAAGTTTTTTATTTACCGATTAGAGAGTGACAGAGATTTGTTTTCCACTTATTGATGCATTCATTGGTTGATTCATGTATGTGCTCTGAGTGGGGATGGAATCTGCAACCATGACTTACCTACACGATGCTCTAACCAACGGAGCTACCTAGCTAGGGCCTCAGCAAATACTTAGTGAGCATGTACTATGTGCCACTATATGCCAAGCACTGTTCTAAGCACAGGAGAAACAGTGGTGCACAAAACATATCAGAACCCCGGCACTTACGGAGCTGACATGCCAGTGACAGCAGCCGATATGAATAGCCATGGCTATCAGACAAATAGAATGATGACTAATAAAAAGACTCTTTAAGTTCCTTTCAAGGAGCCAGGCCTTCTCCTCAATCTATCACAGTTTATGTAAACTGAACTTATGAATAACTTTTCCTTAGATGCACAGATGCATTAAGTGTGGTCACCGGGCAGCAGGGAGCAGATGCGCCACTTAGTGGTTGCCTGACCTCTGCAGGCGTCAGTCCCTCATCTGTGAAGTGGAGATGGTTACACCTTCCTCAGAGGGTCGCGGGGAGTATTCTGGGATCGTGTCAGGGCGTGGCGCCTGTCGCATGGTAACATATGTTCTGCTCACCTTCCCTGCCTCCTTTCCTGCTCAGCGCAGACACAGAGGTCTAAGCTGTTCCCCTCACCTACCGTCTGGGCCCCCACGGCAGCTGCAGACAGGACAAGAGGCTTCTGAGCCGGCACAGGGTCTCAAGGGCAACGGGTATGCCATCAAGAATAGACATGAGCAGAGGCTGGCGCCCCGCTCTCCGACCCTCGCCCCAACCCTGCAGCTCTGCCTCCCGCCTACTCAGCAGAAACTCAGAAGAGGCAGCCGCCCACCCGTAGGGCAGGCAGTCGCCCTTTTTGGGCCCTGGGTGTGGCTGATGAGGCCTTCCCGGCGTCTGTACTCTTTCAGCACTGGTCAGCAATGCTGTGTGCACCTGGGCAGACCCTCCAGGACAACCCCCCACCCCCGGGGCCAGCAGCTGCGCCTGGGGGAGTGGCGTCCAGGGCACTGGGCTGGTTACCATGGTTTGCATGCTTTATGTCATCCGACCTTTCCCAGCAAGACTGCAAGATAAGGGCTGTCAGCCCCATTTTACAGTTGAGGAAACTGAGGCTAAGAGAGGTTAAGAATTTGCCCGACTCACTCTCCTAACACATGACAGCACGAGCAATTCGAATCCAGGCTGTCAAACTCTACAGCTAGGGTCTTGCCCTGAGGTATGACCTCTCTCTCCTCCGTTATCCACCCACCTCCCAATGCAGGGGCAAAGCGCTCCCTGGGGTCTCTGGGAGCACCAGAAGCACAGAGCCCTTTGCCCAGCTCACCTGAGTGCTGGCTAAAGCAGCATTAAAAGAGAAGGGTACCGTGCCCAAAAGCAATGCCACAAGGGAGAACACGCCCAAGGAAATGGAAGTCCAAAATAGTGTAGTTGGAGAGACCTTGAAGATCGTCTCTCTGCATCCCTCCTTCTACAGAGGAGAAAATGGAGGCCCAGAAGGGCAGGCGAGGCCCCTGCATGCGAGTTTCTGACCACCCTGCAGACTTCCCCGTGGTGTCAGAAGCCCTGCACTCGTGCACAGATGCTGCCGTGGAAAAAGGACTGAAACCCAGCCCCACCACTAACATGTGGTAGGACTCTCGGCAACGGAGCGCCTCACTGAGCCGCCAAGTCCTCATCTGCAGGTGGTGGGTGTGTTAGAGAGAATGTGTGTGAGCTGCTGGCACAGCAGCTGGCACCTGCTATGTAGTCAGTGAACTGTAGCTATTATTATCGCTCTTGTTGTTTTAGAAGTTCAACAAATGTTAGGCAACACTGTCTCTTAGGCATTGCTTGGTTCTACGGTTGTGCTGGACTCCATTGCTAGGGTCGGAGAGGAAACAAAGCTCATGGTGGCCTCTGAACAGGGAACTCCATCTCAGGGACACTGAGGCCCCGCTCTGCGCTTATTTGGGAAAGACCGTGAGCTGTAGGCCAGGTGGCAGCTGCTAGTTCTCATCCCTTCCAGTGTGCCTGTGGCTTCAGGCCCACCACTCACCCTCTATGTCAAATTTCTGTTGTCAAATGAGCATGATAGTTACCTGCCCCCCTCTCCCCACCCCCAAGGAAGTCCATCTAAGGAAGGGTTGGCTGTGGAGTCTCCCACCATCAAGAGAGGCTGCTGCTTCTATGGAGTTTTCTGGTGGGGGTGGGGAAAGGATAGGGAAGGCTTCTCTTTGGGACTGAGCTACCAGGGAGTGACAATCTGGTACAGATGTGTAGCATCCTCATCACTGAGCCGTAGGAAATAAGGAGTGAGCTTTGTAGAACCTCTGATAAACCCCAGCTCCTCCTTCCTTCCCTCTCCTCACAGAGCCCTTATCCTTGTGTCATGAGAAACCCCAGCAGCCTGATTTCCGTTTGGCATGGTCCGGCTTCATCCCCTGTGCCTAGGGCCGAGTTTGGAGACTTTCACTAGGGGTTAATGTGATGAGTTTGGATCCCATATCTTCTCACCTGGTTCTCTCAAGACCACAGGCACCTCGACATGCACAGACCAGGCTGGGATGAAGGGAGTGGCTTATGGCAACCTGGCTGACCCAAAAGCCCGTGTGGAAGCGGGGACACCAGGAGGACAGTTCTCTCATACTTTCTTGCTGCCTGGCGATTCCCATGGGGCCTGGTTCCCAAGGAGCAAGGTTGCCCTGGCCCCCCTCAGAGGACATGACGGCTGGGTCTGCCCATGACTCCTGCATCTGTTACTTGTGTGGTTCAGTCCTGAGTGCTGGAGAAATGGGGGACCGAGAGTGGTGGTGATATGGGGGCGGCTGCGTAAGGAGGCACCATCTGTGATGCCACCGTTTGCCTGATTCCTGAGGCGGCTTCATTCAGAGCTCAGGACCCTTTGTGGGCCTTCAGATCGGCCACTGTCCAGCAGCGCCAGCAGGAAACAAACTCCCTGGCATTGGAGGGCCTCCTGGGTCCAGACTCGCCCAGCCTGGCCAACCTCAACGCCCTCCAAGACCTCCCCAGCATCCTGGACCCCGGCAACACCAGGCAGCTCTTTTTCTTGAACACATCAACTACTTCCCTCCTGAGAACCTTTTCTCCTGCTACTCATGCAGTCGCTCCCCTCCCCTTCCCTCCTCCTTCCCTGCCTCTTAAGAATTTATTCACAGATGTATCCACCTTCTGCAAGATGCCTTACCTAAACTTGCAATATATTATTTCTTCCTCCGTGGTCCCCACTTGGTTTGTTTATTTAACATCTATTCATTTAGTGTCTGCTCGGCGCCCACCAGCCTGTGCTGGCCTTCTAGAACCAAGTTAGCCCACCTTGTCTTCTGCCGGAGTGAGAGTAGTTCACGTGGGATTCTCAGTGCCGCCAGGGACGGGGGCAGAATCTCAACGATTTCTGTGTCTGTGTCCCTCACCACTGTGTTTTGTACTTTGTCCAAAGTGTCAGATGGAGAGGTGGCTTCCGGACTGGGCTCTGCCCACTAATTAGTCGCATGGCCCTGGGCGAATCTTCCAGCCTCTCTGGCGTCCGTTCTGCCTGATGAAAAGGTTATGATGATACCTCAGGGCTGTCCACGGGACAGTGAGGCAGGATGAAGGGAAGCACCAGGAAAGCTGGCAGCCCCAGGCCAATGGAACATGTGGGGCGGTCGTACCCCCATTCTCCTTTCACTGGCTGTGAAGCAGCGCTCTCTTCGAATGTAAAGTGCACTAGCTTCCAGTCCCTCCTCAGGGCGGGCCCTCGGTCGGCTTGGAATCCTAGGCTGGGGAGAATTCCGCTGCGAACTCGAGACTTTCCTCTAGCCCAGCCGCCCCTTCCCAAGGACTCGCCGACTATAACTTAAACAACGCTCCAGAGCGTAGTTCAAGCGCAGCCCAGATCCGCAGCTCCGCGGCGCGGGCCCGGGCCGGGGTCGCGCATCTCCAGACGGTGACTCAGGGCCGCTCGGCCCGGGGGTGGGTGAAGGTAGGCGGGACCGACCAAGGCCGCGCGGGGGCAGCCGCCGGGCGCTCTGTCGCCGAGCGTTGGGAGCCGAGATTGGCTCTAGCCCGTCGCCATTCCGCCGCGGGCGTCTGCCTCTCCGGGCCTGCCTCTCGCGCCACTTCGCACCCGTCGTGCTTTTCTCCCGGAGCGCAGCTGCCCGGACGGCCGGCGCGGGTTGGAGCTCTGGGCGGGCTCTGCGCGCTAATGAATGAGCCCCCGGGGGACGCGCGCGCGCGGGACTGAAGGGCATTAGGACCGTGAGGATCGCTCCGCGCGCTTGTCTCTCCCTATCACCCCCCCACCCCCCACCTCTCTCCTTTTTCTGCTCTGCAGGACTGAGCAGCCGGGCGCGAGCGAAAACAAACAGCTGGGGCTGCGAGCGCCCCCGCCCCAGCCCTTAGAGCTCGCCGGCCCGGGTTCCCACACGGGGCACCCGCCCGCCCACCATGAGGAAGATCCGCGCCAATGCCATCGCCATCCTGACCGTAGCCTGGATCCTGGGCACTTTTTACTACTTATGGCAGGACAACCGAGCCCACGCAGCATCCTCAAGCGGCCGGGGCGCGCAGAGGGCCGGCGGGAGGCCGGAGCAGCTCCGCGAAGACCGCACCATCCCGCTTATTGTGAGTCCTCCCTGTGCGCCCAGGCAGTCAGCCGGGGAGCCGCGGCGCGCGTCCTAGACCCGCGCGGCTGCAGAGGGCGCGAGGCCGGGCTGGGGGCTGCGCGCCCGCCGCGCCCTGCCGGCTTTGTATATGTTGGAGCATTCCTGCACGTTGTTATGGCAACCTCCATAGGGCCAGCGAGGCCAGGGCGCACGGATGGAGGAAGGGTGACAGCGAGTGGGGGTTGGGAGAAAGTGCTGCAAGTTTGGTGGGCCCGTCGTGCGCGAGCGATTGGGAACGTGGCGGCTCTCTCGGCACTGCGCCTCCGGGCCGGGGCGGGGGGTTGCCGGCGCCTTGCCTGTTCAGGAAGGCGGCTGGACAGTGCGCGCAGCGAGCCGGCAGTGGGAACCGCGCGCGGCTGAGCGTGTAGGTGGCCACGCGCACCCCCTCTCCAACCTCCTTAGGGGCCAAGGGCGTAGGGTGGGGACGTTAGGTGAGGCAGGATCGCTATGGGCTGCGCCCGGTTTTGCCTCCCCTTCTTAGCCCGGATCAACTTGAACCTGCTTTTTTGACACGGAGTACTCTCCACTAACACCCCCGGGGTTCTTTGGGTCGGGGAGAGGTCTTCTGTACGAACCCCTCACCCTATCACGAACAGGTGAGCGTGCAGTGTCTGCGGCCAGGCTCGGAGATTTCCTTTCACGAGGGCAGCCTCGGGAGGTCAAGGCGAGTGGGGAAACAAAGGCGGCAAGGGTAGGGCCTCGCCGGAGCTGCCGGGGCCCTAGGCGCTCCAGGGACCTGGGCTGGGGCGTGCGCAGTCCCCGCTGTCCTGCAGGGGGCGTGCCTGCTACCGCCTCCGCCGGGGCGCGGGGTGACGGCTCTGGCAGGGGCACCTGTTGAGGCCGGAGGCTCTTGGGACCCGCGGAGAGGCGCGCTCCAGCGGGCTGCATTCTTCCGATCGCGGCGGGTGGTGGGCGAGATCAATGGGCGACCGTCGGGATCAACTGCTGGGCAGATGCAGCTTGGCTAGACGCGGACCAGGAGGAGAAAGAGCAAAGTGTGGGGCCGACGGTGGGGAGTGGGGCAGGGCGGCCATTCTGACCTGAAGAGATGTGGGCCTGGGGAGGGAGGGGTGGAGAGCTCGCGGGCGAAGGCTTGTGTGGAGAATTTGAGATGTTTGTGCAGAGGCAGCTGAGCCCCAAGAATGTGGCTGTGGCAGTGGAGGGTGTCTGTGTGGAATCTCTCTCATTTTCCCATCCTACTCCAGATTCTGTCTTCTTACCCACCGGGGAAGAAGTAAAAATCCCTGCAAAGGAACCGCATTTCCTGGCTTTGCCAGAGAAGACTTTGGGGTTTGCTGGTTTTCTCCAGCCCCTGTCCCCCAATTCCCAAACCTCTGTCTGGTTGAACTCTATGGGGGTGAGCCTGATTAGGTGGAATGTCCCTTTTTGGGCTGAGGGTCCCTGACACTAAGACACTGGTTCCAAAGCACTGTGGATGTTTGGATGGAGCAACTGATGAGGAAAAGCCTCCAGAGCATTCGGATCTGGGTGGACTGACAGATTGGAGTGGAACTGGCCGGACCAGTAGTGGCCCCAGGTACCCAGGGAGCTTTGAGCTTCCACTCCAGGTATTCATCTAAGCTGCCCCTTCTTCCATCCAGCTTTGGTCTTAGGGTATGTGGGCCCGGAGCCCAGGGGAGGGCAGGCTGGCCAGAGTTCTGCCCTCTGCTCTGGAGGAGGGTCTGAGCTGGAGGGGGCGGGGGAATGGCAGGGAAGACAGCACAGGGAGACTGCTGCCCAGAACCCCCGGCTGTGTCTCCTCACATTTGCCTCTGCTCCAGAATCCTGACCTTGCTCTTGGACCTCTCCCCTGCTCCTCCCAGGGCCCTTGGAGATCTGCTGGCAAGGCTACTTGGACTCGGGGTGGGGGCACTGCTGGAGGCATGCAGTACTCATTTTGAGGGGTGGAAATTGGAGGTCACGGAGGGGGTTCCAGTGAACCTCCTCTCGCCCTGTCCTGGTTCCTTGGTTGCTGCAGATTAGAAAAGGGCTGTGAAGTGGAAGCCAACTTTAAAGTGTGAAGGAGCGAGGGAGTGGAGAAGCAGGAGGAGAGGGAGAGAGGAAGTTCCTGGGGAGTAAGTGATAGAACCTTCTTTGGCCAGTAAAGGCATAGTCGGCCCCCTCCTAGTTCTTAAGCTTTAGCCCTGAGTGTCTGTTCCAGAGTCATTGGTCCCCAGGCACTCACCGCTTTTGTCACAGCCTTGCATTGTATCCCTGTCTTCCGAGGTAATTCACTTCAGCCATCGGCCCTGTCCGCTCATTCAATGTAAGCTATCGCTCAGGAACTATGCAGGAAGCTTCTTACATCCCCCCATGGATGCACACAGCAAGACCTAAGTACTAGTTACGTGAGTGAAGTAAGATTTCTGCCCATCTCTGTGGCAGCAGTCAACAGTCCTAGCATCATACCTCTCTCATACTTCATTCATTCCCAGCTCCAACCTGACTTAACCTAACTTGGGAGATAGACGAATGCCTATGCAGCTTCTTCAGGAGTCGCACCCTTTGTTCAACTTAAAAGGCGCAGGTGCAGTGGAGGATTGGCTTTCTCCCTGAACTACGGTTGACGTCTCACTGGTCTTCTTGCCCTTCCCAAACATGCCTCACTTTAGCTGGGCCAGGACACTGCGTGGGGATTTTTAGACTCTTAGAGAATGATGTGGCCAGTGCTGCTGACAGAGGACGCGAAAATTCAGACAGGCGTCATCATCGTCACTCCCCTGGGGAATCGGAGAGCCGAGTTGGGAGAGCAGGGCCTGCAGAGCAGCACTGGCCAGGAGGCAGCTCTGCCTTCGCAGTGTCTGGGCTGCAGTGTCTGGGCTGTCCGAAGCCAGCCAAATTGCTTCTGGGCCTCAGAGGCACTTGTTTGACATTGTGGGGTGTTGGCATGGCAACCATAAGACCGATTTCTTGGGGAGGTCCCGATTTTTAATACTCTGTCCTGCTGTCAGCCCATGTGTCCCAAATGTTGATGTGAAAAATTGGTCATGGACCCTGTAAAACTAAAGGGAGATTCTGACTGCGTCCTTCAATGGCTGCTTATGATATGGCAGGGTTTGTGGTTTTTCCATGCTGTACTTTATGGGTAGGACAGTGAGTTTGGGGACAGTCACTTGAATCTACATTGATGCACGCTGGCACTGAACGCAGAGAAAGCAGGAGGCAAAACAGGCACGGCTGGCCTTCTGTCTTCAGGCCTCACAGCCAGGAAGAACATTCATTTGTGATGGGTTTGGGACCCAGGTTTTCCATATGCGAATTCTCTAACAGGCGTGGGTGGGATGCTAAGGCGTTACATGGAATTTTCACTTTACAGACATATTTTAAAAAGACTATCTAGTATGGGTATTTTAAAGATAGGTGTGCTCACTTGCAACATCTATTTGGAACCAGGGAAGTTTTAGGCAAGAGTTTTCCTAAACTGGAGTTTCTTATCCAACAATTGGAATACTGCGAAGTGACCATGGATAAAATACTTAACATCTCTGGACTGGTTATTCTATGTGTTAAGTTTGGGTTAAATGATTTCTTTTGATCCTTAGATAAGTTCACTCATTTCTAGACGTGACGAAATGGCTGTGAGGGAGCTCTCCTGAAGGGCACTGTGAGGTGCGTGGCTTGCGACCTCGAGGCTTCGCAGGGATCCCCCTTCCCCGGCAGAAAAGAACACAGGTGACGGCTTCCCGGAGCTGTTCTCTGAGAGCAGAGGCTTCAGTTAGAGCTGTCTGGGTTTATATTTTATTTATAATGTGTGCATTTTGGAACCGTGGAAATATGATTTGCTTAAATGACAAAATGATTTTATAATTAATTTGTCTGGGTGCTGCACACAGAAAAGAGGGTAAGGAGGGGGAAGCACAAATGCCCACAATCCCTCTTGCCAACTGTTCAGGTTGAAAGGGCCTGATTTTCCGTCGCCGGGTTCCCGTCCTGGGTCATGCTGAGATCTGCTCCTGGGAGTCAGGGACAGAACAGAGGCATCAGGATTGGTGGGGGCCCTGATAGCCTGAGAGTCACTTCCCCGGGCGGTCCATAGGGGACGGGATTATTTGTAGGGTGCTGCTCATTTTGGTTCCCTATTTCTGTGCCACGACTGCTCCGAGGGCTTGGGGCCTGGCTGTCTTCTCTGGTGGCTGACTGTTGGCTCTGCGAGTGGAGCTCGGAAAGTGCCATTTAAGTCCATGTGGAGGGGCACTGATAGGCAAGTCTGGGCCAAATTCCCTGGGGCACTGCCTTGCCGGAATGGAGGAACTGCCCTGGGGTTAGAGGTGAGCCTGGAGCCCAACAGTTCATTACAGTCAGAAGATTGAAGATTTATCCCTGTCTGCTTCTTGAGGCCTGAAACACCTTCCCGGGGAACAGAAGGGCAAAGATACCAGGAGGCTAAACAGGCAGGTGACCCAAGCCTTCTGGAAAAGAGCAGTGAGCCAGAGCTTTCAGATGTGAGTCAATGACGGTTACACTTGGGCAGTAATTTGTTTCACTAAATCGAACACTATGCTTGGTACGGTTATGGACGGTGTACAGCCTGCTCTGGTTTCAAGCGGCTTCATCTCTGAGTACTTTTGGTCTTTGCTCTGTGCCCATCCAGCCTCCATAATTGCTGTCACCTCTGTACTACATTTATGGTGGCTGATTCATTGGACCCTTTGATGCTGTGTTAGGTGTTTCACAAGCTTTGAATCACCTGAACAGCTTATGTGGAAGGTGGCGTTATCAGGTCCAGTTAACATTGCGTAAAATGAGGTTTAGAGAGAGATTCAGCGTCTCACCCGTGACCCAGCAGCCAGTAGTGCGTGCCTCCGAAACTCAGTTTCTGCCTCGGAAGGCCACTTGAGTGTCTCATTTCCCCTGAAGCATCGTCAGGGCAAGATCCAAATCTGATGCTTCAGCACGTCTTTCCTGGAGCACCTAGAGCAGCACCTGCTTTGTATTCATTTCACAAACACTTATTGGGGAAAAAACTGCAAAACTATATAGAACAAAATGTTTGCATAGTAAAGTAGGATTATGGGTAATTCCCCTTTCATCTTTTGGCTCTTGCCAACATTGTCTATAATACGCACCTATTAACATTATAATAATAAAGCCAATGAAGATAATTATTTTTAAAACTGTTTGGATAAAATCATTCTTGATTCCTGAGCAAAAGTGTACACTTCTTAACCATGTCTCACACTTCTGAATTCCCCGTCAGTGCTCAGCGCTAAGCCAACGGAAAAAGCAGGAGACTTCTTTGAATTATTCTGTAGGAACAGAGCTGAGGCCACTGGGTAAAAGTTGCAGAGAGAGAGAGAGAGAGAGAGATTTCTTTTCACCAAAAGGAAAACTTTCTCACTGAACCCGTTCATCACTGAATGGTCCAAAGGCCGACCAGGGTTTCCCTTCATGCTCCCTGTCAGCAGGTCAGTGCTTCCTCCCAACAGCAGTGGGGAGGAGGAGGAAAAAGGCTCCTTGTCCTGACTGTCTCCTGCAATGTCAGGCAGCTCTGTAACAGAGTCTGAAATAGTCCAATTACTGCACCGCAAAAGACCTGGCGCCCGGAGTGCAGGGCTGGCCCAACACACAGAGCCCGGGGCGGAGGGTGACGGAAAGAAACCTGTAGCTGCTGCTGTGCTGTCCCCTCCCTGTTTCTTTGGAGCTGCCAAGCAGGGGAAGAGAGGGGGCCAAGGCTGGTCAGAGGCAAAGCTGCAAAGTAGGAAGCCCTGGTGCTGGGCATTAGCATCTTTTCTGCTTCTGGGCAGGGAGGCCCGCAAAGGTTTTTCTGCCCTGCTGAGGCTCCTTGAGTCTGACATTCCCATATTCCACTTCTTTTTATTTCCCTCATCTACCCTGGGGAGAGTTTACAGGTAGCCTGTCCTACCTTCTGGGGCCCTGCCCATTGCTTGTCAGGGCAGTTTCGGGTGGCGATATACCTGAGCTGTGTGTTAATGGAGGAAAATAATATGAAGCAGCCAAAGGGGACAGGAAGGTGAGAGAAAAATGGCCAAGAAAGGCCTCTCTGACAAGATGGTGTTTGAGCTGTGGTTGAATGGAAAGAGTGAGCCATGCAGGCACCTAGGGAGGGAGTGTTCCAGATAGCCAAACCCAGGGCACCGTCTGTGGGGTGTGCACTCAGTGCACTTGGCTGGAACCGGGTAAACACAGGTCAGAGTGGCCCAAGTGGAGGCCAGATCATTAGGCCTCACTGGCTGTGGTAAAGGCAGGCTCAGGAACGTCCCTGAGTCACCAGGAAGTGATAAATTACATTCAGGGTACGGGCTTGGTACGTCCAGGAACGATGTCATTCGGTTCAGAAAATTTTCCAGCAGTATGGTCAAATATCTTAGTAAGTGTTGGTTCTTAAACAGGTAAACCTAAGTTCTTTGAAAATTGTTCTAGGGCTGGAACACTTCATTTCTTTATAATGTGAAATCAATGAGGTACTTGTGTGGGGGGTGTGCATGTGTGTGTGTGTGTGTGAGCCTAGTGAGGAGGCATGGAGAGTGCTGGTACCTGAATAGATTTAAAAGACAAAAATTAGTGGCACTCGGCCCTGGCCGGGTACTCAGTTGGTTAGCGCATCGTCCCAATGCGCCAAGGCTCGGGGTTCGATCCCCAGGCAGGCATGTGCACACAAGAATCAACCAGTGAGTGCGTGAATAAGTGGCCCGATCAGTAACCGCCATTCACATGTGGCTACTGAGCACTTCAAGTGGGGCTAGAGCAACAGGAGGAACTGAATTTTTAATTTTATTTAATTTTAGTTGATTTAATTTAAACACAGACACTCATTTCAGTTATTGGAAAACTTTTAGGAGCACATAGAAGAATGTCAATATATGGAATCTATGTTTTCAACTGTAAATTTTATGACATCTCAATACAGGTCAAGTACTTCTGGTGAAAATTTAGTATCTAAATTGAAATGAGCTCTAAGTGTAAAATACATACTGAATTTTAAAGACTTAGTACAAAAGAAAAAGAATTAAAATACCTCTGATTTAAAAAAAAGTTGTGTTGAAATGATAATATCTGAATATATTAGACTAAATAAAATATTATTAAAATTAATATTACCTCTTTTCTTTTTACCTTTTAAATATGGCTAGCAGAAAAATTTAATTATATACATGGTTTGCACTGTATTTCCATTGGACAGCTCTCGTCCTTACATTTGTTCATGACCCCTCTCTAAGGTGCTCAGAGGTTGTCAGTGGAAGGTTATATACAAAGCACGTGGCTACGTTCCTGGTTTACCTTGACTCCAGGATAGTTCTTCCTGGTCCATCTGCTGCTGAGTTCCTACTTCGTCATCATCTAGGGGCACGGGACACCTCTCAGCATGGGCCCTTGTCCCCATCCCATCATTAAAACCCAGGTCAATCTTTTGTGTGGTGCCTTCTCATTTTAGAATCCCTTCGAAGCTCCGGCTGTGATGGCAATGGGTTTTGGAGGAGAGGTAAGAGCAGTGGAGGCAGGGAGACTTTCACTCCCTTGGGAAGGAGGGAGATTAGTTCCAGTCTGTTGCTTTTGGCGTTTCATCTTTGTCCTGTTAGAGCTAGAATGACAAATAGGCCTCGGCTGTACCTGCCAACTCAGAACCTGTGGACGTGGCAGTCAGGATCCTGGTGGCAAGAAGGATTCTAAAGCGGTCTCCAGAATGAGTGGGAAAGAAGCGATTGATTAGCCACATTTGCAAAGGGCATGGAAGGGGACTGTAGAACAAGTGCTTTGTATTTGTTGATCCTGCATTGATGAAGTTGTCTTCTTGGAGTGATTTTGCTCCACCTTAAAGACTTGATTTTTTTTGTTTTTTTAAAATATATATTTTATTGATTATACTATTACAGTTGTCCCATTTTTTCTCCCCTTTATTCACCTCCACCCTCCACCACCCCACCCCCCAGCATTCCCCCCGCCCCCTCTTTGTTCACGTCCATGGGTTGTACATATAAGTTCTTTGGCTTCTCCATTTCCTATACTATTCTTAACGTCCTCCTCCTTATTTCATACCTACTATTTATGCTGCTTATTCCCTCTACCTTTTCCCTGATTCTTCCCCTGCCCCCTCTCCTCTGTTTTACCGTTCATAGTTTTTGATCTTTTTCTTAGATAAGTCCCTTTAACATTTCTTATAATAAAGGTTTGGTGATGATGAACTCCTTTAACTTTACCTTATTGGGGAAGCACTTTATTTGCCCTTCCATTTTAAATGACAGCTTTGCTCCATAGAGTCATCTTGGATGTAGGTCCTTGCCTTTCATGACTTGGAAAACTTCTTTCCAGCCCCTTCTTGCCTGCAAGGTTTCTTTGGAGAAATTAGCTGATAGTCTTATGGGAACTCCTTTGTAGGTAACTCTCTGCTATTCTCTTGCTGCTTCTAGGATTCTCTCCTTATCTTTAATCTTGGGTAGCTTAATTATGATGTGCCTTGGTGTGTGCTTCCTTGGGTCCAACTTCTTTGGGACTCTCTGAGCATCCTGGATCTCCTGGAAGTTTATTTCCTTGGCCAGACTGGGGAAGTTCTCCTTCATTATTTTTTCAAATAAGTTTTCAATTTCTTGAAACCTTATGATTCAGATGTTGGATTGTTTAACGTTGTCCCAGAGGTTCCTCTCCTCAGTTTTTTGAATTCTTGTTTCTTCATTCTGTTCTGATCAAATGTTTATCTCTTCCTTCTGTTCCCAATCATTGATTTGAGTCCCGGTTTCCTTTCCTTTACTGTTGGTTCCCTGTATATTTTTCTTTATTTCACTTTGCATAGCCTTCACTTTTTTGTCCATTTTGTGACCATACTAAACCAATTCAGTGAGCATCCAGATTTACCAGTGTTTTGAACTGTGCATCTGATAGGTTGGCTATCTGTTCATTGCTTAGTTCTATTTTTGGAGCTTTGATCTGTTCTTTCATTTAGGCCATATTTCTTCGTCTCAGAGGGCCTGTTACATTGAGAGGGGCGGAGTCTTAGGTATTCGCCAGAGCAGGGCAACCCAGGTCGCTGAGTTGTGACTGTGTAGGGTGGAGGGGTCCAAGAGGGCACAATGCCTCTTGCTCAGCTCTTGGCCGGCTTTCAGTCACTTCCCCCACTACCCACAAACAACTTGGGTCTTTCTGGTGCCGATTCCCCAGTGGGTGGGTTTGTGTATGTTCTAGGACCCTGTGGGTCTCTCCAATGGACTCTTCTGTGAGGCTGGGAGTTTCTCTTGCCACCACAACCCCCACAGGTTTTTACCTCCAGAGGTTTTGAGGCTTTCTCTTCTTGTGCTGGAACCCTGGATTGTGTGATCTGTCTCACTCCCCAGCTGTTCCTCTGGTTTATCCGCACGCAAATGTGGGACTGCCGGGTCTGCCAGCTGCAGCCTTGCCAGCCCGATCCTCCAGCCACCGCCTTGTCTTGCGTCCTCTCCACCCAGGCTGCCCATCTCTGCCCCTCCTACTGGTCTGGATGAATGTTTCTTCCTTAACTCCTTGGTTGTCGGACTTCCATACAGTTCAATTTTCTGGCAGTTCTGGGTATTTTTCGTTTTTGAATTTGTTGTTGTTGTCTTTCTTTTGGTTGCGTGAGGAGGCCAAGTATATCCACCTATGCCTCCAGCTTGGTTGGAAGTCCAAGACTTGATATGTTTTAAGATGTTGGTCAATTTGGAGAAGCAGGGATGAGGCTTGCATTGAATCAGCAGATGTGCAGAGGGGACACTGGTTGTCTCCATGGATCAGAACCCTAACTAAGAAGATGTGCTAAGAGTTTTAAATCATTGTGGAAACTTTTAAAACACTCAGTGGAGGTGAGTTGGCTCTGGTCTGGGACCAGCCTACTGGTGGCATAGGAGCAGGTTAGAGCTGAAACCCAAGGAGAAGCATAGGAACCTGAAGGATCTGGGGGAAGAGAAGAAGGTTGGCTCTTTTTCACTTCTTTCCTTCTTCCTCCCTTAAAATTTGTCTCTGTGAATTTGAGAGCATTTCTTGCTTCTTGGTGCCACATTTCTGGTTATGGTTTTGTTCAAGGATGCAGTATGGGATAGTGGTTATGAGCACAGCTGGCGGAGCCAGAGTGTCAGGGTTCGTGTTCCAGCTCTGCCACTTACTAGCAAGTTACCGAAGCATTCGGCACCTCAGTTTTCTTACCTATAAAATGGGGAAACTAGTAGTTCCCATTTCAGAAGGTTGCTAGGAAGATGAAATGAATTAACTCACATAAAGTATTTAAAAAAGTGCCTAGCCCTGGCCGGGTGGCTCAGTTGGTTGGAGCATCATCCTGTACGCCAAAAGGTTGTGGGTTTGATTCCTGGTCAGGGCACATACCTAGGTTGCAAGTTCAATCCCCAGTTGGGACGTGTTTGGGAGGCAACCAGTTGTTTCTCGCATTGATGTTTCTCTCTCTCTCTCTCTCTCTCTCTCCCCCCTCTCTAAAATCCATAAATACATATCCTCTGGTGAGGATTAAAAATAATAATAATAAAATAGTGCCTACCACTGATTCCAGGAGTGCTATACTAGCGTTAGTATACAATTGGTAATAACAATACACCCTGTCATTATTTGTTAACTTGTATATTATTTAATGCTGCGTAAAAAATCACCTTAAAGTTTAATGGATTAAAAAAACAATAATTATTTATTCTCTCTTGTGTCTGTAGGTCACATATTTGGGAGTGTCTTGGCTGGGTGGCCCTGGCTTGGGGTTTCTCAATGAGATTGCAGTCAGGTTTCAGCTGGGGCCGCAGCCATGGAAAGTATCGAAGGTGGCCGTCTCACATGGCTGGCAAGCTGCTGCTGGCTGCTGTCAGGACACCTCAGTTCTTCACCACGCGGGCCTCTTTGCAGGCCTGCCTGAGTGTCTGCACGCTGTGGCAGCTGGCTTCCCCCAGAGCAGGCACTCCAGAAGACCGAGGGAGATACTGCAAAGCCTTCTTGGCCTAATCTGGGAAGTCACATTAACAAAGCAGTGATGTGGTCTGATTACATTTTGAGAGACTGTTGTCACTGCGGGTTTGAGAAGAGACAGAAGGGCAAAGCAGCCCTTTGTGATTGCCTGATATATGCCAGGAGAGTGCCAATTGTGTTTCATCTACTTTTCCTTGAGACTGTCTCAGCTGGCTTGTGACCTGAGTATTACTACCCCCATTTTACACGTAAGGGGTCTGATTCAGGGAGGGCAGATTACCTGCCTATGGAGCCAGAGCTCAACCAGGTTTTCCTGGCACCAAAGCCTGCAGAGATGCCAACTTCTCAGGATGCCTGCCATCTGATAGCATGGGTTACAAAGGGGAAAACAGACTTTGTGAAGGATCTGAATGTCCTTATTTCTTGAATGCAGGATGGAAAACCTAAAAAGGCCAAGAAGTATTTCCAGGTTAGACAAAGGAATGGGGTAGGGACCGGAGCTGGAAGGAAGATCCAGGGGTTGGGGTGGCGTTTGGAGGGTTTTATGGACCAGAAGATGTGGTCTGGGCAGAGTCCCCGCAGTTGGTTTAGGCTCTCCAAATCAGCAGAACCTGAGGTCAGGGGAAATCGTGGTGTTACCTGAGCTCCAGAGAGTTCCATGCAAAGGATTCAGGCCCCCCCACTGCCCCCCCCCCCGCCCCCGGCTTGGGCTGAAATGCCTTGCAGAAGTAAAATAAATGAACCAGATCAATACGCATCAGCACAAGTGGAGTTCAAAAACATGATGTTAGAGGGGGAGAAAAACCCAATTGCAGATATTCATTGTAATAAATATATTTGTGCAAATTAGAATAGTACAAAACAATTGTGTCTGTTATTCCTGGATGCGTTGTATGTGTGTGTGCATATATAAATTTCAAAGCATAGCAATGGACTGAAGAGGATTCACAGCTCACGTAGGACAGTGAGTGTTGGGAGAGAGATGGGGGAGCAGACCAACAGGGAGTTTGACTTTATTTGTAACATTTTATTTCAGTTGTTTAAAGGAGCCTTGAAGCCAATCTAACAAAATGTTAACAAACTGTGAATCCTGGGGGGCCTTAGTCTTTGTACTTTTTGAAATTAAAAGAACCCTTACATCTAACAACATTTTAAAAGGAAAGAGCAAGCTGGTGCCTCAGGGTTGCTGGGTCTCAGCTGCTGGAAGGTGGAGGATGAGGGCAGTGGAGGACGGAAGGCAAGACCCCTTCTCCCCCACCTTCCACAGAGCCTACCCCCACATGGCACTGTTTCATTTCCCTGGAGGATGGTAAAGCAATTCTCGGTGCTCATATATGGAGAGGGGAAGTCCATTTCAGCTCAGGACCTTGTGAAGTTTGGGAGGTCTCACTCAAAGCCCCCAGTTGAATCCCTGGGGCAGGAGAGAGGGAGGGAAAGGCTGAGAGTGAAAAGCGGGGCAGTTCCAGAGCCTGTTGACCCCAGCGTTCTGCGCGTCTGCCCTCCCCGTTTTCAGATGCTCTGTGAGCTCAGCGATGGAAGCCCGTCGTCTTTGTTCCAGCGGGGCTGTGTGGCCGTGACAACTGACCAGCCCAGCCCTCCATCCTCCTGGGCTCCACACGCTCATGTGACCTGGGGAGACGTGACTTGCTCAAACACATTGACATCGCTCTCCCCTCCCAGGACACAGGCCTGTGGCGTTCCTGAGTCACAGGCCTGGGTAGCCCCATCCAGTCCCCTATCACTGCAGACACAGTCCTCTGCCTGAGCATGGGCGTGCCGGGCAGGAGCTGAGCCTGTCCCCAGGCCCTTTCTGAATCCCAGGACCTCATGAAGATTATTAGAGAAACGATATGCATTCTGAAATTACTTCCTGCCGGTGAGTACTTGCGTACCCAGAGCGCTTCAAAGACCAAGTGTGAGGACTACTAATTTTCATAAGTTACCTGATGGGGTTTGTCCCAGAGGACCTCGGAGAGACATGGGAATTGACGGAGATTATATCTGCGCTGGCTGATTTTTTTTCTTTACGTGCAGACAACTTAAGCTGCAAAGTGAGGTCCCACGCCCTTCGGAGGGGGTTGGAACCTGGAGCCCCCTTGTCTCCTAAAGGCAGTTCCCTGTGTAGATCCCTTGCACACTGCTGCCTGGAGAGTGTTGTGTGTTGGAGCACATAGGCCTGGAGTCAGCCAGACCGAGGGTTGGATCCCCCACTTTGCTGATCTCATGTTGTTCCCTCCACACTGCCCTCCTGTCTTTCCATCACACACCAAGTTGTCCTGCCTCAGGCCCTTTGCTCAGGTTGTCCCTTCTGCCTAGAATACCCCACTCCCACGCCAGAGCCTGGGCTCAGGCAGGCGAGGAGCTGGGTTTAATATGCCAGGACGCTTTGCCGGAGTAGGAAAGATAGGATGGTGGTCGTCACAGGCGTTAAGACCAAGGACTCAGGAATCTAAATACTGGGTTGAAATGTAGCTCTACTACTTGCTAGCCGTGGCACCTTGGGCAAGTTACTTAACCTTTCTGTGCCTCAGTATCTACATCACAGGGTAGTTTTAAGGGTTTGATTATTTACTAAAAGCGATGCTGTTAGCATGGTGCCTGGCACTTAGTAAGTGCTACCTTAATTATGTTATTATCCCTGTGATTTCTCAGCCTCCCTGTGTTGTGTCTTCATTCATTTAAGTTACTTTATATTCATTAAGCACCTACTGTGCATAAGGAACTCTGCAGGGTGCCAGGGAGTCAAAGGTGAACAGCACATCCTGGCCCCCGTCTTCACGGTGCTTAACAGTGCGGGGAGGCAGGGAAGAGAAGACAACAGACGTGCGGATTGATACCCGGGAAGGAAGATGTACCTAAGAAGAAAGATTCCGCTCAGCCACGCCCCTCCCGGTTGGGAAACACAGACCCCTGCCTTGGGATGCCCATGCCTGCCCTGCTGTGCCATCTCTTTGACCCTCTCCTGGGACTAGAACCATCCTAACTTCTCCGAGGTTGCAGGGGCCATGGAGACCCCGACCTCTCCGTTCTCGCTCCACTTGCTGCAGTTCCTCACGGGCAGGCGCCTGCTCTGCAGCCGCAGGGGACAGGGAGCAGAGCTGCTGCCTTGGTGCCAGCGTTAGGGCTGTCCTGCCGCCATCCAGCCTCAGGGGGCTCTGGCCGTCACCGTCAGCAAGGACAGATGAACACAGGTGTGTCGGGGGCGGGATTGGAGCTGCAGGGTTGTCTGGCAGACGCCATGGCACTCGGAAGGGGAGAAGGGAGGCCTCCCCAGCCCTGGGTCAGCTAGTGCACCCTGCCTGGCGTATTTTGAGGACGGTGATGGTAGGAGCCAGAGGAAGGAGATTCTTTGTATGTGGACTGCTCGTGACCAGTGCTCCAGGGCCGAAAACTTGCCACCTCACCCTGCCTGTGACACTGGGGTGCCCACTGAGCCCCTGCTCAGGCATGTAAGCCCCTCATCCAGCAAAACACTGGCACTCAGACCCCTAATAACAGTGAGCTCTGGTTCCACGCTCACGGTGAACCTGGGCAATTTCCATCTCTGTTCTGTGTCCCTTTCCTCAATTGCAAAACGGGGACAGTGAAAGGAGAGTGCCTGCCATTCGGAGAAGATTGTTGTGGGGCCCAGATGAGATGATGCATTAAAATGTGCCGTACTGGGCTTGGCTTTATTAGGTTGATGTCATTTATTATTGTGTTATTTTCCAGGGACAGTTAGGTGATGCTTACAGCCCATCCCACATGGAAGTAGGAGGGCTCTCGTTAAAGAAAGATTCTTTCATTTTCCAGTCACCTCTCCTATGTGCCATCGCCTGCATGTCCACTCAGGGGGCTGTGGTAGCTGCCCAGAGGAGAGGCCCGTGCGTGTTCCTCAGACAGGAGAGGCCTGGGCCTGCTGCTGCGAGGGAAACTGAGGGCCCCTCTCCCATCCCTCTCACAGAGGCTCTGTGTGTCCCTGGTAAACACCCAGGTTCCTCACTAGCTCTGGCTTCTCTGTGCTTTTACATGTGGCCCATGATCATGGTGACCCAGCCCCTGGTCTGTTTCATGGCCTTCAGCTCAGGGTCCTCGCCCGGCCAGGGCAGTCTCTCCATTTCCCACCTCCCGCGAGAGCCTCTGGTTGGCCCAGCTCCTCCTGCTGAGCCCAGCCACAGAGGTTATAGGTCACGGATGCACACCTGGATGGACCACCTTTGGATCAGGTGCCCACCCTGGTTGAACAGTTGCGGTAAAGTGATCAAAATCACAGGGAACAGAACACAGATCAGAACAGCAGGGAATGTGTGGAGGGGGCAGAGGCCGAGTCCCTAAAAAGGGGTGGGCAAGGGAATTCTCTGGAGTCATATTAATGTTCTATTTCCTGGTAGGGATTTAGATTACACAGATGTATGAATGTATCAAAATTCATCGAAAGTACTCTTAAGCTTTGTACATTTTACATCTCCTCACATACAAAACCTTAAAGAAATTTTGAACTCTGGTTAATGATATGCATGTTGAAGTATGCTGAGGTCTACAGCTTCCTTTGAAATACACCAAAAAAATTAAGATGGACTGATTGAGGGATAAAGAGTGGATAGAGGGATGGATAGATGATAAAGCAAATACAGCAAGACACTAATGGTAAAATCTAGGTGGTAGATATGTGGGTGTTTACTGTATGATTCTTTACACCTTTCAGCACATTTGAAAATGTTTATAATAAGCCCTGGCTGGTGTGGCTCAGTGGATTGAGCATCAGCCTGAGGATTGAAAAGTCGCTGGTTCAATTCCCGGTCAGGGCACATGCCTGGGCTGGGGGCCAGGCCCCCGGTTGGGGGCATGCGGGAGGCAACCAATCGATGTTTCTCTCCCTTGTCCTCCCTCCTTTCCCTTTTCTCTAAGAATAAATAAATAAAATCTTTTTTGAAGAAAATAACAATGCTTATAATAAAATATAAAATTGTAATTAAAAAAGAAATGCAGGCACCGAGTGCCATCTTAACATGATTTGCTCCCTCTTCAGTCAAAAACCACAGGACGCTGGTGCCCCGGGCCTGCTGCAGAATGCTCAGCATCTCTTGACCAGTTTTGAGATGAGTTGATTAATAATTGAGAGAGTCTCCAGGATATGGGAGTCACGCACCACTCCTGGATTTCCAGATCAAGGCCCCACATCAAGCCAGGCCACCGGAAAGTGGCCTATCGGCAGTGATTTGTGATTTTGCTCTCTGTTGGAAAGTCTTTGTAGAACCACATCTCTGCCGTCACGCCCTCACTTTTATAGAGCCCCTCCCTTTCAGCATCTTTATAGGATCACCATTGGCATCATTGTCGTATTTCCATTGTGTGAGAATCCCCAAGATAAATTCACTGTCCCCGCGGGGACGTCGGGGGGGCTGCTGTTGCAGGCCCAGCACAGGGGGCCTCTCCTTGGTGCCTGGTGAATGTTCCCTGTCTAAATGCAGGGATGAGCAGATTGCAGAATTCAGGGCAGAAAAGAAGGATCTCTCTCCTGATTCATGGGGAAGCTTTCTTTTGGCGAACAGTGAGCACTAAACAGTGCACAACTGCTTCCTTTTTGGTGCAGCTAGAAATTCAACAGAGCGATTACACCT
This sequence comes from Pteronotus mesoamericanus, assembly GCF_021234165.1. Lineage (NCBI taxonomy): Eukaryota > Metazoa > Chordata > Mammalia > Chiroptera > Mormoopidae > Pteronotus > Pteronotus mesoamericanus. The sequence continues at coordinate 21,712,597 of NW_026555078.1, read as the reverse complement.
CCTCCGGCAGCCCGGGATCCCTCACAAGGCAGTGGGCGGATATCCAGGCCCTCCCTTCCAAAAGTCTGAATTTCTTGTCTTCTTGTGTTTAATGATACAGGGAATATATAGTAAATAAGTGAATAGAGGTCAAGTCCAAGTCTTTCATTTTGCTGTTGAGAAAAGTGACTCAGAGAGGTTAAGTAACTTGCCTGAAGGTGAACAACAATCTGCTCAGCAACGGTCAACACAGCTCCCACCTTCCGTGCCTCCACAGTTCTTTCTCCTGGACCACACTGCCCTTGTGTCCATGTCTAGGATGATGCAACTGCCTGCAAGTGAGATCCACTAACTGAAAATCCTAACTGCAGGGCCCAAATCCAGTAGAAAATTCTCCATTTGATCCTCATCTGGGCATTGAGTGACTAATTCTGAGGACTCAGAGAAAGCTCTCCATAGCAACAGGAACTCTGAATTGTCCCTGAAGTCTCCTGAGTCCTCCAAGACTGTGGAGCTCAGAAACCAAAATGTTTCTTGGAATCAGTGATCCTGCAAGTTCAAAGCAAAGTAGCGGAAGTATCTGCCACTGCCTCTCTCAGGTCTCTACAAGCTGCTTCCCAGCAGGGACTGGACACAGGGCACAGAACACAGAACAGGAGAATCTGAGGAAATGACCTGGAAGGCCACCTGGAAGCCTGATTTCCAGGGGAGGAGATGATGGAGAGAGGGTCACTTGTTCAAAGTCACAGTTTCTTGCGTGGCAGGCGAGGGCTGGGATCTAGGCCTCCTGGCCATAATTCTTCTCACTAAGCCCTGCTGCCCCTTTGGAAAGCCACAGGACATTTGTTCTTCATTAGAGCCAACCATTACGCCATCAGAATCAGTTGAGAGCCAGCTGTGAAGAAGCCTCTGTGGTGAATGAATTAAGTGGAGAGGCTACCAAACCCCACTCACACCAACATGCCGGGCCCACGAGACCACGCACTCCTGCTGGTAACCCCGGCACCTGCGTGTCTGTAAGGCCCAGCAGGGCACTACTGCCTTTGTTCCTCCTGCACTGGGCGAGCACCCAGCCTGGCCGGTGAGTCGTGGCCCCAGACCGCGCTAGTTTACCACGTGGAATCACTCGGAGATAATGAGATGCAGAGGACTTTCACAGAGTACGTCCTCAAGGACCAGAAGATTTCAGTAGGTTTCCATCAACCCAGAAGTCTGAGGATTGGAAATTAGTCAGTCTCTATAGCATCAGAAACAGTAATAACTCACCCCAGGGTCTGGGAAAGTCAGCACCCAGAAAATGAGAGCCCGTGCCTGTGACCCGTGCTCATGTGTGGGTCTGATGTTCCTGGGCAAAGAGCCGGGGTCGGCAGTGGGTAGAGATCTTTCTGTTTTCCCTTTGGGGCCAGTGAGGGATGCTGTGGTGCTAGGGGCTTTGGAGAGGCTGAGAATCTGAGCCTGTGTGGAAGTCAGTGCTTTGATAGGACCACCATTTTGGAGTCCCTGGTTAAGTTAGCATGGCAAACTTAAGTCTTAGGGGACTGTATTGCTAGGGTACCTGGGAGGCTAGGAACGAGCTCCTTCAGGTGGTCAAAACCTCTGAAATCTTCACTTCGCTGGAAGGCTTAGACTCTATAGTTCTCTGTAGCTGGTCTCAAGCCTAAGGGCAGGGAGGCCCTTGTTGGCCCAGCTTAAGTCCTGTGTTACCCTTTGGCGGGGAGAAGTGGGATTTCTTCAAAGGGGCTGCAAGGACCCCTCTGGCTTCTGTGGTGATGTTGATGGCGGTGGGGGGAGTCCCTTGGATTTAACTTCCCCTGAATGAGGTTGCCCTCACAGACAAGACAATCCCCTAATAGAAAACCAGGGTGCTCTTTGGAAGGGAAAAGGGATGCTGAGCTTCCCCAAACAGCGGCTGTTGTTCCTTCTCTATGTTGAAATTGTTCTGGGACATTCTTACTAATTAATTGAACAAGTATATGCTCTGTTGGTCCAAGTCAACGCTCTAATGTGTAAGCTTTTTATTTATTATTATTTATTTATATTTTCAAAAGATTTTATTTCTTTTTGGAGAGAGAAGGGAAGGAGAAAGAGAGGGAGAGAAACATCAATGGGTGGTTTCCTTTCGTGCTTCCTCTAGTGGAGACCTGGCCTGCAACACAGGCACGTACCCTGACTGGGAATCAAACTAGTGGCCCTTTGATTCACAGGCCAGGACTCAGTCCACTGAGCCACACCAGCCAGGGCTGTAACGTGTAAGATTTTTAAAAGCGAGAGACAGTGCCATGGTGCTAGTTACTGTTGCGTACTCAGATGTGCTATTTGCCATCAGAACTTGTTTGCACTTTGCCCCACCCCAGCTTGCCCAATTTCTGCAAGGTTCCTGGGAGGCAGCTGTTCTACAGAATTCAAATCTCCCCTGGCCTCAGGAAGCCAACATCTTGGATTGCCTTGCAGGCAAACAGGAAGGAGCGTGGGGACAGAAAACTGTCACAAACCATCAGAATTAAACCCAGGCTGCCTAAACCCGGAACGGCTCTGCAGGGCCGACTCCACCATTATCCGTCTTTGGTGCCTCCCCAGAGAGGTGAGATAACAAGATCTGGGCATGGGTTTATGCCCTTTGGTTTCACTGTTGATAACTTTAAACTAACAGAAGGCAAATGAAAAGGTTATAAAAAATAGTAATGCTCTCATTGACCCCAAGAGGCTGTGGTGGAGAGTGATTGAAAGATTCATATTAAGAATGTGACTCCAGAGAGCACCTTCCGTCGCTCAGACCTGTACACTTCACCTCTGGGCTGGGAACAAAATCTCAGCCCAAATGGTAATGGTCTCAGGAAATTACCAGCCCTTGAAAATGAGGGTGGAGAATGAAAATGCTATTTCAGCCCTATCTGGAAAGGATTAAATGCCAAAACTCTCCATCCCAGTTCCATTATTTGTGAGAGTTAAGTTGTGTTAGAGCAAGCAGACATCACCTGCTCCCAGACTGCTTGGGGCGCCCCGGCCATCCGTGATTCTCAGAGGAGGGCGCTTCTGCCCACAGGGCCGGTGAGAGGGGTTAGAGGCGCCTAGACCCACTGAGGCTCAGTGACCCTCTTTTCCTGTTTAAATTTTCCACTTCAATGCTCTTTACTGTAAAGGTAAGGGATGAGGGAGATTCTTTTTAAAATACTTTTTAGCCCTGGCTGGTGTGGCTCAGTGGATTGAGTGCCTGCCGGCCAGTGAACCAAAGGGTCGCTGGTGTGATTCCCAGTCGGGTCACATGCCTGGGTTGCAGGCCAGGTCTGCGGAGGGCAGGGCACATGAGAGGGAACCACACATTGATGTTTCTCTCCCTCTCTCCTTCCCTTCCCCTTTCTCTGAAAACAAATACATAAAATCTTTTTTAAAAATAATAAATTTAAAAAAATATGTTTATTGATTTTAGAGAGAGAGGAAGAAATAAAGAGGGAAGCATCAGTGTGAGAGAGCAACATCGACTGGTTGCCTCCCATACACACCCCAACCAGGGACTGAACCTGCAACCTAGGAATGTGCCCTGTCTGGGGATCGAATTCCCAACCTTTTGGCGTACAGGTCGATACTCCAACTAACTGAGCCACACCGGCCAGGGGGGGAGATTCTTTTTAGAAGGGCCTGTCTTTGTTATTTTGGTAAGACTTAAGATTTTAAATTTTTACATGGAAGTGTTGCAGGTTTGTCCCCAAAGTCTCCTGGTGGGACTCACCTCTGACTCCCCCACGTCCCTAAACTGGATAACCCCTCAGATAGACCAGCTGTGCAGACAGCTGGGACAGTGAGGATGCAACCTGGTGAGACCAGGACCCGTCCCCACCTCTCTCGGCCAGGGGCGTAGTAGGGGGCGTACCTTCCACAGACATACACCAAGCCCTGACTGACCGAACCGCTGAACACAGAAGCTGAGGCAGAGGGCCCACCTCTGTCAGGAAGGCCCGCAGTGATACGGAACAGGAGTCTGAGGCCCTGGGTTTCCATCTGCCTTTTCAGCTGCGGAACCCCCTCGAATCTCTTCATTTTAAAATCTGTAAACGGCTGTAATGATGGTAATCCACACAGGCTCAGCTAATGAGATGGTGCCTGTGAAATTGCTTCACAAAATATTCAGCACCGCAAAGTCTAAGGAGCCACGGTCATTGCTGCAGAGAGGGCCCCAGGTCAGCCCTGTACTGGGCGTGGCCCCACAGGACTGCCATCTTGGGAGGGGTTTGGATGCCCCTCCTGGACACAGACTGGGTGGTGTCCTGATGTGTCCTTCTTTAAGACAGGAACCTGGGGTGGGGAAGGAGACCTGTGGATAGCAGTATATTAAGGATAATGTTAAGGATAGCCTTAACATTAGTTTGATAGTAGCTGCAATCTATGAAGCGTTAACTCTGTGCCCTGCACCAGGCTAAGCATTTTACACACACAATCTCATTTTCTTCTCTCAACATCCCTGTGGGGTAGGCATGGAGAGGTCATGTAACTTGTCCAACACTACATAGCTAGTAAGCAGCAGAGCTGGGACTCCCACCCAGGTCGTCTCATTCTTAAGTTAGTGCTTTAGCCCATATGCCAGACCACTTTGTTTCCCATTATCTCTGTCCTGAGACAGACGTGGTGTTGTCTGCGCTGGGCCCTCCTGTTCCTCCCGGGAGACAAGACCAAAGCCAAGGAGGACAGGGCATGGAGTGGGAGCCGGGGCCTAGAGCCCGGGGAGCGTATCTGATTGCTCCTCAGCTGGTCCTCCCCCTGGCCCCTAAGACACCCAAGCAAGGCTCCCCCATACTCTCCTCCCCACCCTCCACTGACCCTATGGCCCACAGGAAGTCCTTCTTTATGCCTAACTCGGCCGGCCTCCTGCCCCAGCCTGGGCCCAGCTGCCCTTTCTCTGCACTCTGGAGAGGCGGAGAGTTACTCCGTCCTCATGATAGCATTTCTTCTACCAGACTCAAAGATCCACCTAAAGGCCCTTAGCCTTTGCTCTTCAGTCTAGCGAGGTTGGCTTTCCCGCACCCATTTGGTTTACAGGTGTCCTGCAGAAAAACTAGCAGATGCCTCCTGGGGACAGTGGTGCAGTTCTTGCAGGCGGCCCCCCCAGGGTGAGGACAGGGTGGGTCTACCAGGTAGCCTTGTCCCAATGTAGAGAGTCGGATCTTAGTAATAGTAGTGGAAGTGTGGTTCCTGGGGTATTGCAAGGAAAAAAATTTCCATGGACCTGCGTGAGAAGATGGGGCTTTGTGGTACGGCTTACTGATGATGTACGAATAAGGGGGTTCCCCTCCTCACTTCCCAATGTCCCATCGCCGTCCATCTTGCTATGGAAAAAGTTCAGTTGTGTCTTCAGCAGGGCCAGGATGAAAGCTTACAGTGCAGTCCAGCATCCAGTTAGCGTGGTGTATGTTTCCAGCTGTAGTCCATTGCTGTGCTTCGGTATTCAGGCTCCCTCCAGGAGGCCTTGGGCCACGTGGCCATGAAGAGAATAGGAGTGTGCACCATGCAAATGTGGGTAACAGGCAGGAGAAAGAGCTTCTTTGTTCCCCCGGGGTTATAACTAGGAGATTAGGTTTGGGATGGACCAGTTGCTTTCTCAAAATTATCAATCAACTTCCCAAGTTTTTGTGGGCTTTGGATAAGGTCCATTCCCCGGTTAGACTGACAGGCTTCTATGGTCCAGCACCATCCCCTGCACCCCCAACAACCTGGTACCGGAGGGGGGACGGGAGGGATGTTATTTTCCTTGACGGAGAAATGCTATAATCCCCTGGAGTGTGAAAAGCTGTTGCTTCCTGGGGAAGCAAACAGGCTCCCGTTTCCCATTTTGTTAAGGCTCAATGTCTAGTCTCTTTCGCCCCGCTTCTCAATATCTAGCTAAACACTGATGGTAGCAATAGTGCTACGGGCATAAGACATTTGGTTAATCGTCCTCAACAAATTGCAGTGCTTCCTTGATGATCTGCAATGAGAAATGTAGGTGATAAGAAAGTTAGAGCCCAGGCTGGTGTGGCTCAGTGGATTGAGCACTGGCCTGAGAACTGAAATGTCGCTTGTTTGATTCCCTGTCAGGACATATGCCTGGGTCACAGGCTGGGTCCCCCAGTTGGGGGCATGCAAGAGGCAATACATTGTACATCAATGTTTTCCTCCCTCTCTTTCTTCCTTCCTGCCCTCTCTCTAAAAATAAATAAATAAAATCTTTTTTAAAAAAAAGAAAATTAGATAGAGGACAATCACATCCATTTATTAAGCCTTAAGTATATGCTATGAACCTGTGGTCATGATCACTCTACACATATTAGAGTGTGTAATCCTTACTCCCTACAAGCTGGTACTTTTTTTTCAACCCATTTTACAGATGAAGAAGCTGAGACTTAACAGAAGTTAAATATCTTGTCACTGATCAGATGGCCAAATCAGTAGAGGAGCCGGGATCAATCCCCATTCTGTGTTGCCCCAAAGCCTGGGCTCTAAACTCCTCAGCATAGTGTCTCACTGTCTTGCAAAGAAACCCAGGCACTTAAGTAAACATTAGGAATTGTGTTGACTTCTCTTTCCTCTCCCCATCCCTTAATGTCTGAACCAGATATAAAAGGGATTTGATTTCTTTATGGCTACTCTGTAGGTTTGGCGCTTTCCTTTCAAACAGACTATTGTTTAAACAGGCCTGGCTATTTATACTCTCTGAACATTTCAAAATACAATTGGACAAACCTAAGCCACTTGAGTCAATTAGATAGTAGATTCTTTCATGGTTAGTATTTATTGAGTACTTGATGTATGCCAAGCACTTTGTATTAATTGTTTTTATTTAGTGCTCATGGTAACCTTAGTTAGATGGTATCATTGTGAGGTAGGGTGATGCAGTGGTTAATAAGCACTTGGTCCTTAACATCATACTGCCTGTGCTGCTGCTTGCTAGCTGTGTGACCTGTGTGACCGCGGGCACATCACTTAACCTCTCTGTGCCCAGTGTCCTCACTTGTAAAATGATGAAAAGTGATCACCATAGAAGGGTTGTGAGGGTTATGTATGTAAAGTACTTGGAGTAATGCTTGGCAATATAGTAAGCATTAGTTATTATATACCTGCTTTACAGATAAGGACATTGGAAGGCACATAACTTGCCTAGCTAAACTGGGGACAGCTGACATTTTAAGCCAATGAGTCAAACGCTGGGACCCATGTAATTAACCACCACTACCTCTTAGTAACACTTTATTGAGTATAATTTACAGCATAAAATTCACTCACTTCAGGTATATAATTCAATGACTTTTCCTAAATTTATAGTTGTGGAGCCATTATCATAAATCAAGTTTAGAACTTTTCTATTATCGCCAAAAGATCCCCTTTTCCTATTTAGTCACTTCTCCTTCTGACCCCGAGCCCTAGGCAACCACTAATCTACTTCCTGTTTCTATGGATTTGCCATTTCTGGGCATTTTCTATAAATGGAATCATATAGTATGTTAGTATGTGGCCATGGGTCTGGCTTCTGTCACTTCACATGGTTGTTTTTGAAGTTCATCCATGTTGTAGTTTGTACCAGTAGTTTGTTCCTGCTTGTGATAAATAGCATCCCGTTGTATGGAGATATCTCATTTTGTTTATTCATTTACCAGTTGATAGACATTTAGATTCTGTCCACCTTTAGACTATTATGAAGACCTTTTTAAATATTTAATAACTTGTTATGAAAAATTTCAAACCTTCAGTGGACCCCCGCAGACCCTCCAGCCAGCTTCAGCACTTAGCAGTAACATCCTCCTCAGATACCGTATCATTTCACTCTTTAACTTCTTCCTTTCAGCATATAATTTTTAGTTAATTTTTAATAGGTAGTATTTCATAAGATTCTAAAACCAAATAGGTAGTCAAAAAGATATACAGTGAAAAGTTTCACTCTGGAAACTTCTATCCTCCATCTGCTTCATTTTCACTCAGTGCTATTCAACTAGTCTTCTTTTATTATTATTATTATTATTATTATTATATTTCAATAATCACCGGAGGATATGTTTATTGATTTTAGAGAGAGAGGAAGGAGGAAGGAAAGAGAAACATCGATGTGAGAGAGAAATATCCATTGGTTGCCTCTTGTATGTGCCTAGACCGGGGATCAAACCCACAACCTAAGTACGTGCCCTGACTGGGAATTGAACCTGCAACCTTTTGGTGTATGGGGCAATGCTCAACCAACTGAGCCACCCAGCCAGGGCTCAGCTATTTTTATTTTTATATACTTCCAGAATGCATATGTACAAAAACATGAATCTATATTCTTTGTCCACTTTTTACTTTAAAATGTCAGAACATTTATTATATATATTGTTTTGTTCCTTGATTTTTTTCACTTAACCATATAGCTTGGAAATCTTTCCAAATCAGAAGATTGATAGTTTCCTTATTCTTTTTATTTTTGTTTTTTACAACTTAATATTGTTCCGTTGTATGGATATACCATAACTTATTCAACAAGCCATCTATTTGTGGGCATTTGTGCTGTTTCCAGATTTTTACTACCATAGGCAATACCATGGGCCATAAACTTGTACATACATCATTTCTTACTTATAACAGAATATGTATAGGATAAATTTCCTATAAAGGAATTGCTGGGTCAGAGAGTACGTGCACTGGAAGCATTTGTAGCTGTCGCCCGTTCCCCTGTGTGGCAGCAGCAGATGCCAGTCTTTGACCCCCAGCACCTCGCCAATGGAGGGGGTCATCCGGCTTTTCCACTTTTACATAATGGCTCTGCTTTTCAGTTCTTGCCTCATTTTCTTTCTTTCTGTTTTTATTTTGCTTTCACTTATACATTTTTATGTAAAGAATTTTGAATGGGTTATTACCTGCATACCTTGAGTCATTTCCAAGGCGTTTTTGTCAAGAGCCCTTTCAAGATACAAATTTATATACCATAAAATTCACCTGTTCAAAATACAACCTTCAATGATTTTTAGTCTGTAGCTCATTTTTAATGCTCATCTCTAATGTTTAAAACAATTTTTTTCTAATTACAGAATATCTTTTCATTCCAAAAAAACTTGGAAAAACAAAAAACACCAAGAAAAATAACCATAGTGCCATCTACAGATATCCATTGTTAATATTTTTTTAAACAAAAATGATACTAAATGTATACACAATGCTGAAGTTAGCTTTCATCATTCGCAGTTCTTTTAAGTCTCTCACTTAATGTCTTCAGCCTGTAGGTCTGTTAGTCAACATTGTCATCGTTGATGGTGACAGTAAGAGCGACAATGATGATGACACTCCCCACTGCTTGTTGTGTGCCAGGTGCTGCGTGTTGCGTGATTTACTCAGTCTCAGTTATTCGTGAAATAATTTGGTGACATTGGTCCTATGCTCACCCCATTTTACAGTGAAAGACACTGAGGCTTAGAGAGGTTAAGTAGTTTGCCCAACATCAAACAGCACATGAAGGAGTCACGGCTTGAACTCTTTTATCTGTGTGACTTCAAAATCTGGGGTCACTAAAAGACACTTCAGATGAAAGTGTATTTTACGCACACTCAGGACTGGTTCAAAGAAATAGTCCATCCCTGGGGAAGAGTCAGGAGGGCACAGGGGTTGCATCCCCTCGAGAGCAACCTTGGGGTCCAGCAACACCAGCTCCCTCTGTCTTGGGGTGGGGCTGTCTCAGGCCCTTCGCCAGCATTTGCAAGATTTCCTGGCAGCATGTGGCCCCTCTCTGCCCCTGGAGGGTCGCTCCCTCCATCCGCTTGCAGGAAGGGAGTGGAAGGAGTGAGGGACGTGTTTGCGAAGGGGCTAACATCACAAGAGGATGCGGGTACCCTCTGGCACATGCCATTTTGCAGCTCTCCCAGCTGGGCCTGTTGTTGCGGAAGTAGGAAACAATTGCAGAAACTCTGAGCTCTGCGCTTCACGAATGCCCTCCTGCTCCCCTCTCTCACTTCCCACATCCCCCCACCATGTTCCAGCCTCTCAGACACTTTGGGGGTACCTCCTCCAGGTTTACCCAAGCCAAGTAGCCAGCAGGAGGCTCATGGCTGTTAGCTAGAACAGCAGGCTGGCTGCCTGGTTGCCGTGGAAACAGCTGTTGTGAGTAAGTGGTCCTTGTGGCAGAAGACAAATTAATAAGCCAAAATTTGGGGGCCCAGTGGGAAGATCTGGTAGAGGCTTTATGGGGTATGTTCTGTGTTGCTGGGGTACAGGCTGGAGGTGTGACTGAGGAGGGCTGGAGGCTTTTGTCCTGCATAGGTTTGTCTCCTGGGATGAGAGAGATGCTGAGACTCAGCTCTAGACCTCGCCACAGCCTTGCACTTCTGCTCCCAGCTGTGACATGTAAGAGCAGCCCGCCCTCTGAAAACAGCTGGAAGATCTGGACAAAACATTAAAAACATCTGTGTGAGTTCAAGACTGAGGCTGACAGGGCAGATGTCCACCCCTTGGGATCCATTTTGGTGCGTGCGGTGGCCCCAGGGAAGTAGTGTGCTGTTTCCTTGTCTCTGTTGTAAAGAACTAGATGAGTCCTGACCACGAGATAGCTCATAAACAGAGGGCTGTTTACGCTTGCTGTGCTGCCCCTCTTCTTCCCTTCTTCCTGGATCTACCCCAAGCAGGCTTTCGTCCCTACTGTTTCTCTCAAATGCTGTTTTCAAGGTCCCCAATGACCTCCACGGGACTGGATCCCCTTGTTACCTCCCAGTCCTCTTCCTTATCTATGAGCTGCTTTTGACAGTCAGCCGCTCTCTCTCTTTTTCTTGTCACTCTTGGTTTCCGAGAGTCCACACGTGGCCAGCCGTTTCCTCCGCTTCTCTGTATTGGGACTTTCTTCCCCCTGACGCTTACTTTGGAGGGCCCAGAAGTCAGGGCTCGATCATCATTTTGTTCTCTCTTCACTTGCTCCCTAAGGAATCTCACCTCGACTCTTAGGTCTGCAGGGAACAGGCTCTGAGCCAGAGACTTGCGTGCAGCAGGTTCACTGGGCGTGCCTTGGGATGAACACCTGTAAAAGAGTAAGGATTGCAGAGGAAGAAGTGGAACTGTGATGCTCTTGTAGCAAAGGCTTCAGCTAGCGGGGCCAGAATGTGTGGAGTGCCAGGCACTGTGCTCTGCAAGAATTAGCTCATCGAATTCTCATAAAGCCCTTGTGGAAGAGGTCCTGTTATTGTCCCCATTTTGCAGGTGCAGAGGTGGAGGCTAGGTAACGTTATCCAACTTGGCCACTGTAAGGTGTTGGGTGGGACTCAGACCCAGTCTGGCTGCCTCCCAGAGCCCTAGGCTCACTTTTGCTTTGTAGAGCTTCTAGAGAGCATGTTGAGTCAACTCTTGGGCCAGGTCCCTCGGAGGCCCTGCCAGGGTCTGCAGCGCTGCCAGTTACTACCCTCCCCACTGGCACCCCAGAGTGCATCCTGCAGGGCTCCCCAGCCTGTCCCCAGCACCCCCCACCCTACTGAGGAGAGGGAACACAGCCCCCCAGAGGTCTGGGGCAGGAGGCTGAGGCCCCACAAAGCCGTGGGCTTCTCTTTTATTTAAAGATGCGTGCAAAATTTGAACCTTCCTCTTGTTTAATGGAAAAATAATGTCCAGTCTCCTCAATCTTCAAACAAAAGGAAAACACACAGTGATTATCTCACGTCTGTGCATATCCCGGACTGGATTACCTCATATTCTTGAGGTCCACAGGCTTGCCTTTGAGAAGCACAGACCTACGCCCTTTATCTAATAGATTTGGGGACTGAGAATGAGGACAGGCGAGCAGATCCTCCCTTCCCGCCACCTAGGCCCGCATGAATGCCCCCCACCCTCCACCCTCTTTCCTTTCCGCCCTCATCTCCAGGCACCCTGGGCTGCCTGCCGGACCGGCTGCCAAGCCGGGGTGGGGTGGTGGAAGGCGGTGCCAGCGGGGCCGTCCCTGGATTCCGTCTCTGTCTCCTCTTAAGACACCAAGGTGGCCAGGGTTCAGCGTCTGACAGAGTTCTTCTCAGGTGATAAAAAAATTCAAACAGCCCCGGAGGCAAGATGAAGGGATGAGGACCCGGAGAGCCAGGCCTCCCTTTTCTCGGTCTCCTAATGGCTGCTTTCAGGGAGGGATAGTTCATGGGGTGCTGCCATTTGCCACAAATGTACCAAAAAAAGTCAGTGCCAAAATAAGCACATCTCCAGTCTTTGGGGTGAACCCCTCTGCCTTTCTGAGGAGCTTTTATATTTAAAGTATATGTGTGTGTGCCACACATACAAGCACACCTGAACACACATACATACGTACATCCCAATATGTACACACATGCGTCCGTGTACATACATGAGCACACCCACGCTACCTCCAAGCAGGCCCACGCGCACGCACAAGTGCACCCACATACTCACACAAGCATGCGGACCCGGAACTGGAAACCCTGACTGGCGTCAGGCCTGGAGCGAAGCCGTGATCACCCTTGCTGTCCCTGGCGTCGTGGCAGCTGGTGCTGCCGTTACTGCCAGGGCCACCTCCAACAGCTGCTGTTTCCCCAGGGAGCGAGGTGACATTCTCTGATCTCTGGCAAAGCTATTTTTGCTTTTGCCTGCCCAGAGCCCTGCAGGGTGTCCGAAGGCTGCTGGAGAGGCCTCGCCTGGAGACTGCGGGGATGACCCCTGAAGCATCTGCAGAATGCTCGCCCGCATCGCATCCGCTGTGGGGCGGGAGGGGCAGTGGGGCCGGTTGGCCTCAGGGCGCCCTCTGGGTTTCCCTGACAGTTGAAGGGAAGGGAGGAGGACTGAGGACTGGGCTGGAGGAGGGGGAGGAGGGGTACTGGTTCACTGTGGAGTCCCCAAACTGCCCAGTGGCAGAGGTCAAGGGCACTGGCCCGCCTCTGAGAAGGCCAGCTAACATGAGGGGCAGAACCAAGAATGGAAGTCCGTATTCATTTAAAAAGCTTATTAGGTTTTTTAAAAGTCACAAAAGCAGCACATTTCTGTTTTAAAAAGTCCAATAGTACAGAGAAGTAATTTCTATTTTTTCTTATTTTTTATTTGTTTCCTTTCACAGAGAAATAGTTTCTAAAGAAAAAGTTAAAACTCTCTCTTCCTGCCCGCCCCCCACCTCCACTTCAATCCCATCCCCCCAAGCTAAACATTAACAGCCTGCCACGGAATTTTCTCTTCTTTTTTCTACCATCACAGAAGTGCATGTATATATACATAGCTAGCTTTTTCTCTCTCGCCCTCTCTTTATACAGAAAAATGGAATTGTACCTTATAAAATGATTTCTCAACTTGCTTTTTCCCTTAAATACTGGGGACATCTCCCCAGGACAGTGTGCTTATTAGATCCACCTCCTTCTGTAGAATGGCCTTGGGGCATTCGTTTAAACATGGAAATTCAGTGTGTTCAATTCCTGGCTGACACTGATGATGCTATAACAAAACCTCTTATGTATTGGACTTTACATGCTCCTGCTTTTAGCTCTGTTGTGTAAAGCTTCCAAACTGGGAGTACTGGTTACAGCTCTGTATCTTGAATTTAAGCCTACCTTGCCAATTTATTTTCCCTAAGGTGGTGGAAATGAATATGTCTGCTAGCCCCGTATTCTGCATCCTTACCAGCAGTGGATGCTGTTATTCTCTTTTCATTTATTCCTATCTGATAGATGAAAATAACATATTACTTTATTTTTATTTTCTACCTATCAGTTGTCCGGTATGTTCATTGGCAATTCGCCACTCCTCTTTTAATGAGCTGTTCATACCCTTTTCCCTTTTACTATTTGGATTGTTTCTTTTTCATAGCAGTTTGGGGACTTAGCATATTTCAGGGATTAACTTTTAGCATATTTCATATTTAGCATAAGTCTTAGCATATTTCAGGGATTAACTTTTTATCTGTCAAACATAGTACAAATATTGAGTTATTAAACAATAGGATATTATTTATCTTTTGAATTTGTCAATAGTGTACCTGCTGTAGGAAAATTCTTAATTTTTGAATAACCCAGTCTTTCTTTTTCCTTCTTTCCTCCCTCCCTCCTTCCCTCCCTCCCTCCCTCCTTCCTTCCCTCCTTCCCTCCTTCCTTCCTTTTGAGTATGTTTACTAAAGCTGGGGGCAGTGAAACAAGAAAGGGCTGAGGACAGAAAAAACCACAGGAGAGAAACCTGACAGGGCTGCTTTGGCTCTAGAAACATCATAGGAGAGAAGTGAGCCAAGGCGGGGCTGCCGTCAGCCCCCCAGAAAGTCAGAGACAAGGGGGCCTTGGGGACAGGTTCAGGGGGTTAGCCTGAGAGGAGCTGCCACTGCCCATTTCTCCCCTGGTTGCAAGTCTCATGGGGCCCCTTAGGATTTAGGAGATTCGTGCTTGTAGCAGGGAAGAGCGGGAAGGGAAAGGCACGTTCATGCTCCAAGGAGGGAGAGTGTGCCTCTCCTTTTTTCTCAATGGCTGTGGGCTTCCTGCCCACCGTGAGGGTCTTCCTTACTGGTTATTCTGCTAAGGTTTATTATAATATTTTTATTGATTTTTATATTGATATTTTAAATTAATCTGGAATTTGCTTTAGTATCTGTCATGAAGTAAGGGCCTAATTTTGTTTTATTCCATATAAATAGCCATTTATGTCAACACGATGCCAAACTAGCTTTTCCTCACTGAGTTAGAATGTCAGCTTGTCATATATTTCTAGGTTATATTCTGTTCCACGATCTTTTTGTCTTATGCTCAGCCAGTACCATATTGTTTCTGAGTACAGTGGCTTTAGAGTTAGTTTTAATAATTAGCAAGGCAAGTCTCTTCCATTGTTTCCTGCTTTCTTTTTTGGGGCTGGGGGCGGAGGGAATAGAGAGAGGCAAGGCTGTTTTCAGATATTTGTTCTTCCAAATGAACTTTAAAAATCTATTTTGTGATGATGAAAGCGAAGGGAGAGAAAATTAGAGTTGTTCCCTCTGGCAGGGCATTCGTGTTAGTCTGTCGTGAGTTTCGAAACCCCCACCCCCACCCCGCTTCTGCCGTAGGGGGTCTTTTAGGACTTACTGACCTCGTGATCCTGGGAGTGCATTGCAGTGAGGTGAGAAAAGTAAAGGCAACTTTAGCCGGAGCTTAGGACTTTCCCCATGGGGAATAGTGTGCGGTAGTTTCCCCTTGGAAAAAAAGACACAAATTCATATTATATTTATAGGGTTTGGTAATTTTTATGTTTTGGTTTAAAACATGTAATGGATCAGAGATAACTTTGTGTTGATTAACATGCTTCAAAAAATACCCTGTACGTGCCTCTTTGGGTATGTAGGTAGGCCTTGTTTGTTTGTTTCTTTGTTTGTTTGTTTCTAAGAGATTCCAAGAGGAAGGTGTGCACGTTTACCATCCCGCTAGCTACCGCCAAGGTGCCCGGCCCTCCATGGGGCTGCCCTCCCAGGCTCTCCGCAGCCTCCCTCACCTTGTCCGTCGGCCCCTGCGTGGTTCTCGGACAGCAGGAGCGGGCTGGTTCGTGGCACAGCTGTCTGAGAGAGCTATTAAAGGGAGTGGATGGCCAGCTGGGAGCGGACACAATGTGCCTGTATCCCACCCCTACATACCTGCCCCATTCGGCCACCCCAAGGCACAGATCATACAGAGTAAGAGGTACCAGCTTTGGATTTCCCTTTGGTTCTTTTCCCTGTTATGGAAACCTCCCAAGTCTTGTGTTTTTCAGCAGTGCTTGGTGTGCAAGAAATTCTGCCTCGCCAGTCATCTTCTCTCACACACACACGGCTTTAGAAGCGCAAACTGTGTGGCAGGGCCCTGGGAGTGCTGAGCTGGATTCTGTCCCTGGCTTTGTCCCTTTTTCAAAATCTATATTTAACCAGTTTGGCCCTAAAGGGAATTGACTAAGTCAGGGCTCCAGTGAGTGCCAAAGGCTTGGGATTACACCAGGGGCTCGGAATCTGGAGCCCAAGAGTGGACTTCAAGGAATGTGTGAACGTCCGAAGCTGCCTGCAGCCATGTGTGGGTTCATGGGCGTTGCTTTTAACTGGGTCTTAGAGCAGGTGTACGACCATGCCCCCTCCCCCACCAAAAAAAGTTAAGAACCACTGCCACAAGGACAGAGTAAGCAGCTACTTCAAAAGTAGCAGAGTAAAGGAATGGCATTTTAGAATCTAGGGAGGAGTTCTTAACAAGGGATGGGAGGGGCAACTGTATGCAAAATTTTGTGTGACTATACCTTCTGAGGCTAGGACCCAGAGATTGCATTGGCTCTCGTAAGAGTTCATAACTTCCAAATGCAAGAATCACAGATATGGAGGCTTAATGATGTTAAGGTATTAATGTCATCTAAGAGGGAAGATATTTCTAAAAGTGACATATATACACATTTATTTCATAATAGAAAGTCTGAATAAATCTTCTGGAAATCTTCTAAAAGTCACCTACAATCCCAATACGCAGAAATCATAACAGTTTAAAAAAAAAAAAGCATTTTCCAGAGTGTCTGGTATCTGTCTCTCTCATCCTCTCTCCACATACGTGCGTGTATATATGTAAACCTAGAATTATGCTGATTTTTAACATGACTTTTCTACTTGTTATTTTATGAGCACTGTCTCCTGTTGTTTTCTCAAAACTGTTTTATACCGTTTTATGTGATTACAACCAAATGTTACACAGAAGTCTAAAGTATAAAATAGATGGAAGACGAGAAGTTCTAGCTAAAACACAGGGAGAGAAGAAACAATTTGAAAGCCACTGCTCTGAAAACAGGAGTTTTAACAGCAGCATAGTATTCTATTATATGGATGTGTAAGCTGAGATTTAGCAAATAAAAATATGAGATGTTCAGGTAAATTAGAGTTTCAGATAAACAATGAATAATTTTTTAGTCTAACTATATGTGTATTTGAATTTTAGATAAACAATGAACAGGTTTTTTTTAGAATAAGTGTATCACAGTCAATATCTGAGACATCCAAAAAATTATTTGTTGTTTGTCTGAAATTCTAATTTAACTGGGCATCCTCTGTTTTACATGGCATATGCCGTAGTTTCTCCAAACAAGCTTTCATTGTTGGACATTTCGATTGTTTCCAATGTTTACTGGTATATAAAATATGGAGTGGTATATCTTTGTACACACATCTTCATATTATTTTACAATACCCTACAATTATAATTACTGGGCCAAAGGTTGTAAACATTTTAAAGGCTTTTTGAATTATTTGCCAGTTCGTTTCCCACAAAGGAATGTACTCTCAAGAGCTGTGTATGTGAGTGCTTGCTTTGGGAGGGGTTAGATAGCTCATCAGTCCATTATCAGTGGTTTATGTTGGCTCGCCTTGCTGCCCTGGTGAGACCCTGAGACGCTAAGCTTCAAGCCTGGCAGGCTTGATCTGTGGGGTTCCAGATGGCCAACAGGGCGAGGCAGTCCAACAGCATTGGGGTGCCTGGGGTCAGGGGTCAGGGCTGCTGAGACAGGATAGAAATGTGTGTTACTGTCAAGTAAGAACAGGCCACAGTGACAGATCTCATCCAGGAGAAGTAAAAATAAGCTGTGAAGAGCCGGGCTCACTGCGAGACATTCCTTTTAGAAAGCAGCCTGTGTTCCATAAAGACAACCATTCCAAGGAGGGGAGAGGAGAAGTCTCAAAGGGTTCTTCTTTCCACTTAGAAAAATAAAAATGACATAAACATAGTAATAACCAAAAGGATGGAAAATCACCCATAATCTCTCCCTCCTAACAAATAACTGTTTTTATTGTTCAGTGTGCCTTTCTTGTCACAACCCACAATTTCTGCATGCCTGCAGTCACGGAGTATACGCGATTTCCATCCTGCTCTTTGAGCAAGCATTTTTCTGTGCTGCCACAGAGCTTTCATAGCTTCTATCGTTAGTTATTTTTTTCTCAGTTTCTCAGGTAGTAATTATTCATTAAGACAAATTAGAACATCCACATAAACAAAAAAATGGAAATCACAATGCGCATATTAATTTGTAGCCTGCCTTTTTTCACTGAACTGTGAATGGTGAACATCTTTCTTTGTATAACAGAATATATTTCTATATCTTTTTAAATAACTGCAATGTATTGTATTGAAGGAGTGTACCATAATTCATTGACCTAATTCCCTATTACTGGAAATCTAGGGTGGTTTTTTTTTTCTCCACAATCTCTTGCTATTATAAATGGAACCCATTTTCAATCATTTCCTTAGGACAGAGTTCTGAAATTGAACCATAGGAACACATCTTTTTCAGATTCTTGATACATACTGGTAAATTTACCTCTAGAAGATGTATACCAGTTATACTCCCTCTAATGACACATAAGAGTGTGCTTATTTCCCCACAGGCTGTATCAGTTATGGTAAATGGTTGCCAAATACTCTTTTCAGTTGATGGAACATAATTTACGTATTGGTTTCCCTACTGTTGACATTTGGATTGTTTTCAGATTTCCAATCTAATAAATAAGACTGTCACAAACACCTTTGTGCCTAATAATTGTCTATAATTAGTTATTTGATTTAAATAGGAATCCTACATGAGAAGGCATCTTTAACAGAGAAAAGAAGGGGAAGGGTCAAGTCAAGGAACATGTATAAAGGACCCATGGACAGAGCCAAAGTGGGGGAGGACTAAGGGTGGGAGGTGGAGGTGGGTAAGGCAGGGGAAGATGGTGGCGGGAAAAGGGAGACAACTGTATTTGAACAATAAAAAAATAAAAATAACAATAATAAAAAAAAGGCATATTTACACATGCTACTCCCTTCTTCCAAAGGTTAAATATAACTCTTTTGGCCTTGACTGGTGGGGCTCCGTGGGTTGGGTTTAACCCCACAAACCAAAAGGCACTGGTCAGGGCACATGCCTGGGTTGTGGGCCAGGTACCCAGTTGGGAACGTGAGAGAGAGGCAACTGATTAATGTTTCTCTAGCACATCGATGTTTCTCTGCCTCTCTTTTTCCCTCCCTTCCTCTTTCTCTAAAAATAAATAAATAAAATATTTTCTAAAACATTTAACTCTTTGTGGTATGTGGGAGGTTTGGACCTCAGCTGGCACCCCACCGTGGTTCAGGAAGGTGACGGACAGGATGAAACAGAAAAGGCCACGCGTCAAAAGATATGGCACTATAAGGTACTGCCAGATGGTTTTCCAAAAGGGTACCAATTTAATAACCATTCTAGTGGCTTAAAAACAATTTAATGTAATATTCAAAGGTATTAGTAAAGGAAGAAAAGCACTATCCGTCATTAACCCCCAATAATGTCATTCCCCACAAAGAACTGTTCCAATGAAAGAACCATTTCTGTCCCTCCCAGACCGAAAGCTAGCAGCCCATCTGCGCAGCTCAGGTACCTGGCAGGGGCCATCAGTGGGGCTCCCAGGTTACCCTGCTTCCTGCAGTTCCCCCATTCTGGAGAGCCTGTGTATTCTTACCTCCTGTCCAAACCTCAAGGCCCCAGAGGGAAGAAGTACCATTTTGATGACGATCAGAGCTGCTGACCACTCCTCCCGTTCCTGTGGAACCAAGGTCTTTGGGGCACAATCTATACACCTTGTTGATGTGACAAACACCCCTGAGCACCTACCATGTGTCAAGCACAGTGGTAGGTCAGTTAGGAGGAAGCTTTGGGGATCCTCCACAATCTGCAATAAATGCGTACTGAAGACTGATGGAGTGATGCATGTTGTTCCAGATCATTTCATGTTCAAGGTGGAAGAGGCCTCAGAGATCATCTTGCTCAACCCCCTCCTTTTGTACAATCATTTAGCGAGGGCTCCCATGGGCCAGATGCGGTGATTTCATTTAATACAGGACTCCCCTGGGCGGTAAGTATCATTACCTCCTTTTGCAGCTGTGGAAACTGCTGCACACAGAGGTTAACTCAGGGGTTGCAGAACGGTTTGTGGACTAGCCTGACTCTCCTTTTCAACATTCCTTGGCCTGCCTGCCTCTCTCAATTAAGTTATTAGGTTAAGCACTCGACACCAGGGACTGTAGAAAAGGTTTAAAAAGAAAAAGCTTAAAATGATCAAAATGGGGGAAAATGCACCAATTGCCAGGATTCCTGAGTACCAGCCTCTTCAGGTTGTTCTTCTGTGGTTGGTGCCTGGAGTGCACGTAAGATTAGTGGTCCTTGACCAGGGTTTCCTTCTTAGTCCCAACCCCCTACTTTATTTTCACTTGTCGGGCCTGTGCTTTGGGAAGAAATCACATTGGCATCCAAACACCCCCTGAACAGGATTCACTTGCAACAGCGCTTCCCACCTCCACACTGGGGCACAGCCCCCCTGCGCTGCTCCACCCCCTCCTCCGCTCTGAAGGGGAACAGAACACACCACCCCCGAATATGCCGCTTTGGTATATTGATTATTTTGAGCTGTAGGCAGTTGAAAAACAGCAAATGTGGGGAGAGCCTTTCTCTGAACTCCTGTCATCTGCCTGAAGACAGATCTTCCACAAGGAACTCACTTGTCAAAAGCCCCCTCCCCAGAGTTTCATCAACCCGGGAAGAGTGACTCTTATCACAGGAGAGGAAGCTGGAAGTTGGCACCACACCAAGACACCTTGTCACAGACTGTCATACCTCCCATCTATTCTTCACAGGGCCCATCCATCTTTGCTAAAACAGTGTACTCTCCCCTAAGGGACCTGCATTCCTCTCCCCTTTCCCTAGTAAGATGGTACTTAATCCTGAATCCTAAGCCACCTCGGGGAGTTACTCATTTTTCCCCTTTATCTCCCATGGATACATGAGGTATATATATTAATAAGCTTGTCTTTCTCTTGTTAATTTCTTATTGCAGAAGTCTAAGCCAAGAACTTAGAAGGGTAGAGGGAAAATTCTTTTCCTCCCTGGAAACTCCCCGTCCTCTCCATCAGATATAACCTGTTCCTGGCTGATACTTCTGCTCCCAAATGGTACAGCTGAGGAAGGGCTTACTTCTCATCTACTGATTTATCCCTGAGATTCACTCTGAAGATGATGGTATTGATGATGACAATAAATAGCTCACTTTTTTCATCTTAGGTAGAGAATTAAGGTTCATCTGTTTTTAAGAAATAATTTTTATAAAAGATTAATGCTTATTTATAAAAAAATCAAACTTGTATAAAATAAAAGGTGAAATTCTTCAGTCTTCCTATTCACTCCCATGCCACTTTCTGGAGGTGACCACTGTTTAGCAGTTTGCCATGTATTTTTCCACATATAATCTATGCATTTACATATGCAGTATTTATGAACTGTATGTACAAAGTGAATAATACTATGCATATATAACTATTCCTTCTAACATTTGTTCAGAATTCTACTATAAGGATAAACTACATTTAATCAGACCTTTACTGATAGGCATTTAAGTTATTTCCAGCATTTGTTATAAATACTGCTATAGTTAATATACTTGTACATTTTATGTACTCACTTGAGCTTAATTTAGAGTTAATGCCCAGAAATGTAAGATGGTCATCTAAAGTGTATACTAGGGTTATCTCAGGAAAATCAGGGATATGTTCACCTAAAAATGGAACTCCCACTGAGTCAAAAAGTAGCATTTAAAATGCTAATGTTGTCAGACAGCCATGGTCATACCAATTTATAATCCACTGACATATAAGAGCTCTTATTTCTTCCAACTTTAAAAATACTGAGCATTATACTAATAATTATTCTTGAATATGCCAGATAAATTAGCAAGAAATTGTATCTTGTTTTAATTTATATTTATTTAATGATGAACAGGTTGAACATTTTTCATGTATCATTGGTCTTTTGTATTTCATAATTTTATGAGTTACTTGTTTATACCCTTTATGTCTACATTTTTTGAATTATTCATACTTTTCCTATTGATTTGTAAGAGCTCTTTACATATTAAAGAAGTTAGTCCTTTGTTGGCATATATTTGGCTAATATTTTTTACCCAAAATAATATTTTTATTTTGACTTCAGGTGTTTTTAGCCTTAAAAATTTTTTTAGGTCTTTATATGTAGGTTTTTATATGACATTTGGATTTTATGTCCAAGGTTGTGAAAAAATAACCAGTTTCTTCTTTATGCTTTTTAAATTTTTAAAAATTTTGAGCCACCTAAAATTTATTTTGATTTAAAAAATGAACTCAGCTTTATTTGTTCCACATTGGCTAGTCACTTTTTAAACAATTTTATTTATTGATTTTGAGAGAAAGGGGAAAGGGGAGAGAGACGGAAACATTGATTTTGTTGTTCCACTTAATGATACATTCAGTAGTTGCTTCTTGTATGTGCCCTGACCAGGGATCGAACCTGTGACCTTGACATATCAGGTATGACACTCTAAACAACTGAGCTACCCGGACAGGGCTCTAGTCACCTTTCATAACATGATTCAGTGAACGTCATTCACATCTCTCCCATCACCCTGCCATTCGAAGTACAACTATATCTTAATGTGAACTCTTCATTTGTACTTGTGTCTATTCCTGACATCTCTCTTTTCTTTATTGATCTGTTTGGTTGTATACCAGTAGTATCTTGCCATATAAAGTCTTCAGTCTTTAATATGTCTTAATATCTGGTAAGTCTAGTTCCCTATATTTTTTTCCAGATTCTTTTCCTGATTGTTCACCGGTGCTCAAACTCTTACAATGGAATCCTTCCTGGCCCCCAACATGGTTGTTACTGAATAAGGGTTGCACTGAGCTTGTAGATTAAGTCAGGGAGGACTTACATCTTTACATCACTGAAATTACATGAAGAACATAATATGCTTATGTATGAAGAACACATGTAATAAGTAATTTATTTATATTATATTACAAGCATGACATAGTCATTGTGTTGTTCCTCACAGCAATTATGGTTCAGCGCGCTGCGCAGAAACTGCAGTGAGTGTGGTACGTAACACCGTACTTCCATTGGTGCCAGCACGCGCACCTGTGATGCGCCCTGAGTAGCTGATGAGGGTCTCTGATTTCTCATGGGGTAAAATTACATCTTTAGCATATCCCAGAAGTAATCAAAAGGCTCTACCCATTAAAAATATTAATATTATTCCTGCTTCCAGATTTTATGGCATGTTTTTATGTTTGATGTTGTGCCTGGATAAAATGCTGGGCTGTATGGAGAGGTGCCAGTCCAGGGGTATGGTCCCTCTTCAGGGAACAAGTTGTACCTGCCCCAGAGGTGGCCCTCAAAGAAAGTCACACATAAGGCAGGTTGCTTTTTTCCAATTCCCCTACAACTTCTCTCTCTCTCTCTCTCTCTCTCCTTATAAAAGTCACCTCTAGTGTGCCCTCTCCTATCGGCGGATCGAACCTATTTAATTATTAGTCATGAACCATAGGTAAAGTACTTATAATCTTGATCCACAATTACAACAATGTACTGCATCAGCTACTACTCTTATTTTACCTCTTTGTTTGACAAGTGCTATAAACTGAGGTGCCCAACCCATGGCCGGGGTCTTGCTGAGTTTAAGGGGTTGAATTTGATCCTGGTCCCAGCTGGTCCCAACCTCAGTGGGTGAGGCAGGAGGCTGTCGCCACCCTTGAAATAACCATACTGCATGTGTTCGATGTGTTACACAGCCCGTTATTCTTTTTATTTTTCCAGTTAATATCTGACAGGTTCAAGTTCAATAGATTCTGAAATGAAACACCTGAAGTGAAATGCTAGTGTACAAACGTTGACATATTACAGTTGCGTGACTAGACCAGAACGGGTGTTGGCCTGCACCATTTCTTGGCCGGTGAGGCGGGGGATGCCGGGTCCTGGGGAGCCCTGGGGCTGTCCTGCCCCTGCAGTGCGTTCCACTGGCTTCCTTTCTCGCTGCTGCCAGGCTTTGCAACAAAGGTCATCAGGACCCTGAGGGTGTCCCCAGCTGAGATGGCCCAAGGAGGTTCGGTTGTAGTCTTTTTTTAGTCTGAGTAATGCAAACACTTGTACTTTTCATTTTTTCCATAGTCTTCCTAGCCATAAGCAGAGTCATACGCATGTCAGGCCAGGAGATGACAGCACTGGGCAAGTCCCCACCTGAGCCATGAATGGATGCTCTGAGGCCTGAGCCCAGGCCGCACTTGTCAGACCTGGCTGTGTTCTGGGTGCCAGAGTCCAGCTTCCTTTGGAACCGAGAGACTCAGAATTGGAAGGGGGGTGCCTGGCACATCTGGGCCCCGGAGTTGTCTGAAAGCACATAGAGGCAGCTTTGTGCTTAGGCTCTGCAGCCAGACAGCCTCAGATCTAGTCTCAGCCCAGCCACTCAACAGCTGTGTGGCCTTAGGCATGTTGTTTTACCTCTCTGGGCCTCCGTTTCCACTCCTGTAAAATGAGAATAAGAGCATCTGTTTGGCAGGGCTGCTTGACGTTAGAAATAAGCACCTAGCTAAGCACCCAGCCGAGCACCCAGCTGAGTACCCAGCTGCTCGTCAAGCTGGGTGAGGAGCACTGCAGACCCTCGACAAGCAGCGCCAGGTCATTTCTGTAGGAAAGGCCTCATCTTTCCTCATGCTCTGCAGAGGCATGGCTGGCACGGTAAGGCAAGGCTCCGGTACCCTTCACAGACCGGGGAATGCTCCACTCCAGCTGCAAGAACTGATAAGCATGCAGCAACTGAGCTGTCACACCACATATCTCCAGCAGGGACCACCCTTAAAGTCCCCCTGTCCCTAGATGGCTTCTGGGCTGGGCAGAGCATAGGAAATGAGACCTGGGGAGCTTGATTTGACCTGGAATCCCCCTGGATCTGAGCAGAGACCATCTGGAATGGTGGGCCTGATGCCTTGTCCCAGCCTTGGATAGAGAACCCTGTTTGGCTGAACCCCTACGTGAATGGGGCAAGGTATTCCGCTCTTCCTGGTGAGACTACTTGTGCCATGAAACTATGCAGTGATCAGCAGTCCTGGAAAAGTCAAATCATTGTGGGAAATGTAACTGGAAGCCCAAGGTGAGCTTCCCAGACAGCTCCTACCCTGTACCCCTGAGTATGTAATTGAACTAGAGCCTCCCTGGGCCTGTGGGAACAGGTGGTACATGGTGGTGGTTTCCATAGCAACCATGGAAACTAGCTGCCTTGCAGTTGGCTCTGTGAATGGTGAAGCCCCTGGTTGGTACAGATAGAGGCCAGACACCAGACTCACGGTGAGGGTCCTAGGGAAGGAAACCAGGGGTGGCTAATGACTAAGGCCCCTCGTAGCTCTTGTCCTGCGATTTCACCAGCCCATGACAGGCAGCTGCTCACCATGGTGCATCTGTATAAAGCAGCAGCTCAGCCTTGGGAGCATGCTGGGACCTCCTGGGGAGCTTTCAGAACCCCTGGGGCTTGTGTCCCACCTCCCGAGATTCTGATTTAATCGGTTTTGGGAAAGGCCTGGACATCAGGATTTTAAAAGTCTTCCAAGATGATTCTAATGTGTGGCCAAGATGGAGAACCACTGGCAAAAGGCAGGCGAGCTAATAATAACTAAAAAGGGGTAGGGGGAGGGAGAAGAAGATAAAGAAGGGATAAATGTTGATGGAAGGAGACTTGACTTGGGGCATTGAACACACAATATAATATACAGGTGATATATTACAGAATTGTGTACCCGAAACCTATATAAATTTATTAACCGATGTGACCCCAATAAATTCAACACAAAAGAAAAAATGAACAATTACAATTTATGTGCCAGATACTGTGCCAAGCACATTATCTACATTGTCTCCTTTAATCTTCCCAAGAATCCCCATTTTTCCAGGTGAAGAAGCCCAGATGCTCAGAAAGGGTAAGAAAGCAGCGAGCATTGGCATTCTCTCCCCGTGCTTTCAGGTTTCAAAGCCCAGGCTGGTGACCCCTATAATAACTGCCTTGGAGGCACTGTGAAGAGGAAGATGGGGGCATGTCTGGGACAGGTCCTCCAGGCACCCTTGACACCCTAAGTGAGTTTCCCCTGTACCCAAGCTGAGCTTCCGGGCCCTGTGCCGCCCCCCAACATGTGGCTGGGAGGAACATGGGCTGGCTGGTGGGGTTGGCTACTTCCCCAGAGCCCATTGACTCATGGGGAGGCCCAGGAGACCTGCGTGTTCATTAGGGAGAGGTGGAACCTGAGACTTTGTGCTCAGGGAGATGGTGAATCATGTGCTTAGTTTCCCAGCACTTGTAATGAATGGCAGTCTTTCAACCTGGGACACGGCATCAGATGAGATTTTGTTCCCAGGGGAGTGGTAGGGAATCACATTTTGTTCACCAGGTGTTTTGGGTTTAAAGCAGACTCAAAAAAAGTCAGGAGGCATCCATAAAATAGGACCAGAGCCTTTTTATTTGCAGTTCCATTGAAATTTAGCGAAAGGCAAACCCAGCAGGTACCTGTTTTACTGGCAGTAAAAGGAAATTGGACAGCAGTTATTTAAAAGGAGTCTGAGTTGTTTAAGCCTAAAATTGAGGGGTACGTGTATGTTTTAAAAGAAAGTTTACAAGGCTTGCGGATTTGGGTCGAACGGTTTTTGATGAACATGACATGGAAAATATTTTCCTTTCTCATTTTAAACCTTCCACTTTGCTGTTTGTTTTCTAAATTTAGAAGTCAGGAAAAAATATGCAGATCTAGCTAGGAAAAAAGAAGTCAAGCAAGTCAGGCAAATTTCAAAGTTTAATTAAAGTGATGGACTGAAAATAAAACTCTCCAAGATGAAAAATAATTCAGTTCTTCCCATTTTATAGAGCAGCCATTATTTCAGCTTAAACCATTTCAGATGTGATTGACCTTATTGCACGGGGAAGCGCTGGCTTTGGCACTTCCCGAAAGAACAAAGACTGTAGAGGAGGCAGCTGCCTAAATGTCAGCCAGGAATGCTCAGCAAGAGGCTGGAGGGCAGTGGGAGTTTCATCAGGTTTTCACTCATTGGCTCCCCTGCCTTGTTCCCCGCCACAGAAGATCAAGGGCCTCTTAAGCCATGGTCCAGATGGAAACCCCCTCCCTCCCCCAAGTCAAAGCCTGACCACAGACCTGCCAGCTGGGAATGCCCCACCTGTCTCTGGGCCCCAGTCACTGGGCCAGATGCCAGAGACTAGCCTGGTATCTTGGAATGAATGGCTGCCACTTATACCATGTCACTGTGATTGGGAGCTCATTTTGTTTCTTACTTTTTGAGAATGGTTTTCTATTCATTGAAGGGACTGAGGACTGACATTTCTGAACTTCTGGTCATTAGACAAGAACACTCAACTTAAACTAGTTTAAGAAAATAGATATAGAAAGATAGATAGATAGATAGATAGGTAAAGGAAATTTGGAATAGGTATGACTGACTCAAGGGACCCAAAACAGTATCATTAGAGCTCTTTCTTTCCATCTCTTGGCTCTGATTGTTTCTTCTTGGTTTCATTCTCCAGGCAATATTTTTCTAATTTTTTTAATTGAGATATAATAGACATACAACATTATGTTAGTTTCAGATATATGACGATGATTTAATATTTATATATTTTACATAATGATCACCACAATAAGCCTAATTAATATCCATCACCACACATAGTTACAAAGTTTTTTCTTATAATGAGAGCTTTTAAGATCTACTGTTAGCAAATTTTACATATATTGTACAATATAATATTGTCAACTATAGCCACCACACTGTACATTACAGAGACAAGCTTTCTCCATGCAACTGGAAAAAAGATCCTTGCCTGTCAAACTTAGCAGCACTGACAAAAAGAGCTCACCTTATAGGAAAGTCTCCGGGACGATTCTGATTGGCTTAGAGTGAGTCAAGGGACCATTCCTGAACCAGTCCCTGTGTTGGCGGGGGCGGGGGGGGGGGGTGCAGTGACAGGATTAGCCTAGCCTGGGTCTTGTGCCCACCCCTGTGGTTGTGATCAAGGTGTTGGTTGGACAGGGGACAGTGATTGACAGCCCTGCCAGGAGCATGTGAGTGGTCAAGAAGATCCCAAAGCAGGCAAAACCTACTTTGCCATCTCCTTGGTCCACCTCAGTCCCAAGTGGTGTGTTAGCCAAGAGTGTGTGTGGGGAACTGGTGCGCAGGATGCTTGAGGTCAGGATGGCTCATCATTCATGTATTCATTAGCCATTGTTTCTGCATCCCATGATCACTCAAGCACTGTTCTGATCTTTGGGATCCAGCATTGAACGGAATAGATAATTAATGTCCTGGTGAAGCTTATACTCTTAAGGGAAGAAACAATAAAAAAGATAAATAAGCAAAATACACTACAATGGTGCACAGTGCTCTATGAGGAAAGACAAAGCAGGACAGGAGGATAGGGAATTTGAGGGTGGGGCTGGGGTCACAGACGGTGGTGGGGAAGGCACCACAGAGGACACCACATTTGAGCAGAACCCTGCAGGGGGTGAGGAGGGAGCCATGCAGACATCTGGGAGAAGAGCCTTCCAGAGAGAAGGCAGAAGGAGCAAAAGGGCTAAGGAGCAGGGTGCCAGCCAGCTCAAGGAATATAAGGCAGTGAGTGTTGCTGGAGCAGAATCAGGGAGGGGACAAGCTGAGTCCAGCTGGGTAACAGGGTATTGACTATGAGTCCACTGCGGGCTCCAGGGCTTGTACCCTGTGGGACCGTGAAAGCCATGGAAAGTCACGCGCAGTGGCAGAGGCTCCAATTTGTTTTCTCCTTAATCCATAATCAGTAAGTTGAGAGCCAGAGACAATATTTAGGTATTCATTCATTCATTCATTTACTCACTCGCTCATTCATTCCTTTATTCAGCAAACTCCTCCTCAATACCTACTGTAATGCCAGGTGCTGGGAGCTCAAAAATGAGGAGCCCACCATCTAGTGGAAAAGAAAGAGAAGTAAATGTAGATGTCAGCACCATGTGATATGAAAACTCCACAGCCTCAAGTGCCCTCACCCCCCGCAGAATGGGCAGCAGTGCAAATCCCCTCAGTGGCTCCAAGCCCAGGACCTCAGGGCTTCTGGGCCGATCCACATATAGCTCCTCGTGGTCCCACAGCCTAGAGCCAAAGGATGCATCTACCCCTCCCATGCTGATATGCTAAGTAAGCCTCGTGGGCGGGAACGGAGGATAGCCTTTAGGATGGGGAGAAGGGGAACAGCATTCACGGGTACCCCGTCCATGGCACCTGTGCCCTTTCCACACTCCTGCCCCAGCTGCGGTTGGGGTGGGGTGTGCTTCCGTGGCTGGCTCTCCAGCTACCTGTGCCCCGAGGTTGGGGACGGGGGGGTTTCTTTGTTATCCTCCATGGCCCACCTTACATGGAACAGCAGAGGAAAGGGGCCAGATTTCTAGATTCCTCTTCTGAGGACCATACTGCTTTGTGTTTATTTCTGTCTTCATGGCCTCTTGCACAGCATCTGCACATGCGAGACTTCCAGTCACTATTTTTAATACTAATGCCCATAGGACACTACTTGTGGATACCCAGGGCAGGGGTCTAAATCAGGCTGTGCAGCATGGGGAGGTCAACCCCTGGGCTGGTGGCTTGGAGGACCCAGAGGATGGGACTGCCCATCTCTGCAATGGGCAGTGCAGGAGAAGCAGCTGCTGTGGAGACCAGTGAGGAATTCGTTTTGAGGTGTTGAGTTAGAGGTACCTGTGGGACATTCAACGGCCTGGCAGTCTCTAGATCAAAGAACAGGGCCAAAGGGAAAGGCGAGTTGGAGAGCTGGAAGGAAATGAGCTGCAGTACGGGCGTGGGAACTGGGACCAGATACCCCAGGAAGAAGAGCACTGGGCGGTGACTGGCGTGAGGCCAGGAGGCGCTTGGCTGGAGAGGTGACAGCCCTGCGGAGGCCACATCCGTCCTTCCTCAGTATTCCTTCTACTTGGCTGGCACAGGGCCAAACGATGTTTCCGCTCCAAACCCCAGGGACTGCTGGGTCAATGTGAACACAGCTCTGGGAGGAGGTGGGCCTGGTGTTCCCGTGGCACCCTTCTTCACAGGCTGTCTCCCCGGTGACGGGCCTAACCTTGGAGGAGGGTTGGACCTTCCAGGGCTGTGGGCCGGTGGGCGGGAGCAGCAGATGTTTCCTGACATCATCTTTGGGATGTTGAGCTCAGTCCTGAGGCTCTAAGAGGAACTTCTCTAAAGCACCTTGGCCGGAGCAGGCGCCCTTCCACAACGTTTTCCGTGGCCCTGAGGAAGCTTTGAAGGAGGTGCAGGAAGGCAGCAGGCTGGGCACCAGGGAACCGTTTCAGAAACCTTCCTTCCGCTCCCTGACTCGTGGATGGTGCTCAGCAGAGCTTTGTTGAATGAATGGGTGGAAGGATGAATGAGTGAGTGAATTCAAGCATTTGTAAGCAAATGAATGAATGCTCTGGTGCACAGGAACCCCCAGGAGCTTGCCCCAGGGCACAGGGAATGGGTGGCTCTCTGTCAGTGTTTATTGGGCGATGGGTGAGTGTGAGGTCACAGAGTGACCTTAAGTCCTAAATAAATAGATGTTATTCCCCACAGTTGAAGGGTAATTAAGCGGCATACTCTCCCTGTGGGAGCTTCTGCAGTTTTTCTTTTATTTTAGCTCCTCAGCCATCAGCTGGAGGCTGCTCTCCATCTCCCTAACCCTGGGCTGGAAGGACAAGGGGAAGGGTTGACACCTGTTCTTTTCCCAGAGGGAAGGGCACACAGGGTCTCTCATTCTCACTCTTAAAGTAGGACAGCCTAGGACCTTCCAGCTGTTCACAGGTCACATCAGAATATTCTCCTGCCCTCCCTCCTTCCCTCCTTCAGTCTTTCCTGAAATGGATTTTGAGCCCATGGGAGCTCTGCTACATCTGTCCAGCCCTTGGCATGGCACCAACTCAGAATATCACAGTGTGGCAGCTCGAACCATTGTCACCACCCTGAGCATAGAGGCCACAAACATCTGCGTGTAGCACGGGGCTGGCTTGGCCCAGTGGCAACACCAGGAAATCTCCCTTGGTGGTTCTGACCTCGGGAGCTCAGGGACTGGCTCCAAGCACAGGGTACAAATGGAGGCGGAACACTCCGGAGCGGCACCCTTTAAGGAGAGCAGTGCTCCCTGGAGCCTCCTGAGTTCCTGTCTGGTGAGGCTGGGGGCTATGCTCTCCAGGGACCACGGAGGCTCTGGGCTGCTGGCGGATGCTCCCCAGCCTCACCCAACACATTGGTTTTCTGTCCCGCAGGCCCAGCGGCCTTCCTGGGACCACCTCTCTCGGGACCACGCCTGTGACAGAGCCCTCTTGCAGGGGCTCTGTGCATGGACAGTTCTCATCCGTCTTCCTGCCACCTCTGTGTGCCCACAGCTCTACCCCAGACTGCTGGTCACGTGGAAGAGTTGGAGTCAGGAAGCACTCACAGCTGATGATATTTCAAGGCATTCTGGGGAATGTCTGGCCAGCAGTTAGGTTCAAAGGATGAGATGTCGGGATCCATTCATTCATCTCAGATGTGTTCTTCCCGTGTCTTTCATGGGGGGACTTTGGGACCGCAAAGTAGGGTGTGGCTAAGAGCGGGGAGGCTGAGCCATGGCAGCTGTCATCCATTACTCCCCAGCACTTAGCACCCGTGGACCCAGTAGGTCTGACACGAGGCTATTTGGGCAGCAAGCACAGGTCCCTGAGAAGATGCATCATTGTCTGTGCACTTGACTCCTGGCACTTCTGGCATAAGCCTCTGAGAACCTGCTTGTTCTCACAGGTAGTTCTCTGTGTAGCAGCTGGTCTAAGCCCTGGGTGTTTTACTGATCACACCTGACCCAGTGTCAGGCCCAAGTTGACCCCTAAGAGACTGTCAATCTTCTGGTAGCTTGGTACCTTCCAACCTCCTTGGCGATTTCTTCAGGACACTGCATCTTGAGGGTCTGGTGTGCTCTAGAGTCACCTTCTCCATAGCCAGCACACAGAAGTGCTCGATGATTTGGGTTTCAGAGTTAAAACGACTGGTTTGAATTCAGAACCTGTGACTTACTAGCTCTGACCTTGGTCTTTTTAAAAAAATGGGCTTTCTGTTGTTTTAGAGCAGTTTTAGGTTTCCAAAATTGAGCAGAAAGTACAAAGATTCCCACATATTCCCTGCCACACATATGCTGATACTGTTTTTGATTTCTTGAGCCTCAGTCTCCTCATCTGTACCGGGGTGGGGGGCGGTGGATAATGATATGCTCCCAGAGTTGGGGTCAGGGTCAAATGAGGTCTTGCAGTTGGCTCCTGTCTGGTAGTAAGTGCTAACCACACAGTGGCCACTTTATCCTGGGCCCCTCTGATGCTGACCTTTGTCTCAGGTGACAGGAACACCCTCCAGAGGCTTTGATGAGAAGGCGTACTTGGCGGCCAAGCAGCTGAAGGCCGGAGAGGACCCCTACAGGCAGCACGCCTTCAACCAGCTGGAGAGCGACAAACTGAGCTCAGACCGGCCCATCCGGGACACCCGCCACTACAGGTGTGGCCTCCATTGTGCCAATGGAGAAAGAATGGTGGGGGGAAGGGCCAACCCCAGTGAGCTTGGGTTTTTTTTTTTTTCCAGTCACGTGGATTTAAGGAATGAGGACAATTTCCTCAGACTCAGTCTACTTTTTGAGACCTTCAAACCCTCACCCTCAGTTGTTTACCTGAGACCTGTTTATTTCAGTTGACAAAAGAGAACTTCCCAGCTGGGACCAGGGAGGCCCCTCAGCACCTCTGTCTGAAGTCCCAGTGAGAGTGACCTGCCAGGGGACCACTAGGAGCTCCAAGGGAGTGGGCAAACCAGGTCATCCTTGGTGCCCGGCTGGTGGTGCCTGACTTGAAGAGGGGCCGCCAGCCCTGCCCACACTGTGCAGACCGTGGGGCCATGCATGCCCCATTAACACCCCTTTCCTTCCACTCTTCCGGCCCCACTGCCCTCACTTCCTTGAAACTCCCAGACACACTTCCCAGTCTTGTCTTTAGTTCTCTCAGGGTGGTAGCTGGGGGAGGCTGTAGCCCAGAACCAAGGGCGCCTTCCACGCTAATCCCAGCTCTGACTCTGCTCAGTGTGAATGACCGGCCTTGGGCAAGTCATCAGCCCCCTCTTGGTTCAGGCCCTTGTTGTGTCCTGTCTAACTCTCATGAGTTGCCACCTTCGGTCTCTCTTCTTCCTGCCCTCACTTCTGAAATGGTCTGAGCTCCTTACCCTGGAGTGGCAGCCTCCCCTCCCCCGCTTGGGCCCTGTGTACCGCTTCACCTAGGACTTACTGCTCCCCAGTCCTGTGCTTCTCCTGCCTCCTCCTCGTCTTTACACAGTTTCCTCTCCTGAACCCCCGCACGTACACGCACACTTTCAAGGCTCCCCTCAGCGTCCTCTCCTCCGGGAAGGGTCCCTTGCCAACCCAGGCTGGTTAGGGGGCCTCCTCCGCTCTGATCGACCTAACAGAACAGCAAGGAGCTGTTGGAGCTGAGCCACCCATGTGCCTGCAGCTTTGAATGGCCGGCGTGGGCTGCGTTGGGCCCAGCTTATGAACCCAGAGCCACGTTGGTCCTGGTGGGAGGATAGGGGAGAAAGACTCAGGTCCATTGCTTCTCTTCCAAAGCAGCTACTTGGCAGAACAAAAGACATACGTGAGATAAGGGTGAAAAAGGGGACCTGCTTTTAGCACCTTCCTTGTCACTCGTGGAGGTGCGCCTGAAGTCCGGTGGGCTTGGCAGCCTATGCAGGGTGGGAAGGACGCAGAGGCAGGGGAGCCCCAGACCGTCCTCCCTGTTAACCCCAGCACTATTGGCCTCCAGGAACAATTCATTCTCCCAAGTAGGGCAATCCTGCCCCTCAGGAAGCTTCCCACCCAGGTCTAAAGGCTAGTTCAGACCCCGGGAAGTCTTTCTCAGTCAGTCCTGGGGCCATCCCCACTCTCCTCTGCCTGCGTGGCAGGGCCTGCAAGCTTGTGTTCACGCAGATCCACTTGGAGACCTTTTATGGGCTGTCCTGACCGTGGCCGACCTAGAGCCCAGGGCCTGGCAGGCCCGCTGACCCACAGCAGTGAATTAAGAGCTAGCCTGCGGCACCTCTGTCCTCCCTGCCCCACTCGGAACCTTCTCAGGGGTTCACTGGGGAACTTAAAGGGGGAATTGCTCTTGGCAACCCATGCATTTTAAAATGAGACTTCGAATCCAAGGCAGTGGCGGGTTGGTGAGTTAGGCCTTCCCTCCTGCCCAGAGCCCTCTCAGGAGCCCGAGGCGGACCCAGGGCATGTGTGTGCATGTGTGTATGTCCGAGGGTGTGTGCATGTGCATAGGGGGATCAAAGGAGGTGCTGGCTTTGGTGGCAGGACCTCCCATGGTGGAGCCAGGCGTGCTGGCCTGAGCCACTCTCTTCCCCTTGGCTCTCCAGGCTGCTGCCTCTGCTGGACTCCAGGCTAGATCCCAGGTCCGCCCTCAGTCTAGGGAGCGCTCCCCCAACGGGGAGCAGAGAGACCTAAACCACACAAAACAGACCTAACAGCTCCATAACCCCAAACTCAAAACACAGGCATGGGACAAACCTCTTCAGAGGCTCTTGGCTCCTGGGAGCTGCTGGGTAAATCCCCCCATCACCATAGATATAAGTCCCAGAGAAGTGCAGGGTGGAGGGAGTGGGAGGGGGTGGCTGAGAGGAGGTCGAGCCTACCCTCCAGATAGGGTACGGCTGCCGCAGGCAGAGAATGAGCATCACAATCCAGATTCCTTCCATGGGCACAAGATGGTTGGAGTTCAAGGCCAGAGACCCGGGGGCCCTAGAGGTCCATGCTGGGCAGCTGGGCGCCCAGGAGGTGGCTGCTGCTCCCCGCATTCCTCACCTCATCAGGCCAAGCCCACCCACCCGCCACCCCACTACACATCAGCATGGCTCTGGGAGGATGGGCACTCGGGAAGCCCAGCAGAGGTGAATTTCCCTGCCCCTCACCCCCTCTCAAGGAAAATTATTCTGAAGCCTCTTTGGATTCCTCCCAGGGGGGCTCCAGTCTGGTGGCCCTCCTCCCCTGCCTGTCTGACCTGGTCTGCTCGGCAGGGCAAGAATTGGGCCTGGGAATTCAGCTGTAAGCTGCTGTCAGTGGAATGGATGCTGTAATGAAAAAACAGTCACTGCCGGAATAGTCAGAGAGCAATTGTAATAAAGGAGATTGCCATGAGAACCAGCGCGGCAGCTGCCTGCCCGCCGGCCCCAGGAGTGTGAATAACGCCTTCGCAGAAAGACGGATGAAGGCTGGCCAGAGTGGAGTGTTTCCCTTCCCTTTCTTGAGGCGGGGGCAGGGGGTGGGGGTTGGTGAGCCAAGTCTGGTGTCTGGAGGTGGTGAGCCCAGAGCTGCAGGGGAGAGAGGGGGCTGGCAGGAAATGCCTCTGCTGTCTTAGAGGCTGGTGTCCTCCAGGAGCTCCAGGGAGGCCGCTCCCCTGCTTGGTGCCAACAGCCAGCTGTTAGTGTGCCCAGTGAAAGGGAGGAATTCATGGGCCCCAGGATGAGGGCGACTCCTCTCCAGATCATACCAGATGTCCCCAGGTGAAGGCAGGGGGCGAGAAGGAAGAAGAAGGAAGAGCTGCGGGGTGTCAGAGACAAAACAGAGGCTGTTTCTCGCCACCCCACCCCACCCCACCCCATTTTGTCTCTTGGCTGCTCCATCCAGCAGGGAGCTCTGTTTGTGGGTCCAGGCCCTGGGCCCGGTGTGGTGCCCGCACGTGGTCAGAGCCTTCCTAAATGCCTCAGGAACCGTGGGGACCCCCGGGCTTGAGGACTTTGGTAAAGAGCTTCTTGGCCTGGGAAGGTCCCCCAGCTGGGTGGCCTGAGTGGGTGGAGCACTGGTATGGAGGGCAAGGCCCACATCCTGGCTTCAGGCTCTATTTCTCTGTCCCACAGAGGCATTCTGGGGGGCAGCAGGCTGGACAAAGAGAAGCCTCACAGCCTGCCCTGAGGACACTCCCACAGCCGCCCTCTGACCTCTCTGCTCCCTTCTCAGCTGTCCGTCCTTGTCCTACTCCGCGGACCTGCCGGCCACCAGTGTCATCATCACCTTCCACAATGAAGCCCGATCGACCCTCCTGCGCACGGTGAAGAGGTAAGCCTCGCCCTGGGACCCTCACCTCAACATGCTGCTCCCCAAGGCCTCAGGGTGACCTGCTGGGCACCTGGCTGGGGAGGACATTGAGATCAGGTGCTGCAGCCAGGCAGGCCCTGGGAGGGGGAGTCCTGCCTTCTGAGAAGCTGGGGCTGGTGAATCAGGCTCCGGGAGACCCCAGAAGTCCTACTGTTAGTGAAGTGCACAGCCCAACACAAGGTCATGTGCTTGGGAGGAGGGCAGAAATGCAGGGGACAGGAACCGAGAGAGGCTGGCATGGGCGTGAGGCCTCAGGCGGATGACGCCAGCTCCTTAGGCACCTGTCAGTGATTTTGAGAGAAGGGTCCTTTCCACCCTCCTAAGCTTGGCCCTGTGGTTAAATTTAACTCCTACTCACCTGTTTCTTTAATGAACTTAGATGAGAATAGGACTCAGAAAGGCGTGCCCGGTGATATTCCAGGGATTAAAGAGGCTCGAGTTTCCTTTTCCAGAGAGTAGTGGAAGATGAGGGATGGTGGGAGATGAAGCATCAGGGGGCTTCCTGAGAACACATCTTCTGACTCACGAGGCCCAAATGAGCCCAACTAGCCTTCTAGGCAACAGGGTCAGCCGGGTCCTTGGAAGAGGCTGAGGAACACAGTGCTCCTCCCCCACGGATCAGGGCCCAGAAGTTTGCAAGTAGCTGCCCATAGCCAGTGTGCTGGCCCCTGAGCTGGGTGGTGGGGGAGCCCCAGGGCAGGGAGAGGCAAACAGGAGGTGGCCCCTAAATCCGGGCTTCTCTGTCCCCATCACTGCTCCAGCGTCCTGAACCGAACTCCTGCCAACCTGATCCAGGAGATCATTTTAGTGGATGACTTCAGTTCAGATCGTAAGTACACGCCTTTTGTTGCACCCCTCCGAAAACCCATGTCCCGCAGTGCTGAGGCAAGAAGTTGTCCCAGCCTTCGTCACAGGCTGGCCTCTGCTCCCCACTGGCATTTTCACTCTTTTCTAGGGCCCTCCCTGGTGCTGCTTTTTGGTGCTAAAGGAGGAGAGAGTGATGTTGCTTTAATGGGACACCAATGAGAGACATTTTTTAAAATTTGAAACAACATCAGCAGCATGCTTTCTTATTACAGCTGTCTCGGGGAGAAGACAGTCCCTTCAATCTAGCTCCACGGATATTAGACTGGTGACGTGTTGGTGCTCTCTGGCGCCCCTGGGGGTAATGCCATAAGTACAGGCAGTCCTTAGTCTGACCTGGGAGTGGGGGACCCAGGGCAATCCTTTGGCCACTAGAGGTGACAGGCACTTCCATGCCTCCCCATTCTCAGCGCATGTCCTGGATCTGATATGGCAGTTCTAACACTGGCCAAACCTCTTAGGGTCTGATGCCCATATCTGAGTGTGTTTCCTTCTTTTTGCCTTCAGCTGAAGACTGCCTGCTTCTGACCAGGATCCCTAAGGTCAAGTGCCTGCGCAACGACCGGCGAGAAGGTAAGCGCTTGGACCCCTGGGCGCCACCGCAGACCCATTTTGGCCTCAACCCCCGCACCTTCCCACGCCCCTTGGGCACCATGCCATACAAAGCAGCATGGTCCTCCCAGGTTCCTGCAGCAAGAACCGAAGTCTGTAGAAAGACCCTCCTGCTATCCCAGGTCAGCCCCTACCCCAGCGTGGCTGTGGGCAAGTTGCTCTGCTGAGAAATGAGGATAATAATGGTCCCCTCTCTGCCTTGCCCAGTTACTGTAAGGGTGAAATGAGATGGGCTGTATGGAAATGCTTTGGAATAACCAAAGGGCAGCATAAAGCAGGTGTAACCAAGAGGTGTTTGGTGCACGGATGACAGTACAGGATTGTGCTCGGTACTCCAGGGGACACAAAAGAAGTGTAAAACATGTTCTGTTATGTGGAGGAATGGAGATGGGAGGAGAGGGTGCTGGAGGAGACAGAGGGATCAGGGAGTGATCGGGGGAGTGGGCCTTCGCTGGTGCCGCGGGCGGGAGGGCTGTGAGACCACGGAGCGAGCGGAGCATTCCCGGCTCGGGGACTCCACGCGAAGGCTCCGGGCAGGCGTGGGCACACAGGGACTCCTCACAGCCCTCCTCCCCGGTGCGCATCCTGTACGGCGGCGTTCACTTTCTCTGCTTTCTCAGTCAGTCCTCACAATAGATAAGGAGACTTGGGTTTAAGGAGGTTCTGAAATTTCCCAGGGTGGGGAGGTGGAAAGGAGCCAGGATTCCAACCTGGGGAGGGGCTCACCGCAGAGCCCAGCCTCTTCACCACCTTTTTATTCTCCCTTCCCAGGGGAGTCTGGGCCTGGTCAGCTGGGGGAATCGGAGTAGGTGACAGAGGCCTTTAAGCTAGAAAAAGGCATTTAGACTTGATAAGGCAGGTAGCAGGGAGCCACTGAAGGGGTGTGTGTGGGTGTGCGAGACAGAGAGAGAGAGAGAGACAGAGAGAGATATGTATGTGATGGGCGGATTTAATAAAGACCAGCCAGGCTGGGGCAACCTTCTTACTGGAATAGAAAAGGCCAGAGAGAAATCTCTAAGTATGACAGGTCCTTGAATAATGTGGTTTCATTATAACGTTGATGAGATGCTGTAGGAACTTAACTCTTGCATCTATTAATTAGCCTATGGTAAAAACTGGCCTTGTTATATGTCAGTTCATTTAAAGTCATAGAACCTACCTATGGCGTTAAGTGAAGACTCACTGTACAGGGTTGCAGGCGCCTGTAGGTCTGGGAATGTGCTATTCCCTGGGGTTTTGCCTAACAGATGTACATTTATGCAATGAAATTAAGGAGGTTTAAATTAGGTGCTTTATAGCAACCTATTGAATGAAAAGATGGGACAGATGGACTTGCGGAGAGATGGAAGAACAATCAGATGGATAGAGGCAGAGTGCCAGGCAGAGGGGTGATCAGGGAAATCTCTCCAAGAAGCAACTCGTGTTTCAAATTCTTAGACTGAGGCCCTTCAGTCCCTACAGCCCACAGGGCGCCCGTGGCCGCTCTGTCAGGGGCAGGGCCAGCTGGGCCTCCTCTCTCCTGACCAGGTAATTCCCCAGCCCTGCCCGGGGAGCTACCAATGCAAGGCCATTGTTTGACTGTCCTGCACTGTGGTGAGTCTGGGGGGATGGGGGTGGAAGCAGAGCAGAGCCCAGCCCACGGAGGCTTCCTGGGCGCCACCCCGTGCTCTCCCCAACAGGCAGGGATCGCTCTTTCTCTGAATCTCAAGGTAAGAAAGCTGAGGCTCAGAGAGGTTAAATAACATGCTTAGGGCGAACATAGACGCTGGCATACTAACTCCAGCCTGTCCTAGTCCAGAAGACTCTCTCCTTGTCACCTGTGGTGGTGCAGCTGCCGGGGACCACGCTGAGGTTCCCACAGGGTCGGGGCAGCGGAGGCTTTTGGTTTCTGGCTCTCCTTTGCTGTCAAACCACACTTCATTGGCAATTTCCATTTACTTAACTCCCACTGTTCACCAGTGTGTCCCCAGAGCCCAGAACAGTGCCTGGCACACGGAGGGCATTCTGAGAATGATCTTGGAGTCATGGTGGTTGATGGATGGATGAGAGAGACAAAGAGAGGGACGAAACAAACAAATACAAAGTAAAGTGCAGGCACAGTAACTCACAGGAAACCTCAGCTCCAGAAGGGGCAGAGAGCCCAGAGACTTTGTGGGGATGGCTGGGCAGCCAATCGGCTCACACCAACCTGTCCACGTCCCCTGCAGGGCTGATCCGGTCCCGAGTTCGCGGGGCAGATGTGGCCTCAGCGGCCGTCCTCACCTTTCTGGACAGCCACTGTGAAGTGAACACTGAGTGGCTGCAGCCCATGCTGCAGCGGGTGAAGGAGGTGAGTCTGCCTGTCCCCGGGGAGCTCTGTTGTCTCCGGACATGCCTGCCATGATCTTGGCATGAGGGCGTAGGGACTGTCTTTGAAGTTGGGGAGGCAGAGTAGGAGCGCACATGGTCTGCTGCCTCTTGAGTGACTTCACCTCATTGAGCCTTCTCATCTGAAAATGAGGATAATTATATTTGTCCCTCTAGGTTGCGGAGAGAATTAAATTGGATGACAGCCTGGGCGAGATGTAGAGCTACTACTGTGAATGGGTTGTCTTACTCCTGGGGGAGGCAGGGTCCTGTGCCGAGGCGGGGCGGGGGTGGGGCTGGCTTGGGTCAGGCTAGGGGGCTCGAGAAGGAGGGAGGAGAGGACGATGTTCTCAAGGAGAGAGGAGGGCAGGGAGGCCCTGCCACGGGCCCGCTGTTTTCTAGAATGGGGAGGTTTGGCACAGATGGAGGAAAGGATGAAGTGATTACAACTCACTATAAAAAGACAAATATCCCAATTTAAAAATGAGCACAGGATTTGAATGGACATTTCTTCAAGGAAGATACATGGTGGCCAACGAGCACATGAAAAGATGCTCAACATTTTTAAGTCATTAGGGAAATGCAAGTCCAAACCACAGCGAGACACCTAATAGGATGGCTGTAATAAAAAAGATGGATAGTAACAAACACTGGTGAGGACGGGAACAAATAGGAGCCTGCACACGTTGCTGGTGGGAATGTCAAATGGTGCAGCCCTTTGGACACCAGTCTGGCAGTTCCTCAAAAGTTTAAACGTAGAGTTAACATATGGCCCAGCACTTGCACTGCTGGGCATATCCCAAGAGAAATGAAAACATACTCCACACAAAAGCTTGTACACAAGTGTACAGAGCAGTCTTATTCAGAGTAGCTGAAACATGCAAACAACCCGACTACCCATCAACTGAGGCATGGCTAAGCAACATGTCATTTATTATCCAGTGGGATGTTATTCAGCCATAAAAAGGAATGAAGTGCTGATGCATACTACAGCGTGGATGAACTTTAAATGTATTCTAAGTAAAAGAAGCCAGTCACTAAAGAACACACGCTGCATGACTCCATTTATATGAAATGTCCAGAAGAAGCAAATCCATAGGAATAGAAAGTAGTTCAGCGGTTGTCAGGGGTGGAGGGGAGGGGGTAATGGCGACTGACTGCTCATGGGTACAGGGTCTCTTCTTGGGTGATGAAGAAGTCCAGGCATTAGATAGTGGTTGCACAACCTTGTGACTGTACTAAAAGCCACTGAAATGCACGCTTTAAAATGGTTAATTTAATGGTACATCAGTTATATCTAATAAAATTGCTATAAAAATGTGAATTATATCTCAGTACAAAACAGTCTGTAAGAAGGACAGGGGGAGGCCCCCACGGAGAAGCCAGGGATGGTCTCCCTGATCCTCCGCCACCCCGGGCCATCCTGAGGCGGGCCGTGAGCCGAGGGGCAGAGCTAGGTTCCAAGTGGCAGACAAGAGGATTTTGAGGGTCAATGCAAAGTGTGAGGAGAGAAAGAAGAGGCTCTGTCCCATGTCCCTCCACAGAGGGCTGATAGAGGACAGTTAAGTTTCACGTGCAGTATATGACATAATTCACCACCACCACTACCCCCCAAATAAAGAACAACTTTGGTAAAATTGATATTACCCACCAACGTTTTAGAGGTGGATTTGTGTCCTGGAGGTGATGAAGGGAGTAGTGAGACTGACTTTGAAGTGGATGTGGCATGAAAGGAGTGACACCCAGGTTATACAAGGGGACGCAGGGACCCTGCCCTCAAGCTTCTGGGGGCCCAATTGGGAAGACCCAACCCAAACATGTACAAAAGGGAGCAACAATGAATAAAAGAACAAGCCAGCAACCGAAGAACTGCCGCAGGCAGCATATGATTCACTGGCCCAGGAACTGCATAGACTCTAATTTTGAGAGCAGCTTAAAAGAAGAAGAGATCCTCAGCCTGAAGCAATCAGGGAGAGCTTCACTGAGGAGGTGAGATTCCAGCAGGGCTCAATATGACCTAAGAGGGAGTGGCTGGGAGAGCACTGTGCCCATGGGACCCAGGTGGGACCTTCCAGGAACTTGGACGTGATGACGCTGCACAGCTCCCAGGAGCCCAAACTGTCCTGCAGGAAAAGCTTGAGTATATGGCCTTGTGCCTCAAGAGAGACCTTCCTCCCAGAACAGGCAGCTGGCCTTTCCGCAGGGTCCCTGGCCTCACGCCAGCTCGCATTTTCTCTCTTAGGACCACACCCGCGTGGTGAGCCCCATCATTGATGTCATCAGTCTGGATAACTTTGCTTACCTTGCTGCATCTGCTGACCTTCGCGGAGGTGGGTCCTGCTACCAAGGGAGGGGATCTAGACCAGAAAGGAGGCAGGTGAGGGCAGGCAACAGCCCTGGCTTGGGGCCCTTCTTCCCAGCGGTGCCAGAGGGTCTCACAACACCGTTACCTCCAGAAAATGAAAAGGGATTGGCGAGAGCCCTGGGGCCGGGGGCCAAGGGCCAGAGCCAGCATCTGCAGGCTCCTGGCACGGTCAGTGCAGAGCCAAGCTGGTCTTTTCCTCCCTCAAACATTGACACACCCTCCCCAAATGCTGCCAGCCCAGAGACCAAGGCCAAATCCTGGCAGAAGGGCATGATATGACAGCTGTTTTGGGAGTGCAGGAGGGGAACCCTCAGCCTTGCGTGAATTCCTGACATGGACCCCCTAGAAGTGGTCTGAACGTGTGCTGTGTGTTACGGGGACCATAGCCATGTTTGGCTGTTTCACTCTTGAAATATGACTAGTCTGAATTGAGATGTGCTGTGAGTGTAAAATACGCCCCAGGTTTTGAAGAGTCAGTGTGAAAGAATGTAAGATATCTCATTAGTAATTTTTTATATTGATTACAAGTTAAAATGATAGTATTTTGGGTATATCTTA
The DNA here is from genome assembly GCF_021234165.1 of Pteronotus mesoamericanus. Lineage (NCBI taxonomy): Eukaryota > Metazoa > Chordata > Mammalia > Chiroptera > Mormoopidae > Pteronotus > Pteronotus mesoamericanus. The sequence continues at coordinate 21,669,950 of NW_026555078.1, read as the reverse complement.
TTTAAAATGTATTATTTAAATTAATTTCATATGCTCTTATTACTTTTTGATATGGCTACTAGAAAAATTTTAATTACATAGGTGCCTTGCCTTTCTGGCCTGGATTTTATTTCTTTTGAACAGCTCTGGCCTAGACTTTAGAGCTGTACTGTCCAATACAGTACACAAAAGCCACATTTGGCTATTTAAATTTATGTTAGTTAAAATTAAATGAAATTTAAAATCCAGTTCCTTAATTGCCCTAGTCACATTTCAAGTGCTCAGTAGCCGCGTACGGCTGGTGTCTACCATATCGGATGGTGCAGATACAGAACATGCTCATCACTGCAGAAAGTTCTATCGAACAGGCTGCTCTGGAGACTATTGCTGGGAGCTGGTGGGCAGAATGGATTTTGTATTCGGGGTCTGGATTTTCAATAAATGGACATAACCATTAATTAGACCTTGGGGTTGAGTGGGGTTCTGAAGGGAGCCAGACATTTCTCCCTTGGGAAGTCACCTCAGGGCCTTTCCACTTACTGTCCCCCTGCCTGGAGTTCCCGCTCCCCAGGTATCTGCATGGATCAGTCCTTCATTCCGGTCTCTATTCAAATGTCACTCCATCAGAAAGCAATTACTGAGTGCCCTTACTAGAATAGCATGGGCATCTCTCCTGTATTTTCCTTTGTAAGCACTTGTCACTCGTGACTGACATATTACCTGTTCGCTGATCCATCCTGCAGTTTCTGTCTAACCCAGCACGTTAGAACTCTACAGGGGCAGAGACCCATCTCATTATGAATGAAGAAATGACCGCACGAACTGCCCAGGACCCTCTGTGAACTCGGCCCAGATTAAGGGAGGCTCTGAGGGGGCAACAGCCACCAATGGGCTCTGCCCTGACCCGGGTGCTTACCCTGTTCTGTCCCTTAGGATTCGACTGGAGCCTGCATTTCAAGTGGGAGCAGATCCCTCTTGAGCAGAAGATTGCCCGGACGGACCCCACCAAGCCCATAAGGTCAGGGCTACTGTGAGCTCCGGAGAGACCCCTGCTTTCCCTGGGTCTGGGGCCTGGGCGGCTGCTGGGGAGCCATTTCAGTCACCGGGGCTCCTGAGGACATCCAGTCGAAGTGCTGACTCTGTTCTGGGCCCCAGGGACAGAGAGCACAGAGGCCAGGGGGCTGGCCAGACATCCTGCCCTGGTGACTCAGCGAGCAGGGGATTCTGGGGCAAGTGGGCTGGGCTCCTGGGGCCGTGCAGAGCGACTTCCGGCGTCTTAAGCTTATGGGTCGCCTCTGCTCTCTCCTTGCTCCCAGGACGCCTGTCATCGCTGGAGGAATCTTTGTGATTGACAAGTCCTGGTTTAACCACTTGGGAAAGTATGATGCCCAGATGGACATCTGGGGGGGAGAGAATTTTGGTAAGTTGGGAAATATAACAATGGCAACAACAACATCAATTAACTCTGATCGAGCACTTTCTATGTGTAAGGCCCTGTTCCAAGGACTTCATCCTCACAATGATCCCCTGAAGTAAGTACTGCTATCTCCATTTTAAAGTGATAAAGACACTGTGGCACAGAGAGGTTAAGTAGTTCGTCCAGAGCCACACAGCTAGTAAACAAAGAGAACTAGGTGGTTAGGGGGAGCCTGTGACCACATGGCTACACATGTGTGTGGAAGAACATACAGGCTCAATCATGGTCCGAGCTCAAACACCCGGTTGCTTCCCTACCAGGTCTGGGAATGTGTTCAGTAGAGGGTACTGGTTAAATGTAAGTGATGGAGTCAGAGGACCTGGGTACAAATCCTGGCCCTCTGATCCCATTGCTTATATTTAACTAGTATCCTGGGGTTACTAGTTACTGGGTATTTTGGGTTGAAATCCTATCACCTACAAGCTGCCCTGGGCAAGTTAAAGTCTCCCAAAGGCTCTGTTTCCTCAAGAGGCCGTTATGCGCACTGAGGGAGGCGAGGAGTCAAAATGCAGTACCATAGTATGCAGTACCGGTGGCCCCTATCATGACTTCTGAGGCTGTCGGAGCCTCTAACCCCGGGAGGAGAGGGAAGAGCCAGTGAATTCCCAGGGTTGCTGGGGAGGTTCAGGTTAGAGAAAGGCCAGAAACAGGTGGAACACTGATGTGCATAATTTAAGGGGGTTTATTAAAGGGCCTGTTTACACAGTGTGGGCAAGATAGAGGGAACCACAGGAACAGCCTTGTATTGGGCGAGGCTGGTGACTGCTGGGTGTCACTACCCCTAGGTCTAAAAGATGGGGAGGGAGCACCACCCTACAGGAGCTGTGGTCCTAGGGCACCTGCAGCCAGCCTGTGGCTCCCAGATGGAGGGGGTGGGGATGGGGCACACCCACCCTTATTCTCCCCTGTCTGACCTCCCACTGGCGTCTCTGCTGGCTGAACCTGTGCCCTGCAGGTAGGAAGCCCAGCGGTGCAGCCTACCTAGGCAGCCTCCCAGGCACGGGGCAGGGTGGGAAGCGTTCCAGGGCATCCTGCTGGCCTCCAGAAGTGGGCAGGTACTTTTGAGGCCTGTAAATACAGAGGCAGATTCTTGCTTTTGCAGTGGACCTGGCCCTTTGCAGAGCTCTTTCCCACGGCTTGCTTTTTCATTCTACACAGGTTTCTTTAGAAGTAAATAGAGCTGATGGTATCTCACCCATTTGACAGGTGGGAAAACTGAGGCGGACGCTGCCTTCCAGATTCTAGTCAGGAAACTCCATGTCTAACGGGTGTGTGGAGCGCCTTGACCAGTGCCACTTACGTGTAGTGAGGTGTGAGCAAAGTGAAATTCTGTGTTTCTGAGAAGTGAGGAGCAGGCCCTTCTTCATTCTCCCTGATTGGGACACGGATGAGCAGTGGGGCTTAAAATAGTCCTGACCCCTTCTCAAAACCAGCTGGAGTGGGAACAGGCATGGGGTTTTTCCTCCCCTTGTAACTTATTCTTGGAACGCTTTCCAGACAGGCATCTGGAGGAGTATATTTGGGAACTAGGGTGCAATGATCCTTGCATTCTGATGTCCTTTCATATGTTTAGGCCTGCGTGACCTTTGTGTCCTCGATCTCAGCCTACAGGGAGCTTGACAAAGCCAACTTCCTGTATAGACTTAGGAGACAGAGAAGCTATCGGTCTCTCTTGCATCCAGAGGCCCTTCCTTCCTTCTGCCCTTCTTTCTTTCCCTTCCTTCCTCTCCTCTCCCTCTCCTCTCCCTCTCCTCTCTTTTCTTTCTTTCTCTCTCTCTCTCTCTTTCTTTTTCTTTCTGTTTTTTTCAGGCTGGGGACTGACAGGGAAACAAGTGAAAGATCAAACAGCTGACTTCAAACTGTGCCTGAAGCCCTGAAGCGAGGGCTCAGTGGTTGGGGGAACTTGAAGGGTGAACCAAGGATTGGTTCTGGAGAGGGTTTTGCTTCTTAGAAATTCAAAGAAATGTCTCAGCGAGCCATCGTTTTGAACTGGGAGACTCCTGCTGCTGGTGGGTTTGGCCTTTCATTTTGTTTCTTGGTTGAAGGAAGGGAGATGCCCAAACCGAAACTCATTCCTGTGCCCTGCCTCTCCACCCCCAGCCAAACTCGGGAGTCAGAGGCCGCCTTGCGAGGGGGTGGCACACGAAATCCTTGGGAGTCACATTCGGGATCCTTGCAAAATGTAGTCAGATCATGTCACTCTGCTGCTCAAGACCCTGCCAGGGCTCCTGCATCACTCAGAGCAAAACCCAAAGTCCTGAAGTCTGCCCTTCCCCCGCAAGCACACACCCTCAGCTCTGTCCTACCGCACCCTCTCTGGCCACCTGGCCTCCTTGCTGAGCTGTGAACTTGCCAGCCTTGCCCTTGCCTCCAGGTGTTGCCCTTGCTTACGACTCTGCCAAATGCTCTTCCTGAGAGCTGGGGACTCGATTCCCCACCTCCTTTACGCCTTAGCTCAAATGTACCCTTTCAGGGATAACTTCCCTCATCGCCTAGTTAAAATGGCAGTCCTCCCCCTCCGTTCCGCTCACCCTCTTCCATCCCCTCCTGGCCTCATTTTTCTCCATTGTATTTATTATTATCTGATAGGCTATGTATTCTGCTCATTTTCTTGTCTTAAATAAGTACTCAGTAAAAATTTTATGAATTAACTAAAAAATCTGGTCATACAGTACAGCTTGCTGGACAAACTGTGAACTTGTTGTTGCAATTCTGCAACTATTTGATGAGCTTAAAAGAGGTTATTTAACATCTTTGATTTCTACAGTTCTTACTAAAAATAGAGGTGGGCTCACAATGCAATATATAGATATATATAGATCATATATCAAATGTACACTTGAAATCTATCCGATCTCACTAACCAATGTCACTCCAATAAATTTAATTAAAAAATAAGAGGGTGTGAAAAAAAAAAAAAGAAAAGAGGGTGTTTAACATGGACTGGGTGTTGAACTGAGGACCTAATATTCTGACTTTGGAATTTTGTTTTTGGTTTATTGACCCTACTGTCACAAAGGGCTCTTGTCTGTCATTAAATTAATGGATGAAATAAAACTGTCTATGCTTTTTCAAAACTATATTTTATTGATTATGCCATTACAGTTGTCCCTTTTTTTATCCCCTTTATTCTGCCCCCACCCTGCACCCTCCTTTCCAGCATTTCCCCCTTAGTTCATGTCCATGGGTTGTACATATAAGTTCTTCAGCTTCCCCATTTCCTATACTATTCCTAACCTCCCCCTGCCTATTTTGTACTATTTATGCTTCTTATTTCTTACTCCTTTTCCCCCTTCTCCCTCTTCCCCCTCCCCACTGATAACCCTAAATGTGATCTCCATTTCTGTGATTCTTTTCCTGTTCAAGATTTTTGCTTAGTTTGTTTTTGTTTTTCAGGTTCAGCTGTTGGTAGTTGTGAGTTTGTTGTCATTTTACTGTTGATAGTTTTGATCTTTTTCTTAAATAAGCCTCTTTAACATTTCATATAATAAGGGTTTGGTGATGATGACCTCCTTTACCTTGACCTTATCTGGGAAGCACTTTATCTGCCCTTCCATTCTAAATGATAGCTTTGCTGGATAGAGTCATCTTGGATGGAGGTCCTTGCCTTTCATCACTTGGAATACTTCTTTCCAGCCCCTTCTTGCCTGTAACGTTTCTTTTGACAAATCAGCTAATAGTCTTATGGGAACTCCTTTGTAGGTAACTGTCTCCTTTTCTCTTGTTGCTTTTAAGATTCTCTCCTTAGCTTTAATCTTGGGTAATTTAACTATGATGTAGGTTTGAGGCTTTATGTCCCATGCTGGAACCCTGGGTTGCACAGTCTGTCTTGTTCCCCAATTGTTCCTCCCAGCTTATCCACACATGAATGTGGGACCAACCAGTAAGCCAGCTGCTGCCTTGCCCACCAGTCTGCCCCTCCCCACACGTCCTCTCTGCTCCAGCTGCCTGTCTTCTCCCCTCCTACTGGTCTGGATGAATGTGTCTTCTTTAACTCCTTGGTTGCTGGAGTTCCATAAAGTTTGATTTTCTCACAGTTTTGGTTGTTTTTTGTTTTTAAATTGGTATTATCCTTCTTTTGGTTGTGTGAGGAAGCAAAGCATATCTACCTACGCCTCCATCTTGGCCGGAAGTAAACTAGGTTTGCTTTAAAAAATATATGTGGGGATAATAATACCAATTTCACATGGTTGCTGTGAGACTTAGACATCAGATATAAAGAGGAGGCACACAGTAAGTGCTCAGTAAATGGATGATGGTTAATGCTATTGTTGCTAATAATGACAACACTTGATAATAGTGTGGGCAATATGGGCTGAGTGAGATGAAGTGACAACTAACATAATAAAGCTACTCTGGCAGAAGTAGAACCAGAACGCAGATCTCTGTCCCCAGGTCTGTCCACAGTTTCAGATCTCCATTGCTGAGCCAGCTGCAGAGCTCTGACTGGGAGAGGGGACAGAGGCCTGCCTGTTTGCAGTCAGACCTAGGGAAGCCCAGTAATGTAGCCAGCCCTCTGTGTGGGTCCAGATATGCCGAATGTCCAGTCCTGGCCCTTGGACCACATCTGGAAGTCCCCTGGTGCACACAGGTGGCCAGAAAATAGGCATTGGTCCTGCTGCCTTCACTCCCCACTTTCCTGGTCACTTGGAGGCCCTGACCTGCTGCACCAGGTAAAAGCCTGGAGGCCTGGCCAGAAACCACGAGTGTCCTTACAGCCAAGTGGAGAGTGGGAAGAGAGACCAAGGGACAAAGAGAACTCATGACAGAATGGTCTTGCTTTTTTAAAAATTAAAAAAGAAATAAGTGCTATGGTTATCGGTTTTCTGGAACAAGGAGGAGGTGTTTTAAAGTCATAGGGTGTCCAACTGTGGAGCTAATATGAAAGGAAGTAAGAAACCAGAAGAAATTATTGTGAGGTTCAGCCGAATCTCAGGGAGGGTCTTGCAAAGTGACAGTTGGTGAGTGGAGAACACACTAGGTGACTTGTGATGTCCCTTCCATTCTGGGAGGCAGAAGGGCCACTTCGTTCATCTCCCGACACTACTGGGGACCACAGTCATCTGCAAAAGCTGGTTCAGCTTCACTACCTCCATCAGAAGGAAGCCTGGCTCAAGAGGGCCAGCAGTAGCTTGTAAATGGGAACCCCTGGGCAAGAGGGAGGTTAGGGCCAGCTAGCTGCAGGAGCTGTGGCTTGGTTGGTGGCTGCTTTTCCAACCTCGTGAGTGCCCAGAACTGGCTGCCGAGCAGATGGATTCTTCCTTAGCTCATGTCTGGATGGGGCTTTCTGGACAGAGGCGGGAAATGATGCTGCCATTTGATTCAGTTTTCCTTGTACTTGTGACCTTGGTGTTCCTTCAAAGCTTTCCCCACTGCTCTTCCAGGGCTCAGGGCATGTGTGTTGGTGGTATGTGTGTAAAGGGTGTTTGTGTGCAGAATGTGTGGAGGGGGTGTGTGCATGCAGAGGGTGTGTGTGGTGGTGGTATGTGTGGAAGGCTTTTGTGTGGAGGGTGTGTGGAGGACGTGTGTGGTGGGTGTGTGTGGACAGGCACGGGGTGAGCCGTCAGCTGCACGTGCAAAAACTGTCAGGAGTGGGTGCACCCATGGACACAGGGCCGGGCGCTCCAACCCCGGCATGTGCCTCCAGTGAGACGCCAAACGGAAGGGAAGCCAGCCCCTTCCCGTCTTCACTCAGCGGGACTTGCCAAGGAGCTCTTCCCCTCCTGATGGCTGCTGTCTCCCGCAGAGCTCTCCTTCAGGGTGTGGATGTGCGGGGGGAGCTTGGAGATCGTGCCCTGCAGCCGGGTGGGCCACGTCTTCCGGAAGCGGCATCCCTACAACTTCCCTGAGGGCAATGCCCTCACCTACATCAGGTAGGTCACAGAACCAGGAGCCCTGAGCTTGCAGCCAGGACCCAGGGTTCTAGGCCCAGTCCTGTTATCTGACTTTGGGCAGCCCCCTACCTCTCTGGGCCTCAGTTCCCCTGTTGACCCCACCCAGAGTCCCATTCTGGATTCCAGGCCCTTTCAAGGGTGGAAGGATGAAGTTGAGAGTGTTGCCACCAGCTTTCTTGCCTTGACTATCTTTGTCCTTGAGGGTCTTAGACAACTGGCCAAGTGACCCACTGGGAGCTGCCTTCCACTCACATGGTGTGGACGCCATGTCCTGACTCCAACTTGGTCAGCATCCGCCCATCCACGTGCCCAGCCACACGCCTTTTAATATATATATATTTTTCATACATGCAATTTATGGAGAGAGAGAGAGATGCACATACACACTATGGATTTGTGTTTGTGATTTTATATAAATGGGACCCTGCTCTATGTTTTTTCTGCAGCATACTTTCCTGCCACTCAACACCAATTTATAGATGTCCTTCCCTGGCATTGCATACTAACCATGGCGTTGTTGTGCAAGGTTGCCTTGTAGTCCATCATGTGGAAGTAGTTCATTATCCTCACTTAATGGGCATTTAGGTTGTTGCTAATGTTTCATTAAAAAAATATTCTCGTACATGTCCTCATACATTACCTACATGCAGGTCTGTCAGTAGAACAGATCCTGGAAGTAGAGCGTCAGAGGGTATACATACCTCCAAAGTTGGCGGATATTGACAGATCGTTCTCCAAAAAGACTGTACTCGTTTGTACCACCCCAATTAGCCTTGTTTGCATACACTTCTGAGATTTTCATCACTCCATGTTCTCATCAGTGCACAGAGCTGATCTGAATCCTAACCCTACTTCTCTTGCTGCCTTGGTGACTGTCTTTTGCCCCTTCCTCTCCTTTTAGGAATACCAAGCGCACTGCAGAGGTGTGGATGGACGAATATAAGCAATATTACTATGAAGCCCGTCCCTCGGCCATCGGGAAGGCCTTTGGCAGGTGGGCCCCTCCCCCAGCCCTCTTTGCCTCCCTCCACCCACGTTAGCACAGCCTTAACCTGAATACAAAATGGGCTTGCAAGCACTCACAGTCTCCTTAGTAACTGAGCTCCACCTGCTGGGCTCTTGGGGCCCACGCCAGTATGCAGTGCACAGACACACACTGGTCCTTGAGGAGGGTGCCACCCCCTGGGGAGAAATAACCAGAGAAGGCTCATTTATGAAAAAGAGCCTCTGCTCACCAGCTGCCTGCGGGAAAAGGGGCCTCTGTGGGAGCGCTCAGGGAGGAACTGTCCGCAGAAAGCACTTAGGGTTTTGCCTCCCCCCACCACAGTTGTTCCCAATCTGTGTGCTGTTAGACTGTTTTCCTGTCCCTGACTGTTACGACTACAGTCGAGTTAAGCGTTTCCAAAATTCCGATTGGTTGCAACGTCAGCTGAGTGGGCTGTGATTAAAAAAGTGATAGGGAATGAGAACCTGAGATTAGCACACAACAGAAGGGAAAATAGCAGTTGATTGCTGTGAAGGGTAATATTGTTTTGCGAAACTCTTATTTTAGTTATATGTGTATGTGTGTGTCTACCTAAATATGTACATAGATAAACTTGATCACGATGTAAGATGTATTTCTCTCTTATTTAAGGTTGTGGTCAGGAAAGTTTAAAAACATTATTAGTGGTCATCAATGAATCTTTCTCCCTCTATTTACTTATATCTATCCCTTAAAAAGAAAAAGTATTTCGTCACTGACTATTTCTTTCAGCGAGGAGCTAAAATTTGCTTGGCACTTATGTCACTTAATTTATTTGATTCTCACAGAAACCCCCTCGGGTGGGTGGTTATGTCTTCAGTTTATTGGAGGAGAAGTGGGCTCAGAGAGCGGGGCAAGGGCCCCTGTCGGTGGTCATTACGGTCAGTGTAGCTGAGGAAGGGGAGGAGACCGAACTGCGGTGTCCACCGACACATCAGACAGTCTGATTTGCTAGAATTCCTGAAAGACCTTTAAAGTCCGTTCCCCTTGTTGTTAGGCCCTGTCTGCTACACTGCAGCGCACAGAAGGAAAACTTGAGTTCATTAAGGCTCTGCTCTCTGTGGAAAGAAGGACCTGTGCTAACTGAGGGTTTGTGTGATGCTAGCTGAGGGAGGGCCCAGGGTGAGGAGGGTAAAACAGGACTCCTCGCGGGCTGGGCTGATCCTGAAAGGTGGGCAGGAATTTGAGGAGAGGAATGGCCAGGAGACCTGAGGTGAAGCTGCGGGCCTGAGAATGACTCCAGGCAGGTGGCTGAGGCTGGAGGGCAGGCTGGGACCTGGGTTCCTGGTCCTGGTGCACCGGGGCGGGGCCTCTGCCTGTCCCCCCCAGGGCTTCCTCCCGAGCCCGCTGGCCAGAGCCTAAGCCTGGCCTCCTCTTTCAGCGTGGCCACAAGGATTGAGCAGAGGAAGAAGATGAACTGCAAGTCCTTCCGCTGGTACTTGGAAAACGTCTACCCAGAGCTCACGTGAGTGCAGCCCTCAGCCCGCGCATCTGGCCTGGGTGGGGCCGGCAGCCCGGGGACCCTTCACCGCAGGATCTCTCCATCCCAGGCAGTCTGGCTCTTTCTAGCTGTCGGTGTTTGTCTTCTTGTGAAGGCTTTGGGGAAGCCAGGAGGACATTACCAGAAGTTAAACATGACCTGTGGTAGGAACCAAATGTTTTAACAGGACCGGGCCTTTGTGCTATAAATAGACACTGTCCACTTAGGAAAGCAACACTGCACTTTGTAGCAAAGGCCACAGAAATCATCATCCCCTTTGTTCTCCCCCCATCTGGGAGTTTACTCTGAGGAAATGAAGCAACTGAAGCAAAAAACTGTTGACAAAAAAGATGTTCACTGTAGGCTTCTCTGCTGCTGGGGAAAAAACTGAGAAATGACCGACAAGGGGGGCTGGGTTTCGTGAGTCATGATGTATCGATCTAAACAAATGTTATGTGGCCATTGACGTAATAACCGTAAAGACTGGGAGAGCGTGGGGAAACTTTGCTGTAGCAAATGCAGACGCAACCTGCAAATGGCATGTGCACTGGAGCCGCGGTACATGTGAGTGTGTGCACTGAACCAGGCTGTGCAGGACCAGCTGTGATGGCTGGCGTGGGGTGGAGAGGATTCTTTCTTATTTCAAAGTCCTTCTGAGTGTCTTGGCTACAGCCACATGGTTCATTTCCTCACCTCCTGCAGGTCTTTCTCAAATGTCCCCTTCTCAGGGAGACCTCCCCTGAATACTGAATTCACAGACCACCCCTTGCCCAGCATTCCGCTTTGCTTTCCTCTGTTGCCTGCCCCTACCATCGCCAGCAGACATCTGGCTGGTGAATTTTGGGATTATCTCCCCACACTTGACAGTAAGCTCCATGAGGTTAGAGGTGTTCACCTCGTTTGTTCACTGTTTTTTCTCCACCTCCTCACACAGTGCCTGTCACAAAATGAGTTTTCAATAAATATTTTTGACTGAATAAATTGCATAGTCAATAAGCCTCAGCAGTAACTTTGCAGTCAGCATTCTTCCTTCTGTGGCTGTCGCCTTGGGGAGCGGGCTATCCCACTGCTGCCAGCTTTCTCCCAGAGATGCTGCCGTGACTTTCCAGAACACTCCACCCCTTAGAGCTTGCCTAGCTTTCAATGGCAGATTTGATTATTGGAGAACGCCCATAGTTGCATTATAGCCACGACCAGGGAATAAACTAGATTAACCCAGATAATATAGCCCTGGGTCCCCAGTACAGTGCAATAAGACTGAAACAAGTCACAAAAATGAACTGACGCTGGGAGCAATTCCTGAGGAGTTCCCAAACAGTTCGAGCAATGGCAGCCTCCTCACAGGAAAGTTGGCAGCCTGGATGACCCCAGGCTTCCCCCATGATATCTGTGAAGGGAGGGACGCCCATTTATAGAAGCATAATAAATAAACAACTTCCTCAAGTGACTGCTTTTAGGGGGATGGCTTCATTCAGATGTGTCATTTCTGAGGAAAAAATTCATTTCTTTACATTCTGTCAAAGTTCATACCACAGTTGGACGGAGCCATGGACTCTAGGCCTCGGGCAAGAGCTGGGAAGCCTGGGGGAGGCGTTGGGAGAAGGGGACCGAGAATGTGCTCACCCCAGTCCCCACACAGAGTGTCCTGTCATCCACTGAGGACCATAAGTTATTTTATATCTGTCAGAAACCTGGATTGATTGGTCCCAAGGCAGGAGAGTGGATGAAACCAGCGAGAAACATAGTCAACTGCCTTTTGTTTTGTCACTGTGTGAAAGTTTATTTATTTATTTTTAAAGATTTATTTATTTATTTATTTTTAGAGAGCGGGGAAGGGACCCAGCCCCCAACCCAGGCCTGTGCCCTGACCGGGGATCGAACCAAGCAACCTTTTGGTCCCTGCAGCAAAGCCTGACCCACTGCACCACAGCAGTCAAGGCGACTGTGCGGAAGTTTTAAACAATGATTTATTGCTCTTAAGAGAAGCCACACACCTCATTTATATCCAGATGGCCCCTCCCCAGTGCGCTTGTTCACGACCTGCCTCGGTTCTCAGGGTGAGGGCCAAGGGTTAGAAAGGAGATCAGTTGGCCCAAATGATACCAACTTTCTTCCAAACAAGGGATCCTAATACTTGGCCCATACTACTGCCCAAGGCTCTGTGAGAACAGGTTGGTTCTGGGGTTCTGGGGGCTTCCAGCCAACTCTGAGGAAGGCGGGCCTGGTTTGGCTGAGATCCTGCGGCATGTCTACATCACAGAGTGCCCGAGGTGTTCTGATGCCCCCTGCCCCCGCCCGCATTCTCTTGCCAACCGAGATAGCAGGAGACAGGTGAGGTTAGGCACTTGGCCAGACTGGTTCCCCATCGCCCCACTGTGGGTCCACAATCCAAGAGTGTGTGTAACCTCCCAAACTCAAGTATACAAACCTGCATCTGCTGGGGCCAGCGGCCTTCTTAGGTTTCTTGCCCACAGGCTAAGAGGCTTGGTCTTATGTCAGTGTGTGTGTGTGTTTACACACAGTTTTGCTATGCGTATAAAGTGATTTAATAATATAATATTTTGAACTGCCTGTTTGACTTAATGGTATGCTCTGAGTGCTTTCCCACATTACCAAATAGTATTTCACAGTTATTTTTAATAGCTAAAGCATTTTCTACCCTACAGATGAATCACAATTTGCTTCCCCCACCCCCTATTGGAGATCTAGGAATTTCTAATGTTTTTGTATCATCAACAAGTCAGAGATGAATATTTTTAGACTAAATCTCTGCATACATCTATAATTATTGTTATAGGACATTAAGCCCCCTGAAATGGGATGGTGAGGTCAAAGGTGTGTACAGTTTTAAGGCCTTTGATAAATAATAATAATAACAACACATTGCCTTCCAGAAAAGTTAGGCTAATCTATGCTTTCACCAGTAGGGTATAGATACTAAATATATATATTTATATACATACATATAAATATACCAACATATACATAAATATATAGAAATATATACATAAATATATAAATACATAATATATAAATATATAGTAAACAGTGCTAACCCTCTAATATATATTTCTTTAAGTTCTTAATGAGATTGAACACATTTTCATATTTGTGCATTTTATGTTTTTTTAAGATTTTATTTTTATTTATTTTTAGAGAGAGGGGAAGGGAAGGAGAAAGGGAGAGAAACATCGATGAGTGAGAAAAACATCATTTGATCGCTTCTTGCAGGCCCCCAGTTGGGGACCTGGCCCGCAACCCAGACACATGCCCTGATTGGGATTGAACTGGCGACCTTTCAGTTCACAGTCCAGTGCTCAGTCCACTGGACAACACCAGCCAGGGCACATATTTGTGCATTTTAAATTTGCCTCTTTCAGGTGGCCCCTTCCCTGTCGTTCTGAGATTGCTCATTGAGCCCACGTTCCGGTCCCAGCCCCTCCCCAGGCTCTCCTCTTTCTGGACTGGGGAGTCCTGGGTTTCTGGCCTAAGCTTTCTCCCCACCAGGGTCCTCTCAGACCCAGCCTCCAGGCCAGGCTCTGGGGCTCCTGGAGCTGCTCAGAACCCCATGGGGCCCTGGCGTGTCTTCCCAGAGGAATTCCTGGTTTCTTTCTCCTCTCCTCCCCGGCCTGCTAGCTTCGTCTGCGCCCAGTGCTCCTCCCCACTGAGACCTTGGCGCTGGGAGCTGATGCGGCTGCCCACTGGGTGAGGGTAAGCCCGAGGTGGGCAGAAAACAAGCCCCACCCCTGCCTTTCCTCTCAGGGTCCCGGTGAAGGAAGCCCTCCCTGGCATCATTAAGCAAGGGGTTAACTGCTTAGAGTCCCAGGGCCAGGACACTGCTGGTGATTTCCTGCTCGGAGTGGGGATCTGCAGAGGGTCTGCCAAGAACCCCCCAGCACCCCAGGTAAGCTGCTTAGGACCCTGAGTGGGGTGAGGGGCTTTCCTCTGCTCATTCTCCTCCTCTCTCTGTCTACGGTCTCCACAAACCCACTTTCCCAGGGACCCTGCCAGCCGTCCCCTCCCGCCCTGCACCTTGAGCCTGCTCCTGTCACGTTCTGATCTCCTCTCCAGGCTGTGACACAGCCGCCCTCTGTGCACCACCAGCTCTCTCCTGGGGTGCAGCTGTGGTCAGCTGATGTGATGGGCACAGGGCATCCAGGACTCTTGTGTGTGCACAGGTGTGCAAAATATGAGTGTTGATGCGCCACGTCAAAACTAGAGCTGGTCATGGAGCCCCCATCATGGACAGGCGTCCTGCCTGCCTTGGTCTCATGTCCTGTCCCTCTTCCCCTTCCCCAGTAACCCTTGGTACATGCTCCATTGCCCTCTGGCCAGCTCCAGCCGAACACCCCCAATATTTTATTATGAAAAATTTCAAATATATGCAGGGTCTGGCAGAAGTAATGCCTGCTTGAGTGTGGTTGGTAGGATAATAATGTGGGTGTAATAATTTATAGTTTTAACTTGAACATTTCACCTAAAATGTCATATGGTGTGCTAGAGTATGATATTGTTATGTTACAGAGTGACATGCTTGTGATTTTGTAATAAAAGATTTTTTTTAATAAAAAAAGGAGCATTTCTTGTGCCAGACCTTGTAGAAAAGTTGAAAGAATTGTACAGTGAATACCCATGCACCCACCCCTATTAGTAGAACATTTTACCAAAATACACAGTGTATTTGCTTTATCGCCTAATCACCCATCTGTCCATCCAATGCTGTACCTTTGGACTCAGCCTTCCTGGTTCCTGCCCTGCAGGCATGGCTGTTCAGTGACCATCTCATCCAGCAGCAGGGGAAGTGCCTGACCGCCACCTCCACCTCCGTCGCCCCTGGGTCCCCGGTCGTACTGCAGGTGTGCAACCCGAGAGAAGGGAGGCAGGTAAGCCTCTTACCCCCGGGCTCAGGACGGCCAGCAGCCCTAGGCAGACACATAGCGGGGACAGCAGCCCCTGGCAGGGAGCCCCAGGCTGAGACACACAGACTCAGTCCCTCCAGAATGAGAAGCTGAGCAGGCCTAAGTCATTATCAAGGTCAAGTCTATGATTTTACTCAGGAAGTCCTTCAGGTAAATATTTATTAAATGTCTGTCCTGCCAGCCTGTGAGGTGAATGAGGGCAGGGACTGTTTGTCTTATCAACACTGTCCCTAGCCTCTGAGAACCACCACAGCCAAAAGAAGTGTTAGCTTTTACTGAGAACCCATATTAGGACTTTTACATGGATCATCTCATCTAAACCTCTCAGCAACCCAGTGATCCGGGCTCTCGTGCTATCCCCATTTGATAGGTCATAAGACCAAGGCTCCCTAAATTTAAGAGACATATGTTAGATGACACAGCTGAGTTGGAGTGGGGTTGGCATTAAAACCTGGGTAAGTGTGACCCCTGAGCCGAGAGTCTTATCCCAGCACATAGCAGATGCTCTGTATTTCTTGACTGCTGGCTGCCTGGGGAAACCGAAATCCAGATACAGTGACTTCCAAGCTGTCGTGCCAGCCTTATGTGCCCACCGCCTTTTCCGTGGTCAAACACTCTCTCTCACCCGGTCTCCACTAATCTTGGGAGACAGGCCCACTTGTTGAGGAAGAAGCTGATGCTCAGAGAGATGAAGTTACTGGCTTAGGGGACTTGGCAGCCAGGGACAGTCAGCCTAGCTCCTTCCTTTGTCCTTCTGGCTTGGAGGGCCGTGCCTCTGCTCGGGACCTGACCCAAAGGCCAGAGGCCAGCCCCAGCTCTTCCTCTGCCTGCCCCTCCTGGGTGGCCTTCCTGGTGTCTGACTCCGGCCAGCCTTCGGGGCAGTATGAGGTGGGAGGGGGTTAGGCACCTCACCCTCTGATTCAGCCTGCAGAGCTCTCCTTGCACCCTGTTCTGTTTGCCTCAGTCAGCTCTTAGGGATGACTGGCCATTGCTCTTCCAATCCCCTCCTTGCTGGCTCTGAGAGATTTGTGTGCCATGGCCTGCTTGCTGGGCCCACCGGACATTTCTGAAGCACTTTCAGATGGGAAGGGTGCAGCTGGTCCTGGTCCCTCCAAGGCTGCCTGCCCCTTGCCCTACAGTTAGCGGGCCCTGAGTCCCCCTTCACCTGGAGCACGGAACTCTCTGTGTCAAGCCTTAACCCCACTCCCACCCCCTCCTTTTTTGTTTTTTAATTGATTTTTAGAGAGAGAGAGAGTGAAACATCAATTTGTTGTTCCACTTATTCATGCATTCATTGGTTACCTCCTGTATGTGCCCTGACTAGGGATTGAACTTGCAACCTTGGTTTTGGGGTGATGCTCCAACCAACTGAGCAACCCAGCCAGGGCCCCCCTGCTTTGTTGAGGCTGGAGCTGGGAAGTGTCTCCCAGGGCAGGCACCATGCAAATACTTCCCTGGGGCTGAAGTATCGTTTTCCCCTTTGTGCTGACCCAGCCTAACGGGCTTGTAGGATCTCCCTTGTCCCTGCTCATTCTGCTCCTGCAAGTCCTGCCAGGCCCCCAACAACACCCTGGGCAGCTGCCCCCCACCCCCTGCCAGGAGGACAGGATGAGAAGCTCTCCCGCTGGCAGCACCTTCTCCAATCTTGGCCTCCCTTCTTGGTTCCCCTTTGTTCCTGTGTCCAAGGTCACATGGGTGTCAGTATCTGAGAGGTCCCATGTGCACTCGATCCGGCGTGATGGAGTCAGCAGGTCCCAGCTCTGTCACCCCCTTACCTCTCTAAACCTTAGTACCCTCATTATAAAATGGGGAGCTCCCTTGCCTGCCTGCCTCACAAGGGGTCTGCAATAACCAAGAGCGTGGAGATGGGAGAGTACTGTGAGGGGACTCTGTCTCTCTGGCCAGGCCCAGGGCCGAGGGCCAGGGGGGTCGGGGAGGCCCTGAGACTGTGTCTGGTAGCACCTGTAGGAAGTGAGAATCCTGTGATTTGGGGAGCACCTCCTAATGATGGGGGCATTCACTCATTCATCCATGCATTCATTCTTCATATACCAAAACTGCATTGGGTTCCTACTCATGCCAAGGGATGTGCAGATCATGCTGGTCACAGGGATGAAAGAAGGGTCATGGTCCAGCAATACTCATCCGGGGAGAGTGCGCCAGCCCTTTCCAGGAGGTCAGACTAGAAAAGCACAGGCAATAGGATGCTGTGAGTTTCAGAGGGACCAATCTGAAAGCCAGGGGCCTAATCTTTAGGCCAGGGTCCCCCCTCTGCTGGGGCCACTTGGGCCAGAGGGGCTGGGTCTCGGCCCCGAGCCTCATAGCACTGCATTCCCAAGGGGAATCCAGACTCTGGTGCCCCCGCCTTCCGCATCCTATGTTGGTTCCCTTCTCTGCCCGCCCCATGTCTCCCTGCAGCCCTGGACCCGAAGCTGTGTGCAGCTCACCTCCGTTCTCCTAGCTGCTCTGAAAAATACATGGGCCCCTCCCCCTCAGAGCCCTCTGGGCTCCGTCCACATGGTCACGAGCACTCCCCACTTCCTGGGGAG
The DNA here is from genome assembly GCF_021234165.1 of Pteronotus mesoamericanus. Taxonomy (NCBI): domain Eukaryota; kingdom Metazoa; phylum Chordata; class Mammalia; order Chiroptera; family Mormoopidae; genus Pteronotus; species Pteronotus mesoamericanus. Next base: position 21,652,628 of record NW_026555078.1, on the reverse strand, counting down.
GACCAGGGGGATATGGGAAGAGGGGAGATGGATGCACGGGAGGGAAAAAGGAAAGAAACCAAAAACAGACCAAGCATCCAAACCATACATCATCCTCCATCCAGGCATTTCCAAAATGCTCTACCAGAACACCTCTCCTTCCCCTTGTCAAGCCTGGGCAAGGGCAGGCACCAGGAGGTGAAGGCACTGACCTGGGAGCCCCTTCATGACTCAGTAGGAGACTCAAGTGCCCCCACCAGCCCACTGGCCTCACTCTCCCTCTCTGCCAAGATGGCGGCCAGTTCCCACTAAGGGTGCAGGCAATGGCTGCACAGTGATAAGCAAGGGCCGAAGCTTTGAGCTGCAGGAAGAAGAACTATCTGAAGGAGTCAAAGATTCACCTGCCCAGGAACTCAAACTCAAGTGCCTATAGAAAGCCGGTGGGGAAGCCCAAGTAGGACTCAGGTGAACTGAGATGAGGGTGTATTTACAGCGGAGAGCAGCCCCTCAGCCACAACCAGCTGATGCCACAAAAGACACTAAGCCACGTCTGGGCAAAAGCTGGAAGTGCAGATTTTTATGTAGCAACTAAGCCACATTTTTAAGTTAACACCATGTAGGCCAAACAAAATAACATCTGTGCATTAGATTCAGCCCATGCGCCTCTGATCTAGACAGTAACTTCATGCCAAACTACAGAACAGGAGTGCATTGGGAGGCGGGGGCTTAAAGCTTGTGTGCAGTGGGGGGACCTCTTATGTAAGGGACACACAGACTGTTCAGATGCGGGCAGTGGTGTCCTAGGTATATGCAGGGCTATTTGTTTGTTTATTTTTCACTTTTTTTTTAGGTTTATCTTTAGAGAAGGGAAGGGAGGGAGAAAGAGAGGAAGAGAAACATCAATGAGTGGTTGCCTCTCATATACCCCCAACTGGGGACCTGGCCCACAACCCAGACATGTGCCCAGACTGGGAATCAAACTGGAGACACTTGGGTCACATGCCGGCACCCAATCCACTGAGCCACACCAGCCAGGACATGGGCCATTTGTACACATATGCAATGCAGGTGTGAGCATTATTATTTTAACCTCACTCTCCTCCTTCCCCGCTTCTCCCTGCAGAGATGGAGGAGAAAAGCCTCTTTCATCCAGCATTCGGTCAGCGGCCTCTGCCTGGAGGCCAAGCCCGCCCAGCTGGTGACCAGCAAGTGCCAGGCTGATGCCCCGGCCCAGCAGTGGCAGCTGTTGCCACACACATGACGGTAGCCCTGGGGCCTCCGGTACCTTTTGCATGAGACTTTGGGGCTGGAAGCGGGTTAGGGTGGGGGAGCGTAAAGCGGGCCGTGTCCATCTCCTCACATTTCTGCCGGAATCATCAGCAAACACCCCTGCCGTGAAACGCCATTCTCCAAAGCTTGTACAGAGAGGGCGCAGGGGCGTGCCCCGATACCCCGGCTGCCAACCGCCCTCACCTCGGGACGAAAGAAGGTCGGATGCTGGACTGCCGTGGGGCGGAGACTGGGCAAGTGCCCTCGCCCTTTGTCCCCTCACTTCTCCTTCCTGGGAGCCCTCCCCCGTTGGCGGGGGAGAACAAGGACAGAAGCCCACACAGGGTGCCCACTGTGTCACAGAGCCTGCCTGTGGGGTCAGGCATGGGAACAGGCTGTGTGGGTGGAGAGCCTGAGGCTGGGAGGGGAGGGGCAGTGATGGGGGCGAATGGGAACGGGAAGTGGGTGAGCAGCTCAGTGGCCTGCCCCAGGCAGGTGCTGGGTTGGGAGCGGGAGGGATGGGGTCGGGGGCGAAGGATGGGCGATTGGCAGAAGGACATGGACGGAAAAGCAGCACAGCACCCAAAGAGCAGGTCTCTTCCCAGGGACCTAATCCTCCCATGCTGCACTGGCCCAGGGCACTGTGCCTCCAGTCCTGGGCCCCGGTTCCCACCTTCTTAGCGAGAGGCTACAGGACCATCTTCAGGGGTGGCCTTGGGACACAGTTTACTAAACAGACCCCACTTCTGTTTGGCCAGCGTCAGGACAAGACCTCTCCCTTGGGCCTTAATGACCTGCAGCTGCCCTGTCCCCGCCTGCCTGGACTCACCACGAGGACCCCATGTGGACAGGTGGCCACCACGCACCACTGCGCTGCCCCATCCTCATTTGTAGGTTTTGACAACCGCCTTCTCAAAAGCCACTGCCTCTGTAAATACCGCGTTATGGAACCAGGGTGGCCCATAAGAACAGTACCTCCTTTCTGGAGCATTGACATTCCCTCAGTCACCGGGGAGAAAGACCCAGACCAAGCCTCACCCTCACCCCTCCCCGCTGCAGGAGGGAGGCCCTCAGGGCTCAGTCACTGCAGCTGGCGGGAGGCTGGCCGGTGGCTCCTGAGAGGTCCCAGTTCTCACAGCCGCCGGGCCTTTCCCCTACCCCATGGTCTGGTCTTGGAACCACTTCTGTTATTCCCCGGGTTTCTCTTCTCCCACCCCACAGGCTCAGGCAATGTGATCTTGGGCAAAAGACTGCTGGTACCAAGACCCTTGAGGGTCCCCCTCCCAAAGAAAACCAGCCTGAGACCCCTTGGGAGTTTATGGATATCAGAGGGCCAAGGAACCTCCTGAAATTGTCCCCTCAAATAGTGCATGAGTGTGCATATGTGCATTGTCCTGGGAAGAGAGTCCATGGACTTCCCCAGCTGCCTACAGGGGTCCTTGATCCCCAGAGGGTTTGAACCTCTGCTCTGGATTGGAGCCACTGTCCACGTGGGCTGCCGTGCCCCATCTCCCTCCCTCCTGTGCCTAAACTGCTGTCGCCTGCCTCCTCCATGCAGCCCTTGGGGCCAGGAGCCAAGGGTCGCTGGTCCGCAGCACCAGCCTGGAGGGTCCTCCGTGGTGTCCTCCCACTCCTGGCTCTCGCTGGCATCCTCTCGGCAGAGCCCCTGTGTCGCACCGCGCACCCTGTGGGCTCGCCAGCAGGGGGGCCACGCTTCTCCCGGCCTCCGTCGTGATGTTTCATGCGCCGCCATCTGCGTGGTGCGTGTAACCCTGGTAGGCAGCGAGGACTTTGGGGATGGGGAGTGGGGTCTTCCCTTGAATGCAGGGGGACTGCTGCTCAGAGAGTCTTAGAGAGGCCCCTCCCGGCCTGGGCTCAGACCAGGCTCGGCACTCGTCAGCCGCCATTTGTGGGACTCGGCCCTATTCGTCTTTGCTTTTCCTTTTCTTGACCAAAGCATGTGCCACTAGCTGTCCTCGAGGACCTCGTCTTTATGAAACACACACCTGGAATAAAACCACTTCTCACACATACACGTGCACCAGAGCCTTCCTTTCTGACTCCAGAAGCAAACCCCTCAGTGCTACCTACCTTCCCGGCCTCATAGGGGAGTTGGGGCCTCTATTCTGTAAAAGTGAAACTGAACACACTCAAGTCTAACCCCTCCTGCCCCTGAGAGTTTGATCCTTGACGTACGTGCCCCATGGGACCCCCGAGATCTCTGGACGACAGGTTGGCTGCGCTGGGGGGAGCCAGCAGGTGGCCCTGCCGCTGAGGCTGGCTGGGACCACAGCCCAGCCTCCTGTGACCTCACTGAGGGACACTACAGGGGCTTTGAAATGGAAACCAAGAGGCTGCTCCAAATGCTGGCCTCTGCCAACCCTCTCCTTCCCTGAGCGCCCACCCTGGCCCCTCTGAACTGCCCTTTGCCTCCAGCACACAAGGAGGCAGTGGTAAAATGCAGGTGGGACCATCTTCCTGGGTAGAAACAGTAAAATAATTGCAGAAAGAGTCCCACCAGCCTAGCCTTGTTAGATCGGGTAGCAGATGCTCTGCCTAATGTTTCCATGGAAACCAATGGAAAGCCCCTGCCATTTCTGTGATCAGAAGCTGAACCTACCCAGGTAAAGATAAGTACTTCAGTGCACATACAAACTGGAGTGGACAGGCCGGTGTGAGGCTACACCTCTCCTGAATGCAGCCGTTTCCATCCCTGTCCCCACATTGTCCCAAGGCTGCTCATCTGGAATCCCCAGAGCTTAGGGCCTGGAGCGAAGTGCTGGCTGGTGACAGCTGCAAGCACACTGTGCGGCTGCAGAGCCCAGCTTGGGCTAAGCTGAGCAAAGGTGGCAATTTACTGCAGGACACATTGGTGCAGTCTGTCTATCTGTCCGTCCATCCTCGAGTGCAGACCGCCGCCCACTGCCTTCTTGGGCCCCCTCCTGGCCAGGCTGGGCCAGCTGTCCACTTTTCATCTCCTTCCCCTCCCACCCAGAAGGGCTCTGGTGCTGCCTCTCCTGAGGCGCGCTCCCGCCCTCCTCCGAACCTGCCTTTCCAAGGCCTGTTTTCTCTCCCGCTCACCCCTCCCCTTTTTTCCTGGAAACTAAGGCTATGAGCCGTTAGCCTTTCACCAGCTCCTGGAAGAATCAGCAAATGCCTTGGGCTCGCCAGTAACACTGTTACGTAAGCCAACTGGTAACCCAACTGAAGAATGAGCCTCCCAGAGCACCCTGGGGTGGGGAGAGCGGGAGGGACAGTATGGGGCCAACCTCCCTGTGTCCAGCAGCGAGGGCTTGCTCTATCCCTGGGCCTCTGTGACTTTCCCAGACGCTCTTCCTGGGTCCCTCAGCCTCCTTCTTTGCAGTGGGGAGAAAACCCTGGCAGTCAGACTGCGCTCTGAGGGGTCTGGCACTCCCAGGCCTGTGGAGTGTCTTCCAGCACCCAATGGGGTGTGGCGCTCTCCCACTAGGCCAACAGGAAAGGAAACCTGGAAGGGAGAGGCTGAACTTCATAATGTCCTCAGCCTCATTCCCAACGATGTTCTCAATGCCTGGCCTTTCTTTGTGTCCTCTGTGATGCTCTGAGGCAGTTCGCTCCAAAAGGGAGGGGACCCAGGCAGTTTCTCTCTTCTGAAGAGGTCTTTGCTGCCAGGCACTTAGCACAGACTTCGAGGCAGAAGAGGGAGGGGCTCTCCTTGGGTAGCCCAGGGGAGCTGAGGCCCCAGAGCCACCTGAGGACCGCCCGCTGCTGTGGAATTCAACTCCGTGGAGTTCAGAAAGAGGGTCGTAGGCGTAAGGACTCCAGAGACCTCATCCCTGAGGATGGATCCATTCCACTCGGCCACTTACTAGCTCCAAGGCCTTAAATAAGTTATTTCTTCTCTTAGCCTTTGTTTCCTCACCTGTAAGACAGGGATACCTACAGCCTTAGGGGGGTGTTCTGAGGACAGATTTGTCATGGACTACAAAGCATCCGGCCCTTTCTCCACGCTTAGTAAACAAGTGTCATTGCTATTGTTGATAAACATTTTCTGAGGGCCTGTTCCATACGAGGCACTTTGTTGGGGCACAGAAGTAAACAACACAGAAATTGTCCTTGTCCTGAGAGCTAACATTCTAGCAGGGCAGATGGACAAATGAGCCAGCCACCATAGTGCCACAAGACAGAAGCCACAGGAAAGCAGAAGCTAGGGGAGCAGCAAGGTGGGCCCCTCGCTGTGGCCTGGGGGCTACAGGACCCTCTGGCTGGGTAAAGGGTGGGCTGGGTGAGGACTAGTCAGGTCGGCTGGTCCTTCTAGCCCAGCTGGCAGCTCAGAGGGCCAGCACTGGGTGGCCCAGGCATTCTACCCCAGTGCCTGCAAAATCGTGGTGATGTAGACCAGTTGTAATCCTAGAAGAATTCTAGAAGGAAGGAGTCATTTAAACCCAAAGAGATGTGCCTTCAGCTCTTGAGCCAGTGACCATTCCTCCAGGGCCCAATTTTCTTTGTTTGGGGAGGATGAAGAAAAGGGTGGGGCTATGTGACTTAGAAAATTCAGTAATTCTTTCTAGAGGAAATGAATACAAATGACTAGAGGCATTGTTTTCTCTTTCCTCTCTGGCTCAATTATCACTGACCCCCCCGCCCCCGCCATTATTGGGAAACTAGTCTTGTCTTTCAGATAAGTGTCTCTCAGGGTGCATGCAGACCGCCTGCTTGGGACCACTTGACATGCTCGAAAGCACCTAAGAACCTGGGCTCTGACCACACCTGCTACCTCTGAATTTCCAGGTGTGGTGAGTGGCCTGGGCCTTGAGTCTGCGCGCCCTGAGCCCGGAGGGAGAGGAAGCCATGTGGGGCACAGAGTCAGGACGGGCCCAGGCTCCAGATTGCATCCAGGGCGCTTGATCTCCCTGTGGGAAGGAGAAGCCAAGGGGAAGGAAGGCCACCCCTGTGCTCCTTATTCCACTTACCCTGGGCGCCAGACGAATGTGGGGACCAGGCCCAGGAGACAGCAGTCTGAGCCAGAACAAGCGCCCGAGGAGAGCAGGGAGGGAACAATTTCCCCCGCTGGACAAGGAACCCAGGGCTGGCAGGAGTCTGGGCTTCTGGGTCCAGAACCAGGAGGTAGTTGCTCAGAACCTCCCTAATAGGGCCTCTGGATTGGAGGCAGCTCCCAGCCCGGCAGGTGGCTTGCCGGACTGTGGTGGCCCGCAGGCCCCGCAGACCCCTTGGGCAGCTGTGAAGCTCCAGGTTTCTCCTTTCATGATGGCAAGAGGGCTGCCCTTGCTCCGGGATGACACTGATCTCCATGGCGGTGGGAGAGCGAGGGATTGTTCAGGTTAAATCAGGTCACAGTAAGTGGTGGGGGCAGCAGGTCAGCCAGCAGAGCGGCAAGGGTGTGCGCGTGACCTCCGCCCTGTGCTTACATCCGGCAGACCTTCCCCTCCATTCCGACAGGCCTTGGGAAGGGGAGCGGCCTCTGGGCAGCGGTCGGAGGTCCTCGGGGATGCATTCATGCATCATGCAGACCCTTAATCTCATCCCATGCACATCGCCAAGCCCACAGCGATGTGCTGAGCACCAACCGCACAGAGGACACAGAATGGGCTCAGAGGAGCCCCACTGGCCTCCATGGGCAGGACTGCCCATCGCCGGGTGCCAGACAGCCGGCCAGCCTCGGTTCCTCACCTGCGGCCCGGCCAAACTGACCTGCGTCCTGCTTCTGGAAATCGCCTTCTCTCTGCCTGCTTTCAGCCTTCTCTTGTTTGTGCTTTTGCTGTTCCTTCAGGCCTCTACCACGTCATCTCCGTGGGTTGAATGCTACCCATTCTTTCATACAAATTCTGCTTCCATAAGGGAACCTTCCCTGACCTCCCACCTGTTTGAAAGCATCTCTCTAGATTATTTCTTCAACGTCATTAATGCTCCTCTCCAGCCACAGTGAGCACCTTCCTCCTTATGGGGTGATGTGGACTTGTCCTCCCTAGTCCTTATTTTTCTTCTCTTTCCTGTTTTCTGTTGGCCTGTGGTTCCTTGATAACGTGACCTATGTTTGCTCCAGCTTTATACTTCCCACAGCCACAGCACAGAGCCTGGTTGTCAAGACTTCCAGGAAGTGTTGCTTGCCGAATAAATGAAAAAAAAGATTCTAGCTGGGGGAGTGTGTGTGTGTGTGTGTGTGTGTGTGTGTGTGTGTGAGAGAGAGAGAGAGAGAGAGAGAGAGAGAGAGGGAGAGGGAGAAAGCATTTAGTAGTCAGTGCATTGCATACAGAAAGCACTCAATTTATATTTGTTCATTTTTCCTCTCACCTGTCCTTAAAAGCTTGGTGCCTTCACAACGCCACCCTTCCTACTAATTTGTTGTCTCTAAGCAACCATGCATTGGTGATGCTAAGGGCTGACGTGGATTGAGCATTTCCTGGGGACCCAGAACTTGGTACCATGTGCATTCTCACAGACGAGCAGCATCAGTATCACCGGGGAACTTAGAAGAAATGCCCACCTTAGACCCCATGCAGACCGATTGAATCAGAAAACCTAGGGGTGGGGCTGAGCCCTCTGAGTTTGCAAAGGCCCTGGGGGATTCTGATGCACACTTGAGTTTGAAAGCCACCGTTTTGGGTCCCGGTGCTTTGACTAGAGGGCACAGAAGGCTGGGAGCAGATGCTGTGTGCTGCAGGCCATACCTCATGAAGCAGGCTGCCTCTTCTCCTGCGCACCGGGCTGTGACGCTCTGACGGATCTCACCGGGGTAGAGGACAGCAGGCATGAGGCTGGGCCAAGGTTCCCCGCTGAGCCAGATGCCACATGCCAACCTTGCTTTGTGTGATTTATGAGTTTCTTCCCAACACCAGCCACGTACGGCTGATTTCATTATAGAAAAGCTTCCACCCTGCAAGAGTCATTCATCAAGGGATCGGCGCTGCACCTCGCCTCCTCCCCCTCCCGGAGGGGCACACATGGGTTCCGTGGCTAAGCCCTTCCTCTGCGTCACCCGGCCGAAGACGCTCACAGCAGTACTGTCACTTGTTCACCAGTCATTGAGATTCACACATTTTAGCTTCTTTAATTTTTACAACAACCCTACAGGTAGGTAGTTTTGTTGTCACCCCATTTACAGACTAGGAAATTGAAACCCAGAAAGGTTAACACGCCTGGCCCAGACTACCAGGCTAGTAAGAGGTAGAGCCCATCTTGCACTTAAGGAAATGGGGCCCCACGCAAAGCTCTCGGCCTCACTCCAGAGCCCAAGGCTTGTCCTCCTACACCCCACTTCCTTGCATGAGTGATTCTTAGAAACCTCAGAGGTAGGGTGGACCAGGGTTGGCTCTACCAATGTAGACATAGCCTGAGAGGCCGATATGCCTACAGTCACAGAGCAGGAATTCACAGGTACCAGGACTCGGCAGAACCAAGAACACGACACAGTGCCAGACCGGCTGCTGATGATGCTGCCGGTGCCAGGTGTCTTCTCTGGAGCTCAGGAGGGTGAGACCCCCTCATGATCTCCCCGATAGGTCGAGGCAGCTCTGCTCCAGTGCCTGCTTTCTCCCACATCCTCGTGAGGAACCTCGTTTCCAAATGTCTTCCTGACCTGAAGCTCCTGTGTCCTGTGTTATTTCTCCTCTGATGCTGGTCCTGTGCTTGCTCAGGGGGAATCTCCTTTTGCAGACCTGTCCCTGTGGTGTTGTCAGCCCAAGGTGGGGACTCCAGGGTGCCTAGTGGAGCCTGACAGGCTCTCCCACAGTTTTCCCCAGGCACCTGGCATTGCATGCTCAGCAATTAGCTGGGCTTATGTGAAGTTTATTATGCCCACACATGTCCATCCCGGTTATTTCTTGGCTGCCTTACTGCGTGACTGAGTCGTGGGGAGCTCTGGCCTTGCAGTGACAGAACAGGTGCTCCCAGCCCAGCCACTGAGAAGCAGGGTGACCTTCAGCAAGTCTCTGAGGCTTCCTGGGTCTCAGTGTCCTCAACTGTAAAATGGGCATGTGATGTGGGGGAAGATCAAACGAGAAAACGCTGTGGTCTGGCCTTGTGGCCTGGGAAGCCTGTGCAGTGGCCTGGGAACATGAGGGACTATTTCTCTCATCCTGGGGCAGGCTGGAGCTGTCAGACCCAAGGCTGGGGACTTTCTAGCTGCTACGGACATTCTCCAGCCATCAGGCCAAGGCCTTGAAGTCAGATGTGGGGGTCTAAGGGGGTGGGAAGCCAACCAGAAGAGGTGGGGAGTCCAGGCACCCACTTTGCTCCTCAGCTGGAGATGGCTGATCTGTCTGTGAAATGCTTTGCTGACACTTACTTTTTTTACCTTTGAGAAGCAAGGAAGGTAGATTCAGCTGGGGTCTTGATGTTCCAATAAGGCTTTGAAAACCCTCAGGCTAGTGGGGAGGGCTCAGGTGGGGACCGGGATGGGGGCTGGGATGCAGGAAGAACGGGTCCCTTGGGGTCTTTGGAGCAGAGCCGCCCCTCTCTCATATGCATCCCCAGCCTGACATGGATTAGGGCTCTTTGGGCCTACTTCACAGAACAGAGGACATGGGGGCTGTGACGACTGTCCTAGGCAGGTGGCCTCTGTCTGTGGAGGCCCTGTAGGGCATGGCCTTGCTGCTCTCAGAAGGAACGCACCCTCTGAGGAAGGATGACAAATCTACATTGCGGAAAAGGCCCCACAAATATTTATCAATGGCACAGAATGTCGTGGTCCAGGAGGTTCCTTCTCAGCCCGGAGTTCACCCTGCCTGGCAGGGGAGCGAGAGCAGAGGCTGTGGAGCCAAACCTAGAGCTGAAGCCTGGCTGTTGTCTCCTACTAGCTGGGCAACGTGTGTCAAGTTACTCTACCTTTCTGACCTCAGTCCACTCATTGATAAAACAGAGACAGCACTACGTACTCCTTGGGGATGTTGTGAGATTTGAATGAGGTGACATTTGTGAATGGGTTGGAATAAAGAAAAGGGGACATGGTTGCCAAGGGAATGCCCAGGCACTTTGCGGAAGTAGTCCATTTCGCAGCCTGAGTGCCTGAGCTCGACACAGAGGATGTGGTCAAGAAGTATTTGTGAAGGAATGAATGAATGAACGAGTGAGTGAGTGAGTGTAGTAGCTCTGTGTGAGGCCAACGAGCCCCTCTAGGGAAGCTTTGACTCCAAGCCCAGCCCCAGCGCAGCGTCCCCACGACTCCAAAAGTGGCTGTGTGTTCAAGATAGGCTTGTTAACTTTGCAGAGAGAGGAGTCCTGTCAGGCATGGGGCTGAGAGTTGGACAAATGGATGTAATGCATGAGCAAGAATTACAATCTCAAGCTTCCCTGAGACTCCTGGCCTCCATCGCTAGCCACTGGGTAAGTGGCCTTCCTAGGGGTCCCTGGGTGTCCATACGTTACCCCCCTTTACCTCAAATCAAGGTTGTATTGGGCTGGCCTATACTTTTCTACACTCCCATTAGATTGCAAACTCTATGAAAAAGCACTCGTCCACATCAACCAATACAGTGCCTAGTGCATGTCAGGTACTCAATAAATGTGCGGTGACTGAATGAATGAATAAAATAAAACTGCTGTTCTCCCTCAGTTCTGGGAGTCTGGCCTTGGAACACGGGGTTTGAACTGCCTGTCAGTTTTGTTCTCAGGTTTCTCTTCTAATCGGGCTGATTTGGGTTTTCCAGGAATCAGCTGATGTTTGACCAAGAAAATTCCTTTTCCCTAGGCATTTGCGGGAGACCCAGCATTTGCAAGTTAATGCCAAATCAGTGCCTGATTAAACAGACAACAAATGTGAAAACAAAAACCACACAGCAGAGATGATGCAGCAAATACAGATGGGAATGCACCTACATCGTGAGAAAACTACATACTAATGAATTCGTTAAAGTTATGCTAAGGCAGTGAAAACCGCAGCATTGGGATTATCTATGGTTCTAGTTTAAACTGGCAGCAAAAAGAAACCGATGAAGGCTCTTCTGTGGTCCAAGCCCTTCTTGAAGGTTCTTGAAGTTTTTGCCCCGGGCCATGTCTCTGCTCAGGCTATAAGTCTTTAGTTTATTTGCATACAAATTGCAAACATCTACAAAATCTTCAGCTCAAGCAATTTTTAAGTGAAATGTTATTGCTTCCCTGAAGGCTATAATTCCTTGGTTTTTCTCAATATTCTTCTCATTTAGCAGCCACAAAGGTTGACCCAGATTTTCCACCCAAGAGTGTCTACAGGGAGTGGAAGGAGCCAAAGGAAGGGAAAGCAAAGAAGGGAGGAGGCAGTGGGGCAACTGAACCCGCTTTTCAGGACACCCAGAACCTGATCTAAATCTTTTAAGTATTATTTTAATTCTAAAGCTAACTCTGTGAGGTAAGTGCAGGAGGCTGGCAGACGCAGGTGGACACTATTGTCTCAATTTGCAATGAGGAAATCAAGGTTAGGAGATGCAGGAGTTGCTCAAGGTCACACAGCTAGGAAATGGCAGAGCCTGAACTCCAAGGGTGTCTGGCTCCTGGAATTATATATATATTTTTTCCTGTAAAAAGCTTTATTGTTTCCATTTAGTCCATGGCACGAGGGCTCCAGGGTGGTTAAAAGACTGATTAGTGGTTTCAGGGAGAGGCTCTGGCAGAACATACACCAGGGGGATACAGTGGGCCCCTCAAAGGCCTCTGGGCCCCAAAGCCCCGTTTGAAGGCGAGCCTTTTGAGGAGCTACTAGCCCGGCCCAGCCTGGGGGCCGCCAGCCTGCGGAGGTTAGTCAGGTGTCTCCCATCTTCTTGATGAGTTTCAGCTCCTTGCCCAGGACGTGGTTCTCCAGGAAGTCGCAGAGCTGGGTGTCTGTGCGGGCAGGACCCAGGCGTGGAGATGCAAAAGGGCCTGGTCCAGGTCCTTCTCCGTGACCATGGCGTCTCCCTGGCGTGCCGAGTTCCACCCCACTCATGTGGGAAGGCTGCTGCACATCCTGGAAGAGGACGTGGCTGCCGCACTGGTTTTGCATCCTTAAGAGACACTCGGGGCCCCCCTGGAAGTGGCCCCCGCCCTCCAGAGCCAGGTTGCCCAGTCGAAACAGAGGCCCAGCAGAGGTAGGTGCAGGAGGCCGGCAGACGCAGGTGGACCAGGCGGCCTCTGCCTCCTGGTGGAATAATTCTGAGGAATTTGGGAGCTTCTGGTTGCTCCGGAATTAGGAGTGAAGCTCAAAAAAGTGTTGGCTGCTCTCGGAGGCTGAGGATGGCTGAGGTGGTTCCCAAGATGGTGACTGGAAAAGAGGCTGGAGGGTGGTCGGAGGCTGGAAGAAGGGGGGTCCCTGGGTCTGTTCTGTCTACATACTGTTGAAGCAAGAGACAGACCTGGGGGCCTACAGAGGGCATTGTCCCAGAACTCTGTTCACACTGTACTATTTATGTAAATCACTCACTCTTTACATAGCTTTACATATATAAGGCAGCCTGTTAACTTATTAACAGTGTTGTACAGGGTCTACTGACTTGTCCCTAAACTGTTGTCAAATCTGAATGCGCTAAGGAGTTTTCTGGAGTTATTGTCAGGATAGGGTTGGCTACATACTCTGTGAGGTTTATTGCAAAATAAAATTATGGGTCACCTAAGTCATACACTGTTAAGAATTTCAAAAATGATGACAGCAGTGTAAGGCCCTTTTAAGCACAGGGCCTTGTACAGCTGCACAGATTGCAGGCCCATGAAGCTGCCTGAGTTGGGATTCTCAGTGGAAACATGTCCATTTTGGCTGGGTACCGGGCATTGGGTCTGGCACAGGATAGGAGGTAAAAAACTGTTGGCTAATTGAATGAACCAATGCAATAAATACTCGTGTTCATCTACTACTACATAGCAAGCAGTGTTCTAGACACAGGAGGTATAACAGTAAGCAATGGACAAAAGGTCCCTGACCCCATGGAGCATATATTCTGAAGGGATGGATAAATAAAAGGGCACTGGCCCTGGCTGGGTAGCTCAGTTGGTTAGAGAGTTGCCCTGATACATCAAGGTTGTGGGTTTGATCCCTGGTCAGGACATATACATATTATACAAGAATCAACCAATGAATGCATCAATAAGTAGAACAACAAATTGATGTTTCTCTCTCTCTCTCTTAAAAAAAATCAACTAAAAAGAATAACACCAAGGGCACTGTTAGCAGGTGGTGGGGATCATTAGGGGTCATCTCAGAGGCGTCCTACTGAGACAAGATTGTGAGAAGCAGGAAAATTCCTTGGCAAAAGGAATAAGGAAACTGAGACACATAGCTGAACACAGTGGCCTAGCCATTTACAGCCAGGGGCAGATGGTCACCATGGCAGGCAGTCAGAGTCCCCAGCAGGGGGACAAAACTGGGAAAAGAGGATCTTGCTCCCAAGGTAACCTTTCCTCCCTGGAGATAACATCTAGGCCTCAGCTCCAGGCCCAGAAAAGCAGCAAAACCAGGTGGGCAACACTAGAATCAATTTCAATGACTAAAGACCCCAGAAACTGTACACCTGGAGAATGGCTGAATAGTCTACTGAAATCGTCCCTGAGACCTCCCCTAAGGTTTCTGTCTGCAAGAGACAGATAAAAACCTCAAGACAAAGGCCCCAGCATGCCCTCTCCCTCTGGGGAGCAGCGTGCTCCGTTCCCTTCTTCCCCCACTTCTTTCTTCATAGCGTGTCCTTAACTCTAAGGCAATGGGCAGCAGCAGCTTGTCCAGGCTAATCCCCTGAATGTGTCCCCAAAGCCCCCTTTCCCCTGACTTCCCAGTGAGCTCAGGCTGCCCAGCCTCGGCTCTCCTGTTGCTGTTTCTGTGCCAGTCCCTTCCGTGTTTCACTGTCCCCAGCTTTAATAACTGGATCCTCGTAGTCACCTGGACTCGTGCTGTGAAATCTTTCCTACATGAAGTTAAGAGTCCATGCACTACAGCTGGCCCTTGGCGGGCCCACTCAGGGCCAGGCCCCTGTCCGGTCACACTACCACACAGATCCCACCTCTTTCCTAGGTCAGGTGACCCAAGGAAACATTTCCAACCTGAACATTTCTTTAGGAATTGTGAACTCAGCTAGAAAAAAGGAATCTCTCTCAAATGGTGAAGCTGACATTCACAGGGAAGCAGAGACCAGTGGAGGTGGGCATTCGCGACTGCCCATGTTTCTGGTTCCGTTTGACCCTGAGACTCGCCCGAGCTCTGGCCATTCCTGTAGTTTGTTTGGTTATATGTCAAACCACCCCACCTCTATTGTCACTTAAGCTAATTCAAGGTAGGTTTGTAATTTTAACAAGAGAACGACAACCAGTTAACTGATCCAAAATCTCACCCACAGGCAGGCAAGTCAGTTAGGAAACTATTGCAGTAGTTCAGGTGAGAACGAACCTGCAAGGGCCTGAGCTAAGGCAGTGGGGATGGTGATTAGGGCCCAAACAGGAGAACATATAAGAACTGAGGGCAGGCTCCCTGGCTGGTGTGGCTCAGTGGATTGAGCACCAGCCTGTGAACCAAAGGGTCACCAGTTTGATTCCCACTGAGGGCATAAGCCTGGGTGGGAGGCCAGGTCCCTAGTAGGGGCATGCAAGAGGCAACCACACATTGATGTTTCTCTCCCCATCTCTCTCCCTGTCTTTCTCCCTCCCTTCCCCTCTGCCTAAAAGTAAACACACTTTTAAAAAATTTAAAGAACTGAAGGCAGGGATCAGGTAGGACTGTCCCATTCACTGTTGTATCCCCACAGGTTAACATTGTGTCTGGCCCCTAGAAAAGTGCTCAGTAAATATTTGTGGAAATGAATGAATGAATGAAGGCAGGAAGACAAAAGTAAAACCAAGACTTGCTGACCAGCCCTGACCAGTGTGGCTCAGTTGGTTGGGCATCGTATAAGCAAAGGGCCGCTGTTTCAATCCCTGGTCAGGGCACATGCGTGGGTTGAGAGTTCAGTCCTCAGCTGGGGCACGTATGCAAGGAAACTGATTGATGTTTCTCTCCCTCACTTTCTCCCTCCCTTCCCCTCTTTCTAAAAATTAAATAAATAAAATGTTAAAAAAAAAAGAAAGAAAAAGAAAGAAAGACTTGCTGACCAATAGGAAATGGAAGATGGGAAAGAGGGAGAAACACAACCTTGCTGGCTGGTTGGCGGCCCTGAAGACAGGAAGAGCCGCTTTAGGTCATTGGTTGAGAGTCCATCACTTTGGGTAATGAGTTCAGCTTTGAACCTACTGGCAAATATTTTCAAGATTCATGGCTGGTCTTAGGAAACAGAGGAGTTACCCCATCCACATGAGGACCACCCATCCCTGTCCTTGGCCTCCTTAGCTCTGACCACATAACCAACTGAGTGACTCCAGTGTGTGCACTCAAAGTCTCTCTATTCACTAGAGAAAGACCTAATTTCGCAAACAGGCAATGATCACAACTGCCTCAGGGACCGGTGGTCCTTGATTAGGAAGAGTCTAAAGTTAGCATGACAAAACCAGCTGTCAAGTGTCAGCCTAATGAGTCCTCCTGACTCAGGCCGCAGTTCTCCAGGGTCCCCGTCTGACAGCTTACTTCCCAGCCAGACTGGGGAAGATTATAGAGATGAGTTGAGAAGCTTGAAATTGGGTATTCAGAAAACACATTTGCTTTTCTCCTTTGGATATGCCCACGCGGAGGCTGGGCATAAACGGCAGCTTTAAAAAAAAATGGCATTATCATCTCCTTGGGGCCTGGGTAGCTCAGATGGCGGAGCTTTAAAAAAACTGGCATCAGAAAGCTGTCAGAGGTGGGCATTGCCCACTTCTAGTTTGGCATTCTGTGTCCAGTCAGAAGCAGTCTAGGGAGACGGTTAAGCAAAGGTTGTTAAATTTCACCAGAATTTAGTTTGAAGTGCTGTGTTTACATCCCTGGGCGAAGCTTATTAGCATGTGTCAGAAATGCAGCTTCAGCGGCTCCACACATCCCCTGCTGTTCCAGGCTTGCAGAACGCCAGCCTCACTGCAGGCTTGGCTTCTCTAAGTTCCTTCAACTTCCTGCTGCCTGAGTAGCCAAATAGTATAGCGCAAAGTCTTCTTTTGTGACCCAAATATGTCCTGCTTTGAGAATGCCTCATTCCTTCTTCTGAGCTCAGCCTGCAGGGAGGGAGCTGAGCAGAGTATCCAGGTGGAATGGAGTCGTGAACCCAAGATGCTGTAAACACATGGAGAAGCGCTGAAAGGGGGAAGGGGCAAGTGCTGCTCACCCGCCTCCAAAACGATCGAACTGGCTTCAGCGTTATAGCCCTGCAGCCGTCAACACAGGAATAACTGCATCAGCAATCCCTTCTTTTAAAAAAACAAACAAACAACTTTTCACTATGGAAAATCTCAAACATATAAAAAAGTACAGAGATAATACCACCCAGTTTCAACAACTATCAATTTATGGCTAATCTTGTTTCATTGGAAACAAATCATAGATATTATGTCATTTTATCTGTAAATATTTCAGCACATACTCTTTCAAAATAACAATACCATTCATTGTCAAACCTAAAACACCTAATACTGACGAAATCTTATACTGGAGAGCGGAGTTGGCTCCTGTACTACCTTCCCCCTGACCTCTAACAGCAATAATGTGTCAAACAAACGCCTTGAAAAAGGGAAAGGATCAAGCAAGGCAAGGTTATGTCCACACTCAGATGCACCGATATGCGTATGTTTAAAACATTTCTTGAAGTAGCCTAATAGAGAAGTTAAAACAAAATAAAACAAAACAAAACCCCCCAAACAGCCCTGTCTGGTCTGGCTCAGTGGATTGAGTGTTGGCCTGTGAACCAAAAGGTCACTGGTTCAATTCCCAGTCAGGGCACCTGCCTGGGTTGCTGGCTGGGTCCCTGGTTGGAGGCGTGTGAGAGGCAACCACACACACACACTGATGTTTCTCTCCCTCTCTTCCTCCCTACCTTCTCTCCTCTCTCAAATTAAGTAAATCTTTAAAAAAACAAACAAACCAGCAACCCTCAGTTTTTAACAACCATCTGGCATTTCCCAGTGCTACAAGGACAACCCATTAAAGAACAGAGAAGTGTTGGGACTTGAACAAATTTCCTTCTCTGATCAGATAGCGGCCAAGCTGCCGTCTGCACCTCCACCAAGGCGCAGGGGCAATTTTGTGGTAACAGGAATTTTTAGACTTCTTTCTGGTAGAGTTGTTTTAACAACAGTATTAGATATTTCTGGGAAATAAATTGTATTAAAGTATACATCTACAGGAAAGTGCACAAAACTCTAAAGTTCACTTATTTTATAATAATAATGATCACTGATTGAGCTCTATGTTTGTCCTGAGGATTAAGTTAAACACTGAAAATGAGATGTAAATAGAACAACTGCTATTAGGGCAGCCAGTCAGACGAACATTTGCCATGTGAAATCATCTCCGTGGAGCAGCAGGATGGGAAGGGCACCCCCATGCATAGTCGCCCAGAGTGGGGAGTCAGAGGACCAACCAGGGGGAGATGTCTGTGCAGAGCGGCCTGGTGCGGTGAGAAGGCTGACCATGTGAGGGACCCCAAGTGACCCATAGACTCTCAGGACAGCAAGCTCCATGCTGACTCACTGTTGGGTGGTGTGTTGAAGTGGTAATACAGCATCTTTTATAAAAACTGTATAATGCAGTATGCAGGCTGGTCTGTTGCAGAAATTGCTGGTCAGTATTACAGAGGTGGTCGCTGTTCACACACAGGTCACACAGGGCTCTAATACTCCATTGTTTAGGTTTGGTCAGTAGCCTTTTATACAGAAGAGGGAGTGGGGGCATTCTCAGCCCAAGCATTGACTAGATCCTTGAGAGCCCGGCTCAGAGAAGCTATCAAGTGGGCTATTGAGCCTTTCCACTAAATTCCTGAGAGCTGCATCAGGACCTCTTGCTAATGAGCATTTGCCCTCCACATCCTTTTAGTACCTATGCCTTCAAATCCTTTCCTAACACCTCTTTGAAAGGAGTATGAAGCAATCTCCTCTCTCTCCCAACTGCAACTTCTTGCTGGGATTTTTTAAATAAATGCGGAGAGCATGGTGGTAATCCTTCCTGGAATGGCTTCATGGCTGGAAGGAAGTGAAGCGACCTGGCCTCTGACAGGCATCTGGCCTCGCAGACAGTGTCAAGGACAAAGCTCTTTCCAGAAGGGCCAGGGCCACTGGGGAGAAGAGGCCCAGCGTTGCTGGTTTATCCTGTAGCAGGTACTGAAAGGCTCAACCATCCTCTTTTTCCCAAAGACTAGAGGGGCAACGTAGTTGGCCAAGCCCAAGGGGTCCTGAAACAGAGTAGGTACTCCCCCAAAATGCTGTAGGTGAAGGTAGGAGTTAGCATTACCATGGCAACCCCTCCAACCTCAGGCTTCCAAGGAAGACACCATGATCGATCCTATTTCTCTTAAATTACAGTCGGCTGGTCTTAAATTCAAACATCTGTTGACAAGGCTACGGGGCCTGTCTCAGTTAAGTGATGTAATCTGTCCTCATTAGCCTTCTCCCTACTCTCTTGAAAAGCATAAAGAAAATTACCTTTGGCATAGCGAAGGCTTTTAAACCAAGCTCTTCACAGTATGTCTCAAATTGAACATCCAGTTGAAACACATAATTACCAAATAGAAAAGAGTGCAGCTAGGTAAGTTGACACAGGATCTCTAAATGTAGCTGAAAAGCTCACTGTTGCCTTTGAAGTTAAAACATCTTTCTTAGATCAGGCCTACAAGTCAAATAGTATAATGGAGGAGGCAGAAGTGAATCACTAAGAAATTAGGCCCCGCTAAGGTTTCTATCGCTGAAATTCCCCCTAGACCATCCTCTAGCTTCTCCCAACTTCTCCCTCCCAGGTGTCCTCATGACTGCAGCTCAGCCCCTCTCTGTCTCTGGGCTACCTGTTGTGCAATGTCTGAAGAAGTCCCTCCACTTAGTTTGTTTTCCAGCTGTTAAGTCTGTTCCTCACTCTATGAGGGATAGAAATAAAGTCCTGGGGAGCTTATACAAAATTCTCATTTCCCCAGGTCCTACTCCAGGTGGACTAAATCAGATTCTCTAGAGCAGGAGTTGGCAAACTACAGCCCACAGTCCAAATCCAGCCTGTAGTCTATTTTTTGTGTGCATGGCAGGCTAAGAATGGTTTTCACATCTTCAAAGGGTTATAAAAAACAAAGAAGAACGTGTGACAGAGGAGACCAAGTGTGACCTGCAGGCTAATGTATTTACTATTGACCCTTTACAGAAAAGGTTTGCTGACCCCTAATCCAGAGGAAGGGTCTGGGAATCTGGTTTTTAAAAAGCCTCCCAAGTGACCGTGGGATACCAGCTGGCAGAGCCATATTTGGAATCCACTGCTTGGAGTGGAAAGAATGACCTCTTGAGCCAGAGACCTGCACAACTGCTCTTAAAGCACTATTTCTACAGTTATAACAATTGATATACAGGAATTAATACAAAATATAAGGCATTCAAGTACCTCTGTATAGTACAGCACAGGTCACCATTAAGTGGTCATTTTATTATTATTTTTACTAAATAAAAAGCACTCATTGGTTGAGTGCTTCTGGGGGAAGTCACAAGATGTGATTAATTCCACTAAAAATGTTAACCTGCCCACATTTGTTCCAAGTGTTCCCCACCATCTTCACAGTCCCCAATATAGCTACTCCCTCCTTTCTTTCTCAAAGATGGTGACCTGCCCTGCCTGCTACGACTCAGCAGGTTGAGCGCTGACCTGCAAAGCAAAGGATTGCTGGTTCAATCCTTTGTGATCCATGTCAGGGCACATGCCTGGGTTGCGGGCCAAGTTCCCAGTGGGGGCACACAAGACGCAACCACACATTGATATTTCTCTCCCTCTCTTTCTCCTTCCTTTTCCCTCCCTCTAAAAATAAATAAAATCTTAAAAAAAAAAAATGGTGACCTATTTTACCCATTTAATGGAATGAAAACATCTAACACAACCCTCTCAACTTTCCATTTCAATTTCTCTTGAGTTTCATTATTCCATCATACACTAAACATTTTCCCTTTCCAGCTGGCCCTGCAATTTTTAACCATTAATTATCCAATTACATTTTTATATCTTAGACCCTTCCTCTATTTACATATATTGTCTTTATTAAAAAAAAAAAATCTGTCCAACTTACCATTCCATATCACCACTCTTTTCTTTCCTAGTTTCCTGTGGATTTTGCCTTCCTTGGCTATACTTACTCCATTTCCCTTACTTTTTAAGTACAAATTGCCTTTTTATAGTTCATCTTACCCGTCACACTTGACTTGGCTTCTGGGACATTACATTGTTTCCAATTTAATCTACACAGAGCAGTGACTTTAATCTTCTTGAAATTAAACCCTGTGGCTTCACAAGGTTCCATCTCTCCTACTCACTGTATTCCGGCCATGATGGCTTACTTGCTGTTCCCCAAACACCCTCAGCTCTTTCCTATCCCCTTATTACTCCTGTCCTGTTTTCCTGTTTCAAATTTTAGCCATTCTTCAAGGCCCAGCTCAGATATTTCCTCTTTCATGAAGCCAGCTAGATGTGGCACCTCACACTTGAATATTTGTGGATGCAGGGTTAACAGAACTCTGGCTGTATGGACAAGTTTGGTCTTGGGTTCTCTTTCTAGCTCTGGCTGTGTATTACTAGGCAAGGTTGCCTAAGGTAAAAATGACTTCTAATGGATAATTTATACCTAGACTGAGAGAAAACTCTGAGTACCAGGTGAGAAGACAGATCTTTTGTCTCTCTGAATGTGGTGCCTCATGACTGGAGCATGTCTCTTGCAGCAACCTACAAGCTATGTCTATAGAGTAATTACAAGAAAAGATGGCTCCTGGTATACACAAGGCTTCTAAGCCAGGGTAGCTCTTGAACTTAGCTGCCTTATCTCTTGTACCTGAGCTATCAATTCTTGTCGCATGCAGAAAATAGTTCTCGGATGGTTGTGTGAACTGCCCCGAGGACTACTTACTCCCATGTAAGAGAAACACTTAATGCTGGGTCGGTGGGCTGTCTTCTGTGTCCATATACTTTTAAGCAAACTGGTGACAAATGTGACCTATGCAGGTATCGTCTAAAAAGTTTCCTTTGCTAGGCATCAGAGACTCATTACTTACCTCACAATTAGTTTTGTGGGGCTCCCAACACCCTTCAAGATCATCTGGCAGTTTTTGTACTGTTGTGTTAACTGGGTCAATCACTTGAATGTGAAGTTATTTTTTTCACCATTAATAAAGGAATAACTATTTCCTACCTCAAAGGGTTGCTGCTGTGATGATTATGTAAAATGTTTCCTAAGCAGTAAACGCTATGCCTAAACGGTAATGCCAGTACCATTATGCTTATAAATATTCCTTCTTCTAATGTATCTCTAACAAATAGAGCAATATTTATTAAACAGTTCTTATATTAACCCTGATTTTTATTCCAAACTTCAAAAACAGCCTGATAAAGAGTGGGCCATGCTGATATGAAGCTGATGGCATAGTAACTGCCCTGCCCCTTCTTCCAATCCAAAGCATGGCCTGCTTTCAGGAGAGTAAAGAAGTCTGCTCATCCCTTGCTGAAAGTAAAAACAGTTCACCACCACGTACACCCAGCAACAAGAGTAAGATACACAACCTGTCCAAACAATGCCTAAAACATTTAGTGAGTTGCTAATATATTTTAAGCCAGAGAACTGCAAGTGAAGTGAGACACTTAAGATCTCCCTTTCATACTCCTAGGATCTCTTAGGTAGAATGCTAAAAGCAAGCAGCAGCACAGCACTGCCAGCGAACAGTTTAGAAATTTCCAGGTATATAAAACCTAGTGTTAAGAGAATCAGGAATTTTGTAATTTGGTATGTTTCACCTTTACATAGGAGCAAAAAATATCACTTTATAAACAGAAAACAAACCTGCTTTACTTGTGGGTGGGGAAGCCATGCAATCAATACCCCGACTTGAACATGGGAACAGCGGCTATAGCTTGGCCACACCACTGTTTCATCAGATTTCACCTTGACAATTAAAAGGCTACTTCTCCTCTTCTGTATAATACTAGACAGTTAAATGTGTATTTCTCCATATTTATCCCAGTCATATTCTTCCTTAAACCTTATACAATGATTCAAAATATGGCTCCCCTCCTTTTCACTCTCATCACCCAACATCTAGGACCCAGGCGTTTTCTCGCATTCCACAGAAAACTCTACTTTCCTTAGTTAAGTCCAATATCAGAAACTGTACTGTGTCTAATAATCAAGGGATTCCATTCCCTCCAGATTTGCTCTACAGTATTAAAAAAAAAAAAAAAAAAAAAAAAGGCTAAGATCTGTTAGAGAAAACTGTATTAATAAGACAAGTGAAAAGTAGGACAATCTGATTTTGGATCTATTTCTTTTTTAAAAAAGGTTTTATTTATTTTTAGAGAGAGGGGAAGAGAGGAAGAGACACGCTGGTTTGTCCCCTCTCACACAAGCCCTGACCAGGAATCAAGCCCACACAACCTTTTGGTTTTATGCGACATTTCTCCAACCAAGTGAGCCACACCAGCCGGGGCAGGCACCCTGATTTTAATAATCCTTTGATACAGTGATGACATTAACAGAATAAATATTCTGTAAAAAAGGTGAGCACCTAGAAATACTTAAAATTTGGTTCTGCATAAAACAAAAGAATGCAGAAGTGACAAGGGGACAAGGGGACTATAGGCACTCTTGAAGTCTCCAGAAAACCTGCAAAACTTCCACTGCATAAAGATATTATTGGCTATCAGTCACAATAGCAGAATCAGGAAATGCCCATACACTTGACTGGAGATACAATATAGTGTATGTTCAAGTCACGAAATGACCACACTCTACATTAAAAGCAAGATTATCTTGCACTTTTCTGTGGTCTCTCCCTCATACTTTACACTGCCATACAAGAGTGGTAAGCAGCATTTAGCTGCTGAAGGCTGTGTGAAGGGCACAAGGAACTCCCATAGCAAGCAAAGCTAAGGAACTAACCTGGCTGCTGCTAACCAGCCATGCCACTGCAAAGTCTTCTGTAACATTTGTGTCCACAGTAGGTACCAACCTTGGATTTACAAATGAGATCTACTTACAAGGCTAGAAAAGTAAGGTTAAACCTTTGAGTTTCAAATAAATCACAGCAACATTGAAATTCTGTAGCAGTCTATCAGTTTTGAAGCTGATAATGTTTCACAAAAATATTCAATGTTCAGAGACAAAAAAAATCACTCAGGGGAAAAATATAACTAAAGAACATTTATTTATTTTGCACTAAGACTTTATCTTAGGACAGAACTAAACTGTGTCACCACCCTCCACCCCAACTTTAGGAAGGGTTAGTACAGTAAATGTTATAAAGCAGTATGAATTATTACCTGACAGAGAAAAACCCTTCAAAATCATCATAACAATGTTTAAGTAAAAAAAAGAAAAGGGGGGTGATGGGAGTTTCCAATTGAACAAGGCCCTCACATTTCATCTAACATGCGCAATCCTGACTAGCATGTACCAAAATGGAACAGGTTACTATAATACAAAACTTCCACTACAGATCGCTGTACACACCTGTGTTCCATGCCCACCCCCAACCCTCTAATGCTTCCAGCACAACTATTTCCCGGCCTGTTGGGCCTGCCGACGAAGGAGCACATAGATCTTCTCTTTAATCCAGTCTTTGTTATAGGGCTGGTATGTCTGGGTATCAGCTCGGTAACTGAGGGAAAAAAAAGCAGTAGGCAATGTTATAATGGTCAATTATTGTCATTAAAAAAAAAACAAAAAACAAAAAACCCAAATTATAACTGCCCAGTCATGGCACAGATATACACATCTTCATACATGAACATAATAAAAATGTAAAACAGCCAATTATGTAACTGTTGAATTTTTAAGCAAAATGAACTTCTTATCACCTAGTACTATCTTATAGCAGAAAAAGAAACCAAGGCCTTCAGATCTTAAGTTAAATGGTCAACCTGTTTATCCACCTACTTCTTTAAAGAGTATGACCAGAAACAGCGTGTTCTCCTGCATACTATTTTTATGGCACCTTTTGTAACTAAAACACAAAAACCACTCACCAGTACAATTTCAGATTTGCTAAATTTATTTTGAATTAACTAAAAAAACCTTTAAAAACATATAACAAAAAATATAGTTATTACTGCCATAGACTTCTTTCCCAAAATGTATCCACATTAAGAAATCTTCTCACCTATATTTTAAGATTTGCTTTTCAAAATAATAAATGCTAGAGGCCAATGGAAAATTATTAGAAGACATAACAAGCTCCAAAATGGCTCTTATATGAGAAGGGTCAGGACTAGCATTAGCAATGAAATTCCAATGGGACTCTAGGGCTTTAGGAGTCCAAACTATCACTTAATAGCAAATCACTCAAGATATCTTTAGAGGACTCAAAAAACAGAAACATTCACCTGACCTACAACTGAAATCTAGCCGGGCAGGAAATAAATTCGTTTTTGGGGTATAAAAAAAACCCCCAAACAAATCCTAAAAGACTGCACAAACATAAGGCACATCCCAGTGTTTCAAAGCCATGTGCACCATCTGGTGGAAACACTGCATGGCATCTGAGAGGCAAAAATGCAGTCTGCCTAAAAGATAATACCTTAGGGATACTGTAGGACAGAGATTTTCAAACAGTGTGCTGCAAGAACTTTAAAACATGCAATACCTGACTATTTTAGTCAGGCCATTGACCCCACTTCCCTTACAGATTGTCAAAGGAAAAATGACAACAGCCAATACAACGATAGCTGTCCAAAGTGAATGAATCAAAATTATACCTATTTCTTTGTCAGATCAGCAAAAAAAAAAAAAAAAAAAAAAAAAGGTATTATTTCCTGTGCCACCAGATGAAAAAAGTTGAAAATTGCTGTCCTAGGAAAACAAAATATCTAATTTATCAATTATTGTTTCATTTTATCCAAGTTTCATTTTTTTAGCTTCTCAGCAGAAAGTTACATAAATACTGTACCTATTAAGAAGTTGCCAACTGCTGGGTGTAGCTTTAAGTGTTTATCTGAATCAACTCACTTAATCCTTTTTACAACCCTGCGAGAGTAGATACAATTATTATCCTTTTATAAAGGAGGAAACCAAGGCTTAAAGAAGCACAGCTGCTTATTATTAGCTAAGTGACTTTGGGAAAGAGGTAGAAGCTTAAACACTCCCAAGCAGAGTCCTCCTTACTGTTAACCGATTTTTGGCAAGAGAAACAACACCCAAAGGCATTGGCACATTATTCCCCTGAATGGTTTATTAAAAATGCACAAGCTTTCTACTTTTACAAAATGTTTAACCAAACAGGAAGAAACATTTGGGTTTTTACAAATGTCCTTTTGTTACAATAAGAAAATTCCAAAAAATAAAACAATTTTCTTTAAATATCCTCTTTTCATGCTTCCTAATTAGATAAGTATTAATCTAGTCTACTTTAAAGTATGGGAGAACAGACTACAATATTTATATTAACCCAGGAAAAGAACTCAAAAAGGAACAATTTTTCAGAACAGGTATATGTGGGTGGGAAAGTCTTATTTAGACCATTCTCTCCCAACAAGATCACTTTGGCAGTGAACATTTAGGAATCCATCAACTTGCAGGCTATTTTCCAACTTAAGAAAAAGTAATAAGGCTTTCTTTATGGAAAGCTGTGTGTTGATGGTTGTTAACTGGTGCTTGAAAATGACACAATTAAATGTTACATACATTTATAAAATCCCAAGCTGTTGGCACAGACCAATCGTTTAGCCTAGTGTTACGCTCAGTGAAGGCAGGTCTATAAAAGCAGCATCTGTGGGAATGAGTGGTGAAATCAACCACTGTCTGCACTGCTATTGGTGTCTTCCTGATTAGGGGTACTTCCTCATCACAATAACTAAGGGGTACTTCCTCATCACAATAACTAGGGATAAAAATGTCCCTTTTGTTTCTAAACAAAAAACACCCTCCGTATTCAAAAGGCTGTGATTTTCATCATATAAAAAGTCCTATGTCACTGTCAAGTAAACTTAATAGAAACAAGTACAAAATTAATTTACAAACCAAAATTCTACTCAATTCCTGGTCTAAGGAGTAAACAGCCTAAGTCACAATCCCCAAATAAGGAGAGGGGCAGGATGTGCTTGCTAACTGTCATAAGAAGTGTCATGACAATGGGTGGACTTTGTGGAAACAATACCGTATTTCTCCTGAATATTCAAGTAACAAAAGGGATATAATAAAGTCATATGGGAAAGATGATTCTAAATCATAAATTTGATTCTTCTGAAAGTTTTCAGAGGCCAAAAAAGTTTCAACATTATAAACAGAAACAAGCTATTATTTATAATTTTTCAGACAGACTAATGATGATGCAAATACTAGAAATCATTTTAGCATGCTAGAGGTAGTTTCTGGTTTACATTTAATGACAAAGAAATGTTCTGTTGTTATTGACATACTTAAGAGTGGTGTCTCTTAAAACTATTTTTTCTTTGTGTAATTTTCACTGTGAAAAAAAACCCAGCACAACACCTCTTCATTAGTTAACAGTACAATTTAACTTTGTTCTGGTATTTAAAATTTATTATCATTTGAAATGTGGCAAATTTTAAAGAACCAATTGACTCACTGTAATTAAAACCAAAACCCTGGCCTGACTGTCAATCTGTTTAAAAATGGAGTTCCTGCTATCTAGCTAACACTGCTGTGCTAAGCAAGCACTGGATCCTCGCAGGGAGTCAGTCCTGTGAGGTAAATTTATCTTGATTTTCCAAATGAGAAAATTGAGCACTAGCAATACTAAGCTAACTTGACCAAGGCAGACAGACAGTGACAGAGTCAGCATTCAGACTGAGCTATGACTGCTTCCGAAACTCCAGCTAACTCTTAACCACCACCTCTCAAAAGGTGACTAAAACATGATCCTTAGTTTTAAGTAACTCTCCCTCTGTTGAGAATGAATGCCATGTCTCAAAGCCTCAGGATTAAGATACCTGATGTCTCAACAAGTACTTTTTATAAAATCAGAGTAACAGCCATTAATTTTAAAAATAAAGTCAGCAATTCATTTAAAAAATAAAGTCATGGTATGCATATGAACACTGCAAAATTTAGCATGACGTAAGTCAGATTCTTTCACTTTTGTTAAACCATCCTACCAATTCAGAATATAGCTGTAATGTAAACACAGGAAAAGGAAAATTACCAAGAATTTCCAAAAGCTATACCTCAAATTATATGGGTGACATGCATTTATACAACCAGTATTTACTTAGTATTAACTACGTGCCCGATACCATTCTAAGCACTGGGGATACAGCAGTGAGTAAAAACAAAGCTCCCTGGTAAGTATGTGTTTTCAGTGATTTCATATCCAGTAGGTAATTCTGCCAACATCTGAGCCTCTTAGTTCCTCAAACTCTTCTCGTTTAGTGATCTTATCTCTTTCATTTCCTTGGCATGTATTTCCTTTCATATCCCTTCACCTTGTCATTAACAGCAACTTCAATATCCCAACTGCAAGCATTTCACTGTTTGATCACTACTACTTCCCAAGAGTCCAACTTCAACAATCCTTTGACCTCCCCCTGCCCCGGGACCTATAATTAATTGATCATACCTCTGTCTCGACCCCACCCCAACCCCAATTATATTTCATGGTCATTCAGTCCGTTGTACAATACTCCCTTGCATATGAGGTCTGTCTGGAAAAAGCCCAACAATTGTTAACGTAACTGTGCGGTATTGATGTAACCTGGCAGCCAACAAGTGACTGGACTGTGTATGCATGAATAATAACAACTTCACTGCACTAGTCAGTGGGGGCGGTAGAACCTTTGAGTGAGCATGTGTATTGTGTGGCCATTGCATTCAAAATGACTGAGCAAGTAGGGCAGCGAATCTGCGTCAAATTCTGTTAGGCTTGACCATTCCTCTGTGAAAACTATACCAGTGATTTGGAAGGCTGTGGCTATAGGCAACTGGTGATTGGCGGCTTTATCACTATAAGCCTACTCATGCATTACATCTTGTACAGAGGTTTTTGGTGAAACATCAAATCACCCAGGTAACTCAGCCCCTCTACAGCCCAGATTTGGTGCCCTGTTACTTCTGGCTTTTCCCAAAACTAAGATCTCTTTTGAAAAGGAAGAGATTTCAGACCATTAATGAGATTCAGGAAAATATGATGGGGAAGTTGATGGTGACTAGGAGAACTGTGTGAGGTCCCAGGGTGCCTACTTTGAAGGGGACTGAGGCATCATTGTCCTATGTACAATGTTCCTTCTATCTTCTTCAATAAACATTTCTATTTTTCATGATTACATGGCTGGATATTTTGTGGACAGACCTCATATACCCTCAACTCTCTATATTTGCCAATTCCTACCTATAACCATCAGGTTAAGAGTGACTGGAGAAGAACTCATTATCACAATGACTTATTTCATTTAAATCCATTATTAGATACCCCATAAATCACATTTCCCTAACCTTTTCGCCCTCCTAGATTATTTCTTTCCTCTTTTCACAAACCTTCAACACCTTTCTCTTCACCCTTACCTCTCAATGGTATCCATCGTTCCAAATTTCCTGATAGCTAAAACAATCAGAAAACAATTTCCCCAAACTTCCACATCTGCCTGCACTCCCCACTTTACTGTTAACAAACTGTCCAAGATCCTACCTAAAACTATCAATTTCTCCCTTTCTACTAGATCATATACCATCAGCCTACAAACTCACCAGTATTCCTCCCACCTTCTTTCTTCCTCCAGCTACATCCCATTCCTCCGCTCTCCTCCTTGCTGGCTGCCTACAGTTCCTCTCATCTCATGAACATAGTAACTGCAGCTTTGTTGGCCTCTCATAGTTCTGAGCTTTTTATATTAAAATTAGGACCTACATATTTTTCACCACTGAAAAAACATATTTACTTCTAGCTCAGCCGTCTGGCATAGAAAAAATTTTAACTTGAATTTCTGAGAACAGAAAACATATGGGTCTAAAAATCTCATTCTAACATACAAAAATATACATGGTTAACACAGGGTAGGATTAAAATTAAATTCCATGTCAGTCCTGCATATATTTACATTTTAAAAATAGTGTCATGGAGACAAAATAACCTTAGTTTTAATCCAAAGCCAATTGTTTTAGAGACAAAGACTACAAGGGAAGAAAAACTAAGAAAAAAGACCGTTTAAGGAACAAAGAATCAGGACTCTGAACTTCTTAATTAGCATTCTCTCTGTATACTAACTATATCAATTAACAAAGTTCTTTAGATTTTCCTGTGCCTTTATCTTTATGTTGCCAACTTAATTTATGAGCCATATGTAAATGAAATACTAAGTATTACCTAGTAGTTAAAATGCAAAGATCAATGTCAGGCACAGAGCACGCTCCTAATATTATAAATCACCTCAAACAGATGCATAAACAATAGAAAAATATGTTAAGAGACATAGTGGTAAATACTTACACAAGACAGCTGAGGTCTGCCAGATCGTCAATAAAATCGAACAACTGGCTGATATCATATGTGATAGAGGGGCTGTTGGGATTCATTCTCTTCAGATGTTCTTCATACATTTTACAAACGCCTAAGAGAATGGGGGGAGGAGGGAAACCAAGATCTTACAATTGCGTATTTTGGATATTCGTGTTTTACCTTGGTATCACAATACATATTCATAAACTTGGGCTGGGAAAAGAAAGTTGGTCAAATTTGTTTTAACTGTTACCACTAGGACTTTTTCAAAAATTTATAAATTCACCAAAGTGCTGGTATTTTGTGCCTTAATAAGATAAAATACTTCATGCCACTGACTCTAAAAGGACTTTAAAGATTTGTCACACAGTGGTTGAAACAGGCGAGGACACTGTGAGTCTTACCAGGTTTTTCCAATAAACAAACAAACAAACAAACATTCCTAATGCCCCAAAATAAAGAAAACCACCACTTGGGAATGATAGATGACAAATGGATGCTTTTCTATTTTGTTTTCAAATTCTGATACAATACAAAAAATACCACCACCATACACACATAACAACAAAAAACCAAAACCAGAAAACAAAACTGTTCAGGAGGAAGAAATTATCCCAGTAGAGTATCTAAGATCCTTGACTCCGGATTCAGAGACTTGACTCCATAACACTATCTTCATAGAGCTGTTGCGATTATGTGAAATAATGCATAAAAAGCATTAGCACATGTAGTAAGTATATAAGTACTCAAATATAATAAAAGACAATAAAATTATCAAAGCCACTGATAACAAGCCTCCATTAACCTAATTATCTACAGAGAACATTATTTTTTATTCGGTGACACATGCCTCTCTTGTTCCTACAAAAGCAAGCATAACCATTTCAGTCCATTCCCATTTCAAGTACAGTGGTACCTTAGTACTCATTAATTCGTGCTGGAACTTGTGAAGAGTGCTGAAACCAACAAGTACCAAACGATGAAGCATTTTCTCTCACAGGGCTGCGCCATGACTCATACAAGTTCTATCTAGCAAATGCAATGAGTCCCGAGCAAGTGCCTAGCACTATAACAGATTTTTCTTGTCATGATGCCACAGGTACAGGGTTTGATGAACTCTGAAACTGATGACTACCTATGTATGCCTGTACTTACACTGACCTACAGCTATTATTGTACTTAATAGTGAAAGACTGTATGCTTTCCCACTCAGATTAGGAAGAAAACAAGAATATCTGTTCTTGTCACTTGTATACAGCCATGTACTGGAGATGGTGGCCAGGGGGGTTTGGCAAGAAAAAGAAGTTACAGGTATTCAGATTGGAAAGGAAGAAGTGCAACTATCTCTATTCACAGATGACACGATCTCGTATACAGAACATCCTAAGGAAACCACATACAGATCTATTAGAATAAATGGGTGCAGCAAGGCTGCAGGATATAAGATCAATATACAAAAATCAATTGTATTTATAACCCCAACAATAAACAATCTGAAAAGAGCTCTCTGTATAATAGCAATCTCTCCCCGCCCCCCCTCTCTCCCCCCTCCCCGCCCCCTTAATAAAAGAAATGTAAGCCCTGGCCAATGTGGCTCAGTTAGTTGAAGTATCGTCTGGTGAACCAAAGGGTTTCGGGTTCGATTTCCAGTCGGGACACTCTATGGGAGGCAACTGATCACTGTTTCTGTCTCTCAAAGCAATAAAAAAAAGGTGTCATTGGGTGAAGATTAAAAAAAAAAAACAACAACACTGAAAACTACAAAATGTCCTGAAAGTAAAGACTTCAATAAAGGAATAATATCTGTGTTCATGGATTGGGAGATTTAATATCAAGATGGTAATATACTCCCCAAGATGATCTATAGGTTCAATGGAGCCCCTATCAAAATCAGAGTTTCTGCAGAAGTTGACAAACTGACCCTCAATTTGATAGGAAATACAAGGGACTCAGGATAGCCAAAACAATCTTGGGAAAAAACAAAAACAAAAACAGAGTTTCCTAATTCCAAAACATAAAAGTACAGCAATCATGACTGTGTCGTAATGTTTCTGCATAAAGACAGCATACAAATCAATGGACTAGATGTGAGAGTTCACAATAAACCCTTACATTTACGGTCAATTGCTTTTCGACAAGGGTACCAAGACAATTCAATGGAAAAAGAATGTCTTTGCAACAAAAGGTGCTGGGAAAACTGTATATTCACAGAGAGAAGAATGAAGTTGGAATCATACTTCACAGCACACATAAATATTAACTCAAAATGGCTCAGAAACCTAAATGTAAGAGTTAAAACTATAAAACCCTTGTAAGAATCCTCATGACTTTGTATAAGGCAATGGCTTCTTAGGTATGAAATGACCCCAAAACTGTAAGGAACAGAAGAAACAAATATGTAAGTTGGAGTTCATAAAAATTTAAACTTTTTATGCTTTAAGAAAGTGAAAAGACAAACCACAGACTGAAAGAAAATCGTTGCAATATATATATGTGATAAAGAACTGTTATCCAAAACACACAAAGGACTCCTAAAACTCAACAATAAGAAAACAACTCAATTAGAAAATGAGCAAAAGATCTTAAGACACCTTGCCAAAGATACAGAGATGGCAAAGTATTGGAAAAGATGCTCAAGATTGCAAATCTTAGGAAGCCTGCAAATTAAAACAATAAGGTACTACTATACATCTATTAGAATGGCAAAAATCTAAAACACTGACATCGCCAAGTGCTGCCAAGGATGCAAAGCAACAGGAACTCTCATTCATTGCTGGTAGGAATGCAAAAAGATACAGCCATTTCTGAAGACAGTTTCAGTTTCTTACAAAGCTAATGACAGTCTTACCATATGCTCCAACAATCATACTCCTTGCTATTACCCAAAGGAGGTAAAAACTAATACCCACACAAAAACCTGTACACGAACTGTTTATAGCAGCTTTATTCATAATTGTCGAAACTTGAAAACAACCAAGATGTCCTTCAATAGGTGAATGGATAACCAAATTGTGGGACTTCTGTACAATGGAATATTTTTCAGTGATAAAAAGTCATTTACTGTATATTCCCAACCATATTCAGGAGAAGGCAAAACTATGAAGATATTAAAAAGATCAGTGGTTGTCAGAGGTTTTGGAGGTGGGGGGAAGGAGGAGTAGGTGGAACACAGCAGATTTTTAGGGCAGTGAAATTATTCTGTTGATACTATAATGGTGGATATGAGACACTATGCATTTGTCAAAACCCACAGAACTGGCCACTGCTGGATAGCTCAGCTGGTTAGTGTCATTTTGATACACCAAGGTTCGGTCTCTGGTCAGAGCACAAACAAAAATCAACCAATAAATGCATATATAAGTGGAACAACAAATCAATGTTTCTTCCCCCCCCCTTAAAAAAAATCAATTAATAAAAAACCCCCCATAGAACTATACAACACAAAGAATGAACCCTAATGTAAAATATGGACTTTGGTTAATAATAATGATGATGATGATGATGTATCAATACTGATTCATCAACTGTAAACAAATGTACCACACCAATGCAAGGTGTTATTAATAGGGGAAACTGGTGGTGGTGGTGGTGGTGGGGATAGGGTGCGGGGGAGAGGAGATATATGAGAACTCTCTGTACTTTGTTTTTCTGTAAATCTAAAACTGTTCTAGAAATAAAGTGTACTAATCAAAAAGACACTGGGCTTCACTAAAATCACTGAAGGTTAGCACAGGGTATTGCAGAATTAAAGACCAAACATAATATGGGTAAGGCAACAACCTGAGGCAGCAGGTAAACAAAGTCTACCGAGATGGCAAGCAAGGATGTCAGCAGAGAAAGGGACCTGAAAAGAGCCTTGCTTTTCTTTAAAAATCAGAGCAGAATTTGATGGCAACCAGGAAGGCACAGTGTCAGCGATCTAGAATTTGTCTATAATTATTACAAGTAACTTTTTTCCACAGGTCTACCTATTGTTGGCTTTAAATGAACAGATTTTATGTAGAATCCAGTTAACTTTGGATAGCAATAAATTCAGGGACATGCCTAGCAGCAAAAACAGTGACTATAAAATCTTTACACAAGTCCTGGTCAGGTGGCTCATCCTGGCACCACAAGGTTGTGGATTCGATCCCTGGTTGGGGTGCATAAGGGAGGTAACTGATCAATGTTTCTCCCCCCCCATCCTCTCTAAAATCAATAAACATATCCTTGAGTGAGAATTAAAAAAGATCTTCACAGGAAAAGAACGGACAATTTGCTACAAAGGGTACAGGGCAGGTACAGCTGGCTTATGTGACGTAACAATTCAATGTCAGGATAAATGCAATCTGTGCCAATCTAATCTACGTGCTCTCATCTAATGTTCCACCAAGTAAAGAAACATTAAGGGCTAATAGTTCCCTTCAGAGTGGGGTCAGTTTATCATATGCACAACAAATTATACTGATTTGGTTGCATCTGTCTTTATCCTGTGAGCTAATTTTTATTTGTTAACATTCTTAAATATTTACTTCCTCTGCTCAAATGAACAATCTAAGATTTCTGGAGGAAAAAACAAACCCAGTTCTTGCGGTCCATAGGCTGGCACTCAATCCACTAAGCCACCCCTCCAGGGCCAAACCCAGTTCTTAAATGACATCTATTCTAATAGTGAATGTCAGGGGGAAAGACAGGTCTACCCCTTGATTAGCATATAAACTCACCTTCCATGCATTCATTCACTGATTCATAGTCAGCATAAGTTCTGCCTTCTGGCCTCTTGGTAGGCTGTACCAGTAAGATAGTGTGAGACTGCAAGGGAAAACTGTGATTTCAGTATAAGGCTCTAACTCATATTTGAGAAATTCATATCATGCTATAACATTCTTCATGGCAAATCTATTTTCAATTCTTACTGCTCAAAGACAAAAAGTAAAAATTACTAAGAATAAATGACCAAACACACAACTATAATCAAAATGATTATTTTTAAGTGGCAGTGCTTTCCTGTTACCAGCTTAAGATCAAAATATCTTCTAAACCAGTTTTAGTCATTTTTTTTTTATTGGAGCTATTTTCAGAAACTTTTCGTTTTATTAAAAGCCAAATATATTTGTTTTATAGTTTTTTTTCCTTCTTCTGGACAGATTTAGTCCTTGATTTCCTTATGGTCCTCTTTCTTGGGAGAATGACCATACAAAACATATACTTAAAAAATATAAACACATACAGTCAAATCTCAGTTCTTCACCAAGCTGTTCACAAGAGAAAACTGTCTAGGTTGTTCTGTTTGGGCTGAAAACCCTTTCATGTTGATACAATGTAACCTGGGTTCTCCAACTTAATTCATTCCATTTGCAATTGAAGAGGTAGAAGAGGGGAGGGAGGATATTCCTACTTCTCCGATCAAGGAAATGCTTGCTAAATCTGGAGAAACACAACCGTTTTATTGAGAAATATCACCCTGACAAAGAAGTAGCAAACCATGCAATAAACTTGTTCAATGACATGTAGTGTTTCACTCCAGGCAAGTGTTAAGAGGCAGGCAGAAACAATCACCGGATACGTTTTTAGTGAGAGGCCCAGTGAGCCTGAAGCAAAGGGACAAAAGAAAAAACTCCAGAAGAACAGCTCCCTGACATTTTCACGGAAGGGGACTCCCACTCCCAGTCCAAACAGTAACATCCGTCTATCCCTCCTCTCCATATTCAGTCATCAACAGCTCTCAACATTAAAAGTAAGTTCTGATGTGTACAAAAATTTTCAACTTTTTACTGTACATTTAATTTCTTTTTTGTGAAATTTTCAGTTATTCAATACATTTTAAAGTGTTTACTTACAGATTAAACAGTACATTATACATGTACTGTATATAAGAAAGGTTAAAACAGAATCATTTGGAGTTTAGAATAGATTAATTCAATTTACATTGTTTCTAATGGAAAAAATTATTCAGTTTTTGAACACTGCTTCTCAAACAGTTTCTGGAATGAATTAAATTTGAGAACCAAGGTTCTACTGTATACACAAAATATAAGTACAATTAGGCAAATGTAAATATATACTTATATATTTGTCACAATAGAAAAATATCGTGAAACATAACCAGAAAAAATTTTATACAAAATTACCTTAATAAAATTTCTATTCTCAACCAGGCAGCTATGACTCGTTCCAATTGAACGCTAATATGGCTGTGCTACAAACATGAACCCTAAATTCTCAGTAATTCTACTGAGGAAGAAATACTACAATACATACAATTTGCTCATTAGCTTTGAGAGAAACTAAACTGTATCTCCAATAAAGCAAAAGTAAGACTTTCGGACCAGTAATGGAATATGGACTCCAATTTTTAATTCTATAGGGAATTATCACTGATATTTGTCCGAGAATGAGTTGATGTGAACGGCTGTCACCTTTTCAGATTTTAATCCAAGCATTTTAACACAGTATCAAATAGTGACACAAAAAGCAGAGAAAGGAAACGCAGAGATACTGTAAAATGACTTGCCCAAAGTCACACATCTGGTTATGACAAAACAGGAACTGGAAACCCCAATTTTCTAGTTACTAATCCTCTGGGGGGGGGGCGGGGGCATTGGGTCAAATACTGAAATACATTAATTCAGAAAAGTACAATCTGAAAAAGTGCCTTCTTCACAATAGCTGCATAACTTGCTAACAGTAACTGCAGCAACCAGAAAATGAAAATTGAAATAACCTCTTAAGCTCTGGGGGCATCTGCTTTCTGTGGATTAAAAAAACAAACCAACAAAAAACCCTACCCACCCACTGCACTACTTCCCGGGTCAGATCCTAAGGAACCTGGCCCCTCTGCTGGGCCTATCTTTTCAGCCTCTACACCCAAGAGAATGTAAGTACGGGTAAGAACAGGCTTGAGGGCTGAGAGCAACGCCAAATCAGGCTTCTAAGGGTCTTGGAAAAGAGAAAAAGTTATATTTCTAAAAAAGTAGAGGTCAGAAAACAATAGGGAACAGCTGCGAATTCACTCTACAAAACAAAGACGACCTTTCCTGGCCCACATCCTAAGTGCAGTAAATTCAAACCGTTAGTTTTGGGAACAGGTTTTCAGACATTCCCTCGGCCATTGTTCCTACAGTAGGCTAGGGCGTTTGGAGGGAAAAAGAAGCATCCCTGCATGTGCCTCTGCCAAGCAGCCACCCGGAGAAAGCGCGCAACCACAGGGTGGGACCGGGATCCGGGGCCTAGTGCCAGGCCCA
This sequence comes from Pteronotus mesoamericanus, assembly GCF_021234165.1. Classification (NCBI taxonomy): domain Eukaryota; kingdom Metazoa; phylum Chordata; class Mammalia; order Chiroptera; family Mormoopidae; genus Pteronotus; species Pteronotus mesoamericanus. The sequence goes on along the minus strand of NW_026555078.1, from coordinate 21,615,732 downwards.
GCGTCTCCGCGGCGGGAAGGGGAAGGGTCGACCTACAAGCCGGAGAGCCAGGGAGCAGCGCGCTCCCGCTAGACGGGTTGTATAAAAAAGATACGGGGATGGGGTCACCCGGAAGGCTGGGGGTTCGGGGAGCCCTTCAGGTATTTCTCACCATCGCGCCAAACTCTTTCGCTGCAGCCGCCGCCGACACTACCACCTCACACGAGCTTAGCCACACTGCCGCCAACAGCCAACCCCCGCGAGAGGAGCCGCCGGAAGTCGTCACAGGCTCACCGCGAAAAAGCCTTTTGGACCATAGAGGTTCACATACTTCCGGCAGCTAGAGCAGATTCCGACTCTGTTTCAGCCATCTTGGATAAGGGCGATGACATACACAGGGAATCTTTCGAAATATAAAAAAAAAATCATTTTTAAAAAAACTCTGTCTTCCATACTCTCGTTGTTAGGCGTACGGTAAAGCGATCACGGATGTACAGAGTGACACAAGTCATGTTTCACTTGCCCTACTAAAAAATGGCGGCAGTCTAAGAACCCTGGGCCATAGGTCGGTTGTTACCCGGAAGTACCATTTTAAAGGAGGGGACGGTGCGGAAATCCGGAAGTGGATGTAATGAAGGGGTGCCACTTGGCGGCCATGGCTGCTGTAGTATCGATAGCTCCGGGTCAAAGCCCAGTGGAGTGGAGTAATATGGGCAGTGCCAGGTATAGGGCAGAGACAGCTTTGTATCGGATTCGCTGCTGAACCCCTAAGACCTCTCGTTATAGACTTACTGGACTCCTTTCCTCATTCTAGACTCGGACGAGAGTTTGCCGGGACTGGTGGGCTGGTCCCAGCCTGGGAGGATCATTGGCAGGGTGGCCCAAAGAACTAGGGTTGCCAGGAGAACGAACAAGTTCGCTTGGATTTTCCTCCTTTTTTCCTGCTGCCACCTGCAACGTTGTCTGTGGAAAGAGTGGGCCCGTTGTGCCACCCTCATTCCTACCACTGAAGAAATCGCTCATTAGCATATTTGCCCCATTGACTTTTCCCATCGTTGTTAAGCCATCGGAATCCAGTGACTGGCATCTGAAAACCCAGGTTCTGGGGACCTAAGATTGCTGAAAGTTCTCTCTGGTGCTAATATCAGCAAAAGGGGCTGTTTCCAGGTACGTTCAATAGAAAGGTGCTTCGTGAACACATCTGCTGGTTGGGAGGACGAAAGAACTGGAAAGTCCCTCTTGTTCTCTTGGAATCACCACACGCATTTAAGAACCTTTTGAAGCCACTGAAAATTTTTAGTCTGGTGGTGGTGGGAGAATAAAGGAGGGCAGAATGGATGATTTCATCTCCATTAGTCTGCTGTCTCTGTCTATGTTGGTGGGATGTTACGTGGCTGGAATCATTCCCTTGGCTGTTAATTTCTCGGAGGTAAGAAATTTGCAATTTTTTTGTCAGCTGTCAGGATGATTGCTAGAAAGTAGTCACAGTTGTAAAGGGAAGCTGCTTCCCCCAATTAATCTCAGAACTAAAGGTCTTATTAAGGAAGGTTATTTGTTAAAAAGATGCATAACATTTAATAATAGAAGCAAACTTCATATTCAGCACTAGAGTTCTTAACCTGGGTATGTGGATCCACGGCAGATCCTGGAGTACTCCCTGAAGTTGCATACAAAAATTTGGAGCTCTGTGCATTTTCCTGGAGAAAAGCACAATAACAGTCTTTTGATTTTCAGAAGTTTCAAGGAATTAAGAGTCCTGATTGCTATCAAGAACTTTAAATGGTGAATGTTATTCGTTCATATGTGTTAAGATCAATATTACTTGTCTTTTTGAGAGAATCAAGCATAGTTGTTTGGAGAAACATAGTTTTGGATACCTGTATTAGAATTAGGTAAGAAAAATATACTTTAAAAAACTTAGATTGTTTGTAACTCACTTTTCCCTTTAAAGAAGAAAAGCATTGGAATGGATATAAGATATTGTGTTCAAATCTATTTGCTTAGAAATGAAATTTTTGCTAATATATTTTGACATTTTGGTTAGTTGTTATTATTCGAACAAATGTTAACTAATGGGGGAAGGAAAGGTAGATGAAAGCATTGTTCAGTGAAAATGGAGATAGGTTCTTCAGGTTGTCATAAAGAGTGCATAAGGTGTACAGTGCTCAAACATCTAGGGAGAAAAACAGCTACATTGTGGGGAACAGGATTTCACCAGTATGACCTGTCCCGGGTTTTACTTCCAGTCCTGAAAGTACTTTCATAGGACAGGGGAAAGAATGGCCTGAAGTAGAAAGGAAAGGTATGGATGAAGTGTGAGGTAGGCTTTGAAGATAGCCTGTGTATGGGATGGGGCAAAAGGTGAGACCAGGCCTTCTGGGTTTGAAACATAATTTAAGCTCACAGCCAGATGGAAGGGAGGGCTGAATTGCTGCTGCTCCTTTAATGTTTCCTTTTTGTATCTGTATGCCTCAGCGTCTGATGCTGACATAGATACCTTTTTTTTTTTTTTTTTTTTTTTTTTTAGCACATATATTACTGAACTTCATTTAAAAAACCCAATAGGGTACATAAGGAATCTGAGACTCAGGCTATGTAACTTGGATAAAGTCACGAAATATGTTAGAACTAGAGCTGGGGTTTTTTTGTTTTGTTTTGTTACTTTTTTATTGAATTTATTGAGGTGACATTTGTTAATAAGATTATATAGGTTTCAAGTGTACAGTTCTATAATACATTATCTGTATTTTGTATTGTGTCTTCATCACCCTGAAGCAAGTCTCCTTCCAGAGCTGTTTTTTTAAATCTAGGTTGTTTAGACTCAGAACAGTTTGTAGCCATTGTCCGTTGTGGCAGAGGTAGCACATTTGTAGCTCATGTACCAAATTTAGCTAGGAGACTTAGTTGTTATATTAGTAGAGTGTTTAATTTTATTATTGTGGTGTTTTATTTTGTCTGTATTTCCTCAAGACAATAGTTAGCTAGAGCTGAGTAGCCGTAGATGTCTCTGTATCCTTGGCTGTGAAGCCTGCTGAACTCATTTTAGCTACCTGCCTGCCCAGTGCTTTGTGAGCCTGCCGTCTTTCTTTTAACTACATTAGAATTAAATTAACATTAATAGGGCTGCCATTTGTGAGCTTAAGTTCATATATTTAAAAACCCACTTAGGTGATATTTACCAAGAATCATAATTCAAACAAGAAACCGATAAAACTTCTCATTTCTATAGAATGCTTAGGACTTTTCCAATTTCAGTATTTTCTCAAATTATCTTGGGTGATTTTTGCAATATGCAGATATATGATATTTTTGTTCTCATTGGAAGGAAATGGGTACGTGAGTAATGTAGTTAACCATTAATAAAAATAGGTAGTATGTTATGTCATTCTAAATTGAGTCATGTGGTCTGTTCCAACTGTAGGTCTTAAAATGCTATAAATTGGCATTTGTAATATCTGTTTATTATTAAAGCAGGAACAATGCATTTTAAGCTGTTAGAATAAAATGAAAGTTATAAATAAATTAGAGACATTTTAGAATTTTAACTGATGTTTCTATCTTGTGGGAATTAAGCATTTTTTCCTAGGTAAAATATACTACTATTGACCAAAGTATTATGAAAATAGTGAGGTGATAAATTAGTAAAAATCAACTTCATTCATGGGGGCTGGGAAGCACAACTTCTACCCTTAGAAAATAGCTCTTCATATTCCTAGCTTTTCTTAGGGACTAGTGTTATTGTAAATAGGAAAACCAATAAACCTAATTTATTTTGCAGTTCACTTTCATTTACGTGATAATATGCTTTTTATTCATGTTCTTAATCTAGCTGCTGCTTTGTCATTCAGTACTTGCTTCAGAATGTCTCAGCAGGAATAAAAGATCAATAAAACCATTAATTATGGCAGGATTGGTATTGAGAAGTGAGTTAAAATCAAGTAGCCTGAAATTACTGTAGCAGTGGTGTCTCCCTGCCATATCTGACCATCAAGAGTTTTATGTGACATTGATTTCTCTGTCATTTTCTCCAACATTCCTTGCCGCCAAACCAACTTTCCTGATGCTTTTGGAACTTCTCGTCCTTGCCTTTAGACCTGGTGACTGTACCTTCATGTCCAAATGATTTATAAAACAAAGGGAAAAAACCTCTGACTCTCATATGCTTTTATAAGGAACCGATGAACAAGAGGCTCTCTTCCTCAGCATATGGGAAGGAGAAAAACTAACCTTGTAAAGGAGGCCAAAGCATGCTTTACACACAGGAGGCCCTGTCTGGTAAAGGAGATGGACACATTAGTTTAGCACTATCTTACATTTTTTGACTCAATTGTTAGTGAGCAGTTTTCTTCAGCTCTAAATGGAAATGCACGTGTAGGTTGAGAGCCTCCAAGTTAACATTACCTAGTAAAAACCCAATTTAGCAGGTGATCTGATTGATAATGAAGTCAAGATAAAAACGAGGCCAAAGTGGGATTTTAGCTCGACTGTCTGAGACTGTCTGAGGATCGTAGTTTACCTGAGCGTGTCTTCTTTTTTATCACGGAGCTAGTGACAGAGTGCAAGCTGTGTTTGCATCAGAACTCTAGGGCAGCGTTCCTCAGAGTATCTGGTAAATGACCAGTTTTTGTGTTTGTTTAATTTCCATTCCACTGAAGACCCGATCTATTTGTAAAAATGAAATACTAAGAAAATGAAATGGGGGGGGACATAAAAAATACAGGCCCAAATGTAGTGTTATTAAGTTGAAGAGACATACAATTTCTCTTTTAATTATAATGATCATATTGCTATAAATTTTTTGAAGGCTTTATTTCACTTTCTTGTAGACTAGTTTGGATTATAATGCCACATTTTTCATGTGTTAAAACAGTACAAATCCATAGGTATGCAGATGAAAGTAGTGCTATTCTTTAATTAAAAAATTAAGATGATTAATGGTGAACTAATTTCAAAAGGTACTGCCTGAGACAGGTAGAATACTTCAGAATCAGTGTCCCTATGTGAGCAGGCTATTTAACATCCAACTCTGTTCTGTTAAATGACCTTAATAACATTGTTTTGAGGATATAATGAAATAAGCACAGGGCTTAAAACTGTATTTAGAACACAAAGATTTTTTAAAACCTTGGAGATTATTAGTGCTGATAATGAAAATTTTTTAAGGTTTTAATTTTTATGACTTTGTTGTAAATTGTAATTTTAAACCTCTTATTTTTGGAACAGACTTAATAGTGGGTAACCCCTTAGCACCACCACCTCCCTTTAACATGGGAACTCCTCAGCAGTTTGTTTGAAGTCTGAAGGGATCTTGTTTGGGGGTTGGCATTCCTATTCATGAATGTTCCATTTGGGGAGGACAGGGCTTTTCCTTTAATCTCCCTGCTTTATAATACTTTCCTTAATATTTAACTTTCTTTTCTTCATTATATTTCTCATTTTAAGGTGAGTGGTGTTGTTCATGTGTAACAGTTTTGTTTTGTGTCTAATGATAACTGACCCATTTATAATAAATATTGTTAGGGCTTTGAGTTACCACCAAATCAAAGGTTTGTTCCTAAAGAACACATTCATTCAGTATGCTTTTTTCTTCTGGAAATTGGTTCTTTCTGAAATAAATTTGACAAAGTTGCACTTTTAAAGACTTGTGCACTGTCTGGTATATTAACCTTTTATTCTCTTACGGTCATACAATAGTTTTTACATTTTTTTAAACATCTGTTAGGAATTTCATTTGTAATTGACTCATATCTTGAAAGCATTCGTAACTTTGTCTTTTCTCAAGTTATTTTCTTGTAAGGTTGTTGCCTCATAAGTATCTTTGCTTGATAAAACTAAGTTTGGAGCAAATAAAGTCTCAATACAATCTGATTCAATATTATTTACCTGAAAAGCTTTCTTTTTTCCAGCGTATTATATGGATAAATATTATTGAAACTTATGTGCACATGAATATTTATAATAGCTATTGCTTTTTGAGATCCTTCTGTTACCAGGCACTGATACTCATCATCTTATTTAAACCTCAGGATGAGACTGAGATAGAGATGCTGTTAAACCTCACTTTACAAATCAGCACAGTTGGGCTTGGAGAGGTCACAAACACTGGTAGAGGTGGATTTGAAACTAAGCCAGTTTGATTACCAGTCCAAAGCACTTGACCAGTAGAGGATATTTTTTTTCCTAATGAAAACTGTGTAAAAAAGGAATGAAATGGATCTAAATAGGTACCCTTTAGCTCCCCAAATTAGGAACTTCTTAACACTACTGGTATTGTACCCCTTACACTCCCCAGTTTAAGGACCACCCTCCCCCCGCCCCCCGGCTGCTCGTCATTTAATTTCTACTTGCTGCAAAGGAACACGGTTACTGAGTGTCAGGAGGACTCGTGTGTGGCTTGGGTAGTAGAGAAAGGTTCCCTCAATTTCTTTTTTTGGTGTTTTAACTGTAAAAGAACCTAACTGCTTCTCCTTGGGACAGCCTGCCTAGTCTGTGGGTGGGGTCAGGAGGGGGAAGGAGGTAGAGGAGGAGGGATGTGGGAAGGGGCTCAAAAGAGCCTAGTGCCTCTGGAGGTCTGGTGGCTGGTGGTGGCCGCTCAGGATGGGGGTCTGGCGTTGGCTTTGCCAGACTGGCTGCCAGGCTGCTCCCTTGTGGCTTCTGGAGCCAGGTCACAGGCGATAATGCTGCTGGAGGCCTGGGGAGACTTCGAGAGCTCTGGGGAACGGGAGGGTAGACTTCCTGAAAAAGAAGCGTGCCCACCAGTGACCCAGGTCAGCCTTGGGGCGACCAGGGTGGTGGGCAATGGCGTCCCCAGGGTACTGGCACTTCCACAGGAGCTGTTACTGAAAGTGGAGCCCAGGCGCCACTGGTGGTAGTCGTGGGTGGCATGAGCGAGCCGCTGGCAGGGTGGGTGTCTGCCATGCTCTTGCTTGTGGACAGGTGGACGCCTTGGTGACTAGGCTGTGCGGGCCTCGGCACCCAGTTACGAGTGGTGGGGAACCGCGGGAAACCAGGGAGCTAGGCCGTGGAGCCCATTTGCAGAGGAACTGTGGGCGGCTGCTCCGTTGGCTGAGCCGCATGGAATCCCAGCTTAGGTATTTCACTAACATTTCACAGTACCTCTCATGCCTTAATCAGTGTAGCAGCATTGAAACGACAGAGGTAAACAATCTTCAAATACCTTTGAAACCTGTGAGAAGGGACTATGTTTTAGATGTCCTTTAAAGGAACACTTATCAAATTGGAACCTGAAGCAGTTCCTATTTTGAATTATCCAAGATTAATTTCACACTTTATATTTTCATAGCTTAGTCATTTCTCAAGTGTGCTATTTAAGAATTAACATACTTTTTGAGGGAAGACGACCTGAAATGGATTCAGAATGCTTCTGAATGCGATAGTCTTAACCTTTCCTCTACTTGGAGAATTTAGCTTTGAGCCTTTATTGAGTGATAATGTTTAAGATCCTCTATAGCTCATTTTGGAATTCTAGGTAACAAATAGTAATGCTAAGTATAAGTATATGTAGGTATTTTTAAAACCTGTGATGGAATTTTAGAAATCTCAGTCCTCCTTGAATACTAATATTCAATGTCTAGCTTTATTGAAATACAATAGAAATAGGTGTCAGTTGGTCTGGAAATTGAAATTCTTCTACCCCAATTACATGGATTTTTAAGTGACAGAGTTTGGGGTTAAGTGCTAGATAATGACATCAAACTATTGCAAACCCTGTATTTACTTGGGGGTCAATTTTCTACTGAGCAATCATTTTATTGTAGCTTCTGTACCTGTTGTATGTTCCTTTCATTAATTCTTTAGTCATCTGCCAAAGGAAAGTTGAGGAAAGAAGGACAGGTGCTAAAAGCAAAAAATGAAACAGCGAAGTGGGTTTTATAGAGAAGCAGTTTAGCATAGTGCTTAAGAATAGAGATTCTTAAGCTAGATTCCTGAGGTTGAGATCGTGGGTCTGCTATTTGCTGGCTGTGTGAGCCTGGGCAAGTTACTTGAACTTCCTATGCCTCTGTTGTGAAGTGGGGATAATAGAAGTACCTGTCTCATAGGATTGAGTTAATAGATTATAATGGAACATGCCTGACACAGCAAGTACTTAGTAAATATTAGGTATTATAATAGAAATGAAGGAGAAGAATATTGGTAGCACGTCTCTTGTATAGAGCTTGTTCATCCAGAAACCTCAATAATCTAAAAAAGGTTAAAGGAAAAAGATTAAGGTTAAGAAAAGCTAAATAGCCTGAAGAGCAAGCATTTTATTTGCTCACTACTGTGCCTGGCACTCACTTGGCTCCTCTGCACCTTCTTACGTAATTATAGTAGGCTAGTATGCCAGTCATCAATTTATTGCCTCTCAGCTCCATGTTCACTCTCTGTTGACTACTATGCAAAAAACAGATCTGGGCCTTTTAAGTGTTTTTCCTTTGCCAGCTGGCACAATGTTGAGCTTTGTCAATAGAGGACACTGGAGACAACTCGTTAGATAAGGCGTTTCACTTCTTGATTCTGGCAGGCTCCTAAACAACTTCTCTGACATCAGTTGCATCTGTAGTATCTGCAGCCTCCCCAGTGTCCAGCTTGCCCAGCGCAGCCTTCTGAAGCGCAGGTGGCTCCTCCAGCCTTCAGCTAGGCTTCTCTCGCGCCTGCACAGCAGGCAGCTTTCCAAGCCCCTTCTCCCACTGGTACCTGCCTTGGGAGGTATTATAGGAGTCTCTCCAGTAAGACACTTTACCATGAACAGCTTTCCCTGAAACTTTAGAGTGTACATTTCTAGCAAGTTCCACCACTGTGGCACCACAAAAACTCTGGCCGTGATACTGTCGTTTACAATAAGAAATACATATTTGGTCTTCGTTGCTGATTTTGGCATGGAGCATGTAAGACCCTTGGAACTTCCTAAATGATGAGAGCCATACAGGTGTCTTCTATGTGAATAAGGTGACTTCTAAAAGTCACTGCATAACCTAAGGATGGGGGCTGGTTGGAGGACTGAAATTCAGTCCCACTGGGGAGGGGAGATGGGCTGGAGGTTGACTCAATCGCCAACAGCTAATGATGTAATCAATCTCGCCTGTGTCATGAAGCCTCCATTTAAAAAAATGGGGTTCAGAGAACTTTCAGGTTAGGAGGTCTTGGGGGGTTGCACGCTTGGGGAGTGCGTGGAAGCTCAGCGCCCTTTCCCCATACCTTGCACAATGCATTTCTACCATCTGAGTGTCCCTCAGTTATCTTTTAATAATGAATGAGTAATTTAGTAAGTAAAATGTTTCTCTGAGTGTTAAGCAGATTAATGGAACCCAAGGAGAGGAGGTTGTTGGAACCTCCAATGTATAGCCAGTCAGTCAGAAGCCCAGGTGACAGCTGGACTGAAGTGGGGGACTTGGGCTGTCTTGTAAGACTGAGCTCTTCCCCTGTGGGGTCTGATGCTGTCTCCAGGCAGATAGCGTTAGAACTCAGTTGAATTCTAGGACCTAGCTGGTGTCCGAGCATTGCTTGGTGTGTAGAAACATCTCTCTCTCTCTCTCTCTCTCTCTCTCTCTCTCTCACACACACACACACACACACACACACACATCAGAGTTGGTCCCAGAACCTTTAACTCCCAGTTCACGGAGTCCTAGCCATGCACTCTCCAGCAGGGTTTGTATTTCAGCTCCCGTGGGACCTTTTTTTTTTTGAGCACTCTATCTGGGCCCTAAGGTTGCCATAGGTCCTTTTATCTGCTACTCTTACATTCCTTAGAATTCTCTCATTAGCTAATTTCTCATTACTTCACTCCTCTGTTATGGTTATTCTTTATATTAGACTTTCCCTGTTGAAATTACTTTATGATTTCTCTTTCTTGATTGGACCCTCTTAGGTAATGGGTTATAAAATCAAATAATTACTGAGGCTGAACAGGGAATCAGGCCTGGAGTAAGATAAAACAGTTAAAGTTTAAGAGGCTGAACAGTGATTCAGGCTTGGAGTAAGATAAAACAGTTAAAGTTTAATCAAGGTACCTGTGGCTGACCATCAGTGTCAACGCCTGGGAGCGTTTGGGAATGGCGAGAACTGTGGTCAACTGAAGAGCATGTGGCACTTGGTGACACCGTCCCTTGTGTTGCCAAATCTTCCTACTTCTCAGAAGTTGGAAATACAGATTTTTACATGAAGTCTCCTGAATTTTACATTTGGATACTAATTCACATATTGTTACTTCACTGCGTGGGCCAAACAGCCCATGTTTGTGACCTCCAGTGAAGAACCTCTGAGCTAGACTGTGATTTCTAAGTTCTTTTAAAACTTCTTTAGAAACAGTAAACTAGAATGGGTGGGGGATTAAATAAAGGACATATGTCACAGCCTGACAAAAAGGGGGAGACTAAAACACACTTCAAAGTAGTATAAAAAACCTCAAAGTGCAGTTGTTTAGAACCACTTAACAAAGGGGAAAACATCTCTTTACATTAAGGACATTGTGCTCTTTAGTCCAACCACGGTACAATAATTAATAATAATAATAGCTACAGTGTCAACTTAAGTGTTAAGTTCTGTGTAGCTTAGGTTATGCTACCAAGTAAAAGAAAGGAGAATGTAAAATTTTACATTTACCAATAACCAACCATGTTAAAAATGCAAACCAATAAAAAAAAAAAAAGAATGGAAAGAAAAAATGTTTCTAGTGATTCTCACTGTACAGTGGAATCACTGTTAAGGCTCTTAACAGTAACCTTGAAAGGGAAGAATTCTTGTCCTGATTATAGATGAAGAAATTGAGCCTCAAAGTTTACTAAGTTCAAAGCCATTAGTAACATAGCCTCTAATTAAATGATCATCCTTTTTTAAAAAGCCTGATTGTATAGTAGAGGCTCTTTGTAGAAAATTTAGAAAATGTGATAATATGTAAAAGGAAAGTAAAATCATCTTCTAGTCCTAGCCTGCGTGGCTCAGTTGTTAGGAGCATCGTCCTGTAGACTGAAAGGTTGCAGGTTCCATTCTCGTCAGGGCACATACCCAAATTGCAGGTTCAGTCCTGGGTCTGGGCGTGTATGAGAAGGTGACCAATTGATGTTTCTCTCTTACGTCAATGTTTTTCTCTCTCTCACATTGATCTCTCTCTCTCTCTCTCTCTCTCTCTCTCTCTTAAAACAATGGAAGAAAAATGTCCTCAGGTAAGGATTAAAAAAAAAATTACCTTGTATTCCACTGTACAGTGAGAATCACGAGAAACATTTTTTCTTTCCATTCCTTTTTTTTTTTTATTGGTTTGCATTTTTATCATGGTTGGTTATTGGTAAATGTAAAATTTTACATTCTCCTTTCTTTTACTTGGTAGCATAACCTAAGCATTTCCTTTATTATTATAAATGTGTTCTAGGCACTTTTAATGCCTTCATTACATTCAGTTATTTTATGTACAGAAATTCTTAAGCATTTAATTTGTTTCCATAATGGTGTTGAATGGATATTTTTGTGTCTGATGTTATAAACGTATTTCAGATTATTTCTGCATTATTTCTGATCTTGAATGACAAGATCAAAGGACATAAATATTCTTAAGAAGATTCTCAATTTATATTACCAGTTTTTATGATACTATAGTCTCACAAACATTGAATACTGTCATTGTTAATTTTTAAAAATTTGCTTGCTAATTTGATAGAGAAAAAAAGTATTGTTTATTATTTTAATTTTCTCAGTTCAATTAAACATCTCATATATTAATAACAGTATTTATTACCACTGTTTTCCCATGCTCTTTCCCAATGGGTTTTTGTTTTTGTAGTCACATTGAACAGTCTTCTGGGATTTCCATTTTTGTTTAGTTCTTTTATGTTTAGAAAGAGGACTGACAGAGAAAGAAAAAGGAGTTAGTCTTGTTTTCCAAGATTGGAGGAAGTGACATTAATAAAGCATTTTTTGTGCCCTGGTTAGTGTGGCTCAGTGGATTGAGCGCTGGCCTGTGAACCAAAAGGTCACTGGTTTGATTCCCTGTCAGGGCACATGCCTGGGTTGCAGGCCAGGTCCCCATTTGGGGGCGCATGAGAGGCAACTAATTGATGTTTCTCTTGCACATCTATGTTTCTCTCTCTCCTTCTCCCTCCCTTTTCCTCTCTCTGAAAATAAATAAATAAACCTTTTTTTAAAAAAGTATTTTTTGTTATTTCATTTATGTCAAATGAATTAGGAAAGGGGAAGCCTATGTGGTGCTGGCAGAATGGCAAGTGTCAGGTAGCATTGTTCATTGGAACTTAAGTATCTGGGTTTTGTTCTGTTGTTCTTGTGGAGGAGGGGCTTAGAAGCCTTCCCCTGCATATTACTGATGATGTTAAAGAGAAGGAATAATGACAGTTACTCTGTGCTAAGTGTGCTCATATCCTACTCCTACATGATAATAATAGTAACAGTGGTCATCATCTCAGTTCCTTCTCATAGAGGAGGCCAGTGAACTTGCTCAGGGTCACACGGCTGCTACCCAGAGGAAGGAAGCTTTTTGGCATCTGTCTCAGGTGTAAGGACTTGAATAACAAAGTTCATAGTTGAGTTTCCTTCATAACCTGTTACTGACACTTAGCAGATTATATAGTAGTTAAATTGACATTAGAAAGTATTTCCGTGAAACAGCGTTGTTTTTAAGAATATGGAGAAAACCTTTGTTGCTTGAACAAGAGTTTCTCTGTACCCTGTATATTTCATCTCTTCAGTGTCTAGAGCTTAGAAGGGAACAGTTTTATAACAAGAGGTGCATCTCTAATTTTTTTTAGGAAATTACAGTTGATGTTTTCAGTACTAAAATTAGCACAGTACAAGGAAGGGTTAAAATAAACTATTTTCAATATTAAAAGCTTTAAAAATTATTGGCTTATATTTAGTGTAACCAAACAATTTATTGACTCTTTCTATGAGCAAGAGAAAGAAAAACGATTTAACTATCTTGGTGTCTGCCAAGAAAATTAAACTGACTTCAGAGCTTTGCGTTGATAGCTATGGCATTGAGTACATGCTGTTGTTTTAAATAATACGTCTGGTCAGTCCTTTGGCTCAGTCAAGCTACAGCTGTGAAATTGTAAAATGTGATAGCATAAAACCAATGCATTGCACGGTTCATGCCTCTCTTGAGCAAATATTTTATTCCTTTGACAGAAACGATCACTTTGGGAACTCACTTTTCATCTTGAACTACACTTGGAATTTGTAGTTCTTCCTTCAAATACACCCGTTTAGTGATTTACCATAAGCAAAGGAGAGAAACTGTCAGCATCTTAAATGAGACACATAATTTTGAGATTGAATCCCAAGTTGTGAAGTTGTGTGAAAGAATGCAGCTATACAAATAACACGGAGCCACATCTGTAGGGCTTAAAATAAGTATGGTTGCATCTAAAACGATTTAGGTAGTTGAGAAATTTTAAAAGAAAAAACTGAAATGACAACTTATGGCAATGATGCTTTTTTTCTTTAAATACTGATTGTTTTCATGAAAAATGTTGTCTCTAAAGCAGTGGTCACTGTGACATTTACTAAGCTAATAAAAGTTATATAGAATTGAGCTTCTGGTCAAGATGGTGACATAGGCAGGCTTGCCTCTTTGCACAATCACTTCAAATTTACAACTAAAATATAAAACAACCATTACTCAGAAACGGCAGAAATCAAGTTGAATGGAAGCCTGACAACTGCAGAATTAAAGGAACCACATCCATCCAGACTGGGCGGAGGGGCACAGATGCAGAACAGGCTGGTCCCACCCCTGCATGGATAACAATTAGGGAGGGATGTCTCAGGAGTGAAGAGTCCAGGCCCACACCAGGCCCCCCAGCCCAGGGGTCCAGTGCCAGGAAAGTAATTCCCCACAACTTCTAGCCGCAGAAACCAGTGGGAACTGAGTCGGTGGAGGAGGCTGCTGGATCCCTAAGCAGTTCCTCCTGGGGAACCCACACATGGACTCACCCACTCAGACTCGCTTCCTCTGAGCTCCAGCACTAGGGTGGCAGCTTGAGGGGCACCAGTGGCATACAGGGAGAGACTGAAGTGTCTGGCATCAAGGCAAGCAGAGGCCATCATCCCTTTGCTGAGCCCTCCCCCCATAGAGCAGGTAGGCTGGTGCCATATCTGAGACTCCATCAACCTGGCTAACCCTGTGTGACCCACCTTGGAGATCAATAGACGGTCTACCCCACCCAATTTAGGGGCCCACCCAAGCTGCTTTTCCCTAAGAATGGCGTGTCTTGGCTCCTAAATCCTATCAAACAAGCAACAGCCGGCTTCAGTGAGCCCTAGCAGCAGCCAGATTAGAGTCACAGCTTGGCTTTTCCTCGGAATCTCCAAACGCAGCACTACTAGTAGCTATCTCAGATTGTTTTATAGCTCAGGGAGGGTGCCCCGGGCAAAATGGGAGCTGACCTTGGCTTGCATCACCTGGGAAACCCCTGGGCCAACACCCCCAGAGGACAGCTACAGATTAACTTGGAGGACCACCACTCTGCCCCTGCACAGCCAGTCCTCCACGGAGGGTGTAGGTGGGTGGGTCAGTGGTCACAGCCAGTCCTTAGAGCTGACTGGCCTGGGTAAATCCCTCCCATTGGTTTGCCAATAGCAACTGAGGCTCAACGACAAGAGGCAGGTGTACTTAGCCCACATGAAGGGCACACCTCAAGTACCCAGCTTGGGGGACAGGGAAGTCTGTGCCACTGAGCCCTACAGGACATTTACTGCATTAGGCCACACTACCTAAACACGGAATCAAAGCAGCTCTACTTAATACATAGAAAGAAACACAGGGAGGAAACAAAGAAACATGGCCCAAATAAAAGAACAGATCAAAACTCCAGAAAAAGGCCTAAACGAAATGGAGATAAGCAATCTTTTGGATGCAGAGTTCAACACTATTCATAAGGATGCTCAAGGAACTCAGTGAGGACCTCAGCAGCATAAAAAAGACCCTGTCAGAAATGAAGAATACACTAATTGAAATAAAGAACAATTTACAGGGAAACAACAGTAGAATAGATGAAGCCGAGAGTGAAATCAATGATTTGGAACGTAAGGAAGCAGAAAAACAACCATGCAGATAAGAAAAAAGAATAAAAAGAAAATGAGGATAGTATAAGCAGCCTCTGGGACAATGTTTGAGCATTCCAACATTTGCATCATAGGGGTGTCAGAGAAGAGTAAGAGCAAGAAATTGGAAATCTATCTGAAAAAATAGTGAAAGAAAACTTCCCTAATTTGGTGAAGGAAATAGACATGCAAGTCCAGGAAGTACAGAATCCCAATTATGATGGATGTAAAGAGGCCCACTTCGTGACACATCATTATTAAAAGGCCAAAGGTTAAAGATAAAGAGAGACTCTTAAAAGCAAGAGAAAAGAAGTTAGTTACTGGAAGGTTACCAGATGGGAGGGGGCACAGGGAGAATGGGTGAAGGGGCATGGGGATTTAAAAGTACAAATATGTAGTTACAAATAGCCATAGGGATGTAAAGTACAGTAGAGGAAATGGAGTAGCCAAAGAAACTATGCACATGACCGATGGACACAAACAATGGTGGGATGTTTTCCTGAGGGTGTAGGGGGGGCAAAGAGGGAAAATCAGGACAACTGTAATACTGCAATTAATAAAATATAATAAAAAACAGAAAGTTATGTAGGATAAAAGTCTTTTATATCACTTTACTGAAGATTGTAACAGTGACTGACCAGTCCTTGGCAAAAAGTAAATGTTATTGAAGATATTTGTGTTAATGAGACAAATGACAACATTGCCTCACAAATACTACGATAGAATCCTATAGTTCTTTATTATAACTACTTGAATACCCCTTAAGCCAAAACATAAATTCCAAATCAGTTAACCACTGAAAATTCTTGATAGTGGTTGCACTTGTAAGGAATATGTTTAAGCCTGTTTCCTAGTACAAGTATTCTAAAGAAGTTCCCCTATATTCATGTATTTGTTGATATCAGGGCCAGCGATGTGGTGAGTACCAAGTCCCTAGTGTCTTCCATGGTACTTGACAGTTAATTTATTCTTTCAGCAAATATTTAGGGAGATTATGTTACGTGCCAGATACCATCCTATAAACAAGGTTCAGCAATAAATTAAAAACAAAAATCTACCCTCACATAACTTAAAATTTAGGGAAAGCGGTTACAGGGACATACAAACATAGTGTTCAGTGGATGTTTAATTTCATTGGGTAAATAAGTGTGCTTTACTTAACTTCAGAATGAATTGAAAACATAATACAGTAATTTTAGCTCATATTGCCTCTCCTACAAAGAAATATTACAAAGCTAGGGGATTTGCTCAGATGTATCTTCATGATCACTTCCTACAAATTCTTATATTTATTGTTTCTGAAATTTGTTACGGTGTTGTAACACAGAGCTCGTGCTTACACTGTAGATCAGGGTTTTCTAGGCTTTTGGGTTTCACAGGCCAGTAATATTTTTGAAATTCGAGAGAACTGATATAGGGTTGCTTGATTTTAATTTTGCCAAATAAGAATGCTAAAAATAAAAACTATTGTCATTATTTTTTAAAAGAAAGGACACTTTTGTACTAAAGTATAAAACTATAAGCAAATTTAATAAAAATTATTAGAGAAGATACAGGGATCCTTCTGTATTCTTAAAACCATTTGTAATCAACAATTATCTCAAAAAGTTCATTTATTTATTTTTTTAGAGATCCAATGTGTTTTTTTAATTGTATTCTTTCCATTACCATTTATCCTCTTAAACCCCTCTCCCCAATGCAATCACCACAGTGTTATCCCTGTCTGTGCGTCAGTAATTTATTCCTTTCGGTTACTGAGTAGAATTGCATTGTATAAGTTAACCACAATTTGTTTATCCATTGTCCTGTTGATGGACATTTGTTCCAGATGAAGCTTCTATGAATGTTCTGTACATAAATCTTCATTTCTCTTGGTAAATACCCAAAAGTGTGGAGTCACTGATTTAACTTTATAAAAGATTACCAGTTTTCCAAAGTGGTTGTACTCTTTCATGCTTCCACCAGCATTGGATGAGAGGCTCAGTTGCTCTGTATCTTTGCCATCACTTAGTGTTGTTAATCTTCTAATTTTAGCTATTTTTTTAAGTATGAAGAGGTACCTCATTGTAGTTTAAATTTGCATTTTTCTGATGACTAAATGATTTTGAACACTTTTTACGAGGCTAGTAGGCCATGTATCTTTTGTGAAGTAGCTGTTCCGCATCATTTATTTTTTTTATTTTTTATTTTTTGTCTCTTACTGAGTGTAGAAGTTCTTTATATTTCAAACACAAGCCCTTCCTCTGTATCTTAGGTTGGGTTCCCAGGAAAAGAGACTGACAAGGGCATTTGCTTGCAAGAAGTTTACTGGAGAGTGTTCTTGGGAGTGGCATGTGTGAAAGAATGAACTGGACTAAGCAGATGGAGAAGTTGAGCTGTATGTCAGTTGCAGTAGCGGCCTCAGCTCGCCCCACAGCAGGCTCTGGAGCTGGAGGGCCCTTCAGAGACACCCTGAATGAAGGCAGGGGGGTTGGGCTTCGTCCCTCCCTCCGGACAACCCAGTGGACGAGTCAGTGGATGTGGGCTGCCCTGGGAGAGGGGAGTGCTTCCCTTTGGCCCAAGACCCGTCCCTCGGGGGGGTTCATCTGTGAGCCGTGGTTGGCAGCAGCCCCAGCAGCTGGGGGAACCGTGTCTCCCGCCTGAAGGGGCCTGATGGGGACAGTGTTACCACAGATTCCACCACAGATAAATGTATTGCTGATATTTTCTTCCGGTATGTAGCTTGTCTGTTCATTTTTTTAAATGTATCAGCAAACGTTTTAAATTCTGAGGTTGAATTTTGTGTTTTTGTGTTCTCGCTAAGCAATTTTGCCAACCCAAGGTCGCAAAGGTATTCTACCTACATTTTCGTTGACTAGAGAGAATGGTGAAAAGATTAATTAATCACCCTATCAATCTACACTGAATAGAGCTGGTTTTCCATCTTTTGTTGTTCATGCTCTGACAGTTTGTCTCGAATGAATGCTGTGATTAGCAACATTGGTGAATTTACTAACTTGGGAAAGACAAAGACTCTTAGAATAGCTCAGTATTAAATATTAAAATAGTAACACCAGTTGTTTGGTGTCATTTTTCTGAAATGCTTTAATCACTTTATTCTGTTTCCTCCTAAATCGTCACAAGACATAGAGAAATATTCTTATTTTACAGAAGAAAAGTTGAGGTACTGAGTTGTTAACTAAGTTGGACGTGGAGACAGTTGTGTCTCCCAAGCCAGTGCCCCAGCCGCTGGGAGCGTTTAGAATCCTCTCAGTTTATAAGCAGCTAAGAATGGCCATCCTAAATGTATGGAGGGCTGACCTGGCCTGTGTGCTCTGATTGTGTGAATTCCCCTCATGTTATATGGCACGTATTAGTTGGTGCTGATAAGCAACTCTAGTTTTCTTGTTTTCAATAGAGACATAGCGACCCGTGGATCCCTTCCTTCTTCCCAAACAAGGGGGAGGTAATATTTCAACCAGCCTTTCAGCTAAGAACTCATTTTTCTAGAGAGACTATGTGTACATATTTATTTCCTGAGCCCCATAGACACTAGTAGTACATCAGAGCTAATACAACCACTCTTATTTTGCTAATCTCATAAAAGAAAGTAAAATAGAAAAGTAAGTTTTAAAAAAAACTTACCTCAGTGAGTTTTACCTCAAACCTCAGTACGCAGTTTTAAAAAGAAAATAGAACAATTTAATATTGAACTAAACACAATTTTTTGTTGTATGAGTAATACATACTCATTTTAGATAAATTATAAATGTTTCATAAATTGTTATAAATTATGTATTATGTTTATAAATTATAAAAACATTTGTTAACATTTAACTTTTACTTGTACTTACATGTATACTTTTTGTTAAGAATATGAGATTGTCTGCCACCAGCTCTTCCTCATAGCAGTACATTATGAGTTTCTATAGCCATAAGTAGACCTATATCATAATTTTTCATGAGTCTTGTGGTACTGTGATGAAGTATTATAGTTTATTTAGCCAATCTCCTTTCTTGGACATTTAGGTTATTTTTGGGTTTGCACTCTTAATAAATGCAGTGGTCACCTTTGCATAGTTTTTCTTCTTTAGGGTGAATTTCTAGAAGTGAAATTGCTGAATCAAAGAATTCACATTCTTGAGACGTTAAATCTACATTGCCAAATTGTGGTCCAGATAGATTGCAGCAATTCATATTCCTTTTGGTGTTAGACAAGTGTGCTCATCTCTCCCTATCACGGATAGTAGACTGTTTTCCTGCATCACGGCCAAGCCAGCAAATTTTAAATTGTCATCTTCAGCCCTGGCTGGTGTGGCTCAGTGAATTGAGTGCCGGCTTGTGAAGCAGAAGGTCGCTGGTTTGATTCCCAGTCAGGGCACCTGCCTGGGTTGCCGGCCAGGTCCCCAGTTGAGGGCGTGCAAGAGGCAAACCGGTCGATGTATCCCCTCACACATCAATGTTTCTCTCCCTCTCTTTCTCCCTCTCTTCCCCTGTCTCTAAAAATAAATAAAATTTAAAAAATCAAGTTTAAAATGTCATCTTTGTGTTTTAATTGGCATTAATTATTCAAGAACCTGACTCTTTCTCATTTTTACTGGCCATTGCAGATTTTGGTCTCACAATGAGCAGCTCACAGTCTTGAAGAGATATTTCAGAAACTATTTCCCATTCATTCCTCAGCCTTTTCATTGGTTTCTTATCATTTCTTTCCAGGAGCGACTAAAGCTGGTGACTGTTCTGGGTGCTGGCCTTCTCTGTGGAACTGCACTGGCGGTCATCGTGCCTGAAGGAGTGCACGCACTTTATGAAGATATTCTTGAGGGTGAGAGAGAGAAAGTCCTCTGAGATATGTTGTTGAGATGGAGAGTTGAAAGGAGCTTAACGATTTTTTTTTCCTGAACTCAGTTCATCTTTGCCATGGAAGTCTACCCTAAGAAGAGTTCTTAAAATAAATCTTTTGACATCTTTGACGTTGAACATCCCAATTCATGAGTACCACTTAAGATTTGTTTGCAATAATGCATGAGTTTAAGTCTTTCAGAGTATGACTAACCTTGTTTAATGCCCACTCAGAAACTTCCTAAATCCTACATGATGGGTAATTTTAATGTTCTTTAATTGAAAAACTATGTAGACATCCACATTTGGATTTAAGGACTCTATAGTACACTTTGTAGATAATTAGTGGGGCCGCCCGCAGTAAAGGATGACTAAAAAACTGAAGAAGATTCTCCTGGCCCTAATAACAACAAGCAGAGAGCAGTATAGCTGTGGGAGAGTAAATGCTGGCCAGTTGGCGTGGTTCACTCACCTGCTAACCAATTTGGTCCTTCACACCAGCTTGAAAACATACTTGATTCAAATTTGTGATTCAGCAAAATCAGATTACTACTTACCATGAAACTTCACAGATATCTCTAGTATAAAGAGAATAGTATAAAGAGGTCTGCACCTTCCAAATTTTTTAGTAGATACAATGTAACAAATGGTTTTTCAGGTCTCAGTTGAGGAAAAGACCTGTGTCCTTTATCTAGAGTGATGATGTTATTACACCTTAGGTATGAATATAGTCATAATGGTAAAGAGTAAGGGTTGTGGGGGTTTTGTTGCAAAATAAGACTGAGACAGAGGATTTGTCAGCTTTAGGGGAAAAAAGGAATAAATCAAGAGCCTTACAGCAGTGGTTTCCACTCTGGTTTTGATCACACATCCTACTGGGAAAAGAGATGTACATGCACTCTTCTACTGATTTACTGTGTACGTTATAAAACACATGCCTAAAGTTATAGAAAAGTTTAAAATATGAGATTTAAAGTAAATGTGTATTGATCAGTATTTTCTTTCATATCCCAGTGGATCAGCTTGAATTTTTCTGGGTGTGATTATTCCACTGTAGAGATCAATATCCTGGTATGCTAGGAAACATTCAGACCATGACTGAATAGACAATTAAATTTTTTTCCTTGGCTTTCTAGCTAAGAAAGAATTATAGATGGCAGTTGCTTCCTAAGCTTATCTGATAATGAAAGTTCCTGGGGGCAGTTACATTTTAAAAATATAGTTTCCTGGCCCCCAATGTAGACTGCAGAAT
The DNA here is from genome assembly GCF_021234165.1 of Pteronotus mesoamericanus. NCBI lineage: Eukaryota > Metazoa > Chordata > Mammalia > Chiroptera > Mormoopidae > Pteronotus > Pteronotus mesoamericanus. The sequence continues at coordinate 21,594,626 of NW_026555078.1, read as the reverse complement.
CAGAATCTCCAGGGAAAAGGCCTAGGAATACATTTTTTAACAAATTGCCAAATAATTCTTATTAGACAAATTTGGGAAACACTGGGGTAAAGGAAAGATGTACCTAAGGTATAGTTTTTTTTAAAATAACAATTTTATTGAAATATAATTTAATATATCATATTTCAGATACAATTTTAAGGTTTCCTGTTTGTTGGGTTATATTTATTTTCTTTTTCTGGTTTTGGCTGAGAATTGTGGATTCATTTGAAAATAGATACAATGTGCTTTATAAACCTACTTTTGCAAAAATAAGCATTCCTGTCTCTAACTTTTTTCATCATGGATTAGTCTCCAACCCTAAGCCATCATTTAAAATTTACTTTTTTATTTATATATTTTTACATTTACTTTTTTTGTTTTACATCTCTGTGACTTTTGACATGCATAGAGTCATGTTATTGCCACAGCAGTCAAAATACACAACAGTTCCAATTCACAGAAAAAATTCTCTTGTGCCCTCTTGTAGTTAACCCTGATCTCTTCTCTGTCTCTGTAGTTTAGCATTTTCCAAATGTCATATAAATAGAATTTTGTAGCCTTTGGGTCTGGCTTCTTTCACTTGGCATAATGCATTTCAGAGTTATCATAGTGTTCTATGTATTAATGGTTTGTAACTTTTTACTTCTGAGTAGTATTCTATTGTTTGGGTGAACCTTAGTTTGTTTATTCCTTCACGAGTCAAAAGATGTATGAGTTGTTGCCAGTTTTTGTGATTATGAATAACGTCACAGTAAACATTTGTGAACAGGCTTTTGTGTAACTGTGAGTTTTAACTTCTCTTCCATAAATAGGTATAAGTGGAATTGCTGGGTCATATAGTATGTGTGTGTTTAACTTCCTAAGAAATTGCCGAACTTGTTTCCAAAGTGGCTGTGCCATTTTGCATTTGTATCAGAAATGTGTGAGCTTTCCAGTTGATTCTCTTCCTTGTCAGCACTTGGTATTGTCTGTTTTGATTTAGTTTTTTATTCTAGTCATTGTAATAGGTGGGTAGTGGTAGCTTCGAATGGTTTCAGTTTGCAGTTTCCTAATTGGTAATAATGCTGAACATCGTTTCCTATGCTTCATTGCCATTGTTATATCTTTGGTGATCTTTTACTCATTTTTAAAATTGAATTTTCTTTTTCTTACTGAGTTTGGAGAATTCTTTATATATTCTGGGTACAAGTCCTTTATTAGATATGTGATCTGCCAATATTTTCTCCTAATCTGTGGCTTATTTTTTCATTCTCTTAATAGCCTCTTTGACGTAGCAGTTTTTAATTTTGATGAAGTCCAATTTATGACTTCTTTTTCTCATGAATTTTGCTTTTTGTGTCATATCTAAAAACCTTTGCTGAACTTAAGTTCACAAAGATTGTCTCTTGTTTTCTCTAGAAGTATTATAATTTTAGGTTTTACATTTAGGTCTATGATCCATTTTGAGTTAATTTTGAATACAGAATGAAGGTTCATTTTTTGTATATGGATAGATGCCTAATATTTCCAACACTCTTTGTTGAAAAGACTGTCCTTCCTTTACTGAATTGTCTTTGTATCTTTGTCAAAAATCAATTGACTGGCTCTAGCTTGTGTGTCTCAGTGGATTGAGTGCCAGCCTGCAAACTAAAGGGTCGCTGGTTTGATTCCCAATGTAGGGCACATGCCTGGGTTCCAGGCCAGGTCCCCAGGAAGGGGCTTGTGAAATGCAACCATACATTGATGTTTCTCTCCCTCTCTTTCTTCCTCCCTCCCTTCCCTTCTTTAAAAATAAGTAAATAAAATCTTTTTAAAAAAAACATCAATTGACCATATTTGTGTTGGTCTACTTCTAGATTCTCCATTTTGTTCTATTGATCTATTCACATGTTGTATATGCTTTGCCAATACTGCATTGTCTCGAAGATTAGCATTATAGCAAATCCAGATATCAGACAGCGGAGTTTTCTAACTTTGTTCTTACTTTTCAAAATTGTTTCGGTTAAACTAGTTCCTTTGCCTTTCTATAAAAACTTAGGAATGAGTTTATCGATGTCTACAAAAAAAATCATGCTGGGATTCTGATTGAGATTGAATTGAATCTGTAGATTAATTTGGGGAGAATT